>NC_066362.1:139442756-141857756 GCF_013377495.2 Cygnus atratus | reverse complement strand
ATCTTCTTTCCAAAACTTGGTCTAGAAAGTCTTTTTTTTTTCTTTTTTTTTTTTTTCCATGTTATTAGTTATTCAAACTTGCTGAGTGTGAATCAGCTTCAGTTCTGAGCTTGCTTTGATCCCTGTTGTCTTTTGGGTACTTCTGAGATTCTTAGAGGACACAGCTTGGATTGACCTTAGGGAAAATCACAAAGCATGCCACATTCAACTCTTCTACAGTAACGTTTGTGTTCTGCAGAAGGAAGGCCACAGTATACCACAACAGGAATGAGTGGTATGTGAATCTTTAAGTAGTTTGATAGATATAAATGTTTTGTGAAATATACATAGTAATATAACTGAGGGAGTGAGTCTGAAACATATCGCCCTTTTTCTTGTGAAATTGGAGATACTGCTCTGCTGAAGTGGACATAAGTATAACCAGGATGCATTGCAAAGTTACACCAATGCATGACTATGAGATGCAGAACTAAGCTGAATGGAAGGAGAAGAGAGCTCCTTCCTTGTAGACCCTTCTCCAAGTATCTACTTGGTATATAACTCGATACAAGTAGAAACCAGCAGATAACACTCCGCTGTGACTCATTGACTGTCCAGCAAATTAATTGGTCCTGAAGCACAGTTGAAGCCATCTGGTGCTGGTTCAGATTCTGGGTCCATTGTGGAAAAGCATTATAACCTTGTCCATTTATTGGTGGCAGGCAAGTCACCCCACCTAGGTTTAAACCATGAAATGCTGGATTTCTTCTTACCCCATGCATGCAGCTGCTTGTGCCCATGCGTAGTCAGCCACCCAGAGGTGAGAGAGGCCACAAGGTCAGCTCCAAATAACAAAGTCAAATAGCTTAGATAACCTAAGCCACCTCAACTCGTTAGTGAGTGTTTACCCCAAGTTCAATCCAAACAACCTTGTTTGAACTTGTCAGTTGTCTTTTTTGTTTTTGATTTTGATCTCTTTTTTTTTTTTTTTTTTTTCCCTTGGAATCTAACCCAGATAGAATAAGACTCATGAAAAGCTATGGGGAAAAAAAAAAAAAAAAAAATGTGTCCAACCAAGGAAAAAATGTCAGGAAATGGAACTTGCTTATACAATGTTTGCAGCCTTGCCTAAGTAAGAATATTAGGGTGGTGTTTGAATACACTGTTGAATGCCTGAGACTTAAGTGGATACAATGTAAATATTAAACTACTTACAGTTTGCCCATCAATAGGTAAGAAGGATCTAAGAGAGAATAATTCAAAGCATAATTAAGAAAAAATAAGTTTCTGTTAATCTGTTTGTCCCCCAACCCACCCCAGGTTACATTTTCCCTGGCTGTTAATTAAGCTCTCCCAAAGTTACTAATCTTGATGAACTTTTGGTTGTAGGGAAACATAAGGTTACTTTTTTTCGTATATATTATCTGAATATGCTCAGACAAGTTCATTCCTTCTGATCCTTTTCTGTTTCTTGTTTGGATGCACACACATTCCTGGAAATTAATTATGCTAGAAGACAGCAAAATATTGGGCTGAAGTACATTGGTTTGGTTATGTTATATAGGATGTCAACAAATCAGATTTACATGCAGCAAAACATGCCTAGAGCAATGTTTTAATATACTCCTTTTTTCTGAATTTCACAAATCGTATGTTTTCCATTTTTTAATTAATAAATTATCAGGGATGCTCATGAAAGTCAGAGAGTAATAGCATTGCCTAAAACTAGACACAGTGTTGATTAGACATAGCTCCTATTTCTTATGCAAGTCTGTCAGAAAATATACCTGCTTTTGAATGGAGGCTGCCCCTGTTAACCCACTTGGAAGTTGTGCTGGGGCAGATAAACTGCTGAGCTGAGCTGCAACAGATAATGCAGTCCTTCAGCATATTTTAAACAGTTACTATGGGGTGGAAACTGTCTTTTCTTTGCTGGTTCAGTCACCCATCCTTAGCATCCTGATTTGTGACTGGGACTCCTACGTGACACAAGAACAAGATCAACAAAGCAGCCACCTAAAAAGCAATCAAACTTGTATAATTCAAGCTATGTTCTGACCCAGTTCTCTGAGATAAGCTGTTATCACACTAAACCGTGGTGCCAGCCCAATTTCAGAAAATTTACATCTTTTCTATTTTTAGCTTAAATATAGTTAGAAAGATGAAGTTATTTTAAATTAAATACATTTGAAACATATAAATAGAGCAAAGAAGGCGCTGCGCCCAGAATAGCTTTACCATACTTGCAAAGTTACATTTTCATTTTAATGAAAAAATAACATTAAATAGATGGCAGCATTTGCTCATGGAGATGAGAACAATATAACCACAACATTGTATAATTCAGTGGTAGTAAAAGGAGATTGCTTCAATGGCTATCTATTCTGGTGGTGTCTATTCTGACATCTTCAACAAATAAGAGAAGCCATTGTAGAAGATTGTGAGATGTCTTCAGATGCAGTACCCAGGCAAGTCACTGTCATCTGTCCAATGCTAGATTTGTCTTTGACACAAAAGATCATGAAGAGGATTCATTATTCCAACTTGACAATAAGTAAGGTGTAATTTTTCACTTTCCCAGAAAATCATGATTTGTGTACCTACATTTTTGGATGCCCTTAAAGGAACCTAATTTACAGAAAAGACTGAAAAATCCCTTTTGAAATCTCTAATTTATTTAAGATGACCTTAAACTAAAGTATCTAAACTCTAGTTAGTTTCTCAATGCTTTGTCAATAAGAATATGCTGTATGTTACTTCTGTGAATAGTTTTAATTGTATTGAAACTTCTTGCAATTTTAATACGACTCATATTTTGTACATCTTGCACAGGATTCAAAGTGACTTTTGTTTTCCTTAAAGATTGATTATAAAATTTTGGGACATGATCTGCAGTGTCTGATGGATGCTCTTTTGGAACCTCATGCTGTAACTCTCTACAAGATGCTGCATTTTTTCCTATTTGTTTTTGAGGTTTTTCCTACCACAGAGCTTCTTTTCAATTCCTGAAATACTTTGACCCTTACCAATCACTTGAATGTCATTGATTCCAAAATAGACACCTGGTATAGACCTGGTTTCAGCAGGCTTGAAACTAAATTTGTAGCAATCTTGGAATTAGATGATAAAATATGTTACAAGGTCAAAAGGTAAGCTCTGTTTTCTGCCTGTATTAACAGAAGACTCAGCAGTGGTACATGACAGCAGGATGAACACCAAAACCAGAATCATATTGCATGAATTAGGAACATGTATACTCTAAAAGTATTTTGCATAAAAGAGATCTGAAAATCTGGACCTACATGAGTTTTTTACCTGAAAAACACAATGTAATTTTTGTAGTACTAATAGTGTTAATTATGTATTCAACTACATTGAGAAAATATAAATTTTAATATAGTGTACAAAGGTTGTTGATTTATCTTAAAAATAAACAAAATGGAAATTTTGATCAAGATGTTGAATATATTAAGTCAAGATGTCTCTTGTAACAGCTGATGATATTTTATGTACCCAGTCATAAAAATGTTAGAGATATCTAAAAAATAAGTATATTAAATACAAATAGAATTTAACATGGAAGATAAGTTTAAATATTTGATGATATAATTAAGGATTGTTAATGTTCTTTATTTTCAGATTAAACATTCATAAGGATTTTCATCTTTATCATACAATGTGTAAGCCATAATTATTTGTATCATATATTATAAGCAATTCATGAATAATAACTATTTAAAATAGAAAAAAAATGCATTTTCTTTTAATTGTAATGACTGCAGTGTATGGACATATTACATTGTATATTGCAACTGCACATTCTGCCATTATTCTCTGTGCATTTTTCTTTTCTTGAGAATCACAGATAGAGGCTTTCTATTTTAGAAAGCTAAATAATTTCACTGAGTTGTCTCAAATTGACAAAGAAAATGAAATAAACTTACCTGAGTTAATGTTTGGAAAAAAAAAATCTATTCTTTGTTGGGCTCATTTGACTTTTTTTAGTATTGAAAATACTTTGGAAAAGTGCTCCATGCACTCTTGGGAAAAATGATTTCAGAAGATATCCTATTATACAAGGAACATCGTGATTTAGAGGATCCTTGCTGCCAAGATGAGCCTCTGTTATTAAAGGCTTCCAGAATTGGATGTACAGTATCCATGCCATTTGTGTCCTGGAATCTGTAAGGAAATGGCTGGGAGAAACTTGGTTAAACTGAAAGGAAAGCAGATCAGAAGTAAAGCAGACTTCTGCCAGGTCCAGTCCCTTCTTGGTGTTGGACTCTGACAACGATATAAATTAATGTAAACCAGGGACCAGGTGACAGGTTTTGGCTTGTCTATGCTTTCCCTTCCCACTGAACTACATGAGAGGATTTTAAAATGCTCATTGGTGTATCTCATCTGCCTAATTTTTCTACTTTTTTTTTTTTGAAACATAAAATCTATATTATAATTATTTCTAATATGTAATTCAATTGATTCTGCTATGATTAAAAGCTACAACGCACCTATTCCCTAAACTGAACTCTACTATTATCTTCAGGTAAGAGCTGATGGGCAATAAAAATTCTTCTTGCCTTTCATCAAACTCCTTTAGCTTCCTCTTCTATCCCCACGTGGTTTAGCAGGTGTAACAACCTCTCCCATCTCATGTTTGGCATCTGTCTAAAGTATAATCTCTTGATTTATACTTATGATTTCTTGGGAGTTCTGAACCCAGTCCTGCCTTGCTAGCTCTGGTGAATGCTTAGGTAAAACTAATGGAAAAGCCCCAGAGCATCATGAAATTTAATGATTAGCTGTAAACTTTCACAGCCTTTCAGAGAAGAGGGAGGCATTTACCTCCTTGGATGACCCTAGAAGAAGCTGGACTCAGGATGATCACCCTGCCAGAAATGGGAGAAGGTTGAATGAACTTTTCTTGCAGTTCTGTGTTTAGTTTACAGAAAAGAGATGCAAAAATGCTATGGGCTTCCTTCCAGAGGCATCCTAACAAAGCACCACTGAATGAAAAATCTGGAGGCAATTCTGAAGGCGAGATCTGTTTAGGGTAAATATCTCCCAAGAAAGCAAAGCAGGAAAAAGAGAGTTAAAGCAAGGTCAGAAAACAAAACAATGAAGAGCATTATATGCATTTTAATTTCAAAAGCACTCTTAAAAAGACTTATCTTGCTTTTATGACCCTTTTTGTATATCTTGGGATCTTCCTACTCTTTTCCTTATTCATTTTAATTTTTCTACTCTGTGGCCACAGATGGAAAGTAGAGGTAGAAAATAGAAATAAGTAAAAATTTGTAAGAATGAAGAGAAGAGAAAAGGGAACTGGAACATCATTTTGTTATTAAGAAAAGCAGAAGAAAAAAATCCAAAATAAAATGTACTATGATATTTTCAAGTAAAAATGTACTAACCATCTTGTACATTTTTTTTTTATCTCAGAAGATTTTCAACAACTGTAAAGATTTTTTTTCCCAGTAGAATGAAAGAGCATTTGTATTTTTATTAACAGGTGAAACAAAGTCTTTCAGATTTTCCCTGTTATATTAGAAAGGCCGTGGCCTTAACCACAGAAACATTCCTTTTAATCTATCTGTGTTCTCAGTTTGCCAAAAGCAAAGATGGGACATTATATTCCCTGAGCTTGGTTTGATGTGAACCACAAACATCTTGACTTCCCTCACTTGGGACAAGTCATGTTGGAACATTTTCCCTAGCTTAGATTGTTAAGACAAAGGCAATCAATCATCTGGGCTCCTTTCATGGTCACAAATAAAAACTTCTCATCCTAAAATAAGTGCCTAAAAGATGCCAGATGAATTATTTCTTCTAACATTTAAGAGATCCTAGGGTGATTTTCCGAAGCTTAAATGTCGAACTTCTAGTCAACTAAAGTTAGGCAAGATGACTCCCACTCCTAATTTCTCTGTCTCAGTTTCCTCCTCTGTACAAAAAGAGATCCTATTTCCCTGCTTCTCTGGGATGCTAGATGCCTAAGTTAATTAAAGTTTATAAAGCATGTTGCATTTGTTGGATAAAGGCGTTATATAAATGCAAAGTATGACAGACAGACTGATTGATTGAGTTAGATAAGACAGATATTGTTTGGCATGCTAAAGTAGTATGGATGCCAGATGATATTATCTGAAAAATTCAGAATACAGAAGTCAATGAGGTCTGGGCTGAGTTGAGCCACATAAGGCTCTCCCATCAAAGAGAGAGCAGGTTTAGTTATACCATCATCTGAACTCAGAGGAATTCAAAAGTTTGCCCATTTTTATTATCACACATAATTTGCTGGAGTTACAGAGGGAAACATTATGAAAAATGGGTGAGTTTTACTGCTTGTGCATCCCTTAACTCATCATTATGCAGAGTTTCAGAAAATGTACAATATTTCTTATTCCATGGACAGAGTATATCATTGTTCCTTTGATGTTTTATCATATTGGGTGTATGAAGAGAATGGCAATTTTAGCTGTGAAATGTAAATTCCACTTTTGGTGCTGGTGGTGCCTATAGGATAATTAAATATTTGTTGTGTAATGCCATATATAATTCACAGTAGTGTATACAAAGTGATTGAGGTAGTAAAAGGCCAGTGAATATGGAAACTTCATAATACAAAAAAAAAAAGTCAAAAAAATTAAAAAGAGATTCCACGGTAAAAAAAAAAAAAAAAAAAGAGAGAGAGAAATATCCAGGAAAACTAGACTATAAATGAAGACAGAATTAAAAGACAAAGCCTAAGTGTTTTGTAGCATGTATGTATATCTCTGGAGACACAAATACTCAAATAGTGTTAGCCAAAAGTCTGATCATTTCTACATGCCAGAGGGACACAATGATAGCAGACAAGCATTTAGACTGCTTCCTGTTATTGTCTCATGGTAAAATAAAATTATATCTTCTTATGCCACCACAAGACTGTGAGGTTTCTCTCCAGCGAACTCAGCAGCAAATCAGAATTGGATCTGTGCATTTGACAAACAAACTCACCTGACATTTAGTACAACTCAAGAGCTTATAGTCATAAGCACAGAGTGATTCTTGCATACATATATTGAGCACAGAGAAAAACTAATAAATAATGCACCTAAATTGGGGAATAAATAGAACTTTTAATTAAAGCTGTAAATTCATTTTCCAGAATATTTAGCTTTTTTGTTGCTCTATTTATTTATTTATTTTTTATTTATTTTCCTTCCAAGGTATTCCCTAGCTACATCCCTAGAACCACTCGACCTGTCTTTTACGGTTTAAAGGGAGCACACGAATCTTGCTGTGGCTACTGTCACAGGGAGGACTGCATCCTCCACCAACACCTAGGAGGGGTTTCAGAAGTCCTCTACTTCACTCAAGCCTGTGTCTGAGTGGAAAGCACGGTAGCTTTTGTTTCTGATCTCTGATTGGATGAGAGACCTTTTGAAAAGAGAGAAAGATGAATGATGAGTATTGAATAGCCTCTGGCAAGCAATGAATGATGCACTTCTGGTCAATTTGCTTATGAGAATGACAGAGAAATCTTGAGGTTTGTAAACTTTTTCATGAATTAACTTTCTGTTGCCTGGATAGTAATGTAAAATGTCTAGTATGAAATGGTGAGTAAAGCAGAATCATTTCATGCATTTGCAAGTGTATTTATAAGTTATTTTTAATTATTATTGTCTGTTCTGCTCTGTTGCAGATCCATTGCTATTTCCTGTGTATTAAACAATGACAACTATGCACTATTGTTAGATTAAAGACATGAAAGCAGATTTTTTCATTAAGGCTCATAAGCTAGAGGTTAGATCAGGCACCAACAGTGAAAACCTGAATGCATTGTAATGAAGAATAAAACATCCTTTTACCTCCAAGTGATAAAGTATACCCTGAATGTACAAGGAGAACTGTGGAGGAATACATAAGCATAGGGACACTTACAATAAACTGTTTGGTTTCCTTCAAATATGTTATCAGAAGTTTCTTAGCCAGTCAATTCCAGTCAAAGAGCTAAACATGGGAGGCTTGTATGCATTTCAAGTGAGTTCACATGAGTTGATACCAAACAACACTACTCTCTACAGTTTGAACAGTTGATTGTGACTATTAACAGTCAATAGCTAACAAAAACCTTGCAGAAGAAATTGTATACAGCTTTCTATTCCACCCTGTGGGAAATAATCACTTTCTTCTCACAAATTCTGAAAAAAATACACACACACACAAAAGCAGACAAGAAATTAATCAACTCCAGAAACAATATCCGACAGATTTTACCAGCTTTCTGCAAACACACAAAATCTTCTGCAAGACAATATTGCTTCCTCATTGATGTTTTGAACACAAAGAACACCATCTCTTTATAAATCTGTATGGATCATCACCACATTGAAATAAGGTATATTTAATAGCTTCTGTGCTGAACTAGTTTGGTTAGGAGATTTTACTAAGCTTCTGAGATCAAACTTAAGGACCTTATGCAGAAGATTATTACAACTGTAAAGATTTGACCAGAGCTACCATGATTTGTGGCAGCTGACTTTCAGTCTATGTTGTTCTCTAAGCTCAAATGTTTCTTACCCTGTATTAGCTTAGGAAGTTTCTTTCATTCCCTTATTTTCAGAACGCATTACTCTGCCAATTTTCCATGCCATTACAGATTATATTTGCCAGGATAGAGCATTAAAACCTAGTAAGGGTTTTATATATCAGTTGTCATAAAAGAGTTTTCTTATGAAAAGCATTTGAGAAAAAAATAAAGACTCTAGCTTTTGTTTGAATTATACATATATTCTGAAACTTTAAAGAAATGCTATCAATTCTACTAGATATTTCAAGACCTTCAAATGAAAGGACATTAACCTATGTGAACTAATACTACAAAGTTACTGCACAAGAACAATGGGAGGTGGAAGGGTGGAAGAATCTGTTCTTTTTAAACCACTTACCACAGTGGCACTTCATTCTAATTGGAGCTTCTGGATGTTACCACATTTATGAAATTATGTAATAATAGCTGTAGTAAAAATTAAAGTTTGAAAACAGTTCATAGTATAACATCCTGTAAATAACATTTCAGTAGACATCTGAATATAAACTACTTTGTAGTTATCCAGACTCCACGGCTCTGCAGCTTTATGAACTACTGTCATTTCTAGGTGGAGAAGTTTGCTGTTCGTATAGTGCATATTGTCGGTAAGCAGATTCTTCCACCCTTCCACCTCCCATTGTTTTTGTGCAGTAGCTTTGTAGTATTAGTCCACATAAGTTAATACTACATGGCTTGGTGGTGAACAAGACATGCTCATGTGGAGTTCCCTGCAGCAATCATTGCCAAAGAGCAGCTGAGAGACTTATAATGATTCACTGGTGCATGATAGGTCTAATTTCCTCTTTCTGTTTTCAGTCTCTCAACGTTTTCATTTTCTGGGATTCCAGTGCCAGGAATGCTTTGTTCCTTTTTCCTGAGGAAACAGCCATTGTTTTTTAATTAAGATATGAGAACAGGACAAAATCTAGGCAGTATCTTTTTCCTTATAGTTATAAATATATATGTGTATGTGTACATATATATATGCATAGAAATATGTACGTGTGTATCTGTCTCTTTCACTCCATATATGTATATGTATAGCATTGGAGTGGCAATTCACATCTTCTACCATTCCCACCACCCTCAAAAGAAAAAAAAAAAGTTCCAAAAAACAATAATCTATCCAAATTTGCCTGAGGAAGTTTTCTTCCCTCCATATTTTTTCCATCCTCTTAAAGATATATGTGTGTATATATATATATGTGTGTGTGTGTGTGTGTGTCTGCATATTTAAGTATTCCTTTTTTACACCACCTCCAAGTGTAGTAGATCAATGACAACGTAAAACTTTTTTTTTTTTTTCCAAAGACTCCACTTAAAGGTTTTAGAAGTTTTAATCTCCATTAAGTATAATATAGTTGAGCAAAAGTATAGTTTTACCTTAGAAGTTTCATTGTCTCTCATACTATGGTGTTGATGTTTCCCCATAGTACTCTTCAATGTATAGTTTAAGATCATTTGAAGTGTAATGTATATTTTATACATTACATATATCTTTACTTACTTTTGCTTACAGCATATTTTATGAGGGGTGTTGAGAGGGAAGTACTAAGACACTGTACAAGTGACTATTGACAGAAAGTACTTCAATAGGTTATTGCTTTTTGTAAGAAAAAAATGTATCTTTTTCCCTGGGTATCAGAGCAAACCTACCAAAGTCCTTGCTTGCATCAAAGAATGTGTTGCCTTCTGCAAAATATATTGACTAACACTTTCTACTGAAATAATAGCATCTACTATTAACCCAGCAAGTCTGCAGGTTTGATTTTTCTAGGATAGATTTTATAGTACTGCAACACAATATATGTCTGTGATCACATCACATTTCTTTCTGAAAATAAAATAAATTAAAATAGGTTAGAATCTCTGCATAAAGACAGGGGTTTTGTTTGTTTCGTTGGTTTTGGTTTTATTTTAAGCAACGTGCCCAGTTCATGCAGGAAAATAAGGGTCTGTTTAGTACACACTCAGGTAGATATAAAACAAAGGTAGATATAAAACAAACAAAGAAAAAAAAATCCTATATCATGTCACCTTTTATGTCACCCAATAATTTTGTGTTCTTATTATCAATACAAATCACATATTTTGGGTTGGTCACAACTAATTTATGAATTATATAGAATAACAGTTAATTGACTCACTAGTTAATTCCACCTTTTACCTTCTCCAGTGATATCAACCAAGATTTTAATTGATTTTCATAGTAGCCACTTGTTAATAGGATAATTTGTCAATACAATAATAAAATAATTGTTTCCGTAACACTGCAGTTTATCAGATTATAAAGGTAAGGCTGGTTTCATTAATTGAAGGCATCTGGAGTGTTTGCAGGATGAAAGATATAAATCTCAACAGCACTGTGGAAAACTAGGTCAGAGGGCAGAGAAAAATTAGTTAAGCATGATGGACAAAAAGTGACCTGTACAGGTGTTCTGGCTTGCTTTCAGGGCATCACTTCCTGTTCTTATTTGGCTCTGGTGAAACCCGTAGGTCAACATGTGGATTCTTATGCCTGGTTTAAATTAAAAGCTGGTCTAGAGCAGCTCACTCCCAAACTTCAGATAATGTTACTTATTAAAAGTAAAACATTTCACAAGGTCTTTATGTTGTCATCTGTTTCCCAAGGAGCTTTGTTTACATCAGTAAGCACCTGTTGATTCTGAAAACAGGAGACTTAAAATAACTTTCAAATAATTTAAAGAGGTGGAAAATAATATCACAAGGGAATAAGTGCTATTCAAAAAGGCCAGAAAAAGGGAAGACTGTAGTGAAATAAAATAGCCCCTGAAAACCAACCTGATTGATACAAATGTGTTAATCTATCACGTCACCCTCCCACAATACTAACAGTGTAAGCATTTTTCCTTGTGTCAAAATTTTTAAAGGAATCTTTCCCTTCTCTTCAGACTTAGATTTTTTTTCTTTGTACTATACAATCTTCTGTGCTGATGTTATTCTATATTAACAGAAAACATAAAGAGAATAAAAAGCTTGCTAAATACCATTACTATTTATTATATTGATATAGCTTCAAACATGTTACCTTAGGGGAAAAAAAAAAAAAAAAAAGACCATACATTCTGTATTTTGTGAACTTACTTTAGGAATGTGTCAGGCTGAAACTGCCAAAGACATTTACTTCATTTTAGCTGAAACTAAACACCTTCAGCTATATATGACACATCTCCAACAAGCAGCTTAACCTATAAGAGGAAAGAAAACAGCCGTACTGTAGCAAGTGGGACAAGGGCAGCTTTAGCGGAATGGGTGCTTCTGCTCCGCAAGAGGCAGAGGGTTGACATGTAGAAATGTTTCAGAAGGGAGCGAGGAATAAGGTGACATCAAGGTTGGACGGGGCTTTTAGCAACCTGGTCTAGTGGAAGGTGTCCCTCTTCCTGCCTGTGGCACAGGGGGTGGAATTAGATGATCTTAAAGGTCTCTTCCAAACCAAACCATTCTATGATTCCATTATTCTGTGACTTTCCTTCAGGGTTTCTGGTACGGAGCTTTAAGCAATCCATCATCATAGTTACTTTCTGAGGTACAACAAAGTGTACCTCAACTCCCTGGTTGATTCAGAAAAATCTGTAAGCCATGACAAGTGTGTGCAAGCGTATGTGTAAGTATGCTCACTAAAGCATGTTCAGGTCCTTCTCCATTATGTGGAGACCGATCAAGGTTCTACCTGCAGATGAAATCTCCTTACTGATGGGATACAAGTTCTTGTGCCTTAGAAGCAGCCACTTGTACAATATATTCCATAGGTTTCATACAGATACACTCGGGCACACTTCATTGCCCCACTTTCACAATTGACTTCCAGCTTTAGAGTCCATCTTTTACATATCTTATTTTGGAGCTTTGAGGTGGTAGATGACAGTGTTTGTTAGATGTATTTCTGATTTTTTACTTATTTTGTTGGGGACTTCACAGTCATCCTTTCCATCTTATTTTCTAAACATACAGGTAAACAGAGCCCAGAAAATCCTGAAATCATTCTTACACATTTTGACAGAATTGTTTTCATTCAAATTCTCAGAATAAGGGCACAAGAACTGCAGGGAAAAACTAATACGTGATTCTTAATGGTTCACAGTAAGCAGGTTCATCTCAGAGAAAACCTTCTTTGTTCAAGAAATACATAATAGTTTAAAACTGAAATTTTTCTTCACACTTTAAGAGGTTTGGCTACCTTGCTGATTCATGGCAATGATGCCAAGTGTTCACATTTGTTTGCTAGAGGGAATTTCATTTTAGCTTCCTCACTTATAACATTTTTCATTCTTAACCTACGGTACAAAGCAGTTTATTTCCAACAACACAAAACAGTATTCTTTAAAGGTCATTTGCCAAATTAACCTCACATTTTCTCTCTTTACATAAAAGACATTAAGAAAATATAATATTGTTCTTTGTTTTCTTGTTTATTCATCTAAGAACTATAGATATTCATTAAGACCTCCTTGCAAGAAGTGAAATTTCTTCTTCACTTGAGCACTGGTGATATATTTTTCTCACTGTGGAACTGAACATTCTGGGGCTAAAACAATGCCTGTTATTTTCCTGTCAAACATTAATGTCACCACTGCTGAATTAAATCTTACCTCAATCTTGTATAAAGTGTGGATATAGTAAGAAAAAAAAAAAAAAATCTCTTTCATAGTGTGGTATAATTTAATGAAGATGTGCTTAGGTAACACAAAACACAAAGAAAATCAGATTTGCCAAAATTTCAATATCAAATTTTAGTCTCTTTTGCACAGTAAGTATAATAATAATTCAATATAATAATAATGTAAAATGTGTGTGTGTTTACATATATATGTCTATATAGAGAAAAGCTGTGTCAAATATTTAGTCAAACCACCAACCTTTTTAAAGCAACACAGGGATTTTGTTAGAGGAGCTATATGAATTTATGTCAGATGAAGAGCCAAACATTGTCAATAAATATACTGATAATAGATAATAACTTCTTACTTTTGTCTTCCTGAGAAGAAATGTTTTTATAAACAGAATTAAATTTGCATTTTCATGTACCTGCAAATTTTTCTGTCTATAAATGTCGACAAATATTTGTGTTGATATAATATATATATATATTTATTTCCTGAAGTCTTAGAAGTCAGGTTATTCTATTTGCTTCATTTCTGAGTAAATCACATGTAATGGGGTAAATATAAATGTTATTTGCATCTTCAGTAATTAAATCACTTGATTCTGGCATTTCCAGTAATGTGGTTTTATAAAATTGTTTCAGTAACGTTGTATTAAGGAAGCTACCAAAACCTTTTTTTTCTGTTTTTTGGAAAAAAACAAACAAACAAACAAACAAAAAAAAACACTGAGCATTTCTTACATTATTGCATGATTTAAAAGTTTGTGCCTAGACTGCATGAAGGAAAAAAATAGTATATATTCAGAGAGACAGTACGCAGAAGTGAAAGCAGCTGAACTTCTCGCAAACCACCCTCAGTTGTGAAAAGAGAGAACAGCGGCTACCATGTGGCACAGAACCTAAATATATATTATTTTGTTCCTTTTCGTTAAGACTGCACAGGGCATAAGTTGTTTTCAAGCATGCCTCGGACTCCTACAGCTCCAGCTGTCATGTGTAATTAAACATTTGGCCTCCACAATTACTCTACAGTGTACATATGCCAGTATTTCAAGCCTGGAATATGCATTTCAAAGAAGAATAATTCCCTGGAAATCCTAAATTGACAGGAGCAAAGACAGCCTGAAGGAAAGTAGTCAGAGAAAACTGTAAGGTCGGGATCTAATGATTAAAAAAGAAACTTCAAGAAGAACTTCAACCCTTAACTAAACCAATGGGAAAAAGAACGACAGTTGGCAAGCAGATTTCTGCATAGGGATCCTGATTAGGGAGCCTCTTGGGTTAATTTAATATTATCAGTGTTGTTCACCTTGCTGTAGTATGCCTTACCATTAATACCATTTAAACAGATTTCTTTTTTCTTAAAGCATATTTGGCATCATTTATTTTCCATGAATACTGATCATGACAATATTAAATTTGATGATTCATACTGAGTCTAAGGTTGATTTATCAGCAAAGGGAGTTTGTTTGATTTTTTTTTTTTCTTCTTTCTCCTGCTCTACATGCTTTCATTTACTACTGGTACTGTTGCCCTAAGTAATACCTGTATTTCTGGTAGAAACTATATTTTTTTTTTTTAGCATTTTGTATAAGTAGCATTTGTAGAGAAATATGGTCAAAGATTCTAAGATTTCCAGTCTAATAATGAACATGGAGAAACCCAAATGCTTTTAGAGAGACAAAAAAGAATTTAAACAGAAGAAAGAAAGAAAGAAAGAAAGAAAGAAAGAAAGAAAGAAGAAAGAAAGAAAGATTATTCTCGTTTACAAAATGGTTTCCACAGTGTCTCATGGATCTATTCTCTACCCTCAATCGTCTATTTAGTTGCTGTTTTATGCAAATAACTTCAAATCTGGTCCAAGGCATGATGCATGGAGAGATTTTTTTTTCTTTTTAAATTGAGCGATTACCTATTAAAACATGTGAAAATGCACATATCTACACTAGGTTAGATGTCCAAGAGTTAGACATTTAAGACTGAAGTGGTTCACCATAAGTTCCCTTCTGTACTGAACAGAGAAAAACAAGCACTTCCAGTGCAACGATGCATTTAACATTTCTAAAATGAATAATGACCTTTACAAAAAAAAAAAAAAAGTATGACTAGAGCAGACTTAGATATCTAAATTTAAAATATCTATATTTATCTGGGATAAAATCCTATTTATGAGGAAATTTAAAAGTATAAATATATGTATTGCCTTAATATCACTTAGGTTTAGAGTAAGTGACAAGAGGTACAGGAGCACTTTTACCAGTTGAACTATATTGGTAACATTATAGAATTACCCACAAAAGGCTGCTTGAACTATGCTAACCTGTTAGTACTGAAGGCAACCAAGTCTTTTTTTTTTTTTCCATTTCAGTCTAAGCGAAGTCACTTATCTTTAACTGATTGTAACTTACTATCTTAATAAATTTTTAAAGTTCACATCATTGCAAGGTGCCATGGCATGACAGGAAGCTACAATGCCTGTCGCTGTGAATGATGGAATGACAATAAATTCATGTGAGCCCACATACAGAAACACACATACAAGGAAAAAATGCTTTAATGCAGTTTGGTATTAGGCTTTAGCCTGCAAATGTTTTATACTGAAAAAGTAGCTTTGGCAAAGAATCAACAGGACCTTCAACAGTTGATGACTGAATCATCAACTTCAATTCAGCCCTACTCAGGCTAAAGTAAAATTAAAGTCATACTGTACTGTGTGTCATTTTTCTCATCTTTTTTGGTTTAATCTCAAAATTCAATGCTGCCAAGACTGAGGCTGTTGATAAGGAGTTGAGTATAGCATTTCCTTATTATAGCTGATCACTGAGGCACCAACTTGTTAAGTATGTTAAGTAGGAGCTATCAACTATATTGACTTTAAGTGACAATTTTCATTTTTCTTTCAGCAAATGCTTGTTTTGCAGACTATTTAGGAAAAGAGACAGCCTACCTGCTAATTCTGTCAGTGGCAGTAGGTTTAGATTACTGGTATGAGAAAGGTATCCCTGGTTAAAAACACAGAGGAATAACTCTAAGACGAGACCTGTGTTGCCCTTGCCACAGTACCACTTCTACCCCAGCTGAGCCTAGGAAGGTCCCCGGTCCTACACTGCAGTCTTGTTCTCTGCATTTACTGTAAGCAAGCTAAAACCACAAGTTAGGAAAAGTCCACAGAGCTCAACTATTGGAAAAGGAGTCATAATATGATTGTAAAATGCCAGGGGAAAAAAAAAAAAAAAACTATTTCTTGGAAGTTTCTGCCTGAATTTCCATTCCCTTATCTTGGAACAGAAACGTTCTTCTGTTTCAAAGCAATCTTTTGTTGATTTATGTCAATCTAGGTGTACCAGATAACAAGGGCTTCAGCGTGAAGGCACCAGGCATCCACTTACTTATACAATGCTCTTTAAGGGTGCAGTGTTAATGGTGGCAGTGGCATACCTCAGCCCATACCCTCTTTCCATAGTTTTTCTTGTGTTTTCAAAAAGTGTCTGGCCTTGGTCCTTAATTCTGTGAAACCAACTGTAGGAGGAGGGAGGATGCTGGGAGGAAGAAGCAAGAGAGAAGGAGCGGGAGAGGGGACGGTATCACAGGGTTTAACATTTTTTAAGTATCCTGTAACAGGAAAAAAACAACCAAACAAACAACCAAACAAATAAACAGAATATACTTTTGCTGGCTCAAGATTATGGATCGGAAAGTGTAATTTTGCTTCCACTCCATTCAACAGAAAAAGATTACATTGACTTTGGTGAAGACAGGATGTCTACTAAGACTTAGGAAGTCTCTTTAATAGTTAGAGTTGTGCAAGTTCTAAATATAAGGACAAGTTTTGAAGTTTTACTCCATATTCATCCCTCACTTATTTTTTTACATGGAATTGAATCATCTGGAGTATTGCCTAACTCATTGCTATCTCCTCTTGCTGTGCTTTTTCCCTAGTATTTTTTTGTTAGGCTCATTGTCTCTATCATTATCCAGTCATCCTATGCTGCAGTTGCCTGTCCAGAAGGCTCTGGAATAATATGTTTCTATTTTGATCCATGTCCAAAAAATGCAAAAAACTATGAAGTGAAAAACATTGTTTTTAGTATGTTAGTAAATGCTCTATGACAACTCTTCGAATGTGTTGTCCCTGAGGTGGTCATATGAAGTCCTTCTGTCCCATTCCTCCCTTTCTGAGATAATTATAAGACTGAAAGTAGTTTATCACACTGGAAAAATCTGTGTGATGAAAAATAAGTTGCAGTAATTCAATTTTGTCTTTTGATCTTTGGTCCCTTCCTCTTCTTACTGAAAAGTGAAAAAAATTCTAAGAAAACTTGCAAATCTGGCACCCCCTGGACTTATCTGCCCAATTATTTCCAAAATTGGTTGAAATGTTAAGATTTTAAGGAACTTTTTTTTTTTTAATCCAAAATATTTATGTGCACTTATAAAATGGGGAATAGATGTTGAGATGGAAATAGAGAAGAAATGTGGGGCTTGATATCAGTCATAAGCTAAATGTAAATTGATAATGGGATTTTCTTATTCCAAATATTCTTGTGCTGCTGGTTGCAGGGTTGTCACACATAAGATGCAGCACACTACTCTGTCCAGTCTGCCCTGTTGAGTCTCGAGTTCTGTGTCCACTTTTGAACATCACACTTTAAGAAAGATAAATGTGAGACACCCAGAGGAAAGAATTAAAAATGAGATAAGGTTTTGAAGACATGATCTGTGAATAAAGGTTAAGAGAATTAAGTGAGTCTAGGAAATAATAAATAAACAAATACATACACGCATACATAAATGGAGACTAAGACAGAACATGACTGTCATCCTCTACAGTGAAAAAATGTTATAAAGATGGTGAGATGGTGATCATTTCTTCATTGCCAGCAGTGGAAAGAGTAGAGGAAAATGGTAGAGGAAAGTAGAGGAAAAAGTAGAGGAAAGAGTAAAGAAAAAGAGGAAAATTTGTAAAGAAAAATAAATAAATAAATAAACAGCTTCTTGTTATTGTGACAAAATCTTGGAGAAGGCTGCCCATGAGGGTTCTGGAATCCCTTCCTTTAGAATTTTTTAAAAATATGATAGACAAATAGAAGTTAGGAACATCCAAGGAGAACTTGGTCCTGCTTTAAGGTGGAACAGATAATTTCTTGAATTTATATCAGTCTCAAAGTTCAGTGATTCAAGGTCTTCGTCAATTTTACCTGAGCAAACATAAAATTGGAGGACTGTGTTAGCTGTAGACAAGGCTCCCTGCTTTTATTCACCCCAAGACATCTTGGATCCACATGTAGAATGTACAGGCTGCTTTACAACACTCTCATACCTTCTGTCATTTCAAAAGAAGAAGTATATTTGGAACATTGAGGGTTGCAAAGACAAATTCTTTTATTGAATCAAATGTTATTGATACAGTGTTATCTTCCTGTCTGGACAACCTTAATCAATTATTCTGAGGGATGTGAATTTCCCTACATTTTATGCATCTCTTGGGACTCCGTTGTAGTTGATGATGGAGTAGGGTGTGATTTATCTCACCTTGCTGAAATCACCTATAAGTCAGGGGTGGGATTCAAGTAACCATAATGCTAGACAATAGCTCTGTGTTGCAAATGAATGATTTCAGATGCCTATATATAGCTGCCTACAGTCCTATTATAGTTAGATGCAGTGTAGTTAATTCAGCCAGAAGACTTTCTGGAGTGGTTTGGCAGACCAAGCAAATGTGCCTACCTGAAAGTGAGCTAAATAGCTCCCCACATTCTTGTGAATGAATTGACTTAGATTTCAGTGGCCTGTAAAAGTAGCTTAAACAACTATTTAAAACACAAAAGTCCACTGTGAGATACCTAGGGCACAATTTATTGGCCTTAGTTTGGATGTTTATTGGAGGTTGAAATGAAATGGGTTAATCCTAAACATAGATTGCTGTGCCCTATGTTATGTTCCTGGCCTCTGGGAGGGTGCAAGACTGTGCATTTTAGTAAGTCTTGTGGGATTGCTTTAGCTAGACTCTTTCAAATGGCATCAGGCACCTATGTTCAGGTAAGTGAACTGAACCTGTCATTTCCTAAAAGTGCCTCATTCTCTCCATGGAATGAGAAGTGAGAGTGGGCAGGGGAGCATATGTGAAGTTAGACAAGATAAATCCTACCTATTGGCTTACATTGGCAACAAAAGCAAGGATTTCATGCTGACATAAGTGATTAGGAAGTACGCAAAGATGATAACTCTTCAGAAAATGCCAAAGGAATGAAAGGAAGACTTAGAGAGCTAAAGAAGAATTAGAGAAGTTGGGGGGAAGAAAAAAAAAAAGAAAAGAAAAGGAAAAGGCCAGAAATGTGGTTGTCTTTAGGAGGAACATTTTTCCTCTTTGCCTTTTAATAAATATGACAATAACATGCTAAGCAAATAAATAAAGACAATAGCTTAAATGTTGTCAAAAATAAAATCCTGAACCATACCTTTAACATCAAAGAAGATCTCTCACTCGTATCAGTAGGCATCCTAGCATAGATGTTAGTAACTCAGCATTTATTCCAAAGCCAATATTGCTGATACAAAAATGGTATTCATATCCCTCTATCAAATGAGCTTGATGATTAAGGATTAAGGGGAATAGTGTAGTTTTCAAGTTTTAGCTCCATATAGGGATGGCACAGAACATTAGTCAATAGGGAAACACATTTTTCTTAACATCACTTTCAGGTGTATCCAATCTACTTGAGCATCATGAGGTACCGTGTGTCATGTTTTCCAATCTCCTTCAAAGTGGAAAATTGGGGGATTTTTTTTTCTTTAATTTCTGGTTCTACTTTATCTATTTACCCTTTGACATCATCTAATGGAATGTCACATATATAATAAAGGTCTCATTTTAGAGCTTAAAATTTGTTACTTTCTGCAGCAATGAAAATGTATTATTTGTATAAGCTCTAAGACTAAATGTTTGCACTTACACAGTGTATGAACATTAACTAATAATTATGTTCAACAGAAACTTGTCAGTCTTTCACAATAATAGGACAAATAATGCAGGAGCAATAAAAGAATAGCAAGCAAAGCAATGATTTTGAAATCACAGCATAAAGTTATGAGTTAAAATATATGTCATTATAATCTTTGTATACTGAGGTATCACTGAAAAACTAATCATTTTGCACATTAACCAGAGAGTGCTGCAGCAGTGATTAGATGAGAATAAAAATAAGAATAGTCATTAATTTGACAGGCATGGAATATATATCTAGGATGGCTATGAGGACAGCATAAAAACTGCAGTCAATGGTCAAATCAGAACTGAGTTTATGAATGCTGTTATGCCATCACAATTTCCCAGATGTCCTTTTAAGCTTTCTAAAACACTGACCAAGGGGATAAAACACCTTTAAATTTAAATTAAAAAATAATTGAAAGTAAAAGCAAACACACACATAAAATGAAAATAAAAAATAATTCACCTTCCCCGTTCCATCTTTCACCTCTCTGAAGTGACTGCCAACAAGTAGCATGGTGTCAACAGAACAACATTACTAATAGTTCCTGTAATGTAATATTTTCCATTAGGAACTAACCTGGAACAGACAGAATTGTTTTACATACCCTAACAGCTGTAATATGACCAACTAATAATGGCTTTCGGCCAATCAACTCACCTGTGTTGGATTTGAGCTGTTTGTATGCAGATTAAAGTCTTTAAATTCAGTCACCTTCTGAAATGTTCTGTCAGTTGGGCTGTACTTGCATGTCTGGCAGCCGTTTCCTTACCCAGGAAACAATTCTTACCCACTACAGACTCCTATCCAGCACACATCTCTATTTCAGTTTAGAGTCAATGTGTTTACAAATTATACCTCATCTTTTTCAGAGTGAACTGTGCTCTCCAGTTCTACAAGGTCTTAATAAATATCCTATTGGAAGAGATTTGCTCCCACCAAAGAGATTTTCTATCAGAGTGATAAAAAAGCAAGCTCAGCCTATCAGTGAATCTATTTAGTGCTATTTAGTTCGTGACTAGGTGAACACCTAGCTTTGAATAAAGAACTGTGTGGTATCTTTTGTAGCAAAGGTTGAGAAAAAGTCTGTAAAGACTTTCTTGTATCAGTCCCCTTTCTAATGAAAATAAGTAAGTAAATAAAATCTAAAACTAGTCTTGCTATTACTTGGTTTTATCTGAGGTACAATCTCTCTTCACTTATATATTACTACAACCGATATTGCCTTTCTTCCTCTCTGCTCCAGCACTGCTGACAGTAGTCGGTCTTCCTTATATCTTGCAATGATTTAAAAATGAAAAATACATAGAAATATAGTGGCTTCATTTATTAATATATAAAGAACTTTTGTAAGTCCTTTACTTATTTTGTGCTCTTAATTACAGAACAGAGATCCAAAGCACAAGACATGCACCTGTAGCTACATTTTAGATATTCAAATGAATAAATAATAAGATCTGACAGGGTCACAGAAAAGGTGGCCCAGCTGCAGGCAAATTTGTTGTTAATATTTAGGCTGCAAGTGACTGGGAGCCAGTTACTGGCAGTTTTAGCTTGGGCAGCAATATTTTCCGCATCTGAAAAGAGTAAGAGCTGTGTATACAAACTTTACTCCCTTTATTTACTCCCCATATAAAGTGTTTATTGCTTACTTACCATGACCCAAGTTCACAATTCATGTATGTTATTGCATACCTCAAAAACAATATTACTGACATCACATGATTAATAGGAAACATTAGAGGCATGATACACTGTTTTGAGCCACTTTGTTGTGGCAGTTGAGTAAGCTAAACTGAAACTTTTTTAAATTTTTTGTATTTCTTCTTTTCAATTACACAGCACCCAAGATCACAAAAGTATCATGTTATAATAAACACAAGTCTACACAAGTGACAACATCAGGAAGAGTTCATGATCAATATGGCACGGAAGTATAATTATGTCTTTGGTGTTGGGGAGGGTGGTCTTTGCAGATCAGGGTTGAGGTCCTTGGCTGCATGGGAGAAGTTATTCACACTTAGGTAGTCACCTTATCTTGACTTAGGAATGTGAGAAAAATTAGTCATCTGGGGAAATAAAAAATATATTTTTATCTCTCTTTTTACTTATTTTTTTCACCCTTCAAGAAATATAGAGAAAGGAATAAAGGTGTAAGAAAGAACTAGAGCAGAACATTTATGGATGCCTTTGTCCCACTTATACATGTACATCTCCACACATAAATGTCAGGTTATACCTTGGAAACACACCCAAACACAGAGGGATGGTAGTCAAGCCAGTCAAGGCTCTTTCAGAAATAAAGATAACCCTGAGAAGGCAAACTTCCCAGAACTTTTTATCTCTGGATACTTTACTATCTGGTGGTTGTCTTCATCTGCCTCCTTCTGGACGCTCTTGAGTCAGAAAACATCAGCAAAAAGCCATCCTCATAATACAGGGAGACAATCATCTTGTGGGCCAGGTAACTTTGCAGGGGGCTGAGGGCCTCTGTGGCTAATCCATGTCCTGACTTGGGCCATCTACAAGTACTTTGACCATCCACACCTGCACCATGTAATGACAGTCAAGAGAGTCATCAGCGACAAATATTTAACACGCAGAGCCATATGGCTGAGTCACAATAGTGCTCAGTCCTTTCTGAGAGGAAAGGCTCATTACCTAGGGAAATGTAAGTACGGCCGTACTGCAGTCAGACCTTGTAGGACACTCACCAAAGGGAACACAGAGTTGTAGTGCACCTCTAACATTATATTGGAGGTCTCTGCATTGTGTCTACAGCATTGAGTAGATATCTCTTAATCTGTGTTCATTGTCTTCCTAGTCCATTTTGGGATAAATGTTATCTATTGCTGTGTGTTTGCCAGAGTTGTTTATGAGTTTCTTGGCAGCAGTGGTAAAGGATGACAACCCATGGATGAGGAGTTTGTCTGGCGTCAGGGTCAAAAGTCTCCTGCCATGAGATAGAGCAAGGAAGAAGAGAGAGTAAGGTACAGAGAAGAGGAAAGGGAAGAATTAGTAAGCCCTAGAAATTTGAGTCTGCTGCTTCTACTGCCTTTGGTCAAACCCAGCTTGTCTCCACAGCAGTAGCCAGACTGATTCTCCTATCATCTGGCAATGGACCATCAACATAATAATACCACATATATTGAGTGGGGCATGATCATGATTGAAATCAAATATATTCAAGATCCATAATAGGGGAAGTGCAAAATCCTTTCCTCAGTTCCTGAAATGAGAAGGAAATATAAAAAACAGGTGGTATGGATTTGGTTTCAGCATAGTATGTAGTAAGTAAGGACATATCCCCTAACCTTTACCTGAGTCTCAGTTTGCAGCAAAACTATTATGTACAACTAAATTTGACACAGATATTTTGTGAGCTACAAATAAAAAAAAATAAACATGTGAAGTGATTAAGCTTGCTTATTGATAAATATAAATATAAATATATAAACATATAAATATATATATAATATAAATATATGCCTATCAATACACCATGTGGTTCTGAAGACAACACTGATCATATTACTCAGAAGAAAAAGCCATGATAAAGTTAAAAAAAAAAAAAATGTACATATTTTGATACATAGCCATTCTACAGTGGTTTAAAAAGTATGGAGCAATTTATTCAGCTTATTAAAGTAAGAATTTATAAAATACTATTGGTCTCCTTGTTTTGTGCATTTATTAAATACAAAAATTCACATATAAAAATGACTAGAACTTGATTTCTGGTCTAGTATACATATATATTAAAAAAAAAAAAAAAAAAAAGATTTATTTCTGAGGAGACAATGAGTCTCCAGACCCAAAACTATCTCATACTGAGGTATTTTTTTTCTCCCTGGGGGAAGAGAAAAGCTATTGGAGCACACATAAAATTTAGGTGCTTTAAGAATTTCTCCAGGACTTCTGTTAGATTTGCCATCAGAAGAAGCAATAAAATGGGAATTTATGTTTTTTCCTTAACAAATCTTATGCTTTCTGAACTGGCGTTTTGTCATTGCAATTAGGGCTGTTTCTAGAAGTAGCAAACTGAAAAGTGGTGCCACAGTGTTTATTTTAGGTAGGAACATTTAAAAATATGGTGAATGTTGGGAAATAAAGTTCATATATGTTATTCACTTTTTTTTTTTTTGTGACAGATTGCCTCTTCACAGAGTGGGTTATGGCTTGATCATGACTTACAGGAAGAGGTACTGATGCTCAGTAAAGATTGCAGGCATGTAGGAAATTCATTTATGGTTGTAATAAGATTTCAGGCTGTATCCATCCTAGGTGAGAATGTCTTTTTAAAATCTCCCCCAGAGAACTGGCAACAAAGGAGTCGAGCAATTAGGGCATGTGAATTTCCACTGTCCAGAAGTGCTGGATCACTTCTGCCGTATGATAACATTCCATACAACATCTTCAAATAGTTTTCATAGGGTTTATCTCATCCTCACCTGCAGCTTTTGCATGGAGCCTTCATATTTCCAGTGATATTATGGATACTTGTAGGACTTAGCTGGATTCACTCTATTAGTGAGTTTCCAGTTATGACAGTCTTCAAAGAAGCTGGATACAGGAAATATTTTGGGGGTACCCAAGGTACATGTTGCAAATCCTGAAGCAGAGGCTTTTGGATTCAGCTGGAGTCAGGGGAGGTTTATAGTAGGAAAAGGTTCTGAACTGGGCTTACATGGCAAGGTGGTTTTGAGTGGATGAAGAGGGGGACTGCAAGTGTGGCCTCTGTGAGAAGAGTCCAGAAGCTGTCCCATGTTGGATGAGAGCCTAAAAGTGACCCAGCATAGGCCAAGACTAAGCCACAGCAATGCTGGTTGAACCTCTGAGACAGCAGATTTAAGAAAATGAAAAACTGCACAACAGCAGCTGGGAGAGAGGAGTGAGAAAATGTGAGAGAAGCAGCCCTGCAGGCACCAAGGTCAGTGCAGCAGGAGGGCAGGAGGTGCTCCACGCACGCAGCAGCAGTTCCCCTGCGGCCTGTGGAGAGGCCCCTGGTGGAGCAGGCTGTCCCCCTGCAGCCCATGGGTCCCACATGGAGCAGATCTCCACGCTGCAGCCCGTGGAGGAGCCCCCGGTGGAGCAGGTGGATGTGGCCTGGAGGAGGCTGCGGCCCATGGAGAGCCCCCGCAGGAACAGGCCTCGGACCGGAGCTGCAGCCCGTGGAGAGGAGCCCATGCAGGAGCAGGGGGTCTGGGGGGAGCTGCCGCCCGTGGGGGACCCGTGCTGGAGCAGTTTGCTCCTGGGGGATGGACCCCGTGGTACGGAGCCATGTGGGAGCAGTTCTTGAAGAGCTGCTGCCTGTGGGCAGTCCCCGCAGGCTCAGTTTGGGAAGGACGGCATCCCATGGGAGGGACCCCACGCTGGAGAAAAGGAAGAGAATAAAGATGAAGGAGCAGCAGTGATGAAGCATTATGGACTGATCACAACTCCCATTCCCCATTTGCCTGCACTACTGAGGGTTAGAAGGTAGAAGAGGGTGGATGAAAGGGGAAGGTGTTCTTAGTTTGCTTTTAGTTTTCTCTGTTCTGGTCTGTTGTTAGCAGTAGACAATAAATTACATTAATCTCCCTGCGATCTCCCTGTCCACAAGGACAGGTTCAACCCTTGAGCCCTTTTTAATCATATTTCCTCCCCCCACTTCCTTTGGTGAGAGGGAGTGAGAGATCAGTGTAGTAGAGTTCAGCTAGCCATCAATGTGAAACCAGCACGTGTTCTTCACTGGGAGTGTGGTCAGGCACTGGATCAGGCTCCCCAGAGAAGTGGTCATGGCACCAAGCCTGTCAGAGTTCAAGAAGCATTTCAACAATTCTCTCAGACATCTGGTTTGATTTTTGGGTGGTCTTCTGTGAAGTCAGGAATTGGACTCAGTGATCTTTGTGGGTCCCTTACAAATTGGGATATTCTATGATTCTATGAGTTCTAGAATCATAGGTTCTAGAATCTAGAAACATTCTATTATAGAATCAGAAATTCTTTCATTGTATGAGTTGATACCTGGCCATATGCTGGCTACACAGAGCAATGACTTCCAAAAGGGCCAGGCAATGTTCCTGCCTGAGAGGCAGGTAGCTATCTAGTAATAACTGGGGAATGCAAAGTATAGCTCAAGTTCTGCCTCTTTTAGCTTCTCTATCATTGCAGTGAAGATCCAGAGAACAAAGGTTAGTACCCTGAACCCTTTTATAGGGCAGTCTAACAGTTAAGCATTTACTCAGAAAGTGGAAAGCCTGGACTCATTTTCAAAATGAAGATACTTGAACTCACACTTGGCCTAACTGAGCACAACTAAATAGGAGCTTTTCTTTCTTGTCCTTCAGCTGAAACAGGGAGATGATTCTGATTCTATTTATTCATTATGAGATCTCTGTTTTTGTTTTTGTTTGTGTTTTTTTTCTTTGTTTTTTGTTGTTTTCCTTGTTCTGTAGCACCATCAAGGAAATGTCTGCAATGTACCATGGAGACAAAGAAGAAATGGAAGAGATTCATTCCCATTACAGATGACAGAACATCTAGACAGAGTTTTGCAAGATCTATGTAAGGTAAGAGATCTGGGGACAGCTCTAGAGTTCTTTATCCTATGTTTTGAGCTCAAAAGTCATAAGCATGTAAACACAACTGGAAGCTCAAAATCCTTCAGGATGAGGAAGAATTGGAAGTGAGGTCTTCTTTTCACTGGTAAATATCCAAAGAGACTGTCATCCTTTTGGGGGGAGGTTCTCTATTCTCCACGTTTTAGTCAGGGAATGAAGGAAATATTTCAGCTCAGCTTTAAGACACAGTGGAAAACAAACAATCAGATATACCTTGCTTTCAAATAGGAACACCCCTGAACATGAATAGCAATATTCCCTGTCATGCAGGGAATGTTGTAGTCCGAAATATACAGTTAATATAAATTCCTGAAATAATGTACAACTCTGAAAATGTTTTGTGAAAAACTTTCTTGGGGTTAGGATCCATACTATACCTAAAAACTTTTTTAAACCCAAAGTAGAGCATCTAAATATGATTTTTAATTTAGAATGATATGCTGTGATCCTTTGAGGAGGAAGAGAAAACATATTTTTAAGGCATTATGACTAATTGCAAAGACCCACCTGTGACTCAGTGAGTCCCCAAGCTGGGAAATTTTGGAGTCTGGGAGAATATTCTAGGGAAGAAGCAATATGTGCTTTCTCTGCTTTTATATTTCACCCCCTATGGCCATATTGACATTCCTGAGAAAAAGTAGGTCTGTTGTCAGGCAGAAAGTATGCACAGAAGACCATCTACATTATGACCAGCATGCATGTAGTGCACTTAAATAGTAGAGATGGAAAGTAATAATTTTTTTGAGTTGCATATGATGTTGTGTTTTATTGCTGGCTCTCAGGAATCAGCTATTTACATGCCCAGTTTGTACACTGATCACTTTGTTTTGCTATGAACAGGCAATGCTGTGGGGTTTTCATGATTTTGATATAAATGGCTGAGAATGGGTGAACATCTTTTCTGTGATAATACCGGTGCTTTGAAAATCATTCCTTTCAACACTGATGCGTCAACTTTTGTTTCAGGAAAATGGGGAATTAAATACAGAGTACTCTGCTAAGGAAATTGTTAATTCTCTAATATTTCTACAGTGCTTCAGAAATTGAATTGAGCTATACTTGATATTAGGTAATCTCATGAACGTAGGGAAGTATTGTAAGATACTTGATACTTCACACATCATCATGTAAAGTCATTGCTTTACTCCAAAGTTGATTTAAAGAAAAGAAAAAAAAAAAAAGACACTTCAAAATGAAGAAAATTTTCTTCGTATCAGTCAGTAATATTTCACTTGTTATGAACAAGCAAAACTCCTCAGATTTCTTGCAGTCAATTCAGTATGAAACCATATGCAATACAGTTGTAGGGAAAAATCTCTTAAAGGAAAACAATCACAAATCTGGTTTATGTCCTCTAATGATCCAAATGTAAAATTAGCATAATATGCATCAATTAACTGGCTGAGAGAAAACAAAGTATTTCTGCTTCAAAATGGATCAAAATAGTTCTGCTAGTTCTGCATACATAGAAAAAAAATCTTTAAATTTATGTATGTCTTTTTAGCTTCTTAACTTAGTAGTACATGAAAACGCCACAATACTTCATGAAAACCTATTCTTCTCATATATGTCGCCTTGTCTGTAATCTGAGAAAACCTATATTCTAATATAGAGGTTATGCTCTGAAAGCCATAGTGTACATTGCTTGACACATGCCAGTGCAGGAAAACTAAAAATTCTTTTTCTTTTGAAGTCATCGGATCATCAGAAAGCAAGTATATGCTGCTTACAATATAATAGACACTGGGTGTATTTTTATTTTTTTTTCTGAAGTATACATATGACAAGTTTCGTCTTTGAGGCACTTTGTCAGGTTTATGTTTTAGGGTTGTTGTTTGGTTGGTTGGTTTCTTGTTTTTTTTGTTTGTTTGGTTGGTTGGTTGGTTTGTTAGTTTGGTTTGGTTGTTTTTGTTGTTTTCCTCAGCATTCTGAATGGACTTAGCATTCAGGCTTTCATAAAACACCTGAAAACATTCAGAGGAGAACCTACATAGCAACCTATGGAATGTTTCATGGAGTTTCCAGAATTGGAGTGGAGCAATAGACTTTCAAAACTGATCAGTCATACTCTTTTACAGAGAAAAAAAAAAAAAAAAAAAAAAGCATGTATACAGTTTGAAGTTTTTCAGAATGATATGCATTAAAGATGTCTGCTTTTTATGGGCCATTACAAAATATAATTTTACCTGTTTGATTCAGAATCAAAAGAGAAGTGTATCTGAACAAGCATTTCTTTTATAGCATAACATTTATGTATGCCAAGTGTTACAGTTTCAAAGAAATTTTATATGAACACAACTTTGCATCTTTATTAAGAATTTGTCTGGGATTTTTTAAATTGCAGCACACTAGTTTTGATCTTTGCATCCACCTCAGCAGGTTTCTGTATAGTCCAACTGAAAATGCTTTCAGCAATGATTTGTCTTTTTTTTTTTCTAAATGAAACTGAATTTTTATGTAAATTAGTGACACGATGATTCTTTGAAAATTTTGTGTCCACAAAACATTTTTTTGAATCTTTATGCAATTTCTCATCTGATCAAAGAGATTTCCATAGACAGGAAAATTTTATAAATAAAACAAACAAGCGTATTGCAAACTTTAAGTAGTTTGGTAGATATGCAGGTAGAATCTAAATTAGTACATTGTCTAGGGTAGTCTACATTGACCTATTTAACATTAAAGCAGAGCTGTAAGAGAGTAATAATGAACTACAACTACTTTCTCTGCATCAAATTCCACACAAATCATTTAAAATGTATTTGTTTGGTGTTGGCAAAGGACACAATGCAAAATATTTGACTTGTAAAATGTATAAAGATAAAATAATAAACGATAAAGTCTGAAACCCTGAAGAAGCTCAGCATTTTCACAGTTTCAAGCTAGATATTTTGAATGTCGAGCAATCAAAAAGGGACTCTCTGGAATAAGCATTAGCAATTGCAAATCTGTTTGTATGTACCTCATGGGCATTACAATTGCTGAGGCATCTTCTTAAACAAGAAGGGCTTGGCTAAACATTTTGAAGCTCAGTCTTACCATTCTCCTTTTTCTAGACTGTATGCCCAGATTTTTCTCTGTGACATATATATTTAGTTAGAGCACATGATATACACTGGCTTGTGATCATCTGCCTAACTAGCAAATACTACTCACATGTAGAAGAGGGTTTATTCACTCTTTTACCAAACCTGCCTCAGGAAGCACAGAAGGTACTGTTAAAATTGACTGGATATTTTTCATAGACAAAAGACTTGCAGAGTTAGAGGAAAATAAAATGCAGTCTCTCATCTTAAAATCTTCTAGGATAATCAGAAACAGATAAAGATAGCAGCTCAAGTATAGTTTTAAGGAGAGGTGGGACTTTTGAATGACTTTGATCAAGAAAGGAGGGGAAAACAAAAAACAAACAAACAAACAGAAAAAAACAATTGGGAGTGGTTTATCAGTACCAGACTGTGCAACAGAAGCACAGCTTAGGAAGACAGTAAAGTGGAGACACATGAATCACTTGGAAGGACAAAAAGAGTGCACCTATTTTTTATACCACGTGCTAGAACCAGAATGTTTAGAAACTAAAACCCACTTGAATTTATCTTCCTTTGGTTTAAAAGAGACCATAAAAGAGTGAATATAAAGAAAAAGAACGTTCAGTTTTCCATTCTAACATTTATAAGCTTTAAAGCAGCTATGTTTCTGCATGTTACATTCAGTCTTTTCTCAATTAGGACAAGGGAAATCATCTACCAGCTTATATTGTCAAATTCTTCTTTGGTGATAGCTACCATTAAAAGTCCTGTCAGTTTGTTGTTTTGGTTTCTTCAGTCCTTCACTAATTCTTTTATTAGTAACAAGGAATATAATGGAAATGATAAACAAATTTCTCCATAGGACGATGTCCTTAAAGTCAACAGTTATGTTGGTGTTAGTTAAAAATGAGTTAAAATTAAGAGTTCAGGCACAGTCTACTTGTATTTTAATGAGGTGGTTTGTGTAGACCTGTCATTGAGTGTTAACATTTACAAATGTAATTAATTCAGTCATATAAAACAAATATTAGATAGTTATATTTTAATGAATTTAAACCTATGTATAAATGCCAGCAGAAAGTTCCAATCATACTTAGCCAGGAATGTGCATTAATCTTGCTTAGTTTTGCTCTATATGGTGCACTATACAAGATCTTCTGGCAAAATTAAAAATAAATGCCTACATTTGACCTCTGACTCATACAGTGTGGAAACATACAATATTTAGGTTTTAATTGTGCTATTTTTCAGCTGCACCAAATCGGACCATCTGTCCAAAGTCTAAACTAGGTTTGTTTTTCTACATATATTGAAATGCATTTTTTAAAATTATGTTTTATTATTTTACCAAGCAAAAAGTTCAGAAATATTTGCATATATCCAAACAGGAATAGCCTAGCATACAATTAGCAATAAAATATGCATTGTATAGGAAAAATCAATATTGATCTGCAAAATACCATGCCAATTTGTTCTCACAGTAAGCATCCTTTTCCTCGAACCAACTGATTTTCTTTGACAAAGGGAATGGGAAAGGAAAGTACTGGAATGAAATGTAAGTGAATGTAAGAAGAAGTGTATATACTGATGGAAAATACTTCAGGACAGATTTCCCTACAACTCCCCAGTTTTTGTGCTTCACTGAAAACAAAAAATAAAACAGATCCTGAAATCACATTTGAAATAACTAACTAACTATCACAGATGGCATCGCTTATTTGTATAGTCACTGAATAATGCTCACAGTATCATATATTTGCATTTTATTTTCAGTCAGAACTTGCCTCATGGTCATTTTTCTTCCAATACACAGGTCTCTTCTATATAGGGAGATGGTAGCAAGAGGTCTTGAATGGTGTTAAGATGTGACTGATGCTGTAGAATGATACTATTCCAGCATGTCTTCTGGGAACACACATTTTCAGAACAGATAAGTTTGCAAGAAGACTGAATGCTAATCTGTCAATGACCTTCAATGTCAATGACTTTCAAGAGACAGGTGAAGAATGAACTTTGCCTCTCTGTTGTAATGGCAGCTCTTACCTTGAGGGTTTTGGCCTGCACAGCAGGAAGAGGTAGGTTCCTGTAACTCCTCCTCCTTACTCCTCTCCTCACTCAGAAATGTCTTGTCCCAGTCAAACAGTGGTGTAGTTGCACTGCCACATGTAAATGTAACAGATGTTCTTCACTTCCCTAAGGACAAATGCCAGCTTTAGAACATATCTGAAATTACTTTAGCAAAATACATGCCCCCCAAATTTTTTGAGTACCACCACTGCTCAGATTGTGCCGCTCTTTTTCTTCCTTATGTCAGCATCATTTCGCACTCCAGACACACTAATCCCAAAATATCTGCACAGGAGCTTAAGAATTTCTTATAACTCCACAAGACACAAATATGAAATGTAGATGTTTACAAATCCGACATCTGCATCTGTGTTAATCACCTTAGGCTTTATAATCAGTGAGTGCATAGGATAGGAATTTTTTGGGCATGGTTCATCTCCTCCTAAAGTAGAATTTTGTCAATTGATTGATGTCCTAAATATGCTTATCAGTCTCCAGAAGACCATGGGATGACTAGCTGACAATATAGGTGTCTGAAGTTAGGTGAGATGAATCCCACCCACAGTGATGTACCAGATAAACAAATGCTATCTAAATATCCCATAACACATCAAGTATATGACTGCTGTAGTTTTACATTAAGCATCCCCCCGAAGTGCTCTTTACTTTATGTGTAGTTGTCAAAATGAAGTCATGAAGACCAATAATGAACAGCTGGAAAAGTGTGTGTTACATAAAGGTGAAGAACATCTGGAGTGTTCTATGGAGGATTCAATAGAGATTTGATAGAGTTGAATGTCATTCAACCAGCTAGAATTGCTAACAGGATTAAAAAAAAAAAAAGAATCAAAAGAATCTGCCAAATTTTAGCTTCTTTATTCGGTGGCTGAAAAAAATTGAAAAGTTAGTTATCTTTTGTTAAAGTTGCAATGACATCTGATATTTCAGTGACAATTGAATTTATGATATTAGCAATGCTAAAGACCTAATGCCTGAAATGATGCTGATAAAAATTTTGAATGAAATATACACTTAAAATGACATACTGAAAAGAAGACTTAAAAAAAAAAAAAAAAAACATTTTCAGTACATACAAGAACATGTTCTGGAATAACCATTTGCAGGGATAGCATTGAAGGCACATTGTTTTATTGAAGGATATGTTTTGGGGAGAAAACTGGTACAAACATTTAGTCAGTTTGAAGCACTCCAATGTTATGTGTGTGAGTATTTCCTATTTTCTTTATTTTTGCTTATGAATTAGGAATGAATATTGAATGGCAGCTAAAAATTCTTTATGACGTAAAACACTTGGGGTTGAAAGCCACCCTTTCCTAGAAAATACCTACTGTATGATATACAGTTATTAAGTGTTCCTATTACATTAATACTTTTAGGTGAGCCAGTAGGGGTATTATGATATTGTAAAATTTTAATCCTAATAAATGTGCCTATAGTAATAAAATATATGTAAGTTATTACTTTTATGAGTTTCAAGTTGATTTATGTTAAGTTGTAACCCTTTGCTGAGTGGGATGTCTTGCTATACCTTAGAAATGTGTATACTGCACACTACTATATTTCTTTTCACTATTCTAAACATAATAAACAGTTTAATGTGTATGTAGAATTTTTAGAAAAATTGCTATTGAAATAGAAAGGCATACCAAATATTAAATGCATTTACATTTGAGAGTCCTGTGTTACACAGTTTTAACAGAATAGTTGTTCACTTTTAATTTCTCAATCCACTACATTTCAAATATTTCCAGATTATCAACAGACTATCAAAATTGTCTAGTGCATAATACAGATACAAAGAAAAATACATCTGAAATGATTTCTCCCTAAGACCATTTCATCTCACTGTCTGTTTACTATGATGCAGACTAATTATTTGTGACTGCTCTGTACACAGCATGAGACCACAGAGACCACATATAGATGGCTGATTGAGAAATAGTCTTTGGGTGATTTTAAGCATTATATCCAGTTAATTTTAAATGATGTGTACTTCTTTCATTAATTTTTGCTGGTGTCTGTTATATAGCTTTTTACAGCAAACCAATGGCTGTAGAATGGGAAGGCTGGCTGTCTTCTAGACTGTATTGTGTTGTTTTGGGTTTGCACAATTGCATATCATTACCTCTGGTAATAACTTATTTGCTGACTCCATTATTTTAATAAAAACCTAAAATGAAAATGTTAGAATAAGGGATTTATGAAAATCTCCCTTGGAAGACTTTCCTGATAGAACATGCAGTTTTTTGAGACATGAGTTCTCAAAATAAATAAAAAATAAATAAATAAATAATAAAAAGTCTAAACTATTCTAAATCTGAATCTAAACTGTTCTGTATCACAGGGTTTTTTTTTTCATAAATAACTTCAAAATAAAATCCACTGCCTGAAAGCACTTTTAAATATAGCTCCCATCCTTTCCTATGGACAAGGGTCTCTAGAAGACTACACCACCTTTCAGATAATATGAGAGAAGCTAGGCTGGAACTTCATAACTTGAGCTGGAAGTCTCATAACTTGAGGTCCTTGTAGAAGATAGGATATGTATAGAGTGGTTTCATTCGTAAGGAAAAGGATATAAGAACTTGTCAAGCTACATCTGCTGGGAGCTAGCATACGTCTCCCACCCACCTTGAAAATACACTTTAACTAAGGTTGGAAAAAAAAGAAAAAAAAAAAAAAAGAGGAAGAGAATTCATCTCATTGAAATTGCACATCTGGTATCTACAGGTATAGTATTAACTAGGTGGCATGAGGGGGAAAATCACAGAGGAATTTATCGCATACCAAGATACCTGGGACAGGCAAGATAAATTGCATTCATAGAACACCAGTCTCTCTCCCTTTGTGTTCATATAAAGACATAACTCAGATGATTAACTCTAAGGATGCAAGTAATTTTCAGAAGACTGACAATACTGGTCAGGAGAGCATGCCCTGTAACATTTGGACCAACTCAACAAATCAAAATGCAGGACTGCAATGTTGTAAATGGTAAGATGCTTCATGTAATTCAAAAGTATTAAAACTAAACATCTCACAATCTCTCACAATAATGTTCCCTAATGACTTGTAACAACAACAAAAAATAACTAGAATTCTGTGATTTTTCCTATTGGAATTATAATAATAATAATAATAATAATAATTAATCTCTAGATATTATAACACTTTTAGTTTCTTCTTTAAAAAAATGTAGCTGAAATGGGAAAATTATCTCAGAAATTTGTTATCAATTTACTATGTACTTTTTATCAGAAGAAAAAAATGGCTGGAGCTAATAAAGTTACCCATGAGTGAGTTTATTTTCTCTACTGTTAATCCACTGGCAATTTTACCTTTCTCATTGGGGGAAACAGGCTTCCATTGATGCTAATGTTCTTAATTTCCATATATTTATCCATAAGAGACTGCCTTTCCCAGCAAAGAGTTCAGAGCAGTATCCTTACATGCATGCTCTTTTGGTAAAGCCTATGTCTCTTCACAAGTCCCAAAGATTACATACTTTGATGCTGTTTCACAAATGGTCCCATCTCCTAGAATAAAAGTTTGCCACATTCTTGGGACATACCTGAGTCAGCAGCTGTTCTTTTCGGAGGAAATAACTACCTTTTTGTAAATGACAACCTAATGAAAACCCTTAAGACTTGGTTTTTCAGCAATGCCAAGGGCTCCTTGGTGGCACTAGAAACACACTCGGGTACAAACTGCATGACTGAAAAATCAAATTTTGAATCTTACACAGATTTTTCCAGAGCATATTTTTTTCACAGCTTAACAGAACCACAGGTACCTACAACCTGATTATTTGCTGTGTGCTGCAGCTTTGTCAACTTCACTGGTCTAAAATAAGTCAATCTACTGCATCACTGAACTTAGAAAATATCTCTTGATTAGAGAAGGCTAAACAGTTTTGTATGCAATTTTCTTTTCTAGAGTAAAACCTTAATACTGTATATCTTTAAATAGCATTGCTGTTGAACTGTCACAGACTTCTCACCAACCTTCTCCCATATTCTTTGTGCCCCTTCCTTAATGGACTTAAGTAGAAAAGTGGTGTCATCACTTCTGCTCAGCTTAGTGCCTTGTTTCAGGTCAGGGGCACCAATGTAAGGTGTACAAAGAAAGGCCCAGCACCACAGCCTGTAGCTTACTCCTTATAGCCAAACAAAATCACAAATTGTTTGCTGTTAAAGTGTTAAATCTTGCTACATGAGTAAACAAAAGCACAAAGTTTGTACCTGTTTGTGCAGGATATTTCACTATACAACAATAACCTAGATCTTTCCATCGCCATGAAGATGAGATATTTTAGGGGCTATCGGACATCAAAAATTCTCTCAGTAAGTCAGCACATTTATACCCTGCACAGGTGTTTTTCTACTTACCATGCACTGATAAAATTCTCAGTACTCAGTGATCATAGTCCATATTTCTCTTCAGTTGTGATGACTATTTTTTATACAATGAGTGACAACAGGAAACCAGGCCAGGCCAGAAGCTAATTTCTCAGATACTCTTATTTATCTGACATTTTCTCTCCCATTCAACTATAAATATTGTCTTGTTCCCAAATGCATCACCTGTGATCTCTGTCCCATACTCTGGATATCCCTCCTGAGCAAGATGACCTCTGTGGGCATATTTTATCTTCATTAAATATATCAGCATTAAGTATTAAAATGTATACACTTATCCTGTTATGCATCATACTGGAACACTCAGCATCCTGCTGAGTGAAGTCCTGATGTTGGCTGCTCCTGGCTTTCCTGAGTGATTCACATGGTGAAATGGGGGTCTCAGCATGGGTTGGGGACAGAGTCAGACTCTTTATCCAAGGGAGCTAAGAGGTTGCTCACTTCATTTGTGGCCATCCTCTGGAAATCAGCACTCATTTTGAATAAGGACATTGGAATCCCATATTGTGATACTAGAGAGCCTGTGTTTGGTGTGTTATGACACTGAAGATGCCAAAGGGTTTTGTCATTTAATAGAGAAACTCAACTTTAACTGTGCTGAAACTACTAAAATCTTTTAATGCATTGTTCTAAAAACTTTCATTTATATCTATTCCTCCCCTCTTTCCTGTCACAGAAAGGACTTATACAAACCTTCCAAGTTAAAAACCCTTCTTGCCCTATGTGAAAGCTCAGAAAAGCTTCAGTGATAACTATCACGTTTATTGCCCCTGTGATCAGTGAAGTCTGTTTTCCTGTCCAAATCCAGTGACGTACGTTTAGCAGAATGCAAGAGAACTGAGTGACACCTACAACTTGACACCATTACTCTCAGTAGCTTTTATTGTCAATCCTGTGTGTAGTCCTCAGGTAGCAAGAGTAGTGCCTGATGAAACCCCACCTATTTGCCCATCTATATGTCTATCAGCATTGTATACATGTTTCAGAGACCTTTCAGGAGCCTACTCAATAAAATTTCAGTCCATTCCAAGTTTATAAGGGTTCAATCAGGCAGATGTTAATCAGTGAACTATGCATTAAAAAGCGAGCAGCCGTTTCCACCGTCTCCAAGATACTTGCCATAGAATCTATTATTCCAGTACCACAATTGAAAAAGAGCTTAGGTTTCAAATGAATCTCTTTTGTGGTCTCAAAGAAATTAGGGCTCCTCTAGGCTGATACTTACTCTAATGAACCTGAATACTGTGAAACCCTCTTTTTCCACCCTCAAAAAGGCTTCCCTGACCATAAACAAGACTGTATCTCTGGAGGATTTCCTATGCTCTATTGATCTAAAGGTATGCTTTATAGTCTCTCAAGAATGGTATTTGTCTTTATATCAAGTTCAGAAACAGCAAAATTGCCCTGGACAATTTTATTAAGCTGATGGAGAAGGGAACTGCTCATTTTAGGAAGAGAGAAGGACCTTTGCTTTTTTGGTCAGTTAATCAGATGCCTGTTATTTATTTCCCTTGAAACTGTCTCTTCAGAAATCAGAAAGAATTTTAGACAGTCACAAAGCTGTTTTGTTTTCTCATACATCTAAAGAGAGAGAATCTAAGGAGTTTCTTTCATATAGGCATTTGTATTTTACTTAAAGATGTATATTTTCTCTTATGTTTGAGAGCCATTCTAATTCTTGTCAAAGGCAATGGAAAACTAGCTATTAAGTTTTAATGAAACCCAGGTAAAACCACATTCCTGCTGAGGGTCACCAAAGAGCTTTGATTTCTGGAGGCTTGCATGCTCACACTGTTCAGAGGCAGATTGGTAAATTCTAGAATTGCACACCTCCTGTATGTATATAAATAGACAACCAAGCTGATGGGAGTTTATTCATGTGTGTTAAGCAGAACCCATAAAATGAAAAGAGTGATGCTTCAACAAGCATGCGATCTAAATTAGTCAGGGAAAGGAACAGAACAGAGAGAGGAGTAGGATGTGAAGAACAGAGAACAGAGGAAAGACAATAGAAGCAAGAGGAACAATCAATTATTTTGTAAATGTAATTAAAGATTATCTCTCACTGTTTCAATGAAAGTGATAGAGGTACTAACAGATATTACTAAGATATTCAAAACATATGGCACGTAACCATATGCGAAGTCTTAGTTAACCTAAGTTTATTGTAATTATCTTATTTACAGCAAGGTTGGAATTACACCGGAGAAGTTGTTTTGTCGAAAAAGGTGGGACAGAACTCCAAACACGCAAGGAAGAAATTTGCATACTCATATATGTATACGAAATCCAAGAATGTGATGGTCTTCGTTATAACAATTTGAAAGATACTTGGAGATCATCGATTGAGGATGAGCTGATATAATTCCACTAGGACCTAAATTACTGGAGAGTAAAGTGCAGGGGCAAAAATAGTGATATACAAAAGGAAGGAAGAAACAAAATGAATTGGAGATTGGGCAAGTGAAGAAAGTACAGGAAGAAGAATAGTCCTAATTACAACTGTATTTTACCAACATATTTTAAAGACCATCATAAAAACTAAGGAACAAAAACGTTTCATCTACAACATATAAATTGTCCTTTCCTTTAATTTCTTTACTGTTCTCCTTCCTGACAGCTCTTCCTTTAGGAATGAGGAAGAGTAGGTGCATGAGTAAATGCATGAGTACTAATTAATGAACCATAATTTGAATAATTTAGAAAAGGAATACTTGAACAGTATTTTGATTTTTGTGTTAAGACTTTTTTGACTGGTGCTTGTCTTTGGGTGTTAAAATGTTTTCAGCATTGGCTTATTGGATTCCCCAAGACACCAGTTCTTATTACAGTCCCTCTCAGCAGCCAGTCTTTAGAGGGAAAACTTAGAATCTAACCAAAAGATCTCTGACACCACTGCAGCCTAGAAATAGAAGACATTCATAGTCAGACACGGAATAGAATTGCTTGCAAAATGTGGTTGGTTCATGTGGAATCAAGAGTTGAAATCAGCATAAGGCAAGATACAATTTAAACAACCTTTCCCTGGGTACCTGCAAAGCCAGAAGGACTGTTAAATACTGAGTAAAGTGAATGGTGCCATACTTTAATGATCATCTGAGGTCTCAAGTTAATGATCTGAATTTTAGAAAACCATGAGATCTTTGACAGTCCCCTGAAAAATTTTGATTGCTAAACCCTTGAATGTTAATGCTATACTTAATGAGTTTATATGACTTTCCTTGTTCACAGGGCAGGAAAGTGGAAAATTACTTTGTATTTTAAGTTTAATTTTTTTTTTCTCATTTTATTGTCTCCATGAGTTGATGAATTTTGCTGGTGACATTCCTTTTTGTAAGGTTTTTTCTCTCGAGGGAAGGACCTGTAAACTGTCTTTGTTTACTTTGATTCAAGCAAACAAGTCATTGCTGTCTTTCACACAATGGGATATAACATTGCCATCTATTTGACCCAACTAAATTAAAAAAACAATAATCTATGAAGGTAATTTAGTTCTGTTTCAGGACACTGGCACAGAAGAGGATTAAGTTGCACTTTAAAATTGGAGTCTTACAGCTGTGTTATTCAGCATGCATTAAATAAATAAATAAATAAATAAACAAACTAAGATGGAATAAAGTAATGGGCTTGGCTCTGCATTTCTGAAGTCAGAGTACCAGGGTGGCTGCGGCTGTTGATTGCTAAAAGTGTTAAATCATTCCAGCATCCTCATTGTAATCCTACCGAACAGAAACCAGGAAAGCTTTATACTGTAAGAGTTTTAGGACTTCTGCTTGAAGAGTACAAACAGAAACACTGCAAATTAGACGGCAAAGCTTGAGTAAAGGTGACTTTTGGTTGAAGGATGCTGCAGGCCATGGTTGGTTAGCTTTGTTCTTGGGCCATGTTTGATGTTACTTGTCAAGTTCCAATACAGAGAACTGGGGAGGGGAAGGAGACAGAGATAGCTGCAATTAAAGATAGGTATTTTCTAAACTGCAGACTTTTATTTTTATAACTGGTATATTCCTCAGTTCAGACCTTTCCCTGGGTGAAAGAAGTTGATTGTTTCTTATACCATTTATCCTTTGTCAGGAGGGCTATTTTAACCGTAAAACGAAATATGTGAAACTGACAGCCACAGACCTTTAATTCCCAGGCTTATTTTTGTAAACAATTATGCCTTTTTTTCTTTTTTTTTAAGGCACACTTCCTTTCATACAGATACAAAGATCAAACGTGAACGTTGCATTTTCCATGACTCTCCCAGACAAACATAGCTCTTCCAGAAATATAATAATAAAAACCCCAAAGAAGTAAATAATGTTCACAGAGGGAATATAGCTTCAATAATTCACACAGTATACAAACATATAGTGGTACAAAACCTGCAACATGAGTTTTTTGTTACATTTTAACAGTGTTTCCTCAAATCTTCAAAGCTTGCTTGATGGTTTGCTGAAGTAATTGAACCACTCTTGAGTTGTTTTATATAGGACATCTTATCTTTCTTTCATTACCCAGTCCGTGGCTTCTTTTCTATTCCCATGAAATCCATGTACACACTTTAGAAGCCCTCCTGAACAAGCTTGCTTCTAACTTTCACAGAGCCCTTAGCACAATTTGAATACGAAAGAGATACTGAATAAAAAGCTTTAATCTCTTGTCTGCTATTCTTCTTTCTTGCCTCTTCATTCCCCCCCCCCCCCCCCCCCCCGCCCCCCTTCTTCCAAGAGCTTTTCTGTGTTAGTAAAGTGAACACTTTCTGTTTAAAGTAAGTATAATGCTCGAGAAGATGCACTGGGAGAGTGAAATCGAAAGCCTGGCCTGTGAAGCCTCTCTGCCACAATTTAGCAATATTTGTGCTGCATTTACTTGCTCTTGAGCTTTTTGCAGGTAAAAGATTAGTAAAGAGCTCTCCTCGACAGAATCATTCAATCAGTAGCAAGCATAGGCAGTATCAAATGTGCCCTCTACCTCAAATACTGTGGGGCTCTTTCTTCTGATACCTCTTCCCTCAGTTAACTGGAACTGCTTTGAAAGAGCTTTCTGTTCTCTGCTCTCTTGTCAATTTGAATGCCAGGAAATGAGCCCCCTTTGTGAGATTAATTAATAGCAGGAGCTGATCGGCCCAAGCCCAATTGCCACGCAACAGAGCTGTAATTGCTACTTTGTGGAAAGGAAAGAAAAAGTTTTGGTTGCAGTTTAAGAAGAGGGTTTAAGGAAAGTTCTTTGAACTAGAGGTCTCAGTGCACTGGATTAAGGCAAGAAGCAAGGAGGCCTTTGAAGTTTGTTAAGAGGTTTTGGAGGAGAAAAAAGTTGGGTGGCAAATGGGAGCTGGCAACATCAAAAGCATTTAGCACCATTCCTCACCTGCTTGTATTCAGGGCAGGGACCACAGGCTGGAAGCATCAGTTGCCTGCAGTTTAAATGATCTGTTTAGGGCTCTATTTGTTTTGATCAGAAATTGTACCAAGTATGCATATAAGGGTTGATACACCTGAACATATGAAAGATACATGTATCCAGGCATATGTGCATGCATGTGCATTACATGTACAAGTATACATGGCCATTTAATTCAATATAGTAGCTGACATTTATCCTTTTTCTTTCTACCAAATATCATTTATTGCTACTCTGTTAATTATTTGTGCACTACCATTCTAGTAGTCACTGATAACTGATATTACTAATCCCATGTTTGATTAAAAATTTTATTAGAAGTCAGTTTTTCTAAAAGGCTCTGTTATATATATATTTATATTCTTTATATGTATGTACAATATTGTTATGCATTATATATATGTCTTATAACATATGTATCATATTAATACAATTATTGTAACTCAAAAGCTAGGACCATCTTCAGGGAAAATTTGACCTATAAAAAGTGGACAAGTCCCTTGCAAATTCCTAGGCCATAATCATAACTGGCAGAAACCTTTGCACGAGCTGGCAATACAACCTGTTTGACAAATTAGCATCCCTTCATATTTTCAACATTGACTAGCAAAGAAGTAACTTCACAAGCAGAGCATGGCTCTGACTCCAGCGGTGCAAACAACCTGGAAAACTGCCCTAATGGAGGCAGGGGGATTGCCTCAGAGCCAGGGCAATCTCTGAGGGCTGCAGAGCCAGCAATTTCGTTCTGCTCCACACCTCACTACAGGGCCCATGGCCAGAGCATATGCACTAGAAAACCCTCAGTGGCACAAAAGCACCTCGGAGGCTGTTACAAGCCAGTGGAGCTTGGAGCAGCCTTGAGGTGTTCTAAATTATACAGACGAGCCTCTGTCAGCCCTGAAACTTGGAGAGGGCAAAGGTGGGGAAAGTCACTTTTGTCCACATCCTCAGCATCTGTCATTTACACCACTGAAGTCAACCGGTCAAATTCACATCTCATGTGATCTGAATGTAGCCAGTGATTCTGGGATGAACTTGGCTGCATACTTGTATCCTCTTAGTACCAGGAGAGTGCTACAAATTAAACCACAGATGTCTTGTCACAAACTTGATGATGCACTTAAAACTATTTGCTCTTAGAGGGTGGTGACTGCCTTTTTTGTTTTCTGTTTCTACAGCACCCAATAGAAAGGACTTCTACCACTATAAATGATGCTTCTAGTCAAACATGCAGTGCTAACAACAAATACGTCTTTATGCCTCTAATTTGGGTGGCACAATAACAGAATGATATTTCAGAGTGACAACAGTTTGAAAAACACTTAGATCTCAGCTCCCTGCCTTAGAGTTCAAGAATAATTAGAAAAAGGGTGTGTTTTTTTTCTTTTTTTTTGTTTTTTCATTTTTTTTCATGTGTGTGTGTTTGTCTGTCGGTTTTGGGGTTTTGGTGTTTTTGTTTGTTTGTTTGTTTGTTTGTTTTTGGGGGGGGGTCTAGTGCAGAAACTGCTAGGGTCTGTGGTTTTATATATTTCCTCCTTTACAATTTCATGTATAAAAATTAAGTAGAAAAAAATCTCTGCCTTCAAATAAATGTCAATAGGTATTTGAACTCTTTTACACCTCTCAACCCAACCCTTCAAGACTGAATTTTATCAGACTTTTTCTCCTCTCCCCTCCCCATTTGTTGTGTTTCTTAACATGTTACAATTAAAAACATGATACAAAATCAAGTTAATCTAGACAGAAAAAAAAAAAATGAAGAAAGGAATGTGAAGCTACTTTAGGCAGGATTCATCTTACCTAAGCCTTGACCTTCTACAGGTTCATCTGGGCTCCCTCTAACATCTTCCTCTCTAAGACAGGTGGGATAACTCACGTTTTGGACATAGCTGTCCCTTCTCATTCTCTACAGAGGTAGACTGAGCAACTAACCTAGGGCAAAACATTATGAAACAGTAAAGGCTGAGGAGAGGAGCACCTCGCCCGATAAGTTTAAGGAATGGGAGTCCAAACACTGCCAGAGGCACCGGAAAGAGGGATTCTGTAATTTGACGCCTATTCCTGATCATGGATGGCTAATAAAAAAATTAGTTTATTCTTTTAATTGTTTAGAAGAACGCCCTAGAGTTGTATATTACATAAACATATCAGTAGATAAAGTGGAGGAAAGCAAGGTCTTCATGTTGTAGTCTCATGAATCAGTTTTCAATACTATGGACATGGGGTTCACATCTGACAACAGATCTACTTAGCATTTTTTAAAGATCATGGTACTTCACAAAATAGGGAGGCCTTCTTGAACAGAAATAATAATTGTTCCATCTTAAATTTTTGGGTGCATCCTGAAAATACTTGTGGTGGGTAGTTTGCTGGTTCTGCATGTCCTCTTCCTGTCCTACACTACGCGTTGTCCCTGCTGTCCTATAAGCAAAAAAGGATCCACAGTGATCTTCAACATCTCTAGATGTTTATCTACTTATACATCATACAGTATGTATAGCAACAGGGTTTCTTTCTCATAAGTTAATCAAGAAACAAGCAAATATAAAAATAAAAAATTAAAAATTTAAAAGAAAACAGACTAATCCTGAAGCTGACTTGCGTGAGTTACAATAAATGTATATGTTGTTTTGGGGGATATTGTCACTGACTTCTAAATTTGTCTGCTCAGCACATTTAGCTCGTATTTTGACTTAAGATCTACTACAGCTGAATTATTTGGAAGCCAACTATTGAAACCGCTTAGAGTTCTGACTGTTCTAGGAGACTATAGGGAGGCCATACCCGAATACAAGTCTTGCAAAGGCCCTAGTTTTTTACCTTGTACTAACCCAATGCTTAGGATACATAAAAATCTCAGACTTCAATATCCCAAGGTCATATTACTTGTCACTGTAAATTTTACTTACCTAAGGGAAAACGGCGATGTAGATCTTTATTTGAACATACAAATTAATTCACAAAATGTCTAAAAGATACCAAGCCTATCCATATATCATTGTTTTTCAGTGAGGTTTTCTATAATTACATCTGTTAACAAATGTAGCAAATTCAATTAAAATTTAACTGGCAGTGCATGGAAGCAAAGCAGGTTCACTTCTATTATGTCAAACACCTTATTTTATGCCATGCATGTTAAAGTTTACCACTCCTTAAGGCTTGCAACTGCAACATTTTAACTGATATCTGGAGGCTTGTAATTGTATGTGTGCACATCAATTATGGATTGGATTCAGCATTTTCAGATAACTTTGCCAATCACAAAGAGAGCCCAGTGGTCTCCTGGCATTTTTGGAGCAGTTTGATTACAGGTGTAATACATACAGCCTTGTTAGCTCTCAGTGATGAGGGATTCCCTTCCCTGCTGTGTTCTAGCTGAGGCACTGACCATTGCTTTTCACTAACAATTTCTGTCTGCTCCCAAGAGATGTTTTAATGAGCCCCTCCGACATGGCCAAAGGCAAGAAATGTTCTCTGGGCCAGTGAGGTGAAGAGCCAAACCTTAGCCTACTAGGCAAGCGATAATTAATAAGGCATTTTTGATTCATCTCAATTCATTAACAAAGTTGGTGGTTTTTTTGTTTTTTGTTTTTTTTGTTGTTTTTTTAATACTGCTAAGCAACACAACGTTAAGTCTGTCACATTACTCACAAGTATTGAATGAAAAACTCGTGCCAAGGTACGTAAAAAAAATTAATTTATGACAAAATAAATGAATTTAGAATACTAATTGGGAGAAAGCAACTGACAGATACAGTGAAAGATTGATTTTAGGGGAAATGGAGAAATCTGTTTTCTGTTTATTTTAAGGACAGGGAACGAATACTGATTAGAAATGTATAGCCAGTTAGGTTAATGCAGCATGTGGTTAGGCTGGTGCAGGATGCTAGATTTGTCTAAAATTTTCCCCAAATTTGTGGCTCTCTGCTATGCAAGCAGAGCCATAGTGGGGCTGTGGTCTGTTGGGGTTAATAGCAAGGGTTCCTTCAGACTTCTAAACTGCATAGCCCTAATGCAAGCAGTCTGTCAGATCCCACTCAGTGTTTCTTTCCCATAGGAAGCAACGTTGCCTATTATTAACAATAACTGCTTTACAGTGCGGCAAACTTTTGCTGGAGTATTCTAAATAAACTACCAAGAGATGGTTAAGAAGTCCTCCCAAATTTTGTATTCATCGAATGAGGATCTTGAGGGAGACAACTGGCTTTGATAAGTTGTTTGGTATTTTGTTCCCTGTCTCCTTTCTCCACGGTGAGGATGAAGAGAGAGACATTGCTGGGAAGAGAAGTAGAAAGAAATATTAGTTAAAAAAAGAGTGCATCAAAACGGCAGCTCTTTAGAGATATGGAAGGGGCATCAATCACTTCTGTGGGCACATTAAGCTGTTACATATTATAGCCATCTCGGTTTAAGTGGTGTAAGGCTCATCTCATTTGCATTTGTTGTGTTACAATCTTGCTTCAGGCCTGTCTCCCCAGTGAATAAGGTGGCTGTGCAAGGCAGCTTGTGGCTGGCATAAAGGATATGTCAGAGTCAAGCTGCTTCACTAATCAGCTTTGCTGGGGCAGATACATGATAGTCTATGTGAAGAAATTTAGATAATAGTATACAGCATCCACTGGAACTGTATATAATGTATATAGGGCTTTAGACTAACTTCTAATCCTTCATGGAAAATTTGTAAATACTGCAGCGATGTTCTAGTGACCTCTAAAGGCAGCCTGTTTGAGCCGTGTAGCACTTTTTGTTAAACCCCACGCTTTGTAAGACACATAATGCTTATGTCCTCAAAGGCTCGACGCGGGGAATTTTCCCCCAAACACGATTTATTTGCGTCCCCCCCCCCCCCCCCAACTCCCCGTCAAACCTCTCACGTCCCCTTTCCCCTCTCCCTCCTCCTCCTCCTCCCCCTCCTCCCCCTCTCTCTCCCCACCCTCCCCGCCCCGGGCCGGCCTCAGGTGAGCCCGCGCACCCCCCCTGCGCCCCCTCCTCCTCCCCGAGCCCCTCGGGGCCAGCAGCAGCCGGCGGCCGCCCCCTTCCCCCGGAGCTCTCCGGCGGCGGGCCCCGCTCCGCTCCTCCCGCTCCTGCACCCAGCGACCTGCCCCTGCCGTCGGCTGCCCCTTGGCCGGCAGGCTAGGCCGGCGGGGTTTTATTAACCTAGAGTAGCGGTACCTCGCCACAGGCCAGCCAGCACGGGTGCTGCTCCGAGTCGGATGTGGCTGCAGTGTTAAGCTGGCTAAAAAATGTAAGTTTTTATAGACGTTGCTCTTCGGTTTCACGTTTTGCTTTTTTTTTTTTTTCCCCCTTTCTTTCTCCCTCCGGTGATTTTAAACCGACGTTTAAAAAATGAAAAGAGGAAAAGAAAAAGAAGGCTAGACTCTCAAAACCCTCCCTCAACTCTCTCTGGCAGAGCATTTTCAACTCTCTGTAGCGCTGCGGCTTTCCCAGTCGAGCCTTCCCCTTCAAGCTCAGCCAGCAGGACTAGCGTGTTATTTTCTCGAGTGCCAGTCCGCGAAGATGGCCAGATCGGAGCCAGACACCTTCTCCTCGTGAGGCAGGTCGCTCCTGTCGTGCACCTCTGCGGCGTGCTCATCCCCTGTGCTCAGCAGTTCGGGGAGCGAGCGTGGGACTCGGCGCTTTGTTTGCTTTAGCCATGATTAAACAGTTAAGCTGGACGTTTTGGGCCAGTTGGACAACGGTGCATGCACACACACACACACACACAGAAATTAAACATCTGACAGTAGCAAAAAGCTATGGAGTATTTTGCATGCAGGTGAATTCTGCCAAATAATAGCTCGGGAATGGCTTTTCTTATTTCCCTATTGAAGATAAGGGTAGCGTTTTTTAAAACAACCTCCTCCTCCCCACCATCACCACCAAAAAAAAACCCCTCACATGATGAAAGACCTATAAAGTTGAATAGTTTGGAGATAATAACTCTTAACGGTAAAGGTCCCAGCATACATATACCACACTGCCTCTGGCAGTAATCCTGGCTTTGGGGATCTGAAATTTCCTAAAGATGTATTAGTGTCTTATACACATGTGCTCTTGTGCACTCATAATCCTTTTCACTAGCTTCTTAGCTGCATGCTTTGTATTTAAATTTTCCTTCTGACCAAGTAAATCCCTTTGGATGAAGTGACAGGAGCTTTTCAGCACCCATAGCTGGGTGACAGCTGGTGTAGGGGCTCTGAAAGACTGCAAAGTGTTCCTTACTAGCTTTCTTCAGGACCAGTGTCAGCCACCAGCTGAGCGATTTGTTAGCTCCCCTTTGGGCATCAGTCAGCTGAAGAGGCTCACATTAAAGGCTAAAGTAATACAATGGATATTAATAAAATAAATAAATATTTAAAAAAAAAAAAGAAAGAAAAAAAAAGAAACACCAATGTCTCTGCTCCTGGTTTTACTGTGCTTTTAATTAGGTGCTTATTCATTATATGTGAACAGAGTACATTTTCATTAATTTGGGAAAGCCTTTATTAATACTGTATGAAGTATATATGCCAGCCTCAGAATCACACTGTTAAAACTTTGGTTTGAAAGAAGTAATTGTCAGAAGCCTTTCTAGGAGCAGCACAGTGCGTAGTTTACTTACAGATCACAGAACAAGATGTTTGTATTTATTTTCCCTCAAGTAAAGTTTCCCTGTAAATGTCCAATGTGTAATATATTCTGTTATTTAATTCCAGATTTGAAGGTTTGCTTCTCAGGGGTTCTGGCAAGTTTTTGCTATTGGAATTAGTAATGAGGAGCACTGGAACTGTGGAAGTAAATTGTGCAATGTAATCAAGTTGTTAAAGGAAAAGCAATTCAAAAATGGGATTGTTTAAGAACCAAGCTAAGGCAGTGGATCTAACATCAAAAATGCTTCCTGAACAGTTTTTCTGTTTGTTTGTTTTGTTTTGAGGGGGTGCATGCGCAAATGCAGGGGAGAAATTCTTCACTCTGTCTCCAATAAGTAGAGCAAAGATTAATTTAAAAGAAGTCATTTTTAAAACACAGTAGCTTCTATGATAAATTTTTTAATTATTTATTGATCTCTAAGGAGATTAAAGTACTGAGCTAGGTAAAACTCCCAAAGCATTCTAGGTGTTTTGCTTGAGTAAGGACTATAGGCTTAGACCAAAGACTTATGAGAATTAGTTTATAAAAATAGTAATTAATATTCAATACTTTGTTGGTGCACCACCCACGTATTTCAGTGAAAGCATCTCAGCTTTTAAATAATAATTCAGACCTGTAATAAGCACAAGTGTAAGGTGTCTTAATTGTATTCTTTTATCTGAGACATGTTGTCACAATAAAATTCTTGTTTAGAAATTGGGATAAATGGAGACATGAAATTTCCTTCTTTGGGTTATTATGTTTTAATAAAGTAAGGATAATAGAGTGCTGTTTTGTTGTTGTTGTTTTCTTATTTTTCCTTGTTCTGAAAAAGTGAAATGGGGGATTATAAAGGAGTAAAACAAAATTCCAAAAAGACATGAACTCCCTCAAAGCTTTGAAGCATTGTTATTCCCAAAAACAAATAGTTGAATTAAAACGACAGATAGGTGAGGCAGTTCCTGTCTCAAATTTTGCTCCAGATGACTAAAATCAAACCAAGTTTGGGCCTTTGATTCATGTTCAGTAAAAAACTTTGAAAGTAATTTCTGTATGAATGTTCATTTTCAAAGAAATATAATAGCTTTCAATATCATGCATTTCACTCAACATTTCTTTCCTTTTTAATCAGAGCTGGAGGTTTATTGTCTGTTGTTTTTTTTTTTTTTCACTGACAGTTGCTAATTGAATAAGATATATTTTGTAGAAATAATAAAATTTGCAAGGTGCTTCTTATCTGTGAGTGATAGATCACGGAAATGAGGAAGATTATTCAAATGAATTAAAATAAAACATGTTTTTCTGGTTCTTTCTTTTACTTTGGAAACTTAACCAAACTAATTTGCAAAGAAAAAGGGAGATCTTTTTATTTTATGGCCTTTGTCATATTTCTACAGAGACAGTTACATACAAACCAGGAGAAAGTACAATACAGTTCCAGTAAAGAGATAGAAATATCTTTCACAAACCAAATCAGACATGTATTTACAGTTCTCACTACTCCTGCACCCTTTGAACATATTCTTGCTATTCATTCTTACATCTGGATTTTGACCCTTCTTTTGCATACATTTTTCCCGCCTCTGAAATATGCTGCTGTTGAGCCAGAAAATAAACACTCACCAAAATCTCAAATTAAGCTTTCCCCGAATGAATTGCGGAGGGACCTGATCCTGCACTCAAACAAGTCTGTAGAAGTTTTAATCACAGATCACACAAGCAAACGAGACAAGGGGCCTTATATTCATAATACCTGGGCAACCTCCAGAGCTGCAAAACTGAAACCTTTCTTGTAAGTGTTGTAATTCTAGAAATCTGCTAATAATAAAAATGGAATTTGGGAGATTTTTAGTTTGAACTCAGGCATTTCACTTAGGTCATGATCCCAAGCACTTCTTCAGCATGTTTTCCCCTTATGAATTATTAATACAGGGCCTGTAATGGGCTCACAAGTGACTCCGGAGTCCTTATTAGTAAATCATAGTCACCATATCAAACTGAAAAATTCACAGGATGTATAGTAAAAATAATATTTAATCTCTGCAGAATGTTTGTGAGAGAGAAAATATATAATAGCAAAACTAAGGGAATCTCTATTCCCTCTAAATGTTAATTTATATTTTACTAATTTGGATAAACCAAAGTTCCTGAATATTCCCTTTTTTTTTTCTTGTAGTCTTTGTTATTAAAAACTTTTTTTTTTCTGTTTATTTTCTAACAGATTACAGGTCACTTATTCATTCTCCATATAAAACAACATTGGTGCTTCTTTATTATTATTTTTAAATATACAACATCTTAAAAAAATATATAGGGCATACCTGTATGTTTGGTGTCTGTTTACATTTTCTGTAATGTAGTCATTAAGCACACAACGTAGACTTAAAGGATGTCAAAACTGACAACCACACTATGATTGATGATGCTGTGCTAGACTAATTCTTACCAGGTGTAGTGTGATGTGAATTCAAATGTAGCTCAGGGTTCTTACTTGTATTAGCAAACTTGTGCTTTGTCAAAGTTCTGTGACTTCTTAACCCACTAAATCCATCTTCTAATCCAAGTTTTTCTTTGCCTTATTGGTGTATACAATATTCTTCTTCCCCTCTCTCAATAAAGCAATCCTTATGTCTTCGTCTCTAGTCAGGGTTTCTTAAGACATCCAGTTCATGTAAATTCCAGAAAATACCAAGTCTGATGAGGTTATGTTAATTAAGTGTAAAATCTACATAAAGGCTTCCTAAGTGACTTGAGCTAGGGTAGGCAAAATTATGGAGGGTGAAATTCACTCCATCAGCATAAAGCATAAACAGGAGAGCTTTATGTGGATAAGGAGTAAAATCCATGATCTTCTACTAGAAAAGGGGCTATAGCACAGAGTTCTTTGGTCCCTACACACACTGTCTCCATTGTCACCTCTTGTCACTTGCTTTGAGGGGGGTACAGAGGGGAAAGTAGCATCAAGTTTTTACCTCATGTTAAAGATCAAGGATCATTGGAAAATAATGGGTACTTGCACTTTGAACATTAAACAGGTGTTTACGTGGTAGCTTGGAGGGCGGGAGGGGGGGGAGGGGGGCGACCTAAACTTTTAGGCTTGCTTGTTATTTTTTTTTTTCCTTTCTCTCTCACTCTCACCCTTCCCTTCCCATCATTCCCCCCGCCCCCCCGCCCCCCCCTTTTGACTTTGTCCTCACTGAGTACAGTGTCATCAGCTGGATTTTTGGCAAGCCATATGTCCAGTATGTTTGACAGCCACAAACAGTACTGGCCTGGGGGGGGGGGGGCAAAGGAGTTGCATTTATTTGTTTCCTGGCTGAATAATCTATCATGCTTGATTTTATTTATATTGTTTTTATTTATATTTTATTAACAAAAACAATCAACTTTCAAACAGAGCCTTAAGACGCTAGAAAACATGCATATTAACATTTAGAAGAGTTCAATCTACTTCAACACTCAAACTAAAACCCTAAGCAATATGTTCGATACATCATAGCTAACCACAACAAATGTTGCACTATTAATTTATGAAAGTAACTATTACCCCCCACCCCTACCTCCTCCTTTCCCCCACCAAACCCTTTTTCACTCAGGTCTAATTTTAAGTGAGTGCTTTCTCATGCAAATATCCATTGATTTGAACAAGATTTTGTAAGGGTAAAGACTGAGCAAAGACTTTGGGAAGTGATCTTAGAGGAAAACCCAGCCCCTTCTTTTAATGACACAGAGAGTCACTGTACAGGAAAGTTATTGTACTACTACTGCACAAAAGTGGTGGAAGAAGGGCCAGCATACGGGACAGTGACGTGTGGTGTATTGTTCTGCAAGGGACTGACAGGCAATGCTAGCAGAAAAGCCAGAGTGATAGGGAAGCACTGTTTTTGGGTCACCTAGATTATTCAGCTTATCTTCTCAATGATTACCCTGAAATAGCCTCCAAGACCTCTCTGTTGAAAACCACAGACAAAGTAGGGCAAGGGAATAGCAATAATTTTTAGTTCTGCTGGCAAATCATGTAGTTGCCTTATTTCCCAAAACACCACAGAAAATCATGGTTTCATTTTTTTCAAAGTCCTACAAACAAGCATTGAAGGTGGGAGAATAATTTAATCCAAAAAAAAAAAAAAAAGTTTCTTAAATTTAGATGATTTTAAGTCTTGACTGTGTAGAATTCAAAATATTTAAGAGGCCAGAGGATGTCATAGTGACCCCTGCAGGCAATATAGTAACCTGCAGGAAGAACTTGGGAAATTAACATTTTAACATATTAAATTATAATTTAACATTATACCATTATACACCTTTCTCTCTCTCTCTCTCTCTCTCCCTCTCTCTCTTTTTTTTTTTTTCCCTGTGGCAGTTTGGGAACTTGCAGGTGAACTTTGGTGAGTTGGTATAGAAATTTTGATGGAAGAGGAACAGGGAAACAGGGACTGAAATTCATTAGATCTGAGCTTAGCATCTTTATTTGCTGATACAGTCTGTGTCCTCAAAACATGTTCCAGGTTTTTATAGTAGTGTAATAGATGTAAGGAGTAATCCCTAAATTTGTAGTTTGGAAAACAGATCTTGCCCACAAACAAGAGATGTCTTACTTTTCTGAATACTTCTTTTAAAATAAACACAGGTCTTTCTGAATCATTACAGTTGTGAATGGCAATTCGAACTTCATGTACAGTTTGAAAACTAGGGGTAAAACAATAGAAAGATTGCAGTATTACCCACTTTATAGCAAACATATCAAAGTACACTGAGTGCATAGGTTACTTATTTGATATTTGCAGTTAGTTTATTTGACTCATTTAAAGCATTGTTGTATTAAAATAGTTGACCAAAGAACTGCTAATGTTACTATTTTCATCTATTTGAGATGAGATGGCATCCATCTATCTACCTGGCACATGACTGAATGGGGAAAAGTTCCTTCTTAATCATGAGCAACCTCACAACTGGCTGGAGCTCAGCCAATTCTTCTTACTAGTTTTCACAGATCACTAAGTGCCTTTTTCTTTGTTCCACTCACTCTTCACCTGTTTGTTCACTGGTTTCTTCCTGCTGGAGTCCTCGGTTTGCATTGTTTTTTGGCTTATTCACTCCGTGGGCTGCAAAATTTTATCCACACTATGAGCCGGTGTTAGTGGTGGAAATCTGCTTTAAGCAGATTTTCTAGGAGGCTTGGCTAGGTAGGATTATGTAGTAATATTTATAATTATTTGTTGCATCTGTATTTCAGCCTTAACTTAATATTAAGTGCTGATCTGCTTTATGGCCATTGTTTTGGCAGCTGTAGAGAGCATGTCCTGACAGATTTGTGAAGGGATGAACTACTTAGTTATTGCTTCCCCTAGTTCTGTTGTTACAGCTAATAAAAATGCAGTGTTTGCTTTAACAGACTATCTATCTTGCTCACTGCTTTCTTTCTGAACCAGTAGGATATCTCACTGATCAGAAATTGACTTAGCAAAACAGAAATTAAGGCAGAAGAAATATGGAAGGTCTGTTCTAGTGTGTTCTTACTTGCAAGTCATACAAGGTGTTTGCAGCAGCTTTCGTCACACTGTCCATATCTGCATGTCATGTTACCCAGATGTGTTTCAGACTCATGGTCAAGTTAATTTTTTTTTTTAACCAGCTACCAGCTGAACCATGATAACATCATCCTTGAAACATAACGAGAATGTGAAGTAAAGAAACTTAAAGTAACCCTGCTTTACTTTGTGATCCTCTAAGACAAGACACATTTCCTCTCCTTTGTTGAAGGTTGAGAAAGCTCACAAAATTACTGTGTTTAGGAAAACACACAGTAGCTCTTTTTGCCATGTAGTAGCTTTATTAAATGTCTGATGCCTTAATTGTATTTTGTAGCATACGTTTCTCTTGAATTTATATTATGATTTAATCTTTCTCTGTAAATAAATATGGCACATTTTTGTTCATCTCCATTTCCACAGTAAGAAAAAAGGAAGAGTCAAGCAGTCACAGAACTTCTCCTACCCACAATAATGACATAGGTGGAAGAAAGGTTGGATGCAGCAGAAAGGACAAGAATGGCTTTCAGCTGAGAGCACTGACAAGGAATTACCTCTGAACGTAATACGTTGCTGGCCAACAAAGAACAACCTATAGCTGTGAAAGCCATTGTGGACCTAAAATGCTAGCAGTGGTCAAAGCAAATTAAGACTTATTAAAGGACCCTTATGTATCGTTTTACCACAGCAGGATTACACTGCCAGCTCTGCAAAGGAAGATTTAGTCCGGTAATTCTCATTAAGGGGCAAACCTCTCTGACTTCTGCTGGTGCTTTGCCTGATTGAGTACTGGAGAGCCAGGTCCTAAGGTTGGCCCAGATGAGTTCTAACCTTTCTGCCTTTATGCAAGCAAAAGCTTCATTTATCAGCTCCAGCTCATGCAGAGGAGTCTTACTAGGCACTGTAATCCTAAGGGGAAACATTTCATTGCAATGCACAGCAATTTGCATTCTTTCTCAAAATTCTGCTACTCCATTATCCATTTTTCTCTTGATTAAAAGAGATCAAGAAGTGCACACTCACATATTACACATGCAGGCTTTCCATACTGGAGGCCTGGAATCCACGTTCAAATTCAAACTGGAGGAGATCTGGCAACTTCCAGCTTTTGATGGATTTATGCTGTTCTAATAATAGTCACAATTTATGGATAATTATCAAGGAGGGAAGTTACAGTGTTGGGGTTTTGTTGCTGTTGTTGTTGGGTTTCTAAGACATTGAAGTGCTTTCAGAAGTATCCAATGTCAAAGAGTTCTTAAACATTGTAAGCCCTCTGTACTTGTGCAAATTCTTTTAATTTTACCCACTGCAGGTCAACCTATGGCACTAGTTACTTCCAGGAGCAGATGGAACTGGAGCCACACTAATATAAGGGAAAATTCAGAAAGTAGACATGAATTTCTCCAAATGTTTTGAGGTTTAGGCCATTAGACTATGGTTTAGATTACATGGTCTGTCCCAACACCTTCCCTCCAGGAATGTTTTGGGAAAATAACCAGGGCTGTAATTACAAAAGATATTTTTATGATCTATGCAACAGTGTGAACAATCTTTGGGTCCACCCCACCAATAAGAACTAACAAGATCATAGCACATGTAACGAGTCAATCCTGGCCCCACCACTGACCTTTTTCATGAATTTGGATTTGACCGTACCTCGGTGCCCCATGAATAAAATGTGGATAATGGCATTTCTTTGCCTAAAAGGAAACAGGTTGTTCTGTGGTACTCTATAGAGTAAATGGTAGTCAAGTACTTCATCAAGGGGACTAGGAAAGGTTGATTGTGCAGTATAAAACTGTTCTAAATATGCAAAATAAAAAAAAATATATTTTTGTTTAAGAAGCTGAATGTCTCAGCTTTTAAGGTAAACAAACAACCTGGTGCTCCCAACATTGGCTGTTTCATAGATTAGTTGTCTCTGAAGATTTTATTTTGGCTAAAAGTTGTCTTCTTCGTCAGTGATGTTTGTCTTCCTCTCCAAACACTAACATACTCATTTTGGCCTTGGGGACTTTGAATTGAAACTTTTATACAAACACACACATTGGGGGAAAAAAAATAAAATCTTAAATTAATTTGACATCTTTTGTTGTTGTCCTCTACTTTTCAAGCAATGAGGAGAAGAAAAAAAAAATGTTTTGAGATACTCTAATGAGGTACACAAGTCAATGATACCCATCAAGCCAAGGATAATATATGAATTTTTCTGGAGAGATTCTGATTTCACACTAGTAGCCTGACCTGTTCAGATGGACTATTAAATAAGGGGCTTTTGTACTTTGTGATCTGGTTGTTGCTGTTTACTTGTGGGTTCTTTTGTTTCTTTGATTGGTAGATTTTGTTTTTGTTTCTTGCTGCTGCCATCTCAAGAAAACCAGGAAGCCCTTTTCATCCAAAATTAGTTATGCAGTCAAGATAGTATTTGTAAGAGCTGTGATATATTTTTAAGGACAACATCCAAGTAGAATACCAAAGTAAATTTATTAAGTAGCTATTCATTATGTTATTGGAGAAATGAGAACCACCCTTGCCTGTTCAGGTATTTCAGTTAAATCTTTCCAAAGATCATTATTATAGTCAATCCTTTAATTTATGAATAGAAAGTAATAGTGCACGGTATATAGTAGAGCTAGAAAGAGGTAAAAGGATTTAGGACTGCACAAGAACCTAATTTTTCAAGAACCAAGAAACATCAAAAGAAGCCACAGGCATACCAGCTCTTTGTAGCTGAGGAACAGTTGCTGAGTGTTGAAACTCATATCCCCTTCCTTTTGTCTGTATAAAGAACAACGTGCTGCTACAGAGCCCACTGAACAGTCTATTCAGTGGACTTATGCTATCAGTTGCTGTGTCCTTACTCCTCTCCCTCCTGGGCAAATAGAATTTTCCCTCAAATGTGATACTTCCTAAAATTGCAGGAGTAGGAGATACACAATTATAAAACTCAGGCAATTTCTTCCCAAATCCACAATGCTGTTTTGCACTATGTGCTGCATGACTGTCAGTCAAAGCAGAAACAATTACTTCCAGCTGCACCTTCTACTTTAGTTGCAGGTCAGCAGGCTTGATTCATGGTAAATTTGTCACCTTAAAGTCAATTGCAAAGTTTAATATAAACTACATCCACCCGTAGCATAAACAAGCTGGAAATGATAAGCAGTTTGTGGTATCTTACTGAACAACAAATATTAAGAAATAAATATTTTCTTGGAATGTTAGTGGAATACATGATCTATGTTTTCAATCCTAATTTCAGCTTCTGATGAGATGAATCAAATATTCACATCCCAGCTGCTTCTGAATGTTCTAAGTGGAATTTCTTGGAGCAGCATGAGCAGGTGGTGTTCCCACACAGCTCCAAATAAAGTTTATACGTGCTGGGGATGCTGGCTGCCTTATATATAAACACGGATTCAGATAACTAGTTTTCCTTTAATGCATATTTTTGGTCATTTTGGCATGAGGCTGAGAGTTTTTCCCAAGGACAAAGCCACAGGTATAGAGATATTGCCTGGAGCACTACTTTCTTCCAAGCCCAACGACACAGTTTTCTGTGTCTGAGCCATAGCCCACATAAATTGCATGCATGCTAAAGAATGGATTGTTTCATGCCTTTTGACAGTGCTTTTTGTACTGTGGTGCCAAGAGTGGTGTATACAGTGCAGTCCAGGAAGCTATGCAAGGTGTCTGAGGCTACCAGGCCTTTTGGCATACACCGGAAAAGCATGCCCAGTGTGGCTGAGGAGGGGTAGGCCAGATTAGTCACAGCTCAAACCTGGCTTCTGTATAAAGGCAAAATGCTGATGTGCACTAGCTTGTAGTCCAGTCCCATGTGTCCCTAGCTGAAAATTATTTTGTCTGCTCTTTATTAGAGTCCAAGTTAAAACTGGATGACATGCAGAGCAGAGAATAGAGACACATTGAAGAGACACATCCAACAGAAGTATTCATGAAGCCTTTACTTTTAGAAGGGTAACCCAATCTTTGTCCTTCCTAAGCTCCTCTTTGAGAACCCAATCCCCTGTACATACAGATTCATAGCTAGCTGAATACCTGTTCTGAACCACACCTTAGAGGACTCTGTCATTTCTGGCTGTAGAGGGAATTTATGCAGCTCAGCTTCGCTAGGCTCGAGTTAGCTCTTGTGACTATCCAGTCCTATGTGCTCCATTTTGACTTGGATTTACTTTTTTTTTTTTTTTTTTTTTTATCCAACTCAGCAGCGGAGCACAGATTTTTCATCCTGTGTTATAGGAAATTTTGGTTCTCTCAAGTCTGTTATTTCAAGACTGTTTAAGACTCCACCAGATGGCTATCATCCTATGCTCACGGCAACACCCAAAAGAGCACAAAAGGACAAGAGAAAGCTAACTATTGCTGCTTATAGCTTACCGAAATCAGAGCATTTCTCTGTGCTGAGGACCCAGAGTGAAGCAGCAGGAAAAGCTTCACTTTGTGCTAGAAGACTCAGACTAGAGGAATTTTGTTCTGGCCAGTTGTATCATCATCCATTCCATCTGCTTTATGAAAGTGATGTAAAAAAGTTTAACTGAATCAAAAACGTGGCTTCTAATCAACGGTGTGAAATATCTACCTAAAGTAATGTATCTTTTAACGTGTCAAGTTGCTTCACATACCACATGGATAAAGTATCATTGCTAGTATCAACACTTGATTCCTGACTTTAACTACAAAGATGCTGGACTGCTAGAGCCCAAAGCAAGAGTTTCTTCTCCAGAAGTCTTTTGTTCTGCCTTTTGAGTATGTTTTCATATGCTACTATTTTGCAGTGGGCCTAAGAGATTCACGACACAAAGAAACAGAGCCAAATATTTGCTCTGAATGATTACAACTACGTTGTCTCATCACGGGGTGCCTAATCTATTGTGCATTCCTTGCTCATCAACACTGAAAATATTTCAGGGAACACAAAATAGGCTATTCTGATAACATTGAAGCCAAAAAAAAAAAAAAGTTTATATGCTCAAATTAGTTTCTACCCTATATTTCTTTGCTGAAATAGTAAGACATTTTTCACATTTTGTTTTACTGCCATAGTTTCTAGTAGCCTTTGAGATAGATTTCACTGTGCTAAACTTTCTTAGATGGAATCTGTTGAAAGATCTCTAACATTGCCAAAACACAAGTAATGACTGTGTATATTACCTCTGTAGATTTGAGCCAATCTAAGACAGTTGAAAATATGATCATCAATGTGGGTAACCTTAAAGGAAGAAATGATTAGTAATAAATTCAGAAATGTTTGAAAACAATAAACCTCTGAGAAAGATGAAGTATACATAAAGATTAAAACAGGACAGAAGAACTCTATATTCTAGAAACATGTAATTAGTATGAGTATGTAAAAACTTTAATGTTCAAAATCCAAAATATATATTTGAGTCCTCAGAGTGAGCATCTGAACTACTTAGGAGAAACACAAGAGACCTTTCTACTGTTTTGCTCCTCGGCTACGTTATAGACTCCTTAAAGTTTTCCTAATTCTCATAGAAGGACAGGAAAAAAAAAAAAAAAAAGTAATTAACAACAGGGTAATTAGATAGAAGAGCATATAAATACATGTATTTTATACCTACTTTGTTGTGTGTGTACATGTATCTGTCTTTTCACACATCTTTCCCAGAGGGCACTCATAAGCTCAAATGTATTGGAAAAACATTCCACCAAAACAACAGAATCACTTTCTTAAAAGTAAGAGTTAGTGGGACCTGACTGTAAAACTGTCTTTTTTCTCCAGTGAGAGGTAACATCTTTCAAGAGTGGATATCAATAGATGCTTGCTTGCCCTGTTTTTTTCAGAAGTCTTTGAACCATTTAAAGGTTAGTTTTGTATCTCCTGATCTACATGCTTGAGCCAAGGTTTTATCTATGGCATATCACTTGATGACTGCCGTTTGAGGATACAACCAATATGACAAAATGAGCTTTCTACATAGAAAATTCTAGCTACTACATTTGTATATGAAATTTATTCTAAGACCTAATCAAATTCTATCAGACTGTTCCTCAGGAGTCAATAATTGCAATAAGAGTATCTGTTGCAACCTTTAGTCCTTTATTTCCCAGGACAAAAGGGGACTTGAGTTTTTTCCTTTGTTCTGCGTAAAACAATTAAATGTGATGTTTATATATTTTTATGTTTGTAACCTCTCTAACTAGAGGAATTGAAAAAACTGGTGGGATTGTCTTTATTGACTATGCACTAAATATCAAGACCAACTGGAACAGATACCCTGAGGCAACCACACCAAATCACATCAAAAATATGAATATGCTTGTAATATAGAATAAAAACAAACAACAAAAATCAACAACAATAATAAAACACCTATTCAAGATATTCAAGACAAACAGAAGTGTCACAGAAATAATCAAATTCTTATCTGATGATTCTAGAAGAAAGAGTTACTGATGAAAAAAAATGGTTTTGGCCAAGGACATAAGACAATGTTAAATTCATAATCCGCTGTGTTTTGTGTTTTGCTAGTAACAGAGCAATTAAACATGATCATAAAGGTCTAGTCTTTTTTTTTTTTTTTTTTTTTTTTCATTCTGAAACTAGAAATATTTTCTTTCGCTGGTGTCTAGAAGATCCAAAACACCTCTCTGCAGTCAGCATTCAGGAGACACACAACATATGGTTGTAGAAAACTGGCAACTGAACAGTTTTGCATTCTCCAAGTAGGCACTCATTGAAGACGCTCAGAGGACTATCAACACAGCAAATACTCTTTCCTGCTGATGCACTTTTTTACTGTAGTGACCTAGATAATCTAGGCATTAAAGTAACATTAAAGAAGATATTTTAGTAACATACCTTATTTATTCAAAATCAAGTGTTCAGTATGCTTTGTTTCAATTACTGCATATAATAGGAAAACTGAAGAAGAGGCATAAAGAAGAGGCTTTTTTCTTTTAATAATTGCTATATATTCTATTCCTACGACACTGTGCATTTTTGCATCTTTTCCTTCATTTCAGTCTTGTAGCGAGGTCATTCTAGAAGCTAATTTGATACTACAATCTTCAGGGGAAAAAAAAGAAAAGTATATATATATATATATTATTTCTAGCTTCATAAATTGAATTTTCCCCTACATAATTTTTCCAACAAAATATTTTTACGGAAAATTTAATAAATATATAAATTAATTAATTAATGAGAGCATTAACCATATCTGTTAATGTCTGAATTTACCAGTTCCTGTCTGCCTCTTTTTCTCAATAAACAATGATAAGTAGAAGAAATTAATTCTTCTTACTCCTTCCCATTACCTCTGTTCTGAGTTTGATACCTACATCGTTTCAAGTTATAACCCTGCACTACTGGACTAGAGTCCATATAACCTCTTTATTTGTGACTGTATTTCAATAAAATGTCATGAATACATCATAAAACCAGGTGGAAATATGAGAAATACTTACTGTGGACTTTCTACCAGTGTCCTAGGCTTAAGGATGAGCAGTCATCCAGCCAAGAATATGACCAAATGAAAATCGGACTAGTCTTTCACTGGAATAGTGAGCGGACAAATTATTCAAGATTCTATCATCCTGTATCTACTGCTTTTTTAGAAAATGGTTTGTAACAGAGGTCCAATGGAATAGGACTGAGAGAAAACTAATGAGGAAAAATAGTCTGTTTCTATAGATTCAAGGTCTTCAAAAAAAAAGAGGCTGTCCTCAGCCCTCCAGCAGAGACACTGAGAAGTGAGCCTAGAGATAGCCTCTCTATGCATCTTCAAGGAAAAAGCGTTGGTGACCAATTAACTGCCTTTCAGTTGAGAGATCCATGAACAACACACTGGGAATATCTCTGAAGACATTACTAAAGCCCTGAAATATCTTACATACACAATCAATCACTTCTGCTGTGGAATTGTGTGAAGTAGCATAAGATAGGAAGTTTGGTATGCTCCTATGGTTAGTCTGACCTTTATGATATGTGCACCTAAAAAGAAGGGATGGAGATACAGTTTCAGCAGAACTAATTGTCAGGTCTTTACAGTGAGATACTAATTAAGGCTAAGATCTTAAGGAATAGGCCTCCTGGCTCCCTTCCATCACAATATATATTGTGATTTTTATCTTAAATCAAAACATCATTATTCATAGTGTAAAGAAATAGATAGATTAGTTTAATTAAATATATATACATTTATAAATATAGAGTAATTTAAATATATATACCTATTAGGTAAAAACATTGGATATTTTAAAAACAATATTAACATTGAAATATAATCTATGTGTTTTATGAAAAAATATGGGGAAGTGAAACTTTTTTATACAGGTGATAAACAAGGTATACATTAATATCAGGCCCGTACTATCAATTCAGACTGGTGTTTCATTTTGATTTCAGTTCAGACCTGAAAACATAGGCTTCCTTCTATTGTAGAGACAGAATTATTTCAAACATAAGGGACTATGTGTGAATCAAGACTCTTGTGCTCTGATATCATTTAGAGCTATTGATCATTTACATGAATGTGTATGTGAACACTTCAACAGTTCCAGATTTCATTCCTCTCTCAGCAGTTACACTAATCAATAAGTAAGTAGCTGGGAAAAAAAAAAATCAAATCATTTTGCTCAATGCATGTGTATCCAAATGTGAAGATCTCTGTGTCTGACCCTTGCAGGTCCCCAGGATGTCCCAGGACAGTTAAGGCTATAGTGCAGGTTTCCTGAGTGACTTTAAATGTTCATTCCTCAACTTGGACTGGAAGCACTTGGGAAGCCAACTGGTCAGAGCTGAGACACCCTTGCTGATTTATCCTGTCATCTTGCCTCTTCACAGCTTTATTCAACGTGGGCATTACTCAATTTTCAGTAGCCCAAACTGCAAACTGGTCTGAAACAATCTGGAAATAGAACTGACTTGATCAAACCTGAATGTTTGGCAAATCTAAAGTAACCTGGCAGTTATATCGGTGGTGCAGTAGTAAGCAGAAAATATAGCCTCCAAAAGATGGGACAAAACAATCCTTAGGAGATGTGCTACTTGCTTTTAAAGATTTGCTAAATATAACAAATGTTTTAATCTTCTGCATGTTAGAGTGAAATCTGAGACAGTCTAAATCCCACAGAAAGCATGGCTTCATCCTTCCCATTTGGAGTGCTAAAAAAGTGAATAGATATGACTGCTTATTTAGAAGTATTGCAGTTGTATTGGAACAACTGATAAAAAAACACGCTATCCCACGCTCCCACTTTTCCCACTATTTGCCAATTCGTAATTACAGTATGTAAATACACAGCAGAATGGGTCTTTGGTTAATCAAATTGATTTAATTGCTGAATCCCCACAGATGAATGCGAACAGAGTCTTCTCTTTTCTCATTTTTGTTGGCAAAACATAGCCACACAAATGATAAAAATTCCACCAGAAATGGGAATGGGATTTTAATAACTCTCTTACTGGAGCACTGCTAGAACACCTGTAGTCAGATTCAAAGGACTTTAACAAGGCAATTCCTCATAATGTTAGAGCTGTAAATTATGGCATACCCCAGAGAAACTGAATTAATTAGAGTTTTGTGGATCTTCAATGTGTATATGTCTATTTTTTATGGAAATCTGGCATTGTTTTCAATTTTTTAATTGTGTTATTAAAAGGGCAGATATAGTAACATAACAAAAATGTTGCAAAGAGTTCACCAGATATACTCATTAGTTTATAGTAGGAATATAAAATTCTTATAATATTTATGAGCAGTATTGTTAATATCACATTTAGCACTAATCATTAGAACCATGAGATTATCCTGATTGCTTTTGGCAGGTGAGTGAATCATATAATCTAAAGAAAGCAAGCCTGAAGATGTCCTTGACAAAATATCAGTTTGTTAAAATTTGACAGCTTCATGAGCATAACTTTCAGAGTTTGGTACCTGTATTGGACACATTCATGCCCAGGACACGAATAAGGAACTTGTCAGTTCCTTAGACCAGGTCAAAACTTTTCCTAGATCGAATCACTTTATTAAGGCAGGACACATTCCTGTGCTATCTGTTGTGAATCCTGGTTTCTGTATGAAGACTTGAGTGTGCACTCTTACAGAGGTGCCAACCTGAAGCATTTGTGTACCAGAATGACAGAGCATGCCTTGCTACACATCAGATGTTAAGCCTCAGATCAGCATCTGCTGGTGATATTTGGGATAAGATCAAATAAAGCTATTTGTTTAAGATACTTTGTCTGCAGGGGCGCAGATGTATATGAAAATCCACTTTACCTTGTAAAGGTATTGTGTCTTAAGTCCCCAGACTCACTCATGAAACTTGTTCTGAGTCTTTCCAAATCCTAGACAAATGTCGTGACCACTTTTGAACATTGTACAAAGGGAATAGTAATGGTAATGGTAATGGTAATGGTACTGGTACTGATACTGGTAATGGTAATAGTAATAGTAACAGTAATAGTAATAGCAATAGCAACAGTAATAGCAACAGTAACAAACAAACGAACAAACAAAACCTTCAACTGCCCTTTGAACAAAGCCAGTTGTTACTGCATATTAGGTCCCACTCCAGAGGCATTCTGAGAGGGCCTGTAAGAATTCACAGAATCACAGAATTGTAGGGGTTGGAAGGGACCTCGAGATCATCGGGTCCAACCTCCCTGCCAAAGCAGGAGTTACCACTTCATAGGATATTGAAGGAATATCTCATCTTGACCAGGTGATTTTGGCAGGATTTTCTGCGTGCTAATTTAATAAATAATTTAAAAAAAAAAAAAAAAAAAAAAAAAAAAAAAAAAGAAGGGTTTATAAACATTAAGGCTAGGAAGTCTGATCATATAAAAATTAGAGGTCTGTTTCAGTTCCACATTCAGATACCAGCATTTAGGTCTCTACAAGTATTTGTATGCATGTGAGATAAGAGCCTGAACTCTAACCATAGTCATTCAAGTTGGTAAGTGAAGGACATGGAAGTACTAGAATAAGTCCAGAAGAGGGTCACAAAGATGATCAAGGGGCTGGAGCACCTCTCCTACAATGACAGGCTGAGGGAGTCGGGGTTGTTCAGCGTGGAGAAGAGAAGGCACTAGGGAGACCTTATAGCGGACTTCCAGTGCATAACAAGGGGCTAAGTAACAGCTGGGGGGGGACTCTTTGTCAGGGAGTAATGTGTTTAAACTAAAAGAGGGTAGATTTAGATTAGATATAAGAAGGACTTTACTATGAGGGTGGTGAGGCACTGGAAGAGGATGCCCCGAGAAGTTGTGGATGCCCCATCCCTGAAGGTGTTCAAAGCCAGGTTGCTTTGAGCAATCTGGTCTAGTGGGAGGTGTCCCTGCCTGTGTACAGGGAGTTGGAATTAGATGATCTTTAAGGTCGCTTCCAACCCAAGCCATTCTATGATTCTATGATTCTATGATTCTGTGAAGATCTTATCAACATGGTCAGCTTAGTCTACAGAGTGCTTTGGTTTACCAAATGCTGGTGTTTCTTTTACTCAGCTGAACTCAGTGAACTCAGCTCTGCTGACTAACATATTGATTTAATTGCCCAAACATATGCAACTGAGATTTCTTGAAAACCTACCTGGACAATTGTTATTGGTTCAGGAGACCACAAGTCCTGTGCCATATCTACCAAGCCTGTACAGTTATCTTAGATACTCTAAGTTATCTAAACATCATTAGATGTCTATGGTTAGACATCAGAGTTGAGCCCTGAGCTTCTCTAAAGGGACTTAGACATAAGCTTGCTCATAGACATTTGCTTTCAGGTAAATTAAGCTAGATGCCTGAAACTGAAGGTGAAATCTATCTATGAAACTCAATGGTTAGTTACCAGCTGAGCCAGTGTTGAAAAACCAATTTTCAAGTTAGGCAATGATAAATCCTATTTTGAGGCATGTATGCTGTTATGCAGCTCAGTCTCTAAATGCCTGGAGAAAGATCAATCAGTTCTAGACTACCTGAGCCTAGGAACAGATTTACAAAGGTCATTCATATTTCACAAATAACACCACTGCTAACTTTTGATTTCAGCAATTCATGAGAATACTGATTTAAATGCGTACTATACGTTTCTTTAAGACTCAGGATAAAACTGCTGCAAGATTTCAATTCTAAACAAAATAAAATTCTTTACATTGCTTTTGCATTTGCTTTGTGTGATAACTACAATAACTACCTTTTCAGCGTATTACTAAACTCAATTAGAAATTCTCACTTGGCAACTATGTGCTGCAGTATTTTGCTGAGACTAATGAACGAAGTTTCATAAAATCAGCTTGTGACCATGTGATGACTATTAAAACTTATAAAATCCTTACCAATTATCATGAAGAAATCAGCATACAATGGCAGTGTTATAGGGTGCATCATGAGCCAAAGTAATTCTAGCTCATCAGAGCTTCGCCTGTTCATGCTGAAGCACAGACCCAGTTTTAAGCAAACAGATGGAAATACAAACTTCTAATATTCCTACTACAGTTTGTACAACAAACATGTTTAGAAAAGAGGAATTACATTGACCTTGAAATACTATTGCACTGTACCCTGCACTCAAATTTCTTCCTTTCACAACCCCCTTTTCTATCATTTTCTTTCTTTTCTTTTATATCAAAGCAAGTTTCTCATGTGTCTTTTTTAAACTATAATCAAATAACTGTCACATACTGTTAAGTCAGTTTTATTCCAGGTAAATTAGCATTTTTTAGAAGGCTTTCATACCTTTCTTCTCTTTCACCTTACTAATAACACTGTTTACTATTATCTGTTGTCATCCTGGATGCTAATCCTTTTCTTCAGTGTTTTCTGCCCTTACAGTTGGTGTCTCTTCTGGCAATAACTAGACTTAGCCCCTCATAATTATCCTCCTCTTTTTTTTTTTTTTTTTTCCTAGAAAACTAAGAGTGTTGTAACCATGCTGGGGACTGTTTCACAATTTTCCAATGCTGCTCAGAGATGCTGAGAAATAAATGCCTGACATAGAGAAGAGCAGACATGCCCCATGACATCTGACCTCCATGTGTTGTACTTTATCAGCAGTCACAAGTTTTCTTAACACTCATATCTTTTCGTGACTGGTTTCTTACTAATCTCCAAATGTTATGTTTGTTCATTTGCTTGTTTGTTTTCTGCCTTATTCCCTTCATATATACCTTCCCTTATTGCCTGCTTTGTCTGTTGTTGCAGACAGCAGAACAAGGATCCTTCTTTGTTTAGGTATCTAGTTGTAGACATCCACATGTGAGCTATTCACATTAGGCTCCTCTTAAAGAAAAGATGTCCTTTTTTAACTTGTGTTTCATCTCACTCTCACATAGTCCTCTGAAATGTTCTGATGAATTGCACCCTAAAACTACATATTGGTCTCCAAAGCAGCTTATTTTAAACAACATGTATTTACTCTTCAGATGTCTACATCTGTACTGGAATCTGATCATAAAATGAAAATAAAAAATATCAGATAAATCATGTAATCTTTGATAATAAATTTAGTTCAATGGAGTCCTGATTTTGCATGCAAGTGGACGCCATGACAAAACTAATAAACAACAGCAGTAATTTTTGTGTGTATTCCTTTATACTTTTTTTTTCCATTCTGCCACAAAATGCCTATAACTTAACTGTTATTTAGTGTTATTTAGTGCTTTTGACATTTCATTGTCCACTGAATACTGTAACACTGAATGTATTGTCCTTAAGCTAATAGCAGTTCAATGAAGTAATCCAATAGCATACTCTAGGTGCCTACAGAAACAGAAACATCCTGGCCATAAAAATAATGCCCTTGAAAAGCTATTTGGAAAAACATTTAGTTCTCTTTAGTCTTTCAGAATGAAGATGTGTTGTATGAGGTATTTTATACATGCAAATGCTTCATTTTCTTTAAGTCTTTATAGTACTATTTGTTTTCAAATGAGTTTTGTGGTTGTTTCATATAAGGAATGCAAAAGCCAGGGTACATTTCACCATTCTGTGGCTTGCCATATATTTTTCTTTAATAAATCATCATTGAAGATGTGAACAAGCTTAATTTCACAATACAAATATTTCCCTTTTCAATTTGTGTGTTTGTATGTCTGTGCCAAAAACAGAATTTTCTAAAAAAGCAATAATCTAAGAAACTACAAATTTGGCACAGCATGAAGCTGTGCCAAATAATACTCCCATGGAAAAACTGCACATGATAGAGACCATTTACATTTATGAATCCTAAGCTTAAAGAAATACCTATATTTTTATTTAACTTTGTTTGGAAGCCACATTCAGAGATTTCTGACTTCTTGGTAACATAATAATGTATAGATCATAAATGCCCCTCCTGCTGTTTGTCTACCCAGAACAGAGCTTTGGGCAAATAAACAATCTCAAACCTACCTAAAGTATTGGTATAGTCCAAACTGCAGTAAAACTCATGGAGACTGGAGAGAGTATCAGTTACATGGGGAATAATAATTACTGGGTCATGAACTGTTCTCTCTATTGAGTTTACTTTGTATTTCATGGCCATAGCATAGTGACTTGAAAATGGGAAAGCTAGTGGAGCCCACTGCCATTTTCCTTTTGAACACAGTTCTGCTATTACTTAAGCCAGACTAAGGCCAGTGCAGCCAGCAAGAAAAAGGGAGGAGGGTGTTTGTCAGACATGTTCCAGAGGAATATTTGGAAGAGACAGGCTGCAGCAATGTGACTCTCTGCTATGCATAATCTTCATTTCAGGTAAATTAGAGGTGCCTCTGCATAGTGCTTATCTCCTAAAGTGACAGGAAGCCATGGTTTGGTTTGGTTTGGTTTTCAACTCCAATTAGCTCATTGGGCTAATTGGACCCCAAATAGAACACAAAATGGAAAGAATCTGTTAGTGTCCACCAATCCAGTAGGAAATCACATACTTCTGACTCAAGAAGGCAGTGTCTTACTTGAGTGATTAATTTTACTGTTAGAGAGGGGGTTATGACAACACTTAAAAAATAAAAAGTTTATTTTTATTGAGTTTCTTTCAGTTGTGTCTGAAAATTTGATCTAATATTAGCTGGATTTATTTCTCAGTTGTTTGGTAGAACAAAAATTCTTTGACATAAATAGCCTTTCAACATAGTAGAAAAAATGGATTGGAAAACACAAATTACTTTCTGGAGAAAAAAAAAAAATCTTTAATCCTGCTTGCTTGTTCTATGTTCTGGAAACCATTCAAGAGCTTAGGCTGTACTAGGATATAAAGCTCAGTCACAGGAGTAATTAGGCAGGCTAACGTAGCCTGCACCAGGATCTGTTCAGCTGTAGCTCCCATTCATCTACTGTCTGAACAAAACTACTTTATAACTAACTTAGTTTCTATACACTACCCTGACAGAGTCTCTCTACTACTTCTGTGAGAGTAATGAAGATGTATGCTAAAAGAAATACAGCTGATATGCCACAGCAGAGTTCCAGTTACTGTATCCTTTTAGCCAATACAGTGGAACAGCTAAAAAAAAAAAAAAAGCAGAGGTTCAACTATAGTCCCAGTATTGCACACCCCAAATTCCTCTTGGATAGAACTTGGGGTTCAATTTGGCCTGTTATCTCACTCAGTTTAGCTAGATCTAGGAAGGCTAGAAACCTTAGTCTTCAGAGCCCATTGTCATAAAGTTGACTTGCATCACAGAACTTTCTGGAAAAAGACTCCACATTCTGCACCACCCCCACCCCCACCCCAAATTCCAGGCGATGCTGGTGTCCAAATAAAACCTGAGAAAAGGAATTATTTTGCCAGTTGGCCAATAAAAACTTCTTTAAGTTTTAAGAGAATATATCAGGGACATTTCACTTTTGCATTCTCTCAGTTATATTTCTTTTCCCTCACTCCTCTCAATTTGTTATGTTTGGCCACATTGCTGGGTCTGCTCTACTTCAGTTCTTTTGGACTCCAGGAGATCTATAATTATTATTTAAGAACTAGATTTTTTTCAAAGCAGTACAGTCCAGTTAATCTTGTTTCTCGTAATAAATCTATTAAATTTTGAGGTTTGGAAAATGTATTCATGTTGTGAACAGTAGAAACAAACCACTGAGGCAGATTTAAATGTCCACAGACTGGTTAAAGCTTTTAAATGACCTAATTTGCCCTAGAGCAAACAGTCACCACCATTTTGGATCTTGTGATTTCCAGGTCTAGTAGCCACAGAAAGGGAAAGTTCCAAAACCAACGAGGCTGCTGGGGACACTGATGATTAGATGATTGGCTCTAATCATCAGACTCAGTGATTATTGTCAGGGTTTATAGCACAGTTACTAGGATGTTTTCTTTTTAAACAGAAGACTGCCCAAAGCAAGTTTATAGGTAGGTTTGGGATGATTCTCTGCTCTTAAAAACATTTTCAAGATGCTGCTTGCATTAGCTCTATATCTAGTGTATACCCAGATCTTCTCAAGATTTTTTCATGCATAGTCCTCCCAGAACATAGTTCATGCATAGTTCCTTCCCAGAACAACATTTGCTAATATGAGTAATTCACCACAGGGCAGGACTTGGGCATATACTTTTGAATTCCTGCCCTAGAAAACAGTGTCAGACATACTGGACATGTATTTACTGAATGGAATTCCATTAAGACATGTACATCCTGTCAGGGCCTGGCTGCCCCTGATAGAAATGTAATAAACCAATTAACTTTTCTACTGCTATGTCCAAATAAAAAGTGCAGGACTAGGATCCTGTTCAGCAGAAACAAATGGCCCTACCCCCTCTCTACCAGCCAGAAAATCTGCCTATCAGAAATGCATTGCTATTAGAGGTAAAGGGAGTGTTGGCAAGTATAAATGCCCTTCAACAGGAAGTTCTTTAGCCTCTTCGAAGAGAAATTTCAGCACTGACAAAACCAAGACCACAAAAGTATCCACGAAGATTCTTGAAATTAATCCTTCCTGATTTAAAGTGGAAGACAGCAAAATTTTTATTGAATCGTCCTACTGCTCTCAAATTATAATGTGCTCTACTAGATTGCAGGTCAGTCACACCAATCTGGAGGATATTATTTTTTTCTCTTTTTCCCCCTACTTATTCTTTTCATTCCAACAGCACTATTGATGAAGACCTCAGGAAAAAAAATACCAGCGTCCAAGACACTTTGATGGCCTTTCCACTGTGTAATTATACTTACTCTTGATAACACTAAAGACATGCCTTATTGGTAGTGGCACAGGCTGCTTTCCTTTTCACAGAGAGATGGATTGTTTCTGCAGGCCTTGATGGCCTTCAAATTATCTGAGCACAGAAAAGAGAGCAGAGTGAATTTTATTTTAACTCATTTTATTTCTAAATTTATTTCCCAGTAGCTAGAAGGTGATGACTGCCCCAGCAGTCAAGTCAATTGTTATCTGTGGGACTTGATTATGTTTAGACCCAGTCTCTCATTTTGAGCAAGACACAGTTAATGAGGAGAGAAATGAAAAGTGCATTGAGTCACAGTGTGTTTGTGGTAATTTGTGACACATTCACTCTACTCAGTTCTTTGTTTATTCCTTCCCCCCTCCATGCAGGTCCTGTAGAAAAAGGAACAGATAAGCGAATTCAGTGGTAGACAGTTAAGGATGTTGAAAGTAATGAATCTATATCTCTCTATCTCTTTCCCCATTGTTGGCAGTAATTGGAGCAGTGTTCATCTATACAGTAAAATGCCAGTGAAGCCCATCTTAACGAAACATCTTTTTTCCATTATTTTGCAACACATTTTTCATTGACACTGCTAGTTTTTATTTTCACTCTTTTTTTTTTTGCAAGCTCTTTGCCACTCTTCTAAATAATAGTCCATTAAACAGTTCACAGTGTGTGTTCTGTAGAAATGTAAAAAAGTGATTGGATGATACTAATTAAGGAGAGATTTTGTTTCCACTTACTGCAGATCAATGGTGGGTTACATTAAAGCTGCATTTTTGTGATGAGTTTAAACACAAAAGAACAGCTGTGCTAAATACATATTTCAAGGCTTACAGGTAGGTCAAATAAATCTTTCTTTCTTTGCCTGTCTATTTTAAAACTATAGCAAACTGTAAGTGAAAAACAGTAGTAAAATAAAAAGGCAAATTTCTCAGTGCAGATTTTTTTTTCACTTGTGGTAGCAGAAACTGTTAAATTAGGAATGCCAATTGCAATGCATTGAGATCCTGTTGGCTTTTAATTTACTCTATAGCCTACTATGCATTAATTTTAATGAGACTTTTTTCTTCTGTTTTCTACAGTTGCCACTCTAACGTATCCTCTCTCTGATTTATGGCAGTGTTAGATATCAGGAAAAAATGTCTTAGTGAAAAACCTCTTCTTGTATTTGAACCCACATTTCTTCCTTTAATCCTAAATTATTCGAAGCACAAAATTTAACCAAAAGCTCCATACGGAGATATGTTCATATGCAAAGAAGAGTGGCAGCTCATTCCAGTCAGATCAATTAAAATAAAATGCACTATTCATTGGCATTCCTTGATCAGCACAAACAATTTTCAGAGGAAATTCACCTGGTTGCCTCCGAGTAACATAATGAATCCTGAACATATATGACAAGGAACTAAAAGAGAAAATGCTTTTCAGGCACTTGCTGTAAATATTAAAAACACAAGACTATTTTAAAATCAGTTCACTGACTATTTTAGAAACTTGATTTATTTGATGTGGAGTCCTATGTGAGTGAGCTATAGGGAACCTGTTTTTATCCGGATCATTTCAACATCAGAGAACTGCTGTTAGCACTTTCCTTGAATTAAAACAATCTAGATCTAATTCTAAATCACTAGCAGTAAAGCAGGATAGCATTAGATAATCTTTTTATATCATGGGCTAAGGAGGCTTCTTGATAGCTCTGATTTTTCAGAAACCAAGGTCACAAAAATATTTAATATAATCCAAACAAAATTTCTATGGGAATGGATAAAAAGGTTTAATTTGACTCCATCTTGGCTACTTTAAGTTTAAACTGTGGATTCAGTACTGCTTGCTTTCTATTAAATCAGCTTGAAACACGAGTTGATTTGTAATTCATAAGATCTTTATTCTGTGTTGAAATTTGGGTGCTCTCAAATTCTGGCAAGCAATTGGGTATACTGAAAATGTATGCAATAACCTCTGGATTTACTCATTTTTCAAAGAGTTGCATTTGTGATGATTTTAAGAAATTCTTATTTGCATGTACTTTTCTGTTGCAAGTCCTAATCTCTGTGCCTTACTCCACAGTGGGTCAGCTAGCTGGCTTTTGCACCAGTCATGTAAAGTTAATATTTGTCTTAACATCAGTATTGAAATGTTTTGTTTTTTCTTTCTTTACACATCCTGAAATACAAACAATGCCATATTGATGCACATTTTTTGACCAGAAGCAGTAGCCTGTGGATCAGCTGAATGATAGATTCATAGCTTTCCATGAATAAAAATAAATAAAAAATAAAAATAATTAAAAAAAAAAAAAAAGACTATTCAGTCACAAAGTCCTAAGACACATAGAGTGCATTACAGAATTTCAAAGCTGTACTGAGCCCAGGCAATGTTCAGCAAAGGCCTATTTTCAATAGTGACAACCACTTTCGAACTGACAACAAAGACGGTTGGAAAGTATTTTACTAGTTACAGGACACACTTCCAGTGAATAAAATGGTCTTTAAAAACTTGTGCTACTGTGCACCCCACACTGTTTTTACTGCTGTTATGAACTGGATGGATTAGGGTGAGTAGCACAATTTTTAGTTCAATTTTGCTTAGTGTCTCTGTAGTTGTAGAACCCACACATGCAGAAACCCTTTATTCAAGTATAGGTTATTGCTGGTATTCTCACAGCAACTTATGCAAGGAAACTTTTCCTGGTATAATTCATTAAAAATTAATCAACCCATTTCTGTGCAAATCTCTGTGACATGCGTTCTTTGATGCAGCGAGTGCTGAATAGTCTTTTCTTTATTATGAAATGACATAAGTGGAACTTTCTAATTGGCTGTCAGTGATGTCATACCCAAGTAAATGCACAAGTCGGCTTATTTGCCTTATTATGAACATACTCCATGACAGACTGAGTTTCTGGAGAGCTCCTGCCCCTCTTTGGTAGTTAACATCCCTGTGCTAGAAGGATTACAGTTATGCTTCTGTAATAGGATAGAAACTTGCCCGTGTGTTTTCCAGTCTTTGTTTGTATGTGGGGATATTTTTTCTTCTTTTACCATGTTCCCTTACTGCTGAGTTTCTATCTTTTCCCACAGGGGCAATATGAAGCTTACTGAGTGAAATTTGCAACGACTTTCTCAGACATCCTTTCAGGGCTTTTTTCTTTTGGGGGTGGGGGGGAGGGGAGGAAGAGGTGTCATTGTATGTGTCAAAATCAACAATAAATGTGGTCACATTCATATCTAACTCATAGTTAACAGACTTCATCCAATGTGCAGAAGTTTCAGCAGCACAACCGCTAAAGGAATGAAGCCAAGAGTCATATGGAAACAGTGAGGTTTTATTCTTGTGGTTTTCATCTTATTTATGTATTTGGTTAACAGCTCCTCATTAATGCGGAGTGATTGCCAGATCTCCTACCTTGCCAGGAGGGTCCACTTTCACTGCAGGAGGATGTGCACTCCATAAAACGTGCTTTGGCAAGAATGGTGCTGCTTGCATTTGTTCTTCGGTTACTTGTGCTGTGCACTTACAGAGCTGGGATAAAGGGCAAATGTTTTGCTTCTGGGAGCTACCTTCCAAAATCATGTGGCAGGGTGCCACATCTTCTAGCCATACTCCATATAGCTCTCTAAAATACAATTACAAACCTGTGGCTCCTTCATCCCCTCATCTCCCACCTACTTTCATCCTACTTCATAAGCAGCTCTTGTCCCACACACATTTTTCAGCTTACACACAGTTTCAAGATCTCCAGTCCTCAGACCTCTGCAGTCTGACGCCATAGTCAGAACCACCTTTAAGCATACCACAGCCTCTCTTCCAATCTCTGATCTCACATGAGCCTCTTCAAAACTTTCTGATCAGTCCCAATCAGGTTTTGCAGGCAAGATAGACCCTACAGACCTCTGCTGTTGCTGAGGAGAGTGATATCATCTAGGGTGGTCTACCGAAAGCTATAATCTAGGTCTCAGTTTAGCTGTACATTTAGATCCTCACATGTCCCTTAGATTATCCAGTGGTGCATTTAAGGTATATGAGGTAACAAAAGATAAATATTACTGGAGACTCCATCTCTTTAGATGATTTGCTTTTAGGATGCTCTCCTAGATGCCCACAATCACTAATCACATACACAATGACAGTTCAGCTGTGGTAGTTTTTTATCCACAGGGTTTGGAAGAAAGTTGCAGAATGTAAAGTGCAGTAATCCCAGCCAATGTAACTAGGGTGGTACAACAGCAGCCAGTGAGGCTGGAGTTTAACAATCAAAGTTTGTCATTGTTAAATCAAGTTATGATAAACAGTGAATGCAAAACTTAGCTTGAGAGAGAGTTCTAAGTGCCTCATGCTGGTATCAAGTTGTCACACCTTCCAGTCAGAATATTCCTTGTTTTCTTTTATTTTATTTTGTTTCAAGGAAAGTAGAAGGGCTCCTTTCTCGTTATTCTCCTTTTCATCACTGCTCTTTTCTTTTCTGACAGACAATGGCTTAATCTAAAGAATAAAGAAGCCATATAATTATATCATTTTCTAATCCAATTACAGATCTTTGATATGGCCCCTTATCTTTTCTGTTCATGCAGTGATATACAGATCACATGGTTCTTTAGGCTTGAAAATATCTTTATTTTTCTGTTCATGCATTTACCTTTTACTTTGTGTTTCACTAAAACACAAATGTGTAATATTTAATTATTTGATTCCTATCTTATGAAAGAAAGATTAATGGAGACATTAATGAATACAGTAATGTAATCACCAGCTAACTTTCCTAGGATAATTTGATTGGGATTTCATTTTAGAGTATAGGGTAAAATCCTGGCTCCAGTAAAATGTCATAAATTCCCATAAAATTTAGTAGGACTTTTGCCACTTTCCATTTGTATTGGGCCTATGTGGCAAGGTTTTGGTAGTGTGGGTGCTGCAGGGGTGTCCTCTGTGAGCAGAGCCCAGCAGCTGCCCCATGTCAGATCAGAGCCAGCTCCAGCCAGCTCCAAAAGGGACCTGCTGCTGGCCAGAGCCGAGCCAGGGAGCGACGCTGGGTGGGCCTCTGGGAGAGTAGATTTAAGGAAAACTTGATGTGCAACAGCAGCTGGGAGACATGAGAGAGAAAATGTGAGAGAAACGGCCCTTCAGGGCCCAAGGTCAGTGCAGCAGGAGGGCAGGAGGTGCTCCAGGCACACAGCAGATGTTCTCCTGTGGCCTGTGGAGATGCTCCTGGTGGAGCAGGCTGTCCCCCTGCAGCCCATGGGTCCCACATGGAGCAGATCTCCACGCTGCAGCCCGTGGAGGAGCCCCCGGTGGAGCAGGTGAATGTGGCCTGGAGGAGGCTGCGGCCCATGGAGAGCCCCCGCAGGAGCAGGCCCCGGGCTGGAGCTGCAGCCCGTGGAGAGGAGCCCACGCAGGAGCAGGGGGTCTGGGGGGAGCTGCCGCCCGTGGGAGACCCGTGCTGGAGCAGTTTGCTCCAGGGGGATGGATGGACCCCGTGGTACGGAGCCATGTGGGAGCAGTTCTTGAAGAGCTGCTGCCTGTGGGCAGCCCCCACAGGATCAGTTCAGGAAGGACGGCATCCCGTGGGAGGGACCCCATGCTGGAAGAGGGGCAAGGAGCAGAGGAAACAAAGCACTGGAGACAGACAGCAGTCCCCGTTCCCCATTTCCCTGCACCGCTCAGGGGGAGGATGTAGAAGAGGGTAGAAGGAGGGGAAGGTGTTTGTAGTTCACTTTTAGTTTCTCACTGCTCTAGCTTGTTAGTAATATGTAATAAATTATATTAGTCTCCCTACGCTGAATTTGTTTTACCCATGACAGTAATCGTCGAGTGATCTCCCTGTCCTCATCTCAACCCTTGAGCCCTTTTTAATCATATTTCGTCCCCCTACTTCCTTTGAGGAAGCAGTGTGATGGAGTTCAGCTGCCCATCAGTGTGAAGCCAGCACAGGTTCTTCACCAAGAGGGTGGTCGGGCTCTGGAACAGGCTTTCCAGGGAGGTGGTCATGGCACTGAGCCTGCCAGAGTTCAAGAAGCATTTCAACAACACTCTCAGACATCTGGTTTGGTTTTTTGGGTGGTCCTGTGTGGAGTCAGTGGTTGGGCTGAATGATCCTCGTGGGTCTCTTCCAGCTTGGGATATTCTATGATTCTATGAGTTCTAGAATCATAGGTTCTAGAATCAGAAATTCTCTGATTCTATGAGTTGATACTTGGCCATATGTTTCTATTTTCTACCCCAGTTCTTTTGAAGAGGGGAAGTGAGAGAATGGTATGGTGGAACTTAAATGACACCGGTATGAAATGGTGGAACTTAAATGACACCGGTATGAAACCACCACATGCAAGTTCACAGTATTTGTCTCAGTGTTCATTTGACATCAGTTTGTCTGCTTTGTTGTTCTAATGTATGTTAAATTTGAGAGGAATATTGCCCCAATGGATTAGCCTGTTGTGAAGGAGCTAGAAGGAGGAAAAGTTTATTTCCCACCCTAGAACTGCAGCAAGGATAAACCGCCCAGGTAGGCAGCAGCAGATGTGACGGTGTAGCCAACAAAAGTAGCTGTACCTGCTGTTAAGACCAATAAATGCATTCCCATAACTCCCTGAAATCTCCCCATGAGTAGATAAAATTTCCCATGTACACATACATACAGCATAGAACTATCTGTATGTATAACTGAACATTATATGATGACACCAGGAACAAAGTGCATATAGGTGCCAAAAATAATATTAAGAGCATGTATAATTTGTTTAAAAATCATATGCTTAATCTGTTCTGCATTCCTACCAGGATATGAAATTGTCCTGATGGTTAAATTTAAAAGTTTAACTCTTAAATGCAACACAATATTTATGTTAGCAACAGGACTGTATGTAGGACACAAAAGAATCAGAAAAATATTTTGTGATCCTTGGTTTGGTATTTTATATTTGCTTTAGCTCTTTATTTGTCTCAGGAAAACCTGCCTTGCCCACCCATCTTTACTGTTAACAGTGTCTGAAAGTTTAATATCAATTTTTCTTTTTTTTTTTCTATCTGTTCTTTGACCCAAATAATTGATTAGAAGTTTGCATGAACTGACAATAAATTAAATCAAGTAAAAAAAAATCTGAGTTGGGATTGTTTTACACTACAGGCACTGTGATGTTTGTCATGAATTTATATCAGTTTTAAGATTTTTCTTTTCTTGATTTCTTGGCTAATTTTTATTCCATACTTCAGCTTTTGCTTCAGCAAAAATGTAGCTTTTCTCATGAAATAAAACTGCATTTAATCCTCACTTCTCCAAGCTCAGTTTAGCAATATGTCTTTCTCTGAAAGTGGCTTTACACAGACAGAATGGAACAGAATAACTAGTTCTGTCTAAAATAATGAATCTGCTATTATCAGTAGGTAAGAGAAGATAGTACAGACTGAAATTTTATCTCAGTTAAACGGACTAGTATTTTTGCAACATGGTAGAGAAACTACAGTAAACTGGTTTACCCTGTAGACAATTCTTTTTCTGTTAATGAAAGGATTTCAGTGTATCTTGAAATATTTGCCAGTTTTCATGAATAGAAAATGCATGAAAACTTAATAAAAAATATTTTTTTAAAAAAATCAAATACATAAATATTGATCAGTTTCCCTCAACTGGAAAAATTAGTACCTTGCTTTGAAATTCTTCCATGGTCCACATTCAGGAAATCATCCCTCCTTTGGTAGTAGGACCCAAACATCAGTTTATTGTTAAGCACCCTCTTAAGTGCTTTTTTGGGTTATGTTCAAAAATGAAATGTGTTCAAGGCCCACATGTGTAGATAAGAGCCATAAATAAAATTAGAAGACAAATTTAGATTCCAGTCACCTTCTCTTTAATTAGTGTGTACTCAGATCAGAACTTCTATATGGGACCATCTAGGCAGGGACATTTTTAATATAGTCATTTCTTTTTCTGTTTCATCACTTGCTCTCTTGAGTTGCAGGTCTGTGTTTTCAAATAGAATCAAATCAAAGATGGCAAGCTTCATCATTTACATACTCAAGGAACAGAAATAATCATTGAGGAAGTGCTGAATGAAGAGTATTTACTATATTGAGTATTACTTGCTCACAACATTTTGTTCCCCAAAAAGTAACAGAGAAGTATTTTTCCTGCTAAAAAAATCTAATAAATTATTTAATTAAATCAACTGTATTTGTTATAGTATTTTATTAGGATATGTGCCTTCCGTGCAACATACATTTAACAGAAGTATGTTATTGTCTACATTAAAGGCAGATATTTTTAGTACTGTGAGGGCCCTTGTAAATATCAGTGCTTCAGTCATTAGAAAGATGGGCTGAAAAACTGAACTTAACTAGAACATCTGCTTTAAAATACATATGATTTAAATTATGACCATTTCAGGATCACAGAAACAAAAGTAAATAGAATCCAGTACATCCATAAAGATTTTAGCTTAAAAAGTCTTGAAGCTGATAACAAAATTACAGATGTCATGTTATTTATGTTAAGAGGTTAAAAAAGACACAGGTAAAGTGCCCTAAAGTCAACAAATATGATAAAAACAAAGGGTTGGGTGTTTGGAGGAGGGGGGGTGGTTATTAATGGCTCATGTCCTCAACAGAAATAAAAAATAGAAAGATGAACTTTAGAACTGATTTTGCAAAATGAACAAATATAACCCTTTTTCCCCCCACCAAAGCTCCCTTGCCAATTGCTGGATGGTGAAATGATCTCACAAAGTTTTAGAGTTGAATGAGGAAGTGTCACAGCATTATGGATTGACATCTGCCTCTGTCAGCTCTTTAGAGTTCACACAAAGGAGGATGAACGCATACTACCACACAGAGAAACCTACCATTTGACAGAAAAGAGCATTTTCTGACCTGACCAGCAGAGCTGGGACTTAAGTGAAGGCTCCCCAGAGTGGATGGTCTAAAACATTGATTCATTAGTCTGTTTAATCTTTGTGGCTGCTAAGAGAGAGATCCTCCTTGATTTACAGTCTGTCAGACTGTCATCTCAAGAGGTCCCTGATCACTGTCCCTCTACCAAACTAAAAAAAAAAAAAAAAGTACCTATTACCCATGTTGCACATAATTTGCATAAGGTTCTAAGGTTCAAGTGGAGGCTGCAAATAAAAAATCACGAAGTGCTACATTCAGTATAGGGACAACTGGTTGTCAGGCAGCTACTTAATAGTCCCTGCTTTGGGAATGCATTTGCTATTTTCCATGAATGTTGGTAGCCTTGAGGAGCCAAGGGAATGGAAAGGCCCAGCTTCTCTCCATACTTCTTGCTTACCCTTGTAGCACCCATACAGGGCTACATTTTGTATCCTAATATAAATTGCTGATATAGGCCAGATAAATGAAGTATGGTCACCTATTTCCACTGAAGATGAAGGCAACCTAGAACGACTAACCAAGATGATTAATCTCGTTCCACATGTATGCCAGTACTTGGCCATGAATAAATCCTGACTAGACTGTGGAGGTTTTGTGTGTACAAATATGATAATGTGGATAAAAACAAAAGTAAGGAATGTGGCTATATTCACTGCAGACTAGGATGAGTTATGGCTGGGGAGAGATGGGGATAGCTGCTTCCTGTGGGCTGAGAAACCAGGAGCCAAGGAGATCCCAAGATCAGGCCAGGCTGTCAGACCATAGCTAGGGCCAGGATCAGGCCCAATGAAGGGAACCAGGGTCAGACATGGCCCAGGATAGCCAAGCAGAGCCACAGGGACAGGACAAGGCCATGCTGGGACATTGTCCCATGGATGTGTCCAGGTGGCTGGGGGCCACAAACAGGCAGGGCAAGGCTGTGGGGGGGCTGGAAAACAGCCCTGATGTGGTCTCCCTGGGGAAGGGGTGACATGGGGTCCTGGGCCTTGAGTGGGGTGGGGTAGAGGAAGCCCTGGTGAAGGTAGGAAGGACTATGAAGGGCTGGTAGAGTCTACCAGGCCCTGACAAGCTGCAGCAATACCACTACACTTACTTTAGGTAAGCCTAATGTGAGGTTAAAAGAGGGCAGGTGGAAGAATGAAAAAGAACTAATGTGTAGAAAGAAATCAGCAGCAGAAGAACAGATTGAAGCACTCTATGAGCCTAGAAGTCCACCCTGTAGAAAAGAGCTTCTAGGTATAAAGTATGACCTGGTAGAATAACCTTAAGATGTTTTCTGATTCAGTCCAGGACTGTTCCTTGCTGAGATTGCTCCAGAACTGGGAGATATCTTCAAACGGCGGTGTCCTTTCCCAAGGACAGCTCTTCATAAATGGCTATTCTACATGCTGGCAGATCACACAGGAAAAGAACAATATAACTGCTCTGAATGGTTCGACTCAGTCATACATTTCTTGTCTTTCTATTTGTGTCCTCTGTACAGTCAGAGAATGAGGGAACCTGGCACTGTAACCATCAAAACAAAACAAACAAACAAAAAAATTATATAATGACAATTTGAATATCCAGAGTAAATTAACATTATTCATTTCCTGTTAAATCTTGGTACTTTATTTGCATTTATCTCTGTGACTGTATTTCTGACTCTCAGGTTCTGTAGCCTATATTAACAGTCACTTTGGGTTTAACATCATTAAATGTTCATTGTCAAGTCCCCACAAATCCCACATTCCCCTTGTCTCTCAGGCTTAAAAAACTCATTTAACACTAAGGGCTAATTAATTAACTGGATTTTCCTATATTTAATGGAGACTATCCTAAACCATAGAACCAAACCCCACTGAAATTTAGTTCACTGGGGCAACCTATAATTATACCCAACCAGATTTAACCACTGTTCTAATTCATGTTTATTATTACAATACTAGTCTGCACTATTATTGTTATTTATTACTACTACCAAGAATATAAGTAAGCTTATATTGCATAGTACACAATACACAGCATACTGTTAAGTTATATTATGATATGTTATGTTACACTATGATATAAATGTACTCTGTGAGGGAGAAATTCAGAAGCAGTTTGTGCTATAGGCATTAGAACTCTTTTTCACTCTGAGTGAAACAAAATACAAAATTCAGGGTAAAAAAAATAAAGGCAAATGTATTATTTAATGAACTGGTAAACTCAGGGAAAAAGATCATGCTCAACTTCTATATCACATTCAAAAAAGCTTTCACACACCTCCAGATGGTTGATTAACTTTTTTTTTTTTTTTAATGTCTGCAAACTGGTTTTCTTTATTTGAATTGTCCTTATTGTTTTTTGAAAAAAATATTTTTGTTCATTGTCCTTCTTTATAGGTGTTAGCAAAATTAGCCTCTGAGTTCAAAAAGAAAATCAAAGACTCTTGTGGCTGTTACTTGATGTAGGGTGTGCTAGAAGAGAAAGATGACTGTGGTGAATTAGCAATCAGGCACGAACTAGGCACACATCACTGTGTGGTTATGAACATCTGCTTCAGGTGTGTTGGTAGGTCACCGCCAGCATCTACTCCCCCTAAACTCAATGGTAGCTTTTCTACTGACATAGATAGAAACCAGTTCGGTGCTCCACACAGCTGTATCAAAAAGTCTGATCATAGAAAGCTTGTTGTTTTAGAGACTAACACTTTTGTAGTTTTATAAAGTGAGTGGAATATTACTTGCTCATGTTTTAAAATTTCACAAGGAGAAAAACAAACATGCAAACAAACAAAATTCCCTGACTTTTACTCCATTAATTTCTGTCTCTCCTATATAAGTGAAACATTTCAGTATGGTTCAAAATGCACAACTTTTCTAGATATTCCTCTATCATGAGAAGCTATGCCATGTAGAAACACAGATTACTCCATGAGATGCTGTACCTTCATACCACTTTGCAGAGGATTATGCAGAGATACTGAAGTAGATCTTTGGAGAAATATAGCTGTATGATACATACTTGTGCACTGGAGTGTTTCAAGTCTACAACTCACCTTCATATCCCTTCACAGCCCAGCCTTGCACCTTTAAAAGGACACTTAGTGGTGTAGTAGTACATCTGAAATACAAATACAAATTCAATCCCTAACACTATTAATTGAGAAGGCAACATTTGCAAGGTAGACTCAAAAACAGCCAAGGCAATGGTCTGTTCCCAATCAGCACATAATTTTACACTATAGTCTATAAGAAGAAGCTTTCTGGGTCTCAACATTGTGAGATTGTAGCAACTATGGTCATTGGAATAGTAGTGCCAATCATTTTCCAGTACTGCTCTACAGCGGAGAAAATGGTAAATATTGCATGCATTTCTGCAGGTTACTTTGTGAGAGCAAATCAGTTTCACTCAGGGTGTGGAAAAAATTATTTTATAGCACCATTATATATTTGAGTCCTTTACGAAAAGCTGAGGTTGGAGAATTCAGATCCCATTGACTGGTAGGCAGATCCATGGAGTTAGCAGAGTATATCTGATAAAAATAAATTAGCAGTGTGTTTTAGAACAGGTAATAAGCAAGCAAATAACCAAATACAGACTTTAATTCCAATATGGGGTAACTAAAACTATGGAAATGTTAATGAACTGGATTCTGCAGAGGTAAAGTCAGCAGGGAGGAAAACACCAGTACCTGGCTGTGACTTAATTGTGTCTTTACAAGTGTTTATCTGCTCTATGTCTAATGAATGCAGATTGGGAGTCCAGGACTCAATTAAAAATACTATAAACAAAATAGAAGAGTACAAGAGGAAGGAGACAGCATGATAATCTCACACCCTATGGCGTTGTGATTGGGAAAACATCATACCATATATACGATGACTCCAGGTCTAAAAAGGTAATAGTGAATGTTCAAAGTGAACATCAAAGTGATCCAGAAGCAGAGCTGAGATAGTCTGTGACACAAGAAGCTGTAGCAGAGGAGAAACTAAGAGAACAAGAACCTTCATTTATTCCATATCTTAAGGGACAAAATCTCTTCCATTCAACAGAAATTTGGCTTTGCTAGCCAAAATATATAGTTAGTGTTGAAAGTGTTCATTTCAAAAGTAGAGTATGCTCCAAAAGCTGTAAGGATACCTTCAGGATTGGGGTTTTTATTAGTTATCTCTACCCTGTGTTTATTTGGCAGCAAGCTGTAGTAGTCCATGTTAAGTCATTAGCAGACTGAGAGGAATAAGTACGGTACAATAAACATGGGAGGGGAGAGGAGGGAAGGGGAGATGAGGGGATGGGTATTTTCTGAGTATTAATACACAACTGAAGATGCAGACCAAAGGACACCATCTTCCAACAGGCGATGCCTAAACTCTATCCCCGAAAAAATATAGACAGAAAACAAGCCAGCTAAATATACAGAAACACAAGGTGAGTAATAATGACTAGTGACAGAAACTGGAACCTATGAATTACTCACACACACACACACACACACACACCCTTTGAATTCCCCAGTTAGAAGAGATACTGTCAAATCAGGGCTTGCAAATTCTGGTGAGAAAGCAAATTTACTGATTCTTTTAGAGCCCTACAATCACCACAAATGCAGTGTTTCAGGCATTGTATTAGTTAAGTAGGACAGAGCTACCAACCACCTGCAACTCAATACCCTTGGTAACGAGTTATTGTCACTTTTAATTCTTATTGTTAATAATATCATTGCTTTTATCTCACAAGAATCACTAGTTATCTGTTAATACAGGCATTATAATTAGGATATTTAGTTGTTACTTTTGTTTAGAATTAGCTGCAGAATTGACTTCTCTTCTGAACTACTTCAAGGACTCCAGTTTCTCATCATATGAACCTTAAGATCAAGGAACTGGTGTTTGGATATTGGCCAACTTATATGAGACAAATCCTATTCACACGTGTGGTGGCTGTCATTGTAGGTTAGGTTGGAGAAGCTAAAGGGACAAAGCAACGAGTGTTTTAGCTGTAGCCAAAGACCAGGTTCTGTCATTTGGAGAGCTGCAGCTGATTCACATCCACTTTAGATCAGGCACTGAGGGAGTCTTATACTTAGAGAGATCAGTTGGCTACACCTATTTTTCAATAGTTACCCCAAACCAGAAAATTACCCCCCCCCCCTTTTTTTTTTAACTTTATGGATCTTTCAATCTTGTATAGATTTTGTTCTTTATAAAAGTTGCAATGTATTTTTCTAAAGTGGAAATCATTGTATTTTGGAGACGAGGAGATGACCTTCCATTTCAAGAAATCTCTTAAGCTCATAACGTGGTTTTCCTCTGATTTCACAGCTAATACACAGAAAATGACATACCTTGTTTGTGTTCATTTTCTGTTTTTACAACAGGATTCCTAGCAACCAAACAGATATCCAAGGTCAGAATTTCAAAAGGACTTCTAATTTTGAGTCCTTCAGTTTAGGAGAGCCCTGATGATAAAAATGCTTGTATTTCTCCTCCTTCTGCATGTAGGCACTTCACTGAAAAGGTCATCAAGGGAAGACAGGCTTATTTATTTATTTATTTATGTATCTATTTTATCCAAGTTGAGCCCTTTATCACCCTAATGAAATTAGGACTTATATTTGGAAGTATTCTTCCCATTGATCATAGCGAAAGTTGGAGATATTCCTTAGCCTGAAGTCCTCACTTGATGTTGTGCTCAGCTTGCCTATGGCAGACGGGCACTCCTCCGGACATATTTTAAGAAAAAGGAATGACATCTGTAAAAGTGTATGAGTCAATGTCATTGGTTTTCTTTGGAAAAGCCTACTGCATAAAATTCATTCTGAACATGTAGAAAACAAAACCTATGGTTAGAAAAATCAGCTTCCTTAATGGTAAAAATTGAGATGCTGTTGGACATATGCAAAAGCAGGACCTGAGACAACTAAGAAGACTGAAATCTTTGTAGGGTTCACAGGCCTCTAGCTGAATGGGAAGCTCAAGAATATAACTTTACAAATAAGGACTCTATGCATCTTCAGACATTTATGTCTTTGTATAGGTCTTGGTCTGTTTTTATGATTGATGGTTGCAGCTCTAAAGTACGCATATCTTTCTCAGAAAATTTCTTAAAAACAGTTGGAACTATGCTAAGGTGAAATGTTTGGCCTAAGTCTGAAGTCAGACTTATGGCCAAATTTTCTTCTCATCCTTATTATTTGCCTACAAGACTGCCTTGTCCTATTGCTGGTGTTCTCAACGGATGAGAATCTCCATTTCTCAAGACACTTTTGCATTGTCTCAGGAGGACACTTCTCTCTCACCCAAACTTGTCTCAGTAGCCTCTGTTATGGGATCTGCTCTTGTGGTGATCTCATACATACCATTAACACCGAGCGGACAAGATGACCTTTGTTAAGAAAGGCCACACTGTTATCATCTACAGGGCAGATGAGAGCTGTAAGCAAACTGAGTCCAGAGAGTTTTCAGGCTGTCAACAAGGACAATATGGATGCTGGGTACTTATGCTGAGATAGCCAGTAAGATTAATAATAATTGTTTCATTATTGTGTTGGGTTTAAAAGTATTCTCTCATTTTTCTTAATTAATGTTTGGGTTGCACATGTGGAAAACTCTATAAAAAGAAGCTATGCATTATTATTTATTTTAGCCTAGATTTGTTACAATGAATGCAGAATCTGTTCAGAGATGCTACACAGTGATACTGATACATTATCCACAAACCCTTATATTGTTGAATTTTACAACCTGCAATTGCATAGAATCACTTATTGCCAAGTGGTCATTTTCTCACATTTATTATGACAACAGGATAAATGCCAGCGTTTGTCAACATCTTGTAAATGATGAGTCTTAATGAGGCAATCTACTGTTTCACCCCTCTGAGGAATCTCTTAATAGGATGAGCAAAATATCAGGTTAAAGGAAGTGGGAGGTAATCCCAGGGGACAAACCTTTTCTTGTACAATATATTCCTCAAGGTTTTGCTTGGAGTGGGTTCTAGGATGCAGGCCAATTTGGCGTACCCCCCTGTACAACATTTTAATTGTATTTTTATCAAATCCAGCAGAAATGCAGTCCGGATGCTGAATCTGTCAGTAAGCAGTGCCCTGTGAGAAAATAACAGTCTGAGCTTTGAGAACTTTCACCTAATACTTGAACTTAAAGTTATTCCTCCGAAGCTGAAGAATATTCCTAATGTGTCTGCTCTTGAGCTGCACTGTATTTTTTAACTCTATATTTTGTAAAATATATTTCATCTTTTTGTGCTTGCTAATCTATTTCATGACTTCTTTTATGAAAAAAATAAAAAAAAAATCAAAGCACATTTCAGTCCAACTTTGGACTGAAAAAGTCCAACGTTTTCGGACTAAGCTCTGCTGCTAGATCCTTTTAATGATAAGGCAAAGGGGAAGAGAGTTCTTGCATTGCCTCTGAGCTTTTAAATGTTTTGCTTGCTTTTAGTATATGTGTATACTATCCTTCATGTCTGAATGCCAAACCTTAAAAAAAACTTGAGTGCATGAGAGAGCCCTACAAATGTAATTCTAAATTAGAACAAGACCGGTTTCTCAAAAACAAGTACTATCACTTCACCACTATATAAATGGTACTATGGGATATAAATGTTAATCAAGAGATGTTGTGTTTTGATAACAAGAAATATATGATTTAGGATTCAACCAGTTGTATAGTAGAATTGCAGTTCATTAGAATTTGGTCTTTCTTTTTTGCAGCTTTTTGTTGTTGTTTTTGAGCGTCAAATTCAAAACTCAGTGAAGTTAACAGAAAGAATGTCACAGACTTTATGAATTTGGGTAACTAAAAAATAAGTATGCATTGTATTATAGTGATTTAAAAAAATATCACTGGAAAATGAAGACAATCAAGTCAATATGTTCTAGTAGAATGTATTGATTTCACTGAAATGTTGCATGCAAATTTATGAAAGCATTTGATTTCATTAAAGTGATGTAACCATTTCAGTACTTGACACATAAAAATAATAAAGCTTTCCTGTTAACTTTTTTTTTTTTTTTTTAAAGAAAGGGGGAGGGAGGTGGGCATTTCTTGAAAAACTCATAAATTTCAATTCTTTATTCATACTCTGGGTTAAAAAATATAAAAAAGAAAAGAAAAGGGAATTTCAGAAATTTCAGGAGTTTCTTTACACACATGATGTGACAGCCATGTTAATTCCCCAAGATATTTTAGTTTCTCTCTCCCTTCACTCTGTGCCTCTTTCCCAGAACATCTCCTTTCTTCCTCATCCTGCCCTCAGCCCCTCTTGGGATCAGACTCTCAGCGTCTGAGGGAAGGCAATGTAATGATATGTTCTGATTTGCACTTTTGCTGTTCATCTGTATACTGGAGACATGGTTTAATTGGATTGGATTGGCCATGGCTGTGCCTTCTCCTGCCAACAGAACTGATGTTGTAGTCTTTTCCTACTAATTGTTTGTATAACAACTGTAAAATATAATGTTAATCAGAACAACTGCAACTGGCTATGTTTTGTATCTGTTTTGTTTTAATCGGTATTTAAGTGTTAACTTACAGTCCATGAGAGGCAGGGAGACCTGTATTACACTTATGCATTGCTAACAAGCACCTAGAGTAGCATACTATTTTGAACCTTATTAACCGCTGAATTTTAAGCAGACTAAATTGTCAGTGTTTATATTTGTAGGATACTTCACTGAGATTGTTTGTATAAATATAAGCAAGAGTGAAAGACAGAAAATGCATTGTGCAAGGACAGTGAAGGATAGAGAGAGGTCAGTCCAACCATGAACCTAAGTGGAATAGGGTTTTCTAATTTAGACAAATCTTATGAGGAGACCCAGACTTTGGAACTCTCCTTGTCACAAAACAAATTTGTTGACCTGCAAAAATTATCCACAGAAATTGCACTTAGAAAGGACAGATAAGCCTGGTATTTGGGTTTTCTGCAGAGGAATGGTGAGGAGTCGAAACAGTGCTACTGCTGATGTTTTAGTTTTTGCTACAAAAACCATTCATGAAGTAGCTTGGGATCTAACGTGGCTTTCACAGAAAATAAAATAAACCATTGGTTCCGTCCTGAACTCTGTATAGTACAATGGTGATTATAGAGGGAAAGGTCTGTTTCTTGAGACAGAAATCTAAATTTCAGATGACAGAAAAGAGTTCAGATATGGATGAAAGCATGACACTGCAAGATGTACTATCCAAAGTCAGCCTATGTCCTTTGTGCCTGTTGTAGCTTTCTCTCCCCTAAAGAGAAGTGGGAAGATTTCAGGAGTAATTTAGAAAGCAAAAGAGTGGAGGATGTGGCCTTCTGTCTGTCTTCTTTGATGTGTTCTGAAAGGAAGACAAAAGACAAAATATTTTTGGAAGGGGACCAGAATTAACTACCAGTCACAGACCACCCAGCCTCCCAAGAACCCACAATTTCTTTTGCTTAGGTATCTCTCAACCTTCTTTAATTCCATAATTGCAATGTACATTCACCGATAAAATAAACATTTATTGTAATAAAAACTTTTGGGGGAGAGAATAATAGTAGCTGGGATTTCAGTTAATTGTATTATAGCTATTACTACTACTTAAATAAAAGAATATGAAAATAAATATCAAGTCATTTTAGCATGATATCAGATGATAATTTCTTTATTTAAGCTAAGGCAGAATGAAGAATGACAAGACAGTCCCCAGATTACGGTAGACTGAAGCCTCTTTTTATTATTTTATTTATTTTTTATTCCTGTATCAATTATTTATATGCTATTCATAGAATCATTTAAGTAGGAAAAGACCTCTAAGATCATGAAGTCCAACCGCTAACTTTCCCACCCATTTTATTTCTGATGATGCATTAGTACAGGTTGCAAATGAAACAATTCTTAAACATGCTTTAAAAGAAACTCTTAATTTTAGATAATGAATATTTTCCTGAACTATACCAGTATGTAAATTATTGACTGACTAGGGTGCAATTACTTGCAAATAACACTGAATTAAGCTGAATTCCAGTTAGCTGTACAGCCACATGAAAGCTACATTTCTGACCAATTCATGGCATGTTGAATCTCCTATCCAGAGGCAGATAGTTTAGACAAAGGACATATGGGAAGAATCAGCTGCCACACACACATTTTAGGTGTAGATACTCTGCCTCTCCAAATGGAGCTTCATCATCTTACAGCAGTTGAGGCTCTCACAGTTTTCCTGCTTGAATTCTCCCCTTCATTAGGACATGTGGATAATTCTGAAGGAAGCCAATCATTTTAAGGGCATGAAGAGTAAATAAAAAATAAATAATAAGTAAATTAACAATAAAGAAGCCCTGTAAATGCATTTTCTTTTACTACACTATAGTCATCAAGTTGTTATCATGTGCTGAACTACTTGAACAAATGATGGTGACAAATGTCTCTCTCACTTAGATGTATATGTGTACGTACGCACATATGGCAATACAATTGTAGTTGAGTGAAGGGTTTTTTGTTGAATGACTGCTTTTGCAGCTCTGAATATAAGCTGACATCAGCTAAACTTTACTATAACAACCTTCTTCACACTTCCTGCCCCATGTTCATGCTCCAGTTCCTCACCTGTAACTGTCGTGAGCTCCAGCAGAGCCTAGAAGTAAACCCTCAGTGCAGTAGAAGCATTAAGTCACTTCTCAATAGTCCTTCACACATAACAACACCCTCAGCTGTTAAAACAGGTGTCTTCTTATGGTCTCTTCTTCTGAACGGCAAGTGTGCACTTTCTGCAGGTGAGATGCTGCTCATTTCTACACTCTTGATCATAAGATTAGTCTCTCAGTGACAGAGTGATAAGGGAGTACTGTTGAATGTGTTGGCTACAGCAGTTCTTTCTTCACTTTTTTACAAATGGGGAAGGAAAGGCAGAGAGGCACTTAGGTCTGTGGTCACTCACAGATCCACTTCCCAGTAGGGCTGAAGCAGTTGGCACAACTTGCTTCTAACAAATCATTTGATCATTCTCTGTCACCTGCTAGAGAATCTCAAGTGACAACAAAATGTGACAGTGTTGAATGATTCCACTTTCATCTATTCCACACGATTAAGGGTTTTAGTCTAATAATTTCCACTATATAAAAATAAGGATAAATGATGACAGAGAAGATGCAGTTAAGTCACTGCATAAAGAGATTTGTTTGGTTTTTCTCCTCTTCGTATAAATAGAGGTCTTTCTAGGAAGGTGAGTTTGTATGTACTTATCTTCAATTAAGCTCATGAAGCTTGCAGGGAAATTGTAAAGCTCTATAAGCTCGCTGAGCTCTTAAGACTGGACAGCACTACCCCATGAGCACAGCATTCAAAATCAGCAGAGACAGAGAACCCCTAAATGTGTCTCCCTTTAAATAGTCAGACCTTGCTAATCCAAGCTTAGTTTAACTGAATGCCTGGGTGTCTGAAATACTTAAGTGGCAACCTGTCTCCAAGTCTGAATACACCTTTGATTTGTTAATCAGATTGTAAGGATGGGGGTATCCTGTATGAAATGAAGTTTGCAAACAGCTTTGGATTAATCAGCCTTACATATTACAAAACAAAGCAGATTCCTGCCACTGTATTCATCATCAGGAAGGGCTGGCACCCTCTCTCCCAGGCTGATTTATAGAATTGCACATTTGGCATAGCAGTGTAATGTTCAGAAAGCAGAGTTTTCTAATAAGGATGTGCAATGAATGGAAATAAACTGAATGTACCTGAAATTATGCACCTAACTTTGAAGTACGTTATGTTCTAGAAGCTTTATAAATAAATAAATGTCATTATTAGAATATGTTTGCTTTCTGAACAAGTATTAACAAACCTAGTTCATACGTAGCATATTTGTCACTTCTAAAAGATTCATTTGTGCTTATTCAACCTCTTACCCATGTGTTTCTTCTGTTCCCGTTCCAAGGAAATATTACCCATTAAATCCACCAGATTCTGATATGAGGCCCTGTCATTTTGGTTCCATTCAAAGGATTTTGTATATTTGATATTTCTATGCCACTAATGTTGGGGCATCTGTCCATTTCCAAAAATGAGCTATCACACATCTGGCTGCTGGTAGTAATTGCTTTATCAATGGCTCCTTCTCTGAGTCAATAACCTCATTTGGACTGTAGTAGGATAGGTTTGGTGTGCAGCCTAACTTATCTAATTCTGTAGCTCTGTGTTTCTGTCATATGCATGAGACTATCAGATGGCCCTAGTGCTATGTCATTTGAGTTTTTACCAGAAAAAAAATACATTTCTGAAGACTCGTTGTCACACTTCTTCCCCAGAACAGGAAAATATTTTTTCTGTATGCTTATTATTTTAATATAAATCAAGGACTGGATTTAGCAATGGATTGTCTGTTCAGTTTGTGTGAGGTTTTCTTTTTCCTTTTTGTACACTCTACTTTTATGTTTGCATCCATATATAAATATTGTGCCCCTTCTTGGTGATATATTGGCTGTCATGTGGTTTAAATGTGGTTATATTGTGAAAAGGCCTTGTCATATTGTCAGAATATTAACTAAACAGATAAATTATTAATTAAAGTGTTTTTTTTTTTTTTTCCCCAAACACAACATTTTGTATGTGTGTTTGTGTCCTACCACATTTTTGAGGCTTAACTCCATATATAAAGTTATTTTATTGGGTCCAATGTCCTGGGTACTATAGATTCATTTTCTTTAGTTAAATGACACTATATAATTTAGATTGATGGAGCACTAGCCAGAAGTTCTATCAGGTGAACGGTTGGGGTTATCCTGATGATTGTACTTGAGTTTTCAGGAGTGCCAATAACATAGGGATTTGTACCTAACATCATTGCTGCCAAATGCAGCAAGACCATATGTGAAACTGCTTGTTGAATCAAAAGATGCAACCATGGGAAATCAAGCCTCATCTGAGTGTAAATTAGGGCTTCCTGCTCCAGTTTATCTGGACATAAAATGCAAGGGGTTTAGCTCCAATAAACACTGTTTCTTCCAGGGCAAATCTATTATGTTACAAGTATGTTTTTTGCTAACATTTAATAGCTGAAAATGCTAAATTTAGCTTGCTCAGAAGCCTGAGGTGTTACTATGCTACCAAAAGTAGCACGGTGCAAAGATTCTCAGAGCATCACTGACAGGCTGGTAAATTCAGCCAATGTAGAATATCTCTATATAGCTCAACACTCAAACTTAGCTATGCACAGACTAGAACCTTTGTCTTTTTGGGTTGGGCATACCATACACAAACACAGATGTATAGCTATGGAACTGAGCTGTCTCAGGTGGGATCAGATTTAGTGCTTAAGTGTTGGTTTGTTTAAGGCCAGCAGTGGTATCTGTGGATCATTGTGAATCCGCATCTATCATTCCTTCCTGCTCTGGCTGCTGGCATTCAGGAAATTACTCTAACTTACTTAAGTCTTTGTCCCTCATTATGTTCATATTTGAGTCTGAGAAAGAATATTAGGGAAATTAACATTTGTCTGTTCTGATAGTATTGCTGTGACAAAAGTAGTAAAGATGTGAAACGAATGGCTGTTGAGATAAGACTGATCTTGTCTTCCTTGAAAACTTAATCCTCTCTCATCCATTTTATTCCTCTTCTTTCCATGATCCACATTTGCAGTCATTCAGCTGCACAGCGAGGCAGATACCTCAGGTGGAAGGTAGTCTCCAGCGTTACACATACACAGGCAGTTTTTCTTCAAGGAGATAACATGCAGTTATGGCAAATCAAGGCAACAGAGAGTAAGTGGTCCTCTGCTTCTCTCCGTATGTCCTTTGCATAAGAATCTAGTCTTTTGGGACTGTTTTGCCATCTACTTTGCCTGGAAGTAAGCTATTGGTATGATTCTGCTCACTCTCCTGTTTGCAGTATACACAAGGTGCCGGCGTACCATTTAGATAATAGATGGCGTAGATGGCATTACCCCTCTATGATATTGGTGCGTGGGAACAAATTCCATTAGCACACTTGCAGACTGGTGAAACTCTTACACTGCAAATACTCAGCTCTGCATCTCTGTTTCTCCATTGTAAAAAACTCAAAGACCTGATCTTCAGGGCTTATCCTGTGACATCGTAGATATTAGCAACTTGATGTCGCCCTCTGCCTCTCTGGTATTAGCACCTTGATCTCACACCCTATGTATCTGTCACTATTCTGTACTGACGTCAAGCAATATAGATAATCAATCTATCTTATCTGCCTCAGCTAGACAGGAATTCATAGCATCACAAAAGACAGTATGTTGCTTTATCATCCAGTTGGTAGGGTGGTTTGGAACAATTTGTCCGTTCACTCTTGAGACATGAAAGGAAATGTGCTTGGGTTGTGGAATCCTGGAATCCTTTTCCTGGATGTGCCTACTTACCACACATAGCACTGGTGGGCTATTATTTGCTTCAGATATCAAACTACTGTGGCTATTGCTGAAACATAGAAATGCAGCTATATTTAAGGACGTGCTTGTTTCTCTATTATGCTTCTCCACAGCTGGATCAGATACCAGTGGGAAAATCAGAAGCACGTCTGAGATCATAGAAGACAAAAATACATCTTTTCAGCAGTACTGGCACCTCAACATGAGCTAATGGACAAGAACAAAGGAGCTGTAAACTGAGTATTAGCTGACAAAAGGATCCCATTGCATCCTACCTTCTTGAGCCAAGAATGCAAGTTCACTTTAGAAGTAGCAAGTTCAGATGGAAATATAGTACCAAGTACAGAATTGTCTCATGAAACAAAACCACATCCATAAAGACTTTAGAGGGCTCAGTGTCAGCCATGAAGCTGCTACTCTGCCCTTGTGAGGCCCCACTTGGAGTACTGCGTCCAGGTCAATCCCCAGCACAAGAAGGGCTGTTAGAACAGGTCCAGAGGAGGGCTGTAAAGATGATCAAGGGGCTGGAGCACCTCTCCTATGAAGACAGGCTGAGACAGTTGGGGATGTTCAACCTAAAGAAGAGAAGGCTCCGGGGTGACCTCATTGCGGCTTTTCAGTATTTAAAGGGGGCTTATAAAAAAGATGGAGAGTGATTTTTTGCTCAATCAGACAAGGGGGTATGGTTTTAAACTAAAATAGGGGAGATTTAGATTAGATGTTAGAAGGAAATTCTTCACTCTGGTGTTGGGGCACCGGAACAGGTTGCCCAGAGAGGTTGTGGATGCCCCATGCCTAGAGGTGTTCAAGACCAGGTTGGATGAGGCCCTGCGCAACCTGATTTAGTGGGTGGCATCCCTGCCCATGGCAGGCGTGTTGGAACTAGATGATCTTCGAAATTCTTTCCAACCTGAGCCATTCTATGATTCTATGAAATTATGCATCTGAGAAATTTCAAGTGCTGTTTGTTGCTATTTATTATCCAAAAGAGTGTTGCTGTCTGTTGCTATTTGCAGCTAGAAGTCAGTTGCTTATCAAGTAGAGGTGGGAATACCTACCACTGATGAAGTGGTCATTGAGGTTTACAATGAAATTAATTCTTTCATATCACCCAGGGCTGTCAAAATTAAACATACTGCTGTAGTAACAATGAAGTTTGACCAGATGGGTTCCCTGAGCTGAGCAAGTACAAATCCTTGTCCTGTGACTGTGAGTGTATTACCAGAAATGGATACTATTCCGTCTATTATTGTGCAATCAAGATGGAAGATTCATGGGCTCATATACTGGATGCATAGTGTGCAATGCTAACATATTTTGAAAATGTGTTTTCTTCTAATATATACAAACCCAATAATCAAATCTTTTGGCCTACAACATCCATACTACCATACAGCTGAGGTTATTTTGGAATTTTCTGTTTGGTATACAGAGCTAGAGTGGGCCTTCTCTGAATTGGACTGATTTCTTTCATTTCACCTTTAGTGGAATTCATCATTTCTTAAAAGAGAAAGCATATTCAAGGGATGAATTAATGCCACTGAAAATCATGCAAACACTACTTGACAACATTTTCTCCCCTCCAGCTTATAACATGGTTAATGAATCTCTCATCTCTCCAGCACTGCAGATCAAGTGTCTTCTGATAATCCATGATCCTTCAGTATCTCTCCAGGTTCCCGTTTTTCTCATCACTACTGAACTGCTCTATCAAATTCAGAAATCTGCTGCTCTGTTGGATGGTCTTCTATACATCAGATTTCCCTTTAATTTGGGAACACATATGTATGAGTTCCTGAAGAAGAGATGAAAAAAAGAAATCATAGCGCACTTGCCTTCTATTTATTTCTCATCTATGCTGCTATATGTGATGAAGTAAGTTTTTATCTCTGAAGACAATTCTTTATGTAGCCAGCAGACATCTACCATGTGGGACCTTCATCACGAACTTATTCCAAGAAAAGAAGTGATGAGGTAATTTTATCTTTCAAATTTATTAAAAACAAAAACAAACAAACAAAAAGTACCAGGTACAAAGGAAGAGGAGAAGAGGACAAGGAATGAAAAGGAACAACCATGCCAACATGTAGAAGCAATAGTGAATATCTTGAAATTCTTCCAGGCCAATATTTACTTTAAAAGATTTCATAGAATCATAGAATCACAGAACAGCTCAGGTTGGAAGGGACCTTAAAGATTACCTAGTTCCAACACCCCTGACATGGGCAGGAATGCCACCCACCGGACCAGGTTCCCCAAAGCCCCATCTAACTTTGCCTTCAACACTTCCAGGGATGGGGCACCCACAGCTTCTCTGGGCAACCTGTTCCAGAGCCTCACCACCCTCTGAGTGAAAAATTTCCTCCTAACATCTAGCCTAAATCTCCCCTCTTTTAGTTTAAAATTATTCCCCCTTGTCCTGTCATTGTCTGTCCAAGCAAAAGTCACTTTCCGTCTTTTTTAAAGTTCCCTTTAAGTATTGAAAAGCTGCATAGGTTTTCAGGTAGCTTTCTCAGGGAGGTAGAAAGTTTCTTTATAAGGAACTTGTGGCACCTATTGTTTAATAGTTATATTTACAACTCTCTCATAATCATGTCTTGTATTTTTATTATTATTATTCTAATATCATATTGAAGTGCTGGAAAGTGTTGCTTGACGTTAGTTTTTATTTAGTTAGTTTAGTCCCTCCACTTGGCCATAGTTTGGAAGTAACTGTTATAAACTGGGAGAAGAGGAAAGGGAACATGGTGATTGAGGATAACAATTCCACATGCAACTCCAGCTAAATCAAGCACAGGAAGCAGATATTTAAGAAACTACGTATTTAAGAAACTACTTCAGCATTTTGAATATATATTTTGAATATATTATATAGCCATTGTAAAAAGACCAAAGATGATACCTGTCTCTTTTGTCCTCAAAAACTCTTCTCCGCTCTCTGAGTGTGTGGATAGCTTCTAAGAGCTGTAGATTTTATAAAACATGAAGTTGTTTCTTGCCCTTTTAAAGACATATATCAAATGTTGACCCAAAGCAGCAGGTTTGGATGGGAAACACCAATTCTGTCCAGTACTTACTCTACGGTAAAAGTGTTTGCAAATGGTTATTATCTATTATTTCACAAGAAAAACAGGCTAGTAAATTAATTTATTTTCCCTCTCCCCAAATGCTACTTTTGAACTAAAAAAAATAGCATTTGGAAGCAGGAATAGCAGGAAAGAAGGATCACACGCTTCTAAGCAAACTAACCACTTGAATTTTCCATGTTGCACCCATTTCACAGCTGTCATTTGAAAACAGTCATGTTGATCTACAGGGCTGTGAAAGGCTCAGAATAAAATGAAAATGAATGCTACAGTGTGAAACAGGAGCTGGTCATTTCCTATTTCTTGTCTATCTGCCTGCTGCTGGAGCACGAGGGAGTGAGGCAAGGGGGAAGGAACTTCACAGTAGAAGTGCCAGGCTGCTTAAGTTCTGAATAAATCCGTATCCTGGCAACTCTGCACATTTGCTTTCCTTTTCCTCTACCAAGTGTTGTGGTACAGCAGAACACAAAGTCAGCAACAACTTTAAATCCTTGTGCTGAAAAAAAAATATATATATATATAACTGAATGCAAAGCAAAGTAAACACACAAGCGAATCAGAAAATGGAGTTTTTCCTACCCAGACACATTCCATCTTTCTATGTAAAAAGATGCTGAAAATACTACTCCTGCATAATCATGTTTTTTAAAACCAGAGACTCAAGGAAGAGGAGAGACTCCAGTGCTGATGCCTGCACAACAGTGCTGCTGGATTGCCTGGTGTGCTGGTAACAAATGCTAAAAGCTGAGTGCTAAGACTAGTCCACTGCATATCTCCTGCTCTGTCTGTCTCTCCCTAACTCTTTCTTATGCTGGCCACTTCTAAATTTAAGTCAGATACCTTAAACTATGACATGAATGCTTTAACATTAGCAGTCAAAACCTAATTTTAGATCAGCCTCCCATTCTCTGATCCAGTTCAGCTGTGGCCACAGATGTAGTATGTTTCACTTTATCATTTCTTTACTTCTGTCTCATAAAGAAGTGAAGCAAGCGGGAAGGTGGTTTTAACTAACACAAGGTTGTTATCGTAGCTCAGATTAAGGAGGTAATATCCAACTCAGTGGTGGTAGCCTCTGAAGATGAACTCTCTCTCTTGCAATTGTGCTATTGAGTTGAAATCTGCATATGTGATGGACAGACAGACCCTGCTTTTCATACACACTGGTCTCATCTTGCAGATGGACAAGGCCTCAAATGACACACAAAAAGCTTCCTACCACACTCCATTTGTCTAAATCACTTTCTGTCCCTGACGATAAAAGGAGAAAATCCATTTTAAGAATGAACCTGCTCATAACATCCACATTTTCCCAGTAAGGATTTTTCAGGCAGGAAGTAGTCCAAAGGAAAAGATTTAAAATATTCTTAAATTTCTTTTATGAGCCAGTCTATCAGCTCCTAATTTCATAGACCTCTTGACACAATCAAAGGCAGCTTTCCCTCTTGTCTTACAGATACTTTCTTCCAAACTGAAGCCAGAAATAAGCCTGTAATGTGACTCAGGTGACAGATCACATGGAAAGAGTAAAAACCACTGACAGAAAACTTACAAATAACCAATAGCCTGGTATGTTTTTTCCAGGAATCATTTGTTGACCAATGAATAAATTCATAAAATGACATCTTAGAGACAGGGAAAAAAGAGCAAATGGCAAAGAATATGATGTATTTCCATCACATCTCCCCATCTTTATTAGCAGAAAAGCAAGAGGAGTGCTACCTGATGCTCCAGAAGTGAAGACAAATGCAGAATTTTCCTTGCTAAAAGGTTTTCTCGGTTGCTTGGCTATGTACTTGTTATTCCCCAAACTTTTTCTCTGCTCTGAAATCCTGTGCTACCCTCCTGTGACATTTTCTTGCATGCGCTCCACTGAAGTTTGGGTCTATTGTTTCACAACAAGAGAGCTGATCCTTCAGCAGTTACTTATTTATTGAGGTCACTTGAGGTCAGTGATGTGGGTCTTATGGGGTGCTTTTTTCAGAATATGGTCAATGTGGTCTGCTGGAATTCCTTTAATTTTGCAGAGGAGGAGGTAGATGGTGGAGGAGTTTCATTTTATATTTACTTACATATCAAGCACATAGGTCTATACCTGCATTGTATGTATAATTGGTTATTTCAGTGATTGGCACCATAGCGTGCCAATTTTGGTTCAATATTAATGGTCTCATACAGTTTTTCATGAGCACGATCTTAATTCTTTATTTCTCACTGAGGGTTTTTTGTATTATGCAGCAAGGAAGGGCTACTCTGCCTTACTTCTCACATTTCCTTCTTGCCTGCGTGACAGGGGATTTGTTGACATTTGCTGCATGCCCTGTTGCTATTATAAATCGGAAGCTACATTTCAAGCTTCAGCACACTCAGAGTTAAGCTGCACTGGAAAGAGGACAATGGAAAATATAAAGGGAAGAAATTTAAAGATGTAGAAATGGAATTATTGGGAGGAGTTTGTTCTTTTATTTTAAAGCATTTAAGATGGGAGTAAGAAAAAATCCTTTAAAAGTGTTTTTGTGTGTGTGTTGGTTTATTTTTCTTTTCCTTTTGGCTTTGTTTTCAAATCTAGATACTTAAAGTTAAGGTTTTAAATCTGTGTTTAGTCATCAGAGTTTGCCTTCAGTAAAGCCACTCCGCAATTTTCCTCTGAAACAATCTTCAGTATAAAAAGTATAGATTCTGGGATATGAAATATTTTCCAGAATTTGGAAATATTCTTTCTAAATAGTATTTAATGTCAGGGCTTTAATGAACTGAGAAATTTGTGCTTGCAAAAATGTTGTTAAAAAAAAAAAAAGAAAAAAAGAAAAAAAAACACTGTAAGAAGAATTTCTTTCGTTTTAAAAACTTTTCATTTCTGTTTGTGTAATAAATGGGTAATAAATGAAGTGACTATTAAAAACAAACAAACAAAAAAAAACAATTAAAAAAAAAAACAGAGCAAAGTAAATTTTGCAAGTCTGAATAAATTAAATATTTCACCTGGCCAGAAATCAAAGAATATTTCTTTTTGTATTTCATTCAATAGGAAATTTTGAGAAAAACTTTATTCTCCCCTGCTCTATTCTGAGAAGGAAGGAATGTTTTGCATGAGGAAATTACCCCAAAATGAAAAATTGGGTTCTCCCACAACTCTGATGGCCAGATTTTCTAGTCATTTGGTAGCTCCAAGAGACTTTGGAATGTGTGTGAGTGCAAATCAATTTATTTATCTGGACTACTTATGTATGAGGTCTACATAGTGAAAAGAAGTGCAATGTAGGGAGTCAATTTTATAAATGTGGCCACAATTCACTACCAAGGTACTTAAAAAATGAGAACAAATAGAACGCATAAAATAATAGGAAGAATATGATTTGAAAATATTTTTCATGACCCATTGTAACTTATTTCACCATTTCTTTTTTTTTCTCCAGGATAATTTAGTGCATAATCCAAACCTGCAGATATTTCAAATTCTTTTTCTTTATTATTAGCTATTAAGTTATATTTAAGTCTGGTAGCTTTTAAAGGGGTGGGTGGGATAAAATCAAGCTTCTAATTTTGCATCCTGCTCTAGTCTCTGATTTGTGAGTGCTGCAGGCTGGGCTTTTACATAGTAATAACTGGGCAGCAGATAGATTTGATACACACCTTCACATATAAACCTCGACAGTGGCCTGTATGTTGTGCAGTGGGAGCTGACCAGAACAGTCCCTTTTGGACTTCGGATCAACAAATCTCCCTATGAGGGAAGCTCTTATATTTTGTAGCTGAGTTGGGTTAGGTTTTCTGTTTGTTTGTTGTTTTTTGTTGTTGTTGTGGTGGTGGTTTTTGGTTTCTGTGTTTGTTTTTTTCTTTTTTAGAGGGTGGGGTTGGTTTTTATTCTCCATGATTGCCTCTGCCCTTTGCTTTAAGACTATTTTCAGACTTCGCCAAACGTTTGATTTTTGTAATTATTGTTAGGATTCCCCCTCCCTCCCGCCCTCTCCCCAGCCTCGCTCTACACGAAAACTAAAATTGTGATTTAGATATTTAGTCCCAGCGGCCCTGCCTGTGCTCGGCAAATGGTTCCATGTCACTCGCTGCATCACAATATCGGAGCGGCGGCGCTCGGTGGCAGCTAATCCTCTGAGCCCGTTAATAAGCTTAGGAGCACGTTCATTGAAGACTGACGCGTTAGTCACAAACAGGGAGAAAATATCTACTGGGGGAAGCTGAATTGGTTTTAATCATCTGCTAATCACCAGTAATGAGACCTACTCTGGGGAAGAAAAGAAAAACAGATAGTCAGAGGGAGGTTTTGTTCTTCACAGCGGAGTAACAGGGAATGAGAGGGCAGCTGTTATTAGGAGAGAAAAGATGGAAAGAAAGGAGGGATTTGGCCAGACCAGATGAAACTTCTTCTGTGGCGTACAGTTTTGTTAGCTGAGTGTTTCTTTCATTCAGCCTCCAAAACTTCAGATCTGTCAGCCCCTCTGAAAGCCCCGGCCCACCTCTCCAAGCCGCCAGGGAGAAAAGGCGCCGCCACCCCGCCCCGGGCCCCCCCCGGCACCGGCTCCCCCCGACCCCGGCTTCCCCCCAGCCACCTCCGGCCGCAGCTCCTCTCCTTGCGGCTGCCACCGGTGCCGGCGCCCAGGGAAGGTGGGGGCTGCCGGAGGGGTCGGGGTGCTCTGAGCGGCCCCCAAAGGGCTGCGGAAGCCAGACGGGGGGTCTGTCTAGCGGGGGATGCTGCTCTGTGTCTCCCGCCTGGCTGGAAGTCCGCCTCGAAGGTGCCTCCCTGCTCGCTCGGCCGCCCGCCTCAGAAAGTTTGGCTTCAAGAGGAGCAGTGAAAATAGATGGGGAGGTGGGCGCATCTGTAGTGGTTGCAGAGCCGGGAAGGGACCCAGACTGGCCGGGCAGTCAGATCTCCTTCCTGCTAGGAAAGCCCGAGCAGAGCTCTTGCTTCACGTTCTGCAGGCAAAAGTCGACCAATAATCATAGAAACATTTAGGCTGGAAAAGACCCTTAAGATCATCAAGTCCAAGCATCAATAAGTAAAGCTACAGTTCTTAAGAAAAGCCATAACGGGGGCATGCTCCATGCTCTGTGCAGAGCAGCATCCTTAATTCCAAGGTGTTGGCATGAGGACCATTGCCATACATTGCATATAGCAGGTCAGTCCAGTCCTTAGCAGTAGGCCCTGGGTACTGCCTTCAGCTAGAGCATGTGTTCACTTTTTTTTTTTTTTTTTTTTTAATTGGCTTTAATTTTTGGTTTATAATTGTGCATCTGGCTCAGAGAGAGAAAGAAAGCCCTTAGCTACATTTTTAAAAATCGAAGCTTGGATGAGCTCTTTAAGTGATTATAAAGTTGACTAAATGTAAAAGCTTTGCAAAGGCAGTAATTTCAGACACACTTCTGGATGCTAAGACATGTCTATGTTTCATTTTCTGCATATTTTTAGGGAGCTTAAGTGGGGTGGGTAGCTCACTCATTGGAAAAAGGTTTTTTTTAAATGTCATGCTTCGTTTGGGTGTATGGAAAAGCTAAGTATCAGATGTCCTGTCAGGAAATAAGATACACTGATATACAATGTGCAAACATTTTATTTTGAAGAACTCCTTCACAGTCTCACTTCATGAAAGTGAGTTACCCAGCTTAGTCACACAGCAAAGAGAAGTCTACATCCTGATTTAGGTTTAAATTTTTGTTTTAGAGCTATGGCAGCAGGACATCTGAAAGGGAAAGTGTGCCCCTCAGTTAATTTCTGCTGTTTCAATAACTCTTATCTTGACCATCAGGAACTGAATCCCAATACATGAGGATATGGTCACATCAGGCTATGGAAATTTTTTTAACCTCTTATTTGCCGCTTGTTCTCTTGAGTCAAAGAGGAAGTGACTAGTCTTTTACTTAGGAACATGGCAGCATCATGTTTCTGATTTTGCAGAAGGTTTCTCTGGAGTTCTGAAGATAGATGGTACCAATGCAAAATAAATCCTCGTCATCAGGCAGCTTTCACAACCCTTGAAGAGAAGGAGCTGAGAAGCTTTACCCTTGAAAGCAGGCAATGCATGTCAAAATGCCTGTTGTTATGATATGACCTTATTCTAGAATCACCAAAAACCCATTTTGACTGTAGTGAGAAGACAGAATCAGTTACTTAAGAGAAGAAAAAAAATCAGGAAAATGTAAACTTATTTTCCTGTGTGCTAAGAGAACGGACTCATGTACTGTCATTTACTCCTGTTGAGAGATTTTTCAACTCACCTTGAATGAAGAATAGACTGTTCATTAAAAGTGACTACTGGTTTTGGGAACCATCATTCTCATAGGCTTCACACAGATAACCTGAAAGATCTCACAGAAAATAAATAAATAAATCCTATTGGAAACCAAGCCTCCTCACAGGTCTTCAAGACAGAAAAAAAAAAATCTCTTGCCTGTTTATTCACCAGCTCTAGGATTCTCAAGACATAAATAGTTATGGGTTGTTGAAATGCACCCAGTAATACCCTGCAGAAAGACAACATGCAGAAAACAGTGTTTCAATACATAAGATAGAAATTTGAAGAGGAAAAATTCCCTTGGAAAGATGTCTCTGTATTCGAAGTAAAACCGTCAGAGATGCCAGACACAATGATAGTGACCTCGAGTATACACTCATTCCAAATTTGGAAGAAACTTTGCCATGATAGTGAGCATGTCATCAAAGCCTCGAGGTAATGTTTAATTGCACTCTTTTTCTTTCCTTTTTCCTCAAGTATATTCAGTATTGTACTGATGTTTTCTCAGTTAGTTCATCTGTCTCCGCATTTTATCTTTCTGTCTGTCAGGCTTATTAGCATACTTTGACAGATTAAAAGGCTAAGGTCAAACAAACAAATCCCCAAAGAAATACTGCTAATTATTGTCATATGTTTTTTAAATACTTTTGCTTCTTCAAAGAATTTCATAAGGAACTAAATTCAACTTTGCAGTCTAACTGTTTCTTTTATGAGCCCCTCATCTCCTCAACATTATTTTTCCTAGCACCCTCCTCTGCTCATACCCCCATTCTCACTTTTTAGGCAAGAAATTAGCTATTTACAAAAGTGCAAGACTGTGCTTCAGACAAGTTACATTTTGTGGAAGGTATCTGCAGTACATATTGACACACGGTGAGTAATGTTCTTAGCCAGCAAACATGAGTTTGTATGGCTCTTCCATTTCATGATGTCTGAAGAAGTAAGAAGTAAAAGACACTGTTTATTGTTAGCAAAGTGACATTGATCAACCTTGTTCCAGAATCCTGCTCAGGCACTAGGGAGTGCTACATATATCTGTGATCAAAAGAGGGATCCTTTCCATCCAGGCAATTTTCCTATGTTTGTATGGTGAGGAGGATTGATTAGCATCTGGAGGCAGAGTCATAGGCCAATGAGCTGCACATTCCTAATACCAGGTGCTGTACAAAGTTTTCCTTACCTTCAGTTTCTAAAAAGGCAAGACAGAGAAAGTAGATAGGCTGAGCATGAGTGAGGGGGGAAAAAAGCCCAATACACTTTCAGGTGCAAAGAGTGATTACACACAATAAGCTTTCTACTTTCCGTATTCATTACTGGCAGATGTAGTTCATAAGGTAGGAGTTAGTTGGATAAAGGAAGATACTGGCTTCCTGCAAGGATGAGACAACAGGTGGCTGAAATAAATAGAGGGGGAGTGCTTTTGGAACAAGATAAGCAAAAAAACAATCCTGATTAGCTTAATGAGCAGACGTATTTATCTTATACCTCCACATTTCTATTAATTTCCAGACACTTTCATGCTTCAAGACAATATATCTGTTTTTTAAAGGATTAATTGTTTGACAGGTATGCAAAGGTAGCATTGCCAAACCTTGTTCATGGCAGGTAAATCATTACATGGCCTAAGACAGTGTTCATTAGCAGCATTGTCAATCAAGTGGGAGTCCTGCCAGAGAATTGCTGATGATACGACAGGGTCAGAGACGAAGATATTCAGTCTTTATTCATCCATCAGATTTTTTTTTTTTAATCAATTTACAGCATGATAATTGAGTCAAGTTTATTGTGCTACCCCTCAGACAATGTAGGATTTGGTGGTTATAAATCTCTTGGTACTGAAATGATCCACAATAGACCACAAGGAGAGATCAAGACAGAACAAAAAAGGAAAAGAAAGAATCAGGAGAGTTGGGGTAGGGTGATGAGATGAAAACTAATAAGTATTTTAAGAAAGAAAAGTTGCAACTTAGAGAAAGCCTATCTTTAAGATAAAATATATATAAATTTGGAAAATGACGTCCTCAGTTAAAGAAATTCTTCACTAAAGGTGAAGAGCTAAATTGCCATTCATGTACCTTTATCATATGAAATTATTCCACTGATAAAACTGATGTGCTTCTTTCCCAGGGGAACAACAGTACATTCAAAAGGATTGTTTCTTTTTGCTGTGTTGGAGAGCCCTTTTGTAAGATGCTTTACCTTCCACACATATAACTAACTGTGCATGCCAGTGTACACATATGTCCCATGCAAGGTCTGTGTGCTGGCTAGGTCTCTGTGTCACAAAAATAAAATAAAATAAAATAATAAAATAAAATAAATCTTTAAAGTGGAAAAGGAAAATGAAAAGTCTGTCTCTCAAGCAGAAAGAAGAGAGCTTTCTACAGGGAGGAAAGCCCTTTTCTGTCAACGTGGACATGGCTTTGATTTCCCAGCCAAATGTCCAGCATTGTACTTCCGGCCCAGGAAATGAGGTTTGTAAGTCTCCCTCCCCATGTCCTACACCCACCTCACACTCATGCCAAAGAGTTAAAATAAGTGCCGTTGCCATCATGTGCAGGCTTGCTGTAAACTGATGTCACTGGTAAACATGTGCTTGCTTATCTACTTTCCTCAGTTTGCTGTTTGGCTGATTTCAGACACATGATAAATAGACCATTCCTAAATTTTCCTATAATTGCATTTAAATGTAATTTTGAGCAATTAAAATGAATGGGAGAGGAATTCATATGAAATCTGTCTCAAAATAAACCTATAAGACATCTGAGTAGTGAATTCCAGGGTGATTTCTTAAGCTCCCCTTCCTACAGCAGCGGTGCGCACCAGCTCTCCCCTCAGACCCCGACTCCTTTCTGGGACTCATCAGGCTGATGCTGAACATATTTAAATCCTCCCCATAAAAGGTTTAGTATAAGTTGCTTCTCCAGTACTTGTTTGAACATTAAATATGCAAATAATCATCATTACACTTCCAACAATTACACATGTTTGCGAGCACCATGTCAAGTACTGGCAGCAGTGCAATCATTTGTAAAGACAAATATTCCATTCCAAGAGATGTCATGCTGCTTAGAAGATTTCTTTTTGTATTAGTAGCCACACTGCTGCTTCATAAAGTGTGCAAATGAACGTGACAGTGCTGCCAATAGCTGCCAGTTCCTTCCTCTCAGCAGAGCAGATGTCAATCAACCGTCCCAAACAGACAAGGCCTCGGTGCTGCCGCAGACATTAAACATGTAGGATGCGGAAGGGAGGGCGCAAACAGTGTGGGCAGCGTGGGGGCTCGGTCTGCTCCTCCGTCTCCCTCTCCCTGCTTCTTTCCCTCAGCCCCTCTCCCTCTCTCTTTCACTCCGAGGAGGCCCGAGGCCTGTGGAATATTTTAATTTCTGATTCCTGACTATATTATCGCGTGTTTGTAACAGACGAATTGTAATTTGTAGCTCGGAGGTGGTACGAGAAGCTGCCTGCAACCGTAGGACAGATGCAGGCATGTGTGGCAGGCTCCTCTCCTCGCCTCTCTTGCCTTCTTCCCCCTCGCTTCTGCTCTTCATGTAGTTATGGATAATTGTCAGCATTCACTTTTATCACATCCCAAGTAGCAGCTTAGAGAAGATGCGACTTTAGTCAGGACTAATCTTGCCTCCTCCTGAAGTGGGAAAATCCCAAGTATTTCAGGGTCCTATTGATAACCCTTGTGCTTTTTTTCCATAAAAGACAGATGACTCTGGCAAGCTTGGGAGACTGCAGATAATGGGATTGACTTGGTACTTAAATCTCAGTGAACCAAGACAGCATAAGTAATTAGCGAATTGGATCCATACCGGGGTGCTAATGATGGCTAATACTGCCCCACACCATTCTAAAAACCACCAGATACACATCCATCTCATTCAGATAAAACCAAGGGGACACTGCTTTTGTGGGCGTTTATTTCTTCCTTAGCACAGAATTTATCCCCCATTTAAAAAAAAAAAATTAAAAAAAAAATCTAATTTTCCTGGAGTGACATCCTGAAGAACAAGTGACCATTCTGTCAGAAGAGTTCATTATGATCACAAATACCTCTGGTGTTTTTAATTAAGAAAGGCTAATTAAGAGAAACCACGCATTTATCTTCTTATCTAGTTGTCAAGGGAAAAGTCACAAACACTAACTATATAACAGTTTGAATGGGAGAGGAGGTTCATATTTTCCATTTTTTTCCCTCTTCTCTAACAGACTAAATCCCTACAAAGGAAAAACTTCACTTAAGGAAAGTATTTTATTTTTTAAAGTGGCACTCCAACTTTTATTATGTGTAGTTCAACTCCACATCCCGATTTTCCTCCAGGTTAGTATAATTGAAAAGTATTTGTGTACAAACTAGCATTCTACCTCATTTTTCTTTCCCCTTAGAGTGATAACATTTTATCAGGATAATTTAGATAAATGTCTTTCCATAGGGTTTGCTTATCCTTCCAGGAGCAATGATCGACAAACAGCCATGTAAGATGAACAGCATCATGTTTTGGTCAAATGCATTCTCATCTAAAAGCAGAGAGGGTTTCAGAGTAAGGGAAATGCCTGTTTTCCTGAGGTTTCAGCATCAGAAGGTGATCCTCCCCCCATGCCCTCCAGTTTGTTACAGTGGCTGCAAGCTAGAGTGCTGATGTGTGTGCCTGTGAGTGTGCATGTGCATTTATAAGACCCTAAAACCAGGGATGGCTGAGAAGAAGATGTGTTGAACTAGTCGAGCAATCCCAGTGAAATAGTTTTACAGGGACAGCCAAGGACAGGGAGGAGGTGGTTTGGCTGTGGGGGGCAAAGTTTCCCACTGAGAAACTGGGAATCCATGCACCCTACAGCTTTCCTGCTGCCAGCTAAATCCTAAAACCAGACAACTGATCCTGCCTCTTTCTGTTTCTTATTTGCAATTTGTCCTGTCTTTATGGGACTTTAAAAAAGGTGTGACCTGAAGCAGTCTTGGGCGGTAGCACATAAAGGGTTAAGATGCAACGTTACTGATTAGCTGCAAAAGAGGCTCCTGCCAGACACTATTTTTTTTCTTTTATTTTTTCATTAGGCTTAAACTGAAATCTTTCTTTTCCCTGACTGTCAGAAGAGTCTTAATTCTGTGCTGGGTTATTTCAGCGAGTACCTCAGTAGCTGTGTGTGACCGCAGTAGGAAATGCTTTTTAAGGAGAACTTCATATCCAACATTTGAGGAGAAAATGCTATTTAATATAGGGGCTCTTGGTTTTCCTTCTCAATCTGTAACTGATTAGGAGGCATTCAGAGCTAATGTAGGATGAAAAGATGGGCAGTTTCTCGGCTGAGGAAGCCGAAGGGGGATTTGGCTGGGGTGAGGATCTGAACTGGATTAGTACAAACCCAAGTTTTAGTTGGGATGGGGCTAAAGCATTAGCCTAGAGGCAGATCTGCTGCCTTCTTCAGCAGAAAAGCTCTCACCTCACTGACTCTTTCTGTTTTGTAAAAAGTAGAGATTCCCCCTGAAAGTAGTGCTTAGTAAATTGCAGTTTTAACCCCGTGTTTTCTATCTCACCCAGAGATTTTTGTTTCTTTCTTTCTACCTCATTGTACATGAGAACTTTTGGTTTACACAGTTGCTCAATGCATGTATTTCTAAAATGATAGGCATTTTTATAATACTAATAAATTACACAGTCCTTTGAGTTTAAAACTGAATTCTGCCTCCTCCCCAACCAGGTTGCTTTTTGCTTTCTGCTTACCACCAATTTACCTGGCTCTAGCTAGCTTTTAGGCTTTGTTAAAATTCCCATATATGTATATTATTTTCACAGAGCAAAACCTGAAGTACTTTGCACTGAAATATTTTAGTCTTTATATAAATAACCAGTGTCACCATTTAGTAACTAACAGTGTTTCTTGGGAAGTGCTGCAGTGGGGAAGGGTAGGACAAGAGTATGAGAAATATTGTTGTTAAGATGTGGGGATATACCTTCCGCAAAATTAGAACATTGTTTGTTAAGGAAGGTGCCTTTCCTTAGGTTTCTTACTATAATTGTTCCCCTTCCACAAGTTCAGCTTTTGGAGGAACTTCATTGTTTATCTTCCCAACAGCCTGCATTTCCCCTTGAATATGATGATTGTAGCTGCAGGACCCTGCATCACAAGTTCTGGGAGTTTGTCTGATGGTGGACTCTTTAAGAGTCTTCTAGCAAATAGAGAAATGTCTCCCTTCTTTTGGCTTAATTTGCTCTAACATTTAGTTGTTAGTCTTATTTCTGCCATTCTCCCTGGAAGTAGCCCTAGACATTGCAGGAACTAATAGAAATAATCACATCACTGGACAATTGTTTCTGAAATGTTGCAATTCTCAGTTTTTACTTTCTGAAATGTAATTCCTCTTTATTTTTTTTTATTTTTTTTTTCCTCATAAAACAAGAAAGCTTTGTCAGAAATGCAGAAATGATGGTGGGAAAAAAAAAAAGTCAGGAAAAAAAAAAAGCTAGAACCAATATATGATCTTACACCTTTGACTTACATGCACTATTAGCAGAATTTCAGAGCTTGTAACAAATGGTATTAAATCTTACACACTTGTATGTACCTAAAATACACTTTTATGTATTTTTAAAATACACTCTTTTATGTACCTAAAATAGGTACATATCCAAGGTTATAGAAAAAGAGCGGTTATTTTTTATTAAGATACTGATTTGCCCCAAAACAATATCTGATACGCATTTCTTTTCTTAAGGTTTCAAAAGGAGGTTGATTCATTCCCAAATTTTCTCTAACAAGACTTTGACAGTTACAGTGAGCAGAGAGGGAAGGGGAAGGGGAAGGGGAGGGGGAGGGGGAAGGGGAAGGGGAAGGGGAGGGGAGGGAAGAGAAGAGAAGAGAAGAGAAGAGAAGAGAAGAGAAGAGAAGAGAAGAGAAGAGAAGAGAAGAGAAGAGAAGAGAAGAGAAGAGAAGAGAAGAGAAGAGAAGAGAAGAGAAGAGAAGAGAAGAGAAGAGAAGAGAAGAGAGAAAAAAGAAAAAAATGCAGAACTCTTAGATGAATCTGAAGGCAGAACAGACTACATTATTTAACTTCTTTTTGATGCTGAGGGGTGGAAGTCAAGATAGAACTTGTTTTTTCTACCCATCAGAAAAATATCAGGAGCTGCAGGAGAGTTTTCATTAAGGGGAGGAACATGGAAGAATGAATTCTGAATGACTCTTCCCTGCTGGAAAATGCCCAGATTCTTGCTGTCTGCTGTGGGAGGGTCTGTAGTGCACACAGATAAGGAGTGGAGATAGAAGAGCTTTATGTAAAAGGCAAGTGGAAGCAGTGCATGTAGGCAACAGTTCAATTTGACTTCTGATTTCCCCTTTATATGATGAGGCACACATGGCAGAAAGACAGAAAGAAATGGGTATTATTGTAAAGCAACTCAGAAAGCATACTTTGCTTTTCAAATCTTATACTAGATATCAGGATGCTGAAAAAGTCCTAGAATTAAAAACAATTCCATTAACATGAGCAAACAGTCCGGAAATCTGCCAGTTGCTGGCATATTTCCACTGGTTTGAAAGTTTGAAAGCAGGCTAAAAAATTTAGGGGTAGTTTTTATTTGTTTGTTCCTGACCACTGATAGCATGAGCTAGCAGCTGGTAGGAGAATAAAGGAAAATGTGTGTGTATTGGCAGCAGACAATTTATAACACGAAGCGATTATTCTCTCAGTCTTAAACATCAGAACTTGTGTCTTAAAAAATAATAATTTGCTTGGACAATTTTACAACTGAGCATTTAGTTTTTTCCCATTTTTCCTCCTTCAAAGATGTGTTGGAATTTGTAACCAACAAGATACATAATTTATCAATCTTGTACTTTTTTTTTTTAAGAGGCATTTTTCAATCTTGTGCCTTTAAAGCCTTGTTGCAAACCTAGCTTGGTAAACCTACATCTCCACCTAGTGGTTTAACAAAAAGGTTTAGAAATTATTTTTCAAGCGGTGGAGACATTCAGATACTTCGGATTTTAATACCAGTGTGAAGAAACTACTTTCTTTCTGAAGGAAATATTTTAAGATTTGTAATTATTTATATAATACATATATATACATACATATTAGTTGAATGTTGAAATTTTATTGTCATCTGTAATTTTTATTGTCATCTCTAATTTTTATTTATTGTCATCTGTCTTTTATTTTTTAGTATTCCTTAATAATTTCAGCTTTTAACAGAAAAAAGTACATTTTACTGCAGTCATTGTGTTTCTGTATTCCTATCCTAAACCATGCTGTCTCAGTGCTGGGAGCTAGAGCTCCGATCTTGTCAATCCCACATGTGCAAAGCAAAGAGTGACCAAAGTCCCCAACTAGGCACAAAACAATCAGCAAGAACTTGAAAGTGTTCCTTTGTACTGCAATGGTTTTTATAACCCTTTGGGTTAGGACACTTTACATCTAATGTGAGCATATTCAGCAAATCCATGAAGGGAACAGGTGTGCTATGCATTTGGCTTTGGTACTAGAGCAAGAAAGATTTTTAAAGGCTGCTCTGTCCTTTCCCCAGAAGCTTAGTATTGCTCCAAAAATGTTTTCTCTCTCTCTTTTTTATTTTTTTTTATTTTTTTTTATTTTAATGTTGAAAGATACCTTTAAAAACTTATTCTTCAGAATACATGAAATTAGATTCCTGAAAAAAACTTCAGTGACAACACAGTTCTATGGTTCCCTATGTAGTCACTATAAACCATGCCTGCAAGAGCTACTTGAAGCATATAAAAAAATCTTCAGATGAAAAATATTTTTTTCTTAACGATAGTTCTGTTCCTCTCTCAATTCTCTGCAGTGACAGTTGCTTGTGAAGCAAGTGCTTTCTGTCTTAGAAACCCATTCTTTTAACAAAATAACCAATTCCATAGGGCTGTTCATAGTGCACAAAATTAAGTGTGTGTCTAAACCTGTGCAAGATTGGATCCCTCACTTGGACAAGAGATGTACTGTTAATTAAATGCTACCTGTTATAAAATATATTAAAGTGATTGAAGCTGCTGTAGCTGCATAGGGTCTAGAAAGTACAATAATCCTTCACTGTAATGTAGAATCCTCATGTCAGAAACATGTACAGTACTTAGAAAAAGTATAATTAATGCACGTTAACATATATACTCAGAGAGAGAATATATGAAGAAGGTGCTCTGGGACATGGCTAAAATTTGTGTGACTTCAAATTAGGGAAATTTGGAAAATCTCCAGTTCAGCAATTTAAAATGATTAAATGGTATCATAAAGTTGGTCTAAAACTGATCAAATGTGAAGAAATATGGAAATAGGGTTTTGTTTCATTAATGAGATATTCCAGTCTTAAATATTGTTTTCCACAAATACAATAAATATTGATTCTCCTAGCTAATTAAGAATGGATGGTCACCCACAAATAATTAAACTAAATATTTATTCTTGTATAGTGGGATGAAAAATTAGATGCTTATTTCAGAGATGAGTAGCATGCAAAGATCATTAGTGAGTCCAAGGTCAGTATTGCATTAAAACTGAGGACCTATTGCTGAAAAGAAAGGAGGAGTTGTTTTGGAGAAAGAGGAACATTTTGGGTGGCTCAGTGTTGCTCTCTGAGATGGTAACTGCAAGAAATTTAGAGTTCAAGGTGAAAGTTGGAGGTGAAAACAAAAGCGATAGAGATTGTTCACCCTTCTGTTTATGGTCCTGCAGTGCACCGTCAGTCAGCATAGTGAATTCACCATCAAGAGATTCTGGCTGAATTTACCCTGAGCTCTGGTGGGATGCTGGACTCCTCCTGAGCAGTAAGAAACTGTGCCCTTTCATACATGCAGTATCTGATACAGAGGTGTCACAAATGTATCCACCATACCCAGCATTCTTGACAGTTAAAAACAGTTTTGGCAGACAACTCAAGTGCTGCAAAACTCTGCAGTAGCTTTTAGGTGGAAAAATGGAGCTGGTTGAAAAAAAAGAATGAGAGACAGGAAAATAAACAAACACAATTTTTCTTGTTAATTTAGTTGACTTTTGACTTTTTTATATTCCAGAATTAAAAAAAAAAAAATGTGGTCTGTATAAACAGAAAATATATAGAGAGAAATAATATTGCTGAAATTGTTTTTCAGTTTTATGTGAAGCCTGAAAAGCAGAAATTTCAGGAAGAAGATAAGGTCCAGAATCCGTCTGTGTTGCCCAGTCTTGCTTACCAATTGTTTCTTAGTCATGTTCTGTCCAACAGTTTAGATCTATGCCAACTACCTGGGCCCTTTATGTAACCCAAACAGTCAAAGAGCTCAGTGTGACTGAGTACTCTTTATTGTCTGTCACAGCAATAAAAGGGCCATAAGTGTTGGTTTAATGGTATATGTAAGAAGATGAAGTATACAGTCCTGCTACTCAAAAGACATTTTTGCTCTTCCTGACTGTAAAATTCATAATCTCACAATAGAGGTAGCTCTAACAAGAATCTAGAAAATCATTTTCTCGGGAAAAAAATTAAAAAATTTGTGACATTGTATTAAAACCCTCATGAGTGTTTAGGACATTTACAGCCCCCACAAATATTCCATGAAAATAAAGACTCACAATAGAAAACTTGCTTAAGTACAGAGAACTGCAAATATTTTAAGGTTTCCCATCAATTAGATGATATATTTTCATAAACTATATCTTAAAGAAAATTACATGAAACTTAAAGAGTTGACAGAAGTAACCACTAAAAAGCAGTCTTTATATAATATCATCTTTGACCTAAGAGGAAGAGTAATTGTGAGTTTGCTTTATCAACCTTTCTGTTTTCCAGGCCAACCAGTACATTTATGCCAATGTATTTGCTTTACTCCTGTTTAACTGTTAAGGTTTTCAAGGAAATATTGAGAATACTGTTGGTATCACAAAACATTTATCAAACACACATGTACAGCAAAGTAGACATGATAAAACTTGGTTTGTTTCACTGTAATACAGTTGTTGGATCTGCAAAAATGCCAAAGGAAAACATGGTCCAGGAACCATGAAGACCCCTACATTATACTGTAACATGGCAGGGAAAAAATTGTTTTATCCTTGCTAGGACTGTTTTTCTCCATATTTAGTCTAATTTTCAGAAAGTGAAATAAGCACACACTCTGGATGAATCATTATTTCTAAAACTTGGGGTCTCAGAGACTCATGAGACCATCACATAAAGTAAATTGATCTTGACTTTCAAGACATTTTAAATTAGAAATATTTTAGTGAGAGGTATATATCAAATCTATATCAATGCTGATTAAAGTTTCTAGAATTTTTTTTTTGGGGGGGTGGAGTAGGGTAGGGGTTAGTGGGAAGGAAGTTTGTATATTTTCAACTATAAGCTAAGAATTCTCACATCCATCTCAATTTTAACATACTTTTATTTAACCATTCTTAGAAGTCCACAGGTACTTTGAAGAATTTCCTTCAAAACTAAAAATCCAAACCTCGTTCAGTCACAAGGGAAGTGACCTGCAGAGTATCCTAGTACCTACGTGAGCAGCATGGCACTGCAGAATGCCTTGCCCAAGTCACTGGTGGGAAAAGGTAGCTTTTCTTCAGTCTGCTTCTCCTACTTCTGTTTTTTCCCATCTTTCTCTCTCCAACCCCTTATCTGATCCTACCCCTCCAAAAACACACCACTACCACCAAATATACATATATATATATGTAAGTTTTGCTCTTTTAAAAACAAAAACATACAGAAATCAAACGTCCTGTCTTTCTTCTGTTTACAAACATTTCCTTGGTCAGTATTCTGGGTGCATCTAATATTGCATTAACACTGTTACACACACTGAGCAGTGCAAACTATCAAAAATTAACGGCACAAGGAAGAGAAAGGGGTGTTTTAAATCCTAGTTGAACTGAAGTCTAAGATAGCATCTACCTACTTATTTCTGTACAGTCAGGATTTCAGTGTGACTGATTACTAAGCCTTTTGACTGATTTCATTGATACATGAAATCTGGTATAATGATACATTTTTGGATCCATGTAAAATATTTTCCAAATTTTTAGTAAACTTGTGTGTATGTGTGTGCTAAGTAACTTAGAGAATATATATATATATATATATATATATATATATATGCATCCATATATATTGCCAAGTAACTTATGGAAGAGAATATAAACAAAATAATCTAGAGAAACATTAAGTGACAGTAATACTAACCATTGATATGTCTCCCTTGTGTAGAATCAAAGTTGGATTGGAGAAAAAAGAAAGGAAAATGCCAGGAATCTGTAAGGTATTCTCCATAGAGAACACAGAAAAAATGTACAAAGATAAGACAAAAATAGAACAGAATGATAAAAGTTAGAAAAACATAATCATCCAGCAGATGTAACATCTATTAGCTAAGCTCATATGCAAAATAACTTTCACAGTTAAACAAGGCAAGGTGATATTAACATGCACTGTATTGTTTCTGCCCTGGGTATACACAAAAAAAAAAACATAATGCATATATTCAATCTGATGAAAAGCTTCAGATTTAAACTTGCTAATAATAACTGTAGCTTTAGTAAAAATAAGTGTGAATCACAGCTGAAGTTTTGAAACATAGCCCAGCCCACATTATGCAGGAGCTGCAAGGATTTGCTTCAGATGTAAAGTTTTTGTGCAGGTTTCAGTCCGCTAGTTAGTAAGGAGCTGATGAGCCCTTCACTTGAGAACACAGAGATCATTTTTTCTTTTGGCATTAGCAGTTTTCTGTGTCATTAATGCATAAGATGGTGCTGGTATTGTGTTATGAAACACTTCCTGTGTTCTTGTACTTGTCTACTGTAGTCCAGCATTTGTAGTGCTCTAGTCAGTATCTATTGCAGATGTTTTCATGAAACCTCTCAAAGGCTTTTTTTTTTTTCTATGTGTAAAGTTCACAGATTTAGTTGTGAACCCAATTCCTCAGTCTTTCCAGGGATATCTACTTATAAAACTGCACAGACAACAAGGGATGTTCCCATCAGATCTGACAGCTGGTGATCCCAAAACCTTGGGAAAGCCAGATCTGAGCTGGAAAGACTGAAGTGTCTCCAATAATACGCTAGTAGGGTTTTTGAAAGCCTTGAGCTCCAAAGGATTTTCTGCCAAAGATTTTCAGCAAATTTAACACAATCTTAAGTGTATGCTTTCTAGCAGTCACAAACTCCACAGACTATGCCATCCAGGCTTTTGGGAGGCTTCTCCCATGGCTCTGCAACATGTGTGTTTTGTGGAAGGCCTGTCCCCAGAAGTGGTACGGAAGGGATGAACACCCAACCACTATCCAGCTAGAGAAAGCCTTCTTCTGTTCACCAGACAGACTTTCTTACCATGAGAGCTAACACATTTGCTAAAACAAAAGTTGCCAAATTTTTCCATTTATAAAAAGGCAAAAGTATTTTTTTTTCCCTCCCAGCTTCAACATTTTGAAGTAAAATCACCATGAGGGTGATGCTATACGTTTTGATAACACATTATTATTGTCTAAGAAAATAATAATATAGTTAGGAACACCTGTTAACGTTCTCATACTAGTGACCCATATTTTTATGCTAATATACAATTGCTCCATACTTACAAAAATATAACAATAGGCTGTAATTTATAACAACAACATCAGAAACACTCTAGTAATGTTCTCAGTTGCTAATTGACCATTTGCTACAACTACTTTCCTTACAGATCCAGGCTAGTAGCGTCGTTAAAAGTTAGAGGTCTAACAGAGATCCTGCTTGAACAAAAGAAACCAGATGGCTGCCTGGTACACAACAGCTATGGATACTAGCTTTTTTTCTATGGAAGCCATCTTTGAAATATAGGTCAAATCATGAATGAAACATGCTGAGGGATCTTAAACTATCAAGCCAATCTGTAGAAGATAGTTACACGGAACATAAAATTCATTTAAAAAATCATGAAATCTTTCAGACAAGGTTTCCCTGAAGACCAAGGTGAAGGGGTAAAACAGGATTTTACTAAGGTGAGGTAAAGGATTTTACTAAGGCGAGGATTTTACAAGGTGAGGTAAAACAGGATTTTACTAAGACAAGCTCCTCTTGGAAAGTTTCATTTTTAAGTATACCTGTTCTGCAGGTATTTGACTTACCAGCTCAGTACTTAGGTTATACTTACACTTTCCACACATATAAACTGCAATGGACTCAGGAAAGGCAAGCTTAGCAGGGTCATTATTGCCCAGATCTCAGTACTTGTTCAACAGCTCTTCTCTGTCTGGTAGATGCTTACAGACTGGATAAATCTGATTTGAGGTACTCCTGATTTATTTATGATAATTTTTTAATAATTTCCTTTTCTCTAGTCATAAACCCATTAATAAACACTTGCATTATACATAACCAATGAGATTTTTATTTTTTTGTTGTAATGCAGTAAACCAAATTTGGCTCTGACTGATTTGCTTCTTCTGCGTATCCTGGTACAAGGAAAATTTTTTCTGCTTTGACTCTTACCAAGCTTGAAATGCCAGGGGAGTGATGCACAGTCTGATAAAGTTTTCTTAAAGGAAGTTGTGGATTTTCCATTTTTTTGAAAATTCGACTCATCTCAAGACAGGACGTCTTTTCAGAAGATATGTTCCAGCCTTAATTGGGGTGTTCAGTCTGAGGGTAAGTGGGTGAAATTTAAGGGCCAGCAATATATAAGCAGTTTCTCTAAATAATCTCACGATCTCTTCAATTCTATGCATTTAAAATGAAGAATCTTGCAGTGTGGAGCTTACAACATGTTAAGTACTCTTGGAGCATGGGCAAATCACTTATACCTAATGAGTAACTCTACATAATTTCCACAATGAATCCTTTCCCACCCTGCATAAAATACAGCATAACTGTGCAAGAACAGATTAGTGTTGTGACTAGCACACAGACGGCCTCACCAGCCTTGCTTCAAAGCCATTGTGCAGAAGCTGTGAAGCCCCTTCAAGCTGTATGGGTGAGATCTGTGCTCTGAGGGCCTAAAAAACTCACTTTCTGCAGTCCAGAACATAGCCCTGTGATGACAGGTTGACTCTTCAATTCCTCTTCAGAATAAGTCTTTGAAGAGAGGAAACAAAAAACAGATCCTTAGAATGATGGTCTGAGGAAGAGCTTTTCAATGAAGCCTATTAGCAATGTTTTTGCTTTGACAGAAGTATGAAAGCATAAGCATAAAAAGACTGAAAAAAATATGAACAAAAGTGGAAGGGAATGCTAGCATTCTGTAAGAGAAGATAGGATAGTCTGTGGTTTGAAAGCAGTTAACATCTCATTTAGCTTCTTACGAAGGTATGCATTACTCAAGGAATAATGACAAGCATTTTAGCCTTTATCTTAATGTCTCCATGTTGCCCAGAGTTAAGTTGAACATTGTTTTGGTAGGAAACATCAAAGAGCTGCATTGTGTCCGTCACAATATGTCAAGTCAAATATGTAAGCTGAAGAAGTGCCTTGATTTTGCTCAATTAGTACTGTTTGCTTTGTGACCTTCCCATTAGCAAGTATAAATTTGTACAGTGGTCACCATTTAAAAATCAATATTTACCAAGGGTTATCACATCATCAATCTGAGGACACTAAGTAGTTTCCTTAAACTTTGAGCTGAAAATAATACTGATATCTGGTAAATATTTAACACACGTATCATTTTATGGTAACCACCACTTTTGATACAGGTATTCATTACCTCTTCTTAGCTAAACCTTATATTACATTACATTGTACTGGACTTAGGCTTCACTTCTGCCAGATTTGAGTTAAGGACACTGAGAAGAATACAGAAAAAATTGACTTTATAATGAAGATAAAGAAATTAACTATAATAAATAACCATTTTTTTTTCCCTGTCCTTTCTTCCCAAAGCATTTCATTCACCATGAGTACTCTGTGAAAACACTGAATTTATGGTTAAAATATATCTGGAGAAAATTAACTACAGGTTCCATTTTCCCTTGAGTATGATTGGAAATTTTCTCCTTGGTAAGGAAGGCGCTCCAGTAGCTATCTACATTGTCCAGATACTTTTAGTTTAACTGCCCTTACTTTGATGTGTAAGTAACAGATGTTTAAGAGAGAAGAAATTAGATAGACTGTGATTACTGAGAAACAACTTAATTTCAATTCATTACTTGATGTTCTCATTCACTTGTTCTGAAAATGACAGTAGTTAGTAGGGTTGTTGGGTTTTTTAATTGACAGTTTTTATGTTTTAACAATCAACTTAAACTTAACCTATGCACACCTCTAATTTTGAAACACATCATTTGCGAGCAAATATATCACTTTTTCAGGGTAAGTTGGAATTATTTCCAAAACGGCTTTGCTTTAATTACGTGTGTGTACTACTTAGCCAGCTTGTTTTCTTGTAGGCTATGGAAAGAGGTAAGGAGAAAGCAGGAATCAACAATTTTGCTTCTCTCCCTTTCTCCCAAACAAAATCCTTTCCTTCCCAGTTTTCTAAAAATTAGGTATTTCAAATGAGCTAGAGTAAGGGCTTGGCAGGGGAGAGATTAGACTTGGGTATTTCTAGTGGGAAGGAAAAGGGCTGATTAGGAAACTATCTTGGATAGCTCATTAGCTTTCAAATATTGCATGTGTGTGGTTGATAAAGGTAATAATGTTCGCACAAGTACTGTAAGGCATTTGACTTCGTACCTCACAAAATTTTGATTAAGAAAATAAAACGATAATAAACTCAACATGGCACATGTTGAATGGCTTAAAAAGTACAATTTCTTTCTTGTAATTGCAAACAGGGAATTTTCACAGAAATGATGTTTTCCTAGTCAGGTCTTCAGGGATCAGTTTTTAATGCCATGCTATGAAATATTAGTATCAGTAGAGAGGGAAAGATTTAGAATAGCTTTTTGGAAATATAGTGCAAAGAGAATACCTAGGAAAGCTGCAATTCCTCAGTGGAAGTTTTTATAAACTGATTGTATAACTTATCAGGATGTTCTAAGTGTCTTTGTATGAATATGGTCTAGATGATCCTTTGAGATATGTCCAGAACTGTATTTGCATTATTCAAACACAAAATGATCACTAATAAAATTTAAATTTTATCATGAAACTGGAGCAACAATAAATTTACACAGGGATTGCTGACACAATGCCAGCTGGATCTCTTGGTAACTTGGATGTAAGGAAGCAACACAGCATTGTAACACAGCATAGCAGTGGGAAGCTGCCTGCGGAGAAGTCGGGGAGAGAAGGAAAGAAGGAACATAAACTGTACTAACTAATAAACTGTGTTAGGACATATTCCATTCCAAGATGGAATGACTCTGAAAGGACTATAGAACTCAAAATGAAGAACCCTGGAGTAATGATGAATCCAAAAAAAAGTAATCTCTGAGTGCGTTAACACTGCATATCACATAACCTCAGTGTCTGAGTACAACAGACATCTATCCCTAGTTCTGATCTACCCACTACGGAGAAAAGCCATTGCAGCAGTAGCAGTGTTGCTTCATTCTTATAATTCATTCTTATTATGACTAACTCCAACAAATTATGTATGCTTAGTTCATAGGCCAGGCAAAGTGTGCAGGGAGAGCTATTATTTTTTATGTCTAACTGATATCAATGGAAATAACAGATGAACTTTTATGTTCACAAGCCCTAAACTCCGTCCTTTTCCCCAGCTGTATCCACCTGTCTTATAAAAAATATTACTTGTCCTTACAAAGTTTGCTTTATTTTATCCTTCAGCCATCAAAACTTTAACAACCTTATTGTAGCCAGATATTGGAGTAACAGGTGACTTGATGAAGTCTAGGAGAAGCCATTTGTAGGAGAAAAATATAATCCTTGCATTCTGGCAAAAAGACTGCCACACACCCCAAGAGCTGAAAGCTCAAATTAGATAAAATCAGAGTTTAAACTAGGTGTACTTTTTATCAGTGAGAAAAATTAACTCCTAAACAATGTATCAATATATGTTAGATTCCCCATTAGAAAAAATATGAAAACAAGTCTGAATATTTTTGATAAATTATGTAGCACCAAGAGAAGTTGAGAGATTTGGAACTAAACCAATACATTTAACAGAGTTTTGCTCTTTGTTATACAGAAGGTAAAAAATGGGTGAACCCAGTTGTCCTTTTAAGTTCCATATTTTATGAATTACAACACTGCAGTTTAATTCCAAGAGCTGAATTTAAAAATAACTGGTAGAACTCAAAAAACACGCTTTTCTTTTTTTTTTTTCAGTTCCAAATTTGAGGTTGCTACATCTCACAATTGTTGTTCTTTGTTCGTCTTGTACAAGGAAACAGGCAAAGGTTCCACAGGATGAGAGTCAGGCTAGGCCAACACAGACAGGCTTTTAAGCAATCTCCTCAAGCACCACAAATCTGTGTCCAAACCTCACAGTTTATCATGTGCTAAGCCTATCCAGATGGCAGGTGATATTCTGGTATTAACAATCCACATCCATTTCCACTTCCATCTCTGTAGAAAATTGACAGCAAGTTTCCCTGATGGTCTTTTAAAAGTAAAGAAACTTGCGTATATATGAATATATATCACATATATTAAAATACCTTGTACCTATGGAAAAAAAAATAATAAACACAACAAATTCTTAGTAGTTTAGAATCTGAAATGTGTAACAGAGCATGGCTTCAAATACTATGAAACTGTGCTATTTGAAAGTACTTTCACTAACTGTATGTGTTAGTCCCGGACTCTGGAGGACTGGAATTGGATGGAGAGAGGCAGAGTCCTCTCTACAAGCAGTTGATCTGCATACCCGTGAGAGCTGGAGAACTGGGCTTTTGCAAACAAAGGAAGAACTCCATACTAAAACTTTTCTCTCTGCACAGTGTTATGGGTGTTGTTACAACTCCAGTCTGCAGTGCTATGATCTACACAACCAACTAAAACATCAGATTTATATTTTGGGAAATTTGGAGATTTTATTATGCATACCAAGGCAACAGAAATAAGCATGGAGTCACAGAGCAAACTGAACTGGCATGTAGCTATAGTCACATTTCAATTGTCCAGTGGCTATAGCTAAAAGTCTAGCTAGAGGAAATCCAGCCTTGCAGGATTTAGGATTTTTTTTTTTCCTTGGGAAAATTGTGCTTTTACGCTTTCAAAGTTACTTGCAACTCATTAGGGCTGTCTTTAAATTTCTCCAGAGGTTACCTGCTTCTCAACAGGGCTTAAGAGAAAGCTCTCTGCTTCCCAGTTGCTTTGTTCCCCTACAAACAACTTCGCCTTCTCTGTTGTTCCCCTGTGAACACCTGCCTGCCTGTGGGAATAAGGTTTGGGACCAGGAGACTAAGACCACAGTGCAAGGCAACAGGCACCCAGTTCTGCAGCTTGGATGGAGGGTCTCAGAGGAGGAGCTAGCACAGCTGTGTGAAATTGAGTGGGCTTCAGGAACAGAAAAGTCTCCAGGCTTTTCCTTCATCATATTTTTGCATTCTGTGAATCACTGACAGCAAGGTGAAAACTGAAACTCAACCTTCTTTTTTGACCCCTAAAGTCTTTACTAAAGTCTTCACAATCCAATTCTTTCTGGAAAGACAAAAAAAAAAAAAAAAAAAAAAAAAAGCTATCTTTTTTTCCTGTTTTGATCTCCTATTTCCACACAGACGTTTTCTCAGCTGGTACTTTAAAGTTCTGCAGATGTCCTACTCAACCACTTTTCATCAAGAACTCCAGTAACGTGTGAGCCATTTCAGTTCAGGTCTTTCTGAGGTCTGTTTCCTCTTCTACAGCACAAGTAGGCCACCCTTGCTAGCATAAGTCTGATAGCTATCTTGAGGCGTATCAGATGTTTATCTTGAGGATAGGATATATAAGTATCGGAGTTAGGAACATTCCTGTCCTCTTTATTTAACCAGAGAGAGAGGATTTGCACACAGAGCGATTTAGGGCACCTAAGCTCAGTTCCTTCCAAAATCTATTTCTTTTCACCAAAATTATGAGACTGAGGGAAGTTTACAGTATTAAGTCCCCGCAGCTAAGCAGTATCTATCCTGCCTTCTTTCTTCCACTGGTTATATATCCCATACAAGTTCATACACCCATAAACACTGGTGGAAGTAACAAGGGACTTTCTTGCATCACTGCTGCCTTCATAGGTGCCTTTCCTTCTCTGAGCTGACAACATTCAGATCTCATTACTACACACAGGGTGCAAAGTGTACTTACCCCATCCTAGCAACACAGAGATATGGATTTTTGTAACACTGTCTCTTTTTTTTTTATACACGTTCATCCTCTGGGGAGGATTTGCATTACATCGCCTATCCAGGGCATCTCGGTGATTCTGCTCCCCTTCAGAGGTACAGTCACTGCAGGAAGGGGTGCTCAGCAGCTTAACTGGCACAGAAACTTTTCCAGCTGCCTGTTGCTGGCAGCTCAACAGCCCTCACAGGGTTAACCTAGCCATAGGCTGCTGCAGTGTCTTGACACAACTTGGAATTTTGCCAAATAGCATTAATTATATGTCATGCTTTTCATCAGACTTATTAAAAAATGTACTCATCCCTACCAGCTTCCATACTGACATAGACTATTATTATTATTATTATTATTGTTAATATTATTATTATTACTTTACAGTTAGTGTGTTGTTCCCTAGCCACCATTAAATAAGACTGGAAGGTGTTTCTGAATTAATACTTTAAGACCACTCTAAACTATACAAAGCACTGAGAATTATAGAAGACATTTATTTTAGGTGGCAAAGCACTTTTCCCATGTTATTTTTATTTTTTTTTTATTTTTTTTTTAATGGGAAATGTTTCTACGCAATGCTGTCTTAATCTGTTCTAGACTAAAGGAATGCCTTGATCTAAGAGGCAGCTGTATTTTGGAAAGGTGAGGGGTACTTGGTGAGGGAGATGAAAAGAGAATAATTGCTACAAGAAAATGTATGGCAAAATATTTATGAAATATTTAGTGGAAAACAAACATTTGAAAATACATAAATTTACCCTATACTTACCTTAGATTTATATATATTTATATACATATTATTTAAACTCTATGGTGTTAATTTAGTGCACTAATATGGACATGCTATGGTATGCTGTCATGGATTGTTTAGCCTGATCATAGATCTCAGAGAGAATGACTGTAAACAGGAGCATATATGTTTGCAGTGCAACCTGTGATAGCATCCTTATGTTGGATGATAGAAGTTACTAAGAGAGATCACACAGTGGTCAAAACACTACCCTGAGATCAAGTAAACTTTATTCACATCCCTACTTCTCATCACGAGGATTTATTGGGACAAATGTAGTAAACTGTCAGGTATTTGTAGACTTCAGTAATATAGAGTGTTCATTAAAGACTGACTGACTAACCTTGTGTTACATTTGAACACAGTTTGAAGAATTGGCCTATTTTTCTTTTGTTGGGCTGTGCAAAAAAAAAAAAAAAAAAAAAAAAGCTTGCAATTTGCCTTGGGAAACAGGCTCAATTTGTATTTGCTTAGCCCTAAGACTTGTGCAGAGAAAGCAAGTTTGTCATGTATCTGTCATGACATTATCTAGATAATTCCTTTTGATAAGCATTATCATTTTTCTGGAGTAGTATTGAAGAGGACTTTACCCTGGAGTGAACTAAGAGCAGCTGATATGGCTGGATAAATACTTCAGTTCTGTCTGGTATCAGGTATATACCTTCCACATGAGAGGCAGTCTATGTTCTTCAATAGGAAAATAAATATCTACTGTTACCCAAGAAATGATTGTCTGTTTTTAAGGTGGCGCTTTTCCTAATCTGACCATTAATACATTCAGAAAAAGTAAAATAATGATAATAATAATAACAACAATAATAAAGGTATTCCTGTTAAGACACAGCTTTGTGCAGAGTGAGCTTGAAAACAAGCTTTTTTCTTTCAAGCCAGTTTTCACCATTGTTTCTGAGCTACATGGCAGGAGTGATGTTTGGGCATCAGTGTTGCAAATGAAGAATCACGAGTGGACTGCAAAGGCCAAGCAGAACTCCCCCTACTCCAGCAGGGAAAATCTCATTGCTTGGGACCCCCAGCTCCTTTGCTAATGAAATACACTGCAATTGTCAAACAATACATCCTATACAAGGAATATTTTTCTGACCACTTTTTGTCATAATAAAATTTGTACTGTAATAATGTCCATTAGTAACAACTGTAGAAAACATGTAGAATACAGGACATCTAAGCCTGAGACTTCTCTGTGCCAATGGTTGTATTACCATTGCTACCTGCCTGAGCACTGATAGGAGATAACCTCCAAAAACGCCAGTATGGACAAAGCCTTAGACAGCACTTGTCATTAAATCTGGCCATGTGCCTTCAGGTATCCCAGAAAGGCTCAGGGGAGAGCCTTTCTGTTCTCCTTTCTGATCCTGAATGATTGCTCCCTGCCATGGCTTTTGCACTTCCCTGCATGCAGACTCACAGCCTGGCACATCTGGATGGTATAGAAGGACCATACTGAGTGAGCTGCTGGGGCTCACATGCCAAGATGAGGGAGCAATAGCAGCCCACACATTTATCCATCACCTCTTTGACCCACACACAGAGGCCACGGCTTTAAGACCATTTGTCAAAAGAAAGTGAGCAACTGGGGAAGCAGTCTTCACAACTCCCAGAGTTTTTTTTCTGGCTCTGGCATTTTTCTTAAACTGCAGCCCCAGAGGCAGACTACGCAACCTGAAGATTTCACATCATTAAAAATACATGCATACACACTCACACATGCACACACTCTCAGGTGTTATGTTAGCAGAGCAAAGCTTGAAAGTACGTCCAAAAAAAAAAAAAACCCTGTAGACAAAGGAAAAAAGAACAGTATTTTTTAATTATTTAAACATTGCAGCTTCATAATTTCTGAACATTTGGAGTTGGCAATAATTTATATTTCTAGGTACATGCCTTAACACAGGTGAGACTTGTCTGCTGGAGAATCTGAAGGTAATATTTTTTTATGGTTACAAAGAACCTGGCCAAGTTGTGCTTTTATTCTTGCTCCCATTTCCTTTCAGCTCTCCACTTCTTTTTTCCCTTGCCCTTTTCTTCTCAGCGCTCTCCCCAGCCACCCACCCTCCATCTCACAAAGACTAGAGAGACTTGTGAATTGGTTATACTTGGTGGTGGGGCACAGGCAAACTCTGGAGGGATCAGGCAAGCTCGTTTTCATCTTTTACATACAGCATCGTGCTTTCTCTCACTCCCTCTCCCCCTTTCTGTGTTGCAGCCTGTGGTGACACTGACCTCTGGTGATCACATTGGTAACATTCACACTGAAATGACACAGCTGCAGTTTGAACCAAGATTATTGTTGTTTTTACTGGTTTGCCCCTTAATGAGGCTATGTTTGCCAGTCTCTCTTGCACTGTAAAGGGACGTGGGTCTGTTTCCCTTGGCTTGCTCCTGGCCTGGTTTTACACGTGGGAACTATCACAGCCCTACTGTCACTCTAAGCTTAAAGTTTTATAAAATATTTCTCAAAATACATATTGCATGATAGACAAGTTTATCGTCTGTCATGCTATTTTAAAAAAAAAAAAACTGACTTCCATATTGTGTTTTACAGGGACCTGAATTACTAAAATAAATTCAAAATAAGGCTGTGGCCAGTGCAGAAATGACACTATGCAGCTTCTCTGAATACTCTGCCATCTCTGGGATTTCTCACTGCACTACCCCAGTATGGCATTAACTCCACTGCTGTGAGCGGAAACCAGATCCCCACCCAGGCTACTTTTTGTCCATCTAGCCAAGAAAAGCAAATAAATCCAGAGCTAAGGCTGCAGTTTTCAATTGCTCATTTTAAATGTGCTCTATTATGATATTGGAATGATCTCAGCACGCTGATGTTACAGAATCAAATATGTGCTGCAGACCTTGGCAGAAGTGAGCACTGAGTTAATGAAAAGAGTTTCAGCTTGACATTCTCTCTATTTTGTAACCTTAATTCTGCTTTAATTTATTCTTTGGAAATTTTAGAGCTCAATCCCATGCAGATGGAGTGAGAGAAAATGTTGTGTTGCTTATTAATCATTAGCAAATCTCTGAGATGTGGTGATAGGGTAATGACACAGGTATTGGAAAGCACACTTTGAATGAACTTTAATTAAAAATGTAAGGACTGATGGTACCCTCATTATTTAAGCAATACTTTTTGAACATCATCCAGTACTGCTGTAGCCCAGTATGTATGAACAGTCCTTGATCTCCTTAGGATAGCTTTAAAAGCAAGGAAGAGGGAAGGATTAATTAAAAGCAGGCTGTTTAAGTAAGTTAAAAATTGTTTTCCACAAAAAATACATGGTAATGTGTCAGGTTAGATGAAAGATATAGACAGCTAGATAATAATCCCCTTGACTGTGTGTTTAACTTTCCATGTATTGATAGGTTTGCCTGAGTAGTATTATAACATTTCATGAATGTGTTTAAAACACTACTTTATTGTAGCAGAATGAAAATGAATGTTCAGTAGTGTGTCAAATGCTTTTAACAAACAGATTTCATCTACTCATTTGAGCCAAGCAAAATTAGAAGGACCTAAGGGTCTCTGATCATTTGCCCAAAATTAATGATCAGTTATTGAATAATTAACTGTCATTGATATCTCATTTCTAAACAAATCAATGGAGCCATTTAAGTGTTTGTGTAATGATAGTAATATAATCCTTCCTCATATGAACTGCAAGTGAATAGACCAAAGAGAAAAAGCACATTCTCCACCCAAAGTAATTATGAGACCTACTTAAAAATCATTTGCCTCAGCAGAAATATAAAGTATTTTTCTGCATAATTTACCTCCAAAATGTACGTGCTTGGCTTCAGCTTTAAAAAATGAAACCTGTGTGAGTGGAGCTAGTGCTCCAGCATCCTTGAAATGTGAAAGCAGGGATGTAGGCTACATTTATAAGAGCACAGCAAGGCAACCACGGCCATGGTGCCTAGCAGCCCTGGAGCTGCAAAGGAGGGTGCCAGGCACCCCCACATCACAGAGTTCACTCTGCCTTGGTCAGGAAAGACGGTGTAAAGTGGGGACTATAAAAGGCGGGTTGTTGCCATTTGTTAATCTCTCCCTCCTTACCGTGCATTGATTTCCCTCCCACCTCCCAGGACTGCTCTTCAAGATGGCCAAGAATGGGCTGGTAATCTAGGATTTAAATTGAGAGGAGTATCTTTTTGATAATACCATAGTATATTTACAGTGAGTGAACAAAACTGCTGCCACCAATCAGGTTAGCTTTACAGAGGACTCCACCGCTGTATGTTTGAAAGTACTCTGGAGTGTCAAATGCAACATTTACATTTATTGTCTTAATAAAGAGCAGTGACATGCAAGCACTTCAGCTTGGGTGAGGAGAGGAGGGGGTTCAGTTTATTTCGAGGCATAAGTACTGAAAATTATAAAACTGTTCAGACCAGAAATTAATTTTAAAATATAATGTAGTTCACTCAGAACATTGTGGACCTACTCATTGTTAGCCTTCAGCTGGTAGGACAATGAATGCTTGAAGCAGATTTTTTTTATTAGTATTAGAAAGAGATGGTATTCTGCGAATATATGTCTGCAAACATAATATGTGCCACAATTGGAAACAGAAATGTTTGCCTTATTATTTCAATGAATGCTTAAATAAAAACAATAACAATACTAAAACGCATCGAAAATCCCAAATGTTAGACGAAAAACTTAGTGTTTAGCCATATTTAAAAATAATTATATGTGCAAACGATTCCCAACGTGTAGTTATTTTTGCTGCCACTTTTTCACTCCCACCCTTTGGCAACTAAAAAATTGGGTTTGCCTTCCTATTTCTATTAACTGTGGCTTTGAAGAGCTCCACTCCCTTTCTTCTCGAAGAGAAACACCCAAATATTTCCTGGGAATGTTGAAGTTCATTGCCAGCCTCAGCTGTCCAGTTTTAATAAACTACCAAATTTTGCCTCAGTTTTCTAAGAGTACATAAAGAGTCAATAAAGGATTAGAAAGGGTACAGATTTCCTTTCTCTCCCAGTATTGTGGCTGCACTCTGTTTTGAAGAAGGTTTATGCATTGGAACTTGGCTGTCCCTTCCTATTCTGCTGACTTTTATCAGCTATCACATAACAAGAGTATATTTTAAAATGTTTTTAAGCCTCTTTTTTAATGACAAATAAGTACCTGTAGGTCTTTCCTAGTCTTGGCAAATGTGAATACATTTTGTGATATATGCCAGCATATTGAGAGTTTTCTCTGTTGCAGAACTTAGACCAGAATCAATATACAATTATACCTGATTCTGCTTCTGAGTGTGGAGTAAGCAAGAATAATTTCTCAGCATACAGAAATACAGAACAGGGTGTATTTATATGTAGAAGGAGTTCATAGGATAAACATACACTGACCCAGAGAAGGAGAGGACTTAACGGCTTAGCTTTAGCCAATCATCTTTACAGTGGATGCACAGACATCACAGCATATTGCAGCAAGCTCACATCCCAGCCTTACAAATGCTCTCATGAATTGAGCCACTGTATATGTTCCTGTTGTACTCAAAATGTTAGCAGCTGAAAATTAGATGTGTGTTCAGTTGACACATATTCACATATTCACAATGTACAGAGCACTGAAAGAAATTAAAGATGCAAAAGAAATGTTAAAACAACCCATTTCTCCCCCTTTCAGCTGTTTGAACAGCAAGCTTCTTATTTCTTTCCTGTGAATCTACATTGATAATAAAAGGGAATTTTTAAGGAGAAGTGGTGAAGTTTCCTAGCTGAAAATGTTTATAAAATACCTACTTATCTCAAAATGATAATGATGAGAACAGCTAAGAAGCAATTACTATTTGCTTGAATATGCTGCCAGTGATCTTGTTCCATGAATTTATTTATTATTTTAGTTTCGCTGCATTTGTCAGAAATTGAATCATCTTTGTTTGTATTATCTGTATATCAAGTGGTGTTTTTTTTTTTTTTTTTTTTAGCCTGGTGTTTTAAATAAACAAGGGTGGCGTGCTCTTTTTTGCGCTTTAATAAATGGTGTATGTCTGTGACAACTACCAGCCAGATGAAGAACATTTATTTTCATAGACATGATCTAGTTCTTTAATTTGAATATAAACAAGTCTTTTTTAGTATTAAAGGGAGACTCTACACTCATATTTGCCTCCTTGCTTTGCTTTCCCTATTTTTTTATTTTTCCTATTCTTCCATTTATCTTGTGTTCTTAGTTTTTTATAACAATCAAGGCCAGCAAAACTGTTTCTCTGCATCAGAATCTTTAACTACATTTATTTGATATATTTGTTACATATTAAGTTACACATTCAGTTTTAACTGAAACAGCTGTTTTGAAGCAAATCCCCTTGGAATATTTACAGTTCAACAGTAGTAGGAGAGAGACCATAAAGTGAAGCTCAACATAAGCAGAAGTAAAGCAGCCCTACTTTCAAAGCTTAAGGAAATAGTAAAATACAAACAAACAGCAAGATTAATGAAAAATAAACTTGATTTCCTTTACTTCTAATAACAGAACGTGCAATTAGTAACTTGCATAAAAGACAGTCCTAATTTCCAGAATCATTTTTTAAATTGATTATTCCTTTTTCTTCTTCTTCTTTAAAGATGTTACTCTGTTGTTTCCTCTTCGTAGTTCAGGTTTTCTTTAGCAAGTCTGAAATAGATATGACCCAGTCTGCCCAAGTTCTGGCTTTGAAACATAAAGATAACTTGGTTTGGATTGTCAAATCCAAATTGTTTGTCAATTTGATTTGATTGTCAATACTATTCCTTTCGGTGGGATGGGTAAGAGATGCTGAATTCTAGCAAATTTATTCCAGCATTTGTTGAGCTCAAACTCTGAACATATGTTTACCTGAAACAATAATTCAAAAAAATTCTGGGAGGGCAAACAACTATTTCCTCTCCAATTCAAGAATGATTGATGCTTTCATCCAGATGACCAAGTTAGCAACCAATTTCAAGTTTAACTGCTAAAGGAAAGTGTGAAGGTTTTCTGTTTTCCCCTCTACTGTTACTATTGCAGTATATTTATAGGAAATGCAACAGAGAATTAAATCAACACACTGATTAAAAATGCATACCATTAATGTCACAACAGTGTTTTTATCATCTAATGATAACCTCAAAACACCTCCCTTAGTTTACAAGGCTGACTGCAGCTAAAGGCTCTGCTAGACTTTTACACATTTAGGAAACACTTTATTATAGTTTGGGAAATCATTATTTTTTGCAAGTGAAATGTATTTTGTTTACTCAAATCAAATAAATGATACGGGTATTTTATTCATCATTTTTCTACTTATGTATATTGACATTTTTCACCAGATTCTTCCAGCGCTCCAAGTTGGGATGTCAAAAACTGTGCTTGCAGAAATGAAAGTATCCTCATTATGCAAATTTAGGTTCCACTGATAGGCATGTTCTGTTTTATAAATTACATCCTCTTGTCAGAAGTCAAATTGTATTTGAATAACTTCACGGAAATTGTCACCAAGATTTTAAATTGTGTGCCTTGTATGCCATTGTTGATTTAGTCAGTGAGTAAAAAATGGACATATGTTGATTTTTAAATATGTGCATGATTGTTTTGTCATAAATGTTATTTAAATGAAACCTAGATGCATACATAATTTTTCATGTATATTTTTGTAAAGTTTTGCATTATATAAATAATCTTAATGTTTATATTTAATAAAATATGTTAAACAGTATTAGTTGCTGTATATTTTATTCTTAACAAGTTTGTTTCCTATAAACATTCTTGAAAAAATTTCCTGTAGGGTAAAATAAATATACATGTTCCAATAAAAATATTAAAGCATAAAAGTTAAAATGAAAAGTGAACTTGAATTATGAAAATCGTTTTTATCTACTATAAAAAGGCTGCCTTTCTTATTTACATTTTTCATGAAATTTACAAAAAACAAACACAAGTATGGTTTACTCATATTGTTGAAAATACTTAGCAACACTCATGTATAAATTGATTCTTTATTGTAAACCAAGCAATTTAATTAAAAATACATTTAAACTCATTACAAAGAATAAACTGAGTTGAGAAAATAATATATTTCAATAATTTATAGAACACTGAGATGATCATTTTAATTTAGAAGCTAATATATTACTCTTATTAAAAGAGGATATTATGAGAGAGATGTTACCAGTGAGAATATGTCCTTTACAAAAGCTCATAGTTCAGTTGATTTTAGTTTTCAGAATGACCATTATTGCAGCTGGAGTAATCTTTGATGTTAAGAAAAGTGGAAAAATCAAAGTGAAGTGGTAAATCTGTTCATTTTTCAAACATATTAATCTTGTCAAGATAATGCATAGAATCAATCTTTGCTTTTTTCTTTTTTCCTCTTTTTTTTTTTTTTTTCAGAGGCTTTTATTCCCTTTTATCCAAAATATGAAAGCACTTAGGAGGATAAAAAAATGTGGATGACTTTGGAAAAATTATCTGAAAATATATTTTTTCTGTTGGTATTAAACAGTGACACAAGTAATGTGAACCGCACGTGGTCAAAACACGAATTTCTTGTTCAACTATTGGTATTCATCATATTTGTTCTGCTTATAATATGAAAATACAGCAAATTTCTGGTACAGCATTCTTAACAGTTCAACTGAATTTCAAACCCTGACAGTAACAAATACAAATTGCACCAGCCCAAAAAAATTGTTGGGGCTAATTTTAATATTAATGAATTCTTTACAACCTCAGTTCAGCAGTTTCGATTAAGCTTTAATTAGTAGCCAGAGGGGAATCCAAAACAAAAATAAGGAGTTGAATTGCTAATTAAGTTAGTTTGATGAGGTAGAGTTTTAGTAAAAGACTGGTTGTTGTTGGCTGTGCAGGTTCTGACAGGCTAAAAATACTAAAGATTATCATTATTGTAACTAACATCCTACATTACCACCAGATTTCTGCAAGGAGCAGACAGTTCATTAGAGTACAACACTTTTGTGTGTCAGTATGAGAATTAAAGTCTTGTTAATAAGATAGCAGTTCATGGGAACCATAGACCAAGACAAGCAAACATGGTTTTAAATTTGACTGGTGATAAATTTTGTAGTTATTTGGTACTCTGGTATGCATCTGAATTTAATGTGCATTTGTTGTTAGTAACTGCTTGTCAGTCAATTTATTTCCCAAACGGAATTTTGATTATTAGGCTACTGGGCTTAGAGATTTTTCTTTTGACATGCTCATCAGAGTCACATTTGTCTTAATTTACATGTTTTAGATGATAAGATGTTCACCAAAAATTATATTTAACAGTGTATGTGTATATGCAATTAGGTATGGTGTTACCACCAAAAACTGCATCTCAGAGAATGTAATTTAAGAACATCTATAAACAGATTAAGCTGAAGGAGTAGCATATACTAAAATTATATAGCTGTGTTTTTTAGTAATAAAACCTTTGGTAACAGGTTAAAAACTCAGCTGGGTAAAATTATTATCAAATGATTTTTTTTCATTGAAAAATTAACTATTGCATTCAATTAAATACTTTTGACATATAAGTGTGTTACCGCAGCTCCCAAAAGATTACTAATTATAACAACCAAAGCTCTGCAGTGATAGCAATTTGACCAAACTGCACATGAGAAATGTGTTACATATCTCTGTAAGGATCGTATGGAAAGTAATTTGATTTCTCTATACTTTGATGTTTTCTATAATTTATATTTTGTCCTTTTGCTTAAGGTTTCAATGCCTAGAAACCCAATAACTAAGGGATAAGGGAAGCCAGTAAAATAAATGATATTGTTTCTGTGGTATTAAATATAAGCCTACTATCAGAGCTACATAGCACTAGCGAATTGTAATCAGGTACTTTGACTTAACACTGTTTTGTTTTATAATAAGAGTGGTTGCCATATGTTGGAAGTCCTATCTGTCTGCGTCTTAGTGGTTTCATACCTCTGTAACAAATCCAAAAACTCATTTTATAATACCTTAAATCTACCCATTGTAATGTAGCTCCACTAGTGTAAATCCACATCAAACTTTCCTCATGAATGTTGCTAGCAGATTACTTATATTATCACTGAAAGCAAGGGAGAGCATTGAATTAGGATGCAGAAGATAGAGGAGAAATAACTTTCACTAAATCTTCTTTTAATGCATAGTTTACAATTTTCTTTCACTCAGCATGAAACTGATTAAAAGCACATGGATGCCCCTCATGAAGAATGCTTTGCACAAATAGATGCATTGTTTTATATATTTACATCCCTGAATACTTGGAATTTGAACAGTAATGCAGTGATATAGCAGTTGTTGGAAAGAAACATACAGTAACCATCATGCATCTATTTGAGTATATAGTGCATTCCTCTGGTCTCACTCTCTTCCACTTGCACCCAGGGATTCCCATTGGAAGACTAAAGCCTGTTACAGTGAGCAGATTACATTTCTGGTATAAGCTGTCAGAGGAACCTACCTGGTATCACACCGACAAGTAAACAGGGTAATACAGCCATTCCTAACAGCAGTTATACAGGCACACACAAACTCTCAGACGGCTACTTTGTTTAACCTAAAAATAAAGCACAATTTAAGTATTTTAAATGAGATTTCAACATTTGCAGTATGAATATCTTATCATACAATGAAAAATCAAAATCTTTTCATTCACAGGATGTGAACAAGATGTTCAGTTTTATTAATGGAGTTAACGTAAAGCTAGTCATTTCAGCCTTTAAATAGTACTATAAAAATAGCAACATTATTCAGAAAACAGTTTATTTGTTTTGATATAGAATGTTAAAATTCATAGAATAGGTTAAGTCAAAATGAAATGAGTTTGTGCTTTTGGGGCTTCTTAAATATATGCATGTTTGTATGTATATATATGTATGCATATAGTTATATAAATAGGAAAATACATTCCCATTTCCCTACTCTCCAAGACTATAATTTCTTCAACAGACTCCCAATTCTGGATAGTCTGTATGCCTCCGTGTGTTTGTGTGTCTGCCTGACTGTCCATGTAAGGGCACAGAGATGGGGGAGGGGACTGCCTTTATGATATTTTGTTTAAAAACTTATTTTTGAATTAGATTGTATATAGAAGTCAGTTTTATAATGGTGACTTTAGTTAGGAATAATTGACTAGTACTGAGTGAAAAGAAAATTAAGGTGGAATATAAATGAAAGGAATCAGAAAACTTGCAATATTATTTTTGGCTGTGGCATGTTCTCTTCCAAGAATGAAAGGAAAAAAAATAGGTTATGTGAGATTTTTCAGGAATAAACAAGAATCTTTAAGTGGATAATATTAAGATTTTTACTCAATACATCAAGGTTCAATCCCTTGTTTTATGTAAGTCTTCTACAAATATATCATTCACAGAACTCTATGAAATACATCTGAAGCAATACTTTTGGATAAAGAAGGTACCCAAATGCTTTGGAGGAGGATATCTCCCCCAAACGCTTTGATGATTCTCATGAAAATAAGGATTATTTAAGAGGAACAACAGTGTTGATAAGAATTCTGAACTGCAGACATATTGAACTAATATAATAATCCTGGAAGAAAAAGTACTAAACTTTTTTTTTTTTTTTTTTTTTTAACATGAAAACAAATAATTCACTTAGCTGCAGTATAATGGGATATTTGTGTTTTTGAATAGTCCATGGATTTTGACCGTATTTTTGTTTATCCTGAGGTATTTTACCATCTACACTACAGCACAATTGCTCAGTCTTATGTTTGATGGAAATAAAAAAAATAGAATATAAACCACAAATTAGAAGGCAATAAGCTTTTAAGAATTATGTTACTTAGTGGAAGATGTCTTGAAGAAAGATGGATGTTGAAGATAGTACAAAAAATGTTCACCAGCCCTCATCTGAGTAGAAACCTACAGTCATTTCTTGAATTAGCAACACATTTTTATTGGTATTACTTGTTTCTAACTCAAAGTTTGAATGAATAGTTAGGATTTCTGGTGTTGTAAATCTATTCCCGCAGTGCAAATCAAACACAAATCAGCTTTCTCTTAACCCCGTTCAATCAGGTTTTTCACATCTCCACTACATAATGCCCAGATCACTTCTAAACTTGCTGGCAGATCATGCCAAACGTACAAAAGATTCAGATTTGTGCTCAGATTCATGTTCAGAGTGATTTGGTAAGGGTTTGGGAATGTGTTGTAACAGTGTCCACTAAAAAATCCATGTCTCTTCCCATATTGTTAGGCAGATGGACAGACTGGCAGACAGGACTAGCTTAGTTTGGGGGCAGGGACAAAAATAACACGATCATATTTCAACTCATTGTTCAAGTTTAATGAGTTCTGCCATAGCTCCAGCACTAGAAGGTTATTGTGAGGGAAAAACAAAGGGACCATTCTTTTGTCTTTCTTCACAAACTATCAGGCCCCATTACTGAAAATTAAGGTTCTATAAAATTCTTATTCAGAGATAATTAGCGGACAGCTTTGTGGTGCAGCAGATAATATGACCAAAGTGCTGGTTCACAGCAGTGTGTGCTGAAGTGTGAAAGAGCCAGTTCTCCGTTCCTGCTTCTGAGGTCATACCCCCTCATCCTGCATACAATGTGGCAGTCAAAATGCAGCATTCTTACCTGCTGTGATAAAAAATACACCAAAGCAAATAAATTATTTCAACCCCCTCCCCCTTGCAGCTTTTTTTTTTTTCTTTAAACAAAGCTAGATCATTAGTAATAAACTATGACTTCATTAGAATGTTCCACATAACAGGATTACAGAGGAATGTGTCAATAATTGGCAAAGGTTTGTCTTTCATTAATTAACACCTTTGTATGAATACAAACTTGTTATCCTCACTTTTTATAGGTGAAATATTACCATTAAAATTAGACCTTCAGTTTAAAAAAAAAATTCTTGATGGTGTTAATTTGTACAACTGAACATTTTCAAATATTTTTCAGATTTGAAAAGAAAGTAGATTTGAAAACAGGCAGTATTTTAGGAAGACTGCTCCTCTCTTCACTAAGAGAAAAGGAAGTTTCAGCATTTTACTTTTTAATATACTTTATATATACTATATATATATATATATACTTTAATATATATTTAATATATATACTTTAATATACTTTATATACTTTATATACTTTATATACTTTATATACTTTAATATACTTTAATATATGTATATTCCTTATATAAAGAATATTTAAGGCAGTACCTAATTAAAATATTTGTTATAGTTTTGTTGCTTAATAAAAATATACATTAACTACTTTAGCTTTGCTTCAGTGACATCTGTCACTGAAGAAATATCTCACAAACTCATAGACTCATAAATTTGAATTGTTTATCATGACTTATGTATGTAGAAAGAGAGCAAAGAGCAAACTTTATCTAAAATAAGGTGAAATATTTTTCTGATATAGAAAATCAGTCATTTACATTTTTAACAGTATCAACTGATGGCTTATAAATTTAATTTTTAACATTAGTAAACTTGGTGAGCTACCCCTGCCTATGGCCAGGGGGTTGGAGTTAGATGATATTTAAGGCCCTTTCCAACCCGAGCCATTCTATGATTCTACGATTCTCTGATATGAACAGTGAAATAAGTTCTAATAACTAAGTTCTCAGACATGTGATGTCGTCTTACCGATGACTAGTGCATTTTTAACCCTAAAAGACAGATCCTATTAGCTGGAGACTCTGACAAAGTGTTTGAAATCTCACCATCCCTGTTGAATTTGGTGAGGTGATGAAAACTTCCAAAAACATCACCTATTTTTTGAGGTTCATAATATCTTCTGTTTTGGAAGCTTTCAACCAAGGTCTTATATGTTCTGACATGGGTTCTTCCTATTAAACCTATTCAAAAAGTTATTAAATACTCCTGTTAAACAAGATCTCAGTGTACTGAGATCTACTTCTCATGAAGTAGAGGTCATGAGATCTACTTCTCATTCCTTGCCCAGGCTTTGCTGAAATGGAGAATAGGATTATAATTAATATGCTTTGTTCTCCAGCAGTACCTTATATTCCCATGTACCACTGGGACTTTTGTTTTTCTAAAATCCCCTTTTTTTTACAGTTAACTCCACAATCAATAAGCATATTCTCAAAACAACAACAACAACAAAAACAACAATACGAAACAGGAAAAGGGAGCATGTTTGCTTTCTGTCTAGTTTGGTCAAAGGCAGTATGTGGTGTTGCTTTAAGAGCTTGCATGGAAATATCCATAAACAATGTTGGTTTTGTCATTCTTATCGGCAAGCCTTTCCATGAGTTTAAATTTGAAGCTTAAATAGTTTCAAATATTAGTGAATTCAACTCATTAAAAACGGGTCAAATATATATTTATTTATTTTATTATTATTATTATTATTTAATCTTTTCTGATTAAAGGGGAAAAGTAGGTCCCCATTGTTTTTTAGGAGGTGGTTCTTCAAAATTGCTCAGACTTCAAGGTTTTTCAAACTCTTTGGGATTTTTTTGAAAGAGAACATCTTGTTGCAGGAAAATCTTGGCATCCTGAAATACAAGGCTGAATTCTTACTGATTATAGTGGAACCAGGTTTTTTAATATTATGTAAGGAAGTACTTTCATCTGTATTTCAGTGTATGGTGAACTTAGTATATGATTAGAAAAGGAGGATTAAGGCTGTGTCTACATTGGCAAATAATTCAGTATGATAAGAGCAAATCAGTTGATCAAAGCAGTTGATGCTGAAGTCCTACGTCTTACTATATGGTTTAAAGTTTTCACTTCAGACCAGGTTTAGCATGATCCCCTGGACAGAATGTCCCCATCACACACTTGATTCTATGTCACCCGCTCAATGTCCAGACACTTATGTCTGCCTTAGGGAACACTTGGGGCATATCTGAAACAGAGATCCCCATTTAATTTTATCTGAAATCCAGTCTGCAACCATCTAGCACTGAATGTGAGGAAAACTGAGGAACTCATTTCAAAGTTGAACTGCTGCTCTAGACCAAAATGTTAGGGTAATGCAACCTAAAAAATGCCACCTAACTGGTTGAGCATAGTTCTTGTAACATAAGTGACTCTTTGCAACTCCATCAGTGAGAGGAGACCAAGGAGTCAAGCTGAAAAAAGTGCACTGCGGCTACTTCAGTAATTCCAACCTTAAATCAGCACTTGCAGTCCAGATGCTTTGGAAACATCCTGGGGAAAATACACCATAAAATAAAGTAAGCAGATGTGTTAGACTTGCCAGGCATTATGTCTTGAATACCTGGAGTTAAGTTGGGGAAGTTAGCAATTCTCTGCCACGATACAATGGCTTTTCAAGAAAGATTTCCAACCTAGTGAAGACCCCTCATCAGTCCATGTGGCATAAAGCCATGCAGCCACTGCACAGTGCTGCTCTGGAGGCAGTCTAGCTGAGTTATTGCAGCACTCTGACAAGCTGATAAGCCCTGTCAAGGAGTCTGTAAATCAGTAGTGTTTATTAGCTCAGGTCTGGTACCTCTGAAACTTAGATATACTGCTTCTAGACCTGTGCTGGTTCACCAACAGCCAACCTGGTTGACTTTTGCCTTCATGGTAAAGATATATCCGCAGCCTCCTGTCAGTGTTTGAACTGCACCTTCTCCAAATCATTAGGCCAATCATATTATCCTGTTCTCTGCTTTTTAGTTGGAGGCCTCCTTCAAGCAAGTCAAGCCAATTCAAGTATTTGCTTCTTGTGACAGAGTAAAGCAGTTTCTAACTACATGAGGATTGGCATTAGCTATGTTTGACTTGCAGTACAGCTCCTACAGGAATTTTTCTTTGTTGATTCATTTCCAACCATATAACCCCGTATAATACTTAATAATGTCAATGCGGTGGTTTTTAAATTTTCCAAGAGCTGGTAGGATCTGACATATTTTGATGTTTCCATAATCCCAAGGTCTCACATCTGTCACTCTGTATTGGCAACTAGTTTGTGTGATGAAAACAGTTGCAATAAAACATGTGTGAATCAGAGCTGCATTCCTCCCAGCAGTCTTCGTTTTTCTGTTTGTTTTAACATTGATTACTTAAGAGTGAAATTTAAAAGCTGAGCCTTGCTGTGATAGAATCATTACCTAAATAAAACCATATCATTCTGGATATCTTTTAAGGATAAAGTGGGATCGGCAAGTATTTTATCCAACTGCTGCTCATAGGATAACATGTGCACATGTGCACAGTTTCTCAGCTGATCATTCATTTGCTCTGTAAGTGGATGTCAGTCAGTTTTCATAAACAGAAGAAAAAAACAAAGAGTAAAAAATCAGGGTTCAAACCAAACTCTGAAAAAAAAAAAATCAACTGTCTTTTCATTGAATTTGCATCAAGCCTCAGTTTTAAAATAAGAAATACTGCATTTAAAATGAGTGCTGAGACAGACCTCTGTTTTTGTAAATTCATTTTTAAGGGTCTCAGCAAGACCAGGTGCTCCATTTTTCTGCCCTTGCCTATCACAGAAAGCAATCTTAAAGCATAGAGACTGCATTGGAGCCAAAGGAAAGGCTATTACTGATAACCAGAACAAGTCACCAACATAATACAGAGCACAAGCTGTTATGCAAGTTAAAACACTCCCAAAAAGTGACAGGAATACTCAGGTCAGATAAGACCAGAACCTCCTGTATACTTAATGTGTTGTAGTGTAATGAGATGATACTTTAGCCATTGAAAAAAAAGCTTTGAGGCAGCTGTTCTGCTAACTACCTTCAGTTTGGGAGACTCCGTCCTTTGTTTTCTGTCATACAGCAATAGTTTGGAGAAAATACTGCAAATGAGTCAGTGTCTGGTTTTATATTGAAGTCAGCCCTTGAAAGAGCCAGGAACGGGTGCGGTGAGCCAGGGTGAATCTCTAACTGTCCCCAGGTGTCATCCCTGCTGTGCTGGTATGACCATGCAGAGGACGGGCTAACGGCACAGAGGCAAGAGCATGTCCCTCCGCTGCCCCTCAGGGAGGGAAGGACAACTGACCTGTCCACTGTGCTGTCCCTGTTCCTTGCACAAGTCCCTGCAGCTCAGGGGGCTGGCACAGAGGCAGCATGATGCAACATTCAGTGGTCTCTTCCCCATCACCTAAACTACTGCATTGTCCCTGTGTTTTACAGAGGTTTCCATCAGAGGAACTCCTGACATATGAAGCATATGTCTAATCTGCAGACACTTCACAAATGTCAGCATGAATCCAAACTACTTCTGGCAAGCTGCTGAACACCAACCAAGACCCCAAACCTTAGGAAGGCTCTCCCCTTAACACCGATTAGGTTTTTTCTCCTGTTATGTGAAAGTTTAATCCTAAAATTATGTTTTCAAGTGGGAAATGCCCTTTTTCACTTGTCCTCCATCCATGGGTCAAGGCCTCCACAGTGGAGAAGTGTACGTGGACTCTCTCTCCTTTACAAACAAGTCCCTGATGCAACAGGAATGAAACTCATACCTTCAGAGGGTACAGCTAAACTTTGTTGTGCACAATGCTTTATTTTAAAGAACTACACAAAATCTATTCCTATTGATTAACATTAATTTAATAATTAAGTCATCAGAAGATATTAAACTTACTGGAAAGCTAATGCTCTGTTTCTGCATAAATTATATACTGCAAACAGACCCTGAGAGATGCAAATGTCGTCTGGCTTCACTTTTCTTTATCAGAAGATTTGAATGCTATGTCACCCTGATGGTATCAAAAGCACTAGTTAATAAGGTAGATATCAAAAGAATAAAGTCTGTCTCCTGTGGTTACAGTCCACCCACCACCATGGTGTGGAGATGGCAGTGCTATCTAGCATGGCCCTCCAGGATGTTTGAGGAATCTCACTGCATGAAGGATAGCAGTTACAGCAGTCTTTGTAAAACAGATCACCTTGGGGAATTTGGTTACTTGAGAATGTAACAAAAATCACCCTGTGAAGTGCTGAAAAAAGGTAAGGAGCAAGTAGTTAGGGAAATGTCCTGAGTTACTAAAATTCTTAATTTAGTATGCATTAATTATTCGTTAATTAAGTTCTATTTCTGTCTCAAAGTTTTACTGGCATCTTTGGTGGTTTTGATAACTTTCATTAACTGACAGGATAAGTTTTGTTTTGAAAGATAAAGGACACCACCGATCTCTTCGTATCATAGATTTATCTGTAGATGTAATATAAGTATAAATATATCCAAAAAAAAAAAAAAAAAAAAAAAAGCCCCCCGTTGGAATTTTGGTTTATTTAATGGAGGGTTAAAGTTTGTAAAGACACTGATTTTGTGATTAGTAATTAATTCTTTAAATATTTGATGGAATATCTGTAAAGAGTTCATCTTTTTTATTTTTGTTTATTTTTATATTCAGTGAACACACAGAATGCCAAGACCATAATCTTATCCACCTAATGCTAGAAATTCTATTCACCTCATGATTACCTGATCAAATCATAGGGATCAGAGGGATCAGAGGGACTAACTTTTTCTCCTCAGAATCAGAGATGTAGGAAATGCAGATAGAAGGTAATGTTTATCATAAGGAGATAAAATCAGCTGAAGAAAAGGAATAACAGGTCACAGAACTATGATGGTAGACCTCATGCAGCTCCCTAAGATTTTGTCATTGTCCCATGGTTTCAACATAATCACCACCTAATGTTGTTGTCACCCGTTCTGTTTAAGAAGAACAACAGGCCACTTCATGTGCTTGTCCCAGGTACTTTTCTGCAAGGGCACAGAGATCTACAGGCACAGTTTATTAGTTAGGAAGATGGGGTGCATCTAGACTACAGGAAAGATTTTTCTTCAGTTCATGCGGTCTCAGGGTGCACCTAAGAGCATTTCTCCCTGTATCAGATTGGGTGATCCCCTAAAAGCTGTATGTATGTAACAGCGAGGAAAACTGGGGAAACAGGTTTCAGAGCATTGTTGCACTGTAGCATAGATATAGTTTCTGTGACTGAAATTTTCAAAAATTGAAAGAAGTCATGCATACACATAGGGAAGGGAAACATGGATCTTCCTTTGCAAAGAGAACTCTGGTTTGTATTCACATGTTTGACTTTGAAAAACAAATGTCTGAGGAAATCCCATTTTTAAAGCAGTCATTGTAATTATGTAAATAATTCATGGATAAGGTTTACAGTTCATAGTTTAATTTTTTTAGTTATGTATGAAGTGAAGAACCCACAAATAAATAATAAAGAATTTAACTGGACAATAACAAACTGGAGATGACCTCCTGGAATGCTACAATTTTTATATTGTTTTTTTAACATATATACATATTTTCACAAGCTTCAAAAGCAGTCTCGGTATGCTATTTAGGTGTTACTTTAGAAAATACAAAGGAAGTAAATAGGGCATAAAACTTTTCATTTCTGTAAAATCTATGTTTTAGGGAGATATTTAGAAAGACTTTGTACAATAGGCAGTACAGGATATAGGGGGTATATTCATGTAAAAACTGGGTTAATGCTCTGTACTAAGAAACTAGCTGCAATTATCAGATAGGATTTTTTAGTGTTGCTCAGTAGGTTATTAACCATTAACTAACATAAAGCTACCTAACAGGTGTCAGCATTAGGTCCCATTAGTCCTAATAAAATTAGTTAAGATGAGAACTGCTATTAGTTAAAAAAAAAAAAAAAAGATTACTCTGCCGTGTTCAGACTGCTTTCCTCGAGATACATAAGTACAACCCCCCATTCTTGCAAGTTTTGACCCACCTCCTGTATGTTTCACAATCACAGGTATGGTGAGCCTCATCATGAGGATAATTCCCTTACCCATTCACACAACTGCTCAGACAGACAGGTATAGTTGCCCAACAAATATTCCCTTTTTATTAAATGTAAAAGAAAGTAAGGAAAATAGTTGCTTAGGTGGGCTCAGTTTCTGTGATGATCTTCATTTATCAATAGAAAAATATTAAAAATATAGCAACAGAAAAGTCACTGTTGTAAGGTTAAGTTATTATACCTATTTAGGGGTAGAGTTGTCTAATTAAAATTAGGATCTTAACTTAATGAAATTAAATAATTAGTTAGCATGAGATACAGTATAGAGTATCATTCCAGTTCAGAATATGCTATTTATTGTGGAGTGGTTATTTAAAGTAAAAATGACAGTGCTGAGTTACAGTACATTTGGCCATAAGCTGTGGTGTTTTCTGTTCCATACCATTAAGGAAGTGTTCATAAAGCAGTACTTGTACCCCTCCTTCTCCGAAGTCTTCACTTTGCCTGCCGCCTTTTTAGTTTTACTATGAGTCAATAGCTGGTCCAAGTAACAACTTCTGTATCAGACACTTCAGAATAGACTTGGGAAGCTGGATTCCTTGCTGTGTGCTGCTACACGGCTCTGCAGCATTTTTAAGGCCTGATTTTATGTTATTAGTCTATGAGTGTACATAAAAAGTAATAGTTATACCCAAAACTGAGAGCGATATGGCTGTTCTCAGTCTGAAACTATGACTTGTTGTAACAATAAAAAGAGGTCATCCCTGGTCTTTCCAAACCTGTGAAAGAAATGTATAAAATCAAAGAGAGGTAGTCAATAAGAAGAGTGGAACAAGAAAAAACTTACAACAGGTAGCCTCTGAAACCTGAGCTCTTGGGTACAAAACAAAGTCCTGAGCTCTTCAAGGTAGAAAACAAAGTTCTGCAGCCAGTTGCAGAAACTTAATTCTGACTTAGTGTCTACTGAAAACAAACAAACTTATCTGATTAAAATAGTTACCTATTTAAGAGGCTTCTCTGTGAGATGTCTGCATGATATGGGCTTAGCGGCTTAGATTTTTTTTTTTTTTGAGTCTTCTTTTCACTGGGCAAACAGAGAATTTGCTATTTTCACATAAAGGTCATTAATAGCCTGAAGGTCTATGCAAATCCTTCACACCAAACACTAATAACATTAGAATGGAGTAAGTAATAAAAGATTTAAAGAAATGAAGATGAGAAACTACTGTAAGTAAAAAGGAATTGGGACTAGCAACTTATCAATACAATGTTTTCTCTGTAAATAGTCATAACTTATTTGTTTTTATAGCCAAGTTCACAGTTCTTACTAAGACCTGCAAGATACTTCAAGGTGATCATCAAAGAAGTTGAACTTGGTTTTTCAATACGCCTTTCCTTGTATGCTACTGTGTCATTTTTTTTTGAAGACATTGACCATATGATGATATTCAAATGGCCAAACGTTTACAATTTCCAGATCTGCCAAATAGCGAATCAACCTTTATAATTAAAGGTGACAAGCTGACAAGGAAAATGAATGTAAAATTGTATATGTATATGAATTTTTATGTCAGATTGCCGTCTGTGCACTTGTTTTCTCTTTGTCAATAGCCGAAGGCTCATTTCTCTGTACTAGAAGTGCATTTTATATCCAGGCCTTCAGACAGCTCCCCTTCGCCCTAGTGAATTTGCTGATTAATTTTGGATGCTCCTCTTAATTAACACCCCAAAGGAAGTCTAGATTTTCTAGCCTATATTCCATGTAAAACAAGTGAATCTGAAGAACAATGACCTAAGGAGACAGGCGCGCTCTGTCCGAATGACATTACAAGAACATTGAATATCTCACAAGTCAGGACCTGGTCAGGCAATGCCTAGGGAAAATGTAGGCCTTTAATCAGGGCAGAAATGAGATTCATATTAGTCCAATTTCATTTTCTTTATTGCTGACAAAGAAAGGCTGGGATGGATGCCACCTGACAGTTGAAACATGGTGCCCCTGTGCAGGAATGGGTGCCTGTGGCCTTGATTAATAATTGGTACCATTTTGACTTGCGGGCAGATAAGTTGATGATGGATGAGAGAAAAAGAGTGAAGTGATTTATTATAATATTAGGATAAAATAACGAACTGGCTAATTGCACACAAGCTTCATAAAATGTAGCTGTGGAGTCAGAAGTGCAATGCCAGGGAACAATAATTTCCACATCAGTTTTCACCATGAGATCTTAGAGCAAAGAAAGATAGAGACAACTCTTACTTATGCAGCTGCTTAATGCAGAAAAAGACTTGCCCATTCCTCTACTTTGAGCAAACAAAATATTGAGACTCATTTTTTTATTTTTATTTTTTTTAATTGTTATTACTGTTGCACAAGAAAAGGAAAAAGGAGAGCTAAACAGGCCACATTAAACCAACTGTTGCTTCTCTGTCAAAGCTAATAAAAGCATACAATTCTTGCATTTCTTTGAATACTTTAACAGGGTAAAAGATGAAGGTTGTGAAACTGAGATGTATATGTGTTTAAATCAAAATTCAACAAAAAGATTGATTTGTAAACTTTATTGGATCTTGCAAAAATATACAGCCATTCTGGCAGGTATCACTTTTCAAATTAACTTTTTTAATGTTTTGAGCTTCCAAATCTGTGCTTTGATAGCTATTTTAGAAGCTGAGTCAACTACTGCTTATTATTTTTTGCTATATATGATCAGCAGAGTAGAATTATAGATTAAAAAAAAAAAGTCGTAATATTCATTTGCTGTCTGGTAAAAACATTTATTTTGTTGTTATGAATCCATGTCATTATATATACTTTTTATTTACAAGACAAATGCTTGGTCACCTTTATTTGGAAATTTTAAAAGTCTAACTTGTCATAATTCCTTGATATATTTTATTTGTAATAGTGCCAACTAACTTCCGTTTCTCTCTGCAAGTGTAATTGTTAAACCAGATGAAATTTCTGAATCAAATACAGCTGACAAAAATATTATCCAGATAAGATGGGTACAAGCTTACAACTGAAAATGAAAAGTAGCATGGGGAGATAAAACTTCATTTTCATGTGATCCATTTCTGTTATACTGGCAAAACAAAAATATTTCAGTTTGTCTTTATATTCTATGAATTTCTAGAAACTGAATTTTCCATGCAGATTAAGAAAGAGGATTTTCAAATAATAAAATGAAAGCACAACATTATGTATCAAAAACAACTGTAATTGTTCAACAATATTAAGCATTTTGTGTTTCCTTAAAAGAAACAAAAATGCCATCAACTATTATATTCTTTAGACAAATGTTAGAAGATTTCATATCTCATCCAGTCTTAATTTCATATCATAACTAGTAATTTTATTTTATTTTTTTTGTGTGTGTGTGGGTAGATTTGAGAAAAGTTAACCTGAATGATCTTCTAAAGTATGTTATTTAAGTACATCATCTTGAACACTGTGTCCAGTTCGGTGCCCCTTAGAATCGTAGAATCATTAAGATCATTGGAAAAGACCTCCAAGATCATCTGGTCCTACAGTCCCCATACCACCAATGTTACCCAGTAAACCATGTCCCTAAGCACCACTTCAGACACCCCCAGGGACTGTGACTCCACCATCTCCCTGGGCAATCTGTTCCAATGCCTAACTACTCTTTCTGAGAAGAAATTTCTCCTGATTTCCAACCTGAACCTCCCCTGACACAACTTGAGGCCATCCCCTCTAGTCCTATTGTTAGACATCTGTGAGAAGAGACAGAATCCCAGCTCTCCACAACTTCCTTTCAGGTAGTTGTAGAGAGCAGTGAGGTCTCCCCTGAGCCTCCTCTTCTCCAGACTAAGCAATCCCAGTTCTCTCAGCCACTCCTCATAGGACTTGTGTTCCAGGCCCTTCACCAGCTTCGTAGCTCTTCTCTGGACCTGCTCCAGGACCTCAATGTCTTTCTTGTAGTGAGGGGCCCAAAACTGAACCCAGTACTTGAGGTGCAGCCTCACCAGAGCTGAGTACATGGGGATGATTACCTCCATGGTCCTGCTGGTTACATTATTCCTGATGCAAGCCAGGGTGCTGTTGACATTCATGGCCACCTGGGTACACTGCTGGCTTAAGGTCAGGTGAGCACATAGAATCATAGAATATCCTGAGTTGGAAGGGACCCACAAGGATCATTGAATCCAACTCCTGGCACCACACAGGTCTACCAAAAATTCAGACCATATGACTAAGAGCACAGTCCAAACGCTTCTTAAGCTCCAACAGGCTTGGTGCCATGACTACATCCCTGGGAAGCCTGTTCCAGTGCGCAACAACCCTCTTGGTGAAGAACCTTTTCTGATATCCAGCCTGAACCTCCCCTGTCACAGCTTGACACCTTGACACTAGAGAGAACAGATCAGCACCTACCCCTCCACTCCCCCTTGTGAGGAAGCTGTAGACCATGATGAGGTCTCCCCTCAGGCTCCTCTTTTCCAGGCTGAACAGGACAAGTGACCTCAGCTGCTCTTCATATGTCTTCCTCTCTAGGCCCTTCACCATCTTTGTGGCCCTTCTCTGGACTCTCTCCAATCGTTTCAGGTCCTTTTTGTACGGTACTGCCCAGAACTCCACACAGTACTCAAGATGAGGCTGCACCAGCACAGAGCAGAGTGGGACAATTACTTTCCTCAACCAACTAGCAATGCCGTGCTTGATGCACCCCAGGATATGGTTGGCCCTCCTGGCTGCCAGGGCACACTGCTGGCTCATATTCAGCTTGCTATCAACCAAAACCCCCAGATCCCTCTCTGCGGGGCTGCTCTCAAGTGTCTCGTCACCCAGTCTGTATGTGTATAGCCAGGGTTGCCCCTTCCCAGGTGCAGGACCTGGCACTTGCTCTTGTCAAACTTCATGTGGTTGGCGATTGCCCAGATCTCCAGTCTGTCCAGATCTCTCTGCAAGGCCTTTCCACCCTCAACAGAGTCAACGACTCCTCCCAGTTTAGTATCATCTGCAAATTTGCTCAAAATTTGCTCATCTGCCAACACCACCAGATTCTTTTCCTCTGCACAGCTTTCCAGCCACTCTGTCCCAAGCCTGTAGCATTGCATGGGGTTGTCGTGACCAAAGTGCAGGACTTGGCACTTAGCCATGCTGAACCTCATCCCACTGGCCTCTGCTCTTACTACAAGAAAGACAACAAGGTGCTGAAGAGCTTCTAAAGAAGGACAGCAAAGGTGGTGAAAGGTCTAGAGAACAAGTCTTATGAGGAGTGGCTAAGTGTACAGATGTTATTTAGTCAGGAGAAAAGGAGGGTCAGGGGAGACCCTATCAGTCTCTACAACTACCTCAAAGGAGGTTGTAGCGATGTAGGTGTAGGTCTCTTCTCCCAAGCAACAAGCAATACGACAAGAGGAAATGTCCCCAGCTTGCTCCAGTGGAGGCTTAGGTTGGATATTAGGAAAAATATCTTCACTGAATGGATTTTAAAGCATTGGAACAGGCTGCCCAGGGAAGTGGTTGAGTCATCATCCCTGGAGGTATTTAAGAGATGTGTAGATAGGGTTCTTAGGAACATGGTTTAGTGGAAGACTTGGCAGTATTAGGTTAATGGTTGGTCTTGATCTTAGAGGCCTTTTTCAACCTAAATTATTCTAGAATTCTATGAGCAAAGACTAAGGAAATTGTGGACCCTCCAGAAGGAATTGAGAGACCTGGTCACCTGGGATACAGAGAAGACTGAGGTACTCAATGACTTTTTTGCCTCAGTCTTCACTGGCAAGAGCTCTAACCATGTAACCCATGTCCCAGCATGCAAAGGCAGGAACTAAGAGAATGAAGAACAGCTCACTGTAGGAGATCAGGTTCAAGACCATCTAAGGAACCTGAGGGTGCACAAGTCCATAGGACGTGATGAGATGCATCTGTGGGTTCTGAGGGAACTGCCAGATGAAGTTGCCAAACCACTGACTAGAAGATGAGAAACATAACCCCCAGTTTTCAAAAGAGAAAAAAGGAAGACCCAGGGAACTATAGGCCCATCAGTCTCACCTCTGTGCTCAGCAAGATCATAGAGCAGATCTTCCTGGAAACTATTGTAAGGCACATGGAAAATAGGGAGGTGATTGATGACAGTCAACATGGCTTCACTAAGGGCAGATCATGCCTGACTAATCTGGCCTTCTACAGTGGGCTTACAACATTGGTTGTACAGTTGAAGTACTGGCTTTATCTGCTTGGACTTGTGCAAAGCATTTGAAACTGTCCTGCATGATATCTTTGTCTCTAAATTGGAGAGACATGGATTTCACAGATCAATCACTCAGTGGGTAAGGAATAGGCTGAAGGTCACACTGAAAGAGTTTCAGTCAATGGCTCAGTTTCCAAGTGGAAACAAATGACAAACAGCATTCCTCAGAGGTCGGTACTGGGACTGGTGCTCTTTAACATCTTTGTTGGTGACATGGACAGTAACCATGTTAGCAAGTTTGCTGATGACACTAAGCTGTTTTGTGTGGTCATCACACTGGAGGGAACGGATGCCACCCAGAGGGACTTAGACAAGCTTGGAAGGTGAGCCCAAGTGAACCTCATGAAGCTCAAGAAGAACAAGTGCAAAGTCGTGCACCTAGGTTGGGGCAATCCCAAGCATAAATACAGGCTGGGCAGAGAATGAATAGAGAACAGCTCTAATGAGAAGGACCTGGGGGTGTTGGTTGATGAGAATCTCAACATGAGCCAGCAATGTGCACTTGCAGCCCAGAAAGCCAACCATATTATAGGCTACATCAAAAGAAGCAGGTCAAAGGAGATCATTCTCCTCCTCTCCTCTGCTCTCATGAGACCCCAACTAGAGTACTGCGTTCAGCTCTGGGCAGCTCAGCACAAGAAGGACATGGACCTGTTGGAGACAGACCAGAGGAGGACTATGAGGTTGATCAGAGGACTGGAGCACCTCTCCCAAAGGACAGGCCGAGGGAGTTGGGATTGTTTAGCCTGGAGATGAGAATGCTCTGGATGGAAACCTTATAGTGGTCTCCCAGTACCTAAAGGGGGTACAGAAAAGACTCTTTGTTAGGCAGTGTAGTGATAGTACAAGGAGTAATGGCTTTAAACTAAAAGACGGTAGACTTAGATTAGATAGAAGGAAGTAATGATTTACTATGAGTGTTGTGAGGCACTTGTACAGATTGCCCAGAGAAGTTGTGGATGCCCCATCCCTGGAGGTGTTGAAGGCAAGGTTAGATGGGGCTTTGGAGAACCTGGTCTGGTGGGTGGCATCCCTGCCCATGTCAGGAGGATTGGAATTATATGATCTTTCAGGTCCCTTCCAACGTAAACCATTCTATGAAGGCTGGAGAAAAATGCATATTGTCGTGAAACAGAACAAACAGTAGTCATATTTGGGCTGACGAGGAACACAAACTTATAACTCCTTGCAAATTGGATGAATATATGCTCACCGTCAACATGGTACCTTTCAATATCTGATGGGTGTTGTGTTTTAGGAAAAAAAGGAATAATTTTAATTAACTGGAGTGCTTTTAAGACCAAAGGTAAGTAACACCATCAAGAACAACTTGGGCTCTGATCCCCAGAAACTCTCTACTCAAGAGGAAGCTATATGGATGTCTGCAAAAATTTCATTTTTCTATCAGCTACATTGTAAGAGGTGTTTGGGCCATCATATTCCTCACCCATGCAAGGTTGTTGCCAGGCATGAGCTAAGTCCACTGGCTACCTCCCCTGCCCTTGAGAACAGGGCACCTGGCAGAGGAAATGTTGGCCATTTCTCAGCACTGTAAACATGACAGTGTGCTGGTAGTGTTACTAACACGTGTGAGTCTTGTTGAAATTGTAACATAACTTCAGAGTTTAGGACACCTGAATGCTTACTCCCTAATTATTCCAAGGTCTCAGAGAGCAACTTTGAGACTAGGAGGGAAACTGAAGTCTTAAAATTTCCTTAAGTCCTGGTCTCATGGATCCAGACTGAGGAATATCTTTCATGAAATTAGTGACTTTCTACCAGGTTTGCCAGAAATAGCTAGGAAAACAGAAGACCAAATCTTTCTGGACTCCATTGCCAGTGAAGACTGAGTGTCTCCATTCCTCTGGGGAAAAGTAACCCTTCTTTGTGACTTCCCTGTGAGAAAGAGAGTGAAAGGAGGGTAAGATTTGGTGCTGGTCTATCTCACTTGTCAGAGATTGGTCGGCATATCACAAGGAAAAATCTGAAGCATGATACAATTCTACTTTATAAAAAACACCTATTGTTTAGGTTGAAATGGTTTAAACAATTACTGCTGTTTCATTCAAAACCATAGCTAATCACAAACTGACATTGGTTACTGATAGAAATGCATCTTTTAAACCTTTTTTCCATGGAAGTTTTGAAAAACAGTTTAATTTCTTCTGGGTGCTAGTATGGCTCCAGTTTTCCAGTCAACCTTGCTTCATACATTTCATTTCTGTAATCACTGGTTTTAAAATGTCTGTTAATTGTGATGTGCCTACCAGCATTCCTGTCTGCTATTAGCAGGCAGAAAGGTGTGTCAAAAAGTGATATGAATAAAGCTGAGGAAGGGGATAGCTTTCTTTGCTCTCAGTTATATCTCAAAAGGAAGGATGATAATAGCTAGGGGGAATGTTTGTAGAGATGCATTTTTAACAATGTGAACAAAGTATCATCTCATTTCCCAAAGTGTAATGACTAAGTAGTGATCTAGTCATGTTCAATAAATGGATGAATTATTACTAGTGAATTATTATGGCTGCTGTTTATTGCTATATTTCCTCCACCTACTGCTCTCCATCTCACCTCCCCCCACACACCCCTCCCTCTGGTAAACCTCTCTGTAAAGTTTTTGTTTATCTTTTTCATCTTTTTTCTTCTGCTTTTTCTGTTTGGGTCATTTCCTCCATATTTCTTTTTAAGTTTTCCCTTCTGTCCAGTTATTTTTATTTTGTCTTTTTAAATTTTGCCTCATTTTATGAATTATGACTCAACTCTCTTTCCACTAGTTTCTTTTCTCTGTCTTCCATTCTAAAAGTGACTGGTGCAAGTCACTTTTAATGTACATAGAGTACATAAATCTCTTTGTACTACACAGAGTACATAAATCCCATTCCATGTATCTTTCTTTGCTGATCCTCATTGCTCTCCTTACATAACATTTTCTTTATCAAATCACTCATCTCACACTACAATTTTCTTTATTCCTTTTCCTCGAGTGTCATCTTTTTACCTCATATTTCCAGTGCAAGTTTCTTTCGAGGAATCCCATCTTTCCTCCCTGTTGCAGTTTCTTCTCACAGTTCCTGCTTTCTGTTGTATTTGATGGAAAATGCAGGGCATAAAAACAACCTCCTATAACCTCTCTCCAATCAGTCTTGTGCCTCTTCACCGGGAGTACCCAAGTTGGCTAAAGACCCCAAGATGCTCAATTACTCTCATATATTCAATGTCAATCCCCCCTTTTCCTTTTCCTGCCACTCTTACTATTGAGAATTAATTTGGTTTCTGAGAGACCTTCTTTCACCATTCCCCAAGATCAGTAGAGGTAGGGTTCAAAATAAGATTACTGTTCAGAAAATAGTCTTGTTTCACTCACTCTGCTTTCTTGAAGGACTGACATTTAGAAATGTGCTATTTTGTAGTCTCCAGAAAGCTGGCAAATCACACGGAAGCAGGATAGTCTTCATAACTTCCTCTGTCTCTGCCAGGAACTGGGGACTGATTATGTGAAGCCACTGAAGCAGTCAACATGGGAACAATAGAGGGAGACCTCTCATCTCAGAAGTCTGCTTTTGTCATTATTTTGGATGACACAATATGGTGTTGTCTACAGCTTCAGTATTGGTTTCTCTTTGGGCTCCATTTGTATTTAAGAGGCATGCACAATCGTATCTAGAAAATGTCTAAATATTTGTATTACTCTTTTAGCATAGGGAGGATTTTTCTCTTTTTATGCTTCTTAGTCTTCACATGGACTACATATAGGATTGAGTAATTCTAATGAGAGAAAATTAAATCCAGTTAACATTACCCCTTACTAAATAACTGAATTTATCCCACTGAAAAGGGTCACAGTTGGTTGCCTTCATAATTCTCCTGTTCCCACCATAACACTGCAGTAGCTCTGGGATGTGTCATGCTGTCTGCATACTAGGCTTTTAGATCAACAGAAGATAATTTTTGATGCACAGTATCAAAAATCTTTGACTATGTCAGGCCTGACTGTGTCTGGTTTTGTCTCTCTCAGAAGACTATAACTTACTCTCTTAGCAGTAGCATTTGAACTGTGTTTTGTGTCAATGTGGGATAAAGAAACAAGAGGCCTGCATGTAATTTGGATTTTTCTAAGTATCTTGTTTCAATCTAATGTACTGTTGTGTAATTAAGCCAGTAAATCTATATGGCCAGCCCATTTGAGGACTTGGTCTGATATCTTCAGTCAGTGACAAATTCTAGTTTCCATTGCTTGTTCAGAGATGATAACAGTGTGATTTACAGGTATAAGTAACAAATGAGATCAATTAAAAAGACTAAGACTGGCACATGTCTAAGTGTAGGGTTGCACTAAATGATTCCCACATCTTTGTTTCCTGTATGACCTTGCATTTGCAGCCTCTCCTCTTGACGGTTAACAATGGGAGAGTTGTTTCTTAATGGTCATGAACCAAGAAAGCAGGCCTTATCCTGTGGCTCAGGTATATGATTATTATCTCTGAGTGAAAACAACAGCCGTATTTTTCAGCTCTGTGTGTACAAATGATCCTAGTGTTTCATATAGTTCTTGACTACAGCATCTTGAATTGCCCAATTTGTTATAAGTCTGTGCTGTGAGCTGCCTTTGTATAGTTGAGCTGAACTCACAGTCAGCTACATCTTTTTCTTTGTGTATAATTCTCAGTATTTTGTATTCTTACAGACATTTATAAAATACTTTAAAATTATTATATTCCCAAGAAATTTTCAATCTGATTTATTTTTTAAGAGTGGAAGGGAAAGTATACAAGTTTAAAATTAACAGAACCCGTTTGGTGATATTTCCATTCCTTCCATCTCTATTATTGTCTAATGAAACTTAATGATCATTTTATAACAGGTCATATTAATACAGAAACTCCTTAAAGACTGTGCTTAACATGAATGATGAAATCTTTATTTTTATTATTCCACTTAAATGCTTAAAGGTACATCTGTGTTTTATTAGAGTATGTATTTATCTGGACACTGAAATTTTAATCCAGCCAACCAGTAAGTATTTTTTATAATGTGTTAAAATAGACCACCCTGGCAGTGTTGCTGCCAAGGAAAAATCATGGGTAGAAGTCACAAAAAAAAAAAAAAAAGCAAAACAACCAAACAAGCAAACAAACAAAACCACTACAATTATTTTATGACAGCTCAAAAAATAGGTACCAGGACGTCCCTGACAACTGTTCAAGATGTGAAAGAGATGTGGTCTACTCAGGTTCCTTACTCCCTATTAGTTTTTTAATAACTACATCTATGGTGTTGCACAGTGGCAGCAATCCTTTTCCATTATTTGGCCTCGGAGTTCAAAGAAAAGGATCACAGCATTTCTCCTTTCCTTATGCATATCCAGTGGCTCCAGGAATAGTTCTTTGTACAGTCTTCTTTCCAATTCAGAATTATTCCATTCAGACGATTTCTCCTCTACTTTCCAGATATGTCTTGTTCCACTGGGGCATGGTCAGAAACTTATATTTCTACTAGCATAGTCTCTCCCACTTCATCTCATTAGAATGGGAATTTCCAAGTGAGGAATCAAATACTAGAACACAGAAAAGAGTCCCTACAATATCTGAAAGATAAATTTCAATTTTTGTGTTGTAAAGAACTGTGTTCCTATATCTGCTCCTATCTCCTAATACCTGTACTCCTAGAGCATTTCAGTCTAGGTCACCAGACTGTATTGGTGAGTACTGAAAATTAGTTAAGCTATCGCTCTTTAGATGACTATCTGAAAGGAAATGCAATCTCAGTTAATACTGCAGGATTAATATTCCTGTCATATCCCTCCTGAGAGCCATTCTCCAAAAAACAAGGCTTGTCATCCTCTTGGAAGAGGTTGAAGTAAATCCAAGAACTAAGTGATGTGAATTACCTTTATATTCCTAGAGCTATTCCCTGTAAGTAATGGTGATCACATACCTTGGCAAAGCAGCCCAGGGGAAATGGCTGTACTGATGTTCATAGTATACTCGTATACAGAATAGAGAAGATTTTTAGTAAAAGTCTGTCAGTCTATTCACACTAATGAGATTTCATAATAATTTATTCACTATATTTTGCATGAACATATGTACATCTTTTGCACCACACTTGCAACCCCATGCTTACTTGCACTCTGTAGACTCGTATACAAACCCATGTGTGGATGTTTTTTTCCAAGTATTACTATGAAACTGGTCTGATCCACAAAAAAAAGGCTTTAAAAATACTTGAACAGAAGCAAAGTGGGAAATAAAAAATATCAATTGTATGTAAGATGGCCAAATATTCATGTTTTCTGTCCTCATTCAAATGTTCAATGTATTGTCACTGTCCCTGAGAATGCTGAAAATACCCTCTCCCAGAGGATCAAGTTCTGGAAAGGACAGCAAAACATTACCCACAGCCATCCAGTCTTCCAAGTTTTCAGAAAGATACCTAACATGGCCCTGAGTTTCTGGTTATACAGACACTTCCTAGAAACCAGGTCTGAAGATTAATAACTCATTTTCCATCATATATTGTGGAAATATTTTATACCACTAAGTCGCAACTGGATTTTAACCAGAAACCTTGATGCAAAAGGCCTCAGACTCCATTAGTAACACTTTCTTGTGTACTAGCACCTGGGTTTCAAACTTTTTATGAGTGTCACTTTTAAAATGTTTTTTCTGCTATGTTCTATAGAGTTCCAACATTTACATGCTCTCTTTTTATTTAATGAACTGAATTAGCAGATATTCCTTGTTTTAAAGAATTACAGAAGTTTTAATCAAAGTATTCAATTAAACTTTTCCAAAATGAATTGAATTTCTGTGTTTGGCTATGCTCAATAATTACTCGTATCTGGCCTCTTACAACATTGCTGTAAGTTACTCTATAAGGTATTCTTTAGCTATCATTCAGTGAATGTTATTATTACCACTTATTGAATTATTTAAACTATCTTCAGACAGACTTAAATTACTCTATTTATATTTTAAACAGAAGCTATTTATTGCACTTTGCTCTTTCTGTAACTTACATGCTTTTCCATGTTACATCAACATCCTTCCAAGAGATGTTTATTCTCCTCACCCCATTACAGCAGATCTTCTAAAACAAATCTCCAGTCATAGAGAAGATTTCTTAGCAGTACATGCTATGTAAATGCATGAACCTTTTAAGCAGATTGAGAAGTGTAATAAACTGAGTTACGCCGATTTTCAAAGGGGGGCTGGTAATATAAAATGTCATGGGTGTAGGGGGAGAAGTGATGGCTGCTCTTAACACTAATGTTGGCTATTTGGGTGGAGACTTTTTGGAAAGGCTGATTTATTGTAGTAGAACGACCTCAGAAGAGAGAAGGTTGGTCTCTCCCTGGATTAGCACTGCATGGTGGTCCTGTATCCCAGCCCCTAGGCTGGAGAGTGTCTGCACCACAGGGTGGAGGTTGCCCCCTAATCCATCCTACACCTTCATCCGGCCCAGAGGCAGAGCAAATACATAAAACAGGGGGCAGCCTTGTCATAGGGAGATCACTGCCTAAGTGAAGCAAAATTGCTATGCCTTGAAACATGAAAACACAGCCCTTTCTGAAAGGAAACCTCAAGGGCTCATTTTCTTGTTTTCCACAGGGCTCACAATTAAGGTTTCACACAAGTTAATACTGATTATGAAGGGATGGAAAACACCACTGTGGCAAGAGAGGACTGAACTTCAGCCACTTACTGTGTGAGCTAAAGAAATAGGGGCTGGCCCACCACTTCCCTTTGTGGCTCTGTTTGAATTCAGTTGATTAATGTTGTATGTGCATGTCTACTGAGACACTGCATTTAAAAGGATTGTTTACCATAGCCTTGTAATCAACCTGCCTTAGCAGCACCCTATTACCCATGATAACAGGGCTGCTGCAATTTGGGTCTGAAAGAAAACGGCCTCAGATGGGCTCTCGGATGCTTTACTGCTAGTATGCTGCCCTGTTATCTCCATTTGTAATTTGTTTTCAAGAACAGTGATTTACATTTCAGTTGGATTACACCTTTTAATGTATCACAAACGTAAAGTGGCTGCAGTGAAAACTCACATCTCCACTAGATTTCAAACGATGCATTTGAGGCTTCAGTGGAGAGGATTACAATTACAATTAAAATCAAAAGCTTGCTCATTCTTTTAATGATGCACACTAACCCTTTGTATACTAAGAAGTCTATCATAGTGCTATACAATCATGATTTTTTAGGGATATGAAATAGCTGTATGCGTTCTGCCTTATCATCTACCACAGGCAAATGCCGTTCTTCTGAAAAAGAGCACATCCTCCACAGTCCCACAGTCAGTCCAGAGGATGATTTACCTTGATAAAGAATGTAGAACACATTAAAAAAAAAAAAAAAAAAAAGGATAAAAAATATATTATCTGCTGAACATATTTTAAGAACAGGCTTGACTTTCTGAAGGTAGTTGTTGCCAAGGTATGTAGTTATGAAGGCTTCTGTTGAAAGCATAATGGTACCAGTGGATGAAGTACAAAATATCAGTGTGGTATTTTTCTTTCAATGAGCATTGCATGAGTAAAAGCAAGTTTATTGGTTTTGTTCTGCTTTTTTTTGTCGTTGTTTTGTATTGCTTTTTTTCTTCATCCTGTAGTTTTCTCACAGCAGTCAATTTTCACAAATCTACATTTATTTATTTATTTTTCAGTTCAGAATAATTTTCATCTAAGGCTTCATCTGGCACTTTAGAAGGGTTTGCCAAACAACAGGTATTTATGTTCTTACTTGGGTCTTACTATGTTATTCTTGATCTAAAAAATGACTGAAAAATCTTATAGGGCAGACACGGTGAAAATGAAACTCACTCAGATCATGCATGGCAGAAATATCCATTGGATAGACTTCACTGTAGTGTTCAAAACTTCTGCTTATAGCCAAAACATGGTCTAGACTCAGGCAGCCTAATAGTGTATCTGTGCCCTAAACCTGTCCATTCCTCCTTGCCAGTTTGGGAGCATTCCTCATTCCAAGTGCATCTCCATGTCTTCTTGAGAGGTTAACATCTATCCCAGGGCAGAAGATACTCAGACTCCACAAAAAATGGGATGAGGACTTCTATAGCAGATGCTTCTTACCCATGACAGAGGAGTTAGCAACTGCCAAACACATTGTAGCACAATGAGGGCCCAAAGTTCTGACTCCCTTGAGGCATGGAGGAAGAAGAAAATTGAAGAAAAGTTTGAGGCTTTCAATAAGATTTCAATAAGGCAAAAGTCTTTTTATTTGTTTGTTTTGGTATTTTGAAGATAACTGCAAGCTCTGTAAAACACCGTTTAGTAGCCTAAGTAAGAATGCCTTTCCAAGGTTCTGATACACGAATTTCTTGTTCTCTGTGATTCCCCTATGAGTAGAATGGAATGCACACCATTTCTTGTGAGCAGTTTTAAATGAAAGATGATAAAAATCTCTCAATTACTCCCAAGCCAAATAGGGAAAAAAAAGTTTAAAAGATTCAGGCTATTCCATCAAAAATTTCTTAGTTTATGGAAAAATATCTTTTACCAAAGCCAGATAGTTAAGTTCATAGAAAATAGTTAAGATTGACTCAAATGTCTTAGTCAAGTCAAAATAGTTTTAATTTTAATATTTTGTAAGATAAATTCAAACACCTTTCTAAAATGAAATATTTCTTATATCAAAACTTCTAGCACAACATTCACAGAAGAATAAGTGGGATTCCCCTCACTGAACTGAAAACTTTTGAAGACTAGTGTCTAATGAAAGTAAGTCTTTGAGGCTTCCTCTGTGTTCTGTGAGAAGAGCAAGGGAAATTCTTGCTGACCTAAGAATTTCTCATACTAAAGGTGATCAGTGAAGAAGAGATTCCTGCCTGAAGGTTAACCCAAAATGGAATTTTCAAACATAACTCACACACTCCTGTCACGCACACTTTTGACAAAGCATATTATCTTGGTTTGATCTTACAGTCATAAACTGGAGAGTGCTCTTTAAGTGCTGTATACTCTCAGTCTTCTCTGGGAGATGTTTTTCTGGTTGTACTGCAATGAGGCATCAGAAACAATCATCAAAATGCACCACAGAAGACCTGGCTCAGCCTGACCATGTGGCAGCTATTCAGATTGTTAGGCAACAAAACTGTAGTTTCAAAAGTAACCAAAAGTAGTTTCAAAAGCATAACTAAAAAAAAAAGTAAACTTTTTTTTTTCAGTTTTCATATATTTTAACTTTGATGAGAAATCAGTTGTTTGTGGGTTGTTTTTTTGTTTTGTTTTGTTTATTTGATGTATTTTTTCATGGAGAACAGCTAGCTTTCATTCATGATTCCCTCCTATCTTTATGAAAAAAAAAAAAAGAAAGAAAGTATCCTTTCATAAGTATTCTGAACATGAATTTGATTATCTATGATGTTTTATATTTGATGAACTAGCCTTTCTCAAAAACAGCTTGATGAAATAAATTATGAGGAAGCAAGCCCAGATAATCTAGGGACTTTGATTTTCCTGAATGTTATCTTCACATATGCCAATCCTGTATGTCTTGCGTTGTCTTATTCAAGTTGAAATTGAGGTTATAAAGAAGGAGCAACTGTGAATCCCACTGCAGGGTTTTTCTTCCCAACACACATTCTTCTTCTTTTGGGACAACTTTAGTCCTGCAGTCTTGCCATTTTGGAAGGATCTTTCCCAGATTTACCTGTGAGGCATGATCACCTGCATACAGGTTCTGTACTTCTGCTTCTTCAGCACCACCCATATCCTGACAACTTGACTTTACTTGGGCCACAAGGATTTTTCATCAGGGTAGAGGAACTCTTGAAGGAGCTGAGATGGAGAGAAAATAAATTTGTAGCCTTTGTGTGTTCATTTCTAAGTCTGATTCCACTCTTGACCCTGAAACTCGAAACTATAAGAGGTAGTCAGTACAATTTTATGAATAATGAATGTTTTTGCTTACTGATGGTCCTGAAAAAAAATAAAAAAATTGAATAATAGGAGAGAAAAAAAAAGTGGTTTTGAGAGGTGTATTTTCTTTGATGTTCAATGTAAGTTTTATTTGGTTTCAAAACAAAAACAACCAAGAAAACAAAACAACACACTTTGAGCTGCGATAATAGTATTTTACTTCATTTTTCAACTCGCTTTGGAGATATTTCAGAAAACGATCACTTTCAACTGAAAAAAAACACACATTATGTATATGATAATAACTTATTTATTTGGAGGAATTATCATTATTCTTTTAGCAATGATTAACATGAAATGAAGATGTTTGGTACCTTTCACTGCACCTGAATCTATTTCAGAAGATTTTTCACACAACATTTTAATTCAAATAACCAGCATTCCTCTGATAGAATATTTCTAAAATCGTCATCGGTCTCTTAGAGTTCAAAAGCCACTCTGTTTAGATTGCCCCTTTCAGGTGAAAATAGCACCCACATTTTTCCAAATGAGAAAGGTCATATTTCTAATGTAACTGAATATAAATCCAATATGATTTTCATGTTACACATTACATCATTAGCTACAGATTTATAGGGAGAGAGCTAATATATTGAAGATTGTGGCACAGTTCTCTTTCTCAAATGTACCTAATTTTTGAAGTTAAGCAGCACTGAATTTCTTTTTCTTATAAGAATATCTAAAGTACTTTTCTTTTATTGGCTCCTTCCTTTAAGCAAAGGCTGCAGAGCTGATGAATATTTCATGGATAGAAAAACACCTACAATACAGGGTTTTACCTACAAAATCTTTGGGGAAAGGGAGAAAATGGCAGGAAGGCGCTGTAAGGACAGTTCTTTTAAGAGGTCTTTGGAAAAGAGTCTCCATTTCATTTTCCACATCAATAACACCTCCTTCACCCCTTAATACTTTCTTCCTTTCATTTCATTCCATAATAGTGTTCAGTCATTTTTGTACTTTTCTTTGTATTAAAGAGTGTCTCCCAAGCTGGCTAAACCATTTTAAAGCTAAAAATTTAAATAGGAAATTCAGAACTAGGAAAAAAAAATCCAAATATAGTGGCTGTAAATTTGTACAAATCCATTATAAAAGAATAAGAATTGGACAAAATAATCAAATGTACAGTTTAAATTGATTTCTTCCTTCTTCTACTGTTCAATCCTAAAGGAGTTCTCCCCTGGATTTCAAGAATACATTTACCCTCAAAAGTGTCAAGGGTGACAAAAATACTTTCTTTCACTAAAAATGATCCTCTTCCAGATGTTAGATAGACTCACATGACCATGATATGTAGAACACTTTTCTGACTGCTAACTACTAATAGGCAACAACAACCAACAAAAAGAAAGAAAATATAGCTAATAAAACCTTTTCCAAGGGAAAGTAAAAATATAACTCTCTCCATAAATTGTGTTAACAGCTCTTGTTCGTATATAGAAGTTTCTCAGGTAGTATGATGATTAGGAGAAGAATAAAACCAGAGTAACTGAGAGATGTTAAGGGGAAAAAAAATAAATCTATCATCTCTTTCAAAATTGTTTTCATCCAGTTTTCCTGGGATAAAACTTTTTTGTAATTCTGATCTCAGGTTTGGATTGCACTTGGTAGAAAGTAACTGACTCATTTGTCAGAAACTGAGAAGGGAAGTCTGATGTCCAATTTACAAATTTATATTTGTGGCAGCAACAACAACAACAAAAACAACAACTAGTATGTGGCAACACAACTAAGTTTTTTACTGGATGGAATAAAAGACTAGAAAAAAAAAATCAATGAGGCTTAAGCTAGTTCTCCTCACCCAACCTAAACCTAAAAATTAGATATTTAAACACCAAAATATTGGATGGTAAGGATGAGCACACTTTTTTCTGGACTTCTTGATGCAACCGTTCTAGATTAGATTTTCCAGACTGTCAGATATTTTTGCTGCTTTCTTTACCTTTAGTCTTCCATACGTGTAAACTACATACTGAAACAAATATTTTAGAAATTTAAGTTAAATTTGTGAAAAGTTACAGTAGATTTCCCTCCATTTCTTTGTGTTTTGTTAGTTGTATAAAATATATTCACCTGATCTTTTACCTTGCCAACTATGTCCTCCTTTGGTGCACTGGTTTAGGGTGTTTGTTTTTTTTTTTTCCTTTTATTTTTTCAAAAAAGCCTCCTTCATCCTGAAAACATGACATGCCTTTTTGTTTTCCCTAATGTGTGACATTTCATTTAGCTGAAAAGCTCTGATATTGTGAGAGTCTGTCTGATTGTACAATACAGGTCCCTTGGTAGGATTTCTTGTTGTTATTCAACATGCCACAGTTACTCAGATTATCTGCAAACTTCACCAGCAACTGCTTTATTTCTAAATAGTAGCTTTATCATGCTTTTGGATAAGTAGTAAATATACTGAATAGGTCTGGGTCCATTTGAAGCTCTTTTCAGGATTAAAATACCAGATGATTTATTCTTCATCTCCAATTGTTTTCTTCTGATCTCTCACTTGGTAAGCGTTTAATGAACTTACTTCATATAGTGCACAAAGACATATATTTTGGAGAGGTTTATTTTTAAAATGTAATAATGTTGGTTGAACAAGGTTAGAAAACTCATCAGATAGTTGTATCAAATGTGTGTGGTGTGACTTTTTTTTTTGTATATAGACATATAGATGCGTATTATTTAGGCTAGTACATTTTCCTAATTGAATTTCTGTCTATCCTGATTGTGACTTAGCTTGTGATCAGTCAATCTAAATGTCATTTGTAGTGATTTATATCATTCTGATTAATTTTTAGAATACTGGCACAGCAACCCTATACATCCTTCTAAATCTCCACCATTCCAATTGTTGTTTTTTTTTTTCAACACCAGTATTCCAGAAAACATTTTGGCTAGTATTTTAATATCTCTTGATATAATTTATAAAGTTGAATAAATTTGAGTATGTCTTTTTCACCAGAATGAGATTTTGTTTCTGAAAATTCTTTCTAATAGCTTTTTATAACACAGTTTCAAAGATGTGTACTTACAGGAAGGCAGTTTCCATAATATACCCACAGCAGAAATGTTTGAAACTCTTTGGAAATGATTGTCTTGTACTTTCTTACCCTTCTTTTTCTTTTTCTTTCTTCTTTTTCTTTCTTCTTTTTCTTTCTTCTTTTTCTTTTTATTAATGGATATTACGCACAAAAACTTAAATAAGTCATACATTACAGTTAGCCTTTTAAGCTTTTAAAAACCTGGATATGGAAAAGGTTACCCTCTTAGTGCAATCTTTTTTATTCCTGCTTTTCTTTGTAAGTATGTGTCTTACCTTTAAGTGTGGTAAAATATAAGCCATGCCATAAAATATGCAGTATGTCTGAGATAATGTTACTACAGGAAATGTTATTTCCTGACTATCAAGTGCTTGAAATTGTCACCTTCCCAACACACTTTCTTTATATATTCAATTACACTCTCGTTTGTTCATCTTTGTGTCTGTGACCATCCATATGCTGTCTACAGAACAAACCCAGTAACATTTGGTTGCCTTCAACAGAAGGGGGTGTGTGCTTAACCAAAAAGTCAGAAAGTTGCTTTGATTTCTACAGGTACCACTTAAATACAAGAGTTTATTTACATGTTTTAAAATCTAAAGAGCGTCCTCTCTTAAATTAAATAAAGGTTACCTGAACTTCTTCTGTGCTGCCATCTGCCTGCTGAATATCACCCTGAATTATCATGTAAGAATATTATCTAATTTTCAGTTTTATTTGGTCTTTTGTGAGGCTTCAGTCTTGCACAGCCCGTTGCTCCAAGGAGTGAGTTAGATATACATGACTATAGTGAAGGATATTTACAGAAGGATACTTAGTGGCCTCTGCTAGGCCACTCTCCATCAACTTTGGTAAGTCATGGGCATTGGGAGAGGTGCCTGAGGACTGGAGGAAAGCAAATGTCACTCCAGTCTTCAAAAAGGGCAAGGAGGACCTGGTTAACTATAGACCGGTCAGCCTCAACTTCACCCCTGGTAAGGTGATGGAACAACTTATCCTTGGCATTGTCTCTAGTCATATCAAGGATAAAAGGGTCATTAGAGGCAGTCAACATGGCTTCACCAAGGCAAAGTCATGCTTGACCAACCTGATAGGTTTTCATGAGGACATAACCAGGTGGACAGATGATGGAAAAGCAGTGGATGTGGCCTACCTTTATTTCAGTAAAGCCTTTGACACCAGTACTGAGGTGGACTGAACTGGCTGAAGGGAAGAAGCCAGAGGATTGTGGTCAATGGGATGGAGTCTAGTTGGAAGCCTGTATCTAGTGGAGTCCCTCAAGGGTCATTACTGGGACCAGTATTGTTCAATATATTCATCAATGACTTAGATGAGGGAATAGAGTGCACTGTCAGCAAGTTTGCTGATGACACTAAACTGGGAGGAGTGGCTGACATGCCAGAAGGCTGTGCTGCCATCCAGTGGGACCTAGACAGGCTGGAGAGTTGGGTGGGGAGAAGCTTAATGAAATACAACAAGGGCAAGTGTAGAGTCCTGCATCATGGCAAGAAAAACTTCAAGTACCAGTATAGGTTGTGGAATGACCTGTTGGAGAGCAGCAAAGGGGAAAGGGACCAGGGGGTCCTGGTGGACAGCTGGATGACCATGAGCCAGCACTGTGCCTTCATAGCCAAGAAGGCCAATGGCAGCCTGGGGTGTATCAGAAGGGATATGGTTAGTAGGTCAAGAGCGGTTTTCCTCCCCCTCTACTCTGCCCTAGTGTGACCACATCTAGAATATTGCGTCCAGTTCTGGGCCCCTCAGTTCAAGAAGGACAGGGAACTGCTTAAGAGTCCAGCGCAGAGCCATGAGGATGATTAAGGGCTTGGAGCATCTCCCTTATGAGGAAAGGCTTGGGGGTCGACTTCTTCTCCCAGATAACTAATGATAGGACTCAAGGAAATATTCACATGTTGCAGATTAGATAACAGGAAAAACTATTTCTATCAAAGAGTGGTCAGGCACTCGAACAGCCTGCCCAGGGAGGTTGTGGAGTCACCGTCCCTCGCAGTGTTCAAGAAGCACCTGGATGAGGTGCTATGAGATACGATTTAATAGTTTAGTGTGTAGTATCAGAGATAGGAGGACGGTTGGACTAGATGATCTTGTAGGTCCTTTCCGACCTTGTGTTTTTATGATTCTATGATTCTGTTGTGGTTTAGCCCGGCTGGCAGCCAAACACCACACAGCCGTTCGCTCACCCTCCCCCCTCCCTCTCCGGGATGGGGGAGAGAAACGGGAAAGTGAAGCCTGTGAGTTGAGATAGACAGTTTATTAAGACAGGAAAAATAATAACAATAATAATAATAATAATAATAATAATAATAATAATAGTATTAATAGTAATGATGTGTACAAAATAAGTGATGCACAATGCAATTGCTCACCACCCGTTGACCGATGCCCAGCCTATCCCCGAGCAGCCGGCCCCCCCTCCACCCCGGCTAGCCACCCCTATATATTGTTCAGCATGACGTCAGATGGTATGGAATACCCCTTTGGCCAGTTTGGGTCAGCTGTCCTGGGTCTGTCCCCTCCCAGCTCCTGCTGCATCCCTAGCCTGCTCGCTAGCAGGACAGAGCGAGAAGCTGAAAAGTCCTTGGCTTGGTGTAAACACTGCTCTACAACAATTAAAACATCAGCATGTTATCAGCGCTCTTCTCATTCTAATCCAAAACATAGCACCCTGCCAGCTACTAGGAGGAAAATTAACTCTGTCCTACCTGAAACCAGGACAGATTCTCAGTGACATCTATTGATAGGACAAGGGGCAATGGGTGCAAGCTGGAACATAGGAAGTTCCGCTTAAATATGAGATGAAACTTTTTCACAGTGAGGGTGACAGAACACTGGAAAAGGTTCCCCAGGGGGGTTGTGGAATCTCCTTCTCTAGAGATATTCAAAATCCACCTGAACACATTCCCGTGTGACCTGATGTGTGCTCCTGCTCCAGCAGGGGGGTTGGACTAGATGATCTTTCGAGGTCCCTTCCAATCCCTAACATTCTGTGATTCTGTGAAACCGGAGTGAGTTCAGTGGTGGGCCACCAAGATGGTTGGGAATAGAGAACTTGCACCATAAGGAGCAACAACAGGAGCTGGACTTGGTCAGCCTGGAGAAGGAACAGCTTCTAGGGGTGCCTAATTACTGTCTTCAACTACAAAAATAGAAAAAAGGGATCCAGATTCTTCTTGGAGTTGCATAACTAAAGGAAGATGGGCAAAGGACACATTACAGTGAGTTTCCCACTGGGTACAAGGAAAAAAAACTTCCCAAAAGAATGTGGTGAAAAAGAAGCTCCAAAACCTGGAGGTATTGCCATCCTTAAAGATAATCACAGCTCACCTGGACAAGGCCCTGTTAAACTGCTCTATCTTTGAAATCAGCCCTGTTTTGTTTAGAGTTCTGTACCAGATGATCTCCAAGGGCCCCTTTGGATCTTTGTTATTTTGTGTTTTCAAGGCTGTTTATAACCCCATGGAGATTTGAATGGTTTTGAAGCTTAGTCTGTTCTGCTAAGAGGAACTCACCTTCAGATAGGGTACATGCAGGTTATAAATTCTATTTCAGGTAAGAATTTAAGTGCAAGGTAGGTAATGACAAGGCTTGATTTTGCATCTTTTGCAAAAACAAGAGGCTTACTCTTTCTGAAACAAGCCTCTTATGCCATTACCCTCAGTCTCTTCCTCCTGTTTATAATCCCCAACTTACCTTTTGCTTTATATTATAATTCAGTTTGGCACATACTTTTCTATTGGCTCCCTTCTGTAGATGAATCATTTCTTCAGTGTCTCTGGGACTACTTTTGTAAGTAAAAACTTTTGGATGTGATTGAGTTTTTTTCAGGTCTCCTGGCCTAAATCCAAAATGCTTTTACATCAGCTATTACATTTTCATTTGTATCTGTACCTTGCCAAGTAAATGGAACCTTCATCCTGACTGTGATATTTCACTGCATATGCAAAATAAATGATAGGCATTAATACTAATGATCTTTTTGTCTCATACACTTAGACTTTACATCCACTACACAGCTACCTCACTTAATTTTCAAGATGACAACAATGCTGGCACTTGATTTACTTTTAGCAAAATTTGATAAGGCTCAATTAGCCTTCCACTTTAATTAATTTTTGGTCTCCAACATTATTGCCCTCTAATTTACCACAAGTGCTTAAGAGAAAGTAGTAAGGAGTAGGCATACCCCATGTAACAGCTTTTTTTTTTTTTTTTTTTTCCTTCTTCACCCTGCACTCCCTGGATCAACAAAAGGAAAAGAATCTGTCGATCTCATTCTCCCTCCATGCACATTTTGAAGGAGTCACAAAATCTCCAGACAACTAAATTAAATGTGCACATACTAAAATATTAACAAATTTGGAAACCATTGTGGGAGGTAGAATCATTTTGGCTGATGAATGTGCCTAGACTGTACTTAATATTTGTCATTTGGTAAGGTTAATCCTTCTAAACTATGTGCTATGCGTTGCTTCCACAGCCAAAGGAGAGATGTCAGTACCTACAAAGGTCTCTAAAGGAGCTCTTGACCATCTCATTTATGTGCCTCAGCTGGACATGCAGAGCTTGCCTCCTGAAATCTTTAAAGGCTATTTCCTTCTATACAGAGGAGAAAAGACCAAGATAGAACTCACTGTAAACATTGGCCCACACAGTTTCTGCTTGTCTCTGGAGCTATTAACTTTCCAACCACTGTAAATACAGTCTTCCACAGTAAAGCAGTTATTTAGAAAGCCATCCTCATGCTCTGAGCACCCTTTCTCTGCATTTTTTTTACTACCTTAATGACTACCATTTTTATTCCATTTTTTCCCCTCAAAATACATCACAAAGTACATCTGTTTGAATCTAAACCAAATTCTGTGTGCAGTTTTGTGCTTTTGTTTTTTTATAAACAGCCAGTGACGTAAGAAAGAGAATGGCTTAAACATCAAGCTTGAGCTAGTCTTGTAGAAGTTAGAAGTAATCTACCTTGATCTGTAAATTTAGGAAATTAAATTTGGCACATCTGATATTTTATTAATATAAAACCATCTTACTGTACTTTGACAATTAAAACAACAGCATGCTTCCTTGAAAAAAAAAAAAAGATTTTACTAGTTTTAATTTGCATTTTCATCTATCTTCTTTGCTTTAATGAAATATAAGATATGAAGATTTTTTTTTTTTTTTTTTTTACACATTTCAGTAGTTTACTTCTATTCCTGTATACCATTGGCACACCTCTGAAATTTGTAGTTAATAGAAATATAAGCATTTTTATTTTGAACAGTAACTTTTAAAATATTCATTATTGACCTACCAGCTAATTCTAATTCTTTTTACATAGTTATAAACTGAACGTTTTTGTTCCCTATAATTAGTCTCTCTATTTATTATTAATAATTAAGACCCATGTTTCCTATTACTTTTCTTCTTAATGAAGAAAAATATTTTCATTTCTTATATTATTTTGTATTTCTTTTACCTAATATTTGTTGTATTTTAATAAACACCTCTCTTCAAACAAGTAGCCCAGCCAGGTATTGATACTATCTTCCTGCACATTCTGGTCCACTACAGTACACAGCCTGTGACTGCTCAAGCAACAAAATTGACAACTTCACACCTACAGAGAAAATCCCAGGTATCTATACCACCAGAAAATGCTGCTCAGTATAGTTTAATCAGGTTACAGCCTACAACCTTACAATCTACATCCTGAATAAGAAAAAGAAAGACACCCACTGAATCCAAACGTTTTCTTGTGTATTTAAACAGCCATCTAGATCACCGTCCAGAGACCTCTAGCTATATGCCTAGGATTAAATCTCCACATTTCTTGAAGAACTGTCATCAAAAGGCAAGAGAAGCCTTGAGCACACTGGATGTTGAATTCCTCTGAGTTCAGGTGGATAAAAAGACCAATTTCTTTAATAATGAGATTAATTTACTATTAGAACAAATTACAAAAGATGTGGTGGATTTTTCTGTACTTTACAGCTTTCATTTAAGCCTGACTGTTTCCAAAAGAGTATGATATAGTTCAAAGAAAAGATATTGAACCTAGAGCAAAATTACATTAAATTCTGTAGCATACATCATGCAAGACTTAAAGAATGTTTTCATATTGTTCCTCCTTATACCTGAAAATCTGAGCACCTCTTAACCATATACTTTTTGCCATTCCATTTTAGTCTATGATATTCAAATTGTGGTAACACTTACCATATTAAATCTAGATGGCAAAGTTGAGGAGAGGAGAAATCCAAGAGATGTCCAACTGCCTCTGTAAAAACAGTGAGAAATGAGCACTTGTCTAGTTAACAACCATTCCAACACTGAGGAAATATATCCCCTTTCAATGAACTTAGCAATATTCACCACAAGTCCAGTAATTTTTAATATCTCTGTGACAACAACCAGAGTGAATTAGTTAATCAGCCTCCTTAATCTGTATCATTGCCAGCTGTTTACAAAACCTGTGTCTTTTAAAATGGTTGACTAAAAAGTATTCTCTTTATAACCTCTTTGCAGTTGAATCACAGCAAACCTAACTGCTGTTGTCTTATCTCACGTTTTTTAAGGGAAAATTATGCAATTCATCACTTTGATGAGTTACACCTGAATGACACTACTGAATTACTCTACCTGAAAGATATGCTTCACAATTAGCATCTTTTTCTACAGGCCCATCAGCATCATTGTGTCTGAAAGCATACTTACAATACATATTTCCCTCAATTTCAGGTTAAGACTCTAGAAACATGAACTTCGACTCTTTTCAACTGTCCTGTCCATGAGTAAGCACTTTCCTTTGGACTTAATACAATGCCAAAGCAGAGATACCAAGTGTTGAGATGTTTGACTCCCTGAAAAATAGATGTTAGAAATATAGATCAAACTGATGTTTAACTGTGCTGGAAATAAGCTAAGAATAAAATAGCATAATCATTAGCTTATTAAGGGTACCCAAAACATTGTCAGGGACTGTTCTTGTTCCTAAAGGAAATGTAGTGTTTGCATGTATATCCCTTATCAAAATTGTGTAGTCTCTTGAGAGAGAAGCTTGTCTCTGAATGAGTAATAATGACTCAAAAATAAACTTTTTCCAGTCCTTTAAGCATTTAAGTTAATAATTAACAATATTTCCATGTATTTTTTTTAAGTCAGTTTAAAAAGAAGCTTCTGATATGGCTGTGTAAATTTAGTTCTTTTTTTGTTTCCTTTTAAATTTTTCTTCCTTCTGGATTCTGGAGGAAAAGCATTGCCCTTTAATAAGTGCTGCAGAGGTTAATATTCAGTTTGAATGAAACAAAAAACATAGTAACGTTTGACACATGCAAGAATGTAGGAGCACATTAAATTAATGCAGAGAACTGACAGTTGAAAGGCAAGAATTGCATAGTAATGCAGAGTAATGAGAAGTGTGCTACACATTAATAAATATGTGACCTTTTAAACTTGATTATTTAAAAATCATGTTGTTTTAAAAATGAATAAACAAATGTCTTGTTTATCGTTACATAAAACCACAGTTTCACTAGTCGAACTATGTAGAATTACTTCCATATCCATAAAGTGGAATGCTGCTGTACAGGTCATTGTAGCATTTATCACACCAATTTGTTTAATTATTATAGAGAACTGCACATCACCACAATCATCTTTGAAGCGAAAGCCTGAGCTGGAGTAGGAGCTTGCAAGTATATTCATTTATACATTATGAAATTTTAAATTCCTAAAAGGTAAATATAATTAAAATTAAAAAAGAAATAAAAGAGAAAATAAAAGCCCTACAAGTAAGATTGCATTTAAGATTTTTATATACTTTACTGAGACACAACTTCTTACTTATAATTGTAAAGATTTGATTGTTTTATTATCCCTACCATTAATAACTATAATGAAACTTAGAGCATATGCTTAAAACTAAATAAATGGATAGATGAATAAATAAATAAATAAACAGTCACTATTTGAAATTGTTTAAAACAAAACAAAACAAAACAAACTAAGTGGTCCACAACTTCATCATTTCTCTTATGTTCCATTATTAATTATTTATCAAATGCTAAAGCCTTTGGGCCAATTCAATACAAGTAATTTATATTATAAAATAAGTGCCAATGGTCAGTTGACCTAATATGATCTAAATGACTCAGCTTATTAAGAGAATTAATCAGCTCTCCAGCAAGAGCTGAATAGTCCCAGGAGCTTTGCATGACACAGCTCTCAGCTCAAATCCCTGGGTCTTGCTGTGTCTCACAGAGAATAAACACTGAGCTATCCAGGAGTCTCAAGCCTAAAGCAGTTTTATTGCAAGCCAGCCACTCTGGACATAACACCTAGGACACCACTGAGGTGCTCAGTCCCTGCCAGTGCCTTGAACTCCATAGACAGAGAGGGAGCAGCACTGCATGAGCAGGGAGAGTTAGCTGCCAAGTCCATTTGCCCTGACAAGTTACATGGTTTACTTTCCCAGTAAATCTGGCAAATTCTGCTTGTCAAGGAGACTGTAGAAACCCTAGCCCAATCCATCAGTAACATGTACCATAGGTTTCCTTGTCCCCAGACTCCCATTTGACAAAATGAGGGACAAAAATGTCTCCCCCTAGTTGCACATTTCTCTTGTAATAACTACCCTGTAGAACCTCAAAGTTGTTGGGTTTGTGAAGGTTATAATTTATACAACCACAATGGCAAATACAACAGGCAGAAGTGCAGTATATCATTAAGCTTTCCAGGGTCTTAAATAGCTATTACAACCAACCTAAACAAACTGGTCTCTTTTATCCCACATATGTAAAAGTTTTTTTTTTTTTTTTTTTTTTTTTGAATGGGAGAGAGAAAAACTGGCCTCACTTTCATCATACCCATCATTTGGCAAGATGAGATTTTTATTTTTTTTAATTTTTTTTTTTTCCTGCAGACCAGCAAGCAGATAGCTCAACTTACAGTAAAACCATGACTGAAGAATGAGAGTCACAGGAAACATCATGCTGTGATAAAGCAAAAGGCATATGGGATATGTAACAGTCGGGGATAAATTGTCCATATGAAAATCATGCTGAAAATCTCTTTCCCTCCCTATTTATTATTATTTTTATTGCTACAACCACTATTTGTATTCCAGTAGCTCCTTCTGACTCCAGCTAAAATTGAACCTTTATTGTAATAGACAGTCTACAGACCCATCTACTATCTTGAAACTCTTTCAACTTTCTAGACAAGACAAACAAAACTTGTCATAATGGATGTATTATTATTCCTGGTCCATAAATGGGTATCCAAGGGTCTGAAATATTAAGTGAGTTGCTGAAGCGCACAAAAGTCTGTGACAGCAAGTCACTAACGTTGTCTCAAGTTGCAGTTTGTGGTCTGAAATCCAGGATTTTATTATTTATTTATCTATTTTGGTACTTTTACCATCCTTTCTCAAGACAAATACTTGCTTATCAGATAACTAACTAGCATGCAGGGAAATGATATGGTATAAAGTCTGAATGTGATATCAAAAATACCCATTTCATTAAAAAAAATCCAATAAAAAAGCATTAGGGTTTAGAATCCAGATATGTTCACAGTAGCTTAGGCAAGGTTCACAAATTCTTCAGATTAATGGAGGACTACAAAAGAAAATATGAAAAATTTGCAAGAGCTTTAAGTAGATGCTTTAAAAGATTGAGAGCATTTTATAGAAGATTAGTGTGCTGATTTTTTCTTTGTTGGTAATGACAAGCATTAAACCTCTTAATTTCACTGCTAATGAAACTAGCAAAACTTATATAAAACATATGTATTGCACAAGGAGAAACTTGTTTGAGCTATCATCAGAAAGGACACCTTTCCTGACTAAAATAATCTCCCAGCTAATATACAATCATAAATCATAGCATTTTACTATTTCTTGGCCTTTGCAAGAGGTCATCTTCAAACAACTATGGCACTTCATCATATAGTGGACTCTTTGGTTTTCTTTTGAACAAATAGGCATATGTTAACATTTATCTTTAGTTTATATCTTGAGTTTAGTTTCTGCATTTAAGTTCATTCTCTTCAGAATGTATTCAGATGATAGACAACGCATCATTCTTACACTGATCCATTCACAGGCTATTGTATTAAGAAAAACATTGTGTGCTCTGAATACGTTAATTGGCTGGTTGCTTAATCTAAGTGGAAGACTGTTGAAGACAATACATATTTTCTTTCAGCCAGTGGTATTATACACTGAAGTATTTCATTCATTTGTGTATGCCTTTCTCTTTCTCTTTTTTCCATTTCAGGATGATATTGTATTTTGCTTTTTTTTACATGGACTTCTGTAAGAATGTTGCTATTAACTTATTAGACTGGCAATAGGTTGGACTGCTTGCTAAATGCTGCGGGTTTTCTTTTCACTTAATTCACTGCATTCAATCTAGAATTCCATTTTTAATAAGATTATCAAGGAAACAATGAAAACTGGTAGGACTGTTCTGCTAGCAAGTTTCCTTGGTGATTAATGAACTAAATAATAATGTTTCTCTCTATGGTGAAATTCTTCCTCTAGCTGCAGCAGTGAGAAGCCAGAAGTAAATCCCTTGATGCCAATTGAGCTATTCTAGATTCACTATGGTAGATTTCATTACTGTGGTATAAATGATCAGAGAATTTGACTTCACATATGTCAATAGTTTAAGGCTTGTTCACGGTTTGTGGGTCTTTCTTTGAACAAATGTTATACTGTATGGCCTTAAGAATCATAGAGTTGAGAGCTTTCCTAACAGGAGCAAGGAAGACTCCCTTTAACCAGAAAACACAAAAGAAAACAAGCCAAAAGAGACTGACTATGAGACAGGCTTGCAACATGTGGAGAGAGTTGTGTGATAACAGTTTTAAACCACCATCCTCACCCTGACTGCAGAGTTCCTTTCAGACCAATGCATGTTTTATGTTTTCCAACATAAACAGTCTATATAGGGGCTGGACTGAGCTTTTACTGGGCAGGATATAAAAAATCTAGAAATTATATATTATTTCTCTGTAAGACTCGGTAAAACAGAGTACTTTTTGTCAATGGGTATACAGGGCATATCTAGAACAAGTTCTGGTGCCCTCTGATTCAACACAGTACCTCTTCCCTACAAGCGGAAGTACCTCTTCCCTACAAGCTTCCCTATTTAAATTGGGTTTAAATAATCATGTCACATCTTACTGAAGCTCCATTTTCAGATTATAGAATCATAGAATCATAGAATAGTTTGTATTGGAAGGGACCTTAAAGATCATCTAGTTCCAAGCTCCCTGCCATAGGAAGGGACACCACACACTAGATCAGGTTCCTCTGAGCCTCATCTAACCTGGTCTTGAACACCTCCAGGGATGGGGTATCCACAGCCTCTCTGGGCAACCAGAGGCTCACCACCCTCTGAGTGAAGAATTTCCTCCCATTCTCTAATCTAAATCTCCCCTCTTTTAGTTTAAAACCATTCCCCCTTGTCCTGTTATTATCTGATTGATCAAAGAGTTGCTCTCCATCTTTTTTATAAGTCCCCTTTAAGTAATGAAAGGTCACAATGAGGCTACCCCGGAGCCTTCTCTTCTGTCAGCTGAACAGCCCCAGCTCTCTCAGACTTTTTCAATTAGATAAGCCTGCCTAAACCCTCCTCCTGTTTCCCCAAGAAAACTTTATGAAGCGTAAGTGTCCATGTTACCTTTGCCTCTTCCCTAATGTTTGCCACACTGGAGAGTGGGTTCGTTTTAGGATAGGTAGTTAAGAAAACAGGCAGTTTCTAGTACCCTAGAAGGAAGGGTGAAATCAAGTAAACAGATTAAAGTGCAATACAAAAAATGGTCTTCAGAGAACCAGAAAAGCACCCTACACTACTCTTCAGTATTTTCCATACCAATGACAGGCATCTCAAGGATATTTCCATTTCATTTTCTTTTAAGAGTAGATAGCAGCAAACAAAAGGTGTCAGTTCGAAAAACATGACAGTCTCTTTAATATCCTTCACTCTTTCCATTGCAATTCTACTTCAGGTATACATATTTTTATTTTCTTGTCCTAAAGACAATAAGGGTAGAGCCTAGAACTCTTCTTTATCTCCTACACGGTTTTGGACAACCAACTATATAAATCAAACAGTAAAAGTCTTTCTTCGAGCTGATGGAATTTTCTTCTACACCTACCTTTTGTTGCCATGTGTGGAGATAGAAGATTGACAGCATGCCTTACTTTCTCTTAAACATACACTCTCAGTCAAGGACATGATTAGCACATTTTTGCCAATAAAACAGACTGTAATTTGTTTTTAATAATCAGTCTGTTTTTGCTACATCAGCATGTGATTTAGACACTTGAGGTATTTTAAAAGCTGTATCCAGGAGCTCAGTACTACCTATTACATTTGGGGCAAATAAAGCTTTTAGAATAATGTTTGGAAAAGCAGCACCCTGTAAATATAAGGTGGTGTTGCACCATATGGAGACTGGCTCTATGACATATGGTTTGAATTAACAAGTTTAAAACTGTTAGGATCAGTTTTTCTTTCACTGAAGGGGAAAAAAAAAAAAAAGATACGTACAGTTAAATAAGCTTCAGTAGCAGATACAGACCTAGCTTGTGTCAACATGTGTTAATTCAGTTAAAATACTGATGAGGTTATCTTAGCTTTTCTTTATTATTATTATTTTTATTTTAACAAATATTCTTGCCAGCTGCAAATGCATTTTATTACTATTAGTACAAGGACTATCACCACCACCTTCATTATGATTGTTGTCCTCATTAAAATAAAAGATTGGCCCTATTTTGTATTAGAGCTGTTTGAAAAGACAAGGCTGAATGATGGATGAAAACGAAGGATGGAATCAGGTCTTCTTATCTCATCTAATTGAATCTTCATTGGCTGAATTGACCTGAAAAAAAAGTTCAAAGTTCTGGGATCCATATTACACAAACATCGTATTATTTAATCAAAACACTCTTTGAAGTTCCATGCTTGCAGACCACCTGTAGATTTGAAATCTGAAGTCATAGGAAAACTTTCCCAATTGTCCACAGCTATGATATGCCAGTAAGAAAAATAAAAACAGAAAAGGGAGATGGCAATGAATATTTATTTTGCACCAAGATTTCTCATAAACACCTATTCTACCATGTCTATACTAAGACTTGTGGAGCAGCAAGCAAAGCAGTTGGCATAAGCAGATGCATAATATTTTTTCATGTGCTTTCTGTCTTGCTCCACAGACTTAATGGTTGCATTTAAAGATGGTTTCAAAGACGAAATAGCCATGAGGTTATCCTTGGTAGTTTCAAAGACGAAATAGCCATGAGGTTATTCTTGGTCCCAAATAAATGTAGCAATACTGTGAGAACTTGCTTTCTCTGAACTCGTTTTGCATCTGGAAAAGTTTGACTGTCTACTGAAACAAGAAACAACCATGTCATATATTAAAATAGTGGCCACAGATAAGAAAAGAAAAAGAAAGAATTTAAATTCAGGGCCAGTCATACTCAGGCATGCAGGTTATTGACAAAACAGCTACGACTTCTTTACTAAATCATGAAAGCCAATGAGTGCTATGTCATTAGCTTCAAAAAGGTAGCATTTCAAAGACATTCATGTCCAGTGAGCCAGACTGGAGAAATGTTAAACTGTATTTTCCTTGGAGTTTTGATCTGGAAAAAAAATATTGTGGGGGCACACTGTATTTCAGCATTCATCAAGCATTATGTCTTTCCTCATAAAGACATAAATTTCCAGATTCATAAATATCCAGATTAATTTAGAGAAGCTCAGAATTAAGAACTAGTGAACAATGCAGGATCACTGAATTTCAAGTGCTGCATTTATAGCCTGCTATATAGAGTTCAATGTGTATTGGAAAAATCTGAGAACCTTGGCCTGAGAACCTTGACTTTTTCTTCTCAAAGATTCAAATCTTAGAAAGGAAAAAAAGTAAACATGTTGAAAATTATGTTAGAATAGAACAAGTTTTCTCAACTGCAGTTTACACGTAATTTTCTGATGTTGGAACTGTGGAAATCAGTTCTGTAGATCTACATGGAAATGGATAATCTGTTTCTGTTTTTCAGATAATTCCTAATGACATCCAAGGGTTTTTTCTGCCTATATAGTCAGTTTCTCTGTTTCGCACATACATTTTCAGAATCTCATGTTCTAGTTAAGAAAAAAAAAATAAATAAATAAAAGTAATCTACTAAATCTTGTTATCTTATTTAGCTATATGCTGCCATTAAATGGAATCTTTTTCTGGTTTAGAATATCCTATCCCAGGTGCTGCTCCCTAACACTGAATTGCAGCTTATGACTTCTCAAAATAGGGTGCCAAGGGAAACACAGTCCCATTTTTGCCCTGCTCTCATCAACAGAAAAGGTCATCTATGGGAAACAGAAATCTCATCTATAAGGAATAGAATGAAAATAAAAAATACTCAAAATATCCTCTCCTTTTTTTGAGTAAAATGATCAAATAATTATTTTACTAATAAGGAAGAATGCAAATATGTAACTTTTTGGATGCTACTTTAGTAACAATGTATGACACCAGTCTGTGTGAATGCAAAATGTTGAAAAATGTCAGGGAGCAATCCATGTCAATTGCAACCATAATGAAATACTTTGCAGTCCACTGATTGCCTATCACAATACTGTTAACAATTTTCAAATAAGCCATTGAAATTTTATCTCATTCTAGAAAATACAGTATTATAGGATAGAAGAAACTAAGTTCTATAATGTAGAATGTATGCACGTTCTGTCATATAATTACACATATACATTGCATAAAGGGAATGTAAAAGAATAGAAATGCAAAATGTTATTTATTATTTCATAAAGCCTTTGGGATCTTTGTCTTTTACAATTTTTCTTCTGAGTGTAGTATAAAGCCCAATATTTAAAATATATTAAGCATCATGGTTTCATATGCAAACACTTATTGGAAACCTACATTACAGTGACTCATGCAAATGAAAGATTCATCCTCTACTTCTACTTTGCATGTGTAAAAATTGCTGGGTTTCAGAAGAAAAGTGGCCCTTACTCTCTTGTACTAGAAGGTACACAAGATACTTCTGCAATTGGCTTTCATATATTTGTGTTCTGCATGTCACACTCAATGTGTTCATTTGGGAGCTGTCTGAACAATGCTAAAGCATCCACATAACAGATTTGTTAAATATGTAAGGATAATGGCTACATCTATATGAGTCGTTCTGTGTAACTATCTAGCTAGACAGATAGATGGATAATTTTGGTAAATTAAATCCTCTTCCCTTGCTGATAACACATCTGCCAGCAAGTGTGCTGTGTGACAGACATTCACCCTTCTCTACATCAATACCTGATAGTTAGGCAGAAAAGAGGCAACATCATATTAGCATATCTATTTCCCTCTCTCTCCTCTACAGGTGTTAAATAATTAGTAGTGGTTGAATTATTCATTGCAAATAATATTCATTGTGAATTTAGCTGTTTTTTTTTTTATTATTTTATTTTGCTTACAAATCATTCAAGAGGCAGTCCTGGATTCTTCAAATATATTCTTGACTTATAAGTACACAACAAATATTCAGACAAATCTTTTCTGACCTAGAAAAACACTGGCTCATAAATTGATTTTTTTTCAGACAATTATAATGTATGTCTGGCCACTGAAAGCAGATGCTGTGGTTTCTCTGTTCTTGTTGTTAGACTTTAACTTTTAAAAAAAGCAAATGAAAAGTGTTAACTAGCAAATAATCTACACCTAAAAGGCTTTCTGGCTTATAACCATTTATGAGACTTTTGAGATTAGCAAATAGAATTTACAGAGAAGCTAAGAAATTTGTGAATATGCTAGTGACTCTGTTAGTCATTTTACACTGCCATTATGTAATAGTTTAGGTCTAACCAAGTGTATTTGGATAATAGGAGTTATGGTGTGACTGTCTCTGTATTTGTAGTAATTGAGTCCCAACCTAGAATGCAGCTGTAAAAGAAGCAGTAAATATAATGATAATGTAATAGAAAAATTTAGGCAAAGCTTCATAGCTTTTTTTCATAGCCCATTAAAACTGACTGGGAGAATCATGGCTACAGAGAAATATACCTTTTCTCCAGCATTCTGGATTGAAGCTTGCTGTTGAACTTCAAAGTTGAGAATATAATTTTCCTTCGTAAGCAGTATAAATTTTCCATGAGTATACACATATACAGATATACATGTCACCTACCAGTTTAAGCTAGATAAGAACCTCAGAAAATTTGAACTGAGAGAAACTTTAGCAAAATGAAAGAGATGAAAATGTGCTTATAGAAGGGAATGTTCAGACAACTTCACTATAAAGGTTACTGTTAGCCTACAAGTGAGGTATCCCAAAAACTTTTATTAAAAAGAAGTTGCTCTCTGATAAAGAGTTTGTAAGCAGCTTAGAAGTAAAGGGCTGTATACTAGGGAAGGCCATGCACAATTTCTTCTAATCAAAAACATGGAAGAAGTGGATCTTAAAATATCTTCCAGTCACTCAGCTCTATATTCAGCCAGCACAGGAGGGAAAATTATAATGAAGTCTACTGCATTCTAGCTTCTTCTGTCCTTATGCATTTTTTTAAAGGTTTCACAGTCTCCCTTACATATGAAAAGAGGAAAAGTCTGCTGATTTTTTATCATTACGGATGAGGAGAAATTCTGCTCAGTTACGGACATCCTGCAGGTTAACCCCTGCCGAGTCTATTTGCTGAGCCTTGAGAAGGTTACTGGAGCAGAAATATCACCTACCTTTCTCTACTGAGTGACTACAACGCTTGAAAAAGTTAACATTTCAAGATTACACAATATTGAGCTCTATGTGCAACCTTCCAACTATGTAAATTTTGCACATTTTATAATATGAAATGCAATCAGGTGGTCTAATGTCTGATGGCATCCAAAGGTAATTGCTTTTCTTGAAGAGAAATAAATAATTTTACAGTATTCAGCACAATGTTTTTTATCATTTACAGCTAGGCCAGTTTTGAGTCACTGTGTATTTTAATTGGTATTAGAATCATTGCTAAATTATTTTTTCTCTAAAGTAACATTAGCTCTTAGTGAAGGCTCTTGGTCTTTCTGATGGTGAAGAGCAATAGGGCAACAAAAACTTCACAACCCTTTGACCCATGGACATTATTTTTTACCATATTGATGTATGTGTTATTATCCTGAATTACAAACACGCTGGTAGCCTCATATGCCTTAGATATTGATATATCTCATGTATTGCATATACCTCATATGCAATAAATATTGATATAAAAATCCCAACAGGTAATTGAAAAGTTTCTGATGTATAAAAGTTTCTGAACATCAAAGTACTAATGTGACACCTCCAGTCAACTTCCTCATGACAAAACCAGGTTCAACATGGCAGAACGTGATGGTCCACCTGGTTTCACTGAACAGGACACCAGAGACGATCAACAGATCTGAAGAGAGCACTTGAAAATCCCCCATATGAGACTCCTTTAGAAAGGAGATGAATCTTCCCTTACTACACACAGAAAACAAAATATATATATTTATAAGGCAATTTATTCATATTCAAATTTAGTTTTCAGCTGCTCACCTGGCCTACATGGCACAAATCCTTAACAGTCTTAACACTTAAGCTACTTGTTGCTATTCTGCTGAAGATCACTCCATCATTTATGCATGTACAAATGAGCTTGCATTAATGCTCATTTTTTAAGGAAGCAGGGAAATAGGCTGCAGTACCTCACTGTATCTAATGTGATATAATTTTGACCATTGCCAGAATGGTCTGTCCTGTTCCTCTAACAATCTTCCCTTCTAGCCAGCCATTTCTTCTATTTTACCTGTGGTGATCATGAAAATGGGCTGGATCACCCACTGTCATTTTGGAGTTAGTTTGCTACAGATTCAGGGAATGAGAATCTAAAACAAGGGACGTTGGTTGCCAGTTCCAGCAGCATCTGCAGTAGCTAAGATAGAATATGAAACTACACCTTTGGGTTTTGGGTGCTTATTGGTATACCTTGCAGTCTCCAATACCAATAAGCACTTTATGACATTTTTGTAGCTTTTGTCCTGATGCACAGCATGTTCTCAGGCCCAAGAAGCTGAACCTTCTGTGTCTCTGACTCAAGCCATCTTGATCGTGTTTCTCCTAAAGTAAAGAGCAGCAATACTGTCTCCAACTGTGCTTAAGCACAGGAGTGTCCAGCTCATAACTGGAGCTCATTCCTATTTATGCAGCATAACTTTTTCTTTCCAATCCTTTGATCTCACCAGGTCCCATCAAATGTTCAACCTCAGACGGCATTTTTAACCACAAGTCTCAGAACACTGGAATACTTTTTAAATATTTTTTTTAAACTTCCAAAAAAATCTGCCTTTTAAAAGATAGTATTTTACTTTTTGCCTACTAAATTACTGAGAAGCTGAAGACAGGACTTATGTTTATTGCACCGAGACAGGTTTTTGAGCACAAATTCTCTTAAGCTGAGGCCATAATATATTTTTTTTTATCATTCCCTTATGATTGTTTTACACTATGAAGATGTGTGTAGTCCTGTTATTGCTTGCACAGGCTCAGCAATGTTGTATTCTTCTGAACACACAAAATAGTTTTGTAGTCAGTGCTGTCCTCTCTGAGGGGTCTTGATACTCTGATACTCCTGCAATGTTGTCATTTACACTAGCCAGGGCTCTGGGTTTAACTTATCCCAAGGCATGCCATTTTCCAAGCAGAGATGAGATTCTATGGCACAACACAGCAATCTAATCTTCCTATAAATTGTATGTGTATTTCTAAACTTTTATGAGTATTTTTAAAAATCCTTTTCATGTGAGGATTTTCATATTATGTATTTCTCTGTGTCCCTGGGCAATTTATAAAGTTATTTTCTTTTTTGATATTGTCATAATGAGCAAACTCTTGTTCCTTTTGGGGTGGGGGAGGGGCAGAAATTTGCTTCCACCATTAACTTTGATATTCACCACTGGAAATAACAATTGCATACCAAGACTGGTACTTGAGGCTTAACCTAAAGTGCTTTTTATTAGTACTTGAGATGGTGTCTTTACTGCTATCCTAGAACACAGACACCCTACACCCTAGCAACTCTTAGACTTGCTGTACTCGCTTTGGACTTACAAGCATATATATGTATTTTCTGTATTTTATTACAAGTAGCCAGATAATTTTAATGGATGATCATCTAAATCCACCAAGTTCTATGGGGGGTTAGAGTGAGGTGCCTTGCTTTTGTCAATGCTAACCTTAGAACTTCTGGCAAAAACAACTAAGAACCATATGGGTATTTCTGCAATCATGACCAGACTGTTAGAGATGTACTATTAGTCTTTTTTTTTCATTTATTATAATTTTACAGGTTCCTAATGTTGGCAAATACAGACTGACTTGGAATCTGTTTGAAAATGGAGGTTTTCGAATTTCTTGACTATGAAGAAAACTGATAAACAAATTTACATTTGTCTTACATTCCTTTCTGACTCAGTACCTATTCTCTACATTGAATAGCTTTTAGTTATTCAAAGTATGAAAGAAAACCTGACTATGATTTGCCTTCTATTCTAATAATATGTTTATATCATTTAGTCAGTTAATAACTTCATCACTGAACTACTGCTTGGTTGTCCACTATGCTTTTCTTTAATTTTTATTTTACTGTTCCTCACACTCTTTCCACCTAGATGCAAAAGTGAAAGGAAATATCCATCTAGATATTCTATAGAGTGGCCAGACCTGGGTCAATAACTTTCTATCATTACTAAAAGCCTTCTGAAAATAGATCCAGCTCTTTATTTCACAGATCTTGTAAAAGCAGATTATTTTATTTGGACTCAGTTCACTGAAGTAATTAAATTCAAGTTTAACTTGTGAGTGACACATATCTAAATCTTCCCAAATGTCTAAATTACTCAATCACTTGTATACCTGAAAAAAAAAAAAAAAAGTGGGAAGTAATTGATATTTTTGGAGAGGAACATGGATTTTATGGGTCTCCTACATCGGGAAATAAATATTTATAAAAATAATCTCAGCTTGAATTAGTTTTCTCCTCACCTGAACCATTTGAAAAATCTCCAGGATCTCAGCTACTGCTGCTGAAATACATAGTACATTTTAAAATATACAAAAGTGACTTACATACTGATTTTTATTTTTGATTTCAAGTCCTTTGAAATAAACGTGGAAATTATTCCTCAGTAGAATGCAATGACAGAGTATTTTTGATTTCACATAAAACTACTAGAGACTCCATACACAGAATGCAGCAGTCCACAGTTACACATTAAGCTTACCAGACTCTTACATACATCACAATTGTGCTTTATTGCACAATGAAAATACAGATGTAAAAGCCATGTCAGCAATTAAGCATATTTGTTTTGTAGTATACATTATTGTATATACAGATAAATTTAATAAATATTATAAGCATATAAAAACTTACAAGCTAGCAAAACCAGACACCAATACTCACAAACTGAAAATGATACTACCATGATATTTGTAATTGTTTGTAATAATGTAAAAAAAAAAAAAAAGTTAAAAGTTCAAAAAATGGATTCTTTTACACAGGTAGGACCTGGGAAACAACTCTTACAATACAAAAAAAAAGTTGTTCAACCTACTCAATTTATCAAAAAGGCAGACGAGGAAGCATTAGAACACTGTGTATAGAAAGGCAAAAAAGACATTAGGATATATGAGAGGCTTTTCATTCTAATTAATATTAAATATCTATTAGTTGGAAGATGATGCTAGACAAATTCAGCCTTGGAATAAAACTCATTATCCCAGTAGAAAAGGGAATTAAAAACAGTAATGGCTTAGTAGGATTTAAGTACAGTCGCCATTGCCTGGAATCTTTCAAAGTAGATCCTTCAAAACACTAGTGTTGAATATAACACTTCCACACGAAAAGCTGCCTGGGTTTTCTAATGATATGGCTGTGTTTTTATCTACTCACCTTTGCTATATACCAACAGGTATCTGTAAATCTCTTTCTTCATTCTCTTCCTTCACAGAAGAGCAGGAAGTTTTGCATTGTCAACAGCATGCATTCAGCTTCAGATTAGGACATAAACGGCAAGTAATATCTCGTGCTGGTAAACACAAATAGTCTTATTCAAAAGCCTTGAAGGATTTTTCCATTGACCAGATATATTCCAATGTTCAGGTGATTGCTAAAATTGGATTAAGTAAAGAACTTATCTACAAATACATATTACCTGAGTTTTTAGAGGGTTTTTATTACTCTAGCACAGAAAAAGGAATTCCTTTGGAATTGTCTTATGATTATTATAGTTTTAGAGAGTTTAAATATATGGGTCAACACGTAAGATAGTAGTGTCCACTATATTCAATAAAGAATCAACCCACATAGTACATGAACACCAGGAGGTATCTGAGCTGAGAAAATGTAGGTAGACGCCTCCTTTAGAGTGAACTGAATAGCTATCTTCAACTGTATAGACTAAATTTGCACTCTTATGGGAATTTGTGTACATAGCTCAGATGGAGACGCTTTTATTTAGTTGTCTACAGCTTGCAGTTTATCCAACCTTGTTAGGAATGCACAAACATAATGATCTTAATCATCTGATATTGTGGGTTACAGGGTGTTGAGACCAGTCAAGTATCATCTATTGTCTTCTAAACCACAAAATATTTCAGGATTTCACTAAAACCCTGGTTGCTGGACTCAGTGAAGTGACCACTACAGCAATGTGAAATTTAGTGGTGTGTAATATATAAGAGACAAGACTAAATGATCTCTTCCTTCTTTAAATGTTATTGTGGTTCCTGAAGCCTGAAATGATGGTTGGTGACTTTTTGTTGCTGTTGTTTTTGTTTGGTTGGTTGGTCGGTCGGTTTTGTTTCGTTTTGGTTTGGTTTTGGTCAGAGCATATTGTTGGTTTGAAAAGAAAACAGAATGAAAATTCACAAAGTGTTTCTCTTTATATTTATTTAGAGATGTTGGCATTATAGTCCTGCCAAGGACATGGCTAGACATGCTCTTTTCCTTTTCTATTAATAAAGAGCTTCCCTTTAGATAACGTTTCTCTACAGAACTTACCAGCCCTGAAATTTACAGTTAGTTTATTCTCTGAACTAGCTGTCCTAAAAGATGTTTGTTGGAATAGTGCCCAAGAAACTAAGATAACCCTTGGGAAAATAAATGTTTCCAAAAGTACTTACTACTTAGCACCTAGTAGATTTTTACTTTTCCAAAGTACAGCCCAAAATTTCACAGCTAACATTAACTACGTTACTACTTGTGAAGTGGCATCATTTCAGGATGCAAATGTTCATACAACCTATTTTCTATGAAACTGCAAGTATGGGGTTTTCAATCCTTTAATGAAAGTGTTTTTTGGTGTTTTTTTTTCTTTTTGGTTCCCCAGATAATGCAATCCTGATCTTGAACTTAATACGTGAATTCATTTGAAGTGATTCTGTAGAGGCTCTTGGCTTGTTTGGCACCACATCATCTTATACAGATGGAAACTCCAACCAAATCTTCTGAACATGAACGTTCACGCTTGTCTTGCTAGAATTGCTCCCAGAGACTTGAAAGTTTCCCATTAAATACAGTGCTCTTTTCACCTGACCTACCTGCAGACTAGATATATAAATAGTTCAAAGATACCTATCTTATCAGTACAGAATAACATGTAAAACATGAAATAATGACAGAATGTCTGTAAAAGGAAGGAAAACAGTGATGGAGTAGAAAAGAGAGAGAAAAAAGGAATAATGAGATGGGAGAAAGTAATGACAAGAATGAGAGAAAAGGAAAGGGAGACCATGGTGCTATATCTCTGTATGGTTAATCAAGTGAAATTTTATTTGATGTAAAATGTGTAAGGTCATCTTCAGGCACTAAGTATGTAACAGAATACAAGGCAAAGACTGATAACACTCTCAGCTAGTAAATTCAATCTACATGTTAAATTTAACCTATGCACAGTTAGGAGCTGCCTCCCCCCAAGGTATTTGTTATGCTGAAGATCCTTAGTTGCAGAAGAGGGGAAACAAATAAACCATTGATGCCAAATGATTTTTCAGTGCCAAAAGTAGGATGGAGCCAGGAGGATGAGTTAGATGTTTGGTGTGGATTCAAGCCCTGAGATTCAGATATTAGTCCAGTAGTCTTGATCCCAATGAACTGAGGAGGGAATTTAAATAAAAAGGTCCTATTACAGAGTTCTTGAAATACTATATCTGTCCTGACTAAAGCAAAACTTATAATCATGATGAAATCAAACATTGTTTTACAAATTAAGTTGAACAAATTTTTTGAGGTTTGGATTTGGTTTTAGGTAAGGGTTTGTGTGAATAATAACTAAGAATTATTTCAGGTAGGACTCCCCCTTCTCTGGTGTCTTGTTGTTAATGTGTTCCTGAATTGTTGCTCATTTTTTTTAAAATAAGTTTGTTCTTGCAGGTTGCTGAGTGAAAGACATACATTAACATGGAAGATGGTGAAACCAGCTATATGAAAAGGGCTCTCAAATGTTGAACAAACACAAAAATGATCTGTGGCATTTGCAGTCATCATAGGACTACTTGTCACAAAAGTAGGTAGAATAGTTTCAAACGGAAGTGTGGTTTCAGAGTTACCACTGTCTCTTTTATTTCTGTAGGGGGTTCACTCAAAAGACACACTCTGCAGGACCGAGTAGAAAAAGCTTCGATTAGGACTGTACAGTATGTGACTAAAGGATTTGTTAACCTTAGCGCTTCAAAGCACACTTGAAAATAAGATTCAAATGGGCTCTTTCTTTCGTGGTTCTGTAGTGATAAACGAGTTCTCCATGCACCAGTGCTCATGATTACTACCTCTCCAATGTAGTGACTCTGGATGAACGCTAGATCGGTCTAAGTAATGTCCAGCACATTTCATCCATACTAAATAATGTATGTCTTGGCAGGCCTCTCCTTTTTGCTTAGGAAAAAACTACAAGTCTAGTCATAGCTTTCCCGGGGTTATATCATTAATCTTCAGGTACTCCAAAGAATTTGCAAGCTTTTACCAGTAAAGAAGGGAAGAGGAAGCCCAATGGGTAATCGTTTATGTTTATTTGTTGTTTCTTGTTCCCCCCCCCCAAAAAAAAAAAAAAAAAAAAGATGTGGATTTAAGATTAAATAATGGTTTACTTTAAGGTTCACTCATAAGATGTGTTTCAAAACCCTTATGTGTGTATCTCTCTAAGAAGCTTACCTCTTAATGATCAGTTTATGAATTACTGAAATAATTCATGACATGCCGTTAGGATCAATATCTTTAAATGTGCTTGTGGTAACATCACTCGTGATTCATTTCAATATAGCAAGTGGAACCATCCAAATACTTAAAGTTATTCACAGGAGTAACTGCCTAGTTACTCCTGCCTTTACTGTTCATGGTTCAAATTAAGTGAAATACCTCTTTTGCCACTGGAGCCCCCTGAATACATTATTTTTAGGGTTCTTCTGATTCTGACAACAGTGCATCATTAGCAATGCTGGGTGTGAGCATTCCTCCCTCCCTCCCTCCCTCCCTCTCTCTCTTTCTCTTCATATAAGAAAAGGCTCCAAAAATTTATTCTTCCTCAAGAGTGAAGTACTCTGTTCCACAAATAGTACCGGCAAATGTCTGCCCTTCAAAGTTTGCATGAACCATCACTTTCATGTCTTGTCTATAACTGATAGCTCTTTGTCCTGGTGTCTAGTCACTTGAATCAGGACTTTCTACCCTGATGGCTTCCTTTTCCTCCTCAAGAGCTGACTGGCCTTTCAATATAAGTAAAAAAATGTAGACCCTAAACATTTAGAGCTTTGCCTCTGCTGCTTGATGCTCACCTTAACATGAGCTGGCAGTGTGCTCATGTGGCCAAGAAGGCCAATGACATCCTGGCTTGTATTAGGAATAGTGTAATCAGTAGGACCAGGGAGGCGATTGCCCCCCTGTACTCAGCTCTGTTGAGGCTGCACCTTGAGTACTGGGTTCAGTTTTGGGCGCCTCACAACAAGAAGGACATTGAGGCCCTGGAATGTGTCCAGAGAAGGGCTACAAAGCCGCTGAAGGACCTGGAACACAAGTTCTATGAGGAGCAGCTGAGGGAACTGGGGTTGTTTAGTCTGGGGAAGAGGATGCTCAGGGGAGACCTTATTGCTCTCTCCAACTACCTGAAAGGAAGTTGTGGGGAGCTGGGAATCGTCTCTGCTCATGGGTAACTAGCGATAGGACTAGAGGGGATGGCCTCAAGTTGTGTCAGGGGAGGTTCAGGTTAGAAATTAGGAGACTTTTCTTCTCAGGAAGAGTGGTCAAGCATTGGAACGGGTTGCCCAGGGAAGTGGTGGCCACACCATCCCTGGGGGTGTTCAAGGAAAGGTTGGACATGGTGCTTAGGGACATGGTTTAGTGGGTGACATTGGTGGTAGGGTGATGGTTGGACCAGATGGTCTTGGAGATCCTTTCCAATCTTAATGGGTTGGTTCGGTTCAGTTCGGTTCAGTTCGGTTCTATTCTATTCTATTCTGTTCTGTTCTGTTCTGTTCTATTCCATTATTCAAAGGAAGCTGTAAAATAGAAAAAAAAAAGAAAAGAAAACAAGAAGTAATGATGGAGTTAAAATAATAATGGCTGGGCAATGAATGCAGCTCTATCTAGTCTAGAATAGTTTATCTAGTTTTCCAAAAGCTACCACCTATAAAAAGGGAGATCATAATTTCTTGAGAAGTAGTTTACATGAATTAGGCTGGAGCACATTGTATTTCTACCTAGTCTTAGTAAACATACATGATAAAAGGACAGTAGATACAGCCAGAGAAACAGAAAGAAGGTTGATGTGATAAGAAAACAGATAAACAAACAAACAAACAAAACACACCTTTACAAAGGTATTACAAAGGCCCATAGAATCATAGAATCGTAGAATCATAGAATGGTTTGGGGTGGAAGGGACCTCAAAGATCATGTAGTCCCACCCCCCCAACAGGCAGGGACACTTTCCACCAGACCAGGTTGCTCAAAGCTCCATCCAACCTGGCCTTAAATAATTCCATGACCTGGCCTTAAACAATTCCATGGGTGGGGTATCCACAGCTTCTCTGGGAAATCTGTTCCAGTGACTCACCACCCTCTAAGTGAAAAATTGCTTTGTTATATGTAATCCAATGCTACCTTCTTTCAGTTAAAATCATTGTCCCTTGTCCTATCACTACACTCCCTGATAAAGAGTCTCTCTCCAGCTTTCCTGTAGGTCCCTTTTAATTACTGTAAGGCCACTGTAAGTTCTCCATGGAGCCTTCTCTTCTCCAGGCTGAACAATCCCAACTCCCTCAGCCTGTCTTCACAGAAGAGGTGATCCTGATCATCTTTATGTCCCTCCTCTGTACTTGTTCCAACAGGTCCATGTCCTTCTTATGCTGGGGGCCCTGAAGTACTCCAGGTGGAATCTCACAAGAACAAAGTAAAGGGGGGAATCATCTCCCTCAACCTGCTGGCACAGCTTCTTTTGATGAAACTCAGGATACAGTTGGCTTTCTGGGCTGCAAGTATACATTGCCTGCTCATGTTGAGTTTCCCATCAACCAACACTGCCAAGTCCTTCTCCTTAGTGCTGATCTCAATCCATTCTCTGCCCAGTTTGTGCTTGGAATTGCTCTGACCCAGTACCTTACACTTGGCCTTGTTGAACTAAGTTTGCACTGGCCCATCTCTCAAAACCCTCTGGATGGTATTCCTTCACTCCAGCATATCAACCACACCACACAACTTGGTTTCATTGGCAAACTTCCTGAGGATGCACTCAATCCCACTGTTCATGTCACCAGCAAAGATGTCTTTGCAGCATCAGTCCCAATACCAAACCCTGAGGAATGACATCCGTCACTTTTCTCCACTTGGATATTGAGCCATTGAACACAACTCTTTGAGTGAGACCATCCAACCAATTCCTTACCCACTGGAGTGGTCCATCCATCAGATCCATGTCTCTCCATTTTAGAGACAAGGATGTTGTGCCAGATATTTTGTACAAGTCCAGGTAGCTGATGTCAGTTGCTCTTCTCTCATTCACCAATGCTGTAACCCCATCATAGAAGGCCACCAGGTTGGTCAGGCACAATTTATCCTTAGTGAAGCCATGATAGCTGTTACCAATCACCTTTTTTTTTCCATGTGCCTTAGCAGAGTTTCCAGGAGGATCTGCTCCTTGATCTTGCCAGACACAGAGATGAGACTGACTGGCCTGTGGTTCCCTAAGACTTCCTTTTTTTTCCTTTTAAAAAAATGGGGATTTTTTTCCCCTTTTCCAGTCAGTGGGACTTTTTGTGATTTTATTCTTATCAGAATGGAATCATGAAACAAATATGGTGTGCTAGGCTTTGTATATGTTTATGTCTGTGGATATTTCCTTCAGACCTTCACTTTGGTTCTCTGGGATAGGATTATATGCCATTACAGTATATAAACTTTCTCAGCTATTGATAAATGGTGCAATAATTTGACCGTTTAAATCTGTTATGCCAACTGCAGAATAGCACATATGCTCTCCAGCTCTTGAACAGGCAGAAAAATCTATGTTTTAATTCAGCTTTGGTTTCAGTGATCTTTGCTCCCACCTGGTGACTCTAATTGACACTCTTTGCAGAAGCTGGAGACAGAAATTTGATTCTAGTCCTTAGCTTTAAATTATACTTTTAAAACCTTATGTAGTTACAGTGGAATGATCTACTCTGAAAGTAATCTGATAAATGTAGTGGAAATACCTATTTCCACCAGTTATAATGGTAATGCATATAGGAGTATCACTCACAGAGGACTGTCATGCAGCCACTGCTGGGACAGGGCACAGCAGGCTTGCTCTATCTGCTGTGCTCACAACCTGTATTTAAAGCATAGGGAAATGAGATCAGTGTTTTCAACTGGAATTGCAGGGAGTGTTATGCCATCAGTGGGTGCAACATACCCTTGCAGCTTGAATTTTAACATGGGTGTCCATGTCAGCAGGAGAAGGCTTAGGTCTCTGTTACTTTCTCCATTTTGTGCCATGGAAATCACCATCAGGACAATCTTGCTGTTGGAGCTGTGAAGCTCTGAAGCCATAGATTGGGAGCAGGTTTTCCACATGAGCTTGGTGGGATGCTTCAATCCTATAAATCGACCAGCACTGTGTTGTTTTTTTTTTCAGTGGAGAATTGTCAGAAAGAATTCCCAAATTTCTACACTGATCTGCATTCTCTTCAGGACTCTGAAAGACTTTGTTTCTTAGAAAGATATTGTTTTGCTACCAGTTCGTATTTGTTTCTTATGTGAATTCTGACTTCAGTGGGACTTCATCTGAATAAAGATGGAACAGCACTGGCAAAAATATCTAAAAGGAGAACTTTGTGTATAGGATTGGGGGTACCCCAGGTATCTTATACAGGCAGAAAGAATGGGGCAGGCATTCTGGGTCACTTGCACGGTGGATAAAGAGCAGAACAGCATGGAAGTATCCTGGGTTGCTTGAGGGAAATTGGAGGAATGATGTGAAAACTACAGAAATACAGTATTTTCCTGATGAAGTTCCTAGGTAGCATGCATATATTTTTATATCCATTCACTGCATCCTCTATGGGGTCAGCAAGAAGCAGGAGACAGAGCCTTAAAACCACATCAGATAAGCTTGTGTCTCTTCTCCAGCGTTTCATACAAGGGTAAAAAACATCCAGCTACACCTGTTTTTCTTCTCCCTTCAGTGCAGCGTTGCAGAACAAAAGGATTGAGAATCTGGCTGTTAGTTTGTATCAGGAATGTTTGGATAAAAATTAGCTCAGAAGCTTCTGTTTCAAGTTTGAATATATATTCCTTTAAAACCACAATTTCCCATTCTCAAAACAGCAATTTTAAAGGAGGCTCATCCTTTCCTAACAGATGGATTTGGTTTAGTTTGCTTTCTTCCATTGGACTACTTTTTTAGATTAGATCATTAAAGAGATGAGGCCCCAGCTCTTCTACATAAACACTGAAGACCACACAACCTTTCCATAAAATAAGGACTGCCAAAACCTATTCACACAGTTTTCTGTACTTGCCCTGCCTTGCTCCCACTGATAGCAAATCTGCCACACTCTATATATGTTTTTTTTATGAAGCACTTTGGGATACTTCAAAATGAAATTCTTAATAAAAATGCAAATTATTATTATTGTAAAAACATGTTGGCCCACTGTGCCATGCAACATTCTCAGGAGCAGCACTCTTTCAAAATGGGATTTGAAAAATAGCACAGAATTTATCTTGAATCAAATGGCATTATGTATTTAGTCATTTACTGAAGCCACTTGGTAGAAGTTGGGGAAAACATTAGTTAATCGTATTCACATGGGGGTTCCTGCTTATGCAGAAATACTATTTTTTCCCATTTCTTAGTTTTCCTTCACTCTAAAAGACCTGTAATGCTTCAGCCACCTATTGAGCTTGGAGCAACAGCTTTTTCTGTTAGACGCAATGCGTGAACCAGCCAAAAGAGGCTGCTTAAATTTAGCATAGGATATTCCATGCACTCAAAGGAGCACATAGGAAAAATAAATAGTATCCACAGCATGAGCCATCTGCCTCAATAGGTCTGAATTCAGCTCCCCTCTGAAGCAGTGAATTAGCAATATCTTGGCCTGTTAGTTCAGCTGTTAAATGGTTTTGGTTGGGTTTTGGGAGAGCATTTTTCCCCCTAAAAAAACCAACAACATTCCTTCAGGTTGCTGAAATAGTTTGGATCAAACTTTCAGATATATATGGTGCACATGCAAGGTGACAATTAGGCAACTTGTAAAGAGAAATTCTCTACTAGTGGCAGTGTTGGCTGCTCATCATTAGGATAGCTTGAGATACACACCAGCTGGTCTAGAATGGCTCCCACAAGGGTCCAAGGGACTTCTAGTTTTTCATTTGACAAGGAGACAAGGTAGAGCAATGGCACATCCTTACAAAAACACTTTTGGACTTTGTTTTATAGTGATTTGCCCTTCCAGCATCATACATACTTTGATCGGGTTTCCTTCAGCAGAGCCTGTATGAGATAGGATTTATCTTTATACTCAGAGAATCCCTCTCCAAGTAGGTATTTTCTACACCTTTTTTTTTTTTTTTTTTTTTTTCCTGTGGCAACTTTGCATTAATTCATATTCACCAGTACCAAAGTAGACAGAAATTCCTCACACCTGCAAACCCTAGAAAATAGATTCATAATATTTTTCACTTCACTAGACACATGACACCCCATTCAGGGATTTATCATAGTGATGACACATCTTATTAGAGAGGTTGACTCATGAACCAGCTCCCTTCCCAGTTGTGATCACATAGCACCTAGCTGGCAACTGTAGCAATTGCAATCTTAGGTATTTAGAGTTTTTAGAGCTTTTTACTGCTATTTGCCATATGGAACCAAGGTCAAGAGATGACATCAATCAGCTCATTTGATAACTGAAAAGTGGTTTGTAGACCACAACTGGTCCATATGCCCATTGTAATTAAAACATTGTATTCCAAAACAGTAGATTCCAAAGAATAAAAAAACAACCCCTCCAAGCGTATTGGAAATGTCCTAATGGGGTTGGTAGACAGTGCAATGCGGAACACTGCACTCTTCTGCGGAGGCCACCAGAAGCAAGCAAGATATTTTGGGCCTCTAAAATCACTCAACTGATCACTAGCAATTGCACTGCATAGACAGTTTTTCTGTTGTTTATCCCTGTATGACACAAAGCTGTTTTTCTCCTTGAAAACTGATTTTGTTCCATAGTTGTATTCCTCAGTAGAAAAAGAAAACAGACGGGTACCTGGGGATGTCATTATTTTGACATTATTAGTTAGCAGAGTTAGGAGAACCTACCTAACTCTGAAAGAAAGTTAGGTGCTTCAGGGAAGCACCAACATTGGTCCAAATGTTTCCTTCTTTTTTTTTTTTTTTTTTTTTTTTTCCAGAATGGCTGACTGGCTGACTGTCAGACTAACAGGAAAGAACTTCATTGTATGGAAAGGGGTGATCAACTTGAGTAGTTGGGAATTAAATTTGATTCAGGAAATTTACAGTGTGTTTCCAGTTTCTGAAGTGGCACAGCAACACACCCTAACACAACTCTTCAAAAGAAGTAAAGTAGACAATATTAAATGTGGAAGGAAGAAGGACAGAAGATGGTGAACAGTAGAACAAAAGTCCAACTAGTCTGGTAGACTGCAGCACTCTATTGCTTCAGTATTTCCTTAGATAAAGCCGATATTTCTATGTTTTTAATTCTTGGATTTTTTCTTCCATAAATTTAGGAATTTAGGTTTGGGAACAGAAGTGGCTAGAACTGAAAGTTTTCAGAAACAGATATATTTCCTTGTTCTTTTACAAAAGCTGAGTTAAGTGAGAATTAGCAGGAGAAAAAGCTCAAATGATTTAGAACAGTTGGATGTAGTTATATGGTATTTTTGATGTAAAGATTTCAAAGCTCTGTTCAAAGAAAGCCCATTATTACTATCCCCACTGTGCAGATAGGCAAAATAAAGCACATAAATGTACAGATACTGACCGGAAGTCATATAGCTATCAAATAATACAACTGGACATTTATTTCAGAACTTAGCAAGTAGGATTTTTTAGGCAAATAGTAAAGCCACTAAACAAAAATCCTAATATTTCAAAACTTAATATTTCAAAACGGAATCACAAAATCACAGAATTGTAATTATCTTGATAGTGGGAAAGCCAGGAATACTTCCCACTGCTTCCAAGTGATCTGCGTCTACTTCAGTGTAAGAGCAGAACAGACACTACCATTGCTACTTGTTTTCTTGGTTCTCATGTAAAGTAAATCCATAATGCAACCTGGGAAGCAGCCACTACATTCTCTAGCAGATCCTGGTCTGGACAGCTGGAAACAGAGTTGAGGAGTTTTTCATGATTTACAGCTACAGGAACCAAAACCAGTTGCAAATTCTCAGCAGGAAATATTTGTGGCCAGAAAACTGGAAGGATGGGGAAACATAAAATTAATCTGCAAAGATTCATTTTAATATTTTAAAGGAAATACCTCATTTGAACAATTATAAAATAGTTCAAAATATTTTTTTATCCTTTTCAATTTAAATTATTATTTTGCATTTTCATTCTTCCAAGAAAAAATACTTTTTTTTTTTTTTTAACGTTCAGTTTGAGGTAAGGCATGATTTTTTAATTTTAAATTTTGTTTGGATTTTATTTTAGTTACAAAACTTTTTTAAAAATATGCTTGAGACCTTTTTTTTTTTCCAGTGCCTGGGTTTGAACAATGAATAATAATAATAATAAAAAAAAAAACAACACATTGTTTGCCTAGTTATGTTAATGAGTGCCAGCTCAATGAGCTTGCCTTTAAATGATACAACCTCTTCATTAGTCTCTCAGAATGCTGGAAAACCTTTAATTCTTACACTTGTTAGCAGAACTTGAAAGCAAGACATTTTGTTTAAGACAATCAAAATTTTGATTATTTTCTCAAGTACTTCTCTGTGTTGTATATGTAACAGGCAATATCAGCAGGAATTCGATTTGACATACTCTAATGTTGCATGTTCCCCAGTTAACCAAATTACACCAGCCATGTTATCACAATGGGCATGAATGATTCTAGTTCTACAGTAAACTGTGGACACCTAATGTGGTCTAATTAGGACAGCTATACACAGTGAACTAATACTGTCTTAAATCAGGTTTGTGGTGTCATTCATCGTATCACTTAAGAACTGTGCTGAGTGGATGGACTTTCACACACTTTTATATGCATTCATGTATTTGAATGCTTTGGAAAAGTAGAGCCTAAATATATCCAGTTACCTAAAAAATGGCATGGATAAAAACTCTGTGGGATTTTCGACTATTAGTGGGTTTTTTTTGTTGTTGTTGTTGTTGTTGTTTTTTTCCTGGCTGCTTGCAAGTGGCATTGTTAAGCATTACATTTAAATCTCAAGTTTTTCCCCCAAAATATTTCTCGAGATTTGGCAATACTGTTTGCTTTTTGTAATGTAAGGTGAAAAAAAAAAAAAAAAAAGTTTTTTCATCTTCCCTTCACCCTTGAAGTGTTTTCTGGAGGTTAGCTATAAAAAATTCCATCAATGAGGACCACAGTGCACAGTGGTTGGTATTGGTGATAAAGATTACATCTTTAAAAAACAGAAGATACACCATTACTGCAGGAACTTTAAGAGCAAGGAAGCTGAAATGAGCTTTCAGAATAAAAGGGTGGTTTTTTGTGTATTTTATTTTATTTTATTTTATTTTTTATTCCTGCTGAACAGTAATTGTGCATTTCCATTTTCTTCCTCTTGCTATTTCATTTTTAATACTTTTTCATAGACAGGACTTGAGAAAGTTTTCTCAATTTATGATTACTTTAGTCTAAAGTGCTGATGACTGGCATCCCAGGCATTTCTGCGGTACTGAACCACTTTCAAAATTCTATCCACACATATTCCCACAATGATAAAACGGAAGCTCTATAAAAATATGAAGAAAGACACAAAACTAAACCTTTAGCTTCTTATGGGGTATTGCTTTTTGTTGTTTTTGCTGCAATGCTGTAATTGGCCTAGTGAGATCTGATAAATGTCTTATTATAAACTTGAACATCAACTGATGGTGAAAAAATATGATGAAACTTGTGACTGAGAGAAAAGTAAAAGGGTATAAATGACTGGCAGTTCCCATTTCTTTACAAGTGTTACATTTCAGTCCCCTGCCACTACCACATGTTTCCTGTTCACAGATAATTTGTACAACATATTTTATCATTCAGTTTTAGACACAGTTGAAAGGCTTTTGCCTAAGGCTTGGAACACTTTGAAAATTGTATACCATTTGCAAGGCTTTCTTCTGCTTCACTGTGCAATTAGGTGACTGCTTTTCTGCAGACACTGGATTTATCATATGTGGAATTGGTTTTTTTCACCAAGGTGAACTGGGAACAAAAATGCAAGTACTTTTTCAGTAACCCACAGACAAGGGATTAGTGTGCCAGCACAAAGCTTGTAGGCTGCCTTGCCTGTCAGTCCCAAACTGGATGCCATTCCCTCACAGAAGGAGTATTGTGAGCCACAAAGTTTCATACAAAAAATGCTCTCCCTGCCCCTGCACTTGTATAGCCTGTATATATGTGATTCAAACTTCTATGGTGCAAGAAAGACATTGGATAGGAATACATTTTTTTTCCTTCTTTCTTTTTTTTTCCTTTTTTTTTTTTTTTTTTTTCTAATTTGCTAACACGACTTTTTATGGCACTGTAGGTTCTTTCCTTCCTTTCTTTGCCCCCTCCCCACATCACCTCCTGCTCAGTCGTGACTAAACTTTGCTCTTTTCTGAAGAAGTGTGAAGACACTGATGTGCTAAGAGCTTCCCCTGCTGGAAGTTCCTAGCAAAAGGTGCTGTAGCCAAGTAGGGATGGATCTGGGACTAGCTCCCAGTTCAGCTAATTTATGTGCTCAGTTCCTGTCGAACAGAGAGTACATAATGTGACTTGAGATGCTGATTAAATTTCATGTGTATTTCTATGTTCTAAATAAACCAAATTTTAAAGTCAGATTTGAGAGTTGGTAGTTTATAAACCTCATTACAGCAGTTTGTATTTTTCCACTGAATTATGTGACGAAAAGGGAGATAAATTCAGCTCTTTTGTATAACATACCTACATGCTTTTACAAGGTCATCTTCCCTTCCAGTAGAGAATATTGATTATTTCTTGAAAATTAAATTTTACCTATTAGAAATGTATCATTGTTCAAATAAAATGGAATTGTGAGTTTGTTGTTTGCTTTTTATTGAAGCCATCCTACTTATGGAAATAGTGAGTGTGTAAGTGCACAAGTGAGATGCAAGGAAGTCTGGCACCTTATAGCACAATGCCATCAGAAGGAAAGCATATTTCCTCAGACTACATGTCTCTCTAGCAATACTTGCAATCTATATCAATTACCTCTTCTGAAAATAGAGGAAAAGATATAATTTTGAAATCAAAACTAATAGAATTTTAGTATAATTTTTAAGCTGTCCATATCAGAAATATCGGGCTGCAAATTCCTCAGCTTCTTGAAGGGTATGTGTTGACAAAACATTATTATTTAAATACCATGTGCTCAAAAAAAGTACTTTAATAGAATTTGGAAACATGGTCACTATCTCCTTGCACAGTATGACCTAGCTGTCAGGATTCTCTTGACCATTGTGTCAGTTCTCTGACTCCGCATAGACCAGCAATGCGACTTTGGAGCAAATTGCTTCCTTGGTCATTCTCATCTCTTTTGATTTTGTCTGGATAGATTGTAAGTCTTTTTAGCCATGAGGGAGCTGTCTCAGTGATCTGAAGCAGATGGCACAGTGGATGGGCTAGTGTGGTGTTGCCCCTGTGCTGGTTTGCCCTGAGTTGCAAGGGTTTGCAGTAAGGTTGTGGTGATTTAAGAGGTTACTCAGAAGTCTCCCATCTGCAAAAGCATCTCTTCCACCACCTGAATCACTGGTCTGATCTGGGGATGTATTTTGCACCCTACTGAAATGTAGCCATTTAGGACAGTATAAGAGAAATTTCGCCCTCTCCAGCTGTAACCTAAGGAAGGCTGAGTCACAGCAGAGCTTGCTTGTTGTGAGCCAGCGAAATATGGAGAGCTCCAGAGTTCCCACAGTCTGTATACATGCAGATACACAAGTATATGGAAAGTTTCCAAAGGAAGTTCCCTTTCAATCCCCATAAAATCCCCTAGACCCAGCCAGCAACCTGAACTTGGTGCCAGAAGAACAGAGGATTTCCTTCAAATTCTCTACCTGGCTTAATGTAATTTGCTGCTTGGTAGAAGACCCAAGGAAGCTGCAAAGAAAGAACTGGATCATAGGATTTCCCAGCTGAAAGATAATGGTAAACCCAGACTGACCTTTCTTTCTGTAGTATGCATTGTGCTTTGTCCCGAATGGGAAATATGGTTTGCCAATGCAGGAGCAGCATATGTTGTAAACAATGAAAAGAATAAAGCTAAATATTATGCATATTCATTGCTTGCAAACCTAAACACAAATGTCCCTACTGAGCAAAACAGAAAAGAGAAGCTTCTGGGTCTTTTTAACCATTTCTTTTCTCTGTTGTGCAATTTGCAAAAATATACAATGGTACCTTACTTTATATATTATATGCAAGTACTCTTTAAGTAGAGTCTTCTCATTGGTACAACTTAGCTGCTTGATAATTTCATTAACTGTTTTCTCAATTATGGCTCATTTCAAGTTTCCAGATACTGTGATGCAATGGCTCTGTATGTGCACTTTAGCTTTTCTTTTTTAACTTTCCTAATCAACTATTATGACATGGGTTTCATTTCCTTTTATTCATACTGATGGGACAAGTATAGGGTCCTGCACTATATCAGAATTTTGTTTTTAATGTGGATCTTGAACAGCATAGCAATGTTCTACATATACAACACCTCTAACCTCATCCAAACTCTTAATAGTGTAACTAACATAGGGTATATTACCAAATTATTGTGCTCTCACTTACACAGTTGTTTGTCAAACTTAGTTAAGACAGAAATAATTATTTTCTTATAAAAACTGGGTCTCCATCCTGAATAGTAAACCAAGAAAATCTATTAAAATCCTGACCAAACAGGACTAATTTCCAGGACTGTAAAACCCTAATCATAACCCTATGGAAGCCAGCTCAACCTGACCCATGAATTTCTTAAAGCAGTTAGACCCAAGTGGTAGCATACTAAGGTAAACCGGGATACACAGCCAAAAAAAAATGTTACATATTTCTGAAGGAATGAACTTGCCTGTAACATACAGTGAAGAGAACTGTGGGTTAGGTAGGCTGACGATAAAAAAATAATTCCGTGGCATGCAGTTTTTTTATGCCCCATTTTTCTGTCATTTAAAAAAGCAAAATGGAATATAACAGTTTTCATTTTTATAGAATTATTGTTCTTGATCATTGTCTTGGTATGAAGCAATTGAACATTGTGTGAAATATAGTACTAACATTCAGCAGCTGGCATCTGTTGTTCCTGTGTTTTGTTTTGTTTTGTTTTCTGGATAAGCACCATACAGTAAATGAGGAAATACTCAGCAACTCATTTGTTAAAAGGAGTGGGCATACATACTCAGAATTCTGGTTATTTAAAATATTAAGATTGTGAATAAGACAAATTATGTCAAATTCTCCATGCACCCACAGAGAACTCATGTTTTGCCATTGTATGCTTGTATAATTATTTGCATTTGCTTGAAACATTCCCATATTAATTCTGAATTGAGCTTCTACTTTGCTGGTGCATGAATATAAAGATAAAAACTATAATTTCTGCTATTGCTTTTTTATTATTATTAATGCATAGCTATTAATAATGTACTATCAGAAGGATACTCTGTGGTCACAGTCAATATGGGAACTGACAAAACAACAGGCTGTAAAATAAGTAATAAGAGTAGAGTCAGGGGAAAAAAATAGTTTAGAGCTTGAATATAATACCCTGACAGACACACCATTACTTAATATGTGCATGGGTGATCTTCTAAGTCTGAGGCCTGACTGCAAGTTAAAGAATAGGGTGGAACATATATAATAAGAAATGAAGGTTAAAACATTCATTATTTAACTGCTTTAACAGAAAAACAAAATACTACTTGAATATGTGTTTTATCTGATCTCAAATAGTGTCAGCAAACAGCATTTTATAATGGATAAGAATTAAACATTACAGGATGTCTCACAGCCATGAGTTTGTATTTTACATAGGTATCATAGATGCATATGCAAAACCAGAAAAATGTAACCCATTCATTAACTGAGAAATTTTCTTTTGCATATCTAGGCTACCATTACTATTTTGGACCCTGGCTTATACTGGACGCACTAAGAGGCATTTAGGGATTTACATATTATTTAACTTCATCTTTTCATTTACATGAACTGAGCTGGCGTGGGAATGGTCCCATGTCCAGGATGTAATGTTCGTTCAATCCCCAAAAGCAGAAATCTCTGAATGAGCCTCGTACCCTAGCTATAAAGAAGGCCATAAAGAAGACTGTGGAGAGGAACCCTTCTTTCCTTCCAGACCTGCTCCTCTCTAACCTCCCCAGCTCAGAACTGTAGTTGCTCTCCTCTGACTTGTCTGGGTTGGCTGTCTCAGTGTCACCACAATACAAAGTCAACCAAATATTCAGACTTAAGTTTTTTCATTAGAATTGTAGCTTTCTAGCCAACCACTGGAGTATGTTGAAATGATTATGTGTGGGCTGAAATTTTCCATCGCTGAAGGTCAAATCTGTTTTTTGCTATTTTGCCATCTACATCCTTCAAAGGTTGTATGAGCTGGTTTTAATTCACAATAGTGCATTAGATAATTAATCTAGGAGAAATAAAATTTATTCTGGTTTAAAACTGTCAGAACCAGTGCCCACACTGCCTCCCACTGACATGAGCAAATGTGTGTGGGAGATGAGAAATGACTGAGGCTGCAGCCACCAGTGTAAGTCTCAGTTGCTTTTGAGCTAACAGAGTTGTTGAAGTTTGGAATAATCCACACCATTCAGAAAATGACAACAGCCTCCCTTTTTGTACATTTGACTGAGTCAGGTATGAACAGTTTGGTATTTTAAACTTCCTTCTAGCATATGTGTTTTGTGCCATCTTTGAACATGAGAAAATCAAGTTTTCCCTTGTGTAAAACTTATAATTTATTTTTTTTATTTTTATTTTTTTTTGGTCCTCATAATAACCCTCTACCTTAAATGCTTCAGATCTGAAACGGAAATTTGGCACGAAAATAGCCTTTTTTTTAAGAAGTGGGACATAACCTTATTCTGGATAAATTGATTTTACGTGAGCAAGATGCAGACTGAGAACATGCAGTAGATTATTTTTTTCACTAAATTGATGCATGCAGTGGTGAAATGATGTGCAGGCACATATCTGATTTGAATAAAATGAAGAAGATCCTCAAGCGTTGCATCTTTTAGGTGTAATGTGTGCTCTTTGGGATGTTCCAGAAATACTCTGTGAAAATCATCTCTATCCTAATTGAACTGTGATTTGTATTTAGAGTATACTTTCTTCTATAGCTTAAGTATGAACTCTGTGTATAAAAATGAACTTTACAGTTGTATACAGGAGTTTTCAGCATAGCTGAAGCTAGCAACACACTTGCATTGGAGATATACCCAGCAAGTGTGTACAGCTAAGCAGTTCCTCGGAGTTTTGGGGAAGAAAGATATGTGTTTTCTGAGAAATCATTTAAATACATATTTTAGGATGAAGCCACTTGGGACACTGCATCGAGATAGGAAATTAAGCAATGCGTCATAAACAGGTATGTCCAGCACAGCCTGGCTGTCTCCTGCCAGGCACCTGTGAGCTTAGACCAGATGCTGTCTAAGAGCAGACAGACTAATGAAATGAGTTATTTCCATAGATTTGTGTCTTTTAATCCTTAAAGGCTCTGCCCGGAATAACCCAGTTTTCCCTCACAGTCTCTACAACACCATCCCAGAGAAGATACGGCAAAGCCACTAGACAGAATATCATTGCTGATTGGCTTCAAGTTGCTGCCACATGGGACAAACCATACTCTACCTGGTTTATTTTTACAAGGGGTTATAGGTGCTCTTTTACTCAGTTGCCAATATTTATGACAATATTAAGTGCTTCACTTACTTTGAGGCATCATCTTTTGAATCTGCTTCATTCAAAAATCTGGTTGAACTCAACAGGCTCAAAAATCATTAGTGGGGAGTGGGTGGTAGGCAGATAAAAGAGGCAGTACAGCTGCATAAAATGTAGCAAAAAATAGGGGGATAAGATAAGGGAGAGGACACCTTTTTCTTTATGTATTGCTATTACAACAAGCGCTGCTGAACAGGTCCATGTTCAGGATCCTCTATTTCCTTAAAGAAGGAAAGCGAAGTCCCTTTGGTTCCTCAACTTCCCTAAACTTCCCTCAAATTCCCTCAACTTCCCTCAACTGCAAATGGCTTCTATCTAATGAAGGCCAACATGTGAGACAAAAGCCATCTGTTTTCAAATTTTGAGGTAGAGACCAGGATTATGGATGAGACTGAAGACTGCCTTGATTCTTTGCATTCACTTGTCATAATCTTGTTTTTCTCTACTGAGCCTTGGAAATGTGCAGAATTTACAGAAGACAGGCTTACACTTTGTAATACAGCTTTGTGTCAGCAAGCTGCCTGTGAGCTAGCCATCGCTCTGCATGGCTCACAACAGCTGCCTCTCTCCTTGTGAGTTAATCAGTGTTTGGGACCAGGCCTATGATCATCCATCGTGCTTAATTGCTAGTATACTGCTTGGCACATTTTGGGCACATGCCAGCTAGCAGTCTCCCAGGCACTGCTCAGGTAATGGGTTGAATCAAGGACCCCAGGAGACAACAGGGACAATGCAGGGAGAAGGGAATTTAGCCATGCAGGCATGAGCATGCCATCCACTTGGTGTCAGAAAGCAGCACTGATCATTACATTTACTGGGACAGAGTAGTAGATAGAGACATGCAGGGTACTGCTTCAGGCACTAAAAGCACGACGACTGTGTTATCATTGCGCTTATACTTAAGCAAGCTGGCTGAGTTTTCAGAAAAGCTCATATCCAAGGTGCCATACTACCTAGCAATTAATTAAATAATTAATTCTGGTTATTATTTTATACCATCCTTAAAAATGGTATGGAGGCATGGCAATATGATGGAAATGTCTTACCATGGCCCTGTCCAGAGCCATTTATGTATGGCTCCATCTCAGACCACAGCCGTTCTCACATTGGTTGAGCCACCCACTGCCATCAGCTAATGCAGAGTCCCAGTGCTGCCCATTTATGCAGACACATTGCCCATGCTAACAACCAGAAGGGGAAGTGGGGTAGAAGCAGCTGTGAACAGTGACTCTATCTCTCTCAAGGCAAAGAAAATTTTCATCTGCCCAGATCTACCGCAGTTATTGCTGCTTTGTTCCAGCAAATAAGTACAAAGGCCAAAGAGTGTATGTGAATTTAAGTATCCCTTGCTAGGCAAATGCATAAGAGAATTCAATTAACACTGAATACGCACTCTTAGCTCTAGCATTCAGATGGTTCATAATTTTTTTTAACTATGAAGCTTACCCTTCATTATAAGTGGTTTTCTAAGTAATACTATGTCTCTGTATATAGATATGCATTTCTACTTTTGGGCTGCTAAACTTTTTTTCTTCTTGGAAGATATTTTTAACAAGATACAGATTTCCCACCAAATGTGCTCATTATTGATGAGAAAACCAGAAACAGATAAAAGAACAGAAATGAAAAATTGTTTATCTTTTAAGAAAATGCTTAGATTTACTTAATTCTTTTGCTAACTCTGTTTTGATTTGTTTTGCTTTTTAAAAAAGGGGCATTCCTCTCATCCCCTCTATACCTATCTTTTTTAATAATTATTGGTGTCATTGAAATATATGGGTTTGCATTTTTTGTATTATTCAAGAAAAACAAAAAACATGGGGAACATCAGAGGGGAAAGAAAAAAAAAAAAAAGACATTTCCCATGAAAACTAAATTACTTCTCCAACCAGCTGAAATTGGCACCTAGGAGCATTCTGATGCTTTTCAAATTGTAGTAGATAGAGATACTTAATCACCAGATTAAGTAGAAAATGGGCACCAAGGGAATTTTTCATGGGGTGATTTAGCTATACGCAAATCTGTTGTGCACTGCAGTACTGAGGCACCCAGGAGTTGAACACTGTAGAGGCTGTCAAGGGATTAGGTAACACTGGAAATTTAAGAGCCAGGACAAAGCTAGAGGTGGGTGGGGGATAATATCCTGGTCAATATATCTACTGGTGTAGACAGATAGATAAACATGTAGATAAAACTTGCCATGGCAATGTTCAAGCAAAGTGCACCACAGGCAAGGAATTGAAGAGAGGCTCCCACAAGACACTGACAGCTTCTTCCCTTTTTCTTTCTCTTTACTGAGTATTTATTGTATTAGAAGTGTTGTGGTAAAAACTCAGGACAGAGCCCGTCACAAACCCAGACCTTCAGGGGATGTAATTGGAAATGTTTCTCATCACTAATGTGAATCCCAGTGAGCTTTGGGTGCATGCTAGTTATTAGATAATTTATATGTGTGGACTAAAAGCAATACCCCTGTAAAGTATATGCATAAGGCATTTTTATAAACAAACCAAAGGTGTAAATAAATTGCAGCTTCATGTATTCATAGAGTTAGTACTATGCATCATAAAAAGACCTACATTAAGATATAGTCTGCCATTCTCCAAGAATATGCATCAATTTCTATTGCGCTCATAACGGCTCAGTTACTATCAGTAAAGTAGCTACAGTAAAACCATGCCAAGGTTCCAGGATTTAAGGAAATTTATGTTCTTATCCTTGAACTCCTTTGCTTGGAAACGGGTGGCTGTTGGTACAGGAAGGTTCCTATGCACCACCCTAAAGCGATGAGAGGTTTTTATGGAGGACAGGGCAGCCAGCTCAGAAAACAAAATAGAACAAGTGCATTATAGAAACACGATGTGGCAGCCATTTCACTCAGAGTGAGAAGAGCTTTGAGTCCAATTCAGATGAAGCAAGAAAGCTTTGGATATTTAAAAATTTAGACCAAGGATTACCAGGTGTCTCAGGTCCAGCCTTGGTCAGTTTGTCCATGCTAAAGGTCCCTCACCACCTGCACATACCAGAGTAGCTCCCATAGAGGTGACTGCGAGGGACTCACTGCAAAGTAACTGCTAAGCTGTTGGGATGCTCCAAACACATCTGTAAACATCTAAACTGCATCAGGCTGAGAGGAGCTATTCCAGAAGGTGATTCACCTTACATGTCTCTGTTAGGTAGGGGTAAACCAATCTCTTCAGACTTATATATCTCTTTGCACTGAGGGAATTTATCTGACAAAAAAAAAAAGGAAGAAATGCCACCTACATGCTTTAGCCACTCCTCTACCCAATTTGGCAGAACCTCTCATCCTTTACATGCCTGACAGATGACTGGGCAGTGACTTGGACTTTCCCCTTGCAATTCCCTTTGGGCAGTGACTTGGACTTTTTCCCCTTTCTCTTGAAAAAAAAATAGTAATAAAAAAAAAAATGCTGGTCTCACAGCCACCTCCATGCAAATCTGGAACACTAAGAACTTTACATAGGACAGGAAATCCATTTCCCCATCACCTGCATTGTAGTGTTGGAAAAATGCTGATCTAGAAGCACACGTGAAAATAAATCAAGTCAATGATCCTCCTTAAGTTTTGTACCACAAGTTAAGCTCTACAGCTCTATATTTATCACTGGGTGTGAAAGCTGACTCTCAAAGTCAGTGACTAAAAAACCAAGCATTTCAGTCCTTTTTTCACATTGTTCATCTCTTCCATCTCTCACCTTTCTGAAGGAAAATGTAAGCTTCTTTCTGCCTCAGTTTGTCATCTTAAAATCAGAGACTTTTTTTTTTCCGCTCTCCTTTGTCCTTCATGTGTGTCCTTTGTAGATTGTAAGGCTCTGGGAATACCTTTACTATATTGCAAAGGAGATCCTAATTAGGTGCCCATGCAATACACAGGAATAATGACAATTAATATCAATATCTCAGTTCATTAGATTTACTGAGTTCTGGCCTGTTAGCTAATAGGAAAGAGTTTCTTCAAAATGCATGGAAGTCAAAGTTATTTTTGATTCTGTTTTTTGGTTGTTTCATTTGGTGCATTTCTGCAATAGAGACTGATGGAAGATTTGTTTCTGGCTGGCTTGTGCTCTGAGCTGAAAGTCCAGATTCAAGCCCAAGGAAATCAGTGCTATTGAGAGTTACTATACCCTGATATAGGCTCGGTATAGTATTTCTGTGACCACATGGCATTTGGTGCAGGAATGCCCAATTTTCTGCCAGATCTGATGCCTGGCAATTAGGTGTATGTTGAGATCTGCTTAAAGTTGTAGCTCAAAATACCTAGACTTGAGTTGACTGGAACAATATCTGTCTCCACCAAATGAACCCTAAGATCCTTAGTGGTGGCAGGAGTTTCAATATAGTAAGCCAAACAGGGAAAAGATGTACTTTGTCCTAGACCAAGTGCTGTAGAGGGGTTGGACTGGTGGGATAGGAAAGCAGGAGGCACAGTGGAGTCAGTGCCACGAAGATCAGGAAGAGTGCAGAAAGCAGTACGGTACAGTTTGCATGGAGTAACAAACCAAACTGTGTGCTCGAGGAAGGATACATCCCTGAGCAGTGTAACACAGTGATACATCTCAGCTGAGTGCTGCTTCTGATGGGCATTAAAGATCTGGCTTGACCGGCATTACATGGCTGCTGATCAGCTATGGAGGATTCTTCACGAGTGGAAGACACGATTACTTTTTATGAGAAAGATACTCTAATTATCCTGTAGGGATTCATTTTAGGTTACAGATTTTTTATTGAAAACCATTTAATTTTCAGTGGCTGTCAGTTGAGGTGGACAAAGTAAAGGAGCACAGGAAAATTACTTAGCACAGGTCCAGACCCTTCATCATTTGCATACATCTATATAATATAATTTTTATTTTCTGCTCATACAGAATGGCAGTGAAACTGCATATATATACATATATATAATACAGTGTGTTGCTAGTGACAAACCATTAATAATAGTATGAAAAAGTATATAATTTTACATTATACCTGTACTCGTTCTGTTTGAAATAAATAGCAAATATTTATTCACGAGTGTGTGTTACAATATTGTAATAGTGAAAATTCTGAACTTTAGTATTTCAAAATATCTACATTTTCTTGTAGTAAAGAGCAGGAAAATAAACAAAAAAAGATTCCAAGACTTTTGGGAAAGGATGTAAATTCTTATGCTTCAGGGCATAAGTCTGTGGATTAGAAGGAAATTTTCCCTGTAAGTCGTCTTTGTAACAGCCTAACACACAGTTTCTGGCATACTCATCTGAAGCTAGCCAATTTTATAAACAGTTTACTGAAGGAGGTGGACAGCTTGTCTGATCAAGTATGTCCTCTGTGTATCCACATGAAAAATGAGAGCTTCTTATATATTATTCCTGCTATGAACAGTTTTGTCTGCTGTAACTCTGTCCTTGATCCTTTTCCAAATGTAAATTAAACCAAACAGTAGGTAAGGTTTCCTCTTCTATACTCTTTCCCTTTTTCCTATTCCTCTCCCTATTGCAGAGGGCTGTTAAATGCCACCTCCTTTACTCTGCAGGCAGACACCACATCAGGGAATAATATCCGTAGCTCAACAGAGGCCCTTCATTACCCATTGACAGGACTGTAGAACAGAAATATCGACAGGCTGCAAGTCTCCTCTAGCTCCCCTCCCAGCGCTGGTTATCACAACTGAGGATCCTCTTCACCTCCCTGTTTAAGGGATGGGGAGTGGAGGGGCTGCCTCCCCCTGTCTCTAAAGGGAAGGGGGGAGTGAAGGGGTTGGAGAACTGGCACTGTTATAGACATTTGGTGCTGTATTTATTGCTTTGATTTTAGGCCTCTCAGTGTGAAGTCAGTGAAAGCTGCAGGGCCTCAGTACATTGGAAAATCAGACCCAGCTTGTCTTAAACTGACTATCGAGAGCAAAAAGTCTCTCTGGAAAAAATTTACTCCAGTTCTGTACATGCACCTTCTTGCCAACTTTTTTTTTTTTTTTTTTTTTTTTAGGGTATAGCAGCACTTTCCCATCTCAATCTTAATACTATATATTTTTTTTTTTTTTTGTATTGCTGGTCAGTACATCTCACATCACTACATTTCAAATCTTTCTGGGTTTATCTGCATGGAGGATGTATAAATCACCCATCCTGGGTGCTCCACACAACATTTCTTGATAGCTAAGCTGTGCTGAGGGTGAGACTTGTCATTGAGGGTTGGTGCACAGACTGTCCCAGGTCACCCGGTCCTTAAACCACAGGAGCTTTGGTTATGGCCCATTCCTGCACTAAGTTATAGGCTCTGTTTCTCTCCACAGAGTCCAGCCATCTAGAGATACTCCTGGGCACAGAGCAATTTCCACAGCAGGACTAATTTTTGGACTGCTGAGAGAAGTTTTCAGTGCTGCTAGTTCAAGTTTGGGAACCACTGGATGATAGGACAACTCACAGCTTAGCAAGCCGTGGCCTTAGGATTTTTTCAGGAAAAAAAAAAAAAAGACAGCAAAGTAAAAACATATGAGCTTATACTAAAATGGTCCTCTGACTTGGGGCATTTCAATTTTAAGTCAGAGTGGAGACTGTGGGAACTCAACATTTTTACAAAGCAAACCCAAATGCTTCAAATTGGCCACCCAAATTCAGAAGCTGCTTCTGACCCTTTTTGCTCTTATTTTTTATATGAATTATTAAACTGCTATGAATTACCCATTCATCTTCAGGCTTCTATACTAAGTCTGAAAGACTGTATAGTACAGAAAAGACCGTATAATACAGAAAATTGAGATTATGCAGATGGAAAATACTTCCCTGCTGCAGTTGTCTCCTAAGATGTCTTACAAATGCTGAGAATCCAGTCCCTGTGCAGAATGCAGCTGGGTGTTATTCAAGCACTTCTTGAGGGACGGTACACGGAGATGCTATATGTATGGAAATAGGAATATACGAGGTTTCCACCGAGAAGCAGCAATGCCAGGAAGTACTGCTCACAGGAAGGTGTGGTGCTCCTTTCACCAATTATATTAATGCTTGTCAATTTGTTTGGACGATAGTGCCTAAGCATTTTAGAATTGCTCCCCCCACCCCCTGCCCCTAACAAGAACTTCTGTTGAGACTGATGAATGTTTATGTTAGGACTACTAATATGTAATTTAACAACCCACCACTAAATTCTTCAGGTGCCTTCCTCCAAAATTCCTTCAGCTGTTCTACTAATGGCCGAAGTTTGCTGAATATGTTATTAACATCCATTAATTTAATATTCCAACAGAAATTAGGACTCTAAGCGGCTTTCTGCATTAGCTCTTACAGATTTCTCTGAAACTTTGTCACATGACAGTTTTCAATCTCAGCAAGCTACTCCAGGTCAGCAAGTAAAAGGCAGTAACAAAGCAAAGCAAAACATGTAACAAATTCAATGAGCATCTATTATCAGCCTGATTACACACTGCACCACACAGAGTCCTAATGATTTCAGTGAGGCTCCATGCAGCATAAGGAGTCTCCCATGCAGATTAGTTTACAAGATCAGGGTCTCCATATGGAACATCTCCTCCCTCCACCCCTTCCCATTCTGCACAGAGCAGTGTAAAACAAACGCCTGTCTTCTGTCTTCTTGCTTATTTGCAAGGCTTTAGTGGACTATAGGCATGTACAGTGATTTAAACAATAATTGCTAAACAAAGGTTTCTCAGTGCTATTTCAAACCTATCTTGGCTTTTCTTAGGTTGGTCACTCACTGCAATCTTCTCTGTCCAGTCACCTTTCCAGTAATCATTTTGATGCGCTCCTGCTGCCACGGTGCTCTGTATCAATGCCTGAGGTTGTACAACCAGGTTTCCAGGAATAGCTTCATGGAGTGGAAGGACTGCGTGTGCAATACTAAGTGAAAAAAAATCAAATGTCAGAAACTTCATATTGATACTTTGATCAGAAGCAACATGAGACCAAAAGTTTTTGAACAACAAACCATTTGAGAGTGTGTAACATGCTTGTGAAAATATTCATAGCATAATTAGATAAATAACAGATCCAGTGTCTATTTTTACTTTCCCTTGATGAGAAGCTTTGCAGGAGAGACTGCTGGTAGTTAATTCTCCCTAACAACAATCTGTGTAATCACAAACCCCAATTAGCTGTGCCTGTTCTATGCTATACAAACTATTTCCTTAGCGCTTCACATCACTACTTTGTAATTAGCTTTCATCTACACGAGCTTTGACTAAAAAAATATAAAAGAGTGTAAGTGATTGTACTGCCACTCAGTATTCTGCGAAATAATCGCTAGCGATTTCAATCAGATTAATTTTATCACCCGTATTAAGGAAAATTACCTCCCTCTTCACTCTCTACAGCTGAGGGCTATTTCATTTCCTGAGATGTTCATAAAAGCATAATATAAAGCAATCTGTAATTGTAAATATCCTTCCCTAATAACTTTGAGATATTTCCTTAATACATCTTTACATTTGGAGTTTCCGTTCCATAAAATACAGTAACAAGTGCTCTATTATGTTTTAAGTGTGTGCTGTTAAGCTGGACAACTTAGTGCTGTCCTTCCTGTTTTTACATAGGGTTATATTTAACTTGCAGATAATGGGAACAAGGTTTAAAAGTGATGGAGCGGAATAATGGCGTTACAGCAATAATATATCTTGCCTTTGTGAGGAATAGAACTTTACGGCCTATTTCAGGTCAGCCAACACCAATTCCATTTTTCACAGCCTGACAACTTTCACCTTCACCCACACTCCAGGTGGGTATTAAAAACTACTTTCCAAACAAGGCTGAGGTTTGGCTGAACCAGTGCTCTAAACCTGGGGAAAACACTCGTAACACTAAAAATCCAAGTAAAATAATGAAAAAAAAATAAAAATAAAAAATAGGCAGCCTATAATATCTGCACGCCACTGGCTTGGGTAATGAACTTTCCAGGTACTCGTAGAGCAAAGCAAGCTGACCAGATCCTGCAGGAGGGGCTGTTTCAGGGCAGTTTCTGCAAAGGACAGGCTTGCATGGTCAACTTCTGCAGGGATGAGGTTGCATTAGCACAGTTTTAGCATCCATTTTATAGGAAATGTGATGTGTGTTAGGACAAACACAGCAGCACAGTATATCATCAGCAACAAGACTCATTAATCAGGCTGCCAGCACTTTTTGTTGAATGCAGTTTTAGGAGATCTGCATGTGGGGATCAGCTGTGTGGGCAGCTCCCAACCAGGGCAGCTGGAAACACAGCATGACTCTTGCCTGACTGGGTCAGACTGTCATTTCTGTCTGCAAGAGTTGGTTCTCAGTGTACCTGTGTATTTCATAAATAAATAAATTACTTTTTTTTTCTTTAAATCACAAAAAGCATTGGATGACTAAAGCCCATTCTCAGCTATCCATCTGTGTGTTGTCTAAACTGCAGGACTTTTTCCCTACCATCCTCAGCTTCATCACAGTGGCACAGGGTGAGTGATGCAGAAAGCACGCCACTCACACCAGGACCAACACTGCACAAGGCTGTTTGAAGCTGACCCTGCTCTCCTCAAAGCAGTCTTTAAGCTTTTCGGAGGCAAAGGCATCTCATCAGCCAAGCAGCCTCATTTATACGTGCTCTGCATTTTGCTTTAGCTGGCTTATCCCTTGGCCTGTCACCCTCTCCCCTTATTATTGCAGCCTGAGAGCTGTCTGTACATAGGAAGTCCACCTGTCGTGCTGGAGAGATGACTAAAACGTGATCCAAGGTGTGAGAGAGAGCATCCCTGCTGGAGAGGGGAAATCACTCTGCCTGCTGCCATGGAGTTTGAATTGTTCTCAAAAAGCAAAGGCCCTGGGGGAAATGATGTGGTTAGACCCCCCGCAGCAAATCACAAGGGTTTTTCCCTGTGAAATGTTGTGCATGGCTGCGTGTCCCTTGGCATTTTGAGACTCTGTGCTACGTGTGAGACAAAGAATAACACATCTTGAAATGTATCTTGAAATCTTGTGAATGAAGAGGGTGTTGTTAGGTGATACAGTTTTCAGTGTCATAGTGTCAGGATATGGAGGATGTTACAGATAACAGCTCACTGGAATTAAATGTATTGTACTCACCCTTCTTTCTACAGATGTAAGATAAACTTTCCAACCTTTTGAGCAGGCATGGGAAGAAACTCATTCTCAACTGGAACAACATCATGACTATCTGCAAAGACGCTTTTTTGTATACGTGGATGGGACACACCAGATAGGCTGCCATGGGTTAATTTCCTTTGCTATTCACTAAGACAGAGGACAGATATTTAACTGCCACAGTTTCCCAATATACACATTTCCATAATGGTTGAAGACACTGAAGATCATATTACACACTGCACTTGAGCATGACAGAGGCCATAAAGGCTCTGACAGAGTCCCTAAAGAGAGCGACTTTCAATTGCCTGAGTTTCTGAAGGAATCACTGTGCCTGAACCTTTCCCAAGGACAGTGTCAAAGAAGAGGCCTGGAGCTGGTATATCTCCACACAGACCAGGGACTCCTATCAGAAGAGTCAGTCTCCACTTTCTTCTTTTCTGTTTAAGGAGAGCCCAGGGAAAGGGGCACATCAAGCAGAAACACTGAATCCCCCGGGGAAAATGAGACAGAATCACTGCAAGAAGAAAGGCTCCAGTTCATACATCTCTAGAGAAACTCAAACACATGCTGAATTTTCAGTTTTTCATATTAAAATTTCCACTTCTGACAAAGCTGGCTAATAAACAAAGTCACCTATTACAGTTGTACAAATGTTACATCCCCACTGTTTCATACGGTAAGGAAATAAAGTGAAACTAGTCAAAATTCAGTATCTCTGGCAAATATCTGAAACTCTTTTTATGTGGAACAAGGCTACAGCTAGGGCTGAAAGAACATGTGTTTTCAGTCCCACTGAAAATTTCACTGTCTTCATATTTGCTTTTATCCCAATTTGGAACAGAAAGTCAAACATCAACTACTGAAACTTCTGAAAATCACAAAGTTCAGAAATGTCAAAACATGCCACTTTAGTGTTTCTGATCTAAAGGAAATGCTGTATATTACAAAACTACAACACTGAATAACAGTTTTTGAACAAAGCCAAAGCATTTCATTTTAACTCAGTTCAATACTAATATAAGTCCTGCTGAAATGATCCTGATATCCCACAAATGCTGGCATTTAAATGCCTTGTATTATTAATTTTTCACTATGGACAGGTTTTCCGAGTGTGCCACAAGGTACATCATCATACAGATCCCCAGATTCACCTCAATGAAGACATCCAGCTGCATCCTTTGAAATACAACCCAGCTAAGGAGATGTTTGCATAGAAAACTTGGTCACCAGGATGCTAGGCGCCATGACACTACAGGGCAACACAGACAAATGTTGAACAGATCTGAAAAAAAGTGTTTAGGTAAGTTCAACAAGCCAAAGGGGTTTGAACTGTGTTTATGCAATCCCAGGCAAGACACTCTGCTAGGTTTCTGAAGGCTGGCAGTGTAATTGTTCACCGTTATACTGAATGACACGTTTCTGCATAGTGGTCGTTCTTAAAGATACTCTGGATTTCATTGAGGTAAAATAATATTCATTACTGAGTAGCTACACTGCAGACCTGTGCTACTTCATCATTATAAGTTAGAATACTTTGAGCTACTTTACTGAGATAAAGTTAGTTAATGACAAGTTTTCTGACCACTATAAATACATAATGCTCTCACATTTAAACTAGTAGATAATTAATGCAGAGCCAGCTGCTACTAATATACGGCACTAAGACTTGTTAATACAAGACTCTAATAAAGCTGTTAATACTGATATTACCATACAGCATTTAAAACTGTTGCAGAGTTTTCCATAGAATTGTTTCCTTACTATGGAGGGTTTTATTGCATTTTGGGTATCTTTTTTATAATTAACCTCCACCAGCATACATCATGTTATCCATCATAAATAAAGTCAGTCCTTGCCTCAAGGATCCTGCAGTCTAAAAGGCAAGAACAAGTCAAGATGTGTTAGAGTTTTAAACCAAGTAGGATTCATTATTTGTCTTATAACAGAAACCAGAGACCCACTCAAGCACAGGACTTCATTGCTGTGTGCACATTACAGGCAGAGAAGAAAAGACAGCCTTTGTCCTGAAGAGCTTGGTTTAGAATATTTTAGATCTAGAGGAAAATATACCTTAACAAGATTGTTTTTTCTTGTAAGCTTCTCTTCTTTCTGCTGTTCACTCAAACTGAAGAAAACTTGCAGTAGGGATGGATATTTAAAGGCCCAGTCAAAACCTCTTGAAATCTGTGGAAGTTTTGAAGTATCCCCTTAAAAGCTGAAATCCAGTCACCCAGATGCCTGAGGAATATCCTACTATAAATGAAAGGAAGGCATTCTCTTCTAATTCAGTTCCTTTAACAATAAAGCTAACTGAAAATGAGAATAGTTCTGATCACCAGAGTCAGAAATTGGTATTCCAACAGTTTCAGAGCAGAAATTGGTTTGCCTCCATTTTACTAAATTATACTGTTCAGTAGTTAGAAACTCATTTTATAAGCAAATACGTAGTTACCTATTTTTTAAGGCTCTGACCCGCTGCTCATCTTAATGGCTTATAACTAAGAGTGTTCCAACTGGTTGATACCATCTGTCTGAATCTGCTAGACAAAAGGGTAGCAGACTAGATCTGTGGCTCTAGCTCATTTAGTTTATATTCAAGAAACTGTGACATTAGTCTTCAGTATGGAACGCTGTTGAAATATTATGAAAGCCAAATAATTGTTTTTCTTTAACAGGAAAAAAGAAAAGAAAAGAAAAGAAAAGAAAAAAAGAAAAGAAAAAAGAAAAGAAAAGAAAAGAAAAGAAAAGAAAAGAAAAGAAAAGAAAAGAGAAGAAAAGAAAAGAGAAAAGAAAAGAAAAGAAAAGAAAAGAAAAGAAAAGAAAAGAAAAGAAAAGAAAAAGAAAAAAAAAAGAAAAGAGAAAGAAAGAAAGAAAGAAAAAAGAAAAGAAAGAAAGAAAGAAAAACCCTAATTAAACAAAAATAAAGGAGAACGACATGGCAGCTGTAGACTGTGTTACTCTCTAGTCCCTTGATATGGATGGGCATTGAAATAGCCTGTATTCTGGGAATAGGAGATTTCTGAGTGCCCAAAGTTAAAACCTTCTCACTAGAATAACATCAAGAGGGAAGGGTACTAGCTGGCTACACCACACTGAGTCTGCAGACTAGATCTCCAGGCATGTGTATCTTAGCTGTGGATGGTCCTATGGTTCGTTCCCATGTGAGTTCAAGGAATACGATCACTTCCAATAAGCAAAAAAGACTGTCAGTGATAGATGGAAAAATCCTATCTGCCACAGGAGGTGTCAGAGGACCATTCAGTGCATGGATGCTACCTGCCTTCAGGCATAAGCAAAAAGCAAGTTTGTGTCAGTGACCAGCATAGTTTCTGACATGCAATGCCCATAACACTGAATATTAAGGGTAAGAGAGATCAGTGCCTCATTTTATAGAATTCAAGGTTTATATTCTAGAAGCCTGGTTAGAGCATGGTTTTCACCCAAAGAGTTAAATGCTGACTGAAACCTTTTTAATATAAAAGGCCCAATTTGCTAATGATTTGTGTCCATGCACAAACCAACTTAATAGCACAGTTTCTGGAAATACTACAAGCAGACAGATAAGTTTCACATTCATCAAAGCTGTTTAAACCCATTTGGAGCCTTTTTTTTTTTTTTTTTTTTTGTGTGTGTGTGAGAGAGAGAGAGAGAGAAGCATTAAAAAGATTTAGCAGTTTACGGTGAGATCAAGGCTATTTTCACACAATTATTTAAAATTATTAAAAACTGCCTCTGCTTTTTCTAAAATGCACATTGTGATTCCATTAGGGCAGCTCTGACAGAACTGTAGACAATGGATTTTTTTCTCCTTTTTTATTTTGACATTTTTTGGAATTGCTTTAAGGACTCTATTTTGGCCATTTGGACCAAAGCTTTCTTGTTCCCTTAATAAACAGATATTATCTGTACTAATTTGTGGAGAATAGGAAAATTATTTGTCTTTTGACACTGGTGAGTATACTTACACTCCAAACTCTTACCAACCAAAAAGCTGTCTTTAAAAAGATGGTGTTAGATTTTTTTTCTCCTCAGCAGGAGGGATGATCACAAAGTTTAGATCATGGTGAAAACTAACAAATTCTTCTTTTCTTCACAAGTTAATTAAACATACCCTCAGTTGCTGCGTAACACAGTTTTTCTGTGCTTTACAGGGTTTATCAGTCTCTGTGGCAGTTCTGAGTACCTTCACTGAAAGAAATGGATGCAACAATATTTTCTCCCAAATCTCATATGTCTTGATTCAGGCAAGACAGTTAAGCATGCACAGAACAAAGTTTCCATAAATCCTCTGTGATTCAGCCCTGCAACAGCCATCAAAATTAAAATTTCCTTTTAATCCAATCTAATTACAATTAATTGAAGTCACATGCTTTAAACTGGCTTGCCATACTGTCAACCTAATCAGTTTGTCTTATTCTAGATAAAGTTGTACCTGCTTGCTAAAGGTACACACGTTCTGGCTTCTTCACTCACCTTTGAATATTAATATACTACCCAGAAGTCAGGTGAGAGCATTTTTCTTAGTCAATACTTTGGCCTTTGGTGAAAAATCAGAATAGTTTCTTACTCTTGGTACCAGCAGTGCCCCACTAAGGCCCCTGCTTTCAGAAGTTAAAATGATAGCCATACTAGCCAGAGAAACAGCCAGACCAAGAAATGAAGCTGAAACAGTCTTTCAAGGGACTTCTTCAGCGCTTAGGAGATACATGATCCATGTATTATAAGTAAGTGTAGGAAAAGGGATGGGAAAAAAATGGTCATCAAAGTGAAGAACACACACTGGAAATATTTAGCTTGCACAAATATCCAACCGGCATTTAATGGCACCATAGGTCATTACAAAAAACTCTTTCCTCTTCCACTGTGGGGACTGCCACATAATATTATAGACTGTGCATAATACACATCTGCTTACTGAATGAAATGAGACAGTTAAAAATAATCTGAGAAATATTTCTAAAGTACTCAAAAAGGCAAGGAGGTTTCCTTCTGGTCCCACACCTCCAATCCTTTCCCTGTCTGCTCATATTCTCCTTCTTTTTATTGACTAACAAAGCTTAGCAGGTGAGACACATACAGACACGTGTATGCACACAAACACACATACACATTTGAACATGACATTTGTTTTAAAGGTTACCATGCAATGTCTGGTGGACTCATAACATGCATCTCCAGGATACTCATACACTCACTCTGTGGTTTGGAGGGGCTTCTTTTTCCCAAAAATGATTCCACCTTTGCCAGCTTTCAAGAAATATGGTAACTAGAAAAAAAAAAATGTAGCTTAAAAGTCAGAGGATATACCTGGCACAGCTAGAAGACATAATGTAGGTAAATCACGGAAATCAGCTTCTCATCAAATTATGTCTCTTCCTTTCTATATGTTTGTTTTTGTAAATATGAATTCCTTTATTAAGGATTAATCATTTTGAACATCTCATGACCAGTGCTAAGTGCGTAGAATCAGCTCACTCATGCCCTCCATTTCTACTGTGACTTTTATAAAAAGATCTGGGAGGATGCTTCTACAATATACAGTCCCCTTAATGCCAGCCTGAGTATTATCAGCTCTTTTGTTATAAATAAAATCACAACTGTTTTTTGGCAGCAGAGCCAATATAAGCAACCCACTTGTTTTCCTCTTCTCCCTTTCCAGACCCTAAACATGTTTGTTTCTACCTCTTTAACTTGCACTAGTCCAGTGCAAATATTTGGTGAGCCACGTGGTAGACAGGAACAGGGATGTGAATATGCTGAAAAAAATATATCTTTGTTTGGGGCAGAAGAGACAATATTTCAGCCAAGGCTGTCCCCAGCTGTGCTTCACCAAATCCATGCTGGTAGAAACAAGTGGCTAGGAGAACACAAGGGAGCGCTGTGGTTGCTGAAGCTATCACTGCCATTGAATTTCTACTTAAAAAAAAAAAAAAAAAAAAAAAAAAACTAAGGTCTTGCCTCATCTCAGCTTAGGATCAAAAAATTTAAGTTACCTGCTCAAGGTCACAGAGAAAGTCAGCAGAGACAGGATACAGTCCCCATGCTTACTGGTCTGCATTGCTCTGATAGAGAAATCCTGTTTGAAAAAGCCCTTAAAAAGTTTTCACTGGCTTGCTTCTCAGGACATATAATTGCACATTACTCGTGGCATTTTAATCACTTCTGAAGCTACTGTCTGGAATTGCAAAGTTATTTGAAGACAAAGCAATCTCTAGAATGCATAGTCTAAAACATGCTGAACATGGAAGCCTGCATTGTTCACTGGCACAGTAACTAGGCCCTTTTCCCCCTCCTCCCCTAAACCGAATGCCAAAAGATGTATGATCCACTTTCTGAGCCAGGTCACCTTTAAGAGCACAGTGACATGCCATAGAATTACTCGCCAGTCCTCACCAGAGATGTCTGCAAGTGCAAAGCCTGTGACAAAGGACTGAAATGACAGCACTTTGACTCACTTCTACATTGTGTTTGTTTAGGAAGGTCCTAGAAATTGTATTTCACCAACCACATTCGCTATCAACACACAATTATCTGGCTTAATCATGTGGAACAGTGGCAAATTCACCTGGGGCTTAAGAACTAATGACATTCTCGTCTGAGCTGCTTTAGTGAAATGGCCTAGCACCTGAAGCAGGAACAGCAAGATTGCTCAAGAAAATTTGGTTTTCTTTTTTCATTTCACAGCATAGGGGCTCTGCTCAAATCAACAAACGCTCCTGATTAAATAGCTGTGGTAGTTGACTTATTTGCACTTGTGTGTATGGCTCTGAATGTACATTGAGAATCCCTAACCTTTACAGGAAAAGGATTGTCTGTGACTTGTTTTTAATATGTTGTCCTTTTGACACAAAAAAATACTCAAATAATGTGCTATTTGATAAGTTTGGTATGACAAGATCTGTAAGTGGGGGTAGCCCCAAATACAGCCAAAATTGGTGCAGGGGTAAGAGAAACAAATCAAAACAAAACCACAACCTTTTCTCACACTGAATATATTTGTATCTTTTTTTGTCTGCTGCCTGGGCATGGCCATTTAAATTCTGCCTGCTCAACAGAAATTCAGACCCTCATGTTGGCCTTCCCCCCCTAATATACAGGAGATGAGTTGCTGCTGACTATGCCACTCTATTTCAGACGTTTACAGGCTGGCGAAGATGAGAAACTGGGCGTTCAGGCTCCCAAAATCTTCAGAAAAGGGGCAAGGAGGGCTCTTGGATCACCCACTTCTCTTATTTTGAATGTGGGAAATAAATTAACCCCCTTTCCGTGAATAAAGTCTTAAAAAAATGGAAAAAAAGAAAAAAAAAGAAAAAAAAATATTGAGAGAGATAATAGTAGATGAGAATTTCCTACCTTTCATAGTCACCTATAGCATTTCATGATCAAGGACCCTGCGTCCTTGAGCAAAACACCCACAGACTTGCATAGACAACTACAAAACAAGGCAGCCCCAAATCAGGTTTGTTGTGACCACTCTCCTTCCTGTGAAAATTAATTAGTGTTAACTACAATATGCATATTGGCTCAGATTGATATACAGCCAAAATTTAGTTCGTATGGATAAGCTGCACAGCCACGTACTCAAAGCTGATTCTGCATTGTACTACTACTAATATTGTATCCTGGTAATGTAGCATCATCACCAAGACATATTTATAGCAGAAGCCCCACACACAACCTCTATACCCTGGTTATGAGAAGCACTTGTGTGAGGTTGTGCACAAAGCCATCTTTTCTAGGTCAGCCTTTGTAGCCCACGTTTTGGAAGCACCGTATCCTACCACTGATTTGCCTAGCCCATTGTAACAAAGCTTTGACCACAAAATCTTTGGTAATTGCTGGAGGAGTTAGTGCTTCATGATCGCAGATAGTGCTGGACATAGTCAGGCATAAATCTGGCCAAGAGAGTCCTGCTGAAAGTTAGCAAGGACAAGTCCAATCTTGGAAATACAGAGCTAGAACACAGTCATATCCTTGGAGGCCCACAAAGAAGTTATTCAAATATGGTCACAAATGAAGTGAGTTTGGTTTGAGGTTATGCTCCAAAGGAACCGGCTGCTGACATGTCATGCCCCTTAACAGTAAAGAGCTGAAAGTCTGCAGCAGATGGACTGAGACTGGAAAGAGCAGAGAAGCAGAGTTATTCTAATAAGCTTTAATGTAAAATTCAAGCACCTCAGGAGGAAACTATAGTTTTCTCATTTGCCACGGTGTTATAGGAGCTACCCCAACAGAAAGCAAGGCAAAACAAAAATTTTGGAGGCTATGAGGGAATTCAGTTCTTCATAACAAGCCTTTTGTGCTGCAAAATGTTGGGGCTTACCTGGAGAGCCTGTTACAGAACAGTCAGCAGAATAAGCTGGTTCCACCACCACCATCTTGGAAGCCCTCACCATATTGCACAGTCCCTGGATGTTCTCAAGCTTCAGAAGACTTGTTTTCTAGCATGTATAACAACATCACTGACTACAGTTGACCTCATGGGGTCAAGAGTGTGGGGTCTCTAGGAGCCCCCAAAGACAATCCCCTTACTTAATTAACAAGTACTGGGATTGGCACTGTCTAAGGAATTGCAAGACAGCCTGCCTTTGGTCTCTGCACTGGGCTTTGCATGATTGCAGGGATTATTTCCCCTTTGAAGTCTCACTCCGTCAAGATTGTAGTTTCATCAGCATGTCAGATCATCTCACTTTTTAAATCTTAACTCACCACTAGTATAAATCAGTATAGCAAGACTGAAGTCAAACTATTACAGGAAAAAATATTGAAAGAGCATCCAGACAGTAAATCCAACTCTCTGACTTACAGAAAGTGCTTTTTCAATGTATCTGTGCCACTGCTTCTATAAGACTTCAATGTGCTCTAAGAAAAAGGCCACGCGTTAAGACTGGAGTATTTAACATCTCAGGAAAAAAAAGTAGCTACCACAGCAACTGTATTTTAGTGATAAACAAGGGGATAATTGCAGTTAGCATGGATTTGTGTGCCTTCCATGACATCAGTGCATTGCCATCAAGGTTAATTTAGCCCATGAGCTTGACAATATGAGGACACAATAAAGTCATTGTATGCCAGTAAAAGAGTGGCACTGTGATACAGGGGAAATGTTACTTACAAGTGGTCTCACCCCATGGTTGTGAGGACATTTTGCTGTTAAGGCTGTAGGCTTGGTTAAATGAGAGAAGCAGGAAATGTGAGATCGGGTGCATTAATGCAGGTATGTATGTGAATCCTATCATTAAAGCTTTTCATGCCAGTCCCTGCGCAGAAGTTACTATATGTACAGTCACTTATCACTAATACTAGGCTTCATCAGGCATCTCTGAATCAGGAAATAATATGGTAATTTTCACAGTCACCAAGTGGAAAATATTTATGGTGCAGCAGTTTAATATATCTGTATTTTATATTTCTAAGATCGTACCTGATGACATAATAAGGGTTTGAGTTTAAATAACAGCTGGATGAGTTCAGGAAGAAAAAAATAAAAAATAAAAAAAAAAAATCTGCACTGGTAGAAAGCTCACTCCTTTTATAAAAAACGTTTTCCACGTTCATCAGGACTGCCAGCCTGGGGCAAGCTTAATTAAAGTCAATGGAGAAAAAAATTGAATACTTAAAAGTGCTATTTGGGGCTCACAGAGCTTGAATGACTCAAAATATGAAATATTCAATTACTAATAATTGTGAGGTTTTGTTTGGTGAGCATTTTGTCACTCACTCCACACTTCACCTCCTTCCCCTTTCTTTCTCTGCTAGACAGAGGGGTTAAAGAGAAGACAATTAGCAGTTCAGCTCCAGGGGTGAAGAGGCACCTGTGTTTCCCTATCCCCTTTCTCTTCATCATCCTGGTCTCTCCTATTGATTCAAACCTTATGTTTGCTGCTTGCTTGCTCACTTCCTCCTTCCCTCTTCCAGGAACACACGCTATCTCCTCTCAGTCTTTCTTTTTCGCTTGTTCAGAGTGTGATCATGATTCATGAGGCGATGATCTGGTTTTGAACGTGACCTTACATTTAGCAGCTCTGTTGGCTTAGGTGCCTAAGAGAGTTTGAATTTCTTACTGACTTGGGCACGCCATTTAACAAACCCAAATGCTTTGAATGGTGATTCGGAGGAAATGATGCCAGGACTTACTTTTCAACACAAGCTCAACAGGCCTTGTAAATAGAAAATCTGTTGGGCGAGGACAATGAAACTTGAAATGGTTTTATTTACTGAAATGATTTTATTTACTGGATTGCAGTACTAGAGGAGGTGAGCTCAAATTTAAATATATGCCCTGCCCAAAGGTTCATCCTATTCCAAATATTGAGTTTAATATCAAGAGAGGCATAGCTCATTGGAATTGATGCTCCACTAAAAGAAAAATAGTGTTGTGTAAGAGGTCAAGCAATTTCCTCAACTTTAAAATTAAAAACAAATCAAACCAAGGTTTAGATCAATGTGTTAAAATAGGACACAAAAGAACTTAAGTCAGCCTGTGAGAATATTTTAAATGTTTCCTACTTTATTCCAAATATGCTCCAAGTGTTATGAACAAAGGACATACTGGGATCAGTTTGGGGCAATTCATATATTCCAGAATTACTGGAAGAAACAAGGGTAAGGTTCATTGAGTGACTGATGAGGAAAGGCTATATGAGAGAAAAAATTTCAGCATATTTTGCTTTCTTACCATAAAAGAAAATCCTTACCTGGAGAAATGGCAAATTAATTAACATATTCTCCAGTACTTAATGACACCTCAGTGGAAGGCAACTCTTAAAATGTGAAACCCTTGACTTTGCCAGTACAGAAAAATAAAGTACATGTCTCTCAGTGGGTAACAGGGACCTATATTATGTCCTACTGTTGGTTACAGAATTTTCAATATTTTCTTATCCTTTTTCACTCATATGAACTGCAGCTTATAGCAGTGGTAATCATTTCCTGTGTTTGAAAAAGAGATGAAAGCATTCATGGATGAAAGCAAGTTGGATTTAATCTCCTTCTCTCTCATCCAGTGCACTGTACTGATCATTTTCCAAAAAAACAAGACTTAAGCTCATTTTTGTCATGACAAAACTAGTTTCATAATAATCAGATGGCAATTCCTAGTGTACACAATTCTAATATAATTACCAGGAGGAAATGTAGAGGGAGTTGCAGGTTTGAGATAAAGAAAAGCCTGTGAATTTTGTATTAATGTCTCAGACTCTCTTATTTGTGCAAGTAATCAATCTTTCGGGGAGTAGAATAGTAATTCTTTGTGAAAAAAATGACAAGAGTCTGAGGAAGAAAGAAGATAATCTGAGTTTCATTCTGTACACAGCAGGTCAGCTGTGATTGACAAAGCTCATCACAAAACTATAGCTCCCAGAATAATCCCAATAGCAGAGTTTCATTTGCAGCCGAAGCAGTGTTAATGACATGTTTAACAGCTGCTTGTTGAAGTTTGGAATCTGCATTAACCTGCAGAGCAGCGAACAGAGAAATGAGGGGAAGTATTGAAATCAAGCCTTCATTATGCTGACAGTCCAGGGCAAGGGGTAGTGAGGGGTTCGTGGAACAGGAGGGTATAGAGGCCCAGGTTTGGAGGGTTCAATTGCAGATAAGGATATTCAAGGAGATGACAGCATCCAATCAACAGACACAAAAGGCTGCAAAAGGGACTGTCGTGCTTGACTCAAGACATTGAGGAAGAGAAGAATTAGACAACTGGAATGAATAAAAAGGGAGAGGTGGAAAATGAAGGGCTGGCAGCATGACTTGAGAAGAGGAGAACCAACAGCACTGTGCTTTTCAGGCTATCGCACTCTTTGGCCAACCCATTCTCCACTGTGTATTTGTTCTCTTTTAACCAAAGGCCTTCATTTTCCCTATAAAAGGCACTAATTTCACAGCATTCAGTCTCCTGCTGGTAATCCATTTCAAGATAAGAGGCAATTCCCTAATGAAGAAACAATGACAGGACACTGAATGCCTTTTCATGCCACACTAGTATCCAGTAATTAGAAATTCAAAGTCCTGATCTGATTCCAATCTTCCTGCACCAAAGTTCATGTTAAGACCCAGAGTGTGTGGTTGAGTTGCTCAGATTGCCCATTTATTGTACTGTTCCACACCAACCAGTTTTGATACTGGTAATACTAACATTAGTGACATAGATGCAAGGAGAAGGCAAAGTGCTGGAAGTCTCTGATCTCTACGTGTGTGCTTCAAAATACTGGCAGTGCCAGCAGGCTTCTCTTGATGGAGATGGAAATAATAGAGACATATACACATAGTATGTTCATAGCTTAAACAAAATGCTTCATGCTGTGCCTTGTTTTCCTGAGTAGTGGGATCAGTGATGGCTTCCATTAAATGTCATTGCAAGGCCACCCCTCACCCTAATTATGTTGACCTTTGTTTCCTGAGGGGCTGCTAAGTCAATGTTTTTCATTGGTTTAATTTATTCTCTGTTGTCTCATGGTATAAATGGGACAAATTTGAGCCTGTAAGAGACTATATAACTTAGGCCTTAAATTTGAGGTGGAAAGCACTTACTTTTCAGCTCAGTCCCAAACTGTCTTTCTAGTATTGCTTAGGTTTCCTGATAAGTAAAGCCAAGCACATTACAGCTTGACTGAAGAGCTCCCTGAGTGCCTGATAAAATGTCCTTCCAGAAGTAGGCACTTTAAAATATAGGCACATTTGTGGTTAAACTAAGTCTAGCTAGGCTAGACTCGGTAGACCGATTGCAATGCTTCTGATATACTGCTATAGTCACCTTTACCATTAACCTGAGTGACCATTCCTGGAAAGCTGGCAAAGACTTTTTACCTGACAGTAATATTCGGTATTCAAAGCCAAAATATCCCAAGGGTAAGCACAGGCCATGCACAGGCAAATACATATTTGGAGGTATACAAGTCTGACCCAAGTATTAAGGTCACAGTAATGATAAGGTCTGCCATATGAATTTCCTCACATGTCTACAGATCCAGTGTTTTGTTTGTTACCTCTTTTTTTTTTTTAATTATTTTTAGTTTGTATTTCTCTGGCTCTAGTGAGGGTCAAAATCTCTGCTCTGGAACAACATTGCCTGGGAAGCAAGCCAAAATACAGATGATGCTTTCTGAAAACAGGAGAAAGCAGAGTAACATTGAATTGGCATGGTCCAGAGGCTACAGAAGGAGTCAGAGACCTGCGTTATATAAATGCCGTCAGAGTGACTTATCATGGCCATGGGCAATATTTCTTGACATTCTTAGTCAGAAGGGTATTAGTTTACAGAAAACAAACAAACAAAAAATCAAAATTAGGCTAAATATTGAATGTTTCTATTGTCATTTTCTCTCTCTTGCTTGACAGCAAGGAAAACACATTTGAAAATATTTTGGTAAGGAGATTTTTCACAAGCACATTTGCAGACAACCTTCTGATATCTTAAAGCACATAGTAACCTATTGGTTGCAAAACACTGCACGAAGGTGAAAATAGAGTTAGAAACATATGGAAAATACAAGCAATATACATCATCTCTCCCAGGCAAAATCTTCTGCCACCACAGAAAATGCATGCACTTTATCATATTAGCTTTGTGCCCAGAAAAAGCTCCTCATCCAGTGAAAAAATTCACTTACTCTCTCAGCTGTCCTGTGGACTTAGGTGTTTAAAATCAGCCAGACTTTGGGATCATTTTCTTAAGTTTAAACAGCCATTTAATGTCAGCGAATAATATCAGATACTGCTTTTAGTCTTCTTTATGCATACCTGCTAGCTATTACATTATCAAAAGACTTAGATAGTATTGTGAATTTTTCCCCTAAAACATATGCAATGGATTTACACAGATCCTGATGGTTTTGACAGTAAAATCTACTCCTGGGACAGTATTCTTAATCCATTTTCCCAAACAAACCTGAGGGCAAAGACTGAATGATAGTAAGCTATTGAATGTGAAAATAAATAACAAACAAAAGGAAATGAGATAAATCTATGGACCAATTTGGCAGTGTGTTTAAATGCCTTTGTTTTGATTTTTGCAGCTACTTTTTTTTAATAAAATGACTAGGTTAGACAGAGAATTTTCTCAGTAAGGGCTTAGGAAGCCATATTATTTTTGGCTCAGTCTCTAATTTTGCCATGGACAGGGAATTTATTATAGAGAGTACAAAGTCAGACACAAGGTTAGTCCTTGGATCTAAATACACAAAGATACACAGTCACTAGAACTAACAGCCAATTCAGTTGCCACTCCATGATGCTTAAAAATATCATATTAGAACTGCTATTAATGTTTACTATAATTTATCAATTTCAATATTTTCTATATGATAATCATAATTATTGAGGTGTTTGGTATCATCATGTACTACTTTTGCTCTCCATATCTGACTTTATCAAGTCTTCTGTCTTCTCCTGCTTGGCTTTTCCACTAATTAGCTAATACATGCTAATATTATATTTGTAACAGTAAAAGCTCAGTTTATCTTGGCTGTGCATGAGTTGGAAGAGAGAGTATTTAGAATTTACAATCTATGGGAGTTTCCTTGGAGATAAGTATTTCCTGATATAAGCAAGCAGCATTTAAATCAAAACAGCAGCCAGTACAACTTTGCCTGAAAACATACTTTGGGAAACAATACTGAAGTGGTCAACTCTAACGACTGTGACCTTATATCAGGTCTGCTTAATGTTACTCAGCTTTGTAAGCACTTTAGAGAGGCAGAGAGTATCATTCAAAGAGCTGAAGCACAGGGAGGTGAAGGTATTTACCCAAGACCCCTCATCAGACCAGAGGTATGCCCTTCAGCCACACAGCTTCCTTATGCACAGTACTCAGCTGACTGGCTGTTGAACTAGCAAGGCTTTCAGGCTTGTCCAAGTAAAAGTCAGCCATATTCTAGTAAACTGGAATAAACATTCATAGCAATGATGATGAAGCTACTGAAATGTCCTCCAAGCCAGGAGGGGCTAGATATATAAACATAATTTAATATCATTTGCTTGTTTTACTGACCACTCTTACTGGACAACTCTTTGAAAGTAAGCACATTAATCTACAGTGGTATTTATGCTTCATCATGAACTCTCCACATCCAGTGGGATCAACTCTGCTCATTAAAAAATATTCAAAACAGAAATTGTCTAGTAGGAAAATGGAAATATGCACAATGTCCCTTCTCTTGCACCAAGGAAATCCCTTTACGAGGTTGTGTTAAAGGTAGTCTTCTGGAATTGTATACCCTTAAAGTCACGTGCAAAGCTCCAATGCTTTCCAGCCACAACACTCCCGAGCAGCTAGGTGGTATTTGTCTGGCCAGGACTGCAGCACAGTAGCAAGAACAAGAATTAATGAGGCTACAGCCACTCAATCACTCTTAAAGCTGTATAAATCCACAACAGGCCCAAAGAGGAAAGGTTTGGGAACTATCATGGAGGTTCTCTCTGCTATGGTTTGCAGAGTGATCTTCATGATAGCAGGAATGAAAGGAGGTAGTAGGATATAGCCTAATGGGAAATAACCTCCACTGCTAATTTAGGAGAAAGGAAGACATTCAAGAAAAAAAAAAAAAGAAGAAAAAAAAAGTTTGAGATCATTTTGATTTTCATTCTGTTTTGGTGTAAAAATATCCTCATATGGCTTTTTTACATTTGTTTCATTTCAGAACAAAGAAAATCAAAAAGAGAGACTCAACTTTTTAACAAATACATATAAATTACATACATGCACTATAGCCTAATTTGGTGTAAGGAAGCGAGAAGACTGTGACTCCTTGTAGTGGTAGCATATGCTATAGTTACGGTTAGTATTTCAGGGCCTTTTTCATAGACAGATAAGAATGAGATGGCAGTAGCACAAATGAGACTCGAACTCCATACCTGTCTGAACAAATTTCTTGCACTAATGGGCTGAATTACAGGAGATGATCTTGTTGCCATATGTGCATTTTGCTCCTCTTAACCATATGGCTTTATTGCTAAGCAAAATATTTCTAGATTTCTATTTTTTTCATCCTCAAGCTGGGACAAATGTCAGCATTTTGAAATTTTTCCCACATTAAGAATCAGGGGAAAAAATTGTCTCAAAGCAGTTAAAATATTTCCTTTACATCTCAGACTTTTACAAAAGTTTATAGTATAATTAGTCTAGCTTACAAAGCAATCAGTTATTTTGGCCTAGAAATGGGGATTTTTACCCAGAGAAGGTCAGAACACAATGTTTCAAAATAACATATAAGGATTTTGAAAAGTTTGAGTTTGAATGAATCAGCATATTTAACACATAGCATTTAAGTTGAATATTTTTCCAGCCAATTCCAAATAAACATAATGAATGCTTTGTGATTCAAAGGGAAGCCAATAATCTTTGTTTTGCTGCATGAATTCTCCTATGCATAGTGCTTTCCAAGTGAATAATCTTAAGAAGAACTCAATGAGAAGGGGGAAAGAAGGAAGTGATTTAGGGAAACATTCAAGTGGGAGAGGCAGAAGGAAGAGTGGAGAAGGCAGGCAGAAGTAGGTTTTGTAGAACGTCCACACAAGAATTTTCAGATCATGTATGGAGTCAAACATGGGAAGAAGCAAAGAAGATGAACAAATAATTGGTGAAGGGCAAAGTACAGTACACAGCAAAAAATAAGGAATTAGCAGAGCTTTGATAAAGACTCTGATTTCACCTGTGGTAAAGAAAGGAAACATGAAGTCTTCATTTGTCATTGACCTAGTTATGACTTAAGCAAATCATTGCTGTTATTTTGGACTTGTGACAGACAAGAAGTGCTGATGAAACCCTACGGTCAAGAAACAACATTAATGTCATAATGATCCCTTCCTCCCTTTAAACCTGTGGAGATGAAGATGTGGAAGTTTGAAAATGCCTCATGAATGTTGTGGAAATACATGAAATTGGAAATGTGAAAATTGCAGCTGAATATGTCATATGAGACACATGCTAATGGTATTACGTGTACAATGTGAGCACAAAGTTGTTAAAGGAACTGTTTTAGACAAAAACAGAACCCCAGAAGGCATTGTGAGCAGCTAAGTTTATACTATTAGCGTGCAATACTAATAAGAGCAATGGTAATGTCAGTTCACGATGCTATTTGGGAGTTGCAGCTCTGCTTATTTAAGCACAAATCAGTGACAGTCAATGACAGTCAACAATCATCACAGCTGAGGTATGCACAAATCCTCAAGAAATCTAAGCAAAGATCCCTGGGGCCTGTCCATATCCATATGAGTGGGTAAAGCAGATCTGTAATGCAAAACATGGTGCAGAATACTGAAATTTACAGTACACATGTAACAGAGGGCTTGCTTCAGGATGGTACTTGCCCGAGCCTGGGGTTTCAAAACCCATTAGGACATAGAGCAGACTAGATGCATTCCTGGAGCATATCTCCTGGTTTAGTTTAAACCAAAAGGATCGGTTTCACACACTCTGAGACACCACTATGATGTGAAACAAGTTGTTAAGAAGAGCCAAGCAGCATATTTTCTTCAAAAGCATGCTCCTGAGTTGGAAAAAAAAAAAAAAGTCTTTATGCACCGCATCCTTGGCTAGTTTTGTATAGAAGGACAGAGCCAGTCAATGCGTCCTCCCTTTTAAAATGATTTCCTAACTGGAGGGAGAAATGGTGGAGGGCTATGTGGATGAGTCACAGCCTTGTTTCAGCATTTTCCCATGAATAGCCAGCTCAAACAATAAAAAAATAATCTTTCACCTTTCCTTTGATCACAGGCATGAAAGAAAGATCAAGACCACTGATAACCCAGAGAAGGAGGATGGAGAAAAATGGGGAAATGATCTCCACCATCCAGCAAGTCAGAGATGCTGGTCCTCTGCCACATTTTTGGGCAAGGTGTAGCTGCAGTCCTGCCCTCCAGTGCCCAAGACCAGGAGGTATGTTCCCCAGGTGTGGCCTAGTTGTATGACCCAACACTGTGAACACTTTTCCCAGCCACATATCCCAAACCAAGGTTATTCCACGTTAAGAAAGAAGACACTCAGGATGTTCACCTTACTACAGCTGAGGGGGTAGAGAGGGCCTTGTCTTGTTTCAGCACAAGTTTTCCCATTCCTGAATTATTCCTAGATAACTCAGGAAGTGAGAGACCTCATCCTGTATAAATCTGCAACATTGATCTAAAAGTAGATGCATTCTCTGAGGATATTGTCAGTGAGAGCAAAAATATGGGCAATTATTGCATATTTAATAATCATTTTAGGTTTTAAGAACTCGGTTATTACAAAATTAATACATGTTTTCCCTGATAATTTTAAATGTCATCAATCCTTTTCTTTAAAAGATCAAAAGCATGAACTAATACCATAATAAATTGCCAAGCCTACAAAGTTTTGCTCCTCTGTGACATGACTGGTGGTTTTTCATTTCCTTGTTTTGATCTTTTTCTAGTAGCTTGCAAGCACTATAACCTTTATGTCTGAATTGAACTCACAAACCCCTAATATCTTAGCAGGTTCAAAACCAAACAAAAGTCTGCCACATCTTGTATGCATCTTCAGCATGGAAGAATATGACCAAGACTGTTTGCCTTTAAATTAAAGAAGAACTTCTCTACAGCTGTTGCATAAACTAAATTTTAGACAGTTTCTCCATGCAGCTGTCCTCACAAAAAAACACTAATAGTTTTGCTAGTAATTAGCTCAGAAAAGACATGTTGGATGAACCCTTCAATGGTAAACATGATTTATTTATTTATTTATTTATTAGCATGGTAGGAAATGTGCTGGTGAAGCACCTTCCAATAGACCTTTGTTGTCCAAAACTCAAAATTAAGAATTTAGGGGAGAAATTCAAAAACACTTTCCAAGAGGTAGGTGCTCACGCAATTTGCCCATTCCTAACTCTTTTGGATTTTGGAGCATCATTATCTCTAGTGATGCTCTTGTGTTGGAGTCAGTTGCCACTTGCAATAGTGTTGTTCACTAAATGTACAACAGGTCTCCTTCTAGACCACTTATTTGTCTCACATTGGCCATTGGCACCTGGGATACCTACAGCATGATTTAATAAAGCTGGAGGCTCTCACAGTGCAACATCTTGACTCCATGAGAGGTATGAAGATCATGAAGCAGAAAGAAGGGGATTTAGCAAAGAGATCTTCAAAAGAACTCCCAAATGATATGGGAGATTATGAGGCACTGCAGTAACATTTTGTCCTGTTTACAATAACCATAATAACCATACAAAAATCCGTAATATTAGGCCTTTTTTTTTTTTTTGAGACAATTGTATTTTCCTGGGGGCTGGTGGGAGTAAAGGTCTACGCCATAGCCCATCCTTGCCTGGGATGAAGTATTACTGAATGGTGACAACTGTCAACTTGTTCAAGTCATAGTCTTAGTATGTGCTAAAAAATGTTCCAGGATATACATGCATGCCAGCACTTTCTCCTTGAATTTAGAGGTATGACATATTTCTATGTAATGACAGTGACTAAAGACAAGTTTTTGTTTATTATGTGGGTAGGTTAGGAATCACATTTAATCTTTTATTCTAATGTGTACAAATTTAGTTATTTAAGAGCAAAATAATAAGCCATTAAAAACCAGCTGGCTGAGGGACTGGAGTGAGTGATAAATCTATCCAATAAATTTAGCTTTCTTTTTGAATCATCTACCCCTTATTAAAATCTTTTGTAAACTCTATGACTTGATTTGAAGCAGAGCTCTGTGGGTATCTGATATCTGATAAACTTTCTCCAAGGGAATTCGGAGCTCACAACATGTTCTGAAAGAGCAATGAATTTACTGTCCCTTTCCATGTTGTCCACAGGGACTGCTGTCCTAGAGAGACACAAGCTGGATCTCAGTAAGAAAACAGGTTGAGAACTTCTGTTTTGTTCTGCAATGATTAATTTGAGTTTCTTATTCAGTCATCTTTTTGGGAGGAATGTGTACTGCTTCCAGCCAAATTTTGCAGGCAAACTTGAAAACCAGTATTTTATTTTGTGCATGTATGTTTGTGTATTTCAATTTCACTTCCCATTAAATTTGTACATGTAATGTCAGACAAAAGGGACACTCTGTACTGCAAGAAATAGATTTCTTGAAATGTGATCACATCACTATGCAGGAAGTGTTTTTTGGCATACTTGCCATTGCTTTTTTCTTTGTTTCAATCTGTTATATTTCGGGTTTGTACTGTTCATACATCTCTGATTTAAGAAGTAATATTTAAAAAAAAAAAAAAAAACAAACAAACAAAAAAAAACAGTTACCAGCAAAATACACTGGACTATGCAGAATTTGCCCAGAGACAATCCTACCTGAAGAGATAGACAACCTCAAATTGTCTTTCTGACTCTGCAGTACCATGACACAAATAACAGTCCTCTCCTTGCGCAGGCAGCCAACGCGCTTCACTAAAGTTAAAATCTTACTTGAGAATTGGTTATCAGAAAGGAGAAAACTTTGATTCTCTAAGGAGTAGATGAGTGCATATCATAGCAATGTTATGACCATTTAATCGTTTTTCCATAAGAAAAGATTAAAATGCCTTAGTTATGCTAGATTAAATGCTCATTCGATAATTGCAATGGACAGTATGCTTTCAGAGTAAGAGAATTAAATTAAAAAAAAGACAACTACAGAAAATGTACTAGTGGTAGAATTAGACAATGTTTCATCAGTCCCCGATGTCTCTACAGTAATGAACCTGTCAAAAGATAATAATATTTTAGTGAAAGGTGTGATTGGATAAGTCACATTATTTATTAACTGTTACCCTAAAATATCACTTTTGTCTTATTATTAAAGAATGGTTAGAGGGCAGCAGGGATGCCTGACATAAAGTATTAAAATATGGATTATGGCTATAACAGGCCATGGAGTGTATATGCTTTGCTGTAAACTCTGTAGCATAACTTACTAATACCCAATGACTAGCAGAATTCAAGAAACCATAAACCAGCAGAGACTTTATGTAAGTTCCCTGGCTTGATACAGTAATTCAGGAGTGTATTTAGATAGCTCCCTGGAGCTATGTTTGTCAAAACATCTAAACCATTGTGTCTACATTCTTAGGATCTAAACTTGATCTTCAAAGCATTGCATATAAATACTTTATTTTTTTGTGATGGTTGTAATGGAAGTAGGCAGGGGTGTGCTATGGAAAAGGTAACTATATCGCAGCAAATGCCAGCAAAATATTGATCAAAGATCACAGAAAGATCTCTGGTATTCCCACAGTACATACATTTTTATTGTGAGCCCCGACAAGGTGTATTGGGCTTAGGTGGCACGGTTTGGGTAGCAGGGGTACTGTACAGGTGGCCTCTGTGAGCAGAGCCCAGCAGCTGCCCCATGTCAGATCAGATACAGATCCAGATGGCTCCAAAAGGGACATGCTGCTAGCCAGAGCCGAGCCAGTTTGCGACTCTGGTTAGGCCTCTGGGAGAGCAGGTTGAAGAAAAGGAAAAAACCTGCTGTGCAACAGCAGCTGGGAGAGAGGAGAAAGACAATGTAAGAGAAACAGCCCTGCAGATCCCCAGGTCAGTGCAGCAGGAGGGCAGGAGGTGCTCCAGGCACACAGCAGCAGTTCCCCTGTGGCCTGTGGAGAGGCCCCTGGTGGAGCAGGCTGTCCCACTGCAGTCCATGGGTCCCACATGGAGCAGATCTCCACGCTGCAGCCCATGGAGGAGCCCCCCGTGGAGCAGGTGGATGTGGCCTGGAGGAGGAGGCTGTGGCCCATGGAGAGCCCCCATAGGAGCAGGCCCCGGGCCGGAGCTGCAGCCCGTGGAGAGGAGCCCACGCAGGAGCAGGGGGTCTGGGGGGAGCTGCCACCCGTGGGGGACCCGTGCTGGAGCAGTTTGCCGCTGGGGGATGGACCCCGTGGTACGGAGCCATGTGGGAGCAGTTCTTGAAGAGCTGCTGCCTGTGGGCAGCCCCCACAGGATCAGTTCAGGAAGGACGGCATCCCGTGGGAGGGACCCCACGTGGAGCAGGGGCAGAGAGTAACCATGAGGGAGCGACGGAGATGAGGTGTTAGGGACTGACCTCAGCCCCTATTCCCCGTTCCTTTGCACCACTCGGGGGATGGAGGCAGAAGAGAGTGGATGAGGGGGAAGGTGTTTTTAGTTTGATACCAGTTTCTCACTGTTCTAACCTGCTAGTGATAGGCAATAAAGTATATTAATCTCATCATGTTGAGTCTGTTTTGCCCATGAAAGTAATCATTGAGTGATGTCCCTGTCCTTACCTCAACCTTTGAGCCCTTTTCCATCCTATTTTCTCCCTCTCTTCTCCACTCCCCTTTGAGGAGGAGGAGTGAGAGAGTGGCTATGATGGAGCTCAGCTGCCCAGCAGGGTAAAACCACCACAGTAGGCCAGCTGGATGTATGTAAGGAAGGAAAGGATCTTGGTAAGTCCACTACATGAGATAATGAAGAGAGAGGAAATAAGCAGTGGCACTATAGATGAGAGCAAAGGTGCGATTATGAGAAGGGAAGGATGTGGCTACTCTAATGAGGAGTCTATACCAAAACCACAGATAATATGTACATAGAGCGGGTCGCTCACATTACTTCGTTTTTGTAAAAGCAGCAGAAATGAAAAATCAGGAAGCCAAACTTCTCAAGCACTGCCTGACATTTTTCAAAAAAAAAAAAAAAAAAAGCAAGGCAAAAAAAATTTTGCATTTTTTTTCCATCTGTATTTCCTCAGCTCAAGATCAGCAATTGCAAGTAGGGTTCTGCCAAATCATGCTGCCCTGTAGCAATCACTGGTTACTCAGGATATTCCGTCTTTCCTGTGGCTGTTAGATCACATCACACTGATAAAATGTAAGATACAGAGCTGTATACACTAGAAGCTTTTAAACAGCAGACTGTACCACCTTTAACTAACCTTATGAGATTTCCTAAAGCTGTTTGTCAACTTCATTCTCAAGCAAAATATAGCTTGCATTTTCAGAAACTGTTTTGATTAAGAAAAGATGAAAAGTTACCAATTATACCAAGAAAAAGTTAACTTTGTGGAAGGAAGAGTAAGTTCTTCAAGTAAACCCATTCATTGATAAAGATGCAATTACTCCTGTTAGAGGCAACTTGATCCAAAGTGTGAAGTGTGGTTTTATAATCCCTCATGTTTCTTGAAATACAAAACCTTCAGTCAGGGGCACCAGCAAATTGTTGACTTTCTCCATCATTGCCAGAAAAATTTCTGTTAAATGCATTACTTTGGGAATGATAGTGCAACACTGGATGACACTGAACTAGCAAAGTCCCGCAGATGCAACCTAAACTTTCAAGCCTCATACAAAAGACTGCTCATGAATAAATCAAGATTTTTTAATTGTAGTACACACACACACACACACAAAATACACAGCACACTGGAAGAAATACCAGGAGTGTGCACATCACCTCAGCTTCATCAGTAGCCTTGCATTCCTGGGCCCATGTTCTTACCAGCCTGCAGATCAAGCACTTGGAGTACATATGCACGTTTGTGGTTCTCATGCTTTGCTCTTAGTATTGAGTAAATTCCATGCATGCTATTTCACTAGTTTATTTTTAAATGGATTAATGTTATCAAAACCAAAGCAGAAGCTACATCACTGAGAAAACCCAAACTCTAGAGCTGAGGCTACACTCCCGGTTGGTTAAGTATACAAATCTTGCTCCGTTTTCCTTTCTGTGAAAAATAAAATAAAAGAAAATTCTGAAAGACTTCATGACCTGATTTACATTTATCTAAATTATAGGTGAATCAGTATTCTGACACCAGATTGCTGCCAGAGTCAGATGATCATTGAGACCTTTTTTATGACAAACCCAGGCTCATCAGCACTGGAGAAATACTGTCAAATATTTTTTACTATTTGATTCTTTTAAGGATGATTAATGCCAACCTAATATGTGAGTGGGGGTATCAGAAATACACAGATTATACAGGTTTAAACCCTAATGCAGGATCTAGGGAGCACCTACTATCACAGCTTTATTAAAATAATGTGGCTGTAGTAACCAAAGACACCACACCTACCACATCAGCCAGTTTCCTAGGAGGGGAGGAAAAAGGAAGCAATCAAAGCAAATTTGTGTTTTACTGAAAAACTGAATGAGCCCAAAGTGCGCACACATTAAAAATAAAAAATAAAATTAAAAAAAAAATGTAGGCAGTCAACATATCCTCCTAATTTGAATGTTTGAATATCCCCCAAAGTGCTAGCCACTCATGACAGGAGTTGAAGAGGAGGTTTCTGAGGTGATTTGTGGTAGGGGTGTTAGACTGCTTATCTGGACTTTTATGGCTGGCACTTAAGCACAGGAAATAACACATACCTGCACACATACCTCTATACACTTACAGGAATACTCTTGCCCCAAGGAAGTTTTGGACTATATGGTACCCTTTGGAAGAAAAGTTACCTTAATGGGACAGAAGATAACCCTCAACTCAGGTTTCTAGAAAAGCTGAAAAGACTAAAAAAATAACAGAGGAAAGATTTGCTTTCAAATCACAATATTAAATTGATACAATTTGTAAAGTAGCAAAGCAAGAGTTAATCTAATTCCTTAAAGCTCCTTATATAATGACAGTTCTTTAAGGGGCTGTACCTACACGTACAGCTAACGATGAAAGATGCAAGGAAGTAGAGAATCAGGCCCATTTGACTCTAATTCTACAGGGTAAAATATATATTTGTACATTAATCAGAGTGTGCACAGAAATACCTATATAACAATACATAAGGAAATGAACGGATTAAAGCACAGAAAACTCCAGATGCTGGAAAAGATTTTGCGTCCTTATTTTTAGCAGTCAGCATCAGCAAGATTGTCTTTCAAAGGAAGGAGAGAAATTGACTTCACAAAGACACTTGCGTTTCAGGTCAGCGGTACTTAGTGAGTATTTCTGTTCCCAGATGGCTTCCTGAGTATATTTATAAGATGGAACAAATAAATAAATAAATAGAGAGAGAGACAAAGAAAATAAAGAAATAAGGACCTCTGAGCATTTCCACACTCACTACAATTTAATTTGGATATGGATTAAGAGGAGGTGCTTTCCGCTGCTTGCATAACACTTACTAACCCGGTTCACATAGCAATGCCAAAAGGACTGAAGATACTTGGGCCCAAGGCCCTACTAGAAGAGCCACAGAAAACCAAAGGATGAACACACACATCAGCACCAAGGATCAGATGCAAGTTATTGTCAGTCTCTGTTATTTACTACTGAAATTCTTTGCATAAGCAACAACAATGTACAATGATCTGATAAAGAGTACTGGTTGAGGTTTTTGTTGTTGTTGTTGTTGTTTTTCTTTCAAGGTCAGTTCCAAGAAACCCTCACTAGAATCAGCTAATTAATTTTTGGCCTCTTTAACTACAGGGTATTTGAAGCCACATGTTATGAATCATTTTCAGTTGAGATATTAAAATCAGATTACAAGAGAAAAGCCTTGTAAATATTTGCCTTCAAATGAGGCTAAGAATAAATATATATTCAGTAATTCATCCATATTTAGCAGATATTAAAAAGACAAAGCATAGCTTTAAATTCACTTATCATTTTATACAAAGAAGGGAAATATGAAACTTGGCTTGATTAGCTTGTTTCTTCCTATGCTTTGTAATACCTTATTAAAATTTGAACTTTGAAATTGATATTATCAGTCAAATAATGTCAGCAGAAATATTTAATCTGTGGTTAGAGCTTTATTAATAGAACTTTTATTTGAAGTGTTTTATGTCCAAAGGGAAAAATAATAAAAAGAAAGCCTGAAATGGACTTGGAAGGTTGATTTTGCTTCACTGATTCCATTTTAAAACTCTACGTAACTTGCTTCTAAATAAAACTCCCTAAATCTAGCATCCCCCCTACACTCACACTTCAGATTTATAAGGCTACTGTGCTCTCACTGTGGAAACTACTCCTTTTTGACTGGGAGGTATTCAGGTCTTCGTGCGACGCAAGGTTCAAATGGCCAACCACACCATGCAGACAAAGGCTAGACTGTTGTGTTCACTGAGAAAGATTCATAAAACATGTGTTCCCTTTTCCTCCCCTGCCAACAACATTTTAACAATTAAAGAATAACTGCATGGTATAGAAGTAAAATAGGATAATCATTGTTTCTTGGCTGTTTTTCTGACAAATCAGTAGCGTTAACTGATGAAACAAGTTTATAGAGATCTGATAGACCAAACCCCAAAATTAAATATAATTATTCTAAAGAAAATGAGGATGACATTTCAGAGCCTCCAAGGGTGACATTAGAAATAAAAATCACTTAAGAGTTTCAGCTATAGAGAAGCTGCATTTATGGAAATCTGAGTGACTGTCATTCATAGTATTACATTTCGTGCTATAGTAATGTCATTGGAAATAGATTTCAGTTTCTCTGTAAAGTATCTTTTCATCTCCGCTGACACATGCACCAAATACTGCAGAGTGCACCCTATAAAGAAATACATATGAGAGAGAGAATCATGAAGTCTTGCTGTGCATTCCTGTTTTTTCCAGTAAATATTCTAGTTGTCAGCCCTGTCAGTTATGAATTTGCAAGGATAGAATTTATCTTGAAAATAGCTGAAGGAGAGAAAAAAACAAATGATGAGATGAAGGGGAAAGGGAAAGGAGATGGGGAAGGGAGAAGGTGAAGCAGAAGTGGAAAGGAAGGGGAAGGTGAAGGGGAAGGGAAAACAGAAGGAGAAGGTGGAAGAGGAAAGGAAAATGGAAGGGAGAAGGGGATGGGAAAGAGGAAGGAGGGAAGGAGGGAAGGAGGGAGGGGGGAAGAGAGGGAGGGAGGGAGAGAGGGAGGGAAGGAAGGGAATGAAGGAAGGAAGGAAGGAAGGAAGGAAGAAAGGAAGGAAGGAAGGAAGGAAGGAAGGAAGGAAGGAAGAGAACCAGTGATCAAGCTGTCCTTGAATTTAAAGAGGGAGATTTTCATGCCAAACAGGAAAAAAAAAAAAAAAAAAAAGGAAAAAAAAATAATTCAGAAGTGAAGGCTTCTACTTTGTGCACCTCCAACCTCAGTCGTCACGCCAGCAATAGTCATTGCTGGATGCATATAGGTGCTACTGTTTGTAGCATTCAACCTGCAGGATAGCAGAGTTAATTTTGCTGTGACAATATTAGCATTTGCCCTTTCTTAATAGGCGTTAACCATGTGACATTACTGGCATGCTAAAGCAGGCTTTTGAATTTTACTACTTTTATAAATAAAGAGTGTTAGCTGCTTTGAGATTGGTCACAACAATGAAGAAAAAGTGGTAGCTGTGACATGAGATCAACTTTTCTAAAAAGCGTTCATTACTAATGAATGTGCTCCAAATATTTAGATATCGTTTAGTTTAATTCATTTCCAAATGCCAAAGAGATATTAAACAAAGTATTCATGCTTACCTTGATATTCACAATTTTGTCTTTATTGTAGGACAATTTAAAACAACAGTGACCTTAAATGGGAGATTATCAGAAGGAATGAGTTAATGAGGATCCCAAGTGCGACTGCTGTTCATAGGGAGTTCTGCCCCAAACAGCAGCAGGAGCTTCTCAGAGCCCTGCACCAAAACAGTGATGTGAAAGACACTTTTTGGATTTCCTCTCCAGCACACCATTATTCTGTATTAATTCAATTCTTCCTTTGAAATGGATGCATAGAATAGCATAAAAAGATGCAAAATAATTATCTATCTTTTTTTTTTTTTTAACAGAGGAGCATATTTGTGATGTTTTCAGTAGCACTGAGGTCTTCTTATTACCTGGAGAATGCAGTTGGTTTAACAGGGTTTTTATGTGAAGATGCAACTTTTGGGCAACTCCACAGGGCAGAGCAACTAACTGAGACTAGCAAGCTGAAGTATGCACAGGTGTCTCCCCTAGACATTAATACCCCAGCTTGTCGGGCACACAAAGCTGGCCAAAAAAAAAGTATGTCCTGCTTAAAGAGGAGGAGCAGCTGGACCACAAAAGAGGTAGGACCTGACCTGGAAGTTACTTCATTTCCTCTTCACTGAGCCCATGTCAGGAGCCAGTGCAGGCAAGTGGAGACCTTCAAGGGGACGGAGGTTTGGAAAGGTGTGGCAGGGAAACCTCAACGATTAAGGAGAAAGGAGTCTGCTGAGGCATGGATGGAGGAAGGTGGCCCAAAACAGCAGGCTGAGTCCTTGGTGTCCTTGGTGTTTATACAGAGCAAAGTAAGCAGTGTTCTTGCTTTTGCAGTAGGTGTGCCAAGCATATGATTGCTTATGATGGGGGACAGTTTCAGTGAAGAAGCTGAAATCCTCTTTGTGATGCAAAGGAGGTATTTCATCACTGAGGAGCTGAGGAGCATTACTCCAGCTCTGTGGGTGCATGAACCGGTGAGAGGCATCCTGAGCCATCTGGCATAACCCAGCTGTGAAGGCACTACGGCTGCACAGGCCAGAAAGCTGGCTTTCCAGAAACATCACACAGAATCAGCTCCTAGGCTTTTATATTACCACCCTTGAATTTAAGTGGGTGGCAGCTCCCAGAAGGAGAATGTCCTGTAGTTGCTCAGCATGCAAGCATAGATATATGTGTGTGTATGTATATATATACACATATATATATACATATATATAATATACATATATGCATATATATACACAGATATATATAACCCGAGCACTTAAAACAATAGTTGAAACACGTTTTAAGAAGGAAGTAGAAAAGTCACTGTCTTCAGTACAGCATTCAAACAAAAGCATAGACTGCCTGATATCTTTTTGGCTTGTAATACCACCTACATGGCTGCAGCGTGAATCTCTCTCTGACAAAACTCTGCAACGCCTGGGTGGTGAGTGCCATTGAGAAACATTCAACCTCCATTCAATCTCCCTGAGGGGACTTTATTTAAAAAAAAAAAAAAAACTGGTTAAAAATGTTTCTACTCAGCATCAGTTCTGCAGTTTTCTCCTTAAATGAGTGAAACCAAAGCATGGGGCCCACTCTCATACTACAGGGAAACGCTACTGGTGCATGCTGTGCATGGCCCTGCCCAGCGGGTAGACTAGGCAGCCTGCCTTGGTGGTAGCACAGCAGGCCCCAGGAAGGATGCCTAGCCCTTTGTATGAGACGAGGTAGTGGGCTGCCAGCTGTTGGAAATCTTGTGTTACTCTCAGCTGTGGCCTTTTGTCCAGCCTACTCCACCCCTGCTGCGGTTTCAACTATTGGAGTGACATGGGGGGATGCAACCAAAGGCAGCAATATTGGTATTTCAGGGAAGAAGAGGAGGGAATGTGAGGTAAAGGCTAAACACAAATGTATTATTGGAAGAGCCTTATGTACAAGTCCTGTTGTATAGGCTTACATGACAAGGTTTTGGGAAGGGGGGTTGTGCGCTATGGGGTGGCCTCTGTGAGAAGAGTCCAGCAGCTGCCCCACGTCAGATAAGAGCCAGCTCCAGACAGCTCCAAAAGGAACCCACTGCCTGGCTGTCCCCTGCACCCATGGGTCTCACATGGAGCAGATCTCCACGCTGCAGCCCATGGAGGAGCCCCCCGTGGAGCAGGTGGATGTGGCCTGGAGGAGGAGGCTGTGGCCCATGGAGAGCCCCCACAGGAGCAGGCCCCGGGCCGGAGCTGCACCCCGTGGAGAGGAGCCCACGCAGGAGCAGGGATCTGGGGGGAGCTGCCACCCGTGGGGGACCCGTGCTGGAGCAGTTTGCCGCTGGGGGATGGACCCCGTGGTACGGAGCCATGTGGGAGCAGTTCTTGAAGAGCTGCTGCCTGTGGGCAGCCCCCACAGGATCAGTTCAGGAAGGACGGCATCCCGTGGGAGGGACCCCACGTGGAGCAGGGGCAGAGAGTGACTGTGAAGGAGCAGCAGAGATGAAGCATTAGGGACTGACCACAGCCCCCATTCCCTGCACCCCTGTGCTACTGGGGACAAGGATGGGGAGGATGAGGGGGTAGAAGAGGGTAGATGGAGGGGAAAGGTGTTTTTAGTTTGCTTTTAGTTTTCACTACTCTTATCTGTTACTAATTGACAATAAATTCCATTAATCTTCCCCAAGCCAAGTCTGTTTAGCCTGTGACAGTAATCAGGGAGTGATCTTCCTGTCCTTATCTCAACCCACAAGCTTTTCTTTAATTGTATTTTCTCCCCCCTGTTTTTCTGAGGAGGGGAAATGAGAGAACAGAATAGCATGGTGGTGCTTAGCTGCCTATTGATGTGAAACCACCACAACTGTAGTTGCAGAGATCTGGGCCGTGTGATGTTGGAAAGGGGGTTTGCCCCCTGCAATATTGACCTGTAGCAGCAACCATTACTACTAGCTTGTTTTGTGAGTGTAACTGCTTGTAACCTCACACGTGCTTTCCCACTGTCATATCATATTAAATGAGCTATAATTGTAGTCTATTAGAGTGCAATAACCTAAGAGTGATAGTGCATGACAGCACCTGTCAACACGTCACAGAGGATTGTATGGGATGCTGAATTATACCCATTTTATAACACATTAATGAGGCACTCACTCTTATCCAGTCATAAATAAACAGGTTTCCATTTCTTTATACACCATAAGAAGCATTTTTTTCTTGCATACATACCCACAGAAGTCACGATAAAGTGATCTATTGCCTGAAAAAAAGTATCAGACTGTAGTCGTTAATGACAATGATGATGTTATTTTTATCATTATTAATTGCCCTATGAATACATCTTGGTGGGTCTGTTTCTCTCTATTTTCTGGAGGAGAAAAACATAAAAATAAGATTGGCTGCCCTTAGTAAAGTTTTAATACAAAATAAATGAATTGTCTGAATGTTTCAGTAGCACCCGAAGGACAAACCCATATGGGCAGAAACCTGCTCCCCTTCAGATCAATGGCTGTGCTGGGGCCTGGCTATAATTCATAAATTCTCTATCTGAAATGGGGATGGAAGGAGAAAAAAGGGAAATGACTGTAAGAAGAGGAAAGACAGAGAGCAGGAGGCTTTCAGCCAAATCAAAAGAAAAGCAAATGCATCAAAGTACATGTATAGTGCCCATTATTTTCTGTAACCTAACTGGATCAAGGTGTCTTCCTTTCAAATAGCTGCTTAGGGCTCAGAGCCATAAATAACCACCTGTGCTCTTGTGCCAAGTCCACATGAGAAGAAGCTGAGAGAGTCCTCAGCAAGCCCACATTTCCCTTTCCAAACCCCAGCAGAGGCCCCCTGCATCAAATGCACCAGGTTGGCCAAGTGGGGATCAGCCTCCGACCTGTTTGGCAGCACCATTCCCTTTTAGCTGATGGTGAGAGGTGGTGTGGGAACAACAGTTTTGTTGGACAACTTTTCTCTTCTTCTTGCTCTATATTACTCAGATAATGTAAGAAGAAGTAACACACTCAATAATTTTCAAGTATGATGTGCAAAAATATAACAATTCTTGAGAGAGAAAAGGACCAATAATGAGTGGACAGTATATATAAGAAAGATAGCATTTTTACAATAAGGAAAAATGGGGGTTGGAAGTCAGGAACTTGCAAGTAACCAAAACAGTCACTAAATCCTGGATGAAACCAGTTCCTTTGCCAAGCACCTCTCGCAAAGCCCATGTGATGGGTCATCTTTCAGGATCCTGAAAAACAGCCTCTCTTCTTTCTTTAATCTTTGAGCTATTACAGGAAGAAGAGAGAACTCAAAACCCCAGCCCACAAAGGCACATCAGCTTTTTCTTAACGAGTAAAAATGAGTGATTTCAGCCTTGGGAGCTTCATTCTCCAGGCTGACACGTGGGCAACCAGTGCAATCAGACATCAACCTTACCTGTCTTCAGCCCCATACAGAACCCTGGAGTGGCTCAGCACATCCATGTTTGGTACCAATTTGCTGCAGAAATGATGACTGAATAACTCCAGTGCAAATCCATGGTGCTTACCTGAATACTCTGGCACCACATTATTTTATTCTGTTTTATTTGTTAGGACTGGTAATTGTTAATTTACCAGTAGCAGTTTTGATGCACTGTTCAAGAACAGTTTTTTTTTTTCATTTGTCAAGCCTTATTTGCTTATTTGCATATTACCTTGAAAAAATCCTACAGAATAGCTTCCCTGTAATATTTTCTTGTTAATTTTAGCTTTGTAACAGAGGAATGGGTTTAGAATTTTGTCCTTCTTCTCCAACAGAAGTGAGTTAAAAATCCTCATTTAAAAATCATATCATCATTTTCCTCAGAAGTTTTTTTCAACAGTTCTTCTAAGAAATGCACTATCCTGTGAAAACAAGGTTGAAGGACAGGGGGGACTAGTGTCATTATGTACTAGGAAAACATATCAGGCCAATGTTCCTGACTTTGGCTTGATTGGGCCAATATTTTAACTGGAAAAAAAATCCAATAAGGAGAAATTATGCCATATTTTCATAGTATTTCAAGCTTTTGTTCAAAAGTGATTATTTTTAAACTTCTTGAAATCAAAAATTTACTCAATAAGCATTTGAATTCCCACAACTAAATAAACTATTAACTTTGACTTCAACACCAAACCAATTTTTCTATTTTTTTTTCATTTTGCCAAGACAGCCAATAAAATTTTGTTTCAGATCAACCCCAAATGAATGCTTTTTTTTTTTTTTTTTTTTTCCTTCAGTTTGAGCATTGAACTGAAGAAACATTTACTCACATAGCTCCACTCTAAAATGGCTTGGAATATGCAATTGCACATGTAGGTACTTAGTTTCTGTGAGATCTTATTGGTACTCTCCAACTTCTTGCTCTTTTCCCTCCTAATTGCTGTTGTACTTTATTTTAAGTCAAACTGTAGGGTGTTAGGGGCAGACAGGAGCCTTCTTGTATGTCTGAAATGTATGTGTGGGGCAGTTGTCTTTATATCAATGGTAAAGAAGTAAACAAGGCTGTGTCCATCACATGTCCCTCAGCCCTCCCTAACACCTAGCCACCATCCTCATCACTACAAGTGGCATTCCTAGCATGCAGGATTCGTGACCTTCTGTTTTCTCCTGAAAATAATAATTCAGTTTTCCAGACTATTCATTTAACCTCTCGTATTGGTCTGGTCTACTGCCATGTGAACTGGAAGTCAGCTTGAGTACAGAAATACAACAAAAACCTTGCAAATCTCCATAGAAGAAGGAGAGCTAAGTGTTTGATTTTGAACCTGGAAGGCAGATGAAAGAAGCAGCAAATGACAGAGAAGGTTGGAAGAATCTAGTTTCTGCTTGCTCGCCAATGCTGGCAAAGGAAGAATAGACAGACAAATGAATGACTCTCGGTGTACATATAATTACTAGATCATTCAAATGCATCTTTATCTTTCACTGTCTTTTCCAGCGTTTTTGTTGTTTGGTTTGTTTGTTGTTGTTTTTTGTTGTTGGATATTTTTCTTTGTAAAAGAAACATGTGGTACTGTTTTCTGGTCTCTGCTTAGACTTGTCTAAGCTTATTTCAGTGGACTTATGTCTCATTTACTGTGCAGTAACAAAGCTTTCTTTGCATCCCAAGAATAATGCTTTGAATAAGATGTGCTGTAAAAATATTTAATTCCTCCTCGAAATGGAACAGATATTTCACTTTGACCCAAACAATGGCAGATCCTGCCAAAATCTCACTGTAGGAAGCAGAGAAAGAGGAGATAGTAAGGTTTCATTCATACAGTAGTGCCCAGATTACTCTCAATCATTCCTAAATATTTTTTGGTTTTCTTTTTTCTTCACTGATTTTTAGTGTCCTTATAAAGTTTCACTGCATCCCTCTTCATCCTGTAACTAATAATGCAGTTACCACAAATCTGCCTTCAAACAACATGATGCCCAGTCTGAGAAACATGTTTTTCTTTGAAAGGAGACTCAGTGGCAGCATCTAAAACAAGCCCCTTTGTATTTGCAAAGCATTCTCCCTAAATCCTTTGTACATATAAGTCATAGCTCTCTGCCTCTGTGAATGACCGAAGCTGATGCTGAATCTCTGCGTTAGACTACTGCGTAAGGTTTCAGTGTATTGAATGAACACTGATGGGGAAGAGTTCATGCAATGGGCATGAAACTTCTACAGAAATCCAGATGGCAGCCTACAAAATGGACCTTTCTTGACCTGTCCCCTGCCCTCCATACTCTTATTTTCCAACAGCAAAGAACAATGGTTGCAGATCTTTGGGATCCTAGTTAAGAAAGTAAGCGATAGCAGAAGTAGCCAGATAAAGACCATGGCTAGTCAAGACCCCGAGACCAGCAAGACTTTAGTCCAAAAGAAGACTGAACATTTTTGATGCCAGTCATGGCTCTGCAGCCCCTGGTACAGGCCAAGGTCCTGTACACAGCATGGGGGAAGGAATCAGCACCTGAGACCAGGACTACGAGGGACAACTCTCAGAGCAATGTCCTACATTGCTACCAGAAAATTGCACGCTATTTTGTATGTAGGGAACATACTATGGAATACATTGTACCTACTTAATTAACTGTACTTTGCCGTTCTATATTATTAGCTGCTAAGGGCAACTGGCTGCTTGGCACCGTAGGCAGTGTGGATTACATTCGTAGCCTGAACTTGCTAATTGAGTATGAGCAAGTGTATGCAGCTCGGTTGGCTGATGTCCCAGACCCTCCCGCACCACGAGCAAAGTGTCTCAGGGTCTTCTGCTGGACACCCAGTACAACTCTGTAGGTTAAAGCAGTATCACCTCCATGACCTACATGTGGTCAACAACTTGCAGAGCAGTTGCTCGCTCTATGATAGTGAATTCAAGCCCTGATTTGCAAGGGCTGTGCTGGGTATGGAAGGAAGTTTTCTTCTCCCCTGGTGAATATCTAAATGAATCTTTATCTAACTCCGTAGTACCACCTACATTTGCCAGCTGACGCCCTGCGTCAGATTGTGGTCCTGGTTTTGCAAATTCCATGAAGACCCTAGGGACAGCTGAAGTGCAACAGTAAATATCTAAGGTTTTTTTGTTGTTGTTTGTTTTTTTCCTTTCTCTTTCTCTTTTTGTTCCCTGCTACTTCTTCTGTATGCCAGTGGAATTTAGAAAGATCACTGCAAATGATACAGACTTGTGTAACGCTTAACATCGATTTCAGCAACATCTGAGCTCTCTACAAAAGAACTTTGCAGTTTAATTAGAATGGCTTACATCCAGCAACTGTGTTCAGAATAAACAAAAATTAGAGCAAAGGGATGATTTTTTTTTTTTCCTAACAGTAGCTCAAATAGGGAAATGGGAGAATTTGATTAATTATACTCACACAGTCATAGTTTGTGATAGAAGCACTCTGTCAGGGCCATGGTTGGAGGCCCAAGGGGAGACCACACAGGGTTAGATGGGGTGCATGTTGCCCAATGTGCTAGTGGGAGAAAGCAGGGCTCAGTACTGGGCCTCTCACCAGAACCCTTCTTTTTGTGGTCCCAGCTCTGCATAAAGTACAGGAAATGAGATGTGAGGCCTGATTTTCTTCATATATGATTTCCTATCTTTTGAACTCTTCTTCTTGCTGCAAGTATCATGGATAAATCACATTAGCTTTGATCTAAGCCTTTCCCAGCACCCCATAAAACACACCCTGAACATGAACAACACCAATAAAAGGGATGCACATAAGAGCAGGATTTTATGGATCCATCTGCCAAGCATTTCTTCACAAGAGGAGAAAGAACTCATGAGCCTAAGCAGATGCCAGGACTCACCAAATTGTTCATTGCCAGCAAAGCATCAAGCCAATTTGGTGCTCTCTGCAAGCTGTTTCCAAAAGAACTGCATTGTCCCTGATACATTTTTTTTCCTACTTTGCAGTCAATGTCTGAGGACACTTGAGTTCACCTAGTGGTTTTGACCTGTTGTATTCATACTTCAGCTATATGACTCATGGTGAAGTCTCATGGTATGTTTGGCCTTGCATCTTCCTCGTGATTTCTGATGGTAAATTTGGATTTGCATCTCTCCCATGATAGCTGGACCTGCTTTCTATGCTTTGGGGCTGATTCTGAAGAAATCACTGAGGCACTGACTCTGAGGGAGCACTTCAGGGAAAGGTGCATAGCAGGAAATGATGCTGAAGGCACTGAAGCACTTTCCCTGTTCTCCCTTGACCAGGTGTGGTTTTTATCTGCAGTCATGTGAGGTCTTCCCAGGCTGAAGGAGAGGGAAAGGCACACACCAGATTCATAATCAGTTAAGGAGATGTCACATTCAGCCTTCCAGTGTGGAGACCTAGAGCTCAGAGGATGGCGGAGCAGAAGAACAAGCATTGCCACTGTATAAAACTGGTAAATGATATGCAGCAAATATGAGGTCACTGCTCAAGGACATGTATAAGTAAATGGCACCCCAGAGTCATAGAATTACAGGGTTATTTTAGTTGGAAGGGACATTTGGGGGTCATCTGCTCTGACCACCTTCTCAAGATTGGGTTAACTTTGATGTTAGTAAATCAGACCTACCATACTGAGAGGGTTCAAATCAGTCAGGAAGGAGAACACGATTTGCAAAACCCTCTGACACCGGGAATATCCAGTATTTGTTTGAGTCCCTGATGAGAAAGCGAGCAGAGACAAGCAGCTCATGCAGCGTTCAAGCTGCTGTGTAATATTCATCAAGCCTTACAATTTGGCTGGGACAAACCTCTAAGATCTTGATCTGCCCAGCGTTCCCAGGGAGGCAATCTGAGTCAATGAATCCAGAACATGCTGAAGAGGAGCTTTCTGAATTCCCCTCTGCCTCTTCAAGTAAGCTGTGCTGTCACAGAAGACACATAGCACAAGAGTACTCTGGGGCCAAAACACGTGTGAAATTTCTCCAGATGAGCATCCTTCCCATTGTCTCCCATGCCCAGTTTTCCTCTCTTCCTTCTTCCCCTGTTGCTCTTGATGATGTGGAGATTCCTGACATAGCTTCAGAGAGGCGACCACGTACCCTCTGCCTCCACAAACACCTTCCCAGCTGCAAACACAAGGGCATGGGCGAGCACTCACCAGAAGGGCCCATGCCCTAAGGGAGATGCACTATTTGCACAGACAAAAGCTCCTCCTGTGCACCTAGGCACCAGCAAAACCTGACCACCCAAATGTTTGTGCAAAGGGAATAGGAGGAGCAGGAACGTGATCAGATGGAATCGCTAGCCAGCTTTAGCAAACATGGGCTCTAATTAATTTTTTCCTCTCATTGTTTACCCAGCTTTGTATGTAACTGAGAGCTGAACTGGGCTTATCAGTAATTACCAACAGTTCTGGAAACTTTACATGTCATTGTGCCGTGTTACTACACAAGGCAGTGATCCATGAAGAAGGGTGTTTCTTCGCTCACTGCCAAGCAATATTTAAAAAAAAAATCAGAAAACTCCTCCGACCCGTTATCGTGGTTGTCACAGTAGAGGGGCAAACCGGAGGAAAGCAGAGGACGGCAGCACCTCTGCTCCAGACGTAATCGGGAAACTTTCCCGGACATAGCGGCGTGCTCCTTCCGTGGCCGTGTCGGTGGAAGCGCTGCAGCCGGGCTCCGGCAGCCGCTCTGCCAGCCCTGGGATTGCATTTTGCCATGCCATAGTGACACCTGCCGGGAGCAACCGAGCCGATCGAGCCGAGACTCCCCCGCTGCTCCACTTGGCAAGGGGCTGTGGAGTGCAAAATGAAGGGTCTACGGCAATCAGGCAGATTGATTCTCCTCCTTTCCTTCCAGATTGAGGCGGGCTCTTATCAGGGGGAAAACGGATCTCTGCGGCGTGATTAATGGTTAGAAATGCCTCGCGTGAGCAGCCCCTCAGAAGCGGCGCTGGCGTAGCAGCCAGCGGGCTGCCGGAGAGAGGAGCAGAGGATATCATAGGGTTTGTGTGGATACTGAGGGCCAAATTCAGCCCGCGTAGCAAGGAGGTGAAAGCAGGGATGGATCTGTCCCCTTTGCAGAAGCTCACCAGGAAAGGTCATGTTACACTTGCTGTTTGCTGATAGTCTCTCTGTAAATATTGGCCGCTGTAGGGAGACAAGATCCCAGGCAGTATCTTTGATACAGCCGCTCTTATGGCAGCCTGAAGTGTGGCTTCTCTGTGCTATTCGCCTTTCCTCCCCAGGATTTTACTGCTCCTGCCCTGCATTTAGTTCCTGCCATGCCTGCAGTGGGGGCTCCAAGGCATGCATGCAATAATCAGGGAAATGGAAAAATCTGGCCCTACCTCTGCACTTTCCCTTCCCTCACTCAAAGCTGAAGGGAGAAGACAACCTGGCAGGAAAAGTGCCAAAATGTTTTAGAAATAAACGACAGACACCGGAGTCATCACACATTTTCCTAGGCAGGATAGTAATTTCTGTAATGTATTTTTAACAGTGAGGAGTGATGGGAGGGAAGCCACTTAAATCTAATGCAAACGGAGGATTTGTCAGTTAACACAGTTTGTATAATGTCATACCTAGAAAATGTTATAAAAATTGAGGGATTATGGAGACGAGAGACATTTCTAAAATTGGAGGCCTCCGTTAGCCCCCTCGCTCTTCCAGATCACTGGGAACGTTTTTCTCCAAGGAAGGACAGGAGCCGATCTCAAACCTGTGACAGCTCTCTAGGCTGCGTGTTACTTCAGAAACTCTGCTCTCCCTCTCCCTGCCGCCTCTCCCAGCTCTTGCCAACTGCTGCCTCCCCTCATTTCAGCTCTTCAGTGATCCCCAACTGTTTCGACCACAGCAGGGCAGTTTCCAAATGCTTCCAGACGATTTTCTTCCTCCTTTCGAGGAGGCGGCAGCTCCTGAGACCGACAACCTTGTCTAATATGGGGGCTTCCTGCTGTTTTGCTTTTGGCTCCAGCCTTGGCTTAAAAGTGTTGGAAATGGGGACCGAGTGCCTGGCTGAGGCACAGCAGCTGTGGTTATGAGCATGCCTGGAAAATCTTCGCAGCAGCGGTTCAACAGGGTTAATTGTGGTAGCCTCATTTGAAAAGCACTTGGAGATCTGTGAATGAATAAAAGTGTTTAAAAAAAAAGACGTATTATTATTAATAATATGTATTGCTCTCACAGTTAATTATTTAAGCAATAAATTGTTGAAGAACCCTTTTATAGGAAAAAAAAAAAAAAAATGAACAGTACCTCAGGAATAGGATTTTGTAAAGGGGTTTTAAGCCAACGTTTGGGGCTGGCTTGCCCCAGGAATAAACAGGGGGGCCGAGACGGCTTTCAGTGAGGAAATCTTGCCCTAAAAGCGAAGGGAGGAGGAGGAGGAGGAGGAGGAGGAGGGAAGCCGGGCTCGCCGTTTCTGGGGGAGCATCTCCCGGCTGAGTCCTTGCGAGGGGAAATGAAGCCCCCCGGTGGCCACCGGCTGCCTTGCAGCCCCCGGTCGCCCAGGCTGCTCGCCTCAACCCCGGCTCCGGCGGGGGCATCGGCTGGCCGGGTGTCCATCCACCCACCCTGCTTGCAGCACAGGGTGCAAGGCTGTTACCTGCGTTTCCTTTCGAGCTAAACCACTTGTTTTTGCCAGCTGTTGGTCTTGGGCTGGAGGAACACGTAGTTGAGGGGCTCACACGCTGCTAGTGCCCTGTTCCCACTGAAAAGGACACCTTCCACATGATTCACCAGCAGAATCTGCAAAGGCAGGCAGGGGGCAGATGCTTTTCGTTAAATCGCTCTCTCGAGGCCCTGTCTTTTTCCATTATTGAGTGGTTTTTAAACACTCTTGCATCTGAGGGTTTCCTTGTGTCTGAATGTACAGGCAATGACTGAGTGTGTGCTCGTACTGGAGCAAGCACATGACCAAATAACCCAAATGCACTAATGATCAAAGAGTTTCAGATACTAAGATGTAGGGCATTCACTTCTAACCGGGGCTTCTGCTTTGGTCTCTCTAGTTCATGAATTTCTTCCCTCTCTGAGTGCAGAGGCTCCTTATTAAATTAAAGAGCCCGTAGCTGATTCATGCACAGTCTTCAAGGGATGTGCTCATTTCACTGGAGCAGCAGAGACATGGGCACAGATTACCAAGGGCAATCTGAAGGGTATTTCACTGCCATTGAAATATGCACAGAATTTGGTGGGGTTCTTTTCTTGCAAAGAAAAAAATGTCAGACATGCCTTTTTATAGCAATTAATAATAGGAATATAATTACTTAGCACTCCAATACATCTGAATTACGAATTAATTCTTCTTACTGCAGAAAGGTTATCCAAATATTTTCCTATTGGGTGAATCACAGGTTAGAGTTATAAGAGGGTCTCATGTACTAGAACCAGCTGTCACCATCCTGTCTTTGAGCACGTATGTCATTGCCCTGTGACGCTGACTTCTGTGGGACTGTTCCCACAATAAGGTACAGCTAGGTTTTCATTAGGGCTGAAAAATCTCAGCTTATAAGAGCTGTTTTTTGATTATTTTTTTTCCTGAGCAGGCTAGAGAGTTTTTCCTGACAGCGACAGGAAGCAGATGCCTCCTGTGGACTGCTCTCTCTGTAGACACAGCAGATTAGCAGTCCATCAGAAATATCTTCCAACGAAACATGAAACTGCACAGCTTCTGTACAATGCCATATCAGTCTAACTGCAGAGTCACATCTTACCCATACCACGTCCAGTTCTGAACCCAGCCAGGTATGCCCACATCCTCCTATGTCTGGATGCCTGTGTGGGTCCTGGAGAAACTCATGTAGTAGTGCAGGCTTTTCTTCCAGCCCCAGGCACGTCCGGTGCTGCTGTGTGCATGGCAGCAGCACACCAGCACTCTGAAGGATGCGGTGCTCCCCTCCATAAAGCCTGCTCCTCAGGGAAGGATGAATGACGTGCTTTTGTATTGGATTATGTGGTGCACATCCTGAAGAAACAAGTTATGGAATAACCTTCACACTAGTCCAGGAATATACACGTATATGCTCTTTCCATTGCCTTGACTAGCAACAGAAGTTGCTATTCAAGTTCAGGGTAAAGCTTTAAGGCCTGAAATTGTTGGGGGAGGAAGAAGAGAGGATAGAACTTCAGGAAAAAAAAAATAAAAATAAAAATAAAAAGGAATCACTGAAGGATTACATCCAAAACTTCGATTTCCTGATCAATAGGAATCACTGGTGCTTCTGGGTGTAGCACTACCCTGTATTTCCTGAGAGAGGTTAAATGCAAGCTGATCACCCCAGCTCCTCAATTTAATCTATCAGGGTTAACAGTGACCTGGGTTAGAGATCAGTCACTGTTTCCTATGGAAAATTCTCCTATTCTCCAATAATAAAAATAATTACATTTCCTGCAATGTAAAGTATTTATTGGTTAATTCTTCCTGTGAGTCACTTGTCTTGACTTTGTTCAATGTTTTGTAAAATTCAAGATTTAGACTCATTATATTAAGAGCAGGATTCAAATCTATTTTGAATGTTATAATGGCATCCTCTCCTGCTACAAAATCTCATCCTGGACTGATTATGAGAAGACAAAATTAGTCCTTTTCAAGAAGTAATGATCAAAGATCAGTGACCACCAAAGCATGTTACTTGGGGAAAAAAGAAAGAGGCCAAATTTCAAGATAGCACAGACAGTCAGTGCAACTGGAGTGCCTGGAACTGGCAGAATTTTCTTAAGTCATTCATAAATACGATATCTACCCTTGACAGGTCATTTCATTCTATTTAGCACTTTTTATTCTCTGTGGTTTATAAGCTCTTAAGCAAATGTAAGAGGAGGAAAAGCTAACGTGTCTGATAATACACTGTATCAGGCTGACAACCTAACTGAATTTCCCCTGTGGTGCTAGCAAAATGCTGTTCCAAAAAGTAATAATGCATACAAAGAGAAAAAAAAAAAAAAAGGAGAAAGGAGGAAAGTGGGAAAAAGGATCACAGAGATCATGCCGTCACATTTAATTTCAGAGAACAAAACCTGAAGCTGATTTCTCTTTAGATCAGTTGTATACCAGTTGGAACATGGGTGCCTAGCACTGCGACAAAGTAATATGATCTGAGCTTTAAATAGCTGCCAAATAAGCATGTGGTGGCTGGCAGCATTAAACGTGTTGCAATGAGAGTGATCTGTTTCAAAGTAAAGCCACATAACAGAGGATAAGTCAATCTGATGTGGTATCGGAAAGGAGGGGGGAAAGTTTTTCATTATCTTTCTGGGTTTCTTGCTGTCTTAAATGTGTTTCCATCTTAGAGATGGATTAATTTGAGGTCTTTTTCTTAACCAGCTTAAAACTTGAATCATGTGCAAGTCATTTCAGAGAATGTCTCCCTGGGCACCCAGGGACCAGGCTGGGGGGCACGATGTGCCAAGTGTAAAGTATCATTGCCTTGATGGTACTGAGAAAATCCCATTGCTGAAACCCAGTTTAGAGTGGCTGCCTCCCAGCATGAAAGGCAGCTTCCACGTGTATGGGATCCCCTTGGTTTGTACCTAATGCATTCTTGACAGTTTTTAGGAACAGACCTACAGCAAATAACCTGGGGTGACTTCTGCTCCAGGCATCCCCCTTAAGCTCACAGCAAACCACAGAGCCCGGCAGCATTCTGTGAGGACCATCTTAGAGATGCAGGGAAAAATCAGGTGCAGAGTATGGAGGTGTCTAACACAGGAGATACTGCCGGTCCTCCTCTCCTTCTTACCTTCATGCCAAGTGGCTCTCCAGATTCCTGTTGTCAGTGTGTCTCCTGGGTAGATGATAAACATTTTGGACTGGGTAGACCATTTTAACTAGTAACATGAGTAAGACACATGGAGGAAAAAGTGGTATTGTAAATACTTGTGATTCTTCATCCCTCCTGACACTTTTGATTATAGATGATTGATTATAGATGACTGGCTTCTGTTTTCAATTTCAGCATCTCCACAAGCTTCAGCAGCATCAATCCAGATTTACTCTAAGTTAACACAGCAGAATTTCTTACTTTATCTAGTCTTCGCTGCCTGGAAATCACACTTCCAAGGGTACAGATAGGAACAGGAGAGCCAGAGGAAAACCCAGCTGCTTCATCAGAAGGTAGATAGTTCCTTTATCAGGATCAACTTGACTTCTTGAAAGGTAGTAAACACAACATATTTGGCAGCCAGTTAAGATTTTGCAAGAATGGGGACAGCAATACAGGCGCTACTTACAATTGTCCTACTAGCAGTTTACTAGCACGCTGCAGGGAACTGGTGCAGCTGCAGCAGCAGCTAGACACCCTGCAGAGAAATAGAGCAGGCTTTACTTTGCATTTCCTCAAAGGAGAACATTGCTTTAGCTCACTAACATAAACATCAATAAATGACAACACCTTTCATCAAGGTCAGCTCCAGTGGAACTTCCAGCAGCCACCCCAATGATTAACAAGGATAAAGCAGGGCCAAATCCTTTTCCATCTGTTTTTGTCAGCAGCTGCCTTTGCCACATCGTTTCAGCACATCCATCAGGAATCCACAACAGCTGCACAGCGGGCTGGCAGAGGACAGTGCGGAGGGACACTCATGCTCCTTTCTTGCCCCCATACTCTTATTTTTGTACTGCCCCTTTGGTGGGCAGTCACTGTTCTCACCACATTTGCATGAAAATGTTTCTTACCTGTTCCTTTTAACATCACTTCTCCAAACATGTGACAAAAAAATTTCTTTTCTTTCAATTTGACCACAGGCTGTTGAGTCAGCCAGACAATTAAAAAACAACCCCCGTGCCCTATATAGGTTTGTGAGGTATAGAGTTCTTTGACCAATTTCACTGAATATCATGATTAGAGTATTTAATCCCCTTTGCAATCTTTTACCCAGCTTTAATCACGAAAATCCCTGCATTGCCACCAAGGATTTTTCTGGACAAAAGGATATCTGGAAGAATGCCATGGAACGAGCCTCTCTTGCTGGCCTGTCTTCCCAGAGCTCTGACAAACCCATTCCTTTGCACATAGATTTTAATGAAATCAGAAGAACAAGAGTTAGACTATGCTTTTAGGTAATATTTATATGTAAATGCCTCCCCATCACGCTCAACACAATGCCCTGGTGCACAACAGCTCCACATTATGTGCTCAGCTATAGCCATGTCCTGGTGTGAGCATGCAACCTGTCCACATCACTTCAGAAGGAACCCAACTATCAGCTCTGCCATTAGGAGAAAAAGGTGGTATCCAGTTAAAGCAAATCGACAGAGTGAGTCAGAGTGAAGAATGTATGCATAGTTAAGCAATTTCTACCGATGTCGAAAGGCTTCCTGAAGTTTTTAAGGAAACTCCTTGGATCTGCAACAGCCATTATGCCCGCAGTCTGACCCAGAGGGTTGCCTCCAAGAGCGGTTGCCTTGCACATAGGAGTATAGCTAATTTAGGTTGCCTTCAAGAGAGGTTGCCTTGCACATAGGAGGGTAGCTAATTTAGCTGCATAATGGAGAGAGTTCTGAAGATGCACATGGGCTGAATTAAGGGCTCCACAGGAGCCTTTGGCTCATTCCTTGCAGAGTTTATTAGTTGCTGCTGCACACATGGTTACGTTCCTGGAAGAAGTCCAGCTCTGAGGCACCTCTCGATTCCTCCAGCTTCTAAAAGTTGCAAGAAAGTGGCTCAAGCGTATTGCCCCCTCCAAGCTCTTGTGGAGAAGGACTCTCCCCCGCAGAGAGCCAGACAGGGTTTGGGAGGGGTACCTAGCCAAATGACTGCTGATTATTGAATTTACCTCCCCAATTACCAGTGAGTATCCTAGACTGTAAAGGGGGTAAATACCACAGATTGTATTATTTGAGAAACAGTATGTGATTGTGTAATTAAGGGCAGGAATATAATACCATATGCACAAGGGGCAGGGTTAATTTCAGCATTTCCTGATTAACCAAGGGCATTATTGTGTAACCCTAATGTTCTCCGGATGGCTATCATTTATATGGAGTTCACATATAAGTTTATGAATATTTGGTTAAAATTCACCCATCATACTCTCTGACACAGTAATTAAAAACACCATGTTAGCTGCCAATAAAAATATTTTTATGATTTGGTAATTATTCCAAACATCATAGCCCCATACTCCCCTACCCCCTGCCCTTGCCATCTTCCTGTTCTGTATTGTATAATGCTAATCTTGATGATGGAAAAATAAATAAGTAGCAGGGAAGGCTGGAAATCTTCCAATCACAAAAGCTCCTGAAAAGGAAGCAACATCCAATCTAGCCTACCACATCTTCTAGGTGGGCACTCCTTTCCTGCCTTTTAGTGATGCTTTTAGTATTCATAACAGCTGTGGAATTAAGCATTACGAACAAGAGGAAACCAACATGCAGTCTTTATTTTTCCCCATCAGTCTCAAACTACTCTGCATTGAGTTACAAAGTGAAAATGAACACACTCTCAGATGGATTTAATTTCAGCTTGGGCCCAATGCCAGACAAACCAAGTTTCCCCATTGTTAAAACTCCACACCATCTTTTCCATATCATGCATACAGCCCCATCCTCACCCCATCTTACACGCACACACACACACACACAAACACACCCCAAGAACCAGCCACTCCTACAAAACAGAACCAAATCCTCCTCCCCTGCTTTATTTGCTAGTTTCATTGATTTCCCTGGGATGACTAGTAGCGAGGATGGATTTGGTCTATAATGTAGATTTTTAATATTTAAGAAAAATGATGGCTACATTAAACATACATTTATATGTCGTAGGTATTATCTTCATAATAAACCTTTTTATGATTAAAAAAAAAAAAAGGCATTTGACACAACCAAGAAAATGCTTCAGGGAGGAGGAGCCAATTATTCCATTCAAAATAAAAGGGTTAAAACTTGATTAAAATATTAAAGCAGTAATTCAAAGTACAGTTTTGGCATAACTTTAACTAGTGAATAAAATATGGTATTTTGGCCTACAGAATCATGCAAAAAAAACCACAGATTTCAGAATATAGAAGTATACAGCTTTCAAATGCATACAGAAAGGAGAAACATGTAACAGAAGTAGTTAAGCTTTTACATGTACAGACTAGCACCAAATCACTGTTCACTGTAATTGTCTTCTCTCTTACCCTCTTCCCATGGACTCTGCATGAACAACTGCACTCTATTTTTGTAAAGTGCAGATAAGTTTGCTTGTATCAAAGCTGAGGCAAGTAGTGGAAAACAGGAGAGGAGGTAGATTAAATTACTGTATTTGAATGTTTGTTTTCCCTCCATCTTTTACCATTCTCTACAAGCAGAAGCACAAGATACATGTTAAGAAGTGTATAAAATGTTGATTTGGCCCATTTCACATTGGGCTTTCAGTTGCAGAATATTTTTGCCTTCCTCTGTTTGCAAAACTGCAAAAGTGCTGCTAGTAGTACACTATGGAGAACCAAGTGTGTACTTTCTAAAGAATTAAAAGCAACTAGCTAGGACTAAGGGTGGTTTCTTCCTGTATTGAATTTTGTGTCCATCAGCCTTCAACAAATAACAGAAGAAATTCCAGAAGTGTGCCTGCATACTTAGGATTGCCATAACAGTAATAATGTATAAAATTGTGTCATGAAGTTTCACTAGGTTTCCTGTATTCCCTTCAGTATATGGCTAATCTGAGCGTAAATAAATAGCACGCCCTACCAACAAGAATAGCATTCCTGCTAATAATGCAAAAAATACTCCTATTGGAGCCAGCATAAAAGACCAGCCATAGCGTACATAAACAGCAAAATCTGGGCAATCCAATTTTTTCATGTTTGTGTAGTTTTCCAGATCAGCCACCGCCTGGACCCAGATGACATACATCACAACTACCAGTGAGAACAAGACACCTGGAAAAGAAACATAAGGTTTTAATGACAGTGTGAGACAAACACTGGGTGCATTTAGTGGTTATACAGTAATACCTAGAAACACATCCATACTTGTGGCCCCCTCTGCAAGGCACAGTCAGTGATCACTGGATATTTTTTGCCTTTGGCTTTCTCTGACAAGCTCTGTCTCCACCTTGCTTCTGTTTTGCCTGAAAGTCATATTCCCATGACAAAGGATATATCTATTTTTGGTGGGCAGACCGAAACATGGGTGTGTTTAGGGACAAAATTCACTGTTTTGAATTCAGGGGCCAGGGGAGGAAGAAAGGGGAGATATGATAGGATGATCTAGAAAACAAATTCTACATTTATTTCCCAAACTCTGATACTGTTTCTATCACAGACTTCTGGACGAGGTATGAAAAGGAGGAAGGGGTGGGAAATCTTTCTACTGTCTTCACCTCTCTACATTTTGCTTTTTTTTTTTTTCCTTAATGAAAAGGGCATGGTTTAGAATATTTGGAGTATTCTACTCAAGTATTTTGCAAACAAATTTAAATGTGTCCCATTCAAATCTTCCACATTAGAAAAGAAGTTACAGGCTATTAGTATTAACTACTATGAAGCAGGCTATTAGTATTAACCTCAGACTGTGCAGAACAGTTTCCTGGAATTAATACACCACATAATTCACAGCATTTTCCCAACCACTCCTCTGAAAGGCCTTTGGATTGTTTACACATGATAGCAATGGGAGCACATGTTCTTACAAACTTTGTTAATCTCTTTGTTACTATACACCAGAAGGAGATATAAGAATAAAGTGCTTTCCTAAGTATCAGTCGCATGCCTAATAATTTATTTTAGTTTAGAGGAATGTTCCTCTTTATTTTAGTAAGAGGAACACTTAAGAAATGCAAGCCTGCAGCACAGATGCCCTAGCAGAAAATCCACTGGAAAGCTGAGGGCACAAGTCTGAATTTTTTGCATGCTCCAGCCTGTACCCACATGCTCCCTGAGCTCCAGCTGTCATAGCACAGTTACAAGCAGCAGGGTTATCTATTCTAACACTAAGATATTAGGGGGACACCACCTATGTTTTCCTGCCATGATGCTTAGGTACCTCGTTAAAACCATAAGCCAGTGAAATATTTCTGGGAACACTTATTGCCAAACTTGAACCTACAGGCTGTAGGGCAGCAGAGTACAAGTCAAAGATATTTGAGGTCTCTAAATATTTACAATGCAACCTTGAACAAATATGACAAAACCCAAAAATGCTCTGTGTAAGTACCCACGGAGAGGTATTTGCCTCCAGACCCAGCTGTCCTGGTATTCTTTCATGGTTGCCTTTCCTTATCTCCATGCTGAGATCCTGCCTCACCACCTCCTTGCCCTGCCATTGCTACCCACTTACAAGGGAACAACTCCTATCATCATTCTCTCATTTGCTTTGAGCAAAATCAGACAGGTTAGCTGCAGCAATTTACATCGGTGACCTGTTGACATTCTTGTTGTTGCTTTATTGTCAGAATGTAAGAGGTTTACATTCTGGACATCCTGAACATCTGACAGGTGAAAGCTCACAACTCAGTGTTTATGAACACTACCTTTTGAAGCCAGACAAAAAAATGAACTGAAGTAGTTAACCTGAGGCATAATCAAAAAGTGACTGAAAATCCCAAAGGATTTCCTGTCTATGAAATATACTAATATACTTCCAGGATTACATTTTTTGTGCAGGCTTGAATTCCTAACGAAGTTATTAAAACCAAACCAAACCAAAACAAAACAAAACAAAAACTAAACTCTAAAAGACATAAATTCAAATTTGAAAATATTTTACCTAAGCAAAACTCAATTTTGATGGAATTTAGTGCTGCAATTGTATTAAACACACAGATTGTGAAACAATCAGAGAGAAGGATCATCTCGGGGCCAGATATAAACAAAATAAGAAATTAAATTGAAGAATCTCCAAACATAAGTCAAATTGTGCAGAAGATTCCTGTAACAGAAGGTATAATGATAACAGATAATGTAGGCAACATAGGAAAATTGGAACCAACACAAATATTTGGAAAGATACATTGATAACATGGTAAAATCCATATGAACATTGGAATTTACCTCATCAGATGGCTGTGACTGTTTAATTTGAAATGTCTAAAGTCTTCTATTTATTTTATTCTCTACGTTAGAGCAATCTTAATCCAGAAGAATAATAATTACAGAAAGTAGTGGTGTATATTCCCTTACTACAGCAGCAGGTAAGTATAACCAGGCCTTGCACATCTGGAATGCTTTTGACCTCCAGCAGGCACCCCAGGCAGACACAAAGCTAAACAGCCCAGTTAGTCAGAAGCATTAAAGCAAGAGTCTTTCAGAGGTGCTTTAATTTCAAAATGGGCACCCCTTGCTCCTCAGACAGTCTGAAGCAACATCTAGTTAGTTAAACTAGAGCCAGCTCCATGTAGGCGCAAAATAGCAAGCCAGTTCTATGAGTGGTAAAACAACTCCAGCTAAGTTAAAATCCATCAGGTGATATCACAGCAAGATGCTAACTTCGGCCTGTGTCAAATTCTGGGGTATGGAAATTTGCTGAAGAAATGTATGTCAAGCAGAGATAAATGTCCATCTTTAAAACAGAAGAAAAAGGAAGGAAGAACATGTAAACCTTCTTAGTTAATTAAGGCACTAAAAAGAGTATTTAAGGGTTCTGACTACCTGCTAATGGAGGCTAATTAGTAGGTATACTGTTCAGAGTGTTCGAGAAATGTTCTGAGCAGCAGAATCAGACTAAGTAAAAACTGGCCAAGTCCCACTGGTCCAATAGGATTTCATTTGTTAATGCCCATCTTTTCTAATTTTCACAGAGTTATGATTTCGTGGGAGTTAAGCACTTACAGGGTGGTATACTGAGTCTCCTCTATGTCGTAAATGGTAACATAGAGAAAAAGGAAAATAGAGAAACACTTTTTCACACGTTGACCTTCTGTTTTGTCTGTTTGGTCTTGTTTCCTGAGATATTAGAGTACATTAGAAGCAGTAGTGAGAGCAGGGAAGCAGATCATATACTTCTATTATCACTAATGCATCTGCTGAAAATGTTTGATGTTTAGGGCCAGAGGCATTGGTTCCTTCCTATCCATTAAGCACTTCAGGTTGTGCTTAAATTTAAGCACATGTGCAAGTCTCTTTGACTTAAAGGGTTTTTCCTCCTGGCATCAACACTGATTGCATCAAAACACCCGATTCAAAGGCGAGTTATGAGCTTAATGAATGGTTACTACGCCTTGAATATTTATCTGGTTGTTAGATTCTAAAAGAATTATGTTTCTTTTCAGAGGATATAACTTCATGCCTGTTTGCATTGTCTCATTTTAATAAAACAGTGAGATGCTAGCTGTTCAAGAAAGGTTTGAAAGAAAAGCAGTATCGAGAACAGAACACTGTTCAGTGGACTGGGTAGCACGTAAGATTCAGATGCATATAATATGCGAGTTATTTTTTACAGACCACAAGATATTATTTTGGACTACATATTATGAACTGCAATAGACGTCAATTTACAGTCAGAACTTTATATGCTGTTTACAAAAATGTAGATCAAAAGCTGTTTTGTAGAAAGAAAAATGAGGCATAGAAAAAAAAATCTGATATTCAGACGTTCTAAGTATTCACGTTTTGTTCTGGCTTTCAAAGAAGTTTTGCTCCTCAAAGCCAAGGCAAATTTGCTTAACATAAGCAGAGTTGCTAATAAACACACATCTATCCGTCTTCTGCCTCTCCATCCTGCTACCTTGTGCATACATCTACACTACTTCTACCCTACTTCTACACTGCAACATTCTGTTTTTGTTATTTATACTTGTTGGTGGATTACCATTCACTGGAGCATACTTTAAACCAAAGTAAAGTCATCTGATTGAAGACATAACAAAATTTTACTAAACTTGTTGTCTATTGTGGTCTGCTTAAGTGTTTTAAAGTAGCTCCTAAAAAAAAACTCCAAAATCACAAAATCACAGCACCACAGGATGGCTGAGGCCCTCTGGAGGCCATCAGGCCCAAGCCCTGCTCCAGCAGGGCCACCCAGCGCAGGCTGCCAAGCCCCATCTCCAGGCGGCTTTTGAAGGCTTCCAAGGAGGAGACCCCACAGCCTCTCTGGGCAGTCTGTGCCAGGGCTCCGTCACCCTCACAGTAAGAAGAGTCCCCTTATGTTTAGACAGAACTTCCTGTGTTTCTATTTGTGACCTCTTGTCCTGCCACTGGGCACCAGCGAGAAGATCCTGGCTCAGTCTTCATTGCACCCTCCCTTCAGGTATTTATACACATTGATGAGATCCCCCCTGAGACTCCTCTTTCTGCCTGCCTCAGTTTATGTGCAGATAATAGAGTATTTTTGAAGAAAAAACATTTATTGCAAAAAGTTAAAAATTAATATGTCTTTACATCACCCCCAGTCACAAGATTTAGACTTGATTCTGAATAATCTAGTAGAGTCACTGAAATACTGGTAACTCAGAAACATTGGCAATGACCATGTAAATGCGGAGATGAGAGTTAGGCTTTTTATTGCTGGAGAGTATTTTCTTAAATAAAGTTTGTACTGCTTGTTGAAGGCAACAGGGAGAATCCTTCTATTTATATAACTACTGCTATTCCATCCTACTTCTGCATCGACAAGTTTGCCTCACCAGCTTGTCTCTTTCCTTCAAAATATTAGTCACGCCAATAGAGTTGAGAAAGTATCCATTATAACTGTAACAGGAAACCCTATTCATTATGGAGAATATGCTAAAATGAATATATATTTATTCAAGGAAATCTGTTTCTGCACTCTTGTATTTACTATCTATCATGAATGTCATGAACTCCCATGGCCAAGCTTCCAGGCAAAATCACTGAGATTAAAAAAAAACTCCACAATTTCATGAAGCAGATATTTTTAGGAACAATGTATACTATGATGCATTTCTACATTTTCAGCATTTTCAGACCTTTTTCATAGCATGCGGATGTCCATTTGCCCTTGCCTTTTAGTGACTATAAAATAAAACAGCAGTTGCATGAATCAGGAATGATGGGGGAAATTATTCCTAGAACATGAAGTATGTCTGAGAGAGATTAAGACAAATAAATACTTCCCTCCTCCTCCTTTTTCTTTCTTTTTTTCCCATTTTGCATTTTTTTAAGAACACACATGTTTGATACACAGCTCTGTGCAATGTGATAAGACATGGACTTCTCTGAGGTCACTCTTTTCTGTCTTTTGCATTTATTCTTTTGAATTTCTCTCAAACAAATACTTGTGCATATTGCAGAGGAAAAAGAATACAGAACCTTTAGAAATGTCTATGAATTCAAGAGGCAGTTTGCTGGCCTTTAGTACTTATTCTTCCCACGTAGAAATGCCTTTCACTTGTCAGTGGTGAATGGCTGTTTATGGCACGAATCTTTTACTATGCAGACATGAAGACAAAAGGTCTTAGAAAGAATGATGTGGGCTTTTTGCTTCTGCCTAAAAGTTTAGAACTCTTTCTCTCACTTGAGGAAAACTTGCATGTCTGTGTATATATATTTTTTTTTCAATTGCATTTTTCTGTTCTTGTCCTTATTATAGTTACTTCCACCTACCTTGGCCTCTTGTGACCTTTACTTTAAAAAGTATGGTTTACATTCAACTCTAAAGTATTTGCAGAGGATCCCACTTTAGAGTTATGGTAGTTGGCACACATATCTCTGAAGACAGATTTTGTCCTCATCTAGGAGCTAGAATTAAAATATCAGCTTTTTCACTCTTTTGGCAGGAAGCAGAAGTCATATTTCTAATCTTGCGTCTTCACAAGGGTGTGATTCTGTAATGCTCTGTGCACATCGTGAGGTCTTGCTTGCCTGACATCAGTACAAAATGAAAGTTTTAACTAACATCCAGACATCTTGCAAGAACAGGCCCAGGATAATCTGAATTTTATTGAAGGTTGCCCTAAGTGATTATTTTATGGCAGTTTCTCCTTCTTTTCCTATGACATTTGAAGAAATTATAGGGCTTCTTACAGTTTGCGCTACCGTAGCTGCTCTTGTTCCATCCTCTGAGGCTGAAGACATGGAGGTGAGCTTGCAAAGAGACTGCTCAACTCATTGACTGTGGTATTGTTAAACTGATAGGCACTTTTTCCCCACAGGCACTTTTTCCCCACCTGTAAACTTGGGTGAAACTTGAAAGCTTAATATGGAAAGTTGCTGGTCAATAAGCTGCCACAGATACACAGAGAATTGTGTCTGCCTCTCCATTTGTAGTACTTCAGAGGCACCACTCAAGAGGAGAAGCTTGAAGCCTTTAGAATCACAGAATCATAGTATCATTCAGGTTGGAAAAGACCTCTAAGATCACCTAGTCCAACCTTTCTTAAATATTGGGATGAGCAAAAGGCAGGTGTGTGACCCTGCCACAGATCAGACATCAGAATTGCTCTTTAGGCACATTTGCTGACTTTCTGGGGCTCAGATCTGGGATGCTCTGGAGAACCTGCTGAGGCTCCCTTGGCCCTTCGAGTATAACCTCTTCCAGTTCAACCACATGGGGACTAGTGGTGCTGGCAGAAAGACCTTCAGTCATAGAATCATAGAATGGCTTGGGTTGGAAGGAACCTTAAAGACCATCTAATTCCAACCCCCCTGCCATAGGCTGGGATGCTACCCACTAGACCAGGTTGCTCAGAGCTTCATCTAACCTGGTCCTGAACAACACCAAATCCATCTTTTTCCAATTTAGAGACAGGGATGTTGTGCAGGACGGTTTCAAATGTTTTGGACAAGTTCAGGTTTAGACAAAACACACCTTTAGGATGGCTAAATAGTTGACTTGAATCTCATTTACAGTAACCTCTTCACCTGCTTTCTGAATCCTAAGATGGGACAACAGATTATGCTACAAGCTTTTTCTTCATTTGAGGCAAAGTTTTTAACTGCTACCTAGTTTGTCAGTTAAGGTTGCAAAACAATACAATCCAATAGTGGGTATTAAAATTGATTCATCTAGCATTCTTCTTTAAAGTAAAAAAGTAGGAAAATGACTGATCTTCCTATCTTCTGCTTTCAGACTTCTACAGAAAAACTATGGTGACTGACTTCTTTCTCAGAAGCCTAATATTCTCCCTAGTATAACTGCCACTTGCACCTTGGCAGCAAGATAGCATGGACACATGGGCTGTGTGGGTACACTGACTTGTGAGAAGAGCTTCTGGTTTTGGTTTTGTGAGTGATCTGAAGTGTTGAACAGCATGATGATATTTACAGTAAGTACCTTCCTTGAGCAGCTCAGCTCTACTGGTGTTATTGGGAGTAGATGCAGTTCCTCAGTCAGGATAGTTCCTGATGATAGTCAGGAACTCTGTCCCCATAACCAAGCCAAAATGTCTTGTGCTAGCCTACTGGCTGCAGGGTCCAGTATTCTGTTACAACCACTTCCTTTTGGGAAATCACAGCAGGATTTTTCTAAATATCCTTCATTTTCAACAACAAAAATGGTAACATATAAAATAACGCAGCCCTGCTCTGAAGCTGTGGTTGAGAACAGTGCTGAAGCTGAAAGATACTAAGTATATGCATAGTAAAAGTCAGGATTTCCCTTGAAGAACATCTGCTATATAGGTTCAAAGGGTGAGAGGGGCAAAGAGACAGGCCCAAGGTCATATACAGGGTTAATAACATTCACTTAACTTCAAGAATCTAAAAATAGTCCAGATTCCCTCAGTAAAGGAAAGAGAGGTATAGATGCTCTCCCAAATGTCAAGTTGTTGTGGGAGAAAATTAGAAGGGCCAAAGCACAGCTGGAATTCAGTTTGGCTAGTGCAGTAAAGGACAATAAAATGCTTTTATAAATATATCAACAGCAAAAGATTAAGGAGAATCTCCATTCTTTATCGGATGTGAGGGGAACTCTTTCAGTTCATCCACATGGGGACTAGTGGTGCTGGTAGAGAGACCTTCAGTCATAGAATCACAGCATGGTTTGGGTTGGAAGGGACCTCAAGGATCACCTAGTTCCAACCCCCTGCCACGGGCAGGGACACCACCCACTAGATCAGGTTGCTCAGGGCCTCATCTAACGTGGTCTTGAACACCTCCAGGGATGGGGCATCCACAACCTCTCTGGGCAACCTGTTCCAGTGCCTCACCACCCTGAGTGAAAAATTTCCTCCTAACCTCTAATCTAAATCTCCCCTCTTTTAGTTTAAAACCATTCCCCCTCATCCTGTCAATATCTGACTGAGCAAAGAGTTGCTCTCCACTTTTTTTTATAAATCCCCATCAAGTACTGAAAAGTTGCAATGAGGTCACCCCGGAGCCTTCTCTTCTGTAAGCTGAACAGCCCCACCTCTCTCAGCCTGCCCTCGAAGGAGAGGTGCTCCAGCCCCTTGATCATCTTTGTGGCCCTCCTCTGGACCCGTTCTAACAGCTCCACATCCTTCTTGTGCTGGGGGCTCCAGACCTGGACGCAGTACTCCAAGTGGAGCCTCACAAGGGCTGAGCAGAGAGGGACAATCACCTCCCTCTCCCTGCTGGCCGCTCCTCTGGTGATGCAGCCCGGTTTTCCTTCTGGGCTGCAAGTGTGTACTGCCAACTCATGTCAAGCCTTTCATCCACCAGAACCCCGAAGTCCTTCTCTACAGGGCTGGTCTCAATTACTTCTCCTAGTCTGTACTCATGTCCGGGGTTGCCCCAACCCAGCTGCAGCACCTTGCAGTTGGACTTGTTGAACCTCATTAGGTTCATGTGGGCCCACTTCTCAAGCCTGTCCAGGTCCATTTGGATGGCATCCCTTCCTTCTGTTGTATCAACTGCACCACTCAGCTTGTTGTCATTTGCAAGTTTACTGAGGGTGCACTCAATCACGCTGTCTGTGTTGTTGATAAAGATATTAAACAGAGCTACAAAGATGGTGAAGGGCCTAGAGGGGGAGACATACGAGGAGCAGCTGAGGTCACTTGGTCTGTTCAGCCTGGAAAAGAGGAGGCTGAGGGGAGACCTTATCACAGTCTACAGCTTCCTCACAGAGGGGAATGAAGGGGTAGGCACCGATCTGTTCTCTTTAGTGACCAGTGACAGGACCTGAGGGAATGGTGTCAAGCTGTGACAGGGGAGGTTCAGGCTGGATATCAGAAAAGGTTCTTCACTGAGAGGGTGGTCGTGCACTAGAACAAACTCCCCAGGGATGTACTTACAGCACCAAGCCTGTCGGAGTTTAAGAAGCATTTGGACTATGCTCTTAGAATTTTGGGGTAGACCTGTGTGGAGGCAGGAGTTGGATTTGATGATCCTTGTGGGTCCCTTCCAACTCGGGATATTCTATGATTCTGTTCTGTAACTGTACTGGTCTGAGGACAGACCCCTGAGGTACACCACTTGTCACCAGCCTCCACTTAGACATAGATCCATTGACCACCACTCTTTGAGTGTGACTGTCAAGCCTATTCCTTATCCACTGAATGGTCCACCCATCAAATTCATCTCTCTCCAATTTGGAGATCAGGATGTCATGTGGGACCATGTCAAAGAACTTGCAGAAGTCCAGGTAGATGACATTGATTGGTCTTCCTTTGTCAACTGATGCAGTCACTCCATCATAGAAAGCCACCAGACTGGTCAGGCACTATTTGTCCTTGGTGAAGCCATGATGGCTGTCTTGGATCACCTCTTTGTTTTGCATGTGTGTTGACATTGCTTCCAGGAGGATCTTTTCCATAATCTTGCCAGGCACAGAGGTATGTCATTTCTTACGTGACATAAGTTGTGCCAGGGGAAATATTGGACACTAGGAAGAATTTCTTCACAGAGGGACTTGTCAAATATAGCAACAGGCTGCCCAGATAAGTCGTGGAGTCCACATCCCTGGAGGTGTATAAGAAAAACATGGATGTGGCACTAAGGGACATGGTTTAGTGATGGCACTCAGTAGGTCAGATTGATAGTTGGTGATCTTGAAGGTCTTTTCCAACCTAGATGATTCTATGATTCTATAGAGCATTCATGTGAGCCATCTTAGGCCCCTCCTTCAAGATGAAATGAATTGCCAGCTGGGGACTTACCTAACATTTTGACTGTTAATGAATGTTATTGCTTCCAGCAGGCCTCTTAGGGAAGCCAAGGGTGACTAGCCCAGACTTGGGGATCTAACTTTCACTTGCCTAAATTAGGGTGGATGAAGTTACCCATAGTGGAAAAAACACACTTTACTTCAGAGGTCTCCCTGCTAGTTCCTGGTGCTTTCCCATTTCCTCCCAAACAGTCTCTGCCACTTTCTAGAGACAGCAGAGGTTTTTACAGATTACAAATGCAGGAAAAGAGCATGATTTACATGGGCTTTTAATCTGCAACTCAGTATCAGAAAAACCTTAGAATTTCCAACAGGTTATGAATACTTTTTTCATGTCTTTTAAAACTGGGGAGGAGTAATCCTCAATGGAGCAAATGCAAGTATTCAGGAGTTTTTCCAGCAATAATATAAAATACTTCCCACACTTCACTGAAGGTCCTTTACAAGTAAATTATGATCATTATTAGTCTGTGTATGCAAAGTTCCAAGGTAAAGTGGGTAAGCAAGATCAGCAGATCAATAATAGAAGGAGAAAGAGAGCCTGGGCCTTTGGATTCTGGCATGGGTGCTCTGCTCTAGAGCACAATGCTGCTCTTAGAACTGACTCTCACCAGGCTGTATACAGTTTAGAATGGTGATTGAGCACATATTATCATTTACATCCTACACAACTGTTATCTTACACATCTTCCCAGAGTCTTCAAGATTAACAGAGAAGTGTCCCAGAAAGCTGGTCAAATCAGCTGAATCCTGGAAGGATGCATCCTACATATTAGCATATATATAACTCATATCCAGCCGTTAGGGCAATGAAGCTGGTGAAGGGTCTAGAGAACAAGTCTTATGAGGAGCGGCTGAGGCAGCTGGGGTTGTCTAGCTTGGAGAAAAGAAGGCTTAGGAGAGACCTTATTGTTCTGTACAATTACCTCAAAGGAGGTGATAGTAAGGTGGGGATCAGGCTCTTCTCCCAAGCGCAAAGTGATGAAGTGAGGGAAAATGGCATCAAGTTGCACCAGGGCAGGTTTAGGTTGGATATCAGGAGAAATTTCTTTACTGAAGGGGTTGTGTAGCACTGAAATATGCTACCCAGGGAAGTGGTTGAGTCACCATCCCTGGAGGTCTTCAAGAAACGCATAGAACTTAGTAGCATGATTTAGTGGTGGACTTGTCAGTAGTAGGTTAAATGTTGGACTAGATGATCTTGGTGGTCTTTTCCAACCTGAATGAGGATGTGGGTTATGAGGAAAGAGGTAATTCAGTTATTAACTATGTTTCATTCACAGAGGTTTACATCTTCCACTTACTCATATTTGACAACTATTTTGTGCGTTCCAATCACATACAAAAAATGTCTCCTATTCTTGTCATGTGAACGTGCTGTGTCTTGCAACTTCTTTAGAGTCTACCATTACCATCTTCATTGCTTTTGTGCCACTGATTAAAAAAACTCTTCTTAGCTAAAGCCCTTGAGAGTCCTACAAGGCAGCATCCCTAAATATGCATTCCTTTTCCTGCTAAATAATTAGTTTGAAATAGTAAAGTGATTACATGAATGGTCCTAGACATTTTTTTGTTGTTGTTTCTATCTTAATCAAATGATAGCTTTTTGAATGGCTTCATGACTAAATAACTGTGGAAAGAATTGTCTCCAAGGCAGGCGCTCCAAAAGCCAAAGGACAGAGGCATGCACTTTTTCTTTCTTTTACCCATGATTAATATAATTTATTTTTTTTTGTCACAGAAAATGGGGTGAAATACCTTGTATCTTTTCTATTCTAACAGTTTTAATTGACTGAGCAAACAGTATACCCACCAGCAATGATGTAAAAGCCTCCTCCTGCTTTGTACAGAACGTGGCTGGCAAAAGGAGCTGCACAGATGATGAAGAAACTAGCCATCACAATAGTGAGCACTCCCAGGAGCATAAGAACTGTCCAGAAACCTCGATAAACTGGAGAAAGGGAAGAAGGAAAAAAGCACATGACACTTTTTAGAACTTAAACAAGTGACATATTTGGCTAACAAAACTTTTTCCTTTCCTCTTCTCTTTTCACTTTCCTTATTAACAAACCAAACGTTCATTCCATTGTGTATGCACATTATATATCATGTGGATCAAAGTAGGTTTGGACCACAGTTCTTATCCAATGATCATGGAAAATAAGATGTAAGTTACCATGAATGAAATCCACATGCTTAATATTTAGACAGTGACTTGCAACATAGCAAATTGATGCACTTTAGAAAATGGTGCACCAAAGCTGTAGCAATGATATTTTGGAGTAAATGACTGGACTGACTGGATTATTGTTTTACCAAAATTGACTGGGAGAAGCAGAGAATTCTAACATTTTGACATTGTTAGTGCTCAGAACCTCTCACCAAAAGCAATCTTTAAGTTCTCTATAATTTACTAGTGGATAATTCTCCTTACATATAGTCATATTCAATACAAGGAAATTTAAGCAGGAAAGAAGTGCAACTCAAAAATGTAAACTGAAAAACATTTTTTTTTTAAACCAGCCTATTCCTGCTCTAATGCTCTCTGTATTTTATTAAATTTAAAATGTGATGTTTCAGAAGTCCCTGTTAGACAGTGCCAAGCAGTGCTGAATTAATGGATGCAGCTGGTGATAAATGAGCCGAGAGTTTTGTGACATACTCTGGCCAAAAGAGTCTTTCTAACAATTATTTTTTAGCTGGTTAATTGCACATCCATTTAACAAAGTCATCATTTTACAAATGCTACAAGAGTGACATAAATTTCTCCCATGAATTTAAAAATTGGTACATTAACACAACCCATTAGTAAAATTATGAGTTGCAAAGATCTCCATCGTCAGATCTGAATATCTTGAAGCACTGACAATTCAGTCAGTGAAAAACATTTCCACCCAACTGAGAGAAAGCATATAAGCCAGATGGCATGTCAGAAAAAGTGAGTCACAAAAGAAACTGCCACTTATCATTTGACAGCACCTACTTACTGTTATAGCAAAACACAGCTAAGCAACTATTATACTGGTTCAACTCCTGAAAGTTTCAAATCCATTCAGGCTGCTAAAGCCAGCTATTCTGGAATAATTCTGGTTTGCTCTCATCTAAAGACTGAAGGTGCACTAGACATTATCAGTTTGTGTTTCCCACTAATGTGTTTCAAAAATTTATGGTTTTCAATTTGACCAGCTTAACTCATGTTAAAGTATACATCATCTTGCCTACCTCAGCCCTGTAAATGTATTAGCTAGATCACATTCACCACATCACATTAGACACACTTTTTAAATAACAACCTTTTTAATCCAGGCAAAGATTCACAGACATAATTTTCTGCCACAATGATCAGCAGATTTGGGCACAGGGAAGATGAATGTGTCTGAAAGTAGCTGGCAGAAGGGCTAAAACAGTGTTTTGGTTCATATCCAATACAAGGCTTCCTTCCACATAAACAAATAAATATGAAAATAGTAGGTAAGAGATAAGGCTGTGGTTCAGCAAATCAGTTAAGTGTGTGTTCTGCTTTAAGTACTCTAATTCTTACGGGATTGAGGCACCTGTTTAAAGTTAAACACATTGTTAAATGATTCACTTAATGCAAATGGACAGTGAATGGAGACCTAGAAAGGTAAATCTCTCAAGTCCTTCGGTCTTGGGTATTTGAAGCAATTTCATATTATTTTACTCATGGGTCTACTTTGCTAAGCTTCGTCGCAGTCCCCAAGTCCATGGGACATTACTTCCTCATTTAAAACCTAATACTGCTAAATCAGCCTATAACCACCCAACTCCTTTACATGGATGGCCCAAGGTACTTCAAAGTCATGCTACATAATAGGACACATTGGCCAAAATGGACCTTGAAAAAGCTTACTTCAATATCATTATGGTCAGTCACTGAAATTATATAGCAGTGTATCTATTTTCTGAATGGATGAGGACACAAGCTTCTCCGGCATTATGAAATCAGTGTGCAGCTTCATTATATATTCTTTATACAGGAACTTTGAAGATGGCTTTTAGTGAACTTTTACCAGAAAAGCTTGATTTCCTCAAATATTCCTGAAAACTAAACATAAATGGAGTACAAATGTACCTGATGAAAATCTGTTTAAACCTCTCTGTGACTATACAAGAGAAAATCTGTTTCTCTGCTCCAACAGCGTAACTGTTTTATGCATTATATGTGAAATACTGATTTGACCTAGCTATCACCTGAAATAAGCTTCCACTGTATTCCTCTATACATAATTATTTTCTCTAGACAATTATGGAGATATTCTGATGATCCTAATACTTGTTTATCTAGCTAACTCCATCATTAAACATCAATTAGAAAGTACAGAAAACAGGTAAAAAGTCTTCAATGCTCTCAAATTTGTGACTTTTCATGCAAATGCTTACCCCTTCTAATCTACAAGACAGGAAGTTATTAAGGCCATTTGTGGCACAAGTCCAAGTAAACACCCTAAGAGCAGCTAGACTTTTTATTTAATAATGGAATTAAAATGCAACCATTCTTCTACAGAGAAGACTTCACTTATTTCATACTCAGACCATTTTTACCCAGACCACATCTCCTACCTTCTCTGTTTAGATGGGCAAGATCACTTCCCGTGGAGCTAACCATTCAAAATTACAGTGCAGCCCTATTGCAGTCACAAGCTTAGCTGGCATCAACAGATAAACACAAAAGAGGTGGTTGAAATAAACCTACCTAAGGATGAAATTCTTAAGTCAAAGACTCTGCTGCTCTAGGATTGAGGAGAACTTTGACAGATAAAAAACAACAGAAGACGCTGCTTTGAATCATGCTTCTTTATAACCCATGAAAAGGGATGACACTGTGATCCAAGCAGTCTGTTTCAACTGTGGTTCAGTGTACGTACACAAGATGTTAAGAGAAGTTTGCACCATTTCAAGTCCCACTGAAGCAAGTTCATAAGATGTTCTGGTCCAAACAAGGAATACCCTTGCCTCTTCAAAGGCAGCAGGCGCTAAGTAAATGAACCTCACAGATATGTCAGAATTAGCTACCTCAAGTACTTGCATTATTCCAAGTATTTCCTGCAGTGGAAGAAATAAAGTACAAGCACTACTGAAGAGTCTGAGGTAAACCTATCTGCAGTGTTAACCTTAGATATCATTGCTCTATGTTGTGAGAGTGCTAAACAGAGGGTTCTGTAACTTGTCTTGGTAAGCCGTCCCTTCATCAGGGTACAACATTTGTTTTGGTAGTGACAGGCAGGCCTAAAAATAAAATAGTACTTAGAGGAAAAACAGGAGTACAGCCAGAATGCTTGTCTTTGAGCTCTGCACCATTCAGTCTATATACCATGAAAATATTGCAGCTGAATTATATTCCTTTCAAATCGCGTGACCTGTGATTTTGCCTTTCCACCTGCTTTTCTCCCAAAAGAGAAACTTAGATTAACTAACTAACTTAGAGTCCTCTGGAGACTTCTGCATCATTTGAAAAGCAGCTGAAGTATCACATTTTAAGTAAGGGACTGAATTTTGAATAAGTCGCTGAAAAGTATCAAAAGCCCCATTTTCTTGTATAGTAGATCCCAACCCTGTTTAGAAACTGACACCAGAGTTTCATGTTTTAAGATGTTACTGGTACATGATATGGAAAATAAGTAATAATATATTTGACATGGTTACACAATTATGTCACCTAAAAGACACACTTCTTATGTAGTAGCAATGCACACCTCAAAACCTCCATAATGGGCTATTCCGGAACAGGTTAGCTAAGGATACAATGTAACACCCATCTAAAACTAGAGATGTTAACACCAAACTCATGAACCCACACCACATATTTTATTGCCCTTGCCAACTTCAAGTCCTTCAAAATCTTAGCCATGTAAAAGACTTGGCTCATACATTTCCTATGGCCTACAAAAACAAACAAAAAAAACCCACCACCAACAACAAAAAAACAATCACTTAATATCGAACAAGACTTATTAAGTCCTACAAAGCTGAAAATCTTTTTGAAGTGCGTGTGAGTACAGTGCTTCATAAACATTACAAAGAATCATTAAAATGACTTGGAAAAGTTGTCGTGAATTTTCACCCACAAACTCAGGTCCTAAAGTGAACCTTTCCTGTGATTTGGCTAAATAGTGCATTTCAGAATATCTTTTTTACCTCTCTATTTAATGTAAGTGATATCAAAATGATTTTGACAAGAGGTATCAAAATGCCACTCCCAATATAAAATATGATGAAAGGTAAAGTGCCTGAACTGTTCTATATCTGAAGTACCTTCTCTGCAGATAAACAACTTCAAATGTGATCACAGGTCTCAGCAGCAGCACCTGAGACACATCTAGCAACACAATAAACCTTGCAAAACTTTTATCAGTTTCACTCAGTAACCTTTATTATCCCTTAGTAGTAATAATCTTTTTTTTTTTTCCAAATAACCTTAACAGTAAAATAAATACAATATTCACATTATGAATACATTGCTTTTTTAAATACTTCTTGCTTTATCACTGCTCAGTGGCTAGGGAGTTCTCCCTTAGTAAATGTACTGTATTACAACCTCTCATGGGCAATTATGTTACCATATTACATAACAGAATTTTTTGCCCTAAAAATAGGCTAATTCTAGCATCTCACTATACAGTTATTATTTTCAGATTTCATTGATGATATTTCCTCGATTACTTTAGGTTAATTTCAGCCCAGCAACAAACCTGCCAATAAATTTGATCACACCAATTTAGATGTAATAGTTGCTGAACCAGAACTTCTCTTCAGTCCTATAAACATTCTGTATTCCACATTATATTAGGCACTACTTCAAATGTTGGCAATGTGCCCAGTACTGGACAAAATAGGATACAAATGGTCAGGAAAAAAAGTACTAGCAGCTACAAATCAGAGTATTAAACTGATGTGTCAGTGCAGCCCCATTAAATTGCTTCCAATTTAACCTCAAAAGGTGCTGGGGCAATTTACAACAGTTAAGAAACTACTGCATATTTCCAAATAAACTTTTTTTTTTTTTTTTTAATTGATGACTTGACTAAGTGATAGATCCTATACTTCTTTTTCTTAGGAATTATCTCACTGTTGCAATATGGGACTACTTGTATGAGTAAGGACTTTGTACAGTAAAAGAGTTTTATAAAAGTATGATAGCCCTTGAATATCAATGTTAAGTAATCCAGTGATGTGATACCATGAATTAATCTAGCTTGCAATGAATTCTTATTTAATATAATTATAATTATAAAAATGTATATATAAGTATGCTTATTTTAGAATAAAATATTTAGAATAAAATAAATAAAAGGTCACTATTCTGGTACTTTTACCGTATGGGCTATTTTTTTTTAATTATTATTCCTAGCTTGTAGTCTGTTGCACATATGTTTGTGAATCATCATATAAATGAATCTGCTGGTGACACAATGAGGTGCTGTCTGTCCTCTTAATAGCTGCACATTGTAATAGCTGTCACTATAAAACATTGTAACATCACAGAAAGTCACTAGAGTCAGGCTTCCCTGACTTCATTTAGATGTCTATTTCAGGTTAAGATAAATGACATGGCCTGCAAAATTATTTAAGTGCATAACTATAAATGATGGCTAGCACAGGTGTAGACTGCACTTTACACTGCAGGTAGGTGATCCACCAACATGCTTAACAAAACCAATGAATGAACAAAGCCATAATACTTGTGATTAAGATACAGAAAGCTGCAATTTTAAAACAGTACTATCTCACCCTTCCAAGCTGATCATGTATCTGACAGTAACGATGAAAGGAAATCTGAGACAATAAAACATGCATTTGAATCCCCAATGTAAGCATCACTGTAGGCTTTTCTGTCTTCACATTTCCATCTAAGGCTATAACTCTTCACAGCAAGAACTCATCGTCTAGGTTTCCACAGGAGGATGAACCAGGCCTTTTGTGTAAAGCATATTAACACACTAAACTTTAAGGTCTTCAGAGTTTGAGGTTTTTGGGAACTATCAAACACCTTAAAACCAACACATGAAAAAATATAAATAAAGGATAGATCAAGCCTTTTTTGAATTATGGCCATGGCCCAGAAAAACTCTGAAGCAAATTCTTACTGATACTAAAGCCAAAGGAGTTATGTCAACAAAGGACTTGGTTCAGTCACTCCACTCAAAAATCATCAGAGATTTTATAGTCCTCAGGAAACTGATTTTTGCCTGAGCTATCCTAACTGGATGGTAACATGGCACTCCAACTACAAACCACAGTTGTATTTTCACTAGTGTCTGTAATTAAATCCAATTCACTCTGACAAGTTCTCATATTCTCTTAAGCCGAACTGTCCATAAAAGAAGGTGCATGCCTTTGCTTGTTCAGAAGGTAACAGTTCTGTTAACATGAAGCTAGAGATTTTTAGAAAATTGTTTTGTGCGTATACACTTGATTTCTCTAATGAACTTTAAAGCTTTTTATTCAACTGTTTATTTTTCAGCAAACTATTTTTCAGATGACATAATATTTCATATCCATTCCTAATTAAAATAAGACTTGGGGGTCTCACGAAAAACATGGTGAAAAATCTTTCTGAAAAGATCAAGAGTGGTGGATTTTTTTTTTATCCCCCAAAGTGAATGCTTTGAGAAAACTATAAGCCATGAAAAAGGAAATATTGTATCAAGATACAGTAGCAGAAGCAAAAAAAGGAACAAGAACCCTAATCTTTCGGTAGTGCCCTTTTGTTCTATGTTTTGTTGACAGAAAGTATTACGTACAGCCAAGTGGATATACAAATAGCTGACAAAATATATATATAAATTTTTTTTGCATGAAAGCAGATGGAGGGCTTTCTCCACTGATTAATTCAGAGAAGCATTTCCTCCACTGTGAATCAAAGACAATAACTTTCTAGTATTTCTTAATTTAGTAAATGCAGATTCAGTGAGGTTTTAAAAGCCTGTTTGCCAAATATCACAGGCAGGACTGTCAAAGTACAATAGAAGAGGAATGAATTTTGAACTAACAGAAGAGATGATGATATAACCTTCTTAATAATAAGTTGTGGAAGATTCTTGAACAAGTATACCTGCTCTAGATGCTGAAAATGAACTGGTGGCATAAAAAAAAAAAAAAAAAAAAAAAAAAAAAAAAAAAAACCTTCTCCGGTTTTAATGAGTTCCAAAGCAATCCAACTGTATCTATTTATACAGCAGGAATGGCTCTGAATATACTCTACCCGGACCAGCATCTATAGTACAGTTCTGTCTATTTTTAATCTTTTAATATAAAATATAGATAGGAAAATTATATTTGAGCAGTGATTCTTTTGGCAAACATTAACTGAAATTAATTAAATTTTTGATGATATTCCTTCTCCTTTCTTTATTCTTTGTTTGTCCACTTCTGTGTAATCATGCAATATGATTTGAAGATCTTTTGTGAATGTATGAGTGAATGGTGGAACACAAACTCTGTCTAGATTATTAGGAGCAGATGACTCGTCACTTTCAAATGGAAAGATATACTGTTCTAGATGTGCTTCGAAGTTACAGATTAGATCTCTGACTCTGAAGGGTGAGGTATGAATTCTTCCTGGACAAACAGTTCATAATTTCTGAAGATTAACAGAACTGTTACCAGTCCAACTTCTTTTTCATGTCTGTAGCATAAAACATGGATTCTGAAGACACTTCAAAGTCAGCAAAGGTATAATTACAGCTTCAGGGATCACTTAAGTCATTGAGTCAGCAGGCTCAGAGACACGCAGCATCCACACATCACAGGTTATTTAAAAAGTCATATGAAATAGGCATCAGAAGCAATATTTTCAAATACATTTGCATAAAGCCCTTGATCTGATGAAATGTGACCAATTTTTTAAGTGGAGTAGTAAAAACAGAGCTTTCCAGGCATTATTCAAGTATAAGGTTTTCGATTCTGTGTATTTTACATATACATATGTATGTCTGTTACTACATTATAGTTTCTCGGTGTTAATATCTCAGTTTAAGATATCAAGTATTTGGAAATATTATAGAACACATACATATTTTTTCAAAAAGAACTTAATTTACAAAACAAGATTGCACATTGCTACACTCTTGTTCTACATTATTCATGTATGGCACACACTGTTCAGAGTAATTTTAGTGCAGCTTCCTATAGTGTCAGTGGAGAGAAGCTGGCACCTCCAGCACTCGGTGCAGTATATCTGAGTTAGTTGAATAAACTTCGACAGTATCAAGGCCCCTCTTTTCCTTTCTCATAAAGTAAAAATGCAATATAATTCCACATGTGGTTATTTATGTAACAAGAAACAGTTTAATTGGGATATATGAGAAGTATTTGTTTAATGCATTCAGCCCAAGGAAGACACTTTTTCTGTAGGAAAAAAAAAAAAAAAGCACTAAAAAGAAATGTTTCTGTTTTCTGGAATGATTTCCATTCTGCCATCATACTTAAAGCTACGCATTCATTTAAGTGCTTTGCTAAATAGTGTCTTAAATATGCATGTTGTAAAAGTATGAGAAGTATGAAACACCAAAACTCTATAAATTAAACTGTTTGGAGTGATGATGCTGTTTTGTACTGAAGCATCCAAATTGTTTTCTTGAAACTATAGGCATTGTATCCATTTGCAGCCAAAAAATTACTTACTGACTGCAGAGTCATAGGAGGTTGAGTTGTGTTCATCTCGGATATGAGGAAATGGTGAGAGGTAAGCATGTGTACAATTCTTAGAAGGTGACTGGTTGGCTAAAAGAAAAGGAGAGAAAAAGATTAATATTATCATGCCTTAGAAATAAAATATTTTATGCCTGTTTTTCAAATAGGTAAACTGAGTTTCATAGGTCAAGATTCCAGGTTCCTTCCCAGGCAGTAGCTCTACAGTGGATTTTGCATTGGTAAGAGATACCGGCCTTGATATCCAGCCAAGGATATTCCTTAAAGGGCAGCTCAGATTTGTACTACGGGAACAGTAAAGAAGCCTCTCTTGAGAGAAGGATCTGGTACACTGCAATTTATATGCAATGCCTATGTATGCTTTTATATGAATATGTTCTTTTCTCTTGTGAAGGTTAATTATTTCTGTCTCATTACTGCATATCCCACCAAAACAAACAAATGAGCAAATAAAACAACAACAAAAACAGGAAATTAATTTTTCTCTTGTGAAAAGATAATGACAAATACCGAGCATCTTCAGAAATTTTACAGTCTCAACAACTATGAGTTCATTCTATGGAATCGATATCTCCAGAGAAGTGTTATTTCACCCTTTTTATTAAATGCTTGTAAAAAGGTGATGGTGATGACCTTCTTCTTTGCAAAGGGTAAAGGCTTTCTATAGTTTAAATCACATTCAGATTTCAAATTCCTGACTGCAGAATTATCCAGATAAAGAACAAGGGGAAATTACAGTGAATATTACATTTGCCACCTAAGACCAAGCAACATATTTAGAAAAATATGGATATTGAAGTCAAAATGGTATGATGGCACCTGCTTTTCACAAGAATTGTGGAAATCTTGCAATAAGGAGGGGGAGCTCTGTATATCACAAGTAGGGTCAAACACAATAGAAGTTTTGCTCGGTCTCTTCTTCATTGGAAAATGTGCTGGCAAAAAACTCACTATCTTCCAGAATCCTGGCATGTAGTGAAAGAAAACAGGTCAACCACGCAATTAGAAGAGGGATTTTTCTGGAGAGGATGTGTACGACACTATTCTCACCATGGAATTGCTCATACCCTCCTTAAGCTACTCGTAGAACTAGTTGGAGAAATTGTGCAGGCAAAAACTCACAGACCATCCTAATCACAAGGCTCTTTTTCCAACGTTACAGACATAAACAATCTGTTAACAACAAAAAGCAAAAGACTGTCCTGATAAGAATGGACTCAGACTTAACAGGTCAGGTATAACATAGAACTATATCCTAGAATCACAGAGCAGTTTGGGTTGGAAGGGCCCTTAAAGATCTCCCAGTTCCAACCCCCTGCCATGGGCAGGGACACCTCCCACCACACCAGGTTGCCCAAAACCCCATCCAGCTTTGCCTTGAACACCTGCAGGGATGGGGCATCCACAGCTTCTCTGGGCAGCCTGTGCCAGGGCCTCACCACCCTCTGAGTGAAAAATTTCCTCCTAACATCTAATCTAAATCTCCCCTCTTTTAGTTTAAAACCATTCCCCCTTGCCCTGTCATTGTCTGCCTGAGCAAAAAGTTGTTCTCCATCTTTTCTACAAGTGTCCTTTAGGTACCGAAAAGCTGCAATAAGGTCATCCTTGAGCCTTCTCTTCTTCAGGCTGAACGGCCCCAGCTCTCTCAGCCTGTCTTCATAGGAGAAGAGTAATAAAGGAGAAGAGTAACATAACACTTGAAGAATAGACTGATATTTAAACATGTATGCTTTTGTCCTGGGGATTCCTTTAGTACAAATTACAAAAGTGTTTGTCACTTTTGAATTTATTTAAAGACTGCTGAAGAAACTAAGAAGCCAAATGAAACTGAGTGATTCACAATCACTCAAAAAAATAAAATATCAAGAACAACAACAACAGAAAAAAAAAAACAGCTTTGAAATCAAACTGCTGTAGATAACAACAAAGGAAAAGAGTTACTTACTGTACCAGAACTTCCACATGCTGGAGTTATGTTCTCCTACTTTTCCACTAAACCAGCACCTCCAGAAGAAACCTTCGTGATGGAAAGTGGCCTTCTCTCCCTATGGAAATAAAAAATAAAAATAAATAAATAAATAAAAAGCCATTATCATACCCTTTTTCAGCTACCTGAAAGAATCAAGTTCACGTAAAATTAAATGTTTAAGTAAAAAATAACACCATCACAATAAACTGTAGACTGTCAGAATATAGGTTAGCTATAGTATATCTATACAGTTACAGTTCCTTTGAAAGACTATCATATCACAAAAGTAGTATCACAAAAGACAAATTATTTTTGGAGTTGATAATAATTGCTTAAAAGCGGTTTTGAAGTAGCCTTATTTTGAAGCAGCAGACCTCCAGAAGGTCAAAATGAACATGATCAAAAGTTCCTACAGAAGTAATTTTTTTACAAAATAAATACATCCATGAAACAACCAATATATAATTCCCATTATAAATAAAAATCCATACTAACCCCAACATCCTCAGGCGCTTTTGAACATTTTCCTATTTCTGTAGCAAGAAGCCAATAATCAGTTCCAAACGCCACCAAAAAAAGCAAAACCCCTAGAGCTGCAAAGAAACCTCCAAAAAATATTCCTACACTCAGTTTCATTATCAAAGTTATCTTTAAAAAATGCAAGTATTTTTTAAAATTACTTAAGAAATAGTAAACTAAAGAAAATTATTGTGCGAGTGACTAGAAAGTTTGGAGAATACAGCTCATGTCTGAAGTTCCTCCTTGCTTGTCTTTCTCCCTGTATTTCCCAATGCCCCGTGAGCTGATTTGTGTCTCCTAATTTGTGTTCCATGTGGCTGACTCAAGACTGACAGATGAAAAGGGCCATCTATTTTAGGACACTGATGGCAGAGCTTCATTCTGTTTCTCTGTCTGGGCGAGGCCAGTCAGAAATAGCTGACCTTCCCATAACTAATCAGGGACTGACTTGAAATATTATTGCAGCTGGTACATCATCAAAATGAGGGGAGATGGAGGTGGAGCTGCAATGGCTCTGGCAGTCCACGTGAACTGTGTTACAGAGCCCAGAGTAGCAGTAAGGACTTGCAAAGTTCAGAATTGGTGGTGAAAACTTGCCTGGCTACTAGCAGGGAAGGATATATGAACAACACTTTGAAAGTTACTGTAAATCACTTAACTAAATGAAGTTTGCATTTGTTTGTTTCTTTATGGAACTCTGAAAACATGGCAGCCAAATCACAGAGATGCCTTTGGAAAGTCCTGACCTTTATTGCAAATACACTTAGCTTTACAAATTTGCATCTTATCTGTAAAGTAATAGCTTTAATGACACTAAGCATTTAACTGCTTTATTTGTTCCCATTCAATTTATTTGCATATCTCACAAATGCATGCAAATAAAACCAAGAAGAACATCCTAAAAATGAAAAAGTGAAACCAATTCCTGCACCACACCAACCGAGCACCTGGTATAGAAATATCAAACTTTTTTAAAAAGAAGAGACTTCCCCATCTGTGTTCCTTGGACATTTTGGAAGGTGATCAGGTAGCACATTTAAATTCCAATGATTCACTGCATAAGAAAATGGCTTTTCCAAAAATTCTTGTAATGCCAAGCCAGCCTTCCCTGCCATCTCCAGTGAATTACAGGGCTTCCTCCTGTAGAGATCTGTTGAGTTTGTACCATGCATCAGATCTTGCAGTCCTTACCCAATAAAATTCCACTGGTGTTATCTATCACTGGAGTAAATAATCCTCCACTGCTTTCCTGTTCTGGGAAGTGCTGTGACCAAGAGAAAGATGAAGTCAATTTACCCCAGAAAAAACTTGTTGCAAAATTTTATTCAACAGATTTAGCTCTCCGCACCGGAATTCCTACTGCCAATGCCCACTTGGACAGTACTGCAGCATGCTCACAGAGAGTAACAGAAAAGACTGTTTCCACCTGTTCTCATTTCCATATAGATGAAGCAGAGATGTGTCCTGAGTGTTTTCATAACACTACATTATCTGCCTAATGCCTTATTTGCATATTACAATTCATATTTTATTCAAACTTGATACCATACAAACTTAATACACAAGCATTTCTGATATTTTGTGGCCCTTCTGCCCTGCCCAGTTTCAGTGCGGAACAGTAAACGAATCTCCAGTCAAACAGACTCTTTGTGTCATGTTTTCTTTCCCTGGCAGACACTGATGCAGTTCATTTTGCTATACTTGAAGGTGATCTTTGGAGAGTATGCTATTAAAGAACAATAAGCAAAAAAGTATTCAGAAAAAGAACATAGAATGTGTTATAACAGGAAATAAAGCATATTTTAGAGCATATTTTAGAAAATCATTACTTGCTAGTTAGAATAATGTCCGGTCAAAATAGAAGAAATAGAAAAAGTCAGATTCAGCTCAGAAATAACATGTTCAAATTTAGACAACTTCTTGTGAACTAGATGTCCTTCCATTATAATCAATACAGATCTAGTAAATGCAAAGGGTAGCTCCAGGTAGTTCTCAGGGGATCCTGCTGGCTTTCAGCCGCCACTCTAGAGGGCAATGTTTGTCTCCTGGCTTTAACTACATTTGCTAGCACCACACAGGGGTCTTAGCTACCTTCTACCACCTGAAAAGGCACTAGGAGTATACGTGAGGGTGACTAAATGAAGCCTGGAATGTTTGGAATGCTATGAAGTTTCACTGAATTCAAATGACACCTGAATCGCTGACATGCATTCTCTACATGCATTCTGGTCTCCGAGTAGAATGTTCTTCCTGAGATGATCTAATTTAATTATTCTCTTTTGTATTTATGGTACATTCTCTGGCAGCACTATCTTCTAAGTACTCTAACATCTCCGGTATTATGCCCAACTATGTCAGGAATGAACCAGAAGACAGATTTAGATCTGTTTTGTCATCATAAAAAATCACTTTTTTTCCACTACTTGAATGCTCACTGAAAGTTCCAGGGCACTTTTTCTTCAATTAATTTAAATTAAATTCTGAAGGTTCCTCAACAGAACAGAGAAAGTTTCAAGGCAGTGAAAATAGGGCCAGGCTTATCAAATCAAAACAATCATTAATCTGATTCTTAAACACGGTCACTCTCCAATTACTTCCCAAACTCCTAAATTTCTACAGAAAGACTGACACTTTAAAGTCATAGCCAAATTTATCCCTACTATAATGACAATGATGTAATTAAATCTGTTTTAACATACAATCAATTTGGCCAATTATGCCCAACATCCATTGATTTTGTTGATTCATAGTGTGAAGATTGAAGGCCCTCATATAATGGATGCATTCCAATCTCATTTAACAAAGCTGGCAAAAGTTTTATGATTATATTTCTGTTTATTTTTCTTTTGCAGATAAGGCTAAACTAACTCCCAAATCTGCATATTTTTGTTTATTTATGTATCTAAATGGCTGCAGCATCAATATACTATCTGAGCCCCTCCTCATATTTAAAAATAGAAAAGAATTAAAAACAAAACGAAACAATAGCAGGCTGTTTCTTTCTTCCTTTTCCATCTGAAGGAGAAAAAGCTTGATTGGTTTATGGGAGGGGGAGGTTGTTTATTTGCTTGTTTATGTTTGTGTGTGATTGAGTAAATGTCGTGTGTATATGTTTGGAATTGGCAGGCAGCTCCTTATCTGTGCTGGCAGATATGTCCATGATCTAAAAACAGCCTGTTAGAACTGGCTGCATGTCTCACTATACACCAAGAAACAATTTCTGCAGCTGCCTCAGAGCTGAGTCCTTCTGAGACCTCATTTCCCATTTGCCGCTGGAGAAAAAACGTTTTGAACATCGATAAAATACCTCACCCACTGATTCAGATCCTCATCCAGGCCATCCTCCCCAGTTGGGTAGTATGTTATCCATTGCACCTACAAGATCATTTGTCAGCAGTGTGCTGGGCAGACATATAGAGTATAGTACACCTTGTCCATTAAATCCTTGGCTGGGATTCATCTTACCTAACACTAGACAGCTGCACTGTAGCTGCCTCCAATTAAGCCAGTCACCTCAGGTTTCCTTTACAGTTATATAGGCACTTTTAGGGCACCGTCCATCTGATCTATTTTTGTATGACTACTTCAACATGCAGTGAATTACACCCTAGAAGTTCAATTCCCTGAATTCACTGAAAAGGGTCTGGCTCTGCCTTCTTTGTACCCTCCCTTCTGGTATTTATATACAATCACAGAATGATTTAGTTTGGAAAAGACATTTAAGATCAAGCCCACACTACAAAGTTCACTGCTAAATCATGTCCCTAAGTGCCACATCCATGTCTCTTAAATATCTCCAGGGATGGCAACTCTACCAACTCCCTGGGCAACCTGTTCTGATGCCTAACCACTTTCCCATGATGAAATTCTTCCTGATATCCAATCTAAACCTGACCTGGTGCAACTTGAGGACATTTCTCCACATCCTATCACTTGTCACCTGAGAAAGGAGACTGACATCCTCGTTGCTGCAACTTCCTTTTACATAGTTGTAGAGAGTGATGAGGTCTCCCCTCAGCCTCCTCTTCTACAGACTAAACAGTCCCAGTTCCCTGAGGCACTCCTCGTTAGTCTTGTTTTCTTGTCTCTTCACTGGATTCATTGCTCTTCTCTGCACATGCTGGAGCAACTCAATATCCTTTCTTGTAGTGAGGAGCCCAAAACTGAACACAGCTCTTGAGGTGTAGTCTCACCAGTGCAATGTACAAGGCCATAATCGCATCCCTCATTCTTCTGCCCACACTATTTCTGATAGTGGCCAGGATACCATTGGTCTTCTTGGCCACCTGGACATGCTGTTGGTTCATGTTCAAATGGCTGCTGACCAACAGCCCCAGGTCCTTTTCTGCTGGGCAGCTTTCCAGCCACTCTTCCCCAAGCCTAGACTGCTGCATGGGGTTGTTACAACACAGGTATAGGACCTCGCACCTGCCCTTGCTGAATGTCATGTGCTTGGACTTGGCCCATTTATCTAGCCTATCCAGGTCTCTCTGCAGAGCTTTCCTACCCTCAAGCAGATCAACACTCCCACCCAACTTGGTGTGATCTGTGAACTTGCTGAGGGTGCACTTAATTCCCTCATCCAGATCACTGATAAAAATGTTAAACAAAACTGGTCCCAATACTGAGCCCTGGTGAATGCCACTGCTATTGGCCACCAACTGGATTAAACTCCATTCATAATGACTCTTTGAGCCTGGCCATCTAGACAGTTTTTTGCCCAATGAACTGCCCAATGAACATCCAAGCCATGAGCAGACATTTTCTCCAGGAGAAGGCTGTGGGAAACAGTACTGAATGCCTTGCTAAAGTCCAGGTAAACAACATCCACAGCCTTTCTTTAGTCCACTAATCTGGTCATCTTGTCATAGAAGGAGATCAGGTTAGTCAGACAGGAACTGACTTTCATAAGCCCATGCTGACTGCGTCTGATCACTTGGTCATCCTGTAGTGTGCGATGAGGGGATCTGCTCCATGACCTTTCCTGGCACTGAGGTTGGACTGACAGGTCTGTAATATTGATGAGATCTCCCCTAGCCTTCTCTTCTCCAGGCTGAGCAGTCCCCACTCTCTCAGCCTCATAGGAGAGGTGCTCCAGTCCTTTCATTATTTTTGTGGTCCTTTGTTGGACTCTTTCCAGTATGTCTCTCTTGTCTCTCTTGTACAGGGATGTCCAGAACTGAACACAGTTCTTCATGTGTGGCCTCATCGGTGCTGAGTAGAAGGGAAGAATCACCTCCCTCAAGCAGTTGGCAACACGCCTCCTAATGCAGGCCAAAATATCATTAGCCTACTTTGTGGCAAGGGCACATTTTTGGATCGCGTAAATCTTGAGAAGAGACTGTAGAGAGTATAAGTTCTCAACAGATGGATGAAATAAAGCCATTCTGAATACAGACATCACCAAGTCATTCATTCTGCAGCACTGCTATGCTGGTATGTAGTATAGCTCATGAAGAGATGATGGCCCAAGGACAGAAGAAGCCTTTATCCCAGCTATAGCTTCAACAGGAACTCTCTAATGCACCAACAAGAACCATCTTATGATCCATTACATCTACACATTTTAATGTGTCCAGGTATTATATCATACATGTTGCTTATTTACTGTGTGGGAGGTAATGAAAAACACAGCCTCTCCCTCTCACTTCTGTTTGCACAATCTGGTGCAACCTGCATCTGCAGGAACATGCACCAGACTTGCAGCCACCTAGATGAACTGCAGGGTGTATAGCTCCTTTGGACCCTGCCACATATTTTCTCTGTGTTCCAGACTTTCGCACTCCAGGTACAAGAAGATGCACCTGGGGTCCCCACTCATACCTGAGTGCTCTTAAATTTTCTTAAATGAATAAGAAAGCAGGGGAAATACCATTATTGTTTCCTGCAGTGTTTTAATGGAATACCTCACCCCCGTGTGAATTTTTCACATAAATAAGTTGCTTAATTTTAGGAGGTGTTCAAGGAAGTTTCCCATGGAAACAGTTATGTGCTTGCAATTCAGAAATGGTCAGAAATTAAGAGCTGCACCTCTCCTCAGCATTTCTATTGCTGTCTTATATGGGTCCTTTCACAGCAGAAAGCTGTTATGAAACTCAGTCTGAGGTGCTAATTCTTCCCATGTACTGCACAGATGCTTTTTGGTACATATTTTAGGATTTTACTCAGGAAGCCTGAGGAACCAGACTTCAGACCTTTCTGTACTCTTCCAGCATCTACAGGGCTTCTCAGGCTAAAAAAAAAAAAAAAAAAAATTAAGAAAAGTTAAAAAAAAAAAAAAGAGCATAGGCTGGGGTGGGGTGATTATTGTAGTATGACAGGAAATGCAGCTGTGGGAAATGGACTGGAGTCAAAAGGACTTGTCCGGCCTATCCTCTGCAATAGAGCAGGATCAACGCCGTCTAAACCTGACATATTTATTTTATCTGTTAATCATTAACTGAAAGAAACATGGAAAGCTATGCAGTCTTAGTTGTGCTGCCACAGAAAACTGCAGAAGGGGAGAAAGAGGCCCAATGGCTGAAACAATTTCTTCCTTTAACAGGATTTTTAGAAATGCTTTCTAAGTCACTCTGTCTTGCCCACCAGCATTTATAGCTTTGAGGTAGGAGTCAATTAAAAGATTTCTTTCTATATTCCTTAAATCTGCAGATCTTTTCAGAAAGATTACACTTTATATGCCTTTAATATTATCAGCAGCTTCCAAATTCAAGTTCTTTTACAGTTCCTCTTAAAAAGTTCTGGACCACTGGATTGTAACTCTTTCTACTGGGCCTAATTTGTATATGAAAAGTTGAAATGACTGTTAGATGTTACCCTAATGATTTGAAACTGTAAACCAGAATGAAATAAGTCATTGTTAGATTTGCTAAACTTGATGACAAATGGTACATTTGGGGGTCTTGACCTTTCCCATTTGTAATGCAGAAATTCACAAATATGTTCCATTTACTGCAATAAATTTCTGTAGTTGTCTTAGATCTGTCTTACAAAATGGCTTTAAGAACTGTATTTGAGAATTTATAAGGTTTAAAATTTTCTCCCTTGTTGAAGGAACGAAAGGATCTTTTTCACAACTTTGTTAAATTTTGGAAGATGATTTCCATCAGAGCTTTCACTTTGTCTTGGCATGGAGCACACATAGCCTTCCTCAGAGTTGGCTGAAGAAGGACAGGTGCTGACTGCTTCAACCCCTTCCTCAGCAGGTGCCACCGAGTATTTGCCACAGGAGATGTGTTTAATAAAGGGTTGCAGATCCCTCATCCCTTCTCCTCATTAGCAAACTGAACCTCAGACATTCTCCCTGGATTACTTCTCCCATACATAATCTGAGGCAAGAACAGTTCAGGACGCGAGCCTTAGGAGGGTCAGATATCTGACAACCTGACACGGTAAGATATTTTCTTCCTGCCATTAAAGGCTCTTTTTTTGGACCCTTTCCCATTATTGAACATTGTCCTTCAATTACAACAGCGAAACTAGATGAATGTTGCATTAGTATTCATATCAAAAAAAGGCATACAGAAGGAATAAAGTTTTCTGCTCTTTTACTTGAGATCCCCCTATTTATTATCAGAAGATGGAGTTATCTTCTTTTGGTTACAGAATAGTAATAAAAACTTATTCTTCCTGATTATTTAATATGACTACCAAGTTTATTTCATAATCATTGGCTGCCACAACAGAGATATGCACCCCCTTAGCATGGCCCTCATGCTTTGTTTATAGCTGTCTTTATATTTAGAATACTAAAATATCATGAAAGCTGAGTACTCAGATTGTATTGTACCAGTGGTATGCATAATTTTCCTGGTCACTGTGTTGCCCATAATATTAATAATTTTGATACTATAGTTTCTTCCAAGTCATGAAAAAAGGGTAAGAAATGAGCGGACCCATCTAGATGCACCTCTTCCTCTGAGAAGATTCTTCATTCACAATTACGGTCTGGAGGGGTATCGAAAAATTCTGATTCCACATGCTGATGGCCATTTCTGAGTACGTATTGTTCTACTGTTTTAATCAAAGAGCCATCCAGTAAAAAGACAAATATGTTACAGCAATGTAAGTGTATAATATTGGCAGTATCAACCAACTATGTAATTCTGCCCTCAAAAGATATCACATTAGACTGGTTCTATTTTCCTTAAGATTGTGATAAATGGTCATTATATTTTATTCCTTTAATTCTGTGCTAGTCAAGTCCCTTATCAGTCATGCCATTCTTTATTTGGGAGCCTTTATCTTAAATTTTGTAATTGCAATGACGGAACATGAATGGGATATTCTGAGGTAGTGGGAACCATCTACCTTCAGTTCAAAGGCAACAGAGATCTTCACCATGTTATTATACATTAATGCCCTTTCCTTACACATGATGTAAAAATATACAGATGCATATATATATATATATTAATAACCTGATCAAGTTTGCATGTTGTTTTTTTTTGTGTGTGTGTGTGTTTTTATTTGTTTGTTTTTCTCCGTGAACAGTTGGCACTGAAAATGCTATTGGAGCAACCAAAAACTGGGTTTTGTCAGCTTTACGAGCCATTCTGCATGGGGATAGCTGAAAATAGTACACAAAACTAAGAAACAGTTCTTACTGTCGAGGAATTCATGGCTGCCAACAACATTTTGTCCCCATTATGATTGTTTGGATCTTCACAATCTGAAAATAATGCAGAATTGCTAACTCTGCCTTCTGAGACTTGTAGCAGAGACTGACATTTAGACAGAATCTCAAAATTTTCAGTTGGGCTTGGTGTTAGGACAAGACATGATCTGTCTTATAACCCAGGAACATTATCTAAATCCTTGCAACATCTTGTAATCATCCACCTCTTTAATATTTTTCCTTAAAAAGCCTTCAGGCTTTTTCCATTTCTTCTATCAAAGTTAAAATGACCAAAATTAGTGAAATATTGAGCAGACACAGTGTAGTGTCAATTCCCATGATATTCTAATATTTCAATATCCTCTAATCATTTTGTTTCATTTCAGAGCAACTGTATGTAACTGTGATCCCCATCAATGCTACATCCAAAATTTTAAAAGAATCATTATTCTGAGAGGCCTTGTTATTCAAAGTAAATGAATAGCCTTAGAGAGCTAAATTAATAGGGAGCACTGGTTAAGCCAACTATAAAATATTACTGCCACTGGGATATTAAACAACCGAGTTATTTGAGATACTGATAGCATCTTTGTCCCTATGCATACACTAGGCTATCCTTTTTGGTATCTTATAAATAAGCTGCATATTTAAGAATATTTCTTGCCTTCCAGCTTTTTTTTTTTTTTTGGTAGCTTAATTCTTCAGAACCACAAGGAAAATGACATTCCCTTCTCCTGTTTCATGAACTAACTCTGTTGAAGACCCTCAGCCCTGTGGTATTTATTTCTTCTTTAAACATGAAGACAGAGGTGAAGTTATCCCATTAATTAAATAATAACTGACATTCTCAAACATTTATGAACAGGCACTGTTTAAAATATCACCATTGTTTTTCAAAAGCTTGTTCTTACTACTAATGAAAAACAAATTTTAAAATGTCCTGTTTCATAAATCAGTATTTTTTATTTTTTTTTTAACATTTAAAACTGTGCCCCTTTTGTAGATCAGCAGCTATACAAACAATCTCTGCTGCCTCCAATATAACAATATTTTGCACGTGATAACCACTTCTATCTATGCTTCTCAGAGATTTAAGAATGTTGTTTTACTTCTTTGGATGAAAATACTTCTAAAATAGGGTACTGATCCAGAATTTTATGTATCTCTGACTTTAGGAGAAATGCAGCACAACTACATACACCCTAAAAAGAAAGTAGGATGACCATCTCCCTTGGCTGCACTACAACCTCCAGCCAGTTTTGCACGTAGCATGGCAGGAAAGCACTTTGCCATCAGAAACACGTGAAGCGAGCAGATTTAGCCCTGTGAGAGCCAAACACCAGCAGTGGTAGTAGAACAGGGACATTTCCCCGTGAGGGAGGCAGAACCCAAGGCATACAGGTTTAAAAGCTGTCTTCCTACAGCGGCCAGGAAGACTGCGCCGCGGACCATCACCATGCTGCTGGGGCATACTTCTGCCTCCAAAGGCAGAAATGAAAAATCATCTCCAAAGAAACATCTCCTCCTCTCCCCCTCCCTATCAAGGCGTTTCTACTTTCCTGGGGTGACACTGACACGTTGCAAAACTCTCTACAAACACGCAGAGAGAGGCAGAAAGGGCAAATTCCTGCAGGTGACGAGAGGAAGGCCGGGACTCCAAAAACCTCCAAAAACTGAAGGAACCCTTATTCCTCGCCTGGAGGAGAGGAAACACAAATACCCTTGCTAAAATAAGGAATAAAAAACCGCCGAGGTTTACACGACGGCACTCAGAGGACTGCCCGGACTGACCCCTCCGCGCCGCCATTTTGCGGCCGCCCCGGCTGCACTGCGCACGCCCATCGCGGCCGCTGCGGGGCCCCGGGCAGCCTCCGGCCCCATGGAGGAAGATGGAGGCCGGGGAGCCGCGGCTAGCCCGGCGGCGTCCGCCCGCTTCGTGCGGTGCCTTTACGCGGTGGGCTTCCTGGTAAGCGGCGGCCGTGGGGCAGCGGGTGGCTGCGTCGGGCGAGGGGAAATGAAGCCCTCCCCGCCCCGCGGCTCTGGGGCCCTCTGCCGGGTCTGCCGCCGGAGGGGCGGTGCTGGTGGTGGCAGAGGGCGCTTCTCCCTTAGGGTCCTTCAGGTGCTTGGGAGGCGCTGCAAAGCGTGAGGTTAATCAGAAATTGGTTTTCTGTCTCCCTTTCTCTTTCCTCGGACACCCGGTCAAAGCCCCCGGTGCTCCCACCGAGCCTGCGGTAGGGCCTGAGCTGGTGTTGGGTGCCCCCCTTGTGCTGCGGACGAGGTTGCCATGTTCAAGGTGCATGGCTTAGCTGCTTTCTGGAGTGTGAACGCTTGCTGAAGCAGCGGTCTGTAGCAGCTGGGATGTTTTTCCACTTTGATCAGTCATATGGCCTGGCTTGGTACGGGTTGCATCCAGCGAATGCAACAGAATAGCGTATCACCATTAAAATTAGGTCTTGTTGTACATATATCAAAACAGTTTTTTGCTTCCTTGAACTACTAGTGCTTATTATGAACTCAAAAACCATCTGTTTTTTTAAAGAAAAATCACAGTGGAAAAACAGATTTGCTTTCTGTAGTTTACAAGCCTTGGGAAACAGGACAATTTAATTTAAAATTAAAGGGGGTAACATGGAAAATTAATACAACATTGGTATAAATTTGCACTGTGAAATGTAGCTATACTCTGTTATTTACCTTTAGCCCGGGCAGTAGAAACAATCTACCTGGTTTCAGTCCTGGAACTAATATTCCAAGCAAAAGTGCATTATAACATGTGCTGCTTCTTAATACCTTGCTGACACGAAGCTTTGAGTACACGCTGCAACCAAGCAAAAAATGAGTGTAATTTTAATGGTGTAGAGTGTGGTGAAATATAATAAAGAGCTGTTACCTGTTATGCAAGTTTCCTGTAACCAAGCAAATGCAATGTTGTCATTTGACATGAGAAATTATAAGCGAAATGACAAAATAACCGCCTATTAAAGAATAGCGGTCAATGGGTCTTGCCCGACCTGCATGCCTATGACAAGTCAAATACTACCAGGATGCATTCTGAGACCTAGACTCTTTAACATCTTTATCCCTGACCTCAACAAGGTGGCAGACTGCAGTCTCTTTTGTGTTTGCAGATGACATCAAAGTAGGGGGTGCAGTTTAAGGCAGGGGTGCCATCCAGGGGGGAACTAGGCAGGTTGGATGGATGAGTTGACAGTAGCCTTATGAAACCGAATGAGGACAACTGCTAAGTCTTGTTCTTGGCAAGAAATAAACCCTTCCAAATATACAGACAGGAGGGTAGCTCTTCTGATAAGGCCTTGGTGGGAAGTGAACTGAATATAAGCTAGCAGTGTGCCCTGGTAGACAGGCAGTCAACAGTGTCCTGGGCTATGTGAACAAAGAAGTGATGTTAGTTCACTCAGCACTTGCGAGAATGCATCTGAAATACTGTGTCCAGGTCAGAGTGAGCTTCCTGGGCCACCAGGGTGGCTGGAGAGGTGGAGCACTTGCCCCGTGAGAAGAGGCTGAGGAGGAACCTGGCAGCAGCCTTTCCTGTGTCAGCAGGGAGGTACAAGAAGATGGAGCAGGACTCCACGGGGTAGTGCATGGCAAGAATAAAAGGGACACAGGTCCTGTACGCAGTCAGAACCTCAAGTTTTCAAGGCATGACTGGTTAAAGCCTTGAGTTACCAGGTCTGACTTCAGAGCTGGCTCTGCTGGGGACTGGACTAGAAACCTCCTGAGGTCCTTTCCAAGGGGATTATTCTGTTTTTCTATGATTCTATAAACCAGTGCTTAGAATAGCTTTTTGAGCCCTGTTACTCTTTTACTGATGATGTTTGTAAGTCATGTGGGCCATTTTAACTTTCTAAGTCTTATTTTCAATCATCATAAGAGACTTAGACTGTTGGAATTTACTCAGTGGCATGCGTTGTTGCAATTATTTTGACTGTGGGCATACTATGAACAGCTAGTCTACTTCAGCTTCAGCAGTCAGTGATAAAAGGTGATCTTGCTTCAGTAGCTCTCCTTTGTAAGCTTCAGCTCTGATAAAAGACTTGTACCAGCAGCGTATAGTGAAAGAACTACTGGGTTAATGTGGTTAGCTTAACAAAAGATAAAAAGTCAAAGGGACTGAGTAGGAAATCCTTGTACCATTCAGGATGGGCAACGTCCTTTGCCCTCCTCTTACAAGAAGTTTTCTACTTATGCTTTGCTCTACGTGTTTTTTTCATGTTTCTGCCTTTACACTTCTTCAGTTATACAGAAAGACAGTATTTGGGTGGGCTCAGATCTATCTTAGCTTCTGCCCCATCCTGGTTGAGAGTTAAAGTACTGTAGATTTTCTAAATACACTCCCTCTGCGCAAGTAAAAAGTATTTAGACGACTGAAATGACAGACCACTTTGAATTTAAACTACTAGTGCCAGGTACTTTTCTTGTTAAACAGGTAAGTATTCCCTTAATATATATTCAAATGTAATGTTTATATATGTATCTTCAGAATGTTTGTATCTGGAGGGGGGAAAGTACTGATGTTTTTGTAGTTTTCACTACTGCGTGAGGCAATCCTTTATCTTTCAGCTTCTGTGTTTATAATTCTGTACATACAGGGTATGCTGCAGAGGTTACAACGTACCACATTAGCCATGAAAACTTTTCTTTTAATCTTGTACTGATGCAGAAATCATTTAAAACTTTTGAATTACTGACTGCCTGTTGTTAAGCCAGGTTGCTACCATCTTTGTAGAAGTGATCAGTTCCTAAAACTTTTCCTGCCTTCTTTTCAGGATTTGTTTGGTGTGAGTATGGTTGTTCCTTTAATGAACCTTCATATCAAATCTCTAGGAGCAAGTCCTACAGTTGCTGGTATAATAGGTGAGTTGCAGTAGTCAACTGATTTACCAAAGAATAAGATAATATGAACTGGAATATGCTTTCCTGCAAATTGGACATTGAAGCGTAATTCTTCCTTGTCTAGTAGCATGATAAAAAGTAATGACAAATTCCAAATAAAAATGTAAGGAAAACCATGCTGCGTTAGATCCAGAGACCTGTCCAACCTCAAATCCTGTCAGTAGCCTAAAGCAGATGCCTGGGAAAGTGCATTCTTGGCAAGAAGAAGAAAGTCTTGCAATAATACTTGGTATTATTATATGTACAGTATATGTATAATAATAATAATAATAATACAGGTGCTTTTCCAGCATCCAAGAATTTACAGCTCTGGATCCCAGAATTGCTGAGCTGTGGCTTTTATTTTTATTGTTATTTGCAGGCTTTCTAAACAGTACTTCTACAGCTGGTTCTCCCAAGCTTTCCAGTGCTCTTGATTGCTTCCCATTTAACTAAATTCCTTGCAGCTGCCTTTTGGCAAAAAAAATATTTATCATCTTTAAGTAATATTAACGAGTAAATTCTGAAATTTTGGAGGTCTATCTTACAAATTAACTGGTAAGATGAAGTTCCATGGTTCTGAGGTTCTTATTTATATATTATTATACTGTTTATGGTTTGCACAAGTGTGATATTCTTCATAGCCATGTGTGGTTGACTTGGGTTTTGTTATTAAATTTTTTTTTATTACCTTGATTTTTTTATTTTGAATGAAAGCACTTTTTGTGAAATAATTTAGTTCTGCTCTGAGGTGGCAATATTATTTTAAGCAGCAGTTCATCAAAAATATGTTTGCATTTCAACAGTCTGCTTTGATTTAAACTTAAAAAAAAAAATAGATTTTGAGGTGTATTCTTGTAAAAGAAAGAATTTGGCAAATGTTTCTCTGTGCTTTTCTTTGCTGCTTCTCTTCTGTCACTAACTGTGCTAAACTCAGCCTCTAAAATCAAAGAGTAGGGTCTGTGGTTTCTTCAGGGCTTCTGTGGTGCCTTGGAATAGGTTGAAGTGCCAAGTGGAAAGTAATTACAGCCTTCCAGTAATGAAATCCTCTCCTGATTCTGAGAAAGGAGTTATAAATGCCAAGATCTCTTTTGATTAATACACCATGCAAAGCAACATCCTTCTACATTACATAGCTTTGTAAGTTTGATCAGCAGTTGCTTTACTTTTTTACTCCTGAAACTATTTCCCTCGCAGTCTAAACTTCATCCTTGGTTTGTTCCATTCCCTCTTCTTTCAGTAAATTATTCCTAGAATCTTTCTCATGTTTCCTCATTTAAGATTTTGTGCACTTTTCATAACATAATAATAAAAATAATAATAATTTTTCCTGTTGGTATTTTACTTGTTTGTTTTAGGATCTCTCTATGGTATAATGCAGCTATTTTCCAGCACATTTGTGGTGAGTTCTAACACTGCTTTTTAAAGTACATTGGTATTTCTATGGATTTTATGGGAAAAAAAGAGAATTAGGTTAATAACAACATTTCTTGAAATTTTGAAAATGTTTATAGTGTTCATGTAAGCATTTTCGGTTTGAAGGAACCATGTGTTTTTTGCCTTTTTGTTTCACTTAAAGCGAATACCTAGGTCCTTCAGAACATCTCTAAATAGAATGAAGTCTTTAGACCAAAGCTAGAATTCAGATTTGGTGTCAGTCACACACTACTGAGCCACATCTTAGTCACACAGGGTTGTCTCCAACGTTGATGTTAGTAAAGCAGTTTTCTTCAGTGCAGTAGCCTTTCTAAAAAGTAGTCTCATGAGTCAGCTCTTCATAATCCTGTTATCTAGAGCTTGCTTTCCCTGCTTCATAAGCAGTGTCTTGTAATCTGTCATATGGCCTATACTCATGCAGTGTGTCTTTGAGCTCTTAGTTTTTGTTTGTGTTTTTTTTTCTTGTTTTTTCTTACATCCTTACCGAAAAAAAGTTCTAAGGCTTGTCAAGCCCAAACTTTATGAATGCACGCTTTACCTATCAATACCTTAGATCCCTGCATTTAACCAGGAACACCTTTAATATTATTACCCTGGTACCTCATAGCTCTCAAGAGAGCAGATTTTGACCATCTTATGAAAAACTGTTTCAGAGTTTGTTATGCAGGCCACCTGGGATAACTCACTTCTGTAATTTTGTGGCATTTTCTTTGAACTGCAAGACCGGTACCTACATTCTTACAAACCTACTTCCTGTTTGGAAACAAGCTGATTTATAAATATACTACGTATAAGTTCACTGTTTGACTTTCTCATAATTCCTACTTGTCCGCTCTCAGGTGACAAACTCCTACCTAAGGCCATTTGTTTTAGGATGCTCAGCAAGTGTCTACTCCACAGCAACCATTGTTGCAACCAAATATTTGTGGTTGGTTGTGATGACGTTTTCAGAGGGCCACCATCAATAGTATTTGAGGGTGTTTATTGCAGGATTGTATTTTTGAAAAGAAGAATATATTTTTTTAAAGCTTTATACATAACATTAAATAGAAGCATAGTTTCAGCAGCTGCACTGCCGGCAGGGCAGAACTCTGCTTGTCACTTCCAGACTTCAAGCACGTAGAAAACTTGTGTAATAAGCTTATTAAGCATTCACTGACAGTCCTTTTAATTCTTTTCTCAGTTTAATTTAGACATACTGATTGTGCACTGTACCTAGTTAAATGTTATAAAATGTTCTTAAATTCCTTCTTTTTTGTAGGGCTGCTGGAGTGATATAGTAGGAAGACGGTATTCCCTGCTTACTTGTATTCTTCTCAGTGCACTGGGTTACTTCATTCTTGGAATGTCCACCACTGTGCACCTGTTTGCCATTTCTAGAGTCCCTGTAGGTGAGTAAGCACTTGGCATTTTGCAGTTTAAATTCTCTGTACTTTCAGCTCGAGAATTGCTACTAGAGAAGTGGTGGCATGTGGATAACTACACAGCATCATCCAACAGCACCAGCTGAACCCTGCTAATGGAAACACCTCTACAAATTCATTCTCACGATTTTTCTGAAAATAATTTGAAATGTATACTGAAACTGTCAAAAATTTTATGCCACCTTTAGTGGCTGAGTTTTATAAGAATAGTAATGCAGCAATTCCTTGAAAGCAACTGTTGTAAGGTTAGTCTTTAGGGGTACCCAATATACCTGGTCACTGATGAAATCTTGCAGTGCAGAATGGAATGATTTGTGCATTATTATTTTTTGTTCTGTTTTGTTTTTATGCTGAAAACATACTTTAAAATGATACTACAAAATCTGGCTGAAATTTTAGGTCACTGCTTCAGTAGAATATTTATGTGCAAAAGCATGTGTTTTTACAGCACATAAGCTAAGTTTGTAGCAAGGTTCATAATAGAATTTTTACAATAGCTGAACATCGATTGTACATATTCTGATGTAATAAACATTGCTGTTACTATGAACATTTCTACTGATGGGCACTTTTGTGCCCTGTGGTCCCAATTTAGGAACTCTTTCTTTCTACTGTTTCTTAATTTAAAGAAAATTTGCTAATCGATTAAATATCGATCAAATACTTTTTAGTACTAACAGCACTGTCCCTGTGACAGATGGCATTGTCCTGGTCAGAGTGAAGGAACTTAAAAGATTGTATTGTTAGTATTCCTGCAGCATGCTTACGCTTCTGTGCATTTTTTTTGCCACTCACCAGTATCTAATATGAATATGGTGCATTACAATCCTGGAAATCTCCATACTCAGCAAAGTTGTTACTGAGCTATGTTTATAGAAAGAAAAGCCATTCCCGTTCCACCTTTACCCATCCATGATATCCTATTTTAGAGACTGTGTTATTCTTAGTGTGCTCCAGCACTCAGCTTATTTACTTATTCTTCCAGTAGAGTTGGAGGAGTACTTCGTCAACTCAGTTATCTGAATAGTTCTGATTCTTAGGTCCAAATCCTTGAACAGCCTTGATGGTCATGGCTCAACACACTGTATAGCTCTAGCATTGAAGAACGTTTTGTTTGTGGAATGTTAAACATACTAATCATACAGATTTTTTAATATTGATACTTCATATAGCATCTGGAATTTTTAATCTTTTGGTTTAAGATATACACACTTTTTTAATAATATGTTGCAGGTATTTTCAAGCACACGCTCTCCATCTCTAAAGCCCTGCTTTCTGATTTGGTTTCTGAGAGAGACCGCCCTTTAGTAATGGGACGTTTCAATGCAGCCTCCAGTGTGGGCTTCATTCTGGGACCTGTTGTTGGTGGCTACCTTACAGAGTTGAAAGATGGCTTTTATCAAACGTCTTTCATCTGTGCTTCTATCTTCCTTCTGAATGCTGGTAAGTTTTGTCACGTTTTGCATTTTGGGTTCCTTCACTCCCTACTCTTGTATATTTTTGTCATTTGTAACACCTGGAATTCACGGTGGCTTTTATTATTTATGGCACACGTGTTCTGTATATTAATAGTACCCTTTGAATTTGAGCCTGTGTGGAAGAGCAGGAATTTTGAAACAGTTAACTTCCAGTTGCTTCTTCATTACATTGTGTACATTGCTTTTATAGTTAGACACTGGAATGGAAATTTTGTATGTGCCCAAAGATGACAACTGGAAATCAGAATTTTGGCTTCAGTCTTTAGATTAATATGTTGTGAGGGTGTCATCTCAGTGTTTGTGTTTTCATTCCTTGCTTTCACCATATTTAAAACTGAACTGTGAATAATACCAGTAATCTTTGTAATTTTTTAAGGTGAAATGATTGTTGAAGTCATTTTTTTAATTTATTTTTTACACTAACAGTAAACTTACCATTAATGCTATTGAATAAAATCAACTAATTTTTTGATCTATTTAGGTCTTGTCTGGATGCTACCCTGGAGCGAAGAAAACACTGGCAATAGGAAACAAAAACAAGAGAAGAAAAGGACAGACAGTATCACAGCAAAAACAAATTGTGACCTGCAGTTGAAATCAGTAACTAATGGAACTGTGGCGAGTGATAGTCCTTTCCAGTCTCCGTGGGTCCAAATTGTGACAGTGCTGAAGAGGATTAAAGGAATTGCATGTTCTGACTTGTGGGATATATTTTTGGTGCGGTTACTGATGTCTGTTACTATACTGCTGTACCATAGTAATTTTAGTCTGGCCTTGGAGGAGAGATTTGGGGTGAAACCCTTGTTCTCTGGATACCTAATGAGCTATAGCAGTTCACTCGGAGTCCTGGCTGGTTGTCTGCTTGGACCAATAACAAGACTGTATCAGCACAACACTTACAGACTTCTGTTGCACTCCAGCACTTTTACCTGCACGTTGATTCTCCTGTATGCATCAGCGCTTAGCATATGGATGGTCATTTTGTCTTCTACCTTCTTAGCCTTTTCAACTACTATAGGTCGTACTTGCATCATTGATCTTGAACTGACCATCGGTGGGAATGAGGCCAGCGGTACGCTCCTGGGTGTTGGACAGTCTGTGACATCAGTGGGACGTATAATTGCCCCGCTCCTTTCTGGAATTGCTCAGGAGTTCAGTCCTTGTGGCCCTCCAAGCGTAGCGGTTGGATTGGCTTTGGTAGCTATTCTGATAATGAATGTAAACAAACAGAAATATTGTAGCAGTGGAAATGTTAAGTTAAAAAATCAGTAGCTGCAAATTTGGATTGTATGGTTGTATCTTACAGAAGAGGCAATGAATCAACCTGGGGTGATGCTTACACCTACCAGACCTGTACAGCAGTAACAGGATCTTCTACGAGGACATGTTATGTTCACATGGACAACACGTAACAAACTTGTTGGAGACAAATACATATAAATATCTGCTGCAGGACTGATGTATTTTTGAGCTGGTACCACTAGAACTCTGCTGAGAGGGACACATATTACTATACAGTATGGGCTCGGATTTTTTTTTTTTTGTGGACTTTTAACCTTTCTGGAGGGAAAAAGGATGACTTGAAGTACACAAATCCTGTTTGTAGCTAACATTTGAAACAGTATTTAGACTGACTTTAAAAGGTGCAGACGGAAGTTGATTTGTATTATTTAATCAAAAGTGAATTTTTATTATTTAATTGGAATTTACATTATAACTCGTTAGCCTTATTTTCTTATGCTGTGGCCTGCTTCCATTTGTCTGCTGTGACAATAGCTTCATTAATAGGATATTTGCTTATATGATTTGTTAAGCATACTTTGTCTACAAAACTTGTGCAGCATGATTAGACACCTTAGGGTAGCTGTCCGGCCCCTGTTTTCTAGTCTCTCCCAGGTAACAGAATTGGGTATATGTTAATTTTGTGTATTAGCAAGCCTAAATTGAACAATTTTAGAATAACGTGAGGACATTCATATGGAAACTGAGACCAAACTTAAGCTTTATTGAACCTTGAACTGGTAGTTTCTGTTTAGTGCTGACTTCTACTGAGCAACTTTGTCGTAAATTATTTTTTAATACTTCCTGTGCAGGTTTTCTACCTTCGTTTTAAGAATAAATTTTCTTCTCAAGTCTTTTGAATGACTGTTAAAGGTCTGCCAAAGCAACCAACAGTAATTCTAAGATGGCTTTGGATTAATGCATTCTCTCTCATTACTGGAGTCATAGGTGACATTTTAGTGGCAAAACAAAAAGTGTCAATTTGTTTGTATTTTGGTCTTATTTGTCTGAACTTCTTAAGTAATGAGAGCTTACTCTCAGAGCTACAGTGAGAGTTGTAGTGCTCTCTCGTGCTATTTGTTGTTCGAGTCTATATTGCTTACCAGTCACCACTGTTTATATTTAATCTGAAACATATACAAAAAAGTATTTTGCACTGATAATGTTCCGTGTGCTTTTCCTAGCATTACTTGATGAAAGGACAAAGTCAACTACATAGAATTTTTATTTTTTGATTTAAAAAAAAACACGTTATTCCCTTGAATACATCTGTGCAAATATGTTGCTACTTTAGGAGAATCTCAGTGTTTTGCACTTTATATTTTCTTTTCCAGTGCCTGCTGCCATTTAAGTCCTTTCTGAAACCTCAGTCATTCCAGTGACACCACCATGAGAATATATAGAGGGAGCTCTGAGTTTTTAATTGTATATATTGACACAGTAAGTGTCTTATTACAGTACTGCTATGATGTCAGTAACTATCCTCAAAATTACTTATTGTAATAACCTGTGTTTAATTTACCCTAGGAACTTGAGGCATTTTCAAGTGTGTTATCTTCCCTTGTCTTGCTTGATAGATGCTTCAAAACCGTCTCAGCCTCAGTTTCCTATCCTCTTTCTTTCCATGTCTTAAATAAATTTTTCAGTATTTATTTTTACCTAAAACCACTCTTCTGTAAGTCAGCAATTTCTGTTTTGCAAGTACAGCATAGGTTAAAGGAAAAAAGGGGGGGAAGGTGGGACCTAACAAATGAATGTATTTGAGATATTTTGTAATTTTTACTATGCTTATTGGTTATGCTAGGTAACAGATAATATTTACCCTTCTAGAGTTGCTGCACTGTTTAAAGCTAAATTCTGTAAACACCATAAAATTCATTTTATACTGTACAGCTGACAGAATATTGCTTTTCTGCCTATAAAAGCTTCAGTTTCACTGTTTTTTATACATGAGTAAAAAATGTGCTTTCCACAATGATAAAATATTTTTGATTAATATTATTTTGAAAAATAGGTCTCCATATACACTAAATAAAAATGAAATTAAATATTTTCATTGAGAAATCTTTGGAAGGCTGTGATCTCAGGGATGTTACAACTGGTGTTATGGAAGTAATTTTTTTTTACTAGTAGGCCAAAATGATTTCAGAAGTGCCATACAAACACTTCTTCTTGAAAAGCCTCAGTTACAGAAAAGTTGTACTTTTTTTTTTTTAAGAAATAATAATAAAATGAAATTATGTTCCACTTTTATCATTTTGTCACTGTGTTTTTTCCTCTCTTCCTCTGCTGAAACTATAGCATGAAAAAGAAATGGTCAAGTTAATGTTAAAGAAGTGCAAATTTTTTTTTCTTTACGGACTAGCTGTTCCTTAAAATAATCATTTGAGTCTGTCTGCTTTTCATGTAAAAGGCAAAGGAGCCAACCAAGTGGCCTGACAGTGAATGAAAAAGAAGAAAGAAATGAAATAAAAAAGAACTTACCAGTTGGATGGTAATGCTTAAAGCTACTGTTCCTAGTGTGTGGAGACCATGTTTGCATCCCTCGTGTTGCCATGGCCATGTAAGCAGCAAGTGATGAGTAAACGATGTCCAAGGAGAGAAGGAGATGTGACTCCCCCTTTTAAGCTGAGGGAGGAGCAGTTGCAGCTATTTTTAACTATGTTCTACTGGGCTTTACTGAATTACTCAGCAGTTTCTTTAATCCAGTTGTGGCATCTAAGATACCAAAACAGATCTAAACATGGACGAAAGTGGAAAAAAAAGTTTCAACGTACAAATGACTGCAAAGTGAGAATTTTCCTTTGCTTTGGGTTAGTTTTCTTGGGCTTGTAGACAGTTTTTTGTTTTTTTTTTTTCTTTTGAAATTTTCAGTTTTTTAACATTGACCTTTGTGATTAGCTAATGCTAAAGAAACTGCATATACTGTGCAGTATTTCTTCTGTAAAACAACTGGTAGTGTATGATAGGTACTAATTTTGTTGCTTTTAAATGATTAAATAAATGTAGGATTTATTCCTTGTTTGTTTATGCTCTATACATTCCAACAGATATTTTATAAATCTATCAGTTCTGCATCTTTATTTTTTTCCATTTTGTTTTTGTGGTTGTTTTGTGTGCGTGTGATCTTTTTACTCTGAATTTACTCAGCACAGACCCACCACAGAGGTCTGTACCATTCTCATTTTCTGAGAACATGTTTCCTGAGGACCAGATAATGCAGCTACAGACCAGGACAAGTATTGCTTGTTTATTGGCTTGCTCGTCACTTCAAGCACTTCTTAATTTCATTGAAGTCAAGCAGATTGCAACCACTGTGGATATGTTCAAGCACTGCCACTTCCCCTTCTCCCCCCTTCAGTTATGGGTGCTGTGGAGTATCCCTGGGTAAGTGATGCTTTATAGCTTGGCACTTTAGGATTTGGAAACTGAAACTGTGCCACTGTTGCTATAATTTTGAAGACTCACAAAGAGATCATCATGAATCTTGTAAGGAAGTTTATTATGGCCTGGACTTTGAGAATAAATTTATTTTGAGTGGAGGTCAGACCTTTTTCTTATAAAAATGAAATAGTTAATGGAGCTTGTTTTAAAGGGAAGTCTTGAAAATCTCTGAGGCCAACTTAGAAAAGAAGCTAAATATTTAGTTATTTTTAATCCAGTGTTAGCATCAAAGAGCTATTTTTGAGAAATGCTTTGCAACTGGAGCTGCTCTTTCATTCCGTCAAGTCTGTTAAACAAGGTGATAGCAATAATATGAAAAATAAATGAAATAAGCTGGGGTATTTAAAACACTTTTGCCTTTCTGTGGCTAAAAATTACTTCTTGAAACAAAACCTTTGGCAACTAGGGTGCTGTTGCAACTCACACAACACCAATGTGAACCTCAGCACATTCCAGATCATGAAACAGTGAGACTCACCAGATCAACCAGTGTAACTATTATTTTCCTCCTGCAATATTAGTCGCAGGTATCAAATGTCGCAGGATAAAAAGGCTTCCAAAGCTTGTCAATGCTGTACAGGAATTGCATCAGGGTTTGACTGCGTGGAGAAACAATGCTAACCCAATATCCCATTCTGTTGTCCTATGAGAAGACCTGTCCAGCACCTGCAGAAGGAATTCTGGTGGAGAAAATTCTCAAGCAGCACAGTGCAGTTTTCAACCCCAAATCTGATTAACTCCCAAATGCTGAGATACCCTTCAAATGTCGAGAGGAGAATTAAGGTGTAATGTATATTTTTATTAAAAAATAAAATATCTCCCCATTTAGCTTGCCATCTAATAAATAAGCCAAGAGGGAGATGAAACCCGTTGGCTTGAAAGTCTTAAGACATCTTCCACACAGTGGTTCACATAAGTGACGTTGTCAGGCACAGCTGCAGCTTTATCTATAATGTACAAGTTAGTTTAAGGTGTGCTAAAGTCAGGGAGAAAAAAAAAAAAAAAGGCTATTAGTCCTTCTTTCTCTTCAGGATTTAAATAGCACCTGAATAAGGTGAGTTAGGTAGTTCATGACTTCCCTCTGTAGTGGGTCCTAAAGCAGATCCTCATTCTCCTGCTTGGACTTGATACCTCCTGCATCTTGTTTTTGGGTTGTGCCTCCAGGCCTCTACTGTTGGCCTGGCTGGCACTGTGTGCTGCAGATGCTGTGTTTTAAGCATATTCACAATCATAGTTTTATAGGACCAAAAGTCTTGTGGTACAAGCATGCCTCCAACCAATTTCAAAATCCTTCATCTCTTCAGGAGCTGGGGATATTGGCAGAACCTAGAGAATTCTGGAAATGGTGACCAGCTGAAGCACTTCTTGCAGTGTCAGCCTTAAAAGGTTTCTGGTGTCTGGAACTGATGGACTTGGCATCTCTTGAAAAAGCTGGTGCAGAGCGCAATGGATTTATTTCCAGAGACCCCAAGGTACTATTCAGAACAGCATGCATGTTATTTTGGCCAAGTTTTCAACTCAGTTTGTTCCCCTATGTGATTTCTATGTGGCTTCAACAGAGAATGTATTCTTAAGTTTCTAAATTGTTATGCAGCAGGGTTATCTTCTGTTAAACACCTGTCATTTCAGTGGGCCTTGAATTACACTCGAATACCAAGCAGTACGTCCCTTAAAATTTGGTCTTTTATAGCAAATTATTTTTGTTTTCTCTTCCAAATATATGCTTAAACAGATAACTGGATGTCTATCTGCACTGTAGCCCTTGCTATACCTACTTTCTTATCCTATTTGCTTTCAATTTTACAGGCCTTGGAAACTGAAGGGGAAAAGAAACTCTCAGAGAACCCTAATTCACAGTGTAACATATATTTTCTACTGTCTCATCCTTAAATTTGGACAGCTGGGCATTTACCAAGGCAGTAAAATATTGATACTACAGCGAGCACTGGGGAGTCCATCTGGAAACAAACAACAACAACAACGAAAAGAAAAGTGTGGATTTGGCAAGTTTCCCAGTCAATGCTGGAGATGTGGTTTTCTGAAGTGAAAAGCGTGTCCCCAGTCAATACACATTTTTCTCCATCAGATGGCGCTCGAGGACAGATTTATTGGGCTTCTCGTTCTTTAGCAGACAAGCCTTCTTTGATATAACATTAAGAAAGGTCTCTTCTGCAAGCTGAAGCTAGATGGGCACTCGAGGAAGAGGCAAAAGTGCTGCTGAACTAGTTCACCCTTTGCAGGAGAGAAAAACAAGAAGAAAAATAAGAGAGACAAACCTCAGACCCAAACCAGAGTATGAGTTGGATGAGGGGCTACCTGGGACATAGCCTGTGTCACCTGCAGCTGTCTTTGCTACTGAAAAGACCACCCAGGGAAGCAGTTCCCAGAGGTGATGAGGTCTGTCCCAGCAGCACCAGAAAAGAAAGAGCCTGGAAGGGGTGGGAGGACCAGGAGAGGGAGAGGGAGGCAGCACTTGCAAGGAGCCAGAGTCCCAGGAGATGTGATTCCGCATTGCAGTGTAACCATGCTGGAGGTTTACCTTGATGCTCCTCTTCTGAAGTTCTTGAAGTGCTTTGAAAAGATAACAAAGTGCTGGTGTGTCTTGAAGCGCCAACAGGTTAAGACCATATTTCCTAAGAACAACCTCTACCTTTGTGTTTTTACAGTGGGGAACCCAGTTCAAGTACCAGTGCTCTAAGCAGGTGCTGTACTAATGCACAACACAAGCAAAGCAGTCAGGTTCCTGAAACCTGCATTCATTATTTAAAATTATGCCAATAAAACCAACAAACATTTTTTTTTTTAAACATGACATCTTTCCCCAGACATAAGCCAATTACCTGGTCATTACCAGCACGTGAAGGAGAAAGCTCCACAGGGAGTAAACTAAGTGTCGATGTGCAACACACAGGGAGTAAACTAAGTGTCGACGTGCAACATTTTGCATTTATTTATTTGGTCAGATTTCAGATGGGCCTGCTATAAAACACCTAGTCTAAACAGTCCGATCTGCAGAGAAGTTTCAGAACTGAAATCCAAACTTAAGGCTTCTTATTTAATCATGATCTCAGTAATGCAGTGACAGAGTATTTGCTAGCAGTTTTACAGCTGAAACATTTTCCTGTAGAAAGACATTCAAATTTATTTTTAAAGCTTACTAGCTTTGTTAGAACCCAGTTTTATTTCCAAACAAGAGATGATCATTAAAGGGTAGACAAATACTGCCTTCCACAAAAATCGTTTTTTGAAAATAGCCATGAACACCTGACTGAGATTTCTAGGGTTCACCTAGCCATCTCTCTGCAGCTTAAAATTTGCATTTGACAAACAGCAGAAATTACATAGCCTGAACAGAGGAAAAGATTAAAAGACGTGACAATAAGAGAGTTCAGGCAGGTTTGACATTTTAAATACATACATGAAATGAATATTTTGGAAACGCTTAAGTGAAGGAAAGTCATTATCCCTATTTATAAAATTCATTTACCATCCCGGCCCACAAACCTTTGAAATAAATCTACCCTGTGATTTTAAAAGCAAATTTGATTTTTAATAGTTCTTTCAAAACGAGCTTAAATAAATAAGTGAATCTTATTGCCCACAGATTTAGAAATGTGCTAACGAAAAAAGAGAAGTTATGATTTCACAGTGTACATTCTTAACTGAAAGTTATGAATCTTGTAACCGGAAGAATGAAAATGATTTTTGCATTGTGCTGAAATGTGTATCTGTGCTGAAGCAAGCTCAAAACTTAAGATAAAGTGGGACAGAAAGTGCAAATTCCTGAGAGCTATTAAGTATCATTTATTTTAATGCACCCTCCCTTCTCATAGGCACTCAGATGACAGCCATTTATGCTGGGGTGAAGAAAGTCTGCATTTCTATGGGTATTAGTAAGGTGCACAGTGACTACAACTGATTCCAGAGCTATTTTTTTCCAGGTCCTACTTTTACTGTACAAGAAGGAACATTTTTGTTCCTTGGAGTGCATAGCCCAAAGAAAAGATAATCATTCCCCCTTTACAGATAAAGAAACAGAAACTAAAATGAGTTGACCAGGTTCACAAGCATGAGTGAAGGAGCTTTCTTGAACCTCAGTGGTCCCAAAACTCAAACAGGGCACTGCTGATTTTGTCTATGTGCAGTGCTCTACAACTGTTCTACTGCTGTGTTTGCACTGCCATGGAAAAGCTAAGGTGCGAAAAGCAATTTTGAACAGTAACATTTTTTTACCTACTTGAAGTCTCTTTTTAGGACTTCTGGTGTCCTTTTAGGTGCTCTAGTTGTGTTGACATTAGTCAGAATCAAGGTTCAGATTTCAGTGAGAATTCAGATTTCCCTTGGTGATTCGCAGTACCATTCAAAGGCTACATATTGCCAAAAATTAAAAAAAAAAAAAAAAAAGTAAAAATTCAAGCTATTCAGGCCTTGTCTCTGTTGCAGCTTCTCTCTATAAACTGTGCAATTCTGGTCCAACAGCTTGCTCCTTCTTTTCTTCCTCTTTTTGCACATCACAGCTCTTCCAATAAACTGGGCTCCAGGAATATATTTATTCTTCTTATGAAGTCTATATGATAGGTGCATTGTGCAATTTTCAGTGTTACTCATATTAAAGCTCTGGTTAAAACAAGTATTATTTGATCATAAATAAAACCTGAAATGATATAGGTTTTTGTAAAGAACCCCTTCATCACTGGACTTTCATGATTTTTTTATGGATAGCTGGGTATTGAACTTGCATGACTTGGTTCCACAGGAGATGATGTGATAAGGCACGTTTCCATCCTATCTTAATAGTGGATATAATGTAATTAAAGCATTGCCATAAGTTATTTATAAAAGAGATTTTTTTTTTAACGTCCTCAGTTTTGCAATTGCTCCAGTATTCCTTTCACTTAGTTAATGACGTTGACTTTGTCCAAATGGAAATGCTTAGATCCACATTAAGGTTTCTCTTCTCTTTAATGGATCCCGCTGTCTGATCAGATAGTTTAGAATCCTAACGATATGCTCACTGCTTATTACCAATAGTTCAGTTTCTGCTGTGTTCAATACGGCTGGTTCTCAGGCTTATTTCTCTGTCTTTCCCCTTGTGACGCCTGCCTAACCAATCGTGGTGGTGGTATAGGTCTTGCCGACCCATGGTCTGCAGTCAAATCTTCCCTGCTCAAAGTGCCAAATCTTGGTCTCGTCAGCAGTGGCTGCCTGAACCCAACGGATGGCTGAGGCAGGTTGCCTGGCTCCTGCTGCTCTCCTCGTCCATTCTGGCTCCCATCGACTTCATTCTTCCACTCCATCCTTAACTCAGACGGTGGCCGCTGCTGCCTCAATCTCTGTTCTCTCAAGATTTTCCCTGCTCTGGGTCTTAAATTGAGCACCGTGGTAGTGGCATCCATTTCAGAGTCACTGCTGTCACCCACTGTTGATTGAAAACAAAATTAAAATTTGGCACAGAAACGAGATACTCTCAGCCTCACATCCCATAAGAGGCATTTCCAGGGCACTGCACGTATAGGGACTCTAGAAACTTGACTTTGGAAAAGTAGCATCAATGTTCCACCAAGCAAAGGATCTCCCAAGGGCAATGACCAGCTGGGAGGAAACATCCCATCCTTAATATGCCTAAACGTAAGATATCAAAGAAAAAATACAGGGCAAATCTCACAGCTTGCAAGTGCCACAGACTCCTTCATCCCCTCACAGCAACATAGAAAATGGCCAAGGGAAAGCTGGCATAACTATTCAGGGAATACTCTTAAATGATAACTATCAGGTAAGCTCAGCTGGAAACATTTTGGGTGTGTGCATGTGCAATATATTTTCCCCAGCAGACTTCTTTTTAATTAACAAACATCTTCATCAAAACTTGCGCACTTCGGTCATTTGGTAATCATTTTAACAATCGTTTATGAATGACTCAGATTTGTTCTTAGGCTCACGTCAGATATAATGTTTTAAATCAATCAAAGCAAAGAATTGCATATTGTGCAACTGTCATAAGAGCAACTTCCATTAGTAACCTACATGTTATTTCTTTTAAAAAGGTGAGGAAGAGGTCAACAAAATATATCACCATATAATTGTCCATTCACCCAGATAATTTTATATCAAGGAAGGTCTTCATCATACTGTGTTTGTAGGCTTTTCTTCTCCTAAATATGTCATATGATATATGTTTTTGACAATTGAATAATCTGGAGGCATTTTTCCTCTTTAATATCTAATTCTAGGTGACAGTAGGTGACCTCTGTAGACATAGCTATAGAATAAAACGCATCTTATATTCAGGAGGGCAAAGATGTAATTAACAAGAGACAAAGACAAGGTCTATTGCTAAATTAATTTGCAAGAGTGGAAGACTAATTGGGCTGGGGTGTTGTTCAGAAATTTTAGTGAATATGTAGAGATTTAAACTTCTCAACAAGAGATCCTGATGATTGCTAGGCATGAAAGGGAATGTTCCTGAGCATGGTATAAGCATGGTAATGCAAATAAAAGTAATGTATAGAGTTGGCTAAGTTTTCACATCAAATTGTTGCCTTCCTCCAGATTTTTTTTTATTTCTTAATTTTTTTTAGAATTCAAGAACTCTAAAGTGAACCACTTGTGAGTTCAGGCATAAAAATAAATAAATAAATAAACATTTAGGTTGTACACCACAGACTTTTGAGAAGTTCTTCATGAGATCTATAAATCAGACCTCATGTCCTCATTTTCCTCGCTGCTTTCGTTCTCAGGGCACTTTCGTCTGCTCTGACCCCAGTAAGAAAGTAAACCACATAGGGTTACAATCCAAGAGAGAGATCTGTATATTATTGAATAAAGATGTGGAGAACAAGCAATGAACAGAGTTTCTGGTGCAAGTGTCTCAGGCTACTGCTTGCTCACATGAGGAGATGCGCTGTGAGGGCCATGCAGCTACAGCATTTGAACTGAGAAAGCCCCACAAGACTGCTTGCTGAGGTATTTCTCCACACTAAAATACCTGCTTTAGAACCCATCACTTTTAATGCTCTAAGACCTCTGCTAAATATCCAGCACCTACAAATATTTTATGAAGGTATTAACTCTAGAATGAAAGCACTTGCACATGAAGCAGTTAAAGTTTATTTCAATATTAACATGCTGACTTCCTTACATCGTCCCTGGAAAAGCTTTCCTTCTATGTAGGCAAGATGAGTGCAGCACAGTAAGAGAGCAGAAAAATTTCCATTACCTCTGGAAGATGTTTTATTTCTTACACGTAGTTTCTCTGGGAGTTTAGTGTTTTTAGGAAGTGAAAGAAATCTTTTTGTATTTGCAGCAGCAGCCTGTGCAAAGAAATAAAAGAAATGTTAAGTTACAGCAGACTGAAGTACCTCCATAGTGTATGTTAAGATAAACAACCGAGGCTTGAACAGACTTAGGTAGCTAAAGGGCTAGAGAGTAGTTTGGGATTAGCTAATACGTGATCTTTTACTACACACTCAATTAACACTTACTGCTGGTTGAGGTCTGTGCTAACTAAGGTAAGGACTGGGTATTCTCAAGCAGCTTAATCAAAGCAAAGCCTAGTGCTATGCCCTCTGAGATCAGAGTTAATAAATATATGCTCTCTAACCTCAACCTTACCTGTACACGTTTTTCAGAGGAAGGCAAAGCATCATTTTATGCAATTCCAGTCTGGAACCTTATTAGTCAGCTACGAAAATTAGCTTGAGACTGAAGCTTGGGCACAAGAAGTAATCTGTATTCTGATCCTGCAAACACCTTATACATATAAATGACTTTTACAGTTGACTAGTCACACTAGTTGACGAGGAAGTTAGGCACCAGTGTGACCATTTACCAGTGCAGGGCATAAAAGCCTTGTTTTCCCAAGACTAAGCTCTAAAGTCCCTGGGTGCAGAGCACACCTCTGGCATACTCTGGTGAACACTTCCTGGAGCATACGAGGTACTTTCCAGGACAGGGTGATTTTTAAAAAGTCAGAGATTTCTCAAGAGTATCCTTTCTCTCATTTGTATATGAAGACCTGTTTAAAACCTTTATAATCTACCAGCTCTCCCCTGCCTGCACCACTCATCATTGCACGCTCAAAGGGAGTGTGTAAGGAAAATCTACTTTCCATGAGACATTTTTCATCTTTTGATATTTTTTTGCTTCTCAGGACCACTTCTGTAGTCTGGCCACGTGCACTGGGCACGAACTTACAGATAACACTTCCTTGTGTGGTGGATTTATTCAAGGATAATTATTTTTAAAATAACAGCCTGTGCATTTTAAAAAGTTGTCAGACATCACCTTTCTCCCTGCCCAAAAATGACTCAGTCCTGCTAAGTGTCTTCAGTATTCCTTCTAAAAAATCAACATACGTTACTGTGGTTGAGAACAACAACACAAAGATCATTCAGAAATGGACTTATTGCTATAACTAATGCCACAGGTCACCCAGGTAATGATCACAAATGGGACGCAGCACTTATTGTAGACATCATTATCAGCAGCCTCAGTAGCTGAAGGACAAATGTATCAATGAAGTTGCTAAGTGTTCTTGTAACATGAAAATACATGTTTATAAGGTGGTTAATTTCCCTCCTAGCTAAAATGGGAGTATCAGCTTCTCTGTTGTTGCTCTGTTTGGAAGGTCTGAAGTTTACAATGATGGCATAAAAGGATTGGTTCAGAGTCAAATGTCAACATGACATGCCATTTCTTGCAGATGGAGGGGTTTTTCCCATCCTGTGTCAAAACCTGAAGTCCTGACCACTTTTTAAGAACCCTAAGGAGATGATGACAGTTTTCAAATGGAGTGCTCACCCTGTCAAACTTGACCAAAAGTTCTCATCTTTCCCATATTTTGGAGCATACTGTAAGTAGTTTGACTGTCTCAAAGTCATTTTCTACCTCGATCATCCACTCTTCATCAAAATACTGACAGAGAATTCTGACCATGCCATAGAAGTATGCTGTGTATGGAATCTGCTCAGCTCCTCTGAGATAAAATCATAGCAGCACATCCCACTCATATTCCACAGCATTGAAGGTTTTCTGAAGGGATCAATGCAAACCAAGGGGCCCAAGTGCACAACTGAGGGTGTAAGTGTGACATTATATGTGCTGTTGTCTTTCAGATTTGGGATTTTTTTTTTTCTGCATTTCAGATTTTGTTCTGCGTGGCATTTAGCTACTGAGAGTTGTTTTCTATAAATCAACTAAAATGCAAGTACCGGTCTTTCTCTTGACAGGCTGTTAGTTTTCCTTAGGCTCTCCCTAAGGCTGTGCCGGCGACGGATAAGAATTTCTTTGGCCTGCTTCTCATTTGCATCTGCAGCCAGGCTATGTCGGTTATATGACATTGTCTGAAACAGAAAAGCAGTGGTTACGTTCTGAAAAGAGCAATGTCAAATGTTGAGCTATATGAATAGTACAAAATAGGATTTTTGCTTTAATATTTTAATAACCACCATAAATCCTTGCAAATAAAATCATATTAAAGATGATTAAGAACAAGGACAATAATTATGCTGGCATTTTTTTAGTCAGAGGCTTCGTGAGCAGCTGCTTGTTTTTTAAGCCTGCTGATATTTGTAATGAAACAGAAATTGCAGAAAGCTGACTTAATACAGTGTTTACCCCCACGTTGTACTAGCTCAGTCAATGTCAATGGAGGATGCACATTTGAAAGTGGTAACATGAGTCACCTAGAGGGAAGTCATTTTTACCTCCAGCAAGTTGAAGCAAGCTCCACTTTTGAATGTTTTCCAAGGGCGCAGACATTCAAACTACTTAGCCACAGGAGGGTAAATGTGAAATGTCCTTTTACTTTTATTTCACTGTTTTTCCAGCTCATCACCTCTGTTCTTAATACAAACAACTTCACAACTGGAGGCAAATGGGAAACCTAATCCCATACCATGAAGTGACCAAAACACTAATAGAAGTGGGACAAGGTTGGATTGAATTTGCACCTATGATCCTTTCTAAGTAATGGAAGTATATTGCAGGTAATATGAGAAAAACATGAAGCTTTATCAATAGTCTAAGACCAAGTAAGCAATTTGCATAAAGGATCACTAATATGTTGCTCTACATATGACAGCATATTAATAGACAACAGAAGTAAATAACAGGATTAATTACTACGCTATAGTACAGCAGATGCTGTACTGGCTCAAAGATGTCATAGAACCATAGGATATCCCAAGCTGGAAGGGACCCACAAGGACCATCAAGTCCAAATCCTGGCTCCACACAGCACTACCTGAATCAGACCCTATGTCTGAGAGCAGTGTCCAAACACTGCTTGAACTCCAGCAGGCTCGGTGCTGTGACCACTGCCCTGGGGAGCCTGCTTCATGGCGCAATAAAGCTTCAGGAGCAAACCCTGCTCAAAGGTGAACCCGAGACCAAGAGGTACAAATTCACTGCACAACGGTCTTCTAATATTTCATTAGCACCTGAACTGACAGTACCGTAAATGAAGTGAACAAAAGGAAGACTGAAAAAGCAGAAAGGTAATAAGTATATTCAAAAAGTAGTGGGGTATTTAAGTATGCAAAGCTTTATTCTTACTCGATGTCGTATTTGGTAGAGATTCTTTGTTAGAATTTCCCGCATGTTTTCCATTTCAGTGGGAGACAATGGTTTTATTTTTCCTTCATGATATTCACTGTGGCAGAATAAAAACAAACAAACAAACAAACACACACACACACACAAAAAAAAAAAAGAAAATACATGAAAGAGAGAGAGAAGAAAAGAATATTTATTTTTATGATTGGAAATTATATTTGAACTGTTTTCTTTGCTAGAGTTGGAAACAGCATTTTAAAACAACTGAGGAAGAGGTAAAAATGTAGCAGGTAAGAATGAAACCTTGATCTCATTTGAGTCAAGTGCTAAGGCTCAAAACCCACTCTCCAAAACTTGGTATTGCTTCCACTAAATTGTAAATTCGACTAAGACACTTTTCAAAATGTCCCTCAGGCTTCCCTTGTAGCTCCTTGTAGCAGATGTGCAGGCACTGGTTTAAATCCAGCTCAGTTCTAGGCAGCAAATCAACGTTCCCTGTGAGCTGCATGCAGCTGCCCTTGTAAAACTACACGTTCCGGAAGATTGAGGTTCACTGAGTACTTTTTATGTGAGCTGCAAGTGAAATGCTCTGGTTTCACGTCTGCTTACTGTTCGTGGACACAAAGTGCCCTAAGTTAAAGTGATTATCTTGCCTGTGGACTGTGAAATACATTACACAACCCCACCGCAATGCTCAGCCACGCTGGCCTAGCTGGCTTACCTGAGAGACACCGACGATGGGACTTTGCTGATCATTCCACTCTCGGCCATCTCGATGGCATGCTTTATTTCCAGCTTCTTGTACAAAGAAACAATGCTGGATTTGGGCTGGTTCTCCCGGATGAGAAGTCTTCGCAGGTATTTATTGTCAAACTTTTTAAACCTGTATGAGAGGCAAATCAACCCAACCAGTTAATTTCAACTATGCATAGCTGAGGAAAGCTGCTATACTGTAGCTAAAGCAATTGTGAAGTTTATTCCCATGGCATATGTGCATATTAAGAACTTAGGGCTGGATAACACATAATCAAGGGTCAAGTTCATCTTTGCTTCAGCTAGTATTAACCTATGTTTTGGTTCATCTGTTAAAGCACATGTCTCTGGCAGCAACATTTAACTTTTAGGTACTATGTGTTATTGGACAATATTGTTTCTAATTCTCCATTTTCACTGAGACAAAGGGAACATTAAATATTTACTGTAATAACAAATAAAAGGTCTACATTTGCACCCACTGCTTTTTCCTTTGAAATTTTAGCTTGCTCTTGTAAAACTTCAGAAGTTCTCCTTTTCTCTAAAGCAACCACAACTATCTTGGATGCTTAGTGAAAAAACATTGATTAGAGCCAGGGTGACTTTGTTTGTCAGAAAATATTCTGCCCTCCAGTCATTCTGAAATTATTCTTGAATTTCAGTCAGAAGTCTTTCTGAAGGTCACAAAGAGGTGGGACTCTCCTCTGCTCCATAATCTGTTGGTTAAAGATCTCACACAGATTGGAGGAGAACCAGGCTGAGTAAAAAAGAGTTGTACCCATGTTATCCATCTTTCAGGAACACATCTTCTGTCATGCCCTCTAATCATTTGGAGAGGGATCTTCTCAGCCTCTCCCACTGATGCTCTTTCCTCTGTACAAAACACTTAAATTCTTATTGGAGCAGTGACTAGAAGGTGGGTGAGCAATGCCCATGCTTTGGGGCTGAAGGATTTGGGTGAAAAAGAATGTACTTCTGCGAAAAGAGAGTTAGATCCAAACAAATGATGATGATGATTCAGCAGCTAAACTGAACGCATGAATAATTCAGGTATTGCCAGTGGTAATCTTCTTAACTGACACTAAATCCTAAATAATACCATCAGGAAATGTGGAGCTGCCTGCCATTAAGATCTCTCATGCACCTCATGCCAGCCAGTGCCTTGATCTTCCTAGAGGAAGTCCCAAAGCTTTTGTTTGTTTCTCATCAGCTAGGGAACTAACCCCGCACTTAACACCACAGAGGCATACAATTTGCAGCAGCATCCTGAGCAGGAAAGCCAGCTCGGGATGAAAAGCTCAGCAGACATACAGGAAATGCTCTGAAACTGTCAGAAACAGGGAGATTACATTCACCCTCAGAAGGTAGAATACTTTACCCTGGGATCAGAGGGCTGTGCTTTTTCCCAGCTGGAGATTTTGTCCTGCTTGCTTGTGGTTTAGTTAAAAAGACATTGTTTTTCTGCCTTCTCTTTGTAACCCACACATTCTAAAAACAACCACCCACTTTCAAGAATAAAATGCTGAAAATGAAATCTGATGCCCAACAGCCTTTATTTGTTGCTGCAGAGCCAGTTTAGTCTCCCTGTATAACAAAGAGTTTTAAATGCCATTCTTACTTATCTCTCCAAAAGTTGTGACCCCAGTGTCCACAGACATCTTCAATTCCTGTCTTCACATGATCGAAGAACTAAAGGGGAAATGTTGGATCATTACATAAACTTATAGACATAATTTAGCTTGCACTTAGATATTACTATTTTTCAACTTACTTCAAAACAGAAAAGCCTCGTCAGAATTCAGGATGGTGCTTGACTTTAACTAAATGCAACTAAATAATGTTAACTAAATGCAGTCTAAACAGACAAGTGCAGGCTTGGCTTATGGATATTGAAAGGGGTCCATCCTTGCTGCCATTCAAATGCCAGGGAGGGCACCATGAACTCGGAGCTGGTTTCTGTTCTCCTCACCTAGAGCTCCATCAGTTCACAGCCCCAGAAGGACAGAAGTCAGCTGCCAATCTCCACGTCAATCTTGCTGATCTCCTACCTAAATCTGGAGGCAATTTGTTTTTCCTATATTTTCATTTCTTTTATGTTCTGTAACCAGTTGGGGCTATGCCTGGGCATTCTCCAGGGACTTCCCCAGGCTTGACAGTGAGCCAGGTATGACTTTGTGGAGGAGACAGCCTGAGTGGGCAGCAGGTCCCCGTGCCAGCACTGCCCCTTCTGTATGCACAGGATAGAGCTACAATAGCCAGCACCGGGTCCTGAGCTCCTATTTTAGAGGACTGTGGTCCAACTTCACCCCAAAACATCCTGAGCCCCCAGTATTGGAACCACACTCTTCCTTACTCTATTACCAATTACAAAAGGATGAACCAATCCATCTAAGATTTCACTGGATCCTCAGAGGTGGCTCACAAGCAGCTGTGCTCTTGATTCAAGTACCATAGCAGGGGGTCTCTAAAATTCAGACGGAAATCCTGATAGATGTGTCCAAAGCATAAGTTCTAGAAGTACTGACTTTTAGTTGCCTAGATTCAGTTCTCTACTGAATGTCGCCTTATTATTCCTCAATTTGGAATTTAAAACCACCTACCACAGGTATGCTGTAAGGAGAAATACATTCAAGAACATGCATAGCTAATGAGCCACAATAATTAGACATACACATACTAAATACAAATCCAGTGAGGGGTTGATGATGTGAGAGTTAAGGAAGGTTAAATGTGTCTTTAGAAGGAGTTTACATGTGTTTAATTAGACTAACTCAAACACAATGTAATGTAATTAAATTGCCAAAGGTTTCCTAATGTAGTCAAGTTCCAAAATAACACATCTCCTAAGAGAAACAAATTACAAGAAGATAACATACCTCAACAAGTAACAAAACAAGGTGAAGATTCCCAAATAATGATACATAACAATGATAATTTTGATAATGATCAGAATTTAAATATAAGCTTTACAGTTATTGTGCTTAAAACAGCTTTAGAAAAGAAATCTTAAAGAGTGCACGTATCTCTGTAATACTGTATGTTAAATCTCTCACACTGAAAGCCAACAGCAATTTTATCTATATGAAGGTTTCATCTGTAACACTGAAGATACAGCATACCCTGTTATAAATTTCTTCACTGACAGCAGGTTGCTTTTTATTTGACCTTTTGACATCAAGAAACTCCACCAGTGGACGAATCGTTATTCCCTGTGAAGAAAAAAGCAAATATTTCTGTGTTTTTCCATAAACATAAAGGAAAAACAAAGCCTTTTGGTCTTCTGCATCTCTGTCAGAGCAGTGAAAATGGCTGTGGATAGCTTTTTTCGCTCCAAAAACTTTCTTAACTCAGGGACTCAAATATGTCTCAACAGGAGCACTAAAATTGCTATTGAATGGTATAGACCAGACCCATGACACCAAGATTTTTGGTAAATATGTATCCATATTATACTATTCTTAGAGAAAGAACAAATGTTTTGGCTACCTCTAAATGATATAATGATTTTGAACCACTATTTCTGGAAGAATTTACATCATTGTTTATTTGTATAGGCACACTGACACAGGAGAGAGAAATGAATCTAATGGTGTTGAGATCAGTCCCTACTACCCTAGACAACCATGTCATGTATTTCTATTCATAAATGAATCAAGCTTTATCTCAAAAGTAGTTAGGTTTCTTTGCCCCATTGCTCATACTGGAACACTCCTCCTGAACCTCATTGTTCCAATAATTAGAAAGCAGCTTCTTAATTACATCATGGTCACTTTGTACCACTTTGTTCTTGTGCCAACATTGTCTTTTTGGCTTGAACAGTGTTCCTCCTTCTCTGGTGTTCACTCCCTGATATAAACAGTAATTACATTCCCTCTTCTCCTTCATTTTGCTGAGGCCAAGACATTCTGGTCTCCTTTCACACGACAGGCTTACCAGTCCCATGATCAGTCTAGAACATGACATTGTTTTCTCCTGGAAATACCTGTCTCAGTATGTCTTGAGATCACATTTGCCTTTCTTCTGTACATATTGCATCGGTGGCTTAAACCCCACCCCATTATCATTCAGTACACCTATGTCTTTTTCCCTATTTTTTAATTCAGAATGAAAGGTCCCCATTTCATAAGAGAACTCCTTAGTAAGAAAGTCCTTGCAAGAACACATTTGCACTTACTACTGTTAAATTTCATTCTATTTCTATCATATTGGTCCCTATTCGCTCTCCTTTTCCTAGTTGCTACCCCATAAGGCTGTCACCTTCCGAGGTCTGTCATCAAAAACCATAGCACCAAAAAGCTCCTATGTCATGGTCAATAGCAAGAATATTAAACAAAACCATCGCCAGGAACCATCCTTTGAGGAGTTCCATCTCATCAGCCTCATCTGTCAGGGTGGTCGAACCCTGGAGCAGGTACCCAGAGAGGCTGGGGGATCTCCATCCATGCAGATACTCAGAACCCAACTGGCCATCACCCTGAGCAACCTGATTGAGCTCTTGCAGGTGGCCCTGTTGTGGGCATGGGGCTGGACTAGGGACCCTCAGAGGCCCTGTGCATCTATTTCCCTATACAGGAGGAATTGCCAGCTCCTTCCTCATTGACTTTACAATCCTTCAAAGGCCAGCCCAAACCTCAGTTTAATTAACAGTTACACTAACAATCTCCTGTGTAGCAGCTCGCCCCCCTCCCCCCCTCCAACCTCATAGGGTTTTAAATGCTTAATGCTACTTACATGCTCGCATAAGTACTTAATATCTGGCATACCTTTGCTACCTGTCTGCTGACTGCATAGCATTTTTTTTTGTAAGTATGACCATGGAGCAATACAAAAGTATGTTCCTTCAAGTATGTTCCTTCCAGTAATTTAAGACACCTGTTTTTCTACCCACTTCTTATTTGCAACATGTTTGAGAAAGAAAAGGTCCAGAAGAGGAAAGGCGTTACCTGAATGAAAACAGTAAAGAATATCACCACAATAACGGCAGTGATGAACAACTTCTTCCTGGGGAACACAGTAGAAGGAAGCAGAAACACAAGTGAAAAACAAATAGCTCCTCGGAGGCCACCGTAAGCAATAATAAATTGGTCCTTAAAAGTGAGGGGAATTGTCCGGAACACATTAATGATCTGAGTCAGAACAAAAACACCTGAAGAAAAAAAAATGGAAATACAAAGAAGAGAAAAATAAAAAAGGGAAATTAAAATTGCATGGAAATCCCCCACAATACTAATATTTGTTTTGAAACACCTTTATTTGCTTCTTCCTTACTCATTATAGATGAAATTAGAAGTTATATAGCAGCTCGAAAACACCAAAGAAGAAAAAATTTTAATTCCCAAGAAGCATTGTCTTAAACATATCCACCTCAGGTCAGCTGGATTTAGGACCTGAAGCACCTAATTGATAGCCATGAGACAGCCACTATGCCCCTCTAAAGTAGCAATAATTCTTGTGTCAGTATAGACTGAGACACCTAAATTATATTTTTAAATGGGATTTAAAGTGCTTTTGAACACATTGCCTTGTCAAATCTGTGCTTTGAATTCTGCAAAATCCTAGTCAATCTCTTAATTTTACTGTAATAGGCAGAAAGGATGGAGGACCGGGGATGGAAAGAGAAGATATCAGTGAATGGGAGTGTACCAAAGGCACAGGCTCCAGACGTGGGGCAGGCTGGAGTAAAGGCATAAAGGCAGGTGAAGGGAGCAAGCCTAAGGGCCCTGAGCTGAGGGGCAGTCAGGATGGTTTTCAGTATAAGGTATTAATTGTGGGGTTACGTGTGGTGGAGGGAAAATAGTCCATATCTGTGCAGTGAAGGGAGACTTGGGAGCTAGAAGCAGGAGTGAGGAGGCAGTCCAGAACATGAACTGCTCGTATGCACAGATGGGCCAAAGTACTACACAGCAAACCGAGATTGAAGACCTATTAATCTGACATCTACTTTGGTATCAAGGTAAACGAAAAAGAGCTAATACTGCAAACACAGCAGGGTCAAGCACTTTCCTCACATCATATGCCTGAACAGCACTACAAATATAGCATTTCTTGTTTTGATGCTATTAATGTCAATGATGGGGAAAAACACAAGCCTAGTAAACATTAAAACAAAAACAAAATCTTTTTATTTTTGCAGAACTGATCATCCTTTTAAGTAAAAATGGTTTATTTGTAAATAAATGTGTAATTAGATATATGTACTCTGATTACCACGCCTACTGCTTCTGCCTTCAGATAGGCAAGATCAAGACCAAACTGATGTTTAGGTTCTGTTCTGGGAAAAGGTGGAAGCTGACCCTGAGATCTAGAAAACATTATAAATAAGAAGACAATTCCACAAGCTGATGGGACTCTGCCTAAATTTTGGCATTTTCTGCTAGAGGAAAAGTGGTAGGAGTTTTCTCTTTTAAAGAACACGACGTGCAGTCTGAGACTTGCTTACCCAGTGCCCTCCATATTAAACAGAAAAGGAGGGTGAAGCTAACGAAGGCCCAGTTCCACTCATGGTTCTTCCCAACTGTGGACACTCCCATGAAAATGAAGATTAAGGTCTCACTGACACTGCTCAACATCTTCATAAAATACTTTATCGTTGTATAGGATTTTTGGGAAACGTTTTCCTCCACATATTTATTCATGGTCATGGCACAAGATGTAATCCTGAAAGGCAAACATAATCCTGTATCATTGGTATGATTTCTTCTACCCTCTCTCATTTCTACAGAATACTATCCACTTTTCCATAGTCCTCTTTAAAGTGCAAAGCACGACTTATTCCACCACCACTACATGTCAAAGTTATGGACTCAGTGAACCTCCAGCTTGGGGCATGGGATTTTTTTTTTCCCCACAGTGGGAAGTTTTCTGAGAAGACATCAGTATATGGAGAGTTTTTTCACATACTAAATCCATGTGATCTGTGCAAGGGTCACTCAAACTGTGTATTTTAAGAAAGGCAGAGCTGAGGAGAGCCAAGCGCAGCCCTAGAGAACTGGGACTGCTGCTCCTATTGCTGCTGAAGGGCATCAGACAGATGTCCTTCAGACATCAACAGACAGGATGGAAACCGTAGGCCCTGGGGCTGGACTTTACTCCCTTCCCATAAGTAGTTTCCCCACCAAACCATTCCCCCTGCAACGGCAGTGACAGTAGCCAGCTCCTCTTTCCTGGCAAAGCAAGCAGCAAGCAGTAAGCTACAGAAAACTTCTCCTCCACTCTAGGACTCTGCTTGTTTTGTGTATGCACGGAGCTGGCCACGGTTTCAGAAGTTAAAAACACAACCAGAAATCATGCTGGTGCTGTTGTACATATAAAGCACTCACAAATGAATGAAATGCACATCTCAACTGATATGTGAGAGAACAGACAGGGCTTACTATGTCTACAGGTCCTTCCTCTAGGCCTGTTAGTAAATGTAGACTCTTAATCAGCAGGAAGAGCAAAGCAAAGAATGACATTACTGGCTCTACGTCATTTGCTCAGGATGGTGATGTATCCCACAGTGCAGGGATGGCTGAGACTATTCAGCTGCAAAGGCTTCAGACTTAAAGATGTTTAGCAGCTCTGGCTAGAAGATAACCTCTAAGTGGTACCTCGGAGTAGGGAAGCACAGTCTGAATTGCCTAATAATCATCAAGGTGGGCAACCAGTGCAAGATGAGTTGAGAAACAGCTGTCGTTCTTAGTTCTTTTACCTAAGGCAAAAGCATGTCTTCCCTCCCTGCAGCCATGTCCTTTTTGATTTCCCAGTTAAAAACAATATTATACACACCCATGTATTGATTCTGAGTCAAATGATATAGATTAAACCTAAAGAGTGAGAGAGAGGTCTATTTATGCTGTTTTTCTGAATATAGCCCACGAGGACTTATCCCATGGTTACTTGCCCCAGTACCACCAGCTTTCAGTTTATAAAGACTATTTGCCAACACAGGGGATATCTCCTCCTACTGAAATGTCCACATTGCTCTCTCTCATGAAGGAAGAAGATCAAAAGTTTTCCAGACCCTCCTTGGAAAGAAGCTGAGGAATGCTTCCTCAAGTCTCATGCAGATTCCAGTGAAGAAAATCTAATTCTGTGTTCTCACTCCAAGCTGAGAGTCCCATCTCTGAACAACTCAGTTGTCCCTGACTGTAAGTGCAAACGGAAAAGGCGGCAAAGGGAAAGCTCAGAACAAGCCTACTGACTGGAATAAACATGTCTAGATTCTTTCTTCTAAAAGAAGGGATTAATTTTTTTTTTTAAATATCAGAATTAGTAGTAACTTCAAAAGGACCTCAGAATAAAAACTTTCTTAAAATTTTGCAAGAGGTTGTCCCTAACAGAGACTGAGGCTGTAGCTGAGGCTGGTAGACTCGGAAAACATTTCTTTAATTAAATAACTTAATTAAAATTAGTTTTGTCCAGAAGTTTCTTTCTCTTATGTGGAGCCAACATGACCCGTTTTGGAGGACAATGGCCACAATGTGATATGTAGTTCTAGATCTCTGACCCAACCAACACGTCCACAGCCCCAAAAGTGACTGGGAAGCACTAGGTCTGCCAGGTGAACCTGGGACATCACTGGGAGAGGGCACAGACTACTCCTCTTACCTCTGCTGAACAGTGCAGGCATATCAGGGTGAATAAAAGCCAGGGAAGAGGGTCTGATATGGGGACAGATGCTTGTAGCGGCTTAGAAAGGTAAGTGGATAGGTGTTAAAAGAACAGTGCACCTAACTTGGACTTCGCTCTGCATTTTTGTACAACTACACTCGGTGATACAGAGGCAGATCTAGTCTGCACAATACAAAATGGCCATTTCTATCCAAGCACTAGCTCCATCCCTAACCAAACCCCAAGACTGAGTAAAAGGAAAGCTTGATAAAAACCGTCCCAGGTCCTCACCTGCATTTAGTACGAACATAACGGTCAGCTCTCTCTCATTGTCAGCTGATTTCACCATGGTCTTGAACAGAAAGATCCTCTGTGGCCCAAGACTAGCGTGCTCTCTGGGAAGCAGATTTCGTCATGGCTACATGGGATCCAGCACAAATGAACCGATGCAGATTTCATGAGTATGCAACCTTCCTCCTTGCAACTTTCAGTTGTTTACGTAACATTTCTAGTTTAAGCATGACTAGGACAACCAAGGTCCTGCATTTTTGCCAGCACAGACTGTGATGCAGATGCTCTTCACAGCTCTCCTCCTCGTTCTGATTTTACAGTTACCCAAACTAGGGACTTGTCAGAGATCCCACATTACACATGCCTGCACATCTCAGGAAGAAAGTGGGAGAGGATCTGGGCCATGAATGATTTTGTCCTGACATGGAGTGATGACTTGGCCAGGACACACACCCAAGCCTGGGAGCTGGCAGACATTGCCAGGTTGTTCAGTTTACAGGTGACCAACCTCTAAAGTATATGTGAAGAAGGGTCTCAATTCTACTTATCACATTCACTCTCCAGAACTCTCATATTCAGGGTCAAATCAGCTGTTGTCAAGCCACAGACTGCACTGATAGACCTACAGATATCTCAGGTTATGTCACAGCCCATGACAGCTCTCCTGTGAATGCACAGCTCATCTGCCCAGGTATAGCAATTCGGTCACATCATCACCACCTCCGATCGATTGTACACACAGCAGAGACGGCACTGGTGCAAATGCAGGGGCAGAAGGGGCAATCTAGTAAGAATGCCATGGGCAGGCTGCAAAACAGACCGTTATAGACACACGGGCTTTTCAGGGTCTCAAAGCTGCAGCTTACTGCCTGACGCATTATGGCTGTCAGGTCTGCCTCAAAGACAAAATGAAACACTCAGTCCTATTTATTACCCTCTTAAAATAAATAGTTTTTGTGATTATAGTAATTTAGGAAAGCCCTGTAGCTTGGGGAGCGAGGAAGCATACACTGGACACAGTTTGTTTTTGGATCCTGAGGTAATGGAGACACTGTAAATAGATGTCTGATAAGAATCTGCCACCAGATTAATCGTGATCTTTACAAGGTGTAATTTAAAACACCTACCATGTTTAACCACCACAAGAATTTAAAGGGACTACACTCCTATATAAAATATCCTTTTCAGTCACATTTTGCATTCATCCAATTAGTGTCATCAGCTGAGTTGATTCACTCTTATTCTTCAGATAAATGCTATTCCACTGCAAATCATTGTTTATTTTATGAATCTGGTATCTCTTCAGAATATTTATCTACATTAGAAAAAAAAATCCAGTTGAAGTCTCTTCAATTTGAAAATGGTATGGAGATAAAGTTTTAGAATTCAATATAAAATCAAATCCTTTAAGATTCAATATAAAAGCAAATCCTTTAAATTTTTATTAAGATTTTATATAGATCACTATAAGATGTTTTTCATAAACTAAATTTTTACTGTCACCCTGATCAAATGAAAAGCTTAGGTGTGTTTTATTTTACATTTCTTATCCTCACACATTACTTCTAGCTTCCATTTCTGTGACCTACAGTAGTTGTCTTCATCAAGAAAAGGAGGGAAAAAACAGTTAATTGCAATTAACCTGCAGCTTTCTGTGCCTCTGAAGAATAGAAATTCTCCTGCACAAACAGTAGAGTTTCTGTCATGACTGAAATAAACTAGGCCACTGGGTTCAATCCTCATGTTTCCTTGACCTACTAAATTTACAGTAGTTTCAATGTTTGTTCCTTTCAGACTGCTAATTCACTGTTGCAAAAAAAAAAAAAAGTTCTGCTGCTTCACAGCCTTTATAAGAAATTAGTAAGCAGCAAAAGCAGCAAATGCAGTATTATAATTACAAATAGAATCAAGCAGATAACATTCAGATTCACATCTGTATTTTTCACACCCGTGAATCTGACTCAAGCCAGGCTCTAATTACAGGAGGGCCTCCTTCCTCTCTTTCTGGAGAGGACTTTCACACAGCAGCTGGCAGGGAGGTGATTCAGTCCCAGAGCTATTTCAGCTGAGTAACCCAGTGCAGGGTTTTCACATGGATGCTTCACGAATCATTTGTCCCCAGGGTGAATACACAGACTTATCAGGGGAGGGACAAGAGGGCACCTCTTACTCCCCTCTGCTCCTTTGGCAGCAAAATTTCTACTTACACAGAAAGGAGGCACTCTGTGTGTCATAATATTTATGTAAAAATCTTATTAATGCAATAACACTGCACGTTCCTGCTTATGTCCTGTGCCTGAAGTGTGGCACAGTGCGTACCTGCAAGGCTTTGTAGAGTATCTTTAAGAACCTGGTTATGAAGGAAGAGGGAATCAATAGTTCAGCAGACTCAAGCAAATATGGATCTTTCCCTGTGAGCTGAACTGCAAATGGCCACAGAATCATGTAACGACTGAATGAGCTGGGTTGTGAGGGGCACCCCAAGGTCATTTGGTCCAGCTGCTTGCTCAGAACAGGGCTGCCTTTGAAGTCAGAACAGAGTCATGGTGACATGAAGCACTTGCTGCAAAACGTGGCAAGGGGCTCAATACTGGTGCATACTGTGCTCTGACACAGGGCAAGAGATTCTCCCTAGCTCGGAGCCTAATGAAATGCAAAGAGCATGAGGTAAGATTTACTCCAAGGTGATGTGGGGATTACAGGAGCTGTACGGCCCCCCTGTAGGGTGGGGGCACGTTATATGTCTCATGATAGCAGAGAGTCTACACCTCTGCAGAGAGCCCTTCCTCCTTCCCACCTGTGCCACTGAGTTATCCAGCTCCCTCAGCTGATACAAATACAGCTCAGATACAAATACAGAGTCAAAACGCATATAGGACATTTTAAAGATAACTTGTTTTCTGTTGTGTTGTTGGAGGGAAACAAACAAACAAACAAACAAATAATCCTCAATGTTCCTCAATGTTTTGCACCCACTCAGAGGATGCCATTATAAAAATAAAATAAAATAATAGAATAGAATATAATAAAAACAAATAGTTTACTTGTGCCATGTGAAGCAATGGTGTGCTGGTTCCAGGCACTGGCATACACCAGTTCCACTTACCCACCAGCAGACCCATGGTGCTCTTTCCATTTTATCCTGGATGCAGAATGTCCAATTCAGTATTTTCATGCACACTGATACATTTTTTTTCCATGCACAGTTTAGCCACACATTTTTAGTTTAGAAGCCCTTTAAGTATCTGATCATAGGATGTCAAGGACATTTGACTTAAGAAGTGGAGGAAACTAGAAACCACACAAATGCTATGAATAGAAGCTAGGGAAAGAGATGGCTCATTTATGAACTCGGTCAAAGTGGATGCATATGTTACTTTATTTAGGCTCATATCAGAGAAAGAAACCCATGTAATCTTTACATCTTTACTTATATTAAAGTACTAACCCTTCTCGTTTCATGGCGTATTTCTATTTTTATACTACTGAAATCATCAGCTACAAGTTTCCTTGTAAATTGCTTCCTGGCCCCAGAAAACCTTATACTGACAGGACTACAATATCAAACCTATCTTCACTTTCTTAAAGCATAATCATCAAATGAGGTATTATCAAGTATCAGTGGTACTCAGAAGTAACATATGAGCTTTCAAAAAAAGCTATGCTTCTAATGCCTGAATGACTAACATTTGCCACTAGAACAATACAAAGTCATTAAGGAAGGTCAGCCTTTAAAAATATTACTTGGAACCAAAGAAAACCATATATCAGGTGTCATAAAGGCTCTTTCTAAAGTTGAGGTTGCTGAAGTATAAACAGCACCAAGTGAGAGTCCGTGCTCTATCTTTACTGAAGCCCAGGAGTGAAAACCCAAGGAGGGAAAATATTTTTATGTGTTAGCAGTGGGAAGAATAATATTTTTTTTGTACATAACGATGTACGCAGACAGCCTTGTAATACACAGGCACATGTATGAATATATTAAACTAAAGTGTTATACTACCATAGTACTAGATTCTGCAAATCCTACACTCATCCAATCCCTACTGTACTTGTAATCCAGCAGGAGTTTGCCTGGATGATACATGCATTGTCTTCATTGAATGGCATTTACTGGCTGCTCACATGACTGTGTGAAGATGCAGTTTCACAATACATTGGCATCAGCAGCGAAGCCAGCTCATGAGGTTCGCAGCCACCACTCCCACTCCCTGCCGGCCACTGCTGCCCCCACGTCACTCTGTGCCACCCCTGAGCCATGCCTTTGTGACTGGTGGCAGGGTCATATGAGGACTTGGGTCACCAGCCGATCTGGGTTATGAATAACCCCACCAAAAATACAAGGGATTATTTTTAACTTGGAACGTTTCAAAGATATGGTTTATGGTGTGATGCCACGGGCAGTTTTAGTGACACAGCTGGTGTGGTGGCAAGCTGAGACAATGGGATGGAAGCAGGAGGGGAGAGGCTGGAAATCCTCAAGCCAGCTTTGCTGCCATGCACAGTGGAATGAGGCCATATGGCAGAGTTTGCAAAATCTGGTCCTCTCTGCAGTTCCCTTTGGCATTCTTATTTGGGTGCTATAATTACTGAAGGTTGGGGTACTTACGCCATGATGCCCGAGAGATGAAACATTTCAGCTGTTATGTATGACAAGTAACTGTACAGGAAGACAAAGAGTGGCTCAATCACTCGGATTTTATGGGTGAAACGGGTGGTAAAGGCTGCTACAAATCCCAAAAGGATTCCAATCAATACTCCACCGATCCCCACTATAAAGAAGTTAGCAATTCCAGCGAATACATCAATAACCTTAATTGTGCGCATCTGGCAGAAAGACTTGAACAAATTGTACAGGACCTATGAGAAAAAGAAAAAAGCACATCATGTTTCTGAATTCTTCTTAATTTCCTTTTGTGCTATCATGTTTCTCTGATTCAATGCTGGACTTTGTATTTCTCTATCTTGAACACACTTTTGAGATATGCTGCTGTTTACTTCTGACATATTACTTGTCCTCCACAAATATCAGGGAGATATACGAAGAAGGGTAAATATAATTATTCCATTTTTGCAAATGGAGACAAAAGACTGCACTGTCTCAACTGACATCATTCTGCAGGCCAGGAGCATAGTCATGATTGGACTCCTTACCTGGCGGATTCAAAGACCTGTCCAAAGCTTCACTTAAATTTTCTTTAAACTCATTCATTTGCAGAGCTTCTAATTTCCCCTCAAATGGCTATTTCAGATTTTCCCCAGAAGCAAAGAAATAAAAAAGGAGGAGGAAAAAATACAGCTTCATAATTGGTGAAAATTCATGTTATTTTCAACCGTGTTTGAGCTACATAGGACACCAAGAGCTGCAGCACTGAATTAGACCATAGATCTGTCTGGCATGGGGGAAATGGACTGTGACCACCCCAAAGATCACAAGAAACATAGCATCCATGAAGTGGTCTTTCTCTACCAACCATTAGGAATCCAATGATTTAAAGACTTTTCAAATTTGAGATTATTTCTAGAGATTTGGATTTAATTCCCATTAGAAGACCTCTTAACATGTATTTGCCCAGTTTCGTTTTCAAAGTTTTTACAACAGTCCTCCTAAACAAATGAGGTCAATGAGATTTTTATATTTTCTTGGCCAGAAATCTTTTTTGTTCTACGCAGGAAACAGAATGATATAAAGTCCAAATTTCTCTAACATTCAGTATGCCAGTTACTACTTAAAAGACAACAACAGAATCAGTCACTCCTAAAGAAATATTAAACTGTCTCCCCTCTTGCAGATTCATTGTATGTGTGCTCCCAGCCATGCGATACCATGATGGCTATGTGCTCTCCTTGCCCAGCCCAAAGCTTGGTCCTACTCCTATTACAGAATGCATCTAAGCCAGAAGTGTAAACTGGGGTCACAGGTTAAGCCACTTTGGTCATAACAAACACCAGGCTAGGCAACTTGGACAGTTTATAGGAGTTAAACCTGTGCTTTCTTTCTGGGCTTCTTAGTAGACCAGACAGGTTTCTCTATCAGAAATGCTATTTGAGAGAACAATGTTTTATCAGTACTTGCATTGTGCCAACAATGTAGGTATTTGAATACTGGGAGGGATTTGTCACCTTTGCAGTCTTGTTCTCTCACATGACAGAAAGAAAGTTGTACAGCTCTTCTTGGCCAAAATTTGAGAGGTCTTACACAGGTAAAAGTCCTCACTAAAGACTAATGCAAAGACATGGGCTATTAGGGGTCCTTTAGGCTAAGTGAAAGGAAAGAACTGAAAAAGAAAAGAAAAAAATATATATTCCAGTGCAAGCATGAAAAAAAGAAGGTTAAATCAAACATAGCAGGGTCACCGGTAATTTCTGATTTTCATTACAAAGCAGCAAAAAGGGCAAGAGCAGGAGCACAAACTGTTCATTTCCTAAGAACGATACCCTCACAATGAGTCCACATGGGAGAAGTGTCATTTTTCACCTCGGCAAACCCATTCACCCTGCTGCTCTGAGGCAGACTACCAGCCTTTTTTTGCCCTCTTCCTTGCTACTGTGTCCCGTGCAGAACAGGAAAGTAATGGCATATGCTCCTGTAGTTTTCAACCTGTTTTGATTTGTGGACCTTATGAATTTGCATGGAGAAAAGCATAACAGAATCAAGCCTCCTGACAATAGCTGTGCCTTTATTTTTTACCCTAAAAAAAAAAAAAAAAAGACCTTCCAGTCCACTGATTCCCAGGGCTCTCCAAATCACAGGCTGAAGAAAAAATACTGCTGTTTTGTGTCAAGCAAGGAGAGGACTTTCCTTGAGCCATTTCTTGGTATTTGTGACTTGTGACCCAGGGTTGTGTTATTCTTCAAGACATTTACAGAATTTGACCTTGTAGAATAGTCCCTTCATATGTATTATGGAAGATGACTATTTTCTTTAAGTGGTGTCAAATTGTTTTACATTTTCAAAACTAACTATATAAATATATGTATATGTATGGCAAGTCTCTGAGGTAAGGCCACTGAGAGCCACCTGTAAAGAAGCATGTAATTGTGACCTCCTCATGCAACAGCCTTTTCATAACATCGCCTCATCTTCACAGCGAAGTACTCACACTGCAAATCGAACGGAGCCTGGTTCCATCAGACATCCCTACAAATCTTGAGTCTGTTGCCAGAAGTCATTTGAAAGAAGAAAAGCAATGTTCATGGTTCAAAACCAGACTGCCGTGCTAGAAGCAGCAGCTAGGACTATGGAATCTCACGAATACAATTTCGATCTCGTCCTTATTGTTCTTTATCTGCACTACTGTACATGAGATCATAATCAGGTTTAGTTCCCTTTTACTCTACAGGTAGTTCAGTTTTACAGCTCTCTTTAAGCTTTCAGGTGAGTTAAACAACAGCAACACTAGACACATTTTGCAATGCTTTTGGTATGAGAACAGGTTTTTTTCAAGTTCAAGATTTGCATTTACTCAACATCCCTTAGCTGAACTCGCTGAAGGTTGCAACAAATAATATCAGTCACCAATCCTTTCTTAATCATGTCTCAGAGCATCTCTGCTCCTCCTAGACGCTAATTGCTTATTTTCATCAGTTCTCAGTTATTAGTTTTTAATTCTGAAATTACTTTAAAGCACTCTAAAATAATGTTTTCAGTAGAGGCAGAATACAGAGTACTGCTGCAATGTTTTCTAACAAGGGAATAATATTATTGCAATGACACTAGGTCCGTCTCTGTGATTTTAAGCCCAGGACTGAAATTTGAACTGCTAACACTCAGCTTCATCTGTGATCTTGCCGTTTAGTTTTATCATGGTAGTTGTCACTGACCCAGGAGGCTGGTAAAGCACCAACCCCGAATGAGAAGCACTACAGCTGACTGGCAAACATTGCCTTCAGCCAAATTCAAGCTCAGAAATTCCACCAGCACGATAAATGGATCATCCAAATGCACAGGCCTATCGTGAAACCTACCAGGAATGCAAGATCATCTGAGAAGCACAGCAGAGCTGAGATTCCTAACAAAACAAAAGCTTTTATTAGGAACAGCCTGGCAGTGCAAGCAGGTTAGCAGGAAGAAGGGCTTAAAGTATTTAGAAAGCATGGTTACTGAAGTCACACTGTACTGCACTGCCTGTCTGTGTAGCCCCCGGGTTTTGTGGTACTTTTGTGGTTTAGTGGCTGGTGTCTGCAGGCAGGAATTGGGCAGTCCACACTGATGGCCAGCCCGACTTCAACATCCCTCCCACACCATCCCCACATCCCACTGAAGGCACCCATGCTACCCTGACCACACTGCAGCAAGAACTACTCTGGCAGCACTGCCGTGGGGACAGAAGGCAAAGTCCACTAAGCACACCCCACAGAGAACTCATGCGATGGCCTGGGTCATGTTTTAAGTCTAAGCACATGATTGCAGGTGTGCAAAACCGTAACAGGGAGCCATTAGCAGACCAGTGCTTAGCATGAGGAAACCACCTGGTCTGCTGCCAAGTACCACCTCTAAATAATAGCTGGGAAGTAAGACCGAACACACTCCAAATCCCTTTCACTCTCTCATGAATATATGCATGGCCAGTGCCATATGCCCAGTTGGCCCTACAGGCTCCTCAGAGTAGCTCCCCCTGTGCTGGGGTGTTTGGGAAGGCAGTGCGTGAGAAAGGACCCTAAAGAAGGCTATAATGATGCCTACAGAAAAGCTGCAAATCATGGTTATTTAATTGCCATGCCAGTGCCTATAAAAACGGTGCCTTGAAGTAATCTGCCATGTCACACACAAATACATCCGTCATCAGGATGCAGTGTTTTGCTAGCAAAACTGGATTAACCGCTGCTCCAGTGGAAAGGCGATTGATTTTGTGACTGGAAAAAGCAATTTCAGTTGGAAAAAAAAATCAAGAAGAAAAACCTTTATATTAACATAAAAGTAGCCCTTTTTCCCCTTAAATAATAATAATATGGAAAGAATTCCCTTGCATGAGTGGTCATTAAGAGTGAATAGCAACAAGGCACAGCCATGGCTAAACTGCCAAGTTATTTGAAACACGGTATTTACACCCACTGTTTTCCACGTCTGCTTTAGGTAACAGATTAGTCAGAACAGGCAGTTTCAGCAGTAAGCTAATGCAAAAATTTAGGCTCTAAGGCAAGGCCATGCAAGGGGATGTGATTCAGCTGACTGGATAGCAGCAGAGTCAGGTAAAACATGAAGCCTAGGAGAACAAAACAGTATGGGCACACAAGAAACAATTGGTATCAAGGCTCAGATTAAATATTTGAGAAATGCATGTGTTAAGCAGATGAGGCAAAGTCCTAGAGAGGAAGAAAACCAAAGGACAGTTCTGCATGGAGTGGGACAGTAGATAAGATGCCAGTGACAGAGACAGGGATGGTGCAGACCCAATTCATGTACATTCATGATCCTTCTGGAATATAAAAAAAATAAAATAAAATGGATTTCCATTGCCAGGACATAGTTAACATGGGCAGGGTTTCAAGTTAGGCATGGCTAAATGGAAGTAATGTTCCAGACATGGTGTCATCAGGTACAAACGAGGGGCATTGAGGGTGTTAGCAGAATTTGCAGATTGCTGTCTTCAGGTCAGCACCACAAACCCAGTTCAGCTAGTTAATGATTAGAAACGGCTACCTCCGGGTGGCTGTCCTATCTCATCTGTAGCCTGGGAGAAATGTATAGGTGGTCTCAGTGCAGTTCCAACTGGACAGGCACACGCAAATGCCTACCATCAAGTGGATCCTGTGCCTGTGGTAGCTCAGTGACTGGCCCGTTCTCCCTGCGAACTTGCAGGGACACTCCACATTGGCCCTTTTCCCTCTCCCATCCAACGACATTTCTGCAGTTGAGGAAATCCTCCAGTTTAGGATTACGGAAGTAACAGTATTAAAAGATACAGAAACTAAAGAGGTCAGGTAGTAAAATCACTTGAGCAAATATGCTACCATTATGTGTTGCTCTGCTGTAGTCAGGCTATTATAGTTTCTAAACATGAAGTTTAGAAAATTACATAAATGCATTAGCACTTACTGACTTCCCTCTTTTAGCAAACTGCAATAACCACACACATACAAGGAGATATAACACAGTGACATGCAAACAATCATTTATCATTTTTATCAACTCACCATTTACCAAGTAACTTACCACAGTTATAGCATCGTTCAGCAATGACTCTCCAAACACCAGGATGTAAAGCTGCTCATTGACATGAATATTTTCAAAAACAGCTAGCACTGCCACAGGATCCACAGCTGAAATGAGGCTGCCAAAGAGCAAATTCTGCAGCAATGTGATATCAGTCAAACCAAATGCACTGATTTGGCAAATTCCATAAAGTGAAATCCCAATGCCAATGGCATTCCAGAGTGTGCCTACCACGGCATACCAGAATATAGTACCGAAGTTCTCAAAGAAAAGACGAGTTGGCATAAAATATCCAGCGTCGAGTACAATCGGTGGTAAAAGATATAAGAAGAAAACATCACTGCTCATTACAGGTGGGGACTTCTCCTCCGCTCCAAAAATAATGCCACCAAGAAGCAATCCAACCAGAATAAGGAGGCAGCTTTCAGGTACTATTGAGGGCAACTTGTGGTAAAGATGAAAGCCTTCAAAGGAAATTCAAACACAAGAAAGTGAAATAGTTACTTGCACAGAATCCAAGACTATTCTGGATTCTGTTATCTTAGTCTCTATAGTAAACAAACAGCAATTGCAGGGCAAGTTCATTTTCATTGCAAAGACTGAAATGGACCACTACAACAGGTGAATGTAAATTTGTGAGCTACAGCAGTTAATTCAGTTAATTTGGTGGAGAATCAATTTAATAGCTAGATTTTCAAGCTAATAGAACAACTATTGCCCTGATTGTGAAATTGCTTTTTTTTGTTTGTTTGTTTGTTTTTTACATAAAGTGGAATACCCCAGAAATATGATCCAAAGACTTCTACAGGGCAAATTACATCTGAGAGGAAAAAAAAAAAATCAAAGTAACCACACCTTCCTCCATGCACAGCTTCACAAAGAAGCTTAAGAAACACACTCATTTTATTTTTAGGTGTGTTTTAGGGTCTCAGAGCTAGGGGAACTAGCACATTTGACCTGCATTCACTCACCCACGGTCACTTCATTAGAGACCATGAGGAGCACTCCAAGACACATTCTTTTAACTTTAGTGGAGCCTTCAAATTAATTTCACACACACAAAAAAAAAACCACGTGTTTTTCATGAAGTGACAATAAATTGCAACCTGTACTATTATTCTCATTCTTCTCTGTTATATGAATTATGGTAGTGTCAAGAGTCTCTCATAAGCAGACTGTGCAGAGTACTGAAAAAAAAAAAAATTAAAAAATTCTGAATGACGACTTAAAGACTGACTGTTCCATAGCTCACTAAAATTCTCAAAGCCAAATAGTTTTGATTTAAAGATTCTGATTACTTTTAGAAGTTGATTACTGTAGAGGTGATTTTTTTATTTATTTGTGTGTGTGTATGCGTGTGTGTGTGATGAATGGGAGATGTTCCAAAGGAACTTACTTTGGCCAATCTAATGGAATGGTCAACCGTATGCACCAAGGTCACATTCCAGGTCCTGGCGATACCAATCTTTTCCAGGCTCCTCCTTATCTATATTTGGCCCACATAATTATATAGAAAACTATCCACACCCACAAGATCCTACAATTCTTGCCTCACTAAAAAGCATTTAAATTATTTTAAATGAGAGCTGCACGGAAACACTGGGTGTGGTAATAACGGGCATCTATTTCAGTTAAACTATTTCAGTAAAAATCACACCTGTAGTCGAAACAGTTAAACTAGTGCAAACTTGGAAAAGTTCACATCTAGTTTACCAGTTCCAGGTTTCTGTATCTTGTGACACTGATTTTGTTAATTCCCCTCTCATCATAGATTTTTTCCAGGTTAAAAAAAAAAAAAAGCCTGAGTTTATAGTTAGGAAAAACAAGTGGTTAAGAAGGACTAAGGGGGGAGCTTTTTTAATCTACAGAATTTTACTTACATATTCAATAACTGTTAAAGCTACTTTTAAAAACGAGCAACTCAAACTTCTTTTTTTTTTTTTTTTTTCCTCTCTGGATGAATACAGTTTTTAAAAATTAGAAACACAGCCTATGTGATGTGTCAGAAGGACTGCCAAATTCACTATCGTTCCTCGAAACAGGAATCACCAATATCCAGTCTATCGCATGGGCAGAATAGGTAATGACCCTGGAGACACAAGAATTGCCTTCTGGACACTTGACTCTTCACCTTTCAGCTACTTCCACTTAAACATTTTATGGTTTGCCTTAGTTTCTGCAGTGGCAGGATGCCAAAATTTCTATTGCAGTGATTGAAGTTTCTCCTGGCTAAGTAGGTTTTGCTAGCAGAAAAGTTTTTAAAAGTCTTCTAAAAGTATCTTCAATAATTTTCTAAATAAAAATTGAAAAGAAGAGAATTTGTATAAATACTGCTTTCAATGAAAAACAAACAAACAAACAAAAAACTCCCAGCCACTTCTAACACAAAGGCAATGAAATGTCTATTATGAATACAACTTTTTTTTTTTCCCTTTACAAGTCACTGTTTGGAAAGCTCATGTCTTCTCAGAGCTTTTGGGACTCTACCTCATCCTTGAAGGTAACATAAGGGCTCCTTATGTTTACTATACTTAACTATGTTAAATGTGCTTTTTATCCATGTAAGCCACATCAAAACTCCTAAAAGACTACCTGCCTCCGTGAAAGGCATTCACAGGTGATCTCAGGAACAAGCTGTGGTTCCCCACTTACGGGCAGATAGCCAGGAGATGGCATCCAGTGCACACCAACTCAGGCACAGCTGTCCTGCAGGATGAGGGACATCTTCCCTGCTCCGACAGATCCACAGCCATGTTGCCCGCAGTGTCCTGGGAGCAGATCCCCAGCAGCACATGACTATTTGGCCCTTTATGCTGAACCCAGGACCATAGCTACTTTCTCCTCCTCTAACCCTGCTTGTTTTTGGACTCCTGACTATGCAGTGGAAGCATGGAAGATGTTTGCCCTCAGGCCATTGGGCATTGCCTAAAGTGCAAGTTCAATATTCTTCAAAATGGAAGTCCTTAGAGCCCTGGTTTCCCACTTCTTGGGTGAAATCCAATGCTTTCTGATGCTGAAAATGCTATTGAGACATGTACTTATGATTATGTGTGAGTTTTCCAAGGGCACTCTGAGTTCAGGTGCTGAACAGTTTAACCCTTTTTTCAGGAAAGAAGTGTTGGAAGGATATCAGCTCGGTTCCCAGAAGCTGCACTTCTAATCATGTATTTGTGATTAAATGTAGTAATGGGAATCTGGACGAGTTAGAGAACATTCTGTAAGTTTAGAGGCATAGGAATTCAGCAAAACTGGGCAGTAAGCACATGAGCCTCACTGCCTAGGCACCACAGCATGCTTGGGGTGCACTGGATACCACCTAAAGCACTGGTGGAGTCCACTGGTGGAGTCCATCAGCATGTTAGTAACATACCTCATTTGTGGTATCACCACGCAAGATAATAAATAACTAGAAGTAGCCAGAAATTAGCAATTCTGTTCAAGGCAATTTCTTACATTTCAAAATGTGCTCTTGTTTTATCTTGGAATATACACAGCCTGTTCCTAACTTCTTTGTGAAAATGTACTTCATCAAAACTTTTAAGTTCTGCCTGACAACTTCAAGTTTTCCTTTCTCATGCTACGTTTTGTGCTCTCTGTAAACCTAGTCTGCAGTGACAGGATCTGAAAAACCTTTCAGATCTGTAACAATAAGCACATCTTGGAATCTTTCTGCTTCGATGAAACTGCTCTTCTGCAAAATCACATTTGTTCAGAAAGGCTCCAACCAGGCAACAAGCAGGTGCTGCGATACAGTTGTCTTTGGGATCCTACACACACCGTGAGAGCTGTTATTAAATTTGGCCACATCTTCTGAGCTCCTTCCAACTGAGAAGAACTTAGGGCTCTGCTCATAAAGGTTTGCTGTTCAGCAGTGCCATGCGTAAGCGCTCAGTGCCTAGCCCCAGAAAGGAATTTGCGATGCCAGATTAAGCACCTAAGTTTCCTGGGCAGTGCGTGAGTCTCAAGGTGGCATGACACGGGCAAGATGCCTGTGCTGCCCAGCAGGAAATGCTGGAGAAAGGAATCTACGGGAGAGCAGCCTCTCTCACAGGCTCAGAGAGATGGGCTGAGAAACTCCTCTCCATCCCATTGAACTGAAATGGCCCAATCCTAGAAACACAGCAGGATGTGGCAGAGCCAACATTGCTGTGTCTCAGTGGTTAGAGAACTCTGCTGTCTGGGCTACCTATCAAAGAGGACACAAGCGAGTGCAAAATTAACATTGTGGGAATGTGGCTTAGGAGTGATGAGAGTCTGCGCTGGGCAGGTGTAGTGACCCGATCCAGTGGCTGGATAAGGGAGAGCAAAAGGAGCTCCGGCAGCAAGAACTGGATGTTCCTAATTCCTGTCCCGGAGTCAGGGCCCCTGCAGGTAGGCGTGGTGGAGCCGAGTGCTGCCACACCTAGGGCCTCCCTTGGATCCAGCCCTCATTGCTTAGTGCACACTCGTAACAGCAAGGATAACACCCTCGATTAGCCACATCGGCTTTCATTTGGTATAAATGAAAACATTTTTAAATTATAGGCATTTCTCCTCACTTATGCTCTCTGCATATTTATTTCACTGCAGTCATCTTGGGAAATAAAAGTAGCCAAGTCTCCTTTTTTTTTGCTTTTTAGGTGCCTATACACTAGCAAAATATCATGACAATTATAATGTACACAGTCCTGCAGAATCTATATATTATTATGTGCGTATGTGTTTACATGTTTCAAATGGATTGCCTGTAATCTTTAATAAAACATAAACTTTTTTCATTAGTCTTAGATTATTCAAGAGTTCTTGCTGTATCTACACGCAGAAGCCAGAGCAATTTTGCAGTACTTAATCGGCTGAGATTAGTTCTGTACCGAACTCTGTATTTTCTGCCTATAACAGTTCATGATATATTTGAGAGGATCATATTTGAACTACAACCTGATTCTGCAAATGCCTAATTACATACTCAAGGCTAAACAAGCATACTTAATGCATTAAGATACATGCAACCTTAACGGATGCAGCATACAATAAATCTGCGGAAAGTAATGAAACTACAGCAAGTTACTGGGGTAGGGGATCAGGCCTCCAATTTCAACACTAACTGGGTGCTGGAGGTAAGCACAAATTTTTGGTTTTTCAGAATTTCAATTACCTGTCTTGCAATACGTAAATAACGTGACATGGTCCATTTAAATGCCACAGGCAGAAGTCAAAGTTTTAAGTTGTATCAAACTGTTTCGTCAAAGTGAGTATGATTGGAGCTTTTACTGAAATCTGCGCTGCCAAGTCTGGCTTCTGATTTAAACAACCAGAGTATGAGCACACCTTTTTATTTGGCTCCCCCAGCTTTATCCCTGACGTTAAGGCTATCTTTTTGTTAAGAAGACATAGAGTTTACCATTTATAGTTTTAGTGATTTTTACATAGCTCTGTAGGACGCCTCTACCTGACATTCTTCACATTAGCATATTGCACTTATTCTTCTGCCCAGGCCATAGATAGTTCATTAAAAACATGCTATATAAACCTCACAAAACAGTCAAACTATGCAATACAAATAATTTCCACATGAGGGAATAAGTGGCCTTTCTCACTCATTCAGCGCCGCATTTTTCATCTTTCACGGGACATGAGTGAACGGTGGGAAAGCGCAATGAGAAGGCTTCCTCATAAATATTTGCTTTCCATCGATCTGTTGTTCTGTTAGGAAGCTGTCATTGTAGCCGGCGTTATTTTAAGAGAAAGCGCTCAAATGACAGCGGGGACGACCGAGGAAGGAAGGGGCTGAGTGAACTCCCGGCCCCGGTGCTTTCGGGGCCGGGGGGGCATCGCCCTTCTCCTCGACCCTTTTTCCAAGCCCGGTCCCTCCGGCTGTCACCACCGAGTCACGCCGGGATGTCCATGCCGCGAGAGCATCGCCAGCCCCGGGACCTCCGGGGAAAGAGGGAAGGGGAAAAGGGATGGGGTAGTGGTGAGGGGGGTTGGTGGGGGTAGGGGCTCACCGATCTTGGCGAGGGACGCCAGCAGGATCCAGAGGGTGATCTCGAAGGGGATCTGCACGTGGGGGTAGTCCAGGGTGAAGACGTGCAGCCGCGTCTCCTCGGAGGCGGTGCCGCCGGGGCTCGGCGGGGTGCCGGCGCCCATCACCGTGCCGTCGGGCGTCGGGCTCCCCGCCGCCGCACTCGCCTCCGCCGCCCCCGCCGCCAGCACCGCCAGCACCGGCACCAGCCGCAGCAGCAGCCGCGGCCCGCAGCGGCTCGGGGGGTCTCCGGCCCCGACGCCCCCTCCCATGGCGTCCCCCGACGCCCCGCACCCGGCCCCGCCGCCGCTGCCCTACGGCCCCGCCGCCGCCACCATCCCGCCGCCGGCACCTGCCGCCGCCGCCGCCCCGCCGGCTCCGCCTCCTGCCGGGCACTGGCCGAGCCCCGGCACCCGGCTCCGCTCCCCCCCGCGCCGCCCCCTGCACGCCGGCGGGCCCTGCACGGGGGGAATGACAGGCAGGGAGTCGGGGGTAGGGGGTGACGCGCTGTAGGCACCTGTGGGTACGCGCCTGGGTCGGTGTGCGTGCACCTCCACACACACCAGTGAGTGGATTTTAGTCGTACGTGCATAGAAGTCGCTCTGTGTCAATGTGCGTCTCTATAAATATACACACGTGTGAGCCCGTATGCCTATATATCGCCGTTATCAACTACAGGAAAAGAGCTTCTGCCAAACACATCAGAGGAGACATTCTGTTTCGGCAAATTAAGAGTTAAATTCTGTTAATTGGGAGTTAAAAGAACGTATTCTGTATAAACGTACCTGTATAAATGGATACATATATATACACATGTACCTACGTGTATACATATATACATTCTATATAATATATAACATATAATATATAACATATAATATATAACATATAATATATAACATATTATATATATGAATGTACATGTTATCTGCATGTTGCCCTATCAGACATATGGCAACATGCAGTATAACTATGTTTATGCATATACGCATATATGTATGTGTATAAATACATACATATATATACATGTGTGTATTTATTGCCATTATCAAATGCAGGAAAGGGGCTTCTGCTAAATGCATAAGAGAAGACATTCTGTTCCTGCAAATTAAGAGTTAAATTCAGTTAATTTAGAGTTAGAATAACATACTCTGTATAAATATGTATATGTGTAGGTACATATATACCTATATACATTTTATATAGTATATAGCAATATAATACATGAGGTATGTATATACGTATATACATTCTATATAGTATATAACATATAATATGTATGAATGTATATGTTATCTTCATGTTGCCCCCATTAGACATTTGACAACACACAGTATAAATGTGTTTACACACACATATATATACATATGTGTATAAATACATACGTACATATATATATACATATACGTGTGTTGCCGATACTGAACATGTCACTGGCAAAATGCTGTTCCTGCAGTAGGCACTGGAAATGTGTCACAGGTTTCAGCAAGGCTGGTATTCCTTTGCCTAATGCTGAGCACCGGCTTTCCATTTTTCCTGCAACAATAGAATCACGGTCGTGGTTTACTCACAACTTCAGCACTTACGAGTAATATGGTATTCCAAAGCTCAAACTAATAAAATCTTTATGGCATGCCACTCCGCACACCTTTATGGAAAGGCATATCTTTCTTGACCTCAAATAAACCAAAAGCCAGCAGTGAGAGATTTCTTTTTGTTCCCCAAATGGCTAAAAGTAGCCAGTGGCTTTTGTTTCTATAGGGAGTTAAAGCTAAAGCTCTGAATCAATTAGCTGAGTATCTGTAGCTGTCATTTACCCCATAACCTGAAAACAGGTCACTACACCTATGACTTTAATGACAAATTCTTAAACATGATGCCAATTAAAATTTTTTCTTTGGTTTATGTACACGGCAGCCAGGAGAACACATCTGAAGTTCTAACCAGGGTACACACCATCTAGCCCTCTAGCTGCATGGGGTATCTTCACAAGCATTTTTCTTTGTTATATTATATTCCTTGAAATGAGGGAAATGGATATTGCCAATTCTGAGGACCTTTCCTTTATATAGAAAAAGAAAAAAGAAAAAAGGAAAAAAAAAAAGAAAGAAAGAAAAAATATATTTAGTTCTTGAATCTCCTGGACCCTGGCAGAAGACCACCCATAAAAGTCAAGCCTCTGGGTGAAGGAGATGGCATTCTCTCCCACATGCAGATCAGACTGTAAATCATAACTTTAAAGTAGCTGCTCTCCTAAGAACATTACAGAGCTCTCTAGTTATCTGACCTGTGCCTTCAAGATATTACGCTGGACTGAGTGTTATCTTCAATAATGTCAATGAGAAAGCATTGGCAAGAGCAAGCTGACAGTGTAATTGTAAGTGTAATCATTCAAATATTCTCCCATCCACCCTTTTGTCTAAAATCACTTCGTATTTCCCCTCTGAACACTAGGCTGAGCATTTTCAATTTGCCACAAGAGGGGAAAGAAGGAGCCATTGGGTGGGAAAATGCTGAAGCACACAGAGCTGATGGAAGAGCCCTTCTCATGGAAAATGTTCTTCATTGCTGCTGTCACAGGCAGTGAGGGATGACAGAGACTCAGAGACTGGCTGCTGTGTGCCAGCAGAGGCAGAGCAGTGTTTTGGTTCCTTTAGTCACAGTTTATCCCAGACTCAGGAATATGGGCACTTTCCCAGGGCACAGACCACACGTTTGCCACCACTTGTCCCCTCTCCAAAATCAAAAGGGCACACAACACAGGAATCTTTCTATCTCTGACACTGGTGTGGGTACCAGACTATTTTATTATTATATTATTACTATTAATAATAAAAATATCATGAAAATGAGAAGCTGGTAAATGGGAAGAAAAATCAAGCAAGGGAAAGACATCATTAATCCTGACAGTGGTGACTTACATTGCAGTAGTAAGAAGGGAAATTGTAAATACATTGACACAGACCTCAAAAGACAGGGACAGTGAAGAAAACTGGGGTGAAGAGCGATTACTAGAGTTGCTACTGTTTATTGTTACACCAAAATAAATGATCTATTTTGCAGATAGATTGTGTAGATGAGGATATCTAACACTGGGATGGGGATTGCCTCTACTGCATAACATGGTACAGCAGGGAATGTTTGACTTTGGAGCTTGTCGAAATGGATGCAGTGGAGCACAGTATAAGGCAAGATGCTGAGGATCTTGTGGAGTTTCAGCATTTGCAGCACATGCTTTTTTCATTGCCACCAGCCTGAAGCTCAGTTCCCTGTCAGGTCCCATAGATGCTGAAGGGCTTTACCACCAATGAAAGATCTTTAAATCAGGGCACAGGTCTGCCTGAGAGAGCAGGGTGGGGTATAGTGTTCCTTTTATCTCTGCTTCACCCTGGTCATATGAGACAGCAGCATCAGTGTGGGGCGTGTGGCTTCACCCCCCTCCACCACTTATGCTGTGCCCAGCCAGGCAGCTCCTCCTGAGAGCAATGACTGGGGACATCATTGCATGGGGAACAATGTCCCCGAGGCTCAAAGCAGCCCGGGGAGGGCAGGAGCGGGTCCCCTTGGCCAGGGAGAGAGGCAGAGGAGATGTGAAGGTGTGTCCCCGGCGCCGCGGTGTCTTGTCATGGCTCTGCCCCTGACAGCTCAATGCATCCGCTCCAGCTCCAGACCAATTTTGTGTTGGGTCGCTCCGCACCATTTCAGGGATAGCACAAAGAGAAAACACGTAACGCTGCCCTCGCCTGCCTGCAGCTGAGCCACGCTGTATCCCACAGTACACCCACCAATGCTTCATTGCCCATGTCGGGCTGTGCCATCTGCGCCCGTGTGTACTTTCATCTCTAATTCTACTCACAGGCATTGTGTGTTTCAGCAGATACGGTGCTAACAGCATTTCATGTGACAAAGGGCAAGCTATTTTATACATCGAGACAGTAACTCACATAATTCACTCTGTTTACCTTGTGGTCCATATATTGATTACTACTATAAATTACCACCAGAGCAAGGAGCTGCTCGGGCTCCTTACTCTATGTGCTGTTTTGGAAAGAGGTCTTGGGGGTCACACCCCACAGGTTTGCAACAGTTCACGTAGTTCATATGGGTGCTTTGAACCATTCTGGGTTATGAGAGTTTGGTTTTACTTTTGCTGCATGCAGTTGGTGTTGGGACTTTTTCTTTGTAGATACGGCTTTGAGTTATAGGGTTGTACGTCATCTGTTAATATTAATCCGGCTTTATCTATATAGTAGGAAAAGGCCTATCTTTATTGCCATTGTCAAAACTGCTTTCACAATGAAAAGAAAATAAAGACTGATTTGACAAATTGAGATTTTTCACCTTATCATAAACTTGACTCCATTTTTAGGGACTTCCTAAAATCACACTGTCTGTAATCATATCGCCATACTTATTTTCTAATCTTTCCTTGGTATCAAGGAAACATTTCTGGAAAATACTACTGTGACTATTTCAACAAGTGTTTCTCCTAGGAACTACATTATAGGTGTTCTCCATTAAGTGTGTTCAAAAAGTTAAAATGACTGTGGGGAAATCATAAATATATTAATAAATATTTGTCCTTAATTTTCATTGCTGTTTAAATTTGATAGACATTTTCAGCTGATTGAAAATATTAAGAGAAAAAAAAAGACATTCTGATGTTGACATTATTTGAACAAAGATATTAAAATGAACTGAGTACAAAGGAACTTTGAGGTTGCTTCCTACTAAGATTTCTCTGACAGTACACATAACCATATTATAAATCCGTGTTCCTGGTTCAGAAGAAAGGTATACATTTCATCCTTCTTAGCCATTTCTCTAAAGGAGATAGAAAGATTTTCTCTAATTTTCCCCAAAATATAGTACAAGAGGTTTAAACATTTTTCTAAAATGCATTAGTGTGTTACTAAAATAAATTTGTAAAAATTGACAGTATTAGCATGAGAACAAAGAAAGAGGTTTTTGGGTTACTTCAGGTATAAAGGGAGATTTTTTTGACACCTGCAGCTGCATGGGAACCACAGAAAAGATGTGCCTGTGACACATGTAACTGAGATGTTCAGAGAGTTATGGGAAAACAAACACCAAAGAGGTGAGGGAGACCTTTTTGCTTATTTAGAAATAGTTTCAATGGAAATCTGAGGATTATAAAACACAAACATGCTTGACTGAGAGTCGTTTGTTTTGGGGAGGGGCATTGGCAACACATCTGCACAGTTATTATAGCAAACATTTCTTGAAATCTCTCTGCTTCTAGAGGTGAGATTCTTTTTATTATGGCTGCCCCATCAGGGCCTTGACCATGTAACTCTGTCTCTAAATCCATTAATTAGCAAAAGCATATCTCGGCTATCAAGTGATTTATTTTATGAAATCTATAGCCCATTGAGGGTGTGTTTTTCCACAGACTTTTCCAGGGCTGCTTGGCAACCATCCCCATAAACCAGGTCCACCAAGGTGCTGTGCTTTCCCCAGATAGTCACTTTAATGACAGCAGGTTGGATGTGTGGGTCTGAACTTTGGTAAGCCACTTTAATGCCCTTTCGGCATTAACAATTGTGTCTGCACAACCTCAAATTTAAAGAGGAAAAGATTGAGAAAGGGCATGGGTGCCAGCAGCTGCCTAATTTGCCAGAGGCTGGGGAGTGCAAGCACTAGCAGCCTATGTGGTTTCAGGCGGGGAGCATGCAGGAAGGAGCAGAGCTATCTTTTTTAATCTTCAAAAGCAGCCCGCAGCCAAGCTGAGTCTCCAGGGTCTCCTGGTGCTGCACTGCAAGCCGCAGTACCAGGGCTCCTTGCATGAAGCCCTGATCAAGCATCATGCTGCACCCTTTGTGGGTTATGGGCAACCACCTCCCCAGGGGCAGAGCAAATCTGGTGTCAGGGCATTTGCACCCCTCTGAACACCCTCCTAAAGACTTCTCCTAAGGCCTTCCCCAGCTGGCTTTTAGGTACTCATGGTTTCTGGCTGCCATGAGTAAGCACCTCTAGCAGGTTCAGCCAGGAAGCTCTGAGAGAGCACTTCATGCCTCATGCCAAATGGAGAGAGTTTTGCAGTGCTGCAGGGCATCAGAATTAAATGTCATTCCAAAGAACAAACAGGGGACCCACCATCAGCTATTGCAGGAGGGCTAAGTAATAGTGATGTTTCTAGCCCCGGAAGGATTCTTAAAACCCAAGAGGGCTAATAACCTGTGAAGTAATTTTTTTTCCAATTCTTTGAAAGAAAAGTGTACACATTCTGTTCATGATAACGCAGGCAAAATTGAGATGACCTGTGCAGAGATTTGTACAGTTTTTCATCTCTTTCATTACTTGTGTTCCAGTTGACCTTGATATCACTGGAAAATTACGTTGCTGGGCACATTTGCTGGAAACCCAAAACCAGAGATGACAGGCTGGTCTCCATCCCTAAGGGATTAGAACAATTTCATTGTTTAATAGCTAAACAACAGGTTTAATGTTTAAACTGTAAATTCCCTCTTTAGCTCATTCTGCAACAGGACACTTGGTCGCTGAATGATTTCTGAGGCTGTGTCCCCACGCTGGGTGTCAAAAATAGGCATTTTTCTCAAGCCTAGTACCTGTCACTGCCATGAATACAGAAGTACTGGTTTAAATGTTAAACTTCTTGGGGAAAAAAAATAAATGACAATGAAAGTGCCTATAGTTTCAGTCATACGATGGCATCATAACCAACAGTGAGAGTTTTTCTTGGAAAGCAGAATTTGATACAGCTTTAAATATGTATTTTTAATGCTTTCCTGTGAGTTCAAGTGTTGGATTTGGTGACTGAGGAGATTCTTCCTTGAGTACTTATAGCTTACATTTATAACTCTGGCAACCTTTAAAGCATAGAGGCCAACCTCTGTTTGCATAGGGCAAGGTGAAGGTTGACTCTATCCTAGAGTCTGAAGAAGACATCTGCTAAGCTGCATTTCCTACTTGCTTTTTGCCACCAGTTTGATGGCCCAAGCATGTGAATTAATGCTTCTTTCAAAAATGCAGAGTTTTTTTTGGTTTGGTTTGGTTTTTTGTTTGTTTTTTTTTTCACCTGAAGAAAAAGTATTAGGGGAAAAAAAAATATTTACCATGTTTATTAAGCAGTTCTGTAGCAAGCAAAAATATGTCCAAGGTGTGGTCTGTCCTGAATCAAATCAACTGTCTCCTTATTCCCAGACTCACCCATAACGACCAGTTCCTCTGGCCCAGAAGCTTTCTTCTGTGTGCTGTCACCCAGCTCATAAGCACAGCCTAAAGTCTGTTTCCACCTCCACTGACATGAGCTGTTGTGTATAGGTTAAATTTAGGCCCTTGATAAGTATTTTTATTAGAAGCCTGAGATCTTCAGGAAGAGTTGAGAAACATCTACCAGAGTGTCTTACAAAACATCACACTATAATCAACATTGCGGGGTCACTTTATACCTCAGCCTCTTTCTCAGGAAAAGCAGAAACCTATAGTAGATGGTATTTTGTTTACAATATGCATAATTTTCTGTTGGGGTTCAGAAATACGCACATTTCAAGAGTTAATGAATTCTTACTTCTTTTTTCAGTGGCTTAAGTTTATGCCCTGTTTATCTCTCTCCAATTTTCTTCACTTCTTATTTCTTCTTACCCATTCTACTCATTGAAGTTAATTAGCCATTTCTTGCAACTCTCATGTCACTGTGTTTTCATTGCAGAGGGTTAATAAACTCTTGCAGAACCTTTAACTGTTGATCTCAGCTGATTGGTTTTATGACCAGCAGACAGCTGGTGTGAGCATAGGTTTTCCACATGACTTGGTGGAAGTTTGGCTTTAAATTTTACACAGATTGTTATATGTGCCTTGCTTTCAAAAAAATAAAAAATAAAAATTAGTCCAGTTTAGCATTGTTCCAAGGTCAAGTGGAAATTGCATTAGAATATTAGCTTTGTGTTGGTGATCACCCAGGAACAGGAGGACACCTTAACAGACTGAATACCTTCAAAAGGTAGAGGGATAATACCATTAGCACAAAGAAGAAGAAATATCATGGAAAAGTCCACCCTCCACATTGCTGCATAAGGATGAAGTGTTTGGGTGAGAACATAGGTGCTGGGACTGTGAGAGTTAAAATAAAGCCTTTGGTTTCACATCACTAAATGGTAGAAACACCGAACAATCAAAAAGCTGCCAAGCTCAGGGAAGGGACTAAGCAGCTAGGGGGAAGGCAGGGTCCTGCAGACGCAGTGGGGAGAGGCAGGAGGAAGTTCAGGAGCAGCAAGCTGTTCCACCAGTTTCTGCAAAGAAAACCATCCCCAACCTGCAGACCTGACTTTAGTGCTTTTGTCTGTGCCAGGTGTAACTGAATCAATACTTAGGCGTAACAGATCCTCAGCCGAAAATACTCATTGTTTCAGTGATTAGAGAGAGAGCCAGCAGCAGCCAAGCATCAAAATTTTCTTTCCTTTTTTTAATATATAAAGAGCTTTTTCTTGAACTCTGAGATGATATGGTTGAAACCCATGCTTTCAAAAAAAAAATGTAAAGAAAAATGTAAAATATTATCATGATCAGAGTTTTCCAAATAAAAAATTAAAATATTAATAAAATTTAAAATAAAATAAAATAAAATAAAATAAAATATTAATAGGACAAGTTAGTAATATTATGAAACTTTTCAAAGAATTTTAATGACATTTGGGGGGGAAAGGTATGCAGGAACTTTCAGGAATACAAAATGTGGGCACATCATAAGAAAGCTTTCATATGAGTTGGAAATGTGGTTAACTAGTATTTGCTGGTTGTTGTAGGAATGAACTGGGCACACTGGAACCATGAGGAAGATGTCAAACTTCTTTTGTATCAGAGAAATAACTTCAGTTAACTTCAGTGACATTTAATGAACCAGTGAAATGCAAAACATGTAATATAACACTGGAAAGATATGATGAAACTTTTTTTCAGAATAAGTTTTTATCATGTCCTCAGTGGTCAAGATCTTTTGGTCATCATCAGTATCACCTGGGCTCTCATACCCTCTGTATCTACCTATACTCTGGTTGTGATCTTACAGGCATGCTAATTATAGTTAGGTAGAGAACAAGTTTACTGCTTCTGCGTGATCTAACAGCCAGACTTTTTTCATTTTACATACAGATATTTTACATAAATATATATATCTTTACAGTATGTGTGTAAAATTTTATCATATACATCCTCCATATAATTAGCTCTAATTGGCACTCCTACATTTTAAATGATTCTTCCCTTTCTTCATGAATGATGATATTGCAACTGGAATCTCGCGTTGTATTTTTAAATTATTTAGTTGTGCATAGACACTTAAATGTCAAAGTTCCTGACTTAATCTCAAGCATTTGCAAGTTAAAAAAAAAAAAAAAAAAAGCAGTAGGATTCGATCCCACAATTACATATGAGGATCAAAATGTGAGCATACCTTTTAATCAGAGAAAAGGCTGCACAGGAAAAAAAAATAAAAAAAATCTAACCATGGGCTGGAGTATAGACCTGGCCTGCTTCTAGTAAAAGTCAGTTGGAGAGTGAACTTAGAACAAAACCTAAAATACAGTAGCATGATCTTTCCCAGAGAGTAGTCTCAAAAGTATGAGCATCTAGAGAAGAGGACAAGTACTTTGTCAGCTAAGACAGGATAATATTAGACTTCAGTATGAACAAATGTATTTTGGAAGAATTAGGGGTTTTTATACATAGCTTTTAAACTATGCTTATATATATAATTGTGTAAAGGGAAATACTGATTTCTTGTGGATCTCAAGTTTCCTGGCTGTCCTAAAGGTAACGGCATGTGCGTGATGAAATCCCTTGTGTTTTTAAGGAAATCTCAGTCATAGTCATTGTTTTAATAAGTAAAACAGGAGTGTGCAAAAGAATGGTGCCTTACAATGCTTACAACAAATAAATGTGCTCAGAGGAGCCATGTCAAGACAGTGTTACTTTATTGAGAAGGTTATATCCATTTCCTTGTATTTGACCCTGGTTCTGACTGCTTTCTTGTGCAACAGTCTTTCTTGGAACATTACCTCATGGAAAAAAAGGTGGAGCAATTATGTTCATGGTCACTAATTATTGCCTTTTTTTTTTAACTTCTCCTAACTGACATTCCATTTACAGCTCCTGAGGAAGGAATGTAATGCCAAAAAAAAAAAAAAAAAAAAAAAAAAAAGCAAACAAACAAACAAAAAAACAGAATTAGTGAAATTTCTAATGGTAAGTTTGGCAAAAGGGTTATTAACTGTTAATACACAAAGATAAATAAACCTAATTCTCCACTAGTTCTCCATTTTCAGGTAGCTTGGAAAATCCCATGAAAATGATAATACCAGTTCCAAAGGGAGGAGCAGAGGCTGCATATCTGTCCTGTGCAATCAACCTTGGCTTGCCTTGTGGGGAAGGAAATTTGTCACATAAGCAGTTTGCTTCTCATCTAGACAAGCACAGTGGTGCCAGTCCCGTAATGGTAGCAAAAACCATCCCACAGTGTTTGAAATAAACCAGAGCAGCTAGAGATCTGAAAAACCTCAGGGAGGAAAGTAAAATCAGTCTGACCTGTGTTTTCTATTGCAGAAGTTAAAACTTAAAATTTGAACCCACAAGAAGTCCAGAAGCAAGGGACTACAATTTTTGATCCTACATGTGCTGCAGCCCTGGCAGAGGGATTCCCAGACTAGCTCAGGACAATTCACATATTGACAGATACGTTCCTAGGGCAAAATAGCTGGGCTTCTTAGATGGACATGAGCGCAGGGTCCATAATACAGACGTTGATACAGCTGCTCTGGAACTTGCATTTTTAGAGGTAATGCAAGTATCTGGGTACAAGCCACAATAGCAAGTATTAACATGCTTTTAACGACTACTTACAAGTCTGGCCCTAGCATCACAGAAAATGTGTACAGATGCTGATTATGGAAAGACAAAAATCCATTAAAACCTCTTCAACTCATCGGGAAAACATAGTCATAATTTTATTTTCCTTGTGGCTCACCTGTCTTTTAGCAATGGCATCTATGTCCCAGCTTGTCATCCTGGGCTCTATTTAGAGCTCCTGGAGAGCAGCAGGCTCTTCAAAAGGGTCTGCTTATTGCATCCCAGTACAGGCTCATAAACCACGGCCCCTGGGTGCTAACTCTTACAGCTGAGATTAAAAGGAGACCAGGATTGACATGTCTGAAGCCAGATGTGGTGGACTTCAAATCATCTTTCCTGCTGCAGCTAATACAATCACAGGCCAAGCTAAATAAGGTGCCTCTTCCCTCATTCTTCACTGCAAGTACCACTTTTTATAGCTTTTTTCCTACAGCATTGGGAAGAAATATGAGTTTTGGTCATTGCTAAGAGGAGATGTAGCTGTGTACTTTGCCCAAATCCTCTCCAAGAGACTACTCACAAGAGGGGAAAGGAGCCATAGTTAAGGGGTTGGAACAGATGACCTCCAGAGGTCCCTTCCAACCTTAATCATCTGTGACTTAGTGATTAGAAGAGATTTTATGTATCAGCTTTGCCGTGGTTGCTACTGTAGCTTTTAAGGAAGCCTTCTCTCATGGATTTAAACCTCAGGTTTGTCCCACCTGGAACTTTTTGAAACAGCATTAGCAGAGAGAAGCAAATTGCCAAAATCAGAATGGTAAAAAAAGGCAGGTTCAGATGCAGTTTTTGGAGAGAGGCATAATTGTTAGGGTTTAGAGCTGGCATTAAGCAGAGAAGCTGGCTTCTAACTCAGGAGGTCACTCAAACTCTGGTTTTGGACTGTCCAGTTTACTCTGAGAAATCATGCCCAAATGTTTCTGTGTGAAGCCAAAACCAGAAAGTATGTAAGTCTCCTCACTGTAAAAAATCAAGCAATTGACCCAACTAGCAATTATTGCAGGATAGAGATAATCTCTACGTTCAAAAAGGAGAAGTTTGGGGCTGTTGGAAACTGGAAACCTTGCCTTGTTGAATCCAGTGGCAAATATACCAAATCCAAACATGATTTCACCCTATATTACACTATTGCCAGTGTTGAGATTTTTGGTTATAGATAAGGACCAGCCAGGGTTTATTGCAAAGTTTATTTCGTAGGAAGTATGTAGCAGCAATTAAAGTTCCAAAACAGTTTTCACATACTAGTAATTTAAAGAAAAGTACATCTCTGAAGATGTAATTTTCCATTTTTAATCTCCATCCAAAGATATTCTTTAACTTTGAGCAAATTCCTGTCAAACTGTTTGAGTTATAATTGTATGAAAAAAGATACTTTTCCAGATGTAAAAAAAGATGACTGTTGACTTTTTCCTTTCTTTTCTACAAGATAAGCCAGAAGAGCTGGCCTCTGAAGAATGGTATATAAGCAACCACTCAGGAACTTGTACATAAACATACTGAAAGAGTAAACTGGGGGAAAAATAACCAAACAAACAACCCACAACCAAAGAAAAAAACCCTAAATTATAAAGCCTAAATGCTGGGTAATAAGAATGAACAGTAGAAAAATGACAATGAGATATTTAAATTCCTTTTTAGTCACAACCTGCTACCTAAAACATAGTTGAGGTTGCTACGTTAAAGTTGAGGTAGCTAGTTGTGGTACTGGGGCTCAGCATTAGCACAGAAATCAGAGTATGAGTGGCTTCAGCCTTCAGTGTAAGTTACAGCTATATAAAATATCATAAATGTTAATTTTGGAATCATGTCAAGCAGCCTAAAAAAATTTAAAAAGTATCCTATCTCAAGGTAAACTTAGCAGAAAATAACTATTCTTTATATAGAATGGTTCTAATATGCTATTCCAATATAGAATTAGTTTACTTAATGTATAAACTCTTCCAGGAATAGAGTCTTGGGGTATATTTATAGGAGTGAGTGGGTAACTGGAGATCTCTTATATGTAGAGGTCTTTGCAGGATGCTAAAAATATTGAGTCAAAGAAATCATTGATCCAAGCTACCATCTGGTTGTGTTTCCCATCCTGATTGCTCACTACAAAAAAAAATTGTCAGACTTATGCAGAGCAAAAGATAAAGACATAATTCCCGTCCCTAAAGGTCTTTGCCAGGGTGGTTAATTATATATGGATGATGCATCAATACTTCCTCGGTTCCTGACAGCACAAAGTCCTCCCTACGTTTGCAGAAATTATTCTTTACAAGGCCTGAATGAAGATACCATAATGGATCATCTTACTATTAAAGTGTCATTATCAATATGCATTTGTCTCTTGTGAGAAGGACATTTCAGGATCACAGGGACAGCACTGGTTCTGAAAAGTACACTACAAATAAAACTTCTCAGGCTGCAGTAGAGGCACTAAGAAATTAAAATACCTGAACTGAGAAAACTCCCAGCTTTTTGATCATTGTCAGAACTGCCAGAACACTGGATATAGGGGGAAAATACAAAATCTGTATTACTGTAGCCCCTGGAAAAGCCAAACAGCATGGTTTCCAATTGTGTACTAGTCAGCATGGAAGCACAAAATAACTTTTGCAATACAAAGACTTGATCCTCCTCATTTATGTCTCTGTTTAACACTGAGTAGTTCTTAGCAAAGCCCATGACTAAAAAAATAAACTCGCAATACCCTGATTTCCACAAGCTAAGTAGCTCTTAATGGAAGTTTTCTTACTAATTTCAACAACTTTAGTTTTACAGGATCAATTCTCATATGCTTTGGTTTACTGAGACTACTCCCAACCTTGAAGTTAAGCATTAAGGTTCAGATCCTTGTGGGTATTTTTGTGTTTAATTATTTTCCTGGATCAGAACTAGCAGATAAAGACATGTTCCAAATTCTTGGCCATAAGGGCATGACAGTTCCTAGACAATTCTCTCTGAAACAGGCTGCCTGCCAGCTGGAAAGCTTCTTTGCCTCAAAACTTCAAGAATCCGGTGAGCTGGGCCGGCACAGTGAGCCGGTCACTAAATTCAGGTCACGTAACACATACAGTCATGGTGTTTTCCTTTTGGTGATGCAAACTACTGGAATGTAATATAACCCTTGAAAAAAAACCCCACCCCTCCTAGTGTGTTAAGTCTTCTCTTTTATGCCAATAGTGAGGAGAGTTTTTAATTCCAAACCGAAAAGGAACTAATTGTCCAAAAATTGTTTTTAAAAGGTAACCATCCTGAGAAGGAATATGACTTCAGGGTGTGTTGGGAAATACTCTTTTTCGTGTGCAACTTGGCCACCATACCCCTTTACACCCTTTACTTTTGGCATTGTTTAATCCTAGCACAAGTTTTAAATGTGTCACCTTTCATTTCCTTTCCTTTCCTTTTTTTTTTTCTTTTTTCTTTTTTTCTTTTTTTCTCTTTAAATACATTGCTTAATTCCATCAACAGAGGTCACTGCCGCTCTTTTCCTCTTCGGTGAAAGCATGCCTTTTCCAGCAGATAAAGCAGGACAATTAACACTCTCATCTGGCAGAGTTTTAGCTTACCCTTTAGAGACAGGTATGGGAAAATTTATACGTAGTGTGAGGTTGAAAAACAAACCAAATCAAAAATAATAATAAAGAGGAAAATGATGAAAAGAGTGAAAAAAGAGTTTCTTTTGAGCTTTGGAACTTAACATAATTAATGCAAACTTGATTTCAGTGATATTTTGAGCTTTGTCACTACATCTGTCTTTCTTTTCATTACCTATGAACAAGACCTGCAAATCTGGTCTTGGCACTGGCTGTTATATCTGCTCTGCAGCTCTTGTTAGATCAGTATCATGCATTTTTGCACCAGGGAAGAATATAAGAGAAAAATTCCTGAAATTCAAATTGCTGTGGCTTGATTAACAAATTTGTCAGCAGTCAACACCTTCACTTGGATCTATGTTTGCATAATTATGAAAATGATGAGGAAAGATTTAGGGATATTTATCATTAAGAGGAATTCAAGCCAAAGGGTCCCTTTGAGCCAGCCGTAATGTGAGCCTTGCAGTTTCCTATTGCTAAACCCATTACAGCAGATTGAGCCAAATACGTCTGCAGACAGACTCCTTTAGAACTGAACAAAATACAGGAGTTGTTCACAGTGAGACACTGATAAAAACATATATTACCTTTTTTGTGTACATGCAGAAATACCTTAGTTTTTTGAGCAGGAAAAGAAGATTCATCTCAAAGCTAAAGCAGTCATAATGCCTGGCTTTGAAAAGGTGCTTTTCGTTTAAATTCATTCATGTCAAAATTGCTTAAAGGATCAGGACAGTGGATTTCCACTTCAGATGCAGACAGCTGTGTTTAGATGTTCACCGTTAAAATGTCTACATGTAGGGTAGGTGTCTGAGCTCCCACTGGAGCTGGTGGAGTCTAAATTACTTGTCAGATCACTGCAAGGCAGTCATTCACATTTATTCAACTGATCTGAGCTGTTGGCTGCCTACAGACTCCATCCCCAGGGGTGCAGTCCAGCTGCCATAAAAGTGCCCCAAGGGGCCTCTCTGGCCTCCAGATGCTGATCCAGAGAGCAGAGGGCTCCTGTGTCTTCTGTGCCAAATCTAGCAGCTCCAATGACTTGAGGTACCTGTGTATGACTTATTCTTGAGTGTCTTCATCACTATTTTACATGTGAGACAACTGAGGCATAGAAAGCTGAAGAGACGTGTCCTTGGTCTAACATCTGTGCCAAACACCTACAGCCTCCCTTCCTCACTGGTCCAAACTAGTGAAGGAGAAACAACTTCCAAGAGTTTCTGTTTCAGCTTCAAAGGAAAAAGTATATTTCCCATCGTATATTCACTCCTTACAAGCCCCTTCAGTTTAACAATTTTTTCTCAGTATGGAAAACATGCAGAATATATGTAGTTTTTGGAAAGGAGCAACTGCAAATATACTGGGGAAAATTAGTGAAGAATTGCATCTTCTTTATGTTACATATATTTTATACATAGATCTTGAAAATGACACAATTGTATGATGTTTTTTAGAATGCTGAATGTTTGTAAACAGCAGGTCATATCTTCAGGCAGTGCACAAATTATGCCATTTCAGATTGATCCTCTTTTTTTTTTTCTTTTTTTTTCTTTTTTTTTTTTTTCAGTAGGAAAAGCTGCAGGAACAGCTTCACCCTGTTCTTTTGTTCTTTTCTGTATGTTTCAGTAACACGGAACCTAAGGGAAGTAAAGGCAGACATAGTATCAGGGTCTCATGCTTGGTTCCTGGCACTGTTCCTGTATGACATGCACACACGGCTGATTGGCTTTGTGCAGATTTCTCCAACTTTCACAAGGGCTTTTAACATCAGCATAATTCTCAGGATGCCCTGCCTCTGAGCTATCTGTGGCTTGTGTGCACGCAGCATCTGGAAGACACTGCTCCAGTGCAAGTGTTCTCAGTATTCATCATTGTGTAAAATAGAAGCTGAATATGTTTGGGCAGCTGACTTGTGTTTATAGTGTTTTGTTTTTGTTTTTTTTTTCTCACACAGTGCAAGCTTCTGTGATAGGAAGTTTACCCTTAATGAAAGGTAAGAATAAAGCTAGCTAGAAGGCTAAAGGTTTTATTTCAAGATATCTTAAAAAAAATAAATAAATAAATGTTATTTTGACATCTGTGCCTAACTCACCATTTTCGCTCCTTATCACTGCCAATAAAACAGTAAAGCAAGGAGTAAATGGTGTTAGGTCCAGTACCTACTAATGAATCTAATTTAGTACCTGACATACATGCCAGCAAAAAAAGAAAACCTTTTGACTTCAAACTTCTGTTATGACAATTTTGCATTTAGCAGAATAAGTGTCTGATGGGGAAGCATCGAACACTAAATGGGTCTAAACCCCACCTGTGTTTGCAAGTGAAAAGTGATGTTGTGAGTGAGTGCTATCTGTGCCCCAGTTCAGTGTGGCTGTTCTTGACAGGCACTTCTTCTTGCCTAGCTTCCTCCTGCAAGAAGGATGGTGGGAAAGAAACAGGGATAATGTTCAGTTTGATTGTCTCATTTCTTGTGATCAAAAAGTAGTAGAAAATGTAATTGTTCTGGGGGAAGGATGGACTAGGAATAAACAAGAACTATTAATAACTTGTGAAAATTCACACCTGTGAAACCAGAGCAGAAAAGAAAAAGGGGTTTCACTTGTGGTTAACATTAAGACAGATTCTCAAAAGGAAATAAATAAAACTTAGCTCAGTAGATTTCCAGTCCTCTTAACTGGTTCAGAATATTACTCATGTTACCTTACACCTTTCATTTTAAGGTGAGTTTGACAAAACAATAACGTAATTGTCCTACCTAAAAAGCAAACAAAATATAAAGATAAGGTAATCTGTTTTTCCACTCTTAATGTTTGAGTTCTATACATATACGTAGATAGAAAATTAGAAAAGGTAGCTATGAAGAAAGGAAGATTAGAAATATTTTATATATTTTCCAGAGTCTCACACAGGTTTTTAAATAGTAGTTTCCATTCATATGTGACAATAAGAAGTGAGCTTCAGGGTCTAATGCTAGAGGAAAAACCCCGAAAATGTCAAGCCTCAAAACCCACGTACCACCAAGAAAATAAGAATCCCTTCACAATTATTTTCATCTTCTGTTAGTTAAAAGTCAACTATTTTAGCAATAGCAATTTGTTTATTTCACTTGCAAATACCACTCATGCTCTTTAAACTCTGTTTCTGACTATCTTACTCATAATATAAAGATATCATTTTTGTGCTGAAAATGATCAGTTACTTCTCTGATAGTCTCTCCAGCCTGAAACCTTAGCCTACTTTTCTGAATCTCATCTAACCTACCTTAATTGCTCTAGACACACCCTAACTTACTTTTGTCTTTTAAGCTGGCCTGCTCACTAGATCCACATGCATAGCACTTTTCTGTCCATACCGTAAATCACTGCATCCAGAGATCCCATCAGGGCACTCTTTATTTTCCACCTATTACAGTTTTTCTTCTCCGTCCTTGATGAAAGCAGTCCTGCTCCTTTAGTTCCCAACTATGCTATGAAGCAAATTATTCCACCTGTTTCAGCATTTCTTCAGTGATGTCCTCCCCTAGCATGACACCTGAACCACTTGTAAATCCTTTCACAGCATCCTTGTCAGTCCTGTTTGCTGGTGTTATTACGCAGCCAGAACTTTGCTTCCACAGGTGCTCTACAAAAAACGGTAGCCGGGATTACACAATTGCAGAAATTTCCAGCGGGCACCATTTCCCATGGGAGAAAGAGCACAGTGGTGTCTTCTCCCAGTGCACTCTGTTCAGAAATATTTCTGAAAATTGAGAGAGGTCACAGCTTGGGCACTCCTTGTACTCTGTTGTCATGCCTTGATCGTCCATGCACCCCTTGCTGTTGTTTCTTTAATTGTAAGCTCTATATGGAACAGATTCTCCTTTTATTACAAGTTCCTACTTGCCTAGGATATTAGTTGAGGAGTAACAGCTGCAGCAAGAATAACAGGATCCAACAGCTAATTGTGCCATGTAATAAATATGAAAGTATTGTCAACTGCTTATAAAGTACTATTGACCTTGGAAACTCTCTCCTTCTTTCTCTAATATTTTGTTCAACTGTTGTTGCTTTTGCTGTTATTTCCCCATTATTATTGTTCTCATTATTTTCTTATTTTTCTTATTGATTAGCAAGTTCTGTTCAAGTGTGTCTTTTTACTTTATCTCTTCTGTACAAGGTACATTTTTTTCATTACTATTATCCCTTTGTAAAACTCAGCTGTTCTGTACTATCCTCCTGCCCCAAGGAAAAAGTTTTAACTCCCTCAGTCTCTGTTCTCTGGATTTTGAATACTGATACTTCACCTTCTGGGCATGAGTTTCTTGTGTCAGCTCACCTTAAATCAAAGCACAATTTAAATTCCTGAGTAAATAGAGCTGTACCAGTCTGAAAAGGGAGATCTTGGATTGAATTGACTTACCTTTGTAAATTTACCAGCACAAATTTCCTGGATGCGACCCAGGTTAGAGTTCAGGAATGCCCACACACAAGCGCTTACAAGCCAGTAGTGGGTTTCAACTCATGCCCTAAACGAGTTTGGTTTTCTTTATGGACCAGGCCTGTGAGTCTATAGGCACAGAATAAGTTGCCTGTAATGAAATACTACTGTAGTTATTGCCATTTAAAACATAAGTAATCTGCTTCTTTAAAGATAATTCTTTTTTCCACAAGTATGAAATGCCCGTGAAAAGAAATAAGCAGTGCAACTTTATATACTAGAGCATATTTTATACAGGCATCTGCAGCATGGTTTCTTGGCTAATGGCCAGCATGCCCATTAACAGTGACTAATGGCACAGAAAGAAATTTTCTTCCAGTCCTACTTTCTAATTGCTAGGAGAGCAAACCAAAAATAGACTTAACAAGTTTGGGGGACAGACTACAGAAGCTGGGACAGCCCTATTAACTGCTGGATGCTCTGTGGCTTCACACTCTCTGAAGTTCAGGCTCACTGGTTTCTTAAGAGGAAAGATTAGGAATGAACCAAAAGTGGGAGTTGTGACTCCACTTGTGCACTAGCTTTATTTGTATTTTAGAAAGACAATAATTTTTCTCCAGTTCTAATACAAATGGCCACTGCGAGCTGAATCCTTTGCTCCCTACTTACTATGTGTAGCTATATAAATACTCAACAACTTTTATGGCATTTAATAGAGAATATGGTAGGCAGTTTAAAGCATTCCTTTCAAAAATACTCTGACAAAACTGCAATTTCATAATGCGTGTCTAGTCCCTTTCCATGTCACTCCAGTCATTCCATTAGTCTTCCTCATCTCACACAGAGTTTGTATCTGTCCGGTTCCCCCGGACAACCTGTTCATTAAATCTTCTTAATAAGGAAACGCTGAATTTGCAGCTCACAGTAATCCCTCTGTTTAATCTCTCTCCTAAGCCTCCCTTTGAAGACAAAACACTAACCCATCTTCCTCTCAGGGTACCACTTTCTGTTCATCGCTGTCTCCAAAGATTGCCTCCAGTCCACATTTCCCACCAGCTAGTTTTGGTGATCCCACTGGCTCCTGACTCTGAAATGCAGAAGCAGGTCCCAGCCCTCTGTTCACCCCTTCCATGCATCTACATCAGCTGTGTGGCCTAAGGACCCCTCACACAAGAACTGATTTTGCCCTCAGTTAAATTTCATATGGCAATTGAGTAGCTCATAGTGCAATTTAAGACCCAATTTTATATGATCACTCTTTTTTCTTAAAATAATATTTTCATTGAGATTTATTGTAAGTGATATAACTTGCTACAGGATTGAGAGTTGGCACAGGGTTTTTGTTTAAAAACTATGTGGAGCACTTCTTTTGGTGGAGCTGAATTTATTTGTTGATTTTCAGGTACAGAACTGTATTTGATTGCTTGCTAACTGTCAGCACAAAAGCCAAAACCTATCCTTTCATAAAAGGAAGTTGAATAATTTCTCTGGCACAATGAGGAAAAGCAAACAGAAGAGATTCAAAAATCTTTGTACAATTTCAATACAGATGATTTGTTATGACCTGCTAAATATAAAACTTCAAACCTGAGAAAAAGGGAGGAAAGTGATTTTATTTTTTTTCCTTTGGTGGTACATTCCTAATCTGTTAGTTTAGATGCTGCCTGTCTTGAATAAGAAATCCATTGCATGAAATGTGATGAAATCATAATTTACACCTCAAAGGTCTTCTGGACTAAGACATACAAGTGCTCATAACAGTAACATCCTCCCCCAAAACCAGAAGGATGGCACTCTTATCACGGATTCTTACCTCTTTGATTCTTGCAGTGCCATTTACAGACCTCAAACTGGGCAGTTAAGTGAACTTTGAGTGGAGGAGAGAAAGTGAAATATGAAGAAAGCATGACTGAACTTTGTGCATTTCTCAGCTGCAGAGTTGATTTTAGTGCAGCTACAAGGCTGGGTTTATGGACTTCTAGACTCAAACCATTCCTCTGGATAAAATCTACTCACCTACAGTTTTCAGACACAGATGACAGTAATGATGCTTCTTCCATTTTGCAGAAAGAAGCTCTGTCACAGGCACTAGGTGAATAGCATTTTTGGCTGGCATTTTAGACTTTATCCAAAATGACCCAAGCTTCCATAGCTTCTTGCCTCCCATGTTCTTACCACTATGGATTTCCACTGCTGAGACTAGAGCATGGGTACACAGAGCCAGTTGGAAGGGAGCTCAGTAGGAGGGCTGGGCAGTCAGGGGATCCAGTGCATGTGCCTCTGGTTATTTTTGCTTTTTTAGTAAATGCTGCTCTGTGCAACATATAGACAAACACCCTAAAAACCTGGGAGCACAACACAGAGCCCTTCTTTCCTGCTAGCCAGCAGGCTACAAAGTCAGGATCTCTTTTGCCTTTTGTCCCAGTCTCTTGCTTCCCATCTGTAGTGCTGGTCCAGCTTCAGTGTGAAGAGTGGTCTAGCAATTTGGGCACCCTACAGTGAGATGGGAGTGAGGGATGGAAGTTAGTTGTTCCATGACTGAAGCCTCCTGCTTCAGCTATACACCTATAATCGCAGGACTACTGTGCACATTCTTGCAGCCCCATGTTTGCAAATGAAACTGTTGAGCTTTGTGTTAGCCTTCCAATAGCACCCCTGGCTGAAGAGTCCTCTCTGGATTTGTAAGTACCAGGATGCCTCCTTTCTTCATCCAAAACAACTGTAGATGGGTGACAGGTGTCTCCATGCTGAAGTTGGTTGAAGTCACAGAAGCCATGAACCTTCACAGAAATTGACTTGAAGCACTTTTGCAAAGCCAAAACCTGAGATGCCATTCAAGTGCTGCAAATGTCCACTAAAGCATCCTTTTGATTTAAGCACCCTTTTAGGCATCTTTAATGACATTTAGGTGCCCTAAACATGCCTGTTTTTCACTCTTACCTGAAATATCTCGGCTAATCTGAGATCCAAAGCTCTAGGCAAATTGAAGTTACCAATTTGGGCACCCATGTCTTAACCATGTCCTTCAGTATTTCTTTCACCCAGATTTAAGTCATAATACAGCACAGGGGAAGACAATATCAGCTCCCAGCTATACTACCGCCTGTGACCAACTATTGTCATTTAAATCCATGTCCAAACCCCTATAAAGATCATGTTCCCCTCTTTCCTACAGCGTTTTGTTGAAAAGTAAACTTGATATAAACATATAAGAATTTGAGTCTTCTCTGAGCCACTAAGTACCTTGATACAGTGTTTGAAAGTGATACGAGAATGAGTGCACTGGTCCCAAAAGGAAATTTGTGGTTTGGTTCATATAAGAGCTCTGTTATTTTCTCTGGAGCAGCACGCAGAGGACCCTAGAGATGCGAACATCACTCTTCTCTGCTCCTCATATGTCTAATGGCCTGGCTGGTGCCATCGTTTCTGTCTCTTCTTCTGACTCATACCCCTCAACTTCTCCCCCAGTGAATCGAGTCTTTGGCATTAGAGCTAGATTGTCTGCTCTGGTGAAACGATGCTGACTGATTGAATTTCCTCTTTGACCTGAGAAATCAGATGGGCAGACATGTCTGTCTAAGCGTGCCATTGGAATCAGCTCCTCCTGGCGGTGCTTTGCTTCGAGCGGCCGTAGCCGGGGCTGGGGTCTGAACCTTACCGGGATGCCACCCTCAGAGTTGCTTCTGGGGTGATCTGAAGGAAAAAGACAAAGAATTCATGCGATGACGCAGAGAAAAGAGAAACACCATGATATTGGCAAGGACAATTGAAAGGTACTCAACACTATATAGCATTACTGTTTTAAAGCCTAAAATGGAATCATTTTAAATAATTACTATAGAATAAGAGAGCAGTCAAGAACTAAAAATAACCCTAGATCTTTATTTTCATACCAAAGCTGATGTTTAAGAGATGTTATTGATTTTGCCTCTATTCTGAAACCCCAGTGAAAGAGAACATTCAGGTATCTTTCCACACCTCGCAAAGCAGCTCCTGCCTTCACAGGGCAAGATCGCTCCTTTATGTACCTTTCAACCAATATCACAAGTTTATCTAGTGCCATAGTTGAAAATCATTGTAAAACCCACTAAGAAGATGACTCTAGCACCACTGAAAATCAAGATAACCAGTCACCTGTGGTTAACAACTGGGAAGAAAACAGTTTCACCCGAAACCAGGAGTTTGACTCTAGGGCGCTTTGATTACATTGGGTGTGTCAGACCTGCTCCTACCAGCTTGCAGTGCTTCAAGTACACAATTAAAATGTGACTGTGATAGGCCCTAACTCTTTTATTCTGTTGAGTTTACAAAATAGACTTTGTTACTTTTCTTAGGGCCACTTCTAGTCTGACTACCCACTAATATATTAGTCAGTTAATTTAAGAAACAACTCCTAACAAGCTGGGAAGTTTGGTGAGATAAAGACAAAGGACCATAAATAATAAAATTTAGACCATACCCTGCTGAAGGTAAAGCTCACGTGTACTGGATACAGTCACACAGTCAAAACTTATCAGGTTATTGCAGATTAATAACTATTAAGTTATTTTAAGCTAGTGTTTATTGCACGGTTGGCACAACGTAAGAACACATGCACCGGCACTTACCTCCGCAGACCACGAGCACAGATTTCTTTAACAGCAGAACCTGCTTCTGTTAGACCATGTAGACATACCACAGGTGCCCCATGAGCAATAAGACAGGATAGATATTTTCAGATTTGAAGGACTTCTACTTAGTACTACAAGACACTCAAGAAGGACATCAGTGTCTACAAGAAGGACATCAGTGCTGCAAGCTTTGATTGATGTATACTGCCAAAGAAATCATTCACTTTTATGAAAGTCAGAAAGAGCTGTTAGTCAGTTTAAGGATCTATTTGTAGTCACATCTGTCCTCTTGGTTACTAAAATTTCTGCACCTGCTATGTAGGAGTTAAAAGAAGCTCGCTGGAGAGTGCTTGTTCTAGGAGGACTTCCAGGCATAGATAAGTAGCATTTCTCTCTCTAAAGGTATATGTATTTACATGAAGTTGTCATTCTATTTCCTGCATACTGAGTATTTCTTTTCTCAGTTCCCAACTGCAATTCACCTCATCCTAATACTGATTATATGAGAGGAGTTTATGGTGGCTTTCTCCCACTGCAGACTTTTCAAGTGATGTCAATGCTACTCTAGGGACCAAAGATGATCATAGAATCATAGAATGCCAACTGAGTGTTCATTTCAAAGTGAATACAACTCTAAACTATTTGACTTATTTGATTTACATATTTTTATTACTCCCCACCCTGTTTTCCCTTTCATCTGGTAAAGCTCAGCAAGTCCCCTTTAATAGTAGGAAAACCTTTCACTCAGGTAGAAACAAAAAAGAAGCAGTAAGACAAGATTTAAATGAGTTCATTTTGAAGTATATGCTGTACAGAGATTATAAGAGAATATGTTCAGGTTTGAATTTGATATAAATTTGATTTTCACAAGAATATTTTATGGAGTTTTCGGATGCCAGGAGCCAAGCCAAGAAGTCCAATTATTGAAACAGATCACAAGGCAGGTGTCAAATGTAGGGCTGAGAATTACTAAAAATGTACCTATGTTCACTGCTTCAGGATTTATTCCTCACCCTACTGAAATAACATGCCTGTTTGTGATACCAGGACTTGGTCCTTTGAAAGTGCCTGAAATGCTTTCAGGTCTGAGGCTGCTGTGTAGAACAATTTGAGTCTTTCAGAAAGACACAAAGACACATATCCCCCACACCCTGACAGAACAGAAAATAACCAGCTCTTTAAAAATAAAAAATAATAAAAAAAAATCCCCTTGCGTAACTTTGATCTTCCCCTCTGGATAGATCCTATGAGTTTCTGTTCTGCCTCCACCACATGTGGGTGCACAGCACCAAGGGGATGGTTTGCCTACACAGAGCTCTTTTGCTTTCATCCCTTTCAGAGCAAAACAGAAAGAGAAGAAAGAAAAAAGTTTTGCACCTGCAGGAAGGAAACTTTGTTGTTCAGGTTTTGATACAAAGATGATGATTAGAAATATGCTTTCAATCACTGTAGCTATTTTTGCAGAAATGAAAAGTAATTTTCAGAGGTACCAAATGCATTTCAGGGTCACATAAAAAACTCATAAAGGAGACAGGAAAATTATATAGGGAGATAATGATGGACATTCAAGTGTCCTAAATTCCATGCTTTCTCTGACACTGTCCTGCTATGTCTCCTTGGGCAATTCAGTGTTGCTCAATCCTTTATCTCTGTCTCCTTATTTAGGGTTTACGGATGGGTGGTATTCTGTAGTAATACTGGTATTTCTGGACAAACTTACCAGCTAGTCTCAGTACCGTTTGAGTTATTCTATATCCACAACACAATATAAATACAATTACTATGGAAAGATCACAGAGAACAGGCTGGAAAAGGGAAGAAGAGACCAGGTAATTGCCAGGGGAAAGTTTTTGGGGATCATACAAGACTTATGATGAGATCTTTAGGAAAGGAACCAAAGGTGGGTAAAGGAAGGAACTAGGGTGGTTTGGGGAGTATGGGACAAGTGCAGTAAAACAGGGGGAAAAGGGGATCGAAAGGGGATGGATGCATTTAAACAGAGGCTGGTCAGGACATGTGTCTGGCCATGCCTTGTACCAGATCAGGACAGTTTTTTTCTGTCTTCTCATTAAACTCCACATGTGTCTGTTTTCCTGGGTGAGCAGCTCCCTGTACTGTGTGCACATGTGCATGAAGATCTGAATGCCAGCAACCAGAGGGACTGTGGACCACTCATATTGTGTGGGTATATATCAGTGCAAAACTGCTAGCAATCATGAAGCCAGAGGAGCCACTGAGTAGGACACGAGGCTTGGGAAGCAAGTGTCAGAGCAACCATGACTATGGGACAGACACTGAAGAGGGCAGGGCTGTGAGTTAGCTATTGCATGGACCAGGAGATCCAGACTGGAGAGAACACAGGGTCTGTGAGTGGCTACTGGTAGGGACACAGTCTAGTCCAGGTACCAGAGAGACTGGTTTGTACATATGTACCTCTGTGTGCGAGGCAAGGGGAGAACCAGGAACCAGCGAGGGGGAAGATCAGGTGACCAAGGCCAGTTATGGAGGGATCTACAGTGTATATGCATGTGCATGTGCATGCATACAATTCTCCACTACCAGCTTTTCACCCTGATCAGCCAGAGAAGGGAACAGGATGATGCTGTTGGTGCTGTGTGTATGTTTGTGTGCTGTACTCAATGTGCTGCTTAGGGTGGCTGGTTGTGTGTGTGTGTGTGCGTACACTGAACTACGGTGTGTGGGCATGGTGTTGGGAACTTCTGCCCAGCCTCATAGCCCACCAGCCCTGGGAGCATGGCTCTGTGTCAGCCTCACCTCTGTCAGGCTATCAGCATCAGCATCTCCTTACAGTTCTGCATGCAGCTGTGTCTGTGGGGCTACAAGGAAACAGACAATTTGCTTTCTTGGGCTTATGCACATGCCCTCATGACTAGGTCAAACTGCAGGGATCAGAGGAGAATTTGTGCAAGAAGAAAAAAAGAGAAAAGTAGGTGGTGCTGGAATAAGACAGAAACTGCAGCAGTCATGACCATATTAATGGCACAGATAAAAAGATAGGAGAGAAGGGTGTAACTCATTTAAAGAGACCAGGGATTTTCACGGCAGTATTCATCAAGTACTGTTAAATCCATCAGACAACTGGCCAAGTATCTTTCACTGCTGGAGCAGGATAGAGCATAAAGCATTTCCATTACCTGTAAAAGTAACATGCCTGGCTTTTCGCCAAGTGGGCTGGCCATGGCCCTGCGGCAAGGAGAGGTAGCGTGCGCCCGTGGTGCTAGCCTGCGTACAGACAGACATGGGTTGAACTCAGCTTCAGCTCCAGTGAAAATCTCTGTGTTTGTTTTAATAGGCCTAAGGGTGTTTTACAGTCAGTAGGTAGAAATATGCTCTTCTAAGATTCACCTTTCCTATTTCAGGTGACAAGTCTGAATAAAACGGAATTGTATCCAGCAAGAATTTATTTCTATTCTTTAACAGTGATTATCTCAGCTATGCTATCCAATGCCTACATATGGTCAAACAAATCTTACCTTACTGATCCAAAGCTCAAACTGTGGTGTCAGGGTGTCAAGGGCTTTGGATCAGGCTTTTTGTGAGACTACAAGCTCACATAGGTGTGATTATACCTTGCTTTGCACATGCCAAAACAATTAAAGTTACATTATTTTACTACTTATAGACATAGCATGCAATTTTTAACCAACATATAGAGGTAGGACATAAAAAATGTGGCTGTCCACATGCTAAGTGGAACCCTTTCTTCTTAGGTGCTGCACTGGGGAGAGTATCCATTTTAACTGTTGTAAAAAGCATACAGAAATGTGTGTTTCTTTCCCTATTTACAGAAAAGCAGAGGATTTTTTTCTGTGTTTTGATTACATGAACAGCAGTTTGCATAACAGGTACCGGTCTACCCCAAGGTAAGCTGTTTCCCTTCCTGCAACTCTGCCTCAGGCTGTGCTGCCGACGGATGAGGATTTCCTGGGCTTGCTTCTCGCTGGTGTTGGTGGGCAGGTTGTGGCGGTTGTATGACGGTGCCTGTAACAGAAAGCGCACCCTGTTAGTTTCCTTTGCACTCACAATGTTAATTAGATAAAGCACAGCCCTGTCGGTCACAGGGCCGAGGGCACACCACCAGCTTGCCACAGGTCCTTTTGGCACCTCGTGGAAAAACATAGCCTCACACTAACCTCACTCTGCACAGCAAGGCGTGAGGACGTATAAGCAAATCTGTAAGCCCTGGACAATATGTCCCCACTCCAAGCTGACTGTACTGCCTCTATGGCTGCATTTTGATGCACTTTTTGATAGACTCATGCCTTCTTGAACTGCACCATAAAACATATCCACCTGCATTAGCCTGTTAACACCTCTGGGCTTTACCTCCCCCTCAGCCCTCCCCTGATCATACAGTTGGGAGCTACAGATAGGAGGCAGGTCCCAAGAGATAAATAGCTGGTTAGACCACCTCTGAGCCTTGGTACTCATACTACTGAGCCAGAGCAAGTTGCAGACGTGACTGGGAGGTAAACACGATGCTAAGAGTACATCTCCAGGAGATGCACAGCTCAGTTTCCTTCACGTATTTGGACAAATTACATCTTAACGTTACCCTAAAGCTCAACATTTTTTAGGACAAGATTTTTAATTTATTGTTTACTTCTTGTTAAATGAAGGGAAAGAGATTAATTCTCTGCCTAAAAGAGAAAGAATCACTTAAGTTTATAAAAATCTCTTCAAATGCAGAATCTGATCTTAACCTGACTAGCATACGTCCTTGTAAATTTGATTGGATAAGGCAAAGCACGATCAGGCCTTCAAAGTTTAAAGTGAAGTATTAGAAGTAGTATTATTTTACTTCCAATCTTTTATTTCCAAAGCACACAGACCTCAATGCCACATAAGAAGTGACTGGCACTAATGGTCATTACTGTAATTGATTTTGAAGAGAGAGAGGTCATTTCAGCTAAGAGGCAGCCATATATGCAAATTGTTGCTGGCAAGATAAGAAATTAATATCATAAGGATAATTGGCCATGGCAAATCAAACAATATTGGGAATGAATATCATATTAATAGTGACACTTTTAAATGAGCAGGGCCCAGCATTTCCTAGCAAATGTGTGTTACACGAGTTAGCTTGGTTTATCTGCATAATTTCAAGGTTACACTAATGTATCCTCTCCCACTCTTTGCTGCATGACAGCACTCAGTTACATATTCAGGGCCCAAGACTGGATTAAGCAGATAGGATAACTTGGTCCGCACCAAAACCAGTACAAATTTCTGCAAAACAAATCTCTGCTAAGTTGTTTTTGTTTTTTTTTTTTTGGGGGGGTGGGGGTGGGAGGAGCTTGTAAAACGAAACTCCGGAGGAGATGGAACTTTTTTTTTTTTTTTTCTCCTCTTTTGGCGAGGGGAAACTGTAACTCCCACGCAGGGGGAGGGCACACCAGCCTGCCTCTCAGCTGACTTTGGGCCATGCGGTGTTTACCACCTCCGCAGCGGAGTTTGGCGGCTGCTGGCGACCCGCCATCCTGCTGCCTCCCACGAAGCCCTGCCAGCCTGCGGGTGATTGAAGCCCTGCCAGACTGGGGGTGCTTGGAAGCTGCCGGCCCCACTCTCCCCCATCCCGCTGCCATGCCACGTGGGGCATCTGCCACTAACCCAGCCTCCCAGGCATCGGCAAAGCGGGGGGTCCCCGAGGGGCCTTTTTGGTCTTAAGGCTCCACTATGGGTGGGTTGCTTGGAAAACGTGCTGTGCCTGTTGCTGAGAATACACCATCTGAGCTATGGTGTGAGGCGGGTGGCCCATGTGGCTGTGGGAGCACCCCAGCAGAAGCAGGCCACAGGTGATGCAGGGAGAGGACCTGGGAGGCCAGCCTTGTCCAGGGACATCCAGCGGGATCAGAAAGGCTGTTTATGAGACACAGGTAGCCGTACAGTGAGGGAAGCCTGACCTCTACAGCTCACTCCTGGATTTTCCTGGATTTTCCTGCTGCTTTCAGTGTGAAAAGCTGATGGAAAAACCTGCTTTTTTTTTTGTTTTCCACTGAGTAGCAAGCTGTGAGGCTGGCCTCCTTGTGCAGCCATGGGCTGGTCCCACCGCTAACACCGCCCTTGCCATGAGATGGGGAGGGCAAACAAGAGCTTTTAGTCTGCAAACACTGTGCATAGAAGGCGACTCACGCACCCTTTGTCGCACTTGGTATAGGTTATGTGTCAGGACATTTCTCATGGACTCCACCTCAGCAGGGGAGAGCCTGTGCACACACTGATTTCTCCAGCTCCTGTAAATAAAGAAGTTTAATTATGACATTAGTTTGGTTAAATGCTAATGCTACAAAATGATGCATGAACTGCTTTTCGTATTAGGACAGAAGACTGCGAAGAGCCTTTCAGTAACCAGTGACGGCACAAAATCACCCAAAGCTGAATGAACAATGTCAGGCTTGGCTCCTTCCCAGGTTTTATCAAATCACTGGGCAGACAGAGCAGACCCACAGCCTTCATGGAGCTGACAGCAGAAAGTCTCCTTGTATTTCAAAGAGCTTCAGAAGGAAGTTCATAATTAAGGATTAGATTGGGCAACCAACAGGAAGGTATTGCAATTTCCTCCTCTGTTTGAATCTGTTCTTCATCATGGTGTAACAGTCTGGGCCTTGCTATCCTGCTGGTTTTAACTCCTCTGAGAAACTGCAGCACATCCTTAAGAAATAAAGCACACCCTGACTACAGTCCAAAAGATCTCTCTGTGGCTAAGGGAACGTATACGATTTCCTTGGTACTAAGCCTGTTTCTCCATTTAAAATGAAAGAAGTACCTAAAAGATAGTAATCTTTGCATTTTTAGCAAACTGGGACAAGAAGCTGACAGTCATTTGTAACTGCCTGGCCTTTTCACTAGCAAAACAATGGATGAAGGCTGCTGTGAAATGTTAACTGGACCTGCTAAATCAGTCAATCTGTGTGAGAGTTAGTGTTCGGCTCAATTCCCAATAAAAGAAAGGGAAATAGATAGTCATCATCCAGGATGAATCAGTCTGAGTTCATCTTGTTGTTTCTGGTTTTTTCCTTTCTCCATTTTTTTCTTTTCTCTTGTTTAAGATTTTATCGTAAATCTTTATTTTCAGCTCAGTGATGTCCTTTAAGTTCTGTCTGTAAATTGTGCAATCAAGGAAGGGATTATTATCAACATACAGTATTACCAGAGTTCTGTGTATATTTATTTTTCACTCCTTTTAAAATAAAATTACTTTTAACGGCAAAGGAATTTAGATTCAAACAAAACTAAGATTATACTGTAATCATAAGGAAAAGGTTTGAATTTTGCAATTGCAGCTAATTGAACAATGTTACCACAATTTTGTGCTATAATCTAACAAGACACAGGGAGAGAAATGGACTCTTTCTGGCTTTGACTAGAAATCTTATCCTGGCTTTGAGAAATCCTTCCCAAGAAATGTCTGATTGACACAGATCAGTTCTCAGCACCAGCAACAACAACAAACCTAGATATTTACCAGCAGGGAAGAAAGACCACTACCACCACAACCACATAATTCCAGTCCAGCTCGTGTTTTTGGTTGGTAGCTTTTTGCTTGCTTTCATCTCTCAGAGTTACCACTGAGAGGATCCAGGGATGCCTCCAAGTTCCCAGGTGAGCACTTTCAATGCACCTTTATCCATACTGGGTCTGGCATGTCCTAAGCTGTAGGACAGCCCATGTATGCTACTTTCCAAGAAAGGAAACCAGCCTCTCTGCTGTCAGCAGCCCCTAGCTTCTCTCTCTTTGGACAAGGGAGGGACTGAGGTGCTAAGGCACACTTGCGAAAGCAAACACAAGCACAGCCCCTGGGGACTAATGGCAATCTAATTGCAATCAGCCGGTCAACCAGTTCTGGTATATAAAGTGCAGCATTTGTGTAACGCAAATTGAACACCCATAGTGCAAGTGGTGTAAATGTCACAGGGAGTAACCGCCTCTCACATCCTCACTTCACCAAATGTCTCCATAGAGTCTTTACACCTTGCTGTTGGGAATAACTAGGAAAAGTGGTGAGCAGAACTTCAGCAAGACATCAGATCATCTCTTTACCTTTCCAGTTGCATACCTGACATGTCCACATGCCAGTACAGAAGAGGAGGCCATTCCTAAGTCATTTAAAGGCTTATTGTGTATCTTTTAAAGTGACTTATATAAAATCAATAAAATTCCCCAAGTGTTTCTGAGCTGGAATAGCAAAAGAACGAACAGCAGGAAGATAATGTGCCTTGTTCTGAAGCAGAAATAAAAAATATGCATTCTTTTCATGGGATTAGATATTAACCTACAAACCTGATAACAAGACATACATACGGTAATAAAGAAAGGGTTGCTTTGAAATTTTGCAATATATAATACATTTAAAAAAACTTTTTTTTTTTTTAAATTGGTATATTACCAAACCCATAAAGCAACCCTTATTGAAACTATTTCTTTGTTCTTATTGAAACCCTTAGAATGTTAATGACAAAGAATGGCACAGGCAGTATAGTTGCAAAGAAAATATTGAATTGATAATATGCCATGGAAACTGACTCTCTCTGCATAATGAGGACCATGACAGTATCTCTTCTTAAGACTTGGAGATAGTTGATACAGGGAGGAAATAAAATTCCTTCCACAATGCTTGTAAAATTATTTTTTATGTATTATATCCAAAATTTTGAACATTGTGAACTCTCCACCAATCTTCACTTAGTCCTATAAAGGAAGTAGCATTTACCAGGCACAGCTCTTGCACAGCTGCACCATCACAAATGACAAAATGTCATTTTATTCTGATCTCTACTGTATTGATATTCTGTAAGATTTACTTTTACACAAGTCGGTATTGCAGTAATATGAATCCAGCATTAATTAAACTCAGAGTTGATTCATCTCTGTCTCTCTAATGGGCATTCCTAGGGTATAATTCCTAAATACAACCATAAAACACAGTGTTGATAATATTTGCTTGGCTGTACTTTCGTCTTCAAAATTCTTATTTCTAAGGTTAATATTCTCCAAGCCATCATAACATAATGCTCGATTTTCGTTTACATGTGGATTTTTTGTCGCATGGCCTGTGGACAAATTTCTCCATCTGCACTGGAAATGCTTAGTGCACACTGAACACCCACACCACCTGCAGGACTTCCACCAGCATGAATGCAATTTCTGAGCACATCTACAGTGATGGACATCCGCCTTGATTGTTATGGAGTATTTCCCCTCATGTCCCTAAATGCTGCAGAAGTGATCAGAAATGCTGATGAGTTTTTTTACTACTATAGCACCACAAATATTGCTATACATGATATAGGTTGGAATATGATTTCAAACCTCCAATGCTCATGGCTGGATTTTTGTATGCTGACTGAGGATAGCCTAGTTATAAGCCAGCTCAATGAGAAAAATCAAATCATTTATGCATGCTTCCATTAAGAAACATTTTATTCTTTAGCAGATTTACTTAATCACACAGGAGAATGGAGTAATAAGAACTGCTGCATTGTCTCAGACCAAAGACACAACTATCTCACTATCCTGTCTTTTCCAGGGTTCCTCAGTGGACACCTACTGAAGAACAGAGCTGTGAAAACTTGTATTTTCCTAACACTCTCACAGCCTCCAAGGATCAGAAAGGTTCTGAGTCACATTTTTTTTTTTTAAAGGTGACATTTTATTTTTTAAAAGTCTGTCTCAGGAGGAAAATCTGTAAATCAGAGGCTGATACACAGTGGAATTTTATTACAGTTTAAAGTAAAGATGGCAAAATCTAGTCTGTCATATTCTATTTATTATAGAATATTTTTCAGTCTAAATGCTTATCTCGGGAGAGAATTTCTGAACTACTCTAAAGCAATTTGTCTTATTTTCTTTTTCTCTCAAGAAAAGAAGAGGAAAGTGGTTTGTTTGCCACAGACTGTCTACCAGCCTTGCACATTTACTCTTGGCTCAGAGCAGTTAAGGGAATACAGCAGACAGAAAGGAGCCTGACAGACATGCAATCTCTTTTAGTATCATCCATTCAGCAAAGAATGACTTAGAAAGAAAAGGGCTAGATCTTACGCTGCAAGCTGACATCAGTTTCAAGAAAACAGATGAATTTTGATGTGATTATGCCAAACAGTTTCAAGAGAGATTTTAGTTTAAATTCCTGTTGTTATTTGAACTTTCTGGTGTGGGGTGAGAGAAACAGTCAATAAAAAAAATATGCTGGGCCTTGCCAGAGGCTGCTGCAAAATAGAAAGGACATACGCCTTGGGAGAACTGGCATTCATTTAGCGCACTATTGAGAAACTAGGCAACTGCATTGGTGTAAATTCCTCATTTCCCATACTGAAAATCCAAGGTAAGGTTTAGAAAGTGTTCTCCATAATCCTTTCTGTCTTTTTCTATTTTCTTCTCTGAAACCATGTTCTGGCCAAAGTGGTTACGGAAGTACCAAAATATAGCAGAACGATTTGAGAGACTGCAACCTGAAATAGCAAAAACTGCAAATGCTAGAAGGAAAACTGTTCTCTTCTCATTGGGATATTAGAGTCAAAACCTTTTCTTTAGCCTCTCCTTCAGTTCTCTCACCAGCTGGCAGTGATGAGTAAAACCCATTGGCCAGCACACTGAAGGTCACCGCCCCCTCAAACCACTGCTGTGATTCAAAGCAGTAAGAGTGGCCTTTACACCTGACTTGTGTTTCTTCTTCTGAATTGCCCATCATTTAAAAAAAAAAAAAAAAAAAGTAATTTTCAATCTGTCAGCAAAGGACTGATGTGCAAATATGAGTGCCAAAGTGCCAGCCCAAAACAACACATTCCCATGACTGTTTTTTTTTTTTTTTCCCCACACTTTTCTGTTAAAATCACAAAATCCCTCGGGTGTTGCCTGATTTTTGTTGCCTTCCCTCCTGTCCCACTCTGCTCCACAAAGGGTGAAGAGGCCAGTACTCACTGTAAAGAAGCTGTGGATGATTTTGAAATTTCCATGGCATTCTCAGCCATCTCAATGGCCAGTTTTATCTCCATCTTTTTGTATAATGACACAAGGCTGGATTTGGGTTGATGCTCCCGAATTAAAATTTTCTTCAAATACTTATTGTCAAACTTCTTAAATCTGCAAAAGAGATGTTAAAATCAAAGTGTAAAAAAATGAAATGTGTTTTTATTTCTGTGGGTCAAGCTGATCTTCATTCAAATGTGCACATCTATAATTCAACAGTGGAAACTGTATCCAAATTGAAGGCACCTGTGGACTCCTGAAGAACAAGTGAACAGAGACCTTTAGGGGGACATTTGGCATGGTCTGGTGGTCCACAGAGATTGTAAAGCCCACTGGACAAAAGAAAGAAACAATCTGCAATCAAAGCAAAGAAGAGGACTGGGTATGTGTTTATATAACACTGCCACATTTGTAAGAAAAGAATATGGCCAGTCTCCATGCTTTCATACAAATGTTGTATTCTAATAGCAGCAGCTGCTCTTACAGTAATCCTGGCCTATTCAGCCAGCCACCAATAATGCTTCAAATGGACCAGTAGTTACAGTAGTTTGGGCGCATTATGTTGCTGATAATTTTGAATCCCAACAATTAGGCTGGAGAAAATATACTTCTTTGTATTCTGAATGACAGAGAAATTGAATGGACCACAAAATACTATGTGCACACATGCTTCAGATTGTAAAGTATCTCTGATGTATGACATAATTTGAATGTGAATGAATATGTGTGCTTTGGAACAGGTATGTACTTTCAGGCAGATGTTTAGCAGAACAGCAGATCTTCTTACAAGTTTCTTTCAAAGGAATAGTTTACCACAGCAAGGTAATGCTTTCCACAATGCTAAGAAAAAGCAATAGAATTTTGTACATTTTTTTCTTAACATGACTGGTCTTCATACTTACTCAAATAACAGAAAGAGGTACACAAATGTTTCAGCTGGGATTGAAGCTCTTTATATTCTTTTCTTTTTTTTTTTTTTCAGAAAGCAACCTGAAGTGTCATCACTAAGGTAATTAATTCTGATACACATACGCTAAGCATCTTTAAAGTTACACAGGAAAGTCTAGGGAATACTTTTTAATACAATCTTCTTATATTATTTTTATATACATACAATGTGCCATTTGAATCTGCCCGTGAACAGAAACATTACATTTATGAAAAAATTGGACAAATTTATCAAAGCATTTTGCTAGATGTGAGATAAGTGGAAATAATATTTTATCCTATTGAAATATGGAAATGCTGCTATTTCAATTAAATTACTGCTCCAAGAGGGATTTGTTTAGCTTATTGACTACACAAGCAGTGTGTCACTACACAGTGGCTGCTCTAAAGCTATCTACGTACTGTGAGAGCCAAGAAGACATTAGAAGACATTTAGCTTTCAGGTCCAGGTATGTGCCCTCGATACATCAGTATACCCTGTAGGAATGAGAACTGGATACAGACCAACCTTCTTCCCACTCATAATTCTTGATTTTTATAAGGAGAAACCTAGTCATGAAGGGAACTTCCACATGTCCCAGTAAACACCCAGTCTGTATTACTGGGGTCCAGTGCTGAGTGGTGAGCTGGAGGTCTCAGACACAGAAGTCTAGGCATGACCTGAGGGATAACACTTAGCCCACAGCATCAGAATATGATGTCTGTGGAAAAGATTAGTCCATCCCCACAACATTAACGTGTTGAGGTGGAGGCCAACATGATTGCAGAGTGCCCTTGGGGAAGAAGGTAGCTTAGAACCCCAGTTTTGATTTCTTCTGAGTAATGCCTGAAAGATCCCCAAAACTTCACAATATCACCTCATCCTGCTTATAGAAGACATAGCACAGGTCCTGTATTTTAGGGCTACTAAGATGATTAGAGGACTGGAGCACCTGTCATATGAGGACAGGCTGAGAGAACTGGGCCTGTTTAGCCTAGAAAAGAGAAGACTGAGGAGAAACCTCATCAATATGTACAAATATCTGAGGGGAGGGTGTCAAGAGGATGGAGCCAGTCTCATTTCAGTTGTGCCCAGCAACAGGACGAGAGGCAACGGGCACAAACTGCAGCACAGGAGGTTCTGGCTCAACATGAGAGGGCACTTCTTTACTGTGAGGGTGACAGAGCACTGGCACAGGTTACCCAGAGAGGTTGTGGAGTCTCCTTCTCTGGAGATATTCAAACCCCTCCTGGATGCCATCCTGTGCAATGTGCTCTAGGTGATTCTGCTCATCAGGGGGGTTGGACTTAGAGGTCCCTTCCAACCTCAGCCATTTGGGAATTCTGTGATTTTCTGAGTGAAGACCAGCTTGAAAGTATCTGCCTGTGCTACTAGATATTTAAATGCCAACATTTCCTCCAGTATTTCTTTTTATTTTAAATATGACTAATTACAAAGATTTGTAAGGACAAATGAGTAATTATTATTTAATCTGCACTCACCTACAAGGGATTGTATTTGCCTTGGAGGCTTATAGAGAAAGACAGTGAAGCACTGACACCATACACATTTTCCATTTCAAATCCCAACCTAAAGGAACACTGCCATATATCAAAGATTTATGCCAAAGCTATATGCATAGTCTGATGCCTGCAGCATGAGTTTATCTGCTATATTTTTTTTTCTTTCAGAAGGTTCATTTTCTCCCTGTTTGTGCAGAAGCAATTTAGCACACAATATATGGGTTCTGCTCTCCCAAGAGACAGCGATTACTCAGGAGTTCACTTTTAAAAAAGAGATATTGCACACGTCCCCAATATTTTCATGCTATTTTAGCCTCATGGGGCACAAGATGGATTTCTTATTCTATTTACCTTTTGTATTTTACATCACAGATGATAGGTTATTTTATTATAATAGTCTGCAGTAAGAGATGCTTACTTATCTCTCAGCTGATAATGACTCCAATGTCCACATATGTCTTCAATACCAGCCTTGAAGTGATCCATCAACTGGAGAAACAAACACGGAAGAAATTTAAGTGGTCATTATGAGAAAATAATGTCACCACAAATATGCAACAGTTGACAGGATTTTCTTTCCTTTTTTTTCCCTTTTTTCTTTTTTAAATGGGAAGGGTGAGTTAATTCTGAAAGTATCTACATTTTTCTGAAAATCAAGGCAAATATCCCACTGTGCTTGGCTGCAGTGGCAATATTTTGATTGAGGTGGCAATTTGGTCAGTCTGCTATCATCTCACCGTCACCTAGAAAAATACAAACCTAAGTAAAGGACTGTCCCCAGTGGAAAACAATACTGAGCATCCAAATTGCATGGTCCTCTTTCTCTACTGAGACCAAAACCAAAATTATTAGATCTGCCACCCAAGTCTTCTTTCTGCAGGTGTGACATCCCTCTGTGTGTGGGGGGCCAGGTACTCCACACTGTAGCCCTTGCCATGATTTGCAAATCCCCTGAGGATTTTGCATATTGTCATGAGAATGGCAAGTTCATCACTGCTAAGTATCAGAATTTTCAGTCATCTTCTGTCCATTTCTAGCATTACAGAAACAGAGAAAACGGTCAGTTCTTGCATATGTATCGTTGTAAGTGGTGCTTTTGAACATGATTACCATTCAAAGCTAAGTGCAAAAGTTGGAATAGAAAGAATTAAATTCACTTCAAATTCAAATCAATTGAGATGCTCTGGTTTTGCTAATGTTTTTTGAATGTGTTTAATTTTAAGGCACAATCATTTTGTTAATTTCAGATATATTCCCTAGAGTAAAAATGAAAGGGTGTATGTATATTTTGTCTAGTGTTGCTAAGTTAGTTTGAGCAGTTTTCTGTTATTTTATATATAGGTAATTTGAGAGTTAAAGCAAATGTTTGAAAGGGAAAAAGATTGTTACTTAGAATTAAATTTGCAGACCAATGGTTCATTTCAGTTCACCAAAACATGATTAAGACTTTTAAGGTGTCAGTGTGTTTATAATCAATCAAAAGATGGCAACAAAGGTATCTAACAAATCTGTCTGGAAAGGATGATAAGTGCATTTTGTAAATGCTGCTTTTATGTACCTGTCCCACCATGGTCACAAGTATCCAGATGTAAGAGCCTTGCTATGCCATGTCGGTTACAGTACAGTATTATAATACGAAAGTGACTATGAATACAAATGAACTATCACATTTTAGAATATTATGCCTAGGTTTCCCTCCAAATGTTCTAAAAAGCATTAATTGCCCCAATTCACTAAATGTCAGGGCTATCAAATGCCTCCTTTAATCCATCTCTTTCTGAACACCCTACCTTTTCTTTTTAGGGTACTATTTACTGATATCAAAAACTTACTCTCATGTGAATTTCTTCATTGATGGACTCCTTTTTGTTGGTCTTTTTAACACCTAGATATCTGACCAATGGTCCAATTGTGATTCCCTGCATTTGGAACATTAAGTTGAAATGTTAATAATATCTCAAAAAATAAAGCAGAAAGCAAGAAAATGGATTTCATTTTAATCAGTCAGAAAAGCTGTCTTAGACAGGATAATGATCGGTTACAACAGGAGAGGATTAAAACTCAAAACCAAAAATTAAAAAATGTGTACCTATTTTTTAATCAAGACTGTGTTTATCAACATGTTTTAACCACATAAAGTAACTGACTCATTGCCAACTTTCACCAAAACAGCACTCAGATGGAAGAAAGCATTGTCTTTGTGAGGTCCTTATGGTCTTGAAAACTCTTACTTCTATATTTTCAGAATTAAGCATTTTGGTTTGGTTTGATTTGGCTTGGTTCTTTTTTTATTTTGTTTTGTTTTTCATGTACAAACCATTTTCAGCTGTTCCCGATTCTCTATTGCACTACTAGAGAATCTAGCATTTAAAAAAGGGAAATAGAAACAAAACTGGTTTTATGAAAACATTCCGATGGGATCTAAATGCCTAACCATTATTATGCCTACGAGCATAGTGCTCTATGGACACCCTACAGCATCTGAGTTATTTGTAGGGGAAAATAAAGAGCATGGGACATCCAGAAGATCCAGTTCCTCCTTGTGCAGCAGTGTAAACCAAGTGGAATAACCTGGTCACCTTGGTTTTATGAAAGCAATACATTAAGAAACACACTTACCTGGATGAACACAGTAAAGTATATAACTACAAGTGTAGCAGTAATGAACAAATTTTTCCTTGGAAAGAGGTTCACTGGGAGCAAGAACGCAAGAGAGAAGCTACTGGCTCCTCGAAGACCACTGTAGGAAATAATGAGTTGGTCTTTCACAGTGAAGGGATACGTTCGGAACTTGTTACTGATATAGAAGAGAGCAAATACACCTAAGAAGGCAAAACAAACAAACAAACAAACACCAATTATTATTAAGAAAGCAGAAAAAGAAAATATTCAAAGCAAAACAAAACACATTTTGTCTCAGGCAGCAGTTGACAGACCTTCCTTTTCAATTTTTGGTTCTTGTCGTTTCTCTTTGACCAAATATTTAATCTTTGTGTGAAAAAGTCCTAGAAAAGTGTGTGTTTATTAACTGCTTCAAGTTTTAAATTCTCATGTGGATTTAGAAGTGAGATTAGGGGAAAAGATTTACTTCCTGTCTTTATGTTGCACTTCTCTGAAGTGTTCTGGATAGAAAATAAACCACTAGATGAGAGTTTTTTCCTGTGCCTTCCCTTGCAATGTTTCCTGCTTTCACACAGTGTCTGCCCAAAGTGTTTGAACAATTCTTTACCAATAAATCCTGTGGACAGGTTCACTGAAAGGCAGAGTAATAACATTTTAATTTTTAATCCTCTGGCTTACTGTCTCTGCAATTCTCTGTTTATTTCTCAGATTTCATTTTGCTTTCAGTAAAAGTTAAAATTAATCAGACAGCCTGTGGCTATGTAAGGACTGTTTTACTTTTTTTTTTTTTTATGGACTACATTTAGTTATTTGCTTGATTTTCTCTTAATCTACTTCATCATAAGACACAAATATCCTATGATTTGTGTGTAAACTGTTACATTGCTAAAGTAAACATTGAAAATTCATGATAATTACTGGTGTTATTTTACTCTGTATTCACTGATAAATTCAGTGAATTATTTTGGGTAAGGCTAGTAGCGCTGTACCATTATTTAGGTTGCTGAATACCACTTTATGTAAGACCTTTTTTGATTATTTATGTATGGTAGTTTAACATTGATGGGCAGCTAAGCACCACAACACCGAATCTCTCATTGCCTCTCCTCAGAAGGCCAAGGGGAGAAAATATAATGAAAACAAAAGCAAACTTGTGGGTTGAGATAAGGACAGGAAGATCACTCACAGTTACTGTTATGGGCAAAACTGACTCAGCACAGGTAGATTAATGTAATTTATTGCTTATTGCTATCAGACTCAAGCAGTGCAAAGATAAAAGGAAACTACAAACACCTTCCCCCATCCACCCTCTCCTACCTCCTTCCCCCCAAGCAGCAAAGGGGAACAGGGAATGGGGGCTGCAGTCAGTCCCTAAAGCTTCGTCTCCACTGCTCCTTCACGGTCACTCCCTGCCCCTGCTCCACGTGGGGTCCCTCCCACAGGATGCCGTCCTTCCCCAACTGATCCTGCGGGGGCTGCCCACAGGCAGCAGCTCTTCAAGCACTGCTCCCACATGGCTCCGTACCACGGGGTCCATCCCCCAGGAGCAAATTGCTCCAGCACGGGTCCCCACGGGCGGCAGCTCCCCTCAGACCCCCTTCTCCTGCGTGGGCTCCTCTCCACGGGCTGCAGCTCCGGCCCGGGTCCTGCTCCTGCGGGGGCTCTCCATGGGCCGCAGCCTCCTCCTCCAGGCCACATCCACCTGCTCCACCGGGGGCTCCTCCACAGGCTGCAGCGTGGAGATCTGCTCCATGTGGGACCCATGGGCTGCAGGGGGACAGCCTGCTCCACCAGGAGCCTCTCCACAGGCCACAGGGGAACTGCTGCTGTGTGCCTGGAGCACCTCCTGCCCTCCTTCTGAACTGACTTTGGTGCCTGCAGGGCTGCTTCTCTCACATTTTCTCACTCCTCTCTCCCAGCTGCTGTTGCACAGCAGGTTTTTCTCTTTCTTAAATATGATTCCAAAGAGTCACAACCAGAATCACATATTGGCTCAGCTCTGGCCAGCAGCGGGTCCATTTTGGAGCCATCTGGCTCTGATCTGACATGGGGCAGCTGCTGGGCTCTGCTCACAGAGGCCACTTCTGTAGCACCTCCCAGTACTAAACCCTGGCCGCATAAACCCATTACATTATGCTAGATAATCAACTACTCAGACCGAAACTGTGTTATGTGTCACCCTCAAACCAATTCTTTTTACCTTATTCAAGCTTCAGAGAAAATGATGCAATCATTTTAGCAAACAAGTTTAGGGGAAATATTTTGACCCTCCTCTGGAAAGCTCTAGCACTCCCTTTGGTGTTTGAGAGACAAAGGGGCATGTGACAGCAAAGTGGTTTTTTTTTTCCCGTAAACATTTTTTATCTCTTTATTGGAAGGTTATTCCTATATGGACTCCAAAAGGAAGCCGTTAAAAACATACAGGGCACAGTTGGTCCAGGACTAGCAAGGAAATATTTAGTCATTGCCTTCTTGCTGTCGAACCCACAACAATCACATCACCTTTACAGTTGAGTAATTGTGTCATCACTATATAACAGAACTGTTCCAGTGCACCAGAGCCACCTGAGAGATTTAAGAAATAGCACCTTAACCTCAGCTCTTTGATGCCAGCACTTAGTTGGTCCAAAACTCAAAGTATTGTATGTTGGAAGTGACCTTTGGAGGTCATCTAGAACAAATTCCTACTCAAAGCAGATCTAATCAAATCAGGTTGCTCAGAACACTAATCAAGTCTTGAGTACCTTCAAGGTTGTAGAGTTGTGCTGCTGTTATAATATTGGATCACTCTCATGTTAAATAGGTTCCTACTATCTAATTAGAATTTCCCATGTTCTACCTTGTGTCTGTTACCTCTTATCTTACTGATGTGCACCTCTGAGAAGAGTCTGGATTCATCTTCTCTCTGTTCTCTGATCAGGCTTCATCTTCTCTCTACCCTCTGATCAGGTACTTGTAGACAGCAATAAGGTCTCCTGTGAGCTCTGTCTTTTTCAGGCTGAGCTCTCTCAGGCTTTCCTTGTATATCCAGTGCTCTAGGTCCCGACCAGTTTGGTGACCTCTACAGCACTTGCTCCAGAACCCCCATATCTTTCCTTTACCAGGGAGACAAGAACTGGACACACCAGATACTCTCACCAGTGCTGAATAGATGGCAAGAAACACTTCCTTGGGCCTGCTGCCTACACACTTGCTAGTGTAGCCCAGGATGCAGTTGGCCTTTTTTGTCACAAAGGCACATTTTTGACTTGTGACAAAGCATATTCCACAGTTGGTTCATCAACCACCTGCATCAAGAAATTGTCTTCAACATTTTTCAGAAATCTCCTGGATGTCTCATATATAGCCATACTGCCCTTCCAACAGATATCGGGGTAGTCAAAGGCTCTCATGAGTACTGGGGCCTGTGAATGTGACACTTTCTACAGAGCATAAAGAATGGTTCATCTGCCTCCTTCTGTTGATCAAGAGATCTGCAGTAAACACCTGTCAAAACATCAGCTGTACTGGTCTGTCCTCTGATCCTTAAGCACAAACTCTCTGCTGGTTCCTCACATTTGCCCACATCTGTCCCACATATAGTTTGACATCCTCTAGGCACTCCTGGCCCAGGACCTTTAGTGTTATACAGCCAGGACCAGAAGCATGCTTATGTACATTTATTATCCAATTAGTAAGTTAATTACAGAATGCGATTAAATTATTAAGTCCACTTACCCAAGGGCATATACTTAACTAAAATATCGGCTTCTATATAAGCATAATCATGGTAATATTTTAATTTTGCTTAAAGTTTTCCATTCTTGTTTAATCATAAAGCCTGCACTTGGAGACTGGCATTAAGATTTGTTTGTTTGCTTTTTCCCCTTTTTCTGCATGTGGGGATTTATGAAATTAAGTTGACTGTAATTTTGACTAGTAAATTTGTTATGAAACCGGTTATACCAGTCTGCACAGGCTTTACTAACATACCTTTGCACAAAAAGTTTTCCCTCAGAGATGTAGCTTGCCCACAAAAGCTCACTTACTCAGTGCTCGCCAAATGAGGCAGAAAAGCAGAGTGAAGCAAATGAAGGCCCAGTTCCACTCGTGGTTTTTCCCCACTGTAGACACTCCCATGAACACAAAAATCAGGGTCTCACTGACGCTGCTCAGCATCTTCATGAAGTATTTTATTGTCGTATAGGAATTCTGGGAAACGTTCTCCTCCACGTATTTCTTCATAGTCACTGCACATGCTGTCATGCTGTACCAGGCAAAACATCATAGATCAGCTACAAACTGTTTTTTAAATTATTATTTTTAATTTTATTTTATTTAAGAACAACTTTTGCCTTCATTACCTGCACTCTCCATCACTGACTTTTAACCTTCCTAATATCATGTAGCATTTTACTTCTTCAGTAACGCTAGCTATTTCAGTGACAGCGTCTTAATGCAGAACTGTGAACCAATTTTGTATATAGGAAAAAGGAAGCAAATCAGTCAGCCTCCCTGGGGAGGAAGTGAGGGTATCACATTCCCGTTCAAAGTCCATTTTATTTTGAATGTCTAACACACAACCACCACACAACAAATATTTGAGTCTCAAACAAAGGGCGGTCAATTTCGTACCAGCCTGAGGATAGATCAATTAGAGAGACATAACCTGCCTCTCAGTGATCTTCTCCTTCAAGATGGTGGTGGGAGAATGTGGTTTTAGTTCTCTGCATGGGCCAAAGCCCCCACTGGCTCCCTTCCAGCTGGGTGGCAGATCAGCAGGACCATATTAAGCTTCAGAAATTCTCATCCCACAGAAACCCACTGCGGGGAAAATTAATTTTCCTGCAGATGTGTCCTTCACCCCTTTTAGTTGCTCAGAGTGTGGGGGATGCTCCTAAGGAAGGAAAAGAATCTTTTCCACATTTTTGCTGTTAATCAAGACTAGAGCCTGCTTCAGAGGTATCAGCCACGATCCAGCACAGATGCTGGTCACATTCATACTGAGCAATAGTCTTCAAACAGGACCGCTGAAGATGGTTTCTCTTATCCCCTTCATTTTCCACAGTAGTATGTAGATAGATTCAGTGCTATGGTAGTAATATATTCCATCATCTATCTAGTTTCTCTTGATATTTTTTTAGTCTCTGGGGGTTTCTTGGGATGATATTTTTCTGAACTTGTGAATTCAGAGAACGTTGACTGCTCGTTAAATAAACCTTCATCTAGTTTCTGCTCATTTAATTTCCATTGAAGAAATCTCAAGGGTATTCTGGTAGAAATGAGACATTTAGCAGGTCCAAGAACACTTTAAGACAATGTCATTAAGCATTAAAGTTTAATACTGTTGACTTTCAAAGACACATGCATAATAGACTTTCATGATCCAAGTGACAAATGAATGAATTCCTCAATAATTCAGAAGGGTGACAATAAGTTCCCATTCCTAAAACAAGCAATAATTTCCTCAATGAAGCAGTAAGAATAATGAATCCTAATTATATTAACATTTTTTATTACTAATAATTTCAATACTCTAATGAAAATAAAAAGTAAGAGGAATAAAGAGCCACATAGTTGTGTGTAACAAATAGGCAGGAAAGCACTATTCTGTGCAGTGCAGGTAGGAAAGGGTCCTTGTAGCATTAATGCTCACTATAAAGGTGGTCTAACCCTGCTCATCTAAAGTCACCAGTCACCTTAGAGCAAGTGTGCTGGAGATGCAAAACAAAGCCTAAGATTCAATTCTGTTGTCTAATTGCCCAGAGAAACATATTTCCTACCTAAATACTTATTTAATATGGTTAAATATTCTGATCTGCCGTCCAAGGGCAACCCTCCAAAGGTTGCTTTTACAAAGCCAGTTGTGCTCTGAAGCTAACCAAACCAGGGTTTGACAAGTGGACATGAGCAAATGTACCTGTCTGGAAAGCAACAGCTACACACTTTTATTTATTAATTTTTAACTGGTTTGTTCTCGATATAGGTAAGAGTTTTCTGGAGATCCCTCTCCTCTGGGAACACCAAGGCCTATGAGACCCCACTGGTTTGTGAGCTCAGAGCCAATGCAAGCCACACCAGCTCCTGCCACCCACCAGCTGGGCAGTCCACAGCACTAGCTGGAGCGTTTGTCACCTCACCGGGTACTCTTTTCTTTACACTTTACCCTTCTGAGGGGTTGTTAGGTGCAGGATCTTTTCCTCTACCAGCAGTCTTTTCATAGTGTTTCTCACTTTTGCCTCCTATTTCTTCCTTTCTATTCTTCCAGTGATGCTGTTCTCGCGTAGTGTAATTCCAGTAAACCACATTAGAACTTACGTTCACAACTATATCCAAAAGCAATAACTCTGACTTTTTTTTTTTTTTTTTTTTTAACAATTTCCACACTCCTTACTTTTTATTTCTATTGTAGTTTGATGGTGATGATGCTTAGCAATAAATGCAGACACACTGGCCTAGTATCAGATCATTCTCTCACTGGACTGGTTTTACCAGAGGTAGCTGACTGCTCGTTCAGGCCCCGAGGAACAGAAAACAGCCAGCTGGTGGCAGCACTGGTCACATTACACAAGTGCAACTTTTTTTTTTTTTTTTTTTGGCAAAAATCGCCAGCACAGATATCCACTCCTCAGTACTACATCTATGCCTACACTGAGTATAGGTTTGCTTTTCCTAATTATCGATGCACTTACAGACCCCTTAGAAGCCATTCACTGCAGGTCTCTAGGCCAGATCCTGAAAATGATGGTGTTACACTAGCCTCAAGCAAACAACCTCCATGAAAGGTTGCCCATTCCCTCAAGAGTGCATCCAAAAAGCCATAAGGAATACTCACGCCAAAATTCCCGAGATGTAAAGGGTTTCAGCGGACAAGTATGACAAGTAGCTGAACATGAAGACCAGCAAAGGTTCAATAGCAGAAACGTTGTGGGTGAATCGAGTCATGAGCGCCGAAACAAATCCAAAGACGATGCCAAACAGCATACCACCCAGCCCCACCACGAAGAAGCGAGCAAAGCCAGCAAGGATGTCGATGGATTCGATCTCTTCATACCTGTGCATCTGGGTGAAGGCGATGAAGATGTTATATAATACCTATGTGCAAAAATGACGATATAGCAGTTAGATTTCTTTCTGAAACTTGCAAACTTACACATTTTATACATACATATATATGTATATATGTGTGCTAGATATTGCTTTAGACATATCAGCAAACTAGCAGTTTCAGGTTGCCTCTAGCTAGATAAATACAATTATTAGAGTTCTGTTATTGGTGTTCAAGTAGAAGTCTTATGTAAACTAAGTTTTAGTGAGTTGACTTATTGATACAATAATTATAGCCTATCATGATTGACACTGAAAAATCCAAAGTAAATGGCTGTCACAACTGCATTTACACAAATATTCAACGGAAGCTTTTCCAACCTGGCTGAAAAAGGTCCCAGTCTGGCTCTAAACCTCTTTACTTTTAACATTCTCTTTTGGAGTTTCCCTCCGTTTCCTTGCCCACCCTGCTCCGTATAAATCCTATGTTAATGTAGCATCAGTGTGTGAAGGGGAAGTTCATAGTCTCTCTAACCTCATATGTTTTGGGTTTCATGCCACTTAAACTCCTTCCCAGGAATTCTGTGCCAGTACTCTCAACTTCAAAGTAGGAACTAAAAGCTATGGCACCATAAAGGGCTTAATGACCCTTCAAACTTATATTCTGACTAGAAAGCTTGAAACATCAAAAATAAAAAGAAAACAATGTTGGATTACATGACAGATTGAATTCACTATATTTTATAAATTGGTCTGTAAAGATAATTTTATTTATTTTAGATCAGATAAGTTTACCATACTTATATTATTAATAATTTCTCTCATTCAGAAATTCATGATGAAAAATCATCAGTATGTTCCTCTTTCATCCATTATTTAAAAACTAATCCAAAGTCTCCACGGGAATGAATGGAGTAGTGATAAAAATTTCTTAGGAGCTGCTGACAGTTGGTTGTCATTAAGTCCTGTCAGATCTATTTACAGGAAATGTCTAACATGTGAAAGTCACCTTTCAGTTTTCAAGAGAATTTTAGGAACATCTAAAGACACCACTTCTCCATAGCTGTTGCACCAAAGTATAAGTTCCATGACACAAAACAGAGCAAAATCATTTGTTTTATCTGTTTTACTTTGGTCTTCTTCATATAGTTAATTTCAAAAGAGCGTTAAGAAGATTAAAGCAGATATTTGCAGGTAGAGGATTCAAGCTTATTAAGATAATAATTATTCCCCAGCTACTGTGCAATCTTAAATTGCTGCTGGGAACGTATAACCCTGAGCTGTCACAAAGTCTGTTCTCCGGGAGGCTCACTGATAATATTTCTGGGGGACAGACACAGCACAACAAAATATTTCATGTGAAAGCATCCCAAAGTAAATAGTCATAGCTGTTTTTCCTGATGAATATCTATGAAATTAGGTTCTTCAGTGACATGTAAGGAAAAGAGGGTTCAAAGCAAGCAAAATTTCCCATATTTACTATGCAGTGTTTAATTACAAAGCCTGTTCTCTGTTCCCTCTTTCTTGCTGACTTCAACCTCTTTCTAAGACATGTGATTCCTTATAAGTGATATCAAGGTAGTGATCCATGCTCACTTTTGAAGAAGGCAATTTATCATCAGCAAATGATTTAGTAAGTTTGTCTCTCCTTTTCTGCCTCCTAAAGTAGCTATACAATATAAGTGAATTTGCACAAAAATGGTACTTATTGAAATACGACATAATTTCCATTTTTTTGTAATGTGCTTTGTGGAAGCAAACTGTTCTTTGCAACAACCTGCATTGGACAACACACAAGTAAGGCCCCATGTAAATGTTGCTTAGCTAAGTTACCTTGCAGTGTTTCTAGCAAATGAGGTACTATAATTCTTTATAGAATCATAGAATAATAGAATGGTTTGGGTTGGAAGGGAAATTAAAGCCCGTCAAGTTCCAACTCTTCTGCCCTGGGCAGGGACACCTCCCACAAGACCAGGTTGCCCAAAGCCCCATCCAGCCTGGCCTTTAACACCTCCAGGGATGGGGCATCCACAGCTTCTCTGGGCAACCTGTTCCAGGGCCTCACCACTCTCATAGTAAAGAATTTCTTCCCTGTATCTAACATAAATCTCCCATGTTTTAGTTTAAAGCCATTACCCCTTGTCCTGTCACTACACACCCTGACAAAAAGTCCCTCCCCAGCTTTCCTGCAGGCCTCCTTTAGGTACTGGAAGGCTGCTGTAAGGTCTCCCCAGAGCCTTCTCTTCTCCAGGCTGAACAACCCCAACTCTCTCAGCTTGTCTTCATAGGAGAGGTGCTCCAGCCAACTAATCATCCTTGTGGCCTTCCTCTGAACTCACTCTAATACTTCCATGTCCTTCTTGTGCTGGGGGCCCCAGAGCTGAACTCAATGCTCCATGTGGGGTCTTATGAGAGCAGAATAGAGGAGGACAATCACCTCCCTCAACCTGCTGGCCACACTTCTTTTGATGCACCCTAGGAAATTGTTGGTTTTCTGGGCTGCAAGCATGCATTGCTGGCTCATGTTGAGTTTTTCATTAACCAACACCTCCAAGTTCTTCTCCTCAGTGCTTCTTTCAATCCATTCTCTGGACAGCCTGTATTATTTATATGGAAGGAAAGCCTGAATCAGCTTAGGATGCCTTGGTTTGCTCACAAAGAAGGTATAGATTGATAGTTGGCCTCATTTAACAAACTTGTGAATGTCATATTTCGGTGGGTTTTGTTTTTTTTGGAGGGGGCATTATCATGTACTGATGGGCCACTGGGTGACTGATAGAGCCAGGGAGAGGAAGAGAGAGCGTGACACTGTTGCCCGCAGGGTACCTCCTCTGGGACTGGGTTCCCCGCTCCAGCTGCTGCTTTGTCACATTGCATACAGTATTCACATCAGAAACATTGGAAGCAAAGATTTTCAAGTGGCTGCCTTAACCACCAACATAGACAACCTTGAAAACTCTTCGTTCGTCTCTCTGACCACATGAATTTTATTTTATTCTCAACTTCAGTGGCAGGGGCAGAGAGTATCTCCATCCTTCTCCCTAACACCCACACACCCAGTGGTCAAAGCCTTCCCCAGAAACATCAGAGACATAAATTCAAGCCCCTTCAAACAGAGAAATTAATTTTACTTTGGTCTCCGTTATGCAGGAGATTTCTTTAACTGCTCTGTGGGTGCATACAAGGAGGAGCTGATAACCATTGGAGAAATGGTCACTGCAGCTTCATTTTGAGTATGGTGTGGTATATAGGTGTTCTCAGAGTTTCTAAAATCAAGCCCCAGAGATGAAGTAGTCAGGGGAAATGTTCAGTTTTCTGATGCATACAGGTGCTCAGCTCCTTTCAAGATAGAAATAGTCTGGTCATAAGCAAGGGCACAGCTTCAGAAGCTTGAAAGACTTTGCAGCAAGATCAGGGTTCTCCATTTGTGTTCAACATTTGAATGAAATCTGCACTGAATTTACTGACAACACTGTTTTGGATGGGGTTTTGAAATTCCACTAATGTATGATACACACTGGAACCAGTCCTGTTGCTGTCTACACAATGATACTGATGTAGACATTCTAATGATAAAAGTCTGCTCAGGAGAAGCTATCGGGAAAAGAAACAACAGGCCCTGGAACCTTCTTGTTCCATTGACAGATATAGCCCATCTGCGGAGAATAAGACAAGGTACAAATGGGTACAAAGGGTACAATTATAATCTTCTGTTCCAGTACTTTCAGTCAAAGGAATAGCTCCTAAATAATTGTTATAATTCAACAGTCAATTAGTTTAGGAATTTTTAATACCAAGATATTAAACTAAATATGGGAGAGGGGGAGCTATTGTTGCCTCAGCTATAACGTACAAGTTCAGCAAAAATCATACCTGTTTGTTCTGCTGGGGAGAAAATGTTCAAGCTGATAAGCAGGCTGGAGAGAACCAGGGGATATTTGTATTTAAACAATAGAAAAAAATATATGTATTCAATATATCTTGGTGATATTACCTTTTAAACAAATTGAGTTAACTCAAAAGAAACTCTTAAGAGAGAAATAGTGAGGAAATGGTAAGATAAGACAGCCAAGGTAAACAGTTTTAAAGACTTTAAAATAGCAAGTGGAGTATCGGAGGAAAAGAAACCTATTGGGATCCATCCACATGAGAAGAAGTTTGGTTTTCTCTGACATAAAGTCAAGTAGAGACTTTGGAAACCTTCACGCCCAGAAAAAGTCTGAGAGATGGCTGATGCAGAGATGTGCCAGCAGGAGCTGACAAACTGATTGCAACGTAGCTGCTGTGAGAAGAGACCAGTGATGAGGTGCATGGGGCTGTGGGAACTCACTCACACTGATGTAGCAAGCCCTTTTATTTCTTTTGCTAACACCACCTTGTACTGTGGAGGAATGCCTAAATACCACTGGTTTTAAGGACTTTCTGGTACTGCAGATTTGTGCTGTAACAGGATCCTGACTGAAAGCTCACGTAAATGCCATCATGACGAGGACCCACACTGTAAACACATGGGAACAAAAGGAAGACAGGGTAGAGAGCCAGTCAGAAAATGGACCAAACAAGTTCTTCCAGAGTGAGGAACAGGCATTAAGTTCTGAAGCAGATAGATAAATTGTGCATTATTTTGTTTGCTTGTTTGTTGTTACTGCTGTAACACGTTAGCAGTATGTATGCAAAGTTAAGTAACATTTGTCCCTTAATCATCAGCCCTACATCTCTGATTTACCAAGATAAGGATTTATGATCGATAGGCTGTGGCTGCAAGAAATTACTTCATTCCTTTTCCTTTTCACATTACTCATGAGCTTCACTTCTCCCATGAAGCCTTTCAGCAGTGAACTCTGTACAGATTTAACAAGTCCAGGTTGTGCTGTACCTCATGTATAATAGTATCTGAATAGTTTTTTTGTGTTTTAGATTCCTGTGATTTAAATTCTGTAAAGATCATATCTAGCAAAACTCCTTAACCTGCAGTTAATTTTCAGTGCATTAACAGTCCTCTTGGTTTCTGTGCAATGAATTTCCTGTTTGAAATTTCTTGTTTGAAAAACATGCAAGTTCTAAGTGTTTTGGTCAAATGTGGCCCACAGCTAGAATTTCATGTTGCTCCAAGTTTTAGTATAACTGTGGAGAAAGTGATGAATGTATTAGCAAAAGGAGCTCTGTTTAATAAATAAATAAATGAAACAACAACAGCAAAACTATTTTCCTATTAAAAATAGAAAAATCTCTTTGTTTCTGGACACTTGAGGTAAGATACCCAAGAAAGATGAATGCTTGTCAGATGACTTTTTTTTACTGATAGAAATAGACTTATGTGAAGTAATTCATGGGTTTTGGAATTCCTGTCTAAGGTCTCTGGAAAAAAATCCTAGAAGGAACTGGAGGAGGGATTGAGGCCACCAGAGACTGTACACATCTGTTTTTTTTTTTGTTTTGTTTTGTTTTTTAAATAAATGCTCTTTAAGGCATGGAACATGGGAAGGTCTCTTTTACTGCTATCCCTGCTGTCCTCAGTCCTTAAGGAGTACAAATTTCTATTTATTTGCTTGCACAATATTGAGTATGTTCCTAGGTCTTACACAGGTCCTATCAGCAAAATAAGCTTTTGCTTATCCATTCACTTCAGTGAATACAAGAATAGGGTGTGTTTCCAATATCTAATCAGAAGCAGTATCTCTTCCAGAAGCTCTAAAACAGCATGTTTTTGTAAGAGTTAATATAAAATGTAGTGTTTACGTATATTAAAATTAGTTGTGGGTTGACAGTGGAATATACGATAAATAATGTGTCTAAGATTTCTGCAGAGCTGCTCTTGCCCTGTGTCCAATAAACCTACAAGCTATAAGGGCCCAAAGAGAGGAAAACAAGGAATGGAAAGAAACTCACCACAGTTATGCCATCATTTAACAATGACTCTCCAAAAATCATCATATAAAGCTGCTCATTAACAGAGGCTTCTTCAAAAACTTCCAGAGCTGCCACAGGATCCACAGCCGAAATCATGCTGCCAAAGAGCAGGTTCTGCAGCAGGTTCAGGTCGGTCAGGCCAAAGGCTTCAATCTGGCACACACCATAGAGGGAGAGGCCAATCCCAAATGAGTTCAGCAGAGATCCCAGCACAGACCACCACAGAATGGACCCAAAGTTTTCAAAAAATGGACGAGTTGGCATGAAATAGCCCTCTTCCAGGACAATAGGTGGAAGGAGATACAAGAAGTAAATACTTGTGTTCATCACTGGTGGGGATTTGTGATCGGTACCAAAGATGATCGCGCCAACCAGTGCTCCGATGGCAATCAGGATGCAGCTTTCAGGCATGAGTCTTGGTAATCGGTGGTAGAGATGGAAACCTTAAACAAAACACTGGGGTATTACTCAAGTTTAAATTAACCTGGTGTCAGACATGTTTTGCCTGCTTTTGAATACTTTGTCTGCAGATGACCAGGTTCTGCTCTTAGGACTGCAGTTGTAATTGTAGAGACAGTACCATTCCCTTCAAAATGAAACATGACTTGTATCATTACAAGAAAGGAAGAGTTTGGCCACAAATCTCTTCTCATCCCCCTTCCTAGCTGTCAATTTCTGAACAAGTGTGCTTCAGTCTAAGCTTCATTACTAGAAATGCAAAAACATCTTCAAAAAAACACTGTGCAATTTGGAAATAGTATATTCTTAAAATTTCTTCAAGTATCCTTGCTGAGCAACAGCTGCTACCACCAAGCCTCTGGGGCACAGTATGTCCTGCCATCTCAAAGATCCTCTCCATCCCTGACCATGTGTTCAAAGGCTGCTCCCATCAGTGCTGAGGAGGATTCCTGGCTGCAGAGCTACTGCTGGATTTGGGCTGACCAGGAACCTGGAGAATCCCAAGGGAGCAGCTCAGATGCCAAGGTCTGTTCAGCCCTTTTCAATTCCAGAAGTCCCCTGAAGCATTTCACAGACTCCAGATGACCCACAGACTGAGGAAGTGAATACTCATGAATACCACAATATACAAAGCAGCTCAGTTATCAACAGGAACCAAGCCACAGGTGCATAACACTTTCTACAAGCTGATTAACCTAGCTTTTCTGGGAACTGGTTTTTCTACATAAAGTAAACAGCACTCTGTAAAGAACCTGATGAGTTTAGTGAAACAAAACCAAGGGTTTCAGCAGAGCTGAAGGAACTACTGACAGCCATCAAATAACAGAAAATAAGGGAACCCTGTTATTTTTTTTTCCTCATTAAAAATAAAGCTTCAGGCCACACTACAAATGAAGCGGGCTAAAGTTTTTTCCACTCAGAAAAGTTTATCTTGCATGTTTACAGCGAAATTCTCTTTTCTACTCCAGGGAAAAAAAAAAAAAAAAAAAAAAAAAAAAAGTCATATTTAAACTGCCTGTGGGAACAACGCCTGGCCAACTGGCTGCCTGGACAGTGCCTGGGTGAAGGCTAGTCAACATGAGAAGGAGCTCATCAACAGTAACATGGTACAGAGAGTTACACGCAGCTCATTGCCACAGTGTGCCTCCACTTAAAAATATAGCCAGGCTGTTTTACAGAGAAAGGGTGACACTTAGCATATAAAAGTTATGGATGTGAATCTCCTCTTAGCTACCTTGATGTCCTACTACTGTGTGTTCATATAATCCTTCACAGTTGACATGAATATTGATACCAATACTGAGATAACATCTAACAATAGCTCACCTAGTTGCTGGATCAGGAACTGTACAATCATATTGTGAATGAGAGGTGCCTCATCTAGAAATGTAGGGAGTTGCTCGGAGTTTACAAGAATGAGAATGAGACAAATACACCCATAAACAGGCAGCCAGCTTTAGATGGCCCTGCCAAGCTGGGAGGTTAGACCAGATGACCTCCAGAGGTACCTTCCAACTTCAACCATTCCATGATTCTGTGTGAAATCCAATGCCTCTGTTTCCACAGCTGAAGTGAGGTCAACTTTCATCCCATAACTCTGCAGCTAATGACATGACTGCATTTCTGTGATGTTAGACTTATCCATGCTCAAAAGTAAAGGAAAAGAAAAACATTCTTTTGAATTTTAAAATTATTTATTTGGGAAACTGTGTTTTTTACCAAAAAGTATACTATAATCATAACACTACTCATCTTCTATTTTAATTTAAAAAATAAAAAATAAAAAATCATGTTCAAGTCTTCTGTCAGTTTTACAGAATAGGGGGATTATTTCTCCATTCATTATGTCAGAAATGTTTCCTACCTTGAAATTCTGAAATCCAAAAAGGAGATTAAACTTGAAGGTGACATCGGAAAAAAATAACAATTTGAAAATCTTCCGTTGGCAGCCAGATTATTCAAACTAATTCTTTCTCCCAAGTAAATTTGAAGTCAACAGCTCCACAATTTTCAACAACAACAACAAAAAAGTTTGTTGGAAAATTCCCAGCAAAGGAAGAGGTCTGTCTGGGAGGTGTCACAAAATTCTAAAGTTACCTTATTTCTTGCTCGGAACAAGAATATAGAGTAGATGTGCCTTATAGCAATTCCTGTGCTTTTGCAGGTGATGAATAAAGAAATTAGTCATGCTCACCGCTAACACAGTCTGCTCATGCAATAACAACAAACCTGATTTGTAAAAAAAAAATATATATATATATATTATTACTTTAGTAGTCAAGATATCTGTGTGTAGGATTTGGACTCAGACCATCATCTACTGTGAAACTTGTGAATCATGGTCAGTGGCAATGATATTTAACAGTTGTTTGACTATGACATGAAAACTGTACATCTTCAGGCCACTTCCAGAAAATCATCAGTACCACTTACCAGCCTATTCTACAGCAATGTTTGAAAATCCCATTGAACTTCAAAGGGGCAGGGAAATCACTTGTATGCAGCTCTTCACATTATTGACAACTTCTTCATTTATTTCGTATTGCTGCATTAGTTCTGAAAGGTCAAATCCAAGTTAAGCCCGGCCATATAGATGCATGAGACACATGGCGAGCCATTTTTGCTGTATTAATTGCAATCTCTGCGTCTCCATGAGTTGTCTCTCTTCATTCAAATACCTACACAGAGCCCCCATAGAAGCTAGATGTATTGGTATATCTTCAAAAGGCTTTTATGCTACTTCTCCAATGACCTACACCGCTCAGACTGACTCTTTCCTCTGATATTACCTTCTGATCAATTTTAAACAACAACAATTTAAAACAAAAACTCATAGGGAAATGTTTCCTATTATTCACATGACAGAAGAGTTCTTCCCACTTTCCTCTCCCCCAAAGTAAGTACGTCTGAAGTTTCAGTCATCTGTTTATTTATTTCTACAGCTGTGTCGGATTGTACAGTCTGATATCTTATGATATTTAACAAACGGAACAAAGAATAGACAGCACTGTGTAGAGGACATCTATTGCTACTAGTTAATGTAGACAACCCAAGAGACATGAAGGTGAGAGGTCATATATTTACTTAAATAAGTTGGAAGCATTCAGAAGGTGAAATTTTGTCATTGTTCGATCACAATCTTTTCTTTCCAGGATGGATAAACACAATCCCAGGCACAAAAATGCATGCAGGGTACTTGGTTACATGGTGTGTTTTTAAACTTTTGCCAACAAAGAACCCAAGATACCATTTTTACTTACCTATTTTTGCAAAAGAAGCAAGAAGTATCCAAAGAGTAACTTCATAGGGAATTTGCACATAGTTATAGTCCAGTGTGAAAACTTGTAACCTCTTCTCTTGTAAAGAACCAACAGCATCCTCATGGTCAGGTTCATAGGGAGGCAACAAACTACTGCTCGGCTTGGGCTCATCCAAATAAGCAGCAGCAGGAGGGCATAGCAAAGTCAACAGCAGCAACAGCAGCCAATTCAAAAGCTTCGCATGTGTGAGTGCAGGACAGCCCATGTCTAGGGCTGTGACCCTCTTTTATTACAGTTGTAGCGTATGGTGGGTGCGTGAAGGAATGCAGTACTCACGCCTGTCGATTCACACTTCTAACAGACACAGACGCTTCTTCCTCAGGACTGCTTCATTTTCCTATTAGAGGTCATTTAAAAAACCCTGATGTGCCTGCGCTGTTCCTTGTGTTACAGATGGACGTGGAGTTTATATGAAGATACCAGTTCTGCAGGTTCCTGAGACCTAGATAAACCCTAGATACAGCATCACTGTGTTAAAGTATGAAGTCCTTCCTAGCTACATAATTTTTCCAGCTATTCTGACTTTTTTTTCCCCAATTAAAAAAAAAAAAAAAAGTGCATCAGTGTGCATCTTTCAGGCAGTAAGCACAGCACAAGTAAATAGTATCAGATAGGTAGGAGAGGCTCCATACCTTCCTCTCCTGCCTTCACTCCCCGTCTGCCTCCCCAGAGCAGCTGGCACCTCAGGTACCACACTTGGCACTGCTCACTGCTCCTGTCTCACCTTGTAACAAAACTATTTGGTGTGCAAATAAATGTACTCCGCACGGTTTACAGTAGGGACATCTGGTGGAGGACTAAGCAAATTACGTTCTCATTTAGAAATTTTTTCTCTCTCTTAAATGCACTTATTTAAGTTTACACATAACAAATTTTGTTCTTAAAAAAAAAAAAAAAAGTGGAAGATGTGAGTCAGATCACATGCCTAAAACTGGATGCTGAGTACTTTTGTGTTTAACGTTTGTTTTAACCATGCTAGCAAGGCATATACTGGACAACCACATTATCCTCCTCCAGCAAGACACTCATCATTATGGAACATTTTTAAAAGGTCAGTACCTCCTCCAGAAAAGCTATCATGTTTAGTGGTAGGCTAACAAAACATTCAAGCACAGTAGTGCCGAGTAAAAGCTGCTAAAGCCTGCATTGCTTACATTAGAAGTGAGAAAATTTCATGTACTTCCAATTACTCCTTTTACACCCACTGATCTGATTGTGTTGGAAAACAATGATGAATCTCCCAGGCTGTCGGGTTACCTCTACATTAGCATGCACTGCAACCTAGTGAGAGCAGAGATGAACCCTAAAGCAACCAGTGCTGAGGACTCTGCATCCATACCTCGTGTTTGGGAGGGGATTTCTTTAAACTAGATCTCAGCTGGTTCCACAGACCGAAGGTTCTCTCATGGGTGGACAACTCCACTTGATTTTTTTGTGGAAAGGGATCCAGTTTGTGCACTCTGCGATGCTCTCAAGTGCAAAGCAAAAAGCAAAAGGCAACAAGTGGTGGCAACTGGGAAATTTGCTTCAAAAGCTTATCATGATCTGAACTAAAACCCCAACGCAGATACAACTGCAATGTAAAAATTTTTTCCAGTGCAGCCAGTGATACTGGTTGATGCTTTATCTCTATGAGTGGCACTATCTTCCGCTTCTGCCCCAAAGTACCACAAACAGTCCTCCTGTCCTCCCACTGAAAGCTTTGAACCCAACACAAAATTAGGTAGGAGAATCAGGCCTGCTTGCAAAGCAGTCATTCTTTTTTTTTTTTTTTTTTTTTTTTTTAAAAAAAAATCCTGATCCTGCTCAGATTTTCTTAACTGCATTTTACTTACTTAGAGCCATACACACAGACTGCAAGCTGTTTTGCAGGTAAGTGATATGAACCCTGGTGAGCTAGCAGCCAGACAACTGTTAAGGGAGAGGTAATTACTTCAGAGTCCCTGGAAGCCTACTAGCTGACAACCATGTGATTTACAACCATGATGCACCCATAGTACCAACAGGTTCAGTGGGACCTGTGAGTGACCACTGCCACACAGTGCAGACATTTCTGAGAGTGAAATATTTCATGGCTTGTATAAACACTTTCTCCCATTGCAGGAAGGGTGAAGGTGCCTGGGACCATTCCTTACACAACATTCCTTCTTCTCTCAACTGCTTCAGCATACCCAGTTGTGGCAACCTCCCAGAGCTTTCATCCCCGGTACTCTTACAGGAGGAGGTAACTCCTTTATAGAGTTTGGATTTGTTCCACAGGACTGCACAAGAACAGCAAACTACAAGATTTCTCTGGAGTTCCCTTTTTTAATCTTTTTTTCTAGAAAAAAAAAAATATATATATATTAAAATGTTTCAGCAGAAATACAGTGCAAAGAGCAAAACATTCTCATGTCTCAGCATAATAGTAAAATAATATAATAAATATAATAATAATAAATTACTAAAAATAGTTCACATTTATGGTTGTGTGCAGTGCCATGTAGTTTTACTGTGTGCTGTAGCACATTCACTCTGTAGTCCTTCTCACTGTTTTGGAGTGAGCTATTACTGGTTGAAGTGACGGTCCACAATAGTCAACTGATGTATAAAAAGGTCTTTAACAATCATGTCATCACTCCTGAGACTGCAGTCATCCCTCCGTGAAATTTCTGTTATCGATGTACCAGGCTGAATAACCTTTGAAAAAAGCCCTTTAGGCTGCATTCTCCCAGCACCTTAGCAGTATTTACAGGCATGTGGTAACACACATATTTCCAGAACTTCTTGTTTGGAACAGCAGATGCAGAGGGCTTCCAGGTAATGGCTGGTAAAATCCTAAGGGCCTTCTTAACTACTGGAGGCAAAGTCTCCGGCTCTTGGAAAGCCTGGAACTTTATTAAAACCAGTTTGATCTTTTTGTCTTCCAATGCACAGTTCACTGCTGCCTGCAGTTCAAAGATGCTTGGTCCGCTGACATAGGCAGGGCTCAAAATAATAATTATTCTTCTGCTTTGTCTAATGGCTGTAACAACTTCATCTGTGTATGCTGGAGAAGAAATTACAATAGTTACTGCATTGTATATTGGACTTCTTATGAAAATCAGTTCCTTTAACAACAGCTAATAACCATAAATACAGAAAAACAGAAATAGGGATGTTGAGCAATCACATAACACTTATAACTGTGTTTGCCATCAAAGGGTACCACTGCCATTTTTACTCAGTGTGGAGAACACAAGTTCATGCTCAAAAGGTGAAAGGCATAGCTGAGACCACAACACATTCAAGCAAGGTCTCAAAGGATGCTTAGATTTGTCTTCATCTCTCCCAGGGACAGGTACTGAGGGCTTTCTAATTACTGCTGGTGGAGCACTGTCTAAGGTTGGTCAGAAAGTAACTACTGAAAAATTCAGGACCTTCTTTTCATGGAATGGAGTCTGCCTGCAAAGAAATTATTGGAGAAGAAGCTTTGTCTCGTCTTAGTATCACCCCAACAACCACACTCAAATATACATGTTTCTCAGGTGCAGGGACCAGATACAAAAATCAAATGTGATATGATTTAATCAGAAACTCCAGAGCCAAAATATATCATTTGTTGAACTAACACATAAGTTTTTTTTGGAAAGTGAAAAACAATTTTATAAGAAGCAGAAGATTTTCTATCATCCACTGGAAACTTACCTCCTCCTGGAAGAATATCTCTTTCAAGAATACATAACTTGTACCCATATTTGTTTTCAAGCACATCTGGAAGAAGCTCCAGGGCAAATTTTTCCTCACTAATAAAAGCAGAGTCACTTTCAGAAGAGTCTGATTTTGCATAGGACACAAATGCATCAAATTCTTTGCCATCTAAAATAAATAAACAAGTAGCAATATATACATTAATAAGTGTCTAAAGCATTCAGTTTCTTAATACAAAGTTTTGACTTATATTTTATACATTTACCTTCTATTTAAGCAGACCCAACACAATCTGAAAATTATCAGCTGTTCATGAAGTACAGACATTCAGTCACAGAGCCAAACCTTCCTCCCCAATCTCTTCTCTGAAGACATACAGTACCAAAGTGAATGAGGATACCACAGATGACTATTGGAAAGAAGTTTAAATCAGGCACATTTTTGTATTTTCAATAATAAGTACCAGCTCTCACCAGTGGAAGGTCTGTCCACTTCCAGGCAAATTCGTTGTTGTAGGGAATGATTCCCAGTCTTTTCTCTCATTCACCCAAATGCTAATTCCAAAGACAGTCATCAATGTACAACCTACTTTAAATATGGTGAATTTTGTTTTAAAAAGGGGGAAGGAGTTGATATTCTTGAATATCAACTGTTTGTGAAAGATACACAGTTTTCATACACTTATGTTTCTAGTCAGAGAGACGGGTACAAGTAGCAGTGCTTAAATCTGATCCAAATGTCAGACATTGAATACTGACCAGTTCCTGAACTTCATTACAGTTTCATTAAAATAATTTGTTTTTCAGGGTAGAGATTACAAATATATAAACAACTTCTCTCAGCTCCGAAATACCCTGGTACCAGTGTCCCGAATTACACCCATTCCTAACCACAAGATAAAAGAAACGTTATCAATTTGCTAAACAAAATTTAAACTACACTTTAGGGAACAGGAAAGAAAATGTAAGAAATTGCTTATGAAAGCAAAAGGCACACTGGTCTCATTATAGTTCCCCATATGTATGTTCCTAATGCCATTTGAGATGCCCTAAGATGCCCTTTTGAAACTGCCAAATTTTACACAGGAACTATTGGAGACCCAAATATTTTGGAACAGCAGGATAACCTCAGGCAATCCAAATGACATTGGACACCTATGTTTAAACACCTGAGTCATATCATGTGTCAATACAGACGACAGAAACCAGACAGCAATTCAGCTGTTTAGCAGAGGGTCCTACTCCAGGGTCTTTCTGCAGGGTGAGCTGAAAAGCTCTCTAGATTTCACTGCAGTGACTACATCTACACTGAATGGGAACTGAGACACCTAACTCTGGCACATACACATAAGAAATGGTACTGAATATCACCCCATGCCTCATTCCTGACATCCTGATTTCTGTCCCTAGATGTTAGATTAGGATCACAAATCTGAGCTATCCCCATCAGGTTCCCACAGGATCAGAAGAGACCCTCTATCCGGGAAGAAAAGGGGCTCAAACACAAATGGAAAAGGGTCTCAATACAAATGGAAAACTAATGACATGCATGAGTTGGAGTCAAACAATTCATAACCAGCAGGTTACATTCATAACCAGCAGGTAGCAGAAAGCATGTCATCAAAAGAAAGCATAGGTGTACAAATCCGTTTTGGAGGCCAAGGATATGATTAGACAATAAATGTTATATCTCTGCTCCTCCCCCCTGCTCCTTGCCATACACTTCTGCCACTTCCTTGTATGAGTGTTGAAACCCTTGCGGTATCAGAGGAAGCTATTACCACAAAAGTAGCTCGCTAGCTAATTATCTTGTGCTGGGTTGTTTTACTGCCGAGCTGAGACAACGCAGGCCCACAAGAACAAATCACCAACAGCAGGCATACATGGACTGGGGTGGGGGTTGGTGGCGGAACAGTGGGACATTAGGCTGGTGTAGCCAAAATGTCCAGCTACATCCTGATTTGAAGCTGCTTTGAAAATGTTTTTTAAATGACACAAAATCCTTTGCACTACAAGCCAGGTATTCCTTATTTCACCCACAGAGGTCACTGCAGTCTTAGTAGACAATGACCATTGATTAGATGCATCACTTTTTTTTTTTTTCTCCTTTTTAACATCACTATTACGACAGCAAATTAAAAACGCATCCATAGTAAACACCACTGATTTTTTTTTTTCCAGAATTGTACAGGAGAACTATTACACCTTGAGAAACTTTTGAGACAAACATTTAAGATGCCCAAAAAGCTGAAAATGAAAAACACCTCAGTTAAGCACAGCAACTGCATCCGTTGTCTACACGTTAACACCACAGTTTTCTTTGTCCTTGTGGGAGAAGGCAAGATTTTAAAGAAGTATATCTTAATTAGCTAAGGAGAAGGCCCAATGGTTAGAGAGGCATGAGATAAAGTATGACCTCACTACTCTCTTCAGTCACCTAGTGCGAGGGTACAGAGGAGATGGTGATAGACATCTCTGAGGTACACGGTGGTAAGAGAAAAGGCAACATCCACAAGCTGCTACAAGGGAAATTCTCAATAGATGGTAGTGAAAAATATTTTCACTGTGAGAGTGGTCAAATATTGGAGCATGTTGTCCATTTTGTGAATTCTCTGTCCTTGGAGGTACACAAAACTCGTCTGAACAAGGTCCTGAGCAACCCAGCCTAGGCTTTCTCTGCTTTGAGCAGAGTCTTGGATGAGATGACCTCCAGGGTCCCTTCCAACCTGTGTGATTCTGCAATTCTCTGGTTCTGTGCTAAGAGGGATAGGAGAGAAGGAACAATGGAAAGGAAAAAAACAGCAAAATAAAGTCATAAGTTCTGCTTGTTCTTTGAGCAAGCCATTTCAGATCTCAAGTGACTTGATATGTACTCACATGAAGTGAGAAATACGTATTCTTGCAGCTGGGAACACCTTTTGTGGTGAGTCATCTTCAGGCATAAAACTATCTGGATAGGCAGAGCTAGTCTACACATTTCATGCCCCCGTGCTGCAAATGGCACTGTGCACACATGGTATATAAGAGTCAGGGAGCAGGACAGAGGGTACAAGAGACCCAAAGGTGTCTTAAATCTCAATGCACAAATCTCATCAGGTCTGTCTCTGTCCTACTGATATATGTTGCAAAGTCTAAGGGGACTTTCCAGAGGCTCTTAAATCAATTTTTTACCAAACAGAGGGGAAATTTTGAGTGATTTCCCAAATAGTTTTTGCTAGATGTCATAGGGCTTACAAAAATACTTTCCAATTGTTTCACTGTGTATGTATTTATAGATAAATAGATATAGCTATTTCAACCTCACACGTAATTGACATACACATATGGAAATGTAAAAGCAGACTCAGACACATTACATATCTCAAGTTGCGTCAAGACCCAAGGATTTTTAGAAAAATTTCCTTGGGCACATACTATCAGATTCATTTAAACCCATGCAAGAAAACCAAATGATAAATTTTTTGAAGTAGGCACTGTGATTTCAGATACATTTTTACACTGCCTACTGTGTTGGAACCCCGTTTTAGATGAGATGATGTGGCAATGCTGCTACAGAGATTTGAAATGTGAAAAAGTTAATCACTGATGCAAATATTAGGATGGTCAACGTAACTTTTGGAAAGGAAATACTGCCCCAAAGTGTACTTCTGTGTCCTGCCATCATCTTATTTCATGGAAACACAGCACCACAAAGTGGCTGAGGCTGTCAAAGCCCTCTGGAGGCCACCAGGCCCAAGCCCTGCTCCAGCAGGGCCACCCAGCGCAGGCTGCCCAGGCCCATCTCCAGGCAGCTTTTGAAGGCACCCAAGGAGGAGACCCCACAGCCTCTCTGGGCAGCCTGTGCCAGGCTCCGTCACCCGCACAGCACAGAAGTGCTCCTGGTGCTCAGAGGGAGCCTCCTGTGGACCAGTTTGTGCCCAGGGCCCCTGGCTCTGGCACTGGGCACCTCTGACAAGGGCCTGGCTCTGTCTTCTCTGCATCCTCTGCTCAGATGCACGTTGATAAGAGACTCCTCTTCTCCAGGCTGAACAGTCCCACCTATGAGTCTTCCCATAGGATATTCCACTCCTTTGATCATCTTAGTGGCCCTATGTTGGACTTTTTCCAGTATGTCCATGACTCTCTTGTACGGGGGGGTCCAGAACTGGACACAAAGCTCCAGGTGCAGCCTCACCAATGCTAAGTGGAGCAGAAGGATCACCTCTCTTCACCTACTAGCAATACTTCTTAGCATCTAAAGCATACTGCTGACTAATGTTCAAGTGTGTGTCCACCAGGACCTCCAGGTTCTTTTCTGCAGAGCTGCTTTCCAGCTGGGTGGCCCCCAGCCTTTACTGGTGCCTGGGGCTGTTCCTCCCCAGGTGCAGGACTCGAGCCTGCCAAAGTCCCTCTGGATGCCAGCACGGCCCTCTGATGAACCTGCCACTCCCCTCAGTTATGTGTTATCTGCAGATTTACTGAGGATGCACTCTACTCCAACATCCAGATCATAAATTAAGATATTAAACAGGACTGGACCCAGTACTGAGTCACAGTATTTTTCTTCTCTGTTTTCTCTTCTGAGAAATTATTTGGCTTAAACTGAAAAATACATTAGACCTTGGAGTCCTTCACTTAGTTCTGTGAGGACATTTGATTCTTGTCCACAGGTTCAGTTGCACATTAGAAGTCTGGTTATGCTCTGTTATTCCCTGAAGAGGAACTGGTAAAATGCAACTTCTCACTCTGATCATCAATGGATAAATCTTGTAAAAATCTAACTGTGGTATTTCAGTTGCTATTTAGATATTTCCTTCATATTGCTTGGCTTTTTTATTATTATTATTTTTTAAATCTGAATCCACTGAGCATCTTTCTAACTTTAACAACACTTGCATCAGCTCAAAGAGAACAGGGTTATTAAGAAAATTGAATTAATTCACACTGGATTAACCCACATAGCAAAAGACAATAGTAAAACCAGAGAAAAGTAATATTACACCATGTTTCTTACCTCCTGTAGTTTCGTTGTGGACCAGATAGCTTCGGTACATCAGCACTATTTCAATCCAGTGCTGGTAAATAAAAGCAGTGCACGAAAGGAATGCAAAGAGAATAGAAATGGCACCGCATAGTATGTATAAGAGAAACACTGTAGAAAGAAAATGGTCTGTCATAATTCATTCTTTTCAAAATAATGTTGACACTTAGATGAAAACATCAGTTCACAAATGGGGATAACCCTGCTCACAATCATCACTCTTGCCCCTCTGTCAACCCTTAGCAAAGTCAGGAATTCATTGAGCTGCAAATCTCAGCATAGTGTTTCAGTCCACCACTGGGGACCATGCTTAAATTGCACCTCCTTGATGGTGTGAAATGCCCATCTGTGATGAAAGGCACAGAGAAAATAGTCTGTGGTACACTCAACAGAGATGAAAGTAGTCATTTCTTGAGATGGAAAAGACGCAAATAGCTGCACACAGTGCCCCGCTGGAGACTTCCTGTGCCACCCCAGTGATGAATCTCCACTGTGAACTATGGTTCAAATCAGAGAGCAGTTTAATTTCCATAGTCATTCTGGTTTTGGCCTTTGCTTGAAAGGCTGACACATTCATATCAGTTATGGTAACTTCTCAGAAACACACACGCTAAAGACTGAGGGAACAAACAGAAACGTCCTATGAAAATCAAAGAATACTATTGCTTTCAGCAGCCACTCTGCCTCAGTTTAGTAGATTGCTTATTACTACTCAGAGATGCTGCTCTCCTCTTCCCCCTCCCACTTACTCTTCAGCTTCCACCTGGCTGCAGGAAGTCCCCATATATACCCATCCTTTTGAGCAATCATCAGAATCAGTGTTTCTGACAAATCAAACTTTTTCTATCCAGTTTCAAGAAACTGCTGTAGCTAGCTAAAAAGTCATTGACCATGTCAATGGAGAAGAAATCTGTAGCAGTGAGTAAATCAAAATATATCTATAAGGGCAAATAGTCCTCCATCTGGTTTTACCTCTCCGTTTTCTTTTCAGCTGGATCACAGCAGTAGCATTCCCCACAGAATTTTGAGCAAAGCACGTGAAGTTGCTTCTGAAGTCCATCTCAGAAACTTCCTCCAGTTTGGCAACATGAAGAAGTATGTGTCCCTTTAAACCTTTTGGATAAACACTAAAGAGAAAAAACATATATTTGCATGACACCTTCGCTATTTATTCACAAAATCCTCAAGACATTGAAAGAGGAGCTTAGCAACTTCTTCACATTCAGCTTTAAGTTTTAACAGAGACGCAATATTCTGATTTAGAACTTCCATTTGTTTTTTTCATCATAAGATCACACTAAAATCAAAGGTCTGCAGACTGAAAGGTTTATTCTTACTTCATCAACTCAGCAAAATATTTAAGTACTTGTTTAATGTTAAATATGTAGATGTTTTTGACTTCTAGAAGATTATTCGAATTTCTCTAACATTTTAAATATTCCCCCAGGGGAAATGCAGAGAAATGAAGCTCAAAAAAAGAGACAACTAGCTGGGAAAATAAAAATAAATAAATAAATAAATAACAGAGAGAGAGAGAGAAGCGCAATCTTTTTCACAGGTATAAAAAGCCCAAGGACAGGACAGGCAAACTGAAAAAGACAAAAATAAGGGACTGAAGTATAGAAAATGAAAAGGGAACAAAGGAATCCCTTTGAGGGTGGCAGGGAACAGATCTGTGTTTGCAACCTCTTGGGAATATTTAGGGTTTCTGAATCTCAGTGTTTCTCTTTGGAAGCCACAGTACAGGTGTCTCTGGGTCATCTGGAAGGTGCCACATGTCATGCCAGTGCTGGCCAGTATGCCAAAATGGCAATCTACTGTGGCCTTACTGCGCCCAAGAGGCTCACATGAGTATAGATATGAACCTGAGGATTCAACCTGTGCTGAAGATCTGTTGGGATTGTTTTATTTATTTGTGGTTTGGAAAAAAAAAATAAACAGAAATTGTATGCACAAAACTAAAAACTTGGTGAGATATATTTCAATGTGAGGCATTCAAAGGTTAGGAAAATCCAGAAGTTATCTCCTGTATTCTGAGATTGCAACTATCTCATGAATGGCTCTGTGTGCATGTGTGTGATACTACCATTTACTATGTTTTTCCCATGTGACTCCTATTAAGAACATGATTTTAGCAGTGACAGCAGGGCTTTTGCTTCCCCCAGTGCATGGAAAGATGACTCAGGGCGGTGTAGTAAAAGACATGCTTGCCTTATTGCCTCTACTACGTTCCTTCCCCAAGTTGGACACCACATAAGTGAATGAGACAAAGAAGCACAGGAAAGAAAGGGAGGTTGGGTTGTTCCAACTGACAGCAAGCTCAACATGAGCCAGCAGCGTGCCCTGGCATCCAAGAGGACAAACCCCATTTTGGGGTGCATTAAACACAGCACAGCCAGCTGGTCAAAAGAGGTGGTTCTCCTACTGGATTTAGTGTTGGTGCAGCCTCACCTTGAGCATTGTGTGCAGTTCTGGACTCCACAATATAAAAAGGACACTGAGGTACTTGGAAGTGGAGGGCAGCAAAGCAGGTAGAAGGGCTGGAAGGCATGTGTTGTGAGGAGGCTGAGGACACCTGGGCTGTCCAGCCTGGAGAAAGGAGGCTGAGAGGAGACCTCAGTGCTCTCTGAAGCGTCCTGAGGAGCGGAAGCGCAGAGGGAGGTGCCGGTCTCTGCTCCCTGGGCACCAGTGACAGGACACACAGGAATGGCACAGAGCCGTGCCAGGGGTGGGTCAGGCTGGGCATTAGGAAAGATTTCTTTCCTGTGAGGGTGGTCAAACACTGGAACAGGCTTCCTGGAGAGGTGGTTGATGCCCCATGCCTGCCAGTGTTCAAGAGGCAATTGGACAATGAATGCTCTTTTTAATATGCTCTAACTTTTGGTTAGCCCTGATGTGGTCAGGCAGTTGGACTTGATGATCTTTGCAGGTCACTTCCAACTGAACTATTCTATTCTATTCTATTCTACTCTACTCTACTCTACTCTACTCTACTCTACTCTACTCTATTCTACTCTAATTTCACAGGAAACCTTTCCCCCATGTGTCAATTCTCTGTGGGGTCTAGCCTTGTCAGGGAAGACTCCTTGCAGAGTCTAGAAATTCAGTTCTGCACACCCTTGGGCTGACTTGATAAATGCACATAGCTCAATAAACACACCCCAACTTCTGAAGCACAAAAATCTTTTACATGTCACAGAGAACTGGTCTAAAGCACTATGTCATTGGATCTGGTTTATTCCCCACTTGGAGACAGCTTTCAAAGAGAGAGGTGTGAATTGTTGAACAATTCTGCTAAACAGAAAGAGCACAGATGCTGAAACTGCCCATGAGCTAAAATTTTAAGAAGAAGAGTTAAGATTATGCAGAAAATTTGAGTTCTTGACTTTTGAAGATGTTGTTTTGAAGATATTGGACTTTGAAGATGTATTTCTGGATGTAAATGTGCTCATGGATAGACACAATTACATGTTGAAGGACAGAGCCTTATGAGTTTCCTTCAATAAAACTATGTATTAAAGCTGCTGTGGTAAAATTTTTACAGCTGCTGACAGTGTAATCACACTACTGTGTTTTGTTGTTGCTGTTGTTGTTGTTTTTCTACTTACCTTGTTTTCTGGTTCAGTTTCTCATTTATATTTTCTTTGTTGTTTCTTTGCCATGTTACACTCCTTATAGAACCTCTTTCAAACCCAAACTGTACTGGGCATTCCAGTTTAAGAGGCTTTCCTGGAAGAAATTAACACAGGAAAACCATGTATGAAGGTCACTGCAATATTCTTCCCTCGAATAGCCTGGGATCTGTAATAATATATAGTCCTGCCTTTAATATTCACAAAGACATGTATGAAGACAAAAAATGTATAGAAAATTCTCACACTCAAAGAGAACAAAGCTGTTTTATCAAGATCTGTCATCATCTCTAAATACCTCATTTAAACATTTTCTTTCACTTTCAGAGAAGGAATCAAAACTTACCTAGCTCTGCTTCAAGGAAAACCACTCCACTGGGATACAAAATATTTGGTGGATGGATAGTGTTTCTTGCTGCAGTTAACAAGAATATTATTAATATTCATCTTAATATTAATTATTAGTATTCTTCTTAATAAAATTATTGTCAATGCCAATGACCAGAGAAAATATTTTATGGATTTTTCTTTTTCAAATGCTAGATCAACTTTAGACACCTCAGTTCAAGAGGACGATCTATGGTTGCTGAAGTGTCTGAGAGTTCACAGATACAAAAGTTTTGACTACAAAATTTATGTAGCTACTTAAAGACTTGCTATCTCAGTTGCTCTGATACACTGCCATCTTACCTGAGCTGGGGAGCTCAGCACCTGTCCTGCACTTAAGGTTATTTAGGATTCATATATTTGTGGCCCCTTTGCAAGACCCCTGAGCGAACTTACTCCCACACCAGTCCCCTGCCAAGCCCCATTCCACACCCAGTAAGCATACATGCAGCATACTAACCCCTCATTCACACTGTAAATGCACAGCAAGGTTACTTCCATGAGTTTCTTCTCATACCATGAGTTTATTTTCAAAACAGAGGTTGTCAAAGGGCACAGACAATGACACCCACAGTTTGTGCAGTATGCTAGGCAATTACCCAGGCTGTGGGAAAACAGCCTGAAGGGGCTAAAATCCACACCTCTGATAATCTAGGAAAGTTCCATACTGCAGGAAATTGTGCCACAGAGACACTTATTTTTTATTTTTTTTTAACTAAGCTGCAGCAGAGAAATGTATGCAAAGTTCAGGTGGAGTATATATGTACACGGTAGTTTTCAAGTGTTTTTCTGACTGCTGTAAACTGAGGAACAAGAACTGAGAAACATAGTTCATTAGTTCATGTTCAGCCAGATCAGAATAAAAGCAGATATAGTCCATGCCTGGGACCTGTGATTGACTGGAGTGACAAAAGTGTCTAATAAGCGTGTCTTGCAGCACTCAATCACACACATCTGTAGAAAAGCATGGCTTTTTGACTGCACAACTTCTGTAGCCATCTCTGTTATCGAACTAAACAAAGGTGCCCTCTTTCCTGATACTGAGTCACTAACGTGCTCCCTTGCACAGTGCTGATGTTGCTCAACTGCACTCTGCCAGGCAATGTACAGACTGCACCTGAAGGACAGCAGAGGACAGTAAACATCATGGAAAAGGTCACCAGGATTTGGAGGAGAACACAGGGCCATGCCATATCACTGGACCATAAAGCTCTGTCCAGTTTTGTTTTGTAATCCAACCAAGGCCTAAAAGAACAGGTCGTGCAGGCATGCATGATGCTTTTCCCCAAACAGCATTCAACAACAAACAGCTTCATTGTTTGATTGCTCACAGGTCCCCTGTTTCCTCTGACATTAAAATATCACATGGAAGATGACAGTGATCCCACCAACATCACCTTCCTCATCATTGTCAAGAGAAAAAAAATGAAGTTCTCATTCATGTCACAAGAACAATTTTGTCACCTAACTGCAGAAGAGAATTCTCTAACTCCTACTTTCACACAAGCCTCTACTTTAAGATTGAGTGTAGTGGGTTTACGTGGCGAGGTTTTGGTAGTGGGGGCCATAGGGGTGACTTCTGTGAGAAGGATCTAGAAGCTGCCCCATGAATGATAAGGGCTCCGCTGCTGACCAGAGCTGAGCCAATAAGTGATGTTGTTTTGCGCCTCTGTGAGAGCATATTTAAGACAGGGAAAAAAAATGCTGTGCCACACAGCAGCTGGGAGAGTGAGAGGAGTGAGGAACAGCCTTGCAGGCATCAAGGTCAGTGAAGAAGGAGGGGGTGAGGTGCTCCAGGCGCCGGAGCAGAAGTCCCCTGCGGCCTGTGGTGAGGACCATGGTGAAGCAGGCTGTCCCCCTGCAGCCCATGGAGTACCACGGTGGAGCAGGGTTCCACGCTGCAGCCCGTGGAGGACACCACGGTGGAGCAGATGGACCTGCACCGACAGAGACTGCGGCCTGTGGAAGACCCCTGCCCGAGCAGATTCCGGGCCAGACCTGCAGCCCGTGGAGAGGAGCCCATGCAGGAGCAGGTGATCGGGCAGGAGCTGCTGCCCGTGGGGAATCCAGGTTGGAGCAGTTCGCTCCTGAGGGATGGACCCCGTGGTACGGACCCATATCTGGAGCAGTTCTTGAAGAGCTGCTGCCTGTGGGCAGCCCATGCCAGATCAGTTCGGCAAGGACTGCATCCTGTGGGAGGGACCCCACAGCACAGGGGACGAGAGTGACTGAGAAGGAGCGGCGAAGATGCGCTATAGACTGACCATAACCCCCATTCCCCCGTTCCCCTGGGCCACTCGGGGGGGGGAGGAGGTGGAAGAGGGTGGATGGGGGGGAAGGTGCTTTTGGTTTCTTTCCTTTGTTTCTCGCTTCTCTAGCTTGTTAGTAATAGGCAATAAATCTTACTATCTCCCTATGCTGAGTCTGTTTTGCCCGTCACGATAATGACTGCATGATCTCCCTGTCCTTATCTCAATCCTTGAGCCCTTTTCATCATATTTTCTCCCCGTTCCTCTTTGAGGAGGGGGAGTGAGAGAGCGGTTGTGGTGGAGCTCAGCCGCCCACCCGAGTAAAACCACTACATTGAGATACACTGCTTTTTGCCAGATTTGCCATACAGGATTAGCATTCTACCCTCCCGGTGTTCAAATACCTCTCTAACATTGCACATACTCTAAGTACATGGAGAACATTGGCACCAGTTGTGGTTTCATGAATTCTACTCACAGATTGAGAGATTTAAAACCTTGTTTTTTTCAGAACAAGAGCCTGAACAAAAAGACATAAGTTGGGTAGTAGAAAATGGGGGAAACATTTTATTTGAGGCATTTCATTCTTAGTTACTATATTACTCACCAATGACTTCTACTGTAACTGCTGTTCTCATTGTCCATTTTGTAGTATTGTCAAATAGAGTGTAATCACATACATATATGCCAGCATCTTCGTCATAGGTTGGATTCAAATAGATTTCATTATGCTTTAGCTTTAGGCTTTTTCTGTTTTCCCTGTGTTTTACTCGATGACCATCCTAACGAGAAGAAAAGAATATCAGGGAATTAGATGTCCTTTTGTTGTTGTTGCTGCTGTTAAATTAATTTTATTTTAAGGCACTTGGATGGGATTGCCATGACAGCATGGCTAAGCCAAACTGTTTCCATTGAAACCTCAAAAAAAATTTATTAGCAGTCTGAGTACTTTTGCAAGTTACATTAATAAAACATATGGCCTATAGTATGTGGATATCATTGCTTGTAAAATAAAAAAGAAAAAAAAAGAAAGAAAAATCTTTAACAGTTGTAGCACATTAGAGAAATATGAAATCATGAACCTAATATAAATAAAATTCATGTTACCAAAGAGACAAGAAAATGATCAATATTTTATTTATTGACAGACTATCTTATTTTGTAAATAAATGATTTTGAAACTAGCTTCACATTCTTTTCTGATAAGAAGATTATGGTCTGGTATTGTTTGAGGTTGATAATACTGTCACTATGTTCAAAAGAAAGAATGCTTTTTTTTTTTTTTTGAAAAGCATCCCTATTTTTCACAGTTTAGTTTAGGCAAAATCTCTAGGTCATACCTCATTTAAAACTTAAATATAAGTGAAGAGTAAAGAGTAACTTTGACTAGATGAACATTCTACTTGATAGAATAAATACTGTAAATAAATCAAGATAGTAAAATACACTACTGAATTTTCAGTCATATTCATTTGCATATATAGTACAAGTTTAGATAATATATTACAGTTCTTATAAACAAAGCAGGAATAAATTTTAGCTTGCAAGTATTTTAAGTTAGTTGAAAAAGATTAAGTCAATGATTTTCCAGTGGACTACTATTTCACTAAAAACAACAGTCCTGGAAAGAACAATCTGAAACATTAATCTTGAAATTCTTTTGTTTGTAACAAAGCCACTTTTTTTTTCATATATTTGACATTTTCATAATTTATGATGTCAAAACAAAACTTTCAAAGTTTAAATTTCAAGCACGTCAATTTTGTAAATAACTTATTTTGATTCTCAATTGCTTCAATTAGTTGAAAAGAAAGCATTTCTAGACTTCTGTTTCATGGAATAATGTTGCAGGTGTCACCAATTCCATCAAAACTCTTCCTTACAGACTTGATAGACATTAATTCAAGGTTTTTCTTTTGGGCTGAACACCTCAGTCTGCGTTGTCTGTCACAGAAGACGTTCAAGAGCCTACGGCACATGAGTATCAACCAGGCCTAACCCTGTACCTCCACTGAGCTTTTTCAAATGCTTAAGAGAATGACTCTTACCTTGTACCATTTTACATCTGGCTTTCTTATATGGCTGTAGCATTTTGTCCCAGGACAAGCTATGGAATTCCCATTGCCAGCAAGAAGATACAGCGTATTTGTGTCGTAATCCAAACATTTTGCCTCCTTTTTTGTTTGAACCTCCAGAACAATTTTAAGACATGGAATTTTTTCCCTGAGTGATGTATAAAAAAATTAATATTTTAATACATAAAACAAACAAACAAGAAAACCCCAGCCAAACAAAATATATTAATTCTTACACAGAAAGATGAGCCTTTTGCCCCATTACATACCGTATCATACAGATGTAGATTCCAGAAGCGCTGTCCCTTACTGGTTTAAACCAAAGTGCATCCCCTTGCAGAGCAAGGTTAGTGCTTTCCCTGATAGCTTTCAGATGCTCTTTGTCTTTCTGATGCCAGAACCATTTCACCTCATGTTTTACAGGTGAATTTTTATAAATGTTGGTGGCTTCTTCACCTGGTAAAGCGCATTGTAAAACAAACTCCTTATCACTAATAGTGCGATACCATAATTGAGGCTTTGCACGGAAACACCCTGAAAAGCAGGAAAATAAAATATAAGTACCACCTGAAAAGAACACACAGCACTCATGTTAAAAAAAAAAAAAAAAAAAAAAGAGAGAGAGGGATACTGAAATACTGAAAAAATACAGTTTTGCTTTTCTTCATAGTAAATATTTTTTATGTAACCGTTTTATGTGACCGCTCAGCTAATGACCAACTTTGATTTTCTTAAACAAAGAATTGGTCAAAGATTTCAAACACTTAATCAAAAGCTGTCAAATGTTTATTATGCCGTTTTCAGACATCTAATATGAAAATAGTTTAAGATTTTTCAGCAAACCAAAGATTTTCACATGGGTGCTAACCTGTTAAACCTCAGCTCTGTAGGAAAGCCAAAGCTCTCCTGGTTTCCCTCATATTAATGTAGGAGAGACTGATGTAAACCTGAAAAAGCAGAGCCTGCCTGCCTCACTCCCTAGTGAAGATGAGACTGACAAACATTTCATTATCCTATCATTGCTTTCAAATTTTTCTCCTTGTACATTACAGTTACCGTCTCTAAAGCTAAAAGATATTTTGGATTCTGAAAGCTGTGGTCACACATCCTAACCCCCAATTCTCAATTCTCTAAAGGCTCACCAACCTTGCTGCATAACTCCTCCTGCTAGTCAGGATGTGGTAACCCTTGAAAGCAGGAGGATGGCATGATTTCACTTCAGCAGAAGGGAGCACATGAATTCTTCAGTTCCTCGCCTGCCCGTCTGAGAGTTTCTTTGCAGTTTTGGTTTCTCTCTGCAAACCGAATTTGATCGAGCTCTTCCAGACAGATTGTGTGGGTGGGAGACTTTGAAATATCAGTCTCACTCTTCATTTCTCTTTCACCTCCCACTTGCTTGGAACAGCTGCTGGAGACTTCAAGGAGTCATGAAAGCAATTCATTTGCTCCATTCAGTTATAAGAAATTCTCCTTTATATTTGCCCTTTCGTTTTCATTGGGGAACTGAATTTTGCACTCTATGTAGGGTCAACTGAACTGTACTACCAACACTTAAAAAGGCTTCAGAAAGGCTAAAAAGCAGATATTTGCCTGAAACAGCATTAACAGGTGCAGGAAAAACTCATGAAGGCATGGCAAAATGTACACCCACTTTTCTAAGTTGTCATCAAGCACCACGAACACCAAAAACAAACACCCCACCAAAGCAGACTCTTACCTGGCAAATTAATCTCTCTAACTTCTGCTCCAGTGACAAACAATGCTAGAATCCAACAAAAAGTGAGCATTATTTTCTTTATCAATTTCGGTTGATATTCTGAGACATTTTCTTTAAGAATCATCTTGCTTTCTGTAAAAGAGGAAAACAGACATTTGTTGCAAATAACAATCCAATAAGATAGATAGGTAAATATGTATCTCACGTAGCTGTACAAACATTAGCAGACAATATTTCCAAAATATTGTGTGTTTTAAAAATGGGGTTTGCAGCACTCTTCCTGCTCAAGCTATTACATGCAAGTTTAGGATAGATGGTATTCAAGAATACACAACAACCTCTTTAAATACACCATGCCTACAGTTGCTTACAGCTGTATTTCTGGGTTGTACCGACAGCAATGCAGAATTGCCTGCCTGGAGTGGAAATGCAGTTTTTTCAGCAGCTGTTGCTGTTACAAGAGGAACCTGTCCCCTAAAGTGGGTGATAACATACCAGATAATGAGATCAGCCTTTAGTTAGTGATAACTATCAGCGAGAAAGCTGTAAGTGGCACCAAGACCCATGGAGTTCTGTTGCAACTTAAGGCCAATAGCCCCAGAGTGGTTTCCTCTGGGATTAAACCAAATCAGAAGGCATGCTTATAGCTGCAAATGGCACATGTCATGGGGCAGGCTGTCCAGCATTCATCTTCAATTACCTTAAATTAGGTATTTAGTAAGAACATATCCAGTGTCTGTGACTGACATGTCTGGACTGCCTGACTCAGGATCTCAGTGAGTAAAGGCTATGTCCTTTGCTGATGTTCACATTGTGCAAATGAGACCTCAAGTACTTTTTCTTCAAGTACTTTTTCTTTGTTTATTGGTCTATAGAGTGACTCTGCATTTGCACACCTGCCAGAGAGGCATTGAGTCAGCCCAAGGGCAAAAAGGAAAAGGTCAGGCAAGGGCCAGTCCCTACTCTGTTGGCACCTCATGCAAATCAGACTTGACTCAGGCAGGCAGCAAGAGATTATCCAGTGCACACTGAGCGGGCAACCTAGGAGAGGAAAATTCCCACTCTACGTTTTCTCAGGCAGCTGTTCTTTGTACAGAGGAGCACTTTAATCACTGTTCTGTTCAGCATGTCTCTATTCCCTACAAGTGAATGGAATGATCTATTTTCACACTCAGAGGTCATATAGGGTAGGTTAATTTGCTTGTCTTGCCCCATACTGGTATTTTCTTACACATTGGCTGCTGCCAACTGTCATCACCCCGTACACATTTTATAATCATCCTGAAACTTCAAGCCAATATGTAAGTCTGAATAAAGAGAGAGAGTTTCACTGGGTGAAAAACCTTCTAAACTTTTGAAAGACTGTCTTATCCACTGCAAAAGGATTAATGGATCCTGGCTCTTTTGAATCTGGATTTAAGACAACCACAAAGATCTCTCTCAAGGTACCCATTAGTGCTGCATCTGGACATATTCACACTGCATAAAACAAAAGATAATGCTTTCAGTTATGTCACCCCCCAGCCCACATGGCAAAGGCATACTGGTGCTGGTAGCAATCAGAACCCAAAGGCCTTGTGTGCGATTCAGACTGGATTCCCTAGAGCAAGTGAGCTGATGCAGTGTGTCACTATTACCAAACAGGGAAGGTCTCATCTGCTGTTCTGTCCTCCCGCTTCCAACTCCCTTGACCCCAAACAAATGGTCCAACCCCTGTCCAGTGACAGTTTGGGTTCTCTTTGGTGACTCAGTTCAACTTTCTGAGCCACCAGAAACTATTTGAGGAGTGCCTGACCTGATACAAGATAAGCTGTGGGACTGTTGACTCTGTTGACTGTTGACTGTGACTACCCGTTTGTCTGTGTTCAGGGACTAGCAGCCTATAAGTAGCAAAATTATATTAAGTGGCCATTCACAAAACATTTAATAATGCCACTGACATATAATGTCTCCAGTTTACTGCCATGCTAACAATCTGCTCTTCAAGTTCAAAGGGTCATCATGAAGGAGGAAGAAGTGGGAAAGGGAAGGATTGCTAATTAATTTAGTAGCTTCAGTTAACAATCTGTATAATTCTCTGTTGTATTTTGCTAGCCATGGAAAGACACACCACTGCAAAATTTTTGGGCTAATTTACCGCACTTTTGTTAGAGAGCTGCAGAGCCTTCGCATTTTTATAGTGCTTGCAAAATCATTACAAGACGTGAAATTAAGAAGTGTGGTCTTGCAAAAGTATTTGACGAGAAGAAGGAAATTCACAGCTGAAGCAAACAACAATTACCAAAGGAAAGGGTTACGTGAAATAGTAAATGACCATCCATGTGTATTTGCACTTCAGGTGGACTCAATGTGATTCAGTGACTCAAAATATTCAGTGACTTGCTTTTATCTTGGTCAGTATCTGCCAGAAAAAGAAAGCAGCCTTTCCCTGGGCAACTTATTAAAGAGTCTCTCTGCCTTCTGCCATGTGTGCGCCCCTATTATCATATCCTTAGTCCAGCAATTTAGTATGTCATTTCACTGGAAAGTAACTTATATGCAAATGAGTCTAATGTGGTCTTAACATGGTAAAACAATGTAAGAGCGAAGAACAAGAACTGTCTTATTTTGCCTATGTTTAAACTCCTTCAGGACTCTCACAAGGAAATGATAAATCTCCGTTTGACAGCATTTGATGTGCATTTACATAAAATATAAGAAAAAAGAAATCAAAATCCTGAGAGCGGCACAAAATTTCACAGTATCTCTGAAATTTATTAAAAATCATCAAACAACTATCTTACGTCTAATATTCTGATGAAAGTTACTTCAGACTCGGAGCTTCCAATTTCTGTGAGTTGTTTTGGATTTACATCCAAAAAAAAAAGGCAAAGATAATCTAATTATAAGAGCAAGATTACAAATAGTCACACAGGAGAAGAAAAATAGGTTCACCATGCCTATGAAACAAAAAATACTCTGATGAAACTACTTACTAAGGAACCACTGCTTTGCCAAAGTAATTAAAACCAATTTACTTTAAAATGCATATTTAAAGACAATAAAAACAACTCATTTGTCAAGCAGGTAGGGGGAGGACTTAAATTTGAAGCTAAAAGCTAATTAAAAAAAGAAATTATCTGAAAATCTTACCTGCACATCCTACACTACACGATACAAATTGTGGTTAGCTTTAGCTGAACACTGTTGAGTTGTTTCCTTTACAGGAATTTCCTCTACCTCAGTGTCATCATCCCTTCCTTTTTCAGTTTAGGTGCACTAGGTTCAAAGTTTCCGGGTAATTTTCTTGTAAAAAGATCGGGGAAAAAAAATGCCTCTAGTAAGAGATCTAAGCATTCTGAGTTTTAAAATCTTTTACTTGCTTTGTGTCAAAAATGCATTGGACTTTTTAGTTTGCTTCATTTAAGAGCAGAAAGGGTAAAAGATTTTTTTTTTTTTTCCCAAATGCTGCTACTGGATGGTTCATAAAAGTGTGTAATATCAATAATCTGCAAGCTAGCCAATGCACAATATACAACACAGATCAATATTCACTATAACAGGCAAGTTCTCCCTGCCTGTAGTCTCTTTCCACATGCACTGCAAGCAGGCATTATACGAGGGCTACTACTTTCTTTCTGTGCCCTCACAGTTTAGCCTTGTTGGCTACCTTAGTGGGGCTTTGGTAGGAGAAAAAATGAATAGTGACAGCTGCCTGTGACTTCCCCATTGGACTGGCAAGGCAGGCAGAGCCTTTCAGCATATACAGTCCCAGAGAGTCCAGCCCCTCTTCCGGGCTTCCTGTATGGACATGAAACCCTTAAATGACAGTTTGCACAGTGACTCTAAATACAAAAAGACGTCTGACAGCACTTTCTTATTAATTCATTACAGTTCTCCCCATTTCAATAGAGGTCATGTGGATACACAGGTCCCTCAGATTGCACCAGATATTTCAAGATCAGTAGGACTTGTTTCTCCTTCCCTGGTGAGATCACTCTCTTTACTGCGGACTGAGGCAATTACTCTATTTCATTCAGGGTCCATAGGAAGAAGCTAGGAAAGGATTTTTGCTGTATAGCAAGTGAACTCAGCATTGCCTATGTTCATGTACATATTCCTTTAGGCAATGTCCAGTATTAATATTTGGCTATGTTGGGTTCTGAGCATTTGGAGATATAGGATGTGTATTCTCAGATTCAACCATGTGTTTATCCCTTTGCTCCTTCCCAAACGGAGCCCACTGATTATTACGCTTGCTGACTGTCTCCTCAAATACCTTCAGTATTTTGTCCCAATACAAAGTATATCTTTGGTTTACAAGTTACAGAACACTCCAATGTATCTTTGTAAGTTTCAGTATAAAGAGTTAAGGCTTTTGAAGGTGTCTTTTCTGACTATGGAAAAATAATAATAATAAGTTTACTTATCTTTCCCCTTCAAGGAATTATGGAGTGCAACATAAACAAAGTCAAGACTTCAGATTGTTGGAAAGAGAAGATGGATTTTTCCCAAAGACACACCTTACAAAGATAAATACGCTTCATTCTTTTCAAGTGCTCATTGTAGTACTCTCTAGGTAATATGTTTATTAAATAAATTCTAAAACAATTAATAGGTCAGTCCAATTACTAGAGCAGGATACGACAGTAGCACGAGTCACATACAATTTTGAAAGTCATGCTGCCAGAACCACACCAGATTAAAATGTTAAGTAGAATCAAATATTTGACTGAGTCTCTGCCCCAATTCACCCGTCCTCTTTTGTAAAAGTAATATATATGCTAATAAAGCAGTCTCACACAATGTACTTCCCAGGCTCCTATTTTCGCATTGCACGTTTACAAAAGAGAAGGTAAAAGACCAGTCCAGAACTTCCTCTCTGCATCCTCTCCCCTCACGCACTCGCTCACTCATTCAGCATACTTTATGCTACAGCTACAGGAAATTGCAGGCTCCATTCTCAGGAATGTCTTCCCAGCCCTGTGGAAAGTCAAGGTAGGGGGTCCATGTCCTACCTTGTCCATCTCACTTTTGCTCAAGCATTTTGTCAGCCAAGAAGCAGGAGGGGAAATGTACCATCTCAGTATGTAGTCTTGTACTAGTGGGAGGAATTAATTCTCTTTAGTTTTCTGGTACTATTCTGGCTTAACACATTCACACATACATCCTCCCCTCCCCAGCTATGGTTAACACTGAATAGGTAAGAAAATTTCCACTCCAATTATTTTCTACACTGAGTCGGTGGTGTTGGTTCTGCTATCACAGGAGGTGTTGAACAATATCTAAACATGAACTTCTGTCCGGTTTGTACTAGTTTATACAGTCAGTGGAATGGCATGTTGTCAAGTGTGGCTTATGGAGCAGTAAGGTAATTCACCTATTACTCCCCTGGGAAATAAGGGAAGGTCTTGTTACTTAGCACAAATCTGCTGCACTACAGTACAGTCTGTCTTGGGCATTAGGGTGTAATAATACCAGTGCCACATGGAGGTACTAATAACTGAATAGACCGCTTGCAAACACAGAAAAGAGCAAAGAAAATGCTCATGACTCAGACCTTCAAAACCTTTTCACTCTTACAATCTTTATCACTGTTAATTTGGAAAGATTGCCTAGTACTTCAAATTCAATAGCAATCCCTTCTTGACTTTCTTGGTAGTCTAGTCCACTTACTGGAAGCCAAGAAACATAAACCCAAGACAGATGACCACCACCGTATTATGAGTTTTCCTTTTCTAAACTCACTGTCACTTTTAAATTTGCACAGTAGTTTTTTGTTGTTGTTTAACTAAAAGTCAGATTCATACAGCTTTACAAACAGTTTTGGATCCTCTTACGGAACAGCATTCCTTCACCATAGTCAAAAAAATCCAACCAGCTACAATTTTCTTGCAATATATAGTCAACAGTTTTGTAGCCACATATTGAAATAATGTCTCCAGCAAATGACTGAAACTGATTTAACTATGGAAGTTGTCAAAAAAATTAGAACAATAAACTGTGAATTTATTTGATTGTCTTCCATAAATACTTTAAGCCATCAAAGTACTGAACTTTATTACTTTTGTGTTTGATAGGTAATAATAAATATATTACACTGGACTGTTGTGTATCTCACTGATGTACATGCTATATCCCAGTAACAGAGGCCAGACAGAAGACCAAACAATGCAATCTAAAAGACAAGACCCTGTAATGAGATGATTATATATTTAGTGAAACTCAAAAATGAGACTATTGTGGTCTATCTGCAGCTGCTGTCACTGAAGTTCAGGAATTTGCATTATTGAACCACAGGAAGCTGTCATGAGTTGATCAAAACTGGAACAGATTCTAGTGGGGCCTTTTTTTCAATTTTGTATCTTATGTAACTTGTGGCTGTTGCAGAAAGCTTAGTAAATACCGTTTCACTCAGGCACCATATTTAATTATAGCCACTAAACCAGAAAAGTATTTCCCAAAAATGCAATCACATTTTCTGTTTCAAAACACTGAACACTTTATAACTACGTCACAAGCATAACACTAGAAAGGCAATGTTTCAAAAAGTGTATTAAATAAACATGAGATTTAATGAGTTAAAAGTTGCCTCTTCCATGCAAGCTCATTTCTAAGTATTTTCTAAGATTTATTTATTTTTATTATTATTATTATCATTATTATTTTTACTTTCACCAAGAAAGCATGATTGAAAAGGATGACTTTAATATATAAGCACAGTTTTAGAGTACTCTTCCTGGCTAGACTCATGTCTGCCAATCTTTACTTTCTTGCCACTTTTTATGGCATTTAATGAACCCAGGAATCAATCTATCAACTTCTGGATGTGACACTTAAAATTCTGGACCTTCCTGCACAAATCAATTGCGTATTTCCTCTAGGTCCTGACATGTCCAGCATACAGTAACCTTGCCCTGCACATGCAATAGGCATGTGCCCACAGTGTGTCGCCATGTTGGACACCTCATTTTTGATCTGACTGCAAAATTTCTATTTAGTTTCTAGCTTGGTAAACGTGCTACTGACAAATTACTTCTGCACACATCTTCACTTGTTCTGCAACATAACCAGCAAATCTTCTACCAGGACTCTTGCAGTTCCCTATGTCCTCCAGCGCTTCTGCAAACCTCCTGCTTTCTTTACAATCTGAAGACAGGTGGAAGAGATAGGATTTGTCCTGAAGCTTGGATACAGAATGACATATTCTACCTCTCATCATATGTATGTAAAGAATGCAGATGACAACAGAGAAACAGAAGTGTTTATAGGAAAAAAAAATACTTATGGATATGGAACTATATGTAGCGTCCATTTGGAGGTACCTCACTTCCATGCAGACTCGAGTCTCTCCAGACTTGGTACAGACACTGACGGTAGCCACACAGGGTAGGGCTCATGGACAACTTAACATTTATAAACCTTCTATATTTCTAGGCCCTTACACAGTGCTACACTATAATACTGGTACTATATATGATAGCCTCAACTTTTCCCTACATATAAGTTAAAACTATCAATGGACAAGAAAACTTTGAACCCCCCCCCCTTTTTTTTTCTTGCCTGTATTGTGTTTGATAGACAATAGTCAAACAGGAATGATAGTCAAACAAAAAAAGGCAGATTATGTTCTCACAGTCAGTATCATGTTGTAGTATGCACAAGAAAGACAAGAATCTTCAAGACTGCTGTCTTACAATAGATCTCCCATTACTGATCCCATCTGCATCCTTCTTTAGGAAATTAATTATTCCAAAAACTTGGTTGGATTAGGTTTGGGTTTTTTTTTATTTTTATTTTCATTTTTATTTTTATTTTTTTACAGTACAAAAGAGAGATTTTTTGCTCGTGGAGAGCAGGTCTAGCCATATTTTTGCTTCTTGCATTATTTTTCTTATTAGAAGTACAATTTTTGACACTTACTGCTGTCTAATGGCAGCAAAAACAGAAGCCACTGTTGCGTGGAGGGGGAAATAAAGTTTTATTAAGAGCAAAAAATGTAACAGAAATGCTACAGAAATCACTGAAATGACCCATTACTTCCAACCAACTATCATGTGAAGTCACTTGTAAATTGACATATACATGATTAGGCAAATCAGCACAACTACAGTCTATAAAAGTCACATTAGCAGCTTCTTTTCTCTAGAGATTGGCAAACAGAAAGCAGGTATTTCCAAGCCCTGGTTAAAGTCAGTAATTCTGGATATAAGAGCACTAAGAACAACATCTGGCATTAACATAGACTTAATTTCCTTTGTCTCCTTTTATCAAGGCGTGGGCAGATGAGTATTAGCTATATCACCTCTCCAAGCTGAGGTGGGGGAGTTCACAGAAAATCCAATCTTGCTTTATAATAGCTGATTCTCTTAGAGGGCAGGCTCAGTCCAGAGCTTTAAATAAACTCTGTGCACTCTTCATATTCACATTTGACAATTTATGTTGTTAGGCAATGTGTTGATGACAACATATGAAAAACAATGTGGCTGAGGAGCAAATGTAACATATTGGTTAAGTACCAGGAAGGTTACCACCATTTCTGTTAGTTTTATGGCCAAGGAATGGAAATGCACAGTACAACCACTGGCATTTCTGAAGTAGGGGCAATCATTAGTCCTGCTGAAAAATGTTAAAAAGGAAACATATTAAATGTTAAAACAGGAAACACTGGTGGAAAAGAACTGAACTTTGAGAAAGATTTAGAAATATAAAGGCACACTTATCACACAGTAGAAACCCTCTTTGGTAAAAGCTTAAGGCAGAGGAAGGCTTTTGCCTAAGTACCACAGCTTGACAGCTCTTTAGTTGCATGACAGAAATAGGGAGACCTCTTGGAGCTGATATGAAGGACACCAAAAATGCTTGTCTTATTCCTCTATTCCTTCTCATTTGTGTGATTAGGGGATATTTGAAAAACAACAAGGTATTTCATTCTCATAAATCCTGAGACAGTTGGAACATCCATTACTACAACTGTATTCTCAAGAGCACCAAGAAGATAACAGAGCTGCATGAATTAAGTGTCAGTATCAAAGATATATCTCCTCAGAACTAGCATTAGTTGAATACAAGACAGTGATGAGAGTGGGATGAGCCTTGATGGTCTCCTAGCAAAGTGACTGAAGTTCTTCCAAAATAATTTTCCAATACTTGTTCCCTATTGGTATTAGGAGGAAATAGGTTCCATTGTTTCCAGGAACTTATGTGTCCGATTGTCATCTTCTGCCAGGCAGCTAATAGTGACAGAGTATGATCATGATTTTGAATGGCATTGCTAGGTTTATTATTGAAAATAATGCTAGGTACTAATGTTCTAAAGGGTTAGGAATAGATGTATGTATACTGAAGAGCTCATTTTTGCATAAATCCTCTGCAGCTCTCAGCTGAAGGTAGCTCAGGATATGATGTAGATATTGGTGTCCATGGACAAAGTACTATTAGCTCTATCCCATTCCTCTCTTCTCTCTGCCAAAATGACAATTTACAGTATTCTCAGCTAAATTAGAGGATGAAAGCAGACTTTACCATTACTCCAAATCACTGCCACTTAGCTTGTCTAGACCACACACAACTCAGGAGTGAATGCAGTTAGCCTGACTAAACGTCTGATTCCTTCTATCCTTCCTTGTCTCCCTTTTCACTTGACTTTTCTGCTCAATGTTGCCTAAACCCTATATGCCAAGCTCCCTAGGGCAGGAGCCATTTGGGTCAGAACCCAAGCAGGATTCTTAGGAAATACCAAAACACAAAACTGAGAGTATCTAAATCATAATACTTTGTAAATACTGATAAATTCATTGAGGGGTCTCAACAAGTATGCAAGTATAACTAACGTCATTCTGCAAGAAGGAAAATGTGAAACCAAAAGATTATGTGTTGTTCTTGGTGCCAGGTGTTAAGACCTATGCAGAATCAGAGTTCAGCTCCTTGTGTAGACTACTGAGGAAACTGTCTCTGGAATAGCATTTAGCACTGGAATTAACAACATCTTAGCCACTGTGACATTTCTTATATTCTTCTTATATCTCAGACTTGGCCTCTTATGAGCACTGTCTCCCAAAAATAAGCACAGTTTGTGTTTTCTATTTGAATTTAGCAAAACTGACAATTTTCTGCAGCATCTTCCGTCTCCATAATTGCTATATGACTGCATTACAGTCACAGCCCCCAGTCCATGGTTGAGTCCCTTCTGAGCCTAGATCTAGATTGTTACAGTGCCCTTTGGTGTTTGACTTGGTAGGTCTCGCTGGCATCAGGTACCGAAGGTTCTTCCAAAACCTGGAATTCACGGGAAGAGATTTATCCTTTTTCCACTTCACAACCCTCTTTGATGGTAAAAGAGACAGTGATTCTGGCAAGAAATTGTAGTCACTTATAGGCATATATTCAATTAATATGATCTTAGTTTTCCTTTCAACTAGTGCTTTATGTAGTCCACTCTCAAGTTCATATATGGCTGTGTCAGAAATGTAGTTTTGGCTCAGTACAATGATTAATCTTCGACTTTTATCAATGAATGAATGGATATCATCAACAACAGCTGCAAATTAAAGATAAATGTGTTATTAAACTAAATTGAAAGGACAGGCATTGAATTGATTTCCTTTAACAATTGCGCATGTACCAAAAATGTTCCCCTTTTGAAGTGACAGCAAGGAAACATCCTGCCCTTAAGAGATTAATGTGCATTACAGATCATGAGTCTGCAAAAATGAATTCTCACAGGGCCAAAGCTTGTTCTCTGGGACAGATAAAAAAATACAGTCTCCAGCTACCTGAGACAGCTGTCTGTCAGTAGTCACATGGACTGAAGGTGACAGCAAAATTTATTCTTCCTCCAGCCAGATGTCTCTTTGGTCTTTCATAATGGACACCATTAGAGAGATTCCACACAAAGTCACCAGCAGCCACCTGAATATTCAGTAAATCTCAGTTTACTCCTTCCTTTATTTCACTGAATCCCCAAATCTATTGCCAGTAATCCAAGGCTGAGAAGACCATCATGTGATGACAGAATGAGTTCCGAATCCGTCTCCACAACCATGCGACAATGAGATCTACAGAGACAACAGGTCTAGAAAACATGCCTTGTAGGGACAGAGAAAGCAAACTGTAGTAGTAACACAATGAATAGAAAACAGAGAGGAGAAGGAGGCTGGCAAGGGTATTGCAATATACCAATGGCTCCTGTAAATAGAGGGAAACAATCTGTTTTCCATATTCACAGTGGATCAAACCAGAGAAAAGGAAATAAGCTACAACTGCTGCAAGGAAGAATCAGACTGAACACTTAGAAAAGCCTTTTTTAATTCTCAAAATGGATTGGAAAAGTTGTTGTATCTCTCTCAGGTTAGAAGAACATGTCAGGAAAGGACACATGAAGAGAAGATCCTGCCTTAGGAAGGAGGGTGATTAAGCTTATTGCTCTGTGTTTTTAACAAGGAAATCCAATTCTCCAAATAGGCCTTCAAACTAAATGGAATCCCCCAGTATCTTTTTTTTTTCTTTTTTTTAAGGATCTGTAAAAGGCCATTAGTAATACAGGGAAAAAAAATGCCATGTTCTCATGTATATTTTCTTACCCCTATGGCTCCCACTGCATTCACAACATGCTATCAACTGCCAGACTGAAGACACAGACAAACATATGAGTTACCTGAGGATCTGAGTAACAGAACCATCAACTGCTCAGTGCAGTAAGCATGAGTTCAGACATAGATGCCTGCCCTCAGCAAAAGCAGAGCAAGAGTGCTATTACCATGAAGCACATTACATTCTCTGTGTTCTCACCCTTTCTCCATGATAGCTTTTTCACCTTATCTTGAATGTGTAATTAAAGGTATGTGTGCATGTATATATGAATTCATAAAAATATATAAAATGTATAAAATGTGTTTATGCTGTCTTTGCATGCAAACACAGCCTAGATAAAATGAATATGTAGCATTTCAATGCAAAGAACTTCTGTCAGATTTCCTTCTCATTGCAGACGTTTATATATTCATGAAAAGGATGTGTCTATTTAATGACAAGAATAATCAATACACTTACCTCCTCCAGGAGAGACATCTCTCTCAAATATACATAACTTGTACCCAAAATTTTCTTCTAGTATCATTGGTAATATCTTCAAAGCAAATTCTCTCTCTTCTTCACTAGTAGAAGCACAGTCTTTCAGATAAGACACAAAAGCATCATATTCTTTTCCATCTGGAAAGAAATCACCAATTTTTGTCTTGTTGGCAACGGTTAGAAATACAGTATCTGATCCACCATTCTGGCTTACAAAATTATTGTCTCAGTATCAAAGCATCCAGAAACATCTTCCTTATTACAGACTAGTATGCTCAACGTGTCTGCAACTTGATAAGAAAGTTACATAAGTTCTATTGCCCATTTTCACAATTATTTTACCTTTCATCTAATGCTACCAAGTAGTTCTGTAGAACAGGTACTGAAAAAATAAGCTAGTTTATTATTTTAATGACTTAGAGTTATAAGAATATACTGTGTCTGGTCATATATTGGCCAGTAATTTATAAACATAAAATCCAAGTAAGACCAATTTAGAAACCAGGCTTACCACATTAAGCAGTCCAGGCTTACCACATTAAGCAATCTCTAATTGAAACTTGCAACAAAACTGTCTGGATTGATACAATAACACACATAGTTTTGAATCATAAACTATGCTTCTTCCCTAGCATGAATGGAAAAATAAATAATCCTGGCAGGCATAAATGACATTCACCCATTACTGAGAGAACTCCAACCACTGCAGCTCATTCAAGGTATATTCAAGCAGATTTAGAGACTGAGGAGGTCTAAGGAAATCAGGTACACATACACAGCAAGGTTTTTTTCACTACAATTCTCAGAAACACAGTCACAGAGTGAAAATTATACCCAGAGTTAGGTAATTGTCAGGTTTGCTCCTTAAGTCAAGGTCACAGTAAAGTTGCTTGGTAAAACACTGGCAGTGTACTCTCTTTAAGTGCATTTAGTGACAAACTTATAAACACTGCAATGACCTCTACAGACAAGGAAGCATTTTAACCTGAAGTTATCACCATCAGTTAGGTGAAAACAAATTTGAAAACAGAAACAACAAATGGTCTGTCAACTCCAGGGTGCTCATCCTCCCTGCAGATAGATTACCTGTATACTTCCACAAATTGCCAACAATTCTCCAGCTTCTGTGATGAAGAACATCACACAATAAAGCATGCTGGAACAGCAGCCAGCTATGTCCCTTCCACTGTCTGTTCCAGAGGCAACTTCCTGACTGTGTTTATCTGCTTTATTACCCCAAGGTGAATAACACACTGACTTGACAATCAAGTTCTCTTTCACATATTCCTCACTGTTTCTACTTCCAAAACTCCTGGACTTATTTTGCCCCTTCCTCTATGACGATTGCTTTTTAGAGCCTACCAGAAGCTATTTTTTAATCAGCACTCTCTTTCAATGTCAGCATTAGCCAAGTCATACCTCCAGCAGTGTCATCTCTTCTGCATATGTTCCTGTAAAATAGAACTAAGTCTACTCTGAACATCACACAGAGAACTGTCATGGCTATTACAACACATGGAAGTAGTACAGCAAGAATCATTCCAGTTGTAAATAGGTGCACTGGCAGATCTCGGGTGTTTCCTGTAAAAGAGAAGCCCAGGAAATTAAGGCCTTAACAAAGAGTATTATAGGACAAGATTAGTTTAGTAAATTGCACAGCAATTTAATGGCATCTTAAAATTACCCAAACTGAAACGTTTGTGTGAATCCTTTCCTGCCAGTATTTCAAGTACACACGCATCCCATTCATCCTGAGATGGAGAAAAACTACAGAACATAGATTACTCTAAAAACTGGAGAATTAATCTTGCATGTCTGCACACATTCTGCACACACATAAATGAGATGTATGTGGGATCAATACTGAGACTACAAGTCCTCAAAGATGTACGGCATCCCAGACTGGAGGACTACACTGGGTCAACCACTTTTATGATGAGTTCTCTTCAGGATCTCTATCATTTTGTGTTATTCCCTACCCTTCTCTCAGCCCATCCATAACAGCCATTCATGACCCATTTAATCTCTTTGCCCAAGATCTTCTTTTGCTTCTGTCTCTACTCTCTTTCGGGCTTTTTTAAAGATTTATTTTACTTTTTTAAATTGGTTTGTTCTATTATCCTCCCCTTTTCAATTCCAAATACAAGTTTTTAAGTATTAAATCTTTGTGAAGTCCTTTGTGAAGACATCATGTCATGCTCACTGTAGTCTGTATTTCATTTGTTTTATTATATACTACATCTTTTAAGATTGACTAGTCTATTTTCACACTTACAGAATGAAATATTTCCTCTCAGTAAACCTTGGAAAGGTCTAAGAGAGATGGAAAACAAGCAGAGAATGCCTATTTGCCATGAATCTCCAAGCTGTGTGGACTATAGATGCGAAGTGTTACTTCAAAGTAGAGTTCAGCTTTCCAAAGCTAGAAAGATAGAGTCTGACTCTATCTTTCTAAGAAATTATCAACCAGAATGTGTGAGGCATTAGCAGGAATATCAAAGATTACACTTTCCATGAAAGAAGGGAGAAAAAGAAAAAAAAAAAAAAGAGCTCCTTAATAAACAAAGTGGCCCAAATAACAAACACTGGGCTGCACTGAGGTTTGGGTAGTCAACCCCAATAATCCCACCAATGTGATGCACTGGAGAGCACAGAGGATATTTTATCATGGAATCTAACAAACTGCTGCAAAGGGATCTGTCAGCTAGAGCTTAGCTCAGCCTCCCCCAGCTGTACCCACACCACCATCAGTTTAACTGTGGAGCCCTCACACAGCTGATGTAGCAGAAGGAGCAGCAATCCCTACTGCCCCATCTCAGAGCACAAGGAATCACCCAAAGAGCTTGTTAAATCAAACCCCAGAGGAACCAAGGTCTTTACCAGCACACACACATATCTGGATCAGTACCCTGCTTCCTCTGTTGAGAGGCTGGCATGATTAGTAATTAAAAATGAGAAGTGTTGTTCATAGATTATACTGTACCTTTCTTCAATTTCACTATTTTTATTTGCACTGCTTCATCGGCTTGCAGCTTACAGGTGAAATTGTGATGCAAGTCCTCATCTCTTACTTTTTTAATCCGTAGTAGCCTTGTGACGTAAAACTTGTTTCCCAAACTGCAACAAGGAATGGTGTTAGCAAAACTATCTGCATAGAAATCTTCAATAAGTTGAGAGGCAGATTTTGAGGAAAAGTTTGTAGAAGAACCTCAGACATTTTAATGAGTTTGCAGTCCATAAAATGCAGAAATTTATCACACACAACAGAAGTTCAGTATTTTCTGGAAACCTACTGTAGTTTTTTGAACTCTTCTTCGCATATCAAAGGGTCATTCTTGGGGATATCTGAGCATTTTTCTGGAAATGTTTCATTAATCAACCAGTAGAGGCTGGCATCTTCTTGCATATCGTAACCCAAGAAACCTGTGCAATTGAGTATCTCTTCTTTACCTACACAAAGCATAACATAAGAAGATGTAGTCAAAAGTGACATTCATGTTCACAGTGCAATAAAATGTCAGCTTTCCAGACCTCATATCCAAGCAGCTGTGTTCCCTTATGGGCTTAATAGCCCCTTTCATATGTGTGTCATGGTGGCAGTGGCTTTGGCAACCACGCACAGAGCTCTGTTGTACTCCACTACAGAGGGAGAGTCATCCACAATTTTATCTCAGATTAGCTGTAACAGCCAGAAAAGTTTAAATAGGCCAAAGCATTTTCAGACTTCAGGGAACAAAACTGTGTGCTGCAGACAGAAAACAGGAGAGGACCACCCATCACCAGTGCCCCAGAGACATGTAAAAGTAAGTAACTGGTAAGGGGAATTATAACCAATTGATGATGACAGCTAAACCGTATACTACAACATAAGAAGTAACAAAACCTGCTAGCACCCATGCTGACCTCTCACAGAGAAATTCTCATCCCAGCACCACACCTGGAAATCAGCATAATCCTGAATGCATGAATAATTAACTTAGCCAGTCAGCTACTCCTTACCACTCCAAAACACTATTTGGAAGTGTAAAGGAACCACGCCCTAGATTCTGGTTAATTATAAGAAAGAGCAAAAGTAAAAAGACAACAGTGCACATGGGAAAATAAAGGCAAAGGTCTGGAGCTATGGAGTATGAAATCTGATGATCTGCAAGGCATTTGAATTTAAACACTGTCATGGAAAGCTTATCCTGAGGTTAGCTACAACATTACATCACCATTTCTAGGTTATGCCAGCACCGTTTCCAGGGAACACATCCAGAACACATTTCAGTAAACCACAAAAGCCACACACTAGTTCTTGTTCAGGACACTATGCACAGATGCTTTCCAGTAAGTAAGCTTGTCCAGGAATACTCTGAGAACATACATTTTAAACAGACTTCTCAAGGTTTAACAGGGTGGATGCTTCCAGTGAAACTGCTTAAGAATCTTTAAAGCGAGGTCGAGCTGAAAATGTGGCACCCTTAGATTTAGACCTTACAAATCCAAATCACAATTGCACAGATTGAAACATAGACCTAGAAGAATATTATCATCTACCTTGCAACTCTAGCCTTTTCACTGCGCACAACAGCTTTTTTTTTTTTTTCAAGGAAATCCTATACAGCACCATCCAAACCATGAAGGGTTTGAAATTCCAAAATTCCCTTCTCTCTCCACAATGCCATCAGTCTGATCAGCCATCAGGTAGTTCAAAGATCTTACCAAATGATCTGAGCAAAGCATATAAGACATAGAAGACTTATGGTTCATAATCATTTGATGCTGAACCATGTTTCCTTGTAAGGGTTGGGACGAGCAGAGTAAGTGATAGGAACTGTGTAGGAACAGTGCCCTGGGAGACTGGGAGACATAAGGCGATATAGGATTGGGGTGTTGGCATTAGAAAAAGGACCTACTAGCTGGCCTTTGTGGGGTGAAAAGTAAGCCAACATCTGGTGTCTTAGCTGAGCAAATGAGATACACATATGAGCCACAGAGGTGGTGAATATGCGCTTGCAGAATTGTACAGGGGAAGACTAGGTAATCAAATTGGAGAATCCCTCAGACACAGGAGAGCAAAAATACAGGTGAAGTTATATTCTTAAGAACTATATACAGCCTCTCGGATGCTTTGTGGTCAAAATCTTGGATAGTTTCCAACACTGTGTGAAGCCTGCAGACCATGTTATCTAACCTTTTCCCAGCTAGTCAAATTTTTGGCTTTTGACAATAAGACAAATTCTTTGAAGCAGTAACAGATCTGCATGCTTGCATTGCCAGGACTGTCATGCCTCACGTTTCTCATTTCTCTGCAGCATGATGTCCTTGACTGCATCAAATATTAAAGAGATTACTTATTATTGTTGCTCACTGGACAAACCAGACATCTTTCACACATCATTCTGTGGGGTTTGCTGTCTAAAAAGGGAAGTCGTGGTTTATCATCACTGTCACTTTCTCTTGCTGGTCATAACAACAACCTGATCTTCGGCCTCTGTAAGGGTGAATTTAATGTATATCAATCATGGAATACCCTAAACAAAACATAACCAGATGTGAAGATGGATCAGATCCAAAAGGGTACACAGACAATTCGTTCAATCAGACTTAACTAGACAATCATCTATAAAGAGATCTGAACAAAATCATATATGTGATGCAGCTAAAATAAAGATCCTTGAACTAATTTGATACCTATTTCTGTTTCAATTTCTTCATCGCGTCCAACTATCTCCAAAGTGACAGCCTCTGGTGCATCTAAAAAAATAAAAAAATTACTGATATTGAAGTAACAGCTTTCTTAGATTCTACCACAGTAAAAATGATGCATTTGCTTTACTTCTAAAACAAACCACATAGATTCCATTTGATTCAAGGAGGAATATCTGGACCTGTCATTACCAAGCAGCTTAAAAAGCAGTATATCCTGCTGAATTTTTTGCACGTGCATACATATACATACACAGTTTGCAATGGTTGGAACGGCTCTCACAAAACTCTTAGTAAGTTTGTATGACTTACAGCAACCAATTTTGAAAAAATTACAACTTCAGGGAAGACATACTAAATAGTTTTTTTCCAAATTGGTAATGTCTAATGTAAACTTCTGCTTTATATTTTTAAATTATTGCAAAATAGATCAGATTTCCAGATCTGATCACCTTTATATATTTATTTATTTATCAAATAACTATAATTAGGAGATAATGAACCATATCCGTAAACAAATAAGTTTAGCAGGGAATTTTTTCCATAGTAAGGAGAACCAAAAGCATCTTTCGAAGTTTTCAGAAAGTTTTCTTACCTTCTTCTACTACCAGCTTAATTGTACTTGTGCTGTGGTATATCCTTCCATTATGACTGATCAAAATTTTACAGGTATATATACCAGAGTGCTGAACTGTTAAGGTTTTAAAATCCAGTTCCCGTTCTGTTTCGTTTTCATAGTTCTTACAGTCCTACAACAATAAATCCAGAAAATATTATTCTGTAGCAAAGATATATTCAAAACCTTAAAAAAGACAAACATTATTTTTGAAATGAATTATCACCATCGCTCTTTTATTTTCTCAATGACATTTACCTGACCCAAAGGAGGTGAGGCCCAGTGTTCAGTCATGGTCATTTAAACACAACCTCTGAATATTCAACCCACTAAAAGTTGAGAGCACTGTAATACGGTTCTTGTCTGAATTACCTTAGATTAAGAAGGGAAATGGTCACTGGTGGGATCAGGGAATGAACATTTCCTGGATGCATACATTTGTTACCAAGCTCTTGTACAAAAGGCATATGTTACCATCCTCCTTTTATCTCAGCTTCAAGTGTAATATGAAAGCTTTCAAAAATTTCACCCAATCAAAAACCCAAGGATATTTAAGTCTAAGGATGGCTGCTTCACCTGTCTCATAAAATATTAGTCATAAAAATATTAGGCATAGATACAGTCAGGCATGAGAGAGGTCAGTCCAACGCACGCCTCTTTACTGAGGAAAACATATCCATCAATGGTCCTGCCCTCTCAAGGACAAGGAAGGAGGGTTGTGTCAGGCAGAATACAGATGCCAGCACTTAAGACACCAAAATCCTTTCCTGAAGCTGATTCAACATGGTGTCTGTTACTCCAGGCAGGACACCTACAACCCACGGAGAGGAATAAGGAGCACTGCTCAAGGTGTTGAGTAGGGACAGGGTGGAAGAAACCTAGTCAGGGTGCTTAATCCAATGGCTGAGCACACCAACGCTCAGCAGTTACAAAAGCTTATACAGCTATTGTCTATGCCCTGGCAAAAACTGGTCCAAAGAAGACCAATGATTTGCCTAAACTGAACAGAACTAGATCTGCTACATTTTGGAAAAAATGTTCAGGAACGGCAAAATTTAAAAGTTTTTCAATTACTTTACAAGCACGTGCCAACTGTAAAAGAAATATCTTGGCACTTAATTTAATGTCAGAATAATACATACATTAACAAAGTAGCTAAATCAGCCAACAAATGTGCACATCAGATCTATTACCATTCCAAACTAACAGTAATTTGTGATTGCAGGTTCATTTTTCTAACAAATCTGAAAGCAGATAGAAACTTTCTTCTCTGTATCTGCCTAAAGGCTTTTTTCACCAAAAACATGAAAAATTAAAGTATTATAAGATTTGTAGATGCTTCTAAAAATCTTTATAATTCATTTTTCCTGCAGATGTTTTTGATCTACAGCCAATGATTTGAGCGATTACCTTGTACCATGTTACACTGTCATTTTCATTGACAGACAAATCACTGCATTTCAGTGAATGACCTGTTCCAGCATTTTGAATTTCGGTTGTCAAATGATTTTTGTTGAAACAGCTGCTTTTATTCCTTTCAAGCACATTCAAGGTCCACTTCTGAATTGTGAAATTTTGTCTTCCATTGCTATGAAAAAACATTTGTAAAATCAGTGTTAGGAGCTTTTTAAAGGATTGTAGCTCAGTGAGCTATAGAGCAAAACAAAAACAAGTTCTTTAATACATCTGTTAGATAAAAAATACATCAATAATGAACTGATTATTTACATTCCCCTTCACTGCTTTTCCAATTCCAAATGCATTATTTCTCATAATGAAATAGGTTATCCAAACTAAATCATCTATCACAAAACACTTGACAATAAAATTATATTTATGAAATATGACAGTATATTCCATACCTACCAGAACAAAAATTTAACTATCTGTGGCATCATATATAATTACAAGTGAGAACAAAAGAGTTTTAGTAGCTTAAATCAACATGTGATCTGGTAGGTTTAATCTCTTATACTAAGGTTTAAAGCAGTAACTAAGAAATATACATATATATTTTAAACATAAAAAATAAAACAGGCTACTGTGTTATTGTTCAAAAAGTCACATTTTTCATTGTTTGATGCTGTGTAGATAATCACCAATATTTTGGAAATATTTCCAAACTATGCAATTCTCATGAATTAGTTAATCACTTCTGGATTCAAGCATGATACTTCTGGATTCAAAGTTGACACTGAGTGGTGCAGTCAATACAACAGAAGGAAGGGATGCCATACAAAGGGACCTGGACAAGCCTGAGAACTGGGCCCGCATGAACCTCATGAGGTTCAACAAGTGAAAGTGCAAGTTGCTGCACCTGGTTTGGGGCAATCCCAGACATGAGTACAGATTGGCAGAAGAACACATTGAGAGCAGCCCTGCAGAGAAAGACTTGGAGGTTCTGATGGACAAAAAGCTCGACATGAGTTGGCACTGCGCTCTTGCAGCCCAGAAGGCCAATTGTGTCCTGGGCTGCATCACCAGAGGAGTGGCCAGCAGGGTGAGGGAGGGGATTCTGCCCCTCTGCTCTGCCCTTGTGAGGCCCCACTTGGAGTACCGCGTCCAGGTATGGGGCCCTCAGCACAAGAAGGATGTGGAGCTGTTAGAACAGGTCCAGAGGAGGGCCACAAGATTGATTAGAGGGCTGGAGCACCTCTCTTGTGAAGAAAGGCTGAGAGAGCTGTGGATGTTCAGCCTGAAGAAGAGAAGGTTCAGGAGTGACCTCATTGTGGCTTTTCAATGCTTAAAGGGGGGGGGGGGGGGGGTTAAAAAAAGATGGAGAGCAACTTCCTTCTTGGGCAGACAATGACAGGATGAGGGGGAATGGCTTTAAACTAAAAGAGAGGAGATTTAGATTAGATGTTAGGAGGAAATTCTTCATTCAGAGGGTGGTGAGGCACTGTCACAGGTTGCCCAGAGAAGCTGTGGATGCCCCACCCCTGGAGGTGTTCAAGGCCAGGTTGGATGAGGCCCTGAGCAACCTGATCTAGTGGGTGGCATCCTTATGGCAGGATATGGGAACTAGATGATCTTTAAGAATCCTTCCAACCCAAGGTGTTCTATGATTCTATGTCTGCCCAAGAAGTCATGTTGGAAGGGATTAATCTCTTTTTCTCTCATTCTCTACTGATCAGAGGTCTACAGTTTAATGGCCACCCCAGGTTGATGGAAAAGCCATGAACTCTTTCTTCTAGAGCATGTTCATCACGTCCCATATCTATAAAAAGTCAGGTGAATAGGCTCCAAAAATGCCTCTTCTGACTATCTAGAAGCTGAATGTGATCATTCAGGTATCTAGTATATTCTATTCACATATTCCCCTAATGACTCAGATTATAGCTGTGAGTTATTTCATTGCTGGATATGTCCAAATACATGGCTACAAAGGGAAAAGAACCTGAAGGTGTTTGGGCTTAAATTTGGCAAAGTTAGTCTCACTTTGGCAAAGTTAGGGCTTAAGAGAAAGTAATTTTTCTACCTGTAAATTAATGGGCGAGGTTTTACAATTAATGCCTAAAACTCAGCTCTCATTTTTACTGAACAAACAGGGTCTGACAAAGCAAAAGTAGTAATCACAGAACACTTCCTTCTGGTGTCAGACATGTCTTCATAAATACATTTGAATCTTCCTGCCTCCAAGAAAAGAAAAAGGAATTGCTCCCAGGAGAACTGAAACAAGCAAAGAACTATTTCACTGAAAATGGCTAAGGGACAAAGAGGTTGAAATGGAGGAACAAGTCTGACAAGTGTATCAGCTTTCACACCATTCTCATGTGATATACCTTTTACTGTTAAAAGAGTCAGAAGAACCATTACAACATCACTTATATGATGAATTTAGCTTGAGATTTCATTTTTTTCCCTTATGAACTCCCCAAAACAGAATTGCTTTGCTCACCCTCTTCACATTGCAGTCCTTTTTCAGCCTGCAGATTCTTCTTCTCCTTACTCACTGGAAGTATTCATTATTCATAGTTGCAATTGACTATCTAAATCTAAACATGGTGGTTTGGTTTCTTAATCAGTTAACTGCGGTGTCATAAACAGGAAAAACCTAATCAGAACATTTCCATCAGAGATGAATTCACAGTGGGTGGAGTCCTTCTCATCTGTTCTTCAACATTGCATTTACACATTTAAATTGACCTACACACCACAGTCAGCAGTGGGATAACACTCGGTAACCTCTCAGAGTGCAGTTTACATGACCTATTTTACAAGCTTGTTTTAGGACAAGATAATCTGTGCCCCAGAGAGACTTCTCTCTCTTTGACAATAAAGGCACCTAAGGTAAATAGCTAAGGTGTAGTCATAAATATTAGTTCCAATGAATTTCACCAAGTCTGTGTGCTCTTTTAGACATCGCACTTGTATCTTAATAATGGTGGAGATGCAGTTATGGATCTGGCCATAAAATAAATATAATTTTAGTACCTAGATTCAGCAAATGGAAGAAAATGATCAATAAAGCCACATGCTCTCCTCAGCACCATCACTCCATAGAGGCTTTTTTCTGACATTATTTTAGTGAAATCACTTCAACAAATATGAGGATTTCAGCCAAAGTGGATCACGATATTCTAGCTGACGAGACAAACTCTGGCAAGGACCAACTCTCTGGAAGGTGACAAAAACATACCTATGCAAAACTGAGATGAATTTGGTTTATATAATTTCTACTTGTCTGCAATATACGTGATTTTCTACACCACCAACAAAAAATGCATTACATTGTATTGCTTAAACTGCTAGTGTCTGAGCTGTTATATTCCTGTCTCGGTCTTCACTTGCTGCGATTCTTTAGGGATACTTTTGGGGCTACAAAACTGGCTGCTGGCTTAACAGCCTTTCAGCTTCACTCATATAACCCAACAAGAAGGAACAACAAAAAATAGCTTGACTCAGGAGAGAATACAAGGAAGTGAAAGCCCTTAGAGCATATAATCTGAGTTTACCATAAAGACTGCATACATATCCAATTCTGCCATCCCTTATTTATTTCACTGCACAAACTCAGTGCTGTATTTCTATCTACATCAAGAAAGTGACAATCAGCCTTCCAGTGCACAATATTATGGTTCTCTCTATTTCAAGTTCACAAATACAGAGCAGCAAGATTTTCAAGTTCACAAATACAGAGCAGCAAGATGACCTGCTTTTTTTTGGTTGGTTGGTTGTTTTGGTTTATGATTTTTTTTTTTTTTTGGACAACCACAGGATGTACGTTATGAAAACCCATATAAATTAGAAATCCTGCCAAATATGTGTGACAGTTTTTCTTCTTACCACCCCCACACCAAATACATATGAAATCCTTCATTTTAAAGATTTTTTGCTGAACATGCACACACTCAGGCTTTCAGGTGAAGTCTATTAATTCCCGAAATAATGGCTGAAGTCTACTCTACTAAGCAATGTGAAAACACATCAAAATATGCATCTTTGGCTATACATGCTATGTCTCAGCAAAATACTTCTACTTTAACTGGAAAAATTCTTATTCTTCTTTAAGTCAAAAATAAAAATAAGTGGATAATACACTATACATCGTTACATCATTTTCACCTCTTTCCTGTTGCACATTGTCAGTTGCAACATAGCAGGAAAAAATAGTTTGCAAAATCTGTCAGTGCTGTGTTGTCATACACTTCCTGAAAATCTGCAGTAAATTGGATTGACACTTTGTTCACTAAAACTCCCTAAGCAGCTAAAAAAATAATAATTCCTATATTGTTTACAAATTATCATATATAAATTAAATACTTGAAAATAAAATATATAAACAAAACTATCTTAGAATGTCTACTTTAAAACAAAACCCTATTATAAATGCTCTGAAACAAAACAATCTCCATTCTGTCAGTCTTACTAAGTCTTAAACCAATTCATTAGTCCACAATATTTTCCTCTCCATAAAGACTAATAAAAGTCCTCCTTCACTGCAGGAAACTGATTCTGAAAATAATCTTCTATATTTGCTGAAATGTAACAGCTTTAATATGTTTGCCAACAGTGGGAACCAACAGATAAAATAATCCCAAGATGCCATGAAAATCCCCCCCCACCCAAAAAAAAAAACAAAAAAACACTTATGCATATTATTCCAATGGCCTTCATTCTGCATTCTGATCCTAACCAAAAAAAAAAAAAAAAAAAAAGATATCCTTATAGGTCTAACAGAACGATATTCTAAATAAATAAATAAATAAATATTGTTTCGGGCTGGTCAAAATATTTTATTTCAGAAACTTTTATCTTAATAAAAGTCCCTTTTTTCAAAACACATTTTTATAAGATAGTATCATAATATAGTCTCTTAGAAAATGAAAATAAAGAGTTTCATAACTGAAAATCAAAACTCTTAATTGCGTATGAATACTTTGATGAAATCAAAAAGTTTCTTTTTTTTCTGTTTCTTGCTTAGACAAATCAGCAAATCAAAACATTTCACAAAGGATCAGACATTTTTGTGTTTTCTAACAACTAATCATTTTAAGAAACTTTATCCTAATATTTTTACTTGGGGTCTTTTTCCCTCATCTCTTTCTTCTAAATATAAGACTTTTTCCCTCAATATTGAGTTTATATTTTTATCATATTAGTTTTATATAGTTCTTGTAATTTACTGTATATTTACTACCATTATTCCAAATTCTCAAAAAAAATCACAAAACCACAAGTATTGTGAATTAAGGTTAGGGTTATCACAGCTTTCCTCTGTTGTGCCTTTTTTTTAGACTTGTTATGACAACCTCCTTTTGTAGCCTGGTGATTCAGATATGCTCCTTGCTCCATGTCAGAGCGTGCATTTTATCCTGTTATTTAGGTGCTGGCAGTAGAGTGAGTTTTTAGGTTTAATAACTTTTTATCACCATATTTAGTGAAGTCACTATATGGATGACTGCTCAAGGCCATCAATAAAGTAATAAAACTTTAATGCCAAGTTCAGACTTGATATGAAATGTATAGGTCCATGATAACCCACAAGCCTATGTCAGGTATTATCTAACCCCGAAGTACCACAGTTAGGCAGCTGGCTTCACCTCTGCTAATTTAGACAGATCTGTACCCAATAATATGCTAAATCTGTACTATATTGCAGAACAAAGGGGCCAGACTACCACAGTCATCACCCCCAAGGCCAATTCTGTTAATATCATGTTCAACATACATTAGGAAATTTTTTCTAAAGCTTTATTTACTAATTGGAGAAAGACTGACCTGCCATTAATAAGAAATCACATACAATCAAAATAAATATTCATGTGTGTCTTTGCTCTACAGGTAGGCTTTTCTTTTATAGCATTCAGCATTTCAGATACGGTGACTCATTACTTTTAAAAATAAAATCAATACAACAATAAAGATACATGGAAAAATATAACATGAGGTTTTCAGCTTCTAACTTGAACATTAACTAGGTAACAGATTAACAATTGAAGTCTAACTTAAAACTATATACTATCAAAACTGTGTATGCAACATTGCTGGAGAAGTGTGGATAGCATTTTACAGTATATGAAGCCCCATAACTGCCAATAACCTTTATGAACCAGCCAAGAACCTTAAAAATATTACCTCAAGAACAGCACAAATCATTACATGAAAAATAATTTGTTTAAAATGAATTGTTACTTCAAATGTAAATCCTGAATTACAGTTGTGGTGCAAGTTAGTCGTAAAAACTTCATACAACAAAACTTTGATCTAGTCCTTCTGTCATTCCTCATGATCAAATGAGGAATACCACCATCAGTTGAAGCCCACCCTTATTTCCGCTTTTGCCTCGTGATGTTCTGTGATGGTAAGGAATCAAATACAATGATTTCGTTTGTTCTTTGAACAGCTCCAAGCATGCCAGGCTGTGCAAAGAAACCACAGTTCAGCTATGTCACCATTACCTTACTACATTTGATTTACTTGGCAGGCCTCACTGAGTGAGTTCCACTCAACGGAGTAAGGAAGAACAGGTCTGGTTGAGAGGACAATCAAATGTTTACTTCTACTTGGCCATTGACAGAAGGGTTGCCTATCTCTCATTGTGCTTAGAGAATCAGCCATGAAACAGCAGAAATGCTACCTGTTTTATCAAAAGTTTACAGAACCTTTAAAAGGCTGTATCAGCATGTAGAAATATGTGTGTATTATGGGTCTGTCTGGGTGGTTATTGTGAAATGATGTGGAAAGTGACACCATAATTAATGTAGTTCCCTGAACTTCCTTTGTATAAATGCCACAAATAAGACAAAGACCAAGACCATCTTTATAGACAATTTAAAGGGCAGGATGTTGTTCATCCACTTCCTGTGTACCCACCTGTGAGTGACAGAGTAATTCCCAGAGTCACTGAGTTCAGCTGGCCAAAACTCCAGAAAATTCATTTGGGAAATAATTCTCTGTGTTTCCTTTATCAGCTTCTGCCTTCCAGCATTTTCTTTGTACCAGTTTATTGTGTATCCTTCTGTCTCAAAACGTAGCATTGACTCAGGAAAACAAAGGAAAAAATATTCCCCTTCTAGTACATCAATGGAGGCACGAAGGGGACACAGCTTCTCTTCAGAAAAAAAAAAAAAAAAAAAAAAAGGAAAAGAAGGCTCGATACTCTTTCATAAAATGCCATTAGCCTGACTTTAAAGTGACTTGCTGTGTAGCAGGTCTTTTATAAAGTTACTTTCTTTTAGCAGAGTAGTTTGGCAGTATTTATTTGTTCCAGCAAAATTTATTTCAGTCTGAGAACTCAGTTGTCCAAGTTTTCATTCTACCTTACCCAAGCAAAACTAGAAGGTATAGAAAGATAAAAAATGGACATTTCCATAAGATTCTTTCATGTGGGTCCATAAGTGTACAAATCCAATGAGCACAGTCAGTAGAACTTTATAAAAAAGCAGCTGTCACAAATGGAAGGGGGAAGGAAAATGTATTGACTTGACAAAGGTGGCTAATCCTCAGAACTGATCAACTGCCATAAAAGCAGAGATCCTATGAATTAACATGTACATTTTCTTCTTATTTAAAACTAAATCGTTACATGGTAAGATTTCTTAAAAACTTCATATATTTTCAGAAAATTTCCCTTGGAACAAGGTTCTATGTGAAAAATTTAGCCTCAAAGTCTGCTTTTTTAATCAAATTTTCTAAATGTACCTTTACACGTGGAAGTCATATAAAATACAGAAAAGGAAACATGGTCTAGTGCAAATATTCAAGAACAAAATACGCCTTCAGTCTCTTTGTCCTAGAGATTATCTCTCTTTAGCAACCATTCTGACTACGCTTCTGAATGTCACGAAAAGAATCGTGATCACCATTTTTCTTGCTGTGGCTCTCCATATAGCCATGTTCCCATACAACATAATCAGGTGTTTCCACATAGCAACTCGGTTCTATTTATTTAATAATTTTGTTACTTTGGACCAAATTTTCCAAGTCTGGAACTGGTCTAAAGTTTCACCACTCTGAGCAACTGTCAAGAAGGTGTCATATATTTGGCAAATATTTTAAAGGTTCTATGGTTGAAATGAGGATTTATACTTACCCGTGGCAGATTCGGTGATAAACATTACTAAAAATATCATCAGAGTCATTTCCTTGAGTTAATTCTCACTTCTCCAGAAAAAAAAAAAAAAAAAAGTGATTTTTTCTTGGTTCTGAAAGCCTAAGAAAAACAGATTCACAGATCATCACAATTGCAGTGAAATAGACCACTCTGAGCACTGAGAGCAGTATTACTAATGCCTGTTACTGAAGAAGGCCTTCCAACTGGGAAGTTACTCATTTTTATTCTACCAGGTATTTTTATGTGCCAGGCAACATATCTATATTTTCTTTGGCAAGTTTTATTCCAAATTCAGAAAGCAATGCACGGTCTTCTCCCTCCATTTTCATGTTCACTAGAGGCCCTTTGTATTCCTGAGTAAACTGACAATCATATAGAAACATCTAGACTTAGATCCCAAGCCAGTGAACACCTACCAGTGAGCAGGACAGTGCTTTTTCTTCTCCACAAACAGTATGATCTTTGCAGGACTGGACCTTAAAGAAACACAGCTAACAGAATCTTCCCTTGCACTTCAGCAGAACAGCAGAATGTGGATGGATCAGACATCTTGGTGTCTAATTTTATCCTGTTGGAAAACAATGAGGTCTACAATTTTGCCTCACGTTTTCACTTACAGAACAGATAAGTACCAGTTGACAGTGTTCATGTTCCCATCTAGGGGGAGAAGATAAAGAAACTCATTTTCAATTGTTCTTTCAAAGACAAACGCGAAACTTTATTAAATAAAACCAGTGTGGAGTATCTCTTCTGAGATTCGTCTGAACAGCAGGTTAACAACCAAGTGCAGAGCCAATCCTAAAACCGTGCCTCGGTTTTGCTGACAAGACAGACAGCTTAGATGCATGATAACCTGAGCTCAGCCAAGACAGATGTCCTTATTCAGACACTTACCTGAACGTGAATATACAAATAGGACACATACTTAAAAGAGATATTTCATGGAGAGCTGTCCAAAGTAATCTCTTTTAGCATTCCCTTTCTTTGGTTTTACTACATAAAACTTGCAATTTGAGAAGACATACTTACTGTAGTAAGACACCTGCCTGAGATTTATGATTAGAAACTTCCTGCGATACAAAACAGCAGCAGGCTGAAGTAGGCTATTGCATTTCAAGCAATATTCCAGAATGACAGCAAGATGTGTAGCTCCTCTCCCTCTCTTATTCTCTCCAATTCATTACAAGTGTGCCACCATCCCATAAATCACTGTAAGAAGATGAAAGAACTGTTTCACATCCCCTTTTTCAGACTGACTGGTAGACAGACCCCAGTTTTGAAAGCAGCTAAAGAAGCAACTTTAAGGGACCATACAGTAAACTCCTCAGACCTGGTTTCAGTTCCCTTCTACACATGGAGATTCAAACTGCTACACTTTACAGGGAAAGAAGGCCCTATGTCTCTGTTTTCATTTCTTGAATTTACTTTTCATTTTTCACCCTAGCACATCCAGAACTACAACTGCTACAGACCGTGAAACTACGATCCACTACATAAGGATAAAATTACATATCATCAGATGTTAATTCTAAATCCCATTCCTTGTTGGCACATCACATCAGCACAAAATGGATATTTCAGTGAATGCAGAGTAAAGCCCTTGATTCTTTGAATAGGGATTAAAGAACAAAGTCTTATGCAAGCTACTTAGTGATAGCCAGGTTTGAGATTGGTGGGTACAAATAAACAAGCAAAACACACAGCCTTAGTCTTACTCTCATACTGCTATTGAACCTGATCAATTTGTTTGAAATTGTTCTACTCCAGGCTAGCAGTATTTATATTTGAGCAATATGGTTTGCGGTATTCTTCAATGAAATACCAGGAGGGAAACAAACAAACAAACAAACAAACAAACAAAAAACGTATAGTTTTTGGTGAAATTCAACTACTATAAAGATATTCTTCAAGGATTGGAATAAGATCTTTTATTATCAAAAAGAAATGGGGAGATAATTTAAAAGGCAAAGATTCTCTGTCTCTGAAGGAATACAAAAATATTCAATGGACAAAATGCTAAGGCAATAGCAGCGAATGACAGTTTCAAAGACAAAAGTAAAATAAAAGTTGTCTATTAGTTGTCTAAAGTGTCAATAGCTTTAAGCATGTTTTTCAAATTTCATACACGCTTAAAGCTACAGTTGAATTTTTAATTATTAAAAGTGTTTCCTAAAAATCATTATGCCATTGTGAATCCAACAAAATCTTAAAACAAACAATATTTTAAATTCTACAAACTGCATTAATGTTATCTCACAAAGTAGACAACTGAGTGCGTTTAATGATCATTAACTTTGTTAGGAAATTCCTCATTTTCCTGGAATGACCAGGGGAATTCTGAACGAAAGGGTGCTGATACTCTTAAGTGATTTTCAGTTTGGTCAAATCACTCATTTTGATCAACTCTTTTGGAAACCCGAATTTCTACCCAAAGGGTTGTGACTTCTTTTTTTATAAAGAAAAAAAAAAAAAGAATAAAAAAATCAGATTCTTCTGAACCTCAGATTGTTTGAACAAATATTTTGGGGTCAAGTGAGGAAACCACTGATCTTACATCTTTAAGGATGGCTTCTTGTCAACTTAAGTCTTTTTCAAATATGACTTTAAATATGCAACAAGTCAAATAAGATTCATGCAGAAAAGCAAAACTAATCTAGCAAACAGTTGTCTTAACCTTAGTAGGTCTAAGCACTTTTCAGCCAGGATTTCTAGTTATTGGTTAAAATGAAAATTCGCCTACATTTCAAACAACGTAAGTGTTTACTTACCATGCAGGTTTTGTCAGGTTGAAAGTGGATGCAGAGGTAATCTTCCAAACTGCAGACAGTCACAACTTGTACTCACGAATCTTCTGAACCTTCATTCATCGCAGAAACAGAGAGCGATCACTCTCAGTAAGCGAGTCAATCCAAAGACAGCTCAGTCTGAAAAACCTCCTGAAAAAGCAAGAACAGAATTTGTCACTTTGAACTGTTGACTGCAGGGAAGAAAATGGACAAGGTAGAAGTGAGAAACTTACTTTTGCAAGTACTGATTGGAAAAGTATAGCAAACGATGAATATTAACTTTTCTAAATGAGGCATTTGAGGGCTGACATATAAATGGTTTAGGAATCTTTTTATTATTTATTTATTTATTTATATTTTTTTTCTCTTCCTGCCCCAAAGCTACCTAGGGGAGAAGGAAAGGGCCAGGGCAGCCTGGGGAGGGGGGAGACCTTGTAGTGCCAGTAAGGGGCAGCGTAATAAGCCCTTTCAAGGGCTAAATTATACTAAATTATTATAAGGAAGAAGAAAGTCAAGGTCCTGTGGGGAGGGACGTGGGGGGGGGGAGGGGCGCCGGGGGGGCCTTAGGGGTGACAAGCAGTGCTGGGGACGACGGCGGGGCGATGCTGGAGCCCCCCAGTGCGCACATCCCCACGCAGAGATGCGGCCAGAGGCTCCCCGGGGTGCATGGGGTGGGGGGAACAGGGGCTGCCCCTCCTGGCCCGAACCCCCCGAACCCCGCCGCCCTTCCCCTGCTCTCCTCTCGCCACCCCCAGACCCTACCTGGCTCTGCCGGAGCCGCTCAGCACCGCTCAGCACCGCGCCGGACGGGTTGGAAGGGGCGGGCAGCAGCGGGGGGTTCTTCCCTCTCACAACATTCGTGGGAGGAAAGGGCACAAGAAAGTGATGGCTTTGGTATTCGTAATCGAAACGCCGCTTCCTCTGCTTTTCTGCTGAACGCTGGCGGCGGGATGCCTTTCCAAGAAGTGTGATGGAAGTAGTATGGAGCTTTAAGGACGTAAGCTAAATACATATTACTCTAAAAAATGCATCTTTTTATTTCTGCTACAAATTCCATCCTCCCTTGCTGGCCGTATTGAGGATGGATGCTGAAAAGCTGATACGCTGCAAAGATTTTTATTTTTTTTAAAAAAAAAGCAAACCTCACAAATTATGACCTGCAACAAAAGAGAAAAGGTAAAACACGCAATCCTATAAAAGATCTACTGACACATGGATCTGATTCTCCTGATTTCACTGCTGTCTTTTCTGTGCTAGCATCCGCTTTTGGGGGTAGAGTGATGCAAGGTTTCAAGACACAGAACATTTTATAATTCCATTGTCGTGAAAGGGGTGTGGGTAGTTACCTCTAAAGAAACCCTTGTGCCACCAGCTGGCCGGTTTTAAACCAGATTTTAGTCTGTTGGAACTGCGGTTCCATCAAGGATTTCTGACAGCAGCGTTTCCTGTTTAAGTGCTGTTCCAGCGTAAATGATCGTTTGACACTGCTTACTTCACACAGATTTATTCGATACTTTCTGCGCAATGACTCATTACACTTGTAAATGAAGTTATTTTGATAGCAGCAGCAAAGTTTTCATCCCCTCAGAATTTCTTTTATTTCCAGGGGTGTCAGAACTGGATGGTTTTTAAGGCCCCTTCCAACTGAAGCCATCCTGTAGTTCTATGGTTCGTCTTCAGAAACTTGTCTGGTGACAGCCACCCTTTTTTTTTTCCCCTTTTTTTTTCCTTCTTTTTTTTCCTTTTTATTTTTTTTCTTTTTCACCCAGAACAGAATTTCCCAGTAACAACAGGAGATGTCACTTTGGAGGTGAAATGAGCAAACTGCACTAAAAAAGGAGGGATTCCACAGAGCCGGCCGTTTTCATATTTTGCTGCTGAGGTGAAGCAGAGAAACCCCGGAGAGTTTCACTGCCTTGCCTCATTTGTTTTCCTCATCACAGATTTAAACAATATGCATATAAACACAATCAGACTGCTTGCTAATGTAAATCAGTGCAACTTTAGGAAAGTCAGCTGAGAATCTGAACCAGTGTAACTACTTTTAAAATGTGCACAAGGTGCTTCACAGTGTTTGTTGTTCTTATGTGGTTGATTCTAAAACTTATATATATAACGCGTATATTCTAAAGATGACAATGATTTTACATGAGTCTGAAAGCAATTCAGCAGACAACAAATAAACTGTACAGTCAAACATCATCAGTTACTTACTTTGACAAGCTAAGCCTTGATAATGACAGTTTGGAAACAGCTATTCTGTTTTATTCACTCTTTCACAACAACATTTTCCATGAGTTGTTCTCATATTTGCTTTTATATCCTTTTAAAATGCTCTTAAGTTTCTGAACTTTCAGCTGCATTGCAGAAAGCACCATGTTCAATTATTCCTTTCAACTAATGTCATAGCTCGCTCTGAGATGTATGAATGTACACAGATGGAATCAAGTTTACAATTTTTAGCTCAGAATAATACAAGTTTTAATGGAGAAGTAATAGCCTTGTAATAGGGATGTAACTCAATAATGAAAACAACCGCTGCTCAGTGTGTCACCCTGCTCATGATGAAAGTGCCATGATGACAATGGAAACACACACTAATATTGAAAACAGTTTTTTTTCTGTGAAGCTTGGACTACCTGACCAATCAGCTGTGGAAGACCAGTTACTTCTCACAGTTTTTCATATCTTACTTTTCCATCCACCATACATAACACAGAGGTGCTAAATGAAAACCTGAACTGCGAAACTGTTTCCGTCATAAATAGCAACACATCCAGCTCTTGTCATCACAGTCTGAGTGTTCTCTGAGTCTATCTGGTCTTTCTAAATCTACCTCTGATATATCTGCATACCAGCCACATTAATTCTTAGCTGACATTAAGTTATATTCCATCATTGTTCAGCATTATCTATCCCTGATGTCAAAAAAGCAGGTTCCCAACTGATACCATGTCTGTAGGACCCTCATAAGATTTTCAGAAGCACTGGAATATTCAGGTTGCACATTTTGCAAACTTTCCTCCATATCATACCGTCACAGAGTAATTCAGGTTGTAAGGGACCTCTGGAGGTCACCAGGTCTGGACAATGCTCTCAGACACCTGATTATTATTATTAATTTTTTTCGGGGGGAGGGGGTGGTGGTGGTGGTGGTCCTGTGTGGAGCCAGAAGTTGGACTTGATGAACCTTGGGATTACAATCTGGTCCAACTGCATTTCTCAGGCATGACCATCTAGAGCAAGTTGCCCAGGACAGAATATCTCAAAGAAGGGAGACACCACAACCTCCCTGGGTAACCTGTGTTAGTGCTCAGTAACCACACAATTATCGTACCTCATTTAGCAGGAACTAGTTTTCGTACCGTGGAAGTCAAACCAGGAGCTTCACCACTGACATCAAGAGGTTTACAAAGTCAATGCTCATTCCTGACTCTTTGGTATTTCCTTGTTGCCAGAAATACACCATACACTTATCAAATATGAAGTATCCAGAAAGCAGTTATATGCCACAAAGACACTTTTGTTTCTTCACAGTATATTATAAGAAATTCAGCACTGGATTCTCAGTGCCAGATTCTGAGATGCTCTTCACAGGTATGGGTGTCAGGAAATTATAGCAGTATGCAGGTTCTGAAATTTTCACTGTGATTATTTCTAATGACATTCTTAATTGATTTATTTTTAGTTGGCCGCAATCTTTTGATAGGTGTTCATCCACTAGATGGCACGCTGACTCTTCTCTAATACATGAAAGCACACATACCCCGATTCATTTTTTCAATGGTACCAAAAATAGGGGAGCATAGAACAGAAGTTAAAAAATATTAAATATCTAGGTGGAAGTTCTAATTATGCCACAAAATTATTTTTGTTCTGTATAGTTTAAGTTTCAAGCATTCAAACTGAGTCTTTTATAAGCTTTTTACAGTGAAATAAAAGATTTTGACACAGGGCAGAATTCTCTTTTGTTATTCCATTAAAGCAGGTAGCCTGGTGCAATTTTTGTGTATCCAACACAATATGAAAAAAAAAATGTCAATTTTCATTTCATGTTTTTGAAAATTTAGATAGTTATTAAGCTGCTTATGTTGTAAAAATATACCACCAGTCTTTTTGTACTGCCTCTTTGACATTACAAATGTGAAAATAGTTATAAATAGATGTTAATTTGAGTGTGTATCTCCAATTTCTGTACTAATCGCCAAAGAATATAAAGGTAATCGACAACTTCTGCATTTCTCTGTTATTACTGCAGTCACGTATTCACCCCTAGACTCGGTAAAAGGTCTTTGCCACTCTCAGAATTTACCCCTTTTCTTTCTGTCAAGGCTATACTGTTCACTATTGATAAACCACATTAAGAGTTCTCAGGCATTTATGGTATTTTTTTCTTTTTATTTTTTTTTGTCCTTTGTTGGCCATGAGGCTTGACGAAAAAGATTGCCACCACAAGATCCATTTAGTGGGTTTGTTTTTCACCATCCTAACCACAGGCCTGAAGTCAACAACTGAAGACAAGTCAATGAGATATCCCCATATTTCAGAATAATCCAGTTATTTGTAGTCCCCCTACATTTCCTCATCATACCTTCTCCTCCACAACTCCTTTCCAAGTTCAAAATTCACCCCAGAATTTGTTTCCAAGATAGATACCTGGTTATTATCCTTTCTTTCTCATAAGCGCCTACTACAAAATCTCTATTAAAAAATCATCTTGTAATAGTATTGAAAGTGCATGTTTTGTCTTGATCAGAAATTCCTATGAAAAATCTTCATAGTGAAAACCAACAGGCTTTCCTGCTTTTATACATGACTTAGTATTAGTGTTTTTTTTGTGAAAGTTCTTACCGTAAGAACTATCAAAACCCCGACTGAGTCTGTAATAAAACAAATCTCTTATGTTGACACAAATACATGTTGTGGATCTTCCTAAAACGGTGAAGGGGAACTAGAGGGCCCTTTAGGAATGGGTCCCAGTACTGCAGATGGTTTAGTAAGGCAGTAATAAAATGCAGCATTATATGTTTCACAGTTGTGGTGCGGTGAGTGATGACTTCACTTTCACCAGCATTTGAAAATATAATAAATCAATGAAAAGCTCTTTAGTTTGACATTGACCTTTATTTCACATTGAAAGAAAAATCTATACATGTATTTCATACATGTTCTTCCTATTCCAAATAGCCATCCATAAGTCTGAAGTTTCATATTCAATAAAAACCTACAATGTACAATAAAAGCACTTGGTAATATTAGATATTCTGCATCTGATTTTTCTCTTTTCAAGTCTATCTCTGTAGCTGATCTGAAGCTCAAAAATAAACCTTCACTGACTGTAAGAAAATTCCTGTTTTTAGAACCCAAAAAGATTAAATTTCCCAAGGATATATGCACTAGAACATGCTTTGATCATGCACCCCTGCACTCAGAGGGGATTTTACTCTGACCTTTGCATCTCAGGCTATTCTCTGTCAGAACAAAGTAAAACCAGGCATAATATCAAAGCAGGAAAAAATAAAAAAATGGATACTGGAAGTTATAAAATTGCAGTAAGTCTCTATTTTTTTCAGTAGCTTAAAGGAACACTAGGCATGTACATTATATATATATTTAGATAATGTAAATTTTAAAATGTTATTTGTATCAGGCAGTAGTAGTAACAGTATGGTCTATCATGCCTGAAAGATTTAAAATACTACTAGCTATAAGAATTTATATATGTGTATCTTTAATCTCAAAATCACTTTCTAATAGCTCTGTAAGACAATTTCCCCTTTTATGAGATTCATTTATGTATACATAAATATATTTATGTATATATAAATGCATATATATGTCAGTCAATCTGTATGTACGCACTTTCCTTAACACTGCATTTTTTAAAAATGTTCTACTCACATTAGTCTCAAAAGAGCTTTTACTGAAGCATCCCTACTAAGGAAAATAAAATTTTGTGATAGAAGTATGACTATTGAAGCAAAAACAAACACATGGTGGATAAAATGAAGAAAACTGCAACATTATGCTTTCTAGTCAAGTAATATAGAAGGTGTTTATGTTTGATCAACCACATTAGAAAGGTAAAGTAAACCTGCAGAATATTCAACTATTCAGAATCAAAACTTTCAGTTATATATCCAAGTACATATAGGAAGAGTAGAGGTAGGTTTGTTTCCAATGATATGCAAAATTTTGTACACCATCTGGAATAATTCATTTGCAAAATTTTCAAAGCTCCACAGACTTCCCTCAGCCCCAAAGACCTTCCTCCATCAGTTTACTTTATCACTACTCAATTGAAGGACTAAAAAAAAAAAAAGTGAAAAAAAAAATGCAGCCAGACATCCAAACTGCAAAATAATGTTCCTACCGAAAGCAAAAGAAGCTGCAGGTATATGGTTTGACCTGACAGCATACTAGAGCTTTCTTAGACAGACTGTTCATCCAGCATTAACTGAGCATGACGATCTGAGTCTCAGTGGCATAAGGTACCTCACACGTTTCCAGAACTTAGAATTGGATGACTGTGGGTGCACAGTGTGCTGCTCTTTCCATTTGACAGTACCTTGTTTCTTGATGATATATTTAAGAGATTCCTGAAGAGTCTCATACGTCTCCATCATCTCCATTTCCAGCAGGATCACCTTTGTATTGTTTTGAATGAGGGCATTGTATAAAGCAACATGTTGATCATAAGCGAATTCTTTACAATTAAGCAGCTGGTGTGTTAGAAGGATGATCAGTCGTCTGCTCTTCTGTATCCTGTTCTCAATTGCACTGGCTTTATCTAGCAATGCACAAGAAAATGGTGAGACTGAAATTTCTTTTATAGACTCTTTTGTGCATAGGCTTTTCATTTCCATTGCTTTTCAACCAGAAGAAACCTGTCTCACTTCAGTCAGATACAGTTTATTCATTAGAAAAAGAGCTTAAAAAACTCACAGTAATCAGTTTCCTTTCAGACATTTTCTTTAGCTGAAATCTTAATATTTTCACCACTGTTAGGAATTGTTAGGAATTTCTAATCCACAGGTCAAGCTCAGTAGATCTGTATTACATCAAACTTGTACTTGGTCAATAATTTGCATGTGAGGAATCGTATTCTTTCAGTTTAGTGCTCTAAAAAAACAATCCTTCAATACTTACCCATGAAAAATAGTCATTTGGAGCCATTTGGGTGACTTACTTCTAAGAGGCTTATTTTCCCATAGAGGGAGTGCTAATACTCCTGAGCTATAGCGTGCTAATTTATACGTTAACCCAACAGGGCTGAATCCAGACTTGCAGGGCATCTGATCATCACCATGACTAAAGGTGTTTTTCTTTCCCACTGAAAAGCTGTTAGGGACAGCTCATTAACCACAGTTGGGACTGTGATGTTCGCTGTGTTGTACCTACGAAACTCAAGCTCTGAGCCAGCTCAGAAAGCTCCACATCTAGGATTTGCTTTTCTCAATGACCTGCTGTCCATAAGAAGAACACTGCAGATGAGTACCTATCTGGTGAAATACTTGTCCCAGTCCGAAGAGTTTCCTGTGGTCTGCGGAAGGGAAACTGGGGTTGTTTTACTGGAAGTATGTGATGCTGGGCCAAAGAATCCCAAAGTTGGAGCTGAGCTAAGGAATTTTGGTGTAACAGCTATTTAATAAAGGCACTTTTTAAGAGACATTATCTATCATCTGCATATGCGACCTCTTTTCCCTTGCTAGAGGTTGCCAGCCCATTGCAAGGGTCTTCTCAGTCTCAGAGAGGCCCAGCATTTGCAATTCCTGGGTCAGGAAGAGGCTGTTCTTAGAGCTTTTTCCAGTCATTTGCCCATGGTTACTGCTGAAGGTAGGACACATGGCTGCACAGAACATTGGTGCAGTGAAGTATCATCATTCTTAAGATCATTTTTATGTTATTTTCTCTCTTTGTGTGTGTGTGTGTGTTACAGATACAGCAGCTCTGACAGTGTTTAGTTAGATTCTGTGTCAAGGAATGTAGCTGGGGCAACCCAACGGGACCATGACAAGAATGGAGCAGAAACCTCTTCCTTTGATGGGTAATACTTGCATTTACACCTCTTTCAGGCAACAGATAAGTCACAGAAATGCCTTTAATCAGTAAGAACAGGAAACAAGAACAACAACAAAAAGTGAATTTAGGAAAACCAATGGGAGTCCAACAGCTGCGTAGTGCTGTTTGTCGCTTGAATTATTCTCTTAATCTTTTTATTACTGGAAGAGCACAAGTTACAAATTACAAAGCTTTGCTCTGGAACTAAGAGTCATGAACTCTTCTTCAAATAATAATCCCATTTTATATCCTTGCTGCATTTCTTTTTCTGGAAATACATGGAGTTTAACAGTGAAAAATATAATTCATCAAATGATATGATACTTATTCAGGAAAGTTTACAGTAACTCAGTGATATTTGCTGATAATACTCCTGATTTACTCTGTGTTTAGCATATTTTAACTGTAAGGTTTTGGATTTGGAAATCTGATGACAAAAGAATCGAGATCAAGATCAAGGTAAACAATAGTGGGGAGTGTATCCGTAAAGTTCATCTGCCTGGAAGCAGGGAACTTTTAAGCACTCCCCATGACAGACTGATTCTGAACAGCTTTTCCACCCAAGTGGAAGTATTTGGGGACTTGAAAGTGGACAAGGAAGACAAAAGCAGAAGGCTGTGAATATAAACATGAAGAGAAAAAGACAACAGTCAATGCTCAGGACATTTTTAGAGTTTTAGTAAAATCAGACTGAATGAGTCAAAAAAGGAATTATTCATTGTCCGAGGCTGGCTTGGTGAGTCTTCATTCTGCCTGGGTTACAGGCATTCATTCATGCCTTTGCACAATGAAAATGTCTTTGTTTTCAGCCAAGAGAGTCCCTGTTAGTCCCAGTCTGCTTTTCAGTTGCATGCTATGCTTGAATTTCTCCAGGAAAGTTTAAGAGTACCATCCCAAAACAAAATATCACCTGAGCAGGTGGCATAAATTTTTGCCATTAACATCTTTGTGGGCCAATGTTAGTTCCTTATTCTGAAACTGACATGCTAGCTATAGTCTGGATCAGCAATTCATTGCATCTTCTTATTATTTTATTTTATTTTTGCATTCTTGTTGCAGCATTTTTTCTCAAGGCCAGGCAGAACTTTTGCCACTTGTCAGAAGAGGACATCAAGGATCTTGGCCCAGCTCTGGGCAGATGTGTCACATCTGGTCCAATGCAGATGATTTTAGAAATGTATAACTCTGGGCTATCTTTGGTTTCATGCCTGTTTTCTGATAAGAAGAGAACATGTGGTCCACAGAACACCAGAGCACAAGACAAACAAGCCCTGGAGGAAAGCAGATAATATCTAGATGACAGCTAATATAAGAGAGAGTGTAGGGTTGTCCATGTGAAAATTAACACAGATTAATTAACACAAATTCATTTTGGATGACAAGGAAATGGGAATAGAGAACACAGATTGTCTCTTGAAGTAGCACTGTGAATTGTACAAAATGAAAGTAGGTCACCTCTGTGAACAGAATCTGAACTTCCTGTAACTGTGACATCCTTTGCCACAGGTTGAAAACCCCTCAGTGATAACAGCAAGGTTAATTCTTCAACTTTGTGGTTTTCTTCTCTTTGGTATCTTGTAGGCCTACTCATGCATGGTTTGTCATGGCTTTGCCCAGATAGTGGCAATGCAGAGTTACACTACCCAAAGAGCAGGTGTATGTCTGAAAGTCACACTTCGAGTCACATTTCCTGCATCACCCAAGAAGTTGATAAACAATTTCTATCCCTAACCTACAGCTTGCTTTTCATAGAACACTAACAAGCACAAAGTGCCATTGTGTCACCCTGCCTGACACATTAGACACACAGCTGCTGATGAGATTACCAGCCCACTCAGGAATGCAATGGGATATTCTGTACTCCTGAAAGGGTCTAGAAACACAACTTGCTCCAACTTAACAAGTAATGCAGTGCATTATCTGAGTTGAAACTCACCTTCTCCAGGATATGTATCTCTTCCATAAATGCATAATTTATATCCACATTTATTTTCTAGAATATCTGGCATAATTTGGTGTACAAAATATTCCACAAAATTAGCTTCATTGCTGTATCTTCTGGGGTAGATCACATATGCATCATATATCTTCCCATCTGCAAGGTAGAGCAAGAGCAACGTGCCTTCTGTTAACGCGAATTAGAGCTGTCTATTGTAAAGCTGAGTAAAATAACAACTATACAGTCTTTGAAATAGATTTAAGTAGATCTTCCTGATAATTATAATGATGTGCGTCTTTGGATATAAGTTTGGAAATCAGAGACTGTGCTCATTTTGTGTTTTCCATGCTGAACTGTTATGTCTTATGCATTTGCTGCTTTGGAGAATTTGCCTGCTGCATTCTGAAAGCTGTATCTTAAGGTGTATAAAGTAAGAGTTCAATTAATCGATGCATATTAGCATGAAATAGAAATGAGATTTTTTTGTTTGTTATTATGTTTTATTGTTTGTTATTATATAACATTGTTTGTTATTTCAGTGGAATAATAGGCTGTTAAATCAGATTTTCACTGTCACTCAATATTTCATGACAAATATTTTTATTTAAAAAAAAAAAAGTGAAACGTGAAACCAGGATTGAATTCTTTGTTTCTGCAATACATCATTACAGAACCAATACATGGTTCTGCAGTGAATGCAAAGCACTACTAGAACTATGCTTTTTCCCCCTTATATAAATGATTTCAAGAGGCATGAGAAAGTGAAGAATAAGGCTCAAGTGTCATTTGAGTTAGTAAACAACTATCAGATTTATCTGTTTCCACATGATTTGCCCTTTCCTTTCCTTTAAACTTTCTTGTGCAATGCTTACTCACCATCTTTGACTGAGTATGGCTGAAATATCTCCCGATAAAATAGGACAATATCAATTCGGAAGAACTGATAAAGTACAACAGGGACTGCTACTATCACTAGCAGAACTAGAAATCCAACGATCATGAGGACATTATGATGATCTGCTGCAAAGAAGAGAAATGAAGTGTTAGCTGCAGCCTTAGCTTCTCATATCTTTGCATCTGCTATGGTTTTAAGGAGTTCACATTTGAGAAGACAAGACCTTTACCTTCCCCAGCTGATGTAGCCAGCACAGAGGCCTGTTGAACCCCTAAAGTAGAAGTGTACTGAGCGGTATAAAATTAATATCTACGAGTGTTGCACCCAGACCAAAGTGCATTAAATACCACAGCTGGCAGCAATGTTTATAAGTATTTTGCTCAACAACAACGTTCAATCACTTTGCAAGGCAGTTGAGCCCAAGCCTGACACTAGTAAGTGTCCATGCAGGGGCAAGCAGAGGCTTGGAGCATTGTTGCACAAACAGGGTATGGAGAAATGTGCAAATAATAAAATCTGCAAGATAAGAACGAAGTACGCAAGACAAGCAGGAAAACAGAACAAGTCTGGCTGTAAAAATAAGATAAACTATGGCAGTGACAGATGAGATTCTCCTCCTCCTTTTCCTCTGAGGGTCAAAGAGCATAAAAAAACAACGACGAGTAAGGAAAACTGGGAAGAAAGAAGTCACCCGCTGCAGTTTCAGCTTCCCTCAAGGAAGAGCTCTTGAATCTGATCACCTCATCCTCGGAGATGAAAGCTATCAAAAATGGCTGTCATCAGCTCTGTGCTATCATCTGCTCATAGCCTAGGATAAGATTGTAATTATCGCTCTTCTAGGTAACGGCTATATTTCTATAGCAATCCAGTCAGATATTTTCCTGTAATTGCCTGTTTCTCCTCTCTCTTTGTGATTCACATAGCAGAAGTCAGTCTAGATGTGCGCAGCCTCTAGATGCCATCTGGTTCTGCTGCAGAAAAAGATGATGGGAGGTAGAAGTGAGGTCACTGTGTGCTCTCACCAGTTTAGAAAGCTGGAAGCTTAATCCTTGGATTATTACAGGCACAAAGCTGAAGAGATATTTCTGACCTATGTCCCAGACATATTGAATTTACACACTATTTGGTATAGAAAACACTGTGAATTCTAGATAGCCAAGTTTGAAATTAAATATCAAACGATTTATACAGTGATTATACAAAGAGGAAACATTATTCTCTTGGATGGAAGATTAACAAAAATTGCCTCATAGAAATATGCTTCAAAGCAAATAAAAGATACCCAAACTAATTCCACATGGTTGTAACATATAGATTCATAGCAGTTCCATATACATTTTTCTCTGATAGATAAACCAGTTAAGAGAGTTCCATTTGCAGTCCACCTTCTTAATTTACTTATTCTTGTCCATCATGATGATTCATTGTCCCATAGCTGTAATAATGCAAGCACTTTGGCAACTTTTCTGTGATTCAGACCACTAAAAAGATTTGGATTAAAAAATATATACTTCCAGAAGAGTCAGAGTGGGTGACAGACTTTTACCCCAAAAGAAAGGCACATGAAAAAGTCCAGATAGTGTATCACATAAAAGTGATTTTAAAAGTGCATAAAAGTGACAACATGAATATATATATATATTAGTACAATGTAGCAAATATAACAATTGTCTGATGCAATAACTTGGTTCTGAGTATGGCTAGAACCATCCCTTCAGTCTTACAATGAAATTTGAGGTACGCTGCAACCTCAGACTACCTTGACTCAGGAAAGAAATACTCCATTGAGTGTTGGCAACACATAAATTGAAATACAGGCATTCTGGCAGTACTAATTTGGGAGTCTGGCTCTCACACTGTAGACACCCTTTAAAACATGTCAGCTGGTGGACGGTGCTCACACATGCTGGTAGCAACTCTACCCAGACAAGTCTTATGCATTCAGAGCAGGGATCAGATTTTCAGGGCTTTGCCTCCCTCTGCCTGCAAAACATACACAAAACACACATGGCTGCAGCAACAGGCTGTTCACCATCACCTGAGGAGCTACATGTCACAGCAGTCTGTTGGTCCAGTCTCAATTTCCTCTACAAAAGAGGCAGCAAGACACAGTGGAACAAGTTGCAGATTTCATGCAGCCAGCAAGCTACCAGGTGAATGCACAGACTACCACCACCAAGAAGCAATTCCAGAGCTTCTCTTGGACTTGTCCTAAGTGAATGAAATAGGATTAAATATATAGCAGTGAAGAGTCTCATATATTGAGATTTACAGGTTCCCTGGCTTCTCCAGGAGATGGTGAATAAGGCAGTACATTGAGTAGTATTTCTGGAGACAACCTTAAACTAAAGCATTAATTAATAAATCCCTGAGAAATGGCACTGAAAAGCTAGATAAGCAAAGGTTTTGCAAGTACATTTTCCAGTTCCCCTAGTAGGAAATGAGACAAATCTGACATGATTTTCACTCTTCTTGTTTCTTTCTTTGCCATTTAAAGAGAGAAAGAAACATCCAGCCATCAGGCACCTGATGAAAAATACCCCCACAAGGACTAGGAGATCTGCAATTGTTTAGAAAACAAATAGAAAAGAAACAGGTTCCAACAACAACTTCTGCAATTATGAAACTAAAACGAGCTGTTTACATTCGGCCTTTCAGTGATTAGACCAAGTCTGAAAAAAAAAGTGGTAAATTTCCTGTGCTTATAAAACTTGTAAAGCCTCAGACAAGAATCCCCACAGGGGTCTTTTTGGAAGAGCAGTTTCAGTTCCCAGTAAGGCTGACTCAGCCTCTCATTGCTCTGGAATAAATCAACTATATTCAGTACAATGCAGACAAAGGCCAGAACCACTTTTGGAGGCCTTGAACAAGACTGACCAAATCCTGCTGCTTGATTTGACTTCACTGCATTATTTAGTAGCAGAAAGTTCATGAGCTGACTGCAGTTTAATACTATTTATTGATATTTAAAAGCAATGGGAACACAGAACTATCAGATCACAGGAAACAATATTTGAGAGGCCAGGGAAAACAAGTCAGAAAAGAACATTTGAAGGCATCTCCTGACAGATTCTGGAAGAACTGCATCTTTTTTTAAATTTGGTTTCTAAGGAAAACACACTTCCAGATAGCAAAGACATAGGTCTGGATCTGGAATTCCTGGCCACATCTTTTTACTGAAGATGAGATAAAATGTTAGGTACAGCATTAAATAACTTTGGGGAAAAACAGACCTGATGTGCTGGGCTGAACTCTATCTCTGCTCAGAACGACTGGAATTTCAGGCATGCTCCAGAGCAGAACATTCACACCAGAAGGATTTGTGGTACCCCAGGCATTTTACACTTCTTTGCAGATGAGAATTGAGCAATGCCCAGGGGGAGATAAGACAGTACTTGTGCGTCAGACCCATGAAACACAACAACCAATTATTTAACCAGCCCTGAATGAAGAAGAATCTCGACATGAGCCAGCAATGTGCACTTGCAGCCCAGAAAGCCAACCTTATCCTGGGATGCATCAAAAGCAGCATGGCCAGCAGGGCGAGGGAGGTGATTGTCCCCTTTTGCTCTGCTCTTGTGAGACCCCACCTGCAGCCCTGCATTCAGCTCTGGGGGCCCCAGCACAAGAAGGACCTATAGAATGAGTCCAGAGAAGGGACACAAAGATGATCGGAGGGCTGGAGCACCTCTCCTACGAAGAGAGGCTGAAACAGGTTGCCCAGAGAAGCTGTGGATGCCCCATTCCTGTTCAAGGCCAGGCTGGATGGGGCTTTGGGCAGCCTGGTCTGGTGGGAGGTGTCCCTGCCCATGGCAGGGGGGTTGGAATTAGATGATCTTTAAGGTCCCTTCTAACCCAAACTATTCTGTGATTCTGTGATTTCATGAGGAACTAGAAGCTAGTGGCAATTTATTTGTTAATAAAAAGGTAAACACTTGGGAAATATTCTGACAGCTTCTGAATTCCTGAGAAGACAGATTAGATGTGATGCTGAGGTAATGTTCTTGTCCTGACTGAGCTCTGCTGGTAGAAAGAGTTAAAACTTCCAGTGTTTCTCCACTTGTCATGGCTTCCTTGTCAGGGGTTAATGGTGTTGTGCCACCTCCCATCCCACCCCTGACAGCAGCGCTACTTTCGTAAGCATTTACCCACTGCAGTTATCAGTGATCTGAGCTGGCTTGGACACCAGCACTGTGGTGCAAGGAGGTGGTATCTTCCAGCATTAGAGATAACAAGCGGCTGTGGAGGGTAACCTAGTTTAGCTGCAGGCAGAGTTGCTGCCTCTTGCCAGGTGTCCAGCAAGACTAGCTACATCTTGGCCAGGAAAGGAGGAAGAAATGTAATGAAAACCTTTCACAAATTCTTCACCCTGACCAGAGAGAACTTATGGAGATGATCTCAGTGCACATCAGAGATTGTGTCCTGTGGCAGGGGGAGAATGTAAAACATGGGATGATCACCATTTCTGGGATTATAAATGGAGGCACAGGACTGAAAGATCTGGAGGAAATGAGACAGCCCATATCATGGGCTAATACTTTAAGGTATTACTTTAATTACTAATTACTTTAAGGTATTAAAAGTATTATGAGACATAAAGGGTTTTTTTTATGAACGAGTGTTAGTAAAGGAGTCAGAAGATACCAAACAGCCTCAGGCAAAGCGGGGAGAGAAAAGACAGGAAATAAGTTTGAAGGAAGGGTTTCATATTGCCCTTTCCTGGCAGTATTTAGTATTTTTGTTTGTCATGGAGACAAAACCAAACAGCTGACTCTGACAGAAACCCCATATTTTCTCTTCTCTCTTGTCTGGCAACTTTTAATTCTTATGTAGATGACAGCTGTTGACAAATCAAATTGCTAAAATTTGTTATAAAGGTACTGCTAAAAATGAGCTAGTTCTTAAAGTATTTGATTATGACTGAGAAGATTAGATTTAATTCCTGCTTTCCCAGGAAAATTTCTATGTGGTGAGTTATTCATTCAGCATTTTTGAAGACTGTAAGACAGAACAGATTCAAGCAGAGGAGCTTAAATGCAGTTACCTACAGCATCTTTGCTTCCTTCTTTAACCTGTCACCTGTGCTGCTAAACACAATTTAACTAGTCCATGTAATGCCTCTGCAAGTAACTTCAGTAGTAAAGGCACCATCTATTGATCTCTTACTTCTTATCACAGATCTGTGTTACAAATAATAACAATGTAACCCATACTAAATACCTTGGGGGAAAAAAAAATCACACTACAGAGCGGAAATTTGCGTAAAAAGCACACTAACAGGACAGTAGCTAGGAGACATGAGTTATGCTGTAGGAAAAACTAAGAGATGACCATAGATATTAAAAAAAATCATTTAAAACAAAAAGAAACAAAAAAGAAGAGTACATGTCTTTATTACATATTTACAAGATGTGAGGCACAAGACATCTATGCAGCATTTTTATTATACTCAGAGGCAAGCTATCATTGTTTTAGCATAAATATTGCTGAGCTGTATGAGGAGCAAGTAAAGAAAATTAAAGCAGTGTACAGCCATTTCTGGATTTAGCTTTGCTCACACCAACAGTGATGAGGAGTAGCAGAAGCAGGCATCTTGACAATAGCAGCAACAAGAAGGGCATAGACATCCACATAAAATAGACAGCGGTAAAGGGGGTCACAGTCAAGAGCTTTCCTGAACATTTACTGATGACCTATGGATAAGAATAAAATAAGATTTGTCTACAGCAGAAATAAGATTTCATGAATCACTTCACAAATATAGAATATCAAATATACTTGTCCCTTCATGCAGCCTTTCCTTCTTCTAGTTTGCAGTATAGGGTCAATAAATGATTGCATTGCCTGAACTAGAGTGAACAGGAAGTGTTACTCAGTTTCCTTCCCCTTCATGGTAAGTACATTCCCACACTCATAACTTGGCACAAGGCTGACATGCGCCCAGCCTCCTGAGAGAAGCCACGCTCTCACTCACCTGGTAATATCCAGTCAGAACATCCCCTCTCACCTTCCCCTGGGGAATTCTGGGCTATCCTCCTCAATGATGCTCCCTTCTCTGTTATAAATCAACTACATTCCTTCTAGTCTAGGCTGCAGCACAGAAATATGACTCTGCTTGAAGCCATAACCCTGTAGGTAGTTACAAACAGTCAAGAGGACAACAGGACATGTAATTGTGCAAGCCCTTTGATCACAATAAGCTTGATTTTACTCTTTCCACCATTCTCTCATAGAAAACTAAACCCTCTTAAAGGCTGTGGGATTTCTTCTCAATGTGGTTCGGCCCATCTGAAGGGATAAGAGAGGAAACCATTGATCACCACTCCTGCCATAAAAATCAAACTCAGTGATTTGGCAACAACGTTTTTTCAGGGATCTGACCATCCCTAACAAAAAATTCCCATAAATAACTGATAAAAACCATCCCACCATTCACTGACCTTAATTCTCCTTCTCCAGCAGGAATGACTAGAACAATGCATTTCAAAATGAAACCAAGAGAAAGCCTTCAAATTGTTACTTTCAACTGTGCATGGCACAGAGTCAGCTCAGTGGTACTTAGAGGGAGAGGGCAGGAATATCCTAGAAAAGGTTATTCTTGTCACAAAGCTGGTGCACTGTCCTGCTCTGCACATTTAATCTCTCGCTGATACCATTTTCCCTTCCCCCGAAGCAGAATTTACACCAAGGCCTTCCATAGCCTAAAGAAGCCACAAGAACTTGGCCACTGATTTGAAGATGTAGGGAGGACGAAGACTGGTTTTAATTGTAACCACCAAACTTTCTTACCAGCAAAAAATAAATCAAATTTAAAAATAAACATGCAAAATAAATTAAAAATAAAAATAAAATCACCAATGTATTTCAAATTGAGCCTTAAGTATGTAAGAAAACAAAATGAACAAATTCTACCCTTACATTGTGCTTTGAGTTGTAATGTCACCGTGGCCCTTGTATTTCCCATTTCATTCATCACTACACATGTGAAATTTGACTGCAGATCCTCCTCTTTTATTTCAGTGATGTGCAAAGTTGCCTCTTTGTAATATTCTCGTGCTTGTCCTTCAAAACTAATAGAGAGAAAGAGCTGGTAGTGGTTCCTCTTAAGCACAATTTGCATTAAGAAAAGGATTATTCCACATTATGTGTACTTACAAATGAGTTTCTTCATGAAATCTTGAAGTATCTGTGTATATTACTGGGTTTTTATCCACATCCCAGGAGACAACATCTATAGGCTGTTTCTTAATCCCCAGACGGGCCTGACATTTCAGAGACAAAGGAGCACCTAATCAAGATGAAGAGAGTTGTAAACTTTCCTCAATGAAAAATATGTATAATGTATAACATTATTTTCCTCATAACATCTTTTTCTACAAATCTCCATATCACTTTTGATTTTACCTTAGCAATTTTGACATATTTCTGAGTTAACCTAGAGAAAATGTTGCATAGGAGGGACTTGAAATAGTAAATGGAGATATTAACAAAATGTCTAATACATTAACAAGGATTACAAAAGGAATTATTTATATATGTTACTGTGAAAGGAAATTAGACTTTACTTGTGATGCTTAACACACCTAATCAACTACTGAGGAGTATGGAAAGGAAATGCTAGTTTACATACAGACATATGAAAATAGCATAATTTAATTTCAGCATACAGTATTTCACTTGTCTTGTTTGCTGATTCTTATCTTGGATTTTATTCAAGCTGGACAAGACTAGAGCAAACTAGTCCAAGCAAAACTAAAACAGGAAATGTCTTATTACGTATTTACCATCAGGAAATATTGATTCCAGAAACAAGAGTCACTGTTGCACTGGAAGCAGATATAATTATAACACTTTAAATTATTTCCATGTTAACCTGCATCAAAGCAGGGCTTAGATAAGGTTAACAAATCTTATAATATACATCCTGAATTGGTAATAAGGAGCATGGAGAAATCCCTTCAGTTCTGCAAAGAGGATATAATAGACCCAGTACAGAAAGTATTTTCCAGATGTTAATCAAGTTTACTCCATGCATTGCAAGATTACTTACTGTCCAAGAAGGATAAGCAGAGCACAGAGAGTATTAAAGACTAGCCATCTTATTAAAGAGAGAGGCTCCTGGTGCACTAATTCTGAGTGACAAAGAAACTGAAGGAAAGAAGAAAAAGAACAGGAATACAAGCCTAAATGAAAAGGAGTCTGAGCCCAGGTCCCCCACAGTACATGCTGTGAGAGCAGTCTTGCTGTAGGACAAGTGCTGGAGGGCAGAAACAGTGGAACGGTAATTGTGATCCCAGCTCCCAGTGGCCCAGAATCATCCTACCTCCTCTGGGAGACAGGCTTCTTAGGCGACCTATTCATGTTTCAGATGGGCAGAGTCACTTTCTGGAGAAGCCCAGCTTTCTCCGTTGACTGTACAAAGAAAGAGCCTAGATGGCCCTTGCTCCTACCACAAGTTACAAGGGGTGATGAATCTGAACCATGGAGAACATCCCCAGTCCCAAACAAATGGGAGACAGGGCACATGTTCTGCACCAAGAGCTGTTCAGCCTACTATTTGCTTGTTCAGTCCCTGGTCCTTTCACCCCACGACCAGAGCAATCTGCTCAGTGCCAGCCACCATGGCAGGACCAATGACCCTTGCTCTCCTTCATTCATCAACAGAGATGTAGCTGCTATGTCCAGACCAGAATCACAAGTAAAGAGTATCTCTAGTTGCTCTATCCTTCTCTCTTAAGGATACCATCATTCTTTCTTAAGGATACCATCAGGCATCTATCCTCTCTCAAGGATACCATCAGTTTCAAAGGGTTTAGTTAAGGCCCTCTTTGAAGTGCATGGAAGCTGTCACACTTTCAGCTGAGATGTGATAATTGACCACGTGAGTCATCCTAGTTTATCCCAGTGAAAGTAGAATAAGCTATTTAAGTCCTTAAATTGCTGGTTAATGCCTAAGTATTATCCTATCACTTATTCCTAACTTCACATCTCTGCCTGGGGTGCATTAAATCTGGTTAAAATTACAGTGCAAAAAAAAGTAATGAACATTTCCATCATTAATTCTTCAAGAACCCCATGTTCATTAGGCCATCACAAACTGTTTTAAAAACAATTTAAAGTCCATACTTACCAAGCTCTACTTCTATCACATCTTTATCTTTTGGAAACAAAATTTGAGCAGGTAGAGACAGGTGTTTTGCTTTAGAAATTAAAGAGAAAAGGAAGTATAGATTAGAAAGTTGTGAAATTTAATTTTGTAAAATAATGACTATCATTTGTACTGCTAATGCTTTAACATCTTGAAGTAGATTTGCAAACATTACAACAGTGCTTCACATTCCTGTCGGTATTATCTGATTTTATTCCTATGACCAGATATTTTTGGTGAGACAGTAGACACAGTGCATGTCAATAGTTTAAATATTTTCTGCCTGTTTAATTTTTACATTTGTACATAAAGAGCAAGGAAAAGTTTCAGTTTCTCAAGTACTGTTTTTAGATGCTGAGTGGGGAAAAAAAAGCAAATACAGTTAGGGAGTTGTATGTTTTCTTGGTTGCTAATTTTGTTTTTAAATGAAATTCCTTCAGACATTTGAGAAATGACTCCTATCCATGATACGGAATAGCTAGAATATACACTTCCGTGCAATATATGACACACAGTCCCACTTCCCCTGCTGCCTGCCTCTGTTGACCTCTGTTCCTTACATTGAGCACATCCGGCTCCTGGGCTTCCCTCCACACTGCTGCTGCACACAACCACTCCCTGTTACATCTGTCTTCCATCACACTGAACATCCCTTGCCACTAGCTTTTAGGAGTGCTACTTTTCCTCTGATATTCTTACATTCCATCTCCAGTAATAATTGATATGGACAGGTCCCAAACTACATCCAGATGCTTCAGTTAGGCATCTTTTTCCCCTGTTGCATTTTGCTTCTTTTGTTACCATTCATACTGTTGCATACGTTCCACTCCAAACACATCGCTTGCTATCCTTTCCCTCATTATAAGCTTTTCCTTCTCAAGACATCTCTGTAAATCCCATAACAATATTTCCCTAAAAAATCTGTAAGAACATATTTAGCACCATTTTCCCAAGCTGCCAGAAAAGCCATTCTCTTTACTTATCCCAACCACGTCTAAGTTTCATTAGCTGGATCTGAACTTGGGAGAAATGCAGCAATTTCCTAGCTTGCTGGCAATGCTAAGCATTTAGCTGCTGGCATTCAGAGGCAGAATATCCCCTGGGTCAGTGCAGATCTGCAAGGCAACAGGGATTTACATCATAAGCCAATATTAACAATGCATAACAGCTTTATTCATCCAGCATACTAATTTTAAGGGCTAATAAGAACTCAACAATGTTGCTGTTAAGTATTTTGAATGGTAAAAACTAAAGCAGACTCAAAAGACCACTCTGAGATTTCACGTTATGTTGCAATCTTTCTTTCAGAATGATCTAAAAAGCCAAATTAGCTTTGAAATGAAGTAATCTGTCTGGATGCAACAAAGGTTTCTGTAATTTTAGGTGGCTTTGTGGCAAATAAGTAATAGCTATTTCCATTATAACCCAGGCAGAACAAAATTCTTGACTGGTTAGAAAAGTTTTAATGAAAGTACATTCAAACAAAAATGGAATGTTAGGCAGAGATTGTCATGTAGACCAACAGGGTATTACATGGAAGAGAGGGAGAAAAGGTATGACGCCTCCTAAGTCACCATACTAGCTCTTGGCTCAAATCTCTTCTGTCCAGCTCAGAATAATTGGAACAAACTCTGCTACTGAGATCTGGGTACAGCAGCAAAAACTAATCGAGGCTTCTACACTCCAGATCAATATCTTTCCCATAAAGCTGGGCACCTTCCCACAACAAAAAGTTGTGATGTCAGTCTGCAAATGCACAACATTTAGTTTCACCAGAGGAAAAAAAAAATCTATTGATCTGATTGCAGAATGAAAACACATTTTGAAGTCTTGTAAACTGATACAATCTGGCACTGCTGATTGCTGGCATGCTCTTCCCTGACTGCCATCAAAACTCAAGGCCTCCATGAGGACATCGAATCCTAGAAACACCCCTAGGTCCACACAACTCAGCTATAATGGACACTTTCAATTTAACAAAGACAGTAATCACAGAGCTCCATTAATTTTCCATCTATGTATATCCCTCATTTTGTCTCAGTCAACAGAAATCTAAAAGTGTTTTTTTTCCAGTCTGACTATAAAATAAATGCTAGATAATCAAGATGGGGCAGCAGGTATTGAGTTGTATGCCATCAGCATATCAGTGATCCAGTGATCACCAGATGATTGTCGCTAGCTAAAGGCCTTCTTCCTGCCAAACAAATATAAAGTGGAGCTTTGTGGTAACCCACAAAAGAGACCCTTCACCTCAAAAATACAAGCCCTACCAACTGCAGCAGGCAATCAGAGCCCTCAGAAAATGTTACCAAGAAAACAAATGTGGACAGGTCTGACTGTATCTCCAGCTTGCTCCTTTGGGATTCCCTTCCACAAAATTCATCTAAAAAAAAGTTGAGCTAAAGTTTCATTAAGAAGATACAACTAACCAACCAAAAATCTTTTTTTGCATTATTGTACAAAGGAGTTTCATTTCCTTTAAGGAGATGATAATCTTTTCTACTTTAGCAAGCTAGAAAATGACTGTCTTACCTTCACTTATAAAGATCCTTGTAGCTGATACATTGAACACATTTCCTCTGTGAGTGTAGGTAAAATGACAAGTATAATAACCATCATCCTCCTTTGTCAGGTCACTAATATAAATATATTTATCTTTCTTCAAATATCTCTCTCCCTGAAGAGGTCTGCAATCCTGGAAAAGAAAGCTTTCTTTATCTGGCTGCAAATAACATCTCACAGTAATCTGATCTACAGCTGGCACCATCAGGGTTTTCTTTACCTTATACCACTGGATCATAGTAGCATTCTTATAATTGTCAAATGTAGGACAAACAATTCTTCCTCTTCTAGTGTCATTTGGATAAAGTATCCGGCTTGGGAAACATATTCCTTCCTTGTATGGATGCACCTTCACGCTCATGTTGAACTCTTTTGTGCTATTATTCGGGCTTTAAAAAATGAATGACAGTATTTTAATGACAGTATTATTACGTGGAATAGAATGAATATTTGTAACATATGAGTCTTGTTTTAAAAGTACATGGATGGTTACTATAGTTCAATTGCATATTGATTTTTAATGGGCCTGTTATAAAAATAACAATTGCTGAATGAAAGTTAAATAAATTTCTGTACACCATAAAAATAGCATAATTTACACAGATAATAATCAAAATGTATTTTTAAAACATGTATGCTTTTTTCTTCCCAAATCTTAAGTTTTTCTCTTTTTAATATTCTACTTACTAATGTGTAACACAAGTATAGTTTCCAGAATCTTCTACAGAATTTGGCAGAAACCAAAGAAATCTTCCTAATGAAAATATTCGTGATCCCTCTTCTTCTTCAGGAATTATTTTCTTAGTGTCTGTGTGATACCAGGTGACTTTCACAGCTGAATTTCGTAGGGGACATCTTACAACTAAAGCCTCACTTTCCATTGCATCATCTGCAAATGAACAAAATATTAAAATCTCAGATGAATTAAACCTTATTTGCATTGAAGATTGAGGAGACCTTGGCATTTCTGGATCAGTAGGCCATTCAAATGCCTCTAACTACCATCCTCAAGCTTTCAGAGATAATGTAAAGCAAATAAATTCCCAGTAGATTTTTTTCAAGAAAAAAAAAAAAAGTTGTTCATCTTGAGTTATGAAGACATGCAAAAATAATGTGTGGGACAGAAAACAAACAAACAAACAAACAAAAACACCTAGGTTCAAACAAGACATATAGTTTAAAAAAAAAAAAGTTTTAAATTGGAAAGTATGATTGGTTGAAATGAACTCATGCAAATCTTTGCTTGAAATCCTGTATTTATTCAAAGCAGAGTTCTAAACATGAATCTTTCACAAAGAAAACTATTGGTTTTAATAGTGTTTTATAAACTTAGCTTTCCATACTTCGGTAATAATATTTATTTACATAACAGAGAGGAGTTTTTGCTTTACCTTTTCAATGCAGAAAATGGATAAAAACAACAACAAACAGAAGAGCTTCTTTCTTAAAATCATGAAAATGTGAAAAAAAATGCAACAGACTGAAAGGAAGAATCAGATGAAAAGTTGAAGACACCAGAAAGGAATGAGAGGAGTAAACAGCTTGGGAATAAAGAAAGAAAAATGAAAAAAAAAAAAAAAGTTGGGAGTAAGGAACTAATTTTTTATTAAAGAAACTGCATGTATTTCTACTTTTGAATACTGAAACTGGTCCAGAGAAACTTGAAACAGGCAATTTTGACAGCTATTTAAGTGCCCTGGTACCTGAACAGTAAACTGACTGCTGAACATAGAAACTGTGGTCTGAAAGTCAAATGCAATTTTGGAGAAGAGAAACATGAGAAAATTGGCAAGGATAGAAACTGGGCAAATCAGTACAGGAGCTACAGTAAATGAGGGAGCAAGAAAATGAGATGATGTAACCAAATAGCTAATCAAAACAGAGAATCTCTATCAGAAATGACACTTTGGGGGAGCACTGCCTGGCTTTAGATGCGTGCATAGATCGGGTCGTGGGTGAGTCCTTCTGCATGGTGAGTGCTTGCCTTCTCATTCTTTCTGAAGTGGTCTTTCTCCATTGACATTACGTATAGACTCATTTACTCAGACACCTAAATTATCCACATCAGGTATAAGCAAGCCTAAGTCCATCATTTTAACAGCATTCCCACCCACAAGTCCTGCCTTTCCCCACCAAAGAAGGAACACAATGGAAGTACAGCACTCTTCAGGAAAAAATAAAGGAGAGGGAACAAAGATAAAATGGGAGGCCTTATCTAAACTCAGTGACATCTGTGAAAATTATCTTGCTTAATTCTTCAGCAGAATTTGATCTCTTAATAGATCTAGTTTGTTCTAAAAATTATTATTCATATTGTAAAATTGAGAATACGGGGAAATATTTAAAGATTGTATCTTACACTGTTTTTCAGACAAATATGCAGTGCAACTGGAGACTAGGTACAATGTGAGTGCTATATAAAGTTGTTTCACTGGTAGGAAATGATTGCAGGGCCACTAGAGCTGTGCAACAAAGTGCATGTGTTAAACCTGCTCAGTGTGATTTAAGCATGCTCTTGGAGACTTTGCCCAGCTGGGGCCAGGAAGATCAGCTACTCCAAATCCTCCAAGAAGCCTTTTCCTTCTGCTTGCAGAGATGCCAAAGAGCAAAAGTAAAACCTATACTTAATGTCAGAGAAATGGACGCTACTCAGTGCATTTTAATAGAGGGAGAAAACGACAAGTAGAGCTAACTTTTAAGCTGTGATCAATGGTTTGAGATAAACTAGCTAATTTTAGGTTAAAAAATATTAATTCAGTACCAGCTTAAACACTTATGCAGAATAAAATTAATTAGAAAATAGATTTTAAATGCGACTCACATGATTCTGATGTCACGGAAACCAAGAGGAAGGTAGATAGGAATATCAAATGTACATACCCCATCATATTTCTAAACCAAAGAAAAAAAAAAAGATATCTCAGAATATGCTCTCACTACATCGGTTATGCTATTGCCACGTTGCTGATGTACATCTACTAGCAGATAACAGTATCATGCAGAGATAAGCTGAGTCATGTGGGCTGTTCTGTACAGAACATGTGTGTGTGCCTGTAGCAGCAATTCTACAGCTTTGAGGTGATGCTCTTTGTGCTACAGTCAATGCAACAACTGATGTTCCATCGAAACTACTGTTATGACTTAGTTTGATTTGAGGGTGGGGGAAACACTCTGCCATGGCAGGCCTCATACAGAAGCCTATTCTTCCTTGGTTGTTGATTTTTATTTTCTTATTTTTATTTTTAAGGAAGGCATATGTACTTTGGCACCTTCTTCATAGTCAAGTGTGAAAAATTATACCTTGATTTAGAAAAAGACAGATCCTGGATTTGAAAATACATACCTTGATTTCGAGTTAAGCTTACATCCCATCTACTGTGTAGGTGCACACCACCTGCTTTGTTTTCTGTGGAGGTATGTTCAGAGACAGGTTCTCATAGGTAAGTGCTTAGCGGCAAGAACAAAAACAGACGAGCACCATCAGCAATGCAAACCTGAAGGGGAAGTGAAGAAATGGACTGGAAAGGTAGGTAAAGGAATATATATCATCCTCACATAATAGTAGTAGGGCAGATCCTGTGCCTCACTGATGTTTTTATTTGTGTTTAATTGACATACACCTCCTGTAATTAGGTGTATGCAATTAGCAGCTGGCAGTGTGGCTCAGGAACCCTCCAGACAACCATTTCAGAAACTGGTTATTGGTTTGTGGACATTACTTTTGACCTAATCTGTGAATATCTCAGGAAACAGCAGACATGCAATCCAGATCTATTAAGCAGTCATAAGAATTCTACTTACCATTAATAAAGACTTCACTTGAATGCTATCTTTAACTGCAGATTACAGAGTGGTGGCTATCGCTATCACATATAATGAAGGAGTGGGTGCAACAGATGGCAGATAAGTTTTCAAGAGAAAGCAAGTTAGCAGCGAGTTATAATTTATCCCACGGCTAGTAAGCACAGGAACACTAGTGAAAAAATAGGCAAAAAACATACAGGCAGCGTAAGTACTGTCGTCACATTAACTGCAAGGAATTTTTATTCTGGTGCCAAAGATTTCCAGACTAAACAAACATTGGCCTACATTTGTGCCAAGTCTGAAATTCAGAACAAACTCAATTTTGAGCTTTCAGAAATGCCATTGTTTTTATATTGATGTGGGAAACTTCTTCTGTTTGAAAGTTTAATTACATCCAGGGATTTATTCTTAAACTCTAAAAAAAAATGTAGTGTTGGAAGAGAAAAGCATGAGTGTTTCAGTGTAGGTGTTTTGCAGGGATACTCACAAATTACCAGAAATATGAGGTTTAGACCAAAAATGCGGCATCCCAGCAAGGTTGTTGCCATGCCTGTTATGGGAAGTGAGTGACCATCCAGGATCTCCTAGAAACAGTTTGTGTGAGGAGCTGCTCATTATTATTAGAGGTGCAGAAAAGTACCACATACAAGCACCTGCAGTTTATTGACTTCTTTAATTTTAAGGAAATTTTAGGCCAGATTAATAGATATTTAGAAGTTACTTCTTAACACAACAGCTCAGGAGTCCAGCTAGAGGGCTGTAGCTGGAGGTGTCCCCCAGGGGTCAGGACTGGGCCCAGTCTTGTTCAACTTACACATCAGTGACCTGGATGAATGGACAGTGCACCCTCAGCAAGTTTGCTGATGGCACAAAGCTGGGAGGACTCACTGAAACCCCGGAGGGCTGTGCTGCCATTCAGAGGGGCCTGGACAGGCCAGAGGGCTGGGCCGAGAGGAACCTCATGAAGTTCAACAAAGGCAAGGGCAGGGTGCAGCACCTAGGGAGGAATAACCCCGTGCACCAGTACAGGCTGGGGGCTGGCCTGCTGGTCCTGGTGGACAGCAGGTGAACCATGAGCCAGAAATGGCCCCTTGTGGCCAAGAAGGGCAATGGTGTCCTGGGGTGCATTAGGAAGAGTGTTGCAAGTAGGCCGAGGGAGGTGATCCTGCCCTACTCAGCCCCGGTGAGGCCTCACTTGGAGTATTGTGTCCAGTTCTGGGCTCCCCATTACAAGACAGACATGGAGCTACTGGAGCAAGTCCAGAGGAGGGCTACAATGATGAGTAGGGAACTGGAGCACCAGTCATATGAGGACAGGCTGCGAGAGCTGAGACTGTTTAGCTTGGAGAAGAGAAGACTGAGAGGGGATCTCCTCAACATGTATAAATATCTGAAGAGAGGGTGTCAAGAGGATGGGGCCAGACTCTTTTCAGTGGTGCCCAGCAACAGGACAAGAGACAACAGACACATACTGAAGCACAGGAAGTTCCCACTGAATATGAGAAAACATTTCTTTACTGTGTGGGTGACAGAGCACTGGCATGGGCCGCCCAGGGAGTCTGTGGAGTCTCCTTCGCTGGAATTATTCAAAACCTGCCTGGATGCCATCCTGTGCAATGTGCTCTAGGTGACCCTCCTTGGCAGGGGGTTGGACCAGATGATCTCAAGAGGTCCCTTCCAACCTCAACTATTCTGTGAGTCTGTGTGATTCTGTGAATGCATGCAGCATGCCAAATACATGATTGTGTATATGCATATGCAAACTTGATATGCAAAACCTAGCTGCAGCAGGGCTAACTCATACAGCTGAGATTGGATACATCCATATCAGCTGAGTCTCCACAGTGAAGTTTGCAAACGGACCCTAAGAACCAGCTAAGTAAAAAACTGAGCTGAATAATAACTAGAATTTAATATTATTATATACTTTGAGTATTAGTACTAATATAGGCATGGGAGAAGGTACTAATATAGGCATGAATATCCCTGCTGCTCTGCTGGGAGTTTTTTCCCTCCAAGTGTTTTGTTCTGTTCCATTAACTTGTTTGTCCCAGACAAAGTATACCAGTTGTATTAACTGTCTGACTACTTTTTAGAGTTATTTTAAGCAAGCATATATTTAAGCAAGATGACAAAAAAATGAAGTGAGTGATTTTTAAGGAAAATCAGTTTCTCAGTTGGAGACCGTCTGAAGACACATTCTTTCTCTTTTGATATTTTATTTCATATTTGCCCCAAACTAATAAAACTATTGGAGATCCTTTTGATCCATTTATTGCCAGTGCTGTTTCCAGTCCCAGAAACTGAAGGTTGGTGATTAAAAAAAGTTGCAAGGAGCTGTGCTTCCTTTGTTTTGAAAGACAACTTTGTACAGGGATGAAGAAAGCCAATTACTTACCCTCACCAACTCTTCGAACAAGTGCCAGAACAACACAGGGTAAGAAATTGTATTTGCCTATTGTTGTACTTGCTGGTTGTTGTCTTTAGCCTTCTGTTTCTTGAAAAAGTATTACTTCAAGAAACCTTACACATACTGGGCTACCAACCTGCACCAAAACAATGCAAAATAGTTGTGCTGAAAGAACACATTCTTCCCCCATAATTTTGATGATAATTTTACTAATGATTTTTACTACTTTCTCTCCCATTTTTAAGCAGCTATGTTTTGGCATCAGTTTAAGTAGAGTTTGTCTATGCAAATATGGGCAATATAAGGGGCTCTACTTAAAGACAAATGTTTCTTGAAAATAAATAAATAAATAAAAACTTCAGGCAATTAAAAGAACAATGCAATTCTGTTTGCATTTCCCACTTCAGTCAGCTGCAAGCTACCCAATTACCTCAACAAAAACTGAGGCAGAACTTGCAGTTCTAGTTCAGTACATGGCAAGACAGGGACTTATTCACTAGTGCTTCAGAGCTTGTGGCATTACCCTTTGCAAAGCAAAATGAAAGCATCCACGCATCTGTGATATTAGGATCAAATAAGAAGGCTATTAGGAGGCACAAGACAAAAGCACTGACACCTTACATCCTACAACCAAAAGTGCTTCCTGCAGCTCAAAGCACTGTGAGACAAAGGCCATGACTTCTGAAAATACTTATGAGAGGATGTCTCCTTCTCTCTGTTTATGCTTATTTATTACGATCTTATATATATATATATATTTACATTTGTCTATAGTAAAATCTGCATTTTCAGGTTCTCAGTGTACCGTAAATTTAGATTGCTAATATTCAGGGATAAAAAGAAAAGGATGTATTTTCCATAAATTTCTTCCTTCCTTATAGTTCACAGTAGCTGTATGTAATAAACTTAATTCACTGTTAAGGAAAACTTCAGTCTGAGGCTGAAAAAGCACTAGATCCAAATACAAGGGTTTGCCATAATTACGTAAGTCAAAATCTAACCCCTAAAGATCCAATATCAAAGGAGGATGAAAGAACTGGGAACTACCTTGTTATGTTACAGAATTAGTAGTCTCTAAGACTTAACTCCTTGCTTCTCCAAAGGCAATTGTATTAATAGCATTTTTGTGTTTTGTTTTTTATTTTATTTTATTTTTCCAAAAGTGTATTTAGCAACAAACTGTAGTGCTGTTCATAAAACTGAACAAACATTATAAAAGTAGCATATCTTGTATACCAACAAAATTTGAAAATGCTATTGTAATGTCTACTTTAAGAAGCTTAACAGATTTCACAATGTAAAAATACCATGAAATAGCAGGTGTGTGAGATAGGTTTACATAGACATAGAATTCACTCATTCTCCGTTTGAAAGTTATTTTCAGTCTCTTATCAAACCAGGAAACCCAGTCTGACTGAAAATGAGCTATGAAAATAGAAACAGTAACACTGAAATTATTCCAGAAGAGTAATGATAGTTAACGCCTACAATATTTACAGCTGTGAAGGCAAAATTTAGGAATTTCAATATTAAAATATGAAAATGCTAGAAATAATATATACATTATTTTTATAAAATATTTTGAAGCAAGAACTTACATAAATATACTGAACTGCATAATGAATATTTTCTGTTGTTGAATAATTGGCAAAAATATCTGTCAGAAAACTGAAGACAAATCCATTTCCATACACTTCATTATAGATAAGAGTTTAGGTTGGTCCCCAGATTATTTGTATATCACGAGTGTATCCCCAATTTTAATCTAATATTTTTTATTGAGATAGAGAGACATGTAAGTGAACTGAAATAAAGTTTCTTATAAAACACTAGATAGTACTTCCAACAGCTTCACTTATTTTTGGCTAAATGATAAAGATTTGACCTACCTTTTGGAAAATTCAGACAGCAGAGATGTAGTTTACCCTGTGACTGGATCCTTTGCTTGTACCAGAGACTACTGGGACCTCTTTTTAACTGGTTTTTGCAACGCGTATCTGGAGGAGCATGATTTACAGCTTCATCTAGTCGCCTCCCACTGAACAGAACAGAACATGCAAATGACACTAGTAACCCTAGGTACCTATCAGAGATGGCATCTTCTAGTTACAGTTAATCAGATCTCTTCTACGGAGAGCATAGGTTTTCCATTAATCACAAATTATGCCATTTTAGTGTGATTGTACTAAAAATAAGCCTGCTGCCTAATTAGGGGCTTTCTTACATAGTTGAGGGGAACAAAGGAGGAGCACTCAGTCAGCAGAGGGTGCTTTAAAACCGATTTGCTTTGAAAATAAGTGGTATCTTTGATAGGGCTGGTCAGGGAGCAGTTTCTGCAGAGCAGCTCTACACATCACTGGAGCACTGGGAATGATTTTTTAGACAGGAAACTGCTTCATGGAAGGTAAACTGATAAAATAAAGCCCCAGAGAAAACAGTTGTCTACACCACAACGACTAAATTAAGTCAGTGAGGGAAAGAAGGCTGGAAGAGCAGGGCAGTTTCACTAGAAATCCAGGAGAAAATCTGGGAGAGCAAGCAGGAGCGGGAGAAGTCCCCACAGGGATGGAAGTGGCCCAGCGCACTGTAACAGCCATGAGCAGGTACTCAGGAGGCAGTATGTGCTACCTAATGTCAGAAAGACATTTTAGGAGCACTGTGCAAGACTGCTGAGCAGCCTTCCAAGCATCAGCACTAAACCTGGGCCCATCAGACCAAAGGTCCCAAGCTGTCCCCTTCATGTGTATCTGCTAGTCTAAAGGGGTGATTTCAGAAACAAATCAGCCATATTCCAAGGGAAGAATCAGCTTTCTACATCTTGGCAGAATAACTCCTAAAGACGTTTTGAGAATCAATGTTTCATTCTTTCTTGAACAAAACAAAAGGATTTTATACAACAGTCATTCAAACACTTTTTTTTTTTTTTCCCCTGACAGAGTCGCGATACTCTTTATAACTTCCAATGTTTCTGGGAATCTCCTGTGAGTTGCAGTCACTAGCATTGTCAGCAACTCCGTATTAATATACAAAGTTGTAGCAATTATATGCCAGTAGGCAAGCATCTTGCCACTGCTGTCTACACCCATGCTTTCCCCCGATCTTGGCATGTCACTTCCTCTGAAGTGGTCTAGGGGTTGCACTTTCCATATGACACAGAAAATGTGAAGTGTCATATGGACATTCTGCAACAATGAAATCCCACAGTGCTTTGGTCAACCAGTCAGCGTCTATTAAGATCGATAGCTTGAAAAGCTGAAAAACCACTTCCTGCTAAGGTTCGTGGAGTTTCATCAGCATCAAGGCCTTCTCTGTTTCCTCATGCCATTCCCTAGAGACTCAGGCAGAAAATACAGAGCAAATTATCTGCATTCAGTGTATATTCAGCCTCCTCTCACCATGACATGTCAGGTCACTCTAAGATAAAGTTAAATACCTTCAGTTGAAGATATCTTCCATTGCCTTAATGTAGAATTAGATCTGTCATAAAGTGAGATCAGAGATGCTCACAATACTGCTCCAGACCTCAGAAGAGTCCTTTATCCCATAGACCATTCTTCAAGCCCAGTTCATTCCCAGATCATGATGCAGGTGTGGAACTGAGCTCATGGCTATAGATTAAAGTTAGCAGCTGAGCAAAAGCCATCCTGCAGCTTTTGTAAGAAATTGCAATGAATGTTGAATGCTTTCTTAATTTTGGCCCAGTGTCCTGTTTTTGGCTGGGACAGAGTCAATTTTTTTTCCCCAGTAGCTTCTATGGTGCTGTGTTTTGGATTTGTGATGACAATATTGCTGATAACACAACTATATTTTAGTTGTTGCAGAGCAGTGCTTACACAGAGCCAAGGGCTGTTCAGCTTCTCATGCTACCCTGTCAGTGAGGAGGCTGGGGGTGCACCAGGAGCTGGGAGGGGACACAGCCAGGACAGCTGGCCCAGGCTGACCAAAGGGATATCCTATACCACATGGTGTCATGCTCAGCAATAAAACTACATGGAGTTGGCTGGGTGGGGGGTGGCTGCCATTGCTCAGGGACTGGCTGAACATCAGTCAGCTGATTGTGAAAAATTGTGTTGTGCATCACTTGTTTTGTTTTCTGTTTTCTGTTTCGTATTGTTTTTCCCTTCCTTCTTATTGAACTGCCTTTATCTCAACCCACAAGTTTTCACATTTTTTCATTTCTCTCCCCTGAGGCTAGTGGGTGGTGAGTGAACAGCTGTGTGGTAATTAGCTGCCTGCCAGGTTAAACCACAACCCCCAGCTTGGAAAAAAAATCTGTTGAATATAAATGTGGAAAAATGTGTTAACAAAAAAAAGGCAAAAATTTCTTTGAGGAGTTGCATGCATCATACCCCTATGGTAGACTGTATGCATAGCAGTCCAATGAGCAAGAGAATCATCTGTCCTCCAAGAAAACAAATCAAGAAGTAATGGGCTTAAACTGAAACAGGGAATAGTTAGGCAAGACAGTAGGGAAAATAACAAGAAAGATAGCGAAGCACTGGAATAGCTTGCTGGGAACCTTGTGGAGTTGCCACCAGACTTTCCTTAAAGAAAAATCTGGGATTGATAACAAGATGCAGTAGACGGCCCCACCGGTCTCTACCAACTTTAGTAGTCAATTGCCTTGTGACTCAGCTGTCTATGATCCAGTGGCTGTTTTGATGCTGCATGGCTGTATGAACTTAACTCAGTTGTGCTAGCAAAATCACTCCTGAGCTGTGAGAAGTACACAAGTTAAAGCCATGCTAGATAAGAAAAGTGAAAATATAGTTCAAATGATGTTATTGAGTTAGGAGCTCAAGAGTTCGAGAAAAACAAAAAACAAAACAAACAAACAAACAAAAAAGATGACATGAGAAAGATAAAATCCAGAGATAAAAAGCCAAGATAGGTAAACAGCAACTCAGCAACATCAAGATCCACTCTGCTCCAACAAAGTGTGCTTAGCTTACAGATGTGATAGTCTAATACCTGTCTATATAAGCCAGGAAATAATTTGTGTGTACTTTTTTTACAGCCTGCTTGCAGATTGTCATTGCACACTGTAGAGGACATCTGGACAGAAGTGACCCTGGCAGGGAAGGTTATACTACATAGAGTTCTTGAGGACGAGTCAGAAAGCATTGGTGGAGTCACCAAATGGCAGACTAGCAGGGGAAGCTGCTGTTAGGTGTGCCCATACCCACAGTAGGTCTCCTGTTTTTTAGTTGGTGGAGACCCACCCTACTGAGGGTGCAGTCTTTCTTGTTCCTGTGCATTTTGGCACCTTGCCTGGGGCTACCATGTGCATGTGATGGTTTCATACAGATGGGCATCTGAATTCCACCACATTGCTTGCTCTCTCACTCCCCTTCCTCAAAAGATGAGGGGGAGAAAATAAGATAAAAAAGGGTTCAAGGTTTGAGATAAGCACAGGGAGATCACCCAACAGTTACTTTCACAGGTAAAACAAACTTGGCATAGGCAGATTAATGAAATTTACTACCTATTGGTCACAAGCTAGGGCAGTGAGAAACTAAAGCAAACAAAACAAAACAAAAAACAACAACAACAACGCACACACACACACACACAAAAAAAAACAAACACCTTCCCCGCTTCCACCCTCTTCTACCTCCTCCCTCTGAGTGGCGCAGAGGAATGGGAAATGGGGGTTACAGTCAGTCCCTTATACTTGGTCTCCACCACTCCTTCTCAGTTACTCTCTGCCCCTGCTCCACGTGGGGTCCCTCCCACGGGATGCCATCCTTCCCAAACTGATCCTGCGGGGGCTGCCCACAGGCAGCAGCTCTTCAAGAACTGCTCCCACATGGCTCTGTACCACGGGGTCCATCCCCCAGGAGCAAACTGCTCCAGCACGGGTCCCCCACAGGTGGGCGGCAGCTCCCCCCAGACCCCCTGCTCCTGCGTGGGCTCCTCTCCACGGGCTGCAGCTCCGGCCCAGGGCCTGCTCCTGCGGGGGCTCTCCATGGGCCGCAGCCTCCTCCAGGCCACATCCACCTGCTCCACCGGGGGCTCCTCCACGGGCTGCAGCGTGGAGATCTGCTCCATGTGGGACCCATGGGCTGCAGGGAGACAGCCTGCTCCACCAGGAGCCTCTCCACAGGCCGCAGGGGAACTGCTGCTGTGTGCCTGGAGCACCTCCTGCCCTCCTGCTGCACTGACCTTGGGGGTCTGCAGGGCTGGTTCTCACTCCTCTCTCCCAGCTGCTTTTGCACATCAGATTTTCCTTAACTCTGCTTTCCCAGACGCCCACCCAGCGTCGCTCCCTGGCTCGGCTCTGGCCAGCAGCAGGTCCCTTTTGGAGCCGGCTGGAGCTGGCTCTGATCTGACATGGGGCAGCTGCTGGGCTCTGCTCACAGAGGACACTCCAGCACCCCCACCGCTACCAAAGCCTTGTCACATAAGCCCAACACAGTTCACCACGTTCTTTCTGCAAAAAGGGAAGTAAGACTCAGAAAAATTTTCAAGGGTTGTAGATATTCTAATGGGGCTGGACTCATTTTTCCCCAAGGTAAGAGTTGTCTCTGGTCTTTATCATTAATCATTCAGTTCTATCATGACTGCCATTGTGATAAAGATGAATAAGCTGGTCCCAAAACAGCTCTGCTGGTTCCTTTCTTTGAGAAGCTCAAGGCAGTTTGTTGTTATCTTGAAAAGACACTTGGGGGTACATATTGTACCAGGGCCACGTGCCCAACCAATGAAGTGAGACATCAGAGCACACCATCCCCCTTCCTGCATCTTGGTGTTTGTGGAAAGGTTTCAGGACCAAGATGGGAGTCCTATGATGTCTGAGTCAGGGGGCTGCTTTGTGTGACTGATAAGCCACATGGTTATTGTATAGCAGGGTCCCACACAACAGTATATGAGGACATGCATGTGGACAGAAAAGGCTTAATGGCAATTTACGTGTTACAGAGCCAATAGCATTTTCATCATACTCATTGATCTCCTCCATCCCACTAAGGCACAGCTATTAAGTTTCTTATCAGGCTTTCAGCTCTCCTGTAATTGCTAGATAGTGTTCAGAGGATACAAAATGGAGGTGAGAGTATCTTGAAAGAGAATTGTCCAAGAATTGTGTGCCTTTTTTTCTTAATGTGGTTGGCACGTATTTGCCTTTGGTTTGCATGTTGATATGTTACTTGAGAAGTCCTTTAATCACCAGCAGTTTTTATAAAATCTTGACAATGGTAGTTATAGCTGTCAGGCTAGGGATGATATTGTTCAAACAAAAATCTTAACACCATTACCTTTACATCTTAAAACCAGATTCCCTTTATAACAAAGTTCTCAATTTCTCTTGTCCCAAATGGAAAGCAGCTGGACTGCCATCCTAAGGAGGCTGGAAACAGCATTGCCAGAATGAAAATAGCAGCAGCTGTTCTGAATGTGATCGGGTCACCAGCAGGATCCCCATAAAAAGACCACAAAGCCAGCCAGAGAGAGGATTGTTGCAGTACATCTGTTGCTTTTTATGGAAATAAAAATATTACTCTGAGCCCCCAGGGTCTTCTGTTCCCACCAGTGGTCCTGTCAAGCTGCCTTGGATGCCACACTGTTTTACAGGACAGAGACAAAAGTGAGTCTGAGCAGGCAAATATCTTTGGGCAAGAAACCTATCCAAAGTTTATCCACAAAAGCAAAGCTGAATGAATCAGCCATCCTGTGTCCAAATAATTTTAGGAAACAGGTCCAGAGCAAAGACAAGATGAAATCTTCCAATTTTAATTTAAAGACAACTTGATCCAAGAGGTCACTGCTTAGTGTAACAGCAAATGCCTAATCTCTTGTGCAGCACTTGCTCTATTTCCCATTATTGTTGAAATTGAAAGTTATTCAGTATATTGTTGTTCATATCTGACTTTTTCCCTGAGAATAAGGAGTTCTTCCACACTATTTCTTAGGAAGAAACTTCTATAAATACATAATATACTGGAAATTGTGACTTGAATGGGAAAGACACACTTCTTCCTAATTTACAAGACTGAACCAAACTGGGAATCTTTGAAAAGTCATTTAATATCTTTGCTGACAAAGGATATAGCTTATAGTGACTTCATAGTAAATAGCCTTGTTTGTTCCTAAATGTATACGAATTACTGGAAGCGAACGTCTTACTGATAAGACAGGGTCATAACATATTGACAGCATGTAGGAACAGAGCTTTAGTTTTAATAATTATTTATATTTTTGATAATATCACTATTTGAGAAAATGTTTTGTTTTGCCTATAGGCTATGGACTGAGTTTTTAGACAAACATTTTTAATGAGAACGAGCTCACTGTATTTAGCATCAGATCTGGCTGCCACTTGGAGTTTTCAGTCCCTAAAAGTTCTAAGCATTTTGGAAAGGAAATCAAGGTTTTCCATGAAAGCCAGAACATTTCCTGTGAAAAGGAAATGTCACCCAACTTTTTTTTTTTCCAGAATAAAAACAACGACAACAACATTTTATTATTTTTTTCTGTAATTGAAGTATGCAGATGTTCACCCAAGTGTCTGGACATCCTCTGCTAGTGTTCAGAAATTTGTTCTACTCCTTAGACATTAGAGCACCTATCAACATAGGGAGGACTATGAGCAGTAAAACCTTCTTTGACCCTGGCTTCCAACATCTAGTTATATGGAAACTAGGATAGAATATGTCAGTGATTTGGCTGATTATTGTAGAAATGTACGCACCTGGCTTGGTCAGTTGCAAGAAGTTTGGGGAATTTCTTGTTCCTTTCACCACGAAAATATAAAATTAATCCTTCTTCTCTCCCTCCACTAACCAAAAATTCCTCTGAAAGCACCTTCTTGCAGCTCTCCATGGGACTTATTGCAAGTCTTCTTGGGAGATGTGCTGTTTCAGGAACCACATTTCTTTTCCTATCACTCTAAAAGGAGTTATTTTTGCTCATTCGTGCTCACCATGCCTACTCCTCCTGCATAACACAGTCTTGGTGTATCAATTGCTCATCTTTGTATTCATCGCAAGGTCAAACTCCTAATTTCTGAACAGAATAGAGTTCAGTTAGTTTCAGTTAATTCTGTTTATCTAAAAGCGTTCAATTAGAAACATCTTTGCTTCACCCCATTTCCACAGCCAGCAGCAGAGCATGCATGGTCTCCTCGCAGCTTCTGCGTATCTCTGCCTTCAAAAGCTACAGGTCTCAAGCACTCCTGTCAGGTAGCCTGCCCAGCTCCTAGAGATCTTACTGCTCTCAGAGTCTGTGACCACTGGCCAAACCATTCATAAACCTTTTGCTCTACAGCTAACAGCCTGCAGAGGCAAATTTGCCCCAAACCTCCCACATCAGCAGTGAAGAGCATGCTGTGTGTTTTACAATGTGAGCAGGTATATCTCTCTCCTCCCCTCACTACATCACAGCCTCATCCCATGCCAGAGCCTGACAGCCGTACTAAATAACCCTAGTTCCCAGGCGCTGGAAGTTTCATAGATCCGGTGAAACTAATTGGAACATGATGCCAGTCCGTTGGTCAGCTCTGCATCAGTGAGGTAGTTTTTGAACAGTGTGTAAATGTTCACGGGGTGCCCCATGAAATTAGGTGTTCTCTAGCTTTCTTGTGCTTGGTGTTGTTGGCCATTGATATACACAAAACACTGTTCTCAGACAAATGGTCTTACCAACACATAGAAAATTATCAGCTTCCACAACCTGGGAATAACATCTTGGGGTTATTTTGGATTTTTTTTTTTTCTCCTGAAAACAGCTTGATGTTCAGTAGCTGCCAAGAGGGCAAATGAATTGTGAGGAATTATTAGAAAAAGAATAAAGAACAAAACAGGAAATGTTATTATACTGATGCAACATATTCTTATCTTGTGCACTGGATGCAATTCTGGTCACCAATGACAAAAAGGATATAACAGCACAAATGTTACCGAAAGGAGCGGTAAGGCTCTCAGAGGTCCAGAGGACTTCTGCTGCAAGGATGAAACAAATAAACTGGCACTCTCCGCATATGAAAAGAGAGGACTTTTAGCATGAGGAAAAATTACACAGGGAATGATTTTTCAGTACCTTTCCTGATAAAAGAAATAGGGGAATTATCACCACATGGTTAAAACAGAGAAAGCTACTCTTTCATGTAAATAAAGGTGAAATTTGTTGCCACGTGAATTTGCCAAAATAGGTATAGAAATGTGTTCAAAAGTTATGACATGAACTTAGGAAGAAAAGATACATTGATCACCATTTAAGATACTGTTGGAGAAGTTACTTTATACTGAGGATGTCCGTCCCACATGATTGATTGAAACCGGTAAGGACTACCAGGGTTCATCATCCTCCCCTTTGTCTGTTTTTTGGTTTTGGTCTGTGTTTTTTTTTTGTTTTGTTTTGTTTTGTTTTGTTTTGTTTTTCTTTCTTTTTTTCCTTGTGGTTTTGGTTAGCAAAAGGATAAAGACCTAGGTGAGGTTTTTGCATATGTATGCGTGTTAGCTGGTACGATAATTCTTACTTTCTTACATTAGTAGGGAAACAGACAAAACAAACTAAAAATGAGGTAACTCCTTTCAGTTTAAATTCCCCCCCTATTTTTTTTTGTCTGTTATTTCATTTCATCTCATAAATGCTGTGATTAATAATTCTGCAAAGAGCTTGAAAAACATTTTTCCTTCCCTGAGACCTGGAATTCCTGCAGAGCCTGGAGGTCTGATCTTGTGAGGTCTCTAGCTGGGCTTTTTGAAAAAGCTCATTTCCTTCCTCCCATTTGTTCTAACCTTGAAGCAGAAAACCTTCAAGTGCAAGCTTACATCTACCCAGCATGATATTGCTTCATGCTTCCTGCCCTGGCATTAGCGGGGTCAAAGATGACAGCAATCTTTTATCTTCTTACACGAGTGAAATAACCTGTGTGAACATACCTCAAAAGTCACAGTAATTTCAAATATATGTCATAGAAACATGTATTTGCTGCCATTTCTTGAAAACACTAGGGAATGCAGCATGAATAAATGCCCTGCATTTCTACAGCTTGAGTGCAAGAGGCAAGTTTAATGGTTGAGGACAGTAACAGATTCCACAATAACAAATTTGCATTCTTTATGGCTCAGAAATATAAAGAAATGCAGAAATATGGAGAAATACTCCTTCGTAGAGGAGCCAATTAAACTGGTGGATTTTGAGCGCTGAGAGTAGCAAAAACTAGTAGCAGGTTTTTTCATTTCTAAGGAAAGAAACCTATTATTTTATGCCAACAGATGGTTTTCTGTTCCAAATCTCAGTTTCACTGAAGTGTCAAAGGAAACAGATTTTCCAGCACAGTCATCTTTTTTGTTTCCTACTAGCCAGTTTAGTAGTACCGCACTGAGCTCTGTTGAATCCTCACCCGTTTCACTCACCTGTGCTAGGTATTGGGGCCTGTGGGTGTCCTTCTCAGTGGCAGGTAAGCTACACTTCTGGAGCCATGCTCTTCCATTACAGGGATTGCATCACTACACTTTTTTTTTTTTTTTTAATATATATAGATATTTTTTGAACCAGTCCCTCAGCACTTTGTGAGTGCAATAGGAAATCAAACCTAAAAGAGGAAACAAGAAAGGACTTTTTTTTTTTTATTATCTATTGTGCATATGTTAGTATCTGTTAGGGTATATGAACATCCCTAATGCAGAAGTATAAGTACTAGAAATGATAAAAACATTATTAAAAATGCATGTGGATTGTTCAGCAAAAATCTGTCCTGCAAAGAATGACAAATCATGGCAGGTGTGCCCTCATGTCCTCTGCACTTCCACTGACTCAGTGTGTACCATTTATTGGACTCCGTAGCAACTGCCAGCCACCCTGCATTGTTCATTCAGGTAATTTACAGGGTGCTTAAAGAGCTGGCTGATGTCATCGCGGGACCTCTCTCAATTATTTTTCAATGATCTTGGGAATCTGGAGAGGTCCCATTGGACTGGAAGCTGGCAAATGTGCCAATTTTCAAGAAGGGTAAGAAAGAAGACCCTAGCAATTACAGGCCTGTCAGTCTCACGTCAGTGCCTGGTAAAATTATGAAGAAGATGATCCTTGAAGTTATTGAAGCGCACCTGGGCGACAATGCAGTCATTGGTCCCAGCCAACATGGGTTCATGAGGGGTAGGTCCTGCCTAACAAATTTGATTTCCTTTTATGATAAGATCACTCATCTAGTCGATAAAGGGAAACCAGCTGATGTGATCTTTTTGGACTTCAGCAAAGCTTTTGACATGGTTTCCCATAGGATCCTACTGGACAAAACATCCAGCATACAACTTAACAAAAACATCATACGATGGGTGAGCAGTTGGCTGACGGGCAGGGCTCAAAGGGTTGTGGTAAATGGGGCCACATCTGGCTGGCGAATGGTCACTAGTGGGGTCCCTCAAGGCTCCATTTTAGGGCCAGTCCTCTTCAATGTTTTTATAAATGATTTGGATGTAGGACTAGAAGGTGTTCTGAGCAAATTTGCCGACGACACCAAAATTGGAGGAGTTGTGGACTCTGATGAGGGTGCAAAGGCCTTGCAGAGAGATCTGGGCAGATTGGAGAGCTGGGCAATCACCAACCACATGAAGTTTAACAAAAGCAAGTGCCGGGTCCTGCACCTGGGACAGGGCAACCCTGGCTATATGTACAGACTGGGCGACGAGACGCTGGAGAGCAGCCCTGCAGAGAGGGATCTGGGGGTTGTGGTTGACAGCAAGTTGAATATGAGCCAGCAGTGTGCCCTGGAAGCCAGGAAGGCCAACCGTATCCTGGGATGCATCAAGCACAGCATTGCTAGTCGGTCGAGGGAAGTGATTGTCCCGCTCTGCTCTGCGCTGGTGCGGCCTCACCTCGAGTACTGTGTGCAGTTCTGGGCACCACAGTACAAAAAGGACATTAAACTGTTGGAGAGTGTCCAGAGGAGGGCAACAAAGATGGTGAAGGGCCTAGAGGGGAAGACATATGAGGAGCGGCTGAGGTCACTGGGCCTGTTCAGCCTGGAGAAGAGGAGGCTGAGGGGGGACCTCATCGCAGTCTACAACTTCCTTGCGAGGGGGAGTGGAGAGGTAGGTGACCTATTCTCCGTAAACACCAGTGATAGGACCCGCAGGAACGGTGTTAAGCTGAAGCAGGGGAAGTTTAGGCTGCACATCAGGAAGAGGTTCTTCACCGAGAGGGTGGTCGCACGCTGGAACAGGCTCCCCAGTGAAGTAATCACTGCACCAAGCCTGTCTGAATTTAAGAAGCGATTGGACTGTGCACTTAGTCACGTGGTCTAAAACTTTGGGTAGACCTGTGCAGTGCCAGGAGTTGGACTTGATGATCCTTATGGGTCCCTTCCAACTCGGGATATTCTATGATTCTATGATAACTGTACATGAGAATTGCTACAGCCTGTCTCTGTATTTCTGATTAGCTTAGTAAGGATCTTGAGGCTTGTGTCTTCCACGAATTGTCTGACTTCCTCAGGTGGCATTGCATTTATGTGCAGTACATAACACACTGATCACAGACTAGGCCACTGAGCTGAGGATGTTCCCTGGCCAGCTCCTTATGCCTCAGCAATCATGGTGCAGATGTGCCACACCGCTGTGGATATGACAGGACAGATGGATACATGGAGACAACTGGGTCAGACCCTACACATCCAGACAGTAATCAGATTTGCTGTTTTCTCTCTTTAAAGAAATTTCAAACTAGCAGGAGACTTTTCTTTCCTGGTATTCATTTCCATTACCCTTGAAAATGCTAAAGGACGTTTGTTTTTTTATTTTTTTTTCTGGTGCACCACTATGAAGGTTAGAGTAAGTCTGCTGTTCCCAAAGGTCATTTCAAGCCCTGCCAATATAGACATGGCCTCAAGTTGTCCATCATTCAGGCTCCAGCTGTCATGTATTTCTAGTTGACAATTGCCTGAAAACAGGACTGACCCACACCTCAGGCAAAAATCCTGTACATTGATAATGTCCAGAATTGCCTAACTCATTCAGGGTCTCTTCTGTGCTAAAGACAGGTACTCTACACACTCAGAATCCCATCCTCTGGACAAGACAAAGATTGCTCTCCTATGTAAAATCATTTACAACTCAGACTGAGAAAAATCCACAATGCCCAGAGAAGACTTTCAGTCCAAATACTTATCTAGAAACCAGAAGACTCAGTTCTGTATAGTTTTCTACATCCCTGAAAGAACACTTCCCCCTGCCCACTGAAACTGAGATGTTATGTATTGGCGGATTATAAATCATGTGGAAGAAAGAGAACAGGTGTTGTGGTTTAGCCCGGCTGGCAGCCAAACACCACACAGCCGTTCGCTCACCCTCCCCCCTCCCTCTCCAGGATGGGGGAGAGAAACAGGAAAGTGAAGTCTGTGAGTTGAGATAAAGACAGTTTATTAAGACAGGAAAAATAATAACAATAATAATAATAATAATAATAATAATAATAATAATAATAATAATAGTATTAATAGTAATAATGTGTACGAAATAAGTGATGCACAATGCAATTGCTCACCACCCGTTGACCGATGCCCAGCCTATCCCCGAGCAGCCGGCCCCCCCTCCACCCGGGCTAGCCAACCCTATATATTGTTCAGCATGACGTCAGATGGTATGGAATACTCCTTTGGCCAGTTTGGGTCAGCTGTCCTGGGTCTGTCCCCTCCCAGCTCCTGCTGCATCCCTAGCCTGCTCGCTAGCAGGACAGAGCGAGAAGCTGAAAAGTCCTTGGCTTGGTGTAAGCACTGCTCTACAACAATTAAAACATCAGCATGTTATCAGCGCTCTTCTCATTCTAATCCAAAACATAGCACCCTGCCAGCTACTAGGAGGAAAATTAACTCTGTCCTAACTGAAACCTGGACAACAGGCAAGAATGAATTTTACTCTAGCCAAATTAATGTGGGATGGACATTAAAATGAAATGTGTATTCTGAGACTCTGACTTCTCTTAGGTGGGTTGGGGTCCCTCCTGTTTTCCTTCAACAGGCAAAACTTCACTACCAGGCACAAAAGAGCCCAGCTACCTCAGAAGAAACAGAAAGTGTCCAAATAGGTTGTGAGAGAGCGCAGTCTTCAGGGCAAGAGATGTTTTTTTGTTGTTGTTGTTGCTTGTTTTTCATTTGGTTTAGTTTGATTTGCTTTGGTATTTTGTACTGACTGCTTTGACCACAAAGCTAGTCTGAGAATGAAGATCTGAGTGGGAGTTCACTGGTAACATCTATTCTCAGAAAACATGTATAGCCAGCTTACAACATGACTGGGGGTAGAAATAGGAATTTCATATTATTTCCCTATGCAGTCAACAGCAAGGGTCAACGGTAGCCAGTTTAGAGAGAAGAGCTCCTTCTGAAGGTCTTAGAGGTCCTCACCTTCTGCCGCTGACTAGATAGGCATATCAGACCATCCCTTTCCCTTTTGTTTCTGTGTGTATAAATTCAAGCAAACATATTGCCCAAGGCACTCATGTTTCTAACTCTGCAGGATATCACAGAAGTAGTCGTACATTTATGAAAATTAAGTTATCCTAGTTAGTTAAATAACCAGAAGTCTTCTGAATGGGGATGCTTGTGCGGGTAGCTCTTTCCACAGCCTTTCTGCCTACTGCCATCACAAAGCTTATCTACACAGTAAAGTCACTATAAAGTTTCTGTCAGGTTGGTTTTGTGCCCCAGAAAAACCTTAGGTGTCAGATCTGACCTTTGGATAGACACAGACTTTGAGTTTGAATAGTTCAGCAGAAAAGGGAGTTTATCATACAAAATAAAACCAGAAAATCAGTTTAATCTCTCTCTACATCACTAGCACAGTGGTATTTTTTTTCTATGAATTCATATGCTAAAGGATGGAAAGACACAGTTTAAAAGTAGTCATAAATAGAATAGCAACTCCGTGGTTGATAGATCAGTGAAGGTCTATATGAACCTCATGAAGTTCAGTAAGGCCAAGTGCAAGGTCCTGCACCTGGGTCAGGGCAATTCCAAACATGAATACAGGCTGGGCAATGAGGGGGTTGGGAGCAGCCCTGAGGAGAAGGACTTGGGGATGTTGGTGGATGAAAAATTCAACATGAGCTAGCAATGTGCACTTGCAGCCCAAAAAGCCAACCGTACCCTGGGCTGCATCAAAAGAAGCATTGCCAGCAGGGTGAGGGAGGTGATTGTCCCCCTCTGTTCTACCTGGAGTACTGCATTCAGCTCTGGGACCCTCAGCACCAGAGAGGCGTGGACCTGTTACACTGGGCCCAGAGGAGGGCTATGAAAATGCTCAGAGGGCTGGAGCACCTCTGCTATGAAAACAGGCTGAGAGAGTTGGGGTTCAGAGAGTTGAGAGTTCAGCCTGGAGAAGAGAAGGCTCTGGGGAGATCTCATTGCAGCTTTCTAGTACTTAAAGCATTCCTACAGAAAAACTGGAGGGGGATTATTTGTTAGGGAGTGTAGTGATAGGACAAGGGGTAATGGTTCTAAACTAAAAGATGGGAGATTTAGATTAGATATTAGGAAGAAATTATTCACTCAGCAGGTGGTGAGGCCCTGGAAGAGTTTGCCTCTAGAAGCTGTGGATACCCCATCCCTGGAGGTCTCCCCCCCCCGGAGGTGGGGGGAGAGAAGAGGGTGGAGTTTGGGAGGAGGAGAGAGGAGATCTTTTGATTTGGAGAATACAAAACCTATAGTGGAAATCCCACCATTAAATAACAGCTGCACATTTTTATTATGGTCAATTTTGCCTACCATTATAGCTTAAAATGTGGAATTTAAGGAGGTTATAAGTAGTATTTGTCATAACTGTGTTTCATTCCAAACACAATGGAACATTTATATCTAGTCCATGCATCTCCCTGCAACATGCCAATAGAAAAGTCTGGAAAGTTCCAAGTCCTATTTTTTTTCTTTTTTCTTTCTTTATATATGTCAGAGCCAAGTGACCTCATTGTAGGGTAATATGTCTGGAAAGAGTCAACATCTTATGACTGAAATCACAGTAAATTAATGAGAAGTGAGAAGTTTCAATCAAAAAATAATATCCAATGAGAAGCTGGAACAGCATCATCTGCAAAAAGAGAATATAAATATTTATATTCCAAAGGCTAATACAATAGAATAATGATGACAAAAGAGCCTGCTCAACACAAATGATTCCAGGTGATTTTCACCAACAGTGTTTCATCTGATGGTCCATTAAAGGTTGAAAAGACAAAGAAAAAAAATATATTGCTACAAACACTGGAAAACTCACATCTTGAGACGACAAATAGCTACTTAGGTGACTGAAATAATGCCAGAATGACAAATTCTCAGGGGGATAAAAAGCAGTGGTGAAGCCTGTTGATGCAATGTAATGGACAAAGACAGCAGACTTTGTTGAAACAATGGAACAGGTAGTGATAAATAGAAGAAACAGATGACAAATTTTGAAGAGTTTACTATTCACACGAGGATTCCCTCTAAGACTTGATATCTGTGGAATGAAACCATTAATAAATTACATGAAAAAAAATATATATGAAAGAATGATTGTCTACAGTGGTGTTAGTGAACTGAAGGAATGACCAAGCAAGTTTCATCATTGTCATGTTTTTATACTTCCAGTAATAGGAATATGAGAACAGCTGTGTGGGTTCACACCACCTATCTCAGTACTTTTTCTGCAGGAAGGACTATTAAGAAAAGTGAAGAGTAAGATCAGGGCCAGCGTATACCGTCCCTCCTCCACAGCACTCACCTAGCTTCCAGTTGCTCTCAATACCAGGAAATCCCTGAGTCTGTTAAAATTTATCTGTTCATTCACCTGCTATTGGATATCTCTTCCAAGTCTGTCTTCCCCAGGAACCCATGCAGGCTTCCTACTGCTGCAACGTCTTTTGGCAAGGAGTGCTACAGCACTGCTATTCTTTTCATAAAATCTGTCATTTATTTCAGTTTAATGAACTGGATGGCCAGCACTGAAATTGTGCTGAAGCTTGATGGGTAGCAAAACAAGGAAAGTTGTGTGGGTTGCAAAACATACCCCTCATCTGAAACTGGTGTCCTAGAACATGCTGCTCACTGTGGCTTATGACTTTTTTTATTCTATCCCTCGACCAAGGCAACTGAAAGTCTATCAGATGCAATGCATGGAAAAAATCCCCCAAACCCAAACATGGGACCAGATAAAGGAGACGTTATCTCAGACAATGTGTTCCTGGCACGACACTTCAGTGTGTAGAGCTTGAGTGCTAGAAATGGTGTGGCCACAGTAGGACGGAACATCACCCAGCCATTTAACCCTCCCAAAGCCGTACTTTAGGAGCAGTGCTTCTCATGCCATCCTAACCAACCACTTTGACTTCCCTGCCTTTTCAGTACTAGAAAACAAAACAAAACAAAACCTTTGTATTTTCCTAGATGGCAGACCACTCAGAAAATAGATCTGCCTAAGAAATAACTGGCCAAGAGGAACAGGAAAAACTTAGTTATTTTTCAGCTGGTTTGGTTCTTGGGCCAGCTTCACAGCTGTGCTGGTACAACAGAAGGGACAGCCTTGGAGCAAGTGTGAGCAGGTGTAGTGGGTTTACGTGGCAAGGTTTTGGTAGTGGGGGCCATAGGGGTGGCTTTTGTGAGAAGGATCTAGAAGCTGCCCCATGATTGATAAGGGTTCCACTGCTGACCAGAGCTGAGCCAATAAGAGATGTTGTTTTGCGCCTCTGTGAGAGCATATTTAAGACAGGGAAAAAAAAATGCTGTGCCACACAGCAGCTGGGAGAGTGAGAGGAGTGAGGAACAGCCTTGCAGGCACCAAGGAGAGTGAAGAAGGAGGGGGAGAGGTGCTCCAGGCGCCGGAGCAGAAGTCCCCTGCGGCCTGTGGTGAGGACCATGGTGAAGCAGGCTGTCCCCCTGCAGCCCATGGAGTACCACGGTGGAGCAGGGTTCCACGCTGCAGCCCATGGAGGAGACCACGGTGGAGCAGATGGACCTGCACCGACGGAGACTGCGGCCTGTGGAAGACCCCTGCCCGAGCAGATTCCGGGCCAGACCTGCAGCCCGTGGAGAGGAGCCCATGCAGGAGCAGGTGAGCTGGCAGGAGCTGCTGCCCGTGGGGAATCCAGGTTGGAGCAGTTCGCTCCTGAGGGATGGACCCCGTGGTACGGACCCATATCTGGAGCAGTTCTTGAAGAGCTGCTGCCTGTGGGCAGCCCATGCCAGATCAGTTCGGCAAGGACTGCATCCTGTGGGAGGGACCCCACAGCACAGGGGATGAGAGTGACTGAGAAGGAGCGGCAAAGAAGAAGTGCTATAGACTGACCATAACCCCCATTCCCCCGTTCCCCTGGGCCGCTCGGGGAGGGGAGGAGGTGGAAGAGGGCGGATGTGGGGGAAGGTGCTTTTGGTTTCTTTCCTTTGTTTCTCACTTCTCCAGCTTGTTAGTAATAGGCAATAAATCTTACTGTCTCCCTATGCTGAGTCTGTTTTGCCCATCACGGTAACGACTGCGTGATCTCCTTGTCCTTATCTCAATCCTTGAGCCCTTTTCATCATATTTTCTCCCCGTTCCTCTTTGAGGAGGGGGAGTGAGAGAGCAGTTGTGGTGGAGCTCAGCCGCCCACCCGAGTAAAACCACCACAGCAGGACAGTCCAAACCAGCAAGGGCAAAACATAAACATCTGTCAGACCATACCAGAAGAAGAGGGAAAAAGTGTCACACCTCTCCCAGTGACTCAGCTACACTGGATGGCTGTGTCAACGTGATGTCTGCAGGCATTTATTTCCCTGGTGATTTCATATTGTGTGTTTTTTAACCAAGAACCTATGAAGAAAGATGTTTCCTTCAAGAGCAAAGGTGAATCTTTTAATAACTCTCAGCATCCAAAGTCACCTTAATAAGGAAAGACATCTCCATCTCCCTTCTGAGGGAGGTTAACTGTGTAATGGTTAACTGTGTAATAACAACAGACCAACTCAGCATAATTATATCTAAATGGAAATGAGCTCTGTTCCATGCAGCTTACAAGGCTTATAGGACAGTGTTTAGATTCTGGTACTTCACTCCATGGACTTTATTTCCCACCAATAGAAATAGATTTTGCAGGAAATATAAAACTTCTTTTTTTTTACTCCGAGAGAAAGTCAGCAGGATGCCAGAGTCTAAACATTTGCTGAGTAAGTATGATTAAGGCATCCCACTGCAAGTGTGCAACTTCATTCGACACCTATTACTACAGGCGGGGGCAAAATGCCATGAAATACTGGAGCAACACAGGCCAAACAGGCTGCACAAAACCTGGCAGGTATCACGTTTTGTTTGTTGCTACTGAGGGGAAGAGGAAGCATAACCAAACTTCAGGGTTTAGACAAGAGCATGTTTTCTCGATTCTGGGGTTTCAATGGAGCTCAGGTTTCACATCCTGAATGCTGGACATAAAATACTTGTAATCTGAATTAGCCATAGCTCAACAACTGCAAATGTGCATACTACCTGCTGACATTTGTTTGGGAGATGGAAAAGCAAAGCACCCTGCCTGCACTTGGCTTTATTTCTTAGCCTTTAGGAAGCACCTGAGGAAGCTGTAAGGATGACAAGTCCAGGATCAGACCTGAGACACTGCATGAGCAGCCTACGTGATGGTGACAGCACAGAAGTTGTCTGGCTATGGTGCAAGAGCCAAGGCAGATTGAGCTGATGGCAACAAGAGGCACAGCTGGAGCCAGCACCTTTGAGAAGCTGTTGGTGCAGCACCAAAGCAAGGGTGGCTTCAGCTTGGACATTCACCTGAGCCCTCAGAAATAGCACCCTTCCCCATGACGACAGAGCAACCTGCCCAAAGCTGGAACAGTGAGGGGAGCAGGTAGCAGGGACCTACCCAGCTGCCTCAGCAAGCAGAGATCCAGCCCAGATGCCCAGTGAAGCTGTCAGTGCTGCTGTTGAGATGTCCATCAGATATTCAGAAGCTCCTCTTGCCACTGTTGAGGACAAAATGCCTGTGTCAGTTGGCTGCTGGCCTGACTCTGCAAAGTGTTTCTTGTGTTATGTGTTATTCTCCAGCGCTTGCTTTTGCTCTCTCTCTCTCTCTCTCTCTCTTTTTTTTTTTTTTTTCCCCAGCAAACAGCATAAGTCAACTGGGTCCTTTGGCTGCAAGACAGCCCTTGGCCCAAGGAGTATGTCAGCTGGAGCTATTGCAGCAAGCTCTTCTCCCTTCATCCATTACAAGCCCCTGTCCCAAGGAGCATGCAGGCACGCACCATCTGTAACCAAACTTCATCACATGTCAAAAGCCTTTTTTTCCTCACCAAGACATTTATAATAATCTGGAGGTGGATACATCCCACATTCTGTTATGAAATACAGGTGAAGATTTTCAGTGTAGGTCAAAAGTAACAACTTTCACAGCTGAGTCTATACAGTCTGTAAAACCTCTGCTTCCCGTCCCCTCCTACTCAGTACTCTGTACTCATGCTTGAAAAGACTTGGTTGATGGCAAACCAGAAGCATTTAGGGGAAGCAAAAATCTGCTTTGCATCTAAGTAAAGGGAATTTCCACAACACTGAGTCTTGTGAGAGGAACACTGTGATCCAGGAGGTGGCCTCCATGAGGAAATCAGAAGATGATCATCAGGCTGATTGAAGTTATATTCAATGAGAAAAACAACAATCAGTGAAATACGCCCATTTATATACATCTGTGTTTAGAGAGAGGTACATACAAGGATAAAACTGCACTTAGCTGCTTCACATGTCCCACAAACAGCTCAAATGCTACCTGTGATCTTAATCGGTAATTAAGTAAGATACTGCTGCCATTGTTATTCCTCTCTTCCTCCCTTATTCTCCCCCAGTATGGGCCAGGACACAAAAACTTTATAATACTGCCAGGTCTAGGTCAGATTGGATAAACACTTTTTAAAACATTATGAGATTTTTTTTTTCAATTAGCCTGTTACCCAGCTGAGATGTTGTTTAGCTGCCAAAGGTTGTCTTAAGGTTATTTTCAGAAACTGTATGTTTTCTTTGCAAAATATCCTTTTTGAATGAAAATCCACCCCCCATGATGCTATTGCCAAGCATTCTCTTTTTAATTCCTTCAAAACAACATCTAATACTGTCCAATACTACTCCCTAAGTAGAAATAGTCACTATCCTATATCATTCACACCTCTGAGAGAAATATATATAGTCCCTTCTCAAAGGCCCTAGCCCAGCTAGGATCTGTTGTAACACACAGTGCAGGGGAATTAATAGTTATTGTTGTTGGTTTGGTTTGTGGTTTGCTTTTTTTTTTTTTTTTGTGAGAAGCAGCTGAATGCCACTGAGTATGAGAGATGAACAAGAAAGAAAGGGATGAACAAGAGATGAACAAGAGGTGGGCTCTTTCAAGGGTTTCCAGCAGAAAGAAATAGACTGGGGAAGGAGGGAAATAAGCACATGACATGATTCCCTGGTTTCTGAAGCCCCACCAGACCCCTGAGTCCCTCTCTCCCACAACTGCCAGCCTCCCCCAAAAAGCCAGGGACTGCTCCCAGCCTCCTGAGAGCTGGAGCAGAAAACTCCAGCTTTGGCAGCACCATATATTTGAGGGCAACATGAAGTACACCTGGGGCTGTTCTTAGACCCTTCAGTCACCAAAGGATCTTCATTGCAAGACAATTTCCAAAAAACAAAAAGGCTTTAATCTATCCTGGTTTGTTTACTAATGAAGGAGCATGAAAGAGACGTGTGTCCTTGGATCCGAAGAGAAGGTGAAGGAACAGCTAGTGCGAGGAACACAAAAGTCAGTTGCACGAGACTAATATGTAGTTGTCTCTGAGCTTGGAGACTGCAACCATCTTCAAAATTCCACATCTAGAGGAACACTTTGGCTGCAGCCTAAAACCATGTGTACAGAAGCTCCCCCAAGCCAGCCAATCTTCTTCCCATGACATGCCAGAAAACAGGAATGTAGGTGGGTAACCAAATAAAAGCCCAAACTTTCAGCCCAGTCCTTGACCTGAAGAGTGAGTGAGGATCCGGATCCTGGTGTTTATACGTGATAGTTTATATGCAGCCAAAGTCAATACAGTAGTCAGAGGTCATGGGGTTAGATTTTGAAAAGTCCTGCATAAAGAAGAGATATCAGAAAAGCAAATTTAAATAACATGAATGTCAAGAAAAGTAATACTGATTGCTCTATTCTTTATCTGTCGTGACTAGACAGGTGAAAATCTGTGATAGCAATTTTGCCTTTAATGTCATTTTCTTTTTTCTTGTATTTATTTCTTTTATTTTTATTTATCTTATTTTAACAGGCTCTGTACTAATTTTCCTCACAGAATGACTAACAGAAGTATGACCCTTATGCACCTTTTGTTGTTAATTCATTAGGTCAACTCTAACCACTAAACCCCTTGTCAGGTTATTTCTATTAGTGATAAGGAGCGATTGACCTTAAAACATTGAAGCCAGGTAGATGAGCCTATTCCACAAGGTCTCTTGGCTCCACCCTTGTTAAGTGAAATCTGCCAGGTGTGGATCATTTGACCTTTGCTATATAGGAAGCATGAGGATGTGTGGGGAATTGCCTCCCCAGGGGAGTTTGAGGCTCAGATTATCTAGGGTGCTTTTGTTCTCTCATGGTGAAATGGACTCAGTGTGCAGTAAAACCCTGGTGGCACTACTTCACTGTGAAGCACTTTGGAAGTGACTCAAGGTTAGAAGCCAGCAGGTAAGTGTTCCCAGGTTCTACAGTTGTTTAATGTTGAGGAGTTTGAGTACTTCCTTCGCCTTGTCTGTTTTCCATGAAGTTACTTACATGGATTCTAAGCTTCCTTCCCAGCCCTAAAGACATTAAAAAAAAATAGTAAAAAAAATAAAAACTGAGAAGCTCAAGTGCATACAGGTAAGGCTGATTTTCAAGAATGTTCTGAAGTATTGGTTAAGATTGAATAACAGGCTGTGTGAAAAAGGTGCCTTACTGTGAATTCAAATTTTGCTTCCTGGTAAGAAGGAACAGATTTGGGTAGATACTGGTAGTATTATCATTACTTTCACTAAGTGGAAATTGTGAGAATGTGCTGTTCATAAGAGAAATACTGTTTTCACAATAGGCAAGTCAGATGCCTTTAAATTACTAGAAGTTATAGTTTGAAGGAGATAACTTTAAAGAAAGACATTACTGATGGCCATCTCCCCCTGACAGGTCCATAGACTGGCTCCCTGAAGAAAAAGCATGAAAGGCATAACTGTTAATAGTTTCTGAGGTAGGGTCAGGGGAAGATGTGTTTTCCCACTTGGTCGCTCTCCCTTTCCTCTCCTCCAAGTGAGTTATGTTAGCTTTCCAAAACTTTGACTATCCTTGGGATGTTCAGACTAGCTTGTTCTTATCGGTATGTGTCCTGAATGCACTTCAGGTTTTGTCTAAGGTTAAACAAATACTTGAGAGTGTCATCCAGAGATGTATCCTGAGGCAGGATAGGTATGTATGGCAGAGAGAGTGGGAGGATATGAACAGGCATCTGGAGCAGGGGGCACCTCCACTGGAAAGATCATGAGGAACCCACGGTGGATGAATTGGCTAAATAAGTCTGGCAGTATGAAGAAAGTCTCTCCTCTTCGCTACAGGCCTGTGTCTCAGCTATGTAGAAACATACTGAAAAGGTCCACCAACTTGAAGAGAATTTAACTTCCTACCCACCTGTCCAAAGCAGTGTCTCAGCTATTAGTCCTGGGCCCCAGTCCTTTCCTCCTGGAACACAATTCAGCAGAGCGCACAACTGTTTCTTTAGAGTTGAAGGTGCTGAAGGTGTTCCTGGCATAAAAATAACCAGTTCCCAGCCTTTCTCTGTAACTAGTTCCTTAGGGCTAAAAGCTGAGTTTCTTTTCTGTTACGTGAACATCTACAGAGACTCATCCTCCATTCTCTGAGTTCAGTGCTGCTTAGTCTTAAGGTTTTCAGTACTCAGTAGTGTACACCAGACTGTCATATTTTGAGAGGGATTGCACTACCCTTACATAATATGGGAATCCCATTTTTCTGTCTCAGGCCTGAAGCGTGTAAGTCACTTGCAAATCATTGCAAGTTGTGGTGGTTGTCATTTGCCATGTAAATTAAGGCCATGCAAGTACCTTCTGCTGTTTCATCTTCCCGTTCATTTGTTGTCTGGTTACTACTAAATACTACATATTTGGCAAAATGTCCTAAAAACAGCATTACTTTTTAAATCTGATATTTTTTCCGCTAGATCTGCCAGTAGCTGACAAGGTAGAAATATGTGCTTTTCTCTTTCATTCTTGTGAAGTTTGAGGCAGTGCTAATTCAAACTGTGACTGAGGCTCTGCAATGGTGCAAGTCTATGTTACTACTTCAAATTCAGTGATGCAACCTGAGGTTACATTAATTAACTTTCAAGGATTGAACCAATTTAAAGCTTATGGACAATGACAATTATTGGAAAACATTCCTACAGGTTTATTTGTTTGCTATCTCCATCTCGTTCAAAGCAGACAGCACTAAATGCACGGGTACCTGAGTTGCAAGGAAAAACAACTGGGGAAAAAGGGGTTCTCTGAGAAACTTGCTGCTCCAACTTCCAGCGGGCAGTCCTCAGTCCCAGATCTGGTCCCCCAGATCTTTGGTTTGACCACTTATTGTTAAAAAGAATTTCTAGTCAATAACAGGGGCTGAAAAAGTTCTTGATTAAGGCAGTGTGATTTAGCACATAACACTAGGAATATTTTGAAGGAACTTTAAAAATCAGGTCACCACAGAGTATGTCATTCTTAAACAAGGCATCTTATTGGGAGGAAGTTCTCTGGTGCACAGCACCACACATTTGGGTTTACGTATTTTCTCCCCCTTTCCCTTTGAGGAGGGGGAATGAGAAGGAGATTGTGGTGGAGCTCAGCTGCACAGCTGGGTAAAACGGCCACACTGAGGCCAAAACAAACCAGAATAATTTATGCTTTTTAGGCACCTGATGTGCAGCAGCAATTCAAAATCAACATTTATTAGGAAAAATCACCTAAATGATTTGGTAAGGTTTCTACCATTGTTCAGAATTAAATTCTGACTCTAGATCATCACAGCCATTGCCAAGCCAAGCTCTAACAGTAACTGTAAAGACACAGTGACCTGGGTGCTCTCTCAAAAGGAGTCACACAGTGTTATCACAGAACTGTAGGGGTTGGAAGGGACCTCAAGAGATCATCGGGTCCAACCCTCCTGCCAAAGCAGGTTCCCTAGAGCACGTTGCCCAGGTAGGCATCCAGATGGGCCTTGAATATCTCCAGAGAAGGAGACTCCACAACCTCCCTGGGCAGCCTGTCCCAGTGCTCCATCACCCTCACTGTGAAGAAGTTTTTTCACATGTTGGTGCAGAACTTCCTGTGCTCCATCTTGTGGCCGTTACCCCTTGTCCTGTCCCCACAAACCACTGAGAAGAGGTTGGCCAAATCCCTCTGTCTCCCACACTTCAGGTATTTATAAACATTGATAAGATCCCCTCTCCGGTCTTCTCTTCTCCAGGCTGAACAGACCCAGGTCTCTCAGCCTTTCCTCATAGGGAAGATGCTCCAGGCCCTGTACCATCTTTGTGGCCCTCTGCTGGACTCTTTCCAGGAGATCGCTGTCTTTTTTGTACTGGGAAGCCCAGAACTGGACACAGTACTCCAGGTGAGGCCTGACCAGGGCAGAGTAGAGGGGGAGGATCACCTCCCTTGACCTGCTGGCCACACTCCTTTTAATGCGCTCTGGGATCCCTTTGGCCTTCTCGGCTACCAGGGCACGCTGCTGTCTCATGGTCAACCTGTCGTCCACCAGAACCCCCAGGTCCTTCTCCTCAGAGCTCCTCTCCAGCAGGTCATCCCCCAGCCTGTACTGATATATACCGTTGTTCCTTCCCAGGTGCAGGACTCTACACTTGCTCTTGTTAAACCTCATTTGGTTTCTTCATGCCCAACACTCTAGCCTGTCCAGGTCTTGCTGAATGGCATCACAGTTTTCTGGTGTGTTGGCCACTCCTCCCAGCTTTGTATCATCAGTGTACTTGCTGAGGGTGGACACTATTCCCTCACCAAGGTCATCAATGAAGATGTTGAACAAGATGTTATCTGTCCTGCCTGCTGCCTGGCAGACATCAGACTTCCTTTCCCAATCAATTTCAACATGGGAAGCAATCAGAGGGGGCTGAGGACACAAGTGAACTGTACTATTGCTTTCTAGCTCACTTTTAGTGACCAATGTTCAGTTTGTCTCAGCAAGCCCTGGTTATTATTATCAGATCTTAAAAGAGAACAAGCATGCATGTTACTTGGCATACTTTACCTTTGCTCTGCTGCTGCTTACATTGGCAGGAGGGGAAATAATGAGCATAGAGAAGAGAGGAGAAAACTTTACTGTTCCTGTTGTTCCTGTGCCATAGCATATGTTGCTGAACCAGAGACCTGGGTACTCTGGAATAAAGCTGCTAGTGACCAATTCTATTTACATGCCTTCTTGGAGATAAAGATACCCTGAAGTGTGGGAAAGGAATTCGCAGGTGGCTTTGCGCTGTTTCACATGTCCCTGAATTAGAGATAATGAGGAAACAAGCAGTAGAACCAAAAACTTGATCATGGTCGAGATAAAGTAAATTGGCTACAGTGTTAAAGATGAGCTTTGGGCAGTGGCCAATTGCTGGCTGGCTCGAGGTGCGTGTCTGAGGGTCTCTAACCAATTGTATGACAGATTTGGGCGCGTGGACAGCGCGTGGGGCTACGGGGAAAGTATATGTAGTAGTGAAAAATGGCAATAAACATCTCCTGTTCAAGAGCCATCAGGAGTCTGTGTCTTGCATCCCTTCACTTAAGTATTTTCAGACAAAAAAAGTTTCTCCTTAGCCTAGATTTTTATAAACATAGATTATAAACATAGATTTTATAAACATTGATTTTATAAACTAAAGTACATCTACCCCATTGTGGTGAACAAATACTTCTCCACAGATTATATCATATTTGTTTTTTTCTTCTGGACCTATGAAGTTTCCAGAAGCAAACCTTGCTAACTAATCTGTTATTGTTTCATTTGTTTTATTTTTAATCAAGCACAATCAGCACATCTGTCTCTATGGTTCTTTTCTCTGAGTTCTTTTATTGAACTAAAAAAAAAGTCTGCTTTCTTATGTGTCTTGCAAGAAAAAGTTTCCGAGAAGAGAAAACAGATGCAAAATTCAACTGCAAAATAAACTCCCACGATAGAAGGTTAAGGCACTTTGTGTTGGGCTGCACTCCAGTAGTTAACTAACAATTAACCACAATAACCAAAACCTTTCTCCCCCGCTTTTTCACACACACACACACACACACACACACACACACACAAAACCTAAAATGCCTAAATACTCATACTAAATGTGGTTGCTTGAAAGAAAGTATCAGGTAGATAAATGCCAATTTACAATCATGTCTTCACTTACAGTCCTTAAGAGTCTTAGTGGAAAAATGCTTGTCTCAAATATTGTAGCAAACATCTGAAAAGAACTACAAAAATAAGTCAACAGAAATCATCACAGTACTTCCACAGATGAAACAAAAAAATACCAGCACAACTCCATGCAAGTCAATGTACTTATCTGTAATACCACAAATCCTAGAGTCGTATTATTATTATTTATTTTATTTCAGAGCACATAAAAATATAAAGTTGAAAAAATCAACCATGTTTTCAGCATCTTTTCTTTATTATTTCCCTTGCTACATCCCATGGAAATAAGAAGATTGTTTTTTAACACAAGTGAAAAAAGATCTTGGAAGCAAACTGTAGTTTTCAACAATTTTCTGTGCAAGTTTAAGCCTAAACACGATACAAAAATTGACATTAGTGATTATTTAAACTCTTCAGTTTCCCAAATTTATTTTTTTAAAGGTTCCAGCCTAAACACAATGCATTTCTAAAGAAGACTGATTCAAAAAGTGCTAGAACAACATTACCTCATCTGATGGATCTATTCTGATCTCAATTTACATGTCAACATCTTAGAAGATGCCTCTAGCCAGTGTAGGCCATGGAAAATTACAAAGCTGTGAACCCAACAGCCAGGACAGCGGGACACTGCTCGTAAGGAATATCATTCAACCTTCACAAAGAAATAGCTACCATGAAATGCTATTGCAAATCTTTCACTTTATAAATGTTACACTCCTGGATCTTACTGTCTGTCCCATCAATACAAATAAAGCCCAACTATGAGTATATACCAGAGTATGAATGTCTGAAAACTATCTGAAAGGACTCAGTGAGAGATGTTATCCTGACAAGAAAGATAATTTAAGAACCTGCTCAATTTTAGACATGAACACAAAAAGCAAGTAAAATTCACATTTGCATTCAGATGATGCTCTTCAAGGACGGAGAGTGAAAACTGTTGCCATTTCAGGCCATCTTGGAAAGGAAGTAGCATTCCCCTTTTCATGGTGATACACACAAAACAATGGATTGGGGCCCAGAAGTACAAAGCTACTTCCAAGTAAATATAGCCACATGCCTCTATTTTTTTTCTGCCGCAAATAAACAAGATATGATTTCTTGTCGTCAGCTCCTGGTCAGGTTTCAGAACTGGCCACTTTCCACCCTATCCAGGATGCTCAGCCCAAGCACAGTCCCTTTGACAAATTTTCAGTAAAATGTCTAGGCTTGTAGGTAACACAGGTGAGACACAAAATGAGAACATGTTTTCCTGAGTAGCAGCATAGTCTAGAAAGCTTCGAGTTTGCAAGAAGCCTGAAATATTTTCAGTTTCCTTACCATTTCAAGAAACTAAGTTTAGAAAAAAAACATGTATGAGGTCTCGCAGGATTATTCAACAAATGTTTAAGAAGTCATGGATTTCATTCCATTTCTCTAACGCATTTGGTAATCAACTGTTCAGCTGAAATGCATACAGTACCATGAGGAGTTTAAAATATACCTGTTATGTCATATATTTCCCCATCCCCTTAAAGAAGCAATGATGAGGACTGTTGCTCAGGAAGGGCCCCCGGAGCTTGCACAGTACAGATTCTTGTGGTAATGAGGAAGTCAGACAACCACAGAGGGGCAACAAGAAGAACAGAAAGGCTAGGAAAACGCAGACTACACAAACATGTTTTTAATTTATCATCTGCAGTTTCAATTAGAAAACAAATGGACTTCAAGGTTGGTTCTTCAGTGGATATTACATTTCTGTAGATTACCACTATTTAACAGTCCACCAACATCTGCACACTTAATTCAAATGTCTGGTTGAGGCCAACACAATAAATTGTGTCACTATTTATAGCCCAAACAGAAACAAAGTTGCACGGAGTTTTCCTATTAGGGTATAATTTTGGGGACAGGATGAGTAGTTTATACTCCTTGAAGAAAACACTGTTCATAACACACAGAATTTTGTAGAAAGCATTTTAGAATTACGTTTGCAGTATTATTTTAATAAGTGGGTCTTAATTTCCCTTCGCTGTGGAACTGTTCAAAGTTTGGCGCAATAAATAAATTTCAGAATGAGATATTTTTTTCTTAGATGGCATCTGATAGCGTACATTCTTCCAGAATTTTGTATTTGCTGAACAAGATTTTTCTGAGAAGTCTCCTTTCCATTGGATAGCCCCATGTTTTTGCTTAATGTACCTGACTGAATCTGGCATACTTGTGTAGTCCAGTATTTCATCCATTTCTATAAGAATTACTTGAGTCTCATCACGGATGAGAGCATTATACATAGCTAATTGTTGTTCACAAGCATCTTCTAACAGGCAACTAGGTGTTTCCGATGCCAAAATAATCATCAGCCTTCTGCTTTGCTTAAGGGTTTCATCAGCAACACTGACCACAGCTGAAAGAACAATCAAAGTTTGCATAGAAAGTTTATAACTGATGCAAAATATTTCATAGTTTTTAAATTTTGTGTGTATATATGTATGTATATATATATATGTGTATATGGAATAGCAACTAGCTCAGAGAAAGAACTGATAGGTCTAAGATCTCCCAACCATCATCCATGATTCAAATCCATTGCATAAAATTGCTGACAAAAATTGTTTTCTTCAGTCCCCAGGAGCTTGTTTATCATTAGAAAGAAAATGCAGACCCTTATAACATCAAAGCAGAAATTTGGGTATGGAACAACAACAACAAAAAAAAACCAATTAGAAATTAACAAATTATCCAATGGACGAGAGGTCAAATTCTCCATGTAAAAACAAACAAACAAAAAACCTTGGTTTTAAATTTGCTTTCCAATAATAGCTGTCTTTTTCAGTTGTATATGTAATCTTCTAACCCCAACATATTAACCCTGCTAATTAAACCATACCTTCTCCTGGTAAATCATCCCTTCCTAATATAAAGAGATTATATCCACATTGATGTTCTAAAACACTGGGGAGTATTCTAAGAACAAAGGTTTCCAGATGATAGAAGCTGCTGCCTCCACTGCCTTTTGTGTACAGGACATACGCATCATAGATTTTCCCATCTAAAAAAAAACACGAATGTTTCTGTTAAAAAGGGAAAAACACCAAGGTTATTAGAAGGTTTCATTTTGAACTGCTTAAAAAATAGTAATGAGGGATTTATTCACACCTCTCTGACAGAACAACAGCAAAACATTAAAATGCTCTACAGGTCAAAAGGAAGATGATGAACCACAGAACCTGATCTCTTTTTCCTGTCATGGGGAAGAACATAGCCAGCAAGTGAGCTGGATGCAAGACCCTGGGGCCTGCAGGAAGGAGCCCCCAGCCCCACAGGTGCCAGGACATTAATAAAGTGTCCTCTTACAGGACTTTCTTTGCCACCTCTCTTGAAACAAACCCAACAGCAGTTCTCTCCACTTATGATGAACCACCAGCAAGGGGTGTGGAAAAATGGCAATTCTTTCATAATAATTATGAGAGGAAAAGGCAGATAGAGACCAGAAGAAGCCTGAAGTTTTGAGTCAGTATTGCATAATAAACAGGAGTGCAGTGAAGAAACTAAAGCAAAATCAAATTTAACTCAACAAGATAAGTTTCGTTCAACAAGTTACAAAACATAGTTTCTTTGATTTTATTTTTTCATTAGAATATTAAAATTTACTGGGAAAACAGCTTTTAACAAAAGTTGACAATTTTTTTTTGTGAAGACATTTCAGATAGCTGTGAGTATATGTTAACTATCGTATTGCATGTAATCCATTTACTTTCAAGCTCTGGGGAACTTCAGACAATGGAATTCTGAGGGCTGCCCAAGCAAAATATCTACTATGTTGCACTTATTCCCACTTTTTCACACTCATTCAATGTATTTATCTACACTACATCAACAGAAACACATATTTAATAGATAACACATAATAAGTAATAGAAACACAATAGAATCACAGAAGAGACAACTAGTAGAATTTCTTCTCTTTGATATGTAACCATCATAACTTGCAGGATTTATAAGGAAAGTGATGGGTAAGACAGAGAAGTTGCACAAAAACAAACAAATGTTTTTCTCTGAGAAAATGAGAGTCTCATTTTCAATATAAATATTTAATGTGCATTTTTAAACAGCTAGTCTACGGGATGTAGCTCTGCTGACACCTATTGATCATCATCAGTGACCACAAATCTACACACAGAGAGACTGCTTTACAAAAAAGTGCAACATGCTAATTTGGAAAAAAAAATATGGAGTTATTTCTGACCATAACTCATCTTAACTGCCTTAAATATTATTCAGTGTTTATCACCTCAATTATGATTGCATATTTCACCCATATGACTGAAAAAATATTTCGAAGCATCTCTGAAAAATTCTCAAGGAAATTGCAAATACGTTCTATTAAATAATCATATTATTGCTTAGAAATAATGGTAAATGAAAAAAAAATCAATAGGCTAGTTACAACATAATTAGTCACACTCACTTACCTTCCTTACTTACAAAGGCACATCCAGAATCCCGGTACCAAAGCACCAGCTCAATCTTGAAAATCTTATAGATTATTAAAATAATAAATGTTAAAAGCAACAAAGAGAGAAACCCTCCAATCAGCCATGTTCGTGTATCAGGAACTGCACAAAATATAATAACAATAAAAAGAAAATGTTGAATTTGTCCAAATCTGATCTTTCACACAAATGTAATAGAAATTTGGATATCATATTTTTCACTTCCACCTGTTACTTTAATAATGATAAATACATTACTACAGTGACTCCTCCCCTCTGCATGGGTACATGCATAAATACACAAAGTGTAATTCTGGTGCATTCTATTGATGCGATATATGAGCATTTGGTATCAAAACCCCTCCTGGGAAAGTCAACTGAAACAAAGGCCACAAAAAATAGCAGTAGTCCTTACCTCTGTGTTTTAGTATAATATAGGATGCAACCTGCCCAAAGGCATTTGACGCTTGACAGACAAATGGTTGTTCATAATCTTCACGATTCACTTCTGAAATTATGAGCTTCACAGAATAGATAGGGCGTCCATCATAAGAAGTTTCCTCCCTATCCAAAAGGTGACAAATAGAGTCATAAAACCACAGTCCTTTCTGTAATGGCTTCATCACTAATAGCTGAAATATGACAATGGTCACTTCCATCTGCAAATGGCAACTGGACAGATGAGTAACTGCATTACATGAGGGACACCCAAACAGCAGTTGGGCCTCTTACTGAGGTTTAGCATAGACATCAGAAAACATGAGCCAATCCTATCAGGAGCTGTGTTTCCCCAAAGAAATATGATATCTATAGACTACAGTACAAACATATATCTTACAAACATAAAAACCCCCTTGTTACAGGGGGTTCTCAGCCCCTGTGAAAGTAGGTGGAGAGCCCCAGTGCTTGGCTGAAGAGAAAATTGCGCAACGTGAAATGACTTAACCAGAGGCCCCAGTACAAGGACATCATCTTCTGGTGAGCAGCTCTGGGACAGGAAAGACACTGAAGTTGTCAACCAAAGCGGACAACACTAACTCATGATGCGTTTCCACCTGCAGGAAATAATAGGGTCTACACTGCTGCTTCATCCCAAGGGTCAGAATAGACTCTGAACAACTGTAACATCAGGCTGCACCATTACAACATACAGGTTATTCCCATTGCATAAGGGCACACACAAAAAAAGAATAATACTAAAGCTGCACATTCAATTAGTCGTGCTCTGTTATGTGTTACTGATGTTCAAACTAAGTAATTTTTTAACCAACAGCAAAATGAGGGATATTACTACCTCATTAACAGTAGATCTCAAATGCAAAATTAACTAACCAGCCTATTTAGCCAAGAACTTTTTTTCCTTTAAAACATACTCTAATTACCATTTGAAATGCAAAATAATAATAATAATGATAAAAGGCTTGAAATAAATCATAGAAAGCACATATAGGACCACACAAATCGGTATATGACCAATAGGTTATAGCAGTTTGAACACTGTAAGGAGTAAATGAATCAATATCATTAATACAAATGACTAGATCCAGAGAATGTTATGTTTGCAAATATAACAAGACAGCCATTTAAGTGTTAGGAAATATAAAAAATAACATCACTTTTATGATATCAGCTCAATGACTGTATTATGGTCAAATTGTTTATGGCATCACAATTATTTATGATATTACAAGATATGATTTCTGTATAGAGTTTTCTCTAGGTGAGCACTAAAAGAATTCAGCATTTATTTCCCCCTTTGTTTTATGATAAGGACTTAATAATTTCTCAGAATCATGAAGATATCATTCTCATTTCTTCATCAGTTTCTCCCTCACAGATGGTGCTTGAGAACGTATAAAAGCAATCACATTTTTTCTTCATAGCACCACCGTGAGATGAGGGCTGACAAAAAAACTAGCTTTCAGTTCCTTAGTTCCCAACCTATCGTATCTATGACACTTTTTCAGATTTCCTTCTGCTCCACTTTTAGTTGCCTTTCCAAGTCAGGTCAAATTTTTTCCCTCCTAACTCCACTTAACCTGCCTTTCATCCTCACCTTATCTCACAATTGCTTCACTCAGTCCAAATGCCAGTCTTTCTCCCGGACCCCAACCCATCATTGGAAATCTGTCTTCCTTTTCTCCTCTCACTCCACTAAGCTTCAGCGCACATCCTCAACAAAATCTTCCATTAGCTCTCCACCTGATCTCAGCTACACTTCTCTAACTCAAGACTCTTAAAACTAGAAGTTTCAATTTCTCCTGTAAAGCACAGTTTATTCTTGTAACCTTTCAGAGAGGCAGATGGGAAGGACAAGGAGAACACAGGAGGGACAGTCTGAAGATCATGTGGCAGGACATGCTTGGCCCCACTGAAAGAGGTCTCTGTCCTCTGGGCCAGAACTTGCTCAATAGAAAATGCATTACAGTTCTGAGACTGTAAGCCTCTGTAGAACACTTTTTCCCAAGGTCAGAAATTTAGATAGATTTTTATAATGACCAGAAATAGCATAATTCACACAAAATCCATGCACCTACTACATTTCAAGTTTCTACTTCAAACAGAAAATGAATTGGAGGAGGCAAGCATTTCATGTAAGAGTGAGAAAGTTCCACTTTGGTTGCCAACCCAGTATTTTCTAATCTGAAAATATACTTACTCATAACGCCTTGCAAAAATTCTGCTCATATAAAATACATCAATATACACACCGTTGCCTGTCCAAAACACCTCATACCCATCAGCACCTGTTGTATTGCAATCCACTGTAACCTGTGAGCCTATAAAATTGTGTTACAAAGTGAAAAGTTAATTTTCATACTCTAATTAAAAGCTATACAGTTCTGTTCACAGACTCCCATATAGACCAGCTAAGGAAGGCCCCACACCCTTTCAGAAAATCTCCTCTAACAGTGTCTATAGATTCAGGGATGTGCTGTTTCAAAAAGAGACATAGGATGGAAGAGGCCAAATCAGGAAGATGTCTCCCTTTGTGGTATCACTTTCCCTGCAGACTCAAAGATGGATCTGTTTTCAGAATTTCTTTCAGAGTGATGGAAAGCGATGGATGTGGCAGAAAATCATTTGGTTTCCCTATAACTTTCTTTGCATCTGAGAAATTTCCCTACAGCTTTTCTATGACTTTATAAGCAATACCCCTTGTCTCTTTCCTTCCCACTCCCAAACACTTCTCCTGCAAGAGACTAATGTAAAGGAGAAACTGTGGTCATTGAACTATTTTTTGTCTAAAGAAAATAAGCACACACTCTTCTTGGGCATGAATTTTCACTAGGATACAAAATCATATTTTTTTATAGAGAAAATTACTTACCAAGTTCCACTTCAATTGAGTTGTTTCGTGGATAAGATATTTCTGGAGGCTTTTTTGGTGGGCTTACTAAGCAAAAGATAGAAAGTCCTTTTCAGACAACCAGGGACAGCTGCAGCCTGTTCTATGCTCTATAACCAAACAGCAACCTAAAAACACCCTGTCCTATGGACAAGGTTGACAGCAATTTTACAACAGACATCACTCAATACTCAGTGTCATATCTAAGACAGTCATATTACTTATGACTTGAAGCTCAACTATTCTTCACTCCACCCTTTCCAAAATGTAGTGCTATTAATCTGATGTCATCATGCTGATGACAGACTGTCTATTCCATGACATATAAATCACGTAATATTGCACGTAGAGGTGCTGAGAAGGATATGGGTAAATATCTATAGTATTACCACTTTACAGTTTGGCTAGCTTATCAGTCAGCAACTCACAGATACAAACTGGAGAGAAATAATTTTAGACTGCAATTCATCTGTTTTAGACTTTCACTATTATAAAGGTGAAATTAAATTTCTGTACTCCAGTTAAAGGCCTTACAGTTCTGACAAGAGCACTATCTAAAGGAATTACAACACCAACCTTCCTGTTTAGATGTTTACATTAGTACTAGGCATACAACACTCTGGAAAGTTTATTTCTCTCTACAAGTTACAAAGGGAGAGTAATCAACAGAGTGGCAACAGTAGATTAAAATATATAAATTCTCATCTAGCATTTATTTCCCTTTTTTAGGTGCAAACTAATAGTCCTATGCGTGCCTACTACAAATTGAATCTTTTAGCTGTCATTAGAAACCTCGACAAAGTTTTGTAGAGTCATTGTTACAAACAAAAAGTGAATTTATCTACTTACCTGCTACAGTCAGAATAACATCTCGTGAAATGTTATATCGCTTTCCATTGTAGATATATGTTGTTTTGCAAGTATAGTTTCCTTGATCTTGCACAGTCACATTGAAAATCACAAGATCACTGTTTGAAAAGGCAAACCTTCTCCCTTTCAATGGCTGACAGTCCTAAACATGTGTAAAGAACTCATATCACTATCACATGATTTGAAACTCTTTAATGCAATCTGAGCTTTCAGTGGACCACAACATAAGGATGGATTCCTTGTGGGGACTGAGGAAGGGGAAGGGGGCTAAAAGAAAAGCAAACCACACTTCATTTTGACTCTGAGTTTTTAATTCACAGATACACCCATTATTCTCATATTAAATATATATATATATCTTGAAGAGAGAAATAAGGAAGTGACATGGAGGGGTCAGGTTTTATAAAAGTATTTGTTAATGAAGAATCACTCAATAATTAGACTTAGTTTTTTCAAGTACTCAAATATTCTCAGTATCTTATAGACTGCACAGGCATGAGGCAGTAACGCTGGAGAAGGCAATATGTTCTTAAGAGAAAGAGCCGTTAAATGATTGTGAACAATACGAAATGACATTTATTCGATGGAACAATACTGAACACACAATGGATATGCTTCGTCTCACAAAGTACATTAAGTCTGTTTCCACACAAAAGAAATGAATGACAGTGTTTCACTAGCAGGTTAAAAGATGCCACCTAGTGGATACATGGGTCAAAGCTACATTTAAGCTGAATTTCTATCCCATTATTCAAAAAAAAATGTATATAACTTTAGAAGATGAAAGTCTTATTCCCCCTCCTCCAGTTGTTCTAAAATATTTTTTCTCACATTTATAACAAATATGTAGTTTTTCTCCTACAATTCATAAACCTCAGTTACTTATATTTTAAATAATTGACATAATAATTAAATAATTTATGTCAGTAAAAAAGAGGATTGTTACCTTATACCAGCGAACAGGCAGAACATTCTTCTCATTCCTGAAGTAACTCAAATGTGGACACACAACCTTTGCAGATGATAAAGTGAATACCACCTCCTCTACAGCAAATTTTTCATTTAAGCATGAACCATCAATCCTCTCGAAAACTGTTACTTTTGTAGACATTTTGCTATAGCTTGTCAAATTCCTGCAACTAACATAACATAATTAAGTTAAGCTACTTGAAATATTTTCCAACTCAAAAATATATTGTATTCTTTTTGGAGAAGAAAGAGAGGACTACAATTTATAATTTCTCTTATAGATTTACTTTTGCCTACTATGAAAAAAAAAAAAAAAAAAAAAGACTTACATCCCCCAGTATAAAGTTAGTTTTTGTGAACATATTCTCCCTTCTTCTCCCTTCTTAGTTAGTATTTTTCTTACCCCAAAAATCCTACTTGCTTTTTAAAAGTTATTCCATTTGCAATTCATTTCTATAGCAATTTAATTTTTTTTAACCTTCACCTTATGACACATTCATAATCTCCAGAATCTTCTACCATTGCAGGGAGAAACCAAATTAAATTCTTCTTTTGATGAATTCTAGAAAGTTTGTCTCTAGGCACAGCTGTCTGGTTACCAACTTTATACCATGTTAAGTTGTAGTCTCCACTTTTAAAATTCAAGCTCTTTTCCAGAGAACATGTAATAGCAAGAGGCTGCCCATCAGGCACAAGACTGTGCTTAAACATCACATCATAGGCTTCACATTTCTCTAAAGGAAAGAGATAAACATTAAAGAAAACCTCAAACATTGTGAAAGAATACACTGAACTCGTATCTTGATCATGTTTACAAAGTTCATTGTGGTGTCCACCTTCATTCTTAAGTCATTTACTAAAATACAATTATAATCCCTTGTCTTTGGAGTTGAGAGCATTATTCAGTAATATACAGACATAGTTATGCTATTGAAATGAAGTGCTGTTTTCCAAATGCAACTTTTACACTTAACAGAATCACTTCGTTTGCATCCGATTGTCATTCAGACGCAAATGATTAGAGTCCTTGTATTTCTCCAGTCTGTTTAACACACATAATACACATGTGCACACACATTTTTCAAATTTAATGTCTTTATTTGCTACTTTCACTTAAGTATAGGCAAAGTAAGTTTTCAAGGCAGACTATACTTGCAGTACCCAAATGTCCTAAGAGGACAATGAAAGTTAAAGTTGCAGTTGCACAAGTAATTTGCTATGGAAATTTCAACTCACCTCTCATTTTATGAGCATTTAGAGAGGAACTTTTACAAGCGCTTATGATGAGCTCATTTTCTTTCCCCCGAACCCAAGGAGATTCAGATGGGAAAAGAGCAACACCACAAGATTTGTATTATTTTTTTGTCAGTACAACAAAAAAGGCACCAACTCTGGATACGTTGGTCACATTCCAGAGTCAGTACTATTTATCTAAAATAACTCGTTTTATTAGAATGCAAGAACAACCATGCACGGCCATGCAAGCGTCTGCCCAGTCCAAAAGCCTGTCTCTGATAACAGTCAGTTCCGTATGTATAAGAAAGTAAAGTAGGACAGAACATGTAAATTAATACTTTGCTTTTGGCCCCTCTCTTCCCTTTCATGCTCTTCATGAAAAACTATTGCCTTTTATTATTTCTCTGGGTATCATTTATTTCTTGTTATGAGAAATGGCAACATAAACATTCCCTTATCTGCCTACTCTGTTGTACTCATGATTTTACAGACCTCTACCACACCTTCCCTCCGTCATCTCTTTTCTTTACCTCAGAATCCTCATTCATTTAATGACTTCTCATATGGAAGCCATCACATCTCAGACAACACTGTCACCTACTTCTTTGCCTATTTTGACCCAGTCTTTCCCAGATGGAATAATCAGAATTGCAGAGTTCAACTGATACACATTTGCCATGAAGTTATATAGGGCATAACAAAGCCTTGTTTTCTAATGTATTTCTTTCCTAAAATTCTGCTTTTCTGACCATCACTGAAGACACAGATAATGGTTCCAGAGAGCATCCAGAAATGTCAAGGTAGTATTTCGACCCAAGCATTTCTACCTTAATGTTCTCACCACATTCATCCAGTACACGCAGATGTCCTATATGCATACCAAATTACTTAACAAAACACTGAATAGCTCAGATATCTGTACAGATTGCTCCATAATAACTTTGATGGTTATGAAATGAAGACCAATAATTACTTGCTGTGGCCACAGGAATTGATACATTTTTCTGCCACTAAGGCCTAAGGCTCTGAAACAGTATCATATTTTGTGCACTTCCTGCTTTACATTCTCTGAAATCTCTCTCCCCCAATGCTGGCCATTATTTTAACTCAGCTTAAAAAAAGAGAATATCCAAACGACTGATGAGTGCAGGAACTTGTCCATCCACAGACATCCACAGTCCATCCACAGACAATAGAAACTCAAGGAATGGAAATTCAGAGTATTTTTCTTCTAACAATCTGGCACTGCAGCAAGATTCTAGGTAGTAAGACAAGATTATGACAGCAACTCAATTGATCCATTTGAAAAGTTTTAAACATGCACTGGATTCTTGGTTGACAGCTGAAGGGCAGAAACTAAACTGAATACTCACATAGTTTTACAAAAATCTAGATGTTGTATTAACTGTCAAATGGCTGTATTTTCCAACATGGAAAAAAAGTCACATGAACACACTTTGGAATGTTAGAACTACAATTCCTTTCATCAGTTCATCCACCAGAGAGTTGTGCTGCCATTCAGAGGGACCTCGACAGGCTGGAGAAATGAGCTGACAGGAACCTCACGAAGTCCAACAAAGGCAAATGCAAAGTCCTGTACATGGGGAGGAATCCCCTCAGGCTCCAGGAGACTCCAGACTACCTTCAGGTCCTAGCAGACCATAAGCCAGAAATGCTTGCTTATGGCAAAGGTAGCTAAAGGTGTCCTGGGCTGCATTAGAAAGAGTGCTGCCCACAGGCTGAGAGAAGTGATCCTTCCTGCACTCAGCAATGGTGAGATGCATCTGCAGTAGCACTTGCTAATACAAGAGAGAAATGGATTTACTGGAGCAAGTCTAGTGAAGGGCCACAAAGATGAGTAAGGGACTAGAGCATCATAGAGGCCAAGAGAGCTGGGACTGTTCAACTTGAAGAGAAAGCTTGGTGGTGGGGTGGATCTTATCAATGTGTAAACATATACACGTGATGGAACAGAATGAAAAAGAGGGAGACAGCTTCTTCCCAGCAGTGCCCACTGGCAGGGCAATAGGCATGAGACACACTGAAACACATGAAATTCCATCTGAACACAAGAAAACACTTTCTTACTGTTCAGGTGATCAAACACTGGAACGGGTTGCTCGGAGAGATTGTGGAGCCTCCATCTGTGGAGATGTTTAAAACAAAACTGAACATGGTCCTGGGCAACCTGCTCCAGCTGACCCTTGTTTGAGCTGGAAGATTGGACTAGATGATCTCAAGAGGTCACCTACAACCTAAGAGATTCTGTGTAAGATAGTACATAAGATATCACACTTTATGTTTTATAGGCTCCTGCTTTTAGAAATGTTTTAAAAAAATCTCTCTGGCATGCACATAAATTTAACTCACCATTAAATTTAATTTTCAACCATTTTCACAGAAAATTACTATTACTTATGTGAAAAGTTAAGTTTCCAAACAAGGCATTCCATAGCCACCAATGAACCTACCTGCAATAATTAAAGACAGAAATGCTGTTGTGATCTTACAGGAAAGTAATGTTTTTGCTGTAATGTTTCCCTACAGAAAAGAAAACTTTGAATTAGTGTTTTACAATATAAATTTCCACAATTGAAAATCAACATTTGCATTACACAGTTTCTATTACATATTCAGTGTCTTTTGTCAACTGTACTTTTCTCATGTAAGTGTATTCACTTTACATGTTTGTAGCATATTAAAAGAAACTATCTACCTTACAGGAAAATACAACCATCTCTAGGATTAAAAAGCAATAATTACAAGGCCACCCCACTACATAACATGTTTTCTCTTAGAAAAGGAAGGCTAAATTCTGATTGAATGTGACAGGCAACTAACTATACATAAGAATGTCTATGCCAGCAACATCAGAGGTCCCTCAAAAGCAATATCCTGTCTCAAGGTGTGGCCAATAGCAGATGACTTGGGAAATAAAGTGCAAGAGAACAAGAATATACAGACATTCCTCTGGAATAGTCTCCTAGAATCCATCAATTTATGATTTAGGAAGCTATGCCAGAGTCAGTCTCTAGATACTTGATAGCCCCCAGCAGATTCTTTCCCACGAAACTAGTCCAACACCCTCCAAACCCATTGAAACCATGGCAAGGAGCCACAAATTTTAAATACTGACACAGAAAATTGCCTTGGCTTGTTTTGAGCCTGTTATCTGCTCTTTTTATCTGACAGCTCCTAACTTTTATACCAGAAGAGAGAAAAAAAAAAAAAAAAAGTGAACATTTCCTATTCAGCTTGTCAAGCACTCAGAATTTTCCACACCTCTAGCACACTCCTCCCCAGTTCTTGTTTTTACAAGTTAGTCTTCATCTTTTTAACTGTCCCTTAGATGGAGCCTGATTTCATACTTCTGATCATCTTTGCCACCATCTTCTGTACCTTCCTGGAGATCTCCAAAGGCCGCCTGGAGATGGTCCTGGGCAGCCTTCTCTGGGAGGCCCTGCTGGAGCAGGGGTTGGACGAGGTGGCCTCCAGAGGTTCCTGCCAACCTCATCCCCTCAGTGTGATTCTCCAGGTACATTACAGCCTGCCTGAGATGGTGAGGAAAAACCAGAAGTGGCATCCAGTCATCAAAACATAGGTGCACTACAGATTTATAAACTGAAACAATTATTTATTCTGGACTAATTTCTAATAACTTCATAGTAATTTCTAAACTTCTATTTATTCTTTGACTACAACTAGGTATTGACCTAATATTTTCATGGGCCTATGATCTCATCACTGAGTGTTAAAAAGTCAGGGAAGCCCAGTCAGCTACTGTGTATGTGATGTTAGTATTTCACCCATATGTTTTCATTTAAAATTTTCTTTACATTTACCTGCATCGCTATCATGACATCTTGATGACACTCTTTGCAATTAACACCTCCACTTTCTACCCTGAATAACTTTGTATTGTCAGCAAATTCTGCCACTGCAACAGTTCTGCATTGTCCAGATCATTAAAAGAATAGGCTGAACAGAAGAGATTCACTTGGGACTCCACTGGCAATCTTCCTCCACTTCAGAAACTGAACATTTATCTTTTAACTACATACTTATACATGTGAGACTACATATACCATAGCAGTCTGGTTTCACTGAGTGCTCTGCTGAATGCTGTTTGGAAATTAAGACAGATTATATTAACCATGTCTCCTGCAGCCAGTGTGTTCACATACACATCTACACTTCCAATACACTTGTAGTGTTCGTGGGCCATGACTTCCCTTCACAAAAGTTAATGCTGACTCCATCCTTATATAATTTACTGACAATTTTGCTAATTCCATTCTTGAAAGCTACCTTCTGCAGATACCTACTACACTTTTTACAGGGCTGTGAAAGGAAAAAATGCAGTTATACAAGCTGAAGAACAATCAGGAGAATCCCATCCTGATGTTAAAAATCTTTAGCTAATCACCAAGCTAAACAATATTCAAATATGATGCTTCCAGCTGCTGTGTCTTTCTTCACCAAACTGACTCAGGAGTGTGCCATACATTGAGCCATACCCACTGCTTCTTGCAATGCCTGCTTTACTCCTTCTTCCCCTTCTCTTCCCTCCTCCCTCATTGCAATTTCCGCTCTAATTGCCAGGCACGTCTTTTCTTGCTTAGATTTAAGGAGTTAAGTCCCCACAAGAACGCTGAGCATAAAAAGAAACACACCAAGCTCTAAATCACCAGAGGCGTTTCATGTGTGTTTGTACAAAACTCCACCTTTCTTCACTAAATGTGATGAATAGACAGTAATTCTTAAAATTTCTATATTTTAGTTTTAAAGAAGATGAAAATATTTTAGTGGAATTAATTTAAAGAGAAAACAGGACTGAATGGACTCCACTTATGACCAGGTATTTTCTTTATAACTTTTTGAATCATTTTTTAATAAGCTCTGTTCTATTACCTTACCCTATTACTCTGTCTCAAATATGCTTTTCAAGCAGTTTTTGCCTCACCAGCAGATTCAGAAACTATCCAGCAGTAGTATTTTGCCATGTCCTGAAGAACAGTCTTTCAGAACCCTCCTTCTCTATATAAGTCCAATGTTCTTTCTAAATACTTATTTTTTTAACTTGTTCTGTTGCCAACATGGAAGAGCTGCAAATATATAGCACTGTGTAAAACCATGCACATGAACGGCTTTGAAGAGACCCATACTACTTATCTGAAGAAAAAACTTCCATTTATGTTTGTTATACCTGACAGCAAAACAGGCTCTGTTCTGTAGACAGGTTTTCATAAATCATGCTGAAAATAATAAAGTATGACTGCAGAGTCAAGTGCAAATGTTTTTCTTACCACATTATGCCATGACAAACAGCTAAATTTCTCCCTTTTCCCAGCCATTTTGTCCACATCTTGAGTCTGCATGTGACCTGTAGAGCTTTACCACTCAGGACAGAATTCAGCTGCAGTTATTTTTGCCCAAATTCTGCAGAGGGGAAAAAAATCATTTTATCTGAGGCCATGTCCACAGTTTCACCCTGAAAGGAAATATTCTCATCAGTTTAAAAGACAGACAGACAGGCAGAAGTGTCTCAAAGAGGTCTTCAATGATACATGCACCTGAACTGCAATTACAACACAAGTAACGCGTAATTTTCATCAAAATCTGTGATTAAACTAGTACAGCCACCTGTTCCTCTTCTGTTTAGCCCTTTCAAAGTAGGTATACTCAAAAAGAAAAAAAAAAAAAGACATACTCTCATCAAAACTTTGAAGAATCATGGCTTTTGGTAATTACTGCACACTCACAGCACTTTTTCTTTGAATGTCTTGTTCAAACACGTGGATGGATTAAAATGTGCAACACTCCTGTTCTCGGAACTGAAGAGAACTAACACGCACAAGACTATGACACCATTTCTTTTACATAAACCCACAAATATTTAAAATCAGAAAATGTATATACATATATACTACCTTAAATGCTTCTTCTAACTGCACAGTCTGCCCTGACTCTTCGTGAGAACTTGTCAAGTCTCTCCCGATGCAGGAAAAATGTTTGCAACAAATGCCTATGCTCGCAATATAGCTGACGCTGGAGAGCTGTGTTAGCCCGCCCATTCAGAGGTGGTTACGGAACCGGGACTTTCATTCACAATCTATTTTTAGCCATTTTTCTGTGAATCACCCACATCCCTTACCACATAGGGGACCAAAACACTTTACAGCATTATAATTCTTACCTATTCCTCGAAACACGCACGTGAGTGGGGTTGCGGCTGCCCAGCAGCAGAGAACCTGAGCATAATGGTGCTCCCAGTCCCCAGCCAGCCCGTGCTGAGCAAGCCAACAGCACTGTGACGGGCTACGCACACCGATCCAGCCCAGGAGCCAATGCTTAAACTCAGAGAAAACGTACTTGCATAAATCCTCTCCGAAATTGAGTCAGATCAAACCACACATTACTCGCGGAGGAAAACACTGACCTTTTATGAAATATTTCAACCCTGCTTGTAAAGTTTCCAGCCCTGTTTAGCCAAAAGACAACACTTTGGTCAGAGATACCACCCTGCTCCCTGCCCTCCCCCCCCTCCCCCCCCCAAAAAAAAACAGGACCTCAAAGATTACCTGCACACCTGTATCAATTTTTCTGGAGGGAAAGAGGAATTATCCCAACCCGGCTGATGCCAAATGACTTGCGACATGACTGACAAGAAGAGCACGGATCCCCGCTGCGAGCTCACATAGGCTGCTGCCCTACTCAAGCCCCACTCCCAGACACCCAGCCCAGGCTGGTGGGCACCTTCCCAATCCCCCCACCCCCCGACAGTTCCCAGGGCTCCCGGACAAAATCCCACTGCTGCCTACCTGCTGCCTGGCTCCCCGGCAGTCTGTGTAGGGGCTGAGGAGGGTGAGAGGGGCCCCTCACCCCGTCCTGTGGGCAGCTGCAGCCGGCGAGGCCTCCCCTTCCCCTGCCGCTGCTCGCAGGCAGCGGAGGTGGTGGTGGTGAGGCAGCCCCACGTCAGGGCTGGGCTTCCCTCCCCGCCCGGCACGCTGTTACCTCAGCTGCGATCGCAACAGACTGTCACTGACTTCTTTTTTTCTATTTTTTTTTCCTTTTTTTTTCTTCTTGTGTCACAGGCAGCTTCTTATCGCTGCGGCAGAAGCACGCTTCCGTAGCTGAGGAAACCATGTATCTCCAAGATGGAGGTGCCAGAAGGAGCCCCTCAGGGACATCAGCTCTTTGTTAGCTTTTTCAAGAGGCTGCCTGGACAGCTTGGTCATGCCGTGTGTCACGGTGAGCTATTTTTTGGCTCTAACTTGAACATACAGGTGTAGTCCCATCTCACTGCCAAGCTTTTGCCTGCGAACTCAACACCTACGAAATAGCTGTGATGGCATGTTTGGAGGTTACTTAGCTTGCGGCTGCTCTGGGAGCGCTGCGCTCACAATACGCCAGTGTGTGGGGCTCTCTGCTTCACTCACACACTGCTGCTGGACTCAGAGCTCTTCAAAACCACATGGCCAGTACAGAATCAGATACAGGCATTTTAATGCTGTGCTGTCACTTGTTGATTAACTTACCTGAAAATACAGGGTCAGATAGAGCAAAGAACATCCCTAGGTTCCTTCCAAAGTAATCAGAAATCACGGGCACTTTGGGACTGCCAAGGCAGGTTCTCATTCTTGGTAAAAGTACACTGTAAACACGTTTGCTAAACTCGCTAAGCCAGTTACAAACACTTTGCAAAAGCTGTGGAGAATAATCCTTCCTTGTCCTGTTTGTCCCACCCTGCTTTTTTTTATTGCACTTTCTGGCACTGTTTCTAAATTGTATCTACCAAATATAAACACATTCTACCATCCTGCTCACCACATGACAACCACAGATAAGATGAGGTAAGATAAGAGTTGAAGCTCTGCTATGCCTGCGTATGTTGCCCTCCACCAAAGGGAGGTACTTAGCGCTGGCTGCAGGCATGTTGTAACAGCTCCAGACGTTATCCTGTTGGGAGGAACACGGAGAATGAACTCATTCCTGGCCCAGTAAAGATAGAAGGATTTACGCAGTCACCTACTCTGCCTTTTGTCAGCAATTATATCCATATTTCATTTTGAAAAATTTTCTTACGCACTTACTGCTTAAGGTCAAATTATTTTTATGTAAGTTTTCTAGTTTCCGTGTTGTTATTTTGCACTAACAAAAAAACATCTGTGGGTTCAAATCTGGTTATCATAAAGACAAGTGAGGGGTTCCGTAATCTGTTCTACTGCTTTTTTTCTAGAAACACTAATAAAAAAAAATAATAAATCATTTTTAAAGAATGCCGAGACATACACACAGGAGGTTCTGCTGTGTGAATCACAGAATGGCTGAGGTTGGTAGGGACCTATGAAGTATTCATTTTTTCTCATAACTTCACTATAATATCACTAATAGTGAAAAAATGTTTCTGGTAAACAAAATGTTAAAACATTACCAAAATTAATAGGTAAAATGAGAACTATTCAATCATTCAACTTTGCAGAGACTGATAAGAATTAGAGTTCAGCAAATCCTCTGGAGGAATATCACCTGAAATGACTGAGTTTCATGAGACAGCAAAATCTGGGGGTACATCACTCCTGAAGTACAGAATTTGGCTGTTACAAGTCAAAAAGGGCAGGGAAAACCAGAGAAGTCCATCACCTGACATTGGTTTGCATGAACATTTGATGTTGTCACCAGGACTACTTCAAAGCAGACCAAGAACCGCCAGCTCCAGCAACAAAGCCATGAAGCTCTAAGGCAGAATGATGTTGTAATTTGCACAGGGAGGACTCTAATTCAACTTATCAGTGCCATCTTTGAAAACGGATTGCAGCAGAGCAATGGTCACGACATGGCTTATCTTTCTGTGACTGAGGAGGTGGTAATGAGTAATGAGGAGACCAGATTTGTGTGTAGCAGTTGGTATATCTCATTTTTCCCAAAATGATGTATTTGTCAACTAGGATCTCTCTGTGAAATCCTTTTTTTTTTCCTCCACCTTGGATAGTATTTCATTGATAAATGATATATAAACAATGAGAACGCCTGAAATAAATATTTCATTCCTTCTGCATTCTGCAAATCAGAGTGAGAATGTTTGCTGCTGTAGGGGTGGGAAGTTGCCTGACAACAGTCTGAAATAAAACCTCTTGATATGTGCATTGGGTGGAGACCAGGTCTTCCACACCAGCCAAGCTACCCTGCAAAAATCAGGACAATGTTTGCTCATATAGACCTAAGCTAGGGTACTAACATAAAGCACTCTCCACCCTTCTTTTCTTTTGAGGGGGAAAGAAGGGAGTGGAGGGGAGACAGAGAGGTGCGTGGGTTGTGTGTTTGTTGTGGTTTTTTTTAGGACAAGTGACAAGAGCAAGCAAATGTAATTGCTACTTTTTAAAAGGAAATGATAGAACTCAGTAACCTTCTCCTTTACCTGTTCCTGGTAAATTTCTGCATGAAAAGAGATTCTAGTCACAGCATGTCTCTAAGACAGCCGGAAGTCTATTTAGGGCAAAGCTATCTGGTCCATAGCCACAGTCTTATCTTTTGCTTTTGGCTACAATACATATTCACCATATTTCTTTCTCAACTGACACTGAAAAGGTTAAATCCAAACCTAACAGAATTTTAAAACCCTTTTTGTATAGTTTCCTGCAACTTCTACTTTACTACTTTAAGCTTTGCTAAAGACATTAGGAGTATCTTTGCACAAATGAAACTCTTTGTTGAATCTACGAAATTTACTACAAAATGTATTTGCAGGTAATTATCTAGATAACTTTGAAGCTGCAATAAACAGGCTGGTTTAGTACTGTTTATCCAAAAATCAGGTAACTAAGAACGTCAAGGCTGCCTAAATGTGCTTTCAGTGTTGAGAATGTGTAATTCCATTTTACTGGACAATCAATCCCACTTTTGATTTTAACACTGAGCAACTCACTTAGCATTTACATCCATTGTACAGGATTTTTTCTGGACTTATAGGTGTGGTAATTAAACATCTTGCAAATTATTCATCAGTAAAGCATAGGAAGTAATCTGTATTTCTAAAAGAACCATCTAGTTTCTAATAAAAATTAAAAAAAAAAAAACAGGAGCACTTTTAGCACTTTTTTATGACAAAACCTGTCCTTTTTTTTCCCCCCCCTCACAGGAAATGATTCATCAGTTTTCATCCCTCCAAAAAGTTTACTTTCTCTCTCTTTACCTGCAGGTTTGTAATGCTTAAAACTCACCTGGGGGAAACTGTGTTGACAAGAAAAACTCTAGAGAAATGGGCCATGGGACTGACGGTAAACAAAGACCTGTTTTCAAGTTCACAACCATTAGCACTGGCAAAAGGCAGGTGGAGTTTTAGTTTTATAAGGTAAATTAAAACGTTTAATAAGAAATTTTTAGCTGTAAAAATGACTAGTGAAATAGAACTTCAGAGTAATGAGAATGAGAAAGAATTACACATGACCAGGGTGAGGCGGTTCACGCTAATGTTGTACTGAGACCAGATTAAACCCATGTTAGTGAGACCCTCTCCCCTCCACTCCCAATTCTGGGAAAAGTAGCTTGAATGGAGAGCTAGTAAAAGCCATCTTGTTCGATACACTTTCAAACCAAGACAGCTGTTTGACGTTCTTCATTCACAGCGTGCTTCAGTGGAGGAACGAGGAGAAAAAAGCAATGCTGTAAGAAAAAATTATGTAGTGTTTTATTGAATTAAAAATGGACCTCTCTTCAAAGTGTCTTTATATAACACACAGGAAAACTTCAGCAGTCATATAAATATAGCAAAAGAAACAAGTATCAAAAAAAAACCAAACAAACAGTATTTTGGCTCAGTAAAGTAACTTTCCACCCAAGGTAGGCATAACAAGTAGCAGTTTTTCATACAATCTATTCCAGACAGCAAAAACAAAAATTCAGGAGGCCAGATGTTGCTGGAGCTCTGTTGGCTGGCCTGCAAACCACAAACTGTCAAGGTAGAAAATGCAAAGTCAATATTATGCCCTAGTCCTCAGGGTATAAATACAATACTTCCAGTGTCTAGTCTTCACATTTGATAAAGGAATCTTCTGACAAGAGTTCCAAAACCAAACCGCACAGCTTCTGTCCCACTGAATTCTTCTGTCAATGTGAACCATAACAATTCACACATCACACATAACATTCACCTTTCCCAGATGGATCTCAGTAACTTGGGATGGATCTCAAGGCTCTTTTACCCTCTCCCCCAACAGGCTGCCACCAAACACACACCATATTGAAAACGAGATTGAGTGCAACAGCTAAGTGAATGTGGCACTTCATGACCGAAAGTGTTTCTTCCCTGACTTTTTTGTCTTGTACAAAACATAGAATGAGAACAGAAGATAGGCATATGCGTTGGTCTGTACATACATGACATTCATCAATAAAACATTCCATTATCGTCAAAGTTGGAGATATCTTGACATTTCAAATGCACATTTTTCCATTCCTGTGAAGAGATTCTTATGCCAGTCTGGTCAGACACACACTCAACACACAAAGCTTGAAGCTCAGAAGGCACTGTCCCCCAGAAGCAGAGTTTCAAATTTCCAGCACACACGGAAGTAACCAAATAACTTCAGGTGGGAGAGGAAGCTATTTCCATTGTTTTTGTCACCAGTGAGGCAGAACAAGAGAGTCACAGCATCCCATGGTCACTGGGCAGTTCCGTGGGATGACACCTCATATTATCAGTTTCTTTTGGTTGAGAACGGAGGGAAGAAAAGCCATGAAAGAAGAAAAAGCCAATAAATACTGTAGTGTCAAAATGAAGGAAGCAGTCTTCAAAGAGCAGAAGAATTCCGAATGATGCAGAGCATTATTTTTTTCAGATGAACAAATGACACCAAAGGATCAACTCAAAGACAAAATTTCTGCCTAATACTGTAATTAACAACAGCCTTCAAGTACAGCTTGGAAAGCACTGGAATTTGACACAGTAGTAAGCTAGTTGTTCTGTGGTAAGGGAGTTGTATGAGAAAAGATTTGCTGAAACTTGAGTTGGAGGAGAACAAAAGGTGCTGCCAGACAGAAGCTAATACAACACAAACAGGAATTCAGAGTTGCAAGCAGCAATTAAAGGCAGATCTGAAACTCTTGCTACAAATAAATCATCACAATCTACTCAGAAGTCTTCTCTTGAACGTCTGTAGTAGGATAATTATCATCACTGGAGCAAACAATCACAGAAGAGTTAGTATACACAGCTTCCCCCCCCCCAACCCAGCTAAATTTAATTTAACATATGGAAAAGCTAGAGTTAGAAATACCTTGTTATTGTGACTTGTATCAAGAAAAATCACCATAGGTCTCTGCCTTACCTATGCCTACCTGCATGCTTTGCAACTGCCATGTAAGCCAAGACTTCATTTTAAAATTAGTAACAAACCTTTTGCCTTTTTCCTACTACTGCACAATTAGCAGAGTTGTCATATTTCTTCCTTGGAAATGCAGTCAATTGTTCATTAAACCTACATTTTAAAAATCACAAAAATGGTGCAATATTTATCTTCCCCAAACACTATTAAAAAAAAAAAAAGGCAAAAATCACTAGCCACAGAAGCAAAGCAATGCCTGTGTAAACTAACTTGAACCATGGGTTAGTTTCCAGATTAATATACAATTCAAACTCTGAAATTGTCTAAGTTGTTCAGGAGGACCAAATATGCCTTATGCTCCGAGCACACAGCCCACTTGTAACAGACACTCGCTGAAGCTTCCATACAAAAACAAATCTCTTAACTTAAAAATGTAAACTTTTGAGCATACACTGAAAAGCACACGCGATTTAGCACTCACATCTCTCATTCCTGTAAAATTCATAGCTATAAACATGATTTTAAAGAGATTTGATAATTTCTTAACAATCAATTCCCTGCAAAAGAATTTATTATTACGAACTACATCACTGTCTATAGCATCTTAGCTTCAGAGCTAACAAAATTGTGTTGTACACAATATTGCTAAAAAAAATAAAAAAGAGGGAAAGGAAAAGCATTTGACATCCGCAGTAAGTTTAAAAAAATTCCTTTCCCAAACAGCTGCACAAAAGTTGCTACTCTAGCATAAATTCATCTGACCCCAGCCAAATTAGGTGCCCAGTCATCTTAGATTCCTTACAACATCAATGGAGAGGGGAAAAAAGAAAAGCAAACAGCTACAGGCAATAACACAGGCCATCTCTCTCACTCTCTAAGTACTGAGCAACGTTATCTTAGCTCTATTTTCTAAATGCACATGGAGCAAAAAAGCATGACCACACTATCCCTTTACTTCTGCCATTGCACTTGGACCCCTCTAGGAACCAGATCAACTCATTGACCTGGGAGAAAGCTACAAGGAAAAGAATTTCTGCCGTGTTAGTCCGTTCAGGCAGCTTCAGTCTTCAGAGGTGACAAATGCTAAAGCCAGCACCCTGGCTGGGAACAGGAGGGGAGACCTGCTCTCTTTCACCAATGGCATCCCATGAAAACTGCCCAGCTGTGTTGCCTGTGCACTGAAGCCCTCTGCTCCCTAAGGAGAGGGGGATGAAGCCAACCATCCTGCACTCTGCATGAGAGAATGTGTCATGAGCTCATTGCTCCACATGGCTAATAAGAACATATTATGCCACATAACTGGAAAAAAAAAAAGTCCTCTGGAGATTTAAGATTTTTATGACCTGGTACAGCAATATAATATTATTTTATGATGTCTGAGTGGGATAAGTGACTGAAAACCATGCAGTTCTTTAAAACGTAAAAAAGATCAGGTAAGAGAATCTATGCTTTGCCAAGTTGAATAGTATTTTTGGGGGGTTGGGATTGTCTCTTACCTTTTCTCTAGGATGATACCACACTGACGCACTAACACAGATGGAATTATCTTAGAGCAAATTGAACAAAGCAGCAAATAACAAACTTGTAACAAATAAGATTCATGTCATTTCATTAAAAAAAAAAAAGCGCAAACATTTACTGGCATCAACCAAGCCCATTACATAACATCACAATTATAATTAATACAGTTCCCTTCATATTCAACCTTAAACTGATGGAAAGAAGTTCTCTTTTTTCCCCCTTCTATTTTTAAAGTCAAAAATATTCCAACAAATCACAGTGCAATTCTCTTGAAAGAGAATGTATTCTCTGTATCCTTATGTACTTCCTATATGGCTTCCATGTCATCAGTGTGCTACTGATGGTATTTCAAGACATTCTGTTGATTTGGCCAGAAGAAAGTGTGATTCACATCTGTAGACAAAGCTGTAGTACCTTCGATCCAGAAAATCTGGATGAGATTGTCTGTACAAAACAGATACATATGACCTTCAATTCATCCATCACTAATTATAATGAACTTCGGCAGTGATTGTCATTTTTCTGCTGTTATTTAGGAAGAATTGGTATTTTATGGTAACAAGTGAAATCCTGATGAAGATCCACGTTTTCTGGACGGCATGTGATAACGTACTTTTTTCCAGAATCTGGTACTTGCTGAACGAGACCTTTCCGAGAAGTCACCTTTCCATCGGATAGCCCCATACTTTTGCTTAATATATTTGATGGATTCTGGCATGTTAGTATAATCTTGTATTTTTTCAAGTTCAATCAGAATTACTTTAATACCATCCTGGATAAGAGCATTATACATGGCTAGATGCTTTTCAGACGCGTCTTCTAGAATACTGTAACATGATGGTTCTGGTACTAAAATAACTATCACTCTTCTACTTTGACGGATTTTTTCATCTGCAATACTGATGACAGCTGTAGAGAGAAAAATTGTGGAAAAAAAAAATCAGGCTGTTTCTCAGGGGGTTATTTTTTGTTACTCATGTGTTGCAACTGCTTCATTCACTGTTTGGTATTTGAGCCTCCCTTTACTTCACAAACAGGGACAGGATAAGAGCACCCAAGCCGTTACTGTGGGTTAGCTGACGAGTAGAGATTTGGCTAATGCAGCACTCTGACCACATGAAAACATATACTGACCACATGAAAACATAAGTATTTGTATTGCATAAACAGAGAAGAGCTACCAACTTTCTACTACTTATCTCATTGATGTCATTTTATTATTACCATAGGTGAAATTGCAAAAGATTCAGAAGAGTTTCTTCATTTCATCTCACATAAGCAGTCAGTGGGACGGACTTTGCAATTTTCAGTGTCAGGTGCTAGAAATTGAAATTTGATGTGCATATACACACAAAGGAAACCTCCATGAGGATTTTAAAGCCTTGTAAGGCAATGCTTTGTAAGAACTTTCACTAGGGAAAAGTACTCTTGGATTCAGACAATCTTTCCTGATAACTTTGTGTTGCTTTGTATTCATTTTTCTTCACTTGCAGTGTCTGAAAATCCACTGCACCCTTTACTGCATCCCTCTGTGTTCTGACAGCAATCCTTGAAGCAAATAAAAATGATACAGTTCAGAAGTTCTTCTGCTAAATGGTACCTCAAAGCAATAGGTTCTTTTCATATCTTTTCACCCACATGCTTCCTGCCATTAGTCATCATTCACAAACACTATTTCAACTCTTCTTCCCCTCAGTATCATTCCATCTTCAGATGTCTAGGCTAGCCAGACATTAACAACAACAAGTCTCTAAGACCTAAGTAATGATGAGGGAAAGGCTGAGATAAACAAACTCACAGACTATCTCTAAGGGAGCATCCAGTGCTGAAATGCCTCATTCTTCACACAGAAAAATGAAAATCAGAGCTCTTTAGATGGTGAAAGGTATTTATTACCACACCTGTTTGATCTTTTCCTGAGTTATATTTGCAGCTCACTTCAGCCGCTAATAAGAAAACTCAAGTCTAATTTGTCTTTAGATAGCTTACCTTCTCCTGCTAAATCATTCCTCCCAAATATAAAGAGGTTATATCCACACTGTCTTTCTAAGACCTCTGGCAGTATCTTCAGAGCAAAAATATCAGATGAGTACAAGCAGTTCTCTCTGTTCTTTGGATACAGAACGTAGGCATCATAGATCTTCCCATCTGAAGCTAAAAAATATAAAAATGTAACCTAAAGACATAAACAGAAAAACATTCCTAAACACTACCCCACTCCACTTGAAGCATTACTTTGGGTTCTAATACTACTATTATCTAAGCATGCATAATTATATCAAGCCTGACGTATTTGTAGAATCAGGGCTTTAAGATTCGGTACACTGGATCTGAATAGGCAAGAAACTTGCAAAATTAGATAGTTTAAGTATTCTTTATTCAACCCTGAATTAAATATATATATGCGTTACCAGTGAATTGTCTAGAAAATAGCTGTTCCAGTAGAACAAGTGAATCCTTAAGAAACCCAGCAGCCACATAACTAGATTATTTTTGTAACCTGAAGTTTCATAACACAACAATCACTTAGACATGAAAACAAAACAAAATATTTGGCAAATTTCATGATCAGAAGCACATTAGGTATTTTGGAACCAGCCTTCCAGAAAGACCAAACTTAAAAGGCTTCACAGAAATCCAACAGAACGACAGCTTCCAGTAGATATTTTCTCTTTCTCTATCCACATACCTCCCCTCAAATGTTTGGAAATGACTCATATTTAAACATGCTGCTCTTATAGATACACCAGTCTTATAGCACACCAGCCAACATTATTCTGAACGCCAGGATTTTACAGAAAGTAAACTAACTAGAAATGACTTCAAATAGGAAAAAAAATAAAATAAAGTGAAATTTGTCCTGGTTCATCCGGAGTGAGGGGCAATTCCATTGTATTACTGCTTTTTGTAAGAATAGTAATTAAATGATATCTGAAGAGCTGCGGCCAGAACAGCATTCAAACCACTGAATTGGGTCTTTAAGAAAAGGAATGATAGAATTGGATTCTTGAAAAGTTGCTGATTTTCCCCTGTAGATATTTTTGTTCTCTGAACTAGTTCTATACATCCTAAAAATGTGTCATATTTTCAAAAACCCCAAACAAGACCAATCATGCTTCAGTGAGGTTAACTCATTGCTTTGCAAGAGAAGATGGAGACAATCTGCTCATTACAACACACAGCACACTCAAAGTACACCTTACTGCAACATAAGCATACCTTTTTCACCCACGAAAGGATGGCAGGAGTTCCGATACCAAAGCACAATATCAATTTTGAAGATCTTGTAGATAATGAGTGTAACAAACACTAAAAATACCAAAGAAACTCCTCCTCCAATCAAGTAACCCTGGATGTTCTGAGCTGCAGTAGAAAGTGGAATAAAAGGGGAGACACAAAAATATAGTTATAGATAAGAAATAAGATGAGATGTTAAAAACTGGCAGTTTTCCCCTCAAATATTTAGTCATTAAAGGATTAAAAAAAAAGATGTAATGAATGACAGGACTGAAAGTTTTCCTTGTATTCTTTCTACAAATACTGTTATTTGACAAGTGTGCTTTTATCTTTCAGAGTACCTTAACAATGAGACAAGAGAGGCTACTCTTCAGCCAAAGCACCGAAATATTAATATTATATATATAAATTAAGATTATATTATATATATATATATATATATATTAATATTAATGTATAGCCCAGAGAATTCTCATACAAAATTTGATCAGGCAGAAAACAAGAAAGTCAGAGGAGAGGAGAGATGACTTTCTGACCACACTGTTCTCCACAGACCAAACAGCTTTTCATTGTGTCAAGCCTCTTCAAAGACCCACCACTGAACCAACTAATTTGTTGTCCTTAATAGATTAAAAAACAGATTAAATAAATAGATTAAAGCCCACAAATGACTCCACAAACTGCAATTTTTAGTTCATGCATTTAAGAATGTCTGAGGTTAATTCCTACCCTGTCAATCATTGTGAAGGCCTTTATTTACAGTAAGCAAATAATTTGTTTGTAGGTTATGTAGCAAGATAGGGCTGGCATCCACTTTCAGTCAGTTATCTGTTTACAATGTGGCCAGCTAAATGTAAATTTGAAAGTGACACCTGTCAAAGGACTGGCTCACAATCAATAAAATCAGCTTTGTCACTTAAGAGACCAGGGAATATTCTGTAGCTATATTAAAAAAACAAAAAAATAAAAATGGACACTTAAAAAAATCTAATGATTTGCTTTTTCTGTGAATCTGTTCTTGACTACAAAGAACGAATTTTTTGAACCTTGCATCTGAGTTTTTACAAGCTCATTTTACCTTTACTTGAAGGTTCATCTACCAAAAAGATATTTCAGACTAGCCAGTGCCAGGTCAAAATTACCCTGTCTCTGAGCACAAGACAGGGGCGTTCAACAAGAAGCTGGATGCTCCCAACCAACATTCCTGAGCCTATCTAGAAGGTGGTAACAAAGCATATGCATCAGTAATCAAGTAACTCCCTGACCTTCCAAGCAATCTATTTTACTGTTTCACTTCATCATTGTTAAGAGCTTTTCCTACTATCTAAACAGATTATTTTTTTTTCTCCTAGCAATCTGAGCCCATTATTTGTTACTGTAGGACAGGACAATTAGGTAGCGCATGTATGTTCAGTTGCTTTTGACACACTGGTCCATACTTGGTTATGTTTCCCCTCAGCTCTTTAAGAGAACTGGCCGTTTTCACTCCTCTTCTACACACATGATCTCCTCTGATCCACATGCTTCTTCACAAGTGTGCAAAATGAAGCACAGAATTCCACTGAGGCCTAATATTTGCTTCAATGTATTTAAGTATTTCATTAATGCTTGCTAAAACACCTAACAAGAAAAGGCAAAGCAAATTCAAAGTGCTACTCCCTTTAATTTTGCTAAGAAACAGTTTTAGTTGCAAGTAGTGTGGTATCAAACTAATTGAAAAGTAGGCATCATTGATCACAATTTTTATCAAGATTTGATATTTTACCTGGGCGTTCCAATTTGATGTATGATGTAAATTGTTGAGACTCATATATGAAATGACAGAAAAATTTATAGGCATAATCCTTTAGTTTCACTTTTGAAATGTTAAATTTTGTTCCAGCTACAGTAATTCCATGAGGCATCCCCTTTCTGTCATTAAAAAAGGATTAAAATAAAAAAAGAAATATCAGTATAGAAACTGGAATCTCTGCTGAATCTATCTCACGTTAAACACTATTTGCAAATACATGAACATTCATTTTTGACCTCTACAAACCTAAGAGGTTTGTAGAAAAGAAAGCAGTTTGCAATGTAGCACCAGACTTTTTTTTTTTTTTTAAACTGATGATGGCACTTGGTGGAAACAACAATGCTTCTGCATGAGTCTGAACTGATATGCTGAAAATCCTGTCACCCTTTCCCCCCCACATACTTCTTTGTAATAAGTTTTAAGGATTATAATTAATAGCAGTGGTTGCTATAATGAGAAAGCATCAATATATCCACACTCTACAATAGCGCAGACCAATCACCACAGAGTAACAAAGGTCCTGCTCTCTTGGAAGAGAGATGTTCTACAACAAGAGCTTCTCCTTCATGTTCTTTGAAATTAACAGCCACATCTGTACTTCAACAGGGCTTTTTTTTTTTTTTTTTTTTTGCCTTGGAACAATCTACCCTTCCCATATTAATGATGGAGGGGAAGATGTAGTCTATTAACAAAAGAATTTCATAAAAACAAATGTATATGTAAGGCTTAAATATGATATGTTTCATAATAGCATTCTAAAAACGTGTGTATGGCTGCTTCATTCCATTTGTATCATGTATTCATGCATTCATGCATCAGTGTTTATAATAAATTATTTATTTTTAAAAATCAAGCAGTAAGAATATAATGTACTTGATGCACTTTTAAGCAGTCTTTCAATGACTACTGCCATTGACTACTAGTCAACTTTACAGTGAATTCATTGCAAGTAATTCATTGCAGATTATATCACCTAGAAATGCACTTACAGTTCAACGTACAAAGATACTTACTCATAAAACTGTTCCCTATAGGTGCTATCAAAGTCATCAACATATTCATCGTTAACTTCCCAGTATGGAATCAAGCTATTTATGCCAGAGGATACATTGCATTCCATGACTACGTGAGAGCCTACAAAACAAAACAAACCATTTAAATATAGTGATTGAAACTCTTGTAACAGAAGCAGGATCAAGTGACCAGGGAACAACTGGGAAAAGGAGGGATAAGAAAAAACCCACCTACCTTATGAAAAGCAGAGTCCATTAAACTCATCCATTTCTACTCCACAACTGGGTGTCTCCAATCTGGATGTGAATCCCACCCTAAATGTAGGTAACTGAATGTTCATGTCTACATGTGAACTAGATGTCTAAGCTATAACGGAGTTCACCTCCACTGGATTCTGCTCATATTAAAATAGAAACCTGGGTCTTATATCTGAATGGCTCTCTGGACTCCACTGACTATTACTGAAAGATCTCCAGGGCCCAAATCAGTTGCCTATACATAGTAAGGTGACATCTGAGATGTTCTCCAGAAACCCAGACATCTGTAGGGAGCTGGCAAATAGGCCTCTAGATCTTCAGAAAATCTGCATATCTAGAGCAGCCAGTTCATCCAAAACAGCACTAGACATCTATGTTCAGGCAACTGAATTGAGGTCCTATTAATAATAACATGAGTTGAAGCCCCTACCTACCTCATATGCAGATACCCATGTGTAAGTGTCTCCCTCTAGTCTCATGTGTGACTGCTTTCTTAGGATCTGTGAGGTACTTAAAGCTGGATTTGGGTACCTTAGACCAGCTAAAATGAACAATAATATGACAGCAAGTTATAATCAACAGTATTCAAGCCAAAACGAATGTGGATCAACTGTTCATTTAAAATACCAAGGAATCTAAACAAATTGTCCCATAACAAATCCTAATACAGGCTGAGGACCACACGCAGGCCCTGGACTGCTAGTTACTTTATTCTCCATTTTCTCAGCAAGTACGATCAAAGGAGAAAGAAAATCCTAAAGGATGCATACAGTAAATGAAAATGCTTTTTAAGGTCCTAGGCACTTCTGACTCCTGAGTAGTGGTTGCACTGGCAAGATTTTTTTCTGAATTATATGGGAAGTCGTAATTAATTTACCGGTAAGAATTTGGGATGAGATTTACATGACATTTGAGTGGCTGCAAGATTCAGTACAGGGAAACGCTACCATGATATTACTCTATTTCTTCCACAGTTACAATTGCAAAGGAAAAGGTAAGTTTTCATAAAAAGATGAGGGCTGTATGAGTTTATAAAAGGATGGTAGCAAGCATCCCTATTTCAGCCTAAGATCTGGTAAATAGATTTCCTTATTAGCAGCACATATAGTGCTTTTCCTTATTAGAGCACAAATAGAGCTTTTCAGACATGTATTTCCAACAAAACCAGAGAAGCTGTAATTACCAAAAGAGAGGAGGCTGTTGAGCCATTTCTAACTATTTCCAACAGAGTTAAATGATCATCTGAAGACCACAGCACTGTAAGTCTGTAAAATACTATTTGTATCAGGTCCTGAATTTTCCCACTTCTGTAAACTTCATTGTTTAAAATAAAACCTTCTAAACTTTGAAGGAAAATAACTCCTATTAAAGCTTGTTCTTTATTCTGATCAAAATCTCATCCTCACCAGAATCTGGCAACTTTAGAACAAGGTATCTTTCACAAGTTGTAGAAGTCAAAAAAGAAAAGGAAAAGAAGAAAAAGGAAAAAAAAATGGAGGAAAAAAAAACAAGCAAGGAAACAAACTACCCAGTATCTCAGTATTGTTCACTTTAGTTTACTACCGTGTGCTCAAAGTCAGAAGTTGAGCAGGACAAGATGTTTCACATGAAGTTGTAAACTCAACGCCAGGAAAAGCAGCAGCAGAAGAAGCTGTGATTTACATAAGAATAATCCACAGTGCTACAGCCTCAGTTTCCATATGGAGCTAAAGCCCCAACATGACCTTTCCTCTGAGCTTCTTTAATACCCTAACTGCTAATAGTTGTTTACTCAAAACAGTAAAAGACATCTCAGATCTCTCTGCACTAGGAAATCGTAGTAAATAGCCACTCACTTCTCTACGATCAGTTAAAGCCTTTTTTAAATCAAAGACTTAGTTTGAAACAGTTCTACTTGGTACAAAATGGTATCTGAAACCGTTTAATGCCCTAGAAGAAGGAATAAAAATCAATTTTTTTGGAGAGGGAAGGGAGACAGGAAACACAGAGGAAGAGAAAAACTACTAAACCAGTCAACTGGTAACTATCCTAAGATGTTGTGTATTTGTAACTGTATTCCCAATGATACTGTATATATGTCAAGACACAGGCAGTGAGAAGTGGTACAAAGGGCATATGGCAATAAACAAAAAACAGATGCACCCAACATGACATTGCTGGTCAAGAAACTCCAATCTTAGGTGCACACAGTTATTCTCCCTGCAAATTACTTGGGAGAATCATGTTCTATCATCTGTGTTCCAGATAACCTCAATCCAGATGCCTAAGTACCAGTCTTGCTGAAATCACTGGAATTGTTAACATGTTATTTCAGTAAAACAGATAAACTCCCGGACTTCCTAAGTTTTAATGATTTCTCAAATAGTCACTACTTACCAAGCTCCACTTCAATTGTATTGTTCCTTGGATAAATAAATTCTGGTCTCATCTGCAGTGGGCTTTCTAACAGAAAGAAAGAAAAATAAAATCTTTGGACAATGAGTTCCGTGACTTATTTCAACCAACAGTTTTACAATGATTTCATTTTATTTTTCGGTACTAATGCAGCACCATTATGTACTACCAGTTTCAAAATTCCAATGGAAAAAATCTCTAATGAAATTTACTGTACTCATCCAAGTTTTAGCTTCCAAGATAGCAGGAAATTTTAGCTTATCTTTAAAACATTTTAAAAAAAAGTCTCAGACTTACTGGCAGTTGATGTAGAATAATACAAAAACAGATAACAGAAACACAAGCAAATAAGTGCAATGAACTGTCAAAGAGATGGATAAGGAAGAGAAAGAGAAATTACCTCAGTGACCTCCTACATCAGGTGAACATCTATTTAAGTAAAAGGGTTGTCAAGAACGCACAAACTGGGCTAGAATTTTATCATTCTGCATGATACATACACTCACTGCTACCAAGCCACTGTTCTTGTATCACCTATCTAAAGTAAGAACGTTGATTTAATCTAAGAAGATGGACACTTTACCTCCAACCTTTACCTCCACTTTACCTCCTTTCCGAAAGGACTATAGCCATGGTAGCGCTCAGGTCATTATTAATGCTGTCTACAGAGACAAGTTGACCAATAGTGCCAGCAGGAGTTCTGCTGTGATGGTCTCAGCAAATAAATAAATAAATAAATAAAATCCTTCTGTTTGTTTTTGTTTTAATGGTTATTTACATGTTTTTTGCAAAAACAAACCAACACTCCCATAACCACTGCTTTCTTCTAATTTCTAACCCCACATTTCTCATTCCCCTATGACAGTTCTTCCTCTGAAGCAATGCTCAAGGGTAAGCAATATGCATTGTTGTACTTTAATTGTAGCTTTTTAGGGAAAAAAATGATTTTAAGGTAATGTGGAGCTCTGTTTTCACAGAGCTGAAAAGTATCATGCCAGACTGCTTATGCTTGCATACAAATAACAATAGTAGAGGAAAAAAAAACAGAAAACCACCTCTGTGAACTCACCTTTAACCACTAGACTCATGGTTCGTGAAACATTGTATTGTTTTCCCATGTATGTATATACCATACGGCATGTGTAGTTTCCTTTGTCTTGTACAGATACATTGTGAATCAGGACAGCATTTTCGCCCTCTGCCAACATAAATCGCTTGTCTTCTAGAAATCCAGGCTTACACTCCTAGATATATCAAAAGTACCTGTGAGTTAGGGGAACTAACCATCTTATAATTAAGCCCATTAATGAACTCTACTGATTATTAAAAATAAATAAAAATCAGCATCTTGCTATTTTTATTGAAAATTAATTTTAAAAGTTGTCTTTTTTTTTTTTAACCACAATGTTCTTGCTGCATTTGCACCTTTTAAATATCACTGCAGCTAATTCTTTAAATCTTCAAATGTAGTCTTTTAGTTCACTGCCTTCATTTAATATCTTGAGTTAAATAGATAACCCCAGGTGTACCAGAAGTTTTTTACACCTGCAGTGGAGGCCTTTGAGACTGTCTCCCACAACATCCTCATGGGCAAGCTCAGCAAGTGCGGGATAGATGAGGGGCCAGTGAGGTGGATTGGGAGCTGGCTGGATGGCAGAGCTCAGGGGGTTGTGATCAGCAGTGTTGGAGTGATGAGGAGTCCAGCTGGAGGACTGTAGCTGGAGGTGTCCCCCAGGGGTCAGGACAGGGCCCAGTCTTGTTCAACTTACACATCCGTGAACTGGATGAAGGGACAGAGCACCCTCAGCAAGTTTGCTGGTGGCACAGTGCTGGGAGGACTCGCTGGTACCCCAGAGGGCTGTGCCTGGGGCCTCAGAGGGGCCTGGACATATTGGAGGAAGTCCAGCAGAGGGCAACCAAGATGGTGAGGGGACTAGAGAATCTCTCTTTATAAGAGAGGCTGAGAGAGCTGGGACTGTTCAGCCTCGAGAATAGAAGGCTGAGAGGGGATTTTATCAACGTATCTAAATATCTTAAGGGAGCGTATCAAGATGATAGCGCTAGGCTCCACCGAAAAGGTGGTTCCAGCAACAGGCACAAACTAACACAGGAAGTTCCATTTTAATACAAGGAGAAACTTCTCTACTGTGTGGGTGACAGAGCACTGGAACAGGTTGCCCAGAGTGGCTGTGGAGTCTCCTTCTCTGGAGATATTCAAAACCCGCCTGGATGTCACCCCGTGCAAGGTGCTCTAGGTGACCCTGTTTGAGCAGGGGTGTCGGACCAGATGATCTCCAGAGGTCCTTTCACCCTCAACCACTATGTGAGCCTGTGCGTGTCTACGTTTCTACTTCCCTGAAACTGAGCTGTTGTAGCAGTGACTCATGCTGTTGGGTGTATTATCACATCTGCGGCAATGCAACAGCAGCAAAAATAAATAAATAAATAAATAAATAAATAAATCCTCTCTCTTCTCTGACCTATAAGCAGTTTACAACCACATCACCTCAAAAAGAACCTTGGTGCTACACTTGTGTATCTTATTTCAGATATAACATACAGGCCCATATAGGTGCTTTAAGACCAACAACAGAATTAAGAGCTGAACTGCCTTAGAATTTTACCTCAACGTAGAAAAAAACCAAAACCATACTGTTCCAAGCTTGAATAGGCTACAGAGTATTTTGCCAGAATCAGAGTAAGAGGCATATGAATGCTGCACCATAATCAACAGCTAAGACAAGCCTAATATTCTGAGAAATAGAAATAGCTATACAGAGCCTTATATTTAAGGAAACACAAGTTTTTGAACTTACTGCCTCCATACTTTACCTACGAACTTATCACCTATATAAACTGGACACTTCACAAATCACCAAACAAAAGCAACACATTTTTTAGACTGCAAGTTCTTTCAGAGTCAAAGTGGACACAGTGTTGTTTTTTGTTTTTTTTTTTTTTGTTTTAAATATCTCTCATACCTCCTCACATCTTCCCAACAGTATGGCAAAATAGATGCCATACTCAAACCTCACAGTGAATAAACTTTCCTTCAAAAAGCTGCTGTTCACAATTAGATCATAACGCATTTTAAATAGAATATTTTCTATGTTCTATATCTGAAATATTTATGTACAATACCTTATACCAGTGTACTTCAGGCTTAACATTGTCTTCATCTTTAAAATTCTCTAGATCAGGGCATATAATATTTCCAATATTTGCGCTGTTCACCACTTGGTCATACTTCATTTTCCCATTAAAACACAAACCATTATCGTTCTTAAAAACCTTTAAATTTATAGTTTTCTGGTTAGAGCGATTAAGACCCCTGTAACAAGAAGAGCAGACAAGTCAGGTCATTAACACCGTCTCTTGTTTTCAGCACCTCAGGGAGTTTATAGAGAGGAGATTTCAGGACTTACAGGGACTTCAATATTTCCACCAGCCTTGCTCCTATCACCCCTGCTACAGTCTCCCTAGCTCTTAAACACCACTCTCAGCTCCTCACTCCCCATTCCAGACCATGAGAGATCGGGGTAAGCTCTGATGTTGCATTGTGAATAGAAGTGGAATCTGCTCTGCTCTGGAAGCACCGGAGGGGAATTCAGGACTTATCTTACTTACTGGAGTACTGCGTTCAGGTTTGGGGACCCCAGCACAAGAAAGATGTGGACCTGTTAGAGCAAGTCCAGAGGAGGGCTACACAGATGATCAGAGGGCTGGAGCACCTCTCCTATGAAGAAAGGCTTCCTATGAAGAAAGGCTGTGTCCTTGAAGGGACACTTTAAGAAAAGAAGGCTTAACTTTTTGCAGAAGACAGGCAAAGCTTTTGAATACCGTGTACACCAAGATGAAACACCAGTGTGAAACTACTTCAGACAGAGCTTACAGGAAACAGAGAACAACCTGTGGTATAGCAGCTCTCCAGAAGACACAGCACTAGAAAGCACAAGTCTAAGCCAGAAATAAAGAAATACTCATTACTTCTTGTTTATTCTTCATTTCTCAGTGCTCTGTTAGGAGAGAGGTTTCCAGAGAAGTCAACAGTATGTTTTGACATAATTGGCTACAACTTTTGTTTGCTGCACCTTGACAAATGCTATAATTAAGACTTAAGTGCCTGATGCACAAAATATAGCCTGGTTAATGCAACGGAACTTTAGCATATACTTTTTGGCATGCTGACATTATGCAAGCCAGGCTTAAGAGGTAAGGTGCCCAAGAGAAGACAAAGCAAGAGTGTCTAAACTAAAACAATGTTTATTACTGAACTAGTTAGCTTTGAAGGAGTTGCATTTCTTCCCTCTTTCAATTTGGGATTCATTATTAACTCTGAAGTAAGAAGCTGCAACAGCTTATGACCTGTGCCTACACTGGAGATTCTTGCAGATTACTGTTACTACACTCACAATCCAAATTCCTAAAACATAACTGGTGTGCTGTATGCACAGTAGTACACCTAACTACACCCTACTAAAACAAATTTTGGGTCACCCAAAAAGTCTGTGTTAGTTGTTCTCAGCATGATGTGGCAAGACCATGACATCAACAACAAAAATTTTATGCGCCTTCCTGACATTAATTTCCTGTTCAGCACACACTGAATTTCAGCCATTGTAAGATTTGAGCACCTGAAGCAGTACATTCCAGTGCAAAAATCTGAGCTCTAAATATAACAAACAAGAGCTTGAAGATGCCAAAAAGCTGAAAAAATTCTCGTTTCTTCTCCATGCACTTAGATCTTCTGAACAGTGCTGGAGACACAGTACTCTCAGTCTTTAAAGCTGTCTAGCACATTGTTTTGCTCTTCATATGCATTCCCATTTTTAACCAGTAATGCTTTGCAATGTTTTATAATAAGACAGATAAGAATGGTTTACAGCATCTTGATTTGTAAGTTTCCCAGAGGATTCCCAAAAAGTTGTAAAGCTCTCCAGAAAGTCTGTATTTGTTGATCCTCTGTAACATAAAGAGAACTCTCTACTTAGATCCTTCTTATATTTAACCACATTCAATGAAGAAATCAAAGTGTTATTCTGATGTGTCAGTATCAAGCAGCCATTTGAACACAGGAAACGCTGACGGAGTTAAGACTTTTTTCAGTGACCTTCATTCAAAACTAACAAGACACCCCACACCCATTAACAATAATATTGTTAATATTATTGAGCTTCAACATAAGTTTTCTGTATGAACCACTTGTGCAATGCTAAATTCTACACACGTGGGATAAAAAAAAGGTGCACAAAGTAAAAAAAAAAAAAAAAAAGAAAAGAAAAGAAAAGCATGGTCAAGACAGTGCTTTTAACTGATCTAAGGTTTCTACCTAAAACAAATAATCCTGTACACCCAAGTCCTACAGATGTTACTCCACTGTAAGTACTAGTAATTCAGTTGTTTCCCTCCTCCTTTCCTTACCTTACTTCACATTCATAAAGTCCAGAATCTTCCAGCGTTGCAGGAATGAACCAAAGCAAACCCTTTCGCGCATGGATCCTGGCATGTCTCTCTGTGGTTATGGGTGTATCACTACCATTTTTATACCATGTCACATTGTAATCAGAGTAAAGCGCTGGCAATGTTATTATTGGGCAACTGATAGCTGTAGGCTCTCCAACAAGCACAAAGTAATCACAAATAATGCACTCTTCTATTTAAAAAAAAGAGAGAGAAAACGGTTATTAGTGTTTTTAATCTGTTTTTTTGTTGTTGTTGTTGTTTTAAGAAGTATTAATATCCATTCAAAGTTAAAAAGAATTAGGAAGTAGACTTTCTGTAACTATTTATCATTAAAATATTACAAGATTACTGCTTCTTGTCTGTTTAGTACCCTCTGGTTGAATAAACACACACTTCACAAAGCTTAAGTCATAACTTCTCCCTATTAAAGTAGTCAGCAATAGCACCACTGCAAACCATGACATCTTTCACATCCTATCTATTTCAGCATGCTAGCACTTATGAAGAATTACCATTTTCTTAATGTAGATACCATCTATCAAAAGCATACTGAAAACAGTAGCAGCACACACTACTCCAACTGTAGTGCCAAAAACAAATCTTGGGGGGTGGGAGGAAGTGTTTGACCTGAAGCACATGACTGCGTGGAATTAGATCAAGACCTCAACCCACCAAAAAAGTCTGTGAACCAACACATAATGTAACTTAAATTTGAAGAGATGCAGTACTTAGAGTAGGAAATCTTGACTATAACGTGTTATTTCCTTAATGTATTTGCAATTTTTCTCCTCTACCAATAGAACCACCCTTTAAATGATAAAATGCTATTGTGATCATCACATAAAAGGTGAGCATAAAGAGCATTTTTTTAATTATGGGCATGGAACAAGTTTACATGACAGAATCATGCATCCTAGCAAGGGATTTTTAAACATCAGGCAAAAAATACAAGAGGAAAGACGGACAGATACTGCAAGAAGTCATCAAGAACTCAAGCCTACAGGCCGAAATTACTTTGAAAATACCAGTTTATCACAAACAGAGTAGGCCACTTGGCCATAAACCAGATTTTAAAAGCTTCCAAACATTTGCATACATATGCAACACTGAATTTGTATGAAAAATATCTTATTTTGCAAATCTTGCTGAATGACCAAAAAATTCAAAGCTAACGTACTGAATTTCAAAATACGACTTCAGTAACCTTTCCACCCCTACCACCATCCTGTCACCTAATCTAAAATTTTGAAATAGTTCCCTATAGAGCTTAAACTAATTAAGATCCGTTAATATTATCCTGCTTATTCCAAGAACAGCATGGTAAATACCGTTAAATTATGTAGCCTGAACTCTACTGAAAACTTAGATCTATCATTAAAAATATTACTAATTAATTGCAAAGGAAACTGGCCTCTACCTTTCTGTTTTCAGGACTAGAGAAACAGCACATCTCTTAAAGAAGGCATTTAACAGCTCACTTGTAGTCAAGGAAGCCAATCTCTTTGCACTTTCTTTAAAGGAACTAGGGAGTGGTTATTCAAAGCCTCAGTACCATAAATTTATGTGACTAGATTTAAAACTATTTATGTCAACCTGTCCTTCCCATGCCCACTGCAACTTCAATCCAAAGCGCGGCATTCAGAATATCTTCAACACTTTGAATCCACTATTTTCTCTCAGTAACTCTTTTCGACTAGACATGCACAACTTGTCTCTTGCAGGTTTTCTTTTTTAAAATGGTAATTTCAACAATGTATTTAACTTACCAGCACTGAACAAAGGTATCAGTAGAATTAGATGACCAATAAGCAAAAATGCAGATGTCATCTTTTGCTGCAAAGAAAAAAATATTTTCCATTAATGTGGTATGAGCGTTCCAAGCTGCACTGTCCTCTGCACCCTGCGTTACTCCTTAAAAATTTAGGAGAAGCATTAGTCATCGTGGGGAGGGAAAACTCGGTTTGGCAGTTTAGCCCCAGCCTTTGAAGATTTTGGCCACCAAAGTTGGTGCCCACAGAAGGCTGCTCAGTTTTCAGCTTTCCATTGGAACTTTTCCAATTTTCTTCTGGAAGAACTCTTGCATAAAGTGTATTTTTCTTTTGCCAGCCTAGCTAAACCCAAAAACAACTTTAACATGGATGAAATTATGCTAGCATACAGCTAACATTTAAGTTATACTGTATAATTTTGATACCAAGCTTGACTAAGCTGCTCCTCTCTCCACATTTATGAAAGACACAATTGCAGAGATACATGAGGTTTCATTCTGCAAACTGTGCTCCTACCATTGAGGCAGCACTGCTTTTAACAGCTGATGAACTTGTAGCTCTTTGCTGGAGGACAAACGTACTGTAACTCTAAGGTGATCTGGCAGGCACTTAAATTCGTGTCTAAAGGTGACGTTTTCAGACAAACATATGTGGAAACCGTGGGTGATGTGAATTGCTGTGGTCAGACACAAAACAGCAAAGCCTCCTAGAACTGTATTGCACTTCACACCTCAGGTCTTCTTCACAGGTTTCTCTAACACATACACGACTGAACAGAAAACCACTGCCCTCATAGCCCACAGCTGGTTTCCACAAAATCTCTGCATCTTAACCAAGCCCTCTCTCAGATGGGCCTGCTTTTTCCTTGGCAAGATGTCATCAGAGCCCTTCCCAAGCCATGTACTGACAGCCAGCGGGAAAACACTTGACCCCTTTCCTTTCTGGCAGCTGTTTGTAGGTTAAGGTCTGCATTTAACAGTCGTGCCTTTCCTATGTGACTATTCTGTCTGCTACTCCAGATGTGCACTAAAGCAATCTGGTTTCCCATGTAACAATCATTGCAAATGCAATGACCACAGGTGCTAGTACTCTAATCAGCTAGAAATGGCTTGGAAGAAGAGCATGTATTCCCTGAAAAGCACCCATGGCCCTGAATTACTTTTATATCCAATATAGTTCACACAGCAATGTATAGGCCCCACCAGCTACTTCTTTTGAAACTTTGCACATACGGAGGCATCAGGGCAGAAGGAAGGGACACACAGAACAGAGTTCAACATTGGAATATAAAAGCTTCCAAGTATTTACTTGTTTTGAAATGACAGTTTATCTGTTTATCTGACAAAGCATTCATACCATAGCCTTTATTTAGTTGCCTTGTAAGTGTTTTTCCTGTAACTTGTCAGAGTTGATCATCATTCTTGACATTCCAGTTTACCTGTAAAAAAATGAAAAGGGGAAAAGTGATTGTACAAAACAGATTATTTGGACAATAGAATCATAGAATTTTTCAGTTTGGAAAAGATCTCTAAGATCATCTAGTTCAACCTTTAACCTAGTACTGAAGTTCTTCACTATACCATGCTACTAAGTTCTGAATCTACACATTTATTGAAGACCTCCAGGGATGGTGACTCAACCACTTCCCTGGACAGCCTATTCCAATGCCTAACAACCCTTTCAGTAAAGAAATTTCTCTTAAAATCCAACCTAAACCTCCTCTGGTACAACTTGAGGCCATTTCCCCTTATCACTTGGTGATTGGGAAAAGACCCCAATCCCCACCTCACTATAGACTCCTTTAAGGTATCTGTAGAGAGCAATAACATCTCTCCTGAGCCTCCTTTTCTCCAAACTAAACAATCCCCTTCCTTCAGCCGCTCCTCATAGGACTAGTGTTCCAGGCCCTTCACCAGCTTCGTAGCCCTTCTCTGGACATGCGCCAGCACCTCAAGGTCCTTCTTGTAGTGAGGGGCTCAAAAATGAACACACTATTTGAGGTGCAGCCTCACCAGAGCCAAGTACAGGGGGACAATCACTTGGTTGAAAATCTGACTAACCAAAATAGTCATGCTAACACAAAGCTAATTTTTTTCAACAGTCGTCCTAAATGTAAAAGCAAGAGCATAATTGTGCCTACACTGGAGACACTACTTAAAACAAAAGCAGAATAACAAAACTTGCAGCAAAGACTGACCAAGAACTCTAGAGATTTGAAAAATATTGTTTCTGTCAAAAAGGCGACATTACACATGTCAAAGCAATCAACAAAGCCAGACATCAGTAACCACTTTGTAAGACTGAGCTGACTACTAAAAGTAAACGATGCCTAAATTTAGGGTAAAAATAAGTAAGCAATCTAACAGGTTAAACTTTACGTTTTGCACTCATTACTGGCTTCAAATACCAAGGGTGGATGTCTTTCCAATAGCGTATGGTAAAGCTCAACATTTTCGGAAAAGTTCTATTGTTTACAAACTTCTTTCCCCCTAGTTCAAATACTGCAATGATAAAACTTGGAAACTCTGGAAAGAAGGGAAGAAGCCTCCAGCTTTTGTATTTGCAGTATCTGAGAATATACAGAGCATTTTTATTCCGGTTTCAAGTGACACAAAAGGTTCTTACAAGCGTTCTTTCATAAGAAGAATATACAGTGAAACATTATTCAGACTCCATAAATGTGAAACTTTGTTTAAAACACAGACGTTTGTTCACATACCTAGCGACTAGCCTTGTACTGCCTTCTACCTCAGTCACAGCAGTATGAGATGCCCCTATGACACAGCTACAGAGGCTCAAAAAGTCTCACTTATGTAGAGAGAACAGCAACTTCACTGATGACACTGCCTACACACTTAGTTTGAAAAACTATTTCAGCTCAAAGCTTGCTGAGCTCAAAGGAAAAATTTTTGTACGCGAAATCTTTATGAAAAAAGAAAAAAAACAAACCACCCACCTACCAATCATATCTGTGGTTTGATCTACTACAAAAAGAAAAGTTTTGATTTCCTAGTTACTTTCCTAATATTTACCTTCCCGTAGCTGAAATACGACTTATTACTTCTCCTTCAAATTTTTAAAATTAACATCTTGAAAACAGAAATAGAAAATACGTTGACCTGATTTAAGATACTTTTTGTTCATTGAAAGATGCCTGTCATCACAGAACTTGCCTTTTTACTTGCCTTAGACACACTGCCAACTTTAAACACGGTAAGAACAGCTTTTAAAGACATATTGGGCCCCTAAGCAAACTTGTCCTTCAGGAAGCTGTGCAAAAGGCATAACCGTAGCTTTCTTTTCAAAATTTTCTGTCTCCAACTTTTTAAATGATTTTACTTGTAAATAATTTACAAATACATGGACATGACTGATTGTTGTAAAGGCCAACACAATGACAAATCATTCAGGATAGTAGCTTAGAAAGCATCTAGAACCTTCAATTGTTTATCAGCACTTTGCTATTAATTTATTTAAGTGATTTTCAATATTGATCACTACCTACAGGGACTTGTTACTATCAGGGGACCAACAGATCCTTAGTCTCTAAGCCATAAAGAAAAAAACAAAAATTATGCTTGAAGTGCAACTTGAGATATAAAGTGCCCCGATTTTGTAAGCACGCCTACATGAGTCAACTTTTATGTTTAACTAAAATTTTTATTAAAGTTTAACTGAAACAGTGGAGGTGGGGGGGGGGTAACAACAAAAACAAACAAACAAAAAAAGTACTTGTTGCAAAATACAACCACCAAGACAAGACCCCACCACAACATTTCATACAGCTCACACCTTCTTCCTTGATGTGTTTACTCCTGTCATTAGGCTTTTTTAAGCTAAGCAAAGCAAAACAGACTTTCTATCAGTCATACTTTGTTTCCCGTCTACTCTACCTGAGGTCCCAACTTTCCTGTCTAATGTGCTCAATATAAGAGCCAAATGTAGCTGACCATATCCAGTTCAGCTTTGAGAAAAAGCGTTAGCAACCATATGCCTAGATTCTGAGCTAAATGTTTGTTACAGATACCGCCTCACCTTTCATCAAAGCACAGGGAGAGGGGGAAGAGAGAGAGACAGAGATGGATGGATGCCCGGACAGACAGATGGATATCTGTAGATGTAGATAACTAGCCATGGATGCCAGCAAAATGAAAAGCTACCTATCCACAAATTTCCACCTCACATCAAACTGGAGACAATGAGAGCATCCATGACACCTTCAAGGAAGTGAACTTACCAGTATTTAAATAAATCAAACCCAGTTCCTCCTTTCAGCATCAAGTTGAAGAATCTCATTTTGTAGTCAGAGCTTGTAGCAGTTTTCTATGTCATTTCAACTCCTGATACCTGTCAATATAAAGTAATGTGAAAAAGTTGTTACTTAAATCGAAAGTAAATTATTACTTTTTCACCATCATTTTCAAAGAACAGAGCCATTTAAAAGGACCTGGAGGACTCATGTAGGTAAAACTATAAATATAAAAAACACAGTGATGCAAAAAATATAAAAATTAATGCATTATTCTCAGGGGAAAAAATTAAAATAAAATGTTTACCAAAACCAGAAAGTATTTCTCACTTGAGGATTAACTTAAAGAATCTAAGTTAAGGATTTTGTGTTATTAAACATTTGTGCAAGAGTTTTAAGTCAGTTCCCCAGCTTTCAAAGCATTCCAATTTCACAATCGGTATGAAAGACAAGTGTTCATTTAGGAACTGTTTCTGAGAGTCTAAGCACATACAAGGAGTCCAAGTCAAACAAGACCGAAGTTACCAAGTTTATGAGGAACAAAACCAAAACGCATCCAGCATTTTCCTGACATCCCTAGCGAAATTCCCCAAAGTTAAGAGCTGCTTCTGGAAACTTGAAAACTTGAACCGTGATTCAACTCGGTAGCTGTTGGGTGACGACTCACTCCTATCGAGCTTTCACTCCATCGAGAGCTGTCGTGCAATGCCTTGGTTGCAACCACCCCAGCCCCTACGGCTGCTGCAGGGAGATCCGCAGGCAGCTCTACCAGGGCAGCGCTTTTGCCCAAAGCCTGCTCTTGTCATCGTAACTAACAGTTAAAAAAAAAAAAAAAAAAAAAAAAAAAAGTCCTTGTTTGATCAGGGTTGTGCAATAAACAGTTGCTGTGGTGTTTTACCAGGTCAAGGAGATTTACGAAAAGCTTTGTCCTGCTTCCTGTTATAAGCCTTTAAACGTGGCACGCTCGGCGCTCCTACGCTTTTCGCTTCCCTGCAGCCTTTCCTACCTGCTCTTGTGCAGTGGGACACGCGGTGAAGAAGCACAGGGGCACGCCAAAGGAAAACGCCTCCCAACGAGGCTGCTCGGTGCCGCGCACTCTGCGAACCAGCGGCCGCCCGGCCCCCGCTGCCGCGGGGGGAAAATGGCCGCGCCCCCGCGCGGCCCGCGGCGCCGGACTCTCGCCGCCCTCCCCGCCGCGCCTCGGTCCGAGGCGGCCCCCAGAGCCCCGCCGCCCGCCGCCCTTCCTCACCTCCGTCTGCTCCCCGAGCCTCGGCGGCCGTCCCGGCCCCGCCACATAGCGGGCGAGCAGCAGGCTCCGCCTCGGCCGCCGAGCCGCGCCGGGGATTCGCCCCTCCCCGGGGCCGCCCCTCGGCCTGCACCGCCCGGGGGATGGCTCCGAGGGTACGGCTTCAAGGCCGGCTGGTTTCCTTCAGGGATCGTGGAGAGCCGTGGTCTGGAGCCCTCCTCAGAGCTCCTCAGGGCCATAAACATGAGTTTATGAGTCTATGCTCGGGTTTGGAGAAGAGCTTTTTTGCTTTCTGTCATATAGTGTTTACTTTTTGTCCCGTTTGGTCATCTGTCCCTTCTACTGTTTCAGGGCATCACTCTTCCAATTCAAACAATTAGCTTTTTCTTTCTGGATTTCAGTATTGACTTTATAGAAGTTCTCATTCTTTACTTCGATGGTGAAATTAAGCATGTTCAAACATAAAAATGTAATTTTTTCCAAACAGGGAAAAGTTCCTCTGGAATCGCTTCCTTGCCTATAGTTCTCAGTTCAGTGTCCTCTCCTCCTTGAATTTGACTTAGCCTCCTTCATTTTGATTCTACCCGACATAGTTTTGGTCACTCCTCAAAAACGTGACTGGAGGGTACTCAGTGATCGCTTATTCCCACCTCTGCTTTTATTCAAAACCTTCCACATGCATAAACTCCATTGAAATTCCAGATAAAGTAAGCATTCATAATACGAATTATAAAAACGTAACATAAAAAGAAGGCTCCCCTTGGGGTTTGAACAGTTCCCACAACAGTGTGAAGGGACTTGTTAAGGGGTTGGAAAAGTGTGGGAAGGAATGTTTTAAATTATTAAATGGCACAGCCAATCCTCTGTTCCAGACTTACACAACAATTGCCATTTCCAAAGTGGAAAGCTTAGTCTTCTGGGGGGAAAAGGGCTAGATTGCTTGTCTCTTGGTTTCATTAGCACTAATCAGAGAAAAGAAGGGATTGTCCTACTGGGCTTCTTCTGTGTTGACAATTTTAGGACGAAGAGCTTCCCTGAGCCATGGAGTTCTCAGAAAGGAAAGCCATGAAATACTTACCAGCTTATTGGATGATATAAAGGGTGAGACAAAACCTTATGAGCTAGATGGGTAAATTTCTTTTCCTGTTGCCTGTGTGTTTATAAACCTTTGCAAACTTCTTCTATTTATTTTAGCTCTGTTAAAGGAATATTTTAATCTACTTTTGCCTTCACAGTTTTTGACTCAAGGGTGGTGTTAAGGTGACTGGCTAACACTGAAACATTCATTTCATAGGCTATAGCAATCCTAAGAACAAAGATACTAGGGTGCTGTGAGTGGCTATTTGTGCAATACATTATTCCACAATATCCAAAGGACGATAGCAATGCTTCCAGTTAAGCTGCACAACTAGACTGAAAGTCGGTGACTCGTGACGGTTCATAGAAAGAAGTCTCTGCCAGTAGCTGGCAATAAGCAGGAAAGCCAGGGAACAGGGAGCATGCCAGAAACCCATCAGTCTCATAGAAAGAGTAACACCAACATATTGGAAGATAAAGTAGTCATTTCTAGAATCTGGCACACATCACTATTTCCATAATTGTGGTATCTCATATCTGTCACAACCACACTTCTAAAGTAAAAAACCCAAAGTACTCTCTGGCATTCGTTTTAGAGAAACTAATCATGTGGAACCAAAAGTACAATTCTGAAAGAACGCACGCAAGTGTCCGTACTGCCAAGTTGTGATTCAGTGGCAAAGTATGCATCTTTCTCAAAGTAGAGGATGTTTCCTAGAGTTTCCTGAGTGTTGTAGATGAACTTATCATGAAACATCTAGTAGGACTCCAGTTAGAGGAGAATAATTTTCCTAAAGTCTGTTCTTATCCTACTGTATAACTGTTCTCCCGCATGAGTTGTACAACCCAGCCTGTTACCCCAATTATACAGTCAACCATGAGAATATACTGAGGCACTGAGCTAACGTAATTGGGAAAAGCCCCTCGTTGCTTGCAACTGCATGTCCCTGGGGCATGTTTCAGGGCTCAGACCTCTGGGCAGATGCCAGGTTGCTGCTAGTAAGACTTCATTGTTCAGGAATCAGTCAGCATCAAGAAACTGGACAGAGGTTTATGTCCTTCAGTATCCTGGAGTATCTGGCCAGGGTGAACTTCAGAGTAATACAGTAACTAGTTCCTGTTGGTCCTGAAAGGTACAGCACTTGACTCATCCATCACTGATGTGGGAAGTGATGGCTATCACATTTGGTAATTCAAAGGTATTCCTGGTAGTTCCACTGAAGTTCTCCATGGGACACTTTGGACTTGTTGCTTAAAATAGGATAATGTGAAAAGAAAACAGGAAACACAGTTATGCCAAAGTATCTATTTATACTGAGTTAAGTCTTGCTACAGATTGCCGTAGCACCAAAAGCTATAGATCTTTGAAAACACAAACCAGTTCTCAGTTTCTACAGTCTGAACATACCTGTTTCAACACAACATCAGAGCTTGTGTCTACCAGGGTGCTCATTCCAGAAAATCTTAAATGAATGAGTCGTTGATTTTCTGTTTAGTGCAGAATGTTCAACCAAGCCCAAAGTTCAAACTGAGACTGAGTAGTACGGAGTAGCAACTGAAGTAAAAAGACATCACACTGCACTCATAATAGTGCTTTTAGTGCTACTTCAAGGACAGGTCAAACCTGCTTTGTACACATGGCAGTAATCTGAAGCATGTTTTCATGTGTTCGGACTTGTTCAGTCACACTGTCCAGCATTTCCACACAAAGCAAAGAGTGTTCATTTTTGATCAGAAATATCTGTCAGCACTTGGAGCAAATTTATACTGGTTAGATCAACTGATCTCAAAATGACATTTTAAGTGAAAAACCTGAACACACCACATATCTCAAAAGACAGCTTTAGTAATTGGAATCTTGTTTAGAATAAAAACGGGTATTTAAATTTTCTTTTCAAAAGAGCTGGAAGATTTTTCGTCAGTTCCACATGTTTCCATGTGCAACTGCAGCTAAAGTGGAGGAGGTCTCTGCAATGGTGTGACTGCTATTGCAACTCTTAACCAGGAATGCAAGCAGAGCTAGAAGCACCTTTCTCTTCCCATCCACTCCTATAAATGCATATCACTGTGGATATCTTTACAGGATGACAAGATGCTTCTGCCCTATCTTTTCTGTGACTGTTTTCCCTGCCTCCTGAGAAGAATGCTGAGAATTGCTGGTGATTTTTTCGTTTTGCCTTTAGCATGCAGAAACTCTATAGTCTTGTTCATTCACACTAAGTGTATTGCATTTACATGGCAAGGTTTTGGCAGTAGGGGGCTGCAGGGGTTGCCTTTGTGCGTAGACACCAGGAACCATGCATTTCATGTAAAAGCCAGCTCCAGCTGGCTCCAAAACAGACCTACAGTTGTCCAGAGCTGAGCTAGGGAGCGATGCTGTGTGGGCCACTGTGATAATATATTTAAGAAAAGACAAAAAACCCTGTAGAAAAGCTGTGAGAGAGAGGAGTGTGAAAAATGTGGAAGTAAGAACTCTGCAGACATGGTCAGAGAATGAGGATGGGAAGAAGGTGCTCCAAGTGCTCCAGATTCTCCTGCGGCCTGTGGAGAGGCCCCTGGTGGAGCAGGCTGTCCCCCTGCAGCCCATGGGTCCCACATGGAGCAGATCTCCACGCTGCAGCCTGTGGAGGAGCCCCCGCTGGAGCAGGTGGATGTGGCCTGGAGGAGGCTGCGGCCCATGGAGAGCCCCCGCAGGAGCAGGCCCCGGGCCGGAGCTGCAGCCCGTGGAGAGGAGCCCACGCAGGAGCAGGGGGCCTGGGGGGAGCTGCCGCCCGTGGGGGACCTGTGCTGGAGTAGTTTGCTCCTGGGGGATGGAGTGGTACTCCCCGTGGTACGGAGCCATGTGGGAGCAGTTGTTGAAGAGCTGCTGCCTGTGGGCAGCCCCCGCAGGATCAGTTGGGGAAGGACGGCATCCCGTGGGAGGGACCCCACGTGGAGCAGGGGCAGGGAGTGACCGTGAAGGAGCGGCAGTGATGTGGGGTTAGGGACTGACCACAGCCCCCATTCCCCATTCCCCTGAGCCACTCGAGGGGAGGAGGTAGAAGGATCAGGAATGAAGTTGAACCTAAAAAGGGGATGGACAGGAGGAGATGTTTTTAGTTTGGTAATTTTTATTTTTATTTTTATTTTTTTTTGAGTTCTCACTGTTCTACTCTGTTATTAATTGGAAGTAATGAAAATCAGTCTTCCCGAAGTTAAGAGTTTTGCCCATGATGGTAATTTGAGAGCAATCTCCCTGTCATTATCTCAACCCATGAGTTTTTTCATCATACTTTCCCCCTCTTCCTGCTGAGGAGAGAAAGTGAGAGAGTAGCTTGGTGCGCACCTGCTGCCCAGCCAAATTTAATCCACCACAATAAGCAGGTCCAAAACCCTGCTTTTTTGGCTTTACTGATTACACTTAAATAAATTAGTAGTGCTTGTATTTCTGACATTAACTCAATAGTTCTGGTTTGAACTGAAGCAGTTCTCAAGGCATATCCCGGAATAACTTCAGGGTTATTATTGGTCTCCCTCCACTTCCTTGAGGTGGAGCCCATATGCTGGCAGTAACAAAACTCACCAGAGCCAAAGAAAGTGATGGCTTCACTAGCCAGTAGGTGACTCAGTGAAAAGAAAATCAAGTTTCACAACTATATCTCTGACATACAGCCACCTCAAGATCTTATCCTGCTTTGTGGGTTAAAGCTCTTGGAGACAGCAGAAGTGCAACTGAAATGGCTGTAACTAATTTGCAATGAATTCTTTAAGATGGATGCAGTAGTTTATCCTTCACATACAGCTAGCATGAGTTTGAAATGCCCTCAGCTATAATGAGTACTATCTGTCTGCTGTTATGAAGTGGCTGTTTAACTTCTGCATTTGGAATTTCCTATGTACCGTGTACCCTCAGAAATTGTTCTTAAAAACTATACAATAAAGGGCAATGTGATTGAAAGGAACCTAGAACTGTGAGCAAAAGAATCTTTAATTTAGCCTTTTTACCCAGCCAGAAAGAGGCAGAACACATTAAAGTCTGCACAAAGTGTACAATGTCTGAATGTCTATAATCAGGTTATCTAGTCCCTTGCTAGAATACCACTAAAATTATATGAACAAAACCAAGCAAACTGGAGCAACAAAGTGGCCTGAGGAAATGCATACACAAAATAAATTTTCTTTAAATTGCTAGGAGAGTGAAAAAAAAAAAAAAGATGCACAAAATCAGAGCAGACTCTGAAATATGGTGATTGAAGGAATCTTTGGGAGCAGTAACCTGCAGTAGATTGAGCTTTGAAAAAGATAAACCTCTGTCCCAAGAGACACTAAGGTTTATTGGTAATTTCACCCCAGATTAGAAAGGATTAGTTGCCTCAGAAGCAGGTAAAAGTGACAGTACTGTTGCTTTCTCCTACCACTTGTAAAAGCTGTGGCCTCAAAACAGCAAGAGACATAGGAAAATAAATACTGAACTATTTTTGCCTGAGCTATGACATTTCTTGAAGAAAAAAAAAAAAAAGCAAGAAAATCAAAGTACTAGCTGTGTGGAAGATAATGCACATGACAAAATAAAAGAATTAGTACTCAACAGCAAGTGATTTCCCATGACTGGAGCATGAACCCTTTTCCTTTGAAAAATAGTTTATTGTCTTACATAGGGCTGAGTTCTAACTGCCTGAATATGAATCGCTGTGTTAAATGCTGCCTCAAATGCTTCCAGGGACACAGCAGAATAGTTGACTTCTTTTTGATTTTTGCCAAGCAGTCACTTTTCTGTCTGCTGTATGCATTTCCAGATATCCTGTGCTGGCATCATCTCTGAGTTGTTTGAAAGGCTTTGATTTTCTATTTTCTCACCTTGTTGCTTATTATGGTTTCACCTCAGTAGGGAGCTAAGCACCACACAGCCACTTGCTCACTCTCCCCGGGTGGGATTGGGGACAGAATTGTCTAGAGAAAAGGACAGTAGATGAAGCCAAGGCAGCATGCACAAGCAAAGCAAAACAGGAATTCTTTCATGATGTTCCATCTGCAGGTTCAGCTACTTCCAAGAAAAGCAGGGCTCATCACATGTAACAGTTTCTTGACAAGACAAATGCCATCACTCTGAACATCCCCTACTCCACCTTCTTTCCCCCAGCTTTTATTGCTGAGCATGACACCACGTGGTATGGAATATCCCTTTGGTCAGCCTGGGCCAGCTGTCCTGGCTGTGTCCCCTCACAGCTCCGGGTGCACCCCCAGCCTCCTGGCTGGCAGGGTACCACGAGAAGCTGAACAGTCCTGGGCCCTCTGTAAGCGCTGCTCTGCAACAACTAAACATCAGTGTGTTATCAACACCATTGTCATCATAAATCCAAAACACAGCACCATACCATCTATTAGGAAGAAAATGAACTCTATGCCAGCCTAAGCCATTGACTTTGCTAAAGTGTCATAACAAAGAATTAGTACTGCCATTGTTAGTAGCTTTTAATTAATTAGTCCTCAGAAGCTTTGCGTACAAACTGAATAGAGATCCAGTGCTAGCCTAATTGCAAAGAACTTTTAGGAAAAGACCAAACAGTCTGGGGCAATGAATGCAACCGGCATTACAACATGCTCCCTTACTCAAAAAATTTGGTACTTTCATGTTCCCTGGGGAGAAAGGCTCATGAATTATTCTTATTATTGGGTTTGTATTAATACTACATTAATAGAATTTCTATATGCGCTATATTAATGGCATCTATCTGCTATTCTTTAGTACTTGTTATAAAGTCCAAAATGTAGTTATTGACACAGATTTTTCTTCGCAGTCATTGTGTGCCCACCCTGTACCCACCTACCTCTCAAATAGAGGAGCCAAAGGAAAAGAGGAAGGAGAATAGAAACAGTCAGATTATAAACAAGAAGCAGAAACTGGATTTCAGTCATCTACTTACCAGTACATGTGGAAAGAACTGAACACAAACACTTTCATACCGGAAGACTGCTATGGCTGTGTCATGCCATAGCTTTTGCTCAGTGCCAGCATATTAGATGCAACCAAAATTGTTTCACCATCAAAATGGACAGATTTAAAGCCTATGAGGCACAGCTTCATTGCAGTTCCGGTATATAAACAAAGCTTACCTATTACAGGGCCCTCTCTGTGGCATCCCTGTCATTCATTGTAGCACATCAATCAGGACACACCTATTTTTTTCTCAGTAGGCTTTTAGTCATCGGCAGTATTCATAACACATAACACTAACAGATGTTTTTGCTTCTTTCCTTTTCCTTCCACATGTCTTTCAAACACAAACATTAGCTCAGACCTTCTAAGAGTAGCCTTGCAATTCTCTTTTATCTTACCACAAGGAGACCAATTCATTACAGCAAAACAGCTTCTCCTAAATCCTATCCTTGTCTTACAACGCTCAGCAGAAATTAAAGCCGTCTCCAACTTCCTTATTTTCAAGGTGTCCAAGTGTCTCACTGCCACACTCCTCTACTTGTTTTTCTTTCTTCCTATTCTCCAGTGCTACACAAGCTTCCCTTCAGGGCAAGCTCCTTGGGACTTTTGGTCCATAGGTCCCTTTCAAAATGCCTCACTTGAGCACTCAGAACATAGAGTTCATCTCAGCACAGGCTCCAGCTGTGGTCAGCGAGAGTCACAGGGAGGTCACCCCCTGCTTGAAAATGAGACAAGCTGCACTCCCGTCACCAGGCACAGAGCCAGGTGACTGGTTCAGCCATAGACATCTCTCTGTGCTGTGGATGTCTACACTGGAGGAGATTAATGCTGTCCTCAGACCTGTCTGAACAACCTGCAGCATCTATAATGCATTTTATGCATATTTTTAATTAATTTGTTTATTATAATTCCTGTTATTGAATCATGATACAGAAGATAATTTCTCTCAGCAGTTGCATTACATTTTGAACTAATAATTTGTTGTTGTTTCCCAAAGCACCTGCAGTAGCTTTATTTGTTCTCCAATAAAACTTTCCTTTGCCTGGAGAGCTATCATACTCCTCGGCCAAAAGACAGTAAACAATAATGTGGAATACACAAGTAGTTTATGAGTCAGTTTTCTGTCAATGAAATTCTTAAAAATGAATTGGCAAATGTAGACGGTGTTAAGAAATCCCAGCTCACACTAGCATTATGCTTTCTCCCCTGGAGACATTCATTCTCTGTGTTTTTATTGGTATAAAACTCAGCTGGACCACAGCTTTTGAATGGCACTTTGGAGATGGAATTTAAAAAAAAAAAAAATTGTCGTTTTCAACAGACACAGAGCCACAGAGAGCTCTTGTGTTGAATTTCATTACAATTTCTTCATTTTTCCATACTTAAGGACTACCTTGGTAAGTGAGTAAAAATAAAAATATTGTGTGTACCCTTTTGCCCAAGTAGTTGCCTCTGTTCCCATGGTCCTTGCTTTCCTATGTTAGCTGCTGACTTGTGATATGGAAGCTACAGTAAAGTACTGCTGCTGTATTCATTGAATTATTGGGCTATGGATTACATTTTGCCTGAGTTTTGGTAATCATAACCAGTTTTCCACCCACGATAAATACAACAGCAGATGTCACAATGAAATGCTGTGTTCCAGAATAAATTATGTTTGTTTTGAAATATTTTGAAATCAGATTCATTCGTTCTCTGAATTTCCATATATTCCCTGTGTCCTTGTCTTTTATCTGGACTGCATGTGGTTTCTCTACATCTGAAGAGGTGGATATGCAGCTGGACTCTCAGAACTTCCATTTTGCTGTGAGATGAAGTAGAGCAGGGAAAGGAGCACAAAAGATGTAAAAGATGCTTAGTCTGCACTATGGAGATGAAACCCTACAGCCTATTCAGCAAGGAGATTAGGGGATCAAGTATACCTAATACTACATCTTATGGTTCCTACCAGGACCATCCTCCGGACCAGCTTCCCAGCCTGTGGAGACCATAACTATGTTAAGTGTGGCATCTCATGTCCGCCACAGACATAAGGGCATTGGAGGGCATTGTCCAGAGCTCACAAGGCCCTGCAAGACCGAATATGCACCTTCAGATGCTGCTAGATAAACTCAGAGGGGTTATCCAGAATGACGGAATGGTGGACAAACTGAGGGAATGTGCTATGCTCACCACCTTTCATGATAACTCTCTTTCAGAGAGAAGAGTTAAGGTTAAACTTAAGAACATATACTAAATATTTTCTTCTTCTTCTTCTTTTCATGGTATCAAGACAGTTTACTCCCCACAGAGAATTTAAGTACCAGGTTTCTATATTGTATAAGCTTTAGAAACCAAAGAGGGCATATATCCCACATGCATCTTAGGTTCAAGTGACTCATACTGACACCATCTGAAAATCCTTCAAATAATTTGACTTGTCCCCAGTACGCCTGGACCTTTTATCATAAGATGTCAGGCACAATATATGGTGATAGTGTAAGAAGGCTGTTGCCAGTCTTGCTGTCTTCCAGCATCCTACCAGAGGAAACATTTTCCCCTCAAACACTCAAACCTTTCTACTGCAAAGTGTGGCAATTAAATCAACACCGTGGGAAGTAACGGTTAAAGATTCAAGTGCTAGAGTTCCTTTAATTATACAGGTTTCTGATTCTAGGGTCCGTTGCCTTTTCAACAGAGCTTACCATATTATGATCATCATTTTTATAATATTACATCCTACTCATGTCTTGTCTCGTTATGCAAAGCAGTGGTCAAACAGCTGTAATGTACACCTTTGCCCACAACAGAATGGAATACATGTAAAACTAAAGGGTGTTATGAAGAAGTATTTGTATAGGACAAGGAGAACAATAGCAATGCATGAGGACTCTCCATATGGTCTTCCAAGGGAAACAATGCAGTTTGTTCCAAGCCCCCTGTTCTGAGATAGCAGCCTCTTTATGTTTTGATGATTTTATTTATATAGAAAATATTACTGTCCTAGCTTTTGTCTTTGACCTTTGAAGTGCATTGGAATAGCCAGATTTGTGTAAAGAAGAGAAGAGGAAAATCAAAAAGACCTGCATGCACTAGGGAGAATCCGAGACAGCCTTTTGAAAAAGATGCTATAATGCTATGTGAATGGTAAAAACTTTGCATCAGCAGGGAGAAAGGAGTGGAAGTAAGGAGGACTTGGGGAAGGAAATCCAGCTAGTAAGCTAGAACCACCAATTTATATTTAAGCTGGTGATCGGATTTCTGAGGATATGTTCAGAAGAAAGGCTGAGAAAAGTGAAGTGAAACACTATTATAAAGTAAAGTAAGGTAGTGCTTGCACGTAAAGAAAAGCTTCCTTGTGGTCCCGTGCAAAAGAGCAACCAAGAGCTTTAAGAACTTTATGGCAAATGTTAGAACTGGATTCCTAATAAAAATCAGTCATTCAAGTGTCATTGGGCTGCTGTGGTAGGGGAGTGGAGAGATACAAACAGTAGCTAGAGCTTTGACTCAGAGGTTAACCATGGTTTTACATGCAAGTGGAGCTAGAGAGTGAGAAATGTGTCATGGAGCTTTGTTATTTTTCCTATTTCTTGTTCACTTTAAGGCAACAGAGCTCTAGGGATCTGGGGAACGGGGTGTTACTATTTGTCTACTGGAAGCATCGAAAAGCTATTAAATAATCAGGGGGACAGAGCAGGAACAACTATTGTTTGAGGGAGCCTAACCTTACTTACAGGATCCAAAGTGGCTTAAAGACATTGACGTAGATTGGTTTGGAGTGTTTTTTATATTTCCTTTTGCAAAGAAAGCTTGGGTGAGAATGTAACCTGTTAAGCCACCAGTCAATATGTTGCTTTCTTCCATTGAACAATAACTGCTGTCTTTTACTGCTATTATGAAATGACCTTTTGCTGATTTAACTCTTTTTGAAGCCACAATAATGACTTCAGAGCCACACCATTCACCATCCATGGCAGCAGCCTTAATGTTTCTCCAGCTAGAAGAAGTTGTAATGAGATGGGAAAGGTCCAAGCCTGTGAGATTGAGCAATACAGCCAGAGAACTCAGAACACAGAGAACAACGGAAGGCAAGGCAGGAGCCACTTCAACGCTTTCTCCTTTGGGCCATTGCCTAAGCCTGATACTAATTCACCATCTGAGGGGGTATTATCTTAATGTGGGAATTCAGAATGTCTGATCACAAGAGGAGGCACAAAACCTGAATTAGGCAGTACCGTTTAACTGGTGTCAAACCAGTAGCTTGAGCTGATGGTAGTTTAAGCTATTAAACTGATGATACAAACCTCTTGGGAGTGCTAAGCAGAGTTTGAAAGTGCATTTAAAAGGACAAAAGCAGCTGGGGTTTTATTTAATTCTTGTTTGGGATGCAGAAAAAAAACTTCTACTTACTGTAACCATTGGTTCCCTCCAACCCCATCCACCCCTACCAGATCTCTAGCCACTTTCTGGAGAGCTGGGGAGGTGATATCATGGGAGGCAGCATCTCGTCCATCCCTGGACTATATGGGAGAAGCAGTTCTGAGCTCTGAACTCTCCTAGCATCTCCTGCACTGCCAGATGATGAGTGAGCTTCGCTTCCTTCTGATTTCAGCTCCTTGCTCTTTTTAAGAAGCCTGAAGGAGAGAAGAGAAATCAGACCACAGTCCCATGCTTTTTTTATTATTTTCTTAAACAGGATACACTGAGGGCAGGAATGCACACTATATGTAGGCAAGCTGGAAACAATAATTTTTGTTTACATGATTCATCAGTAAGTCCTGTCTTTAATTCCCCACCCTTCGTTTGTGAGGTGTTTGTGCCATGTTGCTCAGCAGCATTGCAGCACGTGGTTTCAGAATGACAGCGTACCGGGGAGAAGGAGCAAATAAGGCAAAGGACACAAAGGAGTACAAGAGAAAGAACAAAGCTAAAGGAAAGAAGACAAATCCATACATTAGCTGAGCTGTCTCTGACATATATCTTTTTGCAGATCAGACCTTTTTTCTGTTTTAGAAAGTTAAGTGCACAGGTCCAATAGGTTACAAAACTGGGATTTTCCTGTGTTGTTTCACTTGGTAGAAATTTCTCAAAGTTTGTTTTGCTTTCTTCAAGAGCAGCTTTTCAAGGACATGCTTCAATTTAGTGAAACATTACAAATCTGATGCGTACTTTTATGCTAACTTGGTGACATTGCTTACTGACACATAAACATAAGTGGCAGGGAGGGAAGGAGCTTGGCTCGTGCGCTGTGCACCACACAGAGGAGGCTTCCTGCCCATCCAAGGGATTTCGTGCTGGGTAAGTTCCTGCTTTTGACAACATTGTGAACATTTCTGGCCACCCCAGCCATTAGGGAAGCCAAAGCAGAGAAGGGGCAGTAGTGAAAGAAAAAGAATAACCAAAGTAGAGTCATCTGCTGGCCCTAATACACCGCTCCGAAGGAGCTACAGCTTAAGGTAGCTTTCAGAGGCACCCTAATATCTGGGAAAAACTAGCCCATGGCCCCAGCTGGCTTTAAAAAGAGTGGTCACAGGCTGCCTCCTCAAATTCTTTACACTGATATCTACAGTGGTTAGGACCCAGAATTTTCTAGATATTCTGGAAAGGGATAGCGTCAATGACTTAGGTAGAAGATGTTGCAATAACGTAACACTTCCTTTCCCATGGCACAGAAACTGAGCTCCCAGAGCATAGTCAGAAATCAGATAGAACAACCTAAAAAAAAATTATCCAAAGGCCTTATCTTCTAACACTGAGCAAATATGGCCATGGGTGAGAAGAAATACATAGCAATTTCTAAATTGGCCAAATAGCACTTCACAAAAATGCAAGCACCATGTCCCTGACAAAGATTATGTTTCTATTCCTGGCATTAAAGCAAGTAGGGCCATGTTTTTCACAGCCTAATGCATGCCAATTATAACAGCTTAAAAGAAAACTGGCCAAAACATGCTCTATTTACAAATCAGATGCATATGAAAGATATCTTTTCCCCAGTATGTTTTGATTGCAATGGCTGCTACTGGAAAGAGTCTTTGAAAAACAGTCTTGTGAAAGCCTCCACTGAGGTAAGCTAGACAGCAGTTCTGCTGCTTAAAAAACAGTTGTTTCATCCTGATAATGCAAGTTGCTGAAGGAGCCTCCTGCAATGCTTTTGGGAACCCATACTTGTTGCAATGCTGAAATGGTCACCAGTTTTGTTTAGAGCTAGTGATTTTCAAAGGAGATTGATTAGACTCAAAAAAATGTTTTATTGTTTACAAATATTTTTTGAAAACCTAGAAAAAAAAGCAGACTACAGAGAAAACAGCTCCTCAATGTAAATGTAAAAGTGAAATTGCAAGATCACTAGGACACTCTGAATTTCTCATTCAAGAGCTTTTCAGCTACAAGCAAAGTTACACAAAGGCAGTAATGTCTGCTACACCAAAGATAGTACATCGCATCAATCAGTGCAGCCCTACAGCAGCTTATACTGCTTCTGGAACATTGCTCAGATGGTACCAGCACATTGTGCTTACACTTCTGTGGTTTGCCAGGCTTCCTGCCTCTCTGCGCAACACTCATTAAAAGGAAGAACTGTAATAGTGACAATGAATAAAAGTAACATCAGCACTTACAGGTATTGCAAAGTCGTTTTCCATTGGGGGAAAAAAAAAAAGAAAAAAAAAGTTTTCTATTGAAAATTTTATCATTTCTTTTGTTCCACATCTTGAGATATCTGATAATATTTGGCCATCTGTGTTAAACAGGGTATCTACAATAGATACATGTTATTACACATCTGTACTATACCCTGGGGCAACCTGGGTCTGGCCCACATACTCAAAGTGAATGTGACACATACAAGGGGTAGCAGCTGGGACCCATGAGCAGATGCTCCTTTTCATTCCCATTTTCATACTTCTTGTGCATCTCTCATTCTGAAGAGATGGCAAACACTTTTATTCCCCAACTTCGATACATCTCACCCTTTCTTGGCCTTTCCTAGTTTTCATTGTTCAAAATTATTTAGTCTCATGATGACAAGATACCTGACACATGTAAGTTTTACAGATGGAGTTACGGTGTGTCCTTTTTTTCTTTGTCAGTTTTGTTGACAGCTATAAATAAAAACTACATTCAACACACAGCCTTGTCCTGACTGAATTTATAGCATGAGCTTGCTATGTGAAATAACTTGATTGAAAAGTCAGTACTAGGGAAAAAAGAAAAAGAAAAGAGGAAAAGGGAAGGGAAGGGAAGGGAAGGGAAGGGAAGGGAAGGGAAGGGAAGGGAAGGGAAGGGAAGGGAAGGGAAGGGAAGGGAAGGGAAGGGAAGGGAAGGGAAGGGAAGGGAAGGGAAGGGAAGGGAAGGGAAGGGAAGGGAAGGGAAGGGAAGGGAAGGGAAGGGAAGGGAAGGGAAGGGAAGGGAAGGGAAGGGAAGGGAAGGGAAGGGAAGGGAAGGGAAGGGAAGGGAAGGGAAGGGAAGGGAAGGGAAGGGAAGGGAAGGGAAGGAAGGGAAGGGAAGGGAAGGGAAGGGAAGGGAAGGGAAGGGAAGGGAAGGGAAGGGAAGGGAAGGGAAGGGAAGGGAAGGGAAGGGAAGGAAAGGAAAGGAAAGGAAAGGAAAGGAAAGGAAAGGAAAGGAAAGGAAAGGAAAGGAAAGGAAAGGAAAGGAAAGGAAAGGAAAGGAAAGGAAAGGAAAGGAAAGGAAAGGAAAGGAAAGGAAAGGAGAAAAAATAAGAGAAGAGAGAAGAGAAGAAGAGAAGAGAAGAGAAGAGAAGAGAAGAGAAGAGAAGAGAGAAAAGAAAAGAAAAGAAAAGAAAAGAAAAGAAAAGAAAAGAAAAGAAAAGAAAAGAAAAGAAAAGAAAAGAAAAGAAAAGAAAAGAAAAGAAAAAAAAAAGAAAAAAAAGAAAAGAAAGAAAAGAAAAGAAAAGAAAAGAAAAAGAAATAGGCAACCACCAAAAATAAATATATGTAGAAATAAATATTTTATGATCTGGACTTGAATAGAAGATAAAGCATGAGGATGATCCTTGAGTTACTGGGGAGAAAAAATGTCCTGACTAGATGATGATTAAAAGAGAGCACCTTCTTTCTTACAAACAGAGCTGAAGTCTTCCTAGAATGTACAACAAATAATTGTAACACATGCATAGGAAAAATAAAATGCATAAGCAACCTTAAGAAACAAATAATTTTGAATTGTTTATTTTGTGATCTTGATAAACTTACTCTTGATAATAGTCTAGACTAGACTAGACTAATTCATTTGGAAGGAACCTACAAAGACCACTGAATACTAACTTCCCGACTTCTTCAAGGCTAACCAAAAGTTAAATTATTTTATTGAGAGCATTGTCCAAATGCCTCTTGAACACTGACAGGCATGGGGCATCAACCACTTCTCTAGGAAGCCTGTTCCAGGGTATGACCAACCTCATAGGAAAGAAATTTCCCTAATGCCCAGCCTGACCCCCCCAGCACAGCTCTGTGCCGTTCCCGTGTGTCCTGGGAGCAGAGACCGGCACCTCCCTCTGCGCTTCCCCTCCTCAGGACACTGCAGAGAGCACTGAGGTCGCCTCTCGGCCTCCTTTCTCCAGGCTGGACAGCCCAGGTGTCCTCAGCCTCTCTTCACAGGATATGCCTTCCAGCCCTTTTACCTGCTTTGCTGCCCTCCTCTGGAGTCATTCAAATATCTTAATATCCTTTTTTAAATCGTGAAGCTCAGAGCTGCACACAATATCTGAGAATGAAAGCAATGCCCAACTGGACTACACAAACGTGTCCCACCTGGCTCAGAAATCTGTCTCCAGCAATGGCCGTGGGAGAGGCTATTTAGGGTCATCAAGTGAATTTGGCCAGTAGTTACAGTCCATTCCTCTTAAACACCCTTACAGCCAGAATTGCTGGGGGTTGTTGGCAATTGCTCTCCCCATCCTATCCATCTCTCACACCCATTTCTTCATCTCCCACTCCATGGATATCCATCTCCTGTCATATTCTGTGTTGTTTCTTTCTTCCTACAAAAAAAGGCTAATGCCAGTCTCCCTGTCTAAACAATCTCCATCTCTCAAAAACATCTTTTTATCGGACTGTCTTTCCTACCCACTTCACTCTCTTTTCTGTTATTCCTTCTCACTGCTTACCTGAGTATGAACCACTTGCTCCAAATCCAACCTTACACAGAATTAATCTAATCAGGCAATGGCCAATTTTATTCCTAGACTGGAGGGTGTTACTGATCCACAGACTTGTTCTGTGCATTCAGCACCAACAGCCACAAAGAAATGGAGTGGGTTCAGTAAGGCCAAAATCTTCAGAGCTGTACATTGCTAAACCTTAAAAGACTCTCCTCAATGCTGTATTGTGGAAATTTCCATTTCCTATAAGAGCAGGAGTTTGACATTTGTCATCATCTTTTCATACTTCTCAAGTTTATTTAATTAATGAGCTATCAACACTGAGTATTTTATGATATCTTGGTTTCAATATTCCTAATTTCTCATAATGACCAAAACAAGTGGGGCTGGATTAAACAGATTAGACAAGGTAGCCAAACCTGATGGAAAAAGGAGAGGGGAAAAGGTATATTTGAACTGGTAAACAACTGAGAACATGACTGGAGAAATGCCATGTGTGCATAGCTTTCTCAGATAAGCATATTAAAACACAGAAGAGAAATAAGCAATAATAAATGGAAACCAAAAATCATTCTAAAGAAGTTACTGAGAGAGACATCTTAGTAAAAAATAATAATAATATAAAGTCACAAATGATCATATGAAAGATGAAAAAAAGTAAATTTTATATTAAGATAATAGAAAAGGGGAGATAACTGAGGCAAGGTGCAGAAAATGGGACAGAAGGAAAGTAATGGCTGCAAAAGGAACATAAATTATTCTGGAGTGTGTTTCAAAGTATTTCTGTAAAGTACACAAGCTGTAACTTTCTGAGAAGCCACCAAATGACATGCCTGAAGAGGAAATGAAGCATGTGCCCTTGTGGTTAGCTGACCCAATTAGCGATGGTAGTTGGCCCAATTTAGAAAACAGGAGCTATGCTTTTATGTATCACTGTCCTAAATACAATTGACGTTATACCCGTTTTAATGATATAGCTGTGCCTTCTTTGATGCTTGATTGTGCTTTCTATTGAAGATGGCTCAATGGGACACTTTTCTTCTACATAATACTAAGTAAGCAAGTATTTTTGCATAAGTGCTTTCTTCCCACAGTCTTTACTAGAAATAACAGACCATGCTTTCATGATGTGAAACGCTTTTTTTTCTTGTCTTACGGATCAGACTGTGGTACATTGTTCATGATGAGTAGGTCAGAGGTGAATAACCAGCTGAGCTAATTTCAAGTACAAATATTTTCTTACCTTAATTTTACAAGAGATGTGTGAAAAATGGCATCGCTTAGTCTGAACCCAGGAGGAGAGCAAAAGTCCTCTCAAAAAGGTTCAAAAGCTCTTCCTTTGTATGCCGGGTAGCATAAGACCAAAGTTGCGTAATTAAAGCATAAACTATGATGGTGATTTTAATCTAGAATTTTCTTCCAGAATTACAGCAAGACACATTAGACAATACCATTAGCTAATTAAATGTCATCATTTTCATCCAATATAAAATCCAGCTGTTCAACAGTAGGAATTAGTCCAAAATGTAATAGGCACTACTGAAATCATGCAGTACCATTGCCAGTACTCAATTTGTTTTGGCTAAATCTTGAAACATGTACTTGAAGCTCCTGTCATCATCCCATCCCTTATGCACCCTTTTCCTTCCCCACCTTATCCTTTTCCTCTCTTTCATGCCTTAGAGTTTATTAACCCGTGCATAATTTATAATTTAGAGATAATTATAAATCTCTTAGAAGTTGGAAATTGTCATTTTTACTAAGTGTATCAAATTGTGAGCTGTTAAGATTGTTTGAAGCTTCCTGAGATGGTGTTGGCTCTAACTCTTTGCCTTCCTCTCCCTCATTTCCAGCCAATTATAAAAACCAAACAAAACAAACAAACAAAACAATAAAAGGATGTGCAGGAGATTCCTGTCTTATCTCTTCGGTTCAAGTATGGCAGGGAGAAAAGAGAAGATGCTGCCAAACCACCTTCCTCTGTTTTCAAGCTGCGCATATTTTTAGATGTCAACAATAGCATTTGACTTGAGGACAACTCCCTAGGTGCCTAAAAAATTGCCTGTGGGCCTAAAGAATTCCCAAATCGTCACAACATTCACTCCCCTGGTAAGTTTTTCATTAATCCTCTTGCAGCTTCCAAAACAGGGAAAGTGGCTCAGAGCTCCTTTTCTCCTCATGCTCCATGGCCCTAGCTCAACGAGGAGGCTTGCAGCTGTCCCCAGATTGCCCAACGAGTGTGCTCCCAGGCACGTCGTCACTTCTTAGTGCAGGCACCTCCACATGGGCATCACTTCACCCTTTACCAGAACCTGCTTCAGCCTTGTGAGAAAAGCAGAGTCCACCTACAAAATACAGACGTAAATGATGACAAAGCATGTCCCTCCTAGCAGGTGTTTGTGTAAATACCTGAAGAAGCTGAGCAAAAATCTCTTCTGTGCCTTCATAGCCTGATATTGGTCTACTTTACCACACCCTTAATAAGGGTGTATCTTAACACGGTCATCATTTGACTAACTTAATGGACCAGATGGTCTTCAAAAGTTCCTTCCAACTGAACTATTATTTTCTATTAATACATTTATCATATCCTTTATCAACGCTACAAAGGATCAACTTACTGTACACGAGAGAGAAGCAGATTGTGCTTTATCTTACTCCAGGGTAACACTGGTCTAATTAATGGTGTGGAGTTTGGGGGATGGCTCTATGTTAGAACACAGAACAAGTGCAAAACCTTTTCTGCATCCCGACTTGGAAGTTACATTTTTTTCCAGTCTAAGGAGAAACATGTTGCAGGACTCAAAGCTGTATTTCTCATCTTTTGCCATGTTTTTGCCCTGTCCCTTTATCTTTTCTGTCATAAGACAGTACAGCCTTCACAATAAAAATGAAAAATATTCTCAACACCTGCACACCCAGTCATATCAGGACAAATAAATTAATGGGCTAGAGAACAGGTTGTCTGTTTCTCTCCATGTAGCTCTTTTTGCCCTCAAAAATATGTTCTCAGCTTCACTTCTGACTGGGAAATATCCCTAGCCTGGGCTGGTCCCTGTACCATAGCCAAGGATTTCCTGGGAAGAAGCTGGCTGGTACGAGGCAGAAGTGTACCAGGCAGCGTGCAGGTGGAGGAGACACTCGTGGGACAGTGCCCGTGAGCTGATTTTGTTCACAAGCATGTATGTATGTAGACTCCCTAGCTCAAAACGGATTTTTGAACAACATCAGATAGCCTTTCAGACAAAGGCTTTTACCTTAGGTGCCTCCATATACAAGAGAATGAAAATCAAAGAGCAATAATTGTATATTGAATTTTTAAGATGTCTCTCTTTTTCTTTTTGAAATTTGGTTGACGCATGTCAAAAGGATTTTTGGAGGCTGATAATCTGTAGTGGCTGAAGCTATGGCCATGCCCCTATTGAAATGAACAGCAATTACACTCTGTGTTAAACAGAGAAAGTCACAAACAGGAAAACTCAATAAGCAGACAATTTAAAATAATAAACCACATGTGTTTCTTGCAGCCTGGTAAGGAAATGGGAGTCAGGTCATTCCACAACCTGTTTAAAAATGGAAAAGGATGGGAGTTATTTGGATGGGTATGAAAATGTCAGGAAGTGATAAAACTCCTGACTTCTCCCTCATCCCTTGCCAAGAGCTTTATACATCCTAAACAAGCACACCAGAGCATGAAAGAGACTTATTTTGTACTATTCAGAAGCCTTTCAATAGAGAAATTTAGCGAAAAAATATTATCAATTCAGTTCCAGGCAATACGCCAGATAATACTTCTGCTCTGCACGTGACAATCTATTTCCAAGAGAGCCGATGTCTTCCTTTTGAAAACTGTGAAAAAAAAAAAAAAAAAAAAAAAAAAAAAAACAATGAATCCTTTTCCCAAGGAGATGGAAGTAATCCAGTGGTCTCTGGTCTGCTCACACAGCTAGATGGTATGCTAGGCTCTCTTATTTTAATAATTTGAATGAGATGCCATGTACAACGCTGCCTCTGCAATATCAAAGCTTTGGTTTGGCATGCACATACAGCAGAAATAACAACTCCAAATCCATAACAGAGTAGTTCAAGATACTGGATCTTGACTGACCTTGATTTCCCCAGTTAGGTCCTGAAACAACTCTCTGAAATGTGTCACTGGACTGACACGAGTTACTGTTTGAGATCAGTAAGTAAATGAAACTTGGACAACTCTGAATCATCTTAACAGAGTAGCAGTCTGGAAACCAACTCAGAAAGAATATATAAATTGTGGTCATCTCCTGTTTTTATTTCACTGACTAAAACATTGACAGTGTTAGCCACAAAGTCCTCTACATTAATCATGTGAGCAGTGTAAGTGATAGCATTTCTTCATCTGAAGGGACAAATCTGCTCTTAATTCTGCTCTGTACTTGGCTATGAAATTTAACTTTTCCTCTTGTAAATTGATTTAAATTAAAAAGAAATTCATATTAACACAGAGCTAATACAGATTACAATATAAATGACCTAATTATAAATTATAACATGAGTTACTGCATATGCAGGACAAGCTTATGAACCATTTGCTTATTATTTTTCTTGTTGAGTCTAGTGTTTTGAATGTGTTTAGCCCAATAAGCTTTCTTCGCTATCTGCTCCTTGTCAGATCTATAAATAAAACTGTTTTGAAATCTTTGAATGATCAAGAGTCCTGCTGATAAGAATCTAACCCTTGTAAAACAGTTTGTTTTCTACCTCATATTTTTTCCTACATTTTTACTTTTTTTTTTTTGTCTTTAACCTTTTAAAATTAGGATCTGTGTGATACACAATACTTGAACACTAACTCTTGTTGCAGTTCATTGCCTGTGGTGCACTACTGTGAAAGTTTGTTGACTATTTGAAAACACTTGTATGTTTAGTTTAGAGAAGGAGATAATGTTAATTTCATATGAGAATATTTAAAATTAAATTGCACCTATTCCCAAGAGGAAATATGTTTGTGACCTTGACCAAAACAAGCGTGACCAGGCTCAAGCCTCCCAGAACAGAGTATGTGGTCTCCGTCTGCTTTTGTTTTAAAATCAGACAAAAAGGATAGCTTGGGACATTTCTTGCCTGGAAAAGCCCCTTTGGAAAGGGTTCAGACATCTTCAGGTATTCCCAAAAAATAAGCAGTACCTCTCCGCAGCCTGAACTCAGGCTGTGTTCAAGGTGCTTACAAGATGCAGGAACAGTAGCAGTGGCTCCTCTGAGCCCAGCACATTGCAAAGAGCCCTCAGCCAGGCCCTGTACAAACTCAGCTACTGACCACCATGGCCAAGCTCCCCAGCACTAAGAGCAGTGGTTCTGTCCAAATCTTTACAGGTTGAGACAGAAATATCACCTTCCCGAGAATAAAGCTATTCCAGAACCTTCCAAGGACTGTGATTTACAGACCATCTGTTCATTTGAACATTGCAGAGTAAACCCTCTAATTATATATATTTTTAACAAAAGTTTGTAGTATATGAGCAGAAACTATATCAATAATATAGTTTTTAATATATAGTTTATATATTGAACTGTATATCTAAATATAGCCTAAGACTGAAAAAGAAAACATATCTTACAGAAAATGATCATTATAAGCCCATTTTTTAAAACCTCCCCCATTTATTCCATTTTCCGTCACACGATGTTTCATACTTATTTAGCAGTTTCCTTACTAAAGGTTAAAAATAACTCTAGGTGATGACTGGGCTCCCTTTGACTACGCAGGCAAGAGGGAAGCTCTGACAGTGCACGGGTGGGCAGGCAGCCCTCTGGCATTCAGAAGAAAACAGTAATCTCAAGAACTGGATGTACAGAACATGCAGACTCTTCGGGACCAATAGGGCTTGCATCTCTGCTCCCATGCCTGCACATCCAGGTAAACTGAGGAACCAGCAAAACCCCAAAACAAAATCCCTATTAAAAACAAGTGGACAAGTCCACAAGCTGCTTCACTTCTCATTTTGCAACTCTCCATCTCATGTATTTTCTTTCATACCTTACATACATTTAGTACTTCAGCTGATCTCTTCCGACTTCACCCAAAGATTTAGGGTTTTCCTTCTGAAAACATTGGAACATCATTCAGAAAAAAAAGAAAGAGAGAAAGAGAGAAAGAGAGAAAGAGAGAGAGAGAGAGAGAGAGAGAGAGAGAGAAAGAAAGAAAGAAAGAAAGAAAGAAAGAAAGAAAGAAAGAAAGAAAGAAAGAAAGAAAGAAAAGAAAGAAAGAAAAGAAAGAAAGAAAAAGCCCTAGGTGCTCTGCCATGCCCATGTATTCCCTAGAACATATACATGGGATTTGCTCACAGAAGCCCCCAGAGAAGAAGATGACAGAGAATTATTACTGTGCTATGTTAATTCTTTTTCCTTTTGGAAGCTAACCTTTGAGCACATTTTTCTCCTAACAGAAAAACTTATGATTTTAGTCTCTCTCTCCCCCAGACTTTGTTTAGGGCCCAGATTTGGAGTTTCCTGTTAGACAGCATGTGCTTGAAGTTCTCTGATTATTCATCCTTGGAACTCTTCCACCCTCTTTCACAATCCTGGGTCTGCAGCATATTAGCTGCTTGTGAAAATACATTCACAGCGCACATGGAGGGAGCACTCAGTGCTTCAGAGTTCATAAGAGATCTCTTTCCCTCTGCCTCCACTTTCAGAAGGATATATGCACTTATACTTGCAAATGTGTCATAGTATCCCCCTCAGCTTCTACTAATACCATGTGCCCTCAAACCCATGCCTGCTGAATGTCCCTGTGGTCACACCATTTCTGTTCCTTGCCAGCTTGACAGTCCGAGCCTGGAAGCCTTGCTGAATGGCAGGCTCTGGGGCTGAAACTTGTCCCTTTCTGTAGCTTTTGTCTTTTACCCATTCTCAGCAGTTTCAGCACAGAAAGACTACTTCCTGCACTCCAACAGTTCTGTGCCCTACTTTGTGTCTCTTCTTCAGAAAAGAGGACTGGTGCAGAGAAGAAGAGTTTTGGAAGAGAGAAAATTTAGCAAACACTAGTCATGCTTTCAACTGCATGGTCATATTTCACACAGCATGTAGAAACTGTAGCAGTAGCAGGAAGGCATAAAACATGAGGAAAAGCTCGTGGAACTCAGACTGTTAAGAAACAACCACAAAATCCATGCAGGTACCCAGGTGGATACAACGTGTGGCTGGAAACACCAACCATCAGCTTTAGAAATGTTCCAAGTCTACAAGCCACTGTACAGATTTTCTTAGACAAATAGACACAGAATCTTTTCACTCATATAATAATCAGAGAACTTCAAGCAGACACTGTGTAACAGGAAAATCCCAAACTGAGCTTTACTCAGTGTACTTTTTCCTATGCAAATCTTTTTGTGGACAGGAAATTAAAAATAAATAAATAAAAAAAAATTGCAAAGTATGAACAAATAGAAGTGCATCAAAGATATCTATCATCAATTTCTCCTTCAGTTAGAGGTAGCTTCCAGGGTACTGAACTTTTGTCAATCAAGTAGGTGGAAAAAAAAAAAAGAAAAAAAAAAAAGAAAAGAAAACCACAAGTGAGATAATACAGGTCATTTCCGAAGTTTTAAGAGATAAAGTGATCATGAGTACCCCAAAGCTGGAATAGAAAACTGAACTGCAAACCTGCAAACCCCATGAGGTGGCTAAGACACTACTCGTCAGCCTGTATTTCATATTACTTTGAGGATGCAGCATTTCTTTCTACACTGAGGTCTTATAAGGAATAATTGTATAAGGTAAAGATATTCCAGTAACGGAACCACATAAGCCACAGGAAAAATAATAAAAAGGTTCTTGAAACAGAAACTCTTTTGTGCAACATGGCAACTGGGAGCTCTAAGCATTTAAAGTTTCCTGAGAAATGCAGACTGACTTCTGTGGGGAAGTTCACAATTTGTGAAATGATTTTAAACCTAGCTTACAACCACTTTTGTGTCCTGCCTCCCATAATCATTTTGCATTGCTTCTGTGAAAAGAGACCTGTAACTTAATTTGCCTTTTGTCCTGAGGTTGTCCCTGAGGTTGCTGGACCCAGAAACTGAGTGGGTCCTCACTAACCAGCTGCAGACCCCAGCCATGCTTTGAACCTATGCCAGGGAGACACCTCAGAACACAGCGGGATCCCTATATATTGTTTTCTGTGGAAAATAAACCTCACTTTGAGGGCTAAAATGATATTCTTCCTCTATTCAGATTCTCAGTATGAGTGCCTAGAAATCCAGAACTGGAAGGAGTGACACGGTCCATGCCTCCTTTGAGCCTGGAGAGAACCTTAAAAGGTTAGTTAATTAAAAGTTCAAGTGTTTGTCCAAATTGAGGTTATTATGCTACATGAATTAGTTCACACTTTCACGCTTATGGTGGAGTAACTGGATGGAAACTGAGAATCAAAACATAAAGTTTTAATTGCTTGTGAAATTGAATTCATATCAGCAGTATCATCGGGTTGTTCTGTGCATCTTAATGCCACAGCTTCGATGTCATGCTATAACGACAATTTAAACATATTAATGTGTCTATAGTTAAAAGAAAACAGAGAGTACATCTGAGCTGACAATATGGGCTATGTGAGCTCAGGCAGACCTACAGCTCTGGGCTATCCCTTTCATGACTTGGGGTTTAACATGGCACAGTTAATGTTAAATCTTTTCGTGTAAGATGTTTTCTGTAACACCCATGAGTCCGTTTGTCCAATGTCTCTGAAAGACCATGGGTCTCTTGCATTTTCTGTTCACTAAGGTGCTTGTTTTAATTTAATAAAGACATGTTGAATCATTTCTTGTTTAGTTTTCACTGTACAGATGGAGAAAAGACAACAACAAAAACACCATTAATATCTCCCATGTGTTTGTTCAGAGCAATAATCTTAATAAAAAAGCTGGTCTGCAGCTGTCATTATGTGGAAGTACAAGAAAAAGTGCTGGATTCTGCACCTGGGAAGGGGCAACCCTGGCTGAACTTAGACTGGGGGATGAGATGCTGGAGATCAGCTCCGCAGAGAGGGATCTGGGGGTTGTGGTCGACAGCAAGCTGAACATGAGCCAGCAGTGTGCCCTGGTGGCCAGGAGGGCCAACCGTACCCTGGGGTGCATCAAGCACGGCATCGCTAGTTGGTTGAGGGAAGTGATTGTCCCGCTCTACTCTGCGCTGGTGCGGCCTCACCTCGAGTGCTGTGTGCAGTTTCAGGTGCCACAGTATAAGAAAGATGTAAAACTGTTACAGAGTGTCCAAAGGAGGACTATGAAGATGAAGGATCTGGAGTGCAAGACATATGAGAAGGGGCTGAGGGCCCTTGGTTTGTCCAGCCCAGAGCAGAGCAGGCAGAGGGGAGGCCTCATGGCGGCCTGCAGCTCCCTCACGAGGGGAGGGGAGGGGCAGGCGCTGAGCTCTGCTCTCTGGGGACAGCAACAGGACCTGAGGGAATGGCATGGAGCTGGGACAGGGGAGGGTCAGGCTGGGGGTTAGGGAAAGGTTCTGCACCCAGAGGGTGGTTGGGCACTGGGACAGGCTCCCCAGGGCAGTGGTCATGGCACCGAGCCTGATGGAATTCAAGAAGCATTTGGACAATGCTCTCAGACACATGGTCTGAGTTTTTAGGTGGCCCTTTAGGGACCCAGGAGTAGGACTCGATGGTCTTTGTGGGTCCCTTCCTACTCGGGATATTCTGTGATTCTATGAAGTGACAGCTAAGTTTACCCCAGCAGATATCTGGGGTATATATGCTATCATTCCAGCTGTCCATGTATGCATCAGGTATTCACATCTCAGTATGGTAAGTATGATACAGACTATCTTCAATATGCCTTTTCCTATACAAAAGTCATGCACATTCATTTGAGCCAATTAGATGTGTATTCCCATTATAATGCCTGCAGTGATGAGAAATCCCTGCAGAATATAATTTCATTTGTATATCTATACTTACTGTTTGCAGATCTGATCCCAAGTCCATAACCAGAGAACTCTGCTACTTTACAAGGACTTTGATTTAGATCCTAACCAGAAGTCAGAAAACATAATAAAAACATAATAAAAACTCTTTTCAGCTTAGAAACACTCACAAAAATGCCAAATGCATTACCTTAGGCTAAGATCTACTCGTCACAAACAGAACAGGATCTGTATCTTCACTTCATTGTTTCTTTCTTGGGTGACAGGTCTAACTTCCAGTGAAGCATGCAGAGCTGTGGCTGGTCCTTTAAAATATGCTCATGACTGAGTACATTACTGAAGCCCTTTTATTTGTTAAAGATTAAAATGTCCTGTGTACAAACTTGTGCAGTGCCAATACTGTAGCTCACAGGCAGCACACTGTCTCGCTTTTATGACTCCTAAGAATTATTGCTGTGTTTGGGAAAGAGCCAAAGTAGAAGAGAAAGCCCTGTTCAGATGATAACCCCTTCATTATGCTGCATCATTTACTGACTTGTATCCTTTAGGAAGTCCAAACAGGAAACCAAGCCAGCCGTGTTTGTATGAAGCAGCAGAACATAAGGCTTTGTTATGCTATGATAACCAGGAAGTAACACATTAGGTTGTTTTAACTTCACTCTCTTACTTGTCCACTGAGTAAGTGAACGACTTAGGCACAGACTCATGGCTTTAATATTTAAAGTAGATCTGAAACCTTTTCATATCTTCTCTCCAGTGTGCTACCTTCCCACTTTCCTTTACGTTGATGTACACAGATAAGACATTATTTGACATCATGCTGATTTTATATCTCTTTTCAGTGAAGCTAATCCTCATTTTTCAAGCAGTTGCTGATTAAAGTCAGATGATTTGTTCTGCACGGTAGCTTATGGGTTAACAAAACTGAAACTGTCACTTGCTAGAGCCAATGAGGCAGACAAAGAGAGACCTAAGGCCAAATAAAGGGGCCATCCAGCCCCGGTGGCAATCTCACGTTTATGACTTTTGCTGCAAATACTTGTAAAAACATTATCTGAATAAGGTAAATACAGTTTGTTTATATTTGTCATACTCTTCTATTTTCCAGTAATAGTGTTTCAGGCATCCTGTCTGCAAAAGGTCATGCCCAGATTGTCATATTCATTAGTGACTAATTAACTCTATCACTTTGTCTAGTCCCTTTCTGAACTTCTTATATTTTGTTGCCTCTGCAACATTCAGTGAATATTACCTGCAGTTTAATCATTAAATAGTAAAGGCACACTCTTATTAAAAAGCGATTAAAACCCTTTACTACTCTTTCTTAATCTGCCCCTCAATAATTTAGCTAGGCACCATTCACTCTGCTTATGTGAGAAAGCATGAACACATCTTTTCCTGCTCACTTTCTCCATTACTATTAGTGACTCAGAGGAACCTCACGGCATTTCCAAGCTGCAGAGCCTTGTAGCTAAGCCAGCCCATACCACCATCCTGTGCGGCACCCTTCTCTGTGCTGTATTTCATTGGTGATGAAAGGACACAAAAGACATGCTCTTTCCAAGATGTTGGTGTGCCTGCTTTGGTATAATCACCTAAAGTTACTCATTGAGAGATTTGAATTTAAATCTCTCTTTTATCAGTAAGAAGATTTAGTAAGATCCTTCCATAGCTCTCCCAACATGTTTCAATGAATATGACTAGCCTAACAATTCTGTAGCTGGCACAAAGTCAGTCATCTCACTACTATTCACATCACCTTTTTGTGAGCAGCATGCTGGAAGTCCTAGATCCCAGCAGAGATGTCAGTAGGATCCCCCTGAGCACTCTCCTGGCAGGTGAGCAGCACCAGCTACATAAATCAGTGTAAGTCAGCTGATGGAATATGCTATCACTTTTACTTAACAGCACTCAAAGGAAATTGTGGACTAAAGTACTCCTGTCAGCAGTGGGAGTGAAGGAGGATGCCGCACCCTTGCAGGTTCCCCTGTAGGACTCTGGCCCTTAGGGGGCGAGGGTTTAACCTAGAAAAGAGAAGACTCTGGGGAGGCCTTATAGCAACCTCCCAGTACTTAAAGGGGTCCTACAGGAAAGATGGGGAGAGGCTCTTTGTCAGGGAGTGTAGTGATAGGACATGGGGTAATAAAGTCAAAGTAAAAGAGGGTAGGTTTGGATTATGTATTAGGAAGAAACTCTTCACTCAGAGGGTGGTGAGGCACTGGCACAGGTTGCCCAGAGAAGCTGTGGATGCCCCATCCCTGGAGGTGCTCAAGGCCAGGCTGGATGGGGCTTTGGGCAGCCTGGTCTGGTGGGAGGTGTCCCTGCCGATGGCAGGGGGTTGGAACTGCATGGTCTTTAAGGTCCCTTCCAACCCAAAGCATTCTGTGATTCTCTGATTCCATTCCAGAAGAATGAAAGCAGTTTGAAGCTAGAAATGATCAGACTTTGAAACTTGTCCCAGATTCAGTTGGAGATCAGCTCTGTTGTACTTCAGATCATGAAAGAAATTCTTGCTAGACAGACAAGAGAAAGGTGTGACATGCAATATCAGAAGCATCGTAGAAATTGCATTCCCATGGCACCTCGGAGCTCAGTGATCACAGTGATAATTAAGCCACTCTAATGTGAATTGTAGCCATCCTACAGCTAAAATGCGTACAAGTGTTAAGTTTGGTGTTACAAGAAATACTGGTGTTTCACACTGGTACATTCTAGCCTATTTCAGCCACTAAGCTGCTCCTCTTTTGTGTCAGCAATATTCCAGATATTACAGGTTGTGAATGAATTCTCAGGCTGAAGATGCCAAATAAGTTTTGAAAATGTTGCTCCTTCTGATTGTGTTATCAGCACAGACTGGGAGGAAATAAAAAAAAAAAAAAATCAGTGGGAATCCACACATTCCTAACAATTCCTTGAACTTGGACATGAACAAGAAGAGCAGAGACAGGAGAAGGACATGAACTCTCTGAAGGTTCTTCCTGGAAATTAATTTCACCAAAATTAACTCATCTTAAGAATAAGTTTAAGTTTTAATAAATTGTTATTTTCCAGTGGCTAAAGTTTTAATAATGAAAGCCCTGTTCTTCTCTACTTACACTGGCCCCTACAATAGTAAAGGAAAATTTGCCATCTTACTATATGAAGTTGCCTAATTAAGTAATTTCCTTTCTCTCTGCCATTTTTAAAGCACATACTGTCAGAACAGCTTTAATTTGAGCCTGACTGTACCAATACTTACTCATTGCACTAAATATGTAACCAAAAAAGACGATCCTAATTGCATAAACACTGAAGTCAGCTTCTTGTGCCTTTGCAGAGACTGTCAAAACAGAAAAGTCCTCTCCCTATTTTTACCATTTATTTCATTTGACAGTGACATACAGAAGAGAAAAAATGAACTGAGGGATGATTTGCTGTTTCAAATGTTGACTATCAGGACCTTAAATGAGCCACAACAAAACCAAAGCTCTGGCTTGCAATAACATGCAAACCACAAATAATCCCATGTTACAGCAGGTAAAGCCTACCAGGAGCATCAGTCACTTGTCCTTGAGGAAGAAATATCTCTTTCTCTTGCTTACCTACACAAATGTAGTAGAAACTTAGCAGTAAAATATGTCAAGGGCTGGTAAGGAAAAGTGGGAAGCTGCCAGGCCCACATTATAGAAGCAGAAATCAAGTGCAGGCTTGCTCTTCTGCAAACTTATTGTCACATATCCCATTCATAACGTAATCTGCTGATGCTGCAGATTTCATTGTGCATACACATACAGAATAAGAGCCTTAAGTTGGTGGCAGCTTTGCCCTTGTTTCAAATGGGAATAGGATTGCACTCTGCTTTATGCCTCAGGCATCGTTTCCTAAAAACTATGCATGCCATTCAGGTTCAGTGTGGCACCTGCTCACACGTCATTCCAGTGAAAGCAAGCAAGACTTGCTTTCTGGTAGCTGACTGCATACACTAATTACTGAGACAAACCTTTAGACCCTTCCTGTGCAAGAATTGCTTTGGCAAGCTGTTCTCCAACATGAGGCCTGTTTGTTGTTTTTTTTCTGAGCATTTTGTGCAAGGGTTTTGGCCAAATGGGTTTACTGGAAAAGACAGTGACAATTCTCAAAAACATTCATCCAAAATAATAACTGTCACAGGTCACAACCAAATGCTTTTCAGGAAAATTCCCCCCCCAGAATGTCATTTGCTTTTTAAATTCACTTTTGAAAGCCAGGCTCAGTACACAGCTCCCCTTCACACAGGAAGGAGCCACGTATCCCAGTGAAGTATGCATGTCTCCCACACTGCTTCCTTTACTTACAGACCTGATCTGCTTCTGCCTGACGTTGTTGGAAAGGTTCCCATTGCCTGCAGGGAGATGTCAATGGAAAATTGGAGGTTCACTGTTGTTGTAAATAGCTTTGAAGACACCCAGAAGTATACATATTTGCATAAAGGAAAATGAGTATCTCCTTTGCTTCATACTCTGTAAAGTAAAGAAGGTAGCCCTGATTCTACCTGGGATACTAATTCAACAGAAATAATAACTAACTGTGAGACTACTAGCATATATAGATCCTGTGTAAACTAGAGCCCACAATAACAATCCAAAATTGCTCTTGAGAATCCCAGGCTCAGCTGGAAACTTGTTCACAGTTTTTGCTGGAGATGTTTCAGCTGGTTTTCAGGAAGACAAAATTCTCAGCCCTTATTAACTCCAAGTCTTTCCTGACCTGTCTCTGAGCTCATGTATCCACTGAGTCCATAGTCTGAAGAGCAATGGCATTGAAGCTAGGCAATACTAAGCAAAAAACAAACAAACAAACAAAAACAAACAAACAAAACCAAACAAACAAACAACAAAACACCACCCTAGGTTCTGACTGAAAAACTATTGTTATCCGTACTCTGATCATCCTGCTGGCAGCCTGTCTTCCTTTCCTCCAGGCACTGCCTCTTTCCAGATCACAGTTCCAGGCATGAGCTTCTAAATTGTTTTTTCATTCCACTCTAAGTCCTTCTTTGCTTTGGGCAGGGTTGTTTTTCCCACGCCTAGCTGCAACTAGCACAATGTGAAGAGTGCTGTATCACAAGTATTTAATCACATACTAATGCCAAACCTGTCAAAGTGGCATCTCCCTGTCTCAGCTCCTTCAAAAGTAATGCAGCTTCTGAAAAACACAGCCCAAGAAGTTTCTGAGTCAAGCAGGGCTGGGGTAGAGCAGTACTTGAATGACAGGCAAGTTTAGGTCAGCACCAATCAACAGACAAGGGATGAACTGAAAAGGAGGATGCAGACACTGAAGAATAGTTGCAGGCTGTCAGAAACGAAGAAAGAGCTTCTCATCCCACTGTGTTTCAGGTCTGAGCCAATTAGTCTCAGGCCAAATTCCCCCTCAACAGTTAGTCTTCGGCCAAATCGCTACTGAATTTTATGCCATGATCTTTTTTTTTTATCTTTTTTTTTTCTTTTTTTATTATTATTTTTAAGAGAAAAGTTGACGAAAACTCCGGGATCTTCCCCAGCACACTCCGCTGCCATCTGCATGGCTGAGTCAAAAACTGCTCCATGTTCTCACACTTTGTTCTTTCAACTGCTGCTGGCGGGGGAACATAGGACAAAGCTCAGCTGCCACTTACTGGAAAACTCACCCAGCCTTTGAGTAATCCTTAGCGGCATTTCAGTCCTCTGTAGCCCAGCCCTGTCTGGATGCCAAGCCTTGTACTTTCAACTGGTATGTTCAGCAGGGATGTGCAGGGAAAGTAGTCTCCGTCTCCTGTTTTCCCATTGCAGAGCTTTTCCAGAACAGCCTCTTTTGGCCCGTCAGTCCAACATGCAGGTTGAAGGCATGGCATTTTTATCTGCGCTCGGATGGGAGCCTGTGGTTTGTACCATCTTATAGCCACCAGCCAGCCTTTGCCACATGACCCTTGAGGAAGGGTGGTGGGCAGGGGAGGAAAACTTCTTCCTCCTCTTCACACCAATCGTATCTCTCCCTAAAATATAATTCAAGTTTTTTCCAGCTGGTTTTCAACTTTGATGTGTAAAAGTCCCACAAATCAACTAAGAGTGACAGATAAATTTTTAAAAAGGGAAAAAAATTATTTTATTAAGGGACTTTGCATTAAAATTAGCTGTATTAGGAAAAGTTCCTGCAATTATCTAATTAGCAACGATATTTCTCATGGCTACATAACTGTGAGAAAGGTTAGAGATGTCTGCTTTGGCTATGGCCTTGTAGTTCTGAACTACAAATTTCAGATTTTTATTTTTTTGAAACAGTATTTAATTGCTTTTCCCTTTCATTTCTACCATGTAATATCGGGACATTTACAGTGTATGTAACAGAATATGTAAATATCTTTATTTGAAACACTTTACAAAGTTACAGCAGGACAAGCAGAAGCTAAATTCAATAGAAAATCTTTGAGTAACTTTGCAGAAGCCAAATGCAGTAGAAAATCCTTGAGCAACTTTGATGGACTGCATGATTGCTGAAAGTGTCAATGTCAGTATCTTAAATTGTTCATTAACTTGCTGCTGACGTCCAAACTCCTGCAGCCAAAACAACCATTGTATGAATCACACCAAAAAAAAAAAAAAAACAAACAGTGAAGAAACTGAAAAAAACAGTGAGGAAAACTGAAGTGTTTTCCTGGTTAAAACAAATAACATACATTAGAAGCTTACACAGAAAAAAAAAAAAAGAAAAGAAAAAAAAAAAAAGAAAAACAAACTGTTAAACAAAGGTGGGTTTGGAAGTGCAAAAGGACAAAGTTGATTATATAACTATACTGCTATTTGTTCTGTGAACCTGAACTAAAATTGAATTAAATGTTTATATAAAATGCCCACAGACCTAGAGAGGCAGCATAGAGAAGAGGTGCTAAAGTTAATTTTACATATTTATCTTTGCAAACATCATTAAAGGTTCCAAAGTACTTCCTGGATTTTAAGCCACACTGTGTTCAACCATTCAGCAGTGAAATGCAGTCTCAGGTTACCAAAAGTGAACATGATGTTTCTGTGAAGAGATTAAACCAAGTATCCGTCCTTACCCACAGCTAAAGGGGAAATTTGGCCTGCTGTAATGTACTCAGCTCTCCCTTGCAGAGTTAGTTTCTTTTTTTGTTCACTTAAACTTTTCTGTTTAAGAATTGTTTCCAGTATACCAAACTCAGATGGATTAATAGGGTGACAACTAATCAAAAATTTCTTTACTTAGGTGCATGAAGAGAAAAGATTAACTCTAAAGTAGACTACCAGCTCTGTGTTGGAGCTACAGAAAGAAACCTGTCAAAGGATTGGACATGTTAAACTCATGCATGGGTAAATTGCTGCCTGTGGAAAGACTACACAAACCCTTGCAGAGGAACTTGGAGGAAAAGGCTGGGATGTAGCTTGGAGGGGCTTCACAAGGTCATATGATCTGTGTACTTGTCCTGAAGCAAAGCCAGAAGATATGCAACACACTGAAGGATATTTAACATATTTGTAAAGATTTCATAGTCCTCATGATAGCCTCTTTCTGGGTTTAAGCTAGAAAAACTTGCTTCCTCCCTAGGTGTCGGACCCTGCACTTGCCTTTGTTGAACTTGGTGAGGTTTCCCACTGCCCAGTGCTTCAGCCTGCCCAGGCCCCTCTGAATGGCAGCTCAGCCCTCTGGGGTATCAGCCACTCCTCCCAGTTTTGTGCCATCAGCAAACTTGCTGCGGGTGCACTCTATTCCATCATCCAGGTCACCGATGAATAAATTGAACAGGACTGGATCCAGTATGTACCCTTTGGGGACACTGCTGTGACAGCTTGTCCTAATCCAGTGAACATGGAAAACAACTGTTCACTGTCTTCTTGCCATTTTGGAAGTCTGTTATCAATAACACCTCAGTCTTTTCTTACATTAGCAAATTTAATTGTTTAAATTTATTCCCAATAAATCTTATTTTCCAAAACTCATTTTCATGTATCTCTTCTGGATTGTCTCTAATTTATGTGCACCTTTCTCAAAAAGTGTTTCCAACTGGATAAAGCCTGAATCTCAGATGAGGTCTTCCCACTAAGAATAGCGTGAAGTAAATACCTCCCATGTTATACAAAAAAAGAACCCTGTTAGTACTTGTCAATACAAATTGTCTGTGTTGCAAGTGTTTTGCATTACTGACTCATTCAAATTTCTGCTGGACTTTGTCTTCCATATGCCTTGTAGAGCCTCTATTGCTTAATCGGTTCCCCAAATACCACCAAGTTTTTTTTACTAGTATTTTCCTTTCTTGGGCTTATCGTTATCAGTTTTGTACTATTACCTCCCCCCCCCCCCCCCCATATCAGTTTAACTTTGACCTTTGTTGTTTGTCTTCAATGTGCTTCCACCCTATCTTACTTATTTGACATATGAATTCATTAAGTTATTCCCTAGTCTATCACCAGCATTACTAACTTAAATAAGATTAAGCAGAATTAAACCATTTCCAGGGATTAAATTTGCAACATTGCCTTGAAATATCCTGTTTGACAGAAATTTTTTGGTGATTACTCCATGAATATGCTTTTCCAATAGCTGAGTGTCAGCCTTACATTCCCATCATCTTAACCACATTTCCCTAGTTTACTTATGACAATCCTCAAACCCCTTATTAAATCTGAGATAAATCACAGCTGCTGCTTTCTCTTTAACACTGTAACTTATCCTAGAAAACAGGAAACTGAACTAGTATGGCATGCTTTGGTATTGGCATACCCACCTTATTTTTAATCAGCTTTTTACCTCTTACATGTGCTCTTTTTCCTTAGATATTCCTTGGAAGTTCTTCCAAAGATATGCTACCTGTCTGACTTACATTGATTCAAGGCCTCCTTCCTTCATTTATGATGCTATTGTTTTGTAGTCTCCGATAACTCAAATTAATGTCCACCCTCTGACTGGACTGAATTTCAAACAGATTTAATTACTCTCCATTATCTATTAACTTCCTCTGTATCTACAACACAAAGTTGCCACTAACACATCCCCAGAACTTGATGGATCATCTGTATCCTCATCTGTTTCTTTCTCAACAGATATTTGAATAGTCCAGACCGCTACTTACCTCTGCTGTTACTGTGAGACTGAATCTCTTCTTTTCCATTTTTATTTTTGCCTAAAAACGCTGAACAAGTCTGCCTTCCCTCTCTTTCTGGACTTGAGAAGAATCGTAAACAATCTGAATGTGCAGACCTCTCTTGTGCCTTTCTCGGCCTCTCCTTTATCTTTGTATATTGGCATTCTAGTATAAACTAGAGACTTTGTTATGAGTGGAGATTACACTAAAACATTTTACAGTATAACATTTAAAAGAGAAGAGAAAGAATTGCATGAAAATGCAGAATAAAGTCACAAAGAATATAGGATAAACCATATGTTACATATATATATAGCGTATGTATATATATAATGGAATAAATTCAAAAATAATCTCTTTTATTTGAAACAATGGAACAATAAACACTAGCTCGAAACCAGATTGTCCTGGTTTCAGGTAGGACAGAGTTAATTTCCCTCCTAGTAGCTGGCAGGGTGCTATGTTTTGGATTAGGATGAGAAGAGCGCTGATAACATGCTGATGTTTTAATTGTTGTAGAGCAATGCTTACACCAAGCCAAGGACTTTTCAGCTTCTCGCTCTGTCCTGCTAGCGAGCAGGCTGGGGGTGCAGCAGGAGCTGGGAGGGGACAGACCCAGGACAGCTGACCCAAACTGGCCAAAGGGGTATTCCATACCATCTGACGTCATGCTGAACAATATATAGGGGTGGCTAGCCGGGGTGGGGGGGCCGGCTGCTCGGGGATAGGCTGGGCATCGGTCAACGGGTGGTGAGCAATTGCATTGTGCATCACTTTGTACACATTATTACTATTATTATTATTATTATTATTATTGTTATTATTTTCCCTGTCTTAATAAACTGTCCTTATCTCAACTCACAGGCTTCACTTTCCCGTTTCTCTCCCCCATCCCGGAGAGGGAGGGGGGAGGGTGAGCGAACGGCTGTGTGGTGTTTGGCTGCCAGCCGGGCTAAACCACAACAGTCAATTTGGCGCCCAACGTGGGGCACGAAGGGTTGAGATATCGACAGATTTGACCCGAGTGTGTTAAACTAAAATTGGTATAAGTATTCGACCTGCTTAATAGTTGCTAGTCACAATGTTGATTGCTTTCATCTCAAGTCTGCTGTACCTGTTTCCCAAATTGAGTTTTATAGCAAGTTACTTTCTGTATGTGCTCCCTGTCATGCTGTTTATCCTTTCTGGGCCCTGGTTCAAGATTGTTATGGTACTGTGTGGTGTAACGATGGCTTATGAAATGATGAAATATCTGGTCATGACTCTAACCTGGTATTTGTACTCAGCACTGTCGTCGACTCTATACTTCGGAAACCATATCTCAGAAACTATTAGCAATTACACCTATTGCCTTTTTTCATCAGGGAGTCAATCTCTGGAGGGGACAGGGGAAGATATTTTCTCCTACCTGTTCACTCTCCCTTCCTCCTTCACCACCCTCTTATCCCCCGAGCTAGTTACGGTAGCTCTCCAAGATGTTGAATATCCTTGGGATACTCAGACCAGCATGTTCTTGTTGTTATGTCTCCTGAATGCGCTTCAGGTTTTGTTTAAGGTTAAACAACTACTTAGGAATCTCATCCGGAGATCTGTCTTGAGGCGGGATATTTGCGAGTGGCAGGGAGTGTGGGAGGATATGGGCAGGTTTCTAGGGCAGTGGGCACCTCCAGTGTTTTGGACGTTCACCCCTGAACAACTGCAAAATCCTAAAAAACTGGTAGAATGCTTGAAAAAAAGGTGTCATGACTCCGGCAGTTCCGAAGTGACACAAATCGCTGTGGCGTGCTGGGGTCTGGCCTGTGCCTATCGAGCTGCAATTGATGCTACTATCAACCTAGTGACAGCTCCCGCAGCCGTTCCAGCTCCAGCTCCCGCAGCCGTCCCGGTTCCAGCTCCCGCAGCCGTTCCAGCTCCAGCTCCCGCAGCCGTCCCGGTTTCGGCTCCTGCAGCCGTTCCAGCTCCCGCAGCCGTTCCAGCTCCAGCTCCCGCAGCCGTTCCAGCTCCAGCTCCCGCAGCCATTCCAGCTCCAGCTCCTGCAGCCGTTCCAGCTCCCGCAGCCGTTCCAGCTCCAGCTCCCGCAGCCGTTCCAGCTCCAGCTCCCGCAGCCGTTCCAGCTCCCGTAGCCGTTCCAGCTCCAGCTCCTGCAGCCGTCCCGGCACCCACAGCCGTTCCAGCTCCCGCAGCCGTTCCCACTCCTGTGGCTGGGTCAGAGAAACGAACTGTAGCAGTGCAAGTTGCCCCTGCAGAGGGTATTCCAACCCCTGTGGCAGACCCTGTGGCTGGGTCGGAGAGGCGAGCTGTAGCAGTGCAAGTTGCCCCTGTAGAAAAGGTGAAAAAATGGTATAGAGACTCAGGTCGTTTAGAACGCAGAAAGTCTTCTGCTAAGTCTGGGCGTGGAGAAGACGAGGCTGGGCCATCAAGTGTGCAGGAGGATGAAGATGAGGATGAGGATGTTGAAAAATCAACAGTAACTACCCGAACCCTATACCAGCGTGAGCTACGAGATGTGCGAAAAGATTTTGGTCGCTGTATAGGTGAACAGCTTGTCACCTGGCTGCTCCGGTGCTGGGACACTGGAGCCAATGGTGTGGCATTAGAGGGCAGGGAAGCCAAGCGGTTGGGATCCCTTGCTAGAGATGCAAGCATTGACAAAGCAATTGGAGATGGAGCACGATCTCACAGCCTCTGGAGGCGTCTCCTGTTAGCTGTGAAGGGAAGGTATCCCTACAAGGAAGAACTTGTATGTCTACCAGTCAAGTGGACCACCATGGAGAAGGGAATCCAGTACCTGAGGGAATTAGCCGTACGGGAAGTAATTTATAAGGACCAGACGTAAAGAATGTGCTCTACACCGCAGCCGGGGAGAATGGTCCCACCTGGAGCCTCTGGCAGAAAGAACCTGGGGAAACTCGAGGTCGACCCCTGGGGTTTTGGAGTCGGGGATACAGAGGATCTGAGGCCCGCTATACTCCAACCGAAAAGGAGATATTGGCAGCATATGAGGGAGTTCGATCTGCTTCGGAAGTGATCGGTACTGAAGCGCAGCTCCTTCTGGCACCCCGACTGCCGGTACTGGGTTGGATGTTCAAAGGAAGGGTCCCCTCTACACATCATGCAACTGATGCTACATGGAGCAAGTGGGTTGCACTGATTACTCAGCGGGCTCGAATAGGAAACCCCAGTCGCCCAGGAATCCTGGAAGTGATTATGGACTGGCCAGAAGGCAAGTACTTTGGGATATCAGCAGAGGAGGAGGTGGTCCGTGCTGAAGAAGCCCCACTGTACAACAAGCTACCAGAAAATGAGAAGAAATACGCCCTGTTCACTGATGGGTCCTGTCGTATGGTGGGAAAGCATCGGAGATGGAAAGCTGCCGTATGGAGTCCTACACGACGAGTTGCAGAAGCTGCTGAGGGAGAAGGTGAATCGAGTCAGTTTGCAGAAGTGAAAGCCGTTCAGCTGGCCTTAGATATTGCTGAACGAGAAAAGTGGCCAGTTCTCTATCTCTACACTGATTCATGGATGGTAGCAAATGCCCTGTGGGGGTGGCTACAGCAATGGAAGCAGAACAACTGGGAACGCCGGGGCAAACCCATCTGGGCTGCTGCATTGTGGCAAGATATTGCTGCCCGGGTAGAGAACCTGGTTGTAAAGGTACGCCATGTAGATGCTCATGTGCCCAAGAATCGGGCTACTGAAGAACATCAAAACAACCAGCAGGTGGATCAGGCTGCTAAGATTGAAGTGGCTCAGGTGGACCTGGACTGGCAACATAAAGGTGAATTATTTATAGCCCGATGGGCCCATGACACCTCAGGCCATCAAGGTAGAGATGCAACATACAGATGGGCTCGTGACCGAGGGGTGGACCTGACCATGGACACTATAGCACAGGTTATTCATGATTGTGAAACATGTGCTGCAATTAAACAAGCCAAACGGTCAAAGCCTCTCTGGTATGGAGGACGATGGCTGAAATACAAATATGGAGAGGCCTGGCAGATTGATTACATCACACTCCCCCAAACCCGCAACGGCAAGCGCCACGTACTTACAATGGTGGAAGCAACCACCGGATGGCTGGAAACATATCCTGTGCCCCATGCCACCGCCCGGAACACTATCCTGGGCCTTGAAAAGCAAGTCCTATGGCGACATGGCACCCCAGAAAGAATTGAGTCAGACAATGGGACTCATTTCCGAAACAACCTTATAGACACTTGGGCCAAAGAACATGGTATTGAGTGGGTGTATCACATCCCTTATCATGCACCAGCCTCCGGGAAAGTTGAACGATACAATGGACTGTTAAAGACTACACTGAAAGCGATGGGTGCTGGGACATTCAAAAATTGGGAAACACATTTGGCAAAGGCCACCTGGTTAGTCAATACTAGAGGATCTGCCAACCGAGCTGGACCTGCCCAATCAAACCTGTTACGCACTGTAGAAGGGGGTAAAGTTCCTGTAGTGCACGTAAGAAACATGCTGGGTAAGACAGTCTGGGCTACTCCTGCCTCAGGAAAAGGCAAGCCCATTCGTGGGATTGCTTTTGCCCAGGGACCTGGATGCACTTGGTGGGTAATGCAAAAGAATGGGGAGGTTCGGTGTGTACCTCAAGGGGACCTAATACTGGGTGAGAATAGCCCATGAGTTGAATTGTAGTATGTTAATTATCATATAACACTGTATGTCATCACTACCATGGTTGCTATATATCATAGATGAAAATGGTGACTAATTAGAAGGTATTGGAAAGAGTGTAACCTGAGCATGACATAAATGGTATGGAATAAGGGGTGGATATCTGTCCTGGTTTCAGGTAGGACAGAGTTAATTTCCCTCCTAGTAGCTGGCAGGGTGCTATGTTTTGGATTAGGATGAGAAGAGCGCTGATAACATGCTGATGTTTTAATTGTTGTAGAGCAATGCTTACACCAAGCCAAGGACTTTTCAGCTTCTCGCTCTGTCCTGCTAGCGAGCAGGCTGGGGGTGCAGCAGGAGCTGGGAGGGGACAGACCCAGGACAGCTGACCCAAACTGGCCAAAGGGGTATTCCATACCATCTGACGTCATGCTGAACAATATATAGGGGTGGCTAGCCGGGGTGGGGGGGCCGGCTGCTCGGGGATAGGCTGGGCATCGGTCAACGGGTGGTGAGCAATTGCATTGTGCATCACTTTGTACACATTATTACTATTATTATTATTATTATTATTATTATTGTTATTATTTTCCCTGTCTTAATAAACTGTCCTTATCTCAACTCACAGGCTTCACTTTCCCGTTTCTCTCCCCCATCCCGGAGAGGGAGGGGGGAGGGTGAGCGAACGGCTGTGTGGTGTTTGGCTGCCAGCCGGGCTAAACCACAACACAGATATTAACTACTAGAGGTTTTTTAATGTTTATTTTGAAAGGCTCTTTTAATGTGGAACATAGCTCTCTGACAGAATCTGTGAGCAGGAAATTAACTAACACATTATATTTCTCACATTTCTTCCATTTTCTCTAATTGTGTCATTATGTAAATACCACTCTTCTTACACAAGTAAATCAGCACCACAAGTTGCAGGAGACTGAGAAAATCTTTGATCTGAAGAACACAATCAGTCTAGTATCTGTTTGGCAGGAAATCTAAAGCTTTCCTAGGGCTTAAAAAAAAAAAAAAAAAAGAGGAGAACAGAGAGACAAGCTGCCAGCTGCTCAGCTGCTGAAATAAATTACAAAACCATTAGATTATCTCATTGCAAAGGAAGGTTGGGAGATAGGTAAGGATGAACAAGGTTGCATAGGGAGCTCTCTAATGAATTTCAAATGCAAAAAAATTGTACAAAAAGTGAGACCTAGGATCAACACCTGTGGGTGTTAATAAATAGTCTGAATTCTCAAAACCAGAAGCTGGCAGAGTTAGGCACAGCTAAGCTATTTCTTCACATGAAGAGAACTTAAGTAGAGACTTAAGTAGAGCCATATTTCCTAATCCATCCTTCCTTTCCATCCTTCCTAAATTCTCCCCATTTCCAGGGACACGGAGATACTTTGCACTCAGGGAGAAGGAGAGAAAGAAGGGCAGGTGAGAGGGAGCCGGACAACTTCCTCAGGGAGGAGCTGGGGGATGAGCCTGCCCCTTACAGTAGGTGTTCGTGGGCAGAACAGAACTGTGACAGTCTCAGGAAATGATTGTTTCTATATCCAGACACATGCAGTCAGTCTCGTTGTGGCACACTTCTGGCACTGAGATTCATTTTCCTCATTATAAAAATCAGCTTAGATGTGGTCTTTCGTTTTCCCAGGAGAATTTTTTCATCCTGTGCACTAGGCAAAGGCAGGAGCCACCAACACCTACAGCTGTTTCAAAGCCCAGCTTTTCAGGCTGCTTCTCAGTGTCAAATGTGTCCGTGTGTCTGAATATCAACCCAGCCCTATCTTCACATCACTCTACTTCTGTGTACATACCAGCACCTAATTACAGGCACTCGAGAAATTTTCAGGACACGTAGAATCAGGCCTGGAGGGTTAGAAAAAAATGGAAATTAGGAGGTGGAGTTGTCTTGACTCTTCATACTGAGGTGCAGGATGTGCAGAATTTAGACACACTGCAAGTTCAAGGAGTCAAAATTCATATTTGAAGAAAAAAAAGGATGTTTCAGTTTGTAGGCATGGTGCAAGTCTGAATAGAGAATGACGGATGGCCTCTGTCTTGAGATTTAGGTGAGAGGAGGTATCTCACTGCCAAACTCAGTCTCTCCTCTGTACCCTGAATATGCAGATGTGCTGTATGTGCACCGTTGAAGGATGCAAGATAAGATTTAAAATGCTTAAGAGTTTCTGCGAAAAAAAGAGCTTGAGAACCTAATGGCCTCCAACATTAGCTTACGCCCTTCCTAGAAAAAGTGTAGGTTTGTCACCAGACAAGGAAGGAAAAGTACCTCTTTATGGGAACTAGGGAGCTATTTTCCAGCTTAAGCAGTCATCAGCTGGCAGATGTTTGTGGAAAAGCTTTCCTTTTCAACTGAGGCCAGGAAAGAAGTGAAGAGATACTGAGTGAGAACATATGGCGTGATTTCATATTGTATCTCTCCGTAGCCTAATTACAAGAGACAGCTAGCCCAATAACAGGAAAGTGAAAAATGTCAGGGTGGAGCCTGCAACTGGGTGCAGTCAGCGTGGACTGAGACAGGGAGTCACAAACAGTAGGGGAGGGGTCAGGGGAGGTAGGAAGAAATAGTCACGCTGGTTGCAAACAGTAAAAATAACACCATAAACTGTAATTTTGAACGGCATTATTTTTCTGTTTCCACCTGCAGTAAATGGTATATGCTGTTTTGCCGTTTTACCGTTTTGCTAATTGACATCCTCCATCCTTTTGACTTTAACTGGGCCTGGCTTGACTTAACATTTAACTTACCACTGTGATTTTTAATAAACAAAAGCTCTTTTTCAAAAGCATAAACACGCTTAAAAACAATATTTAAAGAACGTGAACAAGATTGCAAAATCGAGACTTCTGAAATAAGGCAATACAAGAACTGAGGGTTCAGGCACATTATGATACATTTTTTTAAATACATGATGCATTATATTCTTTCCCCCAGCTTGCAGGGCACAGGATTGACAAAACCATGGAGCAAATCAGGGCTATACTGTACAGGAGGTTGTTCTTGATGGATGGGATTCCTTTCTCACTCATCAGAAGCTGGAAGCTGGTGAGGGGTGAATTAAGGGTGGGAGAAAAAAAAGACGATTGATTAGTTTTTTGATGACATGAATGTTGCCTTTGAGAATCACATTTCATCCTCAGCTTTTCCACAAAGCTCCTGTGGAATGACCAACAAATCACAAAAATAAAAATTACATGGGTGATCGCTAATGCTGTGTCCATCCTTTGATACCCAGATGGATTGTTAAAGTGTTGCTTGTCAACAACGCAGCAAAGACACTGAATTTACTCAAGAAAGAAGGTTTAGCTGCATGCTGTATGGAATAGACACCTGGCAGAGAATGCCCCTGATAAACATAATGATATTGCAGGTACACAATAGTTTTGAGTACTTTAAAGCTTACCTGGGATTTCTTTTTCTTTTTCAGTACAATATGATCATAGTTATATATATATACATACATATATATATGGAAACATTTCCATAAATTTCATCTAGATAAAACTGGGAGAACTGTTGGACAGGCTTTCTTCCCTTCCATCCCGCACTTCTATGTATGCTTTATGAATTCATAGGAAGTAATTCCCCAAGCCCACAGTGCAAACATTGCTTTGAAAACGAGTGTTTGAGACCCTGCCTTTAAACTCTGAGAGAGTCCCAAGGTCCAGGCAGTAGATTCAGGAGACTCAAGTATTAGTTATGTTTTGAAAAGCTTTCTGGGGCCTGTGAGAGTGAAGCAAATAACTACAGTTCGTTTATTTTTTATTCTTTTTTTAAGAATGTATTAAGCTGTTGAATAATAAGTTGTAAAAGTCTAAAATACTTCAGAGGGAATCACACGTCCCCCAAGATAATGGCATGCCAAACTGTGATATCCAAGCCCTCCACTAATGTTAGGTTTTAGTCTTATTCAGCTATGTCCCTAAACACAAATGCAAGCAAAGTTGACGGCTTTTGAATGCAAGGAGGTCAAAAGGTGAGCAAGCAATTTACATGTGGCAAAAAATAACTGTGCTAACTTTAAAATCACCCTTTTTTTTCCCCCAATGAAAACAGACACATGTTAACTATTTGTCCTGAAGGAAAAAGTTCAAACCAAGTGAAAAAGATGCAATTACATTAGTCACTTCTTAACAACATGCTGTGTTTTGTTACAACTTTGGCATTTGTTTCAATACCTAAATTTAGCTCTCCCACACAATCTTGGAGTCATCAATCTTAAAGCATTTAAATGACTTGAGAAATGCAGAAGAATACAATACTATCAACATCTGCATTCAAAAAAATAAATAAATAAAAATCCAGTAAGTATGCCTCAGCTCACATTATTTTATAGTCATTCACGAATAATTTGTGGTCTCTGATCACATGCTTTGAAGCTATACTCAACGCACGTGGAAAGGTTGAATGACAGTATATGGTCACAAGAATCCGTGATTCAGTGACATATTTTGATTTGTGTTGAAAAACTGAAATATGTGCTCCGTTTCACATCAGACACATGGCAAGGAGTCAAAGGCTCCCACCTCATGAGCTAATCTAAACTGCCTCAACCCTAAGGAAAATATATCACATGGCAGGGTGTGAAGCCAAAGTGACTGCATCCAAACAGCCATATGCACAGAGGAACAGCCAGATTTTACATCACCTAGGACTTCAACTGATGAGAACAAAATAGCCTGAAGTGAAGATAACACAGGCAGAGACTTGCCACTGGTGTGATGGGGCTTTCCGCTGTCTCGCAGGAGGCAGTAGGAGAGGCGGGGTCTGGAGGGCAGGAAGGTAGGGCAACCTGGCTGCTGTGATGAGTGGGATGTAAGCACCCTCTAAGAGAATGGGAGGTGGAGGAGTTGTGCTTCTCCCTAAATTAAAACCTGCTTATTTCAGTGAGGTTATGATCCAATAAGTCTATGCCAGAAGGCCACTTGGTGTTAAATCCCTTTTCTCCCCCTCCAATGTTTCTTTCTTTCAATGTTTGAGCAAGTTGCTTTGTTTAGAAGGGAAGAATTGAGTGCCCAGAAACCCAGGGGCTCCAGAGAGCTGAAGAAGGAGTCTGCAAGGCTGCCGAATTTGGGGCTACAAGGTCCTATTCTGCACCATGCTAAAACACCAAGACCTGGCACCTCCATTTGGATCTCCACCCATTCACTGTGCAGATCACTCTGTCTGTTTTCCCCCATGCAGGTTCTTGGTTCCCACTGTGTGCCCTCTCCTCTTTTCCCCTGACAGAGCAGAGGAAAGGGTGAGGTGTGAGAAAATGCAATGCAGTTTTCTTTCTACCATTCCTGAGCAAGAAGTCTTGGGATGAGAGGAAGCAGAAGGACTACTGCTCTCAGGAGAGCTGCACTGGGACTGGCCTCTTTGCTCCTCTACCCTATCTCCATAGGAGTTGAAGAGTCCTGCATGCTTCTGCTGGGTTTCCTGAAGGATTGCTCTTCACTGGAAGGTGGGGAAAAGGGGCAGCATCCACTCAGAGGGATTCCTACCCCTGCTGAGCTCAACTGCAAGATGACTGCACATACCTTGTCATGTAAGAGTGGCCTCAGCCACAGGTGAAGGCTCCCATGACCAGGGAGAGTTGCCTGAAGTTGCATCCTCTTTGCTGAAATATATGTTGCAAACAGAATAAATGAAAGGAAGACCAAAAAAAAAAATGAAAGTACTGAAGCTGGACCAGTTCCCTGGAGAGACTGAGAATGAAGACTAATCTCTGTAAATAATGTTTTGCCCGTACAAACAAGCTGTAACATGCTCAGACCTCCCCAAAGCATTGCGTCATAACAAATTGTTTTTAGGAATAACATGTCTAAAGTACCATGGCTCTGCTTTTAAAGACATTGTAGAATCAGGATTTAACTATTTTTTTAATCAGAAAGAAATATAAGGAATGCAAATGTAAAAAATTACAAGCACAAATCTAACCTGTGAACTTGGTGACTGACGTATATGCAAAGTCTCAGGCTGCTTCTGGATAACCAGTGTCCCATACTGGGTGGACAGATGATTAGAAACTTGAATTACTGACTTAACCGTGGGGGTGGGTGTTACATCTGGGTAAGTCAACATTCTGCTTTTATAATTAAAGGTAAACAAAAAATAAAAATAAAAATAAAACTCCAGGCACAGGCAATAATCCCGAAATGTGATCCCAGAAGCTGCAAAGTATTTCTGTCAAGCCCCTTGCAGTTATGTTTCAGCAGCTGGTTCTGTCTCCTAAAGCCCTCTTCCACGGCTGTATGCTGCTGTGACTTATCATTACTGCATTTTTTGCTCCTTGACACTGCCGACAGAGACTTCACTCCTGCTTGCTTGCACTCTCTGGGGATGCTGAGGCTGGAAGCTCCTGGTACCCTCACCGGGGCAAGTGGCTCCCAGTTCATGACAAAGTGTGAAAGCCACAGCAACAGCCATTAACCAGTAAAATGAACAAGCAGAAAGTAACCTCTGCGAGACAGAGTGAAAAAGGGCAGAGCAAGGTTTAAGGGGCTCCTCCTCTCTGCATAGCACAGGCACTGGGGTCATATGGAGCCCTAGCTCACCTCACCAACAAAATTTTGTTTAGAGAATGGATTGTGCCCTCCAGTAGGAAATACAAGATTCATTAAGGGCTTTTATCCAAGGCAACTGGCATTGCCAAGAAGAGTTTAAAGCAGATTAGGACTCTGGACATGACTACAAAGACATACAGCAACTGTGTGCATTGTTTAATTCTTTTGATCTTCCAGCCCTTAAAAGCTTGGAAGGGCTGTATAAATTTGGCACTGGAGATTTAGTTGAGGAAATAATTGCATAATAATTAAACTCTTAGATGGGATTTTGTATCTGCAGCAATCCAGCCTGTTTTTTTTTTTTGATTTTTTTTTTTTCCCAATGGAAATAAAGAGCACAAAGCTGCAGGACATGATGCAGCCTTGCAAACAGACCCCCTGCTGCCACACACATCAAATCCCCTTCACAGCTGCACCCAGCTCCAGGTTAAAAGTAATTTCTTTTCCTCTCCATTACTCCTGCTGAGAAGCTCTTTCAGGACCCCACTGCTGTGTAGTGATTAGCAGCCAACTTAATTTTGGTTATGTGTTTTTCATCCCATTCGCCTTCATTAGCTGAAATATTTACATGCACAGGTTCTCCAGCCCCCGAGTGTCCTTGCAGCACTTCATATCCCTCCCCGTAGGAAACCACCCTCTTCCACATGTCTTACCCATGCATTCCACATTTCCTAAATGACACTGTGCCTTAAACAAACAGTGTGATTAAACAAACAAAAAAATAAATGAATATGATTTGCTTATATATTCTTCCCTAACAGGGAACATTCACAAACGAGGCTCTGACGACGTGAAGATGTGAATTTATGACCTTTCTCTACAGTGTATCCTCAGGCATTTTACAGGATTAAACTCAGCAGGTAAACTAATAGCTGTGGTCAAAGGCGGGGCATGTGTGTGTCCCCTGAGCTAATAGCTCCTCTCTACTACAGAAAATAAGTCCGCATCTCCAGCATCCACAGGCTGTCCAGGATACAACGATGAGAGCTGAGAAACCACTGTTGTTTGCTGGTTGTCTCCTCTGGAGAGCCCTCAAGCTGGCTGGAAATCAGCTATGATAAGTCCTAGGCAAAAGGAAAAGAGCAGTAGCAACATATTGAGGATATACATAATGATACTAATTACTTAGTTCAGCTGCATCCCAAACATGAAAGCCGCAAAGTTGTTGAGTCTTTAATTTTCCAAGTAAACTAACATGGTACTGACTATTTCCAGTCATAGTCTGGCCTCCGCTACGCTTATGACAAAGCACATTCAGGATCCAAAACAAGCAAACAAGATGATTCATTTAGACCAAAACTAAACAGATGGATGAATCCTCTATACCCAAGGCAAAACAGGACCTCTAAAGCTGGAAGTGAATAGCACCATTTAAGCCTTGCCAGGCAGAAGAACCGGTAATGCTGCACTGTCCGCAAAGAAATCAGAGCCCACCAAGGCTTGTAGGTATGACTTGCATCAGACTTGGGTCTGATAAGCAAATATATAGGTCATATAAGAGAAATTCAGGTTCTGGGACAATTCAGGCTGGTGCCAAAAACTAACACTGGCAGGAGGGACACACAATCAAATGAGCTAAACTGCACTTTGCAGCTAAGGATTTGGTAATGGGTGAATTTCTGAAGTTCTAACAAGTGAGTTTGGGTCTCTGGGAGGTTTTGAAAGCTTCCACGTTATTATTAGGTATCTGGCTCTCCCTTGAGGATCTTAGGAAGACAACAATATGGCCTTCCTGAAAACCGATTCGTGCTATTATTTGGTCTGCCTTATTGAACTCTTTGGCACCATGTACACAAGCTACAGGCTGCAACAGAGTAGGAGTTCCAGTGTAATGAATAGATGAAAACAGACTAATAAGTAATGCATATTTATCATGTTTTCTTTATCTGCTGCTGCCCATGTTCGTCCACTGGCAGCAGATGAGTTTTATGCTATATCAGGTGCACATAGCAGCATTTTTTCTCGTCTACAGTTGTTGCCTTGCGGTGCCTGCTAGGAGCATGTGTTCTCCAGCAGGAGTGGAAGGGCTGGCAGCCCTGCTGCTGAGACTCTGCTTCAGCCCCTCACACACTGCAGCTGTTTCTTTTCTTCCTGTAATACTATGGCTCTTCTCCGGGCCATGGACCGCTCTCTGTGAGCCACAAACATTTTTCCAAGACATTGCCCAGTCATTTTCAGCCTGCTTTTTTTTCATGTTGGGTTCCACAATGCCTATCTTTGTGCCTGCATCCCAACCTTATGCAGTATTTTCCTTTAGCATGACCCTGTGTCCTTTCTCTGCACAGGGAGCTACCAGCACTAGAGTTATTTCCCAAGAAGGCCCAGCAGCCTTGACTGTGTGAAAGGATGTCTCTGGGCTTAAATCCATTTCTTTCTATAACCTTTGTGTTAACCTGAAATCATGTTGTCCACAATCAGTCTTTCCACTAACACTGGGTGGATTGATCTACCTCTGTCCTGAAGTTAGCTGTTTAGCTTGTGTAACTGGTGGAAAAAGGCACCTCTAGAGGGCAATTCATCCCATTTATTTCACACACCAGAGAGAACTCTTCCTCCACCAAGTGGAGAGGAAACATCAATAACCAGCTTGGAGCAGCTGAGTTCCTCTCTGGTGGTCAAAGGCTGGATGAGAGGTGCCCCACCCGAGGTTATCTTTAGCAGCTCCAAGGTTACAAGTGGGCAGGGAGCTCTCAGCTCCAAAACCAATTCCTTATTTTGTTTTGCTCTCCTGAGTTTCTTGCTCTGCAAACTTGAGTTGGAATAATCATCAAACATTTTCATCAGCTATTCTCATGTTTAAAGCTTTATTTCTGGCAATGGTATTTGACAGGTTTCTTCTCCTTCCTCATGCACACCTTCCTTCCCCAGCTACTAAAATCAAAAAACTGTAACCTTCTAACCTTCATCTGCCAAGATCAGCTCTGTGCACAGGTCCAATTCTTATTTCTACTTTTATTCACTAAACTATTCATTTCTACTTTTATTTACTCTCACATTTATTCAAAGGTTTTGCCTGTCAACCAGCATATTTAATTATTTGGTGCTTTCCAAATTATGTTAATTTTAATTGCTACTTTGATCAAACAATTATGGACAGTTGACATCAAGATCACATACGCTAAATAAGACTAGAAAATAACTGTTAATTGAGCTCACTTTTCCTGCGAAGAACTACTTCTGCAGAAGCTGCTGCTATCCTGGAAGCTAACTCATGCCAAGACCACGCCACACCATTTTTTTCCCCTCTGTAGAGGTTCCTTAGAAACTTTTTCAAATAGATGAGCTCTACTGACAAATGCTGCAGACCCATACAGTTCCATGAAAGAGGTGGCTTTGTCTTCCTTACGTCATTAATTTTTCTGCAGAAGAACATTGTTACACAGAGAGCCAAGTCCTTGACATGAAGTGGCCTTCTTTGTTTTGTTTTGTTTCGTTTTGTTTTTCAGGTCTGATTGTAAGCTGTTACAACTAAGTCCTCAGTCTCAGTTTGCCTTGAGACTCAGGATATTTTCTCCTCAAAATATGTTGAGACCAGAGGGAAATTCCTGGGAGAGACCTACCCAAAGATCTATACATACGGTGACAACTAGAATTCTAATTTTTACTAAAAAAAAAAAAAAAGTTACCACTGGGAAGATGAATAAGATGAATCTCCCTGCCTAAGGATTATGTACTAAATTCACATCCCCACAATAACAGTCTATGTTAGCCTACATTTCCAGCCTCAGAAGGCATGAAGGGACACAATACTTCAAACTCTGGTAGCTGGAGAGAGAATGATCACCCAGAACCCCTCCCAAACCCTTGGGGGGCTGGGGAGCAGGGACAGATATGACTGTGGCAGCAATCAGGAAAGGAACCTGGTCCGTCCAGATTTGTTTTCCTTCTGGTGTGAAAAGGCACCACTGCAGGGACAGAGCAGAGGTAGGCTGAAGGATGGAGCACATCCTGAAGCCCCCGCAGCCCACGGAGCAGGGGACACTGCTGCCAGGGGTGAGCACTTTCCAGAAAGGTGCTGGAAAACAGCACCCCCAAGCAGTCATCTCAAGCCTTTCTTCCCACCCAACTCAAACACCAGCACTTTGATTTCTTTGAGTTTTTTTTTGTTGTTTTGTTTGTTTCGTTTATTTATTTTTTCATGTAGTATTTACAAGAACAGTGTAGAATGTATTCCACTTGCTTATAACAAAACAAAATCAAAGTAAAACATTTACATCGTGTAGTTCATTTGAACAAATCTACCTGTAAAATATTTACAGTATGTAGTTTATTTGAACAAGTCTAGCTATCTTGAAAGCATTCAGAAAATTACTGTATCAGTAGTTAGAGAAGTGGGTATCACTTACTTCATAAAAGAGTAAATCTTTGTTTCTTTACATTCCCCTTGTATTCAAGACACCACTGAGTATGTAGGAGCAGCTCTCTGCATGCCCAATTTTTATCTCATATTCACATTTCCTTCTCCTTCTCTAGTGTGGAGGAGGATCTGAGGTATTTAACTTTCTTTTGGCATCAATACTCCATATACAAAAAGTTCTACTTCTTTTCCACTACTTAGTGAAATCCAACCCTGCTCCTGCAGCCAGATGTGTTGTCATGCTACTCTGGGAGGATACAGATGGATGGGAAGAGCAAACCACATTTCGAAAGGTTACACTTATTTGCAAATCTATTTTGTTCTCTAGTTATAGAATAGCAATTGCTGGAAAATTAAAAAAAAAAAAATCAGGAGGATTCCTGATGTACCTAAAACTTTCTCATTTTTTCATGTTCCTTCCAGCTACATTCAGTATTTTTCTTCCTTCAAAGAACAGATATCCAAGTGGGCAGACTTTTTTTGACACAATCAGCAACCTTTTTTGCATCTGCCCACAAAATCTATGTGTCTTTTCTCATCATCTTTAACATCCTGCACTTGGAAACAATAATTCCTGTTATCTTGTCTGGTTGCCATTGACTCAAAACGTGTCAGAAATACAACTCCTGTATCTTTTCAGCAAACATTTAGAATATATAAAGGGAGATTTTGTCTTAAATTTCATAAGTTGCAAAGGTTCTTGCTAATAGACTGAAGGGTTTCTTAATTCAAGCCACATCCTAGTCTTTAAAATTCTTCAAATATTTCTTGGGCTAAATTCAGAACCAGCTGTAAGTGGTGGTGGAAAGGAGATTGTCAATGGCTTCTCCCAGATGTCTGAGAGTAGTTCACCTCTCTAGTCTGCGGGACTACACACAATTCTAACATTCTTACTTTACAAAGTTGTTTCTTTAGAGCCAACATTTTTCCTGATCATTTTTTTCCTGATTATTTTATCAAAAAACCTCCAGGCTGGTTTTCCTAAAGAAAAAGCTTTTTCTTCAGTGTCTGTGAGAAGTGTCAGTTATGGATCTGTAACAAACTAAACCTTAAAGCTGGCTCTCTTCCCCTTCTATACAGATGAAGACATGCACTATGTACGATGGAACTATTTCTCCACTATCTGCTTGGCAGAGGAAGTAACCAAGGCATTCTACTCATTTTGATCCTCAAAGTACAGCATGATTACCTGTTTATTTATTGCTCCCTTCTGATTTATGTCAAGATTTGAATCCAGTTAGACTAACCTAAATAGGCACCATTTTGCATCGTGATTAATCAAACTGCATATTTCGATTCAGAGGATACGTGGTACCAGTTTGAGACTGGTGCAGACTCATTGTTTACAGGAATCTATTCCAGACTTTTGTACTTATATCAGAGAGAAGGAGATGGCCAGCAATAAAAGTTAGAAGCACAGAATGGCAAGACTGTACCTTATTACTGGTAATCTGTTGAATCACTTCCAGGAATAAAACTTTATCAGTACTAGTCAAATGACTTTCAAAACACTAAAACATCCTCCAAATTCTTTTCTTGGCAAAGATAACAACATGTTACAGCTGCCTACAATTTTCTAGCCATGACATATTGGTAGATAAAACAGAAACAAATTCTCCTGTGTACAATTATCTGTTATGCTGAGGTAGTTATCTCTGGGAGAGGGGTATTCTGAAAGCACCTATTTAAGCAAGGAATAATCCAAGTGGTTAAAAAAAAAAAAAAAAAGAGAGAGAGAGAGATTTTCTGTGGAAAAGTTCATAGAAGTACAGTTGTCGTGACAACTGAAATTGGCTCTAGAAAATGGAAAAAACCAGCTGTTTTGTAGACTGAAGAAAAATAAATTGAGTTTGGGTGCACAAGGAAAAATCTTATCACTCTGGCATGGAATAGCTCTTCTGGAGCAAGCTTTCTTAGTTTCTATTTTTTAGGTTCTAGTTGTTTTGTTTTGTTTTGCCTTTTTTCAAAGGATAAGGCTATTGAATTTACAAAGGGTGAGACCATCTCCTTTTTCTTACCCTTCTTCTCATAACAAGGGCATGTACCTGGGACACCATGTTTCAAAATGCTACAAACCACAGTCTAGGTGCAAAATAGTAGAAGTGGGTTTCCTGCATCTAGGCAGCATTTTACACAAACTTATATTTCTAATTTAATCAGATCATGGAAGACATAAAGAAGAAGAAAAAAGCTGATATATATCCATCCAGTGAGAAAGCAGTATATCTAGTCTGAATCATCCCTCTGTGTCTCACGTGGAAGTCAGCCAAGATTAATTTTTTGCTGTTGGCAGCTGGAGAATAAAGCAGATCTTAAACCTTTGCTATTGTGTATCCTTTGTCAGCTCTCTGCTTCCAGCACTTGTGCACGCATATCGCCCCTAAGATGACGCAGGCCAATGCAACTGGAATCACTGCAGTGTACCAGGACAAGCCAACAGCTGGAAAAGTAAAGAAATGAAATATTGTCAGAAAATTTAATTCTCTAAGTTCAAGGAGGAAGAGGAGAAATCACATAAAAAGGATGTCTGCAAATTAAGCTTCCAGCAGGGTTGACCACTTGCAAAAGGAACAGGTCTATTGATTCAGTGCTCTGGGAAATGGGTTTGTCAAGGTGGGAGGAAAATATTGGAAAATAATAGAAGGTGAGAATTTAAAGTTCAGTCCTCCTGTGTACACGTGGCTCTTCCCAGCCCCTGCTCAGAGTGGCTACGGGCTTTCCATCTTAATTCGGTTAACACAGCGACAATCCAAACAGGAAATAAAGGCACCACATGGAAAGGGAGTACATAACAGCTAGTCTACACTCAAGCTCTATGAAGAATTTTCTCATACAGACCACCCGATAAATTACTAATGATCAAGCCAAGACTGTGAGCTTCTTCCCAAAATACACCTAGCTTCCAAGATGAGCATCTGTCCAGACCATTTTGGATTATGCTGGCCTACACCGGTTCATGGACTGCCTCCTCTTTAGCAATACCTGTGTAGCGCACAGAAGACATGAGCAGCACTTCATCTAGCTAAATGAGTACAAACCCCTCATCATAGGATGCTGGAGTGAGTCATGAGTTATAACTCATAATGAAGACTGTAAATGTTCATGTTCCTTTCTAAGATGATATGAGCAAACTTTGGTGATTCATCAACGTCACGCAAAGAAACAATTAGCATTGCTTCACATTGTTTTTACAGCTGGTTCTTAGCCAATGGTCTATCACACTGCAACATTAATTGCACTGAGCTTAGGGCTTCTCTTCCCATCACTAGAAGCCAAAATAACAACACCCACCATAATTTACACCTCTTGTTATTTTGGCAACAGTCTGTGCACGAGAAGGAACACTCCAATCTTTATTCTGCTATTGTCTTTTCTTTTCCTACGTTCTGAGGAGCTGGGGGAGATCTGGCCCTGTTACACCCAATGAGAGTTTGCCAGTAGTCTCACTGGAGCCATCATTTCACAAAGCTTGTCTAAATTTGAGCCCTAGCCAGTGAACAGATGTATTCCAGCACAGATCTTTTCGCCTGTGGAAAATGTCAATAATTGACCCATAAGATGTGTTCATTGTGAACAGACTATTCTAAAACACTGTGCATGTTAGGTCTACAATTGAAAGAGGCAATTGATTTTTCCCAGGTAATAATCCATCTCAATACTAACTTGGAAAGTGTAAAAGACTTCGGTGATAATTTAGTTTTAGAATAATTATAACAATTATAGAATGTTTGTCCCCCAAATAAGCAGTTAAGCTCATTACCTTCCTGCTTGACCCTTGTTGGCAGTACTTGGGAGCCATATCTGTTCTGTGCCAGACACTTAAAGTCTGTATAAAGATCCACTTCTTCAACAGATTCAAAAATCAGTGGCACTTCAATGAAGTTCTCACCATTTTCTATGGTTTCTCTGGAAGAAAAAGAAAAGTCAGATGTTAATTCTGCAAGAAAATGAATTGGATATTTGCTCATTTCTGAACTAGCCCCTTTGCATTACAGGACACCGGTGGCTTCCAGACCAGCTCTGCCAGCTCTTTGAGTCTCCATTCCTCTCAGTACCCTTGCTGCACTCCAGAAAAAGAAAAAACAAACAAACAAACAAACAAAAAACCAGATTTGTCTTGCAAAAAAAAAATAAAGAAAAGGGAGGGAAGAAATGCAAACAGAGTTGTGTATAACTGAGCTCCCCACAGAGCATCATGGAAGGACCTAGTTCCTTTTTTCTAACCATTAGTTTCTGAGATTCTTACTATCAGCTGGAAGAGAACACATGGAGGACATAAATCTGCAAACACTCACTTAGCAAACTGAGCCACCATACCTGCTTATCATTCACCTCAAATCAAGACTTCAGTACAAGAAACTGTCTAGAAAGTTTCCAGCTTACTTCAACCTGATTGTTTCATGAGTGCAACTATTTGAAAGTGGTTTTCTAGGTGCAAACACTGTCTCTTGATACCTTCTAGTCACTGCTGGAGAAGTTGTCCAGCTGCTTTGCAATGACTTGTTCATGAGTCTGCTATGTATTGCAGCAATGGACTTCTCTGGGGTCAGTACCGCAGGAAGGTAGCAACACGGCAGTGAGTTCTTTGCCAAAAATTTCTGTGGGAAATACGTTTTCCCTGTGGTATTTGACCTGATATGACTTGCTGCCTTTCTGAGGGCTTCCAGCAGAGCTGAGACATCTCGCACACCATGGGCTCTGTGTGCCCCTGAGCTGGCATTGCCTCTTTCCATGTGCAACTATATAGTAATATTTAATAGTCATGTTAGTAATATTAGTAGTAGTGGTGGTAGTAGTAATAGTAATAATAATACAAGTCTAAGTAAGAAAGTACATGTGCTGCTCTATTCTAAATCCTGAAGACACTCTAGCTGTTCCACATTATGCCTTATGTCCCTTGACAATGCATTTAAGTTCTCTCACTCATGTAAACAACATTATGAATGAATGGTCTAAATCAAGCTGGTGGAAATACCAAAACACAGAAAGACTCAGGAACCCAGCTGAGTTATCATGTTACCTCTGGGTGTAACTGTGCAATAAACTCAACATGGCCAGGTGTTTATCTGGCACTGAAGCCACATGGCTGCAAACAGCCCACATCCATAACCGTTAAACACTCTTGTTCTTCAGAACAGGGATGCCACATCCCCAGACCCCGTTGTCAATGGTCTCTGCCACATGCCAAGTCCTAATCCCTAGCCAGGAGCTGTTTGGGAATGTCATAGCTAGTGAGGGACCAGTTTGGCCACTAAACAGCATAAGCAAAAGGCAGAAGCCTGGAGGCATGCAACTATGAGGCAACTCAGAGAACTGTGCAAGATGAGGAGAGACAATGGATCAGGGCAAGAGGATGTGGGATATCCTGCCTTCCCTCCACCAGCATCCCCCCTGGTGCTTCCCTGGCGCCAGCTCTAGCACTCCCTGGGCATCTCAGTGAGTCAATTTAACTTTTAAGTCACTGACATGAAAAACAACAACCCTAAGGGGAAAACCAACAATAATTAAAATAACAACAATTTAAAAAAATAACATAAAAGGCACAAACCATTGGGTAGCCTTCTGTTATCTCAGTGTATTCAGAGGCTCAGTGAAGTATCTCATGAATGCCAGAGCTGGTGTGGGAGAATGGATGGTGCCATTTCTTTGGCACTGGGCAAGGGGAGTGATAAGAGGAGCACTGGGAAGGATCAAGGCCCATTGCTTTCCGCTGCAGTCAGCTCTTATATCAGCCCAGCTGCCCATGAAACTGTGCTTCAAGTGTAAGGCTCTGAGCTGGGTCATTTCCAGTATAATAGGAATGAAATCCAGAGATTAAAAAAATATAATAATCATTATGCTCGGTTTGTTTTGGCTTTTTGTTTGTTTGTTTGTTTTCTCAGCTCTTACTTTTACTTCTGCACTCTCCATATCCCATTTCACTACCTGGCATTCATCTAAGAGCTACTGCAGGTTAAGACAACAACCACAAGAAAACACTTCAGCCTGACTTACTGTCGTTCCCCCTCTGTAACTCTGTTTTGCTTGTAAACCACGTCAATGATGGTGTCATTTGCTAACCATTCCACGTCAGTATAGATATGCCTGCTCGGTCCAGCAAATACTTTACAAGGGAGCGTCATCTTGGAGCCTGTTGGTGAAAGATTAAAAAGCATTCAGATACATGTTGAGAACTACTTTCTCTCAGTGAAAACCAACGTCTCTGGTGGGAGATCAAGTTCCCACACATGTCAAGCACTGCTACATTCAAAACTGAAGTTAAGCCCCAGATTGTTTTTGATTTAGACATATTCCTCAGGAGACAAAAAGGGCACAGTGTGATTTTACTGCTCTGGAACAACTGCATTAAGCAGCAGTACAGCCTCCCTCAGATGCTGCAGGCAAGGACATTCAGTTCAAGATGCGACCTCCAGGGCCAATGTGATGATGCAAAAATTCAGAAATTTTGCTATAATTATTGCAACTCTGAGCTAATGATAAAGAGCCTTCACACTACTGCATAGCTATTTTATATGGAAAACACATGGCTCGATATTCATACAATGTTGTTATTATATTGATGGTGATTGGAGGGATATAATACACTCTGTGGAGCGGATAGGCAAAGAAATGGCTTAGTGATATATTGACTGAAAGAAAAGTGGCATTTAAAATTGAGACCACCTTGTGTAAAGCATCCAAGTTAAAAGAGCTTAGTGTAAAACATACCTGTTTTTCTCTAAAATGAGGAAAGGCAACAGAAATGCACTGTCATAACATAATTTTCAAAGAAAAAATGAGTTTCTGTCAAGTTACTTTCTAACCAATGACAACTGCCCAACTGAAACTTTAGGATGCAATGAAAAATGTCTCCTCCCAAAAGAGCTACATGGCTCATTCAAAGCCACTGGAAAACCTAGAACTGTCTGAGGGAATAGTGAGAAGGCAATGGTCTTGGTGAAGGGGAAGCTCTGAACAGCAGATCTGAGGATGCGAATATACTTTTAATGCTTTGTTGATAAATCTACAGCAGTTTTCCTTTAGCTTCTCCTATGAGGAAAATAGGACCTAGTTGTAGGCAATAAGAAGTAAAAAACTACCACAGTACTGCCTCTCAGCTGATATAACCAGTATCAAAAGAACTATAATAATAAATGCCAACAAATTGGATTGTAAAGGAACCTCCTCTAATTTTCCTCTCATTAGATGTTCCCAAATATAGCGCTGAGCCTTACCAAGAGCAGCTGATGTTGTCTTTTGAGTTGGATACACGATTATCGGGGTAATTCTCTTTTCTTGTTCTGGACAGAGAGAGAGAGAACGGAGCCTCAGTGCTAGCACGATGCAAAATCTGGGCATTGCCCCGACCGGTGGAAAGCAGCGCTCCATCGCCCGGAGGGGTTGGACATGGTTTAGTGGGTGACATTGGTGTTAGGGGGACGGTTGGACCAGATGACCTCGGAAGTCTTTTCCAACCTTAGTGACTCTTTGATGCCCCTTTGGAACCCGGAGGAGCGGATTTAGGCAGAAGCCTTGACAAGCCGGAGGCTGCCGCCCGCGTCGCCGTCGCACGGCCGCCCTCTGCTGCCCGCCGGGCGGTGCGAAGCAGCGGCCTTCCCCCAGCCCCATTGAGGATGGAGGCTCTTTTCTTCCCCAAGCCCGCCGAAATCATGCACAGTGACCTCCCGCACCTTCGGACGTCGAGGGTTGGGTTTTGCCTCCTGCAAGGCTGCTGCCGAAGGCAGGGCGAGCGCTGCGGCTAGCTGCACAGTGGTGCCAGATGTGCCAGATGTGCTGTGAGGAACTGCTGCACCACCTCCAAGAGCAAGCACCCCTGTTCTCTCCCCCACTAGATGTGAGCTCCCCTCCTGAGCTTCACTAGCAAAGAGCTGTGGCAAAGAGCTTTCTTCAGCGCGGCGCTGTTTTGGGGGGTCAGTGTTTACCGACTGTCTGCAGCTTGATTGTTCTCGTGATCTTGTACGTTACGCCTTCATAGGGGAAAGACATCTTGCAGGTGTAGTAGCCAGAGTCTGTTGGTAACACAGACGTGAAGATCAGGGAATTCGAGCCTTTCAGAAACACGAATTTTTCACTGTTGTCTTCCAAAGGCAGGGCATCCTGGAGAAATGGCAATAATAGGTATTATGTCCCCGATAGGTGTGGTTACACCCAGCTCCACTTTCCCACTAAAAATCAAGTTCTTCAAATGCACATCCCTCTCCAAAACGGTCTGGGGCACTCTATGAAGTGTGAGGAATTGTCATTTTAATATAGCTACAATGTGTGTGTATAACTTTTCAGTAAAGCTACATTTTAAGATGGAAAAATATACCAAGCTATTTCCTGAGTCCTCTTATGAGTAATCGACTAAGACATTCTTCTAAGAAAAATATGTTTCAGTAAACAGGAAGGTTTTCCTGTGATTGCTTTCTATACATGTCCTTATAAGAGTCATATTCTATGGCACTCTTCTAAGACAGATAGATTTTAGTAATCACACAGGTTTTCACAACACTATTACTGACCCTGCACAATCTCAGAAATGGTGAAAAATTCTCCCGCTGTATCACTAACACTCACACAAGGGCTGGAGCCCCGCTAAGAGCAGCTATGTTCTTTCTCGATGAAGGCAGGATAGCTCTTTCTGACAGTTGTGGCATGAAGCACGTTGTGGGGAAGGACTTTCACATAGGTAAGTCAGTTATAGCCTGCTCGTGAAGGAAAACCTGAGCAGAGACACTTTGCTGGCATGGTATCTATCACACCATCAGCATGGCTGTGTGAAGCCAGCATAGGAATGACATCCTATGTTAAGAATGATAGCTGCAAGAGGCAGAGCATATGGTAATAGTGGGAGTGTAAATAAAAGCTAAAACGAAGTACGGGGAAAATATAAGAAGACTCCCATACTGTGCAGTGGAAAGCTGAGGATGGTCAGGTGAGGGATATTTAACATTACAGGCAAAACCAGGGATTCCTACTTGAAAAGTCATGGACTAGCAAGATAGGCAAGAGACCACTGTAAACTTTGATTCAATCTCTTCCCAGCACCTCTAAATGTTGTAATCTGCATTATATTATGCTGTGACATTAAAATGCTCGTGACTTTAACAACATGGAGTTTAGGAGAAACAGAAAGTGAGATGTGTTTGTTTACAAAAGGGATGAGATTAGGCTTTGCATAAAGAGAAATGTAAAGTTCTACCTTGTACCACTTGAGCTCCAGACTGGTTATATTTGATGTAAACTCCCATAGGTCAGGGCAAACGATCTTTCCAGAGGTAAAAGTGAAGAGGACCTGCATATAAGCGATGTCCCGAGCAGCTGTCTTCTCCACAACGGTGAGGTGGATGGACACCTCAGCACAGTAGGAGTTGTTCCTGAGGGCAGAGCGGGGAGACGTGAGCACCCGCAGGTGACGGGGAAGCCCAAGTGACACCCTTCAAATCCATGGCAAGTCAACTTGAAAGCTGGCAGCCACAAGCTCAAGCTGGTTTGAAGCCAGTAACAGCAGGCATTGAAACTCTCTGTGGTAATTGAGTGGGTGTGAGCTGGATCGGGGTGTTCCTCTCTACGCCTGTCTTTCCAGACCTGAGGAGACCACCCAGCCTGGTCTGAGAGGTGCCCTCACTTCCACAGCCATCCATCCCTTGATACACAGCCTCTGGTCTGTGCCGTTTGATTCCTCCCAGCTTTGTTTTCCTCCTTAGCCCTTTCTAGGAGGCCGAGACTGAGATCCTACCAGGAGGGATCCCAGAGAATCACTGGCAGTGGTTTTGGGCACGATCTAAACATGTTGCTGACATGTCTGCCTCAGAGTTTCAAGCTTTCTTTTCTTCTTACTAGTACACTAACTTTGCTGCACATCCTCAGGCTAAAGCCATGGCTTTGATTTTGCACGGAGGGGCAATGTGCCCATCTGAATAGTGGCAAGTGTATCACGAACCCTCCACCCATTTCCTTGGAAGAGGTCTTGACTGTGAAAACCCTAATGATTGCAAAGTAAGGAAGAAATAAGAAGTTTAAAGCATGTATGAAAATACATCTGCAGTTACTATTGTACAGCTGGTAGCCATTTCTGTGAGTACATATTATTTTACACAGAAAAGAAGGCTTGAAAGTTTTACAGTATCTAGCTTTTCTTCCCAGCCCCAAGTAGCAATCACTTCCAGTCACAAGGACCAAAATGCACAAATCAATTGGGGGAGGCTGATGCCTGAGCTGTGTCCTCTCCAACCTGTGAAAGCCTACTTCTGCCTTCCCCCAGGGCAAAGCTCAGACCCTGAAGGGGCCAGCAAAACCAGGCGTGCATCTGTGGGCTGATGGGCTCACTGCCTCTATGGCACTGGGACCAGTAGGATGCCCAAATCCCAAATTCTTTCTCAGCAGACTAAGAGACCTGTGATACTTCACTTCCACCCTCATTTCACAGACTGCTGAAGACATGTTCTAGTATCCTTATGGGATGATATGAGAAGGAAATACAATTTGTTTGTACTCCATTAATCCTGTAATAATGTTATCAATGAAGCTATGCACTCAACCCCTGCATATCTTTTTCAAACAGGTTTCACAGCATTTTCTTATAGCTGGCAATAACACTGCCACATTTTGAGGCGTTGAGGAACTGAGGCAGAAGTGTTCAAAAAAAATGGATAAAAAGCGGAATTTCCATGTCTCAGGCTCTGCTCTAGGACTTCTATATTTACAACCTTTTCTAATGCTGGCCGCACTACTGAACTCTTCTCTCCTGCCCCACCATTGCGTTCCCTGTTAACACATAAAAAGGCCACCCTAATAATTTGAGCATAATTTATTAATTTGCTTTCTGCCTGCTTTTCTGCAAGGAAACTGAGCTCTGCAGAGGCAGCCCCAGCTGCTGGGATGTGCAGACAGGTATGGACCTCACGGGCCCCAGAGCGAGGTGCCAGCTGCCAGGCAGTGCTGGGAGGTGGACTGGAAGAAGGGCAAGGACCCTGGTGCCTTCCGGATTTCAGGCTCGAATGGCACTGGTGGCTTTTGCCTTCCTCAGTCCGCCACAAGTCCAGATCCTTGTTCCTCTTTTCCTATAGCAGGCTGTCAGACCATAAACTCTCAGAAAAGAAATGACCAGTAAGATTGAAAATAGCCTTGGCTGCAAGCCTCTGTATTATCACAGGTCTGGTACCAGCCCAGTAAATACACATTGGGTCTCAAGTGACATCTTCCAGCAAAGCCAAAGCAATCAAATTCTGCTTTAAAATGTTCAATAGAAGAAAAGTAAAGATCAGGGAAAGGGAACAGGGAAGAAGGAAGCCACCTCAGAGCCACTCTCTTTTGGTGTACGCTTTGTAATGCAATCCAAACCGCAAACAATACTGTTTGCTTCTCTAAAGCTGTGATGTACGGGTTGCATTCTGCAGTGTCCCCTGTCTGCAACACACCCCTGTTTGCTGCATCCCTGACTGACTTGAAAGTAAGCTAGAGCAAACTCTCATGTACACTATTTCCTTGTGAGATCGTAGAGTAGCAATACCGTGTCGTGATGCGTCAAGATTTCAGTATATATAGAGAGAGAAGACACAAGATATTTAAAAGTTCTAACTTCCCACATATTTTCTCTAATAAATTTGGTGAGGAAATGATCTTATCCAAACCCACTCTGAAGATATATGGTGTTTAGAATCAAGCTAATATATTTTAGACACAGTCACCTTTTTCAGTGCACTGAATTTTCTTTTAAGTACCTACCGTCTTGTACAGACATACACTCCTGAGTCTTCTTGCCTTGCTGGTAAAAACCAGAGTGCATCTCCTTTTGCCCAGATTCTTGGATCTTCATCTCTTCCTGATATCATGGTTTTTGAATCATTTTTGTACCATGTGATATTATGGGACAAGGAAGAAAAATCCAGATGTTTGTATCTAGGGGAAGGGCATTTCAGAACCACAGGTTCTCCATGAAGTTCATAGTAGTGTTGGAAAGAGATGATGTGATCTGGGCAGTTTTCTATATAAATCAGAGACATTTTATCATTACTGCTGGCCAGGCACATTAAAAAAGAGGGGAGAGGGAGACAGGAAATTAAAAAAAATAATAATAAAAAAGGAGCATGCCCGTACCTGTGCTTTTCCCTTGCTCGAGCCTGAAAGCAGAGGCACCCACTGTGCATGTAACCAGGACAAAGAAGAGCCCATGCATTTTTTCCCAGAGGAAACGGGAAGGAGAAGACCGAGGGAAAGTGTCTTGAAATCTGAAGGCAAGTTTATTAGGAGACAAAAGATACAATTAAAATACTCAACATTAACACTAGCAGAGTTAACTGCCCTTTTCCAAACACCAGGCCTGGTGATGTTTGGTTCTCCTTAGTGAACAGATGGGCTTCTTCACCCCCAAATTATGGCTTGGCATCTGGCTTGGCACAAACACTTCTCTTCTGTCACTTTCCTTTCACTCTGGGAGATGCAAACAACACACCACAAGATGCTGCTGTCCCCATGTTTTTGTTTTGCTTTGCTTTGTTTGGTGCAATAGCTAAGGGTAGAGAAATACAGCTCTGTGTATTTGGCAATAAGACGTGACAGGGGCATGGGCCAGCCACTTCAAGTTGGCTGTAGTGTAGCTCGTTTGGGTAAGCCCAGGAGAAAAGGTGCAGCAGAGATTTAGCTCTCTAAGCAGTCCCTTCAGGTTTCTGCCAAGGTTGCATGCCCTCATTAAATCCTGTGTGACTCCATCTTCCCTACTATGGCTACCAAAGTAGGCCAGACAGTACAAAAACTTCCTATAACCAGAGCCAAGCTCTCAGTGTCCCCAACAAATTTTTCTCTTGGAACAACTTTGACTCCAATGACATGCACAGCCATCTTGCTATTGATATCCAAGTGAGTACTGAGTGCAGACACCATAACCGTCTCTGAAAACAGAACTATCTGCGGCTGGTCATTCATTAACTATCATCTGTATTGACCTGGATGGGCAAGTTGACATCTGCGTACATCACTGGTCACTACCTGGTCTGCCACAAGATATCAATTGCTGTTACTCAGTTGACTGATCACGTATTATCTCTCTGTACGACATTCAGAAATGCATTAAATCTGCTATAGATAGGCATCAGTTTATGCTGTACATAAGTATTTGTGTACATACATAAATACAGTACACATACACACACAATGCACACTTTTTCCATATTATGTACAGAAATGCAAATTGCATACATTTAACATTAGCCTAACACTATGACTGTCCCATAAGATGGATATTAAATGACCGGACAACTGCTTCAAGTTTTATCCAAGACCAAAAACGTATTTCAACCAGTATAATGCATTCGTGTTCATAGGTACTTACCTGCAAGCACCTTCTGTGTATCCCATCATGCACATATTTATGTGTTTTAAATCCAAACTTCTCCATGTTCTAATGGCTAAATTTACCTGACATCTGGTAGTCTGACTGTAATAACTTATCTCCAACTTATTGTCATCTTTACAGCACTACAAAGCCTCTTGCTCAACAAATACAATTTCATAACAACAGGTTGGCTGCCATACCATGATGCATGCAAGTGTTTCCAGCGCATTGGCATGGAGCAGTATCCCCTTCCATGGCTATGCCTGGCTCAGGAGCTAGTGTCTTTGCTGCATTAACAGTGCCAATGGTTCACATGTAATACCCTGTAAAAGGATCTCTTCAGATCTTTGCCTGACAAAAATACTTGGTTATTTATTTCAGAGGTTTCCAGTCCCTTCAGTGCAGTATCTAGCATTTTCTGTAAGCCCCTGCACACACTGAGGTTTTAGGGATAGCTTTCATTCCCAGTTGTCCATAAGCTTCACTTACCTATGGTTCTGCATCCTTTCAGCCATTAGTTTCTCGTGAAAAGATGTAGCATTGAAAATTGCTGGTGAGATACTTATATAGAGCTTAGCCCAACACACAGCGGAAATTTATCGCTCGTTGCCCAATCAAATTTGTGTCAAAACCAAATGACATTTTAGACCCACCTTTCTTTCCTTCCGTAGAGTGAGGACAAGAGAAATAGAGACAGGGAGAGAGCAAAAATATGCATTAGGGTTTCCCAAAAAAGGGGAAATGACTGCTAAATATATGACTAAATTTCCCTTTTTCTGACGAATGGCAGTTTACATGCACTCGTGTCTTCACATGACTATTTTACGCTCTACCTAAACCCAAACTTTCTCATGGGTGACAGACGGTGTCCTGCAGCATAGTCAGCAGCTAAACAATTGTGTTCTTCACATAATGTGTTTGATGAGTTTTTGTATGGAAAACATGGCAGGTTTTTCCTCTTTTGTGATTCCTCATATAGCTTGTGAATCGCGAATGGGTTTATTCCTCTCTCCTTCCATGACAACCATCTCAGTTTCACACTTTGCATGAAGGCCGTCTTTATGGTGAGGTGTAAGGAATTAACTGATTCAAGCATGCTACGGTCTCCAGGCTCACAAGCAGAAGGGTGAAAAAATGGGTTTTGAACTGTGGTAACATTGACCTCTGCCTGTCTAGAAGAGGGCAGTCATGTGAAGGACTTCAGTCTGGAGCGGGACCACAAGTCAGTTTTTCCCGTGCCTTGCCCTGACTTGTGATGTCTCCTGCGGGCAATCCAGGACTTCTTCCAGCCTTGTTGTTCCTTGGGGACTGGCTGTCATGCACCACGTCACCGCTAGCCCAGGAAGGCACTGTGTGGTGTCCTGCTGACCTCCCAGGGCTGGTGTTGGCACGCAGATCCCTGCCCACAGACCTCACAAAAATGCCCCCTCCCCAAGACTTCACAAACCTCGGCTGAGCAGCCCTGGTCCGGAGCACCAGGATCCCAGCTTGAGGTTAAGGCTTCGTGGTCCTGCCACTAACCAAGTAGTGACTCAAAAATAAAAGCAATGCAACCGTTGATTGCAGTAGGGATATACGAATCCTTCATGTACCATTTATTAATTTATCCCTAACATAATTTGTGAACTCTTTATTTAACTACTGTCATCCTCATTTATACCGGAGACCTTAGAATATTGTTTAAGAGAGGGAAAATTGCCAGCTTTTGAGACCATGCTGCCATTTTCTACAGGGAGAAGAAATATATAGCTGATAACATCTATTGACATACTGCAATCTTTGGGGATGTGTCATATGCCAGACAGAAGAACCATCAGATAAGGTGATTGATGTTATCTGAGGTCTAAGCTCGGGCTACTACTCTGTGACAGTCTTCACATATGCAATGGAATTGGGAATCTCTAAGGGCAACCCTGGCCACAGGCATCAAACAAGTTCCCAGCACATAAACCCAGACATTTACCAGGCTCAAAAAGAGCAAAACTGCAGAAAATGAGGTTCAATGACTTTGAAACGATCACACCTACCAACTGCTGCAAACATATTCATTGCATTCGTTGAATGAAGCCATCTGATCGCAAGCTGTTCAGCGAGCAGAAGAATGAGCATTGCTAGCTCTTCTGGAGATATGTGTCCTCAGCACACACACAAACCCCTCCACTGCAGCCCTTTCAGCTCTCTCCTCATAGTCTCCCCTCATGGCCAACCAATTTTCCTCACTCTTCTACAAATTCTGAAAACATAAAGTGGGCTACAAGATTCAAAGTGAGCTTATAATGCAATATGTGCTGTCCCGCTTTTGAAAACTAGACTAAAACCAAATATCTACAGAGTGACAGTGCAGTTGACAGATAGTATGATGTTTTCAGATGCACCTAACAAGGATTAATGATTTTAACCAACTTTCTTTTTTCCCATAAAATGTTGTGATCACACACACCACTACCAGGATTTTAAGTCAAAATATTATATCTGGAAGTGCAACAGTGTGGTTTCCTACAGCTCAGGAAGAAATGCATGTTTTTAGGGGCTGTCTGCTGAGAAGACCATGTCACTTTGCGGTCAGTTATTACTGAGTATTTATAAACAGAAGTGTGCAAGTCCAGCAGCTATATATATAGAGGCACTTTTAGGGAAGCTGGTGTCGTTCTGTGGTTTCGCTGTGCAGATGATTCATTTATACTGCTCATGATGCTGGAGCGGAGCTGTGAAATTCCTGACTTGAAGACCAGGCTATTCCCCATATGTCTCACTCATTGCTCATCTCACTAGAGAGCTATTTCCCACACCAGGGTTTCACGCAGCTACCTTGCTGCTGTTGGGTGGATTTTTCTCTCTTAGGACATCCCAATAAAATAACCCCAAATCTCAAGTGATATTTAGCATTCTAGCAGTCCCTTCCAACAGGGGTTTCAAAAGGTCTTCACAAGCAAGATGTGTCTGTTCATGGTCTGTAGTTCATGGAAGGGGAGACAGAAATTCAGGCATCATGAAGTGGGGATAAGGCCATCTGAATAAGGGACAGCTAAAGGTGCCAGGTTTTTCTGGTGACTCCCAGATTCTGCTGTCTTTCCTGGGGGAACTCATTCAAATTGCTCTATGGTTGATGCTGTTTGGCATCCAGGGACTGCACTCACATGGATTTTGCTAATTAGTTCTGTTACTCAGTTTGGCTGAGCCAGCTTCACATGATTAAAAATAGGAGAAAATTTCTCTTGTTCACATAAGAATAAGGTGGCAAGACATTAAGAAATATTGAATGTTGAAAGCTAACTGGCAAGAAGATGCGAAGTAAACCACAGCTATTGCACCAACAACACATGTTCTTGGGCTTATTGATATGGGCAGACCTGGTTTTAATAATTTATAATGTCCTTGTGCACAGTTCCCAGATGGGCTCCTGGGGAGCACTGAAATGGAGAGGGAAGAAAAGCTATCCAGCTCTGAGAAACACCAAATAAAAGGGACAGAAAGAGTAAAACTGAGCAGAGGGACTAGCCTGATGTGCAACGGATGCCAAGAATACAGGAATTTGCAGGGTTTTCCAGAGAAATAAGTGCTGTCACATACCAGTTGTATTTGGTATATGGGAGAAACAGGGAGAGATGGGCCAAGAAACAAACACGCTGTCACGAGGGGGTTCTTGCTTTGCCAGAGAAGTGACAGCTTGGTTGCAGGCTGCCTCCCCGCTGCCCCATGGGCTCCTGAGTTTTCAACAGCTCCTTTCACTGCAAAAGCAACCCGACAGGCTGTGAAGACTGATTACACAGGCAAGGGCTGGAAGGGGAATGGAGGAGGAGGGGACCCTTAATGTAGAAGTCAACAGGCTTCAAGGGGCTAAGTGAGGGCTAGAAAGGCTCGGAGCCAGCAGCAGTAAGCCAGAAGGACCTCAAGCAACAGGAGGCTGTGTTTATCCTCTCCAGTGCTTCCTCCGCCCTCAAATGGAGTCTGAGCCAACAGAGGAGGGTTGGCTGAGAAGCCTCGACCTGCTTCAGTTTGCAAGTCCCCTTCTGGGACACAGGAAGGTGTTCGTCCTGCCCACTAGTGCTGCCAGTGGCAGATTAAATTGTCGGCCATAGAATGATGAAATAAAGAAAGGATTGTTAAAAAAGCAGGGTTTGCTGGCTTTTTATTTAAGGGAGAAAACCATCCTTGGGCACGGTCTATAGGACATATGGCACAATGTGGGTAAGCAGTGAAGGTGGATTGTTGCAAAGCTGAGGTTGATGAGAGCTGAAGAACTGAAGTGCTGTCTCTGTTCCTGTGCACCGAAATGGAGAAGGTAACCTGAGTTGCTAAGTAGTGACAGTTTCACCATCACCACATCTGAAAGCCTCTCAAACATTACAATAAGAGTGGGAGAAAAAAAAGGCCCTTTACTTCCTTCTTCCATGGATAAAATTACATACAGGTATGTTGAATTGTGTTCAAGGACTGTCAAAGGGCAGTTTCACCAGTGCAGAGAGTGAAATCAGTAGGGCCATGCAAGCACAGATGCATTTGTACTTGTTTGCATTTCTGCAGCTGATGGCTGACGAGGCAGGTGGACCACAACTGGCAGCTCTGCTCGAGCATTTTCCCAAGTTATTAGCCGTCCCCACTGCTTGGATGGAGCAAGCCTGTAGCATACGTTACCTGCCATGCCTCTGTGCGAGGCTTTAAGCAAAGCTGCAGCACAAGCACGGCCACTCACTGTGTTGGGGCTGACCAGCATGAGCAAACGATGCCAAGGAAAGCAGCCAGCAGACTCTTCCCACAGCCGTGGCATCGTCTCAGACCGCAGGCAGTGAGTCAGTAGGGGACATGGTTTGAAAGCTAGCAAAAGCAAACCTGAGTTTGCTGAGCAGCTTTTTTTCTCCTGCACTTCCAAAATGTGACGCTTGCAATCACGAACAGTTTTTTTTATGTATGAAGTAACATAATGTACTCTGTGGACTTGCATGTGAAAACTGTATGGGGATTTAAATACATGGCAGCGGTTATGAAAAGCCCATGGTAACAGCAGGCAGGGGATGAACTGTGACCAGATGAGGAGCATGAAGTCATATAGAGTTACAAGAGCCAGAACAACAGGAATAAAATAAGATTTCTAAATCAGTTATGGTGGCTGGTTCAAGCAGTCAATCCAGAAAACAATGAATTTGAGACGCTAAGCAAAGAAAAACAGATGACAGAGCTTTTTGTTCATGATTACTGTTCTTGTTGGCTGAACTTAAATTTAATTGGTAAAACGTCACTTTAGTTCTGAAAAACAGTGACAAACATATATTCTAAGAGTAGGGAAAAATTGAGCTGGTGTTGATCCGTAGTAGTGGTTACTGTAGGTGCACTTGGAGGGTAATACTAACCATTCATTTTTTTATTACATGTTCTTGAATGAAATCTTTGTCTCACCCAGAAGATGAAGTCATTTATTTAATGCAGACAGTAAATCTTTTAGTTTTAATATCCTTCTGACACACAAGTATAGTTTACACACTTGCTTTAAGAAGCAGAAAGATGAAATACTCTTAGTGGATACAGTTACCCATGATATTTATTTCCTACTCTCCAACCAGGATGTGTAATTCATTTACAAAATGTTTTGTGGGACTGGGGTGGGGTGTCACAGTGCAAAACATATGAAAACACAGATGACAGGGAAATAAAGGTGCCAAAGTTTCAGTTGTATTTTGCAATTTTGCTCAGTACTTGCCCTGTGTTTTATGTCATGATGGTCAACAATTCTGACTGACAGCAAGAGTTGCTTGAGAGAAAAATTAAACAAGATAGACTTACTCTGGATTGGTGAAATCATGGAAAAGACGGTTACAAATAAATGAATAACATAAATAGATGATTCTCAAGTGGAGAAAAAAAATCAGAATATTTGAATACAGGAGAGATCAAGTCAATTCAGAAGAAAAAGAGCAAATCCCAAGATCACTGCACTCCTGAAGAAGAAATTCAAAAGCAAGCCAAAGTGATGCTGCAAGATCACATTTGCTTGCAAATTTTCATCTGTTCAATTGGTGCACGTACACTGCAAAGCACCAAATAAGATTTTGTACCACTAATTCAGGTTAATAAACAAGTTTGTTTTAATAAAAACAGCTATCATCTTTTGATCTTGGAGGGTTCTGTTGTATTCACGATGGTTGACTATATGAGAAGAGTATAAACATACAAGGGGCACCAAAATTAATCTTAGGATGATTTCATACTTCAACTGCACTGAGCTAAGGCCTTCTCCAGCATGTTCTGCAGCAGCTGAAAAGGGAAGTTGTCATTTCAGCAACTATTTTTAAAGATTTAGTGAGGATTTTACACATGATGGAAAATCAAGACTATATGTTATTTGTGGCGTGTGGTGGTGTGTTTGTTTGTTTGTTTTCCCTCCAGAACATCCCTTGATTCAGAGCCTCCCAGCAAAACTGAGATCCCTGTTGGTCCTTCTGGCTGTAGCTTCCAGGATCAGCTATCTCAGGGGCAGTTATTTTACTGGGGACCCGGCAGAAACCTGCATTTTCTTTAAGGACAAGTCATCTAACCTGACCTTCTCAGAAGTGTTGAGCCATTCCTTATGCCTTCACGGAAAGCTGAAAAATGTCAGGACCTTTACAGATCACTGTTTTGATTAAAGTACAAGTTTTCGTGAATAGCCTTGCCAGGGAGAGTGGCTTCCGGCAGAGTGTATGAATAATTGATACAGATCTTGGCTTGATAACATAGTTACAGGAACAAAACAAAAATGGGGAACTGAATTTAACCATATAATGGCATTATGATATGACAGCGCTGTTTGGAATCTTTAACCATCGTCGGCTGCCTTGAAGCTGCAGCTGGCCAGCTCTGCACGGCAAGGACACAGCTGTCAGCCACAGGCTGTCTTGCTGCTCCTCAGAGGTTCAGATCTGCTGCCTGCTTCATGACATGTTTATGAAATTGGCCTGGGATGAGCGAGTTGTAATTATACATCCCCACAGAATTCATGGGATCTCTTGCTGGATGTTAAAAGATCCAGGAGAAATACTGAAAGAGTCATGGTAAAAAAAGCACTTACTCCTTGGCACTCCAATGGTAATTTTTAGACTCAGAAAATCTCTTTCCCTCCATACATAGATCAAGAGAAAGAGAGAAAAAAATATTTGGGGAAATATACATACCCATGCATGGAGAAATACAGAGGCTGCCACCTGCTGAGAGGAAAGGGTTTCATTTCAAGTGCAAAAATCCCCAAAAGAAGGGTGGAAATGAAAGCCCCACAGGATTTCTGTCCCTGCTTGGCTGTGATTTTTCACAGTGCCACACAAGGTGGACCAGCCACAGGATGCTGGCTGTGCTCACCCAGGGACTCCAGACTAATCTGACCAAAACTGTTTGAGGCAAACTGGAAAGTGTTTGGGGAAATTCAAAATTGTTTTACAGCAAAAAGCCGAGCCAGAAAAAGTATTGTTATTATAACACAATTAACAGCATTTTAGTGATGTTTAAATGCATTTCAAAACCTGAAGACTAAATTAAAACATATTTATTTTATATAGTACTACATTAAAATATTCAGTAGAAACATAGAATCACAGAATCATTTGGATTGGAACAGACCTTAAATGTCATCTAATTCCAACCCTGTGTCATGGGCAGGGACACCTCCCACCAGACCAGGTTGCCCAAAGCCCCTTCAAGCATGGCCTTGAACATCTCTGGGGAAGGGGCATCCACAGCTTCTCTGGGCAGCCTGTGCAAGGGCCTCACCAACCTCTGAGTCAGGAATTTCTTCCTAACATCTTATCTACATCTCCCTTTTTTTAAATTTAAAGCCATTACCCCTTGTCCTGTCACTACATCCCCTGACGAAGAGTCCCTCCCCAGCCTTCCTGTAGGACCCCTTTTGGTACTGGAAGGCCTCTGTAAGGCCTTCACTTCTCCAGGCTGAACAACCCCAACTCCCTCAGCCTGTCCCCATAGAAGAGGTGCTCCAGCCACCTGATCGTCCTCGTGGCTTTCCTCTGGACTTGCTCTAATAGGTCCGTATCCTTTTGTGCTGGGGGCCCCAGAGCTGAACGCAGGGCTCCACGTGGGGTCTCGCGAGAGCAGAATAGAGGAGGAGGATCACCTCCCTTGACCTGCTAGCTACAGGCAGCAGCAGTGCTGTGTTGTTTCAGGTCAAGATTCACTAACGAGCTACTGGTGATATCATGTTTATTAGAGTTGATAGACCCTTGCCAGGCTCCCTCTTGTAACTAGGTTCTCATGGAGCCATCGGATCCAAGATGCCACTCCAAGAGCTTGCTCAGACCACTTGTCTCTTAGGGCTAATTTTCTTCTTCACTTTCAAGCATCACTACTATAGCAGAACACAATAACTTTCTAGTATATCCTCAAATCAAAATTTATTTATGAAGTCTTGGTGGAACAGCAGAGAGGTATGAAATTTTCTGGCACTGCAGTCTGCCAAAGGGAGATATGCAATGTTTTCTTAACAATACAAGCAGCCACCAGTTTTAACAGCCCACTTCAATGAATATTTCAAAACCTTGTAAAGTAATGAAGAAAAACGCCTGGCAGAGCTGTCCCTTGAGGCTGAGCTTTCTGAGAAGATGAAGAAACAGCACCTTGAAGAAAGAACTCTTCTAATGTGTCAACTTGGATGTTTTTGTAAGAGGGGTTTTCATCAGATGTTCAGGCAGAAGAGGAATAATGAACTAAGGAGGCTGTGCTTTCAGCAAGCCTTAAGCCTGACTCAGGATCTGTGGTGGGTAACCTTGAGTTGCTTTGAGTTCAGCTGATTCATAGTCATCAAACAAAATGCAGCATTTTCAAATCCTGTAGTATTTTATTCACATTATCAAGCCCATTTCAAAAACAGGTTTTCCTAGACAGGACACAAGTGTCCCTGTGGCCTTCGACAAGTGTTCTAGTCCATGTCTCAGCCTGCTCTCCTCAATACCCCTCTCCTCTCTGCAGACCTCTGTCCTCCTCCCAGTGCTCCATCAGTCATGCCCAGGCTGCGATAACCAGATCGTACATTGAGATGCTGGACTTAATTATCCTATGCCATTAAAAGAAGCTTTATTCTGTAGCGAGGTAAGTTACCTGCTGATCCTGCTACAGCAAAAGTTGGGTTACGAGCAGAAGCAGGCCTAGGACACAGAGTGCACGGAGTGATCCGAGAGGCTATTGTTGCCAAAAGGAATCCACCTGTGTCGTTTTCCACCTTTGCACCACTGCAGAGAGGCCTCCCAGCCATGCAGCTGATTAATTCATGAAGGCTGCCCACATCCCAGCCAGCAGCTCCCATGATACACAGATGTTTCTCAGCAACATTCAGCCTTGATCACAGGACCCACTCTTTACTTTTCAGTCCTGCAAATGCACATTTCACTGTTTATATTTATAAATAATTAACTCTTTTGCCTGTAAAAGGCTTTGTTAGATAAGGACAAGAGGTGTTCTTCCAGACAGAAGAAGAGAAACTCATACATGTATGGTGAAAAGATTTTTAATAGACAAAGTGGTGGAAAACACCTCCAGATCTTATAAAGATGATTATGACCCTTCACAGGCCATCCAACAGCCACAGATCAGGGCTTGCAGTGTCACAGAGAAATATTTGTGCCATCTGGAAACCATAGGAATATCAGAGCAATCATTGGTCATGCTGAAAGTCCAAGTAGCACATCTTCTGATCTTAACAGCAACTTGCTGCAGATGTTTAAGGAGTTGTAAGAACACAGCAGGTCTAGTGTGACCTTCACCTTTGTATTTTCTGGCAACCGGCAATTAAGGGCTTTCAGAGCTTCCAGAAAGGGCTGTTCCGAAAGCCAGCTGGTTTCCAGGAATTTCTTGAATCCATGAATACATTCAGTCCCTACCCCACCCTATGGCAATGGGTTCTGTGGTTTAAATATATTCTTGACAGAATAATACTACTCCTTTATGCACATTTTAAACCTACTGTTTGATAATTTCAGGGGATGCCTTCTAGAGCTGGTAGCGTGAGGACTGGCAATCACCCATTCCCTATTTGCCTTTTCCATACTACCCCAGACTTCTAGCCCTAACCATATCCTCCAGCTGCCAATTCTTCTCTGTGCTATCAAGTATGTAACCTTGCCATAGAGGGATGCAGGTCCTGGTCCTCAGTCACTTCTGCTGCCCATTTGTGTACATTTTGTAATTTTATACCCCTCTTGAGGTAGGATCACCAGAGTTTTTGCATACATAATATGAACTTTAAAAGGACTGTATCAATATTTTCTCATGCCCTTTATTCTCTTCCTACTTGTTGAACCCAGCACTATGCAGCCCCAGCAGTCCAGCCATGCCTAGTCACTAACAACTTCCCATTTGCCTCTTAGTCTTAATACTGGGCAAAGGCACTTTACGGTGGCATTGCACATTAGCCATCATGCATCATCATCATCATCCACCAAGTGGGTTAGCAAACAACAGACAACAAGTTTGCAAAGAGCAAAGTCTACAGCCAGGGGTTCTCGTATTGTCAGGCCATTGCAACAAGCACTTCCCACAGCCTGAGGCAAGTGGTGTTTGATGTAATGAAGGTCTTTCCCTGCCACCCCATCCCTCTGACACTGCCATCCGTGACCACTAGCTGGGCACTGCTGGTTGACCCTTCTCTAGAAGTAGGATTAGCTGATTGATTGCTTACATCTTTCTCGTTACCCTCAGATTCGGCTTCTCACCCTGTTTATTTGCCTGACTGCAATGACTACAAAGTACATCAAGGTTTTTCCCATGCAATGAGGCAGAATTTTTAAAAAGCACCCATTTGTAGGAGCAGAGGAGTGCAGGAATGACAGTGATGGGTCCAAGACATCCTAGGGCACTGTGCAGAATATGTGCGTGTTTCCTGAAAACATCCAGGACAGCTCTGAAGAAATACATGACAAGTTGGCTGACCAGAACTCGCGGCACTTACAGGCAATCGGAATTCATGTGGGACGTACAGGGTGAAACAAAGCCTATGGACACCGATTGCAGAACACCACGTACTGTACGTGCACTGCTCACGCAACTGTAGGGAGCTCCGGCACAAATACGCAGCTGAAAATGTAAAAGTGCACCCAAGGGCAACCTCACGGTTGAAAACAATTCAACCCCTGCATCCATTTTGAGGAAAACCTGATGCTTTGCACTCTGGGTCATAAAGTTGTAGGTTTTCTAGGTGAACAAGGTAGAGGTAAGGTGCCCAGAGTTCACTTTACAAAAAGCATCCTATTACTACTCAAGTAATAGGAAGAGATTCTTGTGAAATAAGACCCTGTGACTGTGTTTACTTAGGCAACGTCTCCGTGCAAGTATTCATTGATTTGCTTTCCACGGGGCCATCCCAGATTGCGTGTAACCTGCCTTGTTCCGGAAGAATTGCCACACACCAAGAGGCTCGAACTCGCTTCCTCTTTACAAAGCCGATTCTGACAAGTTTGCTGCTCACTTGGCAACAAAAAGCTTACCCTGTTGACACGATCCAATTTTCAACCAAGGCAAGTCAGCAATGCTGCAGAACAAGGTGACAGGAAAGCACCTGAGAACCATGAGAATTTACCTCTTGAAATATGTCCAGGAAGATATCAGGCCAAATAGCTGTTATAATAACTCGTGTCTTGAAGTTTAATGTTGGCTGTTGATGTATATGTTCATTTTTTAATAAATATTGCATCCTGGAAGACTTCTTTTATGACTAGCATCACCTGCGTGTTTTCCCCCCCTAACAAATATGACAAGGAACTTGTTCCATACTGTGGGATTCTTCCAAGCCACATTTCTCCAATCTAGGTGGATTTTGGAAGTGTTTCCTTTTTATGACCTCGGTCATTACTGCATGCTGCACACAAGTACTGAGAGCCATGAGATTTAACATGGATTGCAGGGACCCTAACATTACCCTAAATACGACCCAGAACTCTTGTCAGCCAAGGTAGATGGCAGCAGGATCATTTCAACATGAATAAAAAGACAACATTGATACCTTCAGTTATTTATTATTATTATTATTGATAAAATTATACACCAAGTTTCGTATATAGTATTTCCTTTCAGCAGCTGGAGTTGAAAGAACACCCTGCTTTCTAATGACTCCTGCTGCTAAGGTTATGAATATTGAATCAATGACCTCGTGCATCCTACCAGAACAAATCTAACCCTATTATGAGCTCCAGCACGGAAGGAAAAGAAGCTGGAGAAGCAGTCACATGGAGCAATTTGTCATTTCAGTATTTAACCTACCTCTCCTTTCAGCCCTGGCTCTTCTCTCTTTTTTCTTCTTTTTTTTTTTTCTTTTTTTTTTTTTTTAAATCAACTCTTCTCTCCGCTTCGTCAAGTTTGAATTTGTGATACAAAACAAACAAATTCTAGTGGCCAGCATTGAACTTCTTTTTGATCCACTGCCAGTTGTCTTTTCCTGAAAGATTTAATGAACATTTCAACAAAAAGAAGACGTATCCTTTATCCTGGCTCCAGAAATAACAATTCCCTTCTCCATCTGTGATACACAATAAATATTCATTTTATCATGTATCTTGAGGTTTTTCAGCAGCTCTAGAGATTGACAGCTTACAACCTGAAATATTTTTCCATTTGAATTAGTATTCAAACAAGAATATTTTTCTTAATTTAATAATTAAAAAAAAAACACTTTACACCAAATATGGCCCTAATCATTTCAGAGAAAAAGAAAAAAAAGAAAAAAAAAGTCATCTAGGTTTCATGAAGGTTTTTACAGATCTTTTTCATTATCCAGGTTAGCAGTGCTCAGTTAATGTACATTCTCATTCCCCAGTTCATAGAGTACGTCTCAGTTTCTACCAGAAAGACAGCTGGCACCCATCTGTTTGTGCATAATGCCACTTACACTGCTAACTTAACAAGCTCTGTTTTTAGATGCTTGTTCCCTTCTCTCCTTTCTCATATCACGCACTGTTCACTTCAAGGATGCCATACTTTCTTTAAATATGTCTCAAAAGGACCACTTTTTTAAAAATAATTCCCAGCAGTGATCAAATAGGTAACATTCAGGCCATCAGTTTCATTGATGAAACCCATGAGCACAGACTGAAGGGGAAAAAAGTCCATTCATGTACCACATACCCACCCACCTTGGTGCAGAAAGATTAAACAGAGATCACTCAAACTGACACACCTGACATAAACAACCTCAAAACTGGGGAATGACAACATCTGAATCTGATGCAGCCTCAGAAAGATGTGTCTCAAGCTCTAGCAACAGCCAGTGGAGGAACCCTCGGACAGCCAAGGCCAAGCAGTTTTGCTCCTCAAGTCCAGTTCTTGATGTGTGGCTTAGGCAGTTCAGACCCATTATTATAATGAGGAAGAGCCTGGGTTTCTAAGACAAGGTTCATTTAAGGCAGAATTTTCATTTTTCTACAACATCTAAAGTGTTCTTTTAAATATAATAAGAAAGATTAACAATAATTTTCTCGCAATTAAAAAAACCTATAAAAATCAAAGCGATTTAAAAAGTGCAACGTATCTATGTGAAAAAACAGTGACATTTACACTTGGGCTATTTTAAAATTAACTTTTGAAATCATATACTCTCATTTTTATGGTACTTGAGAAATGATAGGCATGCTAGTCACCATGCCTGGAGATCAGAGACTTAGCAGAGAACACAACACAAAATCATTGTAACTCAGGGAGACCTCCTCTGGTAAGCGATGGCAAAATGGATTACGAACCCTCTGTTTCACATCGGGAAGAAACACAATTACCAAGCATTTGGCCAAAGCAAGTGCTCGGGTACCATATTATTCTGTGAACAACATATCAAGTCAATGCATCAAGAACCTGCCTGCTCTCCTCAACAGAACTGGACATCACACTCTTCTAAAATGGGTTGACCTGACACTCAAATCGTGCTCAGCTGAAGTAGTCTGAGTCTTTTAAATGTAGTGAAGTGAAAATTTTAATCTCTTAACAAGGAGACAAAAATGAGTTCATAACATGTTTATATGATAGCATTGAGACAAAAACTTTGATTTAAAAAGAATAATTATAATAATTAAAAAACTGAGAGGACAAAAATAAGAACATAAAGAAGAAATTAAAAGTATATCCACAGCCTTACCCAGCATCTCCTTTAGAGGCTGTTCCCTGCCAGCTTCTGCAGGCTTTGATGGCCCTCCAATCCCTTACCTGGCTACACCTGTGCTTTAAAGACAAGATAGGGAAAATATGAGCTTTAATAAGGAGCCACAGGTGGGTTTGCATGGTTAACGGCACTTTCTCAAGATTTTCTGCCACAGTATGTCTTAGAAAACATACAGTAAGGAGATCACTACATTCCATTTATTAGGAGTTTACCTGAGTTAATTGTCAAAGTCTCAGTACAGCAGCAACCTCAGCGGTCCTTCCAGGACAAGCCTCCCTACCCCAGGAATACCACAACACAAATCCCAAGTGCCAGAATTACTGGAACTGTTTTCTAACCATGGGCAAACAAAGTTTTGTTTTTCTTGGCGGCCTTTTATAGTAGGTTTAAAAGTTAAAAATCTTATGAATCCAAGAATAAATACTGCCATCATTAAAACTTTCCAAGATGAGATTCGCAGCCTCTTCCTGCCTGTAAGCTACAGATGTCATACACCCTGATAACAAAACCACCAGTCCCATGCAACTCTCAGGTCTCCACAGCTGGTGTGAAAAGTCTCACTGTGAAATATCAGCAAAACATTCTTTGTCTGAGATGTGAACCTCTATATTGTGGCTTGACTATCTTAAAGTAGTTATTATTTAAAAAAAGTAAAAAAATGTGACAAAATGTGAAATACTGGCAACGTGCAGAGCAGGCAAGATTGTTGCAAGAGGCCGAATTTGCCCATCTGTGATTAGAAGTATTTGCATGCACAGCATCACTGCTATTCACCTGGGAACAGAAACGCTTTATATTTTATCTCTGACACGTTGTGACCTTCAAAAAGTATTTAGTGCCTCTGCGCACTTCAGATTTTTTGGCATCTCCCAACCTACAGTCACTGCACAAAGCTCCCACAAGAGCCTACCCTGCGTGCCAGCAGGCACTCGGCATCCTTGCTGAGAGGTACTAGCTCAGCACACATCTTACTGGAAGGAAACTGGATGTACTTTTTTGATGGCCACATCTGTATGAGAATAGCGTTTGCTGGAGTGAGATTAGAGCTTGCAAAACGGGCTTGCTTAATAGCACCCTATTTCAAGTCCAAAAGGAACTCCTTTTCATTCAGCGTCTGAGAAATGTCAGCACAGAAAACGCTTTCCAGGGTAAGTAGTGAAGAAGACTATTACAAAACTATTAGTCAAACCTCAGAGTTACCACAGTCAACTTGAAACCAAGTCACGTACGTGAAATTATAGCATTTGCTGTTATATATTTTGCAAACAGATGGCCAATTTAAAAGCCAGAATTGGATTTGGCCTGTTCAAAACCTCTTTTGTAGCCTCATCCCTTCATGCAAATCCTCTGTTATTTGAACAAATTTCCATATTAGCCCAAAGCTGCTTCATTAGAAGCTAGAGTGTCATCCTATCTCGGGACAGTTGTCACTGGAATAAGAGCCCAGTTACACACTGTCGTGCAAAAATGCAAACCCAGTACCACACAGCTGCACTTTTGCTAGAAGGAGTGATAGCTGCATTCACTGAAAAACCTCCAGAGTATTGCTTCAGCCCATTGCATTGCAAAACAAACACTGCTTTGGACAGAAACAGAAGTAGGATAGCTGCTCTTTCAGACACTCTTATGCTAGAATGGCACAAGAACTCTGGAGACAAATAAATTAAGGAAGGACAGAAGTTGGTGAGGCACTGGCACAGGTTGCACAGAGAAGCTGTGGATGCCCCATCCCTGGAGGTGTTCAGGACCAGGCTGGATGGGGCTTTGGGCAGCCTCACCAGCTTAACCAGAACCCTCAGGCTGAGGGGCACAGCCATGGGCAGCATCCAGACCCAGCTCAGCAGGCCTGCAGTCCCTGGCATCTCTATTCCCTTCCCTACAAATGTCAGGAGAAGAACTTTAGCTTTCATTTCTTTGGTCTCGCCATGCAAACATCTCCCAGCCACCAGGAAATCATGTCTTCCTCCATGCAGTGCTGTTATCACAAAGGAAGGGGAAGGAGACCTTGAAGCCAGCCATTTTGGTAATGGAAATGAGAATGTGGTCCTTTCCCCACGACTAGAAATAAAACTGAAACCAAACGGGTAGCCTATTTATAGAAATAAGGGATCAACAACTGCACTTTGACTGCTTTCATGACCGCACTCTCCTCTTCCGATTCTCTGTGGCTGAGCTCCAAGGGGGAACAGGGCACTGAGGCAAAGACAGGGCCCTTGCTCCGGCCCAGGTCACCCACGGTGGTAGTGACATGCAAGGAGACAACTGAAACATGGAGCACTTTAATACCCTCACAGGGAGGGCCAGCAAAGGCCCAGGTGTGCTTGCTGGTGGCTGGGCATCCGCATCCGCAGGGTCTGGTGAAGGTTTGTCCATCCTGTGGGAGCAGAAGTCAGTGGATCCTGGGCACGAGGATGGCTGTGGGGCTGTCTGCTCATTTGTCTCAGTGCCAACAGGAGCTCACAGGCCGAGTTAGAAGTAATTGCAGTGCAATCCCTTGCTGCACCATGGGCATGGAGGGAGGCACAAGAATCAGAGCAGGGGATGAGCTCATCGCCTACCCCTTCCAGTAGAGGGGTACCAGCTCTTCATTGACCTCACAATTTGTCTGAATTAATTTTCATTGTTCTGAGGTACCTGGAATGTGACTGGCTCTAGAGAGGAGCAGAAATTTCCAGATTTGTTCCAGTTAACGCTACATCCATATGTTTCTGCAGATTCCAGATTCACGGATTTCACTTCCAGGCAATGTTTCTGATTGGAAAACACAAGGGAAAGTTTGAACTGTTAATCATGCTCTAGACCATCTACTCTGACTGGTCTAGTAGGAAGAAATGTTCTGCTGCAATGAATCTGAGCTGCAAACGGATCCCAGGGGAGCAATATCTTGGATTGATCTCAGTTAAGAAACACAATTGTGAGGCAGTCTCTGAGAAAGCGTGAACAACAGTGCTGAATAACGCTCCGCGTGATTTATAGCCACATGCACATGTGCAACAAGGAGCACAGGGAATCTATTCCTTTTCCCCATATGCTGCAGCCTGGGGCTGGTGCCCACCTCCCAATGAAGCGGTGCAATGAATTTCTCTTTAAAAGACCCCATACTGCAAGGGGAAAAGTTTCCTGCCAAGGGGAATGTGTGGAAAAATTGATTTCACGCTGTCTTCACAAAAACAAGATCACTGTATGCACTTCTAGGCAGAAGACACGTTGTTAAAGACAGACAATAAATCATCTTCCAAAGACAAGCTTGAGAAACAAACACCAGAAATCAGAGACCCACTGAAGACATGGGGTTTATAGCACAGCACAACCAGCGTTTTTCCTCCTTTTCAGGCTGAATATCTCTGTTCGACTGGGAACTTGTTTTTGCTTAGGAAATACCCAGCTTATCTCCTCTGTAATTAACAGCCATCTACAGCAAGCTCTCTTCTTCCCTCGGCCAGCTGGAGATGCGGCTGGTTAAACTCAAAGGACTTGTTCTCCCCTTGTGCATAGTGCACCTGAAGAAGCCCAAATCTCAGTTGTTGTAACAAAAACCATCACTTCTAGGCACCTATCCAAAACATGTGCGTCTGGAAGTCTGCAGCTGAACCCTGTGGGTGCTGTGGCCTGGAGGTAACCAGGAGCTGCTCACCTGGGGCAGGCAGCAAGGCAAGGAGCACATCAAGATTGAAAGCTCTGACCAGCCGGACAAAATATTGCTGCAGTTCTTCTTATATCAGAACCATAACACAGACACACACACAAAATGTAGAGAGGTTCATTAGGATTTGGAAACCATGTTATGTTGATACAATGTATGAGAAAACGAGCACTTTGGATGGCACCGAGTAAGATATACATAAGGCTCCAGAGCTAATTAATGAGGATGAAGAGCTTTTGAGCACTTCTCCCTCCCATGAGGACCATCTGTTGTAGAGTGAGCATGGCACTTCAAGAAAAGTCTATATAAATGTAATTAAATGCTCAACAGTAGTAAAAGGTGTCTGGGTTAAGTTCAAGTTTGGTACATTAAAGCCTGGTGTTTTTCAATTTTTAGCACTGTTAAAATACTCTTTTTTCTAAAGATTTGTGTTACAGCATCAACTGGCTGTGTTACGCAAGGCGGCACACAAAAACACGCAACAGGCAAGCCCTACACTGAAGACTCCGACGTCACAACAAACGTGTTAAAACATCTGACGGGATTTAGGTACCTAACACCAGCTTCCAGTTCCCTTCCCGATGGCCATGGCACCTGAGACACCTCATTGTCCTGAGATCCCAAATACTCTGCAGCAGCTGAAAGACAGCCAGGATGCTAAAGGGCATCCAGGTTTTAGGCATCCAGAGGAATCCCTCTGCAAGTAGACCTAACTACTTTGGGGCATCCATAGAGAGAGTGCTAAGAGCAAACCTAGAATGCATCTCCTTGCCCTTCTGCTCTGGTTACCGTGCAATATAGGGAAAGTTAACTTCTATTTGGATTTTGTGTAACTTCTGGGTTTGTAATTTGGTACCAGTAGGGAGTTACTCACCAGCTGCGAAGCCTTCAGTGTCTCAAGAGGAAGAGAAGGTGGCCCACTGCCTCACCGGCTCATCATTTGCAGGACATGGCCATCCCAGGTCTCCGATTCCATCAGCAGAACCACTGCCCCTTTGCACACCATGCCTGGCTCCTGGGGAGATGCTCACGAGCCAGCTGGTCACCTACCATGCTTTACAAGGGGCCTTTTAAGACTAATTGTCATCAATGACATTTCATCTCAATACAGTAAACTGAAACTCTTCAGCAGCTGGTTTCCAGGCTCACCCATCTGAGCACTGTGGATTGAACCAAGGACGCTGTTTGCCACTCTAAACTGTGTTGATTCTTGCTCTGAATTAGAGGCCTGAATTACCAGTTTACCAAATCACTTATTCTTAAGCATGTGAAGAGCTCCATTGAAGCCGATTGCTGGTTGACGTGGTTGACAGTAGGTATGGTTTTATACACTTCACTGAGCCCACATTTGAATGATGCCATTGCCACTGAACAGCTGTGTGATGTGAAATACATTACTTCATTAAAAAAAAATAATAATAATTGTGGTTTTGCTAGTGGAAAACTGAGATTCTTTCCACTGGCACATTTTGAAAAACACTGGAAAAATATGTTTTTATTTGAATGGCAGACAATAGATGAAATCATGCTTAACTTGCATTATTCTATTTTAGAAAAATTAGTTAAAAAAAAAAAACTATCATAGCAGCGCAGTAATGATAATTGCAGCTTAATTACCCATAACTGATTCTTTATGCCCTGAAATAATTTATTCTCCTTTTATACTCGTCTCTGATATCCATTAGAATCATTATAACTGTGAGTCTGTAATTACATACTTTGCATTTTAATGTTCTATGCCAGTTCATGCTCTCCTCTTATCTTTCAGTTAATTTTATTACCGAAACATTGAGAAAATTTCCACGTGGATTTTCCAGAAGTTCTCGTGGTTTGAATTAAGGTAGGCTTGGGTCTTAATGCAGTCCAGGGAGCCAGCTCGTAGGACAGAGCTTCTGGGCTCACACAGCCCCAGCTCTGCCAGCCACTCACTCTGTGTAGTCTGCATTTTAAGCATTAAAATAGAGGAACTGTATGAGATTTGACCTTTAAAAAATAAAATAAAATCACAAGAGGCCTTTTACAAGCTACAGTTAAAGAAACACAAGTTAATGCAGAGTTCAGAGTGGACCTTCGGCACAGGAACCTGATGGTCCTTTCTGGACCAGGAGCTCCAGAAGGGCTGAAGGTGCGGAAAGTCCTGGCTTCTCCCAGCACAACTTCATCAGCAGCTCGCTCTGGACTACAAAATCTGATGCAAAGACAATCCTGAGGCCCTCCTCCCTTCTGACCTTTCCTCCCCTGCTTGCCCCAGCTCTGCAGCAGACAAGCTCAGCCCATCTGCAGCTCCTTGTGCCGGGTGCCCTGCTCTCCACGCTGTGCTCTGCTGCTCCGGGAGCACCCCGAACCCCAGGCAACAAAGCATCACCTTCCCTGCAACTTGCTATTGCACCATCCAAAGGGGCTAAGTGGGTTTAATGGTTGAGGTGAAAGATTTCGTACCAAAACCTCCATTTTCTTCCTCTATCCCCAGCTCACTAAAAGATCCCAAGCATGTAATTTGCTCTCTTCTGTCTTTCAGCTTCGCCTGTTCATAAAACCAGAGTCTTGCTAACTATATCAACGGGGCTCTGCTGAAAATTGCCTGAAATCTCTCTGTGATAAAAGCCTAGGCAAACAGTATTTTATAATCCCATCACTCCAATGGCTGTTTCACAGCCGAAAAAAGCATTTTTTTTTTCTCATGGCTAACACAGTATGAACAAAATCACTTAGGAAATCCAAATATTAAAATAAAATTGGGGTGTGATACTGCCTTTTAATGGACAAATTGCGTCGAATGACAAAATGGGGGTGTGCAATAAAAATTTCACACAGAGGGCAAGTAATATTTGAGCTGTGTACAGCAGTTGGAACAAATTAATCTTACTTTCCCACGCTGCGGATTTGCCCCACAGAACCAGCAGAGCCTGAGAATAAAATGTTAAACTCAATTTCCTGTTATAATTTAACAACTGGGGAAAAAAAAAAAAAAGAAAATTGTAACTTCCTCAACTGGACTGAGCACATTTTTATTGAGTCAGGGATGTATTTGCTTAAACAACAAAACACCCTCCTCTCTCCTTCTCTCCCTAGTTTATTATTGCCTAGAACAAGAGCAGGATTAACCAGAGAGATAAAAAAGGAGGAGGAAGGCTGTTGGTATCTCGGTATTTCTAGAGCAGTTTTTACCCTTTAAGGGAGCAGACGCTGCATGGAGCCAGACGATCACAAAGTGAAAATGAAGTGACTGCAGGTCCCTGATGGTCTTTGCTTCCCCCATCCTGTAATTTCCACAGCAGCTCACACTGAGGCAGGAACCTGCCTTGCCGTACCTGTCTGAGCAGCACAATACCACACTGAATTTTTTTTTTTTTTTTTTAAAGAAGAAAAACCTAAATATGACAGTTGTTTCCAGCCTTTGCTGCTTTAACGGGTTAGAAACAGGCCAACATCTGGGTGCTGGCAGTCAGCAGCGAATTTGCCCCCACTGGAGCAGAGCTGCAATTTTTACAGCTGCTCCGCACACACGCGGCTCTTTGAGCTTCCATCCCTCAATGCACCACGACGTCCCAGCAGGCCAGGGATGCCCATCACGTGCAGCTGAGATCCTGGCTACCAGGCACATTTCTCACGTGGCAAAGCAAGCCTTCTCACGGCTAAGTTCCCAGGACTGCTTCCCTGCTGGGCTGCATGTGGTTTAGGGGGGGGAAGGAAAAGCAATGCTGCACAGCACTGCCACAAGTCAGTGCCGGTACTTCTCCAGCGATGCGGGGAAGTGCCTGGGGGAGAGAAACAGCTCTGGGCTGAGCTGCTACACCTCGCAGGCAGGTGGGTGACAGGGCACTGGACTGCAGTGGAAATGCATTCGCCCTGCTGTTAGCAAATTTGTTGCCTTTGACCATGTTCATGTGGCACAGTCCTGCATTGAATGCAATGTGCTCTCCCACAGGCTCTTCTCTTCCATTTGCAATTGTTTCTCCTCCAACGTCCACTTTTATTTTTATTTTTTTCAATTTTACAGTACTCCCAGACAATGGTACAGACACAAGCTGAAGAACAAGTTCTCTGCACAATAGGCAGCCCACAACACTCAGCTCTCCCCCTTCATTAAGGTCCCACACAATCCTAATTCTCCATCATGTCTTTCAGCAAAGCAATAAAGAAGAGGCTGCTTCTCCTCTCTCTTCTAATTTGCAACATTTAAAACTTTAAGCTCATGTTTAAGTGTTCTTTACTTTTCATTGCTCATATTTCCACTTACATATTTAAAAGCTTTGTAACAACAAAAAAAGTGCTCCTTTTGGTGTCCGATCACTCCTTTCTCTGGTCTGATTACTGCAGTCGATAATTACTGCTGCAGTTGTCAGTTTTAAATATGCACATGTTTTTTTGCATGTTATTCTTTTCTGCCCCGTGTTCCTCCATCCTGCCCTCACGAGGAACTCACTGAGGCCCACCTCACCACGGCCACCTGCACAAGTCCCACAGAAGAACGAGACCTGCTGCTCAAACGCTCTGATTTTATTTCCTTCTTCCCGTAAATCACTGCAGCTGTGCATTTCTGCCCAGGAGGGTGAAGGCTTTGCACATTCTCCATTCCCTCTGCTAGCACCCGCTGGGAAGCTCACACTCCTACAACTCCCCCCCCGGGATTGCTGGTTTCAGATGCATACTGCCTGCTTTTGCCTGTGATGAGCAACAGCTCAGGTCTTGGTGGCTAGCCCATGTACTTGACTAGCCAGAGGATGTTCCAACTCAGGGAAGTCTTCAACAGGTCCAGGAGGACTGGATAAAACCAGCAGCTCTGAGCAGCAGCTGGACAAGCAGCTTGCTGGCCCCACTAGCTTTCTAAGATGAGCTACCCTCAGTATCTGGTACTTGCAGGGGCAGAAAGCTGCGGGGCTCAAGGATTTCAGATACCTTTGTCTGTAGGAAGCAGGTAAAACCATGAAACAAGTTTCAGCCCTTGCCTTCTGAAGATGAAAGTGAGAAGAAAGGCAGGAGGCCGGGAACACATGCTTCCTCCTCCTCCTGCAGAGACCAGCCTGTTCGGAAGGAAACGTCTACTGCTTATCTCCGCTGAAGAAAACAGACACAGCCCATGGTGGAAAAACACGTGCAAAAGCCGACGAGAACCCCGCCAGTGCAAACAGCGGCGTTGTATCAAACCTGCTCAGTACTCATGCCTTAGGACTTGGAAAGTCTTGATTTTTGTTGGAGCCGCGCTTTTATACCATGCGAGAATCTGGCTCAGGAGTGCAGCTCACGGTGCTCTCTTAGCAGTAAGTAATCCCAGCCACCAAAAATCAGGTCTGGACAGAGGTGGGAGGGCACACTCACAGCACTTCCAGGCTCTCCTTGAGGGAACTTCTTCCTTCTGAGCCACTGGCCACTTACTAACATTCCTAATCTTTTCTTTTTCCTTTTTAAAGGAAACCATAGTTCTCAAAAGAGCAACTTCACCAGGAAACAGGTCTTGAAAGATAAAAAGAAAAACAACAAAAAAAGCCCTAAAAAGCACATGTTTACTGTCAAAGTCTCTACAAAATGGTGAGATTTGACAATAAGGCTTTTGTTCTTATGATACATGCATCATGCAGCTTGACTTCTGCAGCCAAGAGATATTCAAAATACTTTCCACATACAATAGGTGTCAATTTGACTTTATTTAAGGAAAAACGGGGAAAAAACAGTAATTTCCATAATACACAGAAGACAAGTTAGATAGCACTGCAAAAAAAAGGCTGAGTGTTTTACTTGTCACCAGTCTGCTTTGCAGCTCTACGATTAGTAATTTTAATGCAGTTTGTCATTTTGTATTATTGTTTAGCATCTTTATAATCAGCAGAGTTTGGGGTTATAAATCACAAAAAGTGTACTACTACTATGAAAAACTAAAAAACCCACAAAAATCACTTTCAAATAAACCATAAATATGTGATGCACATTAGTGTAACAAAACCATTTTTGTAAACATTTTCTCCAACATAACATGTGCATAAGATAAAAAATAAAAACACTGCAGTCATACAAGTTAGGGTTACTTTGACTTAAAGATACAGAAAATTATTACTTATTAAAGCTTAAAACTAAATCTAGGAGCTTTTCTTTTCTTCTTTGCTTACAAAAGCACTGTTTGAAGAGTTCGATGTCTGTATATGTAGTGGTTTTGTAATACTGTTTTTACCTTGCCATGTTGCTGTCCTGGCACTTCTGTGGAGGCGAAGGCTGCCGCGTGAGCAGCCAGACCAAAGGAGTTTCCCCCCAGAAGCCTCCAAACTTCAACAGCACGTATCCGTGACCTGGGAATCCCTACAGTACTGGAGCATCTTCCTCTGGGAGAATAGCATCAGCTTTCAAGGACTAACTTGATTTTGGACCGCATAGCGCTGGAAGAATTAAATCACGCAGACTGACATTTGATCAAACCAGCTTCGGTAAGCTACACTACGGGGCCGCTGTGATTACACCCACGTCGCTTCTCCGAGTCCCCTTTTAGTTCATTATAGTACAAAAAAAGTTAATCGTTCTTCTGGCTGAGCATGCCAGGCATGAAAAGAACACATCCTTCACCTTCAACGCTATCCAAAAGTCATACAGTTAAAAAAAATATTTCTAGGTACTCCTCTGCCAGCAAATGTAAGGCTTTCTCGAGTTTTGATTCTTTTGGTGTGTGGGGTGTGCGAGCGTGTCTGTGTGTGTGTGTGTGTACATGCACTTGTGGTATGCATTTACCACTCACTCGTAAACTGTCTGTGATGTTCACAGGAGAGTCTTCAGCAGAAGCGCTGCTCGGGTTTGCAGGGTTTACAGCAGTCGGATTGGATACCACAAGAAGGGTCGGTCGAGTCTCAGCTCTGCACAGCTCGTGCTCTCGGCTGGCCACCAACCAGTCACTCGAACGGTCGAGTCTGACTGAAGAAGACGTGTTTAAAAAGCCCTACCTGTCACGCCGTGAGAGAAAGTTAAACGCAGCAGAAGACAAAGCCCGTGAAACACTGAGAGCCTGTTCACTGAATGAACAGCTTAAGGCAGCTGTCAACAAAGTACCCCACCAAAGGAATAATAATAATAATAAAAAACAAAAAAAGTAAAAACCGAACAAAAAAAATGGCTGAATCATGACACTGTGCATTATTACATCACCAACAGATTATTATACACTCAAGGTTTCTCAAGTAATGAACATGTAGCCATTAAACAAATTATTACTCTCAAGACATTTATTACAAATGTCAGAACTTATTCATAAAATAAAACTGACTTAAAAACAAAACAAAACAAAAAAAAAAGAAAGAAAAAAGCCAGAGCTGGGATCTTACATCTAAACACAGGTATACGCTGTTTTTTATGAATAAGCAGTATTAACTACATTCTTAAAAGAGTTTTAGTGCATTGCATTCTTAAAAAAGAAAAACATCACCGCCCCAAAACGTTTCCTACAACATTTAACAGTTTATAGAACTAGCCTAGTTATTTTACCTGCCTGTTACTAAGCCCACATGTTAGAAGAGTGAAACCTCCGGTTTTAGGCTAAATTCGGACTTCTAGTAAGGATGAAATTGGTTCCAAAAAATGCTTGCTTTCCAAATTTAGTAAGCAAATTACATTAATCAGTGTCTCACTGCCATAACGCTACCACTATTGCCCCAATGGACCACTCTCTCCTCCTGCTGAAACTTGCTACACGATAACAGTCAGAAACCTTTCGATCTGGTAGTTTTGGTATTAAGATTAAATTAGACATTAATGGTTTTCATCTAAAAACGTATAAACTAAACCACCTCTTTTATTTTATGCATTAAAAACAATGAGGTAGGCACAAAAAATAAACATATGTAGTTTGGATTTTCTTTCTTTTTTTTTCTTTTTTTTCTTTTTTTTTTTTTTTAGTTCTGCGAGTGCAGACTGTGGTAAAACTGTTGTTGCACTTCTAGGTTTAAACAAAAATTAAACCTTTAACTGAGGCAGTGCTAATACTGTGACATAACCAAGTTCTGGCCTAACACAGAATCATTATAGAAAATGAATTTTTTTCTTTATTTTTTGTTGTTGATTTTTTCTTTTTTTTTCCTTTTTTTTTTTTTTTTTATCATCTGCACATGTTTCAGGCAATACCTGGTACACAGAAAATGACTAAAAGTTATTGGCCAGGCCAAAATAAAACTGCAGAAACAAAAAAAAAAAAAAATCAAGAATTCCACCCCAACCCCTTCCCACCCTCCCTGTCCCCAAGAAGAAGTTATCCTAGTCACTGTCTTTCACATTTTATAAATATTAACTTCTTAAAACCTGCACCTTCCTCTTTCTCCACATATTGTCACATTACAAAAAAGAAATGTCAATTAAATACATTGTTAACATTACTAGATAGACTAGATCTGCCCTCTGTTTCAGCCAGTCTGACTCTCTACACCACTTCTCACCTTCTCTTGCCTGCCTCCTGTCCACTCAACAGCATGTTCATAAGTCTGTGTTTATTTTTCCTTTTTTTTCCCCCCCTCTGTATTCACACTAACAAACAGAGTCCTTCAAAGCCTAGGAATCCTGGAGCTGAAGGGAAAAAAAGACCTGTAGCTTTCTAGCATGATCCCAAACCTCAAAGACTTTGTAGCACCTGATGGCAATATCTTTACAGCACCAGCTGCCTTGCAGCCTCAGTTGAAAAACAAAAAGAAACCTAACACCAGTGATGCCTGCACACACATTTACACAGAGTGCTGCTGCATTAGTGCAGGTCTGTACTCCAGTTGAAAATAATTCCGAGTTATGAAGATCTCAGACTCTGGATGTCAGCAATCTCTCGCCACAGCCCACTGCTTCTACCAGCTCAGAAGAGAAGTCCTGCCAAGGGTCATGAAATAGACTTGACTGCTTCCACCTGACCGCACGGAGGCAAAGAAGACCTGCAAAGAAAAGAGAGAGGGAAATTCAACAGGTAGAGCAGCAGAGGCTTCAATTTGTCTTCACTGCTTGTGATATTTATGGTGCAATTACGGCTCTGTGCTGTTTATCATCCTGTCAAGAAACGGGGACCGTGGGTGGCTCATACCTTGTCATTGCGTTCACATAAGAACTTGAGTCTTTGTGCCCTTTTGTGCATGAACACACCATCCAAGTGTCCAGTTTCCACTGATCGTATTTCGATCGCTTTTTCTCCCCAGCCCATAATCTGATTGGACCGAATATACGCTTTGGAGAGAAAACACAACACGACATAGCCCATTAGAACAGGCAGAGGGAAACACGGAGACTGAAAAAGCAGAGGAATATATTTACACACTCTACTTAGAAATGACCTGCATGTACGTATTGGAAGTAAACACGCACACTCAGAGTGCTATTTTGGTCTTCAACATCTTCACATGCCCCCAAATCCTTTTTTTATTTAAATTATTTCCACGTGGGCTTTCGATGTCAGTAACATACTTCGTGCCTGAGCATTTATGACACAATGGAAGCTTTCCAACCTTCAATTAAATGGAAGGAACACTGAGTTTTACACAGACTTTTTTCTCCCAAGTTTGGCAAGGAGACAGGTTAATTAGGTGTTGACAAGGAGAAAACAGAACCCGAGGTTTAAATAGACTAAGCCTATCCAATCTGGAACATCCCCAGCATCAATTCGGTGTCTTAGAGGATTGTTTCCCTGACTTGAAGGAGTTTGGATAAACAAAGCAAAAAATCAAGCATTTTGCCTCAGAGTATCACTGGGGGAAACAGATTAGTATTAGAATGAGGAAAAGAATCTGTTCTTGATAGCAGTAAAAACTGAATAAAGGAGAAAGGCACCAGCATTATGAAAAAGTATATTCAACAAGCAATTTGATCGATAGTCTTAGGAATTCTGCCAAAACTAACATATGGGAACTTAGTGAAGAATAAGCTGTTGCCTCTGATTTATATGCACACTTAATAGAAAAATAAAAAGAATAACAATAGATCTTAGCATGGAAATTCTTATAAGATTTCATTTCATAATCCCTCCCTTTTTATGTTAATTTTTTCATATTAATTTTCATTTAAATTAAACCAAATGATCTACTACAGTATAAAGCACATCTATACCATCATACCTACCATTGTGCTGGATATTTATTTACTTTTACATATGTCGTGAGTGCTAAGTGAACCAAATAGTTTATTAAAATTGTCAGATGAGATGTTCAGATGATGCCAACTGCCTCCATGCTATTTACTTCACAGGCATTCCAGTTCCCAAAGCCTCTACGAATTGCCACTTCATATAACCTGCTTGCTTTCAGATCTAGTCAAGAGCTAATCACCAGCAGAGTGAATATGCACTGTATGAAACTTCTTTAAATTTCCTCCTCCGTTATTGTTCGTGTTACTCTAAGAGCTATCAGCAGTAACCTCCTAATACACGCATCCATTCCCAAACAAGCAAACCCAATGTGTTTGAACAAAAAACTAAGGTGTAATCACAGCCCATCCTATGCTCATCACTGCAATAAAGCGGCACAGATAGCAAGAGCACCTATATCAGCACTGTAATTACAGTATCATGCTAAGATAGATGAGCAAAGTGCAGGTAAATTAAAATAAACCCATCAAATCAGATATACAGACTGTTATCAACATAGAAGCACCCGTAATAATATCCTACCTGTCTGCCTCTTTACATACCTTTATACTAAAGGGTTTTCATAAATTTGCTTCTGTGCAGCAAAAGTTTTGTAGCAACTTACAAAGGCCCTGGTGTTTATTAAATTAGTTTTTTATTCCTGCACTCCACAAGTTTGTTTGGATTTTGTTCTAAAAAACTCAACACAAAATAGATCCATATGACCCCTCTGCACTTAGTACAGCTGTTTTCCAGCTGTATTACAGCATCGCTGCCTGTGAATCTGAAGTCAAACCCAATGCATTTTCCTTCTGCCCACATTCACGCTCCCTTATGGCACAATTGTATTTGATTCTCTCAGGGCACTTACCAACTGAAGTTGGCATTTCTCCCCACTGCAGAACCACATCCTTGGTGATCCTTCCATACGTGTTTACATAAACTCCTTCATCCTCATAGCAGACCAGTAGCTCCATTCCATCCGTATTCGGGAGAATTATGATTGCATGAGGTTGGATACTGCTCTGGATCTACAGAAATAGAGAAGTAAGGCAAAAGTCATTTTATGCTTGCCATGTTGGCCAACACCAGACCTGAGTGAGCAGCTCCCAGCCAAGGAGACATATGGACCCTGGGGACAGGACAGAAATTGAGGCACAAGCCCCTAAGATACATTCACTTGGACCCCTCCATCTGCTTTTCCACTGCCAGTGGCTGGCAGTGATCCACAGGGACCGACAGACACGTTGGTCAGCTGAGGAAAGGGAGAGAGGGAGAAACCAGAAGGAAAGAAGAAAATCCAGCCCAGGAACAGCTCTTACATGTGTTGGTAGATAAATGTCATAGACCGATCCCGAATCCACATCAACAGCATGGAAGCCAGCACAGGAGCCATAGATCACTTTTAGTCTCTGACCCTCTTCTACTGTTAAATCCACCAGCAATGGCTTATGTACCAATTCCCCAAATGACTGTAAGACAATAATCAGTGAGATTTACTTTACTGCTTAGAACCACAAGGGTTTTTATAAAAATATGCTCTTAATGCACATATTATAGGCCTATTCCTCCAGCATGTGTCTGGCCTCCATTCACCAGATAGTTGGGTTAGCGTCTTCCACAGACAAGGAGAGATTTACTTAGCACCCTGTTATATTTCAACCACATATTATATGCTATTTTCCCTGGGGTTTGATTTAGTTGGTCTGCTTCATTTTACTAGTAAGAATTGTTTTCCCCGAAGTTCAGGGCAATTTGACACTCCTGTAGCGTTTACTTCAACCTGCACAACCGGCATTAACTGATTGTCTGCAAGTCAGCCTGGTAATTACCCCAAGTCAGCTAACTTCATTCTTGCAGCATTCAAAATACAATAATGTAGAGCATCAGCTAATGATGCTCACATGAATAAGTTTCGACTCAGTTCACTTCTCTTGGCCTCATGGTTTATTTATAGAGAGGAAACAAAGCATTGGGCTATCATGTCATTTTGATCATTCGCTTATGCTTGGTTACAACTTAGGGTTCTAGGCATACACTGCCTCTCAGAGCCAAACCCCCAGGCCCCTTAACGAAAATATAATATGTTCATGGCAGATTTACCAAAGAGCTTGTAACACAGCCATGATAAAATGTCAGACCAGTTTTGTAAAAGGGGTAAGTGCAACTTGGTAGGTGAAAATCTTACATGTGACTGAAATATATTGTTACCTTAAAGGCCATAAATTTGTGGTATGGCTTTGGTGCCCATGCATAGACTTCCACAGAACTCTTCAATGCAATTACCAAGAATTTGATTCTTTCATATTTTACTGAAATTAAAACAAAACAAAAATCAATTCAGTAATCATACCAAAGTCACTTCAGTTACTTTAAGAAAGCAGAAAATGACAGTATTTCTCCCTACTTAAATACCTTTCAAGGTTTTCAGTAACACTGCATTTTAGAATTGCTAATTCTATGTAGCTGAGAATTTTGACACATTTATGCCACAAAAATCATTACTCTTGTCAATAACTGAACCCATCACCATGCTTTCAATTACCTAGTCAGTACACACATATTTACACTTTTCTTTCCACATTAGACAGTGCTTGCTCATCAGGAAATCAGTTTTCAGTCAGGGACAATTACAATAAAACAAGCCAATGGCTGTGGTAGAGTTTATTGGCAGTCACAATCACAGCGCTGCGGCAGTGGTATTTTGAGCTGAGGGAAAAATTCCCCAGAGAAAGGGAGGGAAAAGGAGGAACTGAAATGAAAAGCTAAGAAATAATAAATTAAGTCCATTTCAAAAACAAAAGGCAACTGTTGTTTTGTTGTTGGTTGTTTTTTTTAATTTGTTTATTGCCAAAAAGTTTTTGTTTCCAAAAACTTCACAGAAAAAGACTAAGTGGCTGCCAAAAACCTCTTCCTCAGCAGATGGTTTAAAGGAAACAGGTAGCTGACTGAATGTAAACAAGTTGTATCACCTGAACTTTCTCTAATTGACCTTAACCCTAATTCTCAAGTAAAACACAAGAGCACAAATCACTAACGACAATTCTGGTGACACATTTTACCTTCTGCCTAAAGAATGGAAAAGTTTTCAGAGGGGTTAAGGAGTCAGGAGTTTCTCTAGAACATTTCAGAAACAAAAGTCCAAAAGCAGATTCTCCCACAAAAGATGTAAAATTCAGTACTTAGCAATCTTTTTCTTTTTTTTTTTTTTCTTTTTTTGGCAGAGACAAATGCAGCAATCATTGCTTTTCAGCCACAAAATGTTACTAAGCAGTGTTAGTGCAAAGATGTGAAAAAAAAATCACAGAATTTATCAGAAATAATAATGTGTCATTACATAGCTGATCTGCAAATTCTCAGATATATCTCTGTTCCCACACTCAAACAGTTGACAAATTTATCCATCGAAAAAAGCTCTGTTTACTATCACTTTTTTCAGGACAGGACCCATAAAGTCTAGAAATGGCCATTCATGTAATGCTGCTGGATCTGTATTTCCAGCTGCCATCTGGGTTTGTGTTGGAAGATATTGTGAGGACTTTCAGAATGTTGAGGTTTCTTAACCTGTTTCTAGTGCTCTTTTTGGAGGAGAGAGGAAAAAAAAGGCATTATCTGTGTGACACCTAGAAAGCTCAAGAGATTTCTTCTCTCTCTTTACCTCAAGTTTTAGGGGAATATGATGATTTTCCAAAACAATGAGTAATTCCCTGCACCTCCACCTTCTGCCATTATTACCTCCCAACCAAAACTGATTTTGAAAAAGAGCAGGAGCGAAAAATCTCAGACTTGTGAGAACAACGCTTCTTTAATAAAAACTATTTTAATGCCTTTTAGGTATCTGACTATTGTACAAGTCTGTAGTTGTTCTCTGTTGGTAGGCAGTAGGGAGACAAAGCTGCTACTTGCTCCCTTTTACTCTGCAGGAAAGCAAGAATACTGAGCTATAAGTGCTAGAGGACTTGACACTTTTTCAGCAGACAAAAAAAAGCCTCTCAACCTCCACAGCTGTACTGACTGAAAAATAGAGCTTTTGTTCAGTCTTGTCTGGCTCGCAAGACTTCTTGGAATATTTTCTTGGGGAAGAAGGGGGTGTTGAATAAAACCACCTTATCTGTGAAAGGGAACCTTTGATAATCTTCGCTCTTTGCTCTGGGTGCTATCTGGGAATTCACCCAAATTTTAAGTTTCAAAAGAGCAATTTATCATTTAGAGGAGCCAAAAGTTGCCTGAAGCGACCAAGATCCATAAATACCACTTCAGCCTGACGTCTGAGACCCCTGTTGCATCAAAGAGACAAGGAAGCAGCCAGTGCCAGCTGCCTCGGTGGCAGCCACCAGACTGCAGGCGCAACTATTCGCAGGGCTCATCCTTCTTGGGAACTGAGGCACAGCTGTCAAAGAGGCCCCTCACCACCTGAAGAAGTCTACTGTACGTTTCTGGTTCAGAGGGAAGTTCAGTGCCAGGCTGCAACAAATCACTCTTCATCTGGAAGAGAATGCTCTTTGTTTCTCACACTTCCCTGCTGGAAAGCCTCCTTTCAATAGCTGTTAATGTATTGTTAACAGGCCACTTCATTATGCTGCTGACACCCTGGGGTGTGATCCCAGGGAAGTACATTATTAATTGTTTTTGGGGTCAAGCTCGAGGTTCAGCAGTCACTTCTGCGGTAGCTACTGATGACGCCCCACGAGCAGGTTTTTGCAAGAGCACATGTATGACAGAAGGAGACTGAGCTCAGTCCGACTGCTGCTGCTCTACATTGGCTGACACAGCTTGAAAGGAACTGAGCTGGCACTTAGGAAAAAAACAAATCAAATGCAGCATCCAGGGTCGATTAAGATTCATCGTGAAACTGAACCAGGAGAAAGAGCTCTTAGTTCGTATCCCCACCTGCAGGGCAGCAGGATCACTGCATATGGCAAACGCGACGTGTTTCACTAGTTTTGGTGAAAGTTTCCACATCTAAACCCATTTAAAAAACTTAAGGCCACTCAAAAGGTGCCTGCCTAGTGAAAACACACTTCATCCCTGTAACCCCATAACTGCATTGCAGAGGATCTGAGACAGCATTAGGAAAGTTCATGAGCTAAAGGGAATCAATGAATCATCTGGAAGTTAAACATATGCTTCTGTTCCCAGATGCCTCCCCAAAGCTCGTGCACTAGCTGGGCTTGCTTTTTCCTCCCACTCTTTTTCTTTTTTTTTCCTCTTTTTTCTTTTTTTTTTTTTTTCCCCTCCAGTCTTAAAAATCTACATTAAAAAGGAGATATTATTCACCCTGTTCCAGAATTTGATTTCAGCATGGTAAAATAACAGGGAAACCTGTTGGTAGAGAGAACGGCCGTTGGTTGACACGAGTCCCTCTGTCACCTCAAGGGTCTAACAAAGGTGCTGAAACATCACCAGCCCCCACTGTCCATGTCAGCCTTCTCCTGGAAGTTGCATCCACCATGGGAAGGAGACAGATGGGGGATCTGTGCTTGCTCCAGTTCACAGCCCAGCATCCCGTTGCAAACCTCTCCCATATTCAGTTTAACCCACAGTAACTTGCCATCTATTCTGACACTTCACCAGAAAAGTTCGTCCTTAGGGATAAAGAAGACAGCCAGCAACAAAAACAAATCTTAAACCCACAAGCTGCATGCACTGCAGTTCTCTTTCACAGCCAGCTTTTATCTCAACAATTTGATTACCTCATTTGCCACTTACCAACTTTATAGTGCACACAGCCTTCCAAGTCGCCCACCGTCGTCCAACCCTGTTTCTTTTCTACTTCGGGATCATTGTGAAGAATTTTATTTCTTAACCAGGACAAATAGTAAACTCGCAACTTGTTCTTCTTACCTAGCCACAGAGTGAGAAAGGTTAGTTTATCTCCCCAGGGAGATAAGTGCAAAGAAAACCCAAAAAACCAACCCTACCCGAAAAACAGAAAGCCCCACAGAACAAGCCAAAATAACAATGAAAGGGAAACTGCTGCAACCACAGAGATCTCTCCCAGTATTTATGTCCACAACAGCTTTACTCCAGACTCCACCCAAAAATGTGTTTTCCTGATAATCAATAACAGAGATGCAGGGTAACACCACATGAACTGAAAATGATAAACTCTTTGGCTGTCTGGATCTTAGGACAAAAGCAGCTTCTACGTGAAAAAGGTTATAATCCCACAACAAAAGCAACAGATTCCTGCACGGAGATGAAGAAAAAACCCCAAAACATAGCTGAGTAACAAGGGCTTTTTTTTTTTGCACAAAACTCTAGGAGAGCAGCAGGCTAGAATTTGAGGCTCACAATTACCAGAAGAGCCAGAAGAGTAGGACTGGTGTGAAAGGAGGAAGAAAAAGCAAAGAAGAGTGAGGTGATAGGGTTATACATTACAATTTTTTTGCCGTTAGTGACCAGGACATTTCCATCACTTACATCATCCTCTCCGATACAAACCGGTCAAGTTTTACTAAGATTGTTTACTATTTAATTGGTCAAAAACTATGCCAAAGAACAATTTCAGCATTTAACTGCTTTATACCAGTTCTGCTGTAAACAGAAATGAACAGTATCTGAAATTGCAGTGACAGAACTTCCCTTGGCTCACAAAAAATTCAACCCCTTGCTAAAAGCCAACGGCTGCCTTACAAACAGACTTGCCCTTCTGCTCCAGGGCTGCACACAGAAAACTGCAAGAGCTGTTTCTTCTTCCCAGATGAGAGATCTAGCTGCTCAGGCTGCTACGTCTTCAGCTGACATTACATCTCCCACCGTCTTTACAATACAACCCAGAGTCCAACTCGCAGTACGAAAACATCTCCTCAAATGCAGAGCAAGGTTCACAAGTGATTTTATCAGCGGTTCTTTAACAGCTAATGGCCAACGAACCATACAGTGAATTGGTAAGAAGGTGGCCCTAATGCAGACATGCAAAGCTTGTATCCTCCTTCCTCCATCTGCTTTGCTGTCCGAAGTCACTAGAGTCCCAGGGATGAGACTGGGAGGAAGGTAGAGAGAACTCTGCTCTAAGAGCCACTCCATAAGGCTCCATGACGTCTCTGTGCAAGGAAAGGACATCAGAAATGCTCACAGGGACCCCATTTGTCAGTGGAGTGGCTCCACGCCACCTCTTCAGCAGCCACTATGAGGATGCCCTGTGTCCGTGGACACTTGCTTCTCAGCCCCTGGAGCCGAGAGGAGACAGCTGACCGTACCACAGTCGATGCTGGGCTTACCTAGGGATGCAGTACCAGAAAGCCATCGCCTGGCAGGATGGGCCACCTGACAGCCACATCGAGCTACGGGGCAGTTCTCTTCAACTGTCTTTAACTTGATTTTGAAGTTTTAGCACAACGCCGACTGCTGCACCAGCTCATGGCTAGCTGAGCTATCTCATTTTGGAGCTGGGGATCAGGCGATACTGCTTACAGCAGGACACGAAGCCTGTGCACTGAGAGCATCCTGCTGTTCCTAGCTGGATCCACCCTGGGATGTGCAGCTGGTACCGAGCCCCTGCCCTGATGGCAGAGGACCCCTGACGGAGCCAGGCGCCTCAGGAAAAGCAGCTGTGAAGGCTGGGGCATCACAAGTCCCTGTCTACCAGGAGACAAATTCTCTCCCAGATATTTCCATCATTTTAGCTTCCCCAGTAACTTAGTAAACCTTAAGACTCAGACCAGACAGTGCACATGGGAACTTCCCAGCACGTGGCTATTTTCTCCCGGTTCACATGATGAGCACCAGGGTACTTCTCTCCAACGAGAAACATTAAAAAAAAAAAAAACACATAGAAAAATATCTCAAGTGTGTTCCTATTGTGTTTTAGTGTCTAGACCACAAGGAAAGTCACAAGACAGGAAATTCCTCTGCCTTTCAGCAGGCTGACATGAAAAAAGCACAAGCAGTTAGTTACATAAACATTGTTATGCATCTATTTCAACAAGCTATGCTGCTCTTCATATTCATATCGGGGAGGGGGGTTAGATCCTTCTGCTTTTAAATCTGCACTAGCTTAAGCAGCTCTCAAAAATCTGATTTTTTTTTCTTGTCTGTTATGGCCGTGAAATAGGAAAGAAAACTCTGCTCCAGCCTTTAAATTAGTCGATCAGGCAGTGACTTCTGTGAGAACTCCCAGCTCTGTTTCTCCCACAGACACCGTTTCAAATGCAAAGTCTCTTTTCCCATAAGGAGTTTTTGTTTGTATTGTCGTGTGGTTTTTAATTACCAAGCAGGCAGATTCCAACCAGTTCTTCTACTCCGTCTACCTTTCCTGCCTTCCTGAGTGCCACGATCAGCCGGTTGTGCTTAAAAACCCTCGGGGAGCCACAATGGAGCATGTTCTGTACGCACGTCGTTAATCTCTCTTCCAGCACCTTTATAACTCTCAGCACTGTATACTACCCTGAGCACCCAAAACTATGTTTTTGCCTCCCAACAGTATGAACTGTTTAGCTACTCGGCTTTGACCTGCAAAGTGTTCTTGTACCAGCTGTATCAGCTCAGTATCAAAAGCTTTGTGGTCAAGATTTTGAATTTCAGACATATATATAGTGGGAAAATTTGAGTTCAGGTTTTCAAACTCAGAAGAGTGTGTATTAAAAGCAAATTTTAGGTGACAATCCCCTCAGCATCCTAATGTACTGCAACTTCTTCTCACAGTGTGGTAACATCTTTCAAGTATCACTACCACGAGCACAACACTTCCCAAAAAAGCCAAGGGAACAAGGGAACATAAAGCTGCGAGAGCCGTGGTTGGGCAGAAATGCCTCTTTCCTGCCTTGTTCTTCTGTACTCTCCCATAAAATGCAGGACATGGGGACAGAGACAGAGGCATAAAATAGATCCAAAGATCGGCTGATTACTTAAGGGTTAATGTAGCGTGTCTCAACGGAGGAAGTAATAGTTTTGAAGGAAACAAAGAAGACGGATGTGTCAGGGTACTTGGATTGTGACTGAAACAAACATAAATTAACCTAGAACAATTACACATGAGATTTATTCACAGACACTTGTCTGTATAGGATATGCTTCAAACCAGCAGATCTTACACAAGTTGGGTTATAGAGTATTTCTGTTTATAAGGCATACTATAGAGTAAGCTCTATCAAATGATGCTTTCCAGTAGCTTATATTTTTAACAGTGTCAAGCATCAAAAGGACACGCAACAGGTTGGTTTTTTAAAAATGTTCCTTGATTCATCTTTTCTTTTTACGCATTTCATGGCATAACTGTAGCTGAGAAGTGAGCATGCAACAAGCCAAGACAGGTGCAGCTGTTCTAAACAGAAACAAAGCTCCATGACGATACCAGCACACGGCTCTTTGCACCTGTATCAGCATAATGCAGCTAATGCATTAAATTGTCTAGGTGTGTGTCCTTTTGTAAGAGAGGCGGGAGAACCAGAAAGCTCCTCCAGCAGAGTCAGATGGCTTCTGGAGCCTCAACAAAATTTTGAATGGCTTTAATGAACAACACAGGGGCCACTGTACGAAACCTCATTTAACATTCCCTCTCTCGCATGCACAACAGAGCAAAGACTGACTTCCCAAACAAACCAAACCAAAAGGAAACGTAAATGGCTCAACGCCACCTGTGAAGAAAGATTAACAGTGCACCACATCAAGTTGCTTAACAGCAGAATAACCTTATGCAATAACTCTCTGGAGCCAACGAGTCTGGAACCTCAAGCTTTATAAAACACATTTTCCATCAGCGCACACAAAACAAACACAACAATCACCACCGCCCTTCTTCTCCCATTGCTGAGTTGTCTGCTGCTGCATTCAGTGAGAGGCAAGGCCAAAAGCTGCACCAAGCTGCCTCCTCATGTCGTTGATTCCCATGTCACACACACACTGCAGTCGCCCTGCCACAGACACACACACACTCTTCATGTTATCCTTATTTCTCTACTTTGCAAGAGCATTTCTCTTCTACATATTTATACGCACAAGATGTCTTTAAACCCCAGTAACAAATCATGTTGTGGTTAGAAAGATGCCGGGCTGAAATAACTGCAGCAGAGGGTAAGAATGTAATTTTTACAAACTTCACAAAACATTCATACAGAGCTCCCAAACACTGAACAGAACCAGAAGTTTCCTCCAAACCTGTACAACATTTTAGAAGGAGGAAGGACAGGGGCAAGCATGCACAGGGTGTTGTGGGGAAAATGATTCACTCGCAGAAACTGTAGACTCAAGAGAGGTGAAATGATGGAAAACCCACTGACTTCAGTCAAGTCAGGACTTCCCCCTCAACACACAGGCTGCCAAGAAAAGCTTTTTGCTGTGCCATACCAGATGGAGGAAAAAATCATGTTGAATAGTTAACTTTACCAGAAATTGTCACCAAGACGTTCAGCCCTTCAAGTACATCCATTTGCTGGAATCTTCTTCGATTGATGAGCGGATAAACCTTCCCCTGACCACTTCTGTCTAGCAGCATCAGACCACTTTCAGTGCCCACTAACAAGTTCACTCCTACATGAAACACAAACAGAGATCCAAGTTAGTAGGCAGATTTTCCACGTACTCTGATGAAACGATGCTTTACATAGCAACTGTCTTGTTTCAAGCAAGCCTAACCACACCTAGAAGGCTCTCTACGTTACCTGCACTCAGTGACTGCTGACACCAAAATTGCAGTGCACAAGAGAGTAAGAGACTGGTAGACCATGAAGAACTTTCTGGAGCACCAGTTTCCAAACAAAAAGGTACGCAAACACTGGAGATGGGGGATGAGGCATGACATGGTTCCCAAGATTATATATTCTGAAGGATGTGTTAGCTGTTGATTAGGGGGTCTGTAACTGCAGGCTTTAGACAAGGGCATTGCAATAAAGCACTGGGAGGGGTTTGGTCCCCATTGGGAGGGCCGGACTGTGGTGGTTCAGCCGTTCTGTAAAAAGACACACACAGGGTTGGTCCTCAACTTCCCAACAGCCTTTTCCATCTGAATCGTAAAACTAGAGGAATTGTATTACTCCCATGTTTCCACAGATCTATCCTAAAGGTCAAGCGACTATAAACTAAAAAAAGTAAATAGATCGGTTTCTTTATAGAAAAAAGTCCACACATCCACTGGAAACCTGTTCAAGAGTACACAGAGTCTCAGTATTTAAAATCAATTGCATTCTTTTAGTATATATAAAAAATATATTAAAAGGTTTAAAAAATCATCATTTACATCAAATACATTATCGCTCTAAAATTTCATAACCATTTGTAATAATTATTACAGTGTTTCAGTCCCAGACCCCACAAACTGTGCAGAGACAGGTAAAATACAGTACAGGGAAACAAGCGGTTTGATTTCCATTAGATTTCTGTGTTGCAATCCCGATGTAAAACTTGTTATCCTTAAGCGTGATAAAGTAATGAAACAATAAAGCGAAGCTCATGCGAGGTAATCATAATTACATTGCTTAGTGCCTTAATCCCTAGGCAGACAATTAATCCCTAGATATAGCTAGATTGGTGCTGAAGGTCATGTACAAACTGGTTATATAGTGAACTCTTTCTAACGCAGGATGTGTCCCAGGACGCAGGAGGCTGCATCTCAGTACCTACAGCAGTGGCATGCCTTCTCAAAGCATTCAGAAACAGCACTGCTCACCAAGGCTGCCCGCCTCCAAGGCGCGAGGCACGCTACCTAAACACCACCCTCGCTACCACGCATGGGGGGGGGTTGCAAAAGGGAGGGCACGTTCACCCTAACCCAACGGGCACCAAGCCTCTGCTCAAACTTACTGCTCTGCTGTTTCTCTGCCTCATAAAAGGGAGGAGAGCCCATGGACACTGGCAGCACGGAGCTTGTCTTGGGAGATCTCGTCTCGTCTTGGTCGGCCACCCTACATGCTCTCCTTTAGCTGCTGATGCCCCCCTCCTGCCTCTGCATCCCCCACACGGGTCTGCACCTGCTGTCTCCCACCCCAAAGCCTCGGGTGCATTTCACACTGCCCATCTCCCAAACTGGGACACGTCCTTAAACTGGGAAGTGGAGGAAGGGAGAGCAAGGCACAGGGTGCAGCAGCACCAAACTGGCCGAGGAAACACCCAGCACTCGATCTCATTCCTGCACCTCCAGGACAGAGCGACTAAAGCTGTAAATGATTCAGCTTTGATACATATTTTTGCCTTTTTTCAGTGTGGTTTACAGTTCAAACAAAGCCAAATGCACACTGCTCCCTCAGTCTCTTCCCCTCTTCGTGCATCAGGGCTCAAGCGCTTCTGCCTCCAACCTCACCCTCCTCTGCTGCCTTTGCATCGCCCTTGTTTCTGCTCCGAGCTGATCTCTGCGCCCCGTCCCTAACCCCTTCCCTCAGCTATGTGCATTTCAGGATGAAACTAATGAGGTACCAACACTGGTGGCAAGCTGTGCCTGGATTTTAAAATGTAGACATTGTCTTTATTCACAGCCAGCCAAGCTCTTCTACCTCCACCCTACAATTAAGCCGTTCTAATTTTTCTAACAAATGGAAATGCTTCCTGAAAAAACATAGGCTCTCTGTAGAGGCTGAGTGTAAAAAAATTGTGATACTGCATCCATGTCATTAGCATCAACCTCCTCCGCTCAATGCTAGAAAAAACAGCATCACAGGCCTAACACAACCAGCAACCTACCAGATACTAGGGCATTACCACTGGTAAAGCCAAAGGAAAACAAAGCAAAGCAAGCCCCCTCTTTGCTGCTAAGAACCATCACTATGAAATGCCTTCATTTGCTTAAGGGAAAAGGAAGCTAGACCTTATCAAGAAATAAGCATGTGCACCAAGCTTATACCACCATCAGTTTAGCCCTAAATGTTCAACAAGTGCTTTGTTACAGCTATAAAACACCTCTAGGATTTTACACCTACATTTTAAATCAATGAAACAGTCAGATACATAGATCAAAGAAATGTAAAGCCATTAACACAAATTGCTATTGGCAAAACAAGGCAGATCAGAGGAACTATGAGTCATCTTTACCGATCCCATACAACTTCTCTCTGCCTTCACCCTCTCAGACTCTGGAAGTTTACACCTGCACAAGTCTCCTCATTTTACCAGGGAATTATTCACATGAATACATGCAGAAATAGCACAGGGGTAAAAATTCTTACCAGTAAGCTTTGGAAAAAAAGAAAAATGCAGATAGGAAGATGATAAAGTGTCAGAAGAGCTATCTAACTGAAATGGCTTTGCAGGCAAGAAGGCTAGGTCAACAGTGCTGTTCCAAGAAACAAGAAATGCTGGGAATAAGCTCAAAAGATAACTAAAGCCTTGCAAAGAGCTGTGAAAATGTGAACAAGAGAAGTGCCCTGTCCTATCTGTACACACGTCACGTGCCTCAGGGGACTGGCCAAATCTCTTCTTCACAGTCTTTAAAGTCAGATGCCCTTACAATGTGTCCACTTTAAGAATACTATATAAACATCTACATGATATACACAAGCATCACCTCTTAACATCTAGATAATGAAAAAATTCAGGTGGCCCCATGGATCCTGGCCAGAGAAATTACACAGCAGAGAAAAGCTTTCAGCCTGGTGTTGCAGCAGCAATTCCAGATTGCAGCAGGCAACAAGCACTGTCCTATGTCTTTTACCAGTGTGGGATCCTGACTAATTGTCTGTCACTGGTGTAAGTTAGCTCTTGTGACAAGCAGGCCAAAAACATAGGGTCAGCTGACATCCCATACCCAGCTTCTCTGTGCACTAACCACCCTTAAAGAAAGGAAGGCAACTCTCACACTGGAAAGTGTCCCTCCTACCCTTCTATTTCCCTTCTTCCTTCCTACATAAACTGATGACTGAGGTGGAAAGTCATCTTACGAAACATATCTTCATCAAGTGCTGTGATAATACGTTAGCATCAAGAAAATGATTATTTTTCCAACAGAATACCCTATGTGCATCAGATGCACAACACGAATACCACCACAAGCTTCCAAAAGCTGCAGGAAATGTACTGGTCAGGGTTAGAGAGAGCTGAAAAGGTCATACCAGTAGGCTGAATAAAGTCTGAACTCTGTCTTTTGAAGAATATATACAGTAGTGAAAACTTATATCGAAGCAGAAGCAACATATTATAAAAACATAATAATCAGCTTTTGCAATGAGAAGAAGTGAACAAACACTGAATAAATTCAGAGAAACAGCTGTCTTCAGAGAGATGTTCTCGAAGACTGTAGGTCCTACTGGCGAGTCTGCACCTCAAGACTGAAGGAAGCAAGTGAGTAACGAGTTTTTCTTACCCCATAAGGCAGCGCACAGTATCTCGGAATTGAATCTCTTCTTGTATTTGCGAATCTCTGGGGTATCGCTCTGTGGTCGCGTATTTGTAGGATTCACATTGACAACTGATCCTTTCCGTGTTGGGTCTTGCCTTATTGCCTCTGATCTCATTGCTTCACTAGAAAATCCTACTGAAGAAAGAAAAGTAACGTGCATGTAATATCCCTCATGCGATAAGCTCTGGCCATATATTCCTTACACCAAACAACCCAAACCAGTAACTGAGAATATTGAGCAAGCCTTTTTTTTTTTTTTTTTGTAAGAAATGTAAATGGAAAAAGAAAAACTATGCAATCCATTGCAAATCAAACAAAAAGCATGATGGTAACATTCGTAGTACTTTAAAGAGCCACTGAAGTCACTGAACCCTTTTTCAATTGTCGTCTTCAGCTACTTTACTTACCCACAGAAGTCACAGTTGTCCCACTAGATGGAGAAATCTGTAGTAATCTGGGGTCTATAAAAGGTGTAAAGGAGGAGGAAGATTTGTGTTTCTGGAGTGTGTTACTAGCGGACTGAGTCTGCAATGTAAATTTCAACTTTATTAATATTAATGACAATAAAAAGCAAGGATAACAACAACCAACATTTTGAAGTCACTACAGAATTATGCTACATAGCCTCCCCAAGCTTGATTTACAGATACATAATGCACTGCAGGCACCACACCTGAACATATGCACACTGCACATGTTACAGTGAAATGCAATTAGCTACATCTCCATCCCTGTCACCTCAGCTGCCAGCGAAGATTTTTGAGTGGCCACTACAATCGGGCACAAAGCGAGGGAAAGTCTCTTTTTTCAAAATCTGCTTAAATGTATGCCTACTATCTCATCTGCAAGCTGTCCACTACATTCAACTTTTGTACTTATGAAGCATGTTCTAAAATGAGCTAGTTATGAAGTAAGTTAGGAAATTTGATCTCTTGGCTTGTGCAACAAAATCAGAACCATCTGCGATCAGGCATTCACTTCTGTGATGGTTTATGTTTTCACTGTCCACTACTGTTCATTCTCCCTATTTTGTTTAACCTGAGCCTCTTGCCAGAAAGCTGCAGCAGGTTCTTCCACCTTTATTTGACAAAGCAAAATATTAAACCTGTATCGAACAAAGGGGCTCATTAGTGTGGAAGGTGTAGCAAACGGTGATATGAAGCTGTGAATATGTAGTGGATAAAATCACTGGTGCTTGCTGAGTTATGTGGTCTAAACATGAAAAAAACATAAAGAAAGGAAGAAGACGAGTGAAACAATGAACTGTTAAAAGTGGAAATGGAACGACTTAAAAACCCTTGCCAGTTTAGTATTATAGTGACAACATTGCACGCTGAAGCAGAATGGGACAAGTAAAAAAAAAAATTGTATTATATGTATACAGGGTGTGCACGTGGGTGAGTTATACCAAGCAGTACTAGGTTTTTGCTCAGCTTTATGCAAATGTAGTTAGGCACTTCATCATCGTCAACTAATCTTCAACCTCTGATCTTTCTAAGCCTCTACTCTGCACAAAAAAATAGCGGTGGGTCCTTATGAGCACATCACTCCCCTGCACAGCTAAATACCAAGAGGCTCCTTCACCACCAGCCGCTGCCGCTGCCTCCACTTACCAGACTGAGTTAACTGAACCCCGCTTATTTATTGCTTAGATCAAAGTAAGGAGCAAGCCTATCCGTGGATCAATCAACTGATCTCTCTAACCCACAAAAGCGTGCTTTTACAAAGATCAAAGGCGAACGAAGCATAGCTGAAAATGAAATATTATGCTAACTGAATTTCCAGGAGGAAACCCTCCCGCCCACCCTCCTGTTCGAGGCATTTTTCATCCCGTGGTAAAAACGTGCATTGCCAAGAGCCCACCCAGCTCACCGCAATCTATTCTTCTCAACCCAGCGCTTGCATACCTACATGGCAGGATGACTCTAGCCCGAGAAGCAGACGCTTCTTTCCACAAAGCTTCCCTCCCCATGTACCACTCGTTTTGGGTACAGACAGAGGCTCTCCCTGAATACCAGGCTGGTGACCCGGTGGGAGTGGAGCAAGCACGCTGGGTTCCCAGTTCACTGCTGAAGGTAGCAAGGGGGGGATGAGGCCCTTCGTTCACACATGTGCATCCCCTCTTTACGTGTGTGAAGGACTGGGCTTGCCCACCTTGGTGACTAAGGGCAGGCACCGTTCCTGGCAGTGCCCTGGGACTGGCCCAGGACAGCAGGAGGGAGCTTCCCCAGTGGCAAAGCCTTGCTTCTCCAACAGACACGAGCAGCGTCAGTGGAGAGCAGTCGTATTTACACAGCTGCGTTTCAGAGCACAAACATTTTTCCCCACTCGTTATTCCAGAACAGTAATACCCAAGGATTTTAAAACCCTCCCGGGCAACACCTGATATGTTCACCCAAGCCCATGTGGCAAGTTTTTAAAGAGCAAAATCCCTCTGTGGCAGCTTCCTCTCCCAGAGGGTGAGTTTCCACAAGCAGCTCCTTATACGTGCACAGTTACTAGCCCAGCCTCTACTGACAAAGCCAAAATTAACCACTAATTTTTAAGAGGCACACTGCTTGCAATTAGCCTGCTCCCAGAATAAAACAGAATTAAAAAAATAACGAGCATTGGCTAGAAAATACAGCAGTCAAGTTTAGTTTAAAACAAATGCCATGCAATTAATGACTCACTAAGAGGAAGCAAAAATAGTAAACTGGCAAGTTTGGCATGGGACTGCTCTAGAGTTAAGGGCTTTTTACACAGAACTGAAATGTGTTATTTTGGGGTGGGAACAAAGGTGACAGAAAAAAAAAGCAGGGGAGATTGGCTGGAGTTCCTTTGCAAACTAGCTACTAGGCAATGCTGCTATAACCCTACGAAAGCAGCCAGCTGTGGTGTAAGACATACCTCATTAGTAGTTAGCTTGTCCTGGGGTGTCTGTGGGGACATGGTGGGTGTCGGCTGGCTGGAGGATGGGGAGGAGGAGGTGGAGGAAGTGGAGGAGGAATGGCTTTGCTGTAAGAGATCTGGCAAGAGGTGAATGCGACCGGCAAAGCCATTGCTCTCATGATGGCTGGCACGCTTTTTGTCAACTGTACTCTGTAGAAAAAACAGGCACACTTGTCTTGCTCAAGTGCTGCTTAAAGGCCTATATCCCTAACAACCTCTCTCCTTCTCTCCCTCGCTCTCTTCCTACCTTTCTACATTTAGTTTTTAAGTAAACTGATAATCCATGCCTTGATGCCTGGATTGAAAGGGAAAGTGGGCAGAGCTACTAGAATTCTGCAAATTTCCACCCTTTCTGGCAGGCAAAAGCTTAGCTCATATGGTGGACTTGCACAGCCAGTTCCAGTAACGAACACAAGAGCAACTGTGCCGGTAAGTCTTCCACCACAACGCAGACAAGCACACTTTTGGAGGTGGGGGAGGATTTCTGCCCTATTGTTTTGTTTAAAACTAACTTAAATCCTACAGAGATATGAGCATTGACTGTCTGGTGAATGCCTTCAGCTAACTATTTAAAACAATAAGCATGAAATCTTAATTTTTCAAACCAGAGGGCTCAATTAAGAAATTGGCATTCAGTTGTGAAATTCAGAAAATGTGATTACCAAGGAAACTCCTATAAGCTAACATGCTCATTACATGAGCTCATTTAAAAGCAGGGAATCATTATCTTTCACAGGCAGAAGAATGCAGTATTTTCAGAATTAAAGGCAACAACATAGCACTCTAGCTCTGTCCACATTCTCTGCCTTGCCACCTGTTTTGCTTCTCCACTCCCCCACGCTAACCGTGACATGAATTTGTGTGTGTGTGTGTATGTGTGTGAGACAGAGAGAGCATGATCTGGGTGGTCTGTACGCCCTCAGCTACAGGTTTGGAAGAATTTTTTTAAAAACCCTAAACGCTTCCCCCCAGACTCCCTCCCAGCCCCACTCCTGAGAGCCACACTTTGTTCTACAGTAGAACTAAACTAAACTTCCTTGCTCCAGGTACCTGCTTCACACACCTGTAGCTTTTCTACCATTCTCTCCCACAGACTGTGAGGTATTCTGCATGGTGCTGCCATGGGTGTCACTGGAAAGCATGCAAAACAGTAGCAAGGGGTGAAGGGCTACTCTCCTCTTTGCATGCATCAAACATCTTGCTCATCTGAAATTCACTACAGCTGTGTCTTGATAATACAAACAACGAATATAATGTAGAAACAGCATGGGTGAATGAGCGAGTGGGTTAATGAGCACAGAAAAGGTGCAACACTGCGCAGGGAAGGAAAAGCAATACCTGTCGGACAATTAAGGTCCCCTCCTTAGAAGGAGTCAAGGCAGGTTCGCTCTCCACATCGTCGTGGACGATCATGGTTTTCACTGACTCTGTTTCACCATTGCTCAAGTTCAGTGTTGACCTATTTGCCAGACAAGAAATATCCAGGATGAGATAAAAGCATGTGTGTCATAATGAAATTTCACTGCTCTATACCAAGGCACAGTCAAAATTATTTTAAGATCATGACCAGAGTGGAATATTTACATAACCTGCCTGCATAAGCTTCTCTGTCAATTAAAAAAAAAAAAAAAATTCATTAAACACTGTTTCTTGTTTTATTACAAATCTAAAGGAGAAGAGGGAAAGGAGGAGCTGAGAAACTGATTTCCCATTTGCAGAAATGACTTAAAGAGACATATCTGCTAAACCAGCTCCTAAACACTCAGCTTGAGTTTGAAAAGACTACCTTCAGTATTTGAAAATGTAAGCATACAAGGCTGCTATGCCTTGCTCATAGATTGTTGTGAACTAATATTGTGAACTAACATATAAGCCAAAATGCCCAACGTCCATTTCCTTCAGCTCCCTACAAGTACCAAAAGAAGCAAACCACAGAACTAACACTGCTCGGACATCGTCTGGTCCAGAAGTAGATTCATCAGCTCCTTCTTGTTCCATATCATCATCTTCCTCATCCGTTGTCCCTGACTCCTCACTTGAGGACGAATAATCCGTCACTTTATGTGGAGGCCGCACATCCTCTACTGCTCGCAATTCCTTTGCCAATGCAGTTAAATCCTGATGGGAGAGGGAGGAAAAAAATGAGGTTGCAGTCAGAGAAGAGTTTGCAAGACAGCCCCACTGGATTAGTGCCCAAGGTTGCTCACTTGTCCACTGCTGTGTTTCCATAGCCCCAGCAGCTTTGTTTCCTTTGATTTATTCATTTCTGACAGTTACCAAAGCTTTCGGATAAACTAAAGCACCTAGAGAGTCAACCTAAGAAGGCCATGCAATAATATAAAAAAATGCATATAATCTGAGTCCAAACTATTCTGACTAGGACTTCAGTTTATCCCACTATACCATAAAGGTACGAAAGACGTAAATAAGCACCCAGACCCACTTTGACAGAGTGGTTGACTGTTGCAGTTCATTTTTCTTAACTTTGCAGGTTAATAGCATCCACCACAAGAAACTCTGGGCAGCAAGATAGCTAAAGAGTCTAAGAGTTATTGAGCTGCCCGAGGTGCAGCATATTTGGACAGTTGCAGACAGATGATCACCTTGAAACCTTTTGATCCATTTCCAGTTTCATGGATATGCTCTAAGGAGTTCACCCGAGAGGGCAGATTCATTAGCCCTGGCTCAGTCACACACAACTGTCAAACAATACAGCCACAAGCTGCTTTTCTGTCTGCAGCTTGGAGCGTGGGTAAAACAGGTTTGCAGTCACTGCAAGCTGCTCTCAATTGTATAGCAATGATTTATTTCGCTGAATACAGTTTAGAGCAAGTACTTCACACATTATACTAGTAGAAGTGAAGGAAGGGACCGACTTCCATGTTTCTTTAAAATAGCAGCTCTGAGGGATTTGGCTGCTAGTGCATTATCATGATAGCAAGAGAAAAAAGTTATAAGGAAAATTGGAAGTACTGCAAAATCCTACGGTGATCCCCTGCATACTAGGAACTGTAATCAACTGCAACAACAACCAGATTAGGGAAACATCAGAAATGTTTCAGAGGAAATAACATTTTAAAGTCTTACCACTTCTCCCTGCACCATTCAGCACAGCATTGATACATTCAGGTCAAATGCATTATCATTGGTCCAGCCACAGCAAGGAAGCACAGGATTGAAAGAAAGAGAAAGGGAAAGGTTAGGAAGAAAGCAGACGAGAGAGTGGAAATCAATTCCCAAGGCAAAGCAAATCTTAATCTTTAAGGTACTGCGATGTGTAAAAGCAACTGCATCACCAAGAATGTACCCAAAGGTACAAACTGCAGCTCAAGCTGAAGTTCACCCCTGATGACACCACGAATGAAAGCTCACACTGCATTTTGTGAGCCTACCTGAACACGTGGGGGGACAGGGGAAAGCAGCTGCAACTTACAGCAGGCTTGATAGGTCTGAAGACTTCTTTTTTCTCTTCAGGCTTTTTAGGTGCACTTTCATGACGCTGTGATGGCGAACCCTCTGACTTGGATGATGCTGCATGCGCCAAGACCCCAAAAGGAAAACAAAACAAAACAGGGATTCACCAGGAAGGTAAAATACATTTTCTTATTCCGCTTTGGTGTGGGGAACAGAGGTGAGAAGGCTACCAAGGCAGTGCTTGAGAGCAAGACATCAGTTTCACTGGTTCATTATTACATTTTACCCAAAAGACTATGCAAAAAATTGTTGCTAAGCTGTGATCTCTACAGGTGCAGCTGACCCCTGACTGAAGCCAAACCTAACTGTCACACAACCGTAAATCAAAGTGGTTGCAAATACTGTCTCATTTGCACAAGGGATTGGGTCTGCAAGTGATTGAAACTGCCTAATTTGACTGAAGCCACAAGGTGAAAAGCCTGTATTGGCATTCAATGTGCCCCATCTGAGACCTATCCTTAGCAGACTGCACCCCTTCAAAAACCACCAAGGTGACAGACAACGAGCATCAAAAGGTGTAGCAGTGACTCAGCATGAATCAGAGGACAAGGAAACACATTTTCTTGATGACTTCTGCAGGATCCATCTTTCCCAAACAGGCATGCATAGCAAAGAGGGGTATTGGAAGCTAACCAACCCTCAATACTGCATGCACAAAGGTCTTTCCCAGTGAGGGTTACCATCCTCCATTAGTGAGTGTTGCACAGTCAGTAAGTTTAAAACCCGATGTTATGGTGGGTGGGGAAGGACTTACACCTCATCCGGAACCGCTCTCCAGACCCACTCTGAGAGCCGGGGTGAGAGCCAGGCTGTGAGCCAGAGTTGCTTGAACCTGAAGAGCTGCCACTGCCCGGTCTTGGTACGAGCTTCTCCACCCTTTCCCACAGCAGACGAGGCTCTATATTGCTGTAACAGGGGAGGGAGGAAAGCCTTTGTTACTCACTTTGGTTTCAGATTCCTGTTTCTAAACTCAAATTTCGTTCTTCCTCAGTGTTTTGCTAATAATCAATCTGAAAGAAAACTTAACACTGAGTTGAGGGCATCAATGATACATCACAACCCAAGCAGTGGCTCCCTTTGAAACACTTATTACCTTATTTAGGATGGTAAAAAAAAAAAAAAAAGTTTAGGTGGGTTTAAGCTATTCATTTTATTAGGAATTGGCTACCTGCCATTCTTATGTATCTAACTCGAAGTGGACAGTTCTCTCAGGCTGGATGCAACAGGTCTAGAATTGGCTCAGAAGTGCCCAGGCCACCCAAGCACAAGCCAAAAAGGCAGCACAACTTATCCCTCTCAGAATGCTCTCACCCATGCCCAGCATGCCAAATCCAGGGTGACCTGCCCACGTGGCTTTGTTGAGCTTAGGAAACATCCCCTTTCACCCCCTTCCTGACCTCAGATGTTCTGCATCACAGCTCAGGGATTCTTCTGCCTCTCAAAGTCTGGTTCTGGCTGAGAGGCCGGAAAGTTTCTGAGACCTCTTCACTTTAGATCTTACAAACACTTCTGCTGCCAGTAATCCCCACAATAACCCAAGATGACCTGTTGCACTGAAGGCATGATGGTCACGAATGGCCACATTTTTTCAGTAATCTTAAGGATATTTTGAAATTATTGCAAAAGTTGTAGGACAAGCAACTCAAAGAAGGAGAGGCAAGAGGAAATTTAGCCAGTGTTTGTTGGCACACATAATACACCAGGGGAAATTAAGATTCAAGTTACGAAAAGGGGATCCAAATCCTTCTCCCTTCCACATCCAACAAACAATGCCAAAAGCTCTCTGAAAAACGCCCGTCTTCCCATGAGCCTCTTCCTTCCAACACAGGAAAGGCAAGGACATGTAGGCTTACAAACCTCGTGGAGTTTCTTTGACCTGCTTGGTTATTTTGCTGCCCACTGCCCTGCAGTGGAGAATCACGACGAGACAGGACTGGTGATCGGGACGTTGTTCTCACAGGTACCTTGGGAGAAAAAAGGCTGTGTTAAACTCATGAAGAAGAGAGAAAGAAGAGGAAGATTAAACCTCTCCTGCTACAGAATATATTCTTAAGATTTTAATACCGCTTATTCTATGTCCAAGTTAGCATCAAAAACCAAAAGCAATAAAGAAATACCCACAAACCCCAAAGCCTTAGTTGGGATGCTGTTCAGATTTTGAAGAGAACTCCAAGTTTAGTCTTAATATTAAGTAGTGTTTAATAGCTACCACACAAACACATACACACCTCACTACCCTCTGACTACTGAGACATTTGAAAAGAACACAGCATTTTGACTGAAGCAGGGGAGGCGCAAAGCAATTTGCTGAAACAGCATGAGAATTAGGAGAATAAGCTCAGGGGAACCAAACAAATGCCCAGGAATGGATCAGCAGAAGGCAAAGACTGGTGGGGGAGCAAGAATATACTCGGAAGAAGCAAATCCCAGCGGATGGAAGGCGTTTGGGAGGAGAGGAGGAGGAAATATTGAATGTTTCCTTTTTGTTCAGTTCCATCTCAATTTTTAGTACTTGTATGATTCATAGTTTGGGTTGCTAACAGATGAAGAAGAAAATTAACTCTGAGCAATAACCTCAGGGATATTTTAAATTCTTTCTGGAATATGGTAATGATTTGTTAACTTTGCATAATAAATTGTCTCTCTGAAATAGCTGCATTCTATAAATTGCCAATTTTATACAAAGCTTCAATATTGTACTGAAGGTTGATTATCATTAACCCGTTGACTTAACACCTGCATTGTGATCTGACTTCGGAAATACTGTTACTAACATTGGCACGAGGGCATGGTCTTCCCAGTGCCCAGACTATGACATGCTTTAAAAAAAATCATCATCATAAAGAAATAGCACACATCTGTCTTTCTACTCCTTACCCTTGGAGGCACCTCGTCACTGTCTGATCTAGCCCAAGCCTTTTGGGTGGGGTCGGGTACCTCCGACTTAGTGTCAGAACTCTGATTTAGCACTTCACTGCGTGAAGGTGGATATGGGTCCTGGGAACGAAGATGGTGATGAGCAAATTTGGGAGAAGGGTCACTGAAGGAATGGGATCGCGAGACAGGGGAAACATTGTTCTTGAGAGATGCCAGATGGGACCACTGTACCTTACAAGAAAACAAAACATAAAACATTCAATGCGCTCAGTATAACTGGCTGTCCAATTAACACAGAATAAAGGCAGCTGGGGCGGGCAGAGACAAATTGGTTATGGCATTAGGTAAGCGTGGGGTGGAATCAATGCATTTAAAAGCAAGGCAAGCGCCCAAGGAACGTAACAGACTGAAAATACAGCACATTTTTGTGAGATACGCTCTCCACATACACGTACACTAGTGCCCAGAAGAAAAGGGGACCTAATATCTGCACCATGAGCCTGCGTCCAAAGGCCACCCAAGACAGGAGTCGTCATCTGTTCCCCAGTCTTCCGTGGGCTTTGGCCAGGTCTCATGGCAGCACTGATGGGTTGGGGAATTTGAAGCAGATATCCAATTGAAGAAATGTGCAAAATTAAAGAATGCTATAAAGTGTGCAAACCAACAGGCATTTATGTTATCTAAGAAATTTGGAAACTAGATACAGTTCCAAACTTTTGGAGAACAGTTGTAACACAAAAGCCTTTATTCCTTTATAGTCATTGCAATATATATATATAAAACATAATATATATTGTATATTGTATATAGTATACATATGGACAATGCATATTATACATATACCATATATGTACCATATACTGTACATATATACATATTTATTCACAAACTAAACACACACGTACACACACACATATTCAATTACAGATACACTAAGAAGGCACAACTGTGACTCCAGAGCTAAAAATCCATTGGGGTTTCCTTTGAAATACATACTGACCCTTCAGCTACTACTCCTTTGTGCATAAACCCATGTTTCTAATTTAATTTCTGAAGCTAAGGAGGAGGAAGTGTCATAACTGAGGAACATACTGCTTTTGCACCTAGTAATTAATCAAGATTTCACTTTCAACCCCAGTTTCAGTAGGCTGGTTGTATTTGTTTTTATATGATTATTATTTCCTCAATTTTCATACACACAGCTGTTGAAGAGCCTGATTATTCTTAATATGAGTGGAAGATCAGACTTTAAAAGTAACTGGCACAGAGAGCATGAAGATGCAAGTCCAATATTTTGAAATAATCATAGAGGTTTGAATAAAAGCCAGGAATTAATGAGTAAGAGATGAAGTTCTGTCCTGATTTCTCCCACTCTCTTGTCTGCTGAAATTCTCCTGCTACCCAAAAGAGTTTCAGTGCCTAGTCACAATCACGGATGGGTTTAGTTTGCACTGTCATCAACAGTCTTACGTAGGAGAAGAAAATTCTGCATGGAAACAGAGGACCTTAATATAGAACTAGACTGTTTAATTTAGCATATCTCAATAGCTTAGAAAATATGGTTTATTTGTAATTTTTAAACTTTAAGTTATTTTTTTAGTTTGTGCTATAATTCCCATGAGGTACGATTACTGAGCTTTGGAAGCTTCCATTAGCAAACAACAGAATGACAGCAACCACGTTGCTCAGTGGTTTCAACCTCTTTTTCATTTTCCAGGGGTGGCACAGAACTCTATTTAGCAAGCATAAGCCTACTGACAACAAACTTGCTTTTCTTAGTCATGTTTCATGGATCTCTTTGAGGCAGTGATCATCGTATTAAAAATCATTCGTTTCGGTTAGCTTTTTTTTTCCCATTATCTTAGAAAACTAAGCCAGCTCACTGCTTTCCTGAACGTCCTCTTTGGCAGTAAATATTTTGCACAGATCAGATTCTGAACTGTAGAAATATACTGAAACTATGACCAGTATTTAGCCAACCATTCCACTGTTGCACAGATAATAAGATAATGCAACAGTAGTCATTAAAAAAAAAAGGAAAACAAACATACAAATCCATCAGTTTATCAATACAATAAACAAAACCATACAGAGATAATCTACTGAATAAGCTGTTTTGTGTAACAGTGCTACTCTTTACATAAGACTTCCTATGTGCCAAGATCTGCAAATCTGAAGGAAACATGTTGGGACTTCTGCACTTCCTTCAGGCTCACCGATATTTTCCTGGGCACTTACTTGGGGCTCCATTGGCCTCTGCAGGGCAGGCTGAGCAGGTTCTGAGTTTCCATTGGAAAAGGACTCTGATCTTGAAGGCACTGGTGGCTCCAACACTTTGCCCATCTGCTTTGACTGCGCTTCAGGGGAGCCCTGATTTGTTTTTCTAAATCTCTCCTCCACCTAAGACAAAATAAATGCAGGTTAAGTCTAGAATCAGGAAACCAATTACAGTAGAAATATGAAGGTGACCACCTCCCTTTCTTTACCATGGAGACCAAATATGTTCGAGGCTTGGCAGGATTTTTTTCCCCTACAGCTTTCACCAGCAATGTAAAACAGAATAAACTGTCCCAACATGGCCAGTATGCCATATGGGAATCCATACTAGGAAAGAGGTTACAGTGGGCAGTAAAATGTGAAGTGATATAATGAGAGACCATCAGGATACTTCCTTATGCCTAGACTAGTTACTACCCATCAATACATACAGATAACAAGACGGATATGTGAAAACAGAAACACCTTTACAATATACAAGTACATTTCCCTTACTGCAGTTACCCACCTTACTAAACTGAAGGGAAGTTATGTTATTTGATTATCTGCTTTCCTGTGCTTGTCTCTTTGGCAGTGCAAGAAGAAAGAGGGTACGCTTCTCTATCCAGTAATACTGGAGGCAGTTCAGCTTTAGATACAAAACTGTAGGACTGCTCATCCTCTCTCTTATCAGATAGTCCCAAAATGTCATCTAAGTGCTGCACTCTGACCTCAGACTGCAGAGAACAACCCCCACAACTTATTTCTGGTTCTCAGAGACATGTAGAAGCGACTGTACACTAACCTAGAGAGCTTTTCGAGAGGAAGACTAAATCAGAAAGTGCGAGTCCTCAAACAAACATCAAGCAAGGTCCCCACGCAGAAACGTCACCTCTTTCAAGTCCGTGGCATTGAGAACAAAGCGAGTGGTACGAAGGGAAAGAGACGGAGGGAGCCTACAGGCTGAAAGGAAATATCCTCCCATTTCCTAAAACAATCAATTGCTGGAATCGCAGCAGCATGCACCTTTCTGCCAGAAGAGTTGCTGCTGAGGAATGCTAAACTCCCAGCACTTTATCAGTGTCAAAGAAAGATCAAACCAGTAGCTGGGGCTGAGATTCGTTTGTTGAGATGCTGCTCATAAGATCTGCTTTGACCCTTGTGCCTGGAGCATGAAACCAGTATTGGGGTGATTTCCTAACTGTACCCTAGCAGCAATGGCATGATGAGACTATTTATATATCCATGCCGTAAGACAGAGGCAAGTCTCCAGGACTCCTTAGCGAGGCTGCTTTACAAACCTAACCTGCCTCTGCTTTCCAAACTTTGAGGACAGTACCAGACTGCCTATGGGAGCAACCAGACAAGCTTCTGCCAGGCCTACAGAAAATACACCGTGTCTTGGGGAAAACGACAAGAATGGAGTCAAGCATCTTCAGCATACAATCATTTTTACCCCCACGTCAGCCTCACAGAGCCATCCTTTAAAGTATAAAAATAGGCCAGACTCCTCTTGGTAGTCTCCTTCTTATGAATAGAACAAGGAAAAGCCCCAAGTCTTTTTGTCTGAAGGAACAAGCTTTCATGTCTCTAGTTGTAAATGATAGGAGGTTTCTTCCACAAAGCACACAAACTGTAACAGCCACATGTCCTTAAAAACAGGCAAGATGTGAGAAAGAGATAGTCAGTTACTCCCTTGATAGAAACAGTCCCTGTTCCAGTCATCTGACTGTCTGGACCAGAAAACAGTATTAAGTCTCATTTCTTGCTCTAAGCTTCCTTCTGTTTCCCAGAGCCACTCTTAGAAGTCATTTTCTTTATATCCTCATTGCAGCTGGAATGGGTAAAAAAAGAAAAAAAAAAAAAATCACAGTTTGCCAGAACAGGAAAGATAGCCTATGCTGGCTTAGCATTGTGATGGTCAGCATCAGTGGATGGAGACTTTCTCTAGACAGCAGTTTTTGTGAAAGCATGAGGCACAGAATACTCGCTCTAATTCACTATTCTATGTCCAAAAGTACATCAGAGTTAATGTCTGTTTTTTGATATTAACTGGTGTTGCTCCAACTGCCAGGCACAGAGATATTACAGCTATACTTCTGACTACTGACACAATTTTTTCTTTGCCTTCACTTCACTCTTTCTAACTTTCTAAGGTCTTTGAATCTTTAGGAGTTTATCTCCTTTTCAACTCTGAAAGGAAAATGAGAGAGGGATAACAGAGATGGTTCTGCACCCCTTCAAAGCCCACCCTCAGCCTGGAAAGGAGTTCTAGACTGGTACTGTGGTTTCACCAAGGCGGGCCAGGAATGCGCACCAGGACAGGAGTGGAGGACTGTTCCACACTTGCACCACAACATGCTGTACAAGTCTGAACTTCTTCCAGAAGAGAGACACATACCAGGTACTTCAGCCAAGAGGAACAGATGAGATAGCACAACGTGGTTTATGAAGAACCGGGACAATAGCATCTATGAGAAAATGAGTTTGTGCTCATCAAGTCCAAACAGCAGTACTTCAAAGGCAGTGAAGCACTACTGGACAAAGGTGGACTGAAAGCTATTTTATCAGGTTCAATAGCCCCAAGGATTTTTTTTGTTCTTGTTCCAAAACGTATTTACCTAGTTCCTACATGCTAGTGAGGAATGCCGTTAAGAGTTTTGACCAGCATTGCCCAGTCTAGTGGTTTGTGGGCAGTATGATGCTCAAGGGAAACACAAGAACAAGACTGCTGAAAAAGAGCCAAGTATGCATCAAAGGCAATTACTGGCTTAGCGATGTTAACCGTGGAGCAATGAAGTCAGGAGACCACTCACTGAGACAAACAGCACTCTGATGATTTCAGATTGACTTCCGAGTGCCCTAAGTCCAAGAAGGCAACACCACAGAGCTTCACGAAGGCGGGGATGTCATCTCAGCAGAGAATACTTAACACTTCAGAAATGAAATTCATGAAATTCATGTTTGTGCTCATGAGAAGCAAATTTCCAAGAGCATGGGCTAAAGCACCTACAGGTGGTGTGTGTAAGCATCCCACATAGGTTTGTGCTCTCCCAATTTCCAGGCCTCAGCCCCTGCCTGCGACACAGATTGACAACTGTACCAGTACTTCCTGTGAAAACATCCGATAAAGTGCAGATGAGATTGACCTCCTGACCTGATGCTTCCAATATCAGCTCCCCTTAGTCTGCAGCATTTCGCAACTTCTTTCCACTCTTTACACCTAAAAACTCTGACCTACAATAATAGCAGAAGTATTCAGAAGTACCCGGGTTTGGAAACTAGTGGCCAAAACTTAGGAATATCCTGCTCTTTAAGAGTGACATCCTGGTCTCCAACCATACTGTAGCAGAACCGTAGTCACCATGATGCCAAGAGGTAGGGACCAAGGAGCGAGTAGCATATTCCTGTCCATGTGCAGGACTTACCTCACGCGCTCTTTCAGCAGGCTCATAGTGGGGTTTTGGCTCAGGGGTATGATAGCTTTGTTTATTTCTTTCTTGCTGCTGCTGTTGCTGCTGCTGCTGTTGTTGCTGCTGCTGCTGCTGTTGCTGCCTCCTGTGATCGTGCTGCAGCGACAGGAGGTAGGCTTGCTCCTGCTGCAACTGGCGCTGGAGTCGCTCCGCCTGTCGATGCTCCTCCATCTCTCGCCATCTGTATTCCTTTGAGAGAACGCGTGAGTAATTCAAGACATGACATGGAATGTATGGTAGACATGTTCCTATCCATCCCGTTAAAAATGCACCTTTCTGGTTGCTGTTGCTTTTTTTTTTTGATTTATTTCATTGTTAAAGTGTAACCATGAGCTAAGTCGGACCAATATGGCACGTGTCTCACGTTGGGAAAGTTGAGAGTGTACTGCTAAGCCTCACATGATTGGAGAGTTATGTCAAAACTGGTTTTTATTAAAAGAAAAAAAACGAGTTATTTATACTAAATCCAGTGTAAGTTCATAAAACAATGATTTAAAACAACACTAGGCCATTGTATCCAGGGGTAGATTTACATATCATGTGTGCTTTTGATCTGCAACATAAGCACTCTAGTTCGTCACTGAATGCCAAGGTCTGTTCAGAAACTCGACCGCCAAACCAGAACTGTTCCACTTAACATAAAGCCTCCTCTTACTGCCCAGAAAGCAGTGTGACCTTACAGCACTTCTCATATGTGCCTGTCAGCCCACGACGCTAGCATAAATGGCCTTTTAATCAAGCTCCTTTGTTGTCATACTGTCAGTGCAGCTGTGCCTGACTGAGGGAAGCCTAGGACTGGCCGGATAAATGGATCCTATAGCTACTGAACAAAACAGATACAGTGCTTTACCAGTAACATGGCCTGCTCCTGGAGCAGCTGCTGCTGTAGAATTTCCAAGTGCCGCTGCTCCTCTTCTAGCTGTCGCCTGATATACTCCTGTCACATAGAAATTACCCAGCAATGAATTTATTCAAAAGGAATGCATCAGAACCCCCTGGGTGGCACACCACACGCTACTTCCCCAGTTCAGCTTTAACGAGAAACGCACTTCAGGATGGATTAGTGCCTGCAGAACAATTTAGGGAGCCCTGTCTACCGAGCATCGTATTTTGGCCCCTTCCGTTCCAAAATTTGGACTCCTGCAAATGTTGCCGGCACAGGCCAGAGCTCGTTTGTGTATTTTGGAAGGGATTTCAAGAAGCAGCAAAATGCACTCGAAGGTTTTGGAAGAGTTAAAACACAGCAAGTCTGACTCAACACAGCCAACACAAAGTCACATGCAAGTTGTATTAAACATTAGTTTGTTGCACTGGTGCGATGAACTGCTAGCAACAGCTAGGGCCAGGCTTAGTGTAGGTAGACCTGGTGCAAGCTTCCCCAAAAGGGGCTCTGCCAAGTGCAGCTCAGACCTGCCCTGCCATCTCCCCTGCCGCCCTCACCAGAAGCTTCTCCTGAGCAGACGCCGCCAGCCTTGCTGAATTATGCGATGAGTTATGGCACAAACAAACATCCACCAGGAAACGGGTATTAGACCAAACTCGCTTGCTCTTGCGATCTAGCCGTCTCTGACCCGCAGCCTCAGCAGGCCGAGACGTTTACCCACCGCTTCACCTGACCCCCCTACAACGACTCGAACCCTGAAGCACCAAACCCAAGCTGGTAACATCCTATCATGCAATTAATGGAGGTATGTAACACATGCATGCGCACACACGCAAGCACACACGCACGCACGCACACGTTTGCAGTGTATGCATCGAGAAAGTAATGGATCTGTGATACAGTGATGGGAGCTGTAGGAAGTCTTGCGACGGACTGATGATGTACACTGTATTGTCAGTACGCACACTGGCTGAGCCATGGTTTGGGTGACAACAATTCTAAGAAGGGACACGTCTTCTCTCAAAAGAAAAAATAAATTTGCAGTGGTTCAGTCTGACCACACCAATTAACCGTTTGTCATTATTGGCACTGTGCGTAATTAGCATTTCAACAGTTGAAAAAGCAGCTGGGGGAATACCCGGTGTCTGCCCAAAAGCAAATTGCTGTGCTGCAATTAGAGATTTTCCATATTTATTCCCACTGGTTAGTCTTCTCTCCTTTTGACTCAAAAATCTTTGACACGAATACACAATAAAATTCCCCAGTAACATGATCATCAATGATCACAAACAGCGTGACTTTACGTAAGAAAAATTAGGTATGTCAGGCCAAAACTAACACTCCTGAAGGTAATGGGAAATTTACAATGAGCCTCCAGGAGAGTAGTTTGGGCTCTTTATTTGGGATGAGGATTTTGCAGTACATGCAGTGTAATTATTACCCTGATTATGACCCCGATTAGAGTTTTTAAAGGATTTTTAAAACATGCAGATTTCATGCATAAATATAGAAGCTGAATTTCACATGGTTTCAAAGGTTTCTCACCTGTTCTTTCAATGTATTAAGGGCACACTGACAATTTAAGGTACATTTCCTGCCTGAATTGGCATACGTTATTATAGCTATTTTAAATACAGTAAGAGAGAGAGATCACATATTTAACTATATGAATTTTAGGAAGGAAAACTCTCTGCAGCTCAATGGTTCCACCTCAAATTCAGAATATTCAAAGTTTACGATGAGCTTCTGACCAATTCTGTGTGCCAGAAGTCGACACGCAACAGAGCAGCCTTTCTCTCAGAGGCCTCCTGAAGATGGGGCATGTCCTGCAAGAACCACTGACCCAGCAAGACAAGTCCAGAAACGATTTTCAGCCCCACTGAAGATTTTGCCAATTCTGCTGGTTTTTAGTCAAGCTCAGAGGCAAGAGCTGAATTTAGAATAAGTACCATAACAAGAGCTCTTTTTGAGGGAATACTGAGGCTGCCAGAATTTTCCAAAAAGCCCTACAAATCTATGTTAGTGCGTTTGCTGTCAGAGACAACAAAGATGAAAATGCCAGCATAAGGCTGTCTCTACACTGATTTAGTCTTACAATTTTTTTAAAAATAAGATTTGAACTTAGAAGAAACAAATCTATTACATATATATCTGTATCATGGACTCACCTGCTCCCTTTCTACCCTCCTCTTTTCCTCCTCTGCTCTTCTTCTCTCTTCCTCTTCCTTACGTCTCCTCTCCATTTCTTCCAGACGTCTTTTTTCTTCCTGTTCCCTCCGCCTTTGCTCACGCTCCTGTTGCCTCCGAGCTTCCCGTTCTCTTCTTTGTTGCTACAAAAAGGGAAAAGAAACCACAAAGTTTTACTTTTGTTGTTATCAAAGAAAGAGGTGGGGTTATTTTCAGCTGAGAAGAGAGGGATTCACCAGGACTGGCAAGCTCTGCAACTGAGTGACAAAACATTTTATGCAAGTGTTCCATCAGGAAACTAACTTGTACCTAGCACACAACTATCCCTAAAAACACCACTTACTCTCTTGGTTTTCTTCATACACTCACAAAATCGTGTACTATATTCCTGACAACCAAAGTGTGGAAGCTCATCTCTGCTCATCAAAACAAAGAGAGGCTTTGTGAAAATGAAACCTCGGTATTTGAGTAACTGTTGAATTCATGTATAAATCAGAGGGACAATTTTCATGACTTCAACGCCTTATCCACATGTCACCAGAAGGAAATTATTAGCCCCACTGAATCAGCTAAAACTCAAATGACAACCATCTGAGCTTTTGGTAAGCAGTTTCTCTGTTAAAGACCAGCCCATAGTCTGCAAAGAATTTGGTGGTGTTGGATCAACAATCAAGCTCAATTTAATGCACTGCCCAAAACTTTGCCCAACAGAGAATGGAAGGCTGACCAACAGCACCTCAGCCCCTCCCAGAACATCAAAAGCACCTACATGTAAAAGAGACAAATGAGCTGAGCTAAGCGTTTATGCTTACACAGATAAGCTTCCGCACATAACCCAAATGCAAACTGGTGCTCCTGTGTCTGCTGAAGTCTGAAAAGAATATGGAAAACAGCTCTAAAAAGTATGAACCAACTCATTTATGTCCAGATAGAACCATGTATAACGTTCAGAGAAGACATTTTAAATGCCTGTACAGTCGTGACCAACTCTTCCTGCACTTCTACAGAAGCATCCAGTTAGTCCACCTACCTTGAAATCCCAAGCAGCCTCTCACAACTACCTAAGTGTCAAAAGACCCAGCTGTCTCCCATTCAACCATCTCTCTACTTTTGCTTTCATTATAGATTTCTACAATATGCTGAAAATCACAGAAGACATTTAAACAACAACAACAAAAAATAATACTCAGATTTAATCCCAAATGAAAGAACACAATGAAAACCTACATTTGTTATTCCTTTTTTACATTTAGATTAATACAGTCACCAATTATTTTGCTGAAGCAAAGCTGCCATGGATTTGCAGATTTAAGGCACTCCAAATAGTCTTGCAAGAGCACTCAGATTAAGATTTTATTGGGGTTCATAAATCCATGGTTACTGGTGCGCATTTCAGAGGTGTGCTCACTGAATGAGCAAAGGCCAAACTTTGCTCCCTGTCATTGCATCACTTCATGGGATGAACTTGCTCTGCTCAGTACGACACCCCGCATGCCTATGAAGTAACTGAAAGTTCAACAGCTTTTTCTGTCTTCTGGAATCAACACTGATACAACTCACACAGGTTAGGAATTGGTAATACAGGGCTGCTTTACGACTTTCTTTAAATTTCTTTACAACTTTCTTTAACTTTCTCTAACTAGATGCTCTTTTGGATAATACACACTCTGCCTGAAGACCACTGTTCAAATATACTCTCTCTGTAACTGTGACACCTTCCTTCCTTGCCCATGAAGTCATCCTGGGTTCACTATCACCTCCCTATGCCACAAGACACAAGTTTTCTTTTCCCCCATGTTTCCTCTATCTTCTCAGAGAAAAAAAAAATAAAAAAGCTTCCTTGCTCTTACTTCTCTCCTAAGTAAACACATCTACCAGCCTTTTCTCTCTTGTTTAAGCACGCTGTCTTCAATGAACATTGATACAAAAATAGTAGAAGTGCTGCAAGGCAGCTAGGAACACAGCGTATTTCATGGGTTTCGCTGCTCCACCTCCTTCATTTCTGTAAGCTCTTTAAAAGGATTAAGCAGGCACTTTTATTTCTGAACATAAACAGCTGTGTCAAACAATTTCTATACTTAAGTCAATATATTCAGGTGCCTCTTGGCTAATCAAGTCTGACAGGCTCTTTGTTTAAGAAAACTAAGATGTGAAGTACAATAATTCTGTCACCCTGAGGATGCAAGAGACAACACACTGCTGACTGGTTAATATGCACATTTATCAGCTCAAACACTTCTTACACATATGAAGCCTGTCTGTCTAACAACATTGTGTTGACGTTGTCAAGTGGATGTACTGCAAATCTTGTGATGGCATCATTCTTGTTACAAGGAAGATGGGAAGAGTTTAGGTCTTTTGGATGAGACAAATTCATCGCTTCTTGAACCAAGGGAGAAGTAGTCAGCAATAAATATAAATAACTGAACTTAATAATATAAAAATAAATTACAAATTGACTAAGAGAGAGCTGATTTCCCATGGCATCATGAAAAAATATCAGTTGTTAAAAGACGAGATCTTTAAACAAACCTTGAATAAGACTGCTAGCTCAGCACCTGTAGTAGATATTTATTATCCAGCAAATGATAAAAAAAAGAAAGATTCTCTGCCACCAGTGTGTGGTTAAGTCAAATCTCCAAATCACAAACGTGCTATTGTCCAAATGCCAAAGTACACAGAGAGATGGGGTTTCTCTGCATCGCTTCCAGCTTCCCGTCAGAAACCCCTTCAGCCCCTTGCCAAGGGAGTGGAAGGCAAGGCACCTGGCACTGCATGAGCCCATGCAAACACCCTGCATGATCTGCTTATTCCCAGCCCGAGCTGCAGGAGAACAGTTCCACTTCCTTTGGACACTGCCTTGAAACCTGAGCATTGAATGACTGGTTGTTAACAAGGTGGAATTTACGTCTAACAAGCAAGGGAAAGGGAACATAGGGTGACAAGCATCTCTCAGGTCCTATTCTACCTTTTACAAAAGCGATGGCAAAGCTTGTTAGTTGCAAGCTGTCGTTGACCCAAGCTGGCTTCAGGAGCAGCCCGTTAGGTGACTTCCTACAATGTTTCTGTTAGCACAAGGTCACCTTCCTGACTGCCTCTAGCAACTCTTCCACAAAGATACACCAAAAGCCCTGGCCACTGCCTTTCTTTGGCTTGCTCAAAGGAGGGGAGAGGGACAGGGAAAACCACTAAAATTTTTTAGGCTGAGTTAAAAGCCAGTGTAAGTTCTGTTTATAGAGCCTGGACTTCCGACTTTAATATGTCCAGATGCTGTAATTCTTACGGCACAATACAAAAAAAGTCCTGGTGTAAAATACAAAAAAAGTTCTGCTGTAAAGCACTGTTCCTGTACATAACCAACAGACAGCAAATAGAGATCTGGATTCTCAGAAATTATGGATGCACATACAGATCTTCTTTAGTTGGACAGGGTATTACCAACTTACTTGTATGTGTCAGATGAAAAGCTTATTTTCAAAGAGGTAACTGTTACCCAGAAGGTGAGGGCAGGAACTCTCTGAAGAAATTTCAGAGATGCCAAAACAGAATTTTGACAGAAACCCACGCAAGCCTCAAATTTCTGCACTTCACAAAACATTACTATACCAACAAGGAAAAAAAAAATTAGAAAATATAGTGTAAATACTCTGCCTCCTTATCTGGCTTCAGGGTGCATTAAAGATGATCTCATAATGGTACCCTACACCTCCAAACTGGAAGACCATGCAGTAGAGCACGATTTACCAGGAGGGGGCAATGCAAGTACACATGCAGTTGGTATATACCAACAAATCCAGGACCCAGTTCACACAGTGAATTGCCTAAGATGAATATAGACCACCCTATTTTTATATTCATAGAATATTATTACTCTTCCTTATACTCAGTTGAAGGCTGATAAATACATGCATTTATGATTTCTTTCACAAAGAACTAGGTAGGCTGCTATCAGCTTAGGAAGAGGATTATTAAGACTGATAACGAGACTTTTATTTTGCCCACAGTAGAGATAAGTCAGGAGTAGAACTTCTTACTCAGAACCAGTCCAAACTGCAGGCTATTTAAATGAAGTAGATATGAATAATCTGCCCTTATGTAAAAGAAACAAACCCCGACAGAAATCACCTGCGGGTACACACACATTACCATCTTAGTTCAAATCAGGAATGCTCTTTTGAAGTGAATCATCCAATCATCTCCTCTTACCAGGTTTTGTTTCATATTTTAAAGAGGTTTCATAGTGCCAACCACTCCTTTTGGATGAAATTAAAAAGGCAGATGCACTCCAACCGCAAGCAGGCAGGCAGTCTAGACCTCGGCTAATCCAAAGCGACTCCTCCTGTCTTCAAACACACGTAGCGAAGTCTTTGGGTCCTCAGCACAACAATTACTGGGCTGTAAATCAAAATCTGTTTCTACTGGACTGTACTGCTTGCCAATGGAGCTATACCCTATCACCTCAAAAACATCCATCTTAGGTTCTCATAACCAGGGACAGAGACATCACTTAATCAGGTTACCCAAAACTGTAGAGGTCCACAAAGAATGGGATCCCACCACAGCTAATTCTGCATTTGTCAAACCAGACTCAGTTTTGCAAAGTAAAACTCAAATGTGTCTCCACATGCATCACACTGAGCAATGGTGTCTCCGTGTTGCTGAACAGAAACACAGACACCTGTTGGAACAGCCTAGAACAGCTCAGATCTCTTGTTTTAACCATCTAAGTACTCGTGTGTCATAGAGCTGATAGTTATGCAACGAATCCTTATGCTCATTTTTAAAGGAAGGTGGGGAGGAACAAGAGCAATCCCCGTTCCAAAATGCTTCAAGTAATTTCCTGCAGTTTGACCCTGTATAATTTCCACCTCCTAAGTCATACACAAATTATAAGGTCCCTGCAACAACAACTTCTAAAAGTCACCTCTATGCCTTTTAAAAAGAAATCTTTTCTCTTACACTGCTGAGAATTATATTTGGCAGATGTCCTAAGCACCGTTCCTGTTGCAGTCTTAGTCAAAACTGTCTAGGCTCTGGGCCAGCATTGTAAGAACAAGCCCTCAATTTTAATTTAGGAATGAGGGGGGGGGGGGACAAGCAACTTGTCCAAGGAGATTATCTAACGCATAAAATTCTTCCCAAAGAACGTCAAATAGGTATACCAGAATACACACTTACTGTATACAGGCAAAAATTAAGAGAAAGCAACGCTTGGTAAAAATATCAACAAACCGATGTAAACCCAGAGATTCAATGCCTGATGCTAATCTTAACTCACATTACCAAGCTTCTCATTGTTTACTAGCCTCATCAAAACAGTGGGTGAGTTAAGGACAGAGTGACAACATTTCAATATTTTGGCCTTCAATTGTGTCACAACACTGATGTTTATCTAAATACGTGTCTACCACCCTTCCCCCATCTTAAAGAGCTTGTTTTGGCCGTTGCTTTGTTAGGAATCACTGGGGACCACACATTTTTCCAACAGAAGATCCAACAAATTGAGTGTCGGTTTTTTTAAAGCTCACTGTGAACCTTCATTTAATTCACTTTAAGGACAATATTCACCAGCACCACCTGCAAAAGGAAACCTTTACAGCTCGTCATTCATATTTATGTTTCTAAGTGAACCAGGCAGAGGTTATAGACTCAATAAAAGATAATAGCTTCTCTCTTTCAAACTCTACATGGTTTGCTGTGTAACCTTATTCAGTAATACATCAACCTACATTACATGCTGTCTTGTGGTTGCTAAAGTTGGTAGTTCTGCCTTGTATTTTAAGAAGCAGCAGGACTGTTTTAAACATAGCTTTCAGATACCTGACTTTTCTTTCAATTGCTCATTAAATTGTGACTTCTGCAACATCTCAAAAAAACTTTCAACCCTGTGCAGCAAAGAGGGATATTGCTTAATTCCCATTACTAGCAGCAATATCTCCTTTATTTTAAAAGGAAACCACTAAAGTTAAATGACCTAGACAATTTAATTGTAATCCCCTTCCTCACTGAAGAAGTACCCCTGCAGAACCCTAGAGATTAAAGAGGCATTTAAAAGACCTTGTTGACTAAGCTAAAGTTTAGAGGATAAGTGATACCTCAACTTTTGCCCATCTTTGTTTGACATTATTAATAAAAAAAATATTTTCACATTGGCTCCTTGTTCTCTCTTCATAGCATCTTTTTATGATCTGCTCCCCCTGCAACATCGCTACGGAGCCAGAGTCTAAAAACAGCTGGATGAGCAATGATGTTTATCTTGGCAATCTCAGAAGGGTGGGGAAGAAACAGAGGAGAAATGGAGTTTATAAGCCTCCCCCGTGTCCCTCCTCCTGGTTCTATGTGTGGCTGAGTGTTTGCTACCAGTCCCTTCTTACAACATCACTAAATTCACTGGCACATTGAAAAGGAGGGATAAGGAGCATAGCGTGACCTGAAAAGCCATTTGGAATTTTCTATTATTTGTTATGTAAACACGTCACGTGAAATTTAAAGTCAGGATGCAAATCAACATTTGGTCCTGGTTGCGTCCTCGTTAAACATTACAAGGATTTGGAAAACCAAACTGGGTGTAGTTTTTCCACCATTGCTAAGTGAACAGTAGAAACAGCGACTCAAACAAGAGGTCATTTAAGGACGACTGGAATCTGACCCTGCACTTCCTGAGGAGCCAGACGATTGGTTTCACTGCAGCTTTCATACCCAGCTTTGGCTAAAGAACCGTTTTGAAAGTTCTGAAGCTCATAGTGAATATTCTACTATGTAGATATAAACATGCACAAGATCTTAGGAGGCAAAAAATAGGATAGAACAGTATTTTATATCTGCATTTTTCCTTTACTTTTCAGACTGTATACTGCACACCTACCATACCACAAAAGTGTGATTTAGTTATTAACAATTTTTGTACAATTATAATTTCAGCACCGATTTTAAATCATATTTATAATTCTGTGTGGCTTTTAGTCATCATGGTACTATGTGTAAGAGGAGTAATACATGAGAAAAAAGGTTTCTGCCTACCACGAATGAGTGTCAAACACAGATGTTTGAGAAAGCTTTAAAGTGAAATTCTAAGCATGTCATGTCCCCCCCAAAATCATCTTGAGGCGCTGCCCAGTTGAAAAAAAAAATCCATAAGGGAATAATTAATGTCTCATTCTCTACAGCTACCTAAAGCCTAGACATGTTGTCTCTTCTTTGGAATGGAGACCAAGGCCCAGCCTTCCCCCAGATACCTTCCAACAACTAGGCTCTGGCTTCTGTTGCCTCCATAGGAGCTGCTGGATATTCAGTGCTTCGGAAGACTGCTCATATTCAAGTAGCCAAACATGGATTTAAGTGTTTTGCTCTACATTTGCCAGTGGATTTGCACGTGTTGTTTTCCTTCCTGAGATGTGGTGGAGCTACAGGGAACTCTTTCTAAATGGGCGTGGGAATGGGAAACACAAGTGGAAAAGGGGTTCTTGGCGCCGAGCACCAGCCTCCCGTCTCTACCTCTTCCAGCCGTCTCCTTTGCTCCTTTTGCTGCTCGATGCGCTTCTGCCTCTCTGCCAGCAGCTGCCTCTTGTACTCCTCCTGCTCGCGGAGCTGCTGCTCCTGCAGCAGCTGCTGCCTCCGAAGGGCCTCGGACCGTTCCTTGTTTTCCTGCTGCAGCCTCAGGAAATCACGTCGGAGGGTTGATTCTCCAGGCACATTGACAATGGAACTGCAACAAAAGGAAGTTGAAGCCTCCCATACAATAAAGCCTGATGGGCCATTAAATACCTTTTCCAAAGCAGGGGAACATTAATAAAATATATCATGACGTTAAATTTTAATCTCATTTCTTTCAGAATGAAGACACTGGATGCACATGAAATACACACTTGCAGTGGAAGGCGTGAAATGAGGCCAAGCAAAATAAGGACCAACTCTGACATTTTGGAGCCCCTGACCAGTCACATTTGCCATAAATCTCCTTCCATTCAGAGCTCTCTGGCTCTAAGCCATATGAGAGGAGCTTTAAAACCTTTAGCAGTCGTACAAGAGGTATTCAAACCCTCCGGGTGGTTTGTGTGGCTTGTGCACACACTTAATAGAAGACAGAAATTTAGTGTGCTCCTGATTTATAGTTATGGGCTTTAGACTAACTTGGCATGAACTGCCCAGAGTCCTCCAAACAGCAGTTATTACCTTGGCTCTCCTTCTTGTTCAGGCACTTCCTCCTCTTCTTCCTCACTTCCACTATATTCATACTCCGTCTCATCTAACAGGAAAGAAACAACGGTCCAGGTAGTGCTTATCTTTAATTTGAGGACAGTGGGGACTTGCAGCAGCACCTTAATGAACCAGTTCCTGTCCCCTTCAGTGAGAAGATCCATCTCAGACCCTAGGATTCATTCTGCATACACAAAGCCCATCTTCCCACACATGTAAAGCGGCGCAGCGCTTTGCAGTGGATTTTCAGCACATTTCCTGAATGACACCAAGTTTTACATGTAAGACAAGACACCTGGAAAACCTTGGCACCACCTGAACAAAGAATACAGGCTGCCCAAGACGTTCGCTTCACAGGTCTTGTGATGTGTTATTTCCTGTGAGTCTGATTTATGGCATCATTCCAGGAATTAACTTACTACAAAACAAAAAAGGGAAAGGCATATATGCCAATATCCTCCTGACTACTGTTTAACACTCACACGGAAGAGGCATAGCCTAGATGAGAGTAAATTTAAATTCTCTGAAAATATGACACTTGCAACCAATATTTTCTCTATAGATGGAGAGAACAAACCCTAAAAGTCTGCTGATAGTCAACACGTGAATGAAAAAAGAACCTCTCAAGGGTATGGGTTGTTTGGAACTTTTCTAGGGGTGGGGATTTAAAAGAAAAAGCAGGACACAAATACCTATTTTTAATAAGCTGCAAGACTGGATTTTTAGAAGCTGCATACCTTTTTCTCCTCTCTTCTTCCTGGTCCTGTCTATATGGTCCTTAAGCTGGATTCGAACTTGCCTTTCATTTGGTTGGTCACGTATAAACGGATGTTTCAACAGTTGTTCCGTAGAAGGTCTCTGCATGTAATTCTTCACTAGACAGCCTTCTATAAAGCTGAAAAACTTTTTTGACCTGAGAAAATGTGAAGGAGGGAAAAAAAGCAAAACTTAAGATCACAGCTAGAACTCAGCTCAAACATTTTTTTTCTATTTTCCCCCAAAGCCTATTTCCTTTGAATTCCTTAATTCCTTCCACAGAACATCACGTCCCTGAGGATGGTACAAGTGCTGTCTGCAAGTGTGCATCCAAAACAGAGCTGAGCGTCCTCCAGCTGAACACCAGGCTAGATGGACACAGGGCGATGCTGACATACCTGCAGCGCTTTGGCACAGCCCTGCAGTAATGTGCCCTCTTTCACAGCCATAATTGCCCTGAAAGGCAGGATGTATTAGTGAAAGCAGATCATGCAAACCCAGCTCTGCTACTTCTGGGCCAGAGCTGGCTTGCATCCAGCTTGCTTGAAGCACAGGCAGGGCAGCTCTGGTGTGTCTCCACCTGCCCATGCTATCTAAGGGCATGTCTACTTCAGACGAGCCATGAGGAAAGCCGCAAGAGCTGCTGCCAACATTTCACCAATGCGAGAAGCACCACACTGCTTTTACGTGTACCTGGGCTCACTGAGATAGGTCTGCGAGAGCTTACAATTATTTTACTTTTCACCTTAAGAGCCACACAAATAAATCCTCATAGAACAACACACGGGTGTTGAACATTGTTGGCTGTTCAACACCAGCACGTGGGATCAAATTCTCACTGACACAATTTGAAGGGCATAAACCCAGCTGAACTCCTCCTGCACACCACGTAAAGTGACAGGGTATGTAAGTTTGTCAAACTGGAGCACTGTCTTTCTAAATTTGCAATTAATTTGAACTCTTGCAAGAGGACCTCTCCAGACAGAAGTCACCACACAAGCAGCCTTGCAAAATGCCAGTAATGAAAATATTCTCAACTGTATTTTTCATCATTTGGCCTATTTTCTCATAACTTGCCACTGACTACACTAAATAAAAACAGCTGAATCTCAGCAGTCCTTGCTCTGGCCAGATTCACTTTTAGCCTATTTGGTGCTCTCAGACTGCTCCTGTGCCTGGGCAGCAAACACTTCCATTAAATGGTTCATCCAGGAGGCTCAACTGAAGGTAACCTCGCTGCTTTCTGTTATTCCTCACACCTAGAATGTTATGAATCCAAATAAAAAGGTTCATGAAATGTTCATGCAAATACTGTATATGCATCTCTATCCCTTTAACACATGCAGAAAGCACATATGAGAGAGGGAGAGGGATGCCCTGGCAGTACAAGTTCATGAATAAGTCAATCCAGGCAAAGACCAAGCCCAGCAAGCAAGCCAAGTCTGTATTATGTTGCTTTTGACAAGGCAGTCAAATCACTTCAGTATTTTGACAGGATCACAGCATCCTGCCATCACACTCAATCTATACAAAACCTCTTCCTAGGGAGTTTTTTTCATTTCATACGTGCCAGTCATAACCAGTAACTGTGAGGAAATCCTCCGATACTAATGGATTTTTCTCAGCTGGCAAGAAGCACACACTCAATTTCAATCGTTTACAATAATTATAGTAAAAGCCTTCATTAGTTTTAATAGCTCCTTTCAACTTAGCAACTAGAATGCTATAGTACTGCTCTGTTTCTGTGTTATGATACATCTGAGAAAACATACTGCATATTAAGAGTGCTGCGGGAGTTTATTTTTTAAAATGTGGTTCCAGTTGTCACCTTAATACAGATGCTGTTCTGCCAAGAAAAAAAAAAAGGTAGGTTTTTATTTTTGCAGAATTTGAGATACAATTTCTCTGGGACAAACAGAACTAAATAAACAATGCACACTTTTTATTTTATGCTTTGATTCAGTAGCACAGGAGATAACAAATTATTTCAGCTAACAAGTCTCTACAATTTTGTGGACGCGGTAACAGAACGGCATGCAGTGAGACACAAGAAAACATCGCGCCACAAGAGGGGTTACAAACCAGAGGCAATTAATACGTACCATTTCTTGGATTTTAACCGTGGGGGAGGGTTTCTGGGTATCAGGAAGAGCGCCCTCATGGGATGCATGTCACAAAGCGCTGGAGGAAAGAAAACAAAAGTGAACAGAAAGATGTAGACATTGGCTTAGCTGCTCTCTGTCAATACCATGGCTTCAGCTTCCACAAACTTTCCTACCATCCCCACCACACATGCAGCAGACACAGCAGATGGAATTAGACAGAGCGGACACAGAGCAGGGAAGGAGGATGCCCATGAAAGGACACTAGAAGCAAATCCTCCATTTTTATCACTTGCCTATACTTGACCCCTTGCACCATCAATCTCAGCCTCAATAATCTCTGCAGGAAGAGGTAATGTTTTCCACACAGCAGAAATTCAGGAGAAATAGACTGAAGTGACAGGGATCCAGGATTCAAAGATAAGGGGCCACGACGTTGGTGGAGAAGCTCCTTGGATGCCTGTGTGTCCCACCAGACCACAAAGCTTAGAGATGGGATTTTCAGCTGCCTCTGGAGGAAGAGGCAGACCCCACATACCAGTGGACAAACCAAGGCAAGAGCTGTTTAGAATTTACATTGCATCTTTGCTTACTTCTCAAACACCCTTCTTGTGATTTTACGTGATGAGGGGCCAAGCTCTGCTTCAGTTTGGAAATGAAAGAAATATTTCTGTCCAATTCCAAGCGTACAAAACCCACTGAAACAGCTTTTAATTGACAGCCACCCAGGCAACCTAGTGCTCTGAACAAAAAGGTAAAGCAAAAAGGAGGTCAAGTGGTAGCTCAAATGCTGTTAACACAAGGCTGGCTGAGGTGTCCTGGGAGCAGCTCTCCTATGGGCATTCATGCAAATGTGTAATTAGGAAGGAAAAAACAAAACAAAAAAAGTCAGACCTCCTACAACATGAACCAAAACAAGAATGTGTTGCTTCATTTTATAAATTTTGCATTAATAACAACAACAATTTGGCAGAGGCTATAATGAAATTACCATTTTTTTTAGTTAGTAAAATGTCAATATGTCATTTCACCTTCATCATTTCAAAGACAGCGGTTTCAAGCTGGGCTGTGGTGTGGTGGTGTTTGCTTACATGTAAATATATATATATATATATATGTATTTATATTGTAGTTCACTCTTGGGTACCTTAGGCTGCCAGTTTTAAATCCCAATCTCCATCTAGGAGTGGGAGCAAAAATATTTGCCAGTATACTGAGGACTTTCATAAAAGTTACCATTAAAAACAAAAACATCAGGCCTTCTTTCTTTTTAAATCCTTCTGTGCTCCTTGCTGTATCTGCTGTTTGCCTTGATATTCAGAAGGAATAAAGATATGAAGGGAAAATAAGCTACCAAAAGTTATGCGTGTTTCTCTCTCAAAAATATCCACGTCAACTCATGAGTGTTCTCAAGCAGAGAGCATTAAGTTCAATGCTCTGTGCTGAAGATGGATTTACACTTTAAGTCATGTTACTTTTAAGGAAGATCAACACCACCCACTGATGAGGTGAAACAAAAGGAGAAGCAATGTTAGCATTACCCATCCTGCTGGAAAGGCGACACAGAAAAGATTGCTACAGGCGCTTTTTTCATTAAGGTCGAATTTCTCGAGGCCCCACTGCACCTCTCCCCAGCTGAGGTTTCAACATCCCAGGCCAGCCCCTGCACAAACTGGGACACGCTTCCAAAAGACAATATACTACCCATAGGAAGGAAGTCTGACGCTTGATTACCTTCCAAATATTCCTGCTATAGAAATTAAATTACTGCAGTCTGCACTGTAGTGCTTAAGCGCTATCCTATCTTTATCAAAAGTGTTGCTATTTAGGGAATTTTGTATTTACAGGGCAGGCAAAACCAAAGAGAACAGAAATAACAGGAGGACACTCTCAGAAACCTCAACGCCAGGCTTAGATTACGACCAGCATCTCCTAAGTATATGTTTCAGCCTTAATCAGCCCGCTGGAAAAGCACACGTATCACTTACGAGGAGCTCCTTCTGCCATCTCGATGGCTGTAATGCCACAAGACCAAAGGTCGCTCTGCGCAAAAAGAGACAGAGACCATATGTTAGGAGGTAGATTTACCCGTTCAGACAGCAAGAGTACTATTTGCAGAGGGTGAAACTGTAATGAAATATCAAGGCTATTTAAATAATACAAGCTACTTTTTTCTTTAAGTGTTTCATAAAATGCTACTTGTCATATAATAAATATATATATATATTCACAAATGTATGTGCATTTATATATATACATACACAAATGCACATGCATCATACAGAATATGCAAATGACTCTAATAACACATGAATATATTAACGTTAGGACAAAAAGAAACACATTTGCCCCAAATCTAAGTCTATGAAACAACAGATTTGTCAGTATTCCCTTGCTTACAAGGGACTGAATGTTTCCGTGTAACAGACTCACAGAAAACACTGTGCGTACTCCACCAAACAGAAGACAAAGTAAATGAAAGACAAAAAACTGTGGGGCAAAACCTCTCAGGTCTTTCTGAGTGTCTAAATACGGATTAGTGGAATACATCCATTCCTGAACTTTTTCTAGGCAGTAATAGCTAAATAATAATATAATCACATAATAGTTGTATATAGTGGAAGAGCCATCACTGCTAAAATTGTAAGAAGCCTCTCTTTGGCACAATGCTTGTGGCCAAAGCACGTAGTCCATCCCTGCCACCTCATCTTTGCTTGAGGCCTCAAGAAAAACCAAGAGGCCTTCAGTGGAAGCCTTCCAAGGTATTACCTCTGGATAATGTCCCTGACTAGCAGGTAACTGCACTTGCTCCCGAATGAGAGCCAGGATCATCAAGTGCAGGCAGCAGCTGGAAGAGTCCTGACAAGGGACAAAATCAAGAGACTCCTGCAACTTATTGGGCAAAACAGCAGAGGAGGCTGCAGAAAGGAGTACAGCCACTGTACAGATCTGTTCTTGAGAAAAGCAGTGTTCATTTTTGGTAATAATATTGTTGGTTTTTTTTTTTTATAAAAAAGTGAAAATTAAAGAGCAAATAAGCTCTTCTGTACAACAGGCAGAGGAGAATTTCTAACAGTCTGGCAATTGCACTTTCAAACCCAGCAATGCAATCGCTTCCCTTGGTCCAACCTATCCATTTAAGCTGAACTGCACAGCCTCCTGGTCTTACAGAAGCTTCAACCATGAATTTTCTAAGAAGAAAAATAAATAAATAAAAATAAGATAGAAAGACAACTGCTTCAGCTCCCTACAGGCTCCACCAGGAGCAATATACACGTGTTTTCAGAGAGAAGGAATCCCTTCTCACATCACTACTGCATTAACAAATACAACAGACAAGTCTTCTCCTTTACTAAATCATAAGTCACCTTCCTAGTAAATCTACCTGCAAAGATTTAAAGCATTATCTTTATTACAATGAGCTGATGGATGTAAAAGTGATTAAATCAACAGAAATAGGATTGATCTGATCGATTAGTCGAAAGGCACAAAACCACCAATTCGAATCTCCCGTGTTATTTTTTTTCAATAAATTTGGACATACACAGCCATACTGATAGCTAACACCATCACCAATCCTAGCAAATTGATATCCAGACCCAATAGGCATTGTAGGATCCTAATCACTGGTTTTCTGATAGCTTTATTGCCTTTCTTGGTTACAAGTTGGAATAGTTGCATGAGTCTAAGTGAAGATTTTTTTTAAAAGCTTATTTTCTCTTTTTTTTCTTCCTTTGTGCTTTTATAAAAGCAAGCTGAGAAGTACCCTTAAGGTTACAGGATGCTTTGACCAGAGAAATTTAACTTCAAATATGAATACATAATATTCTCAAGGGTAGTGTAAATGCCATCAGGCCAACTGTGGTTTTGCAGTAATTAAATCTTTTGTTTGTGGCAAACTATGTGAAAAATAATCTTTGTTGAGAAATGCCGAGATGGGTACATTTTTATCTACATGTATTAGTATCCTGAAATCAGGAACAGGCACAGTTTAAACACCTCCTTCTGCACTTCACTAGCTCTCCAGACGGTGGTTCTATTTAAGGCAACACCTAAAATGCATTGTTCTGGATTATTACAGTAACTGGGACAATTTAAAGTACAAACGTTATACAAATTGAGAACACGAGCATCTCCAGTTAAACTCTTTTTTTGCCTTCTCTGAGTACCTGCAGTACACTGAAGTCCTACTCCTTCTGCCTCGAAGCTAGGACACTACAAGTCACGGCAACTTTTAAAGGTCATAAAATTGGCAGTGATCCATACCTCGTACTCCCGTAGCAAAATGTACCTTCACAAAATGGAATTACTCTTACAAAGCATAAGAAATCTCACAAACTACCATCATTCAGAGGTGTTCACGCTGCAAAGGTAAGGCTTTTGTGTGTTGATTTGTGTATTTTTTTTCCGTGAACAGGGCTCTCTTACTCTGTAATCATACGTAGCATCTGGATTTTCATCACAGGCAATAACTTCTGGAGCCATCCAGTACGGAGTTCCAATGAAAGTGTTTCTCCTGCCAACTGTCCTGTCCAGCTGAGCACTCACACCAAAATCCACTGCGGGTGGGAAAAGATTAAAATAAAATCAGAGGGGAAAATAACGCCGTGATTACTTCTGTAAGATGGTTTGGAAATAAGACCAGGTGGATGATCCACAAGGGAGGACCATGCTGAAGAGAAATATGATGATTCATATAGAGGCAGCCAAGTCACCGTGCTTCACTTGCAACGTGCTCAGGCCACAAGCGTCTGGAGACACAGCAGCGGTATGAGCACCTCTCCTGCACCTCCGACCAACCTGTCTGTGCAACATCTCCTCCTCCCCAGAAGGGCGGGTATGGCTACAAATACTGTCTTGGAGGCTGAGGAAGGACCGTTCCCTTCCTAACTGGTGAAGCCAAGCACCTTTGTCTACTCAGGCAGACTCTGCTTTCACGCCATGGGAAAACCACATGTGAACAAGTCTCCTTTTTTTGGCTGTCCACCTTTTTTGCTCTAAAATTGGACAGCAAAAATCATTTGTTGCTCAGTGAGCTGCTCTCTGCTCTGATGAATAGAGCAGATGTGTCAACAGGAACAAAAGATGAAGATTATTCAAGAGGTGCTAACTTTGAGCACATCAGCACATGGGCTGCAACAGAGATGCCCATTTCATTACATGAGATTTTTCCTCCTTTCCTCCTTTTCACTTTCTCCCCCTCCCAGTTCCACTGCTGTGATCACATTCACGAGTGTGATATACGCTTTTCCGTACCACTAACTGTGTCTGCTCTAGAAGGGAGGGCTGTGGCAGCTTCACAGAATCCATCATTTAAGAGACACAGACAAACTGGTGGAGACAAGCTCTGTGGGAGCAATGGTTCGGGAGCTACTGTGCTCCACTTTGGACCAGAAGGAGGAAAGCTCTCCAGAGAGCTTCCTCCTCCAGCAGTCAGGACATCTTCCTATGCCTCGTGCTGCAGGAAGGTGTAATGCAAAACAGAAGGGATGTGGGCTGGGTGGGAGGCCTTCAGCATGGCTCTATATTTAACCAAAAAAAAAAGGTGGTGAATGCAGTGTGATGCAAATACAGAAGGTTAAAGTGTTCAGAAACTGGAAGAGACAGATTGGAGAAAAAGAAAAAGGAGGATGTCCACTTGCAGAGGAAAGAAGAGGCATGGGATGAGCACGGCTTTCAGCAGGCATGCCAGAGCTGGACCTGCATTTTGAACTGCATGCCAGTGCTCCCTCAAGGGTGACACCCAGGCCACATTTTTGTGCCCAGAACCTGAACAGCAGGTGCCGTTGTCGTTCAAGCCAAAAGCAGGAGTGACTCTCATCACCTCCTGAGTCCAGAATAAAGGGAACCAGAACCAACCCACGTCATGCACAACTCAGTGGAGGACACGAAGCCATCCACTCACCAATTCTGGTAAGAAAGCCAACAACCTCAAATGAAATGCAGCTACTTGCATTCCAGTCTCCTGAAGCAGGAGAAAATACACATGGAGTCTCGGTCCATATGAGAGCAGTGGCAGAGTGTACATGCTTAAGAATATGTTGCAGGGCTCTTAAAGAACAAAACTAACTGGGGAACATCAGAAAAAAGAAAAAACAAAGGTTGGATGAATCGGGAAGCGGACGTGCTTGCCTACTTACCAAGTTTCACTTCTGCATTCTCTGTTAACAACACATTCTGCCCTTTGATATCCCTGTGAATCACGTGGTGGGCATGAAGATGTGCCAACCCCTGCAGCAGGGAAAAGAGAGGAAGGAGACGACATTCAGAGTTAGGCTTTTTGCTCAGCAGCAGGCGATCCATGCCTCCCAGCCCCGCAGCCCGTGCTCTGGTGCGTGGGCTTGTGCTCAGCAGACACATGCACTGCGATCCACGGGAGCCTTGTAGCAGCACTCCACCCGCTCAGCTTTTGGTAAACCAGGCAGGGAACGAGGCCCCAGGTTGTGCCCATGCTGCACACGCACTGTGCAAACACGTCTCAGCTGTCACTTGATGGAAGTGCAGTGACCAGAAAGTCTCGGCACAATGACACTGTAAATGACACCAGTGTCAGTGCACGTCGGTGGCATCTGACAGGCACAGAATCCCCCTTAAAAGAATTGGAATTTAGTCTAGTAAGGGGGCAGGAGGAAGAAAGGAGGAAGCACCAACATGCAGATATGTCCCCTGAGAAGGAGGTGGGATGGTCATGGGCTAGCATTTATGTTTGAGGGTGAGGGAATACCGACAGCACACAAAAGCTGTGTTGCAAAGCTGGAGTCCTCTTATCTAGCTTCCATAAATACGAAGCTAGATAATTGTTCCTCAGGAAAAAAAAAAAAAGTGAGCGTTATACTTTCCAAAGGAAACAAAACCTCCTGGCATACGGTGCTTTTTGTTGAGACAGCACCTGGATGCATGCCCCAAAGTGTTAGCCATGTGGAGGGAGGGCCGGGCAAGACATATGTTGCATTTTACTCCCTAATGCAATTGGTAGAACAATAGGCAACCCTCTTAGCAACTGCCTGTTTTGGTTTCTCCTCGGCACTCTGCTTGGAAAACTGTAGTCTCTGGTGGGATCGTCTTGCCTGTTCGTGCTGCCCTCGTAGACTTTTAATGTTTTATGAAAAATAAAGCAATAGAACCTTTACAGCTGCAAAAGGTTAAGAGAGTAGTGCTTGCTGTAAAGCAATATTTTCTAACACATGTTCTTCATTAAATGATCGTTTACCAGTTTCCCTACAGAACCATTGGGCTCTTTTCTTTTTTTGAAACAGTTAATGAGCATGACAAAAAATATAATCCACAGCTCCTCCCTGCATATGTCACAAACTAACAAAATGAAGGGGTAATGTCCTTGATACCGTTCACTGGCTGTTAACACGAAGCGTGGTCCTGTTTTTCACCAGAACGAAGGCTTTTCCACGGCTTCGCACAGGATACTTTCTAAAGCCTTATGCTGCGCTGCCCCAGCCAGAGAGATAATCACATGAATCATACGTTCTCTCCAGGGTACAATCCAGTCTTACTGGAAAACCACATTCAGGTTCTCGAGAGGTTACGATGAGACTGAGGGGCAACGTCTCGAATCTCCTGCAGACCCCAGGTGAGTCCTCTGAGGCTCCTCCGACCCACACAGGAGACTCTCACTTGTGTCTCCACCTGCGCAAATCTTGGCACCTTAGCTCATTTAGCTCTTTGTTACACAACCTCTCTCTTCCATCGCTGATGAGTTCAGTGTCAAATCAGGTTTTGCAATGCTTCATTGCAATGTGAACTTAGCATTCCTTTTTTCTAGATATTCCAGTTCCTGCTAGCAAACAATTGAGGCTCCTTTTACAAATGTCTCACGAGAAAACAGCTTTCAGGTAACTCTTTTCTGAAGGAAAACCTTTTTCCGTCTTCTCAGCAAGCCAGACTCTACCACCTTACCTAAGGAGAACTTCGGATGAATGCAAGATAACATGCAATACCTCCAGGGCTGCACAGTTGTTCTTCAAGTCAAGCGTAAGATCAGCACTCAGTACTACAGCAGTTAGCTTTCCTCGCATTAAGGTATGCTACCCATTTGACTGGAAGTACAACCATCAGTAGGTATTCATGACAGTAACTTTTCTTCCTCCTAGTAAACAACAACTTAAAACGTGCCAGCCAAAACTTCAACAGCCAAACTCTCTCCTAGCAGATGGAGTTTGAGCAAGAGACCACAATCATATGTCTCCATCATCTTAAAAATCACCAAGACAGAGCCGATGTGCAGCACAGACAACAGCAGCACTGACTTATGCGAGAGCCACTGGTGGTTTCTTTTAACATGAAACCCTCAGAACTTCATTTACGACGAGGCAATTGAACAGACACACTGTGTAATGGTACGGGTAGGAGGCAATTTGTTTTACAAAGAAGCACGAGGAAAATCATACCAGATTTACTTAGTGCTGCAAACATGCCAATTCAAAAAGCACTTTAACTGTACCAACTGGAAATTAAATATGAGGCGTAATTAGTTAAAGCTTCAGTTTCAGGAAAACTGGTAAGTGGCATCCCTCTCCCTGAGAAACTTTTGCAGAGCCGTATGCTAGCACTCTACGGCGCACAGCCGCATGTGTGACGTATCTGCCTGCTCGAGAGAGACTGCGGGAACATGCAGCGTGCGAGCACATCGCGGCACACAAGTCCTGACGGCTGGCCTGAGCCAACAGCTCCCTTCCTCCACAGGTTTGGTTGGGAGCAGAGAAAGACGACCGCAAGCACATTTGGAATAGCCCATTTTGTACCCTCTCGTGTTATGACAGTCTTGTGACCTATATCTTTTCCAAAGTAAAAGCATCTTACAGGCACGCAGGGCACTGTTTCACTGCTTCTCCAATAGGTAAGGACTCTGGTTCATATGCTGGCTTCTCGTGACCAAAAATTGCTACTCTCTGCAAGGCTGCTGTTACAGTGCAGCACGACGCACACAGTCTGCGAGGATCTGCACCTCCTGTCCTTTCTGCCAGCGTAGGAGATGAAGTTAAATGACGCGGAGCAGACATCCATCCACTCCTACACGCTCTTCAGACAATGATTTGGCTAAGAGGATTGATCAGAAACAGCTTCTTGCAGAACCAGGAGCTAGATTATATCTGCAAGACTGCCTGTGTTTTCAAGTGCAGTGGACTACTTTCCTTACCCTGAGAATCTCCCTGGAGATGTACGCTATCCAGTCTTCTTTCAGAGTATTCCCTTTCGTGTTTTTCACGAGGTCTGTGATAGAGCCTGCTCCACAAAACTCCATAACAAGCTGCAAAACAAATACCAGCATGCAACCCACATTAATCACAGCTCCCAGCCGCCTAGTGAAGCAAAATAATCAGGCTGCAGCACTGATTTGGGAAACCCTCACGAAGCACAAAGTATCATTTATTTTACCTCTCTGCCTGGAAAGCGGATCCAAAACAAATGTCTCCAATGTGTGTCAGACATATATGGAATATGTCTCACATTAGTTACCACATTTTCAAGGACTGATTTAATCACTGTAATTTAATACTGGGAATCTGGATTTGCTCAGCTATGCAAAATGCATTAGCAGTAACAGAAGTAAGAGCACATCCAATGCTGAAGGAATCAAGCTGACCACACCATTGCAACACATTGTATTCTATAATTCCCGCTTATTTATGGGAGACAAGGACATGCACTGGTGTCTGTACACTGCCATTTCAAACCCAAACTTCAGTCCGCTAGAGGGTACAGAGAAGACGGGATAAGAAATGTAATGGGTAAAATTTTCAAGTGCAGCTTTATTTTTACAGCCACACATTCTTACTGTTCAGCCTGTCTGCCTTGTTCCCATGAAACATGTTACCATCCATCTGGGAAATGGGGAAAAAAGTTACTTAAAGAGCAAATCCATTGCTAATAGCAAATCTTGGTTCAGCCATCACGTTAGCCTATGTGATTCACCTCTCTATCTGTTCCAGCGAGCACCAAATTCTATTAGTTTGTCTTTGCATAACGATGTTTCTATCATCCTCAAATTATATCCGAAAGGGAAAGGCTAATGAACGTGCTTGAGAAATATTTGCTTACCCACAGTTGGTCATCATGTCCTGGAGGACTTTTCTTAATGAAAGCACCATAATAAGTTGCAATATTTCTGTGATGAGAATACTTCTTTAGCATATTAATCTCCAGTTTGATTTCTTCTTCTTCATCCTTTGGAAGAAAGAAAAAAAAAAACGTGTTTAATACACCATGTACATGACTTACTTCCTCTTCTCTTTAACACAAGTAGTTTTAAAAAGTTTAATTTATAACAGCATCATGCTCAGTAAACACATCTCTGGTTCATGCCAACAAAATCCTGTTTATGGAGATGGTCTGAAACAGACCTGTACTTCCGCAAGTCTTCGGTAGTGCAAGAAGCAAACGAAGGATGCACTGGACTTCGTCCAACGACAAAGCAGGACAGGAACTGTTTAAAAACCTGTTGCCTATAGTGCCTTAACCAAACACGTATGCATCAGGCTTTTCCTCTATGTAATCCAGAGAACAAGAAAACCAGAAAAATCTGTGAGTTTATGATAGAGGAGTATTATCTCCATCTTCCTCATTTTTTTTCACAGAATCACAGAATCATCTAGATTGGAAGAGACCTCCAAGATCATCTAGTCCAACCTCTGGCCTAACGCTAACAAGTCCTCCACTGAAACATATTCTTCCTTTAACTTTGAAGATTTCAACCCGTCCTATTTCAATGCCACTGGTGGGGAAGGGCAGGAGCCCACCACAGCAGAGGCGGAGAGCAGGAGTCCCTCTCCCTGCACCGACAAGGCGTTTGCCTCGTGCACGGGTTTCTTCCTCCTCTTCCTCCCTCCGGCTCAGCGGAGGAAGAGCAAGTGCATCAGGAAAAGAGGGTCCGGAGCCCGAGTGGTAAACAGGATGCCGCAACACAAAGGCAGAGGAAGGATTTCCCCCCGCTCCTCCTCCTCTGCGAAGTGCCAAGCAGAGAGCAGCTCGGGTGAAGGGAGGTTGTCCTCGCCACACACGAGATCAGCATTAAAAAATTAAAACAAAGAAGAGCTGTCTGGGACGGACACGTTAGATGGAAAGACCCACATGCTCTTTGGAGACAACACATATGGAGACGAGGTCCAAGCAGCAAGCCAGCAGACAGGGGAGAGGCAGGAGCAGACACCACCCCGCTCCCACCACCGGCGCGCTCCCCGCCGCTCTCTTAGCTCACCTAAGGGCAGCGGGAGCCCTAATTCAGCACAACTCAGGGCTGCACATTAAAAGACAGCTCATTTGCCCATTTATGCAGCCTTGCAGCCCCGGGAGACAAGCGTCTGCCTGCAGCTGATTTCAGGAAGGAGCTGCGCCCCCTGTTCCCCAGGGTGGCAGGCAGCCGAGGCGGCAGCGAGTGTTTTGATTACCCCGTAATGTCAAAGCTGATTACACGGGAACATTTCAAGCCGTGAACTTCCTTGCAATTTGCAGCACGCTAGCAATCAAATACCCTACTGACGAGGTATGCAGATGTTAATACTAACTACGTGTTAACTACTTATAGGCGCTGGCGCGCAGGGCCTCAGCGAAAGGCAACGTGGTGTATTTCAAATACACCACTACCGGGATGCGCCGCTCACCCATAAATTACCACGAGAGAATTCCCCAAATGCACCAGGGATGAACTATTCTTAAACCTTCCCGTGAAGCTTCTCTAAAGTAAAATACCGAGCGTTGCTGGAACGGGGAACAAAACAGTAAAATAATCTTGTAAATCAAAGTTCCCAGCGAACAGCAGCCCTGGGAGAGAGCACTATTACAAGCACAGCTCCATGAGCCAAAAGCTAACTCGGGGCTTCCTCAGCTGCTTCTTGCTGTCGCTGCTGTTGTGTGATATTTTTATTTAGTCCATATGCAAACAAAAAGAAAAAAGACGAAGGAGTAGTAGTAGAAGTGCACGTGCTTGCACGAGAAACTACCAGGCTGAGCTTTGCATTTAGGCAAAAAACTGCAAAGGGAGCTCTGTTAAACTTAGAGTGTAAACAGAGATGTGTAAACTTGGTTTGGGACTTGATCCCTGGCAGATTACTATCTGCAATTGGATTAATCTGCTGTTTTGTACCGACTCTTCATACGAAAATTATTTCCTACCCTCAGCACATGAACACAATAGCTTTGACAATACAATGGGCAGGATGTCCTAAAGGTTGCTCCTGCTTATCTGTTATAGCAACAGCCAGAATGACAATGCTTAGACAGGATCTTTTTTGGAAGGGGGGGAAAAAAAAAAAAAAAAGAGCAAGCAAACCAAAATAAAAAATTTAAAAAAAAGGAAAACCAACCCCAAGGGCACAGGGAGACCCAGCAGCCTGCAGGCTGTCGCTGCTCCTTCAGTTCTTCCTTGGGGCTGTGTCAAGGCACCCACGCCACGGCCTGCAGCAACCCCAAGCACCTCCCCTACCTGAGGCTGATATACAAGGGTGCTGAATTGCTGCTTGAGCTGTCACAGAGCATTTGTCCACAGCTCAGGAGAGCGTCTCACCTCCGGTCTGAATGCCCCCTTGCAAAAAAAAAACGGATTAGGTCACTCTTGCCAGGCTTTGGAGGAGCCCCCTGACAGCGGGGATCGACAGCTCCCTGGCACCGAGTCCCGAGGACTTTGTGGCGACAGGAAGGGCCGCGAGGATTAATCAGCACGGAGAATGCTGCACTAGCACTGTGGTACAGGAATTGGCGTGCAAAATTAAAAAAAAATAAATTGAAAAAGAGCAAAAAATTGTTGTCTTGCAGATTCGGGAGTGTTTTTTTCCAGGGTACAACCGATGTCACCCCGCCGCGGCCATCCGAGGGAGGCGGAACAACGCGCGCCCTGCCGGTGTTTACCTCTCCCCCCGGGCACAAAAGGAAGATGAGGTCATCAGCGAGGATCCAGACACCAGCCCCGCAGATGTCTTGCGTTAGGGCGAGATGCATCCCGCCCCAAAATCGCACCGGATCAGAGCGTTTCCGCACAGCCCTCCTGGCGGACACGCGCGCCGCGGGGCGAGCAGGCCGCAGCCTGGCGGCACCCTCAGCCCCCACGTTGGTTTGGGATTTATTTAGGGACACGGGGAAGGAAGCTCCCTCACCTCCTCCCTCCAAGGCACGCTGACATAGCTCCCTGGAGGCGCCCGGATCACAAAGGGAAGAATTAAAACTGACTGGGGAGAGGGACCGGTGCTCTCCTGAAGGGCTACAAAAGTGCAGCCTTTTTTTTTTTTTTTTCTTTGGAGGAGAGAGGCAGCTGGTGAGCCCTTCCCGGTGATTTTATGCAGCTGGCATCAATTACCACTTTAAGCCATGATCTGCAGATACAAACTCCCATTGAAACCCTCTTTGTCTGGGCCTGCGATGGGGCTGGTGCAAGGGTTTTATACTTCTCCGCTCGCTGTCTGTTTGTGGCAGCACGTCTGATTGCTGGCAATTTCTGCAGCAAGCTATACTTTTGCAGGAGCCACGCGAGCCAACGGGGCTTGGAGTGGATTTCCTCTCCCTTTCCACGCATCTCCCTCTGGCGATTAAGCGGCCATGCCAGCACCTCCAGGAATTTCTAAATGCGATGCCGCTCCACCAAAAGGCCTTCACCTGGGGGAGCAGAAACCGCCCACATGTGCGCCCACCGCTCAGTGCTGGGCTCCTCTCCACCCACCTGCATTAAGCATTAAAAGACAGCAAAGAGCAGGCTGGCCACCTCCTAGCACAGTACCTCATGGCTCCAGCGCTGCTGCCCCCTTGCTGCTGTAGTCCTGAGCATCCTTTCCCTCAGGACGCTGCTTGCTAGATCCGTGGTTATTCTTTCTGTGCAGGTGAATCAACTGCTTGCTTTTATTACTTCTATCTGGTCTTCGTAAATGGTGGCGCATGTCAATGCAATACTAACCTGAGTAATTCCTCCTCATATAAAAGCTCCTAGGGCAGACCGAAGTGAGGAATATTAAACTGGAATGGCTCGGATATGCAATTTCAGCATGTTTTCCTAAGGTAAGCCCCCACGTCATTAGTGCAAGAAAATCCTGTGCGTTTATGCTAATCTGTAGAAGGTGAGGAATTCGTAAGCACTTTGTGGGACACTGTGCTGGGGAGGGAGGAGGAGGAACGGCACCTCTCAAAGAAAAAGGAAACAAGCAAAGGAAAAAAAATCATTCCATGCCTGCCCCAATTTTATATCAGTCCCTAAACATCATTGCCTGTGCACCTCATAGGACTGAGCAAGCAAGACCTGTCCCTGCCCTGCAATTGCTATGAGACCTCTACAGGAATCTGTCTTAGAGAAACAGGCCCAGGGAAGGATGAGCGATAGTGTTGCTTTTCAAGCTCTAGAGCACAAAGAGATTATTTCAGGAGCTGAGAGGAAGGCAGAAACCTAAAGGTACAGCAAGGAAGTACCCCAGGACATGTCTGTGGTGGCCTTCCATCCCCAATCCCCTCGATGGAAAAGCTGCCTGACCTCTTGAGCCATCTTGAAAAGCAGCTCGTGCTGTTTGCCAGGCTTGGTGGCAGAGGAGAAACCCAGGACAATTTCAGAAAACGTTTCTTACGCCCTACTGTAAGACGATGGGTAACATGAGTGGGGAAACATGGCCAAGCAAGGCTAAAGCAAACAACGTTTCATGACGAAGGTAAAAGCAAGATTATCTACCCTCCCAGGTAGTTTATGTGCTGCCCTATGCCGGTTTGCAGAGGCATACAAATTGGTTCCCTCGGTAACCTTCCTTTTTGATTCAAGAAATGAGGCAGCCAAATAGCTCAGCTCTCCCGTTACAGATGCCACGCAATGATTTTAAGCTATTAGCGAGTGTTTTAACCAGCAACACTCCCCAGTAGTGGAAACCCAAACACGCAGGCAAAGGGGGAAAGGGAGTCTCCAGGCCTCCTTTTCTTTGCTTTTTCCCATGCCACCACGAAGCTCTGCCAGCTCCTATCCAGGGCTGCATTGCCTGGAGAACAGCAGCTGCTTACGCCATACCCAGGACGTCAGAGCGAGCTCGTCTGGTTACAAATCACGAGCTCCAGCAGCAGCTTGTGGGATTTGGAAATCCTTCGATTATGGGAGAATTCAGATGCAGGCAGAGAGGTACAGAGCAGCGTCAGCCCAGCTCTTTTGTGAGAGGAGAATGGCAGGGAGCGCTAAACCACAGCCCCCAGGATGGTGGCGAGGAAATTGTTTTGCCTTCAGAGGCACCAGAGATCCTTTCTTTCACCATCTCCCCCATAATGTGCAAGCGCAAAAAATAAAAAACCAAAATAACAGGAGAGGCCCACAAGAAACCCAGTTTATTTTCCTTTCCCCTTCCTCTCCCTTCTCATTTCTGCTCTCCACCCTCCAAAAAAAGTCCTAAGAGGCACCAAACGCAAACAAAAATCTTCCCGGATAATTCGTGACACCAACTTGTGCAAACCACCATTCTCCTTGTGTGTCACATCCTCTCCCCTCCCTCCTTCCCCGCACCCCAAGCCTGGCTTGCGTCCACCCGAAGCAGGATCCGTCCAGAACAGGGGGAGCCTGAATAGTGCCTGGCACAATAGGTGACCTTTTCTGGTACTGGAATCCGTAATACATACAGCCGTTAATAAAGTTCTCACACACAGGGGGGAAGTTTTGGCAAGAGGAGCCGGGGCAGTACTGCACACAGCGCAGTGTTTCACCCAGGAGCTCTGGTACTGCCTTCAAGACGGGAAGGGGATTGCAGTTTTGGGAGGAACCTTACCGCAATAAAACTGAGATCCCAAACGCTGGGCAAGTCCCTGCCGGAGCCTGCCGAGGTAGGAAGTTGATACAAAGCAGAACGGCTTGCGGTGCTGAGAACGCAACGCGGAGAAACGTAATCCTTTCCAACACCACGATGGTGTCGGAACGGGGAATGTGATATAAAATAGTTCCTCAAAAAGCGCAGGCTTCTTGGGAGGGAAAGCCTAAGCTGTTTAAATGAAGACTTTAATCAAGACATGCAGTAAACATTTAACAAGTCCATATGCAGTGCCTCCTAAATCCTAACTTACAAGAGCCTCCAACTTTGTTACTACAACCCGTCTGTCCTGGAGTGTTTTACAGAGCCTTTGAGCTTTGTTACCCTCATGCTAAAGACCTCGTACGAGTTCATTTCCCTTCTGTCTCCTTCCTCCGTTACTTTTTCACCCCCGGCGCTCACTGTGCCTGTCCCACCACATGTGCAAGGTCCTTCTTTCACGGGCCCCTCACTCTTCCCACCTTGGAATTGGCACCTTCATTTTCTTCCCCATCCTTCAAGTCCGTCCTAAACGTGCTTTTCCCCAAAAGCTTGCAGGCTGTTTGTGCTGAGGAAAAAGGGTCTGTCGTGCCACGTGCCCACCAATCTCCCAGGCACCCAGCAAGCAGTAGCGGGAGTGCTGAGCATCCCCCCACCATCGCTGTGAGGGTGCCTCTCGACTTTGCCCTTTGGCGGTGTGTGCAGCCCGCGCAGAGGAAGCCCCCCGTTGTTTTTGGTGGTTACAAGCTTCCTGGAGCCCATCTTGTCACTGCAAGCTGCACGGGAGCTTCCAAGCTGCCAGAAGCAGCAGATCCACAGTGCCCTGCTTGAGCAGCACAGCGGCAAAAGACACCTAGGGATGCTTTCTCAAGGGTCAAAAAATTCCTACTTTTGTGAGGCCGGGCTGGGAGAACAGGCCTGTCCTTATGACCATGTTTGGTTACCTTCGGTCGCAAGATTTCATCAAGCAGGTTAAAAACACACTTCCCAACCCATGGCAAACAGAGGGCGCTTTGTGTCCCCTTGGCACAACACCCTCTCTACTCCATGCTTAGGGCGCCCTCTGAAACAAGGGAGAAAATGAGCCAAATTGTTTGCGGTGGTGCCATTGCTGAGGCTGCAGCCATAAAGCAACAATAAAGTTAACCGGACAAAGAAGCACGAGGGACGGGGAGCTTTTCAGTAGGGTCCCAGTGCTGCCTGAAGGAGCCTGTGAAGCAGCATTGTGCAGGCACACAAGAGGGAATCACATGTGCACAGGAAGGAGCCAAAAACCACGTGAAGACAATACTTGCCTGTTGTCTCTCCTGAGCCACCTCCCCTGCCAGTCACGACGACAACAATATTTCCTTTCTTGCCCGACGTGCCCCTGGTGCTTTTGCTGGTCACCGAATAAAGGCACAGGGAAGGCACCGCTGCTGACCTCCCCCGGTAAAACCCCAGGACACCACAGGCTTTTCAGAAGGCAACCAAGGGAGGAATCTCCTAAGGGCAAATCCCTGCAACCACTTCCAAGGCTGGCCCCTTGATCCTTGGTCACGATTCCTTAGACGAGTTTCCTGCTCAGGCTGCGTGTTTATCTCACCTCTAAAATTCAATTATCCATTCTCATCAAGCCTGAACTGTTTACAAGTTATGCAACAAGCTAGCCTTGTACTGACATCGCCAGAGCTCACATAAAACAGGGAAAGGTTAGTACCCTACTTCCACTACTATTACTTACGCTAAAAAGGCCCGTTGCCATACAATTCCACATCCAACCTCCGATTTAAACCCTTGCTAGGAGGTATCAAAAATAAATCTGCGTGTAAAGGAAATAAAGCAGTTTGCTTTGTACAAAGGTCTGGGCTCAAGGAAAAAAAGGAGACTTACATGCCAAGGAGAAAACAGTTTCATACACAAAGCAAAAATGTTGTGTGGCTTTTCTACCTCCAATTTCAGTAGGCTTTTGATGCCAAGGAAAGCAGCATCTCTGGTGGGGGGTGACAGAGCCAAGGGAGGTGTCTTCATACCACTTGGCTGCTGTCCCCCCAAGATCTGGATGGCAGATCTCCTTCCCAAATGGGACAGACACACACATCCTTCCCTGGGTGTGCAGTCAAGACACAGCTTGGACCTGTTAAAGGTGCCCAAGTCCCATGGATTTGATATAGCCGAAGAGACTCAACAAGAAATTAAAGTTCTGGTTAGAAACTAAGCCTAAAATTTGAGGAAAGTGGACAGAAGGCAAACATGTGGGAGAAGAGAGAAAACGAGGCTGACACAACTGAAAGTGTGCTTCCTATGTATAAAACACCAAACAGAAAATTTAAGATGAACAGAAACTTAAGATGGGAAGGTAAAATACATTAAAAATGGCAGTTCTGGCCTAACACAAATGTTCTTCTATTACACATGTCATGATAACCTGTAATTAAATGAACACACAATTTCCTTACAGAACAGTCCTTTTCTTCACACCCAACCAACCAACAAGTTCTAGAGATGAAGAGGGAAGAGAGATTTTTACAACCCCTCTTTCATTCTGTCTAAAAACAAACAAAAAACAAACAATCAATCAAACAAAAAAGCACCAGCCTTTTGCAATCATGAAACCAAAAGCTGTCACCATGCACACCCAAACAGGAGCAGAACAAAGGAGAACAAGGAAAAGTAATCCCACTTTGGCACTTCCTCGGGGCTGTTTCACATAGATCCTTTATTAAAAAGAGATTGGGCTGGAGAAGTAGCTGACAAGAGAAATTCAGAAGCTCCATCGCATGCCTGACAGCAATGAAGGGCTCTGCACTGCTTAGTACGTAACATTTAGGCCAGAAGAAAACACACAGCTCTGTGAAACAGAGGGAGCAGACAGGTGATGGTACTCCAAAATCAATTATACTTTAAGAAAGGATTTTAAAAGGTGGGAGAGTGCAAACCAGCACCCCCACAACCGCCAGCAGTGAGCAGCTGGCAGCCACGAAGCAAGTAGCTCTGATCTCCAGGAGACAAAGTCCTGCCAGTAACATTAGGACAAGTCCCTGGTCAGGCACACGGACCCGTCCCCTAACACTACGTTGTGGGTACCCAGTGCACCAAGCGTCAGTACAGCAACCAAGTGCCTAAAATCAGACAAAATGAATCCAGGCTTTGGCCATTAGCAACATCACCCATTTTCTTAAATGCCAGCGAACAGGCGCTGGAAGACTGCAAGGTTTATTATCAACTCCGGCTTTTGAAACCAAATCAGCTGGTAGGTGGAAGAGCTTCATAGCACGTTGCTGATCCTTCAGCTGTCCGCATTCCCCAAGTCTTCCAGGCTTTAATTAAGAACCCTCCTCATTAAAATGTTGCAAGGGCTGCATTTTTTCTTTCCAAATATTTAAAACTCTGCGTGCAGCACTAACAAAGCCCTGCATTTTGTCGGAAAATGAGCACTGAGGAAAGCCCTAAAAGCAGAATTACTGAGTTTTCTTTGCAGCCCACCAAGCCAGCTGTATAACGTGAAATACTTCACTGAGCCCATGCTATGAAGAAAAAGATTCAACGCTTCTTTCTTAAAGAAGTCTGTCTGAGATACACCTGCCAGATAAAACACCATCTAATACACAGCCATCGCATCCCCAAACATCTAACGTAATACGCTGGATTTGGAGCTCGTACCCAAGTTTAAAGGCTGTCGTACGTGCCACCGTTAACATAGGCTCTGGTTTACATCCACAAAAGGAAAACTTCACATTTTGGGCTACGGTACAGCCTCCAAAAAACTCCTTGTAAGCAAGGACTGGTGTGAGATCATGATCCGACTTATTCAACACAAGGTTTCTTTTGTGAGCCAGCCAAAATATGTAAATTACACAGGAATAAAATGAATCGTCCGATCTGTACATGTGTCTTACAAACATGCTTGAATGACACGGTGAGAACGCGCAAGCCCTTGCAAGTCTTAATTTCAGGTAATCTTTGCCCGAAGGTTGAACACCTCAGCTCCCCTGGTCCAGCGTTAGTCACCGCTCAGCCTGCGCAGGTAACCCGCGGCCTCCTCCTCTGCCCTACGTGCCGACGGGGCCGGCCATGACGAGTGACAGCGGTGGGCCAAGGACCAGGCCTGGCCAAGCACCTTCTCCTCTCACAGGAGGAGAGACCGAGCCACCAGGAGAAAATGGAGCTGCGTGTGGGGGCCCCCAAGAGGCTGTGAGGGGAGAGGGGAGGCCGGGAAACCCGCCTGAGGTGACACCGGTGAAAACGGCCCTGCGGCAAGGCCGGGTCGGCATCGGGAGGGGAAGGCTCTGAGGAGATGAGGTGACCAGTGTTTACATCTGGGATAAAACGTGACCACACACAGAACAATAAAATCATGGAGATAAGATGACTGGGCCTCGAGAGTCCAATGTGAGGCCACCAAAATGATCAAGGGACTGGAGCACAGCTCCTACGAGGAGAGGCTGAGAGAGCTGGGGCAGCTCAGCCTGGAGAAGAGGAGGCTCGGGGGCATCTCATCGATGGGATGAGTGTGTGAGATTGCACCTCTAAAACAAATTCGTCCTCAAAAACACAGCTTTTTTTTTTCAAAAAGGTAATCCATTACAGAACGATTTACATCTGACTGACAAGATGATGATGATGACTCCGTAATTATTAGCTCCAATCACTCAAATTACAATTCACCAGCAGACACACAAACGACTCGATTCACAGCTAACGTTTTCTTCAGCACGCAGGAGGTCCTTCCTAAAACAAGAGAGGAGACAGACAACCTCTATCAGCAGCGAATAAAGGCGACTGCCGACGGGAGGAACTGAATTCGGGGACGTCTGCGAGGGGCACGTTTCCTTTCATGCTGGTGCCAAACCCTCCCGGAGGACAGGTGACAACTGGGGCTGTCACCAAAAGGCTTCTCCTTCGTAGTCGGAGGGGAGCAGCTGCTAGACAGGTACGGGGGTACGTCCCCGGCTGTGCACGCTCGATAAGCGAGCTCTTTATGAAAACGCTCGCTGAGGTTTGGATTTTCTTCGGTAGGTTCATGCTGACTTACGCACGGCATTTAAAATCACCCGGCGCTGCCAAAGCGCTGTAAAGGCTGTGCACTTTAGTGTACAAGTAAGTGCATTTGGCACCGCGCCACTATGTACAAAATCATTTTCATGCAGCTGCCAGCAGAAGGGAACTATATTCTTGGACCAGATGTTTTTGTTGTCGGGGCTGCCAAGCACGCCTGGAAACCTCACAGCTGAGCGGTGCTGCAGGAGTGAATTAACAATGAACAGAGCCACAAGATGCTCGTGTCCATCTATCAGACGGGGCGTCACGGCCCCTTCTCTCCCTTTGTCCCCCTCTCGAGCAAGGAAGCTGCTGACAGCCGGCTAATTATTTACCTGCCCGAGAAGAAAACTCCTTCTGCCTCCACTGGGATTAATAAAAGCAATAAATGCTGGCAGAAAATATTACACCCCAGATGTTTACCCTTAGCTGGGCAGGTGACAAAGAGACCATGATTAACAGCCAAGAAAATAGGACTGGAGCAAACATAAATGGTTCTAACATTACAGTACAGGTTTGTTTCTGCTGCTGGGCTGTGAACAGGCTTGCGGTTATTAAACAGTATTTCACCTCAGAAATCAGAGCCGCTATGGCATCTCTCTCCCCATTTAAAAACAAACATCCTCGATCCCAGCACAAGGCTCTCCCTTGAGCTGAGACGCTGGCAGCCCCAGCTTACAGAGGAAGGCTGCATGGCTGGAGTTGGAGGACAACAGCCCCCTTCCCAGCCCTGCCACCAGCCCCTGGCATCACCCTGCTGCCACCCCTTGCAAAACCGGGGCTCCCACCAGTCCCCACCTTGAAACCCCCTCCACAGGCCAGCTCTAAATCAATCACAAAGCCTCCAAAAGAAACCCAAGAGGCCGGGGGACCCCACAGAGAAACAAAAACCAGGCAGGGTGGAAGCCGGAGGCGCACACGGGGCCGTCCCCGGGGCGGGGGGGAGCACCACCAGCCGGGTGTTGTGGTGCGGGGCTGGCTGGGTTGGCCGGGTGCTTATTCCTCTTTCTGGGCACTGCACATGTTCAAAACAAAAGGCAGGCAGAGAGAGGATGTGCGCGAGGCGGGTCTGCTTGAACCAGCTTTGCTCTCTTCTTCTCCTCACCCCTGAGGCAGCTCAGCCTTGCAGCCCGCTCCTGCACAGCATGCCCAGAGACAAACAGCATCCTCTCCCGCAAGCGCCACATCACGACGGCTTGCAGCCCGGCTGCCTGCTGGCCCTTACACCAGCAGAAAACACACGCACATCTCTGCAGAGCTGCTTCCCGAGCGGGCTGCTTCACGCCCTCGTTTTCCAGCACTCGCAGCCTTCAAACGAAGTCACGCCAGCTCGTTCCTCCTCCTCATCTCCACCGTCAAAAAGTGACACTCAGCAGCTTGACTGCAAACTAGCGTGTTTTGCTGAAATCCTCCTCTGCGGGAACGATGTGACCTCCCTCGGAAAGGCTAGCATTTCAGCTTCCTCAGCCAGTGGCCAGGACATCTCCTGTGCCAAGCCTGCCGGCATCTGCATGGGAACCCTGCTCATGGCTAGCGTCCGGAGCAGCGCCTTGCTCCAGGGTGAATTCAAAAGTTGCACATTTAAAAAAAAAAAAAACCACACAAAAACCAACAGACGGCCTCTCTTGTCTGAATAAATAAATAGCCTCCTTCTCAGGGACTTTTCCTTTAAAACAAAAGTAACGCTATCACCACAGGGTCTCTTGGGAAGATGATTCATAAGCAGGAAAAGGACTGTAATTCTATGCTCGGGGTACTCACCCTAACAGATATTACAACTTTTTACTATGCTGGTCCCGTAACATGACGAAGTGACAGTCTGAAAAATCGTTCTTTAATCACACTGATTTGAGACCGAACAAAGAGCAATTAGCCCAGCCAAAGAGCTGGGGGTGGGGAGGGGGGCCATTTACATCTGAACGAGGAAACCTGGCTTGCGTGCAGAGCTTCAAAATTCAGGAGGATATGCTTTAAGGCACCGGATTTGCTCAGAGCGGGGCTGCCTGACAATGAAGCCATGCACAAAGGGACAGACCACAGCAAACGTGCCAGCTCCAGCTCCGCCACCAAGGAACGGAGCCGCCGGTCGGTTTGGAAACATTACTAAGCATAGCGGAAGAAGAAGAAATCCCACACACAGCAATCAGGCCTCTCCAATAGCCGGGGAAAGGCAGCTAAGTGAAAGACCGTGTGTTGGGGAGGTCAGCTTCTGCCAGACTACTTGCATCCAAACAAGGCCCGTCACGGCTGGAGGCTCCTCTCCTGCGGTTCCCCAAAGCGTTGTCCCTGCAACAGGCTCGAGCAGAAAGCCCAGAGCCCAATCGAAATGGAAAGCCTCGCAGAAAGCGCTGGTGAAATTGGTTAAGCTTGCCTTTGCCAGTTTACTAACAAATGACACCCCGCTCAGAAAGTCCTTCAGCTGCGCTGCGGCTGGCGTGAATTACCAAAGGGAGGGGGGCAGGGGTGCAGAACAGGAAAAGGACGAACAGGGAGCCTGTTAGAAAGTTAGCCAAACGTAATTTAAAAAAAGTTCAAAGGTTGTGGGTGCTTTGGTTTTCGTTTTGTTTTTCTTTTTTGAAAAACGCTGTCCCCAGATCAGCTCCATCTGCAGTCTCCAAGCATCTGAAAGTTCCTGCCAGAGCGATCAGGAGCGCAGAGCCAGCAGTTGGCTTTCAGTTGCAGCCATTATGTGCTCCAAGGTTCACACGCCACGGAGAGACATCGAAGAAATTCGGAACTCTCTTTGGGCGAGCATTAAGCCTCTGATCCAAAGCACAAGAAATGACGACAGTGCATGTGTACTGCTTCAATAAAAGCAAGGCGCTGTGGAAAAAGGGACATTGCCTCTTTTCATGACCTATAAAACTTCCTCACTGAAAGCGGGCTTGGCTGAGGGCAACTCTCCAACTTATTGGCAAACATCTTCAAAGCAAGACACCCAGCTGAGGTTGTCTTTCATACAGTACAGCCCTTATTCCCTCATCCCTTTGGTTCGTTACCGGATGCTTTTCCCCAGGAGCTGTACCTGGCTGCAGCACGGATAGCAAGGCAACAGCGGCAACCCAGTTTTCACCACCTCTGTACAACACATTTCTGTGGTGCTGGCCTTTAGAGTAAGCACGTGCCACACTGACAACCCCTGTGGCATGTCTTCTTCCCTTTGGGGAGGTGTGGGACATGGCAAAGCTGTTCCTCTGCTGTTACCCACCCAATAGGTAAGTCCCCACAGGGCCAAGTAAGGCCCTGTTTTACCATTCGTGCTGCAAAGATGATAAAAAACAAGGATAAAAAGGAAAAAAAAAAATGATGAAACAAGTTTCTCCGAATGGAAGATGCAAAAAACGCTCAACACTACTCAACACCGGCAAGCCGCTACTAGCATTAGCTCAGAGGCCAGTGCTGTGCTGCTGCCTATGAGCCTTCAGAAGAAACTTCTGGCTCTTGACATCGCGCAGTAGGCAAATCAGTTTCTCTCTCCGAAGCCCTCTAGCGATGGCCCAAAGCACAGCAGTCCCACAAGCACAGTGCAAGAAGGAGAAAATTGAGACAAAGATTTAGACAAACCACCGCTGCACCAGAAACCACTGCTCATCAGCCAGTCCAGATCAGACAGCCACTGCTCAAGGAGGACACAACAGCTCTGAAGCCACGGGTGTTTGCAGCTGCTTGAACATGGACATGTTCTGAGTAGCCCCTTGCACTAGTGGTAGCTGGGTATTTTGTGAATGGTTATGCACTAGACCTCCCATCCAAAAGAGGCAGCAATCCATCACGAGCGGCTGATAACTAAGAGACGGAAAAAATGTAGAAAACTCACAAGAATGTCGGCTTGATACTAACTGTTATTTTTTTTTTTTCAGTCTCAAATGACTTTTTGATCTCCATCGTGCCTTAGCAATAGGCACGATCTCTGCTGTCTCCTATACAGCTCTTGAACACTCTTGAGTTTCGACAGCCATATTCATCCCACGTATTACTGAGTTACAGAGAAGACCTGCAGAAAAAATGCATCTTCAGTTTATTTTCTAAGAAAAGCTATTAAATGCCAGCGAGTGTTAGCCCCCCTCCAGATCCAGCACAGCCTCGGGGATTGCGGCTGTGTCAGAAGGTCTTTCTGTGTAACCGTATAATGCTCTGCCTAAACCCAGTGATTTATAATCTTCTGCTTTATCAACCGGCTGTACGACATTAAACTATAACAGAACTGGCTGTGCTGTTTTTCACATCTCAGAGCAGCAAATCGTTAGATGCATCATATGCAACAATGAGCACCGTTTCCCACAGTACAGTCTGCTGCACCTCAGGACCACTTTGCTGTCAAAGAAACCAGTGATTTAAGTCATACCTAAGTAATATCTGGGGGAAGACAGAGCAATATCCAGTGAATTAGGAATGGTACTGCACAAGGCAGGACAGACTGGGCTTTTGATTTTGTACTTCAAGCGAATGGATGTCTTTCAGAGGTAGATCTACTTCAGCTACCTGGGTTAAGCTGCTAAGGGATTGTTTTCTCCTGCCATTCGCCAGCCAAAACACCACGAAACCCAGGGTCATCAAGGTTCTTCCCCTGCAAATAGAGGGCACGGTCCCAAGCGCGGGTCACTGAGGCCAAACTCCTGCAGGTCACCGCTCAGAGGCAGCTGGCACTCATCCTCAGCACAGGTTTTTGGCTCCACCATCGAGCCGGACTCACCACCCAGCGACTCCCTGCTCTGACTTTATCCTGAACGCTGGAATTCAGAATCACAATGAATGTTATGGAAATGGTCCAATGCGAAAAGTGAAGTAATTTCTGAGGCGAGCAAGCCGACTAAAAATAGCCTGCTGCACAGTGGAAAGAAACGGAGCAGGGGGGGATCCCTGCAGAAGAGCTTGGCTCTTCGTTCCTAAGCCCACAGGTGTGGGGCACTACGAACAAGCCCTCAGAGGCTATCCCAGGTAGCTGAGGTCCTTGAGAAGGCATCGTGGCCAGCTTTCCTCCCGCTCATCACGAAGCCACTGCTGTGCAGGAAGGGGCTCCCACGTGGCCCCATGGCTGTAGTGGGGTCCTGGGCAGCCAGCTGTAGGTGGCTTGAGCATGGGGTCGGACCGGGTGACCTCCAGGCGTTCCTGCCAGCCTCAGCCACCCTGGGATTGCGTGAAAGCCACGCCACCTGAATACTTAGACAACAACCTCTTCCTCCGTCTTCCCTGCGAGTAGGAGAAATCCTTTCATTAACTTATAGGGGGGTTTGTTTACATTCGTACGCACGGGCAAGGGAATGAGTTTGCAATTTATATGCTGATTCCTCCATTTTTACAAGAACAGCGGGAACGGCAACGTGCTACCAATTTGTGTTGCAAATCAAGGCTAGGTACCCCTCCCAGATGGTTTTAACCAGAACTGAGGAGCGGCAGCAGCAGCTCTGAAGGAGGAACCAACTTTACCCTCAGGGGCTTGAACTGGAGTGGAGACTTCTCCGACGATGTAGCCCTCTAAGATCTCCATAGATCAGCACAACTCGATGACTCGAGGCTTCACAAAGCCTTTACACTTAAACAAATTGTTTCAATGTGTCAGAGAGGTAAAAAAAAAAAAAATAAAAGAAGAAAAATTCAGTGAAAAATGGCTAACTGGCATGAAAACGGGCTTCTCTCGCAGACTAGAAGAGAGGAAACCCAAGTAAATGCTGGAGAAAAGGCTACGGAGGTAAAATATGCGAGAGGCAAATAAAACCCTCCTTAATGGTGCTGCCTTTGCATCACAGTTTCCAAAGCCGTGAATCACCGCAGCCGCGCTGCCTGCAGCCGCGGTCGGCCGGGAGGACAGGTTAGCGCAGGGGGAGCCAAGCAAGCAGCCAGCAGCCGGGATGCCTGCCCTCCCTTTTGCCTGTGGTCTGTTTTCCCAATTAAATTTCCATTTGGTAAAGTATTCCACAGGAGAAACCCATTTTCAGGAATCATGTGCATTCCCCTGCCTTGCTCTCACATGCACATCCAAGGCGCCTTGCCAGGCTAGGAACAGTTATCTGAAGGCACAGGGGCTGCTGCATTTACACGGGGATTTCCACTCAATTCTTACCAACTCGTGTAAAACTAGAATCAAACGCTAAAGCCCAGTTCAGGAAGAAAGAGCTACAGTGGAAAATATATGAGAAACACCTCATACATCCACCAACACGAAAAAAAAAAAAAAAGAAAATTCTTTTCTGGAACTGACCCTGCCACTTGGCAGAGGGAAAGGCATTTTGAAGGCCCCCACCATCCTGCAAAACCAGGTGCAAGAGACCAGGCTGTAGAGCTCTCACCGTGCCTTTTGCATCAGTGGTGTGCTGGGTCAAGAAATTAGAGTTTTACCTCGTGGATGTGATGCTGAACAACAGTAATGTGCTCTCCACTCAGGAACGGCAGCTGCTTCTGTATCTAGCTGTCTGTTCTCACACATAACCCTTGCAGGTGAAAAAAAAATAACTGGGAATCAGCAGTACAAAAAGATACCCCCTTGGCCAGATTCCCATCAGCCTACTCCTGCGTGAAGCAAGGTTTTATGAAAAGAGAAGGCGAGGACAGGAGAGCAAACCTAAATCGTGTGTGTTCATTGTGAAGCACCGATCTCTGCACTCAATGACAACTCCTCTGCAGATCCTTTTAGCAGCAGAAAACGTTCCCTGCCAGAGAGGCTCCACAAAGCACGCTCAGTGGGCTTTAATCCCTTTAGGATTAAACCCATCTACAGGAATGTACACAAGCCCCTGGTTGGAAAAGGACTCGAGATGCTTCTAGGCTCTGCAGACAAAGAGCATCTTCTCCTAAAGCGATCAGCTAAACTGGTTCGCACAGCATCCTCGTGGCCCTTTTAGCACCTAGCTCAGCCGTGCGCTTCCTATTGCATATGTAAGGGATTGGGCACCAAGGGAGAAAATGCCTTCCTCTCAGGCACAAGTGGGGTGTTAATCGTGCTTACAAGTCAGCTCGGAGTACAACGAATTCCCACGTCCTTGCACATTAACACTTTCTGCCATAATCTCTAGGTTTAGGAGCTGGGTTTTTTTTAAGACCCTATTTTAGCCAACAACTCCCCGCGCAATCACTCAAACTCTGTGTCTCACAAAAGGAGCGCTGCCGAGGGACTCTGAGCAAACATTTCTCTCTCATTAAACATCAGAGCACAACATTGCTATTGTATATTTATATACACATAACGCACACGTTAAAAACGGAGCACAAGAGAAAGGGGGGGGGGGTCGCACAGGATAACCACACTATTTGCAGACCCATAAACAGAAGCAGAGGGAGATTTTTAAACGCTTAAAAGTCTAGCTGCAGCGCTCACTTGAAAGCCAAGCATTGAAACTTTCTCTTTAAAGACGAAAAGAAAAGAAAGTTATCTACCTCCTCCTCCTGATTTACTACAGAACAGTGGCCAGCCGACTGATAATGGACAGTGGCCACGGTCTGCCTGCCATTCCCAGCACCGGGGCTGTAAATTCCACCCTCTCTCCTCTCCGCACCGCCTGCCAATTTTCACATAACTTGTCAGGACTTCATATCTTTGGAATTTCTCCCTCATTAGGCTCGGCCAAAGCCGGCCAGCGGATTCAGACGGCGTTTGGTGGAGACGAAGGCAGGACGCACACGCGCTATCGCTGAGAAGCTTCATTTCCTTAGGAAGTCGAGATAAAAATAGGGAATGTCACAGGAGAAACAGGAGGAGCCCCCGGGCAGGTGGGGTTTATGAAACTACAATTAAACACAGTCAAGAAAGATTACATTTCGAGCAGATATCTCCCCTTTAACATAAACACCAAATTAATTCTCGTCTCTTTGATCCTAGAGCCAAAATTTGAAGCGTGCCCCTGAAAGGCAGGAGCTCGGGCTGGACCTGTGCGCTCTCGCCCACCTGTGCAGGAGGGAGGAACACACCGCAGAGCCCGGCTTCAGCCTAGATCCTTGCTAAAATTAAAGCAGAGCGCTCTGTCACAATCCTCATTGTGTTTTTTTTCCTGTCCAGACTGACAAGAGCACACATGTTCTCGCAGTGTATTGACAGCGTTGTCTTGTTTTCCTTGAGCAGACAATACGTCTGATTCACCGGGGGTAAGTGGAGCTGCGCTGCGTGCCTGACAAATTATACAAAACGCAGCCCCCTGCTTTTTGCTGTTATCTGCACACCAAACATTTCTGTTTCCCATCACAAGCTGAATCTCCCCAGACAGCTCTCGCAAGCAGGCAGTGCCAAAATGCCGGCGTCGAGGCCGCCCCAGAGCCCCCCTCCGGCTCGGCAGACGCGCTCCATCACGGGGACTTGCGCGGGCTGCTGCTCACGTTCGTGTCAGTGCAGGTCTGACCTGTAGGTTAAATATCACGGCTGGGAAATCATCCGCGTGCTACCACAGCGAGCCTTCCCCACGGCCGGTATCAGGGTCCGGGTTTCCCTTGTACAGACACTAGCAGCCAGCCCCTTCCGGGGCACGTGGAAGTCACGTTTTAATTAGTGACTTCCTTGGCAATGCTAACAGCGGGTCTCCAGATGGCTTGCGGGTACCACGACCAAGGGCTGGGGGAAAAGATGCACAGGCTTACTGTTAAATGCATGAGTATTGGCCGCTTGGATCGATGAACAGTCCCCGAAAGCTGGAATTGAAGCACCTGTCCTGCTCACTCAAACGATGGCACGGCATCCGTAGCCCATCCTGATGACTTACCCTTTGCTTCTGAGCCCGTCAGGGCAGCTGCATCGTCGGACCAAAGGAAAGAAGTTTTTAAGGAAGAAGTCCAGACTTGTCCAAAGAGCTCGAGACGTGCAGAGAAGCCTTGATACATCTCTGCACTCCCACCCATCCGCCAGTGGAAGTCAGCTGCATCGTGCTCCAGGTGTGCAACCACGCACTCTCACAAACTGACCAGACCTCAGTGGCAGCTTCAGCTCAGGAGAGTATCCTGACCACCATCAGCTGTGCTACAGCAGGGTGTTACCTGGTTCTCCTACAGCCGGGCAGGCAAAATTTTAAAGCTGCCTCCCTAAAACAAGGAGATTCTTCTCCAAACTACGACAAAGTCCCCTTCGTAAGGCCATGAATTCAGTTAGGCCATTTGTGCAACGTAAATTTATGGGGCAGGATGAAAACGTTTTCTGCTAGGTAGGATGAAGCCTTTCAGACCCGGCATAAGCAGGAGGAGATGAGGAGAAGGCAGAGACTGCACAGCTTTCTTTGCACCTCCTTAACACAGCGATCCACGATCAGCCTTGAGTCTGAAGCCGGCTCCCAGCCTCCGATAAAACCACGCAATGGGAACAGCACTAAATGATCCGCACTAAGCCCTCACGGTCAAAGCTCTTTTGCTGCTGACAGGTAATAGATGCCGGTGAGGCGGCAGCGGTGCCCGCAAGGATCTTTATGGCAAAAGGAAAACATCTGTTCCTCCCGGCCTTGAAACAGTCGGGTTCCAAAACAAGCACGTTAAAATAGAGACACCCGCGAGGACGGCTGCCGTGCTGCCGTGCAAACTGTGCAGGCAAACAGTCATCCGCTCAGGTGGGGATCTTGCGCTAAGAAGAAACCATGTGGTGGAAAAAGCAGGTAGAGGAACACGCATATATGAACATTTTATGACTCTTTTTTTTTTTAAGCTCCCCTCTGTTGCCAACCTTCCCCCCAACCCAGCAGTACCAGTGTGAACTTGCTCTTCGCTGGAGCCTTCGTGCAAGACGCGAGCTCCCTCCAGCCAACCCACGTCGTGTGTCGTTTCCCAAGCTGCTTAATGACAGCCAGGGCTTTCTGCCCCACCTCAAACAGCGTGTGGAGCTCCCAATTCAGCCTCCCTCTTGCAGCAGCACCAAGCCTGACGTCCTCCCCTTCCCAAGTAAGCTCCTCCAGCCTGACAGTCTCGCCAACCACCCCAGGACTTGGATGAACACGGTAAAAGTCTGCCCTTTATACAAACTGGTGCCAGCAGTGCTCCAGGAAAGTTTATTGGATCGTGTCCAAAAATATTCTTTGCAGCTCCAAAAAGACTGCCCCACCGGCTGTAAGCCTTAGCTCTTTTCAACCCTCTCCCAGACCAGGTATTACAGCTCAAAGGGATCGTTCTGTTTAGCTCTGTTTTCCTCTGACCTGTAGTAGAAAGTTCCCAGCAGCCTTTTATTTTTGCCTTTTTTTTTTCCAACCTAATCTCTAGAAGAAATCAGAGTTTAATCAGCTTCAGGAGATATTGCACGGCAGGGCTGCGCCTCGCCGCTGGGGGACAAGCAAGCAGGGTGCAAGCACTCCCCATGTGAACGATCTGGGTTTTTTGGCTCCCTGATCCAATTCATACCAAGATGATGAGAAGCAGCAAAGGCTTTTGGCTAACCCAGCAGTAAGTACAGCCACGGACTGATAAACTGCTCTCTATCAGGAAGGTGCCCTAAGCCAGGTAAAACAGCGTGCTCTTGTCTCCACGCTAAAAAGACAGCCCGTATCCAGCTCCTCCAGGCTGCCATGCCCCAGCTCTGCTGCACACTGCTGTGAAGATTTACGTTTCCTTGTCGTTTAGAGAGATGCACCAACTATTTCTTTTTTTCCTTCAAAAAGATCAAGATCCATGGACCATCTTTGATTTTTTTCATTCAAAAAAAAAAGAAGTAAAAGGGTAAACTTTTGATGGTTATTATTTTTGTTTTCCCCTCATTTCGTCTGCCTGCATGTGCTGGAACACACACACATCTTTACCTAGCTGTAGTCTTTCTGCAGACCGCCTTCGGGATGCTTTATGGGCAACGGGTAAGATCACGTACGATGCCACGGTTTATAACACCATATGGACCATCAGATACAGGCTGACAGGAATCCATGCGACTTGCCTCCTACAACAGCAAAAGGCAGCCAGCAGGGCTGGGAAGGCAGCAATGAATAATCCCGCTCACCTTGCCTGTCTGGGTGCAGGAGATGTGCCGTGTTTCTGGGCAGGCCCGGAGCTTTTGGTTTGGGGTTGTTCGTTTTTCTGCCTAGCACGTACAGAAAGGGCAAGACAGGCGAGCTGTAAAAGCGATGCAGCCTCCTTCATAAATCAGCGGGACACAGCACCCAGTTGTTTACTTAGCAGAATTTTACCCCGACTAGACTGGACAAGCCATGAAACACTGGGCACAAGAGCTGAGAAATGCTGCTATTAAAAAGGCATGAGGAAAACTTTCCCAAAGGATGCCAAGAGCGTGTGTGGGAAGAGGTAGGAGGAAGAAGCAGCAGCGTCAGGGGTTACAACAAACAGAGAAGCAGCGGTTGTGTTTTTTCCCCTCAAAATTAGCTACCAAAGATTTCACACAGAAAAGAGTCTCTGGAAGTGGAACACAGGACTGACAGTGGAAACAACGGCACAGCTGCACAGAAAGCCTCCCGAAGGGTTAAACAAAGTCGAGCCGCGTGTTCGGGGCGTAATGCAAGTTAACAAGCTCAGATGCATGCAAATCTGCCAAGTAAGCTTCGTGAAGGTTTTAAATGTTGGTGTTTTTGTGGGTTTTTTTTGCTTCACGAGAAAATGGATTCTTCTAAGTGAAGAGCGACTGCCAAATCTCACAGCATACTTGTGTTGCATCTGATAACATCAGTCACGGCTCGCTTGGTATCCTACAGTGTGTACAGCAGCATGCAGCAAGCAGCTCGTGGAGATCTAGCAGCACGGTCACCGAGCGCCTTTTGGGAAGGGGTCAGCACTGACTCAACGCAGACTTGTCCAAAACAATGCCCCATAAGGAACAGAGACACTTACATATAAAGATTAAAGACAGACTGCAGGGATCTCTCAAATAATGCCTCCCCCACCGCACGCATGCAGCCTGAGAGGCAGCCTACATATGTACATTTGGGAAAATCGTTTTGAAAGCGTGTATATGCCGATAGTTCATATTGTTCCCCTTTTAAGGCCATTGAACTCGCTCCAGCGACAGAATAGCTCTTGATTGATGAACACTGGTGTTTTGTTGTTATTTGCTCCATGCTCCAGTGAAATTTTTTCACCCTTACATGTGCTCCAGCTTCACCCTCGGAAAGCGAAAACATGATCTCCATGCATGCCATCCTGGAAGAAGGCTTGCAGACCTTTAGATCTTCCAGATCTTTTATTGCTTGATCTATAGATCTGTGGATCTCTAGAGATCTATCCAATCTTACAGAGCTTTCCTTAATTTGTTTAGAGAGGAGAGAAGTGGAAGAGCCAGCGAAGTTGCACGTCGACACCCCGCATCGTTTCAGGCGGCAGTACTGACTAGTCATAATATATTCAAAGATCAAGCTGATATCTTCAGCCCACCTCCTCTTTTCTCATCCTTACCACCATTCTTCTCGAAATTAAAATCTGAAGAGAAAACCACAAGAAAAGCTGGGACGGATGAAGAGCACTTCCAAAGCACCACGTTCAGTTTGAGCTGTAAAGTTCCTTCCAGCGTTGCTAGTTGGAGGTTACGCTACCTCATTTTCTTTGTGCCAACCAAAACTTTTTAAGGGAAGCCTTTGCTTTGACTTGGACATTCCTCCTGTTTGGAGGAATCAAAGCTTTACAGCCCAGAGCTGATGTAACCCTGGTGATCCTGAGCAACGCAGGAATTGCAGAATTGAGCCTCGAAAACTGAAAATCTGGGGCGTGCCCCCGCAGCTTGCCAACACATTAGGCTTTCTAATTTTTTAAGCGTTTGGCAAAGCAAGCACTGGATCAGAGGTAACTGAAAAGAAAGAAAGTCTTGTGTGTTCTCCGCGCAGGTTAGACAAAACAATCAGATATCATCCACAGCACCGCTTGTATTTAAGCATTAAGACGTAGCACTGCCAGCAAACCATGTAGCGAGGCGTGAATCACCTGGAGCTGCAGTAGCTGCTCATCATAAAAATCACAATTTCGGTTTTGTAGAAGAGCTTCCATCGAAGCCTCTCTCCCCACAGGCACACACAGGGCTAGTTACCGTTAGTCTACGAGAGCTGTTCATGCAAATGCAGCTCTTGAAGCAAGTGGAGGAGGTAAATTTGGGGCTGTGGTTCCTTCGGCATTTCTTTCAGAGCAGTGCTGGCGGTGGCAGTCACTTCACACCTCCGCTGCACCTCTGTCCCAAATTCTCTCCTCCTACCATCCCCATCAGTTGCCGTGACTTACAATGATGATGGAGCTGCTTTAAACGTTGCCTGCCAGCAAAAGGAGATGCTCAGGGAGGCATCCCTCGAGGAAACCAAGCCACGGCTTGACCATAAGGCCATCTTAGCAGCAACATCAATTTGAGCTATTCCTGAGCCGTCTCTCATCTGCCACCAAGAAAGTGGTACACGCAACTGTGCCGTCCGTGCCTGGTGTTAAAAAGCGGGGCTGGCTTAGCACGACTTGGAAGAATTTACACCACACTTTTGGCCTCGGCAGGCTCATTACTTTGAACCAAAAACACATGATCTCCGCTGGTAGGAAGGATGACACTTTTAAGCTGCGTGGGGCTAACATCTCCCGACTCCTCCCTCTGACTGCCCTCATCCCCTAAAGAAGCATGAGCTCGTGAGATGGAAGATGGACAGTGCCAACACACAACTTTCAAAACCGGCCAAAAAACTGCAGAAAGTTTCAAACCGTAAGGCACCTCCCTCAACATGAGCTCAGCCACGCCATACGCAGCATTTTTCAATTGTTTTCCTTTTGCTGTGCAACCTCTCCATTACAACTGTTTGTGATTAATGCATGCTATTAAAAACAGAGGGAGCGTGCAACGCAGCCAGGCTTAATGTTATGGCAGAAGCCTTCGCCGTGCTTCGGGACGCTGCCGTGCTTCAAACCGCTGCACGAATGGCAACGCCTGCTGTGCAAAGAGTACTCGCTTCATGTCAACGCACCTTCCTTCTTCCCTGGTCTGTCTACACGTTAACTTCTGCAAGACAGCTCTGCCTCTTCACGAAGGCCGCCTTGGAAAACCTTCAGCTGAAAGTTGATTTTTATCAGGCCATCTAACAAAGCGAGAACGTCCAGCTCTTGGCAGACACAACGGCTTAAGTTAGGGATCGGCAGACACAGTGCCCATCGATCACAGGGAGATTCAGAGATAGGACTCAAGTCCTACCGGTTAACCTATCCCCACCTCCTCGTTTTCCTCCCTCTCCCGCCTGGTCACCCATTACACCTCGGCCACTCGCCCCTGCAGCTTGTGTCCAAGTCCATTTTCACTCGCTGAGGCCCCTGCACACGCCAGCAACACAGAAGACATTTTGTAGCAATATCCTCGTAGGGGTTTTTGCTTCACATGAGCAGCTTGCCAAAGACCCCCTGCTCTGTGCAATGCATGCACATTAACATAATTTTTCCCCTAAGGCCTATAGAAGATGGAGGAGTTTAGAAAAAGAAGACGCTGGGTTTGAAGACGCACAACCTCCCTGCAGAACCGCAATACCAGCCAGGAGTTACAGATATCGCACAACGGGATCTCATTCGATTTTAAGTCTGAAGCTGTTATGTTAATTGGGGATGCAACCCTGTAAAACACAAATGGAACCAACAGGGAAAACTCGAGCTTTTCTGATGTGTTTTGAAGACTTAATTTAAACGGTTTGCTTTCTGAGCAGCATAAACTACAAGGCAGCTAAGGATTCAAGTATGGGCATATATTTTTTATTTCTCTGGCTGGGTTAATTTCCCGTCTTTCTCATCTAAAGCTCCACAGTAAATCCCCCTGGGTCAGTTACAACTACTACTTTACACTGCTGAATTCTGCCAGCAATCTGCTCATCGTTCCTGCAGATGTTTCTGCTTTCAGGCTTCTGGGAACTTTATTGGACCCGTTTCCTTTGAATAAATGTACACCCTTTTTAGGCTGCACATGTACCAGGGAAACTACTGTCCTCTCCCTCGAGCAGCCTCCTCACCTTCTTCCTCAGTAAAGCAGAAGCAAGATGTTACATTTGAAAGAAAAAAAAGTGGGAATGAGCCTTTTTTCTGAGAAGTTCTGGAGGAGGAGTGCTACATGTGCTCGCGTGTGCTGGGACCAAACAAGACCATTTGTGAAGGCCAGAGGCCCCAGCACACAAGCACACAGAAATCTCGCAAAGGGCAGATGGGCTCGAGAGGTCAGGTCCTGCAAACAGAGAGCAAGCATTCACATGCAAGGACCGTGCCCTTCAACATAAATCCGATGTAAGCCATATGTCATCCTCGCTGCTGAATTTCACCCGTATTAGTAATAAAGCAGAATGTTTCTCTACTCACCTCAGTAACGTCCATGACTTTGATGGCTGCCAACTGACCCGTTTTGACATGTCGACCCTGGAGAAGAGAGAGAAGCGTCAGCATCAGTGTTTCATCCATCCCTTCAACGCACACAGAGCAAAATATTTGGACAAGAGCTCCAGCTGTTGGGTTTTCCCCAGCTGTGACGGACCCTTCTCTTCTGATACGTCAACAACAAATACTCCACATGGCTAAAAAACAAACTTCTTTTTGAAATATTCTTACAGAAGTCTTAAATCCCATTCTTTTTTCCCACATTAAAAGGATGATCGCGGAGATTAAGCACAGACAGATTACATTTGCAGCTTCTCTTCTGTCTACTTTAGCAAAGCTCATAGTCAGTAATGATCATTTATTAACACACCAGCAGAGTTAAACTCCACATGCCACGTATTTCATTTCTACGCACTAGTGTCTGATAACTGAGGGGTATACTACTGGGCAAGCGCAAATATCAGGGGTGGCTGAAAAAGGACATGTCTCTTGGATTTGGTCTTAACTATCAAAAAAAGGAAAAAAATGGTGGTGTTTCTTCAAGTGATGCATCAGACCTGCAACAGCTCTCTTTGTCTGTCTCTTCCCGACGAAGACAACCTCTCCCTTCAGCTACACCACCACAAGGGTAGGGTTTCTCGGTACAGCTTGAGCTGAATTAATAGATCCCAGCTACTGCAGTGGGGAGCTCTTACCCTTCCCCTGCCTCCCTCCATCCTCCTGTCGCATATTTCTCCCATGAGCACAGAACTCATTCTGGCACTCACCAGATCATATGATAAGCTGATTTAGATCACTAAAATGGCAGAAAGTTAACACAGAAAAAGCAAACTGCGGGGCGGGGAGGAGGGGGGATGCAGATCAGGAAATTAACTTGGTTTGCTCTGCAGTCAGAGCAGAGCCAGAGCTGGCACAGGGCGGACCACGTGGCTGGGAGAAGGGAGCACGACGGCCTCCTTCCAGCTCTGCTGAGCTGTAACTCAGCTCAGCTGACTTGCAACGAAAAACTTTTTTCCTCCAGTATATTTTTACAGGAGGTGGGGCCATATCAACTAGCCATGCCTGTTTTTTTTTTAATTCTAAGCAGGCATTGAGCAACGGTTCCAGTACCAGCGTTTTCCAGCTCTCCACGTCACACAGGGCAGTCTGCCCCATGACAAACAGCCTGACCTCCCGAACCCCCTCCCAAACCTCAGCTCCAAAGGCCCTTCCCCAAATCAGGCCGGCTCTCCAGCAAGAGGCATGCCCACTACGCATCTGAATTCCTCACCCGCAGATCAAGAATAATACCTACAGCATCCTCTATAGCTGATGGACATCAACAGCATCTTTTTTCTTGGACCAACTTCTAAACCTCTCCACTTTATTCAAGACTGGCACCCCACAAGTGGAGCGCCCCAAACCACAAGTCTCTTCAGAGAGATCCTGGCTCCTTCCCACGTTAGGGTGCCCCCCAGAGAGGCGATGCCCAGCACTGCAGCTGCACCACCCAGAACTCGGACGAAATGCCACAGAAATCACAGCCTCCAGCTTCTTTTACGACTTGCGTTGCGCTGCGCTCTCCCCTCATTAACCAATCCACGTGCTTTCTATAAATAAATTACTGTGCTCAGGCTTCTGCCTGCTCTGTAAAGTCTCTTTATTACACACATTTCTTTTTACAGTTTGGTCTCAAGCTAGGTTGGATTTTGAAACAAAATTAGGGTCGTAACATATGTGTGCAATGGCCAAGATCGACCTCACCTCGACCCTACTAATTCTTGAGCCTTTCAGCGAGCCCTGGGGAGATGCAACTCCAACATCCCACCCTGGACCTCTGCTTAATGACAAAAGCCTGTGGTGGTCTCCTCGAGACTCACCGTCCTGCCAAAGGAGGAGGGGAAAATGCCTTCGACCGAGGTGGAAAGATGCCTCCTCTCTCCGCTCTGCCCTTATTCTCCACGGCTCTGGGGAGGGAATTAAAAGGTCCAAGGATGCCGGGAAGTGCGGTTTGAGGAACAAGAAGAACATGCTAAAGATAAGAGAGGAACAAGGACATCTCAGAGGAAAAAAATAAAACAAAAAGCTCAGGGAAAAAAAAAAATTGCTTTATTTATCACTTTAAACCCTCGAACTACTGCTGGGCCGGCTATTTCCAGCGAGGAGCCTGAGATTTCCCAGGGCTCAGCCTCACAGCTTTTCCTCGAGATGACGTTCCTCCCTGCAAAAGCGGCCCACTCCGATGAGTAATGCACAGCAGCCCAGCCGTCCTTCCCCACGACGAGCTTCTCCAGTACAGAAAAGCTTCTCGGGGTCCTGCCGATGCCTCCGCCTCCCGCTATCGAAGCGCGGGGCGCAGCCAGCACTCGCGTTTCATGTCGCTGCCTCTGCGGCGGGGAGGGGAAAAGTTCCTCCAGCAGCCTCCTGAGGGACTGGAAGGCAGGGGAATTGCAGACTGTGGGAAATGTGGGCTTCTCGGTATCTCAGGCCAAATTTAAACCCCGGTCAGTTCAGAATTATCGTTAAAAATTGCTCCAAATACCCTTTGTCGTAATGTATGGAGCGCTCGTACAAGCATCTACAACGTAACTGGGGGGTGCAGCGTGACAAACTGATTTATATGGAGAAGTAAAAGGACATTTCAAAGTCACATTCTTTTTATTAAAACCATTTTTCGAAGGAGGGGAAAAAAGCAAACAGCACAGGCACAACATATAAGCAGGAGCAGAGCTTTTGTTTGTTTGTTTATCTGCTTCACCGCTCTGCTCAAGAACAGACTTGCCGAACTCTCAGCCCGCCGGTATAATTTCACTTGCAACATAAAACGGCCAACTATTGCTGCTTTGGAAAGTGCTATTCCGATATTCCTAGCTGGCTTTCGCTTTGGAAAACTCTCTCCACCTTAACAATAATAATCAAGGTGTAAGTGGTTGAATACGTTGAAGGAACCGTGGAAATCACAGCTGGGAGAAACCCGCAGGACTCCATCTCTGTGGGTTAAAACGTATTCGAGCCCACCTCCCCGGGCACCTCATGATCACAGCAGGCATCAAGGCCCCGGCCACGTCCACGCACCATCTCAGCGGTGAGGGTGTCTGTCCCTCCAGCAGGACAGCACTTTGCACGCACAACGATGCCCCTGCCTTAGCGCTGTCTGGAGCCGTGTCCCCCTTAGGGCATCCCAGGGCACCCCGACCCCACGCACAGGGTGCCCACCAGCTGAGCCCAGCCACCACCCTCCCGGACAAGAGCGTCCCGATGCATCCCCTCCGGTTAGGCCATGCTAAGAAGTTCACCAACCAGAATTTCCAAAGCGCTTGCAGTTACTTACACACCCTCCCCTGTCCCTTCCCTCTTTCCATGCATCTATTCATACTAAAGCACTCGCTTATCCTCCCGAGGAAGGAATGTAAAGATATTTTTGTAACTGCTGCTCCCTTCTATTTTTAAGTGATCTGCTGGGCAAACGCAGAACTGGGATGAGCAAGTCAATGGAGCCGAGCCTGCTGACCCAAAACTTTGCCCTGCTTCTTCTCATGCGGGATGACAGAGTTTTCATTTACATGCAGAGGATTTTGAAATACAGCTCTTCTCGTCAACCCTGCAACATTTCACTGGATGTTGCACTGGATCCATTACTTAAACATATTCCCAGCCATGTCTGACAGCAATATGCTGCTCATTTCTCATCTCAGTGGGCTTTCTGCATCTTGAATAGCAGAGGGGACAAGGGGAATCCTTGGTCAACTGCCAAGATCTGCAGAACATTATAAATTTCAAGCCTACCCACACTCTCCACGTCAGTTAGTACACCTACTTCTTGCCTCTTTCTTCCTCTGCACATGTTATTACTGTAGTTTTTTTGTTGTTTGGGAAAGGTTCAAAGGCATGTAGTGTTATGTGCTGGTTTAAGTGTGTTTTTTTTTTCCCTAAGATGCCTTAATGTTATCAAAGAACTATGCAAATGAAATGCAAAAGGAATGCTATCCGCTCATTTACCTCCTCCCCCCCTAATTATCCAAGATACGTACTGCACAGCAATGCAGTTCTCCTACTGACACAGTTTCCGGCCCGTGCATTAATGTGCCTTTTGGGGGACTGTTCCTGGAAGTCTGCTCCCCAGCTAAATGGCACGAAAGTAGACCACGGGGCAACATCACAAGTTAAGGAAGGAAGGCAGCAGGCATGACTCAGGACTCGCAAGCTCGGATTATCCTGCGCACTGTATACCACGCGGTCTTTGGAAAACCTCTCTAACCTCCCATTATTCTATGCTGACAATTACGAAGAAAGGAGCAACCAAGTTGAAAAAGCCCTACCAAGTCACATTTCGGTTGCTACGATGCATGCATAAGTAGCAGGCCAGGTTTCAAACATGCTAGCAAGCGAAAACGTCCTACTGCAGCACCTCCAAGTACAATGCCCCCGCGCCAAAATTAACTTTTCAATTTGCTTCTCATTTGGTTGAGTCTGAGCTCCTACCAGCCCGAGGCAATAGGCCATGGAGCAATGCTCTGCTCTTAGGTTGCACACCCCAGTGCAGTAAATGATACCGTATTGTCCCAACGCATGTTTACAATCAGCTCTTTTTGTCACTTGCCAGCCCAGGGAGTTTCAGACCGACCAACTCTGAGCTGTGAATACCCAGACTCTGTGAGGCATTTCTTCCCACTGCCCCCAAAATCCTAGGTCTACCCTGTGATATGCAGCCAGAGCAATGCTTGCAGAGGACAGAGAGCATGCATTTTAACAGGCAGAAACTCAGAACAGCACAAAGCAAAAACAGCCTCCTCGATTAATAGAAAATAAAATAAAAATCAAATGTTCTTAAGCAAGTCTACCTCATTGCATTTGTAGCCAAAATAATGCTGTTCCTACCGATAAAGCTATCTGTAAGCTGAATAATTACAGGCTCCAGCCATGGAGATAAATTTGTACAAAAAAAGGATAAAGTTTATCTGACATGGAAGCTCCTTCTAAAATAAAAATCAGCAAACAACCTCAGTACAAAGGCCTGGCAGAAATGCACGAGAAGGAAAAAAAAAAGCCAAAACCAATGTTCCTTTTTCCTGTTAGCTGATTTCTAAACCCAAACCAACCAGAAGCTATTAAAGACTCCCACTGTTTAAGTCAAAAGACAGGACAGGGTTCTGTGTTTTCCCTCCGTCTAGCTCTTGACATCAAATGCCTGGAAAGCAAAATAGAAAACAACACCCTCTCTATCCGGCTTTCGCTATCCACAGGCTCCCTAGCAGTCTGTTGAAGAAATAATAATGACAATTTACTCATGCATAGCACCGCATTCTGTGAAGTATGAAAGACGCAGTTATTATCGGTTAGGCACTTCCAGGGACACAGGGAAAAGATGTTCCCTGCTAAAGCAGGGGAAAAAAAAAAAAGAGGGCCCTACGCACTTTTTATCTCAGTTACTAGTTCTGCGGTAGCTTTCCCACCCCGAAGACGCTGGATGTACATTACCACAGGCACTTCCTCCTCCCAACAGCTCATTGCCTAAATAGGCAAAAAGGACAGGAAAGCAGAAAATGGACGGTGGGAACGCCGTGGCAGGGAGCCACCATCTGACTTTCCCAGGATCACGGCAGGTCAGCGGCAGAGCCCGGAGTCACGGCGTGGCCCAGGCCCCTGCCCCATGCCCACCTCGCCCCGCAGACCAGCAGGACGGCAGAGGGAAGGAAGAGCACCGCAGGGGCTGACGGCTCTCGGGAGGATCTCCCAGGGCTACATGGGTCCTGCCTCAAGTGGCACAAAGCATTCCTCAGCAAATGGGGCCTGCAGGCCGCCCTCCTTTCCGCCTCCCTCCAGACTACCGAGCAGGAGAGGCCGATGAACTGGGGTCTTCTGGCAACACCCCCTGCACAACCACCACACATTCTCCACAGGGCCTCGACTTTAAGCCCACCAAGAAGGTTTTGAAAGATGAGTCTTGCCGGGTGCTGCCTCTCTGTCAGACATGCCGGCCATCAGCGGGTGGCTGGACCAAGCTTTGTTGCTCTGGAGGTGGCCACCCAGAGCTTCGTGCCCCAGAGGCCGCGCTTCGTCCACAGGGACACTCGAGTTGACCCACTTGAGGCCCTAGCCTGGAAAACACCCTCTTTGGGAATAATCCTCCATGCCTTCATCCCCTCCTTCCAGCCACCACCAGGATAGCCCAGACTCAGCGACCTTCACCAGACAACGCCATCGCCCATTTTCTCTTATAACAGAGCCTCCACCCTCTCCAAAAAGAGAAGAGCTGCCATCTGCTTCTCCGTCTCTAACCTTATTATCCCTTGTGTTTTTTTCTGTTTTCAAACACGCCTACCGAACTTAGCTGGGTCGTTATCGAAAGACACCAAAAAACACTCTCCCGACCCCGAAAACCAAACAGACTCCAAAACAAAAGACAGACTAAAGGAATACCTCCCACACAGCCACAGTTGGCTCAGAGCACGTTTGGCTTCCTCTGGAAACATCAGCTAAAACCTGCCGCTTCCACTTCTCGCTCAGATCAGTTCTTCACCATACCTTAAGGCTTTAGCATTCATTCAGCCCACCCTCCTAACATCGACTTGTCCCTTCTGACCCCCCACAACAGTCTCTCTCATGTAGAGCAATTTATTTCAGGCAAGTACAGTTGAAAACAAGCCTAGAAGCAGGATGGAGAACGCTGAGAGAAGAACTGGGATCAAAACGAAGTGTGTGCCTACACACTGACACAGGCTACAGAGACATGCAACCGTTCATTTTACACCCAGGCAGTCACTTCCATCACCAAGCATCCTACTGCTGGCCTGGAGCTGTAGGTGGTGATCCCACCTTGAAGGGGATCACCACAGGCCCAGATGCCACCTCACGTTCACAAGCGCCACGTGCCACCTCAAGAAGAGGTGGCTCCCCACCACAAGGGGCACACCACTTGCTGCCTCCACCCAAAGTGACCCACCAGGATCCCCATGTGGTCAGACGGGGGGGCTTCAAAACAAGGCAGGAGCCTTCAGAGCCGAGAGATGGGGCAGCCAAAAGGCAGAGCCTCCCGATCACTTCTGCAGAGTGACAGGGAAATAAGCTGAACGAGTAGAGCCCGAGGCCGCTCCGCTTTGTTTGTTTGTTTTTACAATGAATTCACATTTAACTCGTCACCCCTGGACGTGCACATCTGAGCTTTCTGACCCAAGGGAGCAATTTACACCTTGGGAGGCCCTCTGCAAAGCCAGACGAGCCTGGGCCCGATTCCCCCAGCTCGCCGGTGGGAAGCTGCTGAGATAGCACCTGTGGTGGGGCAGGGTGGGCACCACCTGAAGCTGGAGGTGACATCCCACGGCGAACAACGCCGCTTCCAAGTAGCACTGCTGAAGAGCTATGGCACTCAAACCTGCCTTTTCCAGGGCTTGCTGTTTGGTCCGATCACTGATCTTAGGATAAAAGCACAAAATTTAAGCAGTGGGTACAAAACAAACGGCCCCAAAGATCTGCTTTTGTTTGGCTCTTCCATGGGATTATTCTGGAAGGTACAAAACCTCATTATGAAGGAAAAAAAAAGAAAAAAGAAAAAAGAAAAAAGAAAAAAGAAAAAAGAAAAAAGAAAAAAGAAAAAAGAAAAAAGAAAAAAGAAAAAAGAAAAAAGAAAAAAGAAAAAAGAAAAAAGAAAAAAGAAAAAAGAAAAAGAAAAAAGAGGGAGGCAAAGGGAGAAAGATTAGCTCTACTTCTTTCATTTCCCTTTTTAATATGGTTTTTGATTCAGCCTGCCTGACGAGGAGCAGCCCACCATACAACTTCATTCAGCGTCCCCACCGAGAGGCCAGCCTTCGCCCAGCTGCAGAGTAAGATGCTACAAACACGTTTTATGGATAGGATTTGAAGCTATAATGGACGGCTTAACATTCAAGAGGGGCAAGGGAAAGGAGAACTATTTTCACTTATTACCAGCCCAGCGGAACAGTACAGGCGAACAGAGCAGGCAAGATTGCTTCCTGAGGTTTGTTTCGACAATGGCTAAAACAAAAGACTTTACATTCGTGACCTTTAGAAAATTCCACAACATTAGCATTTACGGAGAAAAGTTAATGAATTCTTAACTTTATAAATATATATATATAATGAAATTCCAGTCCAACTGTCAATACTTCTCCAGCTCCACAAGGCGCAATAAAGAAGTGCTGGACTCTGTGTTTTAGGGATTTTGCTTTCCTACTTGGGGCAGACATAGGCAGGTACCTCCTTCATTTCTAACCAGTCATTACAAATATGATCAGTGCCACTTCTCGTCAGTCACACCTCCTAGTCGTTATGGAGGAGGGAGCCATAATTTATCAGGCAGCAAATGCTGAAGCTGAAATGCAGTTTCCAGGGCACAAGACACGCTGGGGAAGCACTACAAGAGGAGGCTTTCTTGCAAAGCATCAAACCAGCCAGTGTAGAAGCCACACAGACAGGGACTGTGCTTCATACTGTGACCCTGGATGTACGAGCAAATTAAGAAATATTTTCCCAACTTGTTTGCAAGATGCAAAACACACATTTAGCCTGAAGTTATATGTATTGTAATTAAACGAGGACTTGCATCGTAAGGCTCTTTCCAGATTTATTTTTTTTTTAAATCTTTTGATATCCTGCCAAGTACATCTGTGATTCTAAAGCAAAAAAAAACACCTTGTCCTTGAGAAACTGGCAGGTAGCCAGAGCAATCTGTAAACAGCTTTGTGTCCACATGAACTATTTTCAAATCCTCACGCAGTATTTTCAGACCTCAAGGTATTTCTGCTTTGTCAGCACTAGAGCCTGACTCAGAAACCCCAGCCTGTACTAACAACCCTTTCTTTACCAGACTGGCAAACAACAAAACGCCAACCTCAGAAAGTCTCTGATCCTATTATTTATTTATCTAGGGAAAGAGGGAGAGTGGAAGAAGGGACCAAAAGGAAGACCACTTCCTCTCGGTTGCCACCTGAGTAGTATTTAAGTTGCGCTCCCAAAGCCTGTGGCCACCATGTTTATTATTTGAAAGGGCCGCTCCACAGAAAAGCCATTATGCAACACATTCAGCTTACAGGTTAATCCACGGATGAGAACAGTGTTCATTAAGTAAATGGAGCCTGCACATTCTCCGATTATTACTTTTTACCAAGCGCTCAAGAACACACCGAGCGCCTCGCAAAAACCAGTCAAAACACGTTCGCTGCTCTGAAATAACACACCACGGGCCTTAGCAGACCAAGCTCTGGCAAACAAAAAGGAAAAGAAATTCCTAAGGAGGACGTGTAGAACAGGCACACTGATCTTCTGCCACTGCAACTGGTCCCCAACCGCCCCACAGTGCACTCACGGCACAAATATAACGCAGATTAAGCACAAGTTTTTTCAGTGCAAAAGGATTTGTCAGATTTTAGTCCCAAATACAGTTGCCTCCTGTAACTGTAGGTAGGACACACACTGCCGACTTTTTAGAGTTTCCAATAACAATTGCACTTGGGGGGGAAAAAAAAAAAAAGAAATCTTTCCTCATGACACTGCACAAAAGCAGTGTTTGTCTCATGACCCAAAACCATCTGTTCCTGCAGACCACAAGTCACTAATCCGGAGCAGAACTGTCATTAGACGTAATGTAAAAATTGTTAGTCGGAAAGGCCAAGATTTTGGTTGCAAACCGTTCAGCGAACTGTAACAAAGAAGACAACGCAGTATTGCCCCGGACCGCAGAAGAGGAGCGAATACCGGAATTCAGCTGCGGAGGCTGATCAACCCGTCTTGTAGGTGGCTGCAATCGGTTACGGTCAGGCAGCTTATCCCAACATCGCCACGAACGAAGCCTCTCTCACACTTCACAGGCAGCAGAGGGGATGGAGAAAGGCAGTGGGGGGTGCCTGAACCCCAAAGCACCCCCGGCACAGGGCACGAGGCCCCGTAAGCATCCCGGCGTCAATGCTCACACCGGGGCAGAGAGGCAGCAGGGATACAGCCCCGTCTCAGAAGCACAACCTAAAGGAAACGGGCAATGGGCCAGACCTCCTGGGGACCACAGCAGGCTGACCATCGCCTGGCCCATCAGCTCATCTCCCCTAAATACAGGTAGGGGAACAGGAGCCTGTAAACATTTCCGACTCAAGTCCCAGCCCCAGCGAAGTGATAAAATTGTTCCGGCCCCATCTCAGGAGCGCCCTACACACCCAAAGTTTCCGTCCTCGGATGGGTGTTTTCCAAAGAGGTAATTGTGAAAGATGTTACGTATCTGCCCATACCCAGATGTCTCCAAGAGCAGATAGGGCTGACTGCGAGGGACATACTGTGCCGTATCTGGCTCGCAGCACAGCTGGGGCCAGCACGCTGCCTCCTGCTGCATGGATCTTTGCAAAATAACCAGTCACCTCTGCCACCACGGCTCAGAGACGGACCCGGACCAGGAACCACTGAGAAAACTCCAGCAAGAGGGAACAGTTTCTGGTTAGGGATTCACAGGTGAAAATACTGGTTAATCAGACTCAGATCTTAGCCGTTAAAGTCTGTACTCCTACAAACACAGATGCACAAAATGACAATGATGTAGCCACGCTTACTTTCTTACCATTCCTTTCCACCCCTTCCAATCTTACTAAAAGGAGCGGGGAGGGGACTAGAAATTTTTTAAAAAAATAAAATAAATAAAGAGCCATCCACTTGTTTTAAGGTATTTTCCCCATTGCACTTTCCTAGGGTGTATGCAAACCTCCTGAGAGAGGAAACCCTGCGGACTGCTGCCATAAAAGCTACCTATCATTTACACAAATCACCACTTGAATCTGGAAAACAGTCATGTTAAACAACAATCAGGTAGTCTGCCCAAACGCTGCAGCCATGACCTAAATACATTATGTGGTATGGTGGTGCAGAACAGCAGTTCCTAGAATTAAGCAATCTTCCAATTAAGTGCCATGTATTGAAAACAAAATTAAATCAGCTGTGATGCTACCCTACTCCTCCTCCTCCCTCCTCCCCACATCGGGGAAAGAAACCCAAACCCCTTCCATCCATCGGAGTGCTGGAGCTGAGAGCTGCAGCACCAGCAGGACTGGATTTCCAAGGTTTGGGAGGGGGTCGACGTGTGCCAGCTGTGCCTGTCCCAAATTACAGTACTCCGAGGAGAGCTAAAACAAAGTAATTATTTTTTAAATCATCATAAAACTGGATTTCGGAAAGTTCCAATGCTTTTAAAGTTCGCCTTTTAAATTTACAGCCACTTGTCTAATTACTGAAAGAGCATTCCAGTTTATTATAATCATGTGTCTGCACTCCACACATCAATACAGCATGCGAGAATTGATTGCTCAATTACACAATGCACAGCTATTGCAACTGCTGTCAGAGGAGAACTCACAACACGTCTACGGGCTTGTCTTCCCAAACCCGAGCGAGACTAATACTTAACGCTGCAGTTTCACCCAACCAGCGGACCACTGGGAGAAGCACGTAGGAGATGAGATTCAGCACAACGTGCCGTCAAACACGGGCCGTGGTTGAAGACACGTGCACAGGTGAGTCCTTCTGCCACACGTGGGGCAGACCCACCAAACACACCGCTGAGTGAAGAGGCAATGAATCACAAGCATCTTTTTTTATATTTTTTTTTTCCAGACTAGACTATGGCACGACGCTCTAAGCCTGAGCACCAGCCCCCATCACCGACCCTGAGTGAGGAAGGAGACCCCGAGGAGAGAAAGCCAGCAGCACGTCCCCGCTGCTAGCCCAGGGTGCTCCACCACCCAGGGACGCTGCCCGAATCCAGAACCCACCCGGCACCAAGGGAAGGAGGGTTGGGGAGAAGACACCAAGGTGCAGGCAGCCCTGTGTGATTCCCAGCAGTCCCAGCTCCAACGAAGCTGTGCCAAGACGCTACTTCCACTGAAAGTGAAAAACACACACACATACACCAAAGCTAACTTTTTCTTCTGCACTCACCTCGGCCTGACTCTTTCTACAGCATCCTCCTCCAACCAGCTCTGCCCAAGGGAAGATCCCCCCCTGAAGGCACCACATGGGCAGCCCTCCGCAGCCACACACAGCCTGACAGAGCACAACCGGCTCCCCACGGACACATGGCTCTGCCCCAAAGGTCTTACTCTGGACCAGGGCCCAGGAGGATGCTTTAGTCAAAAATGAGCAAAAAGAAGAGGGCTCTTGTGCTACTCTTACTCCTCGTCCAGCTGCAGCGCATCTCAGAGATGCCTGGAAAGAAAACAGACAAACAAAACCAGGCCCAAAGCCTCCAATGAATTTCCATCCAGAAAACCCCAGAAGCTTAATTTGATATTGCACTGGGCTTGAGTCCAAATAAACACGAGAATTCAAAGCTAGAAGCACAAAAGATGCCCAGTACTGAAGGAACAAGGGAAGGAGCTCATACTTCCCACAGGTGGAAAGCTACAGGGGCTTCCTGCTCTCATTTTTTTTTGCCACAAAACCTAAATCCAGCCAAGAAAGAAGCAAGGCTGAGAGGATCAGAGGTAAAATCATCCAAGGCACATCAGAAAGATGAAAACTGAGGTACTGCAACATCCAAGTTTCTGCAGGGAGCACAGAGCAGGGGCTCCCAAATGCTCAAGCGAACGGTTGGGGCAGAGAAAACAATCAAAAGCAAATTACTGGCAACTGCTAACACTCTGTTTTAGCAAAATAAGCAAGTGCTTAATTTTAATTAATTTTGATGGCTGGTTTTTTTTATTATTATTTTCATCTTTTACTAATGCTTCAGTATCTTACAAGCCATCTTATGTACACGTTTGAAAGCAGATAATGTACTGCTTCCAGTTAGTCTGCTCGTTAGTTTAGCAATTGCAGGAGAAACTTTTCCAAAGCAGAAAGAAAAAGAAGAAAAACAGCATTTCTCCATTGCATGTATGAGCCAGTGCCTAAGACAGATTTAATCTACTCAATAATACCGTTCGCCACTTGCATTTGCAGTTAGCATTGAAATCACTGAGTGAAATTCAACAAGAAGTAGCAAGAGAGAAAAAGCCAACAGTCTATTTGCCTGCTACATGAAAACGTCCAAGAACCATCTTTAGGTAGAGGAGAAGTTATTGAAAATGATGAGGAAAACCTACTAGTGTGAATTCAAAGCAGAGTATTCCAGCTTTGCAGTCTTCATTTTCATGCTCGTTGCAGGCAAAAGTTCACTTGTTGTACTCCCGTGACCCTCCATGAATGTGTACACACGCATTCAGCCCTAAGAACGCACTTACTAAGGACAGGTTTTGCCTCTGCCTCAAGACAGAAATCATTCAAAGCACAGGCAAGTCCGTGCCAAGATATTCCAGGAAAACAAACTAGAAGATACGTGATATGCTTAACTCAAGTCCGCTTTCTTCAAGGAAATTAACTTGAAAAGGAGGCCTTCAGGCTGCATTTCTCCAGGCTGTGCTGTGGGAGAGACCTGGCAGAGAGGACGGGTGATCCCCAGCAAGGAACCAGGACAGAGGTCCGCACGTCCCACTTGGCACAGCCTCTCTGGGGAAGCAAGAAGCGCTATGGCTTTGGAAGAGCCCTTGAACAGAGGACGTAAAGACTGCAAAAAAAAACGAAAGTATTTTACTGGTGGATGGGTCAATAGCAACAGAGCTGGAGATAGGACAAGTAGGAGCAAGTACAGCCTTATCTTTCACCTCCTCATCAGATCTTCAGCACTCCCAGAGAAGACTCCTCCATTCTCAGGAAACAGGATCTCAACTGAGGATACCTAGTAACTTCGAGCAGTGGTAGGATTTCATTTCCTCTGGTTGGAATTGCCTCACAAATGATGAGCAAAGCCTTTCTTTCTTCAGTCAAGATTACCTGATACTGGATCGAATGTGACACTCACATGGCTGCTGCCTTCAGGATTAGGCAATGGTGTCAAGCAACCAAAAACCAAGCAGAAATGAAACCAGAGCTTCCTTCTGATCTCTAAACTCCCAGATGCAAATAAATCCATCTAATGGATACACTGCGACACAAAAAGGCGGTATCCATTCCAAAAAGCTGGAAGGAACAGCTAAAGGAAAAGAGAAGAGAAGAGAAGAGACTGCTTCCAGTGCCACCAGGCCTCACAGAGGGTCCTGCCTTGTGACTGCCGGAAAGCCAACACGCAAGAGTAGGCCATTGTATCAGACCAGCTCAGGAAACAAGCGTGAGTAACAAAGGATTAAAAATGCTAGGTTTCAAGAAGGCTTGTCCATTTAATGATGCCATTTGTGACAGCAGCACTTCTTTCCACCACAGCTAGACACAGGTGTTTTCAGGACTGCACTCAGCTGGAACTTCCCATCGCTTCAGCCGTGCCTGCAAGGCCAACATTCAAATATGGGTACCTCAAACTCGCTATGTTTAAAAAAAAAAAATGCCCTGATGTTCAAAGACAGAGAAAAAAAACAAGTTTCTGTATTGTTTGTCCGCTGCAATGCCCAAAGCATGCCAGGTCCTTCCCAAGTCTACAAACAAGAGATAGGTAAGGTCCCTGAAAGGAAAAGGTACAATGAGAAAAAAATAAAAATAAAACTTAAGAAATAAGGATCTATTTAATGTTTTTTGCAAAGCTCTATAACAGACCTGAGGCTTTCAGCCAAACTACTCTTGAAACTAGCAGCTGTGCCAGAGGACCTCTGCACATATAAATTAATTGTGGAGAAACTTGTACACGCATTTAGAAGTCAGCATCGCTAGCATTTTTCCTCCAACTCGTGCATGCAGCGACAGTCTGACCCACTCTGCACCTATATCTCCACCCTCACAACCACTTCCCTGACTCTCCTCAGTTTGCAAATGTTTCTTTCTACTCTTTTCAAGCCACGTCTTGCAAAGTCTGCTACTACAAAAATTAAGCAATGGCTTTCTTCTACCACATTCCACTTCCTCAGGGGAAGCAGCCTTAGCGTCCAGGAGGTAAAGAGATGCACGTGCACCTTGTCTTTGCTCCAAAAGACAAAACGTGCCAACCCTCTCTTCTTCCTGTTAAAGCAGGCAGGAACCTCTAACCCACTCCTTACAAGAAAATCCACAAGTATCAGAAAAGTCCCCCCGTAGACAATGGGCTTGGAGTTGGAAGACAACGCGTAGATGTGAACGTTCCCAGGAGCAAGGAGCGAGCTGATTCCCACGACGAACTCCAGTCGCTGATGCCCTCAACCCAACCCCAACTCAATTTTTCTAGCTTTCCCATGAAAATGACCAGAAGCTCCAGAACCAGCCAAGGAAGAAAAGTTCCCGAGGAAGTTGCTATCCTGAGCAAGCTGAGGCACAATGAAGGAGACACAAGACTACAAACAAATGTTTGTCACCTCAAAATACTATGAGGTGGGGGAATGCATGCAAAGAAGAGAGGACGGAAAGGAGATGACACATTTCCACTCCAGCCATAGGCTTCCTGCGCAATTTTGAACAACTAAATCAATTTCCTCTGTTTTTTTTTTTATCTATAAAAATACTAACCAACCTCATAGTTGTGTTGTCAGGCATAGTTCATAACGATTTATTTTAAAAAGTGCTTACATATTCCTGGGTAAGAGCTACTACAGACACATAACATGTTAAGGAACAGGTAAGTATTACCAGGACTGGAGCCTTACACAAGTATTGCAGTTCCTCTGTACTGAGCAGCCGTTTTAGCCCAGGAAATAGCCGCCGATGTTTCCAGCAGAAGCATCAAGCACAGTCGGTGCCTCGCAAGATAAGGGCAAGAGCAGCCAACGCCGCAGAAGCGAAGCAACGAGATCACGGGTGCTGAGGGAAAACCGAGGAAACGGAGTCAGACTTCCCTTTCCTCCAGCTATCGGCTGAGCCCGGACTGCCGGCATCCTGCAGTTCAGCTCACAAGGTCTAAATATGGGTGATTGATGCCGGGTGGGACATCCCAGGGTAGGCAGAAAGCGGCACAGGCCCTGCTGCAAACCTGTGTGTCCTTTCGGAGCAGATGCTGGGGGCCAGGCAGGATGCTCTGGCATGCCTCGGAAGCGGCACTAATACACTCGTGTACTCAAAGCACGCCCTGTGACTCCAGCACACCACTTGCAGCCCCTTGAGAGGCAGCTGTAAGGCAGTCCTCCACTCAGTGAAGACACCCCAAGCCGCTCTGCGGGGGATCTCCACCACCAGGTGCAGGAGAGCTCCTTTTGGCCACGCTCCTACTTGACCACACTTGGCCAAGAGGAGCAGAGGTGACGGGAGCGGGACACTGCCAGGTGCCAGGTCCTATCCCACCACCCCGAGGTGCAACGCCACCACCAGCCAGCCCCACTTCTCCCCTGGCCCAGCAGCTCGATGGCTGCCTCCCACACGTGTGTGCACCCAGGCTTCGAAGGGAGTGAGGAGGTGGGTGACACCTGGACGTGGGAGGAATCCCTTTGGCTTTCAGGGAATGCCTCGACATGGCCAGAACAAAGCACGTACCAGTGGCTTAACAGCAAGCACCACTTCCCACCTTTCCTAAAAAGACACAGAAGCACAGAATCATAAGGGTTGGAAAAGCCCTCCAAGATCACCTGGTCCAACCATCCCCCTACCACCAATGTCACCACTACACCATGTCCCTAAGCACCACGTCCAACCTTTCCTTGAACACCCCCAGGGACAGTGACTCCACCACCTCCCTGGGCAACCCGCCCCAATGCCTGACTGCTCTTTCTGAGAAGAAATGTCTCCTCACTTCCAACCTGAACCTCCCCTGGCACAAGTTGAGGTCATTCCCTCTAGTCCTATCACCAGTTATCTGTGAGAAGAGGCCGACCCCCAGCTCCCCACACCTTCCTTTCAGGCAGTTGTAGAGAGCAGTAAGGTCTCCCCTGAGCCTCCTCTTCCCCAGACCAAACAACCCCAGCTCCCTCAGCCGCTCCTCACAGGACTTGTGCTCCAGGCCCTTCACCAGCTTCGTAGCCCTTCTCTGGACACGCTCCAGGGCCTCGATGTCCTTCTTGTACTGAGGGGCCCAAAGCTGAGCACAGCACTCGAGGTGCGGCCTCACCAGAGCTGAGTACAGGGGGACGATGCCACAAACAGCACTGCACATCAGCAGGCAGGCTGAAAGTAAGAGGCGTGCCTATTCCAACAGGCTGCTGGTTACTACTTCAAGTCAGAGGAGATCCCTCCAGCTTTCTTAATTTTTCAGTCTTACTCCAACGCATGGAAAAAAAATCTCCTTCTCCTGAAGAGGTGGTGTGGTTTGTTCAAGAAGTATACGCATTATAACTTTCAGCTTCCAAATATTAAATGATTTCCATGTTAAATTTGGAAAGGCAGAAAGGGTTTACAGGAAGAATTATCGTTAATGCTTTCCCTGCCCTTCAGTACAGCAAAAGGGAATGAGCAGGTTAAGACAGCCTCTGAAACAAGTAGGTATTTTATTAAAGAAAGATCTGTTGAATAAACATTAACAACATCATTTGGAAGTCTTCAAGAGACTGTAAATCCAAGATTTGCTGATGTAGAGGAAATGCAGATCTTTATCTATAAGCCTGAAAGCAAGGCAAAATAAAATAATTTTCTGAATTCCCTCTTTGCAGAGACACTTTGTCCTTCGGGACAAATTTCCACTACTTCAGCACCGTCGCCTCTGCACCTTGCCCCGCTCAGAGCGGGTGCTGCTGGTGTACTTTCAAACCTAAGGTGTTCTCGTTTCCAAATTTAAAAATCGCTAGCTCCTCCAAAGGCTCCGTGTTTCAGAGGTGGTGAGAAAAGACTGCCTTTAACACAGGCCAACTCCTCCCACACTCCTCAACTGATGGCTCACTCTATGCCAAGTCGTTTTAAAATCCTGCAAATCCAAGAAAGAAGGTTCCAGAAAGGAGCAGCAGCCCGGGGCCATGCGGCACGGCTCCTCAGCCCCCAGGGAACCCCTCCTGCACCCCACAACCTGCCGCAGGTTTAAGACCTCCCCTGAAAGGCCAATTTCTGCAGGGCAGGGCGGGACCCCCGAAGACCTCCTCAGAAGTGAAGGATTCCCAACTCCCTGGATCGTGATTTATCCAGCGTCATCGCTGAGGCCCTCCAAGCACGTTGGTGTGGACAACCACCCCCGTGGATCCTTCCACGGCCAGAATTCCTCATCCTCCTCCTCCGTTCAGCTGCATGAGTCGCAGTTATTTGAAGGAAAAGCCACACATCCAACACGGAGGACTTGTCACCCTCCTCCCTGCCGCCTCAAGCAGCGGCAGACATTGGGCACGGCGTTCCTTAGAGCCTCAGCTCACCCTCTGCTTGGTGCGCTGTGGGCCCCCGATTCATTAGGATATTACTAGGGTCCGGTCCAGGACAATCGTGCCCTTAGCAAGGCAGTCTGTAAGATTACATATAATGAGCACCAGTTAAAGGGAAGTGTGCAAGTGCATCACGAATTTAACCGAACGGTTAAAAAAAAAGAGCAATGTTCCAATTATCTTCTCCCTGCGCCAAGTTTCAAATAAAACCCTTTGTGAGGCCAGCACTATAGCACAGTAGGGAGCAGCACAGTGGGCTGAAATTCTGTTATTCTTCTCTTTGTTGGAGAAGGACGACTAACAACTTGGACTGGGGGGCATTTAACTATCTATTTGATTAGTCATTCAGCAGAACGGACGGGGTCACCAAGACTCCAGCCAGCACGCCTGACCTCACAGCACAGGCACATGCCAAGCCCCAGCACAGTTCCTCCCCGCATTCCTCCCGGAGCTGGTTCTGATACCAATAACCTGCTTTAGCCCATTTCTCTTAAACAACCGCGTTTCCTGCCTTTTGAAAGAAGACGGGACCTTTCCAAGCTCACAGCGAGACGTGGAGAACGCAGAAGTTACACGCGCAGTAAGTATAAATAACTGCTGTATGCCCCCCAGGTTATCTGTTTGATGTGAATATGTCCAAATGCCAACGCCTGGAACAGAGCAAGGGGGAAACTCATCATAAAAATAAAGCTAATTGGGAAAAAAAAGGCAGAGAAGTGTAGAGAAATGTTGGCTTTTTTGGGTTGTTCTGTTGGTTTTTTTTCGGTTGGTTGGTTGTGTGGTTTTTTTTAGCAGAACAACCACCTACCTTCAGGTTGACACAACTCAATCTTTCCTAGGTGAAGGAACAAAGAGGATCTTGAAGCACCCAAAAAAAAAAAAAAAGCTATGAAAAGGAGCAGAGGTTGAGTGAGAGCCTGCCCTGGCTATATGGGTGGAACTGACAGACTACCAGACCCGCAGATAGACAGCTGCAGCGAGCCAGAAATTAAATCAAGCCATCTAGGGAGAGGCACAGATGGGAGACACTTCACAGCTGATACGGATGGTCTAAAGCCCGAGTAAACGCACCCCGGCATGTAGATGTTCTGCCGGTTATTTTCAAGGTACAAGCCATCTAGAGGAATGCCAGGCGGTGTTCCTGCATCACCAAAGGTACGCGCTGTGTCACCAGCTCAGTTGAGAGCAAACACAATGGGATCTCGTCCATTGGGAGCACGGGGCTTAAGAGGGCTACGGCTGCGAAGAAAGCGTGTGGAGATACGGCTGCAGCTTCTCCGCCGGCCACCAACGAGGTCTGGTTCCTGGGGGATGCTCACGCGGCAGGCTAATTGCAGTTGGAACAACAGTCCCGTTGGGAGTGAATGGGTTTACAGAGGCTCGGCGTGGGAGTGCGGCTCAGCGACAATTTATTTCTTATTTATGCTGCAGTACCACTCGGAGGCCTCAAATCACGACCGAAGCGTCGTTGTATCAGATACTGTTCAACCACCCCCACACACAAACCGCTCAGCCCAAACAGCTTACGCTCCGGCGTCCTGATTCAGGAGAGCACGTGCACCCCAGCTAAAAATTTTCTAAAGTGAAGGCAAAATGCAGTTATGGCATTCGAAAAGAGGACATGCTGTTTAAAAAATTAAAACCTGTGTTTAAAAAACTAAAAACCTTCTTTGAAACTTACATTGAAACAATCCAGCTTGCATCTCGCTTCAGGTTTGCTCATCCTCTTTTTGGGCTCAAAGGACATTTTGTGTGCCCAAAATTCTGACCACCTTTAACAGCTCTGCCACGTCTCCCCATACATGGGATTTCATCCAGACTGCCACAGTCTGGGGGATCTGCAATACTATTTACACCCCTGGTTTTAACAAAGTACTGTGAGATTTTGGTGGAGGCAGTTTCTGTCCTTCTATTGAAGGACTGCTCTGAATACATGAAAATTTCCACATCTCAACAGTTAAAATCTTGCTAACGTCAGTTTCTCCTCCAGTTTAAAACCTTTGCTCTAGCCCACTATAAAAGAAAGGACAGAATTTAATCAGATGAGGGGAACCAATTCCTCCCATCACCTTCCCAATTTCAAAGGCCCAACCAAAACCACTTAGCACAAACACTCAAAGCAAACTCCTGGGAGAACGAGCCAGATGAAAACTTTTGGCCAAAACAGGGAAAAAAATCAATTATTTTGATGGTCTCCAGTCTGAGGCCCATAATAGAAACTGTTTTACAACTTGAATTACAACTTACACTAGAAGCTGAATTTATAGTATTTTCTTAGCCCTTGTATATATGCCTAAATCAAATCAATAATTAAGCTTTGGGCTTATAGGATTTACTTTGTTACAGCATCCTACTTGGCAGGGTATTTTACAGCAGCAAGTTTACACAGCAGTTCATCCATAACCATGATTTACTTCACTTTCACTAGCTGAAATCAGAAGACATTTAATTCTTCTAATTTAATATTTATAAATTAAGGAAGTAGGATCATGAGTACGGGGTTGCTAAAAGCCACTTCCATGCCAAGGAGTTCAACAAGAAAAACTTTCTGCTGCCAAGGACATCACTTCCAGCACAGCTTCACAATTAACTGCTGCTGCACTGTGTGACTGGAGCTGCAATGAATCCTGTCAGGAGGAGAAGAAAAATATCTACCTTTCTCCAGGCAAGTTTCATTATAGGGTATTCAGTAAAGTGCCAAGAAACTGAAAAGTAAATTGGAAGGGCTGAGGCAGTGTCCTGCTTCCACGACTTTTGCTTCTGTTATCCCATTTATGGACTTCAAGGATGGATGGCCAATCTCATAACTTGGTACAGAAGGACCAAATCCGTGTCACTAAGATAAGCAACCGGATTAGATCAGTGGCTGCTAATAAAGACCAGGAGCTCAACAACAAAGTGGAGCTTCTCCAGCTGTTGTCCTTTTCTTGGAGAACAGCAATTAGCACCTCGCCTCTTCCCTGTGCTTAAGCAATGACGATGCCTTGTACTAGCTATTGACTCGCAAAAAAACCCCAGACAAGTAAATAAAATAAAATGTTATCTCAGCTGCAGACAATTTTATTACTACACTACTCCCCGCATTTTTACTAAAAATACTGTCATTTAAAGAAAGCCATTTGTTCTGCTCTCAGCTATGAAAACAAATCCTTGCTGCTGAGGACAATATAAGAGTAACTTAAGCCTTTTGAAAACATGTCTCTGTGAAAGCAGGCTCTTTCACCCCGGCCAGATCAACACAGGACTTCTTCTCCTAGCTCGACCTCATCCTTTCTGTTAAAGCTGGGGAAATAAAAAGGTTGGTGCTGTTTATGGGGAGAGCAAGTCACATTTTTTTAATGCATAAGAAACGAAAAGGTCTAGTTTGCCAGAAGTTACTTCTCTAAAAGTACAGGAACACTTGCAAAAGTCGTGGTTGATTTCATCAGCTGCAGTAAAATCAAGGTACCCTCAGAAAGAAAGGAAAGAGTGGTGAAAATGCCCTTTCAAAGAGGTTTATCGCCTCGCCCTCTAAAACAGAGGTGTGCTTAGGAAAAGGTTGTTCTGTTTGTAGCTCCAGCCAAGCTGCGTGAAGTTAGTTCCTGTCCTAAGGAACTAAAGGTGACTGGAGGTAAAGGAGGCAAAGCAAGGAAACCACTGACATGAGGGAGAGGGAACAGGGGAAAAATGGACTAAAGACAAGAGTGAGAAAGCATCTGAGAACGTAAGTAAAAAGCAGGGTATGGAAACAGTGGGGACTGGAAACCCAAGCCCGTGCAGCAACACCTAGCAAATGCCCCGCTGTCCATATACACAGGTCAGCCTGCCTTGCGCACAGCCCGTACCAGCGTTTCGCCCCCCCACAAGTACTAACACCTCGCTCAGAAGAGGCCTGGGCAGGTGTCCACAGGTGACATGGACTCGGGGACACAGCTGACACCAGCCCAAGGCGAGTGGCCACCATGAGGAGCAGGCGCCCGTCCAGCTGCCCCTCTCCAGCACTAGGCCCGCGCTCCCTCCCACCTGCCACAAACTCCCGCTGGTTTTCATTTATCAGCTGGAAAATGTGTAATTTAATGGCTACAGCTTGCAGCTGGCACACTGTACCTGGGAGGAAAAGCAAAAACAAAGTCAAAACCCTCTGGACAACATACACTTAAAAAGGAAACAGAAAAAGAAACGACAACACACGTCAGTGCCATGTGCCCTACGCCTAAGGCCTGCGGTCAGAAACTTCAGTCTCTTACGCAAGGCTCGAGCCCCCTTTTCAGAGAGAAAAGGCTTCCACCTCAAGCCAAAGGAAATTTCCCTGAGGTTCATCTGCCGGCCGATCAGTGAGCACAGCCAGCCTTTCACAGGAGACAGCCATGCGCATTAGGTCAGGAGCGAGGCCGAGACCCGTGAGGCAGCGAATGCCATCTTGTCCCCGTCCCCACAGCAAGAAGCGCCATTTCACGCTCCCTTCTCAGCATCTGGGGCCGGCGTCACCAGCAGGGGCAGGGTGGTGACGGGGACTGGGGAGTCACCAACTTTCCTGAGGAAATGCCACCGAGATGGTATCATCGGATCCTTTGAGAACAGGGGACAGATAAGACCACACTCTAGGAGATAATTACCCGGCTGTGCTACAAACGTATTTTCTTTTACAACAGCCAGATTTGTATGCCGCTGGGTGATTTTTTCCCCCCCTGTAACGAAGGCCAGACGGCTATTATAAGAAACACTTACGGAAAGCGTCCACTGGAAGCACGGCAGCTTGCAGAAACGGCATGGATAAAGGCCGCTGCCTCCTGCCATGCAGCTCGAGCACTGGACCGAGTCCTACTTGCGACCTGTGAGCCCTCTGCCTCTTCCTACCCCTTTCCCCATCAACCCAGCTCCTCTCCAAAGCCTCCTTGCCCCAAGGAAAGCACCACAGCTATCAGGTGCGCAGAATAAAGCAGTGAGACACTGTGATGGGCAACGGTGACTAAAAAGGAGACCCACACAGGGGAGCAGGTCGCATCCCCCAGCAAGAGCACAAGGCTGGGGCTACAGAGAGAATAAACTGCTGCCCTCACCCCGAGCATCCCCCCAGACCTCGTTGCCTCCACACAGAGCAGGGGGAGGGCATCGTGCTGCAATGGCATTTGTCAGCATCAGCCCCGCAGTAACATTCAATGTTACCTCCAAGTTAAAAAAGAAAACACCAGGAACAAGATGGAGCCAGTGGTTTTCAGAAGACAGGTACCGTGTGCACTCTAAAAAAGCCAAGTTTCAGTAAGCCCTCCCAAAAACTGAGGGCACGTGAAAAGTCACGTCTGAAAGTTCGAGCCCAGCGCTCGATGGGAATGAACTGAGAAACCTAAGAGAGAGACGCAAAGGTTTCAAAGCCAAGCACACACAAAACCACCCTTACTTCAGTTGGCCTCCTCCGCTCCCCTCCAAAACCAGTTATTTTCTCTGGCACAAATCCACTCTTCCCATAACACGAAGAGAGCGGTGAAAAGAGCATGTTTAATAGAATTTACCCATAATGAAAGCCAAGGCCTCTTAAACACCGGCTTGGGCCAGCCGGAGGCTGAGAAAATGCAGTTTGCTCTTACCTCCCCGGGCTCAGCCCTGAACACTCACGCGTCCCAGAGCCTCCTCTGGACACAGACGACTGCACATGCCAAAATGTGCTGACCTCGGCAGTGCTGTGTGATGTGGTAATAGCCGGAGACGGGGGAAAAAAAGGACCACCAGGAGCTATTTCAAGCCCCACCACAGAGTCCCTGACACTTGCAGTTTCGGTAACAATTATAGAGCACCAAAAAAATAATCCTGTGTAATATTACATTTGTAACAACTGCCTCCCGGCCATATATAAAATTACATATAGGTAAAAATTACAGGATTTTCTCTTGTGACGGCACTTTTATACAACATCCAGGGGCAGTAGACTGCTTCCCCCCAAAGCCATAAAGTTTCATCTAAGAACTGAAAACTTTGAAAGCTTAATCTACAACAAGTTTTGACTGAACTTCATAAAAAGTATAAAAACTTCCAAAAGAGGCCTCTTTTCTTCAAAAACTGTGGAGCTTTCCATAACATCTGTTTACATATACCTACTTACACAACATAGGAAAGGCTCATCGCTGATGTCTACCCATTCTTTCCTTCAAACAAGGCAAAGACGTTTCTTAGAAAAAGGATTTAAAAAATCATATCCATAACCTAGAACGTGTATTTTGTCAGCTTGTTTAAGATGCTGTAAGCTCTGCTGATTGCCAGCAAAAGACTGAGAAAGATGATGCCAGGAGTTCACACTTCCTTCACATGCCTATTGTTCCCAGCCTCCAAAAAGTTAGAAAGTTCCAGTGCCACCCTCTGCTTTTTTCTCAAAGCACACACAAAACAAAGAAAAAAGAAAAAAACACCTGGGTTTGAATAGGCCCGGGCACCTAGTTTCTGCATCTGTCAACCAGGAGCTAAGGCTGAGCCTGAAAAGCAGGAGGAGGACAAGAGGGACGGACACGGCGGGGCAGCTGCAGAGCCTTGGCCCCGGTTTGCCACCTTCCCCGCAGCCAGTCCAAGGTGGTCAGCAAAGCGGGCCATAAAATTAGAAGCCAGCTGAGAGGATTTGTAACATGAAGCTGTCAGGCACAAGGCTGAAAATTTTCCTGTCTGCCGAGAGGGGAAAAAAAAAAAAAAAAAAGGAAAAAGAAAATCAGGCTGGAGAGGTCATTAAAGACAGATGGCTTCATGTGGTAAGAGCGGGCTCCGCTCCCCCTCGACACCTCCTCCGAAACAGGGTGAGCATCACCAGTGGGTGGGCAGCTGCTTGCCAGGGTGGCTCGCTGACGGCCAGGAGTGGCACGCAGCATCCATCCAGGAGGAAAAACCTGGCTGTCGGCACCCTCTGAGTGGCTGAGTGCAGCTGGGCCAGCAGAGGAGGAGGAGGAGGAGGAGGAGGAGGAGGAGGAGAGCGGTGTGACCACAAATCGAGTTTTGCGCTGAGGTTTTCCTGGACGCGTATCAGCAGTCTGTCAGGAAAGGAAAGAAAAGCCCTAACCAAAGCATCAGCTGGGCTCATTGAAATGCTAAAGATGGCTGGAGAACAGCGCTTTCTGAGGCATTAAGTCCCAGGGAACTTCACCTCGGCTCTGACAGAGGCTTTGCCGTCCTCCTGCCCCCAGCCCACGCCGCCAGGAGCCGCAGAGGAGAGTGCTGGATCCCGCTCAGTCACAAAACGAGCCAAGGGCCCGCAGCGGGCTGAGGGTAGAGGAGATTTGGGGGGGGGGGGGGGGGGGCATGCAGATAAGTAAATCCTTTGCTTCGCACATGTCCTGGCATTATTTATCCCCTTGCTGCGGTCACGTGAAGTGAAACAGAGCCCGCAGGCAGAACAAAAGGCCTTTGCTGGGAAGTCCACAAGGAGCCCTTTAAGGGCTCCTGCGCAGCGCACAAGCATCTTCCCAATTAGTCTTTAAACTGTGACACCAAAATAAAAAAACCTTTCATGCAACAATGTTACCCCTTCATCATCCAACAAGAAGTAAGGTGGCTGCAGGAGCATACACCCCCACCCGCCGGGAGAGAAAATTCCTAAATTTAGGCACAGATTTCCCTTATCCATCAAAAAATCAAGCTCCTCATTATTTTTTTTCAGCTATTTTGCTAATTTAAGGGACAAAATCTCTCCTCCACATCACTTTGAGCAGACCAGTCCATTATTTCAGATCCCCATTACAGAGAAAGCAACAGCAGTAAAAAGAAAACAAAACCAAAAAAACCTTACTTTCCTTAGCCCCAGTGCTACCTAGAAGCAACGCTCAAAAAAGCAAATATAACATCAGCCCGGGGTTGTGAGCTGAAAGGGGCACGGAGGATTCTTCCTCAAGGATCCATACGGAGCCCACACCCTTCTTGCTCAAAATGCACAACTCCAATGTCGAGTTTGCATGCGTGCGTGCACGTGTGTGCATGCATGTGCACACGTGTGCTAGCAAGCACAGGAGGGTCTGCAGGCCAGCAGACCTGGTCCTCAGGAGCTTGATCCTGCAAGACGCCCGAGCATCTCACTTGAGCAAGTCACCTGGTCTCAAAAGTACAAAATGAGTCAAAATTTGCACAATCAGGCTCTGAAATAGAAAATCAGCTCCTCTGCTTAGCCACAGCAATCGTCTCCTGCCAGTTCTTTTTAATTGCTAGACTGACAGCCATGTGGTAAATCTGACATAGCCAAGTACTTGTCATTTCATCAGTGCTGCCAATTCCTGTCTTGCTGAGACAATGACACATCAAAAATAACTTTCATCTGTTTATACTCTGCATGCTCCGTAAACTATGTCACCAACTGCTGGTGTGGAAAAAAAGGCTTTTTTAATATCCCCATCCTGAAAAAAAAATAAGATTACGCACTCCCTGAGAAATATGAAAAATGCATTCCATACTTTGGGAAACCTTCAATGCATCCCATATTTCATCTCAGATTACTATATTCTGAAAATATTTGCTACATGAAGTTGCAATAATTCTTGCTCTTTACTAAAAAAAGAGCAAAGTAATATAACCAAAGCTTCTTTATCAGTAAGATACCAGTTTCCAAAGTTGCTGCAAGTATTTAGAGGTCAGAAGCAGATATCTGAAGGCATTTTTCTTTTTCTTTTATTCTGTAGGTCCAAACAGATGCCAAAACCAACATACACAAAATTTCACATTCTTCCTTCACAATTTCAGTTGGCCTCCCTGGAAGACAAACTGCATGAGTCACATCCTTTTGTTCCTGTCTTCCTGGGTTATTCAAATTTGCTGAGCTATTTCTTGGTGGACAACATAATTAGAACAAGTCCTGCTCCCTACTGATCTGATGCACATCTGAGTTTGCGTATGTAAGAATACACTGTGAAATGTTTATTTGTGCAACTTCGGCTTTGTTCTTCCTTCCCTCTATATATAGCACAGAGGAGAGAAATGGTTTGAAGCACCAAACTCCACACATCAAATCTTGAAAGCGGATCTACAAGGAAATCCATAAACTTGGAATAAAGTTGGGAAGGCCAAATTAGAAAACTATAGCAGATCAGCTCACATGGGTTAAACCCATGAGCTGGGACTGCCCAGCCTGACAAAGAGGAGGCTCAGGGGGATCTCATCGATGCCTGTAAATGCCTGAGGGGAGGCTGCAGAGAGAATGGAGCCAGGCTCTTGTCAGAGGTACCCAGTGCCAGGACCAGAGGCACTGGGCACAAACTGGCACCCAGGAGGCTCCCTCTGAGCACCAGGAGCACTTCTGTGCTGTGCGGGTGAGGAGCCCTGGCACAGGCTGCCCAGAGAGGCTGTGGGGTCTCCTCCTTGGAGGCCTTCCAAAGCCGCCTGGAGATGGGCCTGGGCAGCCTGCGCTGGGTGGTCCTGCTGGGGCAGGCCTTGGGCCTGGTGGCCTCCAGAGGGCCCTGACAGCCTCAGCCACTCTGTGGTGCTGTGATCACCCTTACAGCTGAGAAGCTATATCCTACAGGAGCTGTCAGCCACTATGTGGCGAGCAAAAAAACCGCTTGATTTGATTCTTAATAAAACTCATAGTTGGTTCAGAAATGTTAAATTAACTGCAGAAAATCAAGAGCAAGACCCCTTTCATGGCTATATATATATATATATACGGTTAAAGCCAGAATAACATTTATTTGAGCCCCAAATCTCCTGCCAGCAGACGAATTCTCATCAGAAGGATTCTCTCCTAACTACAGAAGACACAGAAAAGTTTCACCAAAACTGGACTCTTGGCAGTTTCAGAAGGGAGTCCCAGCAGAGACTGCAGAAGGCAGCGGGCTCCAGGCCTTACTTAGAGAGACCTCTGACAGCCCAACAAACCAGAGAAATGTATTTGTCCAACTCACAGATTAAAATAAATACCAGTTTGGTGATAACATGCTTTTAAACAGCCCAGTTTCCGAAGGGAAAGCAACTGTTTACCCTACATTGAGCTTCTACCGCTCTTCCACCAGTACAGTTTCCTGCAGCCAGGCTCGTGGCCGCAGGATGCCACCACCGAAGCCAAAGGCAGACCCACGGTGGATCCCCTAACAGCTGTGAGGCACGATGAACGGGGTGCAACCTCAGCCAGAAAAAAAGAAAGCACCCACCCGACACACGCACACACTGTCGGCTGCCAAAGGTTGGGATACACCATGAGGGAGGTCTCCTTTTCTCTCTGCAGCGTGTACATACCGCTTTCCGTCCTTTTCTCCATCACTGCCAATTACCCGAGACTGCAGCCCAGACTCTCCGGACCTGTAGTCTGCCCCACACAGAAGCTCTCTGGCTAGTCTTTGTGTAGAAAAAAGACCTTTGTGTAGAAGAAGCTCAAGTTTGCACTTGGAAACACACTTATACAACAAGAACAGCAGCTCACCGGTGTCTTAAAAAGTCAGACCTGGCGCTAAGAGCGGACGAAGGGATGCACTACTGACATACAGCAACTAAATGAAGGGGAAAGTTCTGCTGCTTTCTCTTCACCAGGACTTAGGTTGGCTACGTGGAGCTGCACAGCTCAATGTGAAAAGCAGACTTTTTTCCCTGCTCCTGTTCCCTTTTTAAGAAATCTCATTACAAGTGCCCCAGGCAGCCAGCCTCCAGGCTCTTGGAGCTGAGCTCAGCAGGGCACTGACACCGCTGTCCCCTCAAGCATCCCTCCAAGAGCGGAAGCACAACCCACGGCTGCTGGTCTCCTCCGGCAGTCTGAATCAAGCAAGTGGAAATAGGAGAGAATTACGTATGCATTAAGATTAAATTTGTATTTTAAAATGCTATTAGCAGCAGATTGGTACAAAATCAAATGCAACACACCCGGTGAAATTGCTGGATTAGTTTGGGGTTTGTTTTCTTTTTTTTTTTTTTTTTCCCCTAAGTAAATGTATTCCATAAGAGTAAAGATAATCCCACACAGTTAAATTTTAATTCGGTTAGTTACATAAACTACATGCCACTATAAAAATTCTCACCAGCAGTTTCAACTCCATCATCACAAGCTGTTATTCACTTTCCATGATTACACGTTCTGCCCCTCTAAAAAGCTCCTCCTTCCACTTCAAACACGGGCTAAGCATCTCAGAGATGCATTTAAATCAGCCTGTAAAAGAACTTGGTGAACTTTCTGAGTATAAAATATACTAAATATAAGCCTGACTTTGTCGTCATACTTCAGCGACCTGTCATCAACTTCACCATTTACCAAAAGGCAGCATTGTTCAAAACTGAGATAGGGTATAAGAATGCTGAAAAAAAAAATAAAAAAAAAATGCAAGACACGTTATCACTTGGCTTAATTTTTCTTAGGTTAGTCTGCTAGTAAAAGACTTTTAAATTTTTTTATAAAACTATACATTGAAGCTTTTATAGAAAAAAAATCCTAAAATGTCATGCAGCATACACCCAAAGTGCAGTCTTACTACAGAAACATAAAACATGCTCTTAGCATAAAAATAAAGGTCGTCATAAAGTGGTTTGGTTTTTGTTGTCTTTTTTTTTTTTAAATTTAAAAGCAATTAAAATGTATTATATGCAAATGCTAGATGGGGCTAAGTCTATGACTCAATTCACGTGTCACCTCTGATCAAAATGACAAATAAGCTCAAGAAAATGTCTGAAGTCTATGGGTAAAAAGATTTACTACTGCTATCCGCAATTAATCCAAACCCAACTGTTTCCAGTTCTTTGATATATAAAATACACTGCATATAGGTTTCTCCCATTTGTGATGCATCTAATTCAAACAGGAAACTCTTCAAATCTAGGATTACAAAAACCTAACGAATAAATTGGAATAATTTGTCCCTTTAGGCACCCAGTCAATGAAATGATTTGTGAATGTAAACTTGAGAGCATGCCTATAATTTCCTCAGTATCAATGCCCTGGCGTATCCATCAAAACACAAAGAATAACCCTTCAGACCGTAGCCCTCTACGTACACCAGCCCAAAGGCATGCTACAGAGCAATTAAGATGAACAAATGCCGGGAAGAGAAATATAAGGGAGGAGAAATAAGAGACTAAAATTGCCACTTTTAACAGGGGTTATAATATTTACTTAGCAGTGCCTGCCACAAGAAGGTGTTTCCAAGGATGGTTCGTGCGCACATGCAGTTCCAAAGGCTCCGGAACAGGACAAAAATGTTTATCTTTTATTTTGAAGCTGCAAAGACACCCCAAATAAAACACTTCACTGACAGCTTCAACCTGTGGCAATCGGCATAGCTTAAACCACTGTAAATAATCTCCAAGGGGAGAGGGATAACGTACAGTCATCCCCGAAACAGCGAACAGGGGTCGGGGGGCAAAGAGCTTAGGAGCGCTAAGTGCAGCCCTCTCAAAAGAGCAGCTCCGGCTCCCTCCAGCACGCGGCACGCTCGCACGTGACCCCTCACCCGCCTCCGAATCCCAGGGCTGCCGCTATGATCTCACTAAATCTGGGAATTATTTTGGATTTGGCCAATGCGGTCAAGAGCAGAGTTGGATAGTAACCGCGTACTTACCCTTCAGAGCTATATCAGCCCGAAGAATTATTATTTCTGAAAGGCCAGAAGAAAACACAAGCGTACGACAGCGATGCTGCAAGAGAGCAGTATGTCTTGGGGAGTGCCAAAGCCAGACAGATTTACGGTCGCCAAAAAATGGGGAAAAAAAACCAACACTCCTGGCAGGAATCTTTGTCTTTGTGCTGGATCTATCCAATACACAGAGCCAAGTTTGGGCTCCACTGAGACTGTTTTTTTTTTTTTAATCCACGCAAGCTCTCATCCATTCTCCCCGCAAGTCGGCACAATGATAAAGTATCGCCACACTCCACTTCCCCGTGCGCTTCAGAACTCCTGAGCAAACAAAACCAACGTGCTAACTTGGTGTTTATGTATTTTTGTGGGGTGGAGGATATTCCCTCATTTCCGTAAACATTACCCAAACACTCAGTAACCCAGCCAAGATGGATGAGCTCTGGCCGGTCGCACTGTGGTGGCTGGAGGTCTCACTTGTCCTGGCTGCCTGACATCCACCCCTGCCTCTGCAGCAAAATTCACCTCACCGAAACCCACCTGCACGCCTGCTTTGACTGCTCTGTGTCAGAGTGGCACCTGGTGAAGGCTCTCCTTCCCTCCTGCCAGCTGCCACCAGCAAAGTGCTTCCAGCAGCACCTCAGCATCTCTCGGGGCTCAGCTGCCGGCACTCTGGGAGGTGCTCGGCTCTCTCCTCCTATTTCAGGTTGCATCATGAGCAAGTTCAGAAGGCAAACACAGCTGCTGGGATGGCAGCTTTGCCAACCAGGTGAGTGCAGGAATTCGGCCCAAAGGTCTTCATCCTGCAGCCCTCAACCACCCATTGCAGCCAAGTACCAACAGCTCAACACACCAGCAACTTCTCCTTGCAACAGCGTGATGCTCCAGTGGAAAATGCTAGAGCGCTGCAGGAGCTGAATATGGGAAGCACACCAATTTTCCTACCCAAACAGAGGATACTGGCCACAGGATTCGTCTTCATTCAATGAATCAGAAGGTGCTTTGAATTTAAATGAAACAATGGCAGAAACTCCATTGTGTCATTCAATTCTCAGCAGAAAAGCAAATTCTGGTTCGCTGCAGGCAGGGGATGCAAATATCCTTGTCGAACCATAACAAGCCAGCAAAGAAAAGCTTGGTCAGGAAGGCGGTCAATGCCACCTGCTCTGCTTTACAGACATAGAGAAGAGAAATCTTCATTTGCTCTCGGCTTTACAACCCCATTCCCCTGTCACACCCGAGGTCCCTCAAACACAAGCACATTGTTTGTTGGAGTCTTTTATTCCAGCTCTTTTTTTTCCGGCTTCAAGGAAGTCTAGATATGCAAGCACTGAACAGGCCATCAGAGACCCCCAAAGGTCTGTGATATTTTCGTAGCGCTTTGTGTTTGCCTGAACAGCTGTCCGACCGGCCCTAAAGCTTCTGGAGAAGGGCAGCAGTCACAGCTCTGGCCTACGACGAGGAGGGGAAGCCCAGGCCATGCACACGCAGCCTGTGAGCCTGCAAAACACCAGAGCCCCATGTTTGCTTCATGCAGGCAGGGCGAGGAAGGGGCTGGTGGAGGCCTCTCTGGCGGCCATAGCTGGCCTTACCACGTCCTGAGGGAAGCCGAAGCCACCTCACGTATTGCAGCTCACTTGAGGGAAAACATGAGGGATGAAGTACATCAGACAGAGCACAGAGGCGTTTTAAACACCAACACCTGAGCATTAGCACGAAAACCAGAAGTGAAGGCAGCTCCATGCCCTCCCGCTGCCTGGCCTAGGCCCCCACCCGAAACCGGCCTGCCGCCTCCCTGGCATCGGCGCTAATCCCGCTCCTTCAGGGCCCGGGGAATGGGGGTCACGGCTACCAGAGTAATCCTCCACGAGAGGCGGTATTTGCAGAGCACTTAAAGAAAAATGAAGTGCTGAGTAGAAATAAAATAAATATTTGGCCAAGACCGTTTCGGTTTATAGCTCAGTGCGCTTATAAACCCAGTGAAATCAACTTTTGCTGTTTTCTTTTTGTTCCATTAAAACACCCACTCACATATTCAAGGAACAATTCACGAACATCGATCTTTCCTTTCCATCTGCCCCCACCCCTTCTCCACCAGCCGTCAAGCCAATAAATTAAATATATGATGAAAGTTTCCGCTGCAAGTTTTGGGTTTCTGACTTCACTTAAAGTTTCATCATGCTCAGGCTACTGCAAACACCCCCGGCCGGTCCAGCGCTATGAAGGGCACCCATCCATAACTGGAAAATTAAGTGCTTAAACTTTAGCACTTCTCGCTCAGGTCAATACAAATAAAACATCCGAACACATGAAGTTTGGCATGTTCTTTCTCCCCCCTGTGCTTCTGCTGTTTCATGCTTTCACCAAGCCTTAGGAGAGGTGGTGCTTATGAGTGTGCCCTGTCCTAACGCCAGCTATTCTTCAAACCACCTCCTGCTCCAGTCCGAGTACCTCTGGTCTCCTTTGCTGTCTGTCTTGCTATCAGGGACCAGCAGGACAGACGGACAGTCCCCGCTTTGATCTCCCCCACTATCTAGACTCCTTCAGGAAGGTGGCTGCTCATGAGCTGCGGGCAAAATATTCCTGTTTGGAAAATCATTTACAGCTGCACCTTCAGGACACATGGTTTCGGTGCTGTATCAAAATAAAAGTTTCCACTTCAGCCATGTAAAACTCATATGAAAATATGGAGTTTATAAACACAGGCACATGTGTTCACCATACACTGTGTGAGAAAGGCAGCAGAAAGGTACATTGCCCCAGCGCTGCACAGGTTTGCATCGCCAGCATTTTACCAACCTCCCCAAAGAATATTAACACATCAATACAAAGACTAAAAGCGCTAATGAGTACGAAAGCCATGTAATCATTTCTCCAGATTACATCCATCTGTCCAACAGAATCCATCTGTCCAAGGAGCTTATTAAGGCCAAAATAAGTCCTTTATTAGTCGGGTTACTTGCACCCAAGCCACCTCCCAGCCCGCCAGCGGGGATGCTGAGATGCTGCAGGCATCATGGCAGGGCTGCCCCTTGCTCCTTTTTGTCATTCTGCTTAATTGTGTTCAGACCTTTCAGGCTGAAAGAGAAAAATCACGCTCCGAGTATTTCTCCTAGCCCAGGAAAAACAGGAAGGACCCTGCCGCAGCCGCCCGCAACCTCCACAGAGCCCAAGCTTTCAGCAGCGGCACAATCCCGCGCCTGTGCCCTGGGAGCTATGAAGGGAGCCACTCAAACCCAAAGCCAGGGCAGAAGAAGGCGACTAATGTCTTCATCAGCCTGCAAGGGCACAATCCCTGCAGCCCGTCTCGCCTTGCCAAAGAGCAAAAAAGTGGAAAGCGAACAGTGCCCCATCAGTCTCCGCGACCGCTATTCAGAGCCTGGCAAGCGGCTGGCAAGGCAGAAGACTGTTAAAGTTCAGCTTTGTTTGCTGCTTGGCACGGCCAGGAGCCAGCACTGGGCGCATTTATAGGAGAAGGGTCTCCCAAACATGGAAACAAGGGGAGGAGTGTCTGGACAAAGACATATTCCCACCACGGATGCCAGAAAAGAAAGGAAATTACCAGCCAGGGCATAAAAAAAATGCTCAAAAGAATGTGAGTGAGGTTACACCAGGCAAGGGAAAAAAAAAAGAGGGCATGAGATCACTTAGTTCAGAAAGGAAATCATAAGAAGAGACTGCGATTTTTTTAGCTTAAACAAAAGACATCCCTCAACAATATGCTGCAATTATATATAAAGCACAGCTTTTGCCCCTTTGCATAGATATGTTGGGGCTTTACTTACTCCTTCCAAATCCTACAGGAACTTTTTCCCGTGTTTTATAAACTCTCTATATGATAAAGAAATATATGCCTGCAGGCTAACAAATGGCTAGCTGATGCACTGCAGCAGACAAGAAGCAGCAATAGGAAGAATTAAGTCAAAACACCACAAAGCGGTGGCATATCCATGTTCACTGCTCACGATCTCTGCTGCGGGAGCCCAAAGCTTGCTTTAGAAACTCCTTGCCACATCAGGCAGGACAGCAAACAGAAGCCACCGCTTTAACTGCTGCACTTTAATGACAAGCTGCATCAAGGACAACACAGGCGCTGAGGAACGGAAGAGGATGATATAATTGCTTTGATTTTAAGCGCCGCACAAACAGGGATTGGGAAGAGCAACATAAATCCCCCCATCCCCTCTGGCGGTGCCTCTAAGCCGTTAGGACAGAGCACCATTAAGACAGCACAGAGGGCCTACGGGGATGATCTGTAACATACAAAGAGACCCTGGACTCAGCCTGTGGTTTCTGCCGTTCAGTGAGTGTTTGTGCATGTCCATGAAACAAGATCTTTACATCGAGACGGCCCTGGAGTTATTCTTTTACCCCTCAAATTACTCACCCTCTTTCACATTTGGAAGTGCTGGATGAAGGGGACTGCATCCAACACAACCACATGCAGGGGAATTGTATGCGAGTGCGCACCCAATGGAGAGAAAAAAGAGGGAAGAGGTGGCTCTCTCCATCAGGGCTGGGGCAGGCAAGCTGAAAAAAGCTTTCTCTGAAACTCCACCGAACCAGGATATGCATCCGACGAGCCAGTATGGCATAACACCATACCTGGCCCGTTTCACCCCTTCGACTGGGCTTATTTTAGCAGTGAGATGAACTGAAAAGGGGTCATTCATTTTAAGACACGTACATTATCTTGCTTCCTCACTTACTGAAGAGGAAGAAACTCAAAGTTATGTTCCAGCATTTAAGTCATCAGAACCCCCAATGTCTCCAAAAGCTAGTAGGACACAGCCAAAAAATCAGTAGGACAGAGCCAAAATTTCCCATGCTAGGCCATAGATAAAAACAAAACACCAAAGGCTCCACATTTTGTACCAGATTGTACAATTTTCCTTCTCACATTTTCTGCCTCCCAAGAGGAAATAAACAGATACCAGACAATGAAATGCGATGAGGGAAATAACCACCAGTAAGTACATCCTATAACAAATTTAATTTGTTTCAGTAATTTCCATGACGCTTATCTACCCTGATATCTCGGAAATCAAGAACAGAATTACTACCTCTACCTGTACCAGATTTTTTTTGGGGGGGATTCACTAATAGCTGAAGATTAAACACATTCGATACTCTCTACGACTCTGTGAGAGGAGGAGATTGCAGCAAGAAGGGTGTCCTTCTCTTTTCTCGGGTGACAGGATGTGAGGAATTGTTCTCACGTTGTGCAAGGGGAGGTTTAGATTGGATATTAGCACGGAAAGGGTGGTTAGGCATTGCAACGGGCTGCCCAGGGAAGTGGCGGAGTCCCCATCCCTGCAGGTATTTAAGAAACATTTGGATGTGCTGCTTAGGGACATGGTCTAGTGATGGGACTTGACAGGTCAGGTTGATGGGTGGACTTGATGATCCTGAAGGTCTTTTGCAACCTAGATGATTCTACGATTCTAGAAAACTACACTTTCATGAAGAAATAGCTCCTCATCACCTAAGCAAGGGGAAGAACATTCCTCCAAATCACGATGCTCTTTCCAGCTTTTGGTTACTCCATTTAGGCTGAGTCAAACCTGCCTTCTGCTCTGGAGGACGTGCACCTTGCTGCACCTGGTCCAGCAGCATCTTACACTCGCATGTGATGGACTTTTGGGTCTCCATCAGAAGTCACTTCTTCCTTCCCCACAGTGTTAAATGTACAGAGACTCTTCACCAGCCGCCAGGCCAACAAAGCCCCATTAAAATCTAATCTGCACTGAATCTGGTAGAAAAATTAAATGGATTTAGAAAAAGAAAGAATCTAAGCCAGAACTCTGAACAAGGACTTTTTATCCTCAGCTGACTACGGGCTTGTCTACATGGGAAAGTCAGGGTGAAGGGAGCCACAGTGTGAATTTTCAGCACACTTTCTTTCAGCGGACTGAATTAACTTCCACAACGGGCGCTCTTAGTGCACACTCAGCATCCACAGGGGGAGTTAGTGCAGAGCAGCTAGCGTGCTGTCAACTCACACCCTAGCTTACTGCGCACTAACTTCCCCATGTAGACAAGCACCAGGCTGCTGGAGGCTTCCTTCGAGTAAATGCATCCATGTTTTTTTTTCCTCTCAGTTCTGGAAAACTCAGGCCTCCACTACACTAAAGGAAAAAAGTTAGCAGGCGAAACAGGATGAATACTTACTCTTCTGGGAAAGCAAATCACAACCACACACAGAAGTACTTTAAACGGTATGCGGGCACGCCAAAGTGTTCTCCACTCAGTTTGTTTTCCTCGGGCCTCAACACAGCCCTGAAACCCACGCGGACAAAAGCCACTAGCACAAGTGGCTCCAATAAGACCTTGCAGCCCAAAAATGGCTTTTTGAGTTCTCCCAGGTTCTGCACATCATGCCAATAAATAATAATTTAAAAAAAGTTAAAGCAGCTGAAAACCAGCTTGTGCCTCATCACTGCTGAAGTGAGAGGAGATGCCCCAGCAGCAGCCGAGTGGGGATGCTGAACTGCCTGTGCCTGGGAAAAGGTCTGTGCCACAGAGGCAGCCCACAACCAGTTTCTTCTCTATCTGTTAATTAACGAGGGCTCTTTCCCCCCTGGCTGACTAAAGGCAAATTTGTCAGTCTTTCCTTCTTAATGCCTGCTTCTAGGACTGTATCACATAAACTTCCCCTCGCCCCTCTACAAAGCGTATTCCTCATTAGCAAGCTAATGATTCAGCTTTGACCAGACACTGACATCCTGTTGTAATTGTTTGAGGAGCTGTCTGTACCGAGCAGGGATTTTCCCATTTCAGACTCATCCCGCCCGGTGATCCCCGTAAACCCACTGCAGCTCCTCCACGACCTCGGTGAGGAACACCTAGGCGGGCGCCTCGCAGCGGTAACAGATTAACCAGGCGCCCTTCGCGGGGAAGAAAAAGCAGCTTAGCGAACACCGGCTCCGTCCTCTTGTCTCTCATTGTTTCTGACCACGGATTTGGCTAAAGCGATCAGACTTCAGACTTCTGAACCGATCCCAGCAGTTGTTTACCCTAAAGGCCATTACAAGGTTAATATTGCACTGGAGGGAACAGAGAACCTCTTCTGAATCACCACTCTAACGTTACCCTTGTAGTACTTTTCGTGCCTTACTTCTACATGGACAGAGAAGAGAATGGACAAAAAAGATAAGGTGTGGGTTTAAGGAGCTGCCATTCACAGAGTTGTACACCTCAGGAGTTAGATGATCTGAACTCAGAACAGGAAAGACCTTGTGGTACCCCTTGTCTTTAGTACCTATATCTTGGGCATCCTGCACCATCAAGAATCACATTTGTAATTTAGTACTGCCAGAGCAAAGCTACAGCTGAGGCTGTAATTGGACAGATGGGACTCTACACGGAGTTTTCTTCACCTTAGGGACCCCTGATGAGGCCTCAGTCCCACCAGGGTATCACCTCCAGGTAGGACACCACCAGGGAAAGGGTGCTGCTGAGGAGGAGCTGGAAGTACCATTGGTGAGCAGGGGTTACGCTGCCTCCTCGTAAACCTTTAAAAAACCTAAAACTTCCTTTCAAACAAACAGACAAGAAAACATAAACAAGAAAGCTGGTCTGCCAACTTCAGTTTTACCTCTTCATTGAACGATGGGTGACTTTCAGGACATGGGCTGTCAAGGCAGGGCCTGAGCTAAAGACAGAAACCCCGTCACGGCTGACTGTCGGCCTGCTGGTGCCTACATTCAAACAATACTTCACAGGAGACAGCTTTCTACTGAGCACAGCCGCCTTCTTTTAGGGCAAGTCAAACATTCCTGTATAATTACCTACAATAAAGATTTACCCTTATCCGCAGACAAGGTTTTTTCTGAGGCGGCAGAAACTCGCAGGCCCTCAGCAACATCTTCCCCCACATACTAAAGCCACAGGGCTCCCGGCATTCCTGCTGACAACGAGGTCAGACTCGAGAGTGAAAATTTCCATCAAAACCAAGAATTTGAGCTTTCATACTTCAGCCTTTTTCCATCTTCAGGAAGATAAAACCCTCTTAAACCACATAGACCAGCACTACTCACCAACTCATGCTGAATCTGACAAAAGTAAGCTTGAACAAAACATTACAGGTTTTTCTGTTGCTGTTGTAAACTGATGTTTCTCCTTTTGTCTGAAATTTGTAAGAGAAACTCCCCAAACTAATTCCTCTGGGTAAGCTTAAAAAAAAGAGAAGCAAGTGATAAAACCCATGTTTTTCACACAGCTCTGCTGCCTTTTCCCTGCAATACCCTTCGCTCTAAATGACCTACAAATTAACCAAAACATGAAATCTGACCCCACACGTCTGCTCTGTAGCACAGTCAGCCTGCCAGAAAGCCCAAAGATGACAAAGAGGTTTCAAAGAAAGCTGTTTAAATATATTACAGCTTGTCACCATTACGTTTTCCACAAAAGCTGCAATCTCACCTAAATGGGGCACATGCTGTTCAAGCAGGGAGGTGACCAAGAAGGAGAAACACTCCCAGAATAAGCAACAGGATCTTGAAGCAGGCAGGGCAAACAAAGGATGGCTAAAGTGGCTTCCAGGCAGTTTGCAGCTCCTCGACCTCAAGCTATAATCAACCTAATCAGATCAAAAATGGATCTGGTCACTGCATGCATCACGGACTTTCAGAGAATTCTCAGCGCAGAAGCTGATAAGGACAATTGCTCTTCTCTGGTCTCTGGAGCAAAACAAAATCCTAAAGGTCTGCAATAGCACCAGCAGGCACAGTGCTGTTGGAAGTACCTTGAAAACAAGCAAAAACATGCTGCAGATCACTACCAACCTCACGCCTTGGCTTTAGAAATGAAGAAGAGAAAGCAGGAGAACAACAATCCCGGCATTCTGACCCAATGTCAATGGCTTCTGGTCCCCTTTTGTCTCTAAAGCAAAACTCCAGAAGAAATTCTGCACTATTAGCTGGAGAGCTTTTCTTTGGGGAGGTAGTGCTGCCTTCTCCACCATTTCAAGCCCCATCCGGCCAGCACTCTGTCAGAACACACGAACACACAGCTCAGCGCTGAGGACAGGCTCACCACGTGCGACCTGCACCAGCCACCCTTCAAGGAAGCATCTTCTCTCTGCAAGAGGTTATTCCTGTAGAGCTCATTGCACAATTCCCTGTTTGGCCTCAGGCAAACAAAACTGGTCCAAATTCAGCACACCACTCTTTCCATTCTTACGTGGTCCTAATGCAAGGGGGAATGGTCTAAGACCAGGGCTTATACTGCTTTGACAGCACACAGAAACAAAGGGGCATGCAAACACAAACCCATGAACCAGGAATCCTTGAATCTTCAATTTGTTCCATCTCACAGTCTGCAGGAGCAGATGCACACATACGGAATTAAAAGCAGGTATCTGGGCCTTTACTCCTTTACCTCTGCTACAAGTCCTGCTCTGGGAAGTAGGGTTCCCTTGGCTCACCACTACACTTCTTTGAGCCTGTCCCTCCACTCACGAATGAAAAAGGAAGGCTTTCAGGCAAACACACAAGGTCACCAAAACAAGTCTTCCACTCATTTCCACAGCTACAAAGGAAGGTGGGAGCTCCACCACAAAGAAACCCTTCCAAGTTTTCTTCAGCAGCCTACAGAAATGCTCAAATTCAATTTTAAATTAAAGCCTCCTCAGAAAGCAAGGTATGGGGCATGGGGTTGAGATAGTGAGTGGGTAGCAAGCATCCCATTTGCTGTGGGAATATGAAAATATACGTATATATATACATATATAACTGGAATATAAGAGGAAGAAATGATTGTAAGCAACAGGAGTGCGTGAGTTTCACTTCCAGCTTGTTTTCTGCTTTAACTTTTAATTTAAAAACACTTCCTATGAAAGGTTTTCAAATCATACAGGCTAGTATTGTAAAGGCTACAATAAGGACCCTTAAAATGCAAACAAGAGAGGGATTTTGTTTATGCTGACAGAGCAGATTGAGCAGACCAAAACCTATCTTCAAATATTTATTTTCACATTGTGAATGTCAACATTCTTCGCAGTCTTTGGGACAAGTGGGTTACGTACAGTAACTGCACAAACCAAGGTCAAACACATCCCTTCAAGGTTTAATTTGGCTAGATACCACTGGAGGACTTATTTGTGCAAGCTCGGAGATATGTAATCGAGCAGGAGGCTGCAGAGATTTCTGAGAATTTTGGGGAGGAGAGCGGTGTATTTATTAGTGTTTTAAATTACAAACGGGTGAAAGATTAATTGTTAAAACAATAAGGGGGGCAGAGCCGAAAGGAGGCCCACAAGTGCCAGTGCAGCGGGGTTCCTTCCCCCGAGAGCACAGCCCCACACACACACACCCTGACCCCCCAGCCTAAGGAGGGAGGGGAGGCCTGTGTAATGGAAGGGCAAAATAAATAGCTGAGGCATTTAAGCTGTATTTTTCCTGCAGTTAGATTTCCTTCGGGACAGAGGGGTCAACGAACCAAGACCCCTACGGCTTGAGCCTACCATTCTTCAGGAGGCTTGCAGAAAATGGGTGTTGAGGGGAACAATTTCAGAAAGGGTTTTGTAGTTGACCCTCTGCACGGCAAACAGTCGCCTGAAGTACAGGCACGTACTGTATTTTTCCACAGGGCGGGGTCAATAAAGCAGTTTTTCAGCAAATAGCCGAGTTGTGTGCCTGCATGCCATGGGGACAGAACTTCTGCACGGGCAAAGATCCCAACATCTACACTGCGACGGCTGGGTACACAGGGGCAACCTCCAGAGCCTTGACGGGTACAATTAACTCACCTTAGCACTGATCTTTTTTCTGAAATGTCCCCTAAAAAAACAGACACAGAGATACACAGCACTTGTCCTTGCTTAAAATGTTTCCACCATAAAATGAAATAAATTGGCTCCTGGAAGAGTTCAGCCTTAAAAGCTGCATTCAATACCAGGGTCTTCTAGCAATTAGACACTGGCATTGATAACTTGAGCTTAAGCAGAAGTACAAGCGGGCACGTGTGTAAAACGCAGAGACATAAAATTGCACATTGTGGTGTTTTTTTTTTCCTCATTTCTGTTTCTGACACACAGATCCTATATATCACAACTGCCCCCCACATACATGCACCGATTACACTTTGAGGCATACCACTTTGAGATACCTCTAATTAGAGATTAGGTCAGGACTCAACAACCCTAAACATTTTTTTCAAAACGTTATCCCTTCCAGTGTTGCACCTGGGGGAGTTATTAGCAAACTGCCAGAGAGTAATTTTAGCCAACACTTGCTTCAGCCAACTCCAGGTTATCCTGTTTTGCCTTTAGCTGATCCTACACTGAAACCTTCCTTCTCCTACCTTTGTGAGAGCCTTCAAACCCTTTTACAAAACACTTTATCATTCACCAAAGTTCAGCTGAAGAGCACTCTGGAAAACAAACACTATGCTTGCATTTACACTCTTTGCCCAGCACCAAATTCATTTTGGGGGCAACCTCGGAGCACTTGGTTAGCGCACCTATATGCAAACGTCACCGCACAGCACTTCCAGCTGAGTGTGCTGCTAAACAGATGAGGTGCAGGTGAAGAGCAGTGAGGATGATGGTGTGGCAAGCAGAAACTCCAAACAGCTGCTTAGTCTCCACCTCTTCAGGAGTCTCTCATCTGAGACTTGTAGCACAAGGTCATTGCCCTAAGCAAGCTGTGTGATGCGTAAAAGGGAACATTTCCAGACTTTTTCTGGGATTTGGGGGGGATTTTTTTCATTTTTTTCTGGTGCGTATGTGTCTACCTGCATGGGTGTTAGTCACCTTATTTACGAGGGGCAGTCATTCCTCCTACAGACAAGATCAGCGTGGGCTTTTCTCCCGCTATTACTCTCAAGCCCATCTTTCAGCAGTATTCACTGATCTGTCCTATGAAACGGCAATTATTAAGTCAGGTAGGGGAGGGTAGCGCTTAACCAAATCCGGATTTGCGAAATTTGAGCAGAAACTACACAAAGGTCAGGTTATCAGAGAGGCACATCACGAGACGCAGGTGCAAATCAGATACATTGAGACAGAAACCCGTGTGCAAAAGCACACACACACTCACTAATGACATACTGCAGGAGAAACCTCACTCAAACAGGTACTTTTTTGATTGCTTTCCTTTTGGTAGTATCACAGCTACGTCACCGTCTACGGTTACTGCATTGTGAAACAATCCACTCTAGAAGGTACTTCTGAGAGAGGCAAGCCAAAAGTGATGCCAAGGATGCCTTAAGCTAAGTCGGTACAACAGATCAGAAACCTTGACTTTAAAGAAAACACGAAGGCTGTGTTTCTAGGAATGTAAATGAGACACCTGCACATCCAGCAAGATGGGAACATCTCAAAAATATGAAGAAAGAGTGAAGCTCACCCACCTGAATATCCAATGCAATATTCAACGAAATAGCAACCGCTCGGTGAAAACCAAGTCGTGGTCAGGGTCGGGAGCCCGAAGCCCTCGTGCTCCTCTCCCTGAGCTTTGCGAGACCTCCCAGGGATCACCCCAGGGGGCTACCAGCCCTTGCATGCTGCTGTGGGGAATCAGGCTGCAAATGGGCACGTTTTCATGTACTGATGGGATTTGGGCTGTAAGGTGGTTGTGCTTTTTTTTTCCACTGGGTGAGCCATCTGACGCGGGTGAGAAGCCTCACCATTCAACCTGTGTGCAAGGTTAAAAGCTGAGTTAAACTGCACAGTATTTATGAAACACTGCGGGGAAGAAAATCGATAGCATCGCATTTAGAGCCATTGTTCATGGTCTCGTACACAAAGCTTTTGCCACTGCCAGGCTGTGCAATCATGCTAGTAGTCTCCATTTATGCCCTGTGTTCCCCAAAACACTACATAGTCAAATTTAATCCTAGAAAAACAAACCAGGAATTTTATATCCTCGCACCCAGGTGGTACACAAACTCCCTTACCTCTTGTTTAATGAATACTATACTAGCCTTCTTCTACATAATCCAGTATCGGGCACTTGGCTATGTAATACGTTTTCAAAGCTGATGATGGTAAAAACAGAAAAATACTTGGATAATTTGTAAAGTTTTTCCCACACCGTCAAAAACCACAACCCACATCTTTTCCAGCAACTCTGAGGCTCACCTGCTTAGAACTTAACAAAAAGGTACGGAGGTCTCGGGTGGGGAAAAGGGGATGTCAGAAAAAGCCAAAACGGTATCTGCAGCTTTCCTGTTTCTTTAACCTACAGCGATTACTCATCTCCACAGCAGGAATCCAGAATATGCCCTTTCCTGCATACGCTTGTCCTCCTCTTGCCTTCAGTCCCACCCACCTGCCACTTGCTCAGCTGCGCACCTGAGGGATGTTTGGCTCGCACGGGGGAAAAACAGTAAACAGAAAGAGGGAGCATCCCCAGTTCAAACAAATAAAAGAGCTCCGTGGCCAAAATACAATCTCGGTGAAAAACCTATAGAGAACGTCGCACGCCCTCACTACAGCCTCGGGGTAAAGCGAAATTATATACCATTTTTCTGATGTGGGTTTTCCATGTTGATTTAATCTCCCATCAAGAAACAACAACAATAACAACAACAACAAAAAAGTGAATTTGGTATTGAGCTGGCTGGGACATCCGCTACCCCACAGACACGGGGCAGGAGGGGGAAGAGGGAGCAGATCTTCCTACTGCTCTTGGAAGGGGGCAAAGAAGGTGTCACCTAGATAGATTTGGGGTTGGCCTTGCTCTGGCACGGCCTACATGGCGTTTGCTCTGAAGAATTAGGGTGCCATGGAACAGTAACACTCCATTTCAACGCGAAACTCAAAGCGTGAACTGCCCTGGGGGTGATGAGATGAGATAACGAAGCCGGTGAGGGGTCTGGAGAACAAGTCTTACGAGGAGCGGCAGGGGGAGCTGGGGTTGTTCAGCCTGGAGAAGAGGAGGCTCAGGGGCGACCTTATCGCTCTCTATAGGTACCTTAAAGGAGGCTGTAGAGAGGTGGGGGTTGGTCTGTTCTCCCACGTGCCTGGTGACAGGACGAGGGGGAATGGGCTAAAGTTGCACCAGGGGAGGTTTAGGTTGGATATTAGGAGGAACTTCTTTACGGAAAGGGTTGTTAGGCATTGGAATGGGCTGCCCAGGGAAGTGGTTGAGTCGCCATCCCTGGAGGTCTTTAAAAGACGTTTAGATGTAGAGCTTAGCGATATGGTTTAGTGGAGGGCTTGTTAGTGTTAGGGCAGAGGTTGGACTCGGTGATCTTGGAGGTCTCTTCCAACCCAGATGATTCTGTGATTCTGAGATCGCTGCAGGGTGCTCCCGACTGCAACCCAAGAACCATTTCTTTGGGCTTTTGGTCCTCTGTGGAACGAGGCCCAGACGTTTATCTTCTCGGCGCAGGTGAAACTGCAGGGGCTTCCCTGCCATGCTTCGGCCTGACGTTTTTAACAAAGTTTTGTGTATTTTCTAGCTCGAAAGCTGGCAGCAGGCCCCAGCAGAAGGTGCTCAGGGCCACGTCCACACGCGGAGCACCCCGCCAAGGCAGCTGGGCCCACGACGTGCTCTCAGAGGCGGGTGAGCTGCACGGGCAGAGCCCCGTTTCTGCTGGGCACGTGCCATCGGGGCTGGCCCCGGGCGAGATATGAGCCCTGCACGGCTCTGCCAGCACACCCGTGCCAGCTGGGCGCCATCCCCTTTCCCTCACACCCTTCAACACCCGCAGCACAGCCAAGGCCCCGCGCTCTTCCCACCACAGACCGGGCACCAGCGTGTGGCCACGTGTCCCCACGTTGGCCGGAGCTGCAGGAGGAGGCGGATACCCGAATGGGCACCGAGCCCCGTCAGTGGGAAGATAACCTGTTTTTAAGTAATAAATAAATACATAAAGAAAGCGCAGATTTGAACCAGCAGAGTGAGTTTGCGTTGCGAGGACTCAGCACTTCTAATGAGGTATTAAAAGGCCCTAAAACCAGCTTTCACAAATTGTCGATCTCCAGCCCCAGTTTCCCAAGTGCCTGTTTCGACAGCGGGGCCAAGCCCAGCATCCCTTCTCCCTCCGGCCTGGGCTGCTGCTTGCGGCTCGAACCCCGTAAGGGTAAAACCCTAGAAGAAAAACTAAACGTGAGCCCAAGAGCAGGCAACCTCATTTTGCAATGAATATCTCACAAACTGAATTTTCCCCGCCCTCTTCTAAGCCTGGTTAGAGCACCCTGATTTGCAAGGCAAGTACCAGCTTTCTTCCCCAGTCACACCTCCTAGGTGCTATGTAACTCACGGCTCCAAGCTTGCACGGAAATAAGGTAACAGTGTGCTGCTTCTTGGGAACGCATTAATAATTCGATCCTTACTAGATCACGTTCGTAGCGTTCCTCTAGGGTTTTTTCACGTTTGAAAACTTCAGCTAACGTTTTCAAGGAAGAGAAAGCTGGAACAACCGGAATGGAAAGACGGCGAGAGGACAGGAAGCTGTGGACAGGCACGTAGGCTCTGAGTGCAGTAGCTGATCACAGCAGCGGGCACACTGTTTGTGAAATAACCACGCAATCTATTATTATAATCATACTCGGAGTTTATAATGCTGAAAACCCCGTACAGATAAACAAACAAACAATCTCATCAGCCCGAGACCCAGACGCCCGGCTCTCCCAGCCAAATCAGACGGGAGAGGATTTGCATATCTAAGAAACAGCTGAATACTTGAGTCGGTATCGTACTGGATCTCCGAGAGCCGGTTGGTCTGAACCAGCACTTACCCAGCACAGTGCCCTTCGCACCTCACCTACCAGCTGTGAAATCCTCCTCCTCCTCGTCTGCACAAAGCCACCTGAGCTGGTGAAATTACGGGGGGAGAGGGAGGGAGCACATCTGTCCTAATACAGGGCATCTAACTTCAGCCAGTCACCTCCTGATCAGGGTCTAAGACGGGTCAGATGAATCATCCTGAAGTGTTTATCCCTCTCTCAGCTCTAGGTGGAACAATGTCTGAGTAAACACGTGAGCCTTAGACATTAATTGCAGATGTCTGACATTCAGAAGTGAGAAGGATCTGCACCTAAGGTGCCGAAATTACACCATCGTGCTTAGCAAAATAAGATTCAGCGAAAGAAAGGACGGGGGAAATAAACCACTGGCTCTTCATAGGATGAAAAGGCATACAAATACACCAGGCAGCTATGATTTTTTTTCTATATTCCTTACGTTTCCACGTTTTCTCTGCACTAAGTGCAAACGCTCTGGGAAACTATCAGATTTCACTGGAACTTCACAAGCATCGCACCTCTGTGTTCAGCTCCGTTTCAGCGGGTCAAAAATCTGTATCCATGACTCCTATTAAGGCACAGTGCACATCACAAAAATAGCCGCATTTAAATAAGCACAGTTGTGTAACATCATGCAGCAGAGCTCCAATATAACCTGGTTTATTCTTGCTAGCCTGGATAGAAGAGGCAGGTTATAATTACATTAGGAAACCTCTCCTTTAACCCTGAGAGAGACCTAGAGAAGATAAGCCTCGTCAACGTCTCGGCTTTCTGTTCTGTTTTTCTGTTTTGCCTCCACTGTCAATAAAGGCAGAATTGTGTATCGCAGCACTTAAGCCAACCCATAATTCATGGCAGCATCCCGAGCTGATTAGTTCTGTTGTATAATCAGGTCTCCTTGATGCAGCAGGGGACTGCTGTTCAGGCACCGGGAACTTACTGTGCCACTTTCACCATAAGCTGTGTTAGACAGGATCCTTCTTCGCCTTTTGTCAACCTGATTGAGCCTTGCATAAACCTAGTGATTGAGACAGGGACTAACGATGAATACATGCACATACGTGTCCAAGCGAGAGGGAGGGCAAAAATGTAGAAGTCCTGATTTTAAAGCAGCTAGCAGCCTGCCAGAGCAGTTAGCATTCTCTCTTTAATATGTTAACATGCATGATTTATATTATTCTGATGTGCAAAACACATACAGTTCTCTCGTACCCTGAAAAATTCATGTTAACTACCCAGAGGAGACCAAGCAGCAATGCAGCAGTGAGAGCTCTTAGTCAGGAGTTGCATGAAACGCCTGAATAAGGATATTCCACACGTGGCTTTAATTCCACACAGTAATCCCACCTCTTTGCATGACATCCACCTTTCTACCCTTTTTGGCTTCCTTTTGTCGTCTTACCTGTTGTGGAGAGGCAAACTTTTAGTCAAAATTAGCACCTCACAGGATTTCACCATTCAAACCCTTGGTAAGATGTTGCTCAATATTTCCAGCAAAGAGGAGAAGAATAGCTAAAAGCACAGAACAAGACCATTCCAGCAAACTCTGATTTGCTTTTTTGCTATTTTCTAGCCCGCATGAATATTTAACACCCCTCCATGAATACTTAACACACACACACACCCCCCCCCGATTTAGAAAGAAGCAGTTTGGGGCCCAATTTGCTGCAATTTTGTAAAAGGAAAGTTTAACACAGAAAACTGTTTTCTGAAAACACCGTGTGGAATCGACATATACAACAACTACACATTTTCCTGCTGAAAAACCCTACCACAGTACTTCAGTACTGTTGTGTGAATGGCTTTGGGCCCACCCACCAGCCATCCTGGTGCAAACATCTCCTCTACCAACCACTGACCTTCCTGAACCAAATTTTAAAGCACAAAGCCAAAACTCAGAGCTCGGCTCCTAAGTGAGGTTCAGCAGCCACTGAAGGTCGCTCTGGTGTGGTCCTGGGCTCAGCCCAGCAAAACTTGAGAATAGCTGGAATAGAAAGAGTGACAATAACCTGAAACCACTGTTGGTCCTCAATCCCTGACCTAATGATTTCAGGCAAACAACAACTCAGCATTTTCTGGTCCCGGCACATCACCAACAAAGGCCGAGCCAGGGCGAGCAATAGCCTTGTTAGGAAAACAGTTACAAAGCCTTCTCCCAGTTTAGCATTTTTAATTTCTGTTTAAGGTGATTAGATCCGTGACTTGGAAGTTGGGCAGAACGTGAGATGAAAAGGCAAGCGCGAGGCTCCAGGTCAGGATTAACCCCAATGGCAGCACGTCAAGGTAAAGGAGTTCATTTTCAAAGCAGCAAGCTCCCTTGGAGCAGGCAGTTTAAAGTCAGTGCCTGGCATTTCTGTTTTCTCATTATCGCTTCCTCTGAGGTACAACAGTTTAGAAGGAAAAAGGAAACAAAGCAACACTTCATCACCATATACACATGATACGGCACACCCAGTTCTTGCCCAACTAAAAACACCTCTGAAGCTATTCCCGATAAGCCAAGTAAAGCAGGCAACAGAAACATCATGGGGATGTGCTTCTGAGGATGGAGAAGTAGAGAAACATTACTAACAGTTACCACAGTGTTCCTTGATTTTCCTTCTGCCCTGTGAAAGGAAACGATTTTGTTCTTAGCTGATATACAAGAGACGGTTTGGGCTTGTAACCTACTGGCAAGCCTGATAAAGGAGGCAAACAAGCTTTGTGTTCTCATTGAGCACGGTATTTACAGAAGAATTTGGCTCCTTCTGTCCTTCAGTCCTTCGCTGGGGGTAAACTGGCACCTACCAGCAGGAATTTCTCTGTTCAGCCAGGCCTGCCCTCCCCTGTCAATGCTGAGGCACTTTTTTCCTGCAAACACAGTCAGGGAAGGGGCTGAAATGGGTACCAGCTTCCTGGTCTCCCCTCTCTATTCATGCAAAGTATTAAAGTCTCAGGAAGAGAGCAGGGTCGGTTCCACCACGACTTTCCCACAGCACAGCAGATGATGGAGCAGCCTTCAGGGGGCAGGAGATAAGGGATCACGTCTCAGGGGAAGAGCTCAGACCCCAGTTTCCAGCTAGCCAAGTGCCCTAGCTAATCCACTACAGAAGCACCACCAGCATCCCCCATACACTTCCTGAGTGCTCATGTGGCTGTGGAGTCCTCAAAGGAAGAGCCATTTTCTGCAGCCCAAAGGTAAGCCTTCAGCTCCAGTTACAGCTCCGCTGCACACAATTCTCGGCAGCATTTCACTTGACCCACACGTGGCTGTTGAGACATGCACAATTTGTGCTGATGGTCCCAGGAGATAGCAAGGCACTACCTGCAACACTGCCCGGAGTGAAAACGGAGCGGGCAGCACGTAACGTTATCAAAAAGGGAAGGGAAATTATGGGGGCTCACCCTGCCTAACCACCCCTCCCTCCAAATCACACCGTATTTTCTATGATATAATTAGTAGCAAACTGCCGTCTCCCCCATCATTAAAGGGACTTTTCTGCTACCACCAGCCCAGGCTGGCCTGGGGTCGAGCAGGGACCCCGTTCCTGGGACGCCACACCACATTTCTCTCTGCTTGCCTCGTAACTGGAAGCTCTCCCTGGACTTCCCGATTTATCACGCCATGTGCCGTCCATGCCCACAGCAGAAGGCAGCGCACACGGACAGAGGTGGACCCTGATGAGCAAGAACCCCCAGCGGCCTAGCTTCCTGTTCCCCTTTTTTCAAACCCCGTATTTTCCAGCAGCATTCCCAGAAGCCCACTTCAGAGTAAAAGATCCCCACAGGACAAGCAGAAGACGACGTGGCCGTTTTGCAGCCCAGGCCCAGGCAGCCCGCGGGGCTTTGACAGAAGGGCACGTCGGGCAGGAAGCCCCAGAAACCCGGGATCAGAGAGTCCACAGAGACTTAAAAACTTAAGCGACCTTAAAAACGGATTTCATGAGTAATTCACCCTTGACTGGTTGCACACCCATACGTGGGCTTGGCACGGTGTGGTCAAAGCGGTTGCTGGATGACTCTTATCAAGATAAAATTGGCACTGCTGAACTCTCCTAAAAGCAAGGGCAACAACCAGCTCGCATGGGCATAATTTATCACAGCTCTTGCAGACGGAAGTTAAATGTGCCAATCACAGCACCTCCGGGCGCCAGACCACAAACAAATACAAGATTTGCAAAGACCACCTGCAAAAAGAGCTCACGTCGAGGCATACATCTGCATTAAAATAAAGAAAAAGTCAACCATTATGCAAACAGCTGGACACTGCATTTTAAAAGCTTATCGGGCGAGCGTAGCCGAGTTGACAGGGCCTCCACAGGAGGAGGACGTGCTTGTTAGGGGTATCCCTGTGAGGCTGGGTTGACATTGCCTTCTCAGAGGAAAGGAGAACTTGCTTGAGCAATTTGCTTAATGCTGCATCTATTTTAAGAGCAGTGACCCAGATCTTTGTTTTGTCAGCAGATGACTTGGATAACAGAGATGAATTGACAAGGAGTTAAACCGGCATTGGGCAACGCCAAGGTGCTGACAAGCACCGGCAGGTGACGGAGGAAGGTGGCACCACCAGGCTCTTCCACCTGAGCTTAAGCTTCCCAAAATGCCGTCAGCCCGAGGGTCACCTGTGGCCGGCTTAAAATCTGCCACGGATATCACCTTACCAGCTGTGTGACCGTACCACTGTGACCATACCCACGGGGTAAGCACCGCTCCGGCCACCACTGCCACCAGGAAGAGCTGCAGAGACCACGGAGACGTTCAGACTGGGCCAGGATCGTGAGGCACTTGCCTGATCTTGAGCACACATTCTTATTACGGTTGATGAATACGCAGCTGAGCTCTTGGCAAACAGAGAGGAGACACTTCGCCCAGGCCCGAAGACACAGGGAAATGAGGGCTGTTAGCAGGCAGCTAGGAAAGACAGAGCCAGTCAGGTGGCTGGTATTATATTTTCTGTCTGGTAAGGTCTTTTGTTTCAGCTGTCTCCGGCATTTCTTAAATACCTATAACCTTATGGAAAACAGACTGGGGAAAGATTAATTTCCCATGTATCGGATATTCTGAAGGACAGGGCATTCAAAGCTGAGGTATCATTGTGGGGAATAAAATTGCAGAAAACATCTCCAGAGAGGGTCTTAACAGGGTATCAGGAAGGTCTCTCAGGAGACAAACAACCGCAGATCTGGTTAAAACAGGGGAGAGACTGCAAGCTAGCCCCCGGGCTGCACCCCTAGCTGGGTGAAAGTATTTTTAGCAACCCTGCTCCGCACAGGGACATGCTGATTCCTCACAACAAAACTTTCGGCCCAGCACACCAATGCTTACAAAACATTTTTATTTACCCTCCACAGTCCAGAGTCTGCTGCACCAAAGCACACGAGTGCTAAAGCAGCAGCAAGAATAGACTGTCTAAAACAGCAACAACCAACTGCTCATGCAGTTTGGTTTTTTCCCCTTGACCTCCCTCTCCATTCGGCATATTGCGAACACCACCACGTTGCCTGGCGTAAATTACAAAGTGGGGACCACGTGGGTTCATCTGCTCAGCAGAAATCACCGGAGCGCACAGCTCCCTGGGAGGATGAGCTGATGCAAAGGCTGGAAACGCGACCGGGCTGCTCAGCGCCGAGCAGGTGAAAGCTGCGACCTTTGCTCCGCCGGCAGCCGAGGAGAAAGCAAACAGGCACGGCAGCTACATGCAAACACCCTCCAACTACACCTCTCTGGGAGAGGAGCAGCCAGAACCCTGCTGAAAAGGGCATCAAACTCTACGCTGAAAAAAAAAAAATGAAACTACCACCAAATATTTTCTGACTAGCAATTTAAGAATTAACTATCAAAGAAAAAGGGATTTTAAGGGAGAGCAAACGCCCCCCCTGCATTCACTCCTCCCCTCCTACCATCCTCGATGCACTGGCTGCTGCCACCACCACGGCAAATTGCTGCCAGCAGCAGGGCAAGACGTGGTTCTTTAGAAGCGAATACACTCGCCCGCCCTTTTAATAAGGGATTTTTAATAACATATAAGAAGTAGCAATAAAAGCTGTGCTAATACAATACAGTTAATCAAATCTTTCTGATGCAACAAATTTCAGGCGCGGAGCTACCCGTGACACCGCACCTCCCCGCGTCAGAAACGGAGCCTTATCGCCAGCTCTGCGGGGACTGCTCTGCCCATCACCGGGACGTGGCCGTGTCCCATTATACCCAAGGGCTCCTTCCCAGACGAAACAGGACCACCGTGGGGGGGGGGGGGGGCAGAAAAAAAGGCAAGATGAAGAAAAACGTCAGGATCCTGGAAGGCTTGAAAATCAAAAGTAATTAAGAGCAAGCGGAATTTGAGTCTACTACAGATTTATCAAATATTTAATGCAAAAAACCCCTAAGCGTGCCACTGTCACCCGAGCTTGAGAGAAATGTGCTTCTCTCCTAGCATATGGCTTAATCTGCTCCCAGGATGCATTTCCTCGCTCAGTAATTTCAGTTTAAACAGAAATGAACTGTAGATGTATATTTTAGCTAAACGACTGGCTTCTTTAAACAGACCCTGGGTAAGAGGGGCATTAACCTCCTCTCCCCCAGCCTGCTCAGCACCACTTATCAGTGACACGAAGCGCCTTTTTTCAGGGCGCGCCCTTTAATCCTTCTGGTGCCTCCATGTGAACCTCCGGCAGTGCAATGCCCCCCAGCGCCCTGTCCCCCCGCTCTGATCTGCAACCAGTCCCCTCACCGAGAGCATCAAACACAGCGGGTTAAATTCAGCAGAGCAGGACAAACAGGATCCCCGTCCAAGGGCAAAAGCGTCTCCCTTTTGAGTTTGCTCCGGCAATCCAAACACAGGGGTCGAGCTGGAAACGTGCTTCTTCATTTCAAATGTAAACTCTTCCCAAGAATGTAACCCGTCTGCAGCAAATGCCGCACAAGCGGGATCCAGATCAGTGGGGGAAGCGAACCCCAAGTACCTAAGCACCTATATTACTGCTGCATTTGTTATATAGGAGCAAAATGATTAGAATGATTAGCAATGATTAGAGCCCTTTGTCTAGTTAGTGCCCTAAAGAGGTCAGCACCAGACCCTTCAAGAAACAGATGTGCCCACTTGCCTGGACTTCCTGCTGTTTTTCACCCAGTTATTTCTCCAAGAACCACAAAGTCCCACAGTAGCCACCTAACAGCCTACACCTTCCATGAATGCCTTTTCAGCCTACAGTAGCGTACATACACGCGCCACACCCGAACGATTTTCCTCTGGGATCAGCGCAGCTCCTCAACAAATGAATCTCTGTGTCCAGATGGTGCTCTCCACAGAAACTCCTCTAAGTACCTCCTAATACCTAAAAAACAGACTTGGCTCAATCTGCCCACAACTGTCACCTCCTTGCAGAGCAAGGGCTGGGGGGAAGGAGGTAATCTTAAAAAAACAGCTTGAGCAACACATGCAATTGTGTTTTTCCTGAGAAAAGGCTATGTGAATGAGCTCAAAGTTGCAGACAACGGAGTAGGAGAGCTGCGATCTTCATAATTTGTTGCTGGCCACTACCAGGGGAACCTCTGCAATATTATCCAGCACTGGAAGGACTGAATAAAGATACAATAGCAATTAGCACACGTAGTGTTGGAGAGGGGATGGACATCAGCTTATGTCATCAGCTTCACCCCCCACTGCTCGCAATGTGGCACAAGCTCATTCACGCCCCTGCCTAAATTCATCCACAATGTGAGGAAAACCTGGATAACTAATTTTACTTCACCTGGCAAACCCAGCAGGCCGGTGCACTGCGAGTACCGAAGCCCAGCGTCGCCTGCAGCTCTGCCAGCCGCTCACCTCGGGATGCCCTGCCCGCATTTGTGGGGCCAAGTGTAACCGACAGCGACAACAGTGGCAAAGCTGCAGGCTCAGGGGGCAACCACACCACATCTAAAGCTCCCACACCACCCACACGTTATCATCATCCCAATGAATTAAATGGGCCGTTTCTCCAAGCCATAATCCCCACGCTGTCTCATGGGGACAATGGCACAGGCTAGCTCACAGCGACAGTCTGCAGGGAAGCTGCCCACCACCAAGCTGACATCAGCCCCATAAGGGCAACCTGCTCCCCTCTCACTCCCTCTCTACCATTTGCGTACCAGTTACAGCCTTACACGCTGCAACTCAGGGCTTACAGAGCCACCAGGCGCTTCCTTATACCTAAAGGAGCCGAGCATTCAGAAGTTGCATCAAATATTGGAAAGCTAGAAGCACTGAAATGGTTTAAAACAGAGCAGTTGAGGTGGGGCAGGGGGTGCCGGTAAAATGCACATGTTGCACTTTAGTACACTTTAGAGAAGGTTATTCAAAATTAGTTGTATTAAAATTTAAAGCAGTCCTCCCTGGTTTTATCCTCCTGACAGAATGTCTTTTTCACCTGCCACACCCAGCCTGAGAACAAGAATCAGCTGAGCTACAGAGGATCCAGCTCAGCAATGCAAACGTCTTCCTCTCCTGAATAAAATTAACAGCCACCTCCAGCTTAGAAAGAGATGCCTTAAACAAACAGCTGCACCAGAATCAGCAGTGAAATGCCTTGAGAGCTCCTGCTTCAGCCCACACTTTGAAAAGTCATGACTGAGTTCATTTTCATTAGTCTGCAGACACAAGAAAGTGAAACGTTTTGCTAAAATTTGTTCTGCATATGCGTAAGAAAGCTCCCCTCTAGAAATGCTTTTTTGCAGAAGCACGCAGAGAAGTAGCACGAAGCCATTCTCTCTGTAGAAGGGCAGACTGATTGCAGAGGTAGGGGTGGAGGCTGAAAGGGGCAGTTCAGAGCTCACTAGGGCCTGGGTTTTGGGTTTGTTTTCACATCTAGAGTTTCCCAGAACTCTGTAAGACACCTGCCCTAAACACCCATCCACAAACTGGTTTAAAAAAAAAAAATCCTTTGTTCCCGCTCTGCACTAGCACTACTACCAGACAGCTTTGTTTAAATAAATAAATAAATAAGTATCCCCAGAAGTCTACTTGGTGATTCAGAAGCAGCTTGTATTTCAGCAATGGGTGCAAACGGTGCCGAATGGAGTCTGCAGGTCTGCCTGTCCCTGCCTAGAGCTGGGCTGCACCTGGCTTAAAAACGTTCAGAAGCTGAGAGCAAGCCTTGCAGCCGAGGCGAGGTGCGTGCTGTGCTCGGGAGGATCAGCGGAGACCGCCGTACCACGCCGCGACTGCCGGCCGGTGCTTCGTCTGGCACCAGCCCCAACGAGCCGCGATTCCTTTTCGCAGTCCATCGATGGTTTGCATCGTGGGCGCAGAGCAAAGGTGAGGTTTTGATGGTGAGCTTGTTTTTGGGCAGGGAAGGACGGCGGTGCCCGTAGCAGGCGAGCAGCGCAGCATTGCAGGCAAGCCTTTTGTCCTGCTGCTGTGCCGCCTTTCCTCCCCTCCTCCCCCAAAATCGCGAAACAAAGGACAGCTCGAGACCGAGGGATCTGGGGTTTGGTTTATTACACGCTTAACGGAGCACTGAATTGCTGGTGGTTATTGCCTGGTTTGACTGCTTTCCTTAAAAGAGAAACATGAGTAAACAAGCATGTGTCATGAAAAAGCCCCTATTCAAACAGGAGCTGACAAGAGAAAGAGCATCCACGTTTTACAGCTGCTCCTTAACAGTTTTGCAGGCAGGCACCAGCTGAGATGGCAGCAGAGACTAATGCAAAGAAATCCCCAGCTCGTCCCCCACCAGCTCAGGGGGCTCGTCGAGCCCTGGATTTAAGGCCCGAGGTTAGCACACACTCAGGGCTCGAGGCTTTAACTGCACGGACTTGGTGTGCGCCAGGGGCAGCCTGACTTGTCCAGACAAAGACTTTCGATGCCCTTCAGTCAGCACCTACAAACCTTCAGCCTCGAGACCTGGGCGAGAGCTTCCCCATCCCTGGCCCGCCACCCCTTGCCTGTGGAGCCCAAGGCCTGAGCCCAAGGCCTGTGTCCTCCAGCAGCGAGGACAAAGGCCACAGTGAGCCCCCCAGCCCAAATTCGGTGACAGCCACTGCCATCCAACCCACGTGGAGCAGAAGACCGTGCTCCTTCATTTTTTGGCTCAGCTGACAGGCAAAAACCGCGACCCCGCTGTCCCTCCACACAGGCTGACAGTGCTGCGAGCGGGGTGGGCCTGAAGCCTGGCGCAGGTTTTCCCAATCCCCATTAAAGAAGGGGTTTGTTTAATGGGCTTTCTCCCTGGGGAAGCATGGGTAAGAGAAGAGCAGCCAGGCTCTCTCACTTCTTTCTACCCAGTCACCTATTTTTGTGAAACTTGTAAGGATTTTAGGCCTCCACCCCGTACCAAGTCACCAGCTCAAGTCAGCCCAGAGGTTGAAAAATTGTTGAGGACAGGCTAAAAGTGAGTGAGCCTCATTTCTTGGGAAAGCCAGGGTAAAAAGAAACCGCAAAAGAAAAGATCCAAAGGAGGTGCAGAATGCATGTGGAGAAACGCATAAACGAAAAAACAAACAAACCTCATATTGGCACAACTGCAGCCACTACCAGAGGTCACACGGATTTAACTACACCCCTGCTATTTGTTACTTACTTTTGTACCAAAAAAATAAAAAATAAAAAAAAAAAAGAAAAGAGAAGAAAGCCACAGACAAGCCTAGAGGAAGAAATGAAATGCAAAGGATGAGTGTGGAGTTTAGAGGAAGGGAGCACTGCAGGAGGAACTCACCCACATCAGATGAGCATGAGGGAAGGGTGAGAAGAACAAAACAAGCCACACGAAGAGAGACAAACCTCTTGAAAAGAGACAAACAGAGAACAGAAAATTCATCCTAGAAGGAAAGATTAAATGTTTAAGACATGAGGCACTACTGAAAAGTGATATTATTAGGAAGAATACTTTCAGCACACCTAAACACTGCGATAAGAAGGATTACCTCTACTATACCCTTATTCCATCGCACTTGTTTTTCTCCCAAATGACATTTACGCCTCTTAAATTATGAATTTAGAGGCAGCCTGCATAATCGGTTAAGAATATTATTCCTGAAGGCCTAAGGCAGCAAAAACATTCAAAACATTTCCCTCAAAACATCCAAATCATGAAATTGAGTATTTGTGGAAGAGAAGGCTGGCTCAGGCCCTCACAAGACTTTTTCTGACGTCGTGCAGAAAGGTTCCCGAAACCAGGTGGTTTTGCTGATGGCTGTGATTCAGACCCAAGTCCCTAGTCATTTCAGCGTGCTGTTTTTATCATCTTTCAAAACGGTCCGTAGGCACTATTAAAAGAAACCCACAGACTCCGGCACAGCAGAGGCAAACCCAGTCTGTGCTTTGCAAAGAAACCCAGGACCGAGCACCCCTGCACAGCCCCATCCCTCTCCCACAGGGGCAGCACGGCAAGGTCAGGTTATGAGCTGGATACCCGGAGCACAATCTGCACAGGAAAAAAAAAAAAAAAAGGCAGACAAGCTATTAAATTTTTACTAGGTGAAATGTTTACCAAAATAAATCTAGTCTTTTCCACTCTTCGTTATTATCATAACACATATGGTAACTGACATACAATTAATGGAGCTTTAAACCAAGAGTTCTTGGAAGGAAAACGCACTCTCAACTTCTCAGCTAGCCTTGATAAAAAGCCAGTTCCTGACAAAGTTCAGCAGTGCAAGTGGCTTTATGAGACTCCCCGATTACTGGGTACCCCCCACTCTTACGAGGCGCACCGGCCACAAGCAGAGGAGGTGAGGAAGGCTCTTCCAGCACCGGCACGGGCTCCGCAAAGCAGACTGCTGCCCGACAAGCCCCGCGTGCCGTTTCAGACCAGCCAACAGCCCCGGCGGCGGCACCCACAACAAGAGTTTCGGCTCCTCCTCTCTTACGTGTATCCAGCCAGCAGAGTGAGCTGATACTAACAGTATTGTGACATCTCGATACCCAAGGCTACTCGCTTCATTTCTGAACTCCCAAGGAGCTGTGAACTGAGATGATGCTGTTTTTACAGACCTGACACACGCAGTTCACATTTCCTTTTCCCATCTTCTCCGACCTGAGTTACAGAGACGGGGTGCTTTCAGCACAGCCCTGTGCAATGCAAGCATCTCTCTGTAGCCTGGGAAGTAACCAGATACTTCCCAAGGTGTTTCACATATCTGCCTAACCTTCCCTCCTCCTTTCTGCGATAGGAAATCCTACCGCTGGGGAGCACAAAATAAAACTCCTCTCTTAAGCTTCCCCCTTCCCACACGGCCCAGTGCAACACCACCATAGGTACACAAGATCTATTTCCTTACAGCATGAGTACACACTGACACACTCAGGTTATCAAAATGCTAGGAGATAACAGCAACAAAAGAAGACGCTGCAAAGTCACATCCTGGATGCTACCTTGAAGGCAGCAAGGCCTTAGATCTGCAGCTGGCTCCCTTGCCCACTTCTCTTTTCCTTTCCCAAATCCCCATAGAAAGTGCTACCGCCACACCCAGTGCGTGAGGAAGCATCTCCAAACTGCGCATTTTAACCAGAAAGAAGTCTGGTCGATAACTAATATATTTTTATTCCTGAGGAGGAAACCAGAGCACTCTTCCATTACCTCAGAGGAAACCTAAGGAAAGGTAGCATTACTCAGGACTGATTTACTGCCTCCAGCCATTCATAAAACCATAAAGCCAGTGACATATAAAACAAGCAACTCATTCACAAGAGCTCTTTGATCTTAAATACAAATAAAATTAGGTCAATATTAAAGATTTTCATTCCTTGCCATATAAGACTTCCACAGAGGCTCAGGAAAGCTTTTCCCATCCACCTCTTTTAACACTCAAGTTATTTAGAAACTCACATTTCTTTCACATGACTTCAAACATGTCCTCGATATCCACTTGTCATCGCTCCAGAATTTAACCCTTAGAAGGCACAGGACACTGCACAAAGACTTCTCCAGGACCCCCAAGGTTAAGATCAGAGAGTTTTATTTTGTTTCACATGGAAGAAAGGAGGGAGCTAAGCGCTTAATCTGCTAAAATAACGAGTGCAGGATAGGCTTAGGGTGTAGCATCACCTTGCGTTTTCGGTTTAGCATGCGTGATTGTGTTAGGGTGGCTTTCAAATTGTATTTATTTGCTTTCTAAATCAACCAAGAGCTCTCATAAACAGCAGAAGGCCCCCGAAGCTATCACTGTAATGCGGTATCTGCTCATAAACGTCAATATACCAATTTTAAAGGTATAAGCGCTGATGTTTAGTCATGGTAAAATATCCTAATACCTGCCCCACCTCCTTTACAGACAGCAACACACTTAAATGGGAGCAATTCAGCTCAGGGCTTCCTGCAAAAAGTCTTTTAAACCTATAAACCCACCGTCTGTAAGGCAGCACATAGCAATCCTACTGCAAAACACGGGTTAAACACACAGAGGGACCAGGAGGCTCTCAGCATGAAGTCCTCCTGCTCAATGCCCAAGAACACGTAGCCCCATCCATGGTGGGGTATTAAGAGACCAGGATGCCAACACCCAGAGTCCCCCCTCTCTTTGGCCAGGGCAAGCATCAAAGCCGACCTCAGCTATCATAAAGGCAAAGAAGGCATCGTTTCTGATTAAAGCGAGGACCTTCACATCCAGAGATTTGGATCCTACCTCTGCCACATATTCCCTGGGAGTAAACGGCATCAGTTCCCCACGGTGCTTCCCTCCCACACCCTCATTCAGAAGCAAGGCGCAGCGGATGATTTGAGTATCAGGGAAGAAGCACAGGAGAGCTCCGCTTCCTTCTGTGTTTGTAACGGAGATTTCCATGCCATTGACGGTTCAATTTAACAAATGGTACGGAATATGAAATTTCAAACAGTTTGGGAATGTCTGCTGCAGCTGCTGCAGGAACACGAAGGATACTGCCTCCAAAAGAAAGTGTTAATTAGAGAAAAGATACTCAGATTTACAACAGATTGGGATTTAAAAATAAGATTCACAACCGGATTGAATTCTACTAGGCAAGCTTACAGCTACAGAGAAGCAATACAGCAACGGGGCTGGAAAAAAAAAGAAAACAGGTTTGATGGGAAAGGATACCTTAGAGAAGAAGCACACCTTTGAAAACACTGCTTGGATGTCAGGCACTTAATTACAACCCTTATCACCATCATCAAAAGAGTTCGAGTATTTCTGTAATTCTGTCCTGTAAAACAGTAACCCGGAATAAATGCATTCTCTGTAACAACGTAATTTATCCAAACAGAAAAGATCCGGATGCTTACAGTCGAGGGCACAGAGAGGAAACACCAGGCACTGCCTGCTTTTTCCACTGACTCTTCCTCTGAACCTGCCTATATTGGAGTTCCTAGCCTTCATATAAGAGCGTGGAGATACCCAGGGAAAGCACATCCACATCTCGGTAAATGCATGCAAAAATAGGTCACTTGTTTACGAGTCTTTTGGGAAAAGGGACGCTTCCCTTCCAGTGATGGGAAAGACGGGGGTTACACTTCATTCACTTTCCTGCATCCACTTACAAAGGCATCTTCACTCCTACTGTACGCATCCCACAAAGAAGGCAGACTGCGGGAGCCACCACGTGCATGGCATGGAGCAGGGTCAATCTGTCCAGCCTCAGACATCGACAAGACCTACAGCTGAGACACCCACCCTCGGTTCCCATTATGATGAACGGGCACAGGCAGAGTCATGCAAACAGCAGTTTACCTCATCCTAACGTCGGGGATCTCCAGAGACCGTCCACCTGACCTATTTCTCTCCACTACGAGTCCCAGAGCGCGCTGCTCGGATTTAGACAAGACACTCGTCGAAGAGCCGGCAGGCAGCCCACCTACGTAAGCACCTCTTAAAACACAACCCAAGCCCAGAGCACAGGAACAAGTGGTAAATGAACAACAGGACACGTGCATCTGCAGCTCGCGCTACTGAATGCGTTTTTTGCCTATCCGTAAAATACCTGGAGAGACACGGCACTATCTGCTCGTGGGGAAGCACAAAAGAAATTCAATTAGAGCTTCCACTCAGGAAATACCTCGTCATTACATTCAGACAGCACTGCGCCAATTCCCCCGAGAACCGGTTTGATTATCGCGGTGGCACAGGCTAGTGGCACTACAGCGAAGGCTCTGTCAGCTTTTTGATCTTCCTTTTGTGCCCCTACCTGTAAGGGTCTATAACTCAGCTACAAGTATTTCCTCTCGACAACAGCCTCGCGAGATGGGCACAGCTGTGCTTCCTTTTAGGTATTCAAAAGAGTTTGCCTTGGAAGCACAAAAAAAAGAAAAAAAGAAGAAAAATAATGAGTTACCATCGTGTTTGTGGGGCCCCAGACTTTTTAAGATACACAAAAACAAGCACGGCGTAGAACACTTTACTGTAACACGTTAAGGTCAAAGGACCTTGAGCTTTTCTTTCCTGGTTTTGAAAACAAAACAACCCCGAACCCTTAGACGGCTGCAAGTGCAGGGGGCAGATTTTAAGAAGGTTTATTTGGTTTTGAGCTTACTGTTTAAATTGTAACGGTGAACTTTTTATCCACTGTCGTCCCCCACAGCTACTCTCACAAAATCCTAGGAAGAAGCTGTCGAAACTACCGAAGCTTAACTAAAATCGGCTGTTGTGTTTTTAAGATTTCAAGTAATCTTTAACAGTTCCAAATGCAAAAATCCCCCCCAAAAAACGTGTCAACTTTGAGGTAAACCAGCAGGAGCGGGACTATTGTGGCGGTAGCAGCCGAATTATTAACAATAATCAGATTTGTCGCAAGAATGTCAAGCTGCTGCCATTCTTTCACCTACGTGGTAATGTGGTAACAGGACCTCGCCAGCATCCCCCTGGGATTAAGGGGGCACTCGAGGCGCATGGGGGCAGAGGAGGAAGGTGACGAGCAGCCAGGGCTCACCACCACCGGCCCAGCAGTCACGCTGCTGACCCCAGCCCAGCGTGGACCCTCTCGGGCAGCAGCAGCAGCAGCACCACCTGCCTCCAGGATGCGTGCGTCTCCGGCCCGTGCAGCTCCGCCAGGCACCGGCACGAACCCCTGAGTCCCCGCGGTCCCCGCGCCGAGAGCAGCTCTTATCAGCAGGCGATGGGGCAGCTCCAAAGGGAGGTGACTGAGGCACACCAGATAAGCGCTACAATACCAGTAGGACTGCATCCGCGTTCGGAGCTTTACCACGTTAGCTGGTTTCGTTACGAGACAGGCTGCTCGGGGCTTGCTGGCGCTTGCAGTGTCCTGTCTGAATGCCTACGATGACAGCAGCTACGGCGGCAGAGCAACCCAGGGAGGTGCAGCGTGCATGGGAAAGAACCACTTCGCCGGGAGCGTTGAACCATCTCCCCCGAAAGACATCCCTTGTTCTGGCACACGGACACAGCGCAGCTAGGTGGGGTGAGGCGGGTCTCGTCAGCACAAAAACGTTGTGTAAATAAACCTTCCCCTGGCGTGCGGAAGTCCGAAGCTTGGCTGGCTAGCGAAAGCAGAAGACTCCTCGATCGCCATGGGTAAGACTGATCTCTTTCATAATATATATGTATATTTATAATGTCTTTCTACTGGCAGTGAAGCTGTCTTTTTCTTATATTAAGCACTTTCCTCCATGCTGCATGCGTTTCCCACAACTATGAATTGCCTACATAATCCTCAGCGTTTAAGGCAGCATCTCCTTCATCACCATCCAATTCCCGCTGTAAATTCACCTTCAACCAGGCTGCTTTTCTCTGAGCTGTGTCACCGTCCCCTCCCAGCTCCAGATTTTCCCATGCGTTTGGTCTTCTACTTGTCAGCATGATGCAAGATCAAGCAGGAGGAGAACATGGGAAAACCCTCAGGAGAAGCCAACACCCTTCAGCTAACAGAGAGAAGCCCGCGCCATCCGTACGTCCATCTGATCCTTACGCGTGGTCCTCCGCAAGCGTGGGCATCTCCATTCCTTGGTCACTGGGGTTTCAGGCTTCTTCAGTGGTGCTTTTCCCAGCCTTCCCCATCCGCAGCAAATTAAATCCAACACCACCGAGGTCAAATGGCAGCTCTTCACTGCGTTCAGAACCGCAGCTCTCACTTGGCCGCGGGACAGCGAAGCCCAGGAGGGCAAAGGGACCGCTCAGTCTGCAGGGCTATCGTGTCTCCAGCCTGTAATCACTCCTCTTCCAGAAAGCAGCTCTGTCCTTGCTCTCACGCTGAAAACTGATAGCCGCAGAGGTTCTGGCTGCTGAGCAGCCTCCTGCCACCCGGCACGAGATACACCAAGCCTTGCTCGGGGCAGGACAGAGACCAGGACCAAGGGTTTTGGAGGAGATGTCATGAGCTTCACGACAGCATGCTGACAGTGCTCTGCACTGTGATCGCTGCCATATTTCGTGCCTCTGTGCACGTGTTTCATGCTGCATCCACGGTAGGAAATATACTTTGACAGTAATATTGAGATGCAATGTTAAAATCTCCACATTTCCTAAGTTCAAAGCTACCTCAAGATTCCCAAACAGTTTGCGCAGCTGATTTTTTTTTTCCTCCCCCTTCCTGTAGCTGATTACTTTTAGAACCAACAGCATCTTTTTTTTTTTTTTGAGCCTGTGCCAATCTGAGAAACAATCAGGGACCCATAATGCTACAAACCTAAGGTATTTGATAAGAAAACCCCTGTGCAAAGCTTTGAGATCCCCTCCCAAGTCCACGTCTCGTTCAAGTGAGTTGAATTCTTTCCACCAACTCCAGTGGGAGTTGGACGGGGACCTAAAATAACGCCGTAGATAAGGATCTTACTGTAACTTTTGACTACAGTCAGGCTCACATTGTGCAAGTCGATGCTATTGAGCTTAAATACCAACGTCAGCCAAAGGCAAGGAGAAACACTTCTGGGGGAGCCAGAGCATACAGTCAGAAATGTGAAGCGGGGAAAACAAAAATGCCACTTTCCTCCAAGGAAAACGTATCCCGAGAGTAGGTACCCAAACTACCAGGCTAAAACCACGCCAGCAGCAGAAAGCAGCGTTTGAAAGGAAAATGACTGGAACATGATGCGTATACACAGACATACACTAGAGCACAAGGGAGAAGTCCGCTAGCCTTCTGGTCCAAGGACTTTATACTAGAAGACGTACACAACGAAGGCAGGGAAATGAACACCTCTTCTCATACGGGACCCCCTTTGGGGACACTCCTCCACAACACCCCCTAGGACAGAAGGCGCAAACCTGCCGTTACCTCAGAGGCAAGAAAAGCATTTCTGCACGCTACCACGGAGGCCCTGGGGCCTGCGAGTTGGTAACAAGTCACCAAAATTTCCACTGGCTGCATTTAGCAGGCGCCCTACCGATGCCAGCGGGGAGAAGCGGCTCAGCTAAGGGGAGCTAGGCAGAGGATGCATGAACACAAACAGCCAGCAGAGTGTCATATAATTTCGACTGTGATTTTCTCCAGGTCAGCTGAAAATCTTCCTACGGGAAATAATAATAATAATAAATTCCTAGGAGTCAGCATAAGACTCTGGACTGTATTTTGTTACATCCACCACCTCGAAGCGCTGCACACATCCAGGTCCCGAGTGCCAGGGCCCCTTCTAACAACATTAATAGAGGGTCTCTGCCCCAAGAGCCCGCCACTGGATTTGGCACAAGGTGCAGAAAAAGACATTTTGACAAACAGACAGACGGACCGGGGGAGGAAGAATGAGAGGGACGTGTGGTTACCCACAATCGGCAGGTTGCTTTCTTTTCCCTTTTTCTTTTTAATAAAAATAAATATCAGTAATCCCCCCTGGCCACCTGCCTAGCTTCTGTATATTTAATTAAGAAGAATTTGAGCGACGGAGAACCGATCAAAAGTTCAGCAAATTTGGGGTAAGGTGGGGGGGACGGGGCTGAGGGCCACAGCTAGCCACGAGACCCAGAGAAATGCCACTCTCCATTCTCATTCCAGCCACCCTCTGGCCCTTTTTGGTTTCTCCACCAGTAAATTCCCACTTTGTGAGAGAATCCACGAAAAATAAGAGGAGGAAGGGAAGAAGAGCAGTTGGTAGTTCGGTGAGCTGGCCTGGACCAGCTCCTGAAAGCCAGTGACCCCAGCGATCCTCAGCACAGCTTGCCCTCACAGCGATAAGACTGGAACTGTTTTTGTGTTTAACGAAATCACTTCAATCCACAATGAGGACTGTTTAGCGGCCAGAGAAAGAAAGGGGAGAAGGGAGCAAGAAAAAATAAATAAATCTGCTGACTTCGTGCAGAATACCAAGCACTGGCCTCTCCTCCTGCCCCCCAGCACAGCCACCCTACAGGACGGAAAGCCCAGCAAGGCAAAAACAGAGCATCCTCGGCGTGGGAAAACATTTATCCGAGTTTTAATTTATTTTCAAATCAGCATTTAAACGATCGCATCTTACATCATTTCCTTTTATGAGCCAGCAGCTAGACAATATGCATCATTTACATGCACTTTTGGAAGGCTGCTACATAAATCAACAAAAGGAGCCTTCAGTGCGAATTAACTATTACGAGGCTCCTAGGGAGCCACCCCGGCCCGCGTTAAGGGCAACTGGGGGGTATCATCCCTAATTCTGAGCTTTCTGGTAGGCTCCTGTTATGCCTCAGATCTCCCACAAAGGCATCATTCCCCCCCCAGGTCACTTCTGGATTACGGAGTCTATCTGGGAGCCCTACCAGCGCACCCGGAGCAGCTACCCGAAAGCGTCGGCCGCCTTAAAAACACACGCACGCACTAAGAAAAATAAAGAGAGAAAGTGACTGAGCGAGCAAACACGGTTCGGTCTCAACAGCAAAATTAATACGCTCTGCACCTCTGGGAACGATCAGATGGTACGGGTTTTAAGGTCTGCAAAATATCAGTCAATGCCTTTAACTCACAGGTCGTTTTTGCACCAGGAAAAAGGGAAGCAAACACCCAGCTTGAACCTTATCTCAAGGCAAAATTCAGACCCGGTTTCGTTTTGTGGGAGCAAACCTCCAAACGAAGCTTACTGCTGCAGGAGAAAAAAATACAATTTAACCACAGCAATGCTAAAAATGCTCCTTCACTCATGGAAAAAAGGGGCTCGTCAGAGAGCCCGTCGTTTGGCAAGCTGCAAGCCGCAGTCACGCTGAAGTGCCCTGATAAAGCGGGACGGACTTCGGGGCGAAAGGACGCTGCCTGCGCTCACTGCCTTTGTTCCCCAAGGCAGCAACAGGCACGAAGAGCCCAGCTGCACGGCACCGACGTTCTTCTGCAGAATCCCACTGGTTTGCACCTCACCAGCTCAGCGCCGTACGCATACGGGGAGCTGCGCCCAGCAGCCACAGCACGGCAGCCCCCGAGCACCCAGCCACGCTCAGACCAGCCAGGAGGGGAAAATTCCCCAACCTCCAGCCGATGTTGGAGCCTGGCCCTTCACAACAGGCTCTGCCTGAAACCACAGAGGTGGCGGGGGTCTGTGGCCGGTCCCTGCTGCAGCAGCTCCAAGGTAAGTCCGCTCGCTGCAGCCCACATTTAACCACTTGCCGTCTAACTTAAAGCAAATGCTGCTTGGGCAAGCTTGCCTCTCCCTTTTGTGCTGTCATTCCTGGGTGTTGGGCCGCCTCCAAAAGGGCAAACCACTTCCAGGCTGGGCTTTCGTTGCCGAGGACGTGAAATGATCGGCTGCGGAGCGCTGCTTTGCCCGGGGACACGCTGAGCATCCCCTTGCCCCGTGCTACGCGAGGGCTGCTCCTGTCCTGTGGGCACACGGAGCTCAGTTTTGCCCTGATTCACCTCCGTGTAACATGTTCTTTGTGATACAGTACTGACGAGGCTCCGTTACACACGAGCAGGGTTATGAAGATGAAAATCATGTCAGCTCTGTGGACTTCAAGCAGAGCAGCCCAAAACTTCGTAGTTTTGAACATCCTACCCCAGGCCACAGGGCGGAAGCCAGCCCACTGACTGGCTAAAACCCCAGGGGCACCCACACCGCCCCGTGTCAGGGAGCAGCTCTGCCTGCATCCAGGCGCCAAGCAGCAACCGAGGACTGCCCTCCTGTCTGGCGTGGGCGTACAGGCACATACATACAGCTAGACATACACATAGTTAATAAATAGCTATAACTACACAGAAACACGCAGCTAGACGCGTCTGAGCCACCTGCGGCGAGCACAACCGGGGCAACGAAAGGCAAACCCACCCCACGTGCTGCTTCCCGGCAGCTCGGGGCAGGCAGCCCGCTGCCCGCCGCGGGGAAGGAGACCCCCGGCAGGGCCGGGGCACTGCTGGTGCCACCCCCGGGGGTGCCGAGCGGCGAGACAAAGAGATAAGCACAGAGATAATGTCATGCCCTCTCCCCGCGGTGGCAGGTAGCCAGCCAATCCTGCTGCCAGCGCCCGGGTGACATCAGCGGCGATGCCGACACCGATGCCGATGCCCGCCGGTGGCAGCGCATCGCGCCGGGAGGGCTCGGAGAGGGGCTGAGAGCTGCCGGGGAAAGGGGCTTGAGGGAGAGGGAGGAAGGCAGCGAGTACGGGCAGGTTAAGCGTTGCTTCCCCTTTTCCCTCAGCTCCTCCAGAAGCCCCCCGAGCGCACACATGCAGCTTTTGGTGGCTCTGGAGTTATTTGTCCTAGCAGCACAGTGGCTGCAAATAGTCAAACGCTACTGCAGGGCCTACTGGCATTTTCGTTTTGGAGATATATATTTTTTTTTAAGAATAAAACCGAGTTTGAATCACGAGAAGAAAGTTATGTCCACACCTCACGTACAAACAGATACAAAGCAAACACAGACAGGCGTGCACCAAGCGGCTGCGCGCATCCTGACTTTCGCACCTGCCCCCCTAGGAAGGCCTGCCAGCTTCCAGCGCAGAGCAGCACTCTGCCATTTCCTTCACCCGCGCCTTCAGTTACAAAGCGAGAGGAAACAGTTCTGCCACTTTCGAAACCGGGAGGAAGGCGGGGAAGCCTGGTGGCACAGGCCAGACAGAAGCTGCCCGCCGCTGCCCCCAAAACCTCCTGGCCCTTCCAAATCGACAAGCACGTGTGCTGAGGTTTGCTCCTCCAGCAACATCGCTGTGAGAGCTGCCCCACGCGTTAAGGAAACGCAAATTCACAATTTCCAGGCTCAAGACAGTTAAACCAACCAGGACTTTGCTACTTAAGCCAAAGCATTAGCAAGTAAGCCGTGAAACAATGCGCCAAATTGCAATAATTAACAGGAGGGGATAAAGTCACACATTCACGCCCTGCGATTTTTCCTATGAAGGGTTCGGGTGACGCAAGCTCTGGAGCAGAAGGATTGCAGGAAAAAAAAAAAAAAAAAAGATTAAACGGCCGAGCGCGGGCGGTGTCAAAGTGCAGCTCCCAACCCACTTTCGGAGCCGTGCAGGGTTTTGCAGCCCTTTGCCAAGCGGGGCAGCCTGGCCATTGCCCTCCCAGCCCCGAGATGCACGCTGCAGGGACAGGCTGCTGCGTCCCGACGGCTGAGGTTCACGCCCTCAAAACAAACTGACATGTGTTTCATTCGCAGAAGACGCACCGAAGCGCTTCTGCTAGTTGCCCCAGCAGCATCTCACCGTCAGGGCAGCCTTAAAAATTACACCGCCTTGTTTATCAGCACAAAAAAAAACCAAGCAGCTAGGGATATTGAGCTACTTTCAGTTATCTCGCCTTCCCTCTGCAAATTCTCCTCGCGTTTCTACAGTTTAAGGCAAGATCCTTCCGTCCGTAAGTATTAAGGCTGTGTGAATAATTAGTCATCCTGGGAGCTACCACTCGCTGCAAAGTCATGCAATCTTGAGATTTGTTTGTTCCACTGACTGAACACTGGAAAGGGAAAAAAAAAAAAAAAAAAAAAAAGGCAGCAGCCTAGTTTCACACCCACATGGGCACTCTCCCGTTTCTATTTTTTAAAGTCATCCACTTGCCGAACAGGTTATTCTGGGGATTCTCATTTTCACAAAACAATCTTCCCCGCTTATCTGATCGCCACCCTGCGTGCCCCCCGCCGGACCCAGCAGCGGGCCCCGACGCAGCACCGCTCGCCCCGGACCCCGCGGCTTCGGTGCTCCGAGGGTTTTCCAGCGAGGGAGCCGGGTGACAACCTCAGGGAAGGCCGGTGCCTTTGTTTCGAGCCGCAGCAGCAGCAGCAGCAACTTCCCGTGAGGGCTCCCCGAGCGATTTCGGATAAGCCCGAGGAGCTGTTTCTAGGGCTCGGCCACGCTCTGACAGCAGCCGCCTGGCTCGGCCCTTTCTCTGGGGGCAACCAGGGCTGCTCCATCGCTTCAGGGGCGTGCCCGGCGAGGCGTTCAAGCCCCTTTTTGAGAAGCAGGAGCCGAAGGGCCGACAAACTCGTCACGGGCAGCGACAGCGCCAAGGCCAAGGCTTCTGTCAGAGACCCCCGGGCAGCGCCTGGAAGCCCGGCCCCGGCAAGCGAGGAGCGAAATTCCGCCACAAACCTTGTAGACTTGCCCGTACGTGCCATTGCCAACCACTTCCACCAGCTCGAAAATCCCAGCGGGGTCCTAGAAAGGGGGGGGCGGGGGTGCAGAGAGAAGGAAAAACAGAAGCAGGGGTTACGTTTCAGCCGGCCGATGGCTGCTGCCACAGCCCCAGCCCCAGCGAGGCGTGCTGCTGGCGGCGTGCAGCTGTTGCGCCCTGCTTTTCCCCGCACATGCCAACGCATGCAAACAAAGGAAAGCAGCCCAGGGCCGAGCTCACCCCCCCACAAACCCTTCCACCACCCCCCCGGGGGGCTCCCCACACGCCGACCCGGCCCCGCCACGCAGCCCGACCCCGGCCCCGCTCCCCTCAGCGCCGACCCCAGCCCCGCCGGCCCCGGGGGGGGACCCCCCGGCCGCTGCCCCCCCCCAGCCCCGGAGCTCACCCGCAGGGAGGAAAGGTCGATATCCACCAGACTTTTCGCAGGAGAATCGTTCGCCATTTTCCCGTCTCTTCCTTCTTTTCTTTTATTTTTTTCCTTCTGGCGTTAAATAACAGCGACGCCCCCCCCCCCTTCCTCCTCTCCTCCACGGAAAAATAAAAATAAAAAATAAAAAGCCGTGTATGGCGCGGGGCTCCTCTCCTTTTTTTTTTTTTTTTCCTTTCTTTTTTTTTTTTTTTTGATCTCCTGCCCTTCCTTTCTTCTTCACCCCAGCCCCGCCGGGTTGAAACTCTTCAGCATTGGGAGGGGTTGGCGGGGGGGATGATGGATAGATAGATGGATGGTGGGAGGAGGAGGAGGGGGAGAGGGAGGTGAAGGCAGGCGGGGAGGGAAGGAGGGAGGAAGGGAGGGAAGGAAGGAGCGAAGGAGGGGGGGTGGGGGGGAAGCGGGTGCCTCCCGGTGGGGCTCCTCGGTCGCTGGGTGCCCGGCTGGGGGTCCCGCTGGGTCCCTGGGGCTCACACCATGTCGCGGCGGCGGCGGCAGGAGGAGCGGCGCCGGGGCCGGCAGCCTCTGGTGGCAGCCTCGCGGTGCTCCCAGCGCCCGGGCATGGCACGGCACTGCCCGGCACGGCTCGGCACGGCCCGGCACGGCCCGGCTCGGCACGGCCCGGTCACGCCGGCAGGCGGTGGCAGCCCCGGCCCCGCTGTCGCATGTGGGGCTGACGCCCAGCGCCGCGGCGGGGCTGGAGAGGGGTTTGCTGCGAGGCAGACAAAGATAGCCGGGGCGGAGGAGGAGGAGGAGGAGGAGGAGGAGGAGAAGGAGGAGGAGAAAAGGGCTACAAAATACACTGCGAGCTTGAGGGAGGGAGAGAGAGAGAGAAAACAGCTCCCCCTTCCCTTCTCCAACAGGAAAAACCGGCGGAAACGCGCCCGCACCAAAGCACTTCTGGGTAAATTCGCCCAGAGAGGCGGCGAGGGGCGGCCCGGGCCGGCCCCGCTGCCCCCGGGCCAGCGCTAGCCACGGGCGACCCACGGGTGTCCGCGGCGGGGCCGTGGGGTGCCGCGGCTGGACGGGGCTGCCCGTCCCCGGGGCTGCCCGGCGCCCTCCGGGCCGAGGGAGGCGGCCTCTGAGCCCCCGGACCCCCTGGGAAACCTTCCTGCCTCCTGGGGGGCTCTGGGGAGACGGAGGGGTCCGCCAGCCTCGGGTGGCAGAGCCAGCGAGCCCTCCAAAGGGCGTTGTGTCCCCTATTTCCTGCCGCCAAGGCCTAGGATCCTCCAGCAGAAGCCGCGTCACGTGGAAAAATCTCATTAACCTCCCTCTCCGCTGCCAGCCCCATCGGGCAGTCGCACGCAGGTGTAAACCTTGGCAGGATCCGGCTCTCCTTGAAGTGCTTTGTCGCACCGATACGGCAAAAGTGTTACCTGCTTGCGAGAGGTCGGGTTGTGTTTCCTGTGGGAACCAAGGTTTTCCTGTCTCTTCTGCTCTAACCACAAAATTACATATACATGGCTGTAAGTATCACAGAAACACGCTTTTCAAACAAAGCAAACCTGTTGAGCAGAAAGTGTGAGGAGAAATTACCATAACAGTTTAATGGTGTGCTTCGTTTTTCGCTTGGAGTTGCAAAGAAAGCAAACTTAGGCCCAGACCGTGCAACTGTTTTTTTCTGGGTAGGGGAAATCAAAGGAAGGCAGATGGTTTCGGATGGGCTGCGTCCATCCGTGTGCGTGCACGCAGCGATGGGATCGGGTCAAGATGCACGGTAAGTTTTAAAATTAGATCTGCACGGAGATTTATTGTCAACGGCTTGCTCTGCGTTACGTGGCTTCTTTAACTCAGCCTCTCTATGCATGAGAGCAGCCTTGGCAGGTCGAACCCACTGTCCGTCTGGCCTAACATCTTGTCTCCAAATGTAGCCGGTGGTGAATGCCGAGGGAAGATCACAGGAATAGTTTAACCGTCCAGCGATACTTCCCTGGGGCGTCCTCCCAGCTGCCAGCCCGCTGCTGCTCAGGGACTTCAGCAGCCTTTGATGCCCCCCCCACTCGGTAGTCCGTGATGATTTTCTTCTTCCATTCAATTGCCCGTTTACTTGGTGAATTCATACATGCTTTTGGCTATGACAGTGTCCTCTGGCAGTGAGTTCCACAGATGAACGGCTTGGTATGTTGAAGACCATCTTTGTTTATAGGCTTTGAACCATTCTCTACTAGTTTGCAAGAAATCCCGGCTGGTTCTTGTGTTGGGAAAAAAAATGGTGATTGTTTCCTATTTATTTTCTCCTTTGCATTCATTTTTTATAGGCTTCCGGTGTGGTCCCCCTCAGTTTTTGCCCTATAGGAAATTCTGATCTTTTTACTGATGCCATTAACAACATCCATTTCAAACTTGTCCTTCATTGAACCACTTCTGCTTCTTAAAGCCGTCTTTTTTAAGGCAGAGGAATGGACCTCCACACCCTGTTCTTGATGTTGGGTGCCCTGTGCAGCGCCATGGCAATGTCCTAGTTTCCAGTCCTTCCTTACTAATTCCCAATACTCCCCTTTTTCACTGTTGTTGAGTGCGGAAATGACATTTCCATGGAATTGTCTATTGTAACTCCACAGTCTCTTTCCTTACAGCTAACCCCATCCCAGTTACTGTCTCTGTGTGCTCCTGGATGCCAAACCCTATATGTAGCACCTTTCTCATGCCCATGAAAAATACAGCCAGAGTTCTGCAGAGCTGAGCCAAAATACACATTTTCAGTAATACAGCACTGATGTGGCTCCACCATAGTGGCTCCTTGCTGCTTTGAGTTTATATTTTAATATAGTGACTTTTGTTTGCTAGTTTGTTTTAGTATTCTGCCAGAACACTGGTAAAGAAGCAGAACTGCTAATGAAAAGTTTGTGAATTCTTGTCACAGCCCCTAAGTTTAGTGAAAAAATAGTTTCCATAAATCAGTAAATGCCACGGGACTTCTTCCTGCTAGTTCCCAGAGAGAAGCACCACACAGCCTCACCTTCCTTTTCCTTCCTACACACTCCGAGGGATTAAAGAGTTGCTTTCTTGAGGAAGAAGTCTCTTTGGCTGTGGCCAAAACCACTCTGTTCACATGTTCGTCATGTTCATCATGCTCTTCACCAGCACAGCGGACTTGCCCAGCGTAGAAAGCCTAAAAGTTAAAAGAGCAGACGTAAAACCACTGGAAAGAAGATGAGCAGTCAGTTTTAGTTTTAGCTTTTCCTCACAAAGTTAAACCAGCATCACTGACGCAGGCAAGTGACACGACCATCAAAAATCATAATGGGGGTGAAATCCTGCGGATAGTCACCCCACACAGCAGTATATGTCTGCGTCTTCTAATGACAAACTAAGTACAAGCATCAAAAACTCTGAGTCAGCTCCATCTGTTCGGCAACAAAGCTGCAGGGCCAGCATGCTGTTTTCTGTGACCCTCAGAGAGTTGCACCAGTTCCTGCTCTCTGTGCTCACAGCAGCAGAGGGAACAGAGGAGCTATGGTTTCCTGAGCACTTTCAGCATCCCTGAAGGAGGGAGTGTGAGCCTCCCGTTGCCTCGGCCATTTGTTCCTACCCTCTGGCACCTCGTGCCTTGTGTCAGCGTAAGCATTCATGCAGCTGTGCAGTGACCCAGGGCTTCTTACTCATAGTCAAGCTGGCCCAGGAAAGGAGAAGAATTTTTAATTTTAGTATTGAGCGGTTCCCCAGGCTGGGGGTTCATTGCATGCTTCTTTGAACGGTTGTTGACAAGAGGGAGGGCAGCACAGGGCCAGAAAATACGTGCAGGGGAGGAAGTGTGACCATCACGTTGCCTCTTGGTGGTAGCTGTGGCTTAGGCCAATTTAAACTCTCAGTGGACCCGTCGGGGTAGAGCTAGAGAAACTTCCTTCCTTTCTGGAAGAGGCGCTGTGGGGTAATGGAAGCCCAACAGTTATGTTCTGGCCACAAAGCAAATTCCTTGCCATCTATTTTTTCCAATTCTTTGAAGTTGCCTTTGTTTCATTCTTTTCCGCATTTAATACACTGGGGTCCTGATCGCTGACCAGAGATCCAGAGGTCACCAACTACATTAACGTTTTAAGAGCTTAATCATCAACAGTATTCAAGGAGATGAGTAAAGAGACAGGAAGTTCTGAATTTTCATTTTGTTTCTGCTACTGATTCACCCCGTAGCCCTGGGGCATCTCATTTCCTGCCTCCCCTCCCTTTCACTATTTGGGAAGCGGGAATGATTTTGACCTGCTTGATAGCACGAAGTGTGAGACGTGTCCCCCCTTTGTACTGTTTAGAGAAGTGGCTCTCACCTCGGCCAGGAACATCCGTGCTGGATGAGCCAGCATGAGGAACAGCAGGGCACAGGGCAGCGAGTGACACCGAGCGAGGCTTTGCACGGCCCAGCCCTCCTGCTGCAGCTGGGCTCCCAAAACCAGAGGCCGGCTGGCAGGCTTCAAAGCCTGCCTCTTCTCCTGCTGCGAGCAGGTCACGTACAGAAGGCTGCCAGGCAGTCAGCCTTCCTCCAGCTCGCCCTCCCCTCCTCCTCTGCTGCTTCCACTGCCACTATCTCGCAGGTCCACGTGAAGGCCGCTCCGTGTGAGCACCGCCGACACACCCAGGCTGCAGTGTGCTGCCTCCCAACGCCGTGTGGGCGGACATGTTGCCGCAGCTCCGTCACCCAGTTGTGCTGCTTCCCACCTCCCCGGGCTCCCATACCGCCTCCCGGACTGGTGGCAGAGGGTCATGGCTGCGTTACCCTCAGCCTGATGTGCAGGCAAGGCCGAGGCCGGCAGCTGCACCAAGAAGCATGTGTAGACACTGTTGTCGGTGACGCTGAGTTGTGCAGGCCCCAAAAGGAGCAGACTTCCGCTGGCTGTGTGCGTCGAGACAGCCACTGTCCCGCCCGGTTCCCGATGTGTGTTAGCAGCTGGGGCAGTGGGTTGAATGAACACCTGAAGCACGGGGGCTGCTGCCTCTATAGCACACGAAAAGTGGCAGTGGGGGGCAGAGCACTTTCCACGGCCTCTTTGTGTGGGTGGGAAGGCCCGCTGCTCTCAGCACTATTATCAGCGCTTTGTACGTGCCCACCTTTCCCCAGCCCCTGCCAGGATCTACATCTCTTTCAGCTGTGCCGCTGCTGCTCCCCTCTGTTGTGGTCAGATAGCTGGACCGATCCTAGCTAAAAACGAAAACACCCTCTTTATTTTTATAGGTTTTGCTTCACCTCTTGTGAACTCCCTGCTTTGAAGGGGTGGTGGGCAGCACGGTGAAAGCAGGAATTCCTAGAGTTGTAACTGCCAGAGATCTAGGTATCATGAAACTATGCCCTAAAAGTTATTTTCAGGTGAAAATGTTACCTCAGGTGGCATTGCAGTATAGCCTAGGGAGACAAGGTAACCTTGGTCCTGTTACAGTTAATATCCCATCAGTGCAGCACTGGGACACCCAGCAGCTCTGACTTGATCCAGATCACGAATGAGCATACAACAGTGTTCTTATGAGAATAACCAGGGCTCATAACACAGTGTTTATATCACTTTTATGCTGGCTGTGAATAAGAAAGATGGTATCTGGTCCATCTACAGCTATAGGACATCTATAGCTATAGATCCATCCAAGCTACGGGACGCCAGGAGCTGATAGTTGAAGTGGTATGGAGTTTGTCAGGACGGCTGTGCTCCCAGAGAAATCACTGAGCAGATCTGAACCAGCAGAGCAAAGTTCAGCAATTTGCATCGCATAGCTGGGGCATTTTGAATCTGGTTCTGAACATGCCCACACAGGATTTACACCCCGTGGAGCCGCAGCCTCCGCGGGGAGGCTGCTCCCATCCCTCAGACAGAACAGGACAAGGAGGGGTGATTTCGTGCCGCCGCTGTCTTTCGCTGACTCCACATCCCTCACTGATCTACCCAGGCTGACTTCACAGCACAGCCCGGGATCTCACGCTTCACCTCAGATCGGGAATTGTCAGTCCTGCAGCCAGGCTTACAGCGGGCAAAAACGCATAAACCTGGCATAAAAATACCGTTGCATGCCCGGGCTAATTGAGACGATCCCGGGTGTATTTTAGGACACTGCCTGTGCTCTGGGTTTTAACCAGCTAGCTGTTTCTGGTCCTGCTATCTATCACACAAAGCATGCAATTACCCCGCGCGGCTGCCGTCTCAGGCTATCTGTGCTCACAGCTAAGCTGGCTTGTAGTTATCTTCCCATGACCCAACTGTGGCACTTATTTCACCTCTTACACAGGGCCCTGAGCCAGATCTGTAGCGGCTTTGACCAAACTTCTCTCTGTCTGAGTCAGAACCCTTCAGGGAGCATTGTCCCTCCTCACGTTCGTCTTGATGTCCCTTATCTCACCGAGGGGCACCTGGGGATACTCACTCACCGTTTATGTGGTCCATGCTTTGGGACGACGAGCACGGAGACAACCTGCTCACCCCACATCTGTGCCTCGGAATAGGAAAAGCTGCTCTACCAACGTGACGGTGGCAGTGGCTCTGCAGGCATTTCTCTATGGGCGGAGCCTGTGTAAGGGTCTCCCAAGCCCTCTCCAAGCACACATGCACTTTTTCTCCTGTTCTTTGATTCCTGCCATTGCACTGTTTTTGTGGTGGTGCTGGTACCGTTATGTGCTGAGCCACATGAACAGACAGATCGGAGCTGGAAATAGCCCATTTTTTCCAATTTTGTTTTGTTTCACCCAGCTCAGTTGTGTTCACAGTGTGGTGAAAGACCAGAAAAAAGCAAAGCAGAGAGCATGGAGGTGGTAGGGTTGCTCTTTCATAAGCCTCCAGCTTGTGCAAACATAGTTCAAGTCAAGTTTGCAAGTCTACCGGGCTCTTGAGGAGATAGGTGGAGATTAATCCTCATAAACTTAGGCCTTGTTTTGACATGGCCCTGAACGTAGTCTTTAGGTGCCATGTGCTGAGTCAGAGATGCCACAATGGCGTGATGCAAAGCGCTGAACCTGTATGAGCTTACTGTGTTCAAATGTCTTCAAAAAGTTCTGATGGAGCCGTGTGGTCCCACAACAGAAGTTGGAGCAGGTACTAAACTTAGTAAAAAAGCATAAAGCTGGCACAGAAATATTTCTGTACACTGGGCTAACCAAAGAGAATGAAGATTATTGTATGCTTACAGCTGCTCCAGAGCAAGTCGGCCTGATAAAGCCCACAGATCTGGTAATGACCGTCCTGTCACCATGGCCTCAGTTGGTGCAGAAGCCATCACAGTACCAGATGAAGCCAATGCACTTCTGCCAGCAGCAGGCTTCAGCCCTGTGAGGACAAAAATTCCCTCAGTGCCCCTGGTCTGAGTACAGTTACCTTCAATCCTACAAATTTATCCCTGCGTTTAACTTTGTGCATTGTGCAGACTGCCTGTGAATTCATAAATCTTTGAGGACTGTGGCTTAAGTGAGGTAAATTATAGAAATTGAAATTAAAGTATAAAGCATATATTCTAAACAAATACTAAGGCTACTGAAGGCTGCCCTTTGAAAGCTTTTTTCTTCAGTTTCCAGGTAACATTTATTTAAGTGCTGAAGGGGTTTTATTTAGAGTTATATTTTACAATGAGTAGGGAGTTGCATTTTGAAAGTAACTCTAAAATTGAAGAGTGAATTATCACCAAAATACAAAAGAGAAAAGAAAAAAGAGCATAGGTGAGCATTGGCTGTCCTTTCAAATGAAAAATTAAAAACCCCGGTGCTGTTGAAGGAAACTTAGAACAAAAATGATAGCATAAGGATTTCCACAATTAATACACAGGCTTAATTGGTTTAGCTTCCCTTTCATTTTATGCAGCACGAGGTCCACAGAGGCCATATTTTCATGAAACTCTGGCTTTGTCAGTGGAACCAGCTTAAAATGTTCCCTCCTCCCTTCCCTGGTGCCTCACAGCTGGCCTCCCACTGCAGAGCACTGCCTTCCCTGTGGGCATCTCCTCTTGCCAGAACAAGGTATGTGGCTCAGTCCTGCAAACCCAGGGTTTTTAGCCAGGTTAGAAATAACATTCCCCAAAATAAGTGTTTTCTACCGTCAACCAGTTCTGGTTTCTGGTGTGGTCCCCCAGACGACTGCAGTGGTGTCACCCAGGAGGCCATGGTGGCGAAGAAGAGCACGTGGGTGCTGCGAGGCTGAGATGGTGAAATGGCACTGGAAACTTTGTGAGTTAGCTCTGACACCAAAGCCAAGCTCTCACGAAGCTGCTGCAGACATGTCAATAGAAACGCCAGCGAAAGGTCTGTGGGAAGAGAAAAAGCCTTCGGGCCCCACAGTGCAGCATATAATTTAACAAAAGACACCCACTGGTCATAATAGATGGTTGAAATGAAAAGTATTAGTCACCCTTGGGACGGTGATTGACACAAAGTAATCCTCCAGGTATTATTTTTTTTTAAACAAAATGTTGTCATCAAAATATAGCAAAAGGCTGGATGTTATGGGGCATTGCTAGGTTTTGATGTGAGGCTAAGTATTTTAGCTAGAGCTTAACCTGAAAGGGCATTTTCTGTTCATTTTCTTTTCTTCTGGATCTTGTTGATTAACCAGGTGGCTCTTTTGTAAAATACATTTACTCTTTGTGATCTCTTTTTAAGAAAGCCAACTATCAGGGATGCTGTGACACAGCAGTTTGGTAAAGCTCCTCAGTGAAACTGTTAGTAAAGGACTTCGTAACCAACGCAATCATTTTATCTTCTGAAATGTGGAGGGGTTTCGGGGTCTTCTGATCGTGAAAGAACCACTTTGAATAAAGAGGGTCTACAGAGACCTATCATCTCAAGACAAAACTTGTGGGCTTCACCTATCACATGTGGTAGGCATTTTTGGATGTCTGTCAGAGCCGATTGCCTAAGCTTCTTTTGACAGCTGACAGAAATAAACAGAGCACTGACTACAAAGAGGGGGAGTTCGGATGCTGGAATCTGCACTGAAAACATCTCAGGCCAGTGAGACGAATCCCATGCAGCTGGTCAGTGCTCTTTCATGCAAGGCCAGTTTTTAAGATTTTCAGCTGCACAGTCCTGCGTAATTGGGAAGTAATTTACCCATTTAAGTAGCAAAGTGAAGTCAAGGGGAGAGATACTTAACTGCTGCAAATGAGCGTAGCTCTTCTTGTGAAATTGCATGGAAGCTCTGTTGACCAACTTCTCCCATTTAAGACTGGTGTATTTACTACAAGCATTCATCATCAGAAGCAAGTATGTTGTTAGGCAATGGTGAGCAGGCAATTTGCCCTCTGCTCAATTAGCTCTGAAATGGAAAAAGCAGGAAAATTTATAGGATGACTAGAAAAATAGCACATGATTTCGCAACAGCACTTGAAAAGTTTTCATGCTGCTTTGATTGTGATTGTTCCCTACTCTTGCAAGCCCAGACTGGAGCCGTTACTTGGGCTAGGTGTAAGTGCAAGGGGACAGATGATGAGAGGAAGGTGTACACCACAGGAGAAAGTCCTGGTGCAGAAGACAGCTTCAGGACAGAGGGCAGGGGAGGTTAAACAGCATGAAAATGTGTGCTTCTGAACAGGGCGTTTCCCCAGATCAGTTCCCAAGTACTCGGGAAGAATGTTTTGCAGAGTCCCCCAGGACACTGCCACAAGCACTCTGACACTACCTGCAGTCTCTTTGCTGGTCAAGTCCTCAGTTTCCTCCAGGAGACTAAGAACATCTTTGCACTGCTGTCATGATCTGAAATTCTACTCAGTGAGGATGACTGTGAGCTCACCAAACTAGTTTTCCCTTACACTTGAATCTTGACAAGACTGGGGGTAAAAATCTCTGTGGCTGGATTGCGCTTGACCTCTGTGGAATGATGCCAGCACCAGAAGTGGCCCTTTGCTTCATCTGCATCTCCACCATGGTGGACACTTGTGCAGAAGAGAAAAAAAAATAAAATAAAAAAAAGGCCCAGCCTTGCTGTTTGTTCATTCAGCTCTGCTGGGAAATAACATGTAGATATATTTTCATACCATTAAAAATACAGTACTAAGTAGGTGGAATTACAGAGTTTTAAATAAGAGCCAAGTACCTTAGAGTCAGGCATTCCAAGCATTTTTTCCAAGCCGCTTTCCTCTCACCACCAAAATAATGTTGAATGGAAATACTTCATAATTTTTTCATGATGAAATTTTTTCATGATGAAACTTTTTCATGATGAAATTTTACACTGGCAAGGTAATACCATAATAATTAAATATCAAACCTTCTCCTGCATCACACAGCAGTTTCCAACTTGTTTGCACACTCCATTTTACAGGGCAACAGATAATATCTACACTTAATATCACTTAGATCTTATAACTTAGTTACCTGACATCTCAGAGCACTTTAGGGAGAAAAGATTGTTGTCTGTATCCAAATCCTGAGAAATCACAGGTCACAAGTTTTTTTTAAACCAGGAACTAGTCTTAGGTACCTAACGAGACAGACTGATGTTGTTTTTGTTGACTCTGTATGTCTTTTTTCTTGGCAGTTGACTTTATATACTCTTTCTCAATCTACAATCCTAACATCCGAAAACACATACAGATATCTCAAAGTTAAGACTTCCCTTGAAAACTCCTGGGGCTAAGTGTCCTGCCCAAAGAGGACTTGCCTAATGAAATCTGCAGCTACGCTGTCTTACAGAACCCTTGCAGCAACTTCAAGGTCAAACTCTGACTGTCGAAGGCACCCAGGATCACACCGCACACGCACACAGCACACCGCCACCTCGGCTTACATATAGTGTGCTTATGCAGTTTGCCTTTTTATAGTGTGGGCAGCCATCATGCTGCATAGACAAACCACCTCTTCCAAGCTTGATCAGTCTTCTGATCCCCAGATGTGTGGTAGCCTGTGCACGAGGGGACAACAGTTGTGTGCTGTGTTGCCTCAACATACATCAAAAACTGAGACAAGACAAGCTGTGTGATCTAGCAGTGTCCTTCAGTTATTTGGCATGCCAGCATGGGGCCTATCACTGCCAAGGACGCACATTATCTTCTTGCTGCTTGTCCTTGTAAGAAGTTCAATCGACAACAGATCTTCTGTCCCAGTAAGATCCTATCCTGCTGATGGACGTATGCAAAAAAAAAAAAAAAAAAGGCTAACAATTGCAAAGGACAATCTAAGATATCTCCTCACTGAGACACCTTGTCCTGAGTGCAGTTTGCCACAACTCTCTTCTGTTCGCCCCTGAGACAACAACATGGACTGAGCAACTAACCAGCTCCCTAGGCTCCCATGGGCTAAGGAGCCCAGCCACACAAGGAATCTCTAGAGTTGGATTTGGGGCCCTTGGCTTTGGCCCAATGTAGTAGATGAGGTCCCGTTATTCAAAGTGCCCTTGAGTTGCATCCCTGAAGTGCTCACTGTTGGAATAAGAAAGGGTTCCTTTCTGCCTCTAAGTTGCTTGTATAAATTTTTAATCTCCAGCACTCTGTGGCTTGCCTGTCCTGTTTAGTTGTCTGTTCATTTAGTCCTATTTTGAAGCAAAGATATATTCATCAAATCTGACTGCATTTTATGGTATGTAAAAATTTACTCTAGGCAATAACAGATAGACTTCTGCACAAATATCAGAGGTAGGAATCATCCTAAATGCCATAAAATATCCACAGCATAGAAGTCCAAATCTAACCTTCTTCATATAATCTCTGCTGATAGCAGAGAAAGAAAGGCACTTCTTGTGCATGATTCATCTCATTTAAAACAGCTCACACAAATAACTTTCTAGAAATGCCTATTTCTCTTTTTGAGTCAAAAGGAAGTTGAGATATGTAACTCAAACATAAGCAGTTATACTGTAAATGTCCAGTTAGATGAGATGAATCCCACATGCGTTGTCTGTACGTATGCCCTATGCAAAGACTTTTTTCCTCCCCTACTCCTAAATCAGGTGTGCTTTTGTCAGCTGCTCAGGTGTCTCTGAGTACCTGCTGCAGAGGAGCTAATTTTTCATTTCCGCTAGGAGTGCCAAACAGCACACCATCAAGATGGTTGAGGGATGATACAAGTAAGGGTATAGAGACTTGACCACAGGGCAGGAGGATCAGCAAGCAGGATCACAGAACAGCTGAGGTTGAAAGGAGCCTCTGGGAATTGTCTAGGCTGACCCTTACTCGGAGCAGGGTCAGCTAATGCAAGTTGCTCAGGACTGTGTACAGTTAGGTTCTGAGTATCTCCAAGGGTGGAGACTCTACAACCTGTCTGTGTGATCACCATTCCAGTAAAGAAGGTGGTTTTTTTTGTTTGTTTGTTTGTTTTGTTTGGTTGTTTGGTTGGTTTTTAATGTTGAAATGGTATTTCTTGTATTTCCAGCTGCACCATTTGACTCTTGTTTGAAAGGATACCTCAGTAGTACCCTTTTCCTGGGTACCACTGAAAGTCTGATTCCATTTTCTTTAGTCTCTCCATCAGGTATCTATACACATGGATAAGATCCTCCCTGAGTATTCTTTTCTCCAGGCTGAACAGTGCCAGTTCTCTCAGACTTTGTTCGTATGTCAGATGCTCCCATCTCTTCATCATCTTTATGGCTTGCTGTCCCTGTCTCTGTTGCACTGGGTGAGGAGCCCAGAACTGGACCCAGAACTCCAGATGTTCACTGGGGCTGAACAGATGGGAATAGTCACCTCTCTCGACCTGCGGGCAACCCTCTTCGTAATGCAGCCCAGGGGGCTGCTGGCATCATCTTGAGATATTGCAGTAGACAAGGGCAGAGGGCAGCTGCCAGCACAACTTTAATTCAGTTCCCAGGGATGCCAGAAGCATGTCTTCTAGTTAAAGACCTGCAGCCTTCAGGCAAGCCAAGTACAGCATGCTAGCAAGGACACTTCATAGGAAACTGTAAGTGGAAAGGCAGGTAGGAAGGTCACAAGGAGGGCCGCTATTTTGGTACTAGCCATTAGCTGCTACTGAAGGGAGAGATATATGTGTCGTTGTCATTAGCTGATGGGGTGTGGGGCAAAGAGATGCCAGCTGGCTCTCCATACAAAAGGAGATTTGTCCTGTTGCTGGTGGATAGGGGAAAAAAGAAGAGAGGTGAAGTATGAAAGGGGGCGATGGGGAAAAAACATGGTGGCCAGGCACAAGCAGGTGTGTCCACAGGTGTAAGGTCCCCAAGGGAATGAAGCCTCTGACAGGGATGCGGATGGCATGACATGTGGTCTTTCTTGCCACAGAGCCACATTTATCAAGGCCACTGCCGTGGTTGATTTCAGGTATCTGTTGAAGGGGCCCTACCAGCCTCACCTGGACTGTGAAGAGCACAGCTTAACCAGGCTGATCTAAAAGGCACTCTCCAGCCTGGCTTTGAGGTGGTATTGTGCACAGTGCTAGCAAGCCTTCAGCCTCTCTAAATGATCTTCAGGACAGATAAAGATGCAACACTTATGTCTGGCAGACTGAAGAATGCCAAGGATCGATGGCTGTGACAGAAAGCAATTTCTGCTCTCTGAAACTCACTGCTTTGCCCTGTGAATGGGCACGGTGTGTATGGATCACACTGTGTGCTACCTACACAAAGGATTATCTAAACAAGTGCAACATACATGTCATTTCTTTGATGTTTTGGTAGGAAATTGAAGCGAAACTGGTGAGAGAAGCTAGGCTTGCTTATTATGACCTTCAGCAGGTCATGTTGCCTCCCCTTGGGCCTTTATCTTTCATCTCTCTCAGAGAGGTGTTGCGGAAAGGAACAAACAGCCAGCGAGCGGCACTGGCAGATGAAGCGAGGCTGCTGCTCCACGGCAGCCCATAGTGAATTATTTAACCTCTTCCCAGCCTGGTGGGCCTGTCTCCTCCCTTGTGGCCTGGTAGCCGTTCAGCCAAAGCACTAGCAGCAACCAGCTCCATGTTTCCGACAGGCGAGGGTGACAAAATGGCCGCAGGGAGGCACAGCGGCAGAGCAGGAGGCGGGGAAGGCTGGCTGGTGGCAGTTCCCAAGTAGCTAGGCCAAGGCCCTGGTGGGATGGCAGCCAGCAAAACCCAGCCTTAATGCTTCTGCACACAACCGAGTCGCCGGTGTCCCGTAGGCTGTGGGGGAGCGGGGTGCGTTTGTAAAGGCTTTGTACACCTGAATGAGTCACTGAAGAATGTTGCCGGGAATTTTTATTTCTAGTTTGCCCAGTCCGCTGAAATTAATCAGTTACAAGTGGAGATAACAGAAAGTATTCACTGAAATACTAAATGCCAGCATTCAGCAGGGTGGCAGCCCAGCTCGGTGCCTGCTGTAAAATTCCAGCAGGCGAGGAAGGCCGCTTGGCTGGCGCTCAGAAACCGGCAGGAAACACCCCCATGAAGCTGCGATTCAACACCGAGGGAAAAAGAAATCCCTTCCTCTGTAACAGGGAGTGTGGGTGAGCACGGCTGGGTTAATAAAGCAATGCTGCTCTGTCACATCTGGAAACACGGCTTGGAAAAAAAAAAAAATCCAATTAGCTCCAACTCTCCTTACTATAGTGGTCCTAAATCAGTCCCTAGAGAGCCATCGCATCAGATAACTGCATCCTGCAATGACTGGCTACATGCTCTACAGCGTGTGCCACAGATGGCAGCCACCAGCCAGGACGGAGAGGTGCCCATTAGCAGAGAGGCAGAACTTGGCTACAAGCGCCTCCCCAGCCCCAGGAAGGTGGTGATGGCAAGACACGGAGCTGCCTGCTAGCAGATGCCCCCCTCCCATGCGGAAGAGGTTGCTGATCTAAATTAAAAGGATAATGATAATAATAATCCTTTTTTTTTTTTTTCATTATAAAAGCATCCAGGCAAAGCCAGAGCTTGTAACCCTCCCTTATCCCAGGTGCTAAAGCTGGTTGTGTGCAGAAAAGCACCGTGAGAGACTGGCTGGATTCTCTCAGTTAGCAGGTGTTGGGAGCCTGCAGGGATCTGCAGGTTAATTAATCCTGACTTACGAGGGCTGGGGAGGCTCATTAGCCTCCACCCTAAAAATGAGGAAGACAGGAGGAGCCCTCTGGGGGGAAGGCGGGCAGTGTTTGTGGGGATAAGAGCTGAGGGAGAGCCAACTCTGGGGAAGAGGCTTTAGGTGGGGCTTATGAATTAATTTTTCATCCCTTTTCTCTGAATAAAAGCAAAGTTCAGGAGAAGTACATTTTTACACTTTGAGACAAGCACCTAATTTGTCAATGGTTAGCAGAAGCTCCATTTGCAGAAACCAGACGAAGCCTCCCCACGCTGCACCGCAGACCCAGGCAAGCGCTCGCCCCGGTGAGCTTTGGTGCTGCTTGGGTTTGCCGTCTCTGGCCCTAAATAGGGAGATTTTCAGGCCTCTAAAAGGGGGAGGGGAGGAAGGAGGATATTTGACTTGTTGTCAGGGCTTGTGAGACCACACGCTTGACTTGATAGCATTTCTGTGCTCGCCTGCCCAGCGTGTCACAGGATATACATTGCTTTCTAATCAAATCCAAAATGTCAGGGAAGGTATCGCTGGCCAAAACCCTGTTGACTGCAGGGGAAGGAAAGGGGAACAGGAATGCCAGGGGAGGAGGATGGGCCAGCTGTTTAGCATAGCTACAGCTTCCAGCACCTCTGCAATTGTTTATAGTTCAAACAACTGCCTGATGGCACCCACTCGCACCTTCTTGCTCAACCATGCCTCCACCTCGCCTTTCCCTCTCCTCCTCCTCGTTGCCTTTGAGGTGCTGACACCCTGACAAACTCATCCTCCCCTGCTCTTGCCCTGAGCAGCCTCTGGCACCATGCTGGCCAGCTGGAGCAGCTCAGGAAGAAGGCAGGAGGGAGCGGTGGCAGATGCCCAGGCTGTCACCACCACCTTGCACCAAGCCACAGGTCTGGTGTATGGTCAAGGGACGGGGAGAGGGACACAGTCGTGCCAGGATGTGGAATTCCCCTGTCTGGGACAGGAGGAAAAGAGATGGGTGCAGGGCTCCTGGTTCAGGAAAATATGTAAAGCCCTGCACATAAAGGGAAGGGCAACCCAGGGAGCTCCATGGAGGAAGGGGAAATGGGGATGAGAGGAAAACACAGAGATCTGGGATGGAAGGAAGTGAGAAAACAGTGGCAATTCCTTCAGGGCATCTGTGGAAAAGAGGTCAGGAGGGCAGCAGTCATAAAAGCTTGTGGGGATCAGCCTTGTCATGTGCTGGGCTGGTGAAAGCTCTCTCCCCAGCATGTTGGGCAGACCTCTCATCAATTACATGTTCTCGAGGCAAACTCAGGTCAAAATAAGCCCTTAACGATGGTAACAATTGCCTTTGATAGAGCTTAAAAGAAAAAAAAAATACACGTCTTTCTTTTATCAGAAAAAAAAAAAAAGTGTGACTGGTATCCCAGGGAAGACTACCAGGCTTCAGGCTACCACTTGTCCCAATCTCAAGGAATAAATCAAGAGAAAACTCCCTGTGCTTCATTTCACGTGAGAAATGAGAACGAGCTTGTTCCCATTTCATTCTTTTGCTGGGATGCCCCTTTCCCTCCTCCTGCATCTGCAACCAAGATCTGAAAATTACAGAAGCGATGAGGGTGGTGCTCACCGCCCAAGGATAATTCCCAAATTCCTCCTCCCCCCACCATACATCCCACTGAAAGTTGTTGCCTGTCGAGGGTTCGGTATTGAGCCACCTAGTGGCATTGGATAGAAATCGGTCTAACACACAGACAAAATCAGGGTCCAAGCCCCCACAAAGGCAGGAGGTGGAGAAAGAGGTTTATTGGCAGCATTGTGGCCCATCCATGCCTTGTCCGAATTGCTTGGAAAACCCTTTTCGTTTTGCTGGATTCCTGTTCCTAAAGCATCCACTGGGACGTGGACCAAACGCTGAGCGTTGATGCAAGAGCAACTATCATGGGATACAAACCCATCAAACCCACGCAGCCCCCCTCTCCCAAAAGCCAGCTGCTGTTGGTTTCCTTTGGTCAGAGCTGAAGATGCTCGTGTGTTGCAAATGCCTTAACGAACAGAAAGTCCTCTCTCCTGTATAACGGAGACATGGGGACTGTGTAGGGGCCTTTATGGGGCTCTGAGCAAAGGAATTAAAAGAAAAAAAGGCTTATTGTCCAGCATCAGGGGAAGGGAAGGTCTGTCTGGTGCCGTATCCCCTCAGGCTCTGCTGTGGGGGAAGGGGAAGTTGTGCAGAAATTGAGCAAAGGCAGCCCTAGAGTACTTCATAGGGTGATAAACTGCTGTGGAATGGACATCTGAGTCTGGAAGCAGCCAGCCTATATTACTAAATTTTGAAACATGGGAAGCAAAGTTAAATTGGCCAATCTGACCACTACTCATTGCATCGTGTCAAGGAATAGTTTGTGTAGTTATTTTTCTCTCCTGCTTTCTCAAGAGAGGAACTCAAATCTGCAAAAATTTGTAATTTATTCCCTCTAAAATCAGTACACACCCAAAATGGCAGTTCTTTAAATTTGCTTTTGCCTTTTCAAAAGTTCAAGTTCCATGGCTATGAAGCTTTAAACAATAGAAACATTTGTTTTGCATGAAAAGATGCTAAGATTCTCCCAAAGTCATTGCTTGCTGGAGTCAGGGGTTAATAAAAGCACCAAATATCACAAGGCTTACAGTAAAATCATGCAGATTTACACTATTAATGTATGTAACGTTGTAGTTTGGATTAGGTACAGCCTTCTGAATGCCAAAGTTTCCCTTTATTTATTTATTTATTTTTCCTGCAAAGCACAACCGAAATATTAGAAAGCCAAGTGAGAGTCTGGTTTAAAGAGCAAGATACACAATATGTAGAGGCAAGGGTATGGCAAGAATGCTGTGATTGGACATATCAATCATTTCTATGGTAACAGACAAGGATATAACAATACTGTAGAACTGAGCAGAGGAGACTGAAAAAAAAATCATTATTATACACTATTGATACTTTCATTTACTCGTTGTAGAAATGGATTCAAAAAATACAGAAAACCATAGGCAAATATTCAGAATTATTGTTTATATTTTAACATTTATAGTTCACGGTAGCAAAAATGTCTTTTGTGCAATGAGTATATCCTTGATCTTCCAGAGAGTGTTTGAAGGTCCACATGACTATAAAGAAAGCATATGTTTTGTGAGAATGTGTATAATATAGCGTAATACAATACAATACAGAGGAGTGTGTGTTTGCAAGTAAAGAAACAGAGATTGAATCTTACAAATCTACAAGGCTTTTGCCTTTCTACACTTTTCAGATGAAAATCATAATGTTTAGCACAAAGACTGATCATTTTCATATTCTTCTCATAAATTTCTTTCTTTTTTTTTCTTTTTTTTTATTCATCATGGGTGGGATTTAGCTTGTCTGAGTTTTATTACCTGGATGTGAGATACTGCCTAAACTGCTACAGCAGCCAGGGGAGACTGAGCCCTCAAGTCAGTGGAGCCGAGCAAGGTCCTTTGTTCTTCATGAAGTAGACTTCTACACCTCATCAGCCAAATTCCTCTCCAGACTCCACTGACCATGTGGTCTAGATCCCTACTGACTGTTAACAGGAGCTTAGACACCTTGCTCCCGTACAGACACTTATGCTTTAGACACCTGGGGCACCACCCAGCTGCCTGCCCCTGGGTGTCTGACACCTTTCAGACCCCTTTGAGTAGCTGTGACATCCCCAGTGTGCTGGCGGAGGACATGTGGGAGACTTCTGGAGCAGCAGCTCAAGGTCAAATGGCGCCTGAATGAAGCCCTTCAGCAGGGAACAGCGGGCAAGGAGTGGGTAAGGGAGCAAGTCAGGGTCAGCAGGGACAGCGTGGGGGGCACAGGAACACCTACAACATAGCTGGGTGCCAGGGTTGGAGTCCACATGCAGCCCCTGGAGCAAGGGGTACAGGGTGTGTGGCTGGGGGTGCTGTGGGAGGCAGATCAGGGCAGTTAAAACCTGTGAGCACACAGGACCATAACACCCAAAAATCAGGGGGAGGTGAATCTTCACCCTTGATGTTTACAGTGCAGAGACCTGCATTTGAGCCTGAAACCCTTTCTTTTGTACTCTTCCTTTCTGGTAGCTGGAAAGAACAGGCACCGCGAGGAAGTTGTATTATCTGTTCTGAAGGTATGGTATCAAAGGAGAGAAATTATGCCCTGGGAATACATATGTCTCTGACCACAAAGGGAATCTCGGTGTAGATGGGTGTGCTGTAAAATGGGTCAGAGGAACCCTGCCTGATGTATCTTTAAGAAGAGCCAGGGTGGGCACAGATGGCAAGAAGCACACAGGGGTGTAGCCCTGTAATGTGGAGTCTTCCTATCCACTCATATCTCTGTTGTGATGTTGAAGACAATATTAATGTACATTTCTTAGATTGGACACTGGTGATGTCATGAAAATATTTAATGTCTGCCTGAGTCCTTACGGGTTTTGTTTCCTATTCTGAGGACAGAGACGGTATTTGCTGCCGCTCACCGTTGTTCCCTGTGGGTCTGTCCTTGCTGCTATTTCTCTTTAGCTGCCTCTACATGGCAAGGCCATGTTGAAATATTTTTCATAGTTTCCTAATGTCTTTCAGAGTCATGGTGGGGGGAACAACAACAAACACACACAAAATGGTGATGTGTATTGGGGGCGATGAGCAGCAGACTGACGGCTCTGTGCTGGAGCCCTTCCTCTGTCAGGTAGCTCAGGCACCCTACCACTGCCCAGACAGCTTCCACACCTGACCTCGAAGGAGGGTCATACAGACTTATGCATATTCCTTTTCTCGAATAGGTGGTAATTAGCCCTGCATGCAGTGGTAGCTTTGGTGACACCTACTTAACAGAATGGGGAATGAAAACATCAGTTCTCAGAGGGCTGTCTCTTCTCTGGGAGAAAGCTAGGCAGGACTGTTTTGAATTAAGGTACAAACTAGCCTCCCACACAAGGCCAGACATGGTTCTGAAAGCTTCCTGTACACCTACATGTAAACACATACACCACAAAATAGATCACAAAATAGCTTGATTGGAGATGGCCTGTTTAGGTGCCTCTCACCCATCTGGTCCATCCCTTCCCTAAAACAGGGCCGTCTCAGATCAGGTTGCTCAGGGCCTTGTTTAGCTGTGTTGTGGGCATCTCCAAGGACGGGCATTCCAGAGTCTCTCTAGGCAACCTGCTCCAGCACTTACCACCCTCCCTGTGAGACTTGTTTTTTCTTTTATCTGATCGGGATTTCCTTTGTTGCGAGCTGTGCCAGTTTCTTCTTGACTTGAGCTGGGCTTTCACTGTAGTCTCTCATAGGATCCTTAAAGCCAAACTGCTGAAATGTGTACTGGATGAGTGGACTATAAGGTGGGCGGGAAGCTGGCTGGAGCACTGGGCTTAAAGCTTTGTGGTCAGAATTACAAAGTCCAACCAGCAGCTGGTTGCTAGTGGCCTCCCTCAGGGGTCAGTACCGGGGCCTGTAATGTTTAACTTCTTTGTTAAAAGTGCATCGCTCTCCCCTTGTTCACAGACCCAGTCATCTCACAGAAGGAAATCAGGCTGGTCAGGCATGATTTATCCTCGCTGAATCCATACTGACTGTCCCCAGTTACCTTCCTGTCCTTCGTGTGGCTAGTCATGGCTTCCAGAAGATTAGCTCATAGTCCTGAAATTAGGCTAACCAACTGCAGTTGCCTGGATTATTTCTTGTCCTTCAGGTGTGACGTTTTCCTTTTTCCAGTCATTGGAGACCTTCCCCAGTGATCACAGCCTTTCAAAGATAGCAGAAAGCAACCTTGCAATGATTCCCTCAGCACCCTCAGATGCATCCCAACAAGTCCTTTGGACTTCTGTCCTGCCTATCTTCAGGCCAGGTGTCGTATCATGCACATTTTACAATGCCAAAACGCCACATCCACTTACCATTTGATATTAAAAGCCAGTGCCAAGAAATGCAACCTTCTAGCTGTGTTTTTCTAGAGAATATTTGGTATCTTTGTAGTACCATCTTGGGAGGTGAAACAGAAAACCTTTCTGATCTCTGTACTGCTGCTTTGCAACCAAAAGTAGCAGTGTTTGCAGAGAGACAGAAGCTGGCCTTTTCTTTCCTAAAAAGGCTTGCAACCACCATCCACCCTGCTCTTAGAAACTTCTCAGTCCTTAAAGGAAAAATTAAATCCTCCTCCCTAATAAACGTCTCCAAAAACAACATAACACTCCCTGCAGAATCAGGAACTGGAAAACAGGTCTCGAAGGTCTGCTTGTTTTTCTTCCTTCATGCATTCTGCTACTGTAAATAAGCTACTTCTTCTATCAGACCCTGCTTCTCGCTCAGCCACAAAGGGTGGGATTCCCCATGGCCAAACTGGCTGTAACCTTCTGCATCTGACCGTGTTTCTTGGATCCCTTCACAGCTGATGGAGGGGCACAGGCTTTCCTAGCTTGCGATTCTTTTCCTTGTAGAGTAGCTATCTAAAATGGGTCAGATGATTCTCACACTTACTAGGATGTGACGTAGAGGACCAGCTCAGATGTAGATGTCTATGCCGAAGGTACTTAGGGTTAGTTGAGATGGATGCTGCCTGAAATGCATATAAAAAGGCGGCACAGATCTCTAAAAGTATGTTCCTTGCTCCTATGCTGGCCTTCCAACTATATCTGAGTCACCAGAGAAGTCCTGTTAGGACAATTAAATCTCCCGACATATTGCAACAAATCCAGGAGGAAGCAAATTTTAGTAGTTCCCTGAAAGCATGTGCCCTTTAATAGCAAAGCCAAGATGTTAACTTGATTATCTGAGGTGATTTCAATGACAACACAAGAAGACACAGATGACTTCTCAGGAATTGTCAATTTGTCATTTCCGTTCTTGTGTCAATTCTCAGAACATGTCCACTGTACTCCAGAACTTATCTCCTTCACTGCCTCATGCATGGTGTAGTGATTTACAGTTAGAAAAGAAACGTAAAACTCTTTTCATGGGGTGGACATAGCTCTATTTTGCACAGGCTTGCAGACAGCATAAGATAGAAGAGAGTAAGGAATCCAAGCCCTTGCTCACAACAAACATGTTCAGCAGTTGAATGCACAGGATTAGCCTAGATACTCCCTACAATATTGCATCAACATCGTGTTTGCATAGTTACTCCCAGTCTCAGAACAAACAGTAAGGAAATAGTGAATCAGACCATGGAGATTTCCAGAAACCTGAGCAGACAGACTGACTGAGGAGCTTGTGCAACGAAGAGAAGTACTGTCACTTCTCCCCAGCCAAACTCATTCTGTAGTAATTTACTCACTGTTGCATGAAGCACCTGTAAATGTTTCAACATTAGGACGTTTATCACTCAGCCGGAGTCCTGAAGTCGAAAAAATATTCTATCTGAATGCACAGCATGTTCAAGGAGTATTTTTGCTTCAAGACAATTCCATGCTTAACTGAAACCTGTTTTTTCATTAACGAGCTGAGCCATGTCTGCATCCCTAATGCCCTGCACGTCAAACTCTGTTATCCTGATTTGGGTCTTCTACTAGAAATAAGGAGCTTTTCACTAGAGAAGGTCTTGGCCAAAGGTGCAGGTCTAGAACCAGCTACACTAAACACTGAAGAGTTTCCATGACTTTAACAAGTATTTTGAGGCAAATCAAAATTCCTTCAAATAATAATATGAAAAATAAAAAATATTGGTAAAAATATTCAAAAGAAAAACATAAGTGCTTTTTATTACATTAAATTAATTACAATATCCCTGGTTTCATGACTTTTAATGGATTATTTTCAGATATGCTGCCCCAAGTTTTTATTACATATTTATTCTCTAATGGATCAAATGCAACAGATTCAACTGTTCACATCCTGCCAGCAGGGTTAAGGTCAGAGAGAGTAAAGGTAGCTGTAATCTGTACCTTTCAGATATGAAGCATTTCCTCTAAAATTAAAGAGAAAACAGAAAACAAACAAAAAGAACCCCCTTTATCTTTATTCTGAGATAAATTTATCTGTGAAGGTAACACACGTAATGAGAGAGGAAAAGATGCCAGGAGACAGGTGTGACCTAGCTTTCATTAGCTATACCTTTATCTAACTGGGTGGAGACACAAAAGAAACAAAATCTTTCCATTTAGCTGTGTCATTATGGGGTGAGGCACGCTGGCTTTGGTGCACTGAAACTCTGACAGCGGATACAGTCACACTCTCCCACTAGCCTCAGTTGCTACATCTCTTTCCCAGTTTCTCTCTCAATGTCCTCACTTTCCCCAGCTTTCCTCATCGCTGGAAAGTGGATTTGTGTCCGTAAAGGCACATTCCAGCATACCAGCGCGTTTATGGCACCGCAGGTTATCTCTAACATCTTTCCCCTCACCCTCTTTGGTCATCTGACAGTCTGGGCAGTTTGAAGCAAGAGACAGAACTCAGCTCTCAGATGTGCACTCCACTGACTCCAGCAGAATTTGCACACGTGGTACCAAACGAGAATGTTCTCAAAGGAATTCGACCACACAGCTTGTTATGTAACACGCACACAGCTCTGGCTGTGACAGAAGACGTGCACATCAAGAGCTTCAGAAGGAGGAATTTAGCTTTTAGGTCCTTTCAAAGAGTGAATAAAAGATGCGCAGTAAATAAAACTGTAAAATTTAATTTACTGTAACTTCCAATATAACACAATGGTTTATCTGTCAGTAATTAGAAGCCATTCTAATGAATGAAGCAAATTTCTAATGAAGCAAATACTTCAGGAACTTACCAAGAATAACCTGTAGAAAGGTCAAAAAAGAAGCACAGAGGTACACAACTCACCCTTTGCCATCAGGGAAGTTTCAGTCCTGCCATCATGGAGCATGTTGCTTAGCACTCCACATGACATGGGAGTTAAATTCAATAGCTTGCAGATATCAGAAAGTTTTCAGACATCAAATAAAATATTTCACAGATAAGCTATGGCTTCAGCACTGTTCCAAAGTATTTAGGCAATACTTTGAAACGTATCTATTCAAAGAAAACTGGGAATTTTCAATATTTCACCAGCTCAAATGGGCCAGCTTCATAAGAAATATTATTTTTATCTGTTTCTACCAAGAGAGTACAAAAATTCTAGCACTTAATATGTTTAGCAAAGCAATCCTGTGCCTGGAAGCAGCACAAAGGAAATAAGGGCTTGCTGTGCTATCCGGGGATTAAAATTGGCAAACGTATTCCACTAGTTTGGTTTTCCAACAGTCACAGAGCACAAACAAGAGAGACACTTACTGCGCTGAGGCATCTCCCCCTGTAGATTGAGGTTTGTTCCTTACAGGGCACCTGGGGATGCAAGACCCCATGGGTGGGACACCCACCACTTCCCTGGGCGACCGTGTCGGCACACATCTCCCCATCATGGTGCAGAGGAGGCTCTGCAGTCCAAAGAATCATCGAATGGTTTGGGTTGGAAGGGACTTTAAATATCATCTAGTTCCAACCCCCTGCCATGGGCAGGGACACCTCCCACCAGACCAGGTTGCCCAAAGCCCCATCCAGCCTGGCCTTGAACCCCTCCAGGGATGGGGCATCCACAGCTTCTCTGGGCAACCTGTGCCAGGGCTTCAGAGCCCTCATAGGGAAGAATTTCTTCATTGTACCTAATCTAAATCTACCATTTTTTAGTTTAAAGCCATTACCCTTTGTCCTATCCCTGCCCTCCCTGACAAAGAGTCCCTCCCCTTTCCTGTAGGCCCCCTTTAGGCACTGGCAGGCCACTGTAAGGTCTCCCTTGGGCCTTCTCTTCTCCAGGCTGAACAACCACAAATCCCTCAGCCTCTCTTCAAAGGAGAGGTGCTCCAGCCCTCTGATCATCATCTGGCCCTCCTCTGGACTTGCTCTAGGTCCATGGACAGGTCCATGTCCTTCTTGTGCTGGGGGCCCCTGAGCTGAACACAGCACTCCAGGTGGGGTCTCATGAGAGCAGAGGGGGAGAATCACCTCCCTCAACTTGCTGTCCATGCTTCTTTTGATACAGGTGAGGATACAACCTACCAGTGCAGACCTACCTCTGAAATAAATATCTGACTTGATTAGTTCCAGTGGTTCAAGACAACTTAATGTGGCATGCAGCCAGGCTGAGCCAGCGCCTCAAAGATTTCTCATTCCCTCTTCCTGCAGCCCCACTAGCACAACCAGTGCCTTGTAAATGCATGGTTTCTGAGATCTCAGAAGTCACGTATACATAGCCCTGCACGAGATGTGGCCTGAGTCCAATCCCAAGATTAAAACTCTACAGCACGGTCTCATTTGCCCCTCTTTGAAATTCTTCCCCAGCAGCTGACAGGTAGGAATCACTACTAGCAACGGCATATGGGCAGCTGCAGTCAAAAACTCGCCCTTCGCTGGCACTGAGGAATGATTTTCAATAATCCAGAATACAGGCTGAATTTTCTATGCACAAATATTGGAGGCAGTAATGTGATTAGTGACAATGATGTATGAGGAAATATTTACCATGGGCTTCAGCCAGAAAAGTCTGTGAAAGAGCATACGTATTGTTAGCTGAACTAAATTTCAACCTGGTGGGAGAAACACCTTAGGAACGGACACAAGCTAAAACAGAGTGGGCCTGGCCACGACGAGAGGTAAGGCCTCTTTCCTGAAGGATTTCTATCTTCTGTGGTGAAACAGGAAAATCTGGCACCGAGCCACCACAGGGATGTGCGGGGAGCTGCGGCTTGGGGAGGAGGAAGAGCGTTTTCAGCTCCTGAGCTTGCAGTCCTCGCCATGAACCAGTCAGGTCTTATCGCCGTTTTTAGGCTCTGCCAGTCAACTTTAAGCCAAATCTCTGTTAGTCCAGCCCAGGACTAGTGTTTGGAGGTGGTGGTACAAGGGATGCTACACAGAGAAATCCTCAGGAAAAACCCAACTCTGAATTGCCTGCTGGTGGGAAACTGTTGAAACAAAACAGAAAAATCCCCAAATTTTCCAGCCCTCCTAGGTTCATCAGCCCACTGCCAGCTTCACTGGTCTTATTCCCCCTTTGGAAGAACGCTGAAAGCCAGCTTCCACCTAGAGGGAGACAAGTGCTCCAGCTGAGCTGGCTCGCACACCAGGGTGGCATTTGGCTATTTCATCCCCTCTGGGCGCTCCCTCCCTGGGGCTTGGAGTCCTCCTTTCTCACCCATCTTTACCATGGCATCTGCTGAACCACAGGATTTTCTTCTCCCCCTGTCCCAAAAATGGCCTGGCATGGCCCAAAGCTTCTTCCTTCCCCACACTGCTCGTCCAGTGGCACGGGGGAAGCTGGAGCGTGGCAGGATAAGACCTGTTTGCAAGAGTTGCCCAAGGTGAGTGTGTTTTGCTTCCTTGTTGGCGGCGCCTTGACAAGGTCAGGTTGAAGCATCTGGCACTGTGTGACTAACTCAAGGCCGCCGCGTGAGTCAGCAGCCGCGGTCCGACAGGATTCAGGAATGCTGATTGCCGGGTCTTGCCGTCACCACCAGATAATGCTTTCCCCATGGCTGCCCCAGCAAGGCTCTCATGGGTGAGCACAGCACGGAAATACCTCCCGTAATGAGGATTTCCCACCGCAGTTCTTGGCAAAGTGGAACTGCTGCAAATTTACGAGCCTCCGTTCAGATCTTCTCTAATTCCTCTTTTGAAACCCCATTACCTCCATCTGTGTTTCCTTTTGCATCAGTCAGCCATTTTTACTGGATGGGACGTTTTTTGTTTGTTTTGTTTCTCGCAAGCTCTGATAGAATTTCACCAACTGCATTTTGTAGGCTCCTTCATTACTGGCATCTTGTGTGCAAACAAATGCAGCCTGGATGAGGAAAAAATACAAATCAGCACAATTTTGTTTTTTCTCTAAGAAAGCAGAGAAATTCTGAAATCTACTTAAAGAAAAACAGTTTCATTGAAAAAAAAAATAGGAAAAAAAAAAAAAGCAGTATTAACCAACAAAGATGGCAGTACTACACCAAAATGATTCAGAAACATTGCTTGGGGAAGTATTTTTCCAGACCCAAAACTGATTATTTTGCAGCTTGCACTTCGATTGCATTCAATGACTGAGGGTCAGATTCAGCCTGATGCTGAAGAATGACCAAACTTAAACCTATCAGGGCTGCTGCAAGCCTCCATGTCCCTTCCAGAGGTGACTAACTCCAATGGCAGTTCTCAGAACAGCAGACAATAATTTTGCCTTTATAAATCATATGGTATGGGCGGAAGCAGGCAGACATCTAGTAAATGAGCAACACCTACCTAAGACCATTCTCTGTCAGTAAGGCCAGCTGGGATGGAGCAGCTGTTTTTCTTCTCAGAAAGAGCAGTCAGGCATTGGGGCGGGTTGCCCAGGGAGGTGGTGGAGTCACCGCCCCTGGGGGTGTTCAAGGAAAGGTTGGATGTGGTGCTTAGGGACAAGGAAAGGTTGGATGTGGTGCTTAGGGACATGGTTTAGTGGTGACATTGGTGGTAGGGGGATGGTTGGACCAGGTGATCTTGGAGGGCTTTTCCAACATCAGTGCTTCTATGGTTCATGCTGGGAAGGGATAGGGAACAGAGCATGTCCCTCGAGAGAATGCTTGAAGGTCGAACGATTATTTTGCTCGGCCAAGTAGGTCCTCTCATCTCCCATCTGCTGTAAGTAAATGAGTGGCAGCCCTATCCATGTGGAAAGCTCAAGTTATTTGGTACCAGTATTGTCCCAGTCAGGGCTCAGGTGGGCAGAGGTCAGCAGACGTTCAGCATCCAGCTGCCTCTCCGTGGACTAAAAGCAGGTAAGAGCCTGGCATCAGCTGCATTTGCTCACAGGTGGCAGCAACCTTTCTGACTTAGACCCCAGATACTCTGATCCATACTTGTAATGTTAAAGTATGGTAACAAAGCTTTTCTCACCTGTCCTCCTGCATTCAGTTATCACCAAAAGGCATGCCCAAAGGTAACCGCTTAAAATCTGAAGAAAACTGTTTGCTGCAGAAAGGAGAATAGGGGTGTTAAGACAGTTTTCGTATGTACATAAATAAAATAAAATAAAATAAAATAGTTTGTACTTCTTGACAAAGGTTCCCTGAAGCCTGGGTGTAGCTGAAGACACTATTCTTAGGACAAGGATTCCTCCATAATAGTAACTTTCATCAGCCAACTTGATATATATATATATATGTATGTATGTATGTATGTATGCGTGAGAATATATTTATGTGTGAGAGAGACAGACAGAACAAAACCAAACCTTTGCATTTCAAGAGCTCAGAAGGCTTGAGCAAACAAAATGGCACAACCAAGTGTCATTCCCTTCAAATAATCTTTGAGCACTGGTCACCATGCAGAAAGATATACTTCATAATGTAAAAGATAAACCCAGATATAAAAGGCAGATAGGGACTTGCACTTGAGCAGAAATGGCTTTTCAAGGGGTAGCCCTGTAGCTCTGTCCACTGATTGTTGCAGTCTCAGCTGTACAGCTTGTGCTTCATAACAAAATATAGTATTACATGACCAAGATGGATGTTATTTAGATCCCTCATATATCCCTTGAAAATTAGTCTTTTCCCGACAAAATTAACATTATCCCAACACCAAAGCTTTTTAGTAAAGCTTGGGCTCTGTTTATGAAGAAAGAATGGCAGGATGCATTGCCACATGTTGGGCTCAGATGCACCAGTCTCACACCATCGCCACTGGTTGGGGACAATCTCCTCCAGCACAGCAGGGGTTACCAGGCTTCTTCCCTGCTTCAGCTCAGCTTAGGAAAACAACAGAAGGCTAAAGAAACCAATTCATGAATAAATGCCCTAGTGGTAACAGACTGAAGGTCAAAATCTGAGCCTGGTCTATAGCTCTATTGTATTTGGATATCAAAGCAGATATCTGAAGTATGCATGAGTATGCATTCATTCATTAATAAGGGTTACTATAGTACATTTTGTCCTGATCCTTTTTTCCCCTCAGCTCAGTGCTGTCTCCAATGGAGAGGTCCCGAGGAAGGTTACGCTGATGCAGAAAGATCAAGTCGCGCCAAGACAATGATGATCAGGCTTGCAAAAGAGCTCAGTTTCCATGGAGGCTCCTACGTGAAGCAATCCAAATTTTGCAGAGACTTCATCCAGTAAGACTGGCTCAAATCTGTCTCTGAGAGCTGCTGAGTCCTACATACCAACAAAAGGACAAATGCAAGGGCCTCATTAAAAAAAACAAGGCAAGTCCCTTCTGTTTCAGAGTATCAGAAGTTGGTGCAAACAGCGGGGATCAAAAGCCACAGTGACTTTGCAGTATGACTAGCAGCAGCTCTGGTGAGGCAAGCATTGAAGCTGGCCACAGCTTAGGCATTTTGGCCTTTCTGCTTCAGAGGCACATGAACCATTGCTTTTGGGGAAATGCACAAATAGGTTGTTCTTCTCTAAGCCTGTGCTTAGACCACACTGAGCTGGAAATGTAAATTCTCGCAAGCCTGCAAGATGCTTTTCATTGTCACGCGTAGAATTAACGGCAGTATTTATGAGGACCAAACAGACAAAATATGAAGCTATGTGTGCTATCTCTGCCCCTGAACAGAACTTCCCATGTCCTTATAATTCAGGCGTATCTGCTAGAGCCGACATCATGTCCTTTCCACTTGCATTGAACTGCAGGAAAGTCTTTCTGCTCTAGGAGTTTGAGCAGACTTTCCTGTTTTCAACCAAACCCGGATATTGCACCTAATAGACAACACCACCTCTCTATTTATCCAGATATTTTTAATTTATTAGGAGCAGTCACCCATGGTATTAGCTGTTTTATAATTAAAATGCACAAAAGAACAGGATTAACTGGCAGAACACGAGCAACTACCTACCCAACAAAGACAGGGCAAAATACCGCATTTAATACTATTAAATGCTATAAATAAAAAAATACTAATAATGAAAAATTACTTCAGGATTAACCATGCATGGCTTCTTTCCCACCCTTTTATCAAAGGGCTAAGGTTTTCTAGCATGCACTAATAGCTAACAAATTGGGCTTGGGAGACCGAAAAAGCTTTGTCACACACAGGATCTTCCTTTCTTTCAAACTAGCAGACAGTGAACACTAACCCCTCTGTCATAAATGTGTTCATCCATCCTTTATTTGAAGTTCTTCCTAATTCCTTTGATTTCTCCCCGAAGATGATAACCCACTCTTTAATTTAAGTCATCTCTTATTTCATTCATTTGCTGCATAAGAAAAAAATGAATGAATCAATAAAACCTCTGCAGAGTAGTACTACACAAAGTAACTCTTGATTAAATTTTGTTTTCAAAGTAGAATTTGGCCCAAAGAAATTTAGAATTTCAATAATAATTAACCACAAGACTAAAAAACAAACAAACGAAACAAAACAAAACAACAGTAAACCATATTTTTATGTAGATCTAAGCATTAAATTGCTCACTTAAAATGAAATCCATAGATAGGCCTTCATTTTTTTACCTGCTAAAATATGGTGTTACTCAGACCATCGTTGGCACACATTTAACCCAGTGAAGGAGCTGACATACAAGGCAGAACACTACGAAGTTTTGCCAATGGCTGCTGGTATGGTTTACCTTGATGTTTCAGTGCCTTGATTGGGCAGGACAGCCCATTCATGGAAGTTTCTTGGCAGAACTGGAAGCTCCTGGACATTTCCAGCCAGGCTTCAGCAACCTTCAGGAAAGGAAGCTTCACCTTCCACGATGGAATGGGGAAGAGGAAAGAGAAATGGCAAGGACCCGTTCAAACCATTGGCAAGGATCCATTCCATCCATTTGGTTCCATTCAAGGCTCCAAACCCCCATCCACCCAATGGTTGAGGGTTTCAGAGGTGGGAGATTACTTCAGAAAAAGCGGGGTGGAGATCCCCCTTCACCATGACCTCCAATTAAAATTAAAATGGAAGAACCCATCAGAGTGAGCCAAGAGTCAGGGGAGAAAATGTTGTGAACATTCACTTGTCCAGAGCAGCTGAGGCACACCTGCAAGGGACATTGTGGTCCCTTAGCTGTTCAGCTGCTGGGGTGCACCACTCCTGCCCGTCTTCTGCCTGCTCATCCTCCCCACACAGAGAGGAAGAAAATAAGGGGATGCTGATACATCTCCCCAGATCTTGTTCCAGGACAGAGTCAGATTACAGCTGGAGATCCTTCCCACATAACATGGATAAATATGAACTGCATGGAAAACAACATCTAGGGCTTAGGTATGCAACAGGTGTTGCATAGACAAGTAACACTGAAGTGAGATCAACTGTACATATTATTTATTTATCATTTTCACTTGGTCTAGTTTCATTTTTACACCGACTGTGGCCACAATTGTAGTGGTAACCTCCCATTAAAATGCAACCACTAAGAAGAAGATGCTCTGCAATTTCTAGAGGCTGTTAAGAAGTGACCATGCATAGATCAATAAAGTATTTACCATAAGACTCACTGCAGTTCATGAAGAAGGTTCTTAACTACTTGTATCCGTAAATGCACTACTGCATATAAATGGAGTGGACGATAAAATAATTCCAGCATCTTAAATCTGTTCTGCAGCTAAGTAATATGAATAATTAGAAGAAGAAAAGATGCCTACTGCAGAAGCATAAAGAAGTGTGCCATAAGATTAGCTGAAGCCATTCGTATATATCACCTGACTGTGACCACAAAGTAAGTCATGATGTTTTCTGAGTCACTCATAGCTAAAATTGTGCATCTTCTCAAACAAAAGTTTTCTCCATTTCTAACAATACATCAGCATTTCTTTCAATTAAGAAAACAAATAAAGATTTGATTAAAAAATATTTTTATCTGTAGCCCCTGAGGCATCAAATGATGGAAAATACTTCTGATACTAATTTATTGTTGCATGGTTGAAAGGGGAATAATCCATTTTCTACCTGTTTGCTTTCAACACAGCAGTGAAAACACATTATAAATATTTGAAACTTTAAAGATATACTAAAAATGAACTTTTGAATTTTGGAAATATAGCATAGTTTGTGAAATTTAATTTGGAGGTTATGCTACCCAATAATAGGAAACTAATGGATGAGGGCTTTTAGGTAACTGCCCAACTTACCATGAAATGCAGCAATGAACTTCACAGAGACATCATCATTTCATCTTGAAAGTTGTATAGGTGAGGTTTTTCGATGCATTTTCCAAGTCCATCAATTACATTTCAGAATTATAAGATTTTATTGTACCATATTTCAAACCACTGAAATGGTGAGGCTTGTCCACAAGATCCTGGCCTCAGTACCCTAGAAGCGAAAAAAATTTAAAATGTTGACTAGGTTTTCTTTTATATACAGCAGGTTTGGAAAAATAAGCATCTTTTGTACAGTGCATTAGGATTCCTCACTGGCAATTTTAAAGTTGCTAAAATTGCCAAATATGTGAAGAGGCATGACTTGCCTTGCACTATATCCAAAAAGTTTGGTACCATGTTTCTAAATTTTCAAAGCTTAAGAAGTTTTAAAATCAGAGAATCTCAGCACCACAGGATGGTTGGGGTTGGCAGGGCCCTCTGGAGGCCACCAGATCTCCAGACGGCTTTTGAAGGCCTCCAAGGAGGGGAGAATCCATGAATCAGGACTAAATGATTTTGTATGGATTGAATTCCTTTATTCATTAAAAGGTAAATTACACGTGACTTGAGATAAAGTATTTCTGTAAAAACACACTTTGGCAAGACTAAAAAATTGAATCTGTGGCATGCATTTGCTCTTCAATACTTATCTCCACATTTTTATTTCAGCAGATGTGAGTCAGTTATTCTCTCAAAAGAAAAAGTTGCAGGTTCGTTAAACAGTAAGCATTACTGTGGGTTTGAAACATGCTTCGAGACTGGAGCTATAGTGCCTGTATGAGGAATACAGCAGAGTGAGAAATTCAGAGGAGCCATCTCACATTCCCAGAGAGGTTTTTTTATTAAGAATAGTCTTAACTTCTATCTTCATTTTCACCTTTTTCTCATTTTCATGGCTGACTTTTTAAGAAGTCTGGTCTGAACTCAAAGGTGGCAGTAGAAAATATATTTTATTTTATAAACACATTTTGGCAAACTGGAGAAACTTGTTACATGCTGTTTCTGTCAAGACTGAGCTTCAAATGAGAGTAAATTTCAACTTCTACAAGCAGATTGTTTTATAAAAAAGTGCATTAAAAATGTATTTAAAATATATATATATAATTTAAAAGATCCAAGTATATATTGAAAATATTTGAAAAGATACTAAAGCACTGTGAATTGTCTGTTTGAGGGTGGTGGAGCACATATGAGAGAATAACGTATGAGGTAGCTTCTCTTAAATGCTTTTAAAAATGATTTTGTGTCTGTTATTTTTTCCGTCGCTCTACCTTCTGTGCAGGAAGGAAGGGCACCCTACCTACCACCGGCTGCAGATGCGAGACCGATGACTGTTCATTAAGGTTGCCCAGATCCACATTTCAGATGTTAACATTCAGCAGTGATGCTATTCAAAATAAAAGCGCAAAGACCATCTCCACAGCATGAAGCGCAAAAGCATTGTGCTCTCCAGGTGGACTCCTACTTAGTAACCAAGCAACCATATCCTGCATCTCTAGCTCACACACACTGATCTCACCAGAGGATTTTCTTTGTCAAATTTTGCCTTGAATCATTTGAAGAGCTGCAGTTTATGTCTGAAATATGCTGGTTACGAAATTGTGAATGAATTATTTCAGTGAATAAACAGGTCTGCAAATCATGTAATTTATTAATTTTGTAATACACTTTGAAATTTTCAGCTGGGAATGTATCTTCTGCAATAAATCGAGTAACTTTAATTTATAGCCTATACACTTTTTGATCTACATTGATACAGTTTTTTAAAGTAACAAGGAGAGTATTAATGTTAATTGTCCCGTGGACTGTAATATTGCCAAACTGTGCTTTGCTTTATCTGCAAGGATCATAACATTTTATTTGAATAACTAATCAAACCAAAGTCAACAGAAAATTTTGAAGTGCCTTTTAGTAACCGAACATTTGAATTAAATGCTTGCTTCTCATGAGTAAGTCACAATGGAGTTCTCACAAACAAGTATGATGCTTGTAAAGCTCAAATGATCACATATTCATAGAAAATAAATATGAAAGTCTTACAACCACAGCTAAATAAAAAGTCCCTTTTGAATGCAAATGGACACTTAGGGTATGTATTCACTCAGCCCTAGTCCTTGCTCATGCACAACTCCAATAGTACTAACCGGAGGGCCAGTCACATGTTACAAGTAGCACACAGTTGAAATAAGAAGTTTGCAGTGGTTGAAATGTTTTATGTAAGCCATCTGAGGAATGCTTAGCAATAAGGAATGTATTTGTGAGTGTCAGGAACAGCTAGAGTATAGTTCAAGATCAGGATCACAAATCAGGACTGTAAATCAAGGATGTCAACTGGCCCAGAGTCCCAACACATCTGTTCATTCTGCAAAGCCCCTCAGAGCTCCTTCATGTCAGTGCAGAACTGCAGAAAAAGCTGGAGAGTATAAACACTCAGGCTGGTCAAAGGGCGATTTTGCACCAAATGTTTCACAAAGCTTGATTTTGTAATTTATTCCAATGGAAATATATAGTATAAAGTTATGTAAAAGGCCTTTTCTCATCCTAATCTGTACCAGGGTAACCCAATGAACTGTACTGGGAAAAGAAATATACCCTCATCTACCAGAGCAATTCTCCCTGTCTTGTATTCAGCTTTATTTTTGCTGCTTGTTTAGGATCTGAAACAATGTGTGGGGCCTCCCAATAGCTATATTTGTTCTAGCAGCATCAGATGGCCTATGAAAAAGATACTAATTCTCTTTATAAAGCTTGTTGGGGTTATATCTTTACAGTGCTCTGTAGCATTATAAAGGAGCGTTCTACTTATTTGTCTTATGATACTTATTTGAGTATAAAGGAGTGTTCTACTTACTTGAACAAAAGCCAGATAGATAAATCACAAATGCTAAGGGCGATAAAGAAAGAGACCGTGCAGCAATCACAGAGGACTGGAACTCCCTAGGCTGCAAGGGATGTCTGGAGGAGCTAAATCCACCACCTCCTCAAAACAGGGTCCTGGTAGGTCTGATCATGTCAGATCCCGGAGCTTTCAGGTTTCGTTATTCCTGCAGTGGTTAAGTGGTAATGCTTACCAAGTCTGATATGGTATTTTCCGTCTCTCTAGAATGTACTGTGGGTCTTAGGTACAAGTATTAAATGAAAATGTCATAAATCATGCCATCTCCAGTTTTATTTTGTAGTCTTAAGGATGAAGCAAGATTTGTTGAAGAATAATAGGAATATAAGGCTTACAAATTTGGAGAACAGTTATACAACTGTATGCAGTTCTAGTTGTAATCATATCACTTCTGACACTAAATGTGTAAAACATTTCTTTGATGTGCCACTTTGGTCTAAGAAATTCAAATGGTGGGAAGATGAAGCTACATCAGTCATGTAATACATGCTTTACATTCAAAGAACAATTGAGGCAGGATTTTTATTTGTTGTAATAAAAGTCATTCTCAGAGATTAACTGTTAACTTCATCGTCATTTAATTATGTCAAACTTACTATATTGAAGCTTTCAACAAACGCTTTCAAGAAAATTATTGCTTAATCTAGCTATTTAAATGAAATATTTTTATCTGTCATTTTTAATTTAATTTTCCCCACTGTTGTACAAAACAAATAAACACACACACACAAAACCCTACCAAAGATGGTAATCCAAAATGATTCCTCTAGTATCAGAATGATACTAGAGCTTTCCAGCGTGCAATATTGCCAAGTAACAGAAGCTATGTATGTTTTTTCAAAACAAAAAATGTGCCACATAAACAAAAATTAGTATTTACTGTGATGTTCAGATGCTTCAGATCAGAAGCATGTATGGTAAGTAAGCATTTTTACTCTAGTTTGTACAATTTACCCAACGTCCTTGTTATGAGTTTTTAGGTGGCTTCTAATTCAAGGGATATACTTGACTTTGGAGCGCCTCTCTTCACAGTAAAGTTGTGTATTTACTCTGGTGTGGGAAGGAGATGTGTTCTCTCTTACCTTGAGCATGCCCCCGATCCCATTCCTTCCTCTGAAACTAATTGATTCTCTGTGCAAACATTTCTGGTGCACAAACATAGCCAAAGATCGCTTGCAGGTCATCTGAGAATCAGGCACAGAAGCTAATGTCAGAGCTGCTGGTACATCCACCAACTTCTGAGATAGACCAAATTTCACTGAATGACTTAACACTGCTTTTACTGTAAAGAAAAAAAACATTTTGTTTCTGTTCAAATTATTGTAACATGCCAAACCAGCACAATAATTTAACGGCTTATAGCACAGCCATCAAAATAGATTGTTAACAGAAAGTTAACTACAGATACATCCAAGATCTAGAGTACACGTGACAAAAAATCACAAAAAGAATGAAGGAGGGAAGCACAATAAAATACTACTAGGCTTGGAGGAGCAAATGCTGCATCTTCTGCCAAGCAGAAATGAACCAGTTTCTTTCGCCGGCAAGCATTACCTCAGCCACTTCTGGACAGACAGGCAGTTAGCTTTTATCCCTATCTCCATCTTCGTGAGTCACTGTGTAAATGGTTTGGCTGCCCCAAGTGGATCTAGAAAGAGAGAAATATGAAGAATGGGTGTCAGCAGCACATGGTGGAAGCCACAGCCCGTAGCTCCATGGACACCCTCATAGAGGCACTGGGTGCACAGGTAGCATGAAGGACGACTGGAAGAGTCCTGGGAGTGGCATTCACACCAGAGCCTCACAGGATGAGAGGAAGAGAGATGCTCAGGTAGACCCTACTACCACTGGTGGCAGTACCAAAAGCAGCTAGGAGTCAGTGATGTCGAGGAATGTGGAGACACCTGGAAACGCTGTCACGGTACCCTCCTTCTTCACCCTACTCAGGAGGAGATCAGTAACCAACAGTGCAGGGCTGCCCTGGGCAACACCTAGGATTAAAGTTGTACCAACAGATTTAAGTGTTTCAGCTACTGTGTGGAGGAGATTCCCATCTGGTCTCCCCACCAGACACTCTAAAAACAGGTGAGTTGAGACCGTGCGAGGAGTGGAGTGACTGAGATGGTTGTCACCCATCTCAGGTCAGCAGACCTTAAGCCTTTCTAATGGCTTCACATCTTTTAAGAGATCTTAATCATATAATGATTGCATTATTTGAATCAGTTTGTTCTAGTCCCGACAAATCCCCATTTACATACTGTGCTGTGTTCCCAGCTCTGTCATTAATGTTTAATGCCTTAATTCAGCCATCAATCCCCACTCAGCAAAACAATTCAGCTAAGTACATATTTAAAGTTAAGCATATTCTTAAACGCTTTGCCGAAATGAAGCAGTCTTATGCACATGGTGACATGCTTTGCTGAACTGGGTTTTCATGCCCAAAGAGTTCCCTTGCTGCAGGCAGCTGGGAGAGAAGCCTTCTTCTTCCTCCTTGCATTCGTGTTTTAAGTGGGTGGCTTGTGAAGGACACAGGATCTTCTGTAATGTCAAAGCATAATATTCAAGGAGAAGGTGATTGCAATTCTGTTTTGGTTTTGCTGCTGCTTCATGCCATGACACAACCAGACATAACCCTTTGTATTTTCTAAATGCTGTCATGTTGATTTATTTTAAATTAAAGTTTGAAATGTAGCTACTGCTCTGAAGATCCCTGTTCACAGTAAACTGATAGGATTGAGCTAATACCAGATCACTGGGATTACTCAGATCTCAAAGGAAGGAAAAATCAGTAAGTCTTTACACAGATGCCATTTTGTCCCTGGTGGGTCGCCTAATAGAGATACAAAACGAAAAAAAAATAGTGATTGATTTCTCTAAGCACAATATTTACCTTTTCCCACCAAGACTCATACTCCAACACTGACTAAATTGTTTTAGGTTTTCATATCAAGAATTTAATAGTACATTGCTCCAGGGCCTTGATTTGGTGGGTGGTGTGGAGGAATTTGTTTTTGTTTTTAATTTTCAACTTCAGTTGACAATTTCTTTCTAGAGAAGAATGAATGAAATAAATCCCATAATGAACTTTTCAGCTGTAAGGGAACATACAATTCATTATAGTTACATATTTCCATTGCTGTTGGTAATGGTGGAAGCAATAGTGGATTTACCTTCTTTTATGACCATGTTTTATACATACTTTGGCTTAAGTGCTTAAAAATCTTATAAAGTGCTTTTTAAAAATATTTTAAGTATTTGAGAGATTTTAGCATTTTAGTGTTCCTTTACAAAACAGCTGTCTCCAACAACAGCTCTTCTATGTGCCATATATCTCTAGAGCAAAGAATAACTGAAAAGGTATCCAAATCCCCTCTTGAATACGGGAGGCAAGGGAGGGGAGTAATCTGCGGAGGCAACTTTGTACTAATGACACACATTACAACATTTTGGAGATTTCTGATTTACCTCAAGGTTTGATTCAAATATATCCTAGTTACAGGTGAAGGTCAGAGGAAAGGAGCTGCTTTAGCATGCCTTTTAATCAATCCAACCACGGTCTTAATTTTAGGTCAAAATTTTATTCAGTCAAAGTGCACATTCATTAATTTCTCTTTCATTTTACACAAGAAGGACATCCATGACAGCAATAAACAGCCGTGCAGCTTTCAGCTTACGCAAGAATAAAGGCTTGCCAGTTTGACCTAGTGTATATCCACCCAGTCCTATCTGACTGGATTAAACTGAAGAAACAGATTTCAGGTTTTCAAACAAATTTTACTAGCAGCTTGGTATTCAAAATCAAGTTGTTTTTTTTTTCTTTTTTTTTTTTCTCCTCTGAAAAGTATTAGATTTAATTGAAAGGTTAAAGAGACATTTTCTGAAAAACTGGAAATACTTCAATCAAATAATGATGGAGTGTAGAGATCTGAACAGGACATGTCCATTTATCTCGTTATTGTGATCTGGAAATTGGGCAGGGAAAAATCCGTGACCTACTTCTTTGTACATCTTAAGCCGTGGGCAGTAATTGGACAGTTTCTTTGTGCAGCATTTGCTTTGTCTCCTCAAAACTTAGTTCTGAGTGATAGGTGTTGTCCAGGGATTTTATGATCTGTGTGGCTGCCCTTACTTTCAGTCTGTCACCATGGAAAGTTTCTGTTTATCATTTTCCGGGTTTAGATAAGCTGTAAATATTTCTGCTGTTAAGGCATCTTGGGGCCTCTGGAGCGTCACAAATGCTGTGGAGCTTTGGGGGGGCCCAGAAAGTCAGTTGTTGGCTGCGGACCTTGAGAACCACGGCTGGGATTGATGCAAAAATGCAACCAAGTCAGCTGTTGGCAGCTGGAGACGAGAGCATCTTCCTCAGGCATGTAGCCTGGAAGTCAGGGCAGCGTGGAGTGGCACACCTGAATCAGCAGGGAGACATCTCACAGCGGCAGCGCTGCGCTCACCAGCCACCGAAGTGTGCTGCAGATACAGACTCAACAACCAAGAAGTGAGCAAAGCTCCCACAATAGGTGATGGAGCGGGTTTACTGATGACAGATTGTACTGGCTGCAGTGTGTGCAGGCAGAGTTTCCAAGGCTTTGGTTCGGGGCCTGATGAGCGAGCAGCATCTTCCCATGGGGTTCTCAGCACAGTGCAAGGCTTTACAGATTAAAACCAACATGTATTATACATGATATCTGTGTGCACTGCTCCTTCAATGTGAGCTACACAGAGGGACCAGACAACCAGCAGCCTTCCACTGTAAATTTGCTTTTTCTGGTTCCCTCTCCCCCTCCACTTTTAATATAGCTGTCTACCGGTGTGTTTGCTTTGGTTGTCTTGTCATAACAAAGCAAGCAAACCTGTCTGTGTCATACCTAGGCTTCAGCAGCTAATTAACATGAGGCAGCCACGGGAGTTTCTGAGAAGCTAAACTCTGATGTAACACAATTCCATCCACTGAGGAAGCTTTTAGATGCTCCAGCCATACATAATTTATTTTTGTCAGCCACATGGTAGTAAAGCTCATTTTGCATAATGGATGCTTGCAATGGAAAAGTGCTTACAGGGTTTCGGTAGAGCAGACAGCCTTTTCATCTATCTATATCAAAGAGAAATTAAACAATGGTGGGATCAGCCTTGTGTAAAACTCTGAAAATAATGTTTTAAATGCGTGCAAAACCTATTAAAGCAGTGCTTGTGTTATTCAAATGCGCTGCTGTGTAATTGGTCATTTATACCTCTCTCCAGCATGCTTGTACCTCCTGGTTTACATACAATTCATTTTCCTACCTGTAATTCCTATAAAATCCCTACATGGCCACGCACAACTCAGTGCCAGGACCGGCTGCTCTGTGGCAGCGTTTGCACCCAGGCTGCAGGTCACACCGAGCAACCCCAACACAAACCTGGGTTTGTGTCCTGGTGTAACCTGGGTGTGGGAGTGAGGCCACTGCGAGCCCCTGCTCTAGACAGATGATACCTGGTGCCCTGTTGTTGACTATGGTAAGGTGGTGGGTATTGTTCTGTTGTTGGTGGGCACATAAAACAAAAAGAGAGGAAAAAAAAAAGAGATAAATAAAAAGAGGAAAAAGGAAAGGAAAGGAAAGGAAAGGAAAGGAAAGGAAAGGAAAGGAAAGGAAAGGAAAGGAAAGGAAAGGAAAGGAAAGGAAAGGAAAGGAAAGGAAAGGAAAGGAAAGGAAAGGAAAGGAAAGGAAAGGAAAGGAAAGGAAGGGAAGGGAAGGGAAGGGAAGGGAAGGGAAGGGAAGGGAAGGGAAGGGAAGGGAAAGGAAAGGAAAGGAAAGGAAAGGAAAGGAAAGGAAAGGAAAGGAAAGGAAAGGAAAGGAAAGGAAAGGAAAGGAAAGGAAAGGAAAGGAAAGGAAAGGAAAGGAAAGGAAAGGAAAGGAAAGGAAAGGAAAGGAAAGGAAAGGAAAGGAAAGGAAAGGAAAGGAAAGGAGGAAGGAAGGAAGGAGAAAGGAAAAGAGAGAAAGAGAGAAAGAGAGAAAGAGAGAAAGAGAGAGAGAGAGAGAGAGAGAGAAAGAAAGAAAGAAAGAAAGAAAGAAAGAAAGAAAGAAAGAAAGAAAGAAAAAGAAAAGAAAGAAAAGAAGAAGAAAGAAGAAAGGAAAAAAAATGAAAAAGGATAAAAGGAAAAAGTAAAAAGAAAAAAAAGTAAAAGAAAACAAAAGAGGAAAAAAAAGACAAAAGACAAAGAAAAGAGAAGAGAGGAGGAAAGGGAGAGGGAGAGGGAGAGGGAGAGGGAGAGGGAGAGGGAGAGGGAGAGGGAGAGGGAGAGGGAGAGGGAGAGGGAGAGGGAGAGGGAGAGGGAGAGGGAGAGGGAGAGGGAGAGGGAAAGGGAAAGGGAAAGGGAAAGGGAAAGGGAAAGGGAAAGGGAAAGGAAAGGAAAGGGAAAGGGAAAGGGAAAGGGAAAGGGAAAGGGCAGGGAAACACCCCCCGCCCCCGCCCCGCAGCACGCCGGGGTCCCGCCGCCCCCCTCCCGGGGCTGATGCCTTTCTCCCCGCCCGCCCCCGGCGCCCCCCGCCCGGTACCGGGGCGCCGCCGCCCCGCGCTCGGGACCCGCCTTGGAAGGCCCCCGCGGCGCGCGGCCACCGCCGGCCGGTACCGAACGGCTCGGCAAGGCCCGGCACGGCCCGGCACGGCTCGGCACGGCTCGGCCGGGATGTCCGAGGGCAGCCCCACCTCCCTCCTGCACCTCTCCATCACCCGCTGGTGCGTGCCCCCTGCCCGGGCCGTGGGGAGGGCAGGGATGGGGCCGGGGAGCGCTGGGACGGCGGGGGCCCGGCGATAACGCCCGCCGAGGTTTTGTAAGGCCAGAGGTGCCCCGACAGCAGGGAAGTCGCCCTGAGAGCCTGTGTCCTGCCCCGGTTCGCCTGGAGGTGGCTTGCTGCGGGGGAATAGGGTCACTCGTCCCGGCCTTTCCGCCCGTGCCACCCCTTGGCGTGAGCATCCTCGGCAGGGCGATGCCGAGCCACCGCTGTTCCCTGCGGTGTGATCCCTGGGGTGAGGGCAACGGCTGCACCCCGACACAGCGAGAGGCTTTCTGTAGGGGAGTGAGGTTGTCACCTTGGTTTTTCTTGAGTTTCGTGAAAAGTGCCGTCAGCCGTGGGGCGGCGAAAGAGAAAAAAGGGTTCCCGCCCTTCCTTCCCCACACACGGCTGAATCCAGGTAACAAACAGTATTGAAACCGTGTGTGAAGCAACAGCAACACCTGTAAGAGAACCTGAACTTGACAGCACCTCATCCTCAGCCTTTCTATCCCCCCTCTCTCAGCAAAATCTGAACATCAGGGTCATTCTGCCCATTCGCTGTGGTAGACGCACCCCTGCAAGGGGCGTCCCACAAGGGCATCCCACAGCCACATTGCATAAAACTGAATCATAAATTACCCTTTAAAAGATAAACAGGTTTTTTTTTTGTTTTTTTTTTTTTGTTTTTTTTTAATCAACCTGAATCACCTTTCCAGGTTTTGAAATTTAAAAATGTTTAGCCCTGTTTTGTTGTTGGTGCATTGAAAATAGCAGAACACGCTTTGCTGGAGAAGTGGTTTAACAGCTGACTTGCAACCCCATGTGATGGCCTGGCTACCAAAGCTGCACCTATAACAGGTGGCAGACCCCAGAAAACCTGGAGAACTGAACACATAATGCTCCCCATGGAAAATGTGGATAGAAAGCAGTGGATAAATGGAGGAGGGTTTTCCCCCATGTGTTTCTTTAACCCTCCATCCTTACCACCCTTCTTTAACCCTCCATGCCTTACCACTCCCTTTCCTTTTGCTCTTGCTGATTTTCTTACCAGTTCTGTTTTGATGCATGCCACAGACACCCAGGTTTTGAGAACCTTGGGGCTAGTGGGTAAGAAGACAAGCACAGTGCTCTTTTCTTTATACACTTTTTTTTTTCTGATATGCAGTGCCTTTGTATTATGTATTAACGCTAAGAATGTGTTTTATTTGTTGTTTGAAAAAGGCTCACAGTTTAATAGATGAAAAATTCATGAAACCAAATTCCCCAATATTTTGTCAGTAAATGGTTAAGTGCTTAAGCAAACCTATTGGCAGAAATCAGTAACTGAAGCATGAATTAATTTCTGCTGCACATCCAGTGACTCTTGCGGTGTTATATTAAGGATGAATTTGGACTTAGGTTTAATCTCCTCTGGGACTGCTCAATTATGAAGGGTTTTGAGATGGCTGTCCTAGACGAAACAAGTATTTCTGTCTGCTGGGAGGCAGCGCTCAGTCAGGACTCTTACCTGGAATAAGTTTCGTTCACTATTTGGCCCCACGGAGGGAAATGCCCCATTGGCGGGCTGCACAGTGATCATGTCCTTGCTCCCCGGCATTGAGCGGCCTCTGTTCTAGCAAGCCCGTTCACTGAAGGCCTCGTCCATTATCTACCACCCATAAAGCTAATAGAGAAAGACAAACACTGCGTAGCCTGAAATCGGGCTGTTAATGCTGTGGGGAACACCAAATTAAAGCCTGAACTGCTTATCTCGCCGGGCGACTGGGAGAAGTCCGCGCTCTGAGCCGACCCGATCGTCGGTAAAGACACAGTGAGCAACTGGCACTGCGCTGCACCAGCGTTCATCTGATAAAACAATTAAATACGCGTAAATTGTCAGCCATAACGGAAGTGGAGTCACGGTGAGAAAACACTGTTACACGATTGGCGTGTCGTGCTTTGAAAATTAATCCCCTCTCTGCTTCTCTGCTCCAGCTTTGCTTCTGTATTTGTACTGCGGGAAGCTATTATCATCTGACATCGAAACCATCGCCACTATCTCATAATTAAAGGTCTTTATTCTGGTGAAAGTAATAACTTAGGCTCAGAAGTAACTAAGTTCACATCTTCTTTATCTCACTCACGCAAATAGTTGCGTTGACATGACTATGACCGCTCTGACAGGTAGGATGAGCAAAGGATTTCACCAAAGGGTGTTTAAACACAGAAAACAGTTTAGGCATTGTTGCTCATAATATACAGTAAATGTAAATTAAAAATCTGTACTCTTGCTAAACTTGTGCTAAAATCAATGAGGTTGTATGAGAAAAGAATTTGGTCCTTTGTCATTTGTGCACTCTCTATCCCAAAACATCATCCTGGACATTTCAGAAGAAAAAAAAAAAAACCTCATATTATTGTCTTTGGTACAGCAGAGACCTTTGTAATTAGAAGATAAAAATTGTGTCCTATTAGAGAGATGTTAATGTCCTACATATTGGTTTTAATGTTAGATTGGTACCACTACATTATATTTCTTTATTAAAAACCATGAGATCCAGTTAATTTCTTAACAGAGTCTCACATGACTGCTCTTACACTTTGGGAAAAAAAAATTAAAGTAGAACTTAAAAAGTTAAAAGCAAACTTAGAATATATACATCTGTGAAGATGTATCTTTTTTTTTTTGTTTTCTTTTCCAGAATACAGATTAGCATAAATGTAGCAAGTAGTTCTTACTTTGAATTTATGCTTCCATAAAATAGGAGTAACTACTATGGAGTTCACTCTAAACCTGATTAGCTATTAAAATTTCATGTTAACAATTCTGTTTTCTAATTCTGACAAACTGATTTTTTTTGTTTGTTTGCTTTAAAGGATAGCTGACAATTTTTATTTGTGTGAAGGATGCACTGTACCCCGTTGGCTACTATATGAAATGTATATAGAAAACTGCAGCCCAGGGGCCAAGGATCAAGTAAATTCAGCCACCTTTGGAAAGGTACTGAGTAGACAGGATATATAAGATAAGAAGATGAGATACCCAAACAGAAAGTTGGATAAGTTTGTATCAAATATACTCATTGTGTACCAAGAAAGATTAAATAATAGAGAAGGGAGCAGATGTACTGTATTTTGCTGTAATAGGATAATTCAGCCTAAGAGCTTGGAAAAGGTTGTATTTGAAAGCTTCTATATGGTCCTTCATACCTCTTTGGTTTATTTGGAGAATTGCATCATTCTTTTATATTCTGTGGCAGTTGCACAGAGATTTGTGTTGAGCTAGGAATTACAGCTATGCTTGTGTCTTTGCTAATATATTTCTGGTAAGCTCTCCCAATATATTCCAGAAGGCTTTACCAGAGTAAACTGTGCAAGGTTAATAAACTAGTCCTGAGGAGCTGATTCTTCTGGCCTTAAAAGACCCCTTTGTTTGTTATGCTTTAGTTTTTAATTATACTTAGGGAGATTTTGCTCCAACCACACACACAAAGGTCTTTACAGAATCATCCAAGCAAACTAAATGCAGATGCAAAACCCAATCTCCTTTAAACAGTTACACTCTCCTAATAAGTGGAAACTGATACAACCCACAGGGCAATCACCACTTAGAAACCCCAATTGCAGCAAACACTTACAGCTATTCAACTTTATTTAGCCAATTAAGGAAAACAGAATGGATTGTGATTGTTTGCTGCTCAGAATTTTTGTTCAGAGTTTGTTATTTTTACTGCTAATATTCTCCCATTAGTGCCCATAGTAAGAGCTACTAAGCATTGTTTTAGAAGAGAGTGAAAATAATACAAGTAAAGGAGGTAGCAATCAATTTTGGAATCAACTGAAATCAATTTTGTGTGTGTGGATAACCTCATTTTAGGAATCATTTATCTCAATTTAATTGAATATATATATATATATATTTTTTTTTTCTACTGGGTAACAGTTAAGTCACTCTTACTTAAGATTTGAGTGGATGATCCAGCATGATTGACTTAGCACGGCTTAATGGATCACCACCCATCAGCCAAATCCATGGTAGAACTTGTCCGTTTTGGTGGAGATGTTTGCCATGCAACCCATCACCATCTCTTGGTAGTCAATGGAGAGAAATAAATAGTTACATATGATTCCTCTCACCCTAAATGAGTCAGCCCAGGTGAATTGCACCTTGGAACTGCCTGTTTTTCTTCATTGACTATGGAGTCTGCAGTGACGAGCTTACACATCTCTACCTTGTAGCCCAACAGATGAGACGAATCCCATCCTGTCTGTGCACTTTCAGGTGCGCCAGCATGATTGACTTACCACCAGTAAGCTAAGCCTTCTTGTGGTTTAGGCTAATGCACTTTTCAGTTGGGACAGGCAAGGGTGAAGCATGAGTCTGGTCACGCAGAAGGGCTTAGCTGATGAGCCATAGCTGCTATAGGTTGGTGCTCACAACTGTTTGCTCTCAGCCCTGGCCTACCCAACTCCTTGCAGTGCAAGTGAGCAAGCTGGGGGGCAGCTCCCCAATGTCTTGAAATGGTGTGTCCTGCTATAGCGAGATGTAGGGCCGTGCAGCAAGAGGCTGAGGAGGGCAGGAACTGCAGCTACACGGGTTTCAGCCGAAGGTGCACGTGTAACCAGTTACCAGAGGCTAGCTAGTGGGCTGAGCTATTAATAATTCACCAACCTGTAGTAACCTGACCACACTACATGACTGTGAGGATTTTAGCAATCGAGCCCCGTGTGAATCAAACTGTGGTCATTTAAGACAGCACTAATTCAATCTGCCTGATCACTCTGCCCAAATATATCCCTGTCTGCAGAAGAGCACTGCTAACACTGAAGCTGCAGGTTGGTGTCTGTTGGGGAAATCTGTCCTTGAGTGGGCCTCCAGGCCAACAGTGTGCTTTGCAAAAAGTCCAAACGTTGTGCTGCTGAGTGGAGGCTCCTCTTGCTCAACACCAGCATTGCACACTCGATCCTCTCTTCCTGCTGTATAGGGGATGTTAGCTCCAGCCACCCCTGGCTGCACTCTGTCTTCACAGGATAGCTCATGCAGAATAATCATGGTGAAGTGGGTTATTGCCCTGACAGTATCTTATTATTCTGTAGGGCTTAACCTTGGCAGATGCTGCATGACCTCAGCTCACATTTACCATGGGGGTGGTCAAAAGGTCGCTCTGCAGCTTGGTGATGCAGCCTCTCAAAACCAGATAAGTCAGACCCCAGCCTGCAAATGCTCCTTGCACGAGTGAGTGGGCTGCGTGAGTAAACCCTGCTGGGATGAGCAAGGCTCGCAGGGCTGGCCGAGGACTGGAGAGTCACGGCACTTTCACAGGCCCCCAGCCAGACGTGCTCTTGCAGATCGAGTTCCCCCAGTTGCTGCACCCACCCGCCTGTGGGTGGTCTCCCGGTGTGTGCACTGGGTGTGCTTCAGTGCGAGCGAGGCAAAACAAGCTAGTCTCAAAAAAAAAATTCCTACCCGAGGGAGGTAATCCCTTAAATTACTTAGATTTCAATCCGCAAAAGCCTGATTGAGTTCAGTTCAGTAGTTACCATTTGAGAGGTATGTAAGGACAGGTATTAGCCTGCAAGTTATAGAAAGCAAAAGAAATGATTAAGGAGAAAAAAATGTAGTAGATACGCTTTTGTGCTTTAGAATGATTTTGCCAAGTAACTGTAATTTTCTCTTTGCTTTTTAGCTTATTCGGTTAGTTTTCCCGGGTCTGGGGACAAGAAGGCTGGGCACAAGAGGCAGTGCCAGGTATTGGTTTAGCTTCCTTTGTTTAAAAAATGTTATGTGTAACTGTTCTAATATATATTTTTTTAATGGCTGAATTTTCAGCTCCAGCACTAATACAGCAGCTGAATATTTGATTTCAAGTCCATCCTAAATTGCAAAAACAGATCCAGAGAGATTCATGATGTCACCACATATATTAAGATAGAGTTAATTCCAGAATATCCACCACATCAGAGCAGCTCCACTAGCATATGAATTCCAGATCAGACTAGCTCTTAAAAAATCGGTGCTCGGAGTTGTCCTTGCTTTAACAGCTGGGCTCGTGTGAGGCAGCTGCTGGACCTCACAACCTTCCTCAATGCCCCCGGGACATGGTGTCCGGGATGCTTGGGACTGGGAGATGTGGAGCAGGCAGCAGAGAGTGGTGTATGTGCTTGCAGGCACAGAGTGCTCATCCTTGCACGTATCTGTGCTGTGATCCAGTGGGGACTGGTGGTCAAAAGAACTGCTGTACACAGTTTAAAACCAAATAAATCAGATCAGCCCAGATCTGATCTCCTCCTCCATCTCCCTTCCCTATCTTCCTCTAGAGCACAGGCAGGAGGACTGAGATCGATACACTTCCATTGATTCGCTGTCCAAATATATAATCACACTCTGAACATCCAGACTGGAAAAGGCGATGTTTTAAGGGCACTGAGAAGCAGTAATTTCACAAGCCTTTGGAGTAGCTGTAACGCACTGGCTTTGCAAGTGACATGCCCTTACTTGATCTGTGATTTTTCTCCACTAGTCTGGGCTTGCTATCAGCTTGATCCGGTGAGACCCAGCGTTTTGGGAGTGCCTCGCCACAGATGCTCCCGGGCTTCGCCTGGTGCGCGGTGGCCCTGGGCCTCCCACCGGCAGAAGGTCACCATCTGGTGGCTGCTGGGGGCCAGACACCTCCCTGGCCACCCTGCACCGGGCGGTGATGCTGTCTGAAAAGGTTCCTGCAGAACCCACTGGTGGTACCTGGCTCCCACTGCTCACCAGGATGGGCATAAAACCATAGCAGGTCTTGGAGATTTCTTGCTTTTAGGTTCCACCAATGGGCCACCCAGTCCCTAAGCTGGTGTAAACCACTGCGATGCAGCTGCATGCAAGCCTTCGGCTTCAGGGGGGACATGGAAACTGTCAGCCGAGACTCTGGACCCCAGCTTCTCTAATTGTCCAATGCAACCCTGTTGCATCATGTGTGCTGGCTTATGGTTGTTCATTAAAAAGAAGGTTAAAAAAAAAAAAGTTAAAAAGAGCTTTTAAAGTCGTTCTAGAAACGTTTGTGCAAACATCTTGCATCAGGGAAATAAATTTTCAACAGAATTTTAAAAATGCAGAATTTAAAAAATAAATGTACCTTTTTTACTTGCTCTTTTCTTGCTTAAATGTGCTTTCAGTGGAGGAATATGAATTCTTTGCTGACTATCTTGAAAATCGCATGCTTGTCAGTTCATCAGTTTTTTTTATCTTCTAGGTATCATTATGATGGAATAGCTATCAAGAAGAACTCTTCCTTTTATGCACGGTATTGCTTTCTTCTGTCTGAAAAAAAATATCTCAGGTTTGTTTTCTTAATGTTTTAATCATAAAATATCACCTCACAGTCTATATATCGTCTGCATTTATAACTCTGTAAACCATCTGCTGAACATTGTCAACAGTATTATTATTTTTTCTTTCTCTTATACACACTATAGAAGTGCCGTTCCGGTAAGTAATATCCCTTCTAAGGAAAATCCATCTTGAAAAAGTGTCCTGCCTTATTGGATTTCCTCAAATTGGATATTTTAGACATGTAGGTCTTAAAAGCAGGAACACTTGACAAAACTAAAGGAGCATTATACATAGAGACTCTAAATGGGAGCTCAAATAAATGTACTGACAATTGCTTCTTGACATTGTAGCAACCTCCTTGGTAAACAGTAGGGTGAAGAGATAGTGTATTAAAGTATAAATGACTGCACTGTTTTGAAGAGCCCTACGTGCAATCATGTTATCTGGATTTTGCTACTTGAAAAAATGAGGCATATTACTTTGAAAATACTTCCCTCGTTTTGTTTTAAAATTTCAGATTTTAAAATCACCTATTGTAAGGGAACAGCAATGAGAAAATGTATAAGGCAGGAATGGAAATTGATTGCAAAAATGGAAAATCTAGAAATAATTGATGAATGTAGGATACTGAGGCAAGCTAACTGTAGACTTGATCACATCCCAGTTGTAGGCAGGGTGAGGAAGGTCATCGTTGAGATAAACAAGCTACAGGCTTGCATTTCTCCTGGAGAGAAGATAAAAAGAGGAGATGTGTATATGAATGGATTCTGTACTTTGGTTTCCATTCTTTTAAATGGGGTTATAGTAGCTGTCTATAGCATGAGTGTTCTAGGGATACAAGAGAGGCTATTAAGCACCCAGATATTCTGGCTATTATGAAAGCTGTTTCACTGTCTGTGGTATTTTATAGTATAGTTACTTAATTGAATACACACTCTGCAAGAGAATGGAAAAATTATACCTGCGGGTTTGCTGCCTGTCTTTGCTGGCTTTACAGAGGAGCCATGTTGCAGCAGTCCATAGAGTGACAACAGAGCAAGGATAAAGAAAGGGCAGGGCAAGGGATCAGGTTCTGTACATGATCAAGTGGCAATCAGTTATTGTGAGTCCAAAGAAATTATTCATAGGCAACTCCAGGCTCATTTCAAATGAGAACCTTGCTGAAATGACATCCCTATCTACCAATGCACTCAATATTAAAAATAAAATAAATTTTATTCAGACAAAAATAATCTTGCTAGTTGCAATTCTCTTGAGAGTTGTAAGTCTCTTAACTATGAAAGTATTTTGTCTGATGCTTCCTTCATTTCAGCTGTTGTGTGAAGCCAGACAGCTGTAATTAGAGCAGCTTCCACTCTAAATACAGCCGGTGCCCCTGTCCAGAGCCAGCGTGAGCACCAGCAGCCCCTGGGCAGGCGGGTGCCACTACTACATCTTACTGCCTGTTAAAGGACAGCAGAAGAAAATAGAGAGAAATCAGTAAAAAAAAAAAAAAAACAATCAAACAAACAAAACAACAACAACAACAATAAAAGTCAACAACAACAACAAATAAAATGCAGCTGGAGAGGCATGAGCATCACTAATCCACCCCCCCATACCCACAAATAAAATAGGCCACATACAAAATAAGCAGCGGTCTTGGCCATCTAAGTTGGTTTATTTCCATCAGGTTTCCTAGTTTTGTATATGCTTTGCAAATAGGCAGGAATGCATAAGAAAATACCTCATCTTTACTGTCTTCTCTGTAGGGTTCAATACTTTTAGAAACATGAATTAATTTTATGTGATCCAATATAATATGTATTATGTATTGGGGATATTTAACCCATAAAGCTTCAATCTGTAAGAGCGTTTTGGTATGGAAATTTCCAGGTAATAGTGAAGAAGATTTTGAATATGCCACTGTAGCGCAGCCCAAATGCTGATTTGTGGACCAGACCCAACAAGTGGAATAGACCTTACTGGCTTGTTGCCATTCCCCTCTGGCAGAGATGGGGGTGTTTCTTTGAATAGTGAACATGTCCCCAATGACTGCTGTCTCCTCCCATGCCTGAATCGAGGCCCACATGCAGGTGCTTCTCCTGTAGCATCTACCTGAGGGGAAGGTGGAGCCGAAAGCCCAGCTGAGAGACCCACACATCCACCCAAGCTCCAGGCTGTTGAAGAAAGGGCTGGTTTCAGAACTGTACTGAAAACAGTGTTTCTTGACCCTACTGAGATTGTCACTTGCCATGTTGCTGGTAGTAAGGACCTGGGCCTGTGAAGGGTCTGGCAGGTTGGGAGCTTTGCTTGTTGGTGTCACAGAAATGGACGTAAGATGAAAATAGCTTGCCTTTGACTACAGAGAGGCATTTGCCTTTTGATAGTCAGCGGGGCCTTGGATGTGTCAGGTTGCTGGGCTGGAACAAGCTCACAGGAGGAGTGAAGAGGATACTCTTACTAAGCACCTGTGAGCTGCTCTGCTTTGTAATCTTGAGGTTTTTTGAAGATATGTATACTGTAACTCTGATGATGATGTGGAAGTAGTGTAAACAAGCAAAGCTGTAACCAAAAGGGTCTCCAAATGCATTATAGGAATTTAACAATTTACATTACACTAGGGAACTTTGAGAACGAGGTCTCCCTAAAATGGCAGCTGCTGTGGCAGATCAAGGAGGCTTGGAGTATGGCAATGCCATAAGAATGCCAGTGAATTTTAGCTTCATGAGAGTTACTTTATGATCTAGTAATAGGGAAGGCTTAGGCCTCTGACTTTCTAGTGAAGCAAACTTGTAATTGTTGTATAAAAAAAATCAGATGTGACTCTAGGAAATTATCCTTTCTAATCTCAGAGTAATCCAACAGTCACATTCACCATACTCCTTCCTTTCATTTTTCCTTGGTCCTTCCTGCTCTCCTATCAGTCTTCCTGTCATCCCTACCTCTGCATTTCCCTCTTCAGCTCTAGTTCCCCCTTCCCAGCACCATCTCAGCCCCACCGGGAGACATGGTTGAACCCCTGTGGCTTTGCTGTATCCTATTGCCCTCTCCCTTCACCCACCTCCCATGCTGTGTGCCCTGTCTCTGCCCAGGCACCGCTCTCCAGGGGAGATGATGGCCGCTTCTTCGTGGCAGCTGAGCACCCCGACGGGCACCGGGTGAGTCCGAAGCCCCTCTGCTAGCAGCAGGAGCACAGCCGTGCTCGCCTTAGCTAGCAAGGGTGGGACGGAAGCCGGCAGATAGGGCTCCCAAGGGGTCTGTGGGGTGCAGGAGGGAGAAGGCTACCGCCCGCCATCCTCCCCACACATGGGGAGAAGGGAGCCGGGCAGCCTGCCGAGGGAGAGCGGCGCTGAGATGTGTTGCCATAGCAGCAGCGGCAGAAGGTAGAGCGGGCTGCCTGCTCGGGGAGAGCAGGAACTGGAAAACGTTTGTTAATTTTGTTCCACGGGCTTTAGCAACCTGCAAGGACAAGCCATTTGGTGGAAGTGCTGTGAAACATACACATTTAATCATTCTTCTGTTTGTGGGGACCGAACACATGCAATATTGATGTCGTGCCTGGCCTTTGGCGGGCGGAGGCAGAGGGCAAGGTAGCTTTTCAGATGGCAAGGGTCAGTCCGTGGACAGCAGAACATGAGGGGGCACATTCAGTGCCTTGAGTTCCCACATAGATAAGCTGGCATTTCTGTCCTCTGTCCCTTCAGGACATACAGCGGTGCCCTGGTTTATCAGGCCTCACAGCAGCCCGCGGTCAGCAGCACGCAGTCAGTGTCCTGTCAGAGGGCCTGGGTGCTGGCAGTCACCGAGGGCAGCACGCTTCCTGCAAAGCCCCGACTGCCACCCCTCGAAAGAGGTGTCTGCCAAAAGACTTCCACGAGGGCCCTGGTGCTCAAAATGTCTTCAGAGGCTGCGAGCAGGTGTCAGCAGATAGGGGTAGCTGGGGGAATCCAGTTCTCGCAGCATGTCCCTTTTCCTAGCAGCATTGCCGCTCTCTCCTGCAGGACCAGCCTCGGCAAAGCAGGCATAAGGAGAGAGAGGGAGGGGATGATAAAGCACGAAAGCAGCCCACTGCTCCCCCAGCCCAGGTTTTTCAGCCAAAAGCCAGTTGTCAGGCCTTTGCAGGGCCATGGGAGTGCTGATGGTGTGGAGCACCATGGAAGACTTGCAAAGTACATGGGGGACAGTCGGAAAAAACCTGCCATCTAAACTGATAAAAGGAGCAGAAAATGGGGCCATTGTGCAATCAAAGCACACAAATGATTATGCTTCATTGTTTGCATGTCTATAATTTTTATTATTATTCCAAATAAACTGCAACTACAACTACAAAATCATGTATTATGTACAGGAAGTTGGAAGATATTGCTCTGTTAAATGGCTAATACCTTGCTGTCTGTGGAATGAATAGCTTAGCATCTTAAAATGAAGAAATTAGTCTTCAGACTCATTAGGAAATCCTGGGGCTGCTGAATGACAGGAAAGAGAGGGTTTTTTGTTTCACAAATCCACTGCTGTCTACTTCAGCCTAGTGCTCTCTATCCACTTGGAGATTATTTTCTAGCTAAATGCAGAATAAATTGGTGTGCTTTTTTAAAAGGGTTTCATGTTGTATATTTCACCACAGTGGAGATGCCTGCAGTTCGGCAGATGCAGCTGGTTACAAGAGCAATGGCCAAGAAATAGGAACAGTGAGTTTTAGATAAATTAGACTTAGAATAAAATGGTTTTCTGTCTATTTAGTTAGAACTGCTATATAACATGTTCTAATGAAATACAATTAACCCATCATAATCCCTGAAATAATTTTTGTTTGTGTAACCTCACTAAATGCACAGCCTTCCTTTTCTGAAACCCACTGTTACAGCCCCTCATGCTGCTGAGACAGTGTCCTTTCAATCACTGTGAGTTTACTGGCACAAGGGGTCTTTAAAATACTGTGATTAAGAGAAAGAAACAGCATCCCTGCTCACCAAAAGGGGCTGATGCTAGGCTAACCCCTGGCAGTTCTCAAATATGTGTGGGGTAATGAATTGGCGTGACACTGGGGTTGTTGGAAGTCAGCCTGCAGAGCATGAGCAGCAGAATTATGGGGACCAAAGTGAGGAAAATGAGAGACTGGATGTCTTTCTTACTTTTGCAGAGCACTCAAATACAGTAATGAGTGCACTGAAGTGCATGTAACGACAGCTGATAAAAATCATGCTGCCACCCCATAGCAAAGCCAACTAACTTTAGCCTTATTTAGGAGGTTTCTACTGTGAAATGAGTGCTATAGAAAATATATGTGTGTAAGATATGTATAGTATTAAATATTCACTTGCTTTGGAAAGAAATTCATGAACTATTTGGAATTTGAACATTTAGTCAACCTTCCTATTTCTTTCACCCACCCATACTTTCTAAAAAAAAAAAAAAAACAAAAAAAAAACAAGCATTTCTGTGAAGCAATACATCTTATTAAAAATAATGTTATACAACTTCAAGAAAGTACCTTTAACAGGAATGACAGGATAATTGTGATTCTTTTTAATTGTTTAAAATAAATTCTGATGCATTGAGGGCCAGGATTTGCACTATTTTCCACTGGTCACTTACTTGAAGACTGAAGAAGACAGATATGAATACCTTTTGCCTGAATTCAGGACAGTCTATCCTTGGGAGCAAGAGTTAGCGAAGAAATACCCCTATGAAATGGTACGTTTAAGTATTCAGTAATCAAGCAAATTAGCTCATTGCCTGTGTGATCTTTTTGCACACTCTTTTTGTTCACCTTCTCCAGGTTGTACTGCTTGCAAATGAGTACAATAACTACTGCCAAGTCCTTTTACAGGTTGTGAGAATGGAGGAGCTTGACAAGGTATGCCTTTGCTTCAATAACACTCGTGGTGTCAGCAAACATCTATAAAAATGAAATTGTTTCTTTGTAGCTCATTTAGCTGATGGTTTTATCTAAGGTAGATGAACATTTATAAACAAAATGAGTATTCAGTCAAATTATTCTGGAATTCTTAATGACCTGCTCTAACTATTTGATGTGGGCACAAAACGAAAGGCTATAGACACATATTTCTCATTGTATCCACATATCTGTGCTACACTTCATTTCTCTCCTCTTTCTCATGCTGCCTTGCCAGGTTCAGCATGCTGCCCCAGGATGCTCCCCGCCTGAAGCCAGCCTCCATCCCTGGAGCCAGCCTGGCTCCAGGACTATTCTTTTGCTTCTGTGCTAACGTGTGTCATTTCACTGAGTCACACTTCATATTTCACTAGTGTAAAATTGGTGAAAAATCATAAAGAATTTTGTGCAATAGGTGGAAGACTGTATCGTGTCATTCTGGAAGTCTCTGCAGCCTGAAAAAATCGCATTTATGTCCTTGCCAGATGTGTGCGAGCTATTCAAGTGCTATGATAGGCAGCTATTCCAGGTACTGTAGACACGTTTCTTGTAATTATTTTGTGTTTGTGTTTTTTGCTAGCTCTACCTGAGAAAGACCAGCTGTTTATTGTGTGATGTACAATGGCATTTTATTATTATTATACCTTTTTTTTTTTTTTTTTTTGAGACAGCACAGTTTGGATTTTGAAAGGATCTAGTGGAATTTGAGACAACTGCCACTTTGCTGCCATATCTTCCCTTGAAAGTCCCTAACATCAATGGAGTATGCTGTTATAAATGTGGTCTGTGGTTCTGGCATGAGGATATGTGACTGAAATTCTGACCAATAGCTGTTTTCTAAACTTCAAGGGAGTTATTTTTCCTTTGATAACACTACTGAATTTCTCAGTGACATACCACATTGACATACAGAGCTTTCTGCTCAAAATGATTTGCTTCTTATTCACAGCAGGTCACCAAGCAATGTCCAGTAATTAATTCAGGAAACAATGCTTGCTGCTAGATCTTGTTCCTTCTGCTAATAAATGTAGCTTAGTTACTGCCTTAAGCGGAGGAAAAGAATGGTCTTTTTTCATGATTTACATTTAAGCTGTCAATGCAGTTTTGTTTCATGCTGCTGTAAACACATGTAGTACACAAATCGTGCAGCTCCATACATTTGTATTGTAGGAAATGGAGAACATTCTCCTTCGTGACTTCCTGGAGGAGGTGTCTGTGCAGTACCTGAAGTCAATCAGACTGTTCAGTAAAAATGTTAAACTCTGGCTGCTTAATGCTTTGGAAGAGTTGCCAGTGCTGCTCCAAACAACCAAATGTAAAGGTATGTAAGTAACAGAGAGATTTCATAAAATAATCTTTGCTTAAACTGCAGACAAGATTGGGTTACAAGACTCTTACAGAAATTATTTTAAAAACTCTTTTAGCTGAAGTAACCTTGAGAGTAGCGAGGACTAGAGTTGGCATACAGTTAAAAATAAATGGTCTCAGATGACATGAGAGAACAAATTTAAGCCCAAATTATTCCAAGATCATGGTAAATTAAAGTGTACTTGAATCTTTTTAAAGACATGTCTTTTGCCATGATCACTTTGACTGTGTTGATGACTATGAATAATAAGCACCCTGCCCTCGAAATTTAGGTATTCTTCTGTCTCTTTACCTTGCAAGTGGTTTTATGTAGATAAATTAATTAATGACTATAGGGCAGTTCAATTTAAAGTGAAGAAAAAAAAAAAGGCCCACAGGGAAACTCTGACTCTGTCATTAGAGTAGGATTTGAAAAACTTGTAATACACAAAGGTGTGTATTTGTAAATATGTACATACATGCATACATTTATGTATGCAAATGTGTTCATGCATACATAATGTTCAAGGACAGGTTGGATAGGGCTTTGGGCAATCCAATGTAGTGAGACATCCCTGCCATGGCAGGGGGTTGGAACTAGATGATCTTTAAGGTCCCTTCCAACCCAAACCATTCTGTGGTTCTATGATTTATATATTATGCTGAAGAATCTGGCTAAATCAAAATGCTGCTCAGTTGCTCACTGAGTGAGAACCATCGCTGCAGTGACAAAGCAGGGCTCCTGCATTGACATAGGACTGTGTTCGTATTCATATGCTTAATAATGACTTGCAGTCAGTCTTAACTCCGGCAGTTCTTACATTTAAATGCTTGGCAGAGCAAACTTAGTAATCTGCTTTTAACACATTTGTGTGCATGGAAGTGCATGTAATTAACCAGCCAGAACCCTTTCTATGCACATCCAGGACTGGGTTTATAAAAACATCAGAGATACAGAAATTTTCACTTGAAAATCATTGCCTGTCTGCAAAAGATTTTAAGTTGTTTTATTCTTGATTTTCCTGCAACTAAGAATCAGTTATTTTATATTTTATTCTTAAAAAGGGTATTCTTGAACCACGCTTTTCATAATTCCAACACATTATAGACAGGAGCAAATACAGCAACAGAAATCAGCTTTTATTAACAATTCTGAAGAATTATAGATGCATAAAAGTGAAAAATGTGAACTCTGTAATCAAAAAATAGAAGGTTTAGAGTTAATGTTGCCATTAGTCATCTGAAACCATACACATAAAAGAATATTTCTCTTGCTTTCTTGCTTGAGAAGTACTTCATGGAGAAAAAAAAAAAAAAAAAGAAGTATTTTTCCTGTGCGTCACGGGCTAACAGGTTTGCAGTGAAGGAAAAGTAGTAGCTTGGGCAGCTGCTGCTTGCAAGCTTTAAATTGGCAGTGTCCCCAGCACAGAACGCAGCTCAGTTACCTCCATGTGGCCTGAGCTAGCCTGCTGCTCCCTGAGGGGTCTGCTTTCTCACTTAAGAGATCTGTCTTTATTAATGTCTTTAAGAATGTAAAATATTAATGATATGAAACATCTGCTTCTTCTTCTTTAACAGAAGTTACACTGTTTATAAAAAGACTCAGGAGAAAGACAGATCTTTCTAATATGGCCAAGGTATGTTCTAGAATCCATGAAACAGAAAAGCTGGGCATCTCACTCACTCAAGAAGCCCACCTGCAGTCGGGATTATTTATGAGATGCTCCACTGTAGTAGAACAACAGCAGCACAGGTGTTCTGGTCTGTATACCGACTGGTCCAAATCATGCTCACCCTCCTACCCACCTCTGCCCCCATAGTATGTATCCCTCTGGATTTTGTGAAAGCCTCTGAGGTATGGTTAGTGGTCCTCCGCGGAGAGGAGAACATCACTGTAGTTAGAAGGATCAGGTGACACATGGGAAACCACTAATATATTGCTTGCAGTGAAACTGCATGGTCTCAAAGTCTGTAAGAGCACAAGGCCTTGAGCTTTTTCATGGATCTCAGGGATCAGCTGGCAAAATCTTCTCCATCCTCTGAGCAGACAGTGTTGGAAGAAGTGCTTCAGGGAACTGTCCTCTGAACTTTACTCCTCAGGGCATCGCTTTATTTCTGGGGAAGAGAGAGACAAAATATATCTAATATCTCTGTCTACTTTTTGCTCTCCAGTATCATTCTCAGCTACAGTGACAAATGAGATGCATCAAGGAGCTGTGCCCTTTGAATACCATGAAGTAAATTGCTTCGTTAACCTGTACTTACTCACTGCTGCGTTATTTTGATGGGCTGTGCGCTCCATGCAGCATTCCTTCCATTGCTGTCCTTGGATGCTTCCTAAACCTTGTTTTTTGAGGTAGCCCAGGCCATCACACAACAGATAGGTCACAGTCAACATTTAATTTACACCCTCAAGATTTAGGGCAAGAGAGTTTTACCCTAACTGGGGGGGTGAATTTTACCCTAATGCCAGCGGCAACTTCTAGTTGCTGCATTCTCTCTTTGCACTGTTTAACCAACACAAATTGAACCTTGTAGACCTGAGAAACTGTGTCAGATCTGTACTTAGAGCTTGAGCACACTCTCAGCCTGGTTCTTCTTCATGATTATGAGCTGTTCACACTATTTGCACAAGGAAATGGTATTTGCACCTTCTCTAGGGCCTCTTTAAAATGTGAGGAGGTCAAAGGAGCTCCAGTGTAATTGATGATTAGTCCCATTGGCAATTTAAAAACAATAGTTTCAACAAGTGACAATATGTAAGTCCTGTAAATCAACATCCCCATAATCTTTCAGCAGTCACACAGCCTCAATTATACCTTCTGTTAGGGATCTTACCGTTTAGCTATTTATACTGGGCTCCAGCGAAACAGATACCAGATAAAGATTATCCTGCAAAATTACTCCCCTGTCTAATGCATACCAGAAGATGGTTAGCTGGACACCGTGAGTGTTTAACATTTTCAGCATGTGAGAAACACGCAGATGCTTCATGGGGAGGTGGATGTCACTCAGAGAAAACCACAAAGTGTTTCAGTTGGTCAGACCAGACCCTAGGTCTGTGTGGACCTGTATCCTGTTCTCAGATGCTCAGGTAGACTAGGTATGCATAGAGCAAATGATACCCTACTCTTTTGCCGTTGTACTCTCCAGGCTTACCATCAATCTGAAATGAAGGTTGTATCTACATTCTTTCATTTAATAGCCCGGTTTGGGCATTCACAAAGTCTTGGGGTTGTGAGTTCCAGGATTTCATTACTTCTTGTGTGAAAAAGCACTTTCTTTTATTAGTTTTAAAATTTGTGCCCTTCATGCAATTCTTCTTGCAGACCTCTATCACATCCTTTCTCAGCTATTTCTATCTTAACCTGACATTTATTTAATTTTCTTGTATGGGAGCCTAATCAGCCTTCTTGGTTTTCTCTGTCTGAAAAGCACGTTGAATTTCAACCAGAGACAGGTGGTCAAAGCAGGTGACAGTGCTCCTAATGAGAAGTATTATTGAGGAACTGTGCAGCTGCAGCTTCAGAATGGTGTAAACACACTGTCCCTTGTAGAGCACTTTGCAATAATTTAGCCACCTGGTGAGAAAATCTGAACAATTTTGGCAGGGTCAGCATTCAGAAGAGAAAAAAGTAACTTTCCCATCATGTGGAGATAAAGCAGGCTGACATCTGCTACTACCTGGATATACAGAAGTAATTAGGGTATAAAAAGGAGCGAATTCCCTGTGAGAAAGGAATTTGAGTATAACATGTGTCATTTCCTGGGGCTGATTCCTGCCTCTGGTAAGCTGTATTTAAGCGTTGTCAGGGCTGGCTCTCAGTCAGTTGGAGTATTACACTTAGTACACTGAAGTGCAATGGGTAAAAAACGCTAAATACATTTCTAAAACACTCAAACATGGAGCTGGGTGCTAGCGTCCTGCTGAAGGTGCTACGCCTGGTAGTTCCCAATGTTCACATTGTGTGCTCTTTGTCTGACACTGGAAACTGCACGTAAAACAAGGAAAGACACCTTGTTTTTAACTTAGCTGAAAAGACTACCAAACAAGTATGAGGCTGCTTGTGATATTTCAGTAACGCTAGCACAATAATGAAGAACAAAAGTTCTAGATTGGGAGTTATGCTTGAAAACAAATGTTTGTGGGGTCACAGTAAGTAGTATTCTCTGCCATGCACCCGATGAATGGGATTTGTTAAAATGCTCATGAATCCTGAAGTTTTTTTCTGAACTTTACAAAAAAATATTTTTCCTCTAGAAAGCAAAACTGGACACGAATTATTGATATAAATGCCCCAATTCAACAATCTTTGGATCTCATAAGTTTCAGTATGAAAGTGAGAGACTAAATGTATGGATGAATGAATTTTAATAGATTCAGGTTTAATTTCCTTCATTGTTTTCCACTTAAAATATTATCATCGGGAATCTGAAGTAATACTGTGTGATATTAGCAATTAATTAAAAAAAAAAAGGAAGAGATGAGGTCAAAAGTTATGCTGAAAATTGTCTGCACTATCTGTGTAAGTAATACTTCTGGGAACAAATATAAAACCAGATTCTTCATTGACAAGTGACTTAAAAGCAGAGAAATGGAACACAATCCCTACTATTATTTTAATTAATGCCCTATTTCTAATCTTATTTATACCTTCTCAAAGGTTTGAGCAACTCAAGAAAACTTGCCTTTTAATTTAATTGAGACATATTAAGGATCGATGTCATTGAGGGAAAGTTGATCCTAATATACCACTTCATTTTTTAGACAAAGTAGTGTTATTTGGCATAACTAAAATAACTATAGGCAAAAAGAATTGTGCAGATACTTCAAGCATGTGCTAGTCTTGTCTGCTCCATCATAGACACCACCACAAAGTGTCACTGAAAATGGTATCACCCAGAACAAAAACACTTGAAGACAACATAAGATTCATCTCCTTTGATTCTTTTTTTTTTATTTTTTTCCATTTGGAGACTGGTGATTTATTTAAAATTCCAATTCTAACTTAACATTGAATAAGAGAAGCTTTTTTGACTGAGTTAAGGGCTTGAAAAAATGAAGGATATTAACTGTGTTCTTATTATCTGTAGACAATGCGAATAGTCTTGAACAACAACAGCAAAGTCACTGGTCTGAGATCAGACTTGCATGCTGTCATCAACCAGGGATTTGTCGATATGCCTGGAAACCTCTTTCAAAAGATGTTTAGGAATCCGGATGAACTGCAGAACGACACAGAAATCAAATGTAATATTTTTTTTCTATATTTTTCTATCCATTTAAGCCCCTGCTTGACATTGTTAAAGCTCTAGCATTTCCTTTTGTTTATTCATGGCATCTGCCCTAATGGGAATTATAGTCTTGCAATAACCCTGTGTACTGGAAAGGAGCCAATAAAATTGAGAATGGAGCATGTAATATTATCCTTTTAACTTTAAAGGTTAAGAATGAAAGGCTTTCGGTACTGATTCTCTCTTAAAGCTCTCTGCGGCAGCAGGAGTGGGGTTTGTGTTTCTAAACGATTTGTCTTCCAGAAGAAGGTTGACAAACAGGGACATTCACTTTTAATGCTTGTCTTTGATAAACAGAAGTTTCCAAGAATTGCATTTTCCCTGTTATTAATCAAAGTACACAAAATTACTTCCCGTGGCCGGATTTTACCTGTTGTATGCTGAACTGGACAAGGGCTATCGACCTCTCAGCTTTCTTGCCCTTTTGCTCTACTGCGGCCTGTAGAATTGGTGCTGAGCTGTAAACACTGAAATACACAGTTTGCATGCAGCCACGACATAATGCATTTGCCGGTTTAATGAAAAGCGATGGGAACATAATGGCAAGTTAATTCTTAGATTAATGGACTGCCATTTAAATTATTAGCAAGAGGCAGGCATCTCGGACCAGGCTGTGCTCAGAACTGATGGAAGAAGCCTGAGATCTTTGTTCCTGGCCTGCTGCCGGCGCGCTCTCTGACAAGGGATGCACCACCGCCTTTCTGTGACTGCTTTCAGCAGGCATAATAATTTGCTTTGTTCGCAGAACCACCAGGAGATCCCTGCAAATAATATTTATATACGTCTTCAAATCAAAAACACCATGCAGAAAGTGTTTATTTCATTTACTCTTTATATGAATGATTATCTTTTCCAAGATGGATTTGCTGCATTTCTCTGTTTCCACTGCTTTTCCAAATTGTTATTTTAATAAATAATGCTTCAAAGCCCCTATGCATATGCCTTCTGGCGGGAAGGCCTCTTAGGTAGAAGGGTATAGACTCTGAGGGGTACAGTTGTGATGTACCTCGTGGCACTGAGTAGTAGGTTCTAATCTTCTGGGGGAACACCTGTACTGGTTTTTGCAATATTATCTATATTTCCGCTGAGCTACAGAATATTCTGTAATTTCTGTTATTGTTTTAAAACAGTTTCCACCCCCTCAACAGATAAAATATTTTTTTTTCTCAACCCTATAAAAGCTTAGATAAGCAAGTTAGTATTGCATATAGCCATATGCCAGCTTGGACTTATGAAATGTTTACTCTTTCCACTTTTGCCATGATGACTAGGTTGGTGCAGATATGGACATAAACTTGAATTCTGACTGATTTCAAATCAGGGTGCTAATCACCATTCAAGGAATGGCACAGTTATATTAATCAAGATGCTATAAGCAGATGTCTTAATATATTTTAAGCCAAAGATGAAAGAAAAAAAAAAAAAAAAGCTAGAAACTGCAGAAACAAACCAAAAAGTAAGCCGTAAGCCAATCACTTCAAGTAATGATCTCCTTTCTATATTTCATAGGTTTGAATGACTTAATATCTTTGCTGGCACCTTCTACAGATATTCGGGTTCTCCTGAACTGTATGTCTTCAAATCTTCAGGCTTTTGTCATTGAGGTATAAAATTAATTTAATACTTTCAGAAAAGGAAGAGTGATCACACCATCTATCCCCCTACAAGCTGACTGTCAATAGTTTGCAGGAGCTACATTGTATACCAGCAACCTGACCAGACTGCAGATTTGCATAGACACAATTTATGCATGCTGCAGAAAAAGGGGGAATTAATTGGCGTACAAAAATTCCATCTGTGCAAACAACTACAAGCCTATTTCTGTGGATATATCCACTTCGGTGATTTCAGAATCTGGTCTCATTTTGTAGACACATGCTATAATAATGCTCCCTTATACACCAAGATCCATAAGAAAAATGTTAGTATAAACAAAGAGAATACTTCATGATTCTTGCAACTGTTGATTCGTGAAACTGTTGTTTTTAAGCAGGTGGTAGGAGAGTGATAAATTCTAGCACAATGGCTCTACCTCTTGTGAAAGATTTAAGTTAGATCATCCTTGCATATAGATCTTTCCCCAGGTTGCCAACTCTAGCACCCCTCTTCCATCACCGATACAGAATTAGTGATAGCTTGATGGTACGACTGCACTCTGTCAGTTGGACAGACCAATGAATTTAGGGCTGGGGGTGGTTTAAGTCTTTCATTATTTTTTTTTTCCTTTTCTGAAGAAGCAAGATAAACTGTACTTCTTCAGCTTAATTATTTCCTGATAATTCATGTGGGTTTTGTAATTAAGATTAGCGCTTTGTAGTTCTGTGGTGCCTTCATCTCACAGACCCATCAGTTACCTCATGGGATGGTACAGAGAAGATGGATTGGGACTTCTCCTGGGGGTTCACAATTATAAGGCAATAGACACAAGCTGCAGCAAAGGAAATCTGAATAGATAAAAAGAAAACAAACAACCAAAACCCCAAATAACAAAAACAAACAAACAAAGCCCAACAACAACAACAACAAACCCACAAGAATAGTTCACCACAGGAAAAGGTTACCCTGAAAGGCAGTGAATACCTTGGAGATATTCAGAACTTGTCCGGACAAGACCTGAACTAAAATGACATTCAAAGATCCCTTTCAACCTAAGCTATTTTAGGTTTCTAACCAAAAAGCTGAATTTTCTACCTTCATATGCAGTTTGTACAGGGGAATTATCCGCAACACAATATGGGATCCTTTTAACCAGCTTTATCATAAAGCAACTTTTTTTTTTTTTTTTTTCCCCTCTATTTGCAGCCAAGCAGGAATAAAGAGGAATTTAGAAAACTGGCAGCCGATTTCCAGTTGAGATGGAACTTCCTATTAACTGCCGTGAGCAAGGCTATGACACTCAACTACGCAGACAGCTTTGGTAAGTAAGGGCTTTGTGACTGCCACCTGATGCACCCCTCTGGGACCTGAGGTGGCAGAGGCACCGGGTCACTTCGACGGACAGAAACTCAAGCTACAGCCGAAAGGGGCATCGCTTCTCTAAGGTGAGCAAAAGGGAGGGAGGCAGGGAGATGCAGCTGGAGATGGTGGGAAGAGCAGGACTCCCTCTTTCGGCAGAAGCTGTCGTTTGTCTGAGGGGGAACGGCAGACTCAGGTGTGAGCATTGCAAGGGCTTCAGCAGGAGGGGTGCTGGAGAGCTGGGGCACTAATATGGCAAACCATCAAAATTCTGCATTTCCCCGTGATAGCTTCCAGACTTCCAGATTCTGTCTGTATAATACAGGAATAGCAGATCCAAATACTTGTCAATAAAGCAGTTAGTTCCTCTGACACCAGATACAGGCTCCTTCCCTTTCCTTATGCTTACACCGATGTAAGTGCTTGCCTAGCCAGCAGCAAGCTGTTTAAGATATTAAACTGATTGAAAACTAGTCACCCCTCCAGTTGGGTTAGTTTTCTCTCTGTTTTAGTGCTCGGAGCTGCCAAGCATCAAATCCATCACACACTAGTGCAAGGCAAGAGAAGTGAGGGGACTATGAAGTCAGATTTACTTAAAGTGGCTTGAAGTGGCACAACCATGTCTTGAATCAGCTCTGTCTGTCTGTTTCACTTCTATATGGCTTCAAACCTAACTGCCTTTCTCTTTATTTGTAAAACCTTTCAGAAGCTATCTGTCTATTATTCATTCTGCAGAAATGCACCATCTCCTCTGAGTAACATCTGATCCCAGACTGCATGAATCACTTTTTAGATTTTCAAAGAAGTACCTTCATATTTTTTCCTGTTCTGTTGGATGGAGCTTCACACAAATAGCCAAAAACCCCTCATTATCTTCTTAGAAATCCCCCTTCAAAGCTCTACTTCCCTGTGTTTTCTACAAAGACATAACAAAGGGGTATGCTAAGGTTACTGCCTTTTATATTCTTCAGTAATCTTTCCCTCTTACTGTCTATGTTTGTGCATGTATGTGCGCACCCCTTTTCTGCATCTAGCTGTTACCTTTTGCCTTATAATTAGATCGCAAACTCCCAGGAGCAGGATTAGAGTTTTGTTCTGTGACTACATGGAACATAGCACAGTACAGTCCCTTGTCCATGGGCTGCTTCATTAGAGTAGTAATAAAATAATCATTCCTCTCTATCTCTGCAGAAGAGTTCTGCACAAAACTCTCCCACATTGGATGCAATGTTTTGACCACTGAGTGGAAATCGTGAATGAATTCCAAGAACAGCACTGGAAGCATAATGTTTATTGAAATTCCCCATGGTGATGAAATCCTCTCCCTTCTTCCCACTATGAGAAGAGTTTAATGAATTGCCTCCCTGTTCTACAGTTGCCAGTGGCTGGGAACACAATTAATGCCATCTGATGTAGAACATCTCTTCCTCTGCTAAGCCTTCCTTAAACTAGTTACAAACAATGTTTTCATCCCACTTACGATAGCCTTATTACTATACTTCATTAGCATTAAGATTTAATTTATTCTCACATATGACAGAGTTTAAAAAAATGCCTTTATATCTTTCTCTGTGATGCTTCAGTTAAACTGGTCATTACTATCTTCTTTCTTAACACCATTGGTTCCTTAAGACATTGGGTTATATGATCTAACAATGTCTGTCCTTTCCCTTTTTTCTATTCCGGTAGGGTTTTGAGCCATAGTGGACAAGGCTTAGGCAGTTACCTTAACAAGCCACCTGGTGTAAAAGCTCTGTACTCAGGGTCATTGCTTTTCAGAAATTTCTTAGATCTCAGCATTTCTTGCAGGAATGGTGGGCTTCCTGCAAGTCAAAATATGCAGCATGCACCGAGGAAACAAAATTACTGGGGCAAAATGTCGAATTTTCTGTAAATGTCTGTCATGTTCATGCAGTGTGCCTCCCCACAAAATAAATCACATACGAGTAACCAAACCCAGACTTACTTCTGTGTGGGGCTCTTGCTTGGAGCTTGGCACTTCTGGCACACATAATATGCTGCCATTCCGACTTACACCTCTGAATTCAGGATGGTTTTTTACCCTCTTCCAGTCCAGCCTCTACATGGTGCTCAAGTGCAGTCGGAAGAACTGTGCAGTTACTCCCCTGTAAGGCTGCAAGGAGCAAGTGTGCTACAGCAGTCAGGGCTAACGGGACTTAGTGGCACTAAGGGATGTGGTGTAGTGATGGGACTCAGAAATTCAGGTTGATGGTTGGGCTTGTTGATTTTGAAGGTCTTTTCCAACCCTGATGATTCTGTGATTCTATGCTACAGCCCTTTCAGTCCCACCTCCTTCCCTGCAAATGTACCTCTACATATCTCCACCACAGAACCTTACATCAGCTGGTACAACTCCATTTCCTTTACCAGTCTCCCTTCTGCAGCATCCAGGGGCGTATTGCTGAGACACGCTGGTTGGACAGTCATCTACGTGCACAGCTACACCTGCTTTGGCACTTCACATCTACAAAATGCTTCCAGGGTCCTGATCCTGACAGTTCTGGGTTCTGTTAAGGTGTGACTGTAGAAGGCCCTGTGACTGTCTAACAGTTCCTACTATGACCTCTTTTCAAAAAGGGAACACTGGTAGATTTATATCCAAACAGCTTCAGATCATGAGGATTGCAACAGCTTCCTGACCACTGACTTACACAAGTTTCATCTCTATCTTTTGTCAACACAGATGATTCACCAGATGCCACTGATTCATCTGCAAAAATAGTCCTGGACCAGTTTGCAATGCAAACAGCCTAACATTTCAGAAATTAATTTCTGTGACGTTATTTGCTATTAGCAGTTAATGCATTCCTCTTTTGTAAGCAAGCTGCTTCAACCTAATCTCTTTTCAAAACTGTGTCCCTTCATTATCTCAAGGGACAACTGGAGTGGTAGCTTCTGTCTCATGCTTACTCTTATTTAATACACTGAAAACTCCTGTGATATAAGACTGTTAGAAGCACTCATTGATGCCTTGTGTCAGGTCTGTATAGTCTGAGCTCAAGTTTAAAAGTCCCCATCCTTGTCACATAGATAAACAAGTCCTATCACTTATTTTGCTATCATTTAAAGATCCACAAAAGGACCAACAGTGGAAGCAGCAGCTTCTCAGACATCAAAAGAGGCACTGTTGCTCATTTTTAAAGCTCTGGAAGTCTTGGTTGTGCGTAGGAATTGTATCTTCTCATTGATGTCCATGTAAACATGTTTGTGGGATGCAGAGACTCTGAATTACTTGATAATTCCCATGGAAATTTATGGCATGGGAGAAGACCTACACTTCACTTTAAGGGCTTTCAACCAAAGGTATAATTCAAAATTCAATGGCCTCAATGAGTCTTTTTCTTGACTTTTAGCAATTATACCCCCAGCTGCAAGGTAGGCCATTTAATGTCATAGGTACAGAACATACAGAAGTAGGAGGGTTTGCTTGCAAAGAGGTGGAACGTTTTATCTGTGCAAGGGGAAAATGGGGATGATATGTGGCTGCTGATAAGCCTTGTAGTAGCAGTGAATCCGGGGGAAGAACTTGAACAGAAAAGTGAATAAACACAAGAACACTTTTCTCTGTAGCTATAATAAGGGGAAAAGGCTTTTGCTTATATTTAAAATCCGTATTTGGTGTATATTTTGCCATGATATTTGGAAGTACGTAATTCTGTAAGTATTATTTAATGAGTGCTAGACTGCTTTGTCTAGTCCATTACTACAAAAAAGCCCTTCTAAAAAGAACACATCATGAAAATATGCAAATTAAGAAATTGCTACAATTATTTATTTTTTTTTCTTTAAATCTAGGATCCTGGCATTTGTTTAATTTGCTACTCTTGGATTATGTTGCTCACATTTTCCAGTCCTATATAGAGGAGGAGGGAGCTGAAAGCTTCTATGTCACAGAGCAAAATGATCCACCCCTTCTGTTGGTTTATGAGCCCAGCTACCTTTGGGGCTATTTTGCAGAGGAGCAACCCCAAGCCAAAGCTCCACAGCCAGCTCTCATAACTCTGATGCAGAGCCCGAGTAACGTCAGATTAAGCGACACATATTCAGAGTTCTGAGTTGTTTGGAGGACACAGCCACAGGCAGCAAGGTGAAATAAGATACTAGCTTTAAAGAAAACTGAAAAAAAAAATGAGAGAGAGAGGCCATAAATTGGGGGAATTGGGAAGGGCATTCTGGTAGGTTCAGCACAGCTTGTGGGCTAGCAGACCAAATGGACTGCATGTATTTACCGATCAGAAGAGAGAGAAAATGGTGTAGTCTTTTCTCACTACTGGAAGCACCAAGAGGCTCTCTTTCCTCCACCCAGCTATTAATTTTGTCAAAAGATGTAGAAGTGGGAGATCCTTGAGGCCTTTCTGCCGTGCCAGACTTTCTTGCAGTCAGTCTCCTGGTTCAAAATTAGCAGCATAAGGGATGACATACAGGTAAAAAACAAAATGTCCAAGTCTTCTTAGGACACAAGGCTAAATACAAGGCCATATGGGAATCTGGATCAAGCCTCTGTGGTTAATACAACTGATATATTTATCACTCGTATGTTCAGCTGTTTTCAGATTCCTCTTCCATGTAATAACAGCGCTTGTCTTCAGTCTCAGAGAACACTGTGTTTTCCAGAACACGGAGCTGGACAAATGTTAATGGCACCAAGATTCATGGAGAAAATAACATTTTGGGGTGATCTTGCTATCATTATTTTACGGCTTATAAACTAGGACCAGGACTGGAAATTAACTGTTTTAAAAAACATCTTCATTAGTTGTAAAGACTGTTGGAGGACCCTTGCTTTTAAATGTGATATGCTAAAACTAGGTCAGCAATGAAAATTGGAGGGGAGAAAGAAGGCACAGAGGGGACAAAACAAGAATGATTTACACATAGGTCATGGGTTGTTGGACAAAATAACAACTTATTTTGAAATGCAGTATAATGACCTGTCCTGCCATACCACCTTAACTTCAAAAACAAGTTGAGCTGGATGCAGGGTATGACCAAGGAATTGCCAAACCACTGATGGCCAGAAATCAGGAGATAAACCAGCAGAAAGCTTACTCAATGTCTGTCCTGCTTCCTGTGCTCTTTCACTCTGCTGTCCATATGGGTTTTTTTTATGGCCTCTGTGGCCATTGCAATGCTCTTAAGCAGGTGACAGCAGACAAGGATTTGACCTGGGTTGTTTGTGTAAGTGATATGCCTATAAATAAATGTGTTGTTTTTTTCACATATTTTGAACATGACCTCAAAACAGAGCAAGGCTGGTTAGAGCGAGGGACAAGGGGTGCCAGAGTAAGAGAGGATGGGTATAAAACCCAAAAAGGGGAGTAGCACCACTTGAGAAGGTATGGAAGAGGGAAGGAGAATGTAAAGGACTGGGAAAGTGTAGGAAAAGCTTAGAGGGGAAAGATCCTGACAGATAATGGAACTGAAAGCCCCAGGTTCCACCAGCCCATGTGCCAGACTGATAGTGGTGGTGAAAAAGAGAGCCCTGTAACAGCCTGCTGATGCTGTGGTTCAGTTTACGGTTTGTGAGGGAGCTGAAATACTCAAACCTGGAGCTCAAAAGGGTTTCGAGAACAGAGCGGGTGAGCATTTCTGGCAACTGGTGTCCTAAGAATGGGTGGTACTCCCACCACACCCACTGCGGGCTCCTTCTCTTTGGGCGTCAATACTAATTCCACAGGCTGCTGAAAATGCAGCTGCCAAAAGCGTCTCCATCTCCTACCATTTTGTTCACGTTACCATCTCTGTAGATCCCCTGAACAGATTCCTGTTGCAAAAGGGGTTGTTTTCTGTGACTTTTGATCACCTTCCCCTGCTCCCAGGCAGCCATCTGTCCCTGCTCCTGGCTAATCCCCCTTCAGCCAGAACCCATCCTGTGAGGTATACAAACCCTCAGTGGCATCCAACAGCCACGCTGCTGTTTCCAGGGCTGTCGTCTGCTGCCTGACTTCCCGCACTGTGTATCGAGGGTATCGTTTGTATTTTTTTTCCCTTTCAGTCCTTTACCTCATGCAGCCTCTGCAGATCTCTCTGGCCTGGTGTCTCTCTTCAGCTCCCATCCTCCACTTCATCCTCTGCCAACAACACCAACCTCCGTATCTTTTTCATCTTGTCCCACAAGGCATTTCTATGCCTTCTATGCAGCCTGTTATGCTTGGAAAAAATCTGTTCATCGCACCTCCACCCGCATCTCATTGAAATTAGTGCTAAAAACTCACTTCTGCTGTGAAACCCTGGAAAAATGAGAGGGAGGACTGGTAACAGAAATCAGAAAAGAATCTCCCAACCTTGCCCTTGCATCAGCAGCAGCAATATGCGCCTGTGTCTTAGCAGATCTCTTCATGATCTTTCAGTTGTCACCTTCATTTTTCCTTTTCCTTCCCCATCTGTTTTTGGTCCCCCATCCCTAGTTCATGCTGAATATAAATTACACTCCTCAGCAGAGACACTGTGTTTTTCCATGTATTTTGAACAGCGCAGCACTTTTTTTTTTTTTTTAATTTGAAGCATGAAAATCATTGTTAATAATCTTGAAAACTGAATATGTTCCAAGCTGGTGACGTCTCCCAAGGAAAACATTCTTTTTATATAAAAAAGTGCAGAGGGAGGAGAATGAGACAATGCAAGATTTAAACAAACTGGCTTAATGGACAGTGTGGCAGGTTACATGCTATATAGCCGAATGCAAGTAGCTTGAACTAAGAATTGTTGAAACTGATGGCACAAACAAAGATGCTGTGAGTGAACTGTAATCTGTAAAAGGGCAGCTCAGAGAGCATTGGCCTGATCTTTATTCCTTATCACAGAGCTTGCAGTTGCTTTCTCTCAGCACAAGCAGCATTTTTTCATCTAGAAAATCCCATTCTGCGCTTCTTCTCTTTGTTCACTTGTTATCAAATTAAAATCCTATTAAACTGCACACCTGCAGTGGGTTTATCTGCAGAGCACTGTGCTGTAGCTTTTAATCCAATTCCACGCCTCTGTACCATACAATACACAGCAAAGAGAGGCTGAGGGAACACTGCTTGTAGCTCTGCTGGCAGAGAGCAAATCAAACACTTTCGTTTGTTAAAAAGGAAGGAAAAAGAAAAGGAAATAATTAACTACTTCACTTAAATGAATGGTGGGTGTTCATCTGAGTGGTCTGAGTAATCCAGGATACAGAGATCAAGTAAAATCACTAACTGAAATGATCAAAAATAAGAGTAAAGTCCCTGCTTAAATTCAGTGGCAAAAATTCCACTGATTTTAAGACAAAATTTCAGCACGGAAAAGAAGTCCATGGGACAGGGGAGAGATGGGACCGGGATTATTTGTTTTGGAAGAGAATAGACACATATATAGCAGCCATTATACACATTATACACATTATAGCAGACACTTAAAGTGCGAATGATGTATCAGAAAGTATTTGTGTCCTCCTATCAGACCTTTGCCACCCTATGAGGAAATGCACTGTGTATCTCCTCCTGTTGGGTTAACACATGTAAAATTAGGTTGGGTATCTGCAAAAAAAAAAAAAAAAGGTTCAGCGGGAAAGTAGAGAAAAGACTTTTATTTAATGAAGGGAGAGAAGACTTTTTCATCAATGAAGGGAGAAACAATGATTTACAGTCCCTACAATCAAAACATTCATGTTTCTTTTCTAACTTTCAGGTCATCCAGGTGATTTGGAAGACAAAATAGCTAAAATTTTCATTAAGTTGGATCTTGCTGTTGGAAGGGAAGCAGTTACTACTCAGAGATGGACAGAATTTTTCTTTTAGTTTTACCTCCCATGGTCAGGTAATTTTCAGAGAAAATCAGCCTGACTTTTGAAAATACTTTATAAGGATAGACCATTCTTATTTCTGATATAATTTTAAGAAATACTATTTTCATTCTCTTAAAGTTAAGATCTTTTTCTGTAAATACTAAATGCAAAACTGTGCTAGTAAGATGGTTATTTTAAGTTGTCAAGTGATTTCGTTATTTGAGTTTATTTGAATAAAACTTCAGAATAAAAAGGTGAAATATTTGTGTTTTGTTTTTATTCCTTGTACTTATCAGTTATCAGTGTACTTATTGTTATCAGTGAAGCTGGAGACCCACGTGAAGTCATTGTGGTAAATTTATCTGGAAGCTGCAGAATAGATTAATGACCCTGGATCAATGCTGTTTTGTGTCTACAGTACATAGTTTAAAACTGATACTTATCACATATAGAATTTAGCACTGATTTCCACATCTTGAAAAAATCCTGCTTTGCTTCCCACTTCTGCAGGATACAAGAGTCAATATCTCAGGCATAACTGTATTAACTAAAATAAAATAGGTTGTGTATAACGTTATTGATTTGTTTATGTCAGAAACTAAGTTGTTTGAACTTGCTCTACAAGTAGAGTACAAGCAAAGAATCTCTACAGAGAAACCCTGGAATAAATTCATGTGAAATAGTAAATATAGAGTATGAAATTTGTATTGCACCTGCAGCAGATTGCATGAGGAAATGGACTAATGGTCATGTGAGAAACACCAGAGAATTGAGATTTAAAAAAAAAAGTTTTGAAGAGCATGTCTTCTTATTTCAAGAAGGGACAACTCCTTCATTATTTTAAGAAGTGATGTTTCCTGAACTAGAGAAAAGCACTCCTGAGGAGCTTATCAAATTTTCACTCATTTTGTTTTCGCAAATCTTTATTTATTTTCTCCTTGCATCTACACTCCTCAGCTCAAGCACCAAAGAGGGAATCAATATATAAAAGAGTGGTATCACAGCATATGCAGTCAGGACCACGTGCTAAAGGCACAGTAGCAGCATATTCAATTTTACTTGTAAGATTAAGTGTTTCGTTGTGAAATCATACTCACTGGAAAAGTATCTTCACAATCTGAAAAATTAATTTCAGCCTTAAGGCCCGTTATACCCATTTTCACTATTCCTTCAGGTTATTATGCTGAAGATTAAAAAAAAATAATAATAGTAATAATAAACACAGCGGAAAATATAAGTTAGAATACTCAAAATTTCAGTCCATTTTTATTCAAGATTAGTTGTGCAGCATCTTCTCATGAGGCGATCAAGCAGCAGTTGCAACCGCAGACCAACGTGGTGACCTGTCCCTCACAGGTATAGATGGTGAGGTCTGATAGATGTACCTGGAGCCTTGTGAAAGGCAGAGTCTCCTGTGAGATCGGTTCCTCCCTGTCTCCTGCTGAACCTGCACTCCTTCAATAACCTGCACTGGGACGGGTTGCCCAGGGAGGTGGTGGAGTCACCGTCCCTGGGGGTGCTGAAGGAAAAGTTGGATGTGGTGCTTAGGGACATGGTTTAGTGGGTGACATTGGTGATAGGGGGATGGTTGCACCAGATGATCCTGGAGGTCTTTTCCAACCTTAATGATTCTATGAATGCAATGAAAGGTTACGAGGACAGGTTTTATATCATTGTGTGCTTGCAGTGCTGTACCAAGGGGGTCTTCTGCCAAGCCCAGGGGAGCAGTGATGCCAAGGCACCCCTTACAGGGCAGGTCCATTATACAAACCCAACACACATCCCAATCTTCACCTCACGAAGACCTCCTCACCTACCAACCACCTCACCGAGTAGCACCTCCGCGTACTTCCACACCGAGACGAGCTCCACGAGCCCTCCCTCCCTCACATTTGGGATCTCGCCGTCGCTCGGCCCCGGCATCCCAAGGCAGCAGCTTGTCCCCCAGGGAAGACGGCGGGGAGGGCTCGGGGGGCGCTGCGGGCGGGTGCAGCCGCAGAAGATGTCGGCGTGGTGGCGGTGGCTGCCGGGGCTGCTGTGGGGCGGCGCGGGGGGCTACGTGGTGGTCAGCTCGGTGTCCTGGCCGCTGCCCGAGGCGGCGGCGGCGGCGGGCGAGCTGCACAGCTCCTCCACCGAGGAGGCGCTGCCCGCCCTGCTGGAGGAGCCGAGCGGGCTGTGGGAGCAGAGCTTCCCCGCCTCGGCTTACCGGGAGGACGCGGGGCCGGCGGCGAGGCGCCCGGGGCAGGGGGTCGCCCCGACCGCCATGTTCTCCTACCGGCGGCACGGCCGCACCGCCGCCGCCGGCCGCTTCCTCGCCCGCCACAACGCCTGGGGCTTCGTGGCCGCCCACGGAAAGGTACGGGGACGGGGGGGAGACCCCCGGGGCTGGGGAGCGGGGAGAGCCCGGGACCCGCACTAAGGTGTCCGCCCTCCCCCGGAGCCTGGCCGCGGGCTGCCCGGGGCGCCCCCCAGCAGCCGGGGCTGGGGCAGGTTGGTGAGGTGCGTACCTGCTGACTGGGAGCCTGCAGCGCCTCGTCAGGTCGTCGGAGAGCCTGGTAAATCACGAGAGATCAACTCCTCGGTTAAATTACAAAATCCTTGGTTTAGGCTCTCGGCAGGTTGCAGCCTTAGCGGGCTCTGCAGTTACCTGCGGCTAATTACAGCGCGCAAAAGCCCGAGCCGCGATACAGTTTGTGGCTGCTGAGGGGGTGTTGTGCTCCGAGTGTTGAGTTACGCCGTCTGTGATCACAATTCTTCTAGAAAGCCCACTCTAAATTAGCCATTCATTAAAAAAAACGAGAATTTTTAAGCAATGCGAACGTGTCCTGCAATACGACTGACAGCTACTGCTTTTTTACCTGGTGACTCTTAGTAACAAACAGGTAGTTGTAGTTTCTGCATTATCCAGCTTCATTAGAACTTAAAACGTTCCTACTAGCATGTACGGGGACCATTTATAAACACTATGAACTTTCACATTGTAAAGGCGTATAAACATCTGCAATCCAAGTAATAACAGCATCCAGGGTTTTCTTATTAACTACTCGTACTTAATTTGATTTTGCTGTAAAGGATTTACCAGTTACATTGAATTAATATATTGACTGATAATTTTACTATTTAACATCTAATTGACCATGGAGAAATACATGAAGACTTCAAAAATAATAATTCAGTAAGTATGTCTCCTTGCGATTTGTAATGAGATGAAAGGCATAGTAAAAACATAAATCGTTACAGAGAGTATTAATGTTTGTCCCTGCCGCGTAAGGACGTTTTTGCATGCGCTATATCCATCGTTAGGTATTTACACAACTCAGTGACTGGGAGGGAACTTGTTGAGGACTTGGCTCCTCGCTGCGTGGCAGGACGGGTTGGTGGCTGCCACCCCTCCCAGGGCTGAGGTTCCCTCCCAGGCGGCCGAGTTGATGTGCAGTCTGACTTTAAACACAGTTGTAGCTGAAATGCCTTCTCCCCTCTCTTGGCAAACTAATGGAATCACATTCGGAATCACGTCTAAAAGGGGAGGCAAAATTGGAGTAAAAAGCAGGCTGAATCGAGGCTGACTTAGGATCTGTTTCCTTTTTGCTTTGAGAGAAGGTAGCAGCACTGTTTTGGAGTAAACATTTCTCGATGCTGATGGCATTTTTAACTTGGTAGTTCCTTTAAGCTCAGTGGAAACAGGAATCTTCCCTATTGTGTCTTAGACAGGGCTGGAGAAAAGGAAATAGAAGAGATACGTGTTTTCACAAAAGCGTGATAGAGAGATCTAGTTTAGGAGATGGTCTGTCTCATGATAACAACAGAAAGCAGGAGACTGAGCAGTTGGGGATTGCTGTCCTTTCTGCTAGAACCCTTCAGGAAATCCCCTACACTGTGAACTGTCTACATGCAAACATGCCAATGACTGCTTTTTTGGATTTTGCAGATCCAAGGTATGCCCTTTGGGAACTGTTTGCTTATCAGTGACGGTCCTGTCAATAACAGCACTGGAATCCCTTTCTTTTACGTGACACCGAAGGATAATGTTGTGGCGGATCTCCTGAAGGATCCTGTGGCCTCTCTGACCCTGCCAGAGGCGGATGGAAATTTCTGCAGGTAACGAAATGTTGTATGTCCAGTACTAGCTTAGTGAGAACAAACACAGACCTCAGAATGAAACAATGACAGCTTTATGCTGGCTCTCCACCTTCACTGTCCTGTTTTTATTTTTGACTCTCACCATCAGCTACAAGCTCCTCCTTGGGTTTGTTTTGCAGTAAGTTGCCCCAGTAAAATATCTTGAAGAAAAGCAGAAATATCACTTAAGTAGTATCACTTAAGTATCAACATCAACAGCTGGAGAGGCCTTCAACTTGCACATTAGCATGGCCAAACTTTGATCTCTTTTTGGAGGTATTGACATAACATCCAGGTGTTTGAGATCCAGTTATAGGCCTCAGCAACCTAGTCAATAAGTCAGTAGAGTTTCAAGGGCTTTTGAAGTCAAGGTAAAGCAGACACCCTTGCTCTGATGAGCAGCTCTGGAGGCCCCGGTTGTTGCCTTGGTGGGGCTGTAGCTCTCCAGGGTCAAGAAGAGAATCTCAGGCACAAGTTACACTCATGCCACTCAGTCACTCAGTTTCTGTCTCTTCAGAGAGACAGCTGAATATGGTATCATCATAAATTTTTGTCTCCTTGTATACTGTAAACAATAGGCAAATGATCCCTCACATAAAGGACGCTAGGTCTGTAGCCAGCCCCAGGTTCGCCTCTCCAGAGACAGCATGATGAAAAGATGAGTTCTTTCCTCCTAACTATGTGTACAATGAGGAACTCTAGATCACCGAAATGTTACATGTGTAAAGTGCATGTATGTAAACTCGAAGACAATACAATTTTCTCTGCCACGCTTGTCTCCTTGGAAAAGACATGTCTGCGCCATATGTTTGTTTACAGTCAAACGTGCGGCAGACTTGGCTGGGTCGGCCTCGTGTGAAGTGTTATTTCCAACGGCCTCTTTACGTGACGAGGTAGGTGACACCGAAACTCTGTCAGACAGGACTCCATTAGCAAAGCAGATCTTAGCTGATACTCCAAGGAAATAGATAGAAGAACTGGTGACTAGAGGCTTCCTCAGAAAGAAATGAGACTGGAAGTGTTTACCTCAACTTAAGGTCCTCTTTGGGGGAAGAGAGTTTTGTCTCAAGAACCGGATCCCAGACTTACACCCAAGACAACCCCCAGCTGGGTCATCTCAAATTTCAAGCCTGCAAGCTGAAAAGAACACTGGAAAAAAAAAACAGTGAATGGCAAATATAAAGGTAGTTACTGCTTCTCCTGTCTGTCTCCAGAATATACTGTTCGTTTTCTTAAGAGTTATGTGGTGGTAAAACAAAACGTTACTTAGTCCTCAGCAGTAAGAGTGACTTCAGGCTGACATCCCATTCCTGAGGAATGCAAGGCTCTTCCAACGTCACCTCCAGCATGTACTCTTCATCACAGCATTTATTAAGGTAATTCAGCTTTGAGTGGATGAGAAGGTCAACAGAGTGGTGAAGCTAAGATGAGAAGGGTTCTGTTTGTTTATTAAAACTATTTCATTAAATATTTTGAATTAACCATTTCAAACTGTAATTAAATTTATCAGCTCTTTAGTAAAGGGCTAATGAAGCTTATTCCTGCCTTCCGAGCTTTTTTACTGAATCAAATAATGAGCTGAATATCTAGATCAGGTGCTTAAAAATGTAAGCTAAGCCCTGTGTCCTAGCACCTACATGGATGTCCTGTTTTCAGAGGCTCAGAGCAGCTTCCATTGATGATGGCTGCTGGTGATGAGCACTTCTGAAAGTTAGACACCCATTTAGGCACCAAAGTGTGGCCTTTCATCCCTGACTTTAAACATCTGCTTTTGAAAGTCTTTGCCTTTCATATTTTAGCAACACTGCTGCCTGATTTACCTGTTTGGAAAGAGCCTGTTCACCAACAAAAGAGAAATGATTCATGATTTATAGAAATATGAAAATCAGACACATCACAACCTTTCAAGAATATTTATTAACTGTCTTCCTATTAAGCATCTATTAATTTCCCGAACAACCCCCTGCCCTGTTGTTTAACGTGCCAGAAGACCCTGCAGTTTGCACGGCAGCACTCTGGGCACTGCCAGGCAGCTAACCCCCTATTCCCAAGACACCTGAGGCCACACTAATTACCAGTGGCCACATCCCTGCACTCCCTCCTTCCCTAGGACTGGTCACATGCTGCCTCCGTCCTTCTCTTACATCAGCTCTGGGATTTGTCTGACCTTGAGTTCAAATTTAAAGCTGAAGAGGATTAACCCAGTGATGGCAATCACATTTTCTGCTGGTCCTTCCGCCTGTCTGTCCCACACTTGGTGCTGCTCCCGGCCAACCAGTCCCACCCCTCCTGTGGCCATCGAGGGGGCTGCTTTATCTCTGTAATCTACCAGAAATCTCTTCCCTTTTTTGCTGGATTAGGTTTCTGCTGGGTTAGCAACTTGCAGCAGCTCTCCAAAAGCCAGAGGAGCACAAAGGAGAGGAGAGAGGAGAAGATGAGGGAAAATATGACACCCCCATTCTAGCATGTAACCATACTCTAAATATTGAGCTCACTGCTGAACTGAGTACAGAGATTTGGAGTCAAATCACTGCTCTTTGCATTATTTATTTCGTCATTACGTTCACTTTGGTTTTCATTATTTCTGGAGTTCTCGTCTGCCACAGACGTTGGTTGGCATTAAAGGAAAAAATATCAGATAAAGAGAGTGAAAAGCTGGGGCATTTGGTGAGCTGCTGTTTGCATTTTTGATAGCTAGGAAAGTGAGAAGGCTTTGGGGCCGTCTCACAGTCAGCAAGCATGTGGGCACTGGGAGTTTAACTTTCTTCTTTCCCTCCCCTATGTAACCAGGGTCAGAAATGAGTTTACGTTTTAAGCTAGGAGAGCAACCTCGCAGGGAACGTCCACAGCACAGGGCTTCATGTGGTGGCTTAGCTTTTGTCCAGCAGGTTTCTTTCTCTTCTTTACTCAGGCTAAACGAGAGGCAAGACCTGTTATTCTGGCAGTCCTCGGACTGTGCTAGGTATTAAGACAGCATCTGTGGAGATTTTGTCACAAAGGGAAGTGTCATTTATAGATGGTTTTAATACCAGAATTTTCTCTGGGGCAAGGGCAACGTTAATTGTTTTGATTCCAAAATAAGTATGCAAAATAGCTAAACGAATAATGCTCTACGTGAGAAAGTTCGCGTCCTTGTACGCCAGCAATGAATTATGCCCTGCAGCCTGTTTTCATGTAGAATTTTGGTAGAATTTCGTTATTAACCTACTCTGAGTTGTAAGAATTAAAATAACTGAAAGCTGTCTGATGCCTGTAGTCAATGCTCCGTAGTCAATGCTCTTGGGAGCAGTTCGCACTCTCCTGAAAAGTGCTTCTGACCTATTGCATACAAAAGAAATCTCTGGCCTTTAGAAAGAAAACACAGCTGACATTTCAATAGTCTTGTATCTAATCAAGTGGCCTGTGTGCCTGTACATCAGTTTGATATTAAGTTTATTTAGTAGCGAATTTCATTTGTTTTGTTTCAGAACGTGCTCAAGTTTCAAACCTGGACAATAAATATTCCCACCTGTGGGGCTGTGAGGAATATAGGGTGGCCTGTCTGGTTTTCCAGCCTTAATGTTTAATCAGCTGGCGAGAAAATTTGCAAAGCCCCAGCTAGTACAAAACCAACTTTTAATAACGGAAGAAAGAGAGCGGCGATGCATCACAATAGGCGGCGATTGCAGGACATTACACTGTTGCAGCTACAGCCTGGATTCCTCATCTCTGACCCAGAGATTTCCATTTCCCAGAGGGAGACAAGCTGCGCCTCTCTGCAGACACCCTCTGATGCTCGGTCTACAGAGAGGGTTAGTTAGCAACTGATCTGATGGCTGATAAATGGATAATAGAGGCAAGAAAAATTAAATGGTTCAGGGCTATAAATAGACCACGCTGGCATGCCTATTGCGCATAAAAACTGAAAAGATTGAGTCCTATTCTTACAGATTTCAGAGGGAACAAGACTGAACCCTGCAGTAAAGAATAGAGGGGCTATTGTTCTGAATGAATTTCCCAACACACAAGCTGCTCAGAGGATCTCTCTTTCCAAGTAAGCTCCTGGGCCTGCCTCATTACAGTTTCAGTCTGGAAAACAGGCAATTAATTTTAAACGTGTCGTCTCCTTGCCATCAGGTTCAGCACGTTCATAGGGACCGACTAAATGCAGCTTTCCTAGAGGAGGAACAGTTACACGGCTGCCATGAACTGATTTTCACACAAGGGGAAAAGAAAGAAAAGTGATGAGCTGTAGGGCCAGTCCATATGTTTGTTTTCCTTTCTGTTAACCTGAGGATGGTGTTTCAAATCCACTCTGCAGACTGGGAGTGATTCTGAGTGACCCAGATGCCTCTGCTGTTTTATGACCTGCATCAGGGCTGGCTCCTTCAGAGCCCTTCTACCCACCACGTTTCAGCTACTGCTCGAGGTAGCAGATCAGCACGAGCAGGCTAAGGCATCTCCAGCGTTTCTGGACAGCAGCAGGCCCCAGGAAGGACTGCTAGAGGAGAGTGCTTCAGCAGGTGAGGGTCCCTTCTGTATGCTTGGTCGCTGGCACGCACGAATTTCTAACTTTATTCCTAGGCAATCCTGAGAGGCAGACAGACCCGCAATGGGTGGCAGGTGCAACCTCTGAGGACTCTGTTGGCCACCCAACGTTTATCTGCCTCTGGCCACTGTCTGTTAATGCAAGGATGAATATAACAAAGAAATTTGGCGTTGTGCCGTCACACAAGGAGAAATTATGCGTGTAGAAGACAAAGGCTGAATCCAGACATCCATCCCTCGTTTTTTGAGGAGTTGAGATCCACCTCCTGTTTCTGTGGCACAGACACGTTTCTATTTCTGGTATTTATATTGGTCCTCTTTAGTCATACGCAAATAATTATGTCAGTAGCAGTTCCTGAAAAATCTGTATTTAAAAATTCAGGAAGATACCAAATTAGAAAGTCAAATATGAAACCTGCTATCATCATGACCCAATGCACACAATACAGCTCTAAATTACTGTTTTTTTTTCCTTGTATGCTTAAATAACCAACTTCCCAAAATCCCTGTCTGGAGCACTAATATGTGTTTCTCTGAGTTTGCTTACAGAAATAGCTGATGCTGTGATTCTTTTTTTTTTTTTTTTTTTTTTTTCTGTGAATTGTCTGTGGTTAAACTATATAAAACCTTCCTGGCTGAAACATACAGTTCAGCTAAAGAAATGAGTTGTTATTGTCGATGAAGATAGACAAAGAGACTGACTCCATGTAATAAATTATAATTAAAACATTCTAGAAATTATTATCTTCTAGGAACAGCAAAATGACCTAAAACTTTCAAACAGGTAGGCTATGAATACCAACTCACTTAAATGCAGAAGAGCCATTGTACCAGCACTCTTCAGTTCCCAAGTGGAAGACAGCTCTTCCAAAAGCCAAGATGTCTTTTAACCATCTTTGCTGGCTCGCAAACATGGCTGATAAAGATATTCTTGTCAAAGTCAGAGCAGGGCAGGGCGAAACTGCTCAGCCATATCCAGCTGAAGGCCAGCAACAGCTTTTCAGATTATGAAATTGCTTTCAGCGGAGATTTTGTTTGACGTTCATGCCACGCAGATTAGCAGCACCGATACACTCCGTCTGCCTCAGAGACTCCAGCGGTTAGTGAAGAGAAAATAAAATGAATGAGAAGGATAACTAGCTTTTCAAAATTAATCAAATTTAATAATCAAAATTATATGCAGTCTACAGTAGTTTTCAGAGGACGTAGCATTTCTTCCATTCCTTCATGTAAATGGACAAAAAAAAGGACAAAAAATCCTATGATGCCATACGAGTTACTTTCTAGCTATTTGCTATTTTGGGGCAGGGTGAACAGGGGTCCTTTACAGGGTGCCAGAGTGCCTGCCTTGTGTCAGTGGGAGGCAGCAGGGCTTAGCGGTGCCAGCAGCAAGTGCATCCTCAGCCAGTCCCCACCTCCACATGGCGTGGCTTCGTATGGCCATGGCTACCGCTGCAGGAGAGGTGAGGATGTGTGGACACCCATTGCCCTTACGCCACATACGAGGTGCTTTAAAGTAACAGGAGTAGAAATAAGGCTTTCTTCTTGGCTCTTGGCTCTCCCTTTCTGCAACAGGAGAAAGCTCTTTCCCAGCTTCTTCTCTCTTCTGTTCTGCTCAAAAGTAGAAAAGTAAAGTAATGTTTTTTCATGGAATGGTGGAAGGTCCTGTCTCCTCAGGGGAGAGGAGGAAAAGGATGGCAGCTCTTCCATGGGAAAAGCAGGCTGGGAAAGGAGAGATTCCCATCCACAGGCCTCTGCTTCCTCCCCCAGTCCCTGGAGTATCACTGAGCCCTCCCACCTTCTTCCTAGCAATTCCTTCTCAGGGACACTGACTCTCCTTCTTGAATGATTCCTGACCTCTTCTTTTGCTTTTACTGTTGATCTGTGCCAGATCTGTTTCAGCTCACTAATGGACTGCAGAGGCCAAGGATGAAGGTGAATACCCAGCGAAACCAGGGGACAGAGCATCGACAGTCAAAGCAGAGATCAAGAGATCTCAGCTGCAGAAGGGAGTCCTAACAAAGTCCCAACATCATCACCTTGCGAGCCAATTTAACTGCATCAGCCTGAAGTATACATTCATCACACCTGCACTTAGATGGTTTTGGTGCAGGAACCTTCTAATTAAAATCTATGAGATGGCTAGTGTAATAAACAATTTAATGAGTAGGTGGCAGTCTTTACCCTGAACCACTCTTGAACCGTGACTTAGAAAGTGCAGAAGTGCTATGCAGTAGAATAAGTGGGGTGTGTTCATCAGCAGCATGCTCCCCATCATTGTCAGGAAACATACTTCACTTGGACACAGGCTGGGCCATAAGCTCAGTAACGCTGGCACCTTGGTAAGATGGTACTCTGTAGGCCAGCTGCAAATGTAGCTCGCTCTCTAACTCCACGTGCCCAGAGGAGACAAGTGCCCAGACTGGGTCAAACTTTGCATACGTAGTTTGCTCACCAAGCAGAGGAACGGAGATGATCAATTTTCTCTTCACAAATCAGATGAATAATTAAGAGAACCTCTCTTAATGCATCGTGTTCTTATAAAATGCATAAGCTGAACCCTCTTCCATTGTCATCTGGCTTCAGTTGATTTCTGCAACAAAGTGTATATATTTCATATAAGCATAAATAAATAAATGTGTTCCTTATTGATTTGTCTCCTACTACAGTTCCCTACTTTCTCTTCCCCTCAGTTCACGTCTTACCGTAGCCTTCATGAAATCCGCTCCAGGGCTACAGAGGACCTGATTTTCTGTCCAGGGCCTTAGAAGCCATTGAGGGTTTCCTCCCCCATGCCCCCAATCAGTAGTGCACAAATTTTATGTAAAGCCATTTCTGCACACCTTCTTCTCCTTGTGCCAAACAAGATAAACCGAACCCAAGGACTGAGAGCTGAATATGTATTTATTTAGACAGAAGGCAATAAAGAACTACTAAATGCATGACTAGACCTCAACAGATGTGAAGGAGGACTATTTTAGTAAATACACCAATTTATCCCTGATATCCCTGTAATGTCTTTGGTAAAAACATGAGCTATATCCCTGGCTATATCCCTTTACTCCTGGGAAACAAAGCCTGTGTTTAGATTAGTTACACCAGTAGCACCAATGAAAATTCAAGACCTGTTCACAATACAGTTAGAAGTGATTTAACTTTTAGAAGTACTTTTAGAAGTAACCTTAGGGATCTTTGATGGTTTAGAAAGTATAAAAGTTATCACACGTTATTAAGGAAATCCTATGCCAAAAATGATGAAGAAACAGATTTACTTCAGAATATGAAGGGCTCCTTTGATAAAGAAAATACTAATGGTAATGTAAGATTAGAACGCAAGGTCACTATTCTGAAACAGAAAACCCACGATAAGAGCCAGTGCTAAATGCAAAGCCAACAAAGTAATAACACAGTGTACTAGATTCAAATGTATCGTCGTCCTTGCTGAGCTCTTCCAAAACTTCATCTCGCATGTTTTTAACAAGTAATTTGTTTGCCTTATTTCCCAGAGAAATAAACTTCTGTTGTGCAGAATTCAGTCCGAATAACTTTTACTGGGAACGACAGTATTGTGTGTGTCAATTAGTGTAACACCCTGACTCGTGAGAGAGTAACATACAGAAAACTGCAAACAAAAGGAGTCAGGAAAATAAATAAATAAATAAAATGTAAAGATTCCAGATATGGCTGTATTGTCATCAGCTAAACATGTGGAGAGCAGTTTTTCCTGTAAATCAGGGAAGAGCCACATCTGACACTCCTATCAGGTGAAAAACCTCTCAACAACGGAAGGCAGCATCCACAACCCAAGAGCAGCGGTGCCAAGCCAAGTCAATTGCCTACTCAAAAATCAGCAAGTATGCTTGTAGAAGAAATGAGTACTTGCACAAAAAGATCGAGTAATTCTCATCTGAGAAGGTGTCAAACCAAAATGTCTCACTGCTCCTGACCACACCCGAATTTATCTGCTTGATCCGCTCTGCGAAACGAAGACATCCTTTAATAACAATCCCTTTCTAGTTCCTCCCTGAAAGTAATTAGCACCATCTTACCTAGGAGCTGTACCAGACAAAGGCGGTTGCAGGTACTCGTGCTTCTCCCAGCTTTCAGTTGTTTATGGTACTGTTAGGCTCTGGAGGAAGTGGTTTCATACACAGAGATAAAGGGTTATCAGCTGAAAACAAGCGCCTGAACTGCAGCTTTGCTAGGGAGAAGTCCCCTTCTGTATTTTTAAGACTGATGCAGTACTGAGATTAAGCACGAAACAGCAGTAGGTCAGGCTGACTCAAATGGACTTTAAGACTCTGCACTGCCCTAGCTGCTGGACTTGCAGGTCCTGATCTGTGTGTGGGATCAGCTCATCCTTCTGCTGTAGGCGAGCTGATTCCCACGTAGAGTGCCTTTCAGTGGACAGCTTATCCCACTTCCAAAGCGGAGGAAGCCACCTTCATCTGAAACCATAAAAAGGGGCAGTTCTGCCCCTCCCCTGTGTCTCTGTGCAGGACAGGATCCTGCCCCCTTGGCATGAGCTCTGGGAATTTAAAGCTGTGGGAAATTGTTCCCTCTTTTTTAAAAACTGGGTTACTTTTCTGCCTCGAGGCACCCCACAGAGTGGTACCCTGCAGCCTGCACAGTGCCAGAGCCAGCTGTTATGTCAGGTCACCTTTAACCTGAAACATCACAAAGTGCAGTTTTATCTGTAGCTTCATCTGGTCTTAAATGGCAGCTTGTTCCCATCACACATGACCATCTCCTCCCTCGTTTTAGTCAAAATGATCCTGATATTTATTCTCGTTTTGATGGGTCGGTTGCCCAAGGGATCACGCGGACCGAAAGGCCCCACAGCACCCAAACAAGAGAAGTGAGAGGAAGCACGGGTGTCACTGGGGCACGGAGCCGCAATGCTCGGGACAGGACAGGCTCGGACCACTGTAAGCAGGATGTGAAACTGCATCATCAGCATGCGGTAGGAGCTAGTGTTGATCTACAGCACGCCAAGGTGGCCGTGTAGACAAGTTTCTACTGCAAATATACACTGGAAGAATTAAACCCAGTGTCCGGGCAGGCAGTGTGGATTTTCAGGTACTCAGAACACCATTTACTACTTCATAATAATAATAAAAAAAATGTACTGGAGAGAATCAGACCGTTATTTATTGATGCGAACAAAAAGACTGAGCTTGATTCTTGGGGGCCGCCCTTCCTCCCGTGCAGAAAGTGTGGTAGAGGAAAAAGAATATGAGTGGAGTTTGTCCAGACATTGTTACACTGAGCACCACCTTCAGAGAACGGCAGCTCCAGACCAAACAGGATGCTGAAAAAACATCCCAGAGATGATGTGACTGCAAATGGCTCTTTGGAGCTCGGGCTACAGACTGTGCCAAGTGCTTACTGGGCATAGCCGAGTATCAATCAGCCTGTTGTATTTCCTTGCGTATTTCTGTTCCTGGTCCTATCTATAAAAGCAGACACTTTATCCAGTAAGCTGCACAGTCTTTCATAACCATCTGTGGGGAATCTGCAGGTGTTAAATTAGCTGCAGGAGGATGCCCATATGTTTCCTGCATGCAATAGGCACATATTGAGAGTTAAAACAAAAAAAAAAAAGCCACTGCAGATTGCACACAGTTGAGGCTAAAGGGCTCAAGCAGAGATCTTTATGTAAAATTGCACACAGATGAGATGTAATTTACTGTGATTCGCTGCTTCAGATTAAAACACGGAGAACAAGAAATGCAATCTTTGTTTCCTAATGTAGTTTTCGGGGCTTATGTTCTTACGTGGGGACACAGTCCTGGGCTATGCTGAGCAGTCTCAATGTGCTGGCAATGGACCTTGGGGCTGCTCAGCACGTCTCAGGATCAGGCCATTGCAGTCATTGCCTGAAACTTTTTTGCAGTTTGTCAGTTTACTCATGATTTATATCCTTGTATTGTAAACCTTGGAGTCAGCAGTTGTCCCACAGCTACTAATGGGAATTATTTATTATTACTGTATAGAAAGAGCCAAAAAGCAACAAGTACCTACCCTGTCTCAGTTTGAAGGATGAAGGCAGTCGATTTTTTTTAATAGATTTTACTTGACTCTTTGTGTGTGTGTGTGAAGAAAAGCAATGTAAAGCAGTTGAAAAATGGGTAAAAATGAACAAGAACTGAGTTTTCAGGGTAGGCAGAAAGAAAAATTACATGCAAATACATATACACACACTTATTAATCATCTCACTAATTCTCTTCAGAATCCTGAATTCAAGACTGTACATAGGTCTGGAAAAACTGCCATTTTCACATTTTTAAATTATGTATATTAATGCAGTTTTTAAGAGCATGAATTAAGATTAAGCAAATCTCTACAGTGGAGGTCTTTCAGGTGAGTATTTCTTCAACAGCCTCCCTGAATGTTGCAGCTGAGTGGAGAAAAGACCTGCACGGTTGGAGAAAATATTGCAGCTTTTTATATTTGTATTTCTCAAAGGCAAAGAAGACAAGCTATTACACATGAGCATTTTTCTCTGTGCACAGAAAAAATGTAGTTGATCCGGAGGATCCAAGGTGTGCCAGACTGACTCTCACAGGACAGATGGTCACGGTGCCTCCAGAGGAAACGGAATTTGCCAAGCAAGCAATGTTTTCTAGGTCTGTATGTGATATGCATATAGTATCGTACAACCTGCAGTTTTGAGACAAATATATAGATGCAGCCATTTGGTACAGAAAATCCAAGAAGCAACAAGCCTGATCTTTACTTTGGGGCCACGGAGTATGTTGACTCCTGTGTTGCCTGGAACTACAGGCAGAGCTTTGCAAGCTCCTTTTAACTGTTGAGGTAACGAAGTGTGGAAACACAGTTGGTAAATGTTAAGACTCCAGTAGACCATGTGTTTTGTAATCGTGGCTGCGAGGAGAGATTCCATAAGTATAGGGTGCGTTTGTTAAGTGGGACACTACATGTAGTAATCCATCCCACCTCAGGACAAGTAGTACTCATTATCCACAGCCCCCTAACAAGAGACAGAGCAGAGCTCTGCTACCTTCGGGCACCATGTCACACCCATTTGCAGGATGAAGCCTGTGGGCTTCTGTGAGGCCAGACCTCATGGTTTGGAAACAAAATTCATCAGCTCTCATCTCCTGGAAACTTCGCAATGTAAAAATGAAACAATTTGTACCATGCTTCCCAGCACTGCAGTTCTTGACACCTTCAAATGAGCTACACTGGAGAATAAATGAGTGTGCTGCCAGGGCAGGCCCAAGAGAAGAGGCAGAAATACAGGACGTGAAGGCTGTAACAGACGGTAGCTTGAAGAGACTGTGCCCCACCTGCTAGCTGGTTTTATGACCTCTCCTGACATACCACCACAACTGCTACCGAAGCCATAACGTTTACAGAACACAGTCTCCTGTGAACAGATACAAGCACAACCCTAACACCATCCACCCCACACCCAGGGTGTGCCCCTACACCCTCCAGTGGGACCCGTTTTTATCAGTGTAACAGGCATCAAAAGCCTGAACCTTAGTTGGGACATGTACCTCCAACACTGGCTGACAGGGATGATCCTCCAGGCCATATCCTGCCCAGTGAATCAAATACTGCGGGGAAACTGGGATGTGCTGGGAACCAGCATGGCCCAGACGCAATGTTCTCTCTGGCCTGCTGGGAGGGATCTGGGTGAACAGGTTTTAAGAGGGAGACATGAACAACAGGGGCAATCCTGAGAGAATGAGGAAGCTGCAAACAAAATGGCGGGCCAACTCAATTGTATACAGACCCAGGTAATGGCAGTCGAGCACAGAAAGAGGGCTGCACTGAACGAACATGTTCACAGGACAACCAAACGCAGTCCCCAGCTGCAATGTCCAGCGTCCATCTGTGTCGTGTCTGTAAGCAGCCTTTGCTTTTTTCAGATGCTCTGGAAGAAATAAATGTATATGCTGCAACTGTTGGATGGAGTCCTCAGGGCAAAACCCCTGGGCAGCTGCCAGAGAAGCTGGGTGGTCACAGGGATGACAGTGGCCTACTGTGTGGAAGAGCAGACACTGCTGTTAGAGGCAAATGTGGCCAGTACTATCAGAGAGACCCAGTCATCCTGGTGGTATTTAATAGAACAACAGAGGTACTGCTCCAGGGTCTGGTTCACCAGCTTCACTGCAGGTGGAAAGACTCAGCTGCACCCCCAGCAGGCCCATAAGCTGCTTCCAGAAGTAGGATGTGAGCCTCGACCTGTCTACACACCATCCAGCAGGCCATGGCGCTAGAACAAAAATAACTTCATTTTGAATGACTCCTCTGGATACCTGTGAGACACCAGCAAATCTGCAGGAAAATCAACTAATTTAATATGGCTGCACAGGAATTGGTAAAGGTTTCATTAGTCCCTGCAGCCTTCACATTGGTCTCTTGGCCTGGGTGCAGATACTGCATCCCTGATAACCTGTACATAGCCTCAAGCCTCCATCCTCCTTCTTTACAAAAAATAAAGGGGCACCAAGGGGGGAAGTGGAGTATTGAATAAAACTCTGAGCTAAACTACCCTCAATATAAGCCTTCAAGGCCACCATCTCTGGTGGACCTCCATCTCTGGTGGACCACCATCTTCTGGAGCCAAAGGGAGAGGAGCATCTGGGAACAGATCAACAGAGAAATCATATATCCAATGGGGGGTAATGTCAGTGTTTGCCTTTGCTCAAAAACATGCAAAAAAATCCTACATTCTGTCAGCAACACCCCTGAGATGCCGACAGGGGGCTCAAGAGATGCTGACAGGGTGACAGAGAATTACTGGAGCCCCTCCGTCAATAGCAAAAAATGGGACCAGGGACAGATGGGTGTTGTATTGGCACACAAACCTTTTCTACAAACTTTGCAGAAATTGGATTATTACTTGAGCCAGGGTCCACCAGTGTCTCAGCAGCAGCTGCTCAGCCACTGGGGAGCAGAAGTGAGACTGACATGGTGGGACCACTGGTGTCAGCAGTGGCCAGAGCCATTTCCTAACACAGTAGCAGGTGCTCAGAAGGACATCTCAGAGTGGGAAATCCCCAAAGGTCATCAAATCAACTGCCTCCTCTGCAGAGTCCTCTGCAGGGGGAGAGGACTTCCCCCTGCAACAAGTGGCCAGGCTGGGGTGGTCAGTATGACACTGAGCTGGGGCAGAGTCCAGCCAGCACAGGAGCTGCTCCACCTCAGACTTCCAATGGCAGCCTACAAGTGTGCCAGCCTCCAGGCTATCTTGCTGTGGAGAGGCCGTGGTTACAGAGAGGTAGCAAAGGGTCACCCCCCAGTTCAGCTCCGATGACCCACACACACACGCACAGGAGACCCACCAAGTATTTGGCCATACTCTGCCTCTACTGACACATACTGAGCAGGGGGTTAAAAGCATGGTGGAAACATGAGGTGCCCCAAAGAAGTCCATCGACTTTGCAAGCAAGGAGGCAAAATCATCCAAAACCCGATCTCCTTGAGCACACAAAGACCAAGCCCACTGCAAGGCCTTGCTTCCAAACAGGGCAAAGAAAACCAACCTTTACACGTTCACGGGGAAAGCTACTATTTCAACTCTGCAAGAAAACCCATGAGAAATGCAAAAACAGAGGGATCAGCATCCCCAGAATAGTGGGGAGGGAGGGAACAAGCAGGCTTGGGGAGAAACCCCCACCACGTGAAGGAATAGCAATGGGGGAGAACAGCAAGGTGGCACAGCACCTCCCTTCTCCAGAGCCTCCAGGCAGTGACAGAGCTGCTGTGTCAAGGCTTGAGTCTTCTCTCATGTCTTACCCAGTAATGGTCCCAGCTCTTGTGAACACTGTGACTCGAGCTGTTGTATCTGATCCATACACCACTGCTGAGCTCCCACAGCATCCTCTGCAGACACACCTGAGGGGGATGGGGACCAGGCACCTCCAGCCAGCACTACTGGTGGGGATGGTCTCGTTGAGCTAGTGGTAAGGGGAGGCCCAAGAGATGAGACAGAAATACAGGATGAGAAGGTTCTAGCAGGTGGCAGCTCGAAGGGACCGTGCTGTGCCTGCTAGCTGGTTTTATTAATTCTCCTGACACACCATGACTGTTACCAAAGATGTAATATTTACAGAACACAGACTCCTTTGAACAGGTACAAACACGACCCTGACACATGTTCAGAGAATCTCCTCTAACTGTTTTTACCTACTGGAGACCAAACAACATCTGCCTTTAAAGATGAGGTTCTGCGACAGGGGAAGATATTGTTCACTGACTGCCTTAAGCTGTAGTTCTTGCCAGACAGAGGTGTGGAACATCATCAACCTTATTTCAAGGCAAGGCAAAAAACATGACTGGTGGTGACTCTCAGATCTCAGGTTTCATTCTGGACAAGCACACTAGACTAAAGAAAAAAAGCAGACTAGGCATGTAATTTGGCACATCTTTTATTTATTCTTTTTTGTCCTTCCAGGCACCCAGTGATAAGAAAGTGGCCTCGTAGCTATGAGTGGTTCTTCATGAAAATGAACATTGAGCACATCTGGCTTCAGAGCTGGTATGGAGGAGTTTCTGCCATTCCAGTAGAAGAGTATTTAAAAGCAGCTCCAAGTAAAGCTTGACTGAACGGGCTTTGAGAGAGAGATCTTCTGAGTTTCCTTTCCAAACACTGTTAAAATTTCATGCTCGATGGTTACTTTACAGTGATTTTTTTTTTGTTTGTTTGTTTTCCACAAGGCTTCAAAATAGCTCTGTCTTACATGGAACAGAGTGAAAATAACCAACACAGACTTTCAAATTATAAGTGAGAGATGGCACTAGCCCAACCCTGCAATGTACAAACACGTCATTTCAAACAGGCAATATATCACCTTGAACACTGCTTACAAATGCTTTGTATCTGCTTGTTTGGGCTTTCTTTTTTTTTTTTTTTTCCTTTGCACCCAATGGGAAACTATAGTACTTGCTAACTATAACGTTCTGATTTACAGAAAAAGCAAATTGCCTATTCAGAACCCTCTATGTATTGTGGAAGTATTACTGCTGCTTAGTCTCTCATTTTAGAAGTATTCTAAGCTAAACCTAATAGCTGCAACTTTAGATATTTAAGTTGGTAAAAATATTGTACTAAGGCTGTCCTCATTTGCCAACTTATATTTTCTACATGTATTTTTCCCCAATTACCTAATTTGATATTTCGCTTGGAAATTGAGTCGAAAGGCTCCAAAGACTCTTTTTGTGGAAAAAATGCAAGCAGCTAAAAAAACACAGCTTCAGCATAACTTGTCTTTTACTGCCACAAAGCTGGTTAAACATGTTAAGGGACAAAAACAGATCAGGCTCACAAGAATTATCCCAATACAACTATAAACATTCTTACTTAAAGAATTTAAATATAATTTAATGTTCTCAGCTAGCCTGTTCCTGTTATGAGACACAAAAAGTACTTCAATAGCTTGTAGTCCCGAATTTTTTGCACCCCATCTCCAGCCACCGCTTTATTTTTAACTAATTTGTGCAACTGACTTTTGTAAACCCTCACCAACTCATCTAGGGGTGGAGCTACTCTATTAGCTCTGTTTTCTCACCAAGGTTTAAAGCATTTGTTCATGAATTTACTTTTTAAAGTAGCCTAAAGATAGATACTTCAGATCATGAAAATACTTTTTCTAGTGTGGAAAGTGCAAACCTGGTTGCAAACACGCTATGCATGTGATAATACCAAAAGAGTTCAAATCGGTTTTATTAATCTTCAGCCATTTCTCTAGATGACCTGGTAATCTTATTCTGCAGTTCCTAGGGGTGTCACAGTAAAAAAGGGCCAATGGCTAACTGTCCAAGTCATGACACAATTTGAAAAATTATATGGCTGTTCTCCCTGTTAGGTTAAGAGACAGATTGAGGTGGCTTTGCTGTGCATCCCTGGGAGGGAAGCAGGGCCCTGGGCACTACCCCACACCAAGGCAGGCATGAGGAGTGTGAGTTTCTCAGCGAGCGACCTGAGCTTTTACAGGTTAATCCCCGGACAGAGCTCCCAGGCAGCTCAAGGAGCTGCGACCAGCTGGAAGCCAATTAACTGTAGCTGAGATTATTTTGGTTCATGCATGAAGAGCGAGCGTTATTCCCTCAGCAGAGCTGGGCAACACGCTGTTTGAACTTCCAAGGGCTGCTTAGACCTTGGGTCCAAGCTCCATGCATCACCACCATTCCTAGTATTCTGCAAGAACTGAAGGAAAATGTGGGGGGAAAGCTTTACTTAGACATTCGCGAAGCCTTTTGTTTTCCTGTCTCGTTGCCAGTGCGTCTGTTAGCAGTGCGGATCTTTTGCAGAGGTAATTATGCAAGAGGAGGTAGTGTCCTGCCTGAATCTGTTTCCTTTATTTTCTTGGCAGATGAGCAAGCAGCATTCTCCCATACGATTTTGGCCCTAAATCTGGTACCATGTACTACTGAAGCAAAATGGCTGGCCCTGTACAGATGTATAGAATGCCATTAAGTGAAATCCTCCTGGATTCATATATTTTTTCCATGGAGGTCTTTCTCCACTATGGAACAAACACTTTAACAGACACTTTGTGTGTAGAGTATTAGGCCCTGGAAGGGAATCTCCACAGGTGTAAACTACACATTTCTGTGCAATTTAATTATACAGTTTATCATCCTAGTTCACTGCTGTTCCCAGAGAAACCTGAACTAATCTTATTCTCACCCCTCCATGCCCCAAACACACAGATTGAGCAAATCCAGTGTAGGAGCTTGATGTTTAAACAGGCTGAAGAACAGGGTAGGAATTTTAGAGATGTTAACTACACTTTCATTTTCACTTGCATTCTTAGACAGCTCGATAACAGAAACATGGTCCTACTGTATACTATCCACTACTTATTAACACTCTTGTCTTAAAGCAGTAATGCTTTGTACCAACAATACTTCACAGAGCTGTAACTGTTTAAGAAGTCAGTGTACTCTAAGAAAGGTTTTGGATTTACTGTACACTGCTTACTATCTGCTGTTTCCCTGCACGGTTAGATTAATTGGAGTAGCTACTGTATTATAAATTGACACATTCATCAAGCAGCTTTTCTGTATGGACAAGCCTTGAGACTCCTGACAGCCTCAGAACATGAAATGGCAATGGCATGTAAAGTGACAAAAGGGGCTTCATAAAGAAATGCTGTCGTAAATCACATGCTCTCATTTCACGCTTTCTTCTCCTAAAGAATATCTTCCATAAAAGTTCTTGAAAGTCTGTAGAAATTCATCAAAAATATGAGCTGCAGATTTTGAGTGGAATTTTCTGGAGCACAAAAAGGGAGGACATAGTCAATAGTTTGTTTAACTGGGCATTACATTATTAATTATATACTGCTTCCAAGTTTTTTTAAAGTGGCAAACGTCTCGAGTGATATTGATCATCACATGCCCGGTGATGTTTGTTAAAGCTTTTAATCCAAAGAGTGTTATCAAGATAGCATAATAAAGACCATATTTCCTTGAGACTGCAAAGGGTCTCATCTTGCTTCATCTTGATAGCAAAACGCCTATTTATTTATTGTGCTTTGATTACTAGATCAGGAAAACATTTTTAGAAAAGGTCTTGATAAGCCCTAATGAACTTAATAAACATTTCAACTAGTTGATGTGCAATTTATTGCCACGTGTTCTGTATTTTAGTTATTTCTGTAGCTTCCCCAAAAACACTTGTTGTGCAATGCATATTATTTAAAACTTTAGCTGTGGTTTTGCAATATTTAAGAGATGCATTTAATCATGCCTGTATATTAGCTGAAAAAAAAAAGGAAGATAAAGTTCTGAAACTTAGGTTCAAACTCTTTGCTAATTTGTGCAAACATCATGCGTGCACAGGATTGAAGCACGGCTAGCTTTAACTGCTGTTCTAATTTAGCCAAAGAACACTCCATTACTGATGAAATTTTCATTATCTAGTTGGATGAAATTCAGTATGTCTTGTTTCTGGATGTGTACTGCAATCTGCAACGTATTTTGATTTCTAAAGATATTGAATGTTGTTAACAAAATGCCTATCAAGGGACAAAACGCAAATAAAACAGATTTCAAAGGGGAACAGAGGTTAGAATGTCCTTACGTCTGCAGTACACTATTAGCTTGAGTAACTGACCTTTTGTTGACAGCCATTAGAATTTCTGTCTGATCTGAACATCTGCTTTTTTCAGTTTTCCTGAACCAAACTAATTTGTTCCGAAGTACTTCTGGGAATTGAGACTCTGATCTGTCTTGGTGTAGCTTAGCTTTTCTCTAGGGAGAAACATCTAGCCAGGCACCTTTTATCTTTCCTTCGTCTTCTCATTGCTATCAGCTCTGCAGTCAGCATGGCAGTTAATTGTTGTTCTTAACGTTTGCTGTTCCTTTCAGCTCTGAGACTGAACCCACACCTATCAGGTGTGCATTAATGGTGTTTTGGAAATTTCCTAAGTGCTATTTCTTCCTCTGCTAGCCTTGCTCTTACAAGTTCTTGTTACAGCTTGTTCTTTTCTGTCTGCTTTCCTCTGGAAGTTATCTTAGGCCAAGGCTGACAATTTACCTTTTCATCTTGCTTTCCCACATTATCTCCTTTAAAGAAAGTTCAAGCTCCCCCATTAAAATCTCCACAACCAAAAAAAGGGTATGGGAAACAGCCTGTGTTCCTATTTACACCTTGCAGTCTTGTCAATTGGTTGGTCTTCCTTCCGTGTGAAGATCAGGACAAAAGCTTCCTAACCTGTACAAATCACAGTCAACATCGTTTTCCTGTTTCGAGTGACTCCATACTCTTAAAAGAACATTTCTTGTAGCTGTTCATTTTTACTAACTATTTTTACTTTTACCCCATTTCTGAGGTGTTATCTGTTCTGATTACAGTCTTCCACTTTTTTTTTTTCCAGAAAAATCTCTCTTGAACTACATTTTTTTGGACTCACTAAAAATACCGTCACTTTTTTCAATCTGCTGTTTGCCAAACGCTGAATTCTCACTCCTTCCAAATCCTGTCACTTGACGGTTTTCAACACTGTTCAGCCTTTATCTGTCTCTGCTCTGCCACTGACTCCATTTACCCTCTCCCATCTAACATGCTCTTGCTCTTCTATTCCTTATCCTCTTTTCCTTGTTATTTTCTTCATCAACTCCAATTTTGCTGTTTGGATTCCTTCTCCCCAGTCTCTTTGCTCCATGGATGTGTCTTGGCTGTCATCTTGACTTTGCTACTTTGATCTTCTCACAATGCTCAGCGCCTTTGGAGAGAGCCCTAGGACTTCACTGCCAAGTATGTGGGGAGAATGCTCGAGTTACTTGAAAGAATACTTTAAGTCTGAAGATTTTTTTTACCGGATTTATTTTAACATCGACTCTACAACAGAACTTGGAGCATCATGGCCTTGATGCTGACAGAGTAGAGCAGTCCTGCTGGTACGACGGGCTTCCTGAGCTCAAGGCTTTTGTCCGAGGACACCTTCCACACAAAGTATGCCAGGCGCTACCAGACCCTGGCTGCACAAGCTATAATCATGATTAGGAAGAACAGGATGTTACGCAAGTTTGACAGTGTTGTTTGACAAGACATGCAACAATATGCGATCAGACAACTGTTGACTTTTCAAGGAAAAACACGTGTGTGAGACCACACAAAAAAGACTGGTGGCTGGTGAAAACATGATTCATATGCAGATGCCTTGTGTGAGGAAACAGGTAAGGCCTTAAGGTTTGTTAATTTAAGAGGTACAGATCAAAAATTTCTACTTAATGGAAAACAAATCCATAAAATGATCATCTTTACTCAGTACTCTTCTGTTACAGTATGTGTACCTCCATTTTTTTTAACAAAGTGCTGACCTTCTTGCCACTTTTCTTCGTTCTTAAATGAGCCTCCCTCAGTACAATAGCACAAGCACCGTTCACATTTGAACCTTTAGCATCGGTGACTATTCCCTTTCTCCTGCTTTGCCGCACATCGTGCTCTATTTCTGGCTGGCCTCTTCCTATACCTTCTCCCCCCTCACCCTCGCTCCCTGCGCTGCAGCCCACCCGTCCCTGGGGAGGACACTCATTTCGCGGAGGACACTCATTTCGCCCTTCAACGTGGGCGAGGAGCGCTCCGAAGGCCGGAGGCGATGACTCAGTGGGTCCACGCGTGTGTCATGGGGCGAGCCGACGGACAGGACTTAAAAATAGCTAACCAGCCAGAGGGTCAACATAAAAACAACGTTGAAAGGGCTCGATTTTGTGTGGGGGCTGGCGTGTGGAGAGCTTATGCTAACCCCACAGAGGGAGCTGCTTGACATGGCTGCGCTTTGCCTCGAACAGACACGACTGCAGCAGCCTGGAGACCTCACCATCAGCCCCGGCGGGAACCGTAGAGCCGCCGCCATTTTCTGAGGTGGCGGGGCGGGCGTGCGGGCGCTTGCGCGGGCGGGCGGCCCGGCCTCCCCCTCGCCATTAGCCGCTGCTGCGCCGCGGCTCCTCCCGGGGCGGGGAGCGGAGCGGGGCGAGGAGGTGGCGGGGCTTTCTCCTCCTCCTCCTCCTCCTCCTCCTCCTCCTCCTCCTCGGCTTCTCCCGTGTTCGCTGCGCCCCGGCGAGTCGCCTCGCCTCGGGGTGGCGGCGGCGGCGGCCGGGCCATGGTGCGTCGCGCCCGGCTGGCGCTGGTGGCGGCGGCGCTGGTGGCGCTGGGGGCGCCGTGCGGGCAGGGGGCGCGGGCGCTGGAGTGGTACACGGCGTGGGTGAGCACGGCCTACGTGGAGCCGCTCAGCAACCGCACGGTGCGGGGCAACACGGAGAGCGGCCGCTACGGGGACAGCTCGCCCAAGGAGAGCGCCCAGGGCTTGGTGGGCATCCCCCGCGGCGCCTCGCCCCGCCACATGGAGGGCTGCGCCGCCGACACCGACTACGACGTGCCCCTGCCGCCCGGCGGCCGGCCGGCCCCCGACGGGGAGCCGCCGGCCTGGATCGCGCTGGTGGCCCGCGGCGGCTGCACCTTCAAGGACAAGATCACCAACGCGGCGCGGAAGCGGGCGGCGGCCGTGGTCATCTACAACGAGGCCCGCTTCGGCAACAGCACCGTCTCCATGTCCCACCTGGGTGAGCGGGGCCGGGGAGAGGAGGAGGAGGAGGAGGAGGCTTTGTCTAGCGCGGGGCCTCGGTGGTGGGGAGGCGATGCCGAGAGCCGCTTCTTCCCTCGCCTTCCCCTCTTCTTTATCTCTCTGCACCCCTAGCTCTGCCCTCCGAGGCCGTGGCAGCGAAACCCCGGCCCCAGGGGCTGGGGGGAAGCCATCCCGCCCAGAGCCCTCCTTTTCCCCCCTGCAGCAGGAGGCAGGCAGGCTGCCTCTCGCACAGGAGCATGCCAGGTCGCCTCAAGATGCCTTCCGCACCTTCAGAGGCAGAGTTATAGCTGTTTGGAAATAGCTTTTTGGTACAGTCTCCATTCTAACAATCATCTCCCGTGCAGGTCTGTGAGGGGAGGGAGGGAGATAGAAACGTCAGGTAGTTCTGAGGTGCTGGTGGCTGAGGTAGGGAAACTGATGCCTAGAGAAAAAATGTTGACTGGGCTTGTCTGAGCATGCTTATCTGTAGCCTGCAGAAAGGATCCGTGATTCCTGCAGATACACGGGCTCTGATGCTCTGTCGCTGCAGCTTCTGCTCAGGCTGTGCAGCTAAAGCGCGCTGCTGGGTTTAACGAGCGTGTCCATATCAAATGCTTAACCTAATGGGGGGAAACCCCTCAAAACCGTGCTGTAAAAATCTGTTAGCATTTGCAGGCTTCCGAGGAACTGGAAGGTCTTCTCTGAAGGACATAAAGGCAAAGCAGACCATCAGAAACGTTGAAAATGCGTGGTACTGGTGCAGTGAGTTTGCTAATGCCCAGGCCATCTCTTGGTGATGAGGCGGGGAAAGACCAGCAATTTGGCTGAAGTAGAACTATAAGGCACTTCTAAAGAAAATAAACTTGCTTTATTTAATACAGTGAGCTGAAAATCTCTTGGAGCTGTTGCTTCCATAGCATGTATAATATACTGGATGTATTGGCTTGGCCCATTTCTTGCTTTCTTAATCCACTGTGAAAGTGGAGGTGGATGCTAGGTAAGATGTACCTTCAGTTTTGGTTCCATGTGGCAATTAAGATTCTTCATTTTGTAACTTTTCTTACTTTTTCTTTCCTTGTTGCCATTCTATGTTGGTCAATCAGTACAAGGTTTTTTTTTTTTCCTGCAGGGTGGAATTTTCCCACATTCCACTCCATGCCCCGTCATAGCCTCTCATAGCTATTATTTGCTTTTCTGTGAAATCTCTTCTTCCTTATCATATTTTCTCTTTTTTTTCCTGTCATCTCTGTTCTGCAGATGACCTTCTTGTGTTGATGCTTCAGTTCAGACTTGCTGCTATAGTTACATTTATCAGTGGTATGAAGAGAAGTCCTCCCCAACTTCTGCTGCTCTGTTAACATTTTTCTTTGTAAACTGTCAGAATTTTGATGATAAAAACTCTACCTATGTAAAAAAAAAAGTGTGTTTTAGTGTAGTGTACGTACAAGCATACATTTGTACTTATTTACACTGACTCCACAAATGCAGGTTGAACCTCAAGATGGTTTGGATTGGGTGGGAATATACTGTGTAAAAATATAAGCACTATCTTTGAGTAACAGATTTTTGCTTTATGGTGGGAACTTCCAAACGTGTAAGTGTTCAAACTAGCTACTAGAATTTTCAGTGTGGTTTGCTGGAAGTAGAGGGAAGAATTGCTGCTAGCGTTTTAAATCTTGGATTGTTTGAAGAAAAAGTCTGTGGAAGGTAAGGGAGCATATGGAATAAAGCGTTTTTACAGGATTTGAGCTTGCCATTTGTCTGAAAGGATTTGTGAACTGGCATAGAAGAAAACCCTGCTTGTGAGAGGAGTGCTCAGAATGAATACTGTAGGAAAACTGCAGTGCTGTAACTGTGGAGTGGAGTTGCAGGCATGAAGCACATCCACTGAGTGGATTTGCAGTTGGTGGCGCTGGAAATGGTGTGAGATGGAGCAATCGTTCATGCTGATAGAGGTGCAGCCTGGGTTACATGCAGATGATAAGTAGGTAACTTTCCTGATTTGGTATTTTTAGGCTTATTCCAGCTTGAGTGTAAAGATTCTTGATTAGGCAAAGAGGTGATTTGCTGTAGCTATTGTCAGAACATTTGATGAAGGACAAATTCTGCAGTTTAGTTTTTCATTTTGTTGGTACCTTGTGTGCTTCGTGAGTGCAGTGAGTAGGGATTTTAATTCCAGTTTTGGAGCAGTAGAGCCAAGAGTCTGAATATATAACCTTGCAATCCTGTTTCTTTTTCTAGAATCAAGCCCTTCAAATATGACTTTTTACTGATGTCTCGCGTATTTCAGGCCTTTGGTTTCCGTCTGAATTTAAATGTTGGAAGTCTTGTCTCCTTGAGGGAAGTAATGGAACAACTTCACGTGTGCCTGAGGAGGTTTTTTCCAGTGGAAAGTATTTATTTTACCTGAATGACTCAAGCAGTTGCACTTGTTACTGAATCTGAGCAGTATAAACTTAAGTTTCAGTTTCAAAGGAATATGGACATTTTTAACTGTTTATTGTTGGTGCTGCTGGTGTGGGAACTTAATGTGATACAGAGGCTTCAGATTCCTCTCCAACCCACTGCCAGCTAATATTTGTATACAATATTTATTTTCTTTTTGGAAAGGAATTTGAAGTGGCAAGGTGTGGAGTGTTGCGGAGAGCAGAATAATGAGTTAGAGGGGTTGTGCTGGTTGAGAAATTAGGGGGAGGCAGAGGTATATCGCAGGGGAAAGAAGAAGGGGTCTTTCGGTTCTGTATTTTGTTATACTGACGATTCGAAAAGCTCTTGCCAGCTCCCAAGAGGCAGGGTTAGGGTTATCTTGGCATCTGCTTCGACTCGTTGCCACATTTCTTTCAGAGACCCAAGTGCTGCGTGGGATCCTCGAGTGGTGCATAACTTCTGTGTTACTGATGCCTTCTACTGAAGGCTTCTGGTGCTGTTCTGCTAAAAGGGCAGAACTGAAATGAGTGGCTTGCTTAACTTGGACAGTGACTTACGTTGAGCTGCTGTGCTGTTCTGGTGAAACAGAAGTGACTTCAAAATGCTGATCTGTTATCCTATATGGAAAAGGACAGGCGCATTGGAAACCTGTGTGGAAAGAAGAAACCTGTGTGGATGTGTGTACCTGTACCGGTTGCTTAACCACTTGACTCTTCTGGTTGCACGTCCTGCTCCTTCAGGCAGGTGGAAACACAACACAAACCCGGGATGTGGGGAGATGACACTGGGTTGGGTGGTTGAGGACCAGCTCGTCATCTGATCGCTATTGTGCTGTTAAGCCTCGGTAGAGATCAGAGGCTTTGTTTTGCAACCAGGAGCCAAAGAGCATGTTCGATGGTAATTGTGGAGATCTAAGTAGGATGCCTAAATAGATCTAAGGGCTGACCTCCAGCGTTTTACCAGGGTGCTCAAACCTTGAGAGCTTTCCGATGTTTCTCCTCAGGACAAAAAATAAAATAAAATAAAATGTATGGCTGCAGTTGCCTTCTGGATGATTGGAAATGATCTTTAAGGTAGACGTAGGACTGAATAGAAACGAATGTGGCAGTTTAAGATGCCTGAAATCAAGATTTTAATCTGTATGGCACTCTCCACATCAGGAGAGCGATGACTTCATCTGCAGGAGAAGGCTGTAACAATATGAGCAGTAAAACTGACCGTGGCGTGCTAGCAGGAAACATACCTTCATCTCCAGAGTTTCAGACTTGTCCTTATTTCCAGGTATCCTTAGGATTTGCCAGCTCTCACTGCTCTACTTGGATGATAACGCTTAAAAAAAGCACACACCAGATTTCAAATCTACCTGATTCCACTGAAGCATCAAGTATATCTTAAAAAAGTAAAATTAAATTAAAAAAGGGGGTATTTAGAGTATGAATGCGGCTGCTTACTGTGGGGTTAGAAACTAGTATGTAACAGTAAAGCCACGAAAGCGTGCTCTCAAGGCATGTATGTGGCACTGCGATTTTTATAGGTGTGATTTATGGTCTCCGAGTTGTGTTGCAGTCGAAGCTGATGGGATGACTCAACAGCATTTGTCTTTGAATAATGCGTTTTCAGAACAGAAGTCTAAAATTAGAGCGAGGAATGAGTTAAAGTCCTTAGTCTTACAGGCTGCGCAGGGCAACTGCTGCTCTGAGGCTGCTTTTGTAACAATGGATATCAATTTTTTTCTTCCCCTCCTTGTGTCTCATGACCTTCAAGGCCATCGTGTTTAACAGAGTGTGTCTCTGATAGATTGATCACAAGTCTTTAAAACTGTTAAGATGCTTTTAATGGAAATTTGCTTAAAAATGTGTACGTTACTTGTGTTAGATTCTTCAAACTGGAAGGTGTCACAGTATCTAGCAGCTGTTGCACAAAAATACCCTGCCTTCCTATTCAGGTAAATAAACCGGCTGATAGTTGGGCGTGCTAGTGACAAAACAGAAGTAGGAATTAATGATTGTTGTGGGTTTTAAAGTAGTTTTGGTGTTAGGAATTGTGGAGCGATCTATGTAGCAGGTTTGAACCAGCTCTAGGTTATGGGTTTGGGGAGGAAGTCTGTACTGATCGAAAAATCCAGGCTGCTTCCAGTCTTTTCTTCTCCAAGTCAGAGTGAACCGACTGAAGCCTTTCTCCGAGGCTCCTGGCACTGTGCGTAGACTGTCCTCAAGCTCCCATCCTGGTATTTGTAGCTCCTCCAATTGATTAAACATACATGTAAATCAGGATCTTGGGTCTTGGGGGGAAAGCTCTCAGCGATGTGGGATGTGCTTCTGCCTTAATGTCTTTTTTTCTTGGTAATTCGTAGAGGTGCAGCACAAGGACAGAAAGCAAGGAAAGCTTCACCCACCTCTCTACAGGATTCCTTAGCCTCTCTGGTAATGCTTTTGGGCTGGTTTAGGGAGGGAGAACAATATTCACTAACCAATTCTTAGTGTGCTTGGACTTGTGGGATCATGTGAATAAGCACGTTGGTGAGTAGGACTAATTAGGAAGCGAGTTGCTTGTGGATTTGTCCTGTTTGCCTTCAACTTCGCTGCTTTGTGCCTCGTACGAAACCTGCTGGACAAGACGACACATGCTGAGAGCTAGGTGAGAGCTGCCGGCGAGCAAATGCGGGATGGCTGAGTGGAGGCCTAAGCTGGGCCTTTCTCCACTAGCACCGTTTTCCTCGTGATCCTCAAAACTTTGAGAAACCCAGCCCTGTTTGGAAATCCTGCTCTTGTGCCAGGTCTGAACGCGGCTGGCGGGTGTAATAGCTTTTACAGTAGGTGAGCACAAGTGGGCTGGTTGCGTAAGGTGGAGCTGAAAAAGGCTGCCTGGCGTTCAGATGGGAGGATTATTCAGCTCGTAATTGGGACTTTTAGTGTTTCATCCACAGCCAGCCATCTGTACCTTCTGCAGCTCCCGCGAGCTGCCCTTTGTGTGGCAGCAGAGTGGTGTGGCCAGCAGAGCAGTCTCAGCTGGAGGGGTTGTTTGAAATGCTTAAGGCAAATAGCTTCGTGCTGTTGAAGGAAGTACGTGAGTCCAAAATGGTTGTTCTTGTTGTTTTTTTTGTTGTTGTTGTTTTCTAAACCCCACTTGACACAACGCTATAAATTAGGCAACCATGTGTTTTGACATAGCTTCTCAATAGAGAACGTAGCTGGGGAGGGAAAAGGCTTCCTCTTCAGTGGGAGGCTTTGCTGCAAGTAAGATAGTCCTGTGAATCCAAAAAGGTAGCCGTGACGTTACAGCTTTAGCTTTTCTGTTAGGAAAACCCCTCTTTCTTCCTTGACTTTCTCCCTGAATCAAGCTTAGTTTCACTTTTTCTCAGAGGTCGGAGTGCAAAGTAAACTAGAAAGCCGTAATTTACCAAGAGCGTATGGCAGTGTCGGTGCACACGAAAGTAAGAGCTATTTGAAAACAAATGGCATAGACCGGTGAAAAGGTGACATTTTAATAAGTATGTTTGCTTGCCATTTATTTTGTAATACTTGTCAGGTGTTTCTGAGACAGTACTGGAGATGCTCCTAGACAAAACTGAATAAGACTCTAGTCGCAAGGGATCTTTGTTTCTGCTTGTTGGTCTTGACAGTATCTTAACTTGTTTGGCTGTGGTACAGTGGTGCTTAAAGTCTGTTCTTGGAGTTAGGTGCTTTTCTCCCCATACGGATTGAGTGCTTTTGAGTTTAAATATAATTAAAAAAAAAAAAGTTCTTTGATTGCATGCTCCCAGAAGAGTCCCAAGACATTTCTTTGCAAGTCCTTGTCTTGAAGTCTCATTAAATTCTGAATATTTAGTATTGAAGCATTAAGTATTTAAATGTTTAATGTAATTGAATATTATCTGATTTATTTTTTTTTGTTGTTCACATATCCAGCCTAATTGTGCTGTGCATTCCAATTCAAACTTAACTGAAGGCGTCTCTTGTTGTGGTAGTTTATATACTGTCTCCAGCTGCAGCTAAAATTCTTACGCTAACAAAGACCAGCTGCTCGTGAGTTGCGTGTCAGGACTTTAGCAAATTCCAGATGAGCGGTGTATAACTTGCCTGCCTTTTGCATGGCATCTCTGCCCCACCTTGCTGTATGGAATGAGGAGTATAGGACTTTGATAACAGTAAAAGTGCATCTGCCGAAGTTTCTCTTCCGCTTGAGAGTTTCATAATGTAAGTAAAGGGTTCTTTATTAAACTTATTATTAAGTTCTATGCCTTAAAAAAAATAGGACTTTTTTGCAGTTTTAATCTCTGCTCTTAATTGAAGAGACCCAAATTACTGTCAAGCCAGAATGCCAAAATTCTTACTCTTTCTTTTTTTTTTTTTTCCTCTCCAACAGGAACAGGAAACACAGTGGTGATAATGGTTGGCTATCCAAAAGGAATAGAGATACTGGAGCCAGTACGAAGAGGCATTCCAGTGAAAATGACTATTGTCGTTGGCACACGTCACGTGCAGGAATACATTAGCGGTCAGTCGGTTGTGTTCGTAGCCATCGCCTTCATCACCATGATGATTATATCGCTTGCTTGGCTCATATTTTACTATATACAACGTTTCCTGTATACAGGATCACAATTTGGAAACCAGGTAATTGCAGATGAGGCTCTAAAGCATTTGCAGTTTTTGTGTCAAATCAATTGCCTAACTTTTTTTTTATTGAAGCATTCTTGAAGACCTGTACCTTCTTGCTACTGTATGATCTATGAACACTACTCAATAATAGTTGGTGAGGATAATAAATAATGAGCTAATTGGCATCGCAAGCTTGACTAATTGTAATTATTAGATACCAGTGTGAAGTAATGGGAAATATATTTAGCCAGTCATCATCAAAAACTGAATAAAGCCAGCTTCTTATGTGATTTGTCACCTAAGTTAATTTCTCGTGTCAAAAGGACAGAAGTTATTTTCATTCTTACGTAATTTTCATTCTGAAAGTACAGATTACGCTAACCGGAATATTTTTTTAATGGGGAGAGACCACAGTAATGTTTTTCATAAGATGCAAGTAATTAGGGCTAAAATTTCTGTTTCTAAAGCTTTATGAAAACTGCTTGTGATACCTGTAATCTGAACTGCAGCAGACTGGAAGGAGCATGTGTGGCGAGATTCAGCTCTTTTGGACTGTCAGAAGTTCTGAGTGTGGTAGGAGTACTGGAAGGATCAGGAAGAAATATCTTTGGTCCTACTTTCTTTGCCCCTTCCAAATCCATGTTTTTCTCTGAGATAATCTGGGGGGGGGAGGGGGATCAAAAAACACAAAACCAAGCATTTTGACTTGAAGAGTCTGAGCTCTGATTATAACTTATAGGACTCTCTTAGGAAAAGAAACGTGCAGTCTACTTGAGGTGTTGATTCCCTTTAGTCTTTTTTTTATTAATATTTAAGTCTTAGCATTCGTATTCTGGGAATATTTTCAAGAAAATAAAATTTTTGAGAAGTCTGTATAGAAAAAGAGAGGGCATTAGAACACACAAACTCTTTGGTTTGGTGAAGAAAGGTATTTCTTCCTGTTACATTGGCTTTGATACAATTCACACTAGGGGGACCTCAAATGCTTTATAGTTCCTGTTATTTAGATTGAATGTGATGTTTCCCAAAATAAGTGCCACAAACTCTTAATAGTTTGTCATCTAAATGCTTCTTAATTAAGTAGTCTAGCATTAGAAGGCCGTAGCACTTTCCTTAGTTCTTCTTCTCTTAAAAATACTGTTGAAAGAAAAAAAAAAAACACAAAACTTTATGAATATCTTGGCCTAGATGCGTTGTTACAAGTCTTAAAGTGAATTTGTGAAACCAAAATTTACTTTCCTAACACAAATTTTATTTGTTTGGCTTATTGACTTTAGAGTAATTAAAACTTGGGAGTCAATTATGGTATGCTTTAAAACAAGCTACTATGTAGCTGCTAAGTGAAGTTGAAGAAGGGTATCTTATGGTTTATTCTAATATTAGTTTAGCAGTAAATCTTTGGAAGAACTCCTTGCTACAGAAGATGAAGCGGGACCATACAGGAAATCCTGAGCTGGTAGACTAGGCTGCTGCTGGTCAAGTTCACTTAGAGGGAGTTGTCAGGCTACTTCTTAGCATCACTTGCTAACTTACAGTATTGATTTTCTTATTTTTTATTTTCTAAAGGATATAAGTCATGGTAAGTATTGTTAAGGGGGGGAAGCTGCCATTAAGTTTTTTTTGATTCCCATATAGTGTTTCATCAGTGAGGGATCCTGCTGGACAGATCAAACTCTAATTGGGAGCATTTAGTTTCCAGCAGTAGCTGTCTCTTTGTCTGGGAATACAGTACTGCTTTATTTTCTTGCTTCCCCTCCAAGCATAATTAGGGCTGTTACTGTATAGAAGTCCAATATGGTGCCTCACGTCTGTTAAGCCTTTCTTGTCGTCTCCTTTGCATAATGTGTCCTTTCAGCGTAAAGCTTTGTATAATGTGTTAGACAGTGTTTAACCGAGAGGAGGTATTAATAGCTACAAGCAGCCTTTTGACCTGGTAGCCAGCTGTAGGCTACTCGGCAGGATTCCACCTTCTCTCGAGCTCGTGTTAAACCTACGTACAGCCTGCTTGCTCATTGCTTTGCTGAACAAGAAGGTCTGGTTATACTGCTGTTGTTTCAGCTCTGAGCGCCTCTAAAGTGTAAATTAGCTTCAGTTTTCCAGTGTGGGAAGGCCCTTGGTGCAGGCACTTACTGTACAGGACTACATGCGTCAGTTCGGCCCGCATAGTTGTGTGCCAGTTGAGCCTATTGTTAGAGCAGTATGCCTATAGATAATGTTTTCTATTGTGCCTCAAGAATGCAAAACTTGCAGTCCTTCAGCATCGGCTGGCTGGAAGTATTTCGTAAACAGATTATCTAGCATTCAGAAGACCTAATAATCCACATGAAAAATATTTAAGCTTTGAAGTGTAACTCTTATAACTAGATTCTGTACTAATACTTCAAATTTTATTCAAGGGACATAGGAAAGAAACCAAGAAAGCAATCAGCCAGCTTCAGCTGCATACGGTGAAACGTGGAGACAAGGTAATGTGGTGGCTTTCATTACTGTTGAATGATTTGAAATCTCTTGTAATGCCTTTATAGAGTTGAAACTGAATTTATCGCAAGATAACCGCAGTGTAGCTCTTACAATTTTAGGTTCATTTTAGTGGCTTTGCCTAGAAGGCTGATTTTAAAATTGAAGAGTCAAAATTTAACCATTTATGAAATGTAAAGCTGTTTTGCAGAATGTTGCAGGAAACTAAAAAGGGCTGATACTGTAAAAATGAGGAAACACTGATCTTATCAGCACTTGAAAACATCAACAGGTGGATTGTGAAATACTTCCTAGGACCTATTGACTGCACAGTTTGTACAGCTGATGTAATGTTTTCTTTCATTTAGAGAACATCCATCTTTTTATTGACAAGAAAGCCTTGGTAATCTAAAGCTTTGAAAATGAAATACTTGGTTTAATCTGTTTTTTTTAACTTACATTAAGGAGCAGTATAGGCTTGAATGGTTAAAAAAAATATATATTTTTTTATATTAGGATGAAACTATTTTAAAGTTTTAGCGCAACTTTCAGAAAGTTAACTTTTTGAGTATAAGGCCTAAACTCACAACTATTTGAACAACTGTATGAATTAGATAAAAATAACCAAGGTTTTGAAAGGAAAATACTATTTTATTCAGTTTAAGGCATCTGTGAACCTATGTGCTACATTAGTGTCTGGCTAGACTTCTGGTACCATGTAGTTGTTTTTTTCCCACCCTTATTTGTCTTATTTGATTAACTTTTACTTAAGGACTGACTTGCTTAGGGATGGAAAAATAAGGATTTTCTTTTAAATTGATTAATACAATTAAGGTGAGAGAGGACGTTTAAGAGCTTCAAAAATGTGTTTCAACAGAAGCTATTTGGCTCAAGGGAGTGTATGTACTTCATGTAGTAAACTTGATTTTAAAACAGGCTTTTTCAGAGCTTGCCTTTTTTTCCTTTTATGCATTCAGCATGCTTAGCATTTTAAAAGTATTTGTTATTTTAATTAAGTTGTAAATTCCATCAAAAAATAACCTATTTCAAAACTGAACAGAAGGATGTACATACATGTGTTTATACAATGGTGAAACTGGAGAGAAAGGAAGATGGAGCTGAACCAAAAGTTGCATAAAGCAGTATCACAGCATAATCAGCATAAGAAGGAATGGATGTAAAAGAGTCATGATGAACTCTGTGGTGAGGACCACAGTGAACCTGTTAATTGCTTTTAAGCTGATGTTCAGTCAGCCTCTAAAAGGATTGTTTTAGGAGACTTTGCATCAGGAATTTCCTTCCCATCAATATACCTGTGAGGAAAAAAAAAATAATTATAAAAACAAATAAAATTTTAACTAGGTTATTGTACAGCATGCTGGTAGTAACTATGAATGTCGTGTTAGTTAAGCAAAGTAGAACAAAATTAGATTAAAACATCTAAAATAAAGGTTTTCTGCTTGGTAAATCATGGTTTACCATTTGATTTGAATCATCAGACTGTCAGCAAATTTCAGTAACTTACTGATGCAAATGTACCTTCATGAACTTACCAGAAAACTTACCAGAAAAGACAATCCTGTCTCTATATGAAGGAAAAACGTACATTAGTATATCAGTCACTATGTTTGAAAGAGTGTAACTGTTGTGATACAGTACAGTCTTTCGTTATCACTTCTTTCGGAGTTGAGGTGTTTAACTAAAAATAGGTCAACGTTTAAAAATTGTATTTGCTATCACGTAGATGTTTCTGAGAAGCTTATGGGATTATTGTGAGATGCACACATTTGGTTATGTGCTGCATGCTTGGATTTTGTCTCCTGCAGAATAAAAAAAAAAACACAATAAATGTGTATCTTATTTTAACTTTGCTTATTTTTTAACAAAAAGATTTACTTGGGAATTTGAAGCGTTAAGTATATAAAGTAATAGCATGTAAAGGAGGGAAAAACTTCCCTTGAACTTGAAAGTTTGTTTGCAGTACTTCATTCATTTGAATGTTTGTGGTGATTTTTAACTGCTTGGGTCAGCAGTAGACATGAAATATACTTGTAAGAGATGAAAGGGAAGTTGGTCTGCTGTGTGTTCTTCTAATGCTTGTTTAATGCAACTCAATTAACACTGAATTACTTATCAGGAGGTACCTATCATACTTCCACTGTAAGTATAAGTGTGGCTTCAAGATGGCAGAAAGACCTGTTAGGGAAGATATATAGCCCTTAAAAAGAAATAAGCTGGGGGGCAAAAATCCTATGATTTGGCTTCTCTGGTGTGAGCTTGGAGAGATGTTCTAAAATCATCTCAGATTGTTACTTCAGTTCTCCTCCTCTGGTTTACAAAGGATATTTAGTAGGTTGTGGTAGAAGAAAAAAAAAACATATGGGAAGAGGAGGCTTGTAGTACTTAACCCTAAGAATTTCCTCCTACTTAATCTCTTGCAAGTCTTTGGGACCATCAGTAAAAATAAAATGAAAGCACAGCACACTATTTTATTTTATTTGTGACCTCTTGTAAAATTTCTTGATTTTAACTGGCCGTTGTTCATTGGGAGCAGAGCAAAATCTTAAAGACAACGTTTGAGGTATAACAAATGGCTTAAGATACCATGTGTAGTTATTTAAATTAGAAAATCTGAATTGGGCTACTTTTTAATATTTGGTATCACTTCATCAAATTGCCTCTCGATTGAATCTTGATTTAAATGAGGGAGACATTTTTATTTGCTAAACCAATTTATACCGTGTTTTGTGAAATTATATATTACTCAAAGCTTCTTCTGTAGTTACATGTGACTGTAATTTACACATTTAAATGTGTTATTTTCAGGGTTTAGATGTTGATGTGGAAAACTGCGCTGTGTGCATCGAGAACTATAAACTGAAAGACACTGTTCGAATTCTGCCATGCAAGTAAGTCACCATAATTATTCTCTTCACTTTGTACTATGTTTTCCCAAAGAAAAACTCGGTGAGCCTTCTGGAAGCTCTTCTGAAAGTGATGGCAGAGCTGAAGCCATGCCATTTGTATGGCCTGTTACATGTCAAAGGGCACTAGGAGACAAGACAGTACTTCATATTTATGGGGGAAAAGGAGCAATTGGGAGAAGTGTAAAAATGAAGTAGAGCTTTCTTAATATTGTTTGAATTGTACACTGTCGAAGTGATAGCTCAGTAGTGTCACTGTAATTAGTAGCGTCTTCTATTTTGGATTAGCATGACAGATACAGACGTTTCCAGAACTTATGGTTATGTCTGTCCTGTTAATTTAAGCAGTGCTTAAATGTCAAAGTTACAGAGGAGTTGGGTTACCTATTAAGGTAGCAACTTGTGCATCTCTTAAGAGTAACGTTTGATATTTCATTACAAGTTCTAAAGGGTATTTGTTTTCTTTAGGCACATCTTCCATAGAACGTGCATTGACCCTTGGCTTTTGGACCACCGAACTTGTCCAATGTGTAAACTAGATGTTATCAAAGCTTTGGGATACTGGGTATGTTGCACGCTTACCTTTAATCTTCAAGAAAAAAAGCACAGTGCAGGAAGCAAGGCTTCGTGTAACTGTTCAGAATGACAACAGTTGTTACTTGGCTAGACTGAAGAAGCTGGGCAAAGAAGTGAGTTTTTGATGAGAACTAGAAAAAGTGAGGCTTTTGGGTAGGAGCTTAGCGTGGAAGAGCTTACGAATCCTCTGTGTACTCTTCTGTGTTTATCATTTTTTTTCTATCAACAGCTGACAATAGTAATGAAGTTAAAGCAAAGGTGAGGCAATTTGCCCAAGCTACAAAAATATAAATTCAGTAGATCTTGTGTATGTAGTTGATATTGCTGAGAACTGTGATTCAAAGGAAATAGTGATTTTTTTCTATAGTTTAAGTGTATTTATGTACGCTTCCACATATGCTAAGTGCTCTATCCCTGTAAGTGGGCCAGTACTGAGAACCTTCCTAAAGACATTCATCAGAAATTGGTTAAATAGAGAAAATGATGTGCTCTCATTTCTTCCTGACAGCACCAGAAAAGAGAGATGAAGACACATGCGGTAGGTTACTTGGTCACTGTTGATAAATAGTCTTGAGTTCCACTAAAGTGCTATAGGCATGAACATACCTCTTCTCTTCTACTGATCTACAGAGGTCTTCAGAAAACAGAGGCATTCCTTGGTTTCAGGGTTTCAGGCTTCCTTTCGTTGGCTAGGTTTGCATTTTGACTAGCTGTTCTCTTACTTCATTAGAGACTTAGAAAGTCTGTGGATGACAGACTTTTTGTTTTGTGAAAAGTGACAATACTCTTGCTACGTAGTATGTATGTAGGCATATATTGTCTGTATATATACGTATAAACATGCACCAAATTATGGTGGTTCTGTGTAGCAAAGCTTTACCCAAGAATTGCAGTCTTCTCATGTGAAATAACTTGTTACATTAATATTGGTACGTTAATGGCTTACTACTAGCTCATTTTCAATTCTTGGTGTTAATATAACTTGCGTTACATGCAGTGAAAGGATATATCCTTCTGTATAGTCTCAAAGCTGAGACACTTTAAAATACTTCTATTCCTTGAATTCGTACTGCTGTAGAGTACTGATACCAGCCCTAACCAAGGGGAGTAATGCCTCCTCTGCTTGTTAGGCAAAAAGAATGTAGGAAGCAAGTTGAGCGGGGTTATCTTAAGTACAGAAGCTAGGTTCTCTTTTCTGACGGAATGGAGGAAATGTCTTGCTTACGTGTCAACCATTCAAGTCATGCTGAAATTAGCGATGTGAGAAGTCATCCAGGTTTTCTAGCTCAGTTTTCAGCCTGATCCAGGTTGCCCAGCCTGATCTGTAAAGTGTTTGTGTGAACATCTTGTTGATGAGGGGACAAGTGTGAAGAGCAAGGCAGTTCTTTCAGGAGTGTGCTGGCTGAGTGACGCAATGGCAGACACGAGTGTGCAGCCTTGTTATAGAAGCCTGCTGAACTCTGCAAAGAGTCTGAAAGCTGACCTCGATCTTATGGTAAACAATTTGGCTGCCTCAACTTTTTCAAAGGGCTCAAGGTAGAAGGAAGGTAGGAGGCCCAGTTACCTGCCTTATGTTCTGCAAAAAATAGGCTTCTAGTCACAGACTTCAGTGATCTAGTTACTACTACTTAGGGGAAAAAGAGAACTGTATTTCACAATTTCACCATGTCTGACTTCCTGACTTAGTAGAGCATTGTTGAATCTTGTATCTTTGCTTATTTAGCTGGTGAAATTTTGGAAACAAAATCATTAATCCTTTCCCCAGTGCACATACACACCTGGAGGTTAGTATCGCGTGTGTCTTAACTTGCATTCAAATGTAGTTCTATAGCTAATTTTAAATAAATGTTTTGATGCTTAAGAAAGGATCAGCATGGAATTTCTTAAGGTGGGCCCTTGATAAATGAAGAGGGGGGAAAAGGTTCATCATGAAGTCCCCAGAAGAGCTATTTCTACTGTAGTGTACTTGCTTATGTTTAACTTATGTTAGTATATTAATGGTAGTTATAAGGTTCAATTTTAGGAACAGAATTGTGCATGTAGGAGTTATGATCCATTCGAAAAATCGGATTATCGCAAATAGCTTGTGCTGTACAACAGGTGAAATAAGTTCCTTTGCTCATGCTGCATACGTTTTGTTCCTGCAAAGTGAGAAGCTGTCACATTTGTGTTTTTGGGACAGGTTTTAAAGTTAGACTGGAGGAAGAAGAGGAGGGAAACTGTTTCTTACGTCAGATGTTTGTTCACCCCAGTAAACAAATCTAAACTTGCCAAACTACTATCATTGAAAAATGGCGGTTTCTAGACGTGTAAAGGATCAATAGGTTTGCTCAGTGAAGACTTGATATGTGCTGAGCATGCTCCTAACGAGACTGCAGCGATGCTGTTCTGAAGTGTTGAAGTACTCCATCTGAAAGGCTGGCTGGGTTGTCTCCTGCCACTCTCAGCTTACTGAGTTTCTTTGGTTTCTGACATTAACGTTGGAAGTAGATGATATTAAATAGTGTGCCCATGAGGTCACCTGTAATAGGCAATACTAGGTGAAAAAAAGGTCGTTTTCTATTAACGTGATGTTATAAAGTGGTAATATGGAGGCATGTGGGTGGGCAGAAGTGTGAGTTAATATATTTAATTTTGAAGGGGGACTCTGAAGACGCACTTGAAGTTCCAATACCTGAATCAATAAGTGGCAGTGTTTCAGTTGGAAGCCTGAGTATCGCTTTACAAGAAGATGACAGAAATGAAGTGAGCGAATTGTCAGCTTCTTCCACCAGTGAATCTGTATTGCAGTGTACCAGTCTAAAAGAGGATGCAGGCGAAACCACAGCATTACTTGGTAAGTAATACTTCAGTTTATCACTTGACAATCCTTGATGCCATTAATTGCATTAGAAGGAGACTTTCTCCAAGTGATGTTAGTAGTCTTAGTGCTGCAGTGCAGACCAGATTGAGTGGTGTTACTGCTGATGTTCAAAAAACACAAGCAGGTAGATTTTGAGAGAATCCCATAAGATGAAGAAAATTGGTCTTAAAAGGAAAAAAGATGTAAGTAATGTTTTGGGAGGATTTCTTACCTAGAGATAGAACCTTATATATACATGAATATTTGATTTGTTTCCAGACCTTAGATTATTGCGCTTTATATGTTAAGTTAAAAAGGTGAATCTAGAAACAAATTTTCTTCTAATTCCTGGCTTCTAGATGTGGATGTCAGTAATAACCGACATGGAGAGCATCTATCTAATGGAAATTCCCACTGAACTACTTCACAGAAGATACCTTGAATAGACTGTTGAAGAACTATTATTTTTTATTTAAGTAGTATGAACTCTTGTCTGGTTAATGGAAAAATAACAATGTAAATTATTTTACCTTTCAAACTTTTCTAGCTGGTGTTCCAAAAGGGCTAATAACTAAGAATTTTGTACACAAGAGGATTTTATAAAACTTCCTCTGGATGTCTCATCCTATAAAAAGATGCAATAACCCTTTTTCTGTAAGCATTATTACAATGTCGTTGTGTTCCAGAGGGCTGTAACAAAGTTGAAGACTAGGCAGTGAAACAATGTAGAATGTCTAATGGATAAATATTTTGGAAGCACTATTTGTGATCCGTATGTATATATGTGGAGAACACTTACAAGGCTACAACTATTAAAATATTCTGAAAGTTCTGTTGTAATTGGAGATGGACATACTTAAAAGACACAATCTAACTTTTGAAGGAATCAAATAACTTCATGGATATGTTACATATCCTTTTTGGTGATGGAAAAAATTACCAGTTGCAACTTTCCTTACATGTAACAAATACTAATTTGATCTTGTAATGTGTTCCACTCAGAGTGGATGCTGAGAAAAAAGGAGACTTTCTCCACCTTGCTAGCTTTTGATACTGAATTTGGCAGTAATAGGTTATGCAAGGTGGTCTTCACGTGCTGAGCATGTAGACTTGTTTCGGTATATGCACACTGGTTACCTCTTTCAGTCTTAAACTCAGTAGAACAGAGGTGAAGGGCTAACTATGGCTAAAATATTTATTAGTCTATTTATAAAACTTTAGTTAATTCCTTCTTATTCCTGCACCCATCCCGTCCCACTTTATGTAAAAAATTGGAACTGTTTCGTAGAGTATACAAAGTTGGAATTTTTTTTCTTTGCATAGAGACGCTAGAAATCTTCTCTTGGAGACTCCGTGGTAGGAGTTTCCACTGGGTTCGTCACTAGCTTTTATTCCTTTCTTTTAGATTAGCAGTATTGTGCCTTATAGTAAAACACCTATGAAACCTGAAGCATCTGAGAGTGAATATAAACCCTGGCATCTCCCATTATGACCTCTTATTCAAATATTTATATACTGTAAGTGGTATAAGGAATTGCTAAACTGTTTTGTAAAGAAATATGTATATTTAAACACTACTTAACTGTGTTAAACGAATTGTTTAGGATTTTAGCGTTGTCATGTTATAAATGTGCTATGTTCCTCAGTTCTTTTGGTAAAGCTGTTATTACAGGTTGCTTAAAACAAGGTCTTTTACTAGACATTTGTTTTAGAGTGTATTTTGTTTTTAAAATGTATATTTGGAATGTTTTTAAGAAAATATGCAATTCTTTTTCTAACTTATATTGAGCTTCAGTAGAAGCAATAACTTTTTTTTAATTTTAGAACGAATGTTCCAGAAATGAGAGGTTTCAGCTGGGGAAATATAATCTGAACTTCTACTTTGCAGAGCAGACGTTTCATCCTAAATTTCCTTTGAAATATTCTTCCTCATGCCTACTTAAAAAAATAAATCTGCCTCTTCCCTGTAGGAGTGTAACTTTTAGGTTTACTGGAAAATTATCAGGTTGTAGTTCTGATGTCACCAGCAGGTGCAAGTTTTTGTGATGCCTTTATCTTACAAGAAGCACACGAGAATGGAATATGACTGACCAACCACCGCCAACACTGAACAAATAAAAAACAACCCACAACTAAAACAATGTAGAGGGACGCTTGTCTCCAAAAGAAGCCTACCAACATTTCCAGAACTGCCTTTTTAACTATCTCTTCAATATTAAGAACTAAGTCTTCTCCCTCTTCCTTAACACAAAACTGAACATTGATTTTTAGTAAACGTTGAGAGGGTTTAAACTCTAGCTCAAGGAGGAACCGAAACGAGTTATCAAGAGAAGTCTTGTCAATCTGTGGATTGTGTCTTGCTGATACCTGCAGTGCAATATTCATGCTGGAGGGGAGAACTGTGGTAAGTACATCAACTTTTAAGTAATACTTCTAAAACAAAATGTCTTTCTTCAGAACTGAAGCTAAGAGCTGGAAGAAAAGCTAGAGAACCTGCAAACTGACAAGAGTGCCTATAAAATCTAAAGTGTTAACAATTTAGAAAAATGGCCCAGTGTGAAGACTGCTAGAACATGTCTTCTGCTGCCTCTATACCTGTTACATTTAAGCTTTCACAAGAACAGTTTGCACGTAATTTGTGATGTATTTAGGTCTTGTAAGGCCAGCTGTGCTGCTGAGGAATGATGACAATAAAAGGCCGAATTGCAGTGCCTCCAACAAGCAGTTTGCTCTCCTTGGAAGCACGATGACAAAATCTTCCGAAGCGAACATTAGTCTGACCTCAGTCAGAAAGCTTATTATGTGCATTAGCAAAAAAAAAGTGGCAGTGTAAAAATACAGAACAGGAAAGAGGCCATCTGTGGAGCTTGAAGCAATAGCAAGAGGCTTAGAAACATGACGTGTATCACCTACTGTTAGAACTCACCTAAGGAACGTTTAGAGTACGTGGGTGTAGGCAGCTCTAGGTAGGTACAGGTTTTTGCTGATCTGGACTGACTTTGTTGGATCAAACCTGTATTTCTAGTTCCTAGCACTGTAACTACCAACAGCTCATATGAAGAGCAGAACTGAGTCTTCCTCACCATTTGGAGGATCTGTAATGTGCCTTTCTGCTTGGGTTATTTCCTGCCTAATGTGGGAGCTGATGCTGTATGCTCTGCGGGTTCTCTTCCTAGCTGCATGTTTTTCATAAAACATGCAGGAGCCTCTCTCTGAGATATGTTGTCAGATTTTGCTGAAGTCGCCCAGAGGGCTTCTTACAGCAAGCATATATATAAAATAAAAAAAACCAAAAGCCCAGTGCCAGCATAAAGTAGAGAGCCCCCCAGTGGCAGTGTTGAATAAATAAATTGGAGCAAATCCCCAGCTGAATTGAGGGATGTTATTGCAGAATGATGAGTTTCATTAGTAGGCATCATTAATTACGATGTTACTGTTGGGGAGAAAATTTGCGAGGTGCAAAAGATGTAAAAAGGAGCTGTAAACATCTCAGAATGGACTGGTGTTTAAAGTGAGACTAAAGCCCCCCTCTTTGGTCAAAGATCTTGGCTTGTTAATAGTCAAGTTGGAGAATAAATAACTTTTTAAACTAGCTTCAGTTTTCAGACCTGTTAGCAAGCAAAAATGAACATTTCAGATCTAAATGCATGTTAACAATGACTTTCATTAGCAGTGGTACCAGTTTAACTAGACAATTGAATTTTTTTCACTAATTACCCCCTAATAAAAGACCAGATTTTTTTTTTTGACCCTAAGCGGAAATGGGCTTGAAGCAATGCTTAGTTGAGATTCTCTACCGTATTAGGAAAAATTGATTAGACAGCAGTAACTCCTTCCCCAGGCGCCCCACCCACCAAGTGTATGAATATCATCCGGTTGGTTGCCTGTTGCCAGTAATCGCTGCTATGTTCTTAAGAGGAGGTATGTCAGAGGAGTTGTAGGATGGTTTAATTACAGCGAGAATGTGTTTAACTCTTACTAAGCTAATGAACTGGGCACTGGTATAATAAAAGCCCAATTTTGGTGGGAGTATACTTGGGTAATTTCTAATCTGTGCCAGGATGTAATTGGGCTCAGGGAAACACTGTTACACCTATTTTTTTTTTAACCACGCCAAGTTTTTTTTTAACCACTTCTTGATTTAGGAGTGGTCATCATGGTTTTCCTTCCAGCACGCTAAGCTTTCTCTAAGACAAGCCTGTAGCAGTTGTGCAGAGAGGAGCCCAGCAAGCAGATGGTGGTGATCATTGTCCCGCTTCTTATGCCCTGTGGTACAAAGAATGGTCGAGACAGGCAGAACTGTGCTCACAGGTTTTGATGAGCTCCATCAGAAGTGAAGGTGCTGGGTTTACATTATGGTGGCAACAAATAGGCCAGTGGGTTGGGTTGGTTATTTAGCTCCCCCCAAAAGCAAAATTCTCATGTCTAGGCAAGAACAGACATACCGTTAGCAATACCAGTTGTCACTTGGAAGTGTACACCAGTAGGTTAAGAAGGGCAGTGTGAATTGGCAGAATATTTTTTTTCAGTTGTTGCCAAGGCTGCAAATACATAATAAACGCATGGGTTTGGTGCACATCAGCATTCCAGCGTTCAGTAAAACGTGGAACTCCTGCTCAAAAGAGCCTTAAGGGCTCTGTGTCACTGCAGTAGTGATACTGTTGTGGAAACTGTGCGGGTATTTGGTCTTGGTCTGTTTTTTTGTTTTGAGTGGAGAGGTTGCATGTGTAGTTTCCAGTGGCTGGATTTCACTGGTTGGAGTTTCCATCATTTCGTTAGTCTGAAGCTCAAGTCCAAAGCACTCAATACTGAATGCAGTGTTTCTGTACTGAGACTGTTAAGGAAGTACTGGCTGCACTGTTCTGTAAGGAGAGGTGATACAGAGTTTAGTAGAGGAGTCAGCTGGCAATATTTTGTCAGGTTAACCTGGAGGGAATGGAGTTCTTGGTGCGGGCAGCTTGACAAGAGACTGTTCTCTTCCAGCAGCCTGAGTGAGACTTCACAAGATGGCTCAAACCAATTTAATAGCTTGCCGTTCCGTGAGAGAGTGGTCCTTTCCAGTTTTCCACGCCACCTATCAATTACTTACTTTGTTCTGGCTCTCACATTCAAATTAAGAGTATGTGATGAACTCAGCTTAAATGGCAGAAAACTAAGTTCGTGAAAGTTGAATATTGTCAAGGTAGGAAGCTGTGTATCCTTACTGTGCGATTGGATGAGCCTTAGAGCTGGGCTCAGGGAACGAGGAGTTGGGGTGGAGAAGGAGGGAAGAGCAAGACTGGGAGATGCAGTTTTATAATAGAGCTGTGCTGAACTAAAATTGCTGAAATGAAAGACGGCAGCAGCAACTTTCTCTTTTTATAACCAGAATTGGTGAAAAATAGTAATATATTTTCTGTCCTTGAGGCTGATCTTTACTAGGTGTTCTTTTTCTCTCGCAGGTGGTATGTGAAGATTAAACATGCGCAAATCAAGCTGGAGGCTTTTGTTCTTGTTCAGTATGGGTCCTGATCTCTCTCCTCAGATATCCTGCTGTATTGCAAAACTTGGTTTGAGAAAGTTTAAAAGTAGAATGTCTCTATAATTGCATGTGTTTGTGTGAAGAATGCATTGCCTGGAAACTGTCCATTATGCTTCCATTGGACCTGAAGCTAGTTTTCACCACCTGAAACATGGTAACGATACTGTATTTTTAAACGAGCATATCCTTCTGAATTGACAACGGCGAAGTAATGAGTTTCCATCGTTTCATTAGTCTGAGGCTTAAGTCCAAACTTTGTATTCACTTCTGCTTAAACCTAACTGCAAATAACCTCTTGAACTTGCTGGTCTCTGTCAACAACTATTCACCATCAACTCTTACGGTAACCTCGTACTAACTCGGTTGCATTGATTGCATCAAGCACTGAACTACTCTTCCCATTGTGTATGTACAAGTGTAAGAATGTCAAGTTATGCATTGTTGATGTAACTTAATGGCTAAAAGCTCAATTTCCATAATAAATTATACAGACCTTCCAAAAAGCAACACTTTGCAGAAAACACTTTGTAGAAGCTTGAGGGTTTTCTTTGTTACACTTGTGTAAACAGCTGGGACACTCAAAAACAAGCACAAAACGAGCTTAACTTTGTGCTGGGTAGCTAGGGGGGCATTGTCTGCAGTAGTTCACATCCTTTCTGGGTGTTGTGGTGTTCTCTGTGTAACCCCTATGGAGCTGTGGTGGGTTGAGCTGCGCTGAGAAGCTAAGGGCTGTGGGGCCAGCGTCGTTGTGTAAGGCTTTTATTTCTGCTCCTCCTTCATTACTTCATTTAAAGCTCAAGAAGGGAGTTCCAAACAAAAGATTAAAAGTTACATGATTTTTTTAAACCACTTTTTGAAGAGGGATACTAACAGGGAAAAGATGAATAGGGGATAGTTTTGTTGTATGTCAACGTTAGTTGACATGAAGCAGGCAAGGTACAAATGCAAAGTGTAAGCTGTGTTAACTGTTACTGCTAACAGTGACATGGCACATGAATAGATTTTAGAAGGAACTTCAAGAGCAGGAATTTCCAGGCTTTGAGCAGACCTAAAATAAATGCTACTTTAGTTGACCTAACACATCGTAACTTTGGGAAGTTGTACAAGCCTAATCCTCTAATCCCTGGAGAACACGTCTTACAGGGCATCTTACAAAAAGATCATGCTGCAGAAGATGAGATTGAGGGGATTTTATACAAGTAATTGTTACTTTTTATCCAAGTAATTTATCAGTTTACATTACTTACAAAGATAAAAGAAAATCTTGACCTTGCATTATCGATCTTCTGCCTCATAAAAATTTAAGCAGAAGCTGTAGACTTAAAGCAGCTTTTGTTTATCAAACAGCATTACATTAGAGTGGCTAACTTTTCAAGTTATTTTTAAATTTGAGAGTTTAAATAACAGCAATTATTTGACTGTTTTAGCCTACCCTTAGTCAAACATTAGCATGGTACTGACTACATGCTTACGACTGAAGAGGCTATTTTAATCATTGGTAGCCACAAAGCAAGTACTTGTGCAAGCTCTGCAGTGAGAAGAGGCTTATGACTTTGAGTTTTATGAAGAAATAGGACCATTTTTCCATAGTGGATCATTCTCAAAATCACGAAATAATTGTGGTACTTCAACTACTGATGGTATGAAGCCAGTATTGTGGAAAGAGTCAGTGATGTGGAGGAGGAGAGCATATAGTTTTAAACATTACGCAGTCAACACTTCATCATCATAAACATTAAAGATAATCCTTAAGCTTATTCTAAGCATCGAGACAGACTTCCCCTTTCCCAATGAGAAGAGGGAATATCATTAACAGAAGTTGCATCCAGCTTTTTAGAAGGCCTTACAGAGTACAGAAAGAGCCAAGATGAATTTAAATTACTTATTGTGATAGCAGTTGACTTCAGTTATCCAAAGCTGTTTGTGAATACAGACAGTGAGTGCCGGATAATTACTTAAGTTCAATGTGAAATGGTAAGTAGTATTTACGTCTCTCTCTGGAAATAGAGGCCATAGTTCAGGATGTGCACACAACCTGTAGTCAAAGAAAGCTTAAGGGTAAGGCCTAACCTTTCAAACTCGAGCACACATATCAGAAAAACATTATTTATTGTTTAAATGCATAAAATGCTATTTATAATGTATTACATCATTAATCCAGTGATTTTGGTTTAAAATATACAATTAATTAGTATAGAATGCTGATATCACCCCCAGCGATGAAGTGGTTTTATTTGAAAGTTTTTGTCTCTGATGGACTTTCCCCAGTATCTAGTGTCTTCAGCAATCTGAAAAGGCCAGCTGCTTCTCTTATCCGGCTGAACTCAATGCAGAATGCTTGCACTTCTATAAACAAGTCCTGTACATTAATAATTTTGTTTCTGATCAAAGACTGAAGGAAGACACAAACAAGACGTACCAGGCGGTTCTGAAACAGAAGAGAGACGGTTTCATAATCCACATGAAAGTTGGCAACCAAGTTTGTTGGCCCTGCGCAGCACAACCATCTTAACTGAGACATTTCAGCAGTACTTTAGCTACAGCAGTAATCTTTTCCCCAGGCTCTGTACGTGCTGCCCATGCTATTCTACCTCCCCTATTGTATTCAAAAATGGACTCCCCTGCTTTATAGGACTGTACTGATGGATGCAGGAGTTTTCAAGATTAATCCCATGCACAAGTGAAGTACCAGATTGCATTATATATATATATATATATATATATATAAATAAAAGTACAGACCACATGTACACATGTAAATCTATGAATAAAAACCCAAGAGAGTGTCAGCACTGGGGACATTGTTCTTGCTTAATCATATTTTCTACAAGTAACACCATAAAGAAAAATGAGCAAGCTTCAATCACAAAATTTCTCAGTGGCCACACAGTTAAGGCACTCCAGCTGGGAAACGACAGCTGCAGACCAGCTCCCAGACTTGCTTGGCGGGAAGTACTCTATCACAGAACTGACACATGGCAGTATTGCTGTATCTTAGAAGGAAAGGCAGTGCCAGGGATGCTTAATCCCAGAACACACCAGAGCTCGTGGCTGTGAGCTGCAATTCCCTGCCTGGTCCAGTGAAAAGATGGGATCTCGGCTACATTCCTCCTTCCTAGGGGCTGCTGAGGTAGCACCTTGCAGAGCACGTGGAGAATTGTGAACGGCAGGCAGACCTAGGAACTGGCACCTCAGGTCTGTTAGACACAGACCAGTCACTAACCAACTGCTCCCAAGACTAGGATGAAGGCAAAGCAGTCAACTATTTCTAGAGGAACTAAGCTCTAAAATTTCCTACCTACGCCAAGGAAGTTCAGAACTGAACAAGTTGTTTCCCTTGCTACAGTCAAAAGTCAAAAATGTGTTCTTTGCAGCACAAGGACTAGTTACAAGAGTAACTTCAATAACTGGCAAACATGAAACTCAGAACAAGAGTACAGCTGCAAGGTGTTGGCTGGTTCCCAAACTCTGAGGATTGTGCTTCGTTTACTTCTAATCAGAGTGTTTTTGAATGGTGCTTCTCAAACAAAACATCTCGTGTTTCAGTTGCTGGGAGACCTCATAGGTAGTATTAATGGATGTCAGATCTCACACGCCTTGCATGCTACGTGGTGATCAGTATGTGTTCCTTGACCTGTGTTCTTTTTTTTTTTTGTCCCCCATGTGCCAGAAGCACAGCTGCTCTACGATCTCAGCAGTGTCCCACCCACTCTGTGGGCATGTTCTCAGCTCTGCTATTTTTCTCCCCTGCTATTCAGCAAGTCACAGATCAATGCATCCATGCATTTCTGGCAAAATCCCAAAGCAGAGAACCGTCAGCAGCCACCAAAAACTAACGAATGGTTCGTCAGCATCTGGAAGGGTATTTAGAACAAGACAGAGGGGATTTTCCTGCTGTCTAAAACCACGCTGAACCCTACATCCTGTTCACTACGTGCAGTTTTGGTCTCTGCAGCTTAAGGATATAGCAGAGCTAGAGGAGGAAGCCAAAAAGCTTAAGGGAAAGTAATGGATGCCTTGCACAAATCTAAATAGGCTGCAATCCAGTATGGAGAGGAGAAAGCTGAGGGAGGAATTGGTCAGGACTCATAAAGCCTTGTGTAAACTGAACATGGAACCGTCCTTCACCAAAAACATATCCAAGAAAACAAGACCTACTTGGTGAAACTCAAATAATTTTAGGATAGAAGGGAAGTACTTCATACAACATGTAGGTAACAGCTAATGGGAGGGTTAAAGATCCGTGAAGTGGCTACAACTTGCATGCTGGTACTGAGGAATTAAGACCTGCTTGGGAAGCAGAGATTATGGCATTAGGAAAGCAGAAAAGGGGTTTTAGGTCTTAAAGGAGATCTGAAAGCTGCTATAGGTCAGTAATAGAGAAAATTGAAGGGCGAAACTTCCACATGAGTTTTGTAACATCACCTCAAAGCATGGAACTGCTGGAGACACTTGTGGAGGGAAAAAAAACCTCAAAACTAAGCAGAAGACAAACGTCTCACGCTAGGGGTAAAGAAAAGGCACAGTGAATGCCAGATAAGCTTTTTGCACTTAAGCACTTGAGTCATAAAACTCTGGTTTTGCCAGGGAGAAGTGTACAGTACCTACAGCAAAACAGAATAGTAGTTACCTGTGGAGTCTTATAGAAAGGTGAAAAAACTACTGTTAAACACTATAAAGAATTGTGTAGTGCATTAAGAAAACAAGCTACCTTTGAAATAAATTATTCTGTCTTACTGCTCCTTTAATGCTATCACCCTCACAAAGTTTCAGCACATATTTCGCAGAGCAAGACGCTGGACCCTTTTTCCTGACCAGCTGAGCAGAGTACTCACCTGCATGTATTTGTCTTTAATCTGTTCACAGGTAGAGATACAGTTGGAGATATAAAGATGAATAAACTCAGGAGGGAGATCAACTGCAGTAGTAAGCCTGTTCAAATTAAAAATATCCAATGGTTTATGTAGCCATAAATATTATGATTCTGTTGCAGAACAGATGAGTTAGACCTGTGATACTAGTTTATTCCTGATCATATCATACAGAGCTGATTTCTAAAAGCCTTCACAGATATAATTCTAAACATTCAGGTTTCTTAGGAATCAAAAACTTTCTTTTAAACCCAACACAGTACAGAAGCTGAATTAGATTTGGTTTTTAATATGTTTGACATGCCTACAAAGACTTGCTACACGTTACACAAACGAGTCAATGACAATTTCAAATTTAAGAGAAAGGCCTCCCGCTTTCTGAACACCAAGATTCTTCTGCAATAAGCACCACAAGATGATTTGGCTTATCTGTACTTGAATTTCAGGTAGCCAGTGTAGATGCTGAGCTCCTTCCTGGAGTATACAGCCCACGTAACTCTTGTGTGTGTCAAAAGGTCAGTTTCGTTAGTTCTTTCAGATCCAGATTTTAGTCCTAAAAACTGAAACAGTTTGAATATCTGGAGCTCAAATACAAGAGACCGTGACTGAATGAGATGAATGATGCACAATCTCAGAAGCTTCTTACTGCAGAACAATTGGAGAACTACTGCATCAAAGAATGGTATTCGTCTATTTTAAGGGTTAACAGAAAGGACACCTATTGCTGTTTAACGGTGCTGACTGCTGAAGTATCTGAGGTACTGCTGTTTTTTGAAGTGCTACAGCTCATAAGTTATAGATACTGATTTACAGTAAAACTGTCATAAAATTACAACAGAATTAGACTAAAATTCTAACCAGTCCTATCTCAAGCAGTAAAAGGCCTGGCAACAGGGAAATTTTAGACATTTCAGTTCCAAATTTATCTTCTTTCACTTAAAAATCAGTACCACTAGTAGTCATTTTGCAGTTTGAGAGGTTTTTCCTATGGCAGTTCTGCTGTGGGAAAAGCAGCGTGCCTGACTGGTGGTTCAGCTATCCCAGGCAGGAGCAAGAATGCTTTTCTTACCGCTCTTTCTCCCTATTGCGACCGTTAACCCAACCTTCAGGGCAATGACCGCCTAAGTCTGCACCACTGGGGAGGCATGTATGTTCACTTTGTCAAATGATATTTGAGGTACGGTTCAACTCTGCTGCAAAGGGACTGCGGAACAAGGCTGACTTGGCAGTCCACATTCAGTAATTGCCAAGAAATGAAAGAAAGCAGGAAAGATGTACTCTGGTGGTTTGTGGGGATTAGCTGTCTGAGAAGTTCCCCCGTTTAAAGTGCCAGCATTCCATTAAGAAAAAGGGGTGGGTCTATATGCAGAAGTTATTTCCCAAGAAGACAGGGCAAGAGCATAAAACAGGATGGCTATTTAACAATACCACCTTTTGTTCACTTAATCTGCATCAAGAACTGTTTTTTTTCCCAATCAGGTTCTTTTTGAGCAAATACCTCCTTTAAATACTGTTTGGAATTGAACATATCAAACAAGTGTAGTAAAATGACTTTCTAATAATTACCACCTCCAGCTGAAGCTACCTACGCTACAGTATGTATTTCCCATTCTTCCCCATGTAGAAACACTTCGCTAATATCAAGAGTAACCCTGCTTTTTTTTTTTCTTTTGAATAAGTCTCTCCATTCTTGGAGCAGGGGCTGAAAAATTAAACTAGAATAGCAGCTGTGCAAGAAATGTGCTGTAAAATACAGTATGTTATATATATTAAATTTTATATCAGTTATATAGCTCCAACATCTAATTTATTCTTTCTACTGGGAAGTAGCATTTTTTCCTGTTAAATTGCAGTTTTGATGATGCTAACAGGAAACGGTATTACAGTAATATTCTCAAACAGCACCACAGTGAAAAAGGAACTTGGAAATTGGCAGCTTTCTCTGCACTGAGGATGTTTGAGAGGTTCAATTCTCTATGACTAACCCAAAGCTAACTACAAATTGAATCTGGACCAAAATAAGGTGTGGTTTTTTTCTTTAACTAAAGGCAAAATGCAAGTACACCCTTTATGAAAGAAACAGAAATGCCAGAGGTTGCAGAAAGCTACAATTCCACAGCACTGTCGTCTTCTGCAGGAAGAGTTAGAGCACACTAACTCGTATTATTAAAAGAGCACTAAAAAGTGAGACAAAACAGAGAAATTGAAAGAGAAATGATAATTTGATGCTCTTCTCTTTCACTTCACCGTAACCTGACTGATTTCTCCAATTTCTGTTATTTCCGTTACTTTTGGCAGTCCTTGGAATGCATCCAACTACAGCCCTGCAGCCAGCCCCACAATCGCTTAATAACTGTTCACTAGATTGTCTTTATTTTATAAGTTTCCTGAAGTATGTTAGACTTGAGAGAGTACTTACCGATTTACAACTTCCATTGAATGTAAGGACATGTCCATGTTGACCAAGACAGAAAAATACTCTGTTATCTGACTAGACTGCATCAGTTTGAGCAGCATTTCTATAGCTACTAAAGGATTGTTTTCAACGAGGTCTGGCAATTTGGCAGGAGTAAGACCAATATGGTAAACGAGCTTGGGGTCCTTTTCCAGTTCTCCAAGGAGCTGTAAAGAAAAAAAAAAAAAAAAACACAACAACTCTGAATTGTTTTTTTTCTTAACTATTCACACTGCTGCTTGAAGTAACGGCTACGATACATGTATGTATGAGAATTATAAGCCTTTACACATCTCTACTGAAATACACTGCCGCTGTATTTCCTTAACACTTCTACTTAAAAACAACATTGCCAACAAAGCCTTTACCAAGACATTTAGTAGTCTTTGATCAGTGGGTGGCAAAGAAGGGAGAGGAAAAAAAGTCATCCTTCTTTAGTTTTCTGTCCAGCAGAAGAAACCTCTATTTCAAGTTCATTGTTGTCAGAATGTCAGGAAGAGTTCTGTAAAGCGTATTTTATAGTGCTAGCAAAACGAGTAATAGGAAAAGCCCGCTGAAATAAAGGGGGTGATATTACTAAATTGAGCAAAGATTCAGTGTTGGCATTTCTGAATTCATTTCTCATTGAAAGCTTCCACAGAAGCACGAACAACTTTGTTATCAGAAGATTTTCAATGCAGAAATATACTGGCACCACTGATCAGCTGATGAGTGGTACTGATACTGATCGGCTTAGCTACATCCAGCCAATGCTATGAAGTTTAAAGATTCCTCTCATTCATACAAACCCAAGTCAAAACCCTTGGGTTTTGGACAATTAAAAAGTACCGAATCAGAACACAGATCTAAATTTAAAAATGTGGATCACTTTAATTAAAAACACACAAATCTAACAAACGACCTGTTAGAAAATCAATTTAAACAGATAATTGCACGATACTTACCTGCGTTTGCTGTGGGGAAGTCAAGGGACTTTTGAAAGCTTTGGCCATGATTCTTTTTATCTCAACTCCGGTGCTGTTTTTAACACACATTGATTTATCCCACTGAATTGTGTGATCTGGTTCTATTGGATTCAACCATGCCAATTCATCCTCACATATATGGAGCGGAGGTGGCGGTCGAATAAACTCTGGTCGAAAGTGACCTAAAAAGGCAACAATGTGAAACATTTTTTAAACTTCAGGTATTCAGTTTTGTTTCAGTACAAGAAAGCTCCCAAAGCCCCCATTTCTTTAAGCTGTAACACTGAGAAGAGCATTATGATCTTCTTTCCCTCCCAGACAAACATTTATTCCTCATTTTTAGCGATGCTGTTACATCAGCCTGGTTTTCCTCTTGGATCAGATCACTTAAGTTATTGCTTCTGCCATCGAGGCATGGTCTTTTTCCCTTCCACACTAACTGCTTCCTGGAGATCTTAGTGCAGATGTTAGTGTAGGGGACTAAGAGCTGAGGGGCATCAGACCCAGGTTTTTAGCCAACAGGTAACGCAGGAAACAGCTTGAAGGCACACTCCAGATTTTGAAAAGCCTGGAAATACGAACACCGTGGAGTCTGATACGGAGATAGTTTGATGCATTTCTGTGCTGTTTCATTCATCTTCATTCCCATTTTATACTTGGAAAATACTTCTGAATCATACTACGTTTCATCTGGAGAAGTACAAGGACACAGCACGTCATGAGGTACAACCCCAAAGATGTGAAAATGCGCATACTTTCTATAGGAGGCTTTGGTCCACTCACTAAGGCTTCAGTGATCTGGGAGGCAACAGAGCTGTCGAAACCGGAGTTGGAAGAATCTGGGTCAGGATCGCTGAGGATGCTGGGGAAGCTGGCCTTGCTCTGCGTTGGCAGCTCGGACTGGCGTTCTGAAAGAAGGTCAGGCCACAATATTAAAGCATAAAATTGAAACGGAGATGCCTGGAATACTAAAAGTAGTCTGAAACAATCAGCTTCAGCGCAGAGCTAGCTTAAAAATAAGAGGGAACAACATGAAATTTAACGCCGTCAGCTAGTACTCAGAATGCCAGTCTGACAGGAGAGGGACAGAAGCATGCAGCAGTGATAAAGATGAAACAGAAATGAATCTGAAATGTAGTCTTGACTTTGGAAAGGTAAGTAACTGATGTAATCTGCTTTTAAAAGCAAATTAGTGGATTCACATGATACTCCTGAAAGAGTTCAGATAACATATCTAGTTTTGCAATCACTTCTCAGAGCTGGGAAGTGAAAAATCTGCAGAGCTACATTTACACGCTGCAATGATAAGGGTCACACTAGAACTGAAGTCAGCTATTCAGATTTAGCCAACACATCTCAGTGGCATCACATAAGCTACTTTTGCATTTGCTGTCAAAAAAGTGTTCGAAACAGATGGAGTTTAATTGATGCAGGATTCTACATATACAGGCATTAAAGCAATCCTATGAAAGCGTCTGTTTAAAGGCCAAATTACAGAACTAAAGCAAGTTACAGAAAAATTTACCAAAGACATGAAAAAACTTGCCTAAGCCAAACTATTGGGCTCCATACTTGAATTGTCAGATTTTAGGTGTTCTTCTGGCACAGCCTATCGCTCTTCTGCATCCAAAGGCTTAAAGGGCTGACCTTCTGTATTCTCTGTATTTCAGAGAAACCATGTTTTCTATCACTTTAGCAAAAACAACACACCCAAAAAAGCCAACAACCCACTACACGATGCTACCTTGCTTTCCTTCCCTCTCACCCTCCATAGAGGATATTAAATAGCAGATTAATCCTTAAGTAATTTGAAGTCCAAAATCGCTGGTCCACACGAAATTAAACACTGCTTCTTATCCTAACTGAGAGTAGTGCTGACAGATAGGGTCCATATCTCTTTCATGCAAAGTGCGCTTGCTCTTTTTCAAGCAACCATGAGACCCTTCACAGCTTCCCATCCACACGAGCTCTACTTCATGCGACTCTGACCAAATCCTTGAGAGATGTTTGAAGTGAAATACCTGCGAGTGTCAAAAGGATCAGAACAAAGCATCACCTATTGCTAGTTTCTTTCAGGGCTTTCTGTCCCATTATCACATTATTTCAGATCATGCAAACATTTGAATATATGCTCACTGAAGTAGTACGGCACGGTATGTTTTTCTGTTAAATGCATGCTTTTCACCTGTTTTCAAACAAACATTTCTGAAGTCAAAATGAACTGGTCTATAAAATACATCTTCTACTTTATAAACTGTTTCAAATTCCAGCTTTTGAGTATTTTCATTTAGCCACCAAACAAATAAGTTGATTTAACAAATGAAATTCTCTGAAAAAAAAAAAAAAAGAACATATTGGGTGTCTTTTTTCAGTCTTGTCTTTTATAATCTAGAACTTAAATCCATCAGTCAATAAAAATCACTGATTTGTTTGTATCCCCATGATCTCAAACCACTAATGATGCTTAATTAGAAAAACAAAAGTTTAAGACACACTCCTTTAATTCACAGGTTTTAGAAGCCTCTATGAACCCTTTATATAAATTTAAGTTTAAAAGTGTAACCCTCACTGCTTCGAAAATTAGTTTCAGGTAAGCAAAAGCACAAACTGAGGCCAGTATATAAGAACACGCTTATTTAACTGGAACAAATACAGCAACTTGAACTAATACATCGAATTAAAAACCAACTAAACAAAACCAACCACAACCTAATCTGAATAAAATCACTTAGGTTCCCACATGGAGGTGTCATGTCTTGCCTACCCCCCCCCCCCTTTTTTTTTTTTCCCTATTTAAACAAGTAACAACAACAAACTTGTCTGATTTTTAACAGAAAGCCCTACAGCGTATTACAAACTCAACTTTCACTACAGGATAATTACCCTTCTATCAAATAAGGGTTAGCAAACAAATGCTCACGAGCACTTTGCCAAAGTCACTTTCTACTAGCTGCAGGGACATGTCACTTTTGATCCAGTGTGTTACTGTACCAACAAAATCAGGTTACAGACACAGCCTGAGTGAATACCCTGCAAACCAGAGGCAGAGTAGAACAAAGCAAGTTTTAAAGCTGATTCCCAAGATGCTCTATTCCAACATTTTACATTCAACAGAAAAAAAAAAATCATAATGCAGCTTCAAGCAAAGTTGTCACAATTAAGTTCAGAAGACAAGCCAAGTAATTTTTTCCTCTGCTTTACAAAAAAAGAAAAAAATAGATACACTCTTTGAAAAATGTTTATGCTTTCTAAATAATTTGATTTGGCAAATATATTCTAAAGCAGCTCAAATTCATCCAGTTCTAAACAGCTTTGAATTCACCTCAGGGCCACTATTTGGAGGTGCTACCACAACTTACAGCTGTTAAGTTCGGTGAAATCAATGGGAAAACGATGTAAATACCACACTCCAAACACTGAATCTAAGTATCATAATACAACATATTTATGCACTGTAAACAGCACCACTTCATCCTGCATCAATAGGAGACATACACTGAAGACTTCTGAAAACTTTACAGACTTTCTGAAGCATTAGAGATAGACAGGAAATGTCACAGCATTAAAAGAAAAGGAAAAAAAAGCTGTCCTCTGAGAAAGTGAATAGAAAGCGGGCATTCCTTCTAGGAAGCTACAGCTAGAAGTCTGAGAAATACAGCGTTAATTTTTTTCAGATGTAGTTTGTTACACAACTCCTACAACGGCTCATAAACAGTTAATTATGCATGCTGTTTACTGAGTTATGTAAATAATGATACAAGCACATCTCACAGGGCTCAATTTTGCAAAGCATTATTAATGGTTCTGTGCTGTACTTAAAGCCCTCAGTGTATTGTATTTAAAAAAAAAAAAAAAAAGGACAGAATAAATGCATGCCCTAAAGCAACCATCCCTACAAATACAGTTTCGAGGTTCTCTGCATGTTTTAGCTTTAACGTGAAACAATGCAACCAGAGAATCAAGGGCAAAACAAAAACAGATGAAAAAAATCCAGGTTTTGTTAAGGCACGACATATGCCTTACGCTAAAGTCACAAGTTATCAGAAATTCCAAGACTCTGAATTGACAGAAATGTTCTTGAAAATACAGCCAGGATGAACAGAAGAACCAGAAGGGTTTGTTTTCCCTCTTGACAGTATGCTAGGGTATTCAATTTCCATTTTCAAGAGATCCTGCAGTCTAGAAATAGCAACTGGGGAGGACGCTGCAGCTTTGTGCACTGTGAACATGGGACGGTGTATCTGAGCATAAAAAAAAAAAATAATTGACAAATTCTACATGAAAATGACAAGACCAAGATATGAGTGCCTGACAGAAAAAGCCTAGTTAGTGCCTGACCTCAGAGAGGTAAGCCACAGAGTTCAGGAACATAAGTGGGATGGCCAGTTTTGAAGTAGTTCCATTTGCACATGCCTAGGAATAACCCCCTTCTAAATGGCCCACTTGCTCCTGACAATATTTTCTGTTTTCAAGTAGCTCCAGATGCAACTTCCCAGTCAACACAATCAGAACAGTCATGTTCCTGGTCCTTTTCTTCTTCCGTCAAAGGATAAGCATTATACTGTGCTACCTTTTCACTTAGGAAAGGGTCTCTTTGTCAGGGAGTGTAGCGATAGGACAAGGGATAACGGCTTCAAACTTAAACAAGGCAGATTTAGATAAGACGTTAGGAAGAAATTCTTCACTCAGAGGGTGGTGAGGCCCTGGCACAGGCTGCCCAGAGAAGCTGTGGATGCCCCATCCCTGGAAGTTGTTCAAGGCCGGGCTGGATGGGGCTTTGGGCAACCTGGTCTGGTGGGAGGTGTCCCTGCCCACGGCAGGGGGATGGAATTAGACGGTCTTTAAGGTCCCTTCCAACCCAAACCATTCTGTGGTTATATGATAAAAGCAGACCACTTACCACTCCTGAGCTAACGCTGTAAAATCTAAGTTCATTTTAGAAGAGCAAAGATGCAATTGTAATAGCCAATCTCATACCAAAAATACTGCAAATGAGAAAGGGGACAAAAATACACCAAAACCTCACCAAATTTTAGATGAAAGTCTTTCAAAACTTGCAGTGATTTCTCATTTTAAGGCAGTGACATAGGTGCTTAAAAAGCTGCTTGCTAAGTACGATAAAATAGCTAAGACATAATCGGTACTTGAAAACTCTGAAGTTTAGTCCAACTTTTTCCCTATTTAGGACAGACACGTGTTTCCTCAAGTAACTCAAGACCAAATGTCAGTTCACATTTCCATTCACAGCTGAGCCACAGCTCTTCCTTACCTGCTAATGCCAGCTGAAGGCCACTTATGTCCACTGACTGGGCCATGTTTCCTACATCCATGGACGCGATCTGTCGAGGAGTCTTCTTGAACAGCTCTCTAGGGGGGGCTAACATCAGCTGAGAGAGAAAGAATTTCTCTGGAGGAGTTATGGGAGGTAAGAAGCCTGTGGAGACAGAATGAAGAAGCAACCCATGCTTTTCATGATAGTAACATGAGTACTTTACATATATGTCATGTACAAAGGAAAATAAAAGGCACTAAAATAAAATGCAAACTAACAAGTGAATTTTCATGAGTATCATAGATTTATTAGGGTTGGAAGAGATCTCCAAGATCACCTGGTCCAACCATCCCCCTGCCACCAATGTCACCCACTACACCACATCCCTAAGCACCACATCCAACCTTTCCTCGAACACCCCCAGGGACGGTGACCCCACCACCTCCCTGGGCAACCCGTCCCAGTGCCCGACTGCTCTTTCTGAGAAGCAACGTCTCCTCGTTTCCAACCTGAACCTCCCCTGGTTCCCCAGCGTCACGGCCCTGACCCCCCTCCGGGCCGGGGCTCACCGGAGAGCGGCGTCCGCTCCGCCTCGTCCCCGCCGCGCTCGGGCGCGGGGTTGAGCAGGTGGGCGAAGACGGCGGCGAAGGGGTTGGCGGCGAGCGGCTCGGTGCGGTACATCTCCCAGAGCAGGTAGAGGGCGGTGAGGCGCTGCGCGGGGCTGGGCAGCAGGTCGGGCTGCTGCAGCAGCAGGACGAGGACGGAGCCCAGGCGGAAGTGCTCGGCCTTGCCGAAGTAGTGGTGGAAGGCGCTCGACAGGCCCTCGAACGTGCTGCCGCCCGCCTCCTCCGACACGATGCTCAGCAGGCTCGACAGCTCCTTGGGCGACAGGCTCATCCTGCCGGCCACCGGCGGCACCGGCAGCCCCCCGCCGCCGCCCCCTCCCCCTCCTCCTCCTGCGGCCGCCGCCGCCGCCGCCTCGCCGGCCGCCTCCGCCGGGCTGCCCCCGCCCCCGGGCATCCGCCTCACGGAGCCCGGCCCCGGCCCCGCCGCCAGGCCGCGGCGCCCGCTCCGCGCTTTACGGCGCGGCCGCGACGGAGCGAAACGGGGCGGGGGAACGGGCGGGGGGGGAGGGGGGGAGGGAGGGGGGAACGGGGACGGGACCGGGGGAGGGATCGGATTGGTCCGACCGGCGCGGCGGGGGAACGGGATTGGCTGGTGGATTGGGGGGGGCGGGGCCTCCGCGGCCGTTAGGGACGTTGGGGCCGGTAGGGGGAGCCCGGCGGGGTGCGCGCGCTGTGGCTGCTGTTGGCTCCGCCCCTAGCGGCTGAGGGGGGGCGGATCGTGAGGGGACGAGGAGGGGGGGGGGGCTGAGGGAGCAGGGCTGTGGCTGTCCCGGCCGGGGGATGTGGCAGCTGGGGGCTTCTGCTGCCGTGGGGTGTCCTGTCACGGCTCTTTGGGCAGCAGGAGTGTCACACGTCTAGTTACATCCCCTAATAGCTATTGCTGAGAGAAAAGAAGCTTCTGACCCAGGCGTATCACAATCACAGAATATCCTGAGCTGTGAGGGACCCACAAGGGTCACTGAGCCCGGCACTTTGCTCCCCACAGCACCACACAAAAATCAGCCCTTATGTCTGAAAGCACTGTCCAAACACTCCTTGAGGCTCAGTGCCGTGTGCTCTGGGGAGCCTGTCCCAGTGCCCGACCACCCTCTGGGTGCAGAACCTTTCCCTAACCCCCAGCCTGACCCTCCCCTGTCCCAGCTCCATGCCGTTCCCTCGGGTCCTATCGCCGCATCAGCACCCTACACGGGAGCAAAGGCACGCTCCAGGCACACGCTGACCAGCAAGCCAGCATGTCCCAGGATTAGTGCCAAGAAGCTCAGCGAGCAGCCCTGCAACCTTACCTTGCCTCTGGTGTAAAGAACAGGAGGTGTCGTTCTCCTCCTTGCACTGCCTTCCTTTGCCCTGACTACGGGGCATCCTGGAGGTAGTGTTCAGGTGTTTCTTTCATGATCCAGTTTAATTGAGATCTAACTACTTTGCTGTGGGGTTCTTGGCAGAGCTGAAGGAAGACGAGCTGTAGCAGTGTGTGGCTGGAAGCAGGGGACGGAGGAACATCCCTTTGAAGTGCAATGCTTGGTTTTACCAGCTTGTCTTGTGGAAGTACATCTTGAGAGACAGCAGCTCAGAGATGTGCCAGGCGTAGTGTGCAGAAGTGCTGAGGGCATGGCCTAGAGGAAGAGCTTTCTGTGGTATACAGTTGGAAGGTCCTGAGAACAAACGCTGCTTCTGCTGTCTGATTCTTATGGTATCAGCGACTGGGTTCCCGCAGATATACACCTCCCAAGTCACACAGGCTGGAAGACCTTGGCTTTCTAGTTAGCCATTCTGATGTAAGAGATGGGATTCAGTTCATAAAATAAATTGAAGGGTAGGGTTCTGAATACAAAGCAAGTAATAGATGGGAAGGAAAGCAAGACCTGAGAGGTGTAAAGGCTTCACGTACACATATAGAAGATAAAGAAATGATTGCTTTGGAAAGAAACACACACACAAAAACAACACCAAAAACACAGGGTCTGCAGCCATGTGAGGGATGATCTAAAAACCTTCTTGTTAGAGCGAGCAGCTGCTCGCTAGCTGACTAGTTCACACAGCAAAATACATGCCTAGGATAATAAAGCAAAAGGAAGAGGGTGCCAGTGAGCTTGCTGCCATGGCCAGCGTATTCCAGGAAACAGGGGAGTCCTTGGAATTTGGGATTTTACTAACAACTGCAGCAAGGACTTACACTATGAGATTTGGGAAGAAGATCAAACAATTGCAAATTGATGAGGAAGTAATTTGTGTAGGTGTGTAGTAGGGCTGGCAGGACAACTTGGGAAAACATGGACATGTACAGAAGCTTTCCACCCTTGCAATGCATAGGGAGAAGAGGTTGAATATCTTCAGTCAAAAAATGTGAAAGCTCAGTACTTTAGAGAGTAGGATGCTGTAGGAGAGGAAAGTTCTTCATAACTCAAATGGATTTATGGAAAAATAGGTACAAAGATGAACTTCAAGCTGAGTTGAATGCTCAGTCTTTGGGAAGACATTTCAAATTACAGAGGAGCCGAGGATATGCAGAACTGGCCAACTTTGTCTTCCCCTCTGTCATATCATGTCATAGAACAGTTTGGGTTGGAAGGGACCTTAAAGACCATCTAATTCCACCCACCTGCCATGGTCAGGGACACCTCCCACCAGACCAGGTTGCCCAAAGCCCCATCCAGCCCGGCCTTGAACACCTCCAGGGATGGGGCATCCACAGCTTCTCTGGGCAGCTTGTTCCAGGGCCTCACCACCCTCTGAGTGAAGAATTTCCTCCTAACATCTAATCTAAATCTCTCCTCTTTTGGTTTAAAACCATTCCCCCTTGTCCTATCATTATCTGCCCAAGAAAAAATTTGTTCTCCATCTTTTTTATAAGCCCCCATTAAGTACTGAAAAGCTGCAATGAGGTCACCCCTGAGCCCTCTCTTCTCCAGGCTGAACATCCCCAGCTCTCTCAGCCTCTCTTCACAGGAGAGGTGCTCCAGCTCTGTCCTGCTGAGCTGTAGAGAAATTGTTGATAAAGATAAAGATAAATTTATCTTAATAATTTATCTTAATAATCTTTTTAATAATAAAAAGATAAAGATAAATTGTTGATAAAGATAAAGGCACCCTCTGTGGACTCCTGTCATCCTTGTTGCCCTTCTCTGCTTTTTCCACTTCTGCTGAATCCTTTTTGAGAAGTGGGGATTAAATTTGCATCCAGTATTCACCTGTGAGTGCCCCATAGATTTATACATTTATACACCTTTTTACAATGAGTCTTATTTATTTCTCTGCTCCTTTTTCATGTTGTTTGATCTTCTGGGCTGTGAACATTGACCTGATACTATAAAAGAACTGTCCTGAATGACTTTGCTCATCTTTCTTCAGCAGCAATAATTAGTTAGCACCCACCACTACAAAAGGGACAGTTTCCTTCTCTTTCAAGCCCACCCTCATTGCAGTATTTTATTTTGCATTTATCAAATATTTGACTTCTCTGCCATTTAATTTACTTGTTCAACATTATGAAATATCCTGCAACACCTTCCTGCCAGTTTTATTTTTTACAGCCCTGAATGATTGTGTCTCTCCAGGAAACCGAATGTGTACCTGGGAAGGGTGCGCGCACATGGGGTTTACTCCTCAGTCTCGCCTGTGCATGCACAAGTTCTGGTCATTGCTGTAGTTTCATGTAATTTCCTCAGTACAGAAATTGGGCTTGATGGTTTACAGTGTCTCGGGTTATCCCTATGGTCTTTTTAAAGATTGGTGTCACACTATTTCTTCGCTACTGAGACCATTTTGATGAGCAGGTTGCACACTGCAGTGTAGCATCTTCATCTTTCAGCTGATATACATCTCTTGACTGAATCCCTTCAGATCCTGGTGATGAATAACGACTTGATTCATGCATTTCATTTCACATCTCTTACATCTCTTACTCCACTGTGAGGCAGTTCTCTTGACTCGTACCCTGCCAGTAAAGGTTCTTGTCTGGGAAAAACTCCAAGATCCCACGCAGAGATGCAAAGAATTCATGTAGCTTTTCCCCTATAGCCTCCTTCCCTTGATACTTTTGTATATTGTGCTCATCTGTTGGCCTGAGACTGGTCAGCAGATTTTCTAATTCTGGTGGGCTGGCAAAACTTTTCTTTGTTCATTTGTGGGGATGAAGTTTGTGGTTAGGAATGACCGTGCCTAAGATTGTGCATTAAATGAAGGATGTTTTGCTGGGTGCTAATCCACACTCACACGGACCTGTGGTCCTTCTGTCCAGGTGGTCTTTTTTCTTCAGCCTGCTGCTAACAACAAGTTCTGCTGAAGACAGCAGAGCAGGGGATTTGTTGCAAAAAGGAGAAAAATGCTGAGAAGGAGACATCTGTCTCTTCTTTTCCTATAAATTTCAGAAATGCAAGCTGCTCTTGGATAATGTACTTATTGGAACAATGGACATAGAACTGCAGAAATGGCCCTCAGAGCAATAAAAAAGTCTCCCCAGTGACTGAGATAGCAAAAAGAACGTGACTTATATGTGGCTAATGCAGCCATCTGAAATTATTCTCTGCAAATTAAAAGGTTTCTGGTCGGAGTAGGAAAGCTAACTGTTCAGAAGGTGGAATATTTTATAGGAAGTGGGATGGGCACAAACATCGTCTGACAAAGGGGAACCTGAAGTCATCACGATTTGAAATCAGATTGCCATTTCAGGGTAGCAAACATCTTAATCTAAGGAAAAGATGGGGGGTAAAATATTCCCCAGGGGAGAAGTGCAGTAAACGTGCTGCGAAAGAGGGTTTCAGTAACTCCACGAGGTGTGGTGTTCTGTGGGCACGTGAGTGTGCTGGGTGTTCTTGGGCTCACAACTCACCTAACAAAGAAGCGAGAGCGTGGGATGGTAGCGGAGACTCAAATGAGTCCTCAGCTGCGTTTGATTTCCGAAATCAACTCTCTGAAATGTTCCCCCCAGGAGGAAGGCCGGGGCCCCAGCTACTGCAGTGGGCATGGGGCAGCTGAGGATCCACAGCGGGTCCATCACCACTGCGCGGCCTCCTGGTGCCAAGGGACAGGTCCAGCTTGCTGCCTCCTCTGGGACCAGGCTGAGCATATTCCGCTTCTTTTTGATGCACATCTTTATCTTGTGCTTGAGTAAGGACCTCAGTAAACATCATGCTTTGAGTTCCTAAAGAGGGATAAAGGGATTGGGGCTAAACTTACTGACTCAGGTTCCATTTCTAACTCTGTCCTACTGACTCATAACTGCTAAGGTGGACGCACAGATTTCAGGCTACAAGTGACACAGACAATCTGCTTTGGCAGATAACCCTTTACCAGTACAGATAAATGTTACAAATTATTTCACTGTTAGTATGAAATAGTTTTACTATTTAAATGGTCACCATCATTTGAGAAAATTGTAATTGTTGCTGGAAAATCAGATCCCTAACCAAAGGAGCACATTCGTTTTGATTTGATTTCCTAATAGCAGGAAAAAAATTAAAAATTTTAAATTAAAATTGATTATGTTATTGTTTGCTATTGTATTTTAGATAACACAGAACAAAAACTGCATTCTGGGCACTAGGAAAAAGAAAAAAACTACTAATGAGGAAGCAATAAAAAAAGAGTATTAGGAAGAAGAAAGAAAAAGTGGCAAAGAAACTGTATTAAATTGACTCGCTCTGCAGCAAGTATTTGAGTTTCTTCTAGCAAAGAGGCTGAGTACTTAGGCTGGGAAACAACTCCCACCGGAATATTTTTTATCCCACATTTCATTTGGGAAGAACATGGTAGGAAGGAATTAAGTCACACCTTAAAGTCAAAGGGGAAATTAAAACACTTCCAGATTGTTTTGTTTATTCTCACAAGACTTTTCTCTTGTACACATATTCCTTTCCTCAATAATTTAAGTGACCCAGGCCATCTACAGTGTATTTTAAATAGCAACATTTACAAAAGGGGAGGGAGAAGGTGTGTTTTTTGTGCATCTGTTCAACTGCAGATTCCTAGTGACTATGTTATCCTTACTAGTTTTTCTCTTCGATTCAAAACACAAGATGAGACCACCAATGCAGAAACAGATTTTGTTATTCCTGGAGTGATCAGCAATGTTGGCATGCTAACAATGCCTAAAAGCCTTCCCGAGTAACTGTACGAGATTGCATCTCCACTTGTTCATCAGACCTCAAAGCTGCCAAGGGATTCTTGGATATAACTTGAAGAGCACTCAAGAAACACCTAAAATATCATTTTACAATGGCTTCGTAAGTGATGAACCCTGGGTGGTTTAGAAACAAATGTGATTGTTGATGAATTCTTTAGCTACTGTGAATTTTACTGATACCTCTGCATTTTAAGCTAGTTTTGAAATGTCAGCTGCTCATCCATGTTAATTTATGTTACTGCAATTACCTGGTTTCTTGAGTGTGTCAGACACTTCCAGAAGAGATGGAATTTTGGTCACAATTAAAATGGTGAAACTCCGCAGGGTCATACTAGCACGTAAAAACAGTATACAATATGGATTTTTGCACATATACATGTGCATAGACCCTTAATCTGGCTAGAAAACCCTTCTGTGATAACTCTGAAACATTTTCTCCTTGGCAAATGATTTGAAGCAAAATGATCTTTTCATTTGGCCTTTTTTTTTTTTCCTTACTGTTTAATCAGGGATATTTCAAAATCTGTCTGCAATTTGAAAATAGCTGAGCATGTGTTTTATGTGAAAACATTCAGTATATACATTGCTCGGGAACTCTTCGCTGTGAACTCTGAGTGCTCAGCATTTATAATTTGAGCTATGCAACTGCACGCCTGCCTCAAATGGCACTATTTCTGTTCCCTGGCTCGATGATTCGATTTATGCCTTGTTTCTGTTTTCATCTAAAATCAATTTCAGTTGAATCTTTACCTCTGCAGATAGCATTGCAGCAGGAAGGGCTTTATGCTTAAGCTACAAATTTGAAGTCTGCTTTCTGAAAAAGTGTTCAATAATTCAGAGCCGATTAGAGCTCTTGCCCAGGAAGTGGGACTTTCAGGTTCCGTTTCTTCCCCTGCCTGTAGGGTTTTAAACTCAAATCCAGGGAATGGTTATTAGGAGCAGAGGGGAATATTCATCTCTGGCTAAAGTTACATTGCTCTGTTTACAGGAATTGAGGATTCACTGGAAGGAAAAGGAGAAAAGCAGAATCTGATGGTTTTAGTGAGACCGTGCTTGGTGAGATGCAGGATGATGGTTTGTGTTCTGGTCCTGTGCCAGGAGCAAGGCAAGCATGCATCCAATGACAGTCAGGTATGAAAGCATAAAAATATGTGTGTCGGGACTGGAAATCTGTTGTTCCTCTTGCCAGCTTAAACTCACAGCCATTGGGAGCGTCACTTCTCCCCATTCTTTCCCTTTAGAAAGAAAATTTCAGAAATTTAGAAAGGAAGCGCTCTTTCTCACACGTGTATATGATTGTATGTGTACATACTTGTTCATTTATAAACATATGTGCACATTTAAGTAGCAGACCAAAAGTTTTTCATTAGAAATCTATTTCAGATAGGGAAGAAGTAGGTTAGGGTATCTGATGATGTGACACATTTTCACGTGACATTTGACCAGAAAGAGGTTTGGAAATGCTAATTTTTAAATGTGCTTTTAGGACCTAACATATTTTTTTTGTGCAAGAAGGTAAAACATATTTTTGTGTGTTATGGAGCACTGTGGTATAGTGATACTTATAGACTACACAAGGAGAGAACCTCAAATTGCAAAGACCCATTTATAAAAGTACCTTAAAAATATGTGATGATTTTGATATCCTCCAGCAGTGGTGCAGCCCCACTGATTTGTCTGTATCCTCAGAGTTCTGCTTCATCTGTTTTATAATGTTCCCATATGTTTCCAGCACTCAGTGAGCTCCTTGCAGGGCTTTCTTTCCAACTGCCTACAAAGTTTCTCTTGTGACTGACTCTTTATTGCCTTCTAAGCATGCTGCACATTCTCAGAGCATCTTGTTATTCATCCCATCTCCCGTTTTATGCTGAAAGCTTTTAAATACATTTTAATGATGCATAACAACAATATAATGAGCCTAATAGCATGCTATTGATTTTCATTTGAAACACTGACATTTGAACATTTCAATAGCCTTTTAGCAGTGTGTATATTTAATGCGATTCAAAGACAAGGCAAATGGACCACAAGATCTGTCTACTAAAAGAAGTCCACAGCCTCTATCTACTGAATAAACCCCCACCCTCACCCACAATCCGGTTGTTGCAATCAGCTGCATTAGAAGTATATTGTTTTCAGTGTCTTAAAACAAACGGTGTGTAATCCTTGGTACAAGGAAACAGAAGGGGAAAACACCAGACCACTGCATTAAGAAATTAGTGGTGCGGATCCAGGCAGTGCTGTCAGCTCCAGAGTGGAGAGCTGCCCGAGGATGCTCTCTAGATATGAGCCGGTGGAGTTATGGGATACCCTAACTCAGGTGAAGAAAAACAAACAGAAAAATGAAACTGGCAAACATACACGTCACCGTAAGATAAGATAACGGGTCCCTTTTGCAGAATAACTCAGCAGTTACATCCTAAGGAGAGCACTGTTTTCAGGAGAGGTGTCTGAGAATTCAGTGAGCAAGGTGTGCAGCGCCCCAAACCGCCTGCATGTGTGGCTACTCGGAGGTACTGCTAACAGCAGTGTTGTGAGGCTGCACCAGCCATATGTATTGCTGTATCTCCTTGTCTTACAATTAGAGACCTACTTTCTCCAGTGCTGTGACATATTTTTTTTCAGGGGCTGTTTATAATGGATGAATAAAAGTGAACTTGACATCAAATATAAATCTTACCCTTCTGGTTTTTCACAGCTTCACTGATATGCATTACACATCAATTAAAAAAAAAAAAAAAAAGGAAAGAAAAGATAAGCCAAGGACCAGCGATATGTGTGAAACTTCTGCTTTTATAAGGTCTTCAGCTTGCTTGCTTTCCCAATACATAGCTGTTCGTTTGCAACCACATCAACAAAGAGTCATCTGACAAGTCACGACTCAGACTTTATTGCAGTGAAGTGTAAGTATGCAGGGTTTTTGCTGTTGATCTAAAAAAAAATCAGCTGCTTTGATTAACATTTCTTCAGATTCTTTTCCAATCTTTGTGCTTTTCATTCAAGATCATACGCATGGGAGCTCAGGAGCAAAATTCCTGAGAATGTGTAAGTGAGTCTGAAGTTTAAGAAGCTTTTTGAAAATTAGTAGCAGTTGCCCGTGTGCAAGTTAGGCTGAAATTAAAATGCCATACCCAATTCTAAGAAGTGACCTAAGAAATCCTAAAACCTTGAACAGATAAGGTACCTAAGACAGACATAGGCAAATGTGTTAAGTCATATATTAAAATGTAGTTGAAGTTGTATTTCTGCCCATACCAGAGACACTGACCTCTAACTAGTGACAGAAAGGATAAAGAAGGCCGTCTTCATTTGGTTCATAAATAAGGAAATAGGAAAAATAGCTTATCTTTAGTAGATGGTGGTAGTAATGAATGACTGCTGGGAGCAGTAGAGAATGGGTTTTAAACCAGTCTAAGAAGAAATTTCAAATGCATGTAATTGAAGACAGAAGAAATGGCTGTTATCTTTTTATTTAAAACAGGTCCCATGAGCAGTCTCCTGCAAGTACCTAATTCTCTTGGCTGACTGCAGAGAGTTTGTAGAAGGATGAGCTCAGTTGTCTCACTTTTTGACCTCTACATGGACAGATCAGTCCCATCCCCAAAGTCAGGCTGAATCTCCTGGAGAAGCAAGAACAAGTTAGAAGCTGATTTGAAGGTAACTCCTGGCAAGAGCCTCGGTTATACCTGCAGGCAAAATATATGTTCCTTTTCTTGTCTTCTAGCAGTGTGTTGCATCCTTTTTTCCCCAGACTGTGCTGGTCTTTCATATTTTGAACCTAAGTTTTTCAGGATAAGGACCATCTCTAATGACATGTTTACGTGGTCCTTAGTACAGTGTTTGTTAAGTATTCCTGTAATGGAAATAATTGCGTGTCTCAGGAAGAAGGGGCTTCCGTGCATAGGCCATTGAAGCAAAAATGAAAAGGTAGTGCACAAGCAAAGGAGATGGACAATACAAACACTTCTACACTGCCAGCTTATGCTTCATGATGGAAGTCCCCCTCAGCTTCTTCTGTACAAACTCTTTTCTCTTCTTCAATGTTGTGTCGGCGCTTGTGTCTCGCAGCAATCAGAGGTTTCTGGGGGATGTGGAACTACTTTGTTCCCTGTCTGTTAAGTACGACTATAAAAGCACATCTCCAAAATGCTGCCAGTTCAATGAAACTGAAAAGTAGTACTTTCAGATTTTGTAAACAATAAGCATTTTCTATACAGCATACATAAAAAGAACTTACTGCCACAGCCTATCACTGAGGCCAAGGCTGGGAGAAAAAAAAATAAGATGTTTTCAAACATAAAAATACCTAGTTAATGCAGAAAGGAGAATTTTAGAAGGTGTGTAAGTGCTTCTTCAGCTTACACAACCCGTTAATGATGGATGAGACTTCTGGGGGAGTATTTCCTCTGAAGCAGCTAGTCTTGGTCACTGTCAGACAAGAATCTTTAGACTGTAAATCTGATCAAACACAGAAACTTCTGTGTTGCTCACTTACACCTGTGAGAGTCTGCTGACTTCAAGGTGCATGAAGGATTTGGTCTAAGGCACATCATCCGTCTTCACTGCAAGAGAAGTGCATTCATTTTGTGGTGGGGTGAAAAATTGCCCAACGGGCAGTTGGTTAGCAGGCCAACAATTTACACACGGATAACGTGGCGTTAATGTGCAAGACCCCACATTCGTTGCCGTGCTGTCGTGTCTAAAAGGGTCTCAGGTTTGAAAATTCACATACCTCTTGCTCTTCCTTGTAATTCTCTGCTCAAAACCCAGTGCAAACTTCCTCTCCCATCCTGACTATTTATAAGTATACATAGAAACAAAAGTTTTGTAAAGATGTGAGAGACATTCTACTTTATTCCCAGGGGCAAATAAGGCCTTTTATTTTTAGCCCAGTTTCCTAAGGAAATGAGACTGATGCAATCACATTGTCTATATGTCAGTCTATCAAATCAACCCTCTTCCCTCCCCCCATCAACTTCTGACCATTAATCTTTTTTCAGCTAGATCTGACCGAAAGGCAAAATTCTTTCAAAAATATTAAATGCGCGTAAGTTTTATGAAAATCAGTGGCTGAGCCAGAGAAGAGACCTCATCCGTTCCCTCCCTGGAGAAGTCAGTCCTGGCTGAATTCAGCTGGTAGGCAGCAACGTGCTGGCAAGTCAACTTGTGTGCAGCCGCCGTACTGCCATGATGCGTGCTGTCTCCTGGAAGGATGAGAGGGGCTGGAGAGGCAGCTCGCAGGTGTTCCTGGAGGGGTTCTCCTGGGTACGTGGCAGCATTTTAGGGATGGTGAGAGAGAAGAAGGGAAGCAGCTGGGGCTGCTGGGCGTGTTGGAGTGTCGGTCAGGGAATGCTTCTAGTTTTCCTTCATATCCCAAAGTTACTGAGTTTTAAGGTGAAGTTCTAGGGAGCTTCTCAGTGATGGCTCAAGGAACAGAGTGGAAAAGAAATGCAAAACTAGTGCTAAAGAAGAGGTCATCGCCTTTTTGTCATTAGTTGGCAAGTGTTTCCCAGGTAATTCCTGTTACGAAGAGTAACGTGCACTGAAGAAACAGGGATAGGTCCACATCTAACCAGTCATTTGATAAAACTCTTACAAGTGCACGTGTTACCTCAAATAGAGAGTGCAGATTTGCCCATTTCTTAAGTTGTGGGCAATCTGAGTGTTTTCAGTGTCACTGTTGGTTGACTTTTACCTGTTGAACATACCGAGTATGTGCAGGTCAAGGCAAAAGCCCATCCTGTTCCTTCGCTGCCTGACCACCCATCTGCTCCACTGTAGGGTATGGTCCTGAGCAGTGTCTGTGTGTTTCTGTGCTGGAGGGAAGCGTGTAACATGTACGTAGCACAATTGTCTATTTACCTGCGTTCGCAGTGATGTCTGGAAAATAGTCTTAAAATGAAGCTATGATTATAGGCCTAGTGACATAAGTTCGTATTTCCACTGTGACATAACATGCTCTTATATTTCAGTATCACAGCATCGTCCCCTGTGGCTGGTGTTTTAAGTCCCAGTGGCAATGGAAGTGCATAAACACCTTGGGGATACGTAGCGTGATGCCCACATTTTGGAAGAAAGGCATACAGGAAAAAGGAAAAACAGATTTGCTTTTTATGTAAATAAGAAAATTCTCATTTTTTTCTCCAACTAAGAAAACAGAAGTGTTTTTACCCAAGGGAGTAGAATACCATTTTCTTCTTAGATAAGATTACCTGGCAGGAATCTCCTGGGGAAGAATAAAAGTTCCCTGTTCTGCAGATGCTTAGTGATTTTGGACACAGATTCAATTGGTTATTTTTAAAAAATGTGGTTGGCCTTGGAGTGCATGGGAAAGAAAGAATGGTACCTGCAGCATAAAACTTACACACACAAATCCTGATGCACACAAGCATGCCACTTGCAGTGCAGAGACAGGAGGACATGTGCCATCCCTGATTTCTCTTGCTCTCCCCACCTATCACGGAGGACCAGTGTCCTTAACTGACACCCTTGAGGAAGCTGTGAAGGTGCAGAGTGTGGTGTTAACAAAAAATGCATGGAGCACACTGGCATCCAAACAAGTCAGAAGGCTGGGCCATTTTGCCTTCAGCAGCTGAAACCATTCTGCAAGTATTTCGTATATAATTAAACCTTTTTTTTCCCATCAGGTGTTCTGACCTCAGCACATAACTTTGCATGCTAGGACAGAAGATGGTAAGGTGGGTCAAATAACGTAATAATGGGCAGAAACCTCCTATTTATAAATATTATACTGGAATTAAACTGAGTGTCTTGTCCAAAAGGGAAACACTAGCTCTTCTCAGGATCCTTGTTTCATGCACTGTGCGTCCCGTGCTTGTGTCCATAAATGTTTCCCTGGGATCAGCCACCATCTGCAGATCTATCCAGCCATGCCCCTGCCTGCCAATCATTCCTGTGTTTCTTGCAGAGATCACACCAAGGACGCCCGCACTCTGTCAGTATAGTTGGAAAAGTGCAGTCTCCCTCAGCCAGCTATTATTTCATGTGTACTAGCCACTGGAGCCTGTGGTTTGGCGTCAGAGACCACAGCACAGACATCTTACTATCACAGCATTAAAACGTGTCTAATCAACATGGAAATGGTTACCTAGGTCTGGCATAGCCATCCCGGGCAGTAGTGATGGCTCATTTGCACGCTGCCCCCTCTCCCTGGTTTATTATAGCACCTCTTGTGTCAGAGCGAGCTCTTCACAGGGCTCCACGAAGGTGGCTCTCCCTGTGCAATAACTCCGTGGCTGCTGCTCATCACCCCTACTCTAGATATTGATGTAATTTCACAACCCCATGGCACCAGAGACCTCAGCTGGCGAGGGCGGATGCAAACAGCAGCTGTCTCTGTTCTGCTATGTCAACATGATTTCTTTGCCAATTTCTTTGAGCTGTCACCATCAAGTAGGGGTTAAAAAAATAACACTGCTGAAATGCCCCTCATGGGCAGAGCCTTCTGTGTGCATCCCATTGAGATAACATCACAGTCCAAAACGGGAACGGTGCGGTCACTGGTGCAGGATCTATGCCTGGGCAGCAGCTAGAGGGGACACACGGGGGAAAATGCTGAACCAGAAGCATTTTATTTTTGGTCATTTAATAATGGGCTAGGAACGTTTGTGAACAGGGGCGGAGGAAAGACAAACACGTCTTTCCGCAACAGACAATGAGACAGTTCCCTTGGTGGTTCGTGCTAGCGAGGCTTTGAAGTCCTCACCACCCTCCCAAAGCTTCTCTCGTGGACTTCCACATACAGCTGTGAACAAAATGCGTGCTTTCAGGCACGCTTGGTGTACCCTGGTATCCACACCCTCCACAGGTAAGCAAGTCCTACAGCGAGAAGTGGGCAGGGGTGTAACCTGACAGAGCTGTAGACACGTGGCAGGGCTGAAAGCACAAGGTCTCCCAAGTCCTGGGGCTGCTCCTCGGTCAAAAACAGGCACAGCATGAACACGGCCAGCTTCACTGCACCTCCCCAGCTGGCTCGCTGCTTTGTCCATGCAGGTGTACGAAATACCTGTGCACATGTATGTGTACCCACAGTTTTGTAGGTACATCCTTTGTCCTTAGAAGACGGCATGCCCCAGCAAGCTCCTTACTCTACCACATCCTTCCCCTTGTGCAAATGTGACATGAGGTTTACTCTGCCTCAGCTTCCTCAGGCCATTCCTGCAGAGTAAACTTCGTGCCCCCTTTGCACAAAGGAAGACGGGCTGAGGGTTACTACAGAACAGCCTGATGGCATGAAGATGCTTCTGAAAATGTTTGGGATCTGCCTATTGCCCTTTTGTTCACAACGACTCCTGTTGCAGGAGAATATAGACGCTGCTGCGATAAGCCACAGTGTCCTTCGTAAGGCCAAATCTGCACCACGGGCGTATCAGCTCACATGCATGTATCACTGTCACTACTGCCTTGCAAAAAGGAGCACCTGGAAATGCCAGTCCTGTATTAAGGTAACAGTTTTAACTGTAAAAAGTGAGCTTGCTCAGCACAGTTTATTTCTGACCTGAAAATTCGGAGTGTTTCAAATGCCTGTTGACAAAGGAAGAAACCGGCTCTGTTTTCCCACAGCCCTATAGCAGCCTCCCCCTGCCCATTCCCCCTAAATCCTCCACCCGGGGCTAATTTCACCCAAAGGGGAGAGAGGGACAGAGGCCCGCAGGACACCCAGCTTCAAGAGATCCAAGCCCACTGCTTCAGCGGGCGGCTGGGCAGAGAAGGGCCGTGCTGAGGGGCCTGCCGTCACTTCTGCTGCGCGGCCTCCCGGGTCGGCCACTTCTCCTGCATCCACTACCCCCACACGGGGCCTGACAGGGAGCCCTGGACCACAGGGGAAGGAGAGGAGACAGGAGGCACTGCAGCACGGGGGGACTGCCAATGTGAAGGCCACGCGGGGTTTGGGGATGAGGGTACAGGGAGACGGCTACGGGGAGGGAAGTGTGGAGGAGAGCGGAGGTTGTTACAGGTTTTGCTGGTTCTGCTGCTTGCAAAATCCCCTTTGACGTGCGAAAGGAATGCAAAGGTGCAAGACAACAGGAATTAATAAATAATCAGAAATACTCGGTGCTTTTCAGTTCCAAGCGTTTTATAAACATTAACGAATCTTCACGAGCTGCTGTATTTAAGCCGCATTCCATTTTTATAGATAAGGAGATGAAAGCTCTGGCTGAAAGCCAAAGTTTTCAAAAGCAGAAACTACTTTTAAGAGCTCCACTTGCTGCTCGGCACCAGAACTCCAGAGGGATTGATTGCTCGTTTGCCATTGTTGTCAACGGGACGCCAATTAGTTCTGCAAAGGTAGGCCTGAACCCGCAGGCTCAAAGCAACAATAGCTGCTGAAGATTCAGGCTTTGTTGGCTTGTTGGGTTTCCCCAACATGTTTAGGGATACACTGGTTTGCGAGAGAAATACATATATGAAAGCATTTTAATTTGTCATCATTGCACCGTGGCAAGAATGGAAACAGAGATTGTGTGGGCTTAAGGTGCTTACAAAAAGGGCAAAGAAGAACCAAGGTTAAAAGAAAAGAGTTCCCAAGTGAACCCATTCATCTGTGCAAATGGGAAGGGAAGCAGAGCATGTTTTCAAATCTTTCTACATCTCCCATAAAGGCTAGGCAGGCGGTTTGGATGCATTTCTCTAAGTGTGTGATGAATATTTTATTCCTGCGAAGAATATAAGACATACAAGTGTATATAGTTACTAGCTTTGCTGAAGTGAGGAGGAAATAACACAGGGCTTCATTAGAAATGATGGGAACTGGAAATCCAGTGGAAAAAAAGAAATAGCAGTAAAAGACAAAAATTATAGCAGTATAATAAAAAAGGAAGAGAGAGTTAGTTATGTTCATTGGGATTATGCATTCTCAGTTTTAATTGCTTTGTGCATGTTTCCTTCGAAGACTAATGTCTTGTTTGCCGACCCTTGAGTTCTGTGGAAATGGAGAGAGTAGCATTTAAATTAGTCAGCAGCCCGAACAGGAGGAAATCACAGAGTTTTCATGCAAAGAAAAGCCTCAGTCAGATAGGAGCAGAAATATGGTGCTGATCAAAGACAGCCGGTTCAAACCCCGTGCTAGGCCTGTGCAGCACGCTTCCTTCCCAGCAATATTAACCACGGGCTGCGAGAAGTCTCAGCACAGCCTCAGATGTCATAGCAGATCAGTGGAGGATGTAGGAATCAAAACAGAAATGCTCCTCTGGGGATCCCCTCATGTGCGAAAGCGAGGAAAAATTGCCTGAAAAATTACCTTAAAGCATATCTGAAAGGCACTCACATACACATTTTAAAGCCTGTGGCAGAGCACTGACACTTGTGTGATCTGGGGTTTGCTTTGCAGCACAGTTTTGCTGTTCTTGCAGCTGCCTTTCCCCACGGGTGTGTTGAAACACTCAGGGGTGAGCAAAAGCGGTGGCTTCTACCACCACGGTCACCCCAGGATTACTTGGGTTGTAGCAAGGCGTCGAGCTCTGTGCTGGAGATACCGTCTCCTCCACAGCTTTCAAATGGGATCAGAGAAAATGGAAAGCAGTAGAGTTTTAGCCAGTCTTAAAGCTGTTTGCCAGCTCCCACAAGGTGATGAGAAATCCCATGGAGTAGTGCGGCATCGGGTCCTGCTGGTACAGGCAGGACTGAGACCACAGTGACTGTAAACGAGACCATAAGCTCTCATGTCCTCCAGTTCTGTAACCATCGTGTGCCTGGAGTCATTGCTGACTGAGAAAAAGGCACGGCTATTTCAAGGCTTCAAAAAAGCTCTACTGTCCACATGAGTGTGCATGTTCAAAGCAAAAATATATTAAGCACCTAAAGGAAATCTTGAAAGCAACAAGAGCCTCTGGCTCCGAGTGCAGCAAATCAAAACGTAAATTCGACCAGCTCCCTAGGCCAGACTTTTGGTGCAGACAGCTTGTGCCCAGGTCCAGCAAAAGATAGCTATGGCAGAAATACCACTGCCCATCTTCATACGAAAACAAGATTTGGCACTATGAACAATTCTGGCGTACTTTTGGAGGCTTTTTATTTTTCTTCCCAGAACCACCTATCTGTTGCTGAACCCCCGAAGACTTTTTGATCTTGAACGCTGAAACAGTACAGGGATTTTGGATCAGGAAACAGCCTTGGAGGAAGTTGCTATTAAGCCTGGCCTCTCCACTTCAGGCTTCCTTTGAGACTGTACCGCATGAGTGAATGCCAGCAGCCACACTTCAAGTGGCGTGTTAGCTCAGCAATACCTTTTCATATCAAGGTCATTTGCTTTCCCAGCTAAACCACCACTGCTACACAGAAAATTTCAATTAGAAAAATGGCAATCAGAAACACAGTTTATGGAGTTTTGCTCTTTCCACTCTGGGCTTTTCGCCTTGTCACAGCTTACAGAGCCTTTACACCTTCACCTCTGATTCTGCCACCCTCGTGCTTAGCACTGCTTATTTATCAAAAATATTTTCTGCTTGTTTCATTTTCCTTAAGGAGTGCCGACATATTTTGGGAGGCGAGCTCTCCCCTTCCCACTACAATACAGTGACTATCATGTGCCAAAAGCAAATGGTATTCTTGGAATGCAGTTTCTTTTTTTGGGGCTGGGCATGCCTGTCCTTTTGTTCCAGCATAATTTCAGCATCTTATTTCAGTGTCGAAGTGGGTAACATAGAAAAGTCCCGTGAAGACGGGTATATCCATAGCTATGTCTTTGAGAATGAAAATAACTCTGAGACAAGGGGTTGGGCCCCTGCAGGACAGGCGAGGAGGGTGTCCTGGGTGGGAATATGAGAAGTACCCTCTTCTTTCCATCATACCACTGACTGCCTCTTCTCTTGCCTGCCTGAGGTCATTTACCAACGGTGTTTGGCAAGCTGTGGTGAAGAGAGATCCTCTCTGTGCTCTCCTTTGCAGAAGGGGTGTAGTGAAACCGCTGCTTGGGTTTCCCCTCAATCACCTTCTTCCCAGAAGAGGCTTGGCAGTCCTAAATTGCAGAAGTGGGATCTGCAACTGGAAGTCAGGGAGCGAAGCTGGAAGTAAAACAAGAAGTGTAATCAGCACCAAAAATATGTTGGGCATTTTTGTCCTAAGTTGCTCATCAAAAGACCTAGTATTTGAATGAGTTTGGCCAGCTGAAATATAAAAATGCTCCCTGTGATGTTGTTGACAGGGAAAAAGCCATGAGATATTATTGCACAGAACTCTGAGTCAAGACCTCTAATCTGTTTTTGCAGTGTAGCCTGTAGCTTAATTACACTTGCTCTTGAGAGCGTGTACATCTTCTTATATCTTCATTATTTCACGGGCATTAATTTAATCAGAGGTAATAAATGAAACCTCTAATTACAGTAACAGTTTGTTACTTTACAAGAAGAGGTGGGAAGACAAAAACACGTGGACTCGTAACCATTAACAGGCTCTCGCAATCCCATTGTTACAGGAAGTTGTAGCTGAGAATGCTCCAGCATTTCCACAACAGTCCTTGGTGCAGAAGACCTTGATAACCTTTGCCATCTCCTGGATCCTTTCAAACTCAGGTGTGTCTTGTGTTTGAATCTTTTTAATGCATCTAAGCTCAATAATTATTTTTGCAGATTCCCAGGGTCTGATATGTCTAGAAGGAAAGGGCTTTGCAGTATGGTTTCGATGGAGGCCTGCTGCCAGGAGCTGGGAGCTCCTTGTGAATGACCACGATTTCCCTTTGGGCCCTCTTGTTTCTGCCAAATTTGAAGTGGGCTTTCTGCAAGTGAGAAGCAAACATGGCCCCTTTCCGACAGGACAATGTCTGGGAGGGTGTCTGACGAGAAAAACCTTGCAGAGGCCTTTCAAAGCACCTTAAAAAATCCCCTCCTGTAGGGGATTTCTCGTAGTGAAGGAAGTAATTAGCTGGGCACGGGAGGCATTTACTCAGTTGCCTAATCTATCTGATCCCTGAGTTACATTAGAGAGAATGATCCATCTTTTACTATTTCTAAAATTACTCTGGTCCCTTGGTACACTATTCAGCACAGTAAAAAAAATAAAATAAAAATCATGGTCACGGGATTTTCATAGTATTTAACCTTTCCTTTTCAAAAAAAACATCTCTCTTACTGCCTTAGTGAATTGCTTTTTAAACACAGGAAATACATCATCTTCTTTCTTTGTGTTTAACACACTGATAATTGTGGGCAGCTATTTTGCGCTACACTTCAGTTGTCACTTTCAGCCAAGGTACACATATATCAAACACACCCAGTCTGAGCGCACAAGGCAGCTTTGAACCTTTAATCATTTCTGTTGTTCTTTTCTTAAACTGTCTCCACTAGATCTACGTCGTTCAAGCACTGAAGTACTCTGAAATTAATATGATATATCAAGCATGGTCCCTTCAGACGTTGATAGAAGAGGATTGCTATTTGCCTGGTCTGTGAGGGCCATTTGGCTCTACAACGCAGGAAATACAATCTCAATTTACGTGGAAAGCCTGGCAGTCTTAGCAGTGGGGATGGATTTCGAGGGTCCTTTCGAAGGTGACCCCGAGGGCTTAACGGTGCTGAGTGCTTAAAACTGCTGCTGGGAGCTGACCAAGTGTGTATGCCTGCTCCTTATATCAGTGTGGCGGGGAGATAAGGTCTTTTCCATAAGTACTTTCCAGCCAAGTACTAATACAGAGAATCTGAAGAGATGTGGTTCAGATCTTTAGGAAAATCTCTTTCCTGCTGTCGGGGAGTCAAATGGTTTCAGCCACAGGGCTCTGGACCTCCAAACTGGCGTGTGGCTTCAAGGGGACACGTGACTATGAAAAGTAGGTGCACTGATGCCTGCTGACAACTGATCTACCAGAGCCAGCACCCACCAGTGCCGTCTCAGAGGCTTCGGTACTCTCCGCAGTGGCCAGACAGACGGGAGAGCCAGACCGTTGTGGCTACTTGTTTCCTTCCCATAGATGCACGACTCATTTTATACACGTGAGGAATCCACCTCCTCCGAGCACCTTGGTGATATTCAGAGGAAAAGTTACACATGCTTTATGGTTAAGAGATGAACCAAGAGGGGTTAGGAAAGAAATCAGTGAAAAAAGCAAGAGGAGAAGGCAACGTCTTCCCTGTGACTTCCCTCTGCTCCCTTTGTACGCTGTCTCAGACCCTCGGGAGCTATGCAGTTTACGATGCCCCCTCTGCAACTGCAGTTTATTTCAGGTGCGATTGATTATTTGCTCCAGTGCAGTCTGAAAGGCAGACTCCCTGTCTTTTGCTATTTGTGGCTTAAATCTAGCAGTGATACGCAGCATTATAAATAAACCGAATGCAGGCCAGAAACCTCATTTTATTTCAGTTCTTTCCTTTCAGTTACATCTTAATTTATTTCTGAAGTTATTTTTTCAGCCTACTAAGCTTAAGTACCTTTGGGAAATTGGGTAATGCAGTGTGAGATAGCTCTGTTCTTTCCTAGACTGTGTAAGAAAATACACAGCAAGGTGTATATCTTCACAGCATGCTGTTTTGTGTCTAATAATCTATCAGATGCCCATCCTCTCTGGTTTTGTTTACCTCTCCAGACACCACCATTATAAAACTATTTCTCCGTGTGAGATTTCAGAAGATCCTCAGGTCCAGATCCAGTTCACATAGAATGGAAACAGCCAGTGCATGACTGCAGGGCTTTCTCCACAGACACAAACCTTCCACCAGCTGTTCCCAAAGGCTCTCCAGTTAGCAGGTAGAGGCTGCGTCATTTGGTGACAAGGGACATATATGTGTATGGGCTTTTTCCTTGCAGGTTCTTGGTTAAATAATACAATAAGCATGCTCAGCTCCTTCCCGCAACCCCTGCTGACCTCGAGGTTGCTGGCGCCGGTTCAGTGCCAAGGCGGCTGTGCTTCTGCTTCCCCATGTCTGCGGCTGCCCTTCTGCCAGAGGTTACGAGAGGCAGGAAAGAGCCCAAGGAACGGCATGTGTGAACAAACCTGGGCCGTGCTACAACAAGGGCCAGGAACTGCTCAAAACACCTGAGCTGGCAGTTTATGGCAGGTGGTGAGCGCTGTACGACTTCAGGCTGTAGTGGCTCGGGAGCATCGGCATGCTCTGCTGGCTTCCCTGAGAAAGGGAAATCTTCACGCGATGCTGTGTTGAGAAAGATGTACACTCCTGTTTCCAATGTATGCCAAGTATTTATTACATCATATATTAAAGAGTGCTTTGATTTACTCTGTCATCCAGGATGAGTTTTCCCTCTTCTCATCCACCCCCTTTTTTCCCTCTCCAAAGCCATCTCTAAGAGGTTCTTTGCCAACCTCCTTCCACAGATGCCATGTGTTGGAGAAACTGCTCAGATAGAAAGCATGAGTTGTAACACTTTGATTGAACGATTGTCAGGCCGGCTTTGATGTGGTTACAGAGCCTGTGGCTTTGAAGAAGTGCTGTTGGTTGGGCTCAGTGTATCTCACGACGGCGTTAACGAAGGCAACGTGCGTGATGGGATGCTGAAACACGCTGTGTAACTCTCGAGGTCTAAAGCACCTCAACGGTCAGCAGTCCTCTCGGTCCTCTTCCCACATAGGACTCAAACCAGTGTGCTCAAAAAACAGAGCTGAATGTAAAAAAACTCCGAAAAACAAGAATGGAAGTTAATAATCAACTATCTGAAAAGGGAAGAAACACCTCACTGAACATTGAAATGCCAAGACTTACATGTCTTCAGGATCATTTTGGGGGAACAGGAAACTCTTGAGCTATTCTTATCCTGAAAGAGCCTTTGAAATAACCCCTTCTTACACTCTCATGAATTTTTAAAGACTTTGTAGTGTGGACGCCCATCATCTCCTCCTTTTATTAGCCTTTATTTTTACATCCGACGAGTAGGACGCTCACAACGCTTGCTTGCTATGGAGATGAAAACATCGCTTCACGCCGAAATCGTAAAAAGACGCAGATCCCGCAGTGTTTACCAGACTGCGGCCAGCGACACTTTTGCCTGCTAAATATTTCCACTGGCAGCCGGACGCGAATCCACGCGTCCACCTCCCACATCCCAGCCACCGCTGCCTGCACGAATCCTCTTACAGGGAACTCGGGAAATCAGATTTCCCAGAACAGCCTCCCGAGTTCTCTCAGGTGTAGGATTTTCGGCCAAATCCCCTTTGCTGGGGGGGGGTCCCAGCTGCCCAAATGATGGATATGGAACCGGGGGTCCCCGCCCCCGGCCCCTGGGCTCCGCCTCCGGCCCCTCCCCGGCGGCCGGGCCCGCTCGGAGGCAGCCGGCGCGGCGGAGCCCGCGGGGGGCGACGTGAGAGCGGCTCGGGGGGGGGGGGGGGGGTGGTCTCGGAGCCGAAGGATCCCGGACCGGGGACGGGGGGGTCGCCATGTGGCTGAAGCCCGAGGAGGTGCTGCTGAAGAACGCCCTCAAGCTCTGGGTCACGCAGAAGAGCAGCGGCTACTTCGTGCTGCAGCGCCGTCGGGGGCACGGCGACGCCGGAGGGCGCTTCACGGGTACCTCGGGGCACGGCCGGGGGGCTCCGGGCACGGGCAGGGGGCTCCGGGAGGGTGCCCGGTGCCGGCGGGGCCGGGGCGGGCTGCGGGGAGGCGGGAGCGGCCTCTTTGTTCGGGCTCGGCTCGGCTCGGCTCGGCGCGGGGGGGTCCTGAGGCACCGGTGGTGCAGCCCGTGCCTGAAGCTGCTTCGGGCTTTCGGGGAGAAATCGGGACTTTTAGGGCGGTTTGGGTGTCCGGGGGGCTGGTCTGGTGTGTGCACAGGGAGTGTTTTACGCGGCGAGGGAAAGAGCCTGCGTTATCAGGTCTCATTTTGGTGTTAGTGAAAGCTCTCGCTGCCCCTTACACCGCTTCCCGCACTATTACTATTACTTTATAGCAGTTTAGCCCGGGCGCAGCTTCCTAAAAACTTCCTTTGGGCTTCCTAGGTCCCACGTTACCCCTGCATTGCTAACAAAATGCCAGCCCTGGAGAAGTGGATGGGAGCCTTAGGCAAACCTCTGCCCTCTGATTTTCCCCGGCCCCCCGCGAGGAACTCGCAGGCCACCCCCTTTTGTGATCGTAAGGGCGACGTGGATTAATTTCCAGAGTTAAAAATAACCTTTTACAGCTGCTTGATTTGGGTCCAGGACGATCATGAGTTTCAGATCCACAACTATTAACTCCTCGTGCCCGAGCTTTCCGCGGCAGAGGCTTGCAAGCTTAAACCAAAACACACCGCTTTGCTCTCTGGTTTGCTTTCAGGTGAATCATTTTGCCGAATCTCCAGCGCACAGGCTTGCACAAATCTCTTTTGGCTGGCAGAGCCGAGCCACTCCTGCCTTAGAAAACATTTTCTAAGGGAACTGTAAGTTCTGACAGTCTCTGAAACAGTTTGGAAATATCAGTATTTAAGAAGGGATTAGAAATTAGAGTCCTGTAACAAAAGAGCAAGTGTGTAGGCGCATTAAGCATAGCTGGAGGTAGGCAGCTTATTTTATTTTTTATTTTATTTTTTTCCCAATTTTTTACTTGGGACAATCAAAATGGAGACCTGTACTGAGAAACAGTTTGGCTTGGCTGGTAAGTCTGTTTCCTTTTGGTGCCGAGCTTGGGTCTCAATTCTTGCTTTACGTGAATGTAGAGACAGCTTACTGGTACCTGCCTCCTGCCTTTCCCAGAACAACAGAGACGAAGGTCAGTGAAATATTACTGTATTCCAGAATATGGTCTGCCAAGCTGGAGAGCCATAACTTTGGTTTTGTTTGCTTTGCTGGTGAAACAAAGCTTAAGTGAGAATGTTATCTGTTTTCTTTTCCCTTCAGTAACTTGAGCCTTGGCCAATTCCAGCTAGATTTGACAGAAGGGTAGATGTTTGAAAGAGGTAAAGACCCTGTATGTTTCATGAAAACAGGTGATTCCATCAGAGAGGGTCTCAGCTCCTGCATTGAGGCTGCATATGCTCAAGCCGTGTTTCACTCAGAGTCCGTCCGGGATCAACAGGGTAAAAAAAAAAAAGAACACAATGAGGAGACTTAGATTTCATAAGTAGAGTGTGCAGATGGTGCTGTGGACCACCCGACATAATTTGCTTTAAGCAGAGTGAAATGGCAGTGCCAGGATTATGCCACACCTGAGCTGCCCTTCTACTTGTTCCTGCAACGTGATGTTGTCCCTGAACCTATGAGAGGACATCTGTTTTATTGCCCTATTCTCATGGTTGCATTTTTTTTTCTCTAGGACGCTTCTCTCTCCTTACGTGGGGCATTTTATCCATTACATAGGAGTAAGTTAGCACAGCTCCAGGGTGTATTTTATCTGGATTTAATTCCTGAAGGATGGACTAGAGGAGATCTATCACAGGAAAGTGCTTTCCTTCCATATCTGCCTTTCTTTCTTTGAGTAGTGTGTTTCACTTGGACTCTGAGCGGATGTTGGTAAGAGAGAGACTATATTTGCTACTGTTATTTGATTTGTCTTCTAGGGCAGTTACTGAGTGTACAGCAGGTCTGCAAACAGTAGGTACAAAAAATGATGGAGGCAGTGTTTAACTGTTCATTACCTGACCGGTGCAGTTCTTTTCCTGTCTTCCCGAGGGATGTGCTTTTTGAGTAAATGTTTAACTTGCCAGTTAGCCTGGATCTCTACTTGAGACCTTTGTTGGATTAGAGACTCAAGAAGGAAATTGCTAATGTTTTAGAAATACTCTGTAGAAACTGAATTATATTTTTTAATTAGCAACTAATTTTTAATTTAATTTTAAATCAGAGTTTTTTTTTTCCTAAAATAATTAGCTCATTAATTTATGTTGGTAATAGCTTTGGGGTTTTTTTGGCCGTTAGTGGAGACCTCCCTATGTAATGACAAAAAGACTTGTCATTTAGCCACGATTAATAGGTCTAAGTTAGATGGATCTGGTACTTGCCAGTGTTGTTGGCTCCAAGGTTACGTGTTAATGATAAGCTTCAGATGCCATCAGTAGTCAAATCCTTTATGGTAGAATAGTGCATGATGGCTTAGCATGTAAGTGAATCGCTACTTCTGTTTTTATTGGGGGGTGTTGAAAGCTTCATTCACCCTCCTGTTTGATCAGATTCATTTTGTGCATTTTGACAGCAAAGCTGCATGTTCTGAAACTTGTTGGGAATGTTTTCATTGTGGGCACCAGATTAAGAGTAGCTTTTCACTCCTTCCAAGCAGCTAACTTTGCGGTTTGGTTACACAGTACTTCACATTGCACACACTTAGTATATAAAAAGCACTCAAGATCCTTCTAAGTAATTGTGAATTTTTCCTTTTATAAATAATGCTAAATAAAATTTTAAAATAAACTCCGAAGTCTGTAAACTGTTTCAAGCAGCTTTTTGTCTTTATTTTTTGAGATACAGTGCTTCTTCAACTTCTTGCTTGAAATAGATCAATAAAAATTATATTTTGTTCCTGTTTTACCTTTTTTTTTAATTTAGTTGTATTTCCCGCAGATATTCTTCCAACCTCCAACTGTTTTCGTCTTAGGGCATTTTCCAAGATGGATGTGGTCCTAAATGTTTTTTGTTTCTCAGAAGATGAACATTTTAAAGAGAAATCTGTTTCTCCTTAAGATCTTATAAGCCCTTACAGTTCTCAACCTTAAATATCAAATAATACCCTGGCAAAAAGAGACGTCTTCTGTATGTGAATATGAACCTTATTCTTTTAATAAAAATAAATGTGGTAGGCATAATAAATACACTTAAGCTATTGCCAGTAGTTGAGCAACCCCCCCATCTTTATTTTATTTTCTCTTTTAAATAGCGTTGTTGCAGGGTGCTGTTTTTCAAACTGATCTATAGAGCGCATCCTGCTTGTGAGTAGAGATCTTGACTAATTACATGGTAAGAGCTCTGTTCCTTGTTTTCCCCTTGACTGGATTTTGAAATCTTAATGCACATAACAAGATGACTATTGGTAAGCTCTATGCCCTTTTTTTCGGGGGGGGAGGGGGGGTGGGAATTAAAAAGCAAAAGATGTTTTGCTTCTCTTTCATACTCATCAGTCCAAATAATACTGTAATTGTCTTGCATACATCAGCTTTTATTAGTCCTGTTCATCTCCCAAGGTCAGGCTAAAAAATAAATAAATCGTACATTCAGAGAAAGGCAGCAGGAAGACCACAGAAGTTGAAGGTTCCCATGGCTAAGGCAGGAATCCCATCTTGATTGTTCTCATCTATTGCACTCTTAACAGGAGAGGGTCAAAATGCAGTCAAGGCTTGGGATTTTAATAGAGAAAGCAAATGCATTATATATATTTTTTAACCTTCTGGAGGGGTGAAAGGCAAAGCGGGTAGCTTATTAAAAGATCTGTCCTGATATAGCCCTCAAAACCGTCCATCTACCAACATCAGGGAAAGTTGCCTTTTCAGATTAAAATATGAGTAAGATAACAAAGCATGTTGGTATCTACTGATAGACAAAGGTTAAATTTGAGTTCTAATTACAAAAAAAACCTTGTATTTTGGATGCAGTAGATTGAGGAAAGGAAGATGACACATCAACCGTGTTAATAAAGGATAGTTATTAGTGCCCAACGTCTGTATTTATGACTTTGTTTTTTAAGGGCAAGCTATCTGGAACCTTGCACAAGGACGGGGGAAATGCAAATAGTTTACTGAAAGCTTGAACTCTCATCAAAATGTTATCTAGCCTTGCCCACAGCTGGAATTCAGATCGGCAGGTTTTTTCCCTCTACCCTTTCCTTTCTTATTTTTTTTTTCCTCGCGTTTCCAGTAACATGTTATAAGCTCTTTTCCTGTGCAGGTGGCTTCTTCCCAGCAGAGTGCTTGGCCTGGGGGCTGCCTCCTGCAGCAGGGGTTGCAATGGGGAGGCCAGGCTTCATCCTGCAAAGCTCAACACTCACATTTCTCACCCCCAGCTTTGCTCCGGACTCTGTATGTGCTGCTCTGGCTCCTTCTGCCTGCCTGTTTTATCTGTATTTCAGCCTCCTTGTATTAAAGGCGAGGATGCACCTGTGTATGGAGAGGGGGATCTGGGCCCCATCTGCTTAGACCACCAGCCTGTGCAGTGCTGTAAGCCAGTCAACAGCTACAGCAGCTCTTTATTTTCCTCTTGTGGAGTCCAAATGGACCACAAAAAGACAGGAAAATCATTGAGCGTGCCTGGTGGCAGAGTTTTAGTAACGCTGGCTCCTTCCCTTTAGTGTTATTAACACCACTCGCCAACAGTGCGAGGCATGGCTTTTTATCACAGTGCCTGGAGCAGCGTCCCGTCCCGTGTCGGGTAATTTACGGAGCTGTGAGCTTGCGTGTCCCAATTCCTGTAGGTTTTCAGGTAGAAAGCCCTTTCCATTCACACTTGTTGCAAGGAGAGAAGCGAGGCATTTGGCGGGGCTTGCTGCGAGTGCGGCCTGCGTCGCCATGGCGCAAGAGCCAGGCCAGGCTGCGCTCTTGCCCAGCACGCAGGCTGGGGACGGCGATTAAAGCATGTGCTTCCATTCATTTCTGTGTTCAAGATTTAAAAATAAAGTAATAATAAAAAAAGGAAGATGAAAAATTACGTCGTGGCAGTGTTTGATCTGACAAAGCACAGACTGAAAGTAACCGAAAGGCTCGAGTGCTCGTGTTTCCCTGGGTTAATAACTGCTCGGAGCAGTAGGCCATTACGCTGAAATTTCTTACGTGCTTACACAAATAAGTTGTGTAGCTTTTATTTTGGAGGGTGGAAGAAAGCCTCTTGAGAGATGCTCTGTCTGGAAGCTGCATTGTATCAAAACCTGTTTATATAATTTAGCAGAATCCAACAAGACAATGTCCGGTGTCAAGCCAAGGCGTTAAGCCAGTTGGTGGCCTTCACAACTCGTGCTGCTCTTATCTAACATAAACATAGCTTTTAGGGAGGCCTGAGTGAAAGTAACAACCTGCTAAACACCTGTGGTTTGAACTTTAAAATCGTATCAAGATGTAGAGAAGGCCCCAGATGTTTCTGCTGGGAGCAGCCACCTCTGGCAAGCAGCAGCTCCCTACCCAGTGTCCTGGGCTGTGTCCAGCCTCTACGGGATGAGTGGGCGCCCTGCCAAGATGCAGGAGATCAGGGTGAAGATGTGCCAAGGGGGTCCTCAGGGCATCTCAGCTCCTAGTCTTGCCGTGGGCAAGAAACTACCCTTCTGATACAGATGCTTTTTTTTTCTCTCCTTTTTTTCCCCCCTCCAAATTCTCATGCCTGAGCAGCTGAGAGTGCCACTTGTAGCTATTAACTCTCAGTGCAAAGCTGCGTCTGCTGGGAAGCAACCTGCACCATTAGCTCCTTCCACTTCTTTGTAAGAACTTCATCCTGTTGAGTAGGGTATGCATTTTGCCAAGCTGCTGCTTTTGTTTCCCAGGCTTCTTTTTCTTGCAGCCTTCATGTTTCTGATGGGGGAACAGAGGTAGTGAGCAGCAGTAAAAGGCAGTGCTGAGCTCCTGAGGATGCATTCAGAGGCATGCATCATGCTTTAAAGCTTTGTGCTGGGGTGAGGGTCTGTCGGTGTAGTCGTAAATCCTTGAGTCCAGCATCGGTGGTGGTTGTGTCTAACAAAAATAACCCAGCCTGATTCACTAAAGAGAGCAAGTACTTAACACAGGTCTTTGACATAATATAGGTAAGTGTAGCTGCAGACTGCTCTTCTGAGTGGTCCTCCAGAGCAGCCACCAGTCATCACAGTCCCCAGAGACGTCTTGATGTTATCATTTTTCCGACAGAGCCCCAGCTGCCTGCAGCTTCTGCTCCAGCCGAGAGGAACACCTGCTGGGGAGGAGCTGGGCATCTCCGCAGGAGGATTTGGGTCCGGGTGCTATGATGATCCTCTGCCCATTTTCTCTGGAGGGCTTGATTTGGCAGATAAAACTAAAGCATGCCTGTCCGGCTGTGCTGGTTTCCAGTACAACGGAAACCTCAAGTCTTTTTTTTTCAAGCAGACCAAGGAGAGCTGGAAGGACACTTTTCTCTCTGCTTCAAATTTTGGCGGTGGCCTGTTTGCTTGTAGGGTGGCTAAAACCATTAATGAAAATGCTGAAAGTGCAGGTTGGACCCTGGCTGCTGTGTGACCTGTCTGGTTTTAGGAGAGGGGGTGTAAGCACCTGCTTTTGGGGAGGTTCAGGGCTGTGGCACATAGGTGGAAGAGGTGCCTCCTTGCCACGTGCATGCTGCACCCTACATTTTAAAAGCACTATCAGAGTTTCTTACCAGCCAACTGGAGATCCTGTGTATTACTTTGCCTTTGAACTACGCTGTATGTCACCCCATGCTTTGTGATGGATGTCAAAGTTTGTGTTAAGCAAATGGCTTTGGGGACCAGGACCTCAAGGGTAACATTGCACAGTATGGTGATACTGCTATCTTCCTTGTGACTTAGCGTTCAGTTTAACTCTGATTTATTTATTTATTTATTTATTTTTGCAAATAAATAGTAGTGGCTTTGCTCTTTTGCCTGATTTTTTTGAGGACTTTATTAATATATGGGTCTTAGACTCCTAAATGATCAGTCTTACTGCTGAAGTGACCACCCCAAGTATGGGAAGGCATTTGAGTAGTTCTGAAAAATTTCCCTGTAAGGTTTTGAAAGTATGATGGAAGTATGCAGAAATGGTCTCCTTGTTCTATGTTGGGGGGTACCTTTACTTGTGTGCTGTTCAGCTAGGCGTAACTGTTAGTGTCGTGGGTTGTCTCTTGAGCATTGTCCTAAAAGATGGAAGTAATAGATATTTTGTATCTACAGGGCCTTATATTTTATATCTATATATCTTGTATTTTATATCTGTAGGGCCTTTGTATCTATAGGGCCTTATAGCAGTCTTCCAGTGCCTAAAGGGGGCCTGTAAGAGAGATGGGGAGGGACTCTTGTCAGGGAGTGTGGTGATAGGACAAGGGGTAATGGTTTTAAACTAAAAAAGGGTAGATTTAGATTAGATATAAGGAGGAATTTCTTCACTCAGAGGGTGGTGAGGCCCTGGCACAGGCTGCCCAGAGAAGCTGTGGATGCCCCATGCCTGGAGGTGTTCAAGGCCAGGCTGGATGGGGCATTGGGCAACCTGGTCTGGTGGGAGGTGTCCCTGCCCATGGCAGGAGGGTAGAATTAGATGATCTTTAAGGTCCCTTCCAAAACAAACCATTCTGTGATTCTGTGATTTTTTTCCTAAACCAGTTCCAGTTAGATTAATTTACTGTATGGATGTTCCTTTGTCTAGATTAGTTATGGGCGTGACATAGAATAGCTTGTAATGGGATCTCTTATCTTTCTGTAGGGGTATAAGGAAATGTGTCTTTAAAGATGAAAAGAAGCGTGAAGCACTTTTGTTGATGCGTTTGAGAACCAGTTCTTTATAAAATAACCTTGACTTTTTTTTTTTCTGTGAAAAAATGCTCAACAAGTTTGTTCTACATCACTCAGTTGGTATTTACTTGGATAGCAAAATCTGATTATACGGTGCACGAAATCCTGCTGGCATTCCATTTAGTTACAGATTGACCTCTGTACAAGGGAGACACTACCTACCTGTTACAGAATGGGGAAGGAATCCCCTGGTTCCTTGCTGATTTTTAAACTTGAGTTTATTTAAGTTTTTCAGTTTTGATTGAGAGGCTCGCTTCTGAAAAAAATATAGGCAGATGTTCCCTCTGTCTGAAATCCAGCTTTCAGCCGAAGTGATCGATATATTGAGGCAAAACATGTCATTTCAATAAGGGTATTTCCTTTTCCACTTCTGCCCCCTCCTCCATATTTTTATAAGCATACGTTAAGCCTGAGATTTATGTAGGAATTTTATCCTGGGAGTGTTCTTTAGGTGTGACGTTCCTTGCACGTTTTGAGGAATCTGAGAGGTTTTCTTGGTACTTGCTAGCAGACGTCCTTTCAAACCAGTGTCTGCAGCTTCCCAAAATGCAGTCCATACACAGTTAACTGCTTCCCTGAAATAGTTCTGCGTCTTGGGAGGTCAAAAAGCTGACAAGAAGTTGGTAGAGTGGCATGTAAGGGGAAAGAGGTACTTGGAAGTTTAAGTTCCTGCCAGAAGCCTTCTCCCACAAAACAAAAATCAATGGGAGCTTTGGGAAAGAAACCCGTGTAGCAGTCTTTCTCCCCTTTTGCCCTCTGCTTCTGAATCCTTTTAGTTTTTGACTGCCCTATAGATATAACGGGTTGCACTGTCACTTGTGATAGAGGTCTGCTTCACCCTAGCTGAAGGCATACTAAGGCATCAGCAAGCAAACCAGAAAAAAAACTTTGTATAATTTATATGTATCTGTGAGCAAGAGACCCTTTATATATCTTACAAGAGACCCTTCCATGGAAGAAGCTGTTAGGACACTGTTTGAGAAAGGTGCTTGCCCACATGCTAGGTGTTTTTCAAAGCATGTTTCAAAGTCAGTGTATTGTGTCAAGTTTCTTGCGTGTTTGTCCAGGGATTTTTTGGTTGTTTAATGCTTCAATGTGACTCCAAGTGAACAGGAGACAACTCACACTTAAAAAATTTTGCCTCTAGTTTTAGTCATTTTCATTCTACTTCAGCTTCCATTCAATTATGGTCAGCCTGGATGTATTAATCAGTGTTAAATCCTTTTTATGCCCTCGCAAATGCTCTCTTGGAAGGTCTTGTTCCCCCACTCCGCTTCTCTCAGTCTCTCCTTTATGTTTTGGCACTCGTACATCAATTTCACACGGGGCTGACCTGCTGTAGAAGTGTGGATGCTAAACTGTAGTCACGAGGCTGTACTGAACAAGCTTGTTGCTTGGGCTCTATTCTGGACGCAGAAGCAGCAGAATAGCACAGACCTTGGTTCGTCTTTTAGCTATGGGTAGTTTACGCAAGGGACATGATTTTTTATTTGCATGGTTCTTGGTTGAAGGAGGAAGCTTTTTCTTTTTTTTTTGGTAATAGTTGATAAGCAAGATGGAAATTGTAAGCAGAAGTCAACAATGAGAAGAGGAATTGGTTTTTCTTGTCAGTTATTCAGGAACAGAAAAGGGAATTAATTTTGCACAGGCTAAGAAGTAAAAACAAATTTTGCAGCTCCTTCTGTACTTTGATGCATTTTTTCGTAATTTCTGAAAACAAGTTCTTCACGACTCAGATGTTCATTAAGTGTTCTTATAGGATTTTCATAGCACTAAGTATTAGTTGACTTTTTTCAGTGACTTTAGTGAAATTAAAAAGAAACCTTTCTCCTAGATCTGTCATCGGGGAAATCATGAACAGCACTTTGTAAGTTTCTTTTTCTTTCTTGTAATGTCTCAAGTCTTTTGAAATTTGGAAGGTAAACCACAATTTTGTGCTCTGCATGCTTTGATGCTATCCTACAGGCTTTCATCCAGCTATTTTGAAGACTGATGCTGTGTTTTCTGTGAGCACGGATAATTTGCTACCTTTTATACTTGGATGATTTCTTTTGTGCTGCAGTTACGGAAGGGCATGTGGCATTTTCTGGTATCATATAAAGTATTGGTCACCAAATTCCGGTCTCCATTTTGAACAGATGGGTGTTACATCTCGATGTGCATTTAGCTGAGAAGCGAGTTGTTGCTGAGTATCTCACGGTATACTTTTAAAACGTTTTCGTGTCCAACGTCTGCCTGGCTTTGAAGGCATGAACAGGGTGTGTGAATGCGAGGAGGAAGTAGGTGATGTAATCATCTTTGCTTTTGGAAGGTTTTTGATGCCGTTCCATGTGCAACTCTTATACCTCCCAGACCAGAAAGTGGTAACACTGCTGCTTTGTTGTGCTGTGCTCAAATTAATTACCAGTGGCTTGTTGTCCAAGTGAGGAGGCATTTCAGATGAGGCCTTTGTAGGTCTCATTTTATTGTTTCCATTAATCACTTAGATAATGGGCTGGTTGAATGCAATTATAAAAACTGAAAGTGATGCCAAGGGCTGGCAAAACTTCTGGCCGGTTCATTTGGTGTTGGATCGATGGCGAAGGAACAAAAATACAGCTGTAAATACAGCAATTAGCTTGGAAAAAATAAAACGTGCGAAGAAAAAGTGCAGTATTGCAGAAAAGTTGTAGATACAACGAATCAATTTTTGTAAGTGATGGAAGCCAATAACCAGTGCTGAGTTACTTTAATATGCCAGCTTGCAAATCGTGGCACTTGGATGACTTTTCCATGCATACCTTGGTTCTGCCTGCTGGAGGAGGGAAGGGGAAAGGCCAGCAACTCCAGCTGGCCTCCGGACTGGGAGTCTTCTGGGTGGTTGCAATTGCTCCAACTCTCAGAAATTAGTTTACCGCTCTGTAAGTCAAGTGCCAATTTGCACTGGGATACGACCGCAAGCATTCTTGGATACAGTTACGGGTATGCAAGATACAGGAGATGGTTTGTACTCTTTGTACAGCATCACGTCCAGTTCTGAGCGTCACACTTAGAGATAAGCTCAGGAACAATGAGCTGGTTCACAAACATGACCCGTGAGGAAGACGTGAGGCAATTGGGGTTTCTTTAGAACAAGAGAAAGCATTAAACAGCAGGGAACGATGTTGATACTTTTTCAGTATGTCAAGTATTAACATCAAAAACATCCGTGGCCAATTACTCTCCGTGTTCCGGGGAGCAGGATTCATTTCCAGCGAGACAGTTTAGGATTGTGGTGGTTGGCTTGTTTGTTTGTTTTTGCTGTAAGAATACCTAATGACAATAGTGGAAGAGGCTTGCTGGGGAGGTGGTTGCATCTTGGTTGTGGGAGGTTTTGAAGAACAGGTTAGACAAACGCGATTTCTGGCACAGGTGCATTTATCCAGCTCCAGAGCAGGGGCTGGCACGGTAACCTCTCAGGTTCCCCCAGGTGTTCGCTGCAGTTCTGTGACTGTATATACATACACATGAGGCAAAACCGGAAACACAAAATTGCTTGTTCTGCTTTTGATCTTCTGATCTGGTTTGCCTCTTGCCTTTTGAGCCTGTGTGAATCGCCACACAAACCAGGGACAGAACTGCTATTGTTAAGTTCTCTATTTTAATTTTCTGGTTTTAGATGCGAAAAGACTCGAGGGCTGCAGTACTGACGGCAGTGAAAGTTGGCTCTAACTCGCTTTTTTCTCCCCCTTTTTCTTTGTGCGTGGCTGCAGGTCGCCTGGTGGGTGCCCTGGATGCCGTGCTGGATTCTAACGCGCGCGTCGCGCCCTTCCGAATTTTACTGCAAGTCCCAGGCTCACAGGTTTACTCTGCCATTGCTTGTGGTGAGTTATTGAACGGATCAGAAGTTTACTGGGCCATAGCTATTGGTGAGTCACATACGAAAAAACCCGAACTGATTCTGAGCATGCTCAGCACCTGCATGTCCAAGAAGCTCAAGGTAACCCCAGCTGGTCGTGTGCGGGTGTGAAGCTCTTGGCTATAGCTCGTTTAACAACCAAATTAACCTCTGGTTAGAATCCTAGGTATTCATCATGAGAAAACGTTAACTGGTAAAATGGAGTTTCGATAGAAAGCTTGTTTAGGTGAGGGTTTTTGCGTTAATCTTCTGTCTGTTGCAAAGTGGTGTGGTTCTGCTCGTATGCATATCTTTTTGTATGGCAGTGAAAGTTCCTTACAGCAAGAAGCTATTTAGTCTTGGCTTTCATCAGTCTTGTCTTTTGCTTGCTAACTGTGAAATGTCTTGCAACATTTGATTATAATCAAGTGTAACTGGAACACTTAGAAGATCTTACATGAGGTAGGTGATAAATGGAGTTGGCAAGGGAGAATGTCTAACTGCTGGGTTTGTTGTGCACTAATTCCTTTTCTGCAACTTTTGGAAGTCAAACCCATCTTCAGGAAATTGATGTGGATGGGAATTGCAGCAACCTTACTCGGGCATGTTAAAAACCACCCGGGTGAACTTCTTAAAGTCCTTGTTTGACCAGTTTGCAGTTCTCATCCCTTCTTCAGTCTATAAAATCCTAGCATTGAAATTTACAGCAGGTTTTCCTTTCCTTTCTTGCATGGATCAAGACATGAAATAGTTAGTTAATATACATGCTGACATGTCGTTGATGCTGTTTGGCACAGTAGTCCTTTCAAATGATAGGGGCAATCTGTGTATCCTGCATCCTGCCCCTGTACAAGCTCATTTAACATTTGTTCCTTGGTCCTAGCAGAGATCCCTCTGCATTTCCCCATTGATATTGGGATTTTTCTCCTGTGCCTGTGTGAAGATTACTTAAAGTTTGCTTACTCTATTTCTGTTGTGGCTAGGTTTTCTTGGTTTTGCAATTGCTTGGTGCTTTATATCCCCACCCCTCACCCCCTTATTATTTTGTTTATTTTTTAAAATAATGCTACCTCTTGGAGAAATTTAAGAGCTTCACGCTCTTCTAGTCTTCTGATGAAGCTGGTTGGCTTTCATTGTGAAAGTAAGTGTTGCTGTCAAGGGCTTCTTAATCATTTGAATGTATATAATATTCCTTTCAGGGACTGATCCTAGCCCTATCCATACTCTTCTTGCCCAAAGCTTTTTTATATTGAAGGAACTACAAATCAAAAGCCTGCCTGGCTGGAATGGTTAAGGATTTTGCTGAGATGAACTTACTAGATTAATGTTTTCTAGAATTCTCTTTTGCCCTCTTAAATGAATACTCACCACTGAGAAAATAAGATTTACGGTAATGGAGTGGAAGGCAGAGGGATCTGTTTTGTATGCCGTAAGGGCATGACACGTACGCCGCTGCCAGAGCTGCACAGAAGTTAAGAACCATGATAGCTGGAGCTGTTTCTGAATAATATCTCTGTTGTGAAACCCTGACGTGAGCATCCAGGGGAGAACGGGCTTTGGCAACAGCAGTTGGAGGAACAGCGTGACCTGACCCTTTTCTTAGAAAGCTGGAGCTCCGCACGGGACTTTTTCTCTCCCTGAGGCCCTGCAGGAGCCCCAGCACAGAAGTGGCCATCGCTGCTTGCCCAGCTCTTTGCTTTGCGTAAACACAGTGTTAGGGTCTTGTTACTGGATTTGGAAGGAACAGCGAGTCAAATTAAGTTCCTGCTATGTAGCAAAGACAAGGAGCAGCTCTAGCAACTCCTTCCCGTCTCCCGGTGTAACTGCATTAGGGATAGCCATCATGTCATTAGGCAGTTAATTAAAACGACATTTTCCAATTGGATGTTGGCGCTCCTGTGTTCCAGGAGCTGCAGACTGAAATGATAATTACTGCGTAAGGGTCATATCTGTGTTACAGACTCTTGCAAATCTCTGAGGGCTGCTAGGAAGTCTGATCCATGCCCAGCACGCTTGTTCTGGCAGAGCTGTTTCAGCCCAGATGGTTAATCATCCTACACCAGCAAGGGGAAACAAAACCCTTAACCTCAGCCCTAGTGCAGATCCACTTAGGTCTTTCCTTTCAGAAGGCTTGTGGGCAAAAGAGAACCACGAAAAACAGACAAGTGAAGTACCATTTAGGAGAGGGAGAGCAAGGGATTGCTGACAGGTGGGTTTAGAGAAGGGAATACGAGGAGTTGAGGCGATGGTTAGACTGAATACACATTTGGTACGGACACATAAAGAAGGTGCAGAAAAGGTGGAACAAAATGCTGTGCAGAGCATTGGCATGGGCAGAGGAATAAGGAGAAGGTTGTCAAGGCTTGGGTGAAATCACAGGATAGCTTTAAGTGTAAGCCAAGAAGTGTAAATTACAAATAAAGAAAGGACCCAAACAGTTGAGGAGCTAGCCTGACCAAATAAAAGGGACAAAGAGATCTTTCAGCATTTGATCACAGCTTGTGGAGGTACCTGAAGGCAGACAGGAAAGAGGGCAGTAGCCTCAGTGGGGGACAACCCCTGCCACTGGGGATGCTACAGTGAAGGATGTCTTATTTCTTATTTCCCAAGAGATAACCCACCAGCCCTCCCATACAGCTGGTATCTTTCAGGTAGCCCAGACGTAGAGAATCAACTCAGTATTTTCTTTGTGCAGCCATTTCAATACAGAACAACTGTTTCTGGTGTCCTTAACAATTGATATAATCTGATTTCCTTACAAAGAGGCCATTTAAGTGTCTCTTCTTTCTTGATTTTTTTTTTTAAATCTAACCTTGATTAATGATATTTATGAAGTTCCATCACAAGACCTTCCTGTCAAGGAAGTTAAAGCTTGGAAAGTTTCCCTGCCACTTGGCATTCTTTATGGAAAATGGAGCAGAGGAGGGTGGAAAATTCTTAGCTAAATTTATCATTTTGTGTTGTGAAGCAATGTGATGCATCTCCGATGTACACGCAAATCAAATTTCAAGATAATAGGCCTTCTATCTGAGATTCATTTTATAATTATATTCCTCTGTATTTTGTATGCCTCTTACGTCTAACTAATTTTCTCCTTTCTTCCACTAATAAGGCATAAGAAAAAACAACTTTGGCTGCCTTTACTTTTTTTCCCCATATAATATTTAACCACTGACGGGTAAGAGCTAGAGTGCTCAGATTTTCCCTTAATTGTCCTCGGTGTTGCTTCTCTTGCGCTAACTTTTCTGGCATAATGAGATGCAGCGGCAGTTCAGGTTCAAGCAGAAGCAACCAAAGTAAATAGGCAATGACTGAAATAGTGTTTCTGGACTTAGGGTGAACACATGAAATTGGAAAATCTTATTTTTCAGAGATTTTCTCTTCACCGTTTTTCTCCCCAAAACTGTAAAATGGTGCTCTTGCAGACGTTCTAGGTGTTCTTGACCCAAACTCCTTTATTTTTAGATGTTTAATTATTATAGGAAACTTTTCAGATAGGATGCAAATTATGACTATGTCATGTGTCCATGCATGTGTGGCAGCTGTGTGTGTGCATGTCCATACAGAGGGAGGGAGAAAGGAAGATCAGGGACTTTCGGGAACAATACATAAAACAGCAGTTTACGGTGGCTGCTTGAGGAATGCCATGTCAAAATAAGCTGTATTCTAACAGTAAGAGGTTTTGCTGGTTTTTCTGCTTTGACTTTTAATGCAGCGTTTGCTGGCTGAGAACGTTTGAGAAGATAAAACTAAAAAGCACTAGAACTAAATTCCTAAAACAATAAGGTTTCTGTTTTTCTCTGGCTATACTGTTACAAATTAGACCTTTTTGACCTGTTTGCTACTAAGAGTTTTGAGGTTGAAAGTTCAGTTTCTCATGTTCTCTTACAAAATAGTACATTTTTTTACTTCATTTTTTTTCTTCCTTTTGATTTTATTTTATAGGATGAGTTTTAATGCATTACTTTTAACCTTTCTAGGTGCCACTGCAGAGGAGATAAATCAGCACTGGGAATGGCTGGAACAAAACTTGCTCCATACTTTGTCTGTTTTCGACAATAAAGAAGATATTGTTAGTTTTGTCAAAGGGAAAGTAAAGGTAAGGAAACTGCCTCACTTTTGCCCAACTACTTGTGATGTTTTAGAAATAATGTCAGGAAGTTATTGTCATTCATCTTTGCTTTTGTCCATCTGAATATTGTTATTTTTTGTGTGCTGACCTAGCTACTGTGTTCATCCCGAATGCAATTAATCATCAAAAGCCCCTACTTTTCTCCTTCACGTTTGATTTTTATCGATGATCTCACTGATTTGTTTCCAGGCAGACTTGTATAAAGCAGGGAAGTGTTTGTACCACTGCATTTTCATACAGTGACTATAGAGGCAGCAGCTTCTTGTAGAGAAAGGACTCTTAAATCTTCTTTTGGCCAAGTCTTACCATTGGCCATCACAGTGCTGGCTGTGCCTCCACGGGGAAGAGGAGGACCTCCCATCTGAGCAGGCACCTCACCCACGATGTGACTTGTAAACCCAATTCATCTTGGTCTGATGTGGGGTGAAAAATACCTTTTCTGTCATGCAGTCAAAAGGATACCAGATGTATGGCCAGTTTCTGTGCAGTGGTTAGAGATAGGTTATAACTTGTTTTTCTGCATGACACTTGGACCTGATGTGGCCGGCATCCTTGCATCTCCACTCACATTTCCTTGGAAGCTGCATGATCTCAAAACCGAACTATCTAGTTTAGTCTTTATCACTCCCCGTCCCTTTACAGCTTCACTGCTCTTCTCTTCCCTGTAAGAGGCTGTGGTGTGCAGGTGAGCTTTCTTCAGCATCTACTTTCAGCTCCTTCACCTCTTCAGAACATTGTTAGCCAAAGCGTCTGACCCATTTGTGAATGGTGAGGTTGTCCCCACTGCACAGGGAGAGCTGGTCCCTCATGCAGAGGTGGCCTCTGCCCAGCAAGCTGGAGCTGGGAGGCTGCTGTGCCACTCTCCTCTCGGACTGTCTTCCCAAGCGTTTGGCACAGAAATTGTTACGGGCTTCACAGGGTGTTGGTGTTGTGGATGGGGACTGCACCGAGGCTGCTGGCTAGCTGCTTAGTGCCTGAGTGAGCATCTTTTTAGAAGAGTAAAAGTAGAATTTAAAAATTTTAGGGGAATTGGGTGATGAAGACAAGACTTAAAATAATAACAGCACATGCAGTAAAACTTAGAAAGCGTGGCCTCCAGTGTTCTGCTTCTAAGAAAACACATGATCCAAGAGGAACTTGTCAATGGCTGGCAGTGATGCAAGTCTCCTGGGGACTGCTCTAAGTCAGGTCCTGCTGCAGGCTTCTCCTTGGTAAGAGTTTCATTCAGTGAGATGCTCTCCACTCTTATACCCACTGTTTTGGTCCAGAAAATATACGGGAACATAAATGTTTCTGGCAAATTTCAACCCTGCTGCTATGATCTCAGTGGGTTCTGAAGTTGGGGAGGAGAGAGGAAGCATCGCTGTGCAAATCTTAGTTTTTATCCTGCTATCTTAAAAAACAATTTTGGCATGCTGCACCTTGCTGAAAGGTTAAACTTGCTGTGCCTGCTTCTGCTCGTGGTGCAGCGGCTTGCTCTTGGCACAGAACATGTCTAAGTGCACTGACAGGCTTGAATAAAATTAATCTCTCTCAATAGTGCTGTGGCAGCTGATTACCTAGCACAGCGGATATTTAAAATTCTTCAGGTTTCATTACTTAATGTTAAGCCCAGGTTTTGGACTCTGTCCTGTGCCTAACTCTTTTGTTATAATACTGCTATTAAAATTCTAAACACTTAGTTATAATATCCACGGAGATGCTCTTGAAGTCATTTTTAATGGTTCAGAGCATGTTACAAGTTACTGACGTCTTACTGCATTGCTTCTTCATAGCAAAATACTGCTGGTCAGCATACAAAAATGTTCCTGTGTCTTCTCTGAATACAGCAAAAAACAGCAATCATAATTTGTAATGAAACTGTAAATATGTGGTTTTGCCAGATAGACTGAAAAAGTAAAACAGCAAAACAACAAACTCCCCCAAAACAAAACAAAACAAAATCCTAAAACTCTTGATTTGGACGCATTCAAAATGTATGAGATGCAACCACTGCAGAAAAGTATCCATTTGTGAAATTTGCAAATCGGCTGGAAATTATTTTTCAGAAAGAGCTGTGTTATTAAAATTTGAATGAGTAGCTTGTAGTAACTTGCTTGAATGTGAACACTGTAGATTTATCATATGTTATCTTGTTATTGAATCAGGCTCTGATTGCAGAGGAAACGAGCAGTAAGCTTGCTGAGCAGGAGGAAGACCCTGAAAAGTTCCGAGAAGCCCTGGTGAAATTTGAGTCCAGATTTAATTTTCCTGAAGCAGAGAAACTGATCACCTATTATTCCTGCTGCTGTTGGAAAGGAAAAGTTCCTCGGCAAGGCTGGCTTTATTTGAGTATCAATCATCTCTGTTTTTATTCCTTCTTCCTGGGCAAAGAACGTAAGTGTAAATATGTAAGAAATCTAACACTGTGGAGAGAGATAAACATAACTGGTTTTAAATGCAAAAAGAGTTAGGATTTTTATGAGAAGTATAATTCTGCTCTGAAGTTTCGTTTCTGAGATTTTCATTGTTCAGATGAAAGATCTTGTTTAATTTGGTTTTCACTTCATCCTCTATGTTTACATTTTAGCATTAATCCAGTAATAAAAACGAGAATACAGGAACATGCAGACACAGTTGCTCTCCAGTTCTTTTTCTTTTCACGTGAAGCAGACTTAAAATGTACCAGCCCTCCTACATCTTCTCCAACAGCTAGTTTTAGTGCTGAAAACGGTCAGTCAGGAACCGTCCCTCCCACATTGATGGGAACACACCAGCAGCCGCTGTCAGCACCGCCGCTGCGAGCGCAGAGACAGGCTGCAAGGCAGAAAAGGAAGCGCTAGCTGGGAAAGAGAGCGTGGTGCTAGAAATGTGTGAGGCTAGCTGCGGGACTGAAAATAGAACAGGAAGCACAGCAGTGACACTGGTGCTGTTCTGAGTCCTCTTCATCCTGCTGCAACTTCAGTGAGGACAGTAATATAAACCTATATTACTGTGAATGTAGCAAGAATTTATAAATCAGTTACAGCAGTTAGGAAAACATTACCATTTACTGGCCCGGTTTAAAATGGAGCTGGCTAGACAAAACTAGATTTAAAAATGAAGTGCACTAATGTAAATGTAAGAAAGATAGTAACTGGCAATTTCTAGGACTTAAAACATACAAGGACATGTCTAGAGTTAGAGGTTCTTTCTTCCTATTTTATTTCAGGCCAGTTATTTTGTCATATCTGCAAAAGGTGGCAGAGTTAGATTTAAAATACTGATAAGTTTGTTATTCCTTATAAATACAGAAGTTGAGCTTTATCTTTTTTTTTGCAAGACTAGTGGAGTTTCTTGATACATACTAGATATCTGAGTTCTCTTTTAATCTCCTTGTTTTCTGTTTAGTATCAAATAATATCCTTTGTGAATTGTTTCTCCTTGTTATCATTGCAGGCTTTTTCTCATTAAACCGGAGATAGCCAGTCTGCCAAACCACACAAAGCAAAAATAATGCTTATTAGTGACAGATAATGGGGGAAGGAGGAAGTAGGGAGAAAAATCCTTCATACTGTTCCAGAAGTTTTGTTTATGCAATATCACAGATCATTAAATGATACTGGAAGTAAAGCACCACACTCTGTTATGGAAGATGAAATTGCTTCTCATCCCTTTCAATAATAATTCATTATGAAAACACAAATGAAAGCCCAAACAACTACGTGTTTGCAACTTTTTACTTTGAACATGGAAAAAAAGCTGTTCATTCACTGTTGCAGTCAGTGGCATTGCTTTTGTGTTCCATGCATTTTCATGGAAATGTGAAATCCAAAAAAATTCCATAGCTTGCTGGGAAGCATTACACGTTGAGATGCTTCCCAGCTCCCTGCTTCTGATAAAGATGATCGCTTCTGTTTGAAACCCAGTATTTTGTTACATTTATGAATTGCTTGTATTACATCGAATAATCTAGATTTACTATAGTTCTGTTTACTGCTATTTGAGAAGCTGCTACTGATCATATGTAGAACAAATGATTTATTATCTTTCTTTCAGGTAGTAATCACAAATTAAATCTGGCTAAACCTGGTTTAGAGAATATTGTTAATAAATCACATGTATTGTGTTCTTTTCCTTTCTTTTTGGGAAAAAAAAACCCACCACAATATGAGAGTTTCAATAAAAATAGTTCCTTTATGTGCTTTAACTCTATAAAAATTCCCCCAAATTGTAGCCTGAAATCTCTTTATAGGCAAAGTGTTAAGTCTCCTGCTTCTGGCAAGTCTGTTGCCTTCTCCTTGTTTTTATTTTATGTTGAAGTGACCTGGAATGCAATGCTGGAACCTGTTTTCAGCTTGTCATGAAATTTATGTGAGCATAGACTACATGGAACATATTTTCAGGACAAGTCCCCTTTTATCTAAGCTTCGAAGTATTTGCAGAACTTGGGTGGATTAGAATGTCAGATTTCTTGCAAGGACGTGCCAGGGTTTCTTTGCATTTTTTTTCATTAAACTTCTGTGTTTTTTTTTAAACGTTGAAGACTTTGTACCTTTTGTCAGAAGTCGGGCCCATTCCAGCGTGCTGTGCTGTTTCTGTGACAAACACTGCACAGGCTATACATTTTTGACCTGCTTGAACAATAGCGCTATTGCTACAGTGCTGGTTAATCTTTCTTCCCTTGGCTGTGCCGATACAGATGGCTCTGTGACCATTCGCAACAGTTTGTGTGTGTTGACGCAGCTGTGCTTTATTTAAGAAAGAACAAATTGAACCTGCAAATAATCTTGACAGCTGTGGTTCTTGTAATACAGAAAAACTTGCTGAGGGTAGCTGCTTATAAAATTAATGATCACGGATAAGTGTCATATACAGATGACAATGCTTGTTATTACTGTCTTTTTATTAACTTTATTGGCATCAGGAGACCAGCCAGGGATGTTAGGGAGTTTAGTCTTGAAGTTTATTGGCACAGAGAATACTGGGAAGCATCCAACAGTCAAGTATAAATTTAATCTAAGTCTTTTTAAGTCTTTTCCAGCCTAATTTCTGTCCAGAGATTCATAGGAGAGTGGAAGGTCACGTCTTTTAGTGGATATGTAAAATAAGTTGTCTGTGTCTATCTGATTTGCTGGAGTATAGAGAACAGTGTCCTATACTTTTTCTTTTCCATAAACAACTCTGACTACATTTAAAGTTTAGGGCAAAGTCTGCCCATGCACCTTTTAAGTAAAAAGTGATCAGAACGAGAAGATCCCAATGCCTATGTGGTTTTCTTTGATGACCACTTTATAGTAGTCTTAAACCCTATAAAAACTTAAAAAAAAACCCCAAACTATAAAAAACAACTATAAAAACCCTGCAAAAACTTCCTTTTGTGTGGAAGTTACCTTTGTTTTAAATTTAAAATACTGTCCATGTAATTGGAATAGGTTTGCCACCTGCCTAAAACATCACTTCTGGAAGATTACAGACCCTTTCCCTATTTTCTTCCTACTCTTGAAATCCACTGTTTCTTCTGGTAGTAAAGAAGAAAGCTGCAGAAATGACTTGTTAAGAAGTTTAGAGCAAAAGCTTACAGCAGATGTTCAACAGAGACAGACCTCCTCAGTTTAGCATTTCTTGTGAATATAGGTGAAATTTTGAGGGGGGGATTGATTCTCAGCAAGGCAGTCTTTTGGGATGAAGGCAAATGAATATAGAGTAATACCAGGTGTTTCATCTTTTCCTTGGGCTTTAAAGATGATTCTCTCCTCTTCTGTTGTTTGCATTTCATTCTTAATCTGTGTATTTCCCAAATACGATCAATTTAAACAGAATTTCTAACACACTTTTGGTCTTCCTGCAATGGCAGTGAAACTTATCATTCCTTGGGTTGAGGTCCAGAAGCTGGAAAGAACCTCCAACGTCTTCATGACCGACACTGTCCGCGTCACCACACCGAACAAAGAACGCGATTTCTCCACGTTCCTCAACATAGCTGAGGCATTCCGGATTATGGAGCAGCTGGCAGATGTAACACTCCGAAGGCTGCTGGATAACGAGATCTTTGAGCTGGATCCAGGCCTACAGGATCCTACTCAGATTACCAAGAGGTAAAAAGCAAAACTGTTCTTTGTTCTGTGAGCAGAGGTTCAGTAATGGGTTTTGTGGATTGCGTTGCTAGCTGGGTAAAGCTTTAAAGACTTACCTGATTGGGAAAAAAAAAAAAACACACACACAAAAAAAACAGATTTTATAATGTACTGTGGTATATCACAAAATTTTGTGTGCAAAATACTTTTTTTTCCCCCATTTTTGTTTTCTTCCTTTAAAATCACTGTAGTTTTTATTTGTTTTAAAAGTACTATTTCTTGTCGAAGGGATAATAATTGTAAAATTACTGCTTTTTATGATACCTGATACATGGAATGTCCTACTAGGACATCCTGCTAGGACTAATCCTACTAGGATTGCCATAGCTGATTTAGCAAGCAGTTGTAGGACCCAGAAAGACCCAGGCTGTTGCAACAGAGTAATGTGCTGATGCCAGCTCTACCCGATGCATCCCTGAAATGCATCTCTACATTCCCCTCCCACTGGAGAAATGCACTGGGTGCTCAGGGAGAAGGTTAGTAACTGTTTCCCTGGCAGTAGCACAAGACAGAGGGTTGTGTATTTTTGTGAAAGGAAACTGCAGGGAGGAATTTTAGGTGGGCAGAATGTAATATACGAAGTTGGAATTTGCCTGGGGCACCAGTGTTAACACGCCAGTCTAAAATACATGTTTTCTGAATGGAGTGTGTCTGGAGTGCTTATCCACTCCTGACTCATACCATTTCCTGCTCTTCCTTCCTATCCTGCCAGAGGTGTGTAGGGAATTAACCAGGTGTTCCTTCCCGGGTAAAACATAAGGAATGCACAGTGACATTTCCAACAAACAGACATGTCCAGTAGCCATTATGTTGTTTCTGAGGGGCGTTTTTGCAGTGGTGTTGCACGTATGTCTCAGCTAAACAGTTCTGCAAAGGTTCATAAAGGCTTTTAAAGCAATCAGACTTACTTTCCCTGTAACTTCATATGTGCACACTGTTAGGAAAATGACTGACACCAGTGTTTCATCCATGACACACCATCATTCGAGGTATTTGTTAGACTGATACAATGGTGAGCAGCCATGAACTTCCTCACAGGCTTTTTTCATAGCTAGGACTCCTTTAAAACACAAGGGCTGTCATTGTTTTTCACCATGTATGTGTAACTGGATATTGTTAACATCGCAGGCTTTTGGCCAAAGAAATGCAGTTTATGTTCTTTGAGTAGTGTCAGATATGACTTTGAGTAATAGGTTGTATTGAAGCCCACTTCCATGCTTTACAACACCTTCCTGCTTTTGGGCTGAAAAATTAGAACCATGAAAGAAGGAAAGTAAATCCAAAATAGATGTAACAATCTGGGGGAGATGTTTTCAGCATCTACTGATTTTAACTCATTGCTGTCTCTTCCCAAAAAAGTCTTTGAATCAAATATATTAACTGAATGGAAAACTAACCAAACCAAACCAAACCAACCCAACACCAGCCTAAAGTTACAATTACAATGAAAAGTATAACTGCAATAATATAGGGGCTCTCAGGGAATCAACCTGTAAGTGCCTTGTGGGATTTTTGGAAAGTAGAATGTCTATTAGCAAACAAGCAACAGAAACCATCCCACACATTTATTCAAACAGGTTTGTCTCTTTCCTTCCAACTTAAAAGGAAAAAAAAAAAAAAAAGAGGAGAGGCATGGGGAAGAGGAAAAGAGAGGATGAAAATGTGATTGCTGGAGAATGGCAGGGCAATTTTTCTTAACCACACTGGTGTGCTGTAACTGAAGGTAACAGAAAGGAGAACATGGAAGATGTTGAAATCCCATTTCCTCTGTAGGAATTAGAGAGGTAGTGGCTGGATAAGCTGTTGTTTCTGGTGCCCTTTGTCACACTTCAGCACCTACTTTGATGTGATGTGATTAAGCAAGACTGTAGTTTGAATAGTAGATAAACTGGTTTTTAATACTAACATTTTTTTTAGGGGGGAGGGTTTTTTTGTGTGTGAGGTTTTTCTTTTTTTCTGAAACCATTGTAGTACTACAAGAACAATTATTTTCCACTTGACATTTTCCCTAATAATTATCTTTGCTAATTCTTGTGCGTGATTAGGAAGCACATAGTAGTGTATTAAAATGAAAGCAGTAATGCACACATCATTAAAATTATTCCAGCTGTGTCACATTAATGAAGTTACTTTAGATTTCTTTTGTTTGCTAGGGTGCTAGGGTTTCTTTTGCAAGAGGCTCATCTCAGTATCTTCATTTTAAAAATACATTTTTAATGTCATTATGGACTGTATATTATACATTCTGAAAAACAGAGCTGCTGCTCTCCCTGAGGTTCCTGGGGTCATTCTGCTGAGCAGTGCAAGGACGAGACTCCGAGAGGCTGGCAGATCAGGCCAGCAGTCTGTGACACAAATCATATCATGGCCACAGTCAAAGAAGTTAACATACAAGTTTCCATGCAGCTTGATGAAAGAATAAGGCTTGGAACAATGGATTACATAGGGATTAATGGCAATTAAATTAATTGCCATAGGAAATGAAGTAAAGGTGTTTGATAACTATATATGCCATTTCTTGCAGACATATTCAAACATGCCATGCAGTTTTACTGGAATATGAAGTAACTATTTTTCCTTTCTAATAAGAAGGTTATTAAAAACTCTGCTATACTTTTCTTGTACTTCTTATTTCCATCTCTTTCAGGACATAAGAATATTCATTGCATTCCTCAGATGTAAAGAGGAAATTGACCAGAGCAGAACACAAGATTTAAAAGCTTAATGCTGGTGTCAGTAAGGTTTCAAAAGTATAATACATTTTTACAGGCTCTGACCAGCTTGGTTTCTTTTCTTCACGTCTGACACTGAATTGCCAGTAAGGATGGCTTTGCTTTATATGAAAGCAAAGAAGGATTTTAATACTGATCTAAGCTAACAGAAACTGTTTGAAGTATCTTGAATCTTGAGTATCACTTCAGTCTGCATTAATTCCATGAACACTGTAAACCTTGAGGAACACGGAAGACGTGTTGAGGAAGAACCTTATTTTATTCCATCTGCTTGGCAAAGGCAGGGTTTGGATTATCTTTGCATGTCATTCCTGACAGATGTTTGCCTAACCTGTTTCTAAGGATTTCCAGAAACATAAATGCCAGAACCCGTAGCAGTATTTCACTGCTATACCATCGTAAAAGCTTTCCTGGAGTCTAACTTGGATCTTTCTTGTGGGTTTTTGAGTCCATTGCTTCTTGTCCTATCCAGTACTGTGGAAGAGATTAGATTTTCTCTCTTTAGAGCAACCATTTGTGCATTTGGAGATTGGTTATGCATCTCCTTTTGCTTTTCTTCTTTAAGCTGCACTGCTCTAGTTTATCCCGATGTTTGTCACCCATCCTGTCTTTAGCCCTTCTGGTTCCTCTTCTCTGGACATTTGCCATTAATCCTGTAGGGCTTCAGGCATGCAATGGCAGGATACAGGAGTGCCCCCGTCCCTGCTGTAGCCCCAGGACTGCCCTGCTGCCTCTCAGGAGCCAAACACTTCCCTGTGCAGCCTGGTGCAGTGGTCCTCTTCCTCTCAGCAGCATGAGGCTGCTGGCTCATGTTCAGTTCATGAATCCTTGTAACTCCTCTGTCTATTTTTTTCTTTCCAGTAGAATGGCTACCGGTGGAGTTGGTTCCCAGGCTGTATTTGTGCAGTGTACATCTACAGCTGAAAATACTTACATTGCTTTTTTTTTTTTTTTTTCTTCACTGTCCCTTCAGTTTAGGAGCACCAGCCTGAATTCTGACCCTGTTCTTTTGCTCATTTGTCTCTGTCAGGCCCATGTCATGTGCAGGTGTAATAACAATGATCTTTGCTCCATCGTACGAGTTGCTAATGAAAATCCCGAACAGAAGCCAATCCAGGACAGACTCCCAAGGAGGTCCTCTCCATACAGCCTTCCACTTTAACAGTGAGCATTTGAGGGCTGCTTTTTGGGTACTCTTTTTCAACTGGCTTGGTACAACAGCTTTTCACTAGAATCTAGTTTTATTAGTTCCTGTGTGAGGAAATATCAAGAGTTTCATAAAGCATGGCTAAAACGTCTGTTGCATCTCCATTTACAAGTCCAGTGTTCCTGCTCCATCAGGGAATTACATTGGTTTAACATTTGTCCTGACAAGTCCACGTCAGCATTTGTCAGATGACTTTTCCTACCTTGCTTGTGAGAAGCCTTTCTTGCCACACGAATTTAGTGGGTTTTCCAGTAAACAAGGTGCGTATCGCTGGTTGTGTTGCCTTCAAAATCACAAGAGTTTTCTGGATTCTGAATAGTGAGAGCAGGGCAGCAATCATTCTCTAAAAGCAGGAGGTCAACTAGTTTGTTCAGATTTTTTTTTCCTCGTTTCTGTTGCTCAACTTTATGCCATATAATTCTTCGGCTGGCAACAGGCAGCGAGTGACTCAGCAGGGCTAAAATCCTGCCAAGTTGACTTCTGCTGGATTGAAAGCAGAGAAAAAAAAACACATGCGACAGCAAGGACATCATTTCAAGTGTCCTGATACTTTTGGGCATTTTGTTAGTTTTGTGTGTTATTTCCTTTCATTTAAAACTCTTGGAAGGCAACTTGGAAGGGTCACACATGAGGAGTTATCGCAGTTCAGACTTGCAGTCCCTTTGAAGTGCTGGAGGCGGAGGCTGTGCGAGAACCCCACAGTGTGCAAGTCAGGAACTGCATTCGGAGAGAACTGCTGATTTTTTCTGAAAAGCAGGGAACAAAGCGATTGCATCCTTTAGCCTTTTGTTCTTCTGGTGCATGTATAAACATTTGATCAACATATTTTTACATGAGGATAGCTTTCGTTCTTTTCCTAGGTACAGCTGAGTACACTGCATTTCCTTAAAAGCCAAACCACCTTGAAAATTGTGAAGCTGGAAACAAAATTTCAGATAGGCTGGGCAGCAGGTAGAAAAGTTGTGTTTCTGTTCAGTGCTGCAGGTGTTGTGACAAAATGGAAGTTGTGGGACCCGGTGACATGGGACATGGGCTGAATTTGCTGTATCATATTTAAACAATTGGATGTCTTGTTTTAGGAACAAATGTTGTTAGTGGTTTTTTTTGTTTTTTTTTTTAACCAGCCCTAATGTTGTTTGTCCATTTCTGAAGGCAACCGATTACGATAACCCCTAGAATTTGTCTGCCTAACAGGAAATATTGTCATGGTGTGCCACTTTCCAATCAAACCTTTAATTTGAGCCCACAGCAGTAAGTGCTGACACTATTTCATTCCTCAACTACCATTTTTCTTTCTGGGGACACAACCTGCAGCAGGCTGGCCCCTCTTTCAGCACTTTTCTCAGGGGCAGCCATGAGTAAAGTGAGGTCTCTGAAGTGACCCTGTTTCATGAAGCATGGGGGACAGGCAATGCTGGGGATGCTGGGCTTGGCAGTCTTCCCCCATTAGCTGATTTGGGGCAGGTGGGGTTGAATGCTGTGCCCTGGTGAAAGTTGCTTGATGAATTTACTTGGTTTCAAATATGGAAAGTGTCATGCTTCAGTTTAAAAACCTGTAGCTAGGGATGATCTTGTCAGAAAGGAGCCTGCAGCCTCAAGAGATGCAGCAAAATCCTAAACACTCAGAACTGGACAGAAGCTGCAGATTTTGGAGCATTAGAGTCAACTCCTAAGTAACAGACAATCTCTGTCTCAACGGAGCTTCCATCCTTGTGTATAATGCATCTTTTAGCATGAAGGTATGGAAATTGCAACAACCGTATACATTCTGGTAGGGTCTCACCTTCCCAGCACAATAGCAGGAGAGAACAGCTCCACGCAGACCTGACTGCAGATGCTATCAGTAGCATTCATCTGTGCTGTGCAGGAATGGAAAATATTTTTGTGCTGAGTTAACTAGGAGGCATATCCTGATCTAGGTTTGTCACAATAGCAGATCTCTGCAGGCACTTATCAGAGTTTCTTTTGCTGTGGAATTTTAACTTTGGAGCAGCCTTTTTGTCTTCCTTCACAAAGAGTGTTTCTCTTTGTTCTTTGTGAAAAACAGGAGGCTATTTGTCTGTTTTCCTTGGATAATCTTATGAAGGAAGATAATGCTTCAGAAGGAAACGACAGCCGAACGCTGGTCAAGTGGTGTGTCTTTTCTGTTGGTCACACAGACAGATCTGCCCCTCTCCTTTCTCAGTTTGTTCTCGATCGCCTTTCTCCCTCTTTCACACAGCTTTAGCTTTCTTTGCAGATGAAACCGAAATAAAACATGCAAGTGATTTATTTGCTGAAGCAGAGGCTTCATCTGTGTAAACTTCTTGCTTTTAAACAGCAGGGATGGGGTAGGGGGAGGGTGTTTGCAGAAGAGGAGGGCAAAGGAAGGAGCAGAGAGAGAATTTACAGCTACAAGGTACCACTCCCTGCTGCACTTCAGCCCACGCTTTAAATTCTTGCAGTGGAACAAAGTCAAACTTCTTTTTTTTATATATATACTTTTTTTTTTTATTTTTATTTTTTCCCCCTAAGGTGAGTCATGCTTGGAAAAATTTACTTGTAAAGAAAATGATAGTATTTGAGTCCTAAAGTTTCTGGAACTGCTGTTATTGAGCTAATAGCCATGGGCTGTTTCTAAGGGAACTGCGTAGCTCAATGTATGAACTACTGCAGAATTCCTCATGAAAAATGGAGGGGTAAAAAGTCCTCCCAAACCAAGTCTGTGTTACCATAGTTCAGCAATGAAAGCTTAATGTACTTTTTTCTTCTTTCTCTCAACGTAAATGTGGATAATTGAATGGAAGCAAGCCAAATCCAAACTGGCTGTAGCTGATGCTGTTATTCCCTCCTGAGTCTAAGTAACTTGTAATTGTTTTGCATTTATGACTGTTCTGAGGCTGATACCTCTGCAAGTCAATGATGCAGTGATGTAAATCCTTAACTATTCTCTTACTGACCACTTTGGTAGTACTCGTTGAGCAAATGTTTCACTTTTGAATGCAGGTGTCAGTCCCTGGGGTGATGTTGGAAAGGCTACTGGGAAGGGAAAGAAGGAACACAAAGCTAATGTCTGTTGCTCAACGTGTGTTCATCAGATGAAAGATTTAGTTATCTGCTGGGCACTGAAACCTGTAACTCTTTAAGGCTGGAAAGTCCTACAGCAGCCAGAGAAAATGTATGGCTAAGTAATAATAATAATAACAAAGCCAGCTGATTTAAATTAATTTGTGTTCTTTCATTTTCTAGTCATTCAAGTAGGTGCTTTTGATCTATTGATAAACAAAAAAGTGTTGATGATGATTATTTTTTTATTTCCAACTTATTCTTTTGTTGATCTGCTCATGTAGGCAGTGAAGATTTCTGTGCATGTTGATTTTATTCTGTATCCCTTGGTCTCTGTGAGAATAAAAAGAAGAACCTCGCACTTGGTGCCTTGATTTTCAGCGTCCTGTGATTTGCTCTTGATGTTTTTTCCTAAGGGATCTTGAAGCCAGAGCACAAAATGAATTCTTTCGGGCCTTCTTCAGATTGCCCAGGAAGGAGAAGCTGCATGAAGTTGTAGACTGTTCTCTCTGGACACCATTTAGTCGCTGTCACACAGCAGGAAGAATGTATACTTCAGACAGTTATATCTGTTTTGCCAGCAAAGAAAATGGCTGCTGCAATGTTATCATCCCACTTAGAGAGGTAGAGTTGCTTGTTTGTTTAATTTCAAGTCTGTATCTGCCTTCTTCTGCTTTAAGCATCCACTGTCATGTCACTTGATTCATCTGCAAACTATCATTTGATGAAAAAGAGTAGGATGCTTACGTATATGATGCCTACAGGTTTGTTTAAAGTTTGTTCTGGGACTCATTATGGCATGAGTTCCTAGAAATATGTATGGGGGAGTTATCATGATCCTCAAAATGAAGTATGGGCAGGTAATGCAGCAGGACAGAGCACTGCAAGGCCAGAGTCTGATCCATCCAAGACTGCAGCAGTGCTCCCCTCCAGCTCCACAAATGCATGCATCCAACTCGATGTTGAAGGAGACTTCAGCTCAGACCCAATCTAGCAACATGAAAGCATCCTTAACTGGGATCAATGCTCAGAAGTGTTGATGCTCTCCCTCCACAGACAGACTCTAGTAAACCTATGTGTACTTTGTAAACCTGTAGGGCAGAAGGAAAACGGGGATATTCTGGAGGCAGTGATGAGCTGCCAAATTTCCATGAAATTAGAGACTTACTTAAACAAAGGGAGGATACATGGGAAGATGGTGGGAGTAGAGGAGGAGAAGGGAGCTGTCAGTAAACACCTGCCTGATCGGCTGTGGATACAAGGCTGTTATGATCTCTTAATTAAAGCTTTCCTTTCATCCTCAGCTAATAACAGAGTAACATCCAAATGATATATATCCTAACTGTAGCAACTTATCTTCCACTGTTACAGAAATAGAAAACAATAAGAGAACACTGTTATATATCTAATCAGAAACAACAAAACAACTGTTTTCTTCTGTTTTCAAAAGTATGAATGTAAATGTTCCGCTCTGTCCCTCCAAGTCAAGTTGACCCTTTTCTAAATCTGATTTTAACCATCACTCCCCTTTCCTATCTTTGCCCTCAATCTGCTCTGCTGAGTGAGTGGCAAAGTCAAAATAAAAGCAAAGCAAAACAAAACATAAACAGCTGGGATACGTTTTGTTGCCTGCTTTGAGCTTGTAAAGATACCATAAACTTTGGGTGGCAGGATGTGTCTGACCAAGCAAAGCCAATATGAATAACCACATTTAAAACGTGCATGCAAGTGAATGCCATTTTTGCGCATTGTGTACCTGCGGAATTTTGGAGACATTTCTGTAAATGTGATGCATAATGTGTTTTCTGTCATGTTTTTGGAAAAGGTAATCAGTATAGAGAAGATGGAGGACACAAGTCTTCTTCCTAATCCCATCATTGTTAGCATAAGGAGTAAGACTGCCTTTCAGTTCATTGAGCTGAAGGACCGGGATGTGCTGGTGGAGAACTTACTCCAGAGGCTAAAAGAAGTGAACTCCAGCAACCCAGTGCAGTGTAACAACTTGCAGAATAAGAAGCAGGTACTGAACTTCTGTGTTTTTTTTTCAGTTATGAATGCATTGTGTTTATCCGTTGGTCTTCCTCAGGGGTCAGTTTTGGTCTGGTGATGTCTGATGCCTTCCTTAATGACCAATGCAATGGTGTGGAGAGAGCAGTTGGGGCCAGCACCAAACTGAGGGGAGCACTGGATATGCTGGAGCACAGGACTGCCCTTCACGTAGGCCTCAGCAATCTGGAAGAATGGGCTGACAGGGACTTCATGAAGTTCAACAAAGGCAAATGTGAAGTCTGACAGAGCAACTCCGTGCAACAGGAGAGGCCGAGGCTGGCTGGCTAGGGAGCAGCTGGTCAGCAAAGCCACGGGGTGTCATGGTGGACACCGGACCTAGCATCAGGGTCAGCAGTGCCCTCTTACAGTGAAGAGGGCCAACAGCCTCTGAGGTTGTACCAGCAGGAGTGTAGACAGCAGGTCAAAGGATATTACTGCTCTCTTTTATTCAGCAGCTTTGAGGGTGGTCTTGAATACTGTGCCCAGTTTTGACTGCCCCAAGAAAAAAAATGGCAAACTGGAGTAAGTGCAGTGGAGGGCCACAAGATGGCCAGGGTTGGAGCACGTGCTTTATGAGGCGAGGTTGAGGTGCAGGGCTTGGTCAGCGTGGAAGAGGGAAGGTAAGGGGAACCCAGTCATTGTCTACCATTAGCAAATGGGGACTTGATTAGAAAAAAAGAAAGATTTCCCCTTCAGGGTGGGCGGAGCTGGACCAAGCTGCTCAGAGAGGCTGTGGGTGCCCTTTCCATGGTGATGCTCTGAACTTGACTGGACATGAACTCCAGCAACTTTCTCTGAGTGGCCCTGCTTTGAGCAGGGAGTTGAAAAAGATGGTCACCTCCAACCTAAATTATTTTGTGATTTTTTTTTTCCAAATCCTAACCAAAGTAGAAGATTGGTACCTTGTTACTAAGGACACAGAATTTTCTAACAATTGCTGTTTTAAAGTAACAACCCTTTTTCTGGCATGTAAATGAATGGTGAGATAATACAAATAAAGTAATGCCTTTCCTCCTGAAAGGTGTAAAACATTTTGATGCAACAGGCAAAGGTTAACCCAGCAGGCAGGCTGCTACTTGTCTTGAATATTGTTTGGGAGGCGGTTCTTAACCTTTTCTTATTTCTTGCCCTCCTTGGTCCTGCATCGCAGAACACTCCGGAGTTCGCATCCACCTGTGTGCTCGGGGACTGTGAGCCTGAGGGTCCGGGCACTGAGGCTGCGCAAAGCAAGGACAGAAGCAAATGTGACAAGGAGAGCAGTTACATGCTCAATGCAGAAGCACTGAGATCAGACTTTCATCAGTCGGGAATGGCAGGCCTTGATTTTGGAAAGGTATGTAAAATTTGGGGAAAGTTGTAGGAGGGTTTTTTCTTTATTTCTTTAAAAAAAAAAGGAAAAAAAACTGTGGTGACATTGAAACAGGTAACAGTAGTATAACGAACTCCATATTGGCTAGAGAAGTTACATGTGCACTAAATAGGGAATAGCTGCTTTTCAATTTGCTTGGAGTTTTTTCTTCTCCATCCCTTCATTCCTTTCTGGTGAATATTTATAATTTTTCTCCCTGTCTGATCAGTTCTGCTCTTCCCTGTGTGGTGAATCACATATGCAAAATGGGGAAAGTTTTACTTCATAAAGCACACTTCCTGTGTCCATTGGTAATGGAAATATCTTGCAAAATTTCTAGCATGTAAGACCTTTCTGTTTACAAGTTCTCACATGTACGTGATTTGTTCTTTTAAAAGATACCTTCTTGTTCGCAGTCTAGGGAGCAAATCAAAGAGAGTCTGTGGAATGACCATTTTGTAGAATATGGCAGAACAGTGTGCATGTTTCGCACAGAGAAGATCAGAAAACTTGTTGCTATGGGAATCCCTGAATCCTTAAGAGGCAAACTCTGGCTGCTCTTTTCAGGTGGGCACTCTTAGAAACTCTGGCTCTAGCCGTATCTGATTCTGAACATGGCAAGACATTTAGGCATGAAATCTCCCAATGGCAATTAAATGTCTTTTGCACGGTGCCTATCACAGTGCTTATAAAGGACAGCTGATCGGGTACTGAAATAGGTAGAGTAAGTAAGTAGCTAGGTAGATTGGTAAGAATTTTGTCTCAGGGTATGATGACACAGTGTGCAGAAAAATTTAAATAACATCTGCTTCATCTGTGTAATTTAAAATTAACGTCATGTTTTCATAAAATGATATTCTTCTTCAAGGAACAATTAGATTGTAGCATAAATATTGATTTAAGCCTACTCAAATCAAATTACTGCAAAATAATGACATCTTAAAGTCGGCGGTTCTGCTCCTGCTTCATGTTGAATGCTGGCAGGAATAATAGAACTAAAGATGGAAAAAAACAACTCATTTTGTCCATAGATCTGGCAGAGCCAGAAAGTTCCTACAATATGATCTCGAGTTTAGTCCTTAATCTGGCATATGACATGTTCAAACATTTGTAAAATGTAGTCCTTCCTGTGGGTTTTTTTCACTTTGGAGATTGTGCATGGTGCTGAGCACATCTTTCCCAGTAGGACTTTCGCCTGGGAATTTTTTCTGGTCAATGTCAGTATTAAGGTGTTTCAAATTCTGTTGCATCATATAGGCTTTGCAAATAATTGTTTGGGTTTTCAAGACATGTATTCTGCTGGGATATTATTTCTTTTAGGTCTGGAGATTATCTGAATTCATGGACCTTGGGGAAAAACATTTTTCTGGCAACCTTTTGAGCAGCAATTCTCACTACGCTGTTTGAAGTTGTCTTAATCCATCCTCCTCTTCCTCTCTTACGGCTGCCTTTAGACGCTGTGACGGATCTCGCCTCCCATCCTGGTTACTACATACATTTAGTGGAGGCCTCCATGGGCAAGTGTTGTATGGCAACGGAGGAGATCGAGCGCGACCTCCACCGCTCGCTGCCTGAACACCCGGCCTTCCAGAGCGAGACGGGGATAGCGGCGCTCAGGAGGGTGCTGACTGCGTACGCGCACAGGAACCCCAAAATTGGATACTGCCAGGTGAAAAGCTCCTAGTGGGATAATGATGCCTTTTTTTTTCCTTCTTTCTGCTTTCTCAGTTTTATTGCCCTCTTGGGAGTTTATTTAACAGTGGTTTTGATAATTAATGTCTTTTAGTTACAGAAAATGCATAACTTTGAGTATTAAATGTGGTTTACTTTGAAAAACAAGCGTGCAGATTAGTACGCTGGCCTAACAAAAGTACTCCCTCAGCATTCTGCAAACTGCATTTAGAGTTAGAGAAGGGAAAAATGTTTCTGCTGCTTCTGCTTTTTCTAAGGTGAGTTACTTGCGCAATACTTGGAGACAGTGCAAAGGGAGCTGGCCTGCATAGACAAGATTCATGTAGAGCACTGGGACAGAAGTTTAATGAAGTTCTGCACCTTTCCTCCTAAACTGATGACAAATTATGAAGTACTTTACCCAGCTGTCACCTAAATTAATATTTTTGCATTCTGTGCAGCTCTCTGAACTATGATTAAGTTCACAAAAGTTCCTGATCCCCTATCTTTTTTTGAAATACAAAAACAAGGGAGGGGGGAAAGCAGCCCCAAAACATCTTGCACTGTCAGTTACCTACTTTGCATCTGGGCAAATCCAGTACTGCGATTTTCTCAGTTGTTTCATATTGCTCTTATGAAAAGCAGCATACGTAAGCTTGAAAAACTTGTTATGCCTTTGTGTCTTTCTAGGGTTACAATTATGCATTCACTATTACCTTTCCCTTGCTGTTTTTGTCAGTTGTTTAAATCATGTTAGGCTACTTTTTAATTTTAAAATAGCTGTCGTTTATCTTTTGTCAGTAGGTTTTGCTGTTGCTAATAAATCCCAATTTTCTTCTTTGCCCTCGTAAGTCAATGAATATTTTGACCTCCGTGTTACTGTTATATGCCAAAGAGGAAGAAGCCTTCTGGCTGCTGGTTGCTGTGTGTGAGCGAATGCTGCCAGACTACTTCAACCACCGGGTGATAGGTGAGCTGATCTCTCTCCCACTCTTCTTGCTAACATGCTGCACTGGGAAGGGGCAGCTGCATGGCACTGGGACAAGTAAGTGCTCACAGTTCTTCTGAGGTCCAGAAGCCACGGGCAAAGTGGTCCATCTGCTTGCATGCTGTGCAGACGGCAGTGGTTCCAGTCTGTTATTTCTGGTTCAAAGGGTTTGAACTGCAAGATCTATAAACATATGCTCAACTTTTATAGTTTGTTATTTTCTTCCTGTTGGTCAGAAGGAGGTAGCATTTTTGCCTGTTAGGTAAAAATAGATGAGCTTGTGTGTCTTGGTTAGGAGTGTTTGATATTAGAGACTCTAGCTGTTTCGGATGGGCGTAGGAGAGATTTGCTGGGCTATTTCTGAGCTGATGTGTCTGCATTGCCTGGCCACTAGAGTAATTATAGACTCGCATCTAAAATGGCTCTTTCTAATGAGTGGTGTTACAAAGCCATATTAGATCTCTGAACATGAGATGCAGTGTTAATAAATAACCCCAGTCCCTCTGAAGTGCATGCCTTGTACTGAATGTGGCATATTTTTGCTTCTTTGCAACGCAGCTATTTTTAAGACTTGTGAAAATATTCATGTAACTTGCAACTGCCTGCCTCACGCACAGAAAGAGAGGCTGAACTGTTTGACACAATAATTGCAGGTAGGCATACAAGAAAAAAGCATTTGTTCTTTGCAGTCACTTTACTTCCTCCTCTTACAGAAATGTCTGATAGCTTTTCCCTCTTCAGTGCTAACCTTATTTTTTAGTTAGTGGTCGCCATTATGCCACTGCTGTAGCAGAGAGGGATCTGGTCTCTTGTGAGGAGGTGGGGATAGGAGGAAGGTCCTGGCAATAGTGATTCTGGGAGCTAGAGATGGTGTGGGCACTCCGGTGCTTCCCTGGGGAGCAGGAGGAGATGTCTGGGGAGATTTCTGATAGTTTTCTTGGAGGATGGGCTTTGTAATACTTCCTGGTGCTATGCCACAGCACAGTCACTGTCGTGTCACAAAACTGGCAGATATGGTAAGTTAAAGCAGAATTATTCCAAAGTAAGCTGGATGCTTAGGGTGTTTTGTGGTGTTTTGAATGTCATTGATATTTTCAGCTAGTGGATCAGGTACTGTAACTCTCCCACTTGTCAGGACTTCAGTTCTTGCCTCCAAGCATGTTTTTGAACTGCCATCTTGATGACTTACTTCCATGTTCGTGCATCGTTTTTCTTGATTTGAAAAAAAACACCACACAGCTTTATCTGTCCTTCTGCATTCCTAGATATCATCAGCCTAGGGCCTGTCTTGACTTCCTGATACCTTCAGTGCTTGCTGGGCAATTGCCTGTAAAGTAGAATTCTTTGTACCCAAATAAACTTGAATGGTCCCACATGGATGACCATATTGCTACCTTGAGTCGTACTTAACTTTGAGTTTTTTCTCTTGCCCATTACTCATTATGGCTACAGACTGTGCTGTGTGAGGGCTGATAGTCTTGGTTGTACAGCCTTTCTGTTTTCCTGTCCTCTGCACCCACACAAAAGGACAAGTAGTGCCATACCCTAAAAGAAATATTGCTGAGCAAAGGACCAGGGGGCAGCTCAGAACCTCCTATTCTTCCCCTAGTAGAACAGCAGCCGTGCAGTTTTGCAGCATGGTTGCTTTGTTGAGTAGTTATTTCTGCAGCTTTGATTTACCCTAGACCTTAGCGTGGCCAAATCAGTGCTTACTGATCTTCCCCACCCTGCCTCCTCTGGTTCCTGTTGCTTGAGTTAGTATTTTTGGCTTCACATTTCATTTAACTTTCTTTTTTTGATTTCCAACCAGCTCTTGTCTAAACTTTGTCTTGTTTTTTCCTGCATAACACTTCCAAGACCCAACTTTTCCTCTTTATCCATGCTGCCAGAAATGTTGTCCAGATTTTGATCTCTCTATAACTTCGGTAATCTCTGACCTTGGTACCCGTCACTGTGCTTTTCCTCTTCAACTGTGAGTCAGTCATTTGTACAGGCAGAACAGCTACTGAATTAATGACCTTGGTTATTCCAGCCCTCCATAGCTCAATCTTTTCTTGGACCTTTTCTTTATGACATTCCATATCATTTAATTTTTTTTTTAATGTTTGCTTTCAAAACTTAGGCAATTCAGTCCTACTCAACCTTTTTATCATGTGACCATCTCCCTGCTTCGGTTTTGCCAGCTGTGACTGTTGCCTTTTAACAAGCATTTTCATCATTTCACTGCTTGCAAATAGGCAGGATTGGTACCCATTGTCTCATACTTCAGGAATTCTCTCAGTCCTTGTCCCTTCTGCAGTGCATGCAGGAAATTATAAGCAGATAGCTGCAAGATAGACTCAAGTTTTACTTGAGTCAAGAGTGGAGGCAAGAGTCATACATACCTGTTTCTCATGTTACCAAGACATTTCCATCCTCTCCATGAACCAGCAGGCCATCTTACTCCACTTTATCTTTTAGATTGTCATCGTGTTGCTATTATGATTTTTAAAACAGTGAAAACCTCACTTCATTTCTCTGATTTGCCTTTTCAGTCTTGGGGAAGTCATTTAGTTCGCACCTTGGGTCATCATTTTTTGAATGGATACCCTGGTATTTTCCTACCTCATTATGGTTTCATGATTTAATACACTAGAGATTCAGTTGCTCAGATATCATGGTTTCTGGGAGCCTAATGAAAAGGTGGGCATAAAAGTAACTTTGAATACACCTGCTTGACTTTCATGTACAATGTCAACATTTAATTATAATGTGATATTCTGCAAAAGATCTGGTTAGCAGTGCCTATTCCCTTTAAATGTCTGCTTTTGTCAGTCTCTTCCACGCTGAGGCTGGAATGATCTTTCTATGTGTCTGCCTATCTGTCTCTAGATTCCTTCAAATACTGCTAAAACCTGCTGTAGCTTTTTTTCATCTGTTAGCTATGGCTATTAAATTGTTAAAATTAAAAAAAAATAAAAATAGTTTGTTAAAGCAAAACAAAAGCACTCCGTTGAGTAACCGCAGTCTGTTTTCTCTTCTGTTTTCTTTATCCTTCTTATTCATGATCATCTGATGTGAGGAGGCTGTCCCTTCAAAGCGTGCTTGATGTGTTTCGTAAAAGCTCTTTGCATGTCCCTGGGTACTTATTTTCGATTTGTGGTATTGAAATGTTTGTTCACTGACTGGCAGAAGCTTTTCGTGGCTTAATGTGAAAAGTTCTAAGGCAGAGAACTGTCTTACCTGTTTTTTCATGATTTGGATTCAAAACCAAAAGATGCTGGCTCTCTGCCACGGTTTGCCCAGGATCTTTTCTGCTCGTGGATAGCAGAAGTTTTGAGAGCTAGGGATATATATGTATCAGGATCAAGGCAAATGAAGTTGTCTTCCAGTATTAGCATAGCCTGTAGAATACAGACTATGAGAAAGAACAACTAACTACCTGAAATAACTTGAAAGGAATGACAGAATAATCGAAATTTTGTATTCAGGAACGTTTTAAACTTGTAGCATCTTTGGTTAAAGCTCCTGGGGTGTGTAACCTGGGGTGCGTCAGGCGCAGCATTGCTAGCTGGCTGAGGGAAGTGGTTGTCCTGCTCTGCTCTGCGGGCGAGATCTCACCTCAAGTACTGTGTGTGGTTTTGGGTGCCACAGTATAAGAAAGATATAAAACTGTTAGAGAGTGAACAAGGGAGGGCTATGAAGACGGTGAAGGGTCTGGAGGGGAAGACATACGAGGAGGGGCTGAGGGCCCTTGGTTTGTTCAGCCCAGAGCAGAGCAGGCAGAGGGGAGGCCTCATGGCGGCCTGCAGCTCCCTCACGAGGGGAGCAGAGGGGCAGGCGCTGAGCTCTGCTCTCTGGGGACAGCGACAGGACCCGAGGGAACGGCATGGAGCTGGGACAGGGGAGGGTCAGGCTGGGGGTTAGGGAAAGGTTCTGCACCCAGAGGGTGGTCGGGCACTGGGACAGGCTCCCCGGGGCAGTGGACATGGCACCGAGCCTGACGGAGTGCAAGGAGCCTTTGGACACTGCTCTCAGACACATGGTCTGGTTTTTGGGTTGTCCTGTGTGGAGCCAGGGTTTGGGCTCAATGATCCTTTTGGGTCCCTTCCAACTCAGTATTTTCTGTGATTCTTGATGTGTCAGATCTGGTTTGTAGACATAGGCTACATGAATGATATGAAACTATATCTTCCTGCATCTGCTTGAAAGTAGAAAAGCTCTGCCGAGGGATCAGGATGGGTTGGATTGATGGGCCACATCCAGCACTACGGCATTCAACAAGGTTAAATGCTGGCTGCTGTACCTGGGTCACAACAACCCCATGCAGGTGGATAGGCCTGGGGAAGAGTGACTGGAAAGTTGTTTGGCAGAGAAGGACCTTGGGGGTGCTGGTCAACAGCCGGCTGAACACGAGCCAGCACCGTGCTCGGGTGGCCAAGAAGGCCAATGGCATCTGGGCCAGCATCAGAAATGGTGTGGCCAGCAGGACGAGGGACGTGATTGTCCCTCTGTACTTGGCACTTGTGGGACTGTACCTGATCTAATAGCGGAAACAGAAGGACAGGGCCCTAATCTGCTTCCTTTGGAAAGACTGGTTGGGATGGTTAGGAAGGATGTTATCTGGGCATTGCAGAAAGCTTGTCTTATAAAAAAAAAAGTATCTTTACACTTACATATGTATAAATATTTGTGTATATTTTTGTATATAAATATATATATATATGCACATGTATATATGTGTAAATATTTTTCTTCTTAGTATACGTAGCCATCTCTTATATTTTGTTACCTGGAATGAAAGCTCTGCTGCCTGCTTGCTTGAGTACATACACTGGAGAGGAATATGTGCTGCTTTATTTTCAGTGCATAGATCCCAAGTTGAACAGTAAAATGCTTTAAGATTGCTTTTGCTATCACTTAACTATTATGTGCTCTTTTAGCCAAAAACAACAGCTGCTGCTATTACTATTTTATTGCACCCGAAAGGCACTTAGCAGAACCAACATGGTCTTCTTGCAGAAAGTTGTTTAGTAAGAATTACAAACTTAAAGGTTGGGGCTGAGATCACAGCAGGAAGATAATGGGATTTTTCATTGTAGGTGCGTGCATATCTTGTCAGTTTAAATTTCAAAGAAGCCTTGCAGTCGATAGTTGACAGTGATCATTAACTTTAAAGAATAATTTTGCCTGCAGTGGTCCTGGTTAATACTGTTTTTTATGACTTGCAGGTGCTCAGGTAGACCAGTCGGTGTTCGAAGAGCTGATAAAAGAGCAGCTTCCAGAACTGGCTGAACATATGAAGGATCTGACTACATTAGCTTCCATTTCTCTTTCGTGGTTCCTCACCCTTTTTCTGAGCATCATGCCTCTGGAAAGTGCTGTGAATGTCGTTGACTGCTTTTTCTATGATGGGATCAAAGCCATCTTCCAGCTAGGCTTGGCCATACTTGAAGCCAATGCAGTGGACTTGTGTAACAGCAAGGATGACGGGCAGGCCCTGATGATTCTGAGCAGGTACTGTCACGCATCTGGTTGCGGGAGCTTCGCTTCCCTCGCAGATCATTCTGCTGTAAAACAAAGGCATTTAGGTGCCATTGTCATAACAACTGGAGGCACAGGCAGTACCCTCCGTGTTAACTTGCTCCTGCTGCTTTCGCAGTGTCTGCCTTAAACAATGGGCTTTGTAAATTTGACAAATCCGTGTCCTGTGAAATTTCCTGGCGGTGCTGAGACATGCGTGGACTGCGTCAGCGTGCAATATATACTGTTGCTCTTAGTGTCTTCCTTAGAGTGACGAGCTTCCTGCTCCAGACTTCAAGGAGACAGTTTTCTTCCTTGGGCAGCATTTGTTCATCTGGCAGATTTGCAGTTCCTAGGATGAGTAATATTGAAGGCATTTCTGAAAAGTGTAGCAGCCTAAAAACAAATTTATTTTTTAAGTCTGACCCATAGGACTTATTTGCTTATACTGAGAAAAGTATAGTGCAGAGTAATCCGTATTGCTTGTCTTTGTTCCCTGTAGGTTTTTAGAGCACGTTAAAAATGAGGAGAGCCCTCTGCCACCTATTGGTAATCACCATGCATTTTTCAGCGATGATCAGGAAGCCACTCCGGTGACTGAAATCGCAAACCTAATTCATGATTCCTACGAGGTAAAATACAGCTTGGTGTCTACTGGTCAGTTGAGTCATAATTTTAAAAAAGAAAAAGGTTTAAATTCAACATGGATGTTTTGACAGTTAATACATATCTTTAGGGATTCCTTGAATAAGTGCTTAAATGCACAGTGTTGAGTGTAGTATAACTAGCTAAATGGACAGCTCAGAGACTGAATATGCTTTAATCCATGGGATCTTTAGGGAGTCACAACACTAAAAGTTGCATTTCCAATCTACTGGAAATACACTTTATTGGAAATACAAAGATAGTAAAATACTATAAAATAAAAACTTCTGTTCCTCTGTTCTAGAAATTTGGAGACCACTCTGTGGAACAGATAGAGCACATGCGCTACAAACACAGAATTCGTGTTCTGCAAAGCCACGAAGATACAACCAAGCAAAATGTGGTGAGTAAAATGTTGTTTAGTCTGAGGTAGTGCAACATCTCGCCTCACCCTCATTGCCATATGGCAGCCAGCTTTCATTTTTTTTAAAGGTGTCAAATCATGAAAAATGGAAGGCTCATTACTGACTCTGAAGGAAGCTCCTTTCTGGGATGCTGATGTTTTTGTTCTGCAGCCACTGTGTTATTTTCAGGGGTGGCTATAACATAAAGAACAACTGCAGGACAGTCTACCCCAATGCCAGTGGCCATAGGCAGATGCCCTGGGAAGAGAGCAAGAACAGAGCGATCCTGATGTGATGCTTCCCCGGCCTCCTGGGACCTGCAGCTTAGGGACTTCCTGTCTTAGTTTCTAATAGCCCTTGAGGGATTTCTCTTTTCATGGATTTGTCCAACCAGTGAACCTAAAGGAGGAAAAATTGAAAAGATTTTTCAATACTCCGGTTTTCAGTTGTACCACATAAGTACCGTCACTGGGAGGGTTCAGGTGCTTGTCCATGTCAGTGATGACAGTAGCAAGCATTATGACTAATGCATTTTTTTTCTTTTTTTTTTAAGCTCCGAGTTGTCATCCCAGATGTTTCAATTCTTCCCGAAGATCTAGAGGAATTGTATGACTTGTTCAAGGTTGGTGTACCTGAAAAGTAGGGGATGAAGGTAGTTGAGTGAAGCTTCTGGGTATAACCTGCAGCCTTCACTTAGTGGAGCTATCTCAGATGTTGTGTCTGGGACTTCTGGGAGAGGTCCTCTGTCTGCCCGGGTGTATTATTTGGATGAGATCTGAGGCTGGACCTTGTCGTTTCGTCTTTTCTGTGGTTGTCCAGTTGTTAAAGAGATGTATTAACGTCCTGATCATTCAAAGGAGAACTACTTCAGAATTTCTTTTCTAATTTGCTGCTAGGTAATGGTCCATGAGAAATTAGGTTCTGGTAATTTCCACATGCAGACTAGACTTAATATGTAGATATTCTCACTGGTAGCTCTGTAGTCCTGCTCTCTTAATGCTCTTTAAAGGTAAGACTCTCTGTTTTCCATGGGGAAAAAAAAAAACAAAACAGAAACTTATGTCTTCGCTGTCTGTTCCCAGTTTTCTAATAGTTTTATTTTTTTACATCAAAAGCAGTCTCTGTTTCAGTTCCTCTGTGTCAGGGTGGTATTTGAAAGAGCTGTTGTAAAAGTTATTTGGAGACAGGGACATCTAAGATTATGCAGATATACTTGATTTAGAGCTCCAGGTATGCAATTATGACCTCTAATGGACATCTCTTAGGTGTATTGTTCATCCATAAATACTAGGCACTGAGAATATTATTGTGGTATGTGCTTAGTGCCATGTAGCTTTGTGAATAAGAGCAGCTGTATCCTTGATCCATTAGTGGTTGCAAGAGGATGCTGCTGGAGCTTGCTCTGTAGTGCTTCCCTCCTGTTCCTTGCTGCTGTTTTTGATCTCCGACTTGCTTGCACTCCTTCCTGTTTCTTACTCGGTTTCTTTGTGGTTCCTTTTTTCGCTATCTCCTTTGTTCCCCTGGGGCAGTTCATTTTGTTAGGACCCTTCGTTTTGCATCAACGTGTCTCTAGGGGAAGACTAATAGGAACAGTATCCAGGCAGAGAGGTCTGGGAGAGAATAAATGAGCAGGTCAGGCATAAGTAACAGCCTAAATTTTCTATGGTCCCCTGTACCTTTGGATGGTTAGACATCGTGGGCCAGATGTGGCTAACAGAGTGTCAGCAGCAGTAAATTTCTTCCAAGAATCTGTCCAGTTTCTCTTCAAGTTGATTAATTATCCATTGGAAATGATGAGAGCCCTTGGATACCCTAATTAAAGATTCATACTTTGCTTTTCCTCACAGGAACGGTCTCAGTATCATCAGAACACCACACACAAAGAGAACTTTGAGTATTTCCAGCACACTTTGATGTGAATGCCTTTTTCTGCCAGTCGTGCTCTCTTGATACCGCAGACTGCAATTCCTCTCTCCCGCCTTTGATTTCTCCTAGAGGGAACACCTCATCAGATGTTACTGGGACGCGACGAGCCCCGTCGTCGAGCGACACGACCCCAGCAGGCCGTACGCTGAGCAGTACCGGATTGACGCCCAGCAGTTCACGAACCTTTACAAGCTCGTCTCGCCCTGGACGTGTGGGGAGCACACCGATGTCCTCGCCAAGAGGACGTTCCGGCTCCTGGATGAGAACATGGACCGTCTGATCGAGTTCAAGGGGCTCGCCAGCTGCTTAGGTATCGTTCTCACACACGGTGGAAGGTGGGCGGGGGTGGGGTGGCACGGGGTGAGACACAGATGTCACATAACTGGCACAAGAGGATGCAGACAGGTGTTTTTCTTGGATGTGTCAGTCTCCTAAGCAGTCACCTTTTTTAATATTTAGTGTTCCAATCACATGAAGTAATTAGATTTAAAAGACAACCGAAGGTCATGATTCAATATTGTATTAAAATACGTAATAGTAATTTTGTTGAAAATATTCTAGGAATTAAAATCATACGTGGAGCTGTGTGGAAAGCTAGGAAATGCTCTCTGCCAGATTGCTGCATTCGGTATACCTTTGAAATTGCAGTATACTATCTGTAATTGCTTCCTCAAGACTTACTTTATTCTTATATAAGATTATATAAGATTGCTGCTTGCCTCATGTTAACAATAAGCAGAACAAATAAAATCTGACCAGAAAGGACTGAGCGTGGTGCTTGAGGCCACCGGCTGTGCTAATGAGATGAGGCTTTCCATCCCAAAATCTGGCTGAAGAATAGTGCTGCATCTCAACTGTTGCCTGACCCCAACTGAAAAAAATGATTCAATAGTCAAGAGCTTCAATAAATTGAGTAAATCCATATTCTTGCCACTTAAGCTATTTTTTTTTGATGTTAACCAAACCAACCTATATTGTATTATGTGATTTTAGTTCTCATATTCTTTCAATTAAAAAAAAGTTTTCACAGTTTTTCAGTCCCTTTGAAAGTTTAGAATCTCATTTCTCCTGGTCACTGAAAATATTAGCTATATTCTACGTGAAGCAGTTATCTCTTCGGGGCTTTTTCTATATAGATCAGCAGTAAGGGCCAAAGGGGAGAAACACTGAGAATCTGATGGCCCCCAAGGAAACGAGTTTTCTGTCTCTCCCCTTTCATGTTCCTGTTTATCTGTGGCAACAAACAGTCTTTGTTAGATTCCCTACCGTTCTCCTTGATATTTTTAAACGATGATGAAGTCGCACAGGGTTCGGTACTCCCAGTCTATCTTACAAGAACAAAGAACAAAACAGATGGCTGTCACCTGCTGTTCCTCATTAACAGGCACAACTTAAAATATTTCAAAGTAATATACTGGCCATATGTTTTCTTACATTGTCCGTGCAAACAATTATCTTTTGTGCATAGAGATGGCTGATTTATTTTAAGCTGTGAAAATAAATGCTCTAGTCCACTTCCTTATTGTTCTTTTTTTTTTTCTTCTTCTTTTTTTTCTTGCAGATGTCATGTATAATGGAGAAATGAATGAGAAGATAAAGTTACTATACAAGCTCCATATCCCGCCTGGTAAGAAATTTGAAAGGGAATGAATACCTCAGTTTCCTCCAAAAACTCTTGCTTAAAGCTTTTGGGAATAGGCTGCTTAACGAAGAACCCTGTTCTGCTTCCTTCAGCTGGGAGTATGTGTAGGATTTGCATTTGTAATTATGCTTGCTGCATTTCAAAAACGACTTCAGTTAAAACCTTTTTGAGTGAAATTTATAGGTACACAGTGTTAAGGCTCACATCTGCTGCCTCCTGAGATATTCTGTAGCCAATTCTATGGTTATTTCGAGGCAAAATATGAACTGGGATAAATTTTTGGATGGCTGTACTCAATTTACAATAGAAATGTCCGTATCACATCCTGATCCACTTTTGATTAGGTGACAAAACTTTGTGGTACTTTCTCTGTGCAAAGTTTTAAATTAAATATGCCATTCTTGGCAAATGTCATATGCTCTCCCCGCAGCACCAGCCTTACCTACATTAAGATAATTTTACATTATGATTTAATGAAGTAACTGATTAAGAACATCTTTGCCCTATTATTTAGCTTTCTTCAAGTATGTGAATGTTAAAAGCATAAATAGCCATTGTGCAGCATTTGAAGGACTAATCATTACACTTCTCAATTTCTGGCTAGCTCTCACAGAAAATGAAAGAGACAGCCAGTCACCACTGAAGAATCCTTTGCTGTCAACTTCAAGACCACTAGTCATTGGAAAAGCAAACGGTACGTCGGAAATCGTTCTCTAACCCGTGTGCATAATGAGATAACCAACTGTCCATTTGGTAACCCTGCTCCATTATCTTCGCTCTCTGGTTTTTATTTTGAAATGTTGATTTACTGCAACGACTTGAAAACTAGTTCTCCTTTTTCTGTCTACTCCGTAAAAGGTGATGCAGTAGATTACCAAAAGCAGTTGAAACAGATGCTGAAGGATCTCGCCAAAGAAAAGGATACTAAAACTGAAAAAGAATTGCCAAAAATGAGCCAGGTATGTATACTAGAGGCTGTGGGTCTGCTTTTAAAGAAGCGGAGAGCATTCACAAATGAACTAAATACAGCAGTTGAACTCATCCTGATGAAGTGTAACTTAAGCCCAAGTTTAGATTCAGTCCTTTAGATATCTAGGATTTGCTTACTCTGATCCAGGGAGAAGGCATCTCATTAAAAAACTCAGCCACCTTCCCAGCAGCTTCCTCTCCTCAGGCTGCCTGGTGAATAGAAGCGTTTCAGACTCACCCTCACCTGCAGTGTAGCGGGCTGGAAAAAAAGCCCTCCTCAATCCCCAGGAATTCCTGAGCATGCGTACTGCTGTTGTGTTCTTCCTCACCTCCTCCCTACCAAACGGGGTAACCTAGTTGATTCATCACCAGCTGAGACTTGCCAAACGTCAGGTGCTGGTATATGGAAGTCTACTGGAGGAAGGGGGTCCTCTGTTAGGAAAACACGTGTCTGGCCATATAAAGATGAGAACATACCTGGAGTCCCTTCTGTGATGGCGTTGCTAAACAGTTTTAAATGGGTGGCATGTACTCGGCCTTTCATGAGCTCAGCAGGACCCCCTCATCTCGCACGAAGGCATCATTTGATTGAACTTCCTGAGGGCTCTTCCAGCTTGAATTAACCTATTTTTGTGTGAAACTTCCGGGCTGACAGATAGCCTAACAGGGTATTAAAAGATCAGCTCGTGGCCTGATAAGCATCTGTGATGTGTGAGCAGGGGAAGGAGCCTGCATTTTATTATTAGAAGAAAAAAAAAAAAGAGCTGGTTAGAGATGGAGAGAAATAGCAGAAGGGAAGTTGCTTGCAGGCCTACAGGTGGCTACTTCGGTTGTGATCCTGTGTAACAACCACTGTTTTTCCACCAGTTTGCATCCCCTCATTTGCCTTTGATCATTTGTGACGTCCTTATTGCCTGTTCTGATCGAGGGAGCACAATACTTTCCTGTTCTGGTCCCCCTTTTGATTTGCAGTACAGATCTTTCCTAGCATCAGTGGAAACTGAAATCCCTTTGCTAGCAATTTTTTTAAAGCAAGCAGAAGTTAAAAACGAGCAAGTCCGCACAGAGTATTCTGGATTCCTTTGCAGTACCGTGCCCTCTCCTGCCTCCTACGGTCACCCGCAGCGTGGCTGCTCAGCAGTTTTGATTCTAGCTTCTCATCCTTTACAGAGGGAATTCATTCAGTTCTGCAAAACCCTGTACAGCATGTTCCACGAAGATCCAGAGGAGAACGACTTATATCAAGCCATTGCCACCGTGACCACACTGTTACTGCAGATTGGCGAAGTAGGACAAAGGAGCATCAGCCTGGGGAGCGGATCGGATGAGTTCACTGAGGACCTGCAGCCTGAGGCCGCTGCCGCAGATCAGGACGCCGTGTTTACTGACACTGCGAAGACCCCTCACAAAGACTCTCAATCGTCACCGGTAACCGAAGGGGACTGGACTGTTTCTTTTGAACATATTTTAGCGTCCCTCTTGACCGAACAGTCGTTAGTTAATTTCTTTGAAAAGCCCTTAGAACTGAAACCAAAACTTGAGAACGCAAAACTACACCAATACAGTCTCAAAACAAGCGGCATGAGCTGCCAGTCACGGGGCGAACAGACAAAACTAAGCACACAGTAGCAGCAAACCTGTCAAAAAACCGAAATGCACTGACATTATGCCAAAGCACATACTGTAAAAGGCTTTCAGTTAGCAGTGGACTTTTGATAAACAATTTGTTGGTCTGTGGTTTTCAGTTTAATAGCTTTAAAAGCTAAAGAGTGTACAAGTTGTTTTGTGCCATTGATTTAATTATGTTCTTGTTTTGAATGTAAAAGGAAACATCTGTCTACAGCATGAAGACACTGAAGTCCTCTTCCGTACTGGGAGTACAGCAGAGGCTGGCTCATCATCCTTTTTTTTTTTTTTTTTTAAAAAGAAAAAAAACAGGGGAAAAAATTCTCAGCTACCGTCTGCAGTTTGTTTGGGTTGCCTTTTTTGCACTAATACTGAAAACCGTTTCAATGCTGGTAATTGAAACTATTTTAATATATTTGAGTCTATTCCAATTTGTATGTCTTGCTGACATGTTAAGTGTACATGGACTGTGCTTCTGATGTTGGTCTGTGAAAACATGCACTTTTCAATAAACCCTTTTTGTACTAGACTTGCATTGGCAGTACTTCTTGATTTACGGCAGGTGAGTGCCTTCAGTCCCTCTCCATTAAACGAGTTCCCCGAGGTTGCGTTTGCATTTAGTGGACTGGTCAGAACCCCGTGGTTCAGTGTGGTGCAGCCGTGTTTGGGAGAAGCCTCCTGTTCTCTCTAGAAGATCAGCAGGGGACCAGCCACAGACTTCATCCTGAGAGGTTACATACACAAAGTACTCTTAAAATACCAGTGTGATGGCTCTTTATTCCCCCAGGAACAAAACACTAGGACTCTGCCACCCACACATTTATCTTCCATATTACATTCACACGTTGAATTCTAGTGTTATTAAAAAAAAATAGAATCACACCATTACGTACATGCCCCAGTGAAGTAAGGTGTTTGAAGAGCCTGACACCTGTTCAATTCAACGCTTTATCAATGACAGCTTGAAGAGACCAGACAACACACAAAAAAGACTTAAACTTTCTTTTTATCGTTTTATTGTAACTAAAATGAGTTTAATTTTCATCCACGTTGACTGTCTGTAGGCCTGCAGAACAAGAAATTGTATCATTATTTATTCCCAGGACAATTCCCTTTATGTATATGCAAGTCTTCCCAAGAGAAGTCTCCCTACAGTTTCAAAGCTAGTTTGCTGATCTACTTCTGGAAAAACAAACTGCACAGGCACAAATGAAAGTTTCATCTTAAATTATTTTGCAAACAGGATACTTTTCAGCTGACAAGCAGAAAGGCTCAACCAGCTTGAGCTTTCAACATCAGGTGTGCTTCACATAGGAAAACACAAACCTTAAACCACTCTAACAGCTACGGTCAGTGTTTTTTATTCTCTCAAAATTTACGCGTTTCTATTATTTCACTAAATTCTCTATTTGGGTTTTAATGCTGATCAGGCTAGCTAGCAGTCCTGTTCTCTATAGCAGAGCAAGTTAAGCCAGCTGTTTGGCCCCTTCTGCACGCTTTTCATCCCAGTTCTGTACTACAGGAGGAGCTGTCCCACTCCACTAGCTGCTCACTACAACACGGTGCGGAGAAAGAGACAGCACGCAGCGTTACCTTTGAATGTTGTGACTGGTACGTAGGTAACCAGTGTGTACAGCTTGTTCGGGGAATCTTCATCCTCATTGCGTTTTCTGGACAAACGCACACGGATGCGGTAAGGAACGTTCCTAAAACAAAGATGACGTTAGTTTTCAATAAATTACGTACTGATTTTTTTTTAGTTAATAGGGAAGAAAAAAGGACTTTGCTCCACGGCTACAAACTTCCCTGATTTCTTAAGCTTCACTTATTTGTGAAAAGACAACGATGAGTCAATTCTGTTTCTGTCTCAGCACCATAACAAGAATGAAAGCCTGTGCCTTGCAGTTTGAACTGCTTGCCTCAGAGCAGCTTTCTTCTTTATTTTCAAGCGAGCAGGTAAGAGTTAACCGGGCCTTGAGTTAGATGAATCCACAATATAGTGGGTGCGTGGAGTCAGGAGTGCACCATCAGTCTACCACTGATCCAGGAGATACACCGTGAAGATGATCGTGGAGCACAGCATGAGTGATCAGCAAGAAGCCGTTACTAACAAGCATGTGTTGGCTGAACAGAACAGCTCAGTTGGAAGGGACCTTCAGAGACCACCGAGTCCAACTACCCGACCACTTCAGGGCTGGAGGGCGTCATCCGAATGCCTCTTGAACTCTGACAGGCATGGGGCATCAACCACCTCTCTAGGAAGCCCATTCCACTGTTTGAGCACGCTCACAGGAAAGAAATTCCCCTAATGCCCAGCCTGACCCCCCCAGCACAGCTCTGTGCCGTTCCCGTGTGTCCTGGGAGCAGAGACCGGCACCTCCCTCTGCGCTTCCCCTCCTCAGGACGCTGCAGAGAGCACTGAGGTCGCCTCTCGGCCTCCCTTCTCCAGGCTGGACAGCCCAGGTGTCCTCAGCCTCCTCACAGCACATGCCTTCCAGCCCTTCTACCCGCTTTGCTGCCCTCCACTTCCACGTACCTCAGTGTCCTTTTTATATTGTGGAGCCCAGAACTGCACACAACGCTCAAGGTGAGGCTGCACCAACACTAAATCCAGTAGGAGAACCACCTCTTTTGACCAGCTGGCTGTGCTGTGTTTAATGCACCCCAAAATGGGGTTTGCCCTCTGGCTGCCAGCTCGTGCTGAGCCTGCTGCCACCAGCACCCCCAGGGCCCTCTCTGAGGAGCTGCTCCCCAGCCACTCGGCTCCTGTCTGTGCCTGTGCCCGGCATTCTTTGCTGAACAGAGAATAGGGAGGGGAAAAAATAACCCCACAACTATCCTGAAAGCCTGTGTGCCCTGTCAAGAGTCAGAGTACTGCCCAGCCTGTATGCCAGAAGTCAGGGTGCAATTTTAGTAAACATTACAGCTCAACCAAGATCTTACTTACGGGCATACAATTGATCAACATTTCTTCCTCACAACAGCTACGGAACCACAACTGAATTGCTGAGATGGTTTTGTGACACTAAGTCACAGCCTCACGTCCTCCCCTAATACTGCACAAAACATGACGCCGAGGGCAGGCACCAAGTAATTTGTCTGCACCGTTTCTAGAGTAACCTCCTACCTCAGATGAGCTCAGGGCTTTGGACTAGGCTTGCTCTGAGTACTTCACACAACTTGAGAAGGAAATTGCTCCTTGCTGTACCTTCTCGGAGCACGCTTACTAAATCAGATCTAGCACAGAGCGTTCTTATCCATACATTAAGACCCAGGAACTTGCTTCAATTCACCCCCTTCTGAAGTCGAAAGCATTTCTCACAACTTCGCTTGGATCCCGGACCGCCACGCTGGCTGACACTGTGATTTTGGCCTCTCCTGACCCTCCCAGAGGAAGATGTCCTGCTTCGCATACCTTAGCGACTCCAGACGAGTGAAAATTGCAGTTCAACTCACAGTGGGAAGACAGGTGTGGTGACTTCCTGCTCCACAGAAGGCGCTCCCACAAGTTAGTGCAAAGAAGCCCTAGTTAGCTGCCTCACTGCTGAGCTCTGAGTACGCTGTCACCTGGCTCAACTGCGACTTCTCTGCGCACGAACCACAACAGCTTCACAGCAAGGACAGAGAACAGCAACCCGACTTGGGCCCGTCTTCCCGCTCTGTTTTTGCGAGAAAGGTTGGCCAAGGCGCACAGCCCCAGATAAGGACTGTGCATATGGCACAGGCTAGACCTAGGCATCTGGTTCCTACAACACGTGGTTTAAAACGAGGGCCTGTGGGTGCTCAGTTCATCACTTACAGTAGGAATCCCTGTCACGTAACTTTGTATTATGGCGTAAGAGGTCCCACTCCTCCCGCTCTTTTCATAAAACCCTTTGGGCCACCTTAACACGTCACGTCAACTCCCAAATCTGCTGCCTCTGTGGCAGCAAATCAACCACAGCTGTACTATTTTGGTCCCCAAGCACCTTACCACTTGTGCTTTCAAAACAAGGTTAACGGCCCTATTTAACACACACCTCGTTATTTCCCTGCACAGCACCTGCCAACTCACCGCGCTTCCAAACCTAACTCTGTTCGGGCGCCTCACAGGTCCCAGGTACCCGGCCTGGGACTGCAGCTATCACCGAATTTCTAAAACCTGCCTGCTGCAATTATCCCAGTTGGATTGGGATACTGCAGTACTACAATACCCCCAATCCCTTTTTTTTTTTTTTGGTGCAAAACCCACATTCCTTCTCCCTTTGGTTTCTTACTAGAAGCAGAGTGAACGTCTTTCAACTCCAGACCTTACTGAAGCTTTGCTACAAGGTCACTGAGGGAGCTGACCAGAACGCGGAGGTGACTAAAAGCTTAGCTTAGCACACACCCTGTAAGAAAGGAAGCGTTTGCAAAGAAAACGCACGCACAGCAAGAAGGCTACAGATTTGTCCACCCCTTAAAGTCCTCCCTCACCCGAGGCAGAAAGCCGCCGAGACGTACCTTATTCCTTTAGCCCAGACTGCCTTATTCAACCTGGTGTCGATGCGAACGTCAGGAGTACCCATTTCTTTCATTGCAAATTTGCGGATTTCCTTGAGAGCACGCGGTGCTCGCTTCTTGAAACCCCTAGGGCAAACAGGAGAGCCATTTATTGAACTTCAGGGATCTGTCAGCACTGGACATTCGTTGCAGCAGTCAAACAGTGATGTTCTCTGAACATACGATACAAGTCATTTTGTTCAGCAACCTCGGCTGCATCACGGCGTGACCAGACCTTTAGGTAGCTGCTCACCTCCAGGCCTATGCCTAACAGAAGCCACACACATCTACACAGAATGAGCTCAGTAAAATTTTGCAGCTGCAAGACCACCCAGATCTTAAGTCTCATTTCTAATATGTTCACACTATCGCTTCTTGCACAACCACTGAAGAGATCAGAGCTTTCACAGAGACCTAACTAAAAGGCCTAGAAAAAAAAGCAGCACGGCAATGCTCACACAAACTCGAAGTAACTTTATCAGCACAGAAATAAACAGCACAAAATAAAACCGACGCTATTCCCGGGAACAGCTTCTGTTAAATGGGATTTGATGTTTCTTTTCCTTCACGTAAGGACCGCACCAGAAGCCCCACCAGAACTGTATCACAACCACGGCTCGTCTCGTGCACATTGTAACTGCCACATTCTGCGAGACTGTCAGTGACGGGGAAGGTTAGAGCTGCGCTGCGACTGTTTTGCTGTACACACCCCCGCTGGGACACACGACTAGGGACAACGGGGCCTCAGGCCCCACAGTGGGCTACACTCAGCATTACTTAGAAACAACTCTTGGTATTTACTTGATATTAACCAGGGCTGGGTAATTACACGCGAGATATGGATTACACATAAAAAGTATTCCACCCCTCAGTATCTCATGCTTCCCCAACACAGGAGGGCCTGAGAACAGGAACATCAGCATTAAGATAAGCATGATGAGCAGTCAGGGTGCCGCTGCCTCCCATCCTCACCCACGGTTTTATAACTGTCCACTGTCTCACTTCTCTCCTGCTCCAAGTTAATTTCAGCAATTTCAAACTGGTTTGACTTGGGTATAGTTTTCTTCCACGTGACTTTACCATACACGCGTTAAGAGAATCAAAGGGCAAGGCAGTTTCTCACAACTCCTCTCAAGCACTGTGCTGCTGCTACGTGGCTGTACAAGACTCAGCGTGTTGTCAGGGTCAGTTACTCTCACCTACACAAACGCACACAAAACCCAGCAAGTATTGTTCACCTCAAATCATACCCCAATTTACAACTCACACAACCCAGAGCTAAGCGCAAATCCAATTATTTGATTACAACAGTATTTAATTTCTAGAACTTACTATAATGGGCTAAATTTTAAACTTCAGCTGGGAAAGGATGACAACTTGGGCGCAGAAATAAATAGCTCTACCTGCAAATTAAGGCCAGGAAATCCAGTCCTCTGCAGTCTAAAACCCACCGAACCCAGTCCCAAGCGCCACTTTATTTCATGGATAAAACCCAAGAACTTACACGCCATGGATCCGCTTGTGAATGTTGATGGTGTACTCCCTGGTTACCACCTCGTTGATGGCAGACCGTCCCTTCTTCTTCTCGCCACCTTTCTTCGCAGGAGCCATTTCAGCAACGCTGAAAAGCAGCCGCGCAGAAACACGTCAAACACGCCACGATCCCTCCCACGCTCCCCTGCTCCTTGCTGTCACACAGCTCCCACACTCGTTAATTAACCCGGATGGGGTCGCAGAGTTTCATCGCGTTCACAGTTTAAGCAGCACCTCCCCAGCCCCACAGCCCATTTCCTATCTCCGTGACAGGCCTGCGACCCCCCCCCCCCCCGAGTTTCCCCAGCCCCTTCCCGGCGCCCTGAGCCCCCCCCCCCCCCCCATCTTCCTGCCCCAGCCTTCCCAAACCCTTCAGGCTGCCCGCCAGGACACGCCGGTGCCCGGGAACCCCCTCAGATCCCGCCGCCTCCCCCCGCACCCGGCGGGGCTCCCTCAGCCCGGCGCTAGGCCGCACCCCCCCCCCAGCTCCCCGCAGGCCCGATGCGGGCGGCCCCCGCCTCCCCGCCGGGACCCCCGGCCCGCCCCGCGCCCAGGGCCGCCTCCGGCACCGTCCCGGCCCTGGGGCTGCCCCCGCGGCGGGCGGACGGCGGCGGATGGCGGCGGATGGCGGCGGGCGGCCCCGCGGCGCCGCTTACCCTGCCCGGGCGCGGGCCGGAAAGGATGGCGCGGGGCAGCCTGGGAGCCACGGGCACTTCCGGGTGGCGGCAGGCGCTCACTGCGCATGCGCTAAAGGAAGGGCGGGAGGGGGGGTGCGGGGGCGCGCCTTGGGGAGCGGGGGCGCGCGTGGCGCCGCGGGGGCGCGCAGAGTGGCGCGGCCCTTGGTGCCCTGTGAGGCGCCTCAGGGCGCCTGCCCGGCTCCTGCCGCCTGCGGGTTCCTCTGGCAGGGGCCGGGGCTGTGCTGTGGTGTGATAAAGGAGGTGACAGGGCAGCCCTGGGTGCGAAACTGCGCTGACAGGCTGTGTGCACGCTGTGGGGAGCCAGCGCAGTCACCCAAACCTGGAATAAGTGTGCAGAGAAGTGAGGCAGAGCACGAAAAACTCGATACTGAGCTAAATCTGCCCTCACAAGTGCACCAAATCCTTACACACAACATACTAAAACGTGGTATCGGAAGACACCCCCCCCCCCCCCCCCCCATATTTACAGCTTCTCCCTCATAACTACTTACAGCACCACTGGCTTTAGAAAAGTGTTTGCCCCAAGGCTAAGCTTGTTTTGGACATAGCCACTGAAAATCAGGAGAGATGCAGGTGTATCACAAGCATCCCCGGGAATAAAACGATTTCTCCAAGGAGGTTTCTCTTCCTGTGGCCTCCGTCATTTCTTCTCAGAAAGAGCAGTCAGGCACTGGGGCGGGTTGCCCAGGGAGGTGGTGGCGTCACCGTCCCTGGGGGTGTTCGAGGAAAGGTTGGACGTGGTGCTTAGGGACATGGTTCAGTGGGTGACATTGGTGGCAGGGGGATGGCTGGACCAGGTGATCTTGGAGGGCTTTTCCAACCCTAATGATTCCACGATCATAGTAATGGAGACCCACAAAGTGCTACTGCCATGGGTATTTCTTCTCAGGTGCTCGGGTGCCTTCGTCATCTCTTGCCTGCATGAACAAATGGACAGATTTCCCTTCCCCTTTCCTGAACTAAGTCTGTACAGAAGTGGACAGCATTTGTGAAATTAGCCTTTACTAAGCTGATGTGTCTGTGCTAAGGTTTGCCTATAGTTAATGGAAGAGAGAATTTGCTTGAGACATCAAGTGAGAGCACCTTAGGGTTTAGCTCTTTAATCTTCATCTGGAGGGGTCACTCTTGCCTCACCGAATGTAAGAACTTAAAGACAAGCCTGCTAACTCAGGTATCTAAGACAGCTGCCTAAAGCTACTGGCAGAAACACTTTCTTAGAGACCAGATACTCGATCCCCTCATTTTCCTTCAATAAAATACAAGGACTGTATGGACTGAAATACCTGTGTACCAATCAGTGTTACCAGTCAGTCTTACTGTGAAAGCAGCAGGGTCATTTTACCAGCAGGTTTTCTCTGGGAGATTTTTAGCTTTTTTTTTTTAGATTTTTTTTCAGAACTCAGTTTTCTGAAGTGAACCTTTTTTATTTTTCTGAATGTTTACTTCCATCATTTCCAGCTCCCAGCCCAATTATCTCCATTGTTCCTCTATGGCATGGAAACCAGCCCTGTGACATGATCCTTGGTACAGAAGTGTGAGAAGGACAGTACGGTTTGCACTCTCTTCAAGGTTAGGATGTCTCAGGCAGCTGCAGGATGCCCTGAGGGGCTTCTGGAAGCCATCCCTTCAATCTTGCTGTGACGGATGAACACGATACCCGGTTATCCACCTTGTTCTCTGTTGGATGTTGCTGCTTCTGCCAGAAAGTCAGCAGAGGGAAAGCAGACCTGTACATTGGCTGCTCCGTTTAGTTGCAGTCAGTTTGAATTTAACGTGAAAAAGTGTCTGCACAAAATGCCAAAGTGGGAACTTGGCTCTCTGTGGTGGGGGCATGTTAGCAAATCCAGCACAGGAGTATCAGAAAACTCAGGACAGCGATGTCTTTAAATTGTGAAGCTGCTGCTTCGTGAACACAGGTCAAAGCCCTGGTATACGCTGGGTCAAACCACTCTAAACCGTCTGTTGTGCCCTATATTTGTCCCAGTCCAAACCTGGCTAGTTGGAAGTACAGAGCTGCCTAAGACCACCAGAGTTTTAAGGGAATGAGAAATGAGCTGTCTGGGTCAGCAGCTTATTTAATTTCCTAAGCTATCGTTCTCATTGCCTATGCCATATCACAGATCCCGTAGGATAATATTTGTTTCTAGTTAATTGGTTGCCAAACACCTTGCAAAGCTGTAGCTCATACTATAAAATCTAAGGTGAATCACGTAGTTGAACAGCCGCAGGAAAATGTGTGCAAGTCCTGCAATAAAGCCTTTTGGCTATTTTATTTTATTCTACAAATAAAGACACTGTCCATCATTATATGGAAAAAAATAATAGTTTGAGTCGTATATAGCATGAAACAGTAGTACCCTTCACAGAAACATTTCTAATTCATTAGTTTATTACAAAATATCCACTCACAAAAAAGCACAAGCACAACCTTTATACTTGTGAAATGAGTTGATATTTCATATACAAAATAATTTCCACATAATTCCATATAATTTTATTTTATATAGAAATAGGTCATTATTACAACAGCTGTACAATACACTACTTTTTATTTAATAATTACATAAAATCTTTCTTAGAAACATATCAACAGAAAACATACAAAAAAAGCGAAAAGTGCATTTCTTTTTTTTCCCCCCAAAGGAAAATTCAATCCTAAATGTTATAATGAAAGAGATATGTAATAGTCTGCAGCATCCCGAGTCAGTGGGCCAAAACACAGTGCATATTTCTCAGAGACTTGCAGTGAGTGAGTTATTTAGCTTGAAGAAGGATCCATCGTGTATTATGGGAGAGTTGCATGATTGTGCTTACAAGTTGAGTTCTTCGTTGCAATCACAATTTGTATATATAAAACAGTCCAGTGTTTTTTTTTTTGTTTTTTTGTTTTTTTGTTTTGTTTTTTTGTTTTTAGTTGTGAAGAACAGTTAGGATAAGCTGCATAATACTTTTCAGATTCTAAATCAAGAGTTATGAGCTGTAGACCATCTTCACCAATGACCAGGCTTTCTTCTCCATTGGATGTGCTAATTTGGCCACAAGAATAAGGAAACAAACTTCTCTTTACAGAAAGTGCCTAGGTTTTGTCCTCTGTGCAGTTGTGCAAAATAATAACAATAATCATAATAAAAATAATCTCTTGTTCTCTCCTCAATAGACCTTTGACGCAGTGCTTTTCATACACAAAAGAAGAACTGAAACAGTGAAGGCCAAGTACCTCAAGTGTCTGTCAACAGTCTTTTGGAATTGCCAGACAGCTTTCTGAGCGGCACGCCGAGCTCGAACTCCTCCTCCCGTGCAGCCGGTGATGGTGGAGTTTGCACAGGACGGTGCTCCTCTTCGTTCTGCTCTGCGCAGTGCGTACTGCGCTCACCAGACAGTGCCAACTGGATCCTGTGTGCCCTAAGTGCGCTGCGTGCGGCAGTCTGCGCCCTGTGGCATCCTTCTGTCACAGAGCTCTGAAAGAAAGGCTTGTGCGAAAGCCGAAACAGTAAGTACAGAGTCATTCTCTCCTGCCCCATGTGCCCATTGGTTAAAGCTAATCGTGCATTGATTGTGCTGGTGGGACTCTATCGCAGTGGCTGTGGTAAGTTTGATGATTCTGATAAGCTATTGCTTCTTCTTGGTAGTTGCTGCTGCTGCTGCTGTGCCTGATGATACCCCATGTTTCCTTGCTGTGGTGAGTAAGGTGGCAGGAGCAAAGAATCGGTTTGCTCATTGTGCAAAGAACTTGGTGTTTGCACCTACAGATAAAATAAAATTCACCGTGTTGTTTGATTCTTTCACGTTAGAGCTCGTCGTCCTCAATGTACAGCGTGCTTAAAAATATTACTCTTTTTGCTGGCTTTTATCTCTGGGGCTGTGTGCTAGGCATGGGGTTAGCCTACCTATGCTAGAAGGAACAGATTTAAATTGCAGCAAAGAAGATTACAATTAGGCATTGAGAAAGGTTTTCTAGTAGGAATGCACTGCCTAGGATTTGCGGGTTATTCTGAAAAGCCTGTTTAAGAACAGGCTGAGCAAATATGTCAGAAATGACAAGGCTAGATGACAGAAATGAAGCAGAAATAACACAGGGGATCCTAGTGGACCTCATGAGGCCCCTTCTAGCCCTTTCTTGTTGTGAGTTTACAGTAGGGTGCGACATTGTAGTGTTGAAGTCGATGTGAATTTTGCAGATGCTTGCCTGGGAATGGTGTCTGCCATGTTTTTTCATTAATTCTCAGCTATGATAAGGATTTCGTTTTTCGGTGTGATCATTTGAAGCCGATGATTCTCTTTCAGTGATTCCAGTGGAGATGTGATCAGGTTTTATAGACTCAGTTCAGCTCCTTCTGAGTTAATAGACACCTCCTTTCCCCCCTTTCCCTTAGCTTTACGTGTGCTGAATTAGGTAAAAAAAACCAGTATTTTTATATCTTTAAATCACCTGGTGCTTCCAGGTGATCTGCTCCAATTCATCTTCTTTGCCTTGTGGAGTTGAGGAAATACGTTAATTTATGGAAGGGATATGGATATCTGATCCCGATCTTATTTTATGTTGGTGCTGGTAATTAAAAATCATCTTTTGACTTGTAAACTAAGCAAATTTTGTACTTAATAAAGAGTACAGAATAAATCCAAAGGCAGCAATTTTCTCCATCTAGAAATACACTTTAAATACATCCAGGATAATCTGATTATGTTTCCAATGTACAGGATTAGTAATTTCCTTTGAAATATTCTGACTGTTCTCACTGCTCCCTTGCTATACTGGAAGGGTACACGACACCGTATCAGTGTCTTGCACATTTCAGTTACCTCTGAAATGGCCATCTCTGCCATGATCAGGCTCCCGCTGAAACTTACAGCTTGTCAAGGCTTGCAGGCCCCGTTTGCACAGCCCGTTTGCCTTATAATTCTGTGACTATGTTTTATACATCGTCCTCTTTGTCCTTCCCTACCTGCAGGTAGCGTTGTTGCTGATGCTGTTGGTGCTGGAGTTGCATAGGTGGCAGAGAGGATGGCTGGGAAGGAGGTGTCATGGCAAACCCTTGGTTTAACACTGCTTGTCCCATCAGAACGATTGGAGAGCCACTGCTGGAAGTCTGCACTTCTAAACTTTGAAACATTTGTTGGTTTTGAGAGTATCTGTGGAAGAAAGAAGTAAAACCATCAAGAACAAACGTGTAGAAACAAAGGCCTTCTCCTGGGATATGGGGTGGGCATCAATAGTCTTCATAAATAATTCTTAGTAAAGGATTCCAGGGCATCAGACCTGCACGCATGAAAACCAGCAGCATTGGCTTAACACCGTACATGAGCTGGACTTGGAGGGCAGAATACATCTCACCTCAAAACCCAGACCACATTTTAGATTCATTACAGATTCTGGTTTATGCATGTCTTCTCTTCAGCCACAGATTCACATCCCAGGCTCATTAAAACACATGGCCTTTGATTTTGTATTAATAAGCTGAGTTCTGAACTGCAGCAGCTGAGAAGTAGACACGTTCCCCGTTCTGCTGCCTGTGCTTCTATACGACTGCCTGTGGGGATGGTAATCTCCTGCAGGATGGCTAGGGTTGATTACTTTTTAAGCTCCTCGTAGACATTGCCAAGTACGGTCAGCAGTTCCCATAGCTGTGACCCACATTGTAGGACCAGAAGAAGTCTCTAGAAGTCCTCTGGACTGGGGGATGAGCCAGAAACAAAATACTCAGCCTCTGTTGCTAGTCTACTTTTGCACAGCAAAACCCAAATATTTTTTGTTTTGTGGAAGGCTGTGGGTAAAACCACAAGGAAGCTACTGCCAACCCAGCCTAATTCTGTTTGTCCTGTAAAGGGTGATGAGATCATAGTGTGGTGTGTGTTTGTTAAACAGCTGTTCAAAATTAGGGGTTGGTCAGAAATGGTAAGATTTGGGTACTTATACAAGCATGTGAGCTCCAAAAAAAGCGTCCTGTGAGTCGGGCAGAATATGTGAACGGGAGGTGTATCTTTGAAATTCCGGCCTTTTTTTATTTAGAAGCTTAAAAGCAGATGTCAAGTGCAGATCAGTATGTTAAGTTGGAGGTTTTAACTCAAGGTAATCTTAAGCAGCAACAGTGATGTTTGAAAAGAAAAGCGCTGAATACCTACATTCCTGAGGTAACATACAGAATCGCTTTAATGATGGTCAAACATTATCATTTTGGCAGTTCACAATTAAGGACAGAGACAAAAAAAAAAAGAAAAAATAAAGATGAGGCTGACCCTGACACTAGAAGGCAGGCTCGGCCCAGTAACGTGCTCCTGTATTTATAACTACTTCATCGTCTTACTAAAAAATGCTATTTCCCCTCAAAAGCAACTTTGGTGTTTTTGACAAGTCACATACTTAGCCTGGGATCCAGCCATGCTGAGGTCTGAAGGGTGTCTTGCATTACAGGACGCGGGCATCATTGGCTGAATAGGTTGGCTGAGCAACAGTCTTGCACATGGAAAAAAGAAAAAGTGATACTGCTGTGAGAGAAGGACCATACACATGCCACATTTTGAAAACTGACAAAGGATGCTTTTGGAGGCACAGCGCAAGACTGAGCATTAGGAGATGTAACCTCAGCTCTGGGCTGTAGCAGATGCCTCCTGGGCGGTGCTGGGTGGAGGTTTGGGGCCGTGCCCTTCAGACCTGGTCACTTGGGTGTCCTTCTGAGCTGCTAGATTTCAGGAGAGGGAAATTTCTGTTGCTCCTGCTGGTTTCAGTGGGAATGGCTCATATTGCCTGAGTATCTGTCATCTTTTTGGTTCAAAGAAGCATGTAGGTTGGAAAAAACCTTCAAGGTCCAACCATCCGCCTAAACTACCAAGTTCGTTGCTAGACCATGTCCCCTAGTGCCATGTCCACACATCTCTTAACTGCCTCCAGGGATGGTGACTCCACCACCTCCCCGGACAGCCTGCTCCAAAGCTTGACCACCCTTTCCATGAAGAAATTCTTCCTGATATCCAATCTAAACCTCCCCTGGAGCAACTTGATGCTGCTTCCCCAGGTCCTGTCACTTGTCTCCTGAGAAAAGAGACCGGCACCCTCATCGCTGCAACCTCTTCAGGTAGCTGTACAGAGCGATGAGTTCTCCCCTCCTTTTCTCCACACTAAATAACCCCAGCTCCCTCAGCCACTCCTCGTAAGTCCCTTCACCAGCTTTGTTACTCTCAATGCATTCCAGTACCTCCACGCCCTTCTGGTAGTGGGGGGCCCAAACCTGAACACAGCACCTGAGGTGCGGTGTCACCAGTGCTGAGTACAGAGGGACAATCACTTCCCTCGTCCTGCTGGCCACACCATTTCTGATGCTGGTGCAGATGCCATCGTCCTCCTCACCCTGTCCCTCACCCACCCACTGAGGGCAGCCCAAGATGGTGGCCACCTGGGCGCCCCCCCGTGTCCCGCCCTACCTGAGCTGCTGGTCGTGGCTGCAGCCGGCGGCGGGTGGGCCGGGGCCGGGGCCGGGGCCGGGGCCACGGCGGGGTGGTGGGGCTGCAGGGGCCGTGGCGGGGCCGAACGGTGGGGCCGAGGTGCGGAGAGGACGGCCACCACCCGGTGCCAGCTCTGTGCTCCTCACCGCTTTTGGGCCCTGCAAGAGAGCGGGGAGAGGCGGATTGGGGTGAGGCCTGGTTAGCCCCGCTGTGAAAGCCCTGTGATGGCAATGAACCCTACAAAAGGAAAAGCTGTGTGTTTTTTTTTTTTTCCTATTTGTCCAGTTTTTGTTTTAATAGTCATGCTAATGCGGGTGTGTGGGAGGTTAAACGCTACGGCTGAGGGGTCTGAAGCTAATGGTGCCGCTACATTCGCCACATGCCCAGGCAACAGAAATAAGAGCTAGGTTTTCTGAGAAGGGAGGCACAACAGGTGGGTGGAAGAACAAAGACTGGAAATGCCAAGAAGCCTGCAGTAAGACAAAAATCCTGTGCCAAGCCTACTTGCTTTCACAGGTCTCATTTACAAATACCTGAACCCAAACTTTTTCCTAGGGAAGGAAAGGGAAAGGCACATTTGCAGGACTGACATGACTTCACTAGCTTGTTCAGTAACAGCTCGGCATCTTCTTTCCGTATTAAATGCTCCTCTAGTCAAAGAAGTGATTACCTGGCTCGATATCACACTTGCTTCTCTCAGTACTTGCTGGTTTGGTGTTTGCGGAGATGCAATTTGCCCGGGGAGCTGAGGACTGGGGACAAGCTGCTGCTGAGAAACGACCCCTGGCCTCTGCTGTAGCTGCTGCAGCTCTGGCTGCTGAATATTGCTAAAGCTCAGGGACACCGTTGGCTGCTGTAGGAACATCTGGAAAAGAAGAGGGGGTCGTTTTATTGACATAGCCCAGCTGTCACGGATAATGAAGGTTACTAATAAAACCAAAGATATGTTCTAAAATAAAATCATCACAGCTCGGAATTCACCACACATTTACTGTTAATTGGAAATCACATTTCTTTCCTACGTTAACAGTTCTGCTGTCTCTGGTTTCTTTCTTTCTTCATCTGAAAATGCATTCATTACTTGTGAAATGTGTCCTGAAGGTAAAAGCCCTCTCTCCACGGGGCAGGCAGAGCCCTCGTGAGAGCAGTTCGCTGTACATTCACCGTGTTCTGGGGCATCCCGACCAGAGAGCTGGGAGTAACTCCATGTCTTTTCAATCCTTTCATTTCTCTTTTCAACAAACCAGGCTGCCTTTCAGGCAAGGCTGCTTTTGAATTTGTCTCGGAAAATTCAACACCTTCTATACAGTTGGGTCACTGAGTGTATTTAATGAGGCCACAGCCAGGCCAGAGTTGACCGCGTTGAATGGCTGTGTCCTTATCATTGAGAAGATGTGTAAACAGACCGTCACTGTCATTTATCTGATTTTCCGTCAGGTAGCTGTCACCTGGTGTTCTTCCTAATCAGGCCTTGTGTTTGACTTGTACAAAAGAGCCAGCAGCCCCTCTGTTAGTGTTTCTGTAAATGATACGCTCTCCATTCTTGCATTGCAAGAAGAGTCTTTCTTCTTTAAAAGTTGCAGGGCTTTGGAATATTTTTGCTTTTCTAGAGGCTATTTCTTTCAATAGAGCCATACAAAAGAAAAAAGGCACCTTTTAAAACTATTAATTATTAATGCTACAAGCTATCTTTGCAATATTTCAAACCTATTCTCTTGCCACCAAGGACTGTACAAAGCGACACTTCCCAGGTAGTTGAAGGCATTTTTGGCTCTGGTTCTGATTTCACACCACTTCTACAAGTGTGGAACTCCATTATTTTAAGTGGAGCTACTTAAGGCTGAAATGAAATCAGAATCACAATTATTTTCTTCATTACTCATCCATCAGTCTCATGCCTAGCAGTACATCTGAGGTACACCCAGTAATTAGTACACCTTTCCGCAACTTATTGCTGTATTAGCAATTCCCTAAACTATCATGTCCCCTGTAATTTCTCTTGGAAGAAAACCCCGCACCTTTCTCTAAAGAAGCGGCACAATGCATTGCTTTTCTCCACAGAAGTATGGGCTGATCCATCATATTTGTGCTTATATATCTAGCTATTAAAACACAGTTTTTAATTTACTATGATAAATTTGTAATGAATCTCTGTGTGCCAAGACTTGACTCAGAATTGAGTTACAGACAAAGCTCACGTTAATCAGTTACATTAATCAGCAGAGAGAGGTGGGCAATTAATGAAAATGTTAATGGACCTAAAGCAATGTCTTGTTTCAGGTGTGTAGACTAACTACACCTCAAAGATGTCTGATAGAAATAAATGGGTCAAGTAACAGAGCTGTGTCTGCTTGCAGTAGGTCTGAAACTAGCTCTGAGTGTTTTCTTTTAAAAACAGTGCTCACAGAGTTTGGAGCCATTACATTTCAGAAAGACAGATGGTCTTGCAACTTCTGCCAAGTAAATAGGTCTTATTATGAATAAATCAAAGGCAGAAGTTATGAAAATTCATTTTCTTGTTTATTTTCTGTATATAGAAGCTAAGTTTTGAACATGTACGGTAAATGAACCTGATTAGCTCTAGCAATGACATTGGTCTCCATTGATATGAAATGTTTAATGTAACATTCAGAACAGGTAAAGCAAGTGGTGTGCTTCAAAAATGTCATGTGGGATGTGAGCCCACTGTTTCTGGAAGATCAGCATAAACTAAGACCGTAAGGAGCAATATCTTAAGCATCCTCCCTGTACAAGGCACACAGTGCTGGCGAAATACCAAGTTCATCCAATGCAAACTCAACATCCATCAATTCAAATGTTGGGCAGGGTGGGGACTTGCAGCAAATGACTTACTCTGCAGGGAGCTGCCTGTGTGCATGCCTTACTTTGAAGCAAAGGCCAAGTAGCTTATTCTTGAAAGAAAGCAGAGCAACCTACTTTGCAATTACCAGTGTGCGCCACTGGGTAGGAAAGCGCACGGCTAATGGTTGGCAGCTAGCATGCTATAAATTTACAACCAAGTTTATCACAGTAAACCAATTCCTTTTATTTATGTGTTCATACCCTGAGAGACCTACGTGCGTTTCGTATCTAGGGACGCTCTCCATTGCGTTATAATGGCCAAAGCAGCATTATTACTGTCAGAACACAAATGTCGGGGAAAAACAAGCTCAGGGCAGGAAGCAATGGTGCCATTTAACCCATGTCCCCACAGAACTGGAAGGCTCAAGACACCTAATCAAGAAAAGAGTTAACCTAAGAGAGGATCGAAGTGGGGAGTCGCTACCTGCAAGTAAGCCTGAAAGCAAGAATGTACTTCATTTGTACAAAACAGTGTTTTTTCATTATGCGTCTCTTTCGTGACAGTCCTGCCTGAATTCCTCTGAAGCACAAAAATGTTGAAGCTTTAAATAGCAACAGAAACCCCATAATAAAGAAAAAAATCTTTCTCAGTCTGAGCAAATCCAAGCAGATAAATTAGCAGCCTCCTAACTGCGCTGCCGATAACGACACGTCTCACAGCTGATTTTGTGGACTGCAAGGCCAGTGAAGCATCTTATAAATATTTTTTAATTGGCCAGATTGTTAAGATACACAGCAAAGCTGTGAGGGAGGGAAGGGACCCTCTGACACAGCTGCCCCCTCATCCCGAGATAGACGGTCCCTGCAGCTAATGGGTGAATCGCATTGGCAAGACATTGTGGGGGAGACAGCTCATTGACTCTTCCTGCTCCTTGGGTAATCAGGTGGTGATAACCTTCAGGCTCATCATTAGAGAAGGGAAGACTCCTTATGTAAAATACCAGCACTGGGAATCTGAGGTTCATGGACTTCGAAGGGAGACTGGTTTGTGAATCATGGGTGGCAATGGACGGTCTCATTTGCAGCTCTTGCAAGCTGGTCAGGCTCAGCTCTTGTTTCTGCTTTCCTCTCCATCCACAATTCATTAGCTAGACTGTTCAAATCTGGCACAGACACGGCATCCTTCAGACTTCTGAGGTTACTCTTGGTGCTGCCGCCCTTAATGCTTTCATTTGTCAGGAAAAGCAGTACCGGAGATTTAATGGGGTTTTGAACACTCTTCTTCAGGGCCCACAGCCCTCCTGCTAGTTTGGTCTTTCATCACACAAGGCTCTTGGAAATAGCGACAAATGCAGACGACTGTGCTCAACATCTGTCCAGTTGGGAAAGCGTTTCTTGGTGGACTGCTGCACTACAGTTTTGAAGACCTCTGAAGGAAATGGAAATGGGGCTCAATTCTCCACAGAGCTACCTGTACATTTCTGTGTGGAAGGGAGGGAGCCGGGGGGGGAAAGATATGCTAATAAATGAGCTAAAGAGGGAAAATGATAGAATGCTTCCCCCTTTGCAGCCAGCACACGGCACTCCCCCATGCTTACAACCTGCACAGCCCCATTCTCTACGCGGAATATTAAAAGGACCAGAAATTCGCTCAATAGTAAGGCTCTTCTGCTTGCCACTATGCTTTGTAGCCTTGATAATAGACACAGATCGATGTCTGCAGACATTCAGCTCCTTGAATGATGAAATCTGTTCAGCAAAGCATGCGGTTAGATTTCTGATTTAACAGTTTACTCCTAACCTCTTGTGAGTCACAAAAGTGCTACATGTGAAAATGTGAGGCTTTATTTCAAATTGCCTCTAGCCAAGTAAGACAAAGCTAATTCCTGGTCTCACTCCTTCCTGTAATGGCACAGTAATTTCTGGTTTTCTTTTTTTTTTTTTTTTTTTTTTTTTTTAATCTAAAGAAAGCGGGAGAAGGAAAAGGCCCCACTCCAAGTCAGCGTGACTTCTTACAGCTCACTGTCTCGTGTGATTGTTCTGGGGGGCTGAAAGGCACTTAGATGACAGACAGTGATCCTCCCCATCCAGCTTTGCCCCCTCAGGCTGATAGGCAGCCCCCACATTTCCGAGCTGCCCTCCAGCCCCCCTGCCTCTCAGTGCTGCATTTGCAGGGAAATGATCACTACTGACATCAGAGATCTTGCAGTGCTCTGAAAATATGTTCTCCTTGGTCCAACCTGGCACAGTCCTTGTGGGGGAGCATATCACCCAAATAATGATCCAAATGATCCAAATCTCAGAGCTACAAAGCAGTAGGGGGTAGGCAGTACAGGGCCTACCATTTACACACTGGGCCTCTTCTCTCTGCTTGGGCTCCCCGTGAGCACAGCTGAGGATCTGTCCCATGGTCTTTGGGTTATTAATGCATATGGAAGATGACTATATAAAAATAAAATCCCTTTCCCGCATATAAGAATGTGCTCTGACTTTCTATTTTTGCCTGAACTATTTAAAAAAAAAAGGGGGGGTTGGGGGAATCAGTGTATCTGAATGTTGAAGACTTCACCGGGAGAGAGTAATGGCTTTTGCTCAATTAAAAGGAGAGGAAGTGGGAATATCACGTCTCTTGATATTCATAATAACAATAATAGCTTTCAGACACATACCATGATTCTGAACTGAAGGGCAGTTAATTGCAGACTTTCCCTTTCCGTTATTCAGAGTCAGTGCAGAACCAGTAGAAGAAATACACTGAAATTAAACCTGGTCTACCTATATGTTTATATGGTACCAGGAACAGGGAGTCCTGGTTTTGGGACCCACCACTGCTGTGCTGTCTTATAGCAGTGCGTATGCAGCAACTTGGGTGGAAAAGCTTCAAATTTGGCTTCACCGATCCCTTAATTGCCTAAATGTACAATCCAAATTTGTTTTAATATGTGAACTGTGTGTTCACAGGTGTCGATGATGGGTGAGATTCTGTTTCTGTGCAAGTCGGGAACAAAATTCCCACTGGCCTCAGCAGGTCCCAGGTTTTCATCCTGTGCTTAAAATGTTCTTTGAGACATTCATTTATGTGACAGAGCTTGTCTTCTAAAAAATCTTGTTAGTACAATGCTCACAGTGGGTCCCCAGTGCAACATTTCTGGCAAGGGTCATTTAACCCGGTATTTATAGTTACATTATGAGGAACAGAGCAGTAATCACCCAGCTTTCAGAAAACTTCCATAAAACTGGATGATTTCTCCATTTGTCGTTAAATGAAACCTGAGATGTGCTAAATTGCACTCACTGTTACTCATGGGGTGCGGTAGACATTGGGGCAGTACAAGGCAGGTACTGTACTAGCTCTGTGTAGAAGGTATCAAAGACACAAGAACAGCAGCCTCAGGCTGCTTCACCCTAAAGGCTTGAGCTGGTCCTGTGAAGAACAAATTCAGATGCCTCCCAGGTGTAAACAAATGAACAGAGGTTTGAGCAGAGGTGTTTGTTTTTTGTGTTTTTTTTTTTTAAACATGACAAGGGAATTCATCTCCTGTGCTCAGTGTCTAGGCCAGGAAAACAGGGAGCGAATGATCTAAAAGAGATGAGCACTTGGAGAGTGCCTGAAGGAGAGCTGTTGGCTAAGGGAGAGCTGGACAGACGTGATACTGAGCATCAGCAACGCCCCCACGAAGCATGCAGTGAATGGCTGGAAGCTAATGAACTGGAGAGACGTAATCAGTGCTGAGTCCAAATGTGAACACTGTTCCATTACAGCTGCTCATTCTGAAGACTCAGTATATAAAGCATTAAAATACTTCTGTAAAGGACCCAAAATCTTCTCACCCCCATAAGGCTGAGATATTTCTTCCTTCTCTTCTTCCAAAAAGCTCTTAATCTTTATGTAGGCTACTCAAGAGGCTTCCAGAGGGCAAAATCCCCATTCAGATGAGCCAGATTTCTCATGTCCTGGACCCTGCAGCTAATTTTAAGATGCCAGCCCTATCAAGTGCTTCATGAGAGGATGCTCTGCCCCTCCCAGCAGTAACCCACCTGCACGCTGGAGTCCTGGACCAGGCAGAGCTGCTCCTGTATCTTCTGGAGCTCCTCCTGCTGCCAGCGGATGTTAGCCTGCAGGATCCGCGTTCGCTGCTCTAGCTGGTCTTTGATGGTCTGGAACATGCTAAACTGTGCTGAGAACTGAAAAAAAGAGGGAAAAATCAGTCTTTATAATAGAAATGGGCCTCAGTATGACATTATTTTGAAAGAAGTCATTGGTTTCTTGATTGTAAAGCACAGTGAAAGGAATAAAGTACGTGTTTGTAATATAGTAACGTCTAGGCAGAGATAAATCTTTTCTATTTCCAATTTTACGCACATATATTAAATTGCCTCAGTTATAGTGATCTTCTTACAACTGACCCTGTTCTGTTAGAGAATTATCAGAATGCCTGTTTTTGAGAGCATGCTGCTTTAAAATATCAAGAGTATCTTAACTCGGTGGCAAATGAGAGCATTATTATTATTAGCATGTAGTTTGGAGTCCTTAGCATGGCAGAGCTGCGTATTCCAAATGTGTTTTATCAACACTTTCCTTTTTCCTCAGAGAAATAGCAGTGCTGCAATGGTTTATTTTGCTGATTACTTACTACGTGATCACGCAACAGCTGACCACAGTAAATATTTTCTACATTTCTGCATCTGAGTAGTGGCCAGGGTACGAGAAATACTCATTAAGTTATTTTTATACGTGACATAAAATAAATAGCCCAGCTCAGTGGGAGAAAGGCTATTCTAAATAATAATACAAAATGGAGATTGCTAATAAGGGTCAAGAAGAAAGTGCAGCCTCCAGTAGCAGCAATGCCTTGCACGAAGCAGAATCACTCCATAAGCATGGAGGGGACTAGCATGGCAACAAATTCCTAGCTTTATTTGGTATTTACAGCCATGATTCAAAGTCCACCAAAGTTAATTATTACTTTAATTGGCTTTGGAATCACTGCTTTGCATGATCTCATATTCCAAAAGTAAAAAAAAACACACTGAGAAAAAAGCATGGTGTAATACTTCAAAAAAGTTCTGTGAGCATTTCAGTAATCAGGGCATCCAAGATGCCTCTGGAAACATGCAGTTCTGGGAGCATCCAGGCAAAAAATAAATAAAAGAAAACATTTTGCTATGACTTGCATGACTTGAAGACGGCACATTGTTCCTGTGGTCATTTTCGCGGCTCTGTTCTTGGGGGTGAAATGATGCAAGCTGCTGGAGCCTTCCTGCTTAATGGAGTTGCACTTGCTTACACCATTTCTGGCTTTCACTTTTTTAATAGGGAAACAAAAATGGTAACAAGAAGGGAAAAAAGGAGCGCTCTGGTGCTAGCAACACTGTACAAATGAATGAAATTTCTGGGTACTTAGAGAAATCTAAATATGACACGTCAGATTTGTATCAGCTAACCGCTTGCTTTGCAACAGCTACATACATGAAAGTACCTTCACATTCCCTCTGGAAAACAGCTGAAATCTCTGTGTAAATGTCCTTCAGGTGAGAAGGGAAGAGAACTTCAGTGGGTTTATTTATATTTACACGGCTGGAAGGCGTCTTTCCAGCCCAGCTCAGGAGGTCACCCTCCAAAGAATTTCCTCGTGTGGCCACTTTGAGGGGAGGCTGGTTGCCAGCACTGGTTAGGGGAGAGGAGGGCTACCAAGGTGTCACATGCCGATGCTCTGGAGGCCCCCAGAGCCCACTTCAGTGGGAAAGACATCTGCGAGTGCTTGCAGCTTGCATGATCTACCCAAGGAGATAATGTGAGCACGTTGCCTCTGGCACGGTTGTCAGCAGCACTGTCACCTGCAGCCCCATCCTCTCCTAGAGCAGTGTCAAAGCTCCTGATGGGAAGTTGGTGTTGCTTCTAATTGGTGTTAAAGGGGAGAGCTCGGAGCTGGTTCTTGCTCTTTCTCTATTCCACACAGAAAGCATTAACCTGAGTAATGGATGAGTGGAAACCTCTGATGTTTGGGAACGGAGGTAAGTGACTCCAAGGGGCTGCCTGCTCTGCTTGCTCAAGCCCCGTTCCGTGTTTCAGAAGAGACCTGGGCACCCTGGTCTTAGGAGTGGAATAATGCAATGTAGCAATGGCTTGACTAGGTTAAATGCAGCCATGTCCTGCTTTAATGTGGGTCTGTACAGAAGGACTTTTTAGAAAGCCAGGTCTTGGAACCTAATTCTCTGTGTTAACTCTGTTACTGAGGTCTACTCTGAAGTCACTAAAAGAGTCTTTATCTGAAAGGAATTTAAAAAATTTTAGCCAAAAGCTTCATTTGGACTGCCTGGCTTGCTGATGGCAAACTTCTCGTTAACATGTGACGTCCTTGAAGAGACCTTGGGAAAGGAACCTGGTTTTCCTCAATTAATGAATGTAAGGAATCTTATAGCTGAAAATTTCATAATAATTTTATACTTCAATAAGAAATGATTTCCATGTCCAAGCCTTAGTTTTAAATATGAGTTTGCTTTTCAATATTGCACACAAAAATGTATTGCTGTTGATTTTAGATCATTATTCCATGATTTTTTTTATCACCTTCTTATATTCAGCATATTCAGTATTGAATATGTATACTGAATATTCAGTATATAACCTAGTATTGTCTTTGTGTTTTCTTCTTCATGTTCCTTTCATATTAATACACTTGACAGCAACAACAATTATATGGTCTACTAGAATGAGAGTTGCTAAGGAAGAGGATGAGGAACTCTCTTTTACTTTTTTCCCTTTTCCTCTCTGAAACCAAAGTTTGTTGATAACTCTAGCAGTGACCCCTGTGATTACAAAGCTTCTATTGTTTTTGTACAATGAGACAGTAACAGCAACTGACCTGCACAAGAGAGTATTTATCTCAAGATCATTAACTGTTTTACCAATTAAGGAAGAAATCTGTAATTGTATAATGCATTAAAAGAGCTTGACTCAAAATGTTCCACAGAAAACACTGCACAGCTTTAAGTCTGCCATTAACATCAGATGAGGTTGATATTTGTCTCACTAAGGTATTTACAAACTTCTGTGGGATCCTCAGAAAAGTGCATGTTACAGCTGTCTCAGCGTTCCAGGTACGAACTGGAAAGACTCAACTGGTGAGATATCTATAATTGCAGGGGATCGCCAGTTTAACCAAGGTGTGTTAGTTCAGGGAAAATAATAATAACAAAGCAGTAATTTTAGTCTGCTCCCTTAAAAATAAAAATAAAAAATGAGTTTTTCATGCAGCCCAGGGAGTGGGACTGGCACATGTTGGGTGTGAGCACTTGGCACGGTCCCCATCAGAGATGTGATCAACAGGAGAGCTGGGCACCTTGAAGACATTCTGTTCCTACAAGTTTCAAGAAAATAGGTAGCTGGGTAAAGGCAAGAGACCCTATTTATTTTTTAGCTCGGTTTCCTAAAGAAATGAACCTTTCATTTCCTTCTGCCTTCCAGCTTCCGATCCTTCTGGCCGGTGCTAGAGACATGCGAGAGAGTTGCGAGAGCCTCAAGAGCACCAGGTTGCCGTAAAGCCACGAAAGCTCTAGCTGAGCAGCGGCGAGAGGGACCCGCTCATTCCCCTCCTGCCACGCCAGTTCCTGGGAAACCAGGTTTCATTAGTTTTGCAGCTCACTGAACAACTTGTTTGTGGTTGTTGTTTTCCGAATAACACCTGCGCAATCCCAAACAGAATTATTAGTGCTGATTATTATTCAGTCATCAACATCCGCTGTGTTGTAGGGGATTTTAATTTATTACAATGAGGAGACAAACAAACAAATATTCTAATAGGGAGCACTTGGTTTAAAGCAAACCATTTACATTCAGGCAGCACCTAGGACTGTGCTTTAGGGTTCGTTCAGATAGGCAGGTCGGGGTCTAAAACTGTATTTTGGCTGAGACAAAACTCACACAGCATTTGCTTGAAACAAAACCAAAGTTCAAGCATATGGAGCCCGAGGCGAGCACTGGCTGCTCACTGCAGATGCTGCTGCCCGGGGCTGGGATGTTTGCCACAAGGACTCTCATCAGCGTGCTGGGGCCCTAAAGGTCCACAGGCTCAAGCATCTGTGTGTCTGGTGAGTCCTTCACCTGAGGGTGGGGAGCAAAAAGCCAGCGGGCAGCAGCTTCTGTGGCTCTTCCTGCACTGGCGTGCCCTTCCCACAGGGCTGCAGGATGTGGGTTTGTGGTGCTGTTTTCCTGCTTCACAAGAAGTGGAGCTCCAGCTTGAGCTTCTCCAAGTCACTGCTGAGTGACCGAGCTTTGCTGCTGGTCAAGAAGAGGGTTGCTGGGGGATTGGCCATGCAACTGAACGGCACTGGGAAGAAACGGAGCTGGAGCACCAGCAAGTGTTTTATTGGGAAGGGGTGGGGAGGCAGGGTTTTTGGTAAACAACTGGAAAGCATCTCTCCAGAAAGAGCTTTGGTAGAGAAGGGAGGGAAGTAGAAGAGAGTCAAGCAGAACATGCACAGGTTTATAATAAATAAACTAATTGATGTTTGGAAATGCATTAATGAATAAAGGAGAGGAATATCTGTAAAAGAAAACGACTGCTCAGAGCAGATAATTGATATGCTGTTTCTTCACTGCATGCCAGTGTGGAGTCGTGAAAAGAATATTAAGCACAAAAGATAAATGAGAATTTGTTATTTAAAAGCAGAGATCCTCAGGACTTTTTATGTTTTATATGCTACAGGAAGAAACTCTGATATCTTGCGAGGGAGTACAGTGTACAAGAGGTAGAAGCAGCTTAGGTCCAGGACTCTATCATTTCTAAAATCAGAGGATGATGAGATAGATATTCATCACAACATGACCACAGGGCAGAAACAATGAGATGAGAACACGGTACTCAAATTTACTCCTTCAAAATCCACTGCAAATGAAACACTGGCCTTTTGGGCCATCACCCACACTTGAGATGTGGGTTCACAGATTTCAGTGGAGGATTTTGTCTCTAGCGACATCCTCGTTGTTGCTAGCACACCCACAGAATAGGTATTGTGGAACTTGTGTGCCTTTTGCTGCTGGCTAGTTGTGCTTCAGCAAAGCCAAACGGGTGTTTTAGGAGTGTCTTTGTTAGTTTTTGCTTTTAATTCTCATTGTAGCCTTGATTTTGAAGGGATCTGATTCTGTAGAAGCAAAGTGGAAAGCTGATTTTCCATCTCTGTTTTCTGTCCTCCTGTGAAGTAGATGTGTGTGTGCACTTGAACCTACTCACACCTGGGCTTCTGCTGTGAATGTCTGTATGCAGAAAAATATTTAAACACAGACACAGACACAGACACAGACACAGATTTCTAGGTTGGAAGAGACCTCAAGATCATCGAGTCCAACCTCCGACCTAACACTAAGTACTCCACTAAACCATATCGCTAAGCTCTACATCTAAACGTCTTTTAAAGACCTCCAGGGATGGCGACTCCACCACCTCCCTGGGCAGCCCGTTCCAATGCTTAATAACCCTTTCGGTAAAGAAGTACTTCCTAACATCCAACCTAAAACTCCCCTGTCGCAACTTTCGCCCATTCCCCCTCGTCCTGTCACCAGGCACGTGGGAGAATAGACCAACCCCCACCTCACTACAGCCTCCTTTAAGGTACCTATAGAGAGCGATAAGGTCGCCCCTGAGCCTCCTCTTCTCCAGGCTGAACAAGCCCAGCTCCCTCAGCCGCTCCTCGTAAGACTTGTTCTCCAGACCCCTCACCAGCTTGGTCGCCCTTCTCTGGACTCGCTCGAGCACGTCCATGTCCTTCCTGTAGCGAGGGGCCCAAAACTGAACACAGTACTCGAGGTGTGGCCTCACCAGAGCCAAGTACAGCGGGACAATCACCTCCCTAGACCTGCTGGCCACCTGCTGGCCACACTGCTTCTTATACAGGCCAGGATGCTGTACACGCAAGTGTACAATTCAGATTACTTTCCTACAACATTTTAGGAGTTTGAGAGCTGGTGGATTTGGGGATTTTATCTACTAAAGAAATAACCTAAAAACCCCAAAAGACCTGGAGTCTCATAATTAATTCATTTACTAGATGAAGGGAGAAAACACCAGGAGAGAAGCAAGTGACCTATTCCACTTCTGAACCCCCAACTAACCTGTGCCAGTGGTGCAGGCTGACTTTGCAAAGTTGCTTGAGGCAGTAACTGCTGTGGAAGAAGCTCACATGAAGGCTGAGAAGGCAAAGAAGCCTAGATTAAAAACAAAGCAAAACAAAACAAAACTTTATTTGTAAGTTTGTCTCCTTTAAATTCTAGGTTTCTTCTAATGCCTTGGCTTTTGTGCAAGTCATTTTGATTTGCTAAACTGCTTACATGGCACATGCCTTATACCTTCTGCCTATTCCTGTGGCTCTTGGGAGTTACCTGCAGAGCGGTAGGTTGGCTGAGTCTGTGTGCTGATAAGTCCTGCTGCGTGCTGGGTGTCCTTTGCAAGGGGGTGCTAGCCTCTGCAGTCAGCTTTGTTGGCGTAGCTGCAAGAAAAGTGTGGGTGAGTCCTCACAAACTGCAAATCATCGCTGTTGGAATTCAGGATTACAGCGAGACCTGGCTAGAAATGATTACAGCCTGGCTGAATTCCAGATGGAGTCGAGGCTGTTCTTGTTGGCTTCAATGGGAGCAAAATTAAACTGATAAGGAGGGTCTGGGCAAAGATAAAAGTCAAAGGGATAGATCATGATTCCAATGAGCAGAGCAGAAGGACCCAAGAGCTGTTCTAGAGCAGCTGGAACTCCCTTGCATGGACCAAATAACTGTAAATTTTGGTTAGCTCATTGGCTTTTCTTCCAGATCAGGGAGCAGAAAGAGTGCATAAGGTGTGCTCAAGTCATGGCTGGAACATCCTTAATCTTGGCCAGAAGAGCTACCACCCTTAGGCTGCTATTATTCAGGTAAGTCAGGAGGGGCCTCTCATTGCTCATACTGACACCCTCAAATCTGAATATAGAAGTCTTTATTTTCATAACAGATCTAAACAGCTGGTCTCATGGCTAGTTCTGCTACCCATTTTCCAGTGTATGGATGGTCGAACTAGACCCTTCCATCTTGTACTTTACCATTGTAGATGATGCACCTCATTGCCACTGACAAACACATATCAGTACCTCATGTTAATTTGCAGCCATGGTATATAGACACACATTCTGTAACTTGGCTAAATGCAAAATAACGCAGTAATCCAGGAATGCCACTCACATGCTGGGTCTGACTTGGGTGTGTGGGAAGATTTTGGTGAGCTCCTGGATGATACCGAGGGTGTCCGGCTAGCACTGAGGATTGAGGCACCAATATCAAGTGCATTAAAGTGCTGTTCAGGATCCAAGCTGGAGCTACTGTCCTAAAACAAACAGAAAAGAGAATAGCTATTGCACCTGTCAGGGTAAAAATATTTTGAAATGCACCTAGTAATACTTGCAGACCCAGTTCTTTGGCTGGCCTAAAATTACTTGAGCAGAACTAATCCCAGGTAGGCCAGCAGAAGACTTGGGCACAAGTGTCGATGTCTCTTCCAAATAGCATCTAATTAATCCTCTTTCCAGTGAACTTTCACTGAGGTGGAAATAAATAGGAAGCTACTGCCAGAGTCCTTTTGCACATTCAGATGTTTTTCTGAATGTGTGTTTTGCATACAGTTGGACTTGACAGCAACTGCAACCTCTGTGAGACACTCAGCTGTGTGGAGCTTCTCTTTCTTAACTCAGCAGATATCCTCGATGTAGCCAAGAAGGACTGTCAGAACATGTCCAGATGAATCTCAGAACTATAGCACTTTGCCAAGGAAACATGAAGATATCTCACATTGCCCCTGCCCATGCTCCACTTAATTTAAGGCTGTCTGTAATCTCCAGGTTTATCCTTTCATGAACTTATCTAATTTACTTTAAAATTATTCAAGCGAGCAATGAATTCTGAACTTGTTAGGGAATCCACTCAGAAAGACAATGCTGAAATTTTCAGTGATGTTAACATAGGAAATAGTTGCAATTACTACATGTATTTATGAAAAAAACTTGTCTCATTGTACCTTTAGTGCTGAGGACACAACCTCTGAGGACACTTCTTCCAAGCCCATCTCCTGTCTCCGCTCTACTCGAACATCTGCGTAACTGAATGTAAAATATAATTCTATGTATCAACACGGTACCGTTATATTTCACAAAATGTACTTCAAGCAAATAGAGGAAAAAAAATATTGTGAAATTTTACAGGTTAAATGAACAGCTTAAAAAAATCACGTCAGATGCAATTGCACAACATTTGAGAGACTATGGTTTAATTTTCATTCCTTTCTCTACCTATCTTTTTGAAATCAAGAAGTGTATTAAAGAGTAGAGGTCAAGTTCACAAACTACTCTGCAGCTTCACTGATAAGCTTCCACACATCTCTTAAAAAAACAGAACAGAACAAAACAAAACTAAAAAAAAAAAAAAACACCAAGGATTTAAGGAACAGAATAGTAGAGGGAGATGTCTATTCCCTATTTTTGCACAAGATGGAAAAATGCAATAGTTACTCTGCCCCTAAACTCATGGTCAATAAATGAAGCATAGAACAGAGCAAGGCTTAGTCTGAGTATTTTTCTACAATGCACAGATTTCCTTCAGAGAGTTTAGGCTTCATTTCTGTAGCATAAAAGACACATCACGTTTCTAAGAGGAAATGTTTGCAGTCATGAGGATGCCCTTATCTTACTGTCCTTTACATCCCTGCTGGTTGATGACAGTTTCCATACCTTACCACCATGTGTGTGCACACAATGAACTCTGGCTTGGAGTTCCACTGGTGGTACGTGATATAGTAATGGGTCTGGAGCCAGATCCACTGCTGTCCTTTGGTCAGAAACCGATAGCAACACGACTTCCCCTTGCCAAACTGCATCACTGTCAGGACAGAGTACACACAGCTGGTCACACAGTTATCAGCGTGAGAAGGACATGAAATATGAACAGTGTTACAAAGGTGTCCACGGCCCCACTGGTTCCCAAGGGAGATCAGAGCCCAAGTACCTTTTGAGCATGTGGGCCTGTGAATCTTAGGATAGAGATGATCATAATGATCCGTAGGTGCCTTCTTCTGACAACTTGAACAGTACATTCTTTAACAGTACAATTAACTTTAACGCTAGACACAATTGCATTAATGTCTGCTACAACTTAAACATAAATCTTTCTCTGGTTTATGTGCTGCTCACATACTGCTTAATGAGGCATCTGGGATTAATTTCTAAGAGTGATCATCTGAAGATCTATAGCAGAAAAGTACAGGATAAAAATACTTGAAAAGATGAGTATTCCATATGGATGGATTTTAGTGACTGCAGAATGAAGTGAGTATACGAGATAACATTGTGCAAACACAAAAATCATTTGAAACTGAAAGAAAATTTCCGAGACTGACAAGAATTTGAAGTACAGTAAACTGCGGTATATTATAAGTTTCAAAGATTCAAGGACAAAACTAATGTCTGCTTTTTGTTCCAGCGATTTCAAGGGGATCCCAAAGATGCACATATTTAGCCTTTCTATATTTTAATGTCAACATATAAAAAACTAATTTTGGCCAGATATTTTCAGGCCACCCAGAGGCAGTAAGACTGAGATGTTCCAGTCAAGTCTATAAGTAAATATTTAAAAAGGATTGCCTCATTTTCTTTACTTAGTGAGAGAGCTTTCCAATTAAATCTTAATAGTCTACCTTTAAATAATCACAGGTAATGTCAATGCCAAATACTTGGTGAGCAACATTACAGTAAATAATCTGCAAGAATTTTACAAAATGCAATCTCCTCAGAAATTGCTTGATCTATTCCTGCATATTCTTCACTAATAGAGCAGTGGTCAAATCTGGCATATTTTATCAATTCAATGAGTCTGACTGACTACTTCTGGGAATAGGGGAGGTGAAAGTGCTCATTTCAGAGCTGGAGGAACATGGCCCAGATGCTGATCAGCTGCAATGCACCCGATCTGCTATAAATACACTAAGGCATATGGCTGTGAGGCAAAGGCTGGAACCTCACCTTCTGAGTTTTACACCTATTTTAACTGAAACTACATTTTACTGAAAAGAGGTATCCTGGTTAATTAATGGAAATGTGGGTTCTGCAATACTTACGGTGTTCATGGCACCTTGCGAGCAGCTCTAGGTCATCTATATGGTAATAGTCATAGCCAGAAGTACCCAGCACTTCAAAAGGCAAGTATCCTATAATCGGTGGTGCTCTGCATTTAGGCACAAGATAAGTGAATTCATACAACCAGGAAACAGTGTCTCTGCATGTTGACACGGATATGCTAAAAGCCCAAATCTACTCTCACTCATAGGCATATAGTCCCAGCTGCCAGGGGACGGGATCCTGACTTTGCCCTGTTGTGCCTGGAATACCCAGCTGGGGTTTGCCTTGCATCTGGGACCGGTACCAGCACAGCAGTGCCTGTGGGCACTTCCTCCCAGCACAAAACCTGTGATAAACTCTTCTTTTCAAGGAAAAGATGCTGGTGGAAAGCAGCTCTGTTTCTATGGGGCCTTCACGTGAAAACCTGCAGCAAAGGAGTTGTAACTCAGTGGGAACTGCACACGCAGTCATGGGCTGGAGTTTGAAAGAATGATTTCCACAGCTGTATAATGAGATGTTTTTGCTGTGGGACAGGTTTCAGTCCATTGATATTTTTAAAACAAACAAGAACAAGGTAATCACAAATTCTGCCTGAGAAGCAGTATAGCTTTCTTTAGAAGACGGATAAAAATAAATGCAAGGTAGAATAGTAAACATCAGCTTTTGTAGGAACTTTAGTGGTAGTCCTCCTGTTCATGTGATTTAGATGTGAAACATAACACCATTTGAGAGAACTGCACTTATGAAAATAGCAGTAAACAAGCACAAAACACAATCAGGAGTGCTTTTCTTGTCACCAACCTGTGATCCAGGAATAAAAATTTCCATTCCAGACTGTGTCTTGACGTGAATTCCTCTAAAGGTTCTTCCACGATGCACATCTCCTGTGTGGTGAAGAAAACTGACTTACTGAGAGGTGCAGCTTCACCTTTCTACTTCATCTAGCTTTTGTTAGCAATAAATACACAGTACATAAGGAGATAAAACAGAGGATTCATACATTTCCTGCTAATTACAAAGAGAAATCTATTGCATCTGTTCCTGTGTCATTGGTCCCTTTCCCCTCATCAGGGTCACATCTGACCCCAATTCCTCCCACCCTGTCCAGCATACCCAATGCCTTTGCCTCTCCCCTCAAGCTCCCTCTGCCTATTGCCTCTGATCTGTCCCCCATTTCTGAGGAGGAAACAAGGCCTGGGTTCTTCCTAACTTCAAGTGTGAAAGAAGGGGGTGAGACAGTGAGTGAAGGTGCCCTGCAATCCCTCCGTGGTCAGACAGGCATCTTCAAGGCTCAACTCCTGCTCCTCTAGCTGCCTAGAGTGAGCCTGCAGACCCCTGGCCCGGGACTTGCCAGCATCAGCGCTCAGGATTTGGAGGTGTCCATGGTTCTCATTTCCCTGTGTTTCTCATGTGCTGGCTGCACAGTGGCAAAAGGCTTCATGTGTACCTTAAATTCCTCTTTTTCCTTCTCCATTTTACACCTAAATCCATGCTGATGCCAAGAATATACTCTACAAGTCAGTAGTTGCTCGGGTGCAACGTGCAAACATTGTTATGCAAAACCAAAATGCTGATTCTGCCATGCTTAGCCAGTCAGATACATATTTCTGCCTTCATTTGAGAGGACAAAGCCAAGACCAGGCATTACGTGACTCATCCAGGTGAACTGGAGAGATCTGTGTTTAGGATTTCCTGGCAGTTAAAACCTTCCCCTGGTGGTTCAGCAGCTGCTGTCTCCCTCGCAGTGGCTCGCTTGTTGTCATGTTTGCTTTGAGATGCTAGTTACCCCACGTGGGGGAATTTGCTTCCCATTTTCCCAGAGAACTCTGACTCCAACCTCTGCTTCTAGCGTGACTACTATGGTTAAGATTAATGAGAGGTGTCCTCACGTACCGCAGAAGGGACTCTGCTTGCCTGTTGGGGCTGTGAATCAGTCAGGAGTGCCCCATGAGGGCCCCGTGCAGTAATGGAGCCAGGCCAAAGGGCAGTGATTTCATCCAGTCTGTGTCTCGGCTGTGCTTTTTAATCTCTTAACCCCTGGGGATGGGACACCTGATGCAGTAGCTCACATTTGTTAATTAGGGAACCACAATGTCAAGCACAAGGTTACGTTGTCTATCTTTTTTTTTTTTTTTCCCAGAAGCAGCTATTTTACTATCCACGTTTGGGAGGACGATAACTAGGAGCAGTCACCTGAAGACACCAAGGGGCACAAATGAAAGCATGGGTAGCCATCTGTATGCTGTCCCATCACAGGAGCAGAAGATGCACAAGCTATCTGCAAAGTGACATCGCTGTTCCTCGTGCAACCAGGGTTCGGGTTTCCAGTGCAAGGCGGGCAGGAGTGACACCACTTCTGCAGATCCCGACTCACCCTGCTAATCCTCTTCACTGGATTTCTGTGCATGAAATGTGATATCTGTAATCCATTCAATTAGCTAAATTAAGATTTTTGAGCGTCACCCAGTCTGAAAGTGTTTCGAGAACTTCTGGATTGAGTGGGACCCGGGACATGCTCTTACCTTTAAAAACTGAGGTGTTGCCAAACGAACAGTAGCAACAAAGCAGATCTGCTTTCCTGGCGATGTTCGGTAAGCCCTTGGGACAGCATCATCGAAGCCATTACAGGTGGAGTTAGGCACTAGGCAGGGAAAAAGCGGGACCCGGAGTCATGCCTCGTATGAGATTTGCTCTCCCTACATGTTTTGCACACTTGAAACGTACTAATACTAATTTTATTCACATAAAGTGCTCTAGAAGCTTTTAAAGCTGATATGCATATATTTAAATCCAAGTCAGTCATGTTAGGCAGAAAGGCATCAGAGCTTAACTCCACGTACAAATCTTAGAGGTTAATCCTGATAAAAATAAGGCCAAACCTTATTACAGAGCATAAACCAGCTTTCTGGAAAGAAACCCCACGCATCCAATTGCTCTTTTTCACCGCTCACAATACAAATATATGCTGCAGCATGCCTAGCGTGTTCCTCCTGTGAGGCAGTGAAAAAAAGATTGGCAAGGGAAGAGGCTGGAGGCAGTTCTTCAAGCCATCAGTGGCAAAACACTGAGGACCAAAGCCAGCAAGGCTTCATCGAGCTAGCAGAGCCTGTCTGTGATTTGTAGCTGCCAAAATGTGTGCTCCTGGTCTACGTTTAGTAACTGTCCCCAGTGTGCTTGATTTCTGCTTGTGCTGAAGAAGAGCAAAGAGCATCCGGTGTATGGCACTAGCTGCCGTCTCTCATGGGTGTGCACATGGCCTGCTGTCTCCTGAAACACTAGCCAGAAGGAAAGACTGGGTGCAGTATGGCTGCAGTTTTTATGTATGGTTTTTATCTGTCTTCTGTAATCGCTTGGCTCTTGTGTTGCTTTGAGGGCCTGCTAGTACGTCCTGCCATAAAGATGTGTTGCCAAAAGAATGCGTTGCCTTAAGCTTGTCCATAATCCCACGTTAAAATGACATAATGCAAATTATTCATCCAAATCTGAGCTGTTTAGAGATGGTAAACCCACTTGCACAGGACTGAAAGAAAACTGTGTTAAGCTGCAGTAGGAACTGGACTTGCCCAGCTGACTGTCTCCTTTGGAGGCAGAGAGGGTCCCATCCAGTAGCCAGATGTCACTAGCAGTGGTTAATCTAATGCTAATGGTGATTAATGCTACCATGGAACTATCTTTCCCTAACATTAGGCCCCTATAATCAATTTTATGAAGTTTTTTACAGTTTGTTTCTTCTGCATAGGGCAAAGCAAGGATAAGCATGTCAGTTCCTGTGAAAATGAAGAGTTTTGTATCTGTCTGGGGAGGAGTTCACTAGCAAATTTTATTCTGGGGTGCTTCTGCATTGGGCTTTAGTTCACTGGCATAAATTGTAGAGATCGAAGAAGTTTCAATTTACCTATCCCATGTGCTTTTGGTACCCAGAAACCTATTGAAAACTTTAGCGTAACAATACCTAGCTGATATCAAGGATAAGAATGAGACAGAAGAATAAGTGCTCTGAGGAGAATTCACAACTGTGATTAAGTGGCTTAGACCACTGTGTGCACAATACTTTGCGCCAAGAAAGGGCAGAAAGATTTCTCATCTGAGAAGGCAGCACAGGCATGAGATTATACACACAGATTATAACCCTCTCTTGCAGTTGAGTCTTGAGGGCATGGCTGACTGGATATTAAGGTAAAAAATATGGGCAAAATTCGACTCCTTTCACCAGCAAAGCTCACTCGCTCTGGGGACTTCCTAGGAATATGTATTCCAGTTCTGATCCTGGGGTTATGTGCACATAAGAGGGCTTCTGTGGGATTATTAATACAAGAGGTGGAAAAAGGAAGAAAGAGTTAGAAGCTGCAGGAAACGGGAGAAATCTGAGTAAAGAGTTATTATTTTTGCTCTGATATGATTACTTCCTGCAAGTCTGTTAATTTCTGTAGTCAGACCAGTTTAAAAAATAATGGTATGGCTATAAACCCACATTAAGGACATCTGCTGCAGAGAGCACTGAGGTCGCCTCTCGGACTCCTCTTCTCCAGGCTAGACAGCCCAGGTGTCCTCAGCCTCTCTACACAGGACGTGCCTTGTAGATCTTTTACCTGCTTTGCTGCCCTTCACCTTCAAGTACCTTAGCATCCTTTTATATCGTGGAGCCCAGAACTGCACATAATGCTAGATATAGTGGGAGAATCACTTCTTTTGACCAGCTGGCTGTGCTGTGTTTAATGCACTCCATAATACGAGAAATAGAAATAAGATAAGCACATTCAGCCTCCAAAATACAGGTATGATAAGTTAACCTACTTCTTGAACCCATGGGCTTGCAAATGACACTAGTTCCAGAAGAAATGCTGAATGGAGAGTGAATTGCACCAAAGAGAGCAGATGGCTTTTTTTGACTTAAGCTTTTTGATGTAAATGGACATGACTCTGAGACAGTGTATTCCCAGAAGAGAGCCAAATACATCCCTGAATGTGGCGTTTAGAAAATAGGATTATATTTCCAAGAGGTAAATGCAATACTAAAAGGGTAATAAATGTCATATAGTATAGCAGTGTAGCATATTTGGGATTTCATCTCTGAGAATGTCAAACTCAGAGGCAGTGAGAGAATAAGCCTGAGGAGACGAGAGAGAGCTGGCCTGGCCGAAAGTCATCGAGTCTTCTAACTGATCCTGTGCCATCCCCATATTTGATTGCCTTTGACAAAGTCCAAAGGATTAAAAGCATCCATAATGCAGGCAGGTAACCACCACCTTGAAATGTACATCTCGATCTGAAAATAACAACTGCAATGAGTGAAAGAAACAAAAACGTGATTTGTTTCTGAATTACTTTTGCTGCCTGACTTATTTTGTTGATATCTGTTCTTTCCACAGGTCTATCTTCACAGCCTGTTTTGCTCTTTTCTTGCAGTTGGTCAGCAAATTCCAACCTTTTTGTTGATACCTTTAAAGTGCAGTTAAAAAAAGAGATCAGTACATGAATTAAATATATATATATAGGCGTAATCTTTTAAACATGCCTTCTGAAAAATCATACTATATGATTCTTGAAGTCCCTTTGAAAGAAAAAATACACACAACATCTTTAAGTTAAAAGATCAGTAGTGAATATTCTGAGAGCACAACAGAAAAACAGTCGAATGCAAAATATAGGATGAAGTCTAAGGCTATGATGATATTTACCTTTGTAAGTCAAATGTAGGTCTTGGAGTGCTTTTGCCAGAAGGTGTCTGATGAAAATGTTGAGCTGGCTATAACCAGAGGGGTCAGGCGAAGGAGGGCATGTGTGTTTCACAAGTAAATGATCTAGATAACACATCCTGAGTAGGGAACTATAAGCTCGTCTGAGAAAGCTAAAGATACAGTCAAAGGTGAAACAGTTGTCTCATATATATCAGTTAGCTGATCATGCTCCTCAGCAGGAGTTTTAATAGTGATCGTGGTTACCTATCAGATCTGCTGCTCCTAGAGCATGATTCTTTTGCAGAGGAGGTATTAAATTACCTGCTAAAATGTAACAAGATAGAGGAAACTGATTTGCCTATACAGGGGGTTTAAAAATAAAAGGACCAGGTATGTTAAGGACAAGATGTTAAAAATAAGTAATATATAAAGAACCAAGCACACCATATACAAAAAGATTTTTGTCCTTAGGGATACAAATCATGCCACATGAAATGAATGAAAACGTGTTAAAAAAAAAAAAAACAAACAGAAGACAGTATTCAGTTAATAATAGTACAGCCTTCAGTTGCTTGGTCATCTTATTTTAACTTAGGATGTTTAAAACATAGTCTTCCTGTAGCAGCAACCTCTCATTTATGTGATTTGAGAGAAGAAATCCCTCCTTCCTATTTTGCCAGTAAATGTTAATGCTTAAAGAACTAGCTTTAGTGACTGACAAACAAACTGAATGGCCATTTCAAAAAACGCAAGCCAAACAGACCAGAATAAAACCAAGAGTGTTTCATATAAGTAAACTCAGACCCCAGATAAACAGGACATTCAGCGGTTAATATATGTAATGAAGAACTCTAAAGTGCTAATGGCAAGCAAGACTGCACTCAATAGCTGTGGATGAGTAACACTGATAGTGTCCGTACATCACTTGCCGATTTGGATCTGCTCTCCCCTCTTTCCTCCTCCTGCTCCTCCTGCCGTTCTACATGGATATGAACCCCATGCAGACCCTTTAGGACAGGAGTGGTGCCTTTTGGCTTGGTGCTGTGGTGGCCCATAGAGAGCCCAGCATAAGTGGTGTAGGTTGCTAGCAGCAGATTCTGCTATATTGTTAATAGTAAATAATAATACATGGCTGTCAGTTCTGATCAAAACACTCATTTCAGACTGAGATATTCTTGTTATCAGATGTTTCTGCATATGCTTGTGGAGACTCGAGATCAATGGATCTTTTGCATAAATCCGTTTATTTCCTTTAAAAGAGAATTCAGACTAAGTTAATTGTTCTGGGAGTGAATATTTTTTTTCTCCTCTGTGTAATAATTTCCTTGATGGTTATTCTTATCTTAAGAGACACATCAGCTAACAGTAGACTTATCTGCTATGATCTGCAGCCAGTAACTAGATACTTCCCAAGTTTCCATATAATTGGGAATAAAGACACACAGTTTTAAATTCCACTATAATATTTAATTATATTTATATTACTTGATCGCGAACTCCTTTCACATAACAGCTATCTCCTCCCTTAAGAGGAAAACCTCAGGCATTTTTGATAAAAGGACAAATCTGCCCCTTTAAAGATGCTGCTGTTCCTTTTTTCTTTTGGTGAACACTTTGAAAGGCAGGACTTAGTTCCTCTCAGGAGTGTTTAAACACGTATGTCACCTCAGGAATATGATACCAAAGCCTATATTTGGTTATATAATGTGAGAGATCTTTTTCTGTTTACAAGTGTGCAAACAATTTTTACAGGAAGGATAAATCCAGCCCACCTTATCTTTTCTTATCAGAGTGAGCTATTAAGCAGCTTTGTAAAATAATTTATTCTCACTTAATATGGCATTTCACACTGGGAGATAAACACTTCCTTCAAGTTTTTGGAGGATTACATTTATTGTGTTCCTCCCCCCTCAGCCCTCAGCTGAAACTGGCTGGGAACCACTATGTTATTCATTGGTAATGCTGACGTGAGTCTGCCCCACATCCCATACTACTGGTCAACAGGTGCAGCGGTGGCACTTGGTTCCCTCAGGTATTTGAACGTATTCGGCTCCCTTGTTAAATTCGGGACTACAGAAAAGGCTTCAATTAATTGAATGGAGATGGTACTGGAATGGACATGGTCCTGAGCAACCAGCTGAAGGTGGCCCTGTTTGAGCAAGGGGTTGGAAAGATGACCTCCAGAAGGTCCCTTCCAACATCAACGATTCTGCAATTCTGTTATTAAGGCACTTATATCCTGAAATATATAAAAATATCGAAAGGTGTTCCTATTTGAAACAAGCAATAGTAGTAATAATAATAATAATAATAATAATAATAATAATAATAATAAAAGATCTCTTGCTTTGTGAGCAAGTAGGCATTTCTCATCAAAACAGGGAGGGAACTCTACCCTCCTCTTCTGAGTGGCCTGGAGACCATCTCTCCTCCTCTCCAGGGACTACCGAGTCTTCTTGTCAGGTTACAGTCCCGCTTTTCTCATTGAAGCTTAATTAATGATGATTATATAATCCTCCCAAATGGAAAATCAAATCTCTTGTATTTGATTTAGCACAGCCAGTGACTCATGCAGTCGCTCCGCACAGCTTGCACTGCTGCTTCGCTGGTTGGCCCCTCTTGCCTGGGCACAGCTAATTCGAGGGGGGTTCACTCATGTGCAGGCAGCTCGTGCCCCGTCCCTGGTGGAGATACAGCTGCAGAAATGTCTTTGCAGCAGGCGTCACAGAGCACTGCACCATCCTCAGGACCAGCCCAGGCACGGATGCTACTGCTAACCCTGGCTCGGGGCCGGTGCAGCTCCTCTCGCCTCCAGCTATAGCTGAGCCCAGGAGCTCTGGGGACAGTGATCTTCTGAAAGACTGAACACATGCCGTGAGCAATGTGAACTTTTCTGGCAGTTTCTGGGGGTTGCAAATGCATCTCCCTGCCCTGGACCATCTCCCTTCTGAGATGGGGAAAAGCTGCCAGTGACTGCTCCTCTGGGGGGACAGCACAGGCTCGGTGTAGGCCATGTGAGATCCCTGACAGCAATCCTGGTGACAAGTCACCATTGTAGATATCAGGTATTTGTCCTGCTTTAGTTAAATAAATAAATAAATAAATAAATTCTCATTGGCTTCTCAGTGTTATAGCAAAATGGCCTTTAAAGCTGAAGGGGGAATTAGCCCCACAGCTCCTGCTGAAGTTAGGGAGAGCAGCTAAGCCCCTAAGACTTCTTAAGTCTCAGTCCTTCAAATTAATCCATTCAAACCCATCCCTATATGATGCTCTCAGCCATAAGTCACAATGCGATTAACAGAGGAGGTACGAGGGAGGAGGGAGAGGACAAGGACACCGGGACCCCAGCACACATCACTCTCTTCCCCTAAGCACTGCTTCTATATCAGCAGCGAACAAGACTAAAATGAGCCCGAGAAGAAGAGAACTCAGGGGAGGTTGTGTAAAAGGTTATGTGGAAGGAGAATGAAGCTAGTGACATTTCTGTTAAAAGAGGCCGAAAATGGACCTACCGGTACTCCAAAATGTTTGATGAAGGTTGAGAAGGAAAGGTTCGGGCTGCCATTAGGACTGTCACTGCCACGACACTTGGTTAATGGGAATGGGATAGGCCAGTGTTCTGGGGAGGCACAGCCTAATGTGGGGGACCCTGTGCTGGTGTAGCAAGGGCACACAGGGAGAGTTGGCTTAGGAAACACACAGCAAATTGTGGAAAACAAAGGTAGAATTTGACATCGGGTGGCTAAAAAGGAACGGCTGAGATTTGTATTTGGAGAGGAACATCCTGTATTCGTCTCCCATGCGTAAAAACATGCTCACACTTCCACTGCTGTGAAAAGCTACAGGGAAAAGCATTCCTGAATACATCCATAATGAACATCTCCTGCTAATTAAGCTTAATTTGCAATTTCTGTCTTTCTCCCTCCACAGTGTGATCTGCTCACTCTTTTCTTACCTCGGGCTTAGCCTCTTTCCTCCACAAACACCTCCGAAAAGCAGAAGCAGGGGACAACACATAGGAAGAGCACTGCCCTGAGTGATGCATCTCTTCCCTGCCTCCCTTCCCACTGCTGCCTTTCTCACCCACCTGGCTCAGAAGTGCTGGCTTCACATCCAGCGGGGGGCTGGCTGGGGAACAGGTATTTATGTCATGTAAATGTAATGTAAAAAGAGAGCAATGGATGCACAAAAGTATGACCAAAGGGTCTGGCTGCAGCAAGCCGGGAAGAAATTGAAAGAGATCACGTAAAATGGAAGATTTAGAGGAAAGTGGCACACGGAAGAAAAAGCAAAATCTTGAAGCAGAAAGCACATGTCTTATTTGAAAGCTATAAGCTGGGGTCCTTGGAAAATGATTTGGTGTCTTCTGAAATCAATATGTTTCCACTTAGTTTGTATGCATTAAACTAGGGGAGATATCGGGAGCAACAGAGTGAAAATGTAAGTTTTATCATTCTTCTGAGAAATAGCCACTGATCCAAATGCTGGGATGTGAAATCCTAACAGGGAAGAGGGCAATTTTAAGGTCACGCAAAAATAAAAGGCTGAAAATCCTTGAAGAAAATGGATCAGAAATTCCCCTGGTAGAAATGTATCCTTATGAGTCAGCACCTGAAATCCGGTTTCTGCTCTAGAAAACAGAACAGCTTGGTGTGTGCGTCTGCCACACGGTCGCATTTCACTTCATTCAAACTAGAAAGCATACAGGCGGTTGCATTTTTATACAAATAAAGCCTCAAACCGTATGGCACCAAGCGAGAAATACATGCCTCCATACTGCACGTAGGTTTCTATTCTAGTCGCGTGGATCAAGACCAGAAAGTTAAATGGGGACAGGGACATTTCTTCACAGTGTGGTGTGTGGTTTCTGGAAAGCACGGTGGGGAATTTTTGCTGAGGATGACCTATTTGGAGCAATACCAGCAACTTTTGAAATGCCACTCCGGAGTTCAATCAGGCAAGTAACTAAAGCAAACTTGGGCAGGCAGGAGAAGGGAAAGCAATAAAAGAATATTTCATTTCTGACACTAATAGCCATGGAGCAATCTGTTTGTTAGGGAACACACGAGGTAAAAATCTGCTTCTCGTCCCTTGAAAGATGCTTTCCTACGAATGACTGTGCTGCATTAAGGGCTGTGCTGAGTGTATTTCTTTCCCTTTGTTGTGGGTATTGGGCACTGTGGTGCTGGAGAGGAATGTGAAATGGCTGTGTGGGTCTGCGTGGGGCCGTAGTGGCCTGGTAGATTATCAGCACTGGCACAGACTGGAATTCATGAACCAGTAGACAGGGTGCCACTATTCTTGTTTAGCTAATGGGTATCATCGTAGCACCCAGTATTAGTGAGCACAAACTGAGCCTCCTGGTGGTGTTTGCGAACTTACCCAGTATCTGGGGCATCTGCTGGCAAGCGAAAGGCATGGACAATAGGAGCTAACACAATTTCAGCCTTCACCACTACTCGTCCAGCTTTTGCAAATCAGCTGTTAGATCCACGGGAAGTGAAATTTACCCCATAATGTTAGAAATAGCCCTTCCAGTTACAAGCCTGTCTCGTTCAGTGGAACAACACTTACAGTTTATTTTACATAGCTAAAGTAACATTTATATAACAATTAAAGCTTACCATTGCTGTAAGACCGAAAATTTCCTACAAATTTTATGTATTCATATGTTGGAAATTCCTTTGGGTTCAAACTTCCTCTCAGAAGATGACAATAAAACTCCAGTTCATTGTCAGCTGGATTGTTAAAAGAAGAAGAAGAAATATACTATTTAAGCTAAACACAATGAACAGCGCCTTCCAACCCCAATCATTCCAAGCAACTGGAAGCAGAGTCACCACCCTATGCACCAAGGTACATTAAATGGCAGGGTCAGCACCTCTGCAAGAGTGCCTGGCACGGATCTGGGTTGTGCAGGGCTATGCACAGGTCTGCACACAGCTAATTCACATGGGTTTGTTCTCTTCTACTGTCTTCATTGTAGGAGTTACGCTGACATAAAATTGGTGTATTGAAGCAGAGAACTGGATCCTTCAGTTACAGCTTTTTTTTTTTTTTTCCTGTTTAGGCTTTTCATGACTCACAGCTGTTCTACATCTCATGTTGGAAAACTATGCCTAATTACCCCAAAATATCTATTAAATTAACTTTGGCATATTAGCTATCAGCTGCAGGTTTTATATATACAGTAGATTAAGCAGCTGTACATCTTATATTTGTGTGTTCTCTAGTTTCCTACATCTTACCTCCCAGACTGAATAAGGATGAGGCAAATAAAAGGATTTGTACGAAAAATAAAATTCAGTTTGTAAAAGAATTACAATGATTTTACAGCTACTTTTCAACTGTAGTGCAAAACAAAGGTATGCAACATTAGCATATCTCTGAACAGCATCTTACTTTAATGGGCTGAAATATCAATTAAGATGTGATTTGTCTCAGGCAAACTCTCAGTTACCATTGGATAACCTATTTTCCTTTGCTGTCTCAAAAGATACAATATTTAATAATTAACGTAACTGCAAGTAGACTTAGCTTAGTAAAATAAATGCAATGGGTTTCATTTAAAAATAGTACCAAAGGGTCATTCTAGGTGGTGAGATCTTTTTGAAATGCTACAAACATAAGTTTTATACTGCATGTCACATAAAAAAACAAAACAAAACAAAACAAAACATAAAAAAAACCCTCCTTTTTGTATCCTGCCCATACTTTTTGATTTACTGGGAAAGATAAAATAAAACTTACTTTTTAGGTAATCCGATGAGGCAGAATCTGTCATAAGCATACAGGAAGATAACATCTTATAAATTTCTGAATGTTCTTGTTCCGGGAGGAAATTTAACAAATTCTGATCCAAGACATCACACTGCAAAGAAAAAGAGACCTTGAGGAAAAAACAGAAATGTCACGACAGAGAGCGCAGCGGCATTCACATCACGTATCGACTCCTTCCTCCCTTGGCTGATACCGGCAGATTGTGTGGAGATGCAGTGGCACACAGCAGAGCAGATACACAGCCTGTGGTGGCCAACAGGGGTTGGTGAAATTAGGTCCACTGATTAGGGCCACCTGACAAAGCCTAGAACAAGAGAACTGTTGTGTCTACCCCGTGGCCACTTCTCCCTGGCCTGGTTCCCTGCTTAATTCTCAGCATTGCACTCCTGTAAAGTTTCTCAGACCATCAGGTGCATGGAGTATGTCTGTACAATTCAATGTCAGGACCTGGAAGTGAGCTAGGAAATGAGTTCACAGCTCTCCATCCTGTCTGCCAGTTGGTTGCACGATGCCCTTGGAGATGCAGGATGCCCTTGGATACAGGATGCCCTCAGTTGCAGCCTGGGGCAGCAGCCCTTTCTCTCCCCTTTCTGCATCCTAGGAGGCAGGGCAGCCAGGTGGGAGCAGGGAGAAGGTGACGTCCTGCTCCAGACATCGTTTTGCAGCAGTGGCGTTCCCCTGGTATGGGGAGTTCATGGTGCCATCAGCACAAGTCCTCTGGCTAGCTGTGGGCTGAATGCCCAGGTGCCTCCCACCTCGCAGCCACCTGGTAGGAACCTGAAATGCTTCCAACATCTAGGAGGGAGCTATGCTGCTGGTACTGAGATATGGGAACAGAAAGAGGAGAATGATTTGTGCAAAAGGCCATGACCAGCCCATGATGGAGAAGACGAGTCTGTCACTGGGTTGGCAAGAAAAAAGTCTCCCTGTATTCAGCGTAGTGACAAACCTAATGCTAGAAAAGCATATCGGAAAGGAAGTTTTCAGATAAAGTAACCCTTTAATGGCATTAACTCGCATTCATCTCACTGGAGACTACCTCGGGCTGAGCTGGCATACTGACACAGCTTCATGTGTCAACAGAGCAGCTGCTTTCAGACTGTATGTTCATGCTGAAAATGTGTTAGCTCTGTATGAGACTGGCAAGTTATTAATCATCATCATTTATTTATGTATTTACTTAAGATTACACTTCGGTTTCCCTCTGCTTTCCACTCAAGCCTGCTGTTCTGTGTGGATTTCCTATTTAGACTGGGGAGACGTGGAGAGTATGCTTTGAAAATCAGAGTGTGACAGTTAGTACCCTGACCTTGATGCAATAATATATTACTTTATTCAACTGTAAGGATTTATTACATATGCTCATTACGTGAATATCCCCTTTGTGAAGAATACTTGAAAATAATTTTCATTACTTTTGTATATAACTTAATATGCATCCAGTTGATGCTGTGTGTGATTCAGTTTTACATATATGTATCAACATTATATTCATACAAAATATATTACATTGTCCATGTAATTGTGGACATATGAAGAAAGAGCACCTGAAGGGAAACTGCTGTGCTGAGTGCAGTTCAAGGCTTATGGCACAGTATCAGAAAAGTAATTTTTCCTTCCCAATCCTTTTCTACCTGTAAATGGGAGATAATGGTGCTTATCCACCAGCTTCACACAAGTGTCATGAGGGTTAATTAATCTCCCATCCACTCAACAGTAGCTGCAGGAGGACTGGAAGGACCTGCTCACAGCTGTATGCAGGGCCTCCTCTGCACCCAATGTGAGCTGTCACCGCTCCTCACATTCACCATCACTTTGGCAGTCACCTGAGGTTGTACTTTCAGAGGTGCCCACTGCCAGGACAGGGGGCAATGGACACAAACAGGGCCACAGGAGGCTCCCTCTGAGCACCAGGCAGCTCTTCTGTGCTGTGCAGGTGAGGAGCCCTGGCACAGGCTGCCCAGAGAGGCTGTGGGGTCTCCTCCTTGGAGGCCTTCAAAAGCCACCTGGAGATGGGCCTGGGCAGCCTGCGCTGGGTGGTCCTGCTGGGGCAGGGCTTGGGCCTGGTGGCCTCCAGAGGGCCCTGACAGCATCAGCCACTCTGTGGTTCAGTGATTCTACGCTGCCTTTTGTCTCCATATTGCGACCAAGTTTTGCAGTGTCTCTTCTGTTTAAGATCATATCCATAGGGGCCTGCGACTCTGTGTACAGTAGGAGTTGCAGGAGGCTTTCATTCCACCCACCCATCAGAGCAATCTGCTGCCAGGAGCACCATCTATTCATTGATTTCACTAATTTGCAAGTCCTGGCATTTATACTATTCGCCTCCATCATGTACTACGTCCAGAATTTATTTATTTATTTATTTATTTATTTTCACCTTTCCTGTTGGAAAATGCCAACTTTTTTATTTTATTATTATTATTTGTGGGTAGGAAACTGGGATCTACTTCTTCATGTCTTTCACAACTCTATCCCTGCAGAGCTTAGGCACACCTGTAGAGCAATGCACAAAACAATTTCTGGGGCTCATACAGCTCAGGAATACAACAATATTCTTGAATCAATATGCCAATCTATAATATATTGACATATCAAATATAAAGAAGGGAGTAAATATTCCACAGTCTCACTGGAGCTGTAGGAAATGTCAGGCAAGCTAATCAGAGTTAATTCTGCACCAAGCCCAAAGAGCAGCCATCTGATGTTGTGGCAAAAAGGTGACAGGAGAGGTGGACAACATTTGATCACCATGGACAGAAATGCATCAGTTGGAGGGGGACAGTTTGCAGCTTTATCTAATTCCTCTGCTCTGGGCAGCTCTTGCCCCATCAACAGACAGGCACAAAGCGTTGCCAAGTGAGACAGGCAAAGCAGATAAATGATAAATTACAGTGACTGTGGGTAAAGTGGTTACATGAACTACATTAATGCATATTTATGCTGCTAAGCTTTGGATCCTCACTGCACCTTCAAATCTATGGATTCTGCTAACAGAAACTTCTGAGAATTTATTCCTGATAGCTATGGCAGAAAAGAAACACCACCTTTGTGTAAATGGGTGCTGGTCATCAAAAACAATACACAATAAATCTGCCCGAACCTCTGCAATCATTTGATGCACAGCTTAAATGTCTGTGTACTTTGAACAAAACAGCCATACTCCAAAATGGGGCTCTTTCCTCAGATTTTCACTGCTGTTTTGGAGGGGGACGAGGAGGAAATATGATGAATAATTCCTGCTGCAGGAAAACAAACAAACAAACAAACAAAAAACACTACATAGGGTAACTGTAACAGGGTCACAACAGGAATGGGAAGGCTGCAAATGAGACAAGATTCTTTCCCAGCAACCAAAAAAATCATGATAGTTCTTCTCTTTTGTGCTGGGATTTGACCTCTTGTATTGCTATATTAACCCATATATCTTGCAATGATGCCCATTGCTGCCCTATCTAACAGCAGCACAGCGTACAAAAGTCTTGTACACTATAAGGTGCTGGGTTTTTCCACTTTTGACAATTAACTAAAGCACCCACCATAGCAGAGCAGCTGCCTGAACTTCACCTGGGAGCCAATGGGGAGAAAGAGCCCTCCGGAGGAGCTCAGCCCTGCCAGGACTCCTGCCTTGACACTATCACCTTCTTGACCAACATCAAGGATCCCTCAGCTATGGGACTAAAGCTGGGTGAGAGGGACACCACTGTCCTGGTCTGTAAGCAGATGCAGCACCTTCTGCCTGAGTCCATGGACAGTCAATGTCCATGGGAAGGCTATCTCCTCCTGTATGTTGGAAATTGTCACTCTGACACCTGTGTTTAATTGTTTCATTGAGCCAGGCAGGCAAGAGGGGACAGGGAGGATCCCCCTCCAGAGACCTGCCTGGTTTTGGGAGTGTAACATGTCATCCGACTGCTAAATGCTATGAGTTGTGACCGGATTTACAAGAGTTCACTTTACTTTAGGTAAAGTCAGTCTTACTACATGAGATAAACCTCTCTTTACATCAACCGACCCTAGGAGTAGCCTCCAAATCTTGTAATAACAGACTATTTAGAATTACCACAGAGGCAGCCGGTGTTTGAAAATGCTCCATGGAACTTAGGGAAGCTGTATTAAAGAGAATTGGATATATTTGTTCTCAGCACCAGAGCCTTTCATGATTTTAATGAAAGAAAATACATCAGATTTCTTGATAGGGGCCCTCAGAGAGCCCTGCTCCATGCTCTGCCCAGTTATGCTTTCCTTTCAGTGCTCAAAGCACCAGATTTGCAGAGTATCTTTTTTTTTTTTTTTTTTTTTTTTTTTTTCCCTGCAGTCACAGAGGAGAAAGAATTGGTATTTTGTCTCTGAAACAGTGACTGAATTTAGCTTCCAAGTAGATCCTGGAGGTACACAAAATAAGTGATAAAAATTTTCCAGATAACACTCTGATCAGTTTTAAAACTTAAGAAGACATGTAGAAAGGACAGCACAGGACTAAAATGCCCAGTGAGCACCTCACTGCATGCTCAGTTGGGCCTCTGCCCATGGGCATAGTGCTTTTGCACACCTCGGGCAGGCAGAAGCCATCATTGCTTGCTCAGGTGCTGTCTCTGGGATGCACAACGTGCTCCACAAGTTGGTGGGGCACTGCTTGGCCATTATTTCTCCATCAGCTCTGAGCAGGTCTGTGGGGACTCCTGTCTCTGCCTCCAGGGTGGTCCCTTACTCAGGCTGCCATGTGCTTCTTCAGCATGACTGGATAATCCTGCTCATCCTTGTTACCGTTTTGGGCTGGATACTGGGCAAGATTACCACACGAGGCATGGCTCTGGGAGGGAATACCAGTCTAGTTTTTGATGGTTCAACTCAGGAATTATGGACCTGAATCCATCCACCTTTAGCCATGTATTGGAAGCAGTTACAGGGGTAACCTTGCAGTTTCAGGGACAGGGTCTGAAATAAGTGACCCTCCTGAAGAGCAGCAATTTTCTGAGCAGATCTACCATGTCCACTAAGATCAATATTTGGAAGGAAGCATAAAACACCCAAACCATGAAAAAAACACAAGCCAAACCAAAGAAATTCCATGGAAATCAGAAAGCACATGAAAACACAGCAGTTTGCATGCAGGACAGGGCTCTCTCTGCCTTTGAAGTGAAGACAAATGTCAGAAAATAGTCAACCACTGGGTTTCTCAACTGTTGAGGATTAAAGAAAACTGAAATAGATAGATTCAGTTCAATCTGTTGTTGCATAGCAATATTCTTGCATTTACCGGGAGCTGCCACCTTTCATCAAGTTCCTTTCGCCTCAGAAGAAAATAATTTTTGTTCGTATTACAGCAAGGTAGCGTGTGTGAAATACATTTGGCTGGGTGGAAAACATAGCACGTATTTGGTGAAAAAGTAAACGAGAGAAAAATAATTGTAATTTTCCTAAGAACATGGGGGTGGTGGTGGTGCAATAATGATTTGGCAGCTATTTTTTTCTCCTGGGCATGCATTTATTTGAGACCAAGCTACTAAAAAATGAGCGTTTGCATTAATCCTTAATTACTGTGCCATTTCTCCTAGAGCAGCCTTAGCAACAGGAGCAGGGTCCAGAGCAGTCCCTCTGCGCTGCTCCTGCAGCCCAGCCCAGCAGACACAGTCTCCAAGAACAAGACCCACAGATAAAGCAGCTGTGTGCGCCTGACCCCAGCATGAAGCATCACCTGGGAGCAGGGTGCGCTCACCTGGGGAAACCCAGTGTAGCTGGGGGAGCAGCCCTGATAAGCAGCAGCCACCAGCTAACTCCCACCCCTCTGAATTCAGCAAGGTTTTGTCCTCTGCCTCCCTGGAGCAGAATAAAGCCCTTACCAAGCTCCTCACCAGGCTGCCAGAGGCACTGGTGCTGTTCTCACTAGCTTAGAAATCAGAGATGGAAAAAGATCAGCCAGGTCACCCCATCCCTCCCCTGGCCAGAGTATTCCCGCAGAGCTTTTTCTATTCAGACCCAAGTGCCTCATAGCAACAAAAACCTGAAGTGCATGAATCATACTGAAAGGGAGCAGAGCTGATCAACAGCAGCGACCGGCATAACGCAGGGACAAAAAACCCTCTCCAGATTTGCAAGAAAACATCCTTCCCGCCCCAGCCCCCACTTTTTTTTTTTTTTTTAATGTCCGTTTCTAAAAACTGCAGGGCCCAATCCCATGGTTTTTAGTAGAAAAGCTTATGCCGTAGTTACTCACCGGCAAATGCCCTAGAAGAGGTGTAATGCTGTCAGACACATAGATGATGCTCCCACCTGTGGTTACTGCGATGATGAAGCCATCTAATGCCTAAGGAAAACATACAAGCGGAGAGTGCTTTAGGAGGAAAGAGGGGTGTAAACAGCGTGTCTCGCTGCATGTTGATCAAAACTGTTTTACCTCAGCGCCGTGTGGTTATTGAGTCGTAGGAATGTTATCTCAAGTTGCAGAACAGTAATTCTCTGATTTTACAGTCTGATTTAACTTTTACAACGTTCTTTGTAGTCTAGTAAAACCTACTATTGAAGCAACAAAGGGCTCACAGGAACATTTCATGTCTCAGTTTTTAAATTAATCACACATTTTAATAATGCAAAATGACTAAGACTGGATCCCTTGGAAGTTATTAAAATGAACATTTGAGCTCTGTGTAAATATCAAAGGACGATGAAAGGATGCAGCCCTATCTCAAAATGGTAGTTCTCTGCAAAACCCATAAATCTCAGTTTGTATTAATGTAACGTTGTATATGGCTGGGCTTTCATGTAAGTAAAAGCAATGCAAATGATCAAATAATCCTTAGCCTGCCTTTTAATTGAGTGATTTATTTTAAAGGTCATGGTATTGGTTTACTCATTCAAAGAGAAATTCCCCCTTCTGCAGAGCTTCTTCCTTGCTTAGGTCCCACCTTGCAGTAAGCGCTCTCACACCCAGGACTGCAGTGAGTGACAGCGCTCTGCACGGCAATGTTTTCACTTCAAAATTAATTTCTTCTTTATTCTGAGCCACCAGGATTTGAGCTAAATCTTGTTCAAAGTTAAATCTAGGTAGACTTCCAGATCTCGAGCTACATCTCACCTACTCTGAGCAGAATCGCACTCCCCCCCAAAAATAAAAATAAAAAATCAAAGGCAATATTAGGTGATATCAAAACTTTCCCATTGCAGTTAAGGAGTCACAGGTGAAGATCCCAGTGCCTTCAGGTGGAGCAGGTCTGTGTCCTTTCTGTTGGTTTGCTGGTGGCCCCAGGGTTGGTGTTGACTATCACAGCTGAGCAGTAGTTCAGCTATAAGCTATAAGCTTATAGCTTATATGAGCTTATATGAGCTATAAGCTAAGCGCCATAAGCATGATTGAAGCAGAAGAGGGTTCGGGTATGCTCCAGAGGAAATACCTTTTCCTAAGACAGGTGTATTGCCTGGCTGGGGTGGCATGGAGTTACAAAACCTGCCCGTGAATCCAGGAATCCCTCCAAGCAGGGCTAACAGTTGATCCTGCGAGCCGCAGAGCATCCTGCTCCCCCGCTGACTTCAATAAGGGCAGGAATTCGGAGAACACTAGAAACGCTAATTGTTTCATAAAAAAAGGAAAGCACAAAGCCTTGAATAAAGACACAAACATATGTTCCTTTTTCCAGAGAATGCTGAGCACCCACAACTATTTAAGTCAATGGGAATCTGCTGGTGCTACAATCCTTTGAAAAGCAGGTCAATAACGTATACCCCAGCAGAAGAGTGTGTGTTTAGGATCTCTGAAAACCCTCCAGCTGCTATAGTTAGTTTTATTTTGTTAATCTAAGTGCACAGGATATGTTTTTTTTTTCTTTAGTATAGCATATTCAAGCTGTTTTCTAAAAAGCATGGTAGCTGTTAACCCATAGAAGAGAGCAGTGGTTTCACAAGGCAGCTGGATTGTGCATGTTACTATGGTGAAGGTTTTTCTTTCTTTCTTTTTCCTTTTTTTTTTTTAAATCAAGTCTTTATTTCATATCCAATGCAAATTATACAAAGTGACTCACATCAGAATTTTGTTGTAAAATCAAGTTAATGTATGCGTACATAATTTTATTTTTATTTACTTGCAACTAGTCCTTCCAACACTAAGACGTCAGATCTCTCATCAGAGATTTCACTACTGCAACAGTTGTAGATGGACAAACAGATCCTAGTACCCACTCCTATACAATCTGATGACAGCCTTTTCATGGAGGAAGAAAACGCTGTTTTCAGGAAAGCTGCTGTATTATTACTGTGGTTAAATATGCTTTGATTCTTTTGAATCAACGCTTGAAAAATTCCTTCCCATTTTTAGTAACAGGACAGGAAAAACTTCAAGCAGTCTTGTCCAAATGCTAATAAAATAAGATTAGAGGAAAGGCAAAAAGAAGAAGCAAATAATGAACAGCTGGCTCAACAGGACATCCCAATACTCAATGTTATCATGAAGGGCATAGAAAATCACAGTCATAAGAAGGTGGCTTATAAACTAGGAAACCAAAAGCAAGTGTTTTACTCTAAAACTGTGTGGAATCAAAAGTCAAGAGATTTGCCATTGTCTTGCTTTCTGAGGGAGATGTTTTAATGCCAACTGAAGGAGTGATGTATATCAGGTTCGTGTGCACTGAGATGGGAGTCAGCGGTTGTGGGTGCAGCGTGAGCAAAGCATCCCTCAGCCCTGAACCTGGGTGTCCCATCACCGCCAAATGCAATGGCTGAGGGAGGGGGCTCGGCAACCTCTGCCTGTTTTGGATGGGAGATGATCATTGTTGAAGAAGGTTCTGGCTGTTACCAGGAGCGAAAAATACATTTTAGCAGCTCATTTGCATTTCATCTCGAACGTGCATAAACGCCATTGAGTCACCTCCCTTCAAATCACAGCTAGTGTTAAAAGCACCTATGGTGTAATTTAAAGATAATTTAAAACCTATCATTGCAAAATAACCCTGCTCCCTATTAGAATAAAAAGTGTTTGATAAGGGCCTGGAAATTCGTTACAGAGGTAGTATTAACCGCATCGAGCCAGCAGGAGCTGTCAGTTTTTATCTGGTTGAACAGCACCTAGCACTAAAAGGACGTGACACTGCTGCTTTTTAGGTGCTACTCTTGCATAAATATTAGGCCATAATAATGCATTATGAGTACAGGAGAAAAACTGCCGCCTGCCCTTTCCCTCACCTCTAGTTGTAAAAAACAAAATGTAAAGTGTGCTTTGAATCCCCCTTCTGGATTGCATTTCTTGGAGCCCCATCTGCACCTCTGCAGGCCGTGGCGGCACGGTGCAATGGCGCTGCTGGTACAAGGTTCAAAAGCAACATCATGTGCCAACTCTAACCCCTGGCTGACGTGACGGCTTTTCTTGATGGTCAAGTACCTGGATAACTGAAACTTGCCCTCTTGGAACTGCCAACCACACCTTGTTCCACAACAGCTAGACAAAATGAGCAAAGCTACATGCATGCTCACCTCCAACATCAGCTGGGTGAATTCTTCGTTGCTGAGGAATGAAGGCTTCCAGTCCTGCTGAATTTCAGAAATCTCCGTCTGTGCTGAGACTTCTAGACAAATAAAACATTTCATTTTTTTTAAATTCAAAGAAAATTATATCTTGCAAGACTATATGTAAATTGCTGAAAGGATAGAAATCACCTCTATATTCAAAAATTGCAGTTTTCAAGCACAGGTTTTGCATACGGAGTGAGAGAATAATGACTGTCTAAGCTGGGCCCAAATCTGAAGCATTTTCTCTGTTTTTACTCAACTCAGCTTGAACTGACTTCTGTGGGAGGTTGTATTCACCTAGCCATTGGCCTCTATCAGCATTATTTAGGGATTGATCAAAAGATAAAAACAGTTTGCAGAAAATTAAAATTAAGACAAGGATTGGCATATGCCAAATTGGTATTTACAATTTGATTTTTCCAGATTAGGATGCCAGAGAGCTAGAGTTCAGCCTGCAGCTACTGTACCAAATGAGAAGCAGCAGGAAACCTCATTCAGAGAAGCCCCAAAGCTTCATAACCCCAAACAGCAAATGAATTTCTCCATTCTCCAAAATACATGTGATATCTGGGTGTTGGTGCCAGCCTTGCATGGTGCTGCTGCCCCACTCTGTACTGTGGAGAAGGGATGGAGCACCAGTGTGTCATTCCAAATCCTGTCTGGAGGGGGTCTCCTGTACTCATGCCCTCATGGGCTTCCTCCATGTCCTCCGTGAGCTCATGGAGGATGCCCACGAGGATGACCCAGCTGTTGGCCAAGCCTGGCCAGCAGCAGCCAGTGGACGCCTAGTGCCTGAGAGCTTTCCATGGAGGAGTGTGGGCACGCCGGCGTGACACATCATGTGTTTGCAGTGAAACCTGGCACCATACCAGGGAGAGCTGGGTGCACTGTGGTAAGCCGTTTCCTCCAAAAAAACAGTGACTTGTGTTAGCTTTACCCGAGCAAGGCATTACCAGACTTGTCAGACGACGTTATGGGGGCAGATATTATAATTTAGGGAGGCTGGCACGGGTTTCGTTCACTGCTCACTCTGCTTCTCCAAAAGTGCTTCCTCATTCAGTGCTGGTAGTGAGGGGATGCTGAGAGCAGCCTGTCTTCTCCTTTCAGTGCCGCCTGCTAATTAATCCTATTGATTAACACTTACAGAGCATGTAATACCCAATGCTCCCTATTCTGAGCACACAGGCAATCTGGCCGGAGAAACGAAAGTGGCTCAATGATATTAAAGATGGTAAATTTATAACAGTGCCTGTGCATGTCATCTCCTAGAAATAAACGAAAGCCTTCGTCTGAGCTTTCTGAGTGGAGATGCAGCTTGTTCAGCTCGCTTTCTGTGCTGCTGGGGGCTGTCACGGGTAGCACAGCGGCTCGGCACTGCTGGGATGGTTTTACAGGGAGATTTCAAAACCAGACAAAGGAAAAACAGCGATCAGCTCCTGTAGGACTTTTATTACGTAGTCTCAAAATAGAGGATGCTTTTGGCAGGGCCATAGCTTGGAAAAGCTGATATACACAAAACATCAACTGCTGGAAGAATTGCTGGAGATTTGGGAGATTCTGTGGATTATGAAGAAAGAGACTGTTTACGAAACAAAAAAAATCTAAAAATCGACCTGTTCCTCTGTTATAACTAAAATCTTGGTTTAGCCTACTAAGTGAAAGGGAAATATGACTGAATAAACCAGATCCAAACTATTCTGAAGATAATCAACTTTAAACCGTGATGCTTTGTATTACATTGTGTGACTACTAATCTAGTTTAAAAATAGACAATATTTACTGTTTTTAGCAAGTGCACAAAACCAGTCATAGTTTGACCCAATTGCTGTGGAAGGATTTGTGACTGTTAGATTTCTTTTACCTAGTTGTTCTTCTAGAAATGAAGTGCCTTTTGGCGTAAATTATTTAGGCTATCAGCTGCACTTGTCTACAATGTTTCAAGCCTTGTGTGATTGTTCTTTGCCTGGCTCTTCTAATTGAACATATTCACATTTTTCTTTACTCTGCCCTGGGCAGCTAAAAAAAAAAAAAAGATATGTTATTACTGTCTCTTTTTAATAGGTATATACAATTATCGGACTTTGAGATGTCCCAGTCATGCCCTCCCATATAAAATCACCTAGTCTGTGGCAAAAATAAAATCATTTAAAGAGAAACTTTGCTCTAACAACAGAATCACTATAATTATTTCCTCAGTAAGTTTGACATTTGCGACTCCATTATGTTGGGAGTCATGATACAAGAGTTTTTATGTTCTCTTCCATTTCCCCCGGAGCATCTCCAGGGTGGGAGATGCCCGATGAGCAAAGGCAAGCCAGCTGATGCTGACGAGAACCTTCTCTGCTTTGAGGGACCAGGGACATTCCCCGCAGTCACCTGCTGAAACCTTATCTTCTTCCTCAAGGGAGCAGAGCAAGAGGGCCCCATTTTAAACCAGTGCCCTGATTTATAAGGAAGAAACACTTCAGCTGTTTTTTTTTTTTTTTTTTTTTTTTTTTTTTTCTCTGCTGGAAGATGTTAATGCATCAGGGAGCCTGCTGCGTGTGCTTCTCAGACCTACTGGAAACTAGACCAAAGGGACTAGAGCAGGAGGGGCAGAAATGTCCTCTGCGGTGAGGGTGCTTTCTAAGACACTTCACTGTCACTGCTCTGTGCATTTAAAAAAAGCTCCTGGTTTTCCAAGGCCAAACTTGACCATTGCAACTGCACAGTGCGCAAATGATGTGAGATAGCTTTCTGCTTGGGCAAGCCAGGTAAAGCATGTCAGCTACCTATGGATGCAATTTGCTGACACCGACTTCAAAAAACTGGGGCTTTTCTGTTCTGAATCTTCTGCTCTGTGTGGAAGTTGAGTCCCACACAGTCCACTGAGGAGCAGGGGGCTGATCAGATTGCTTCCTGGCACTTTTATCTGGAGAAGCTGAGGTGAATGCTTTGTTCTGCTCAATATGGCTATTTTCAAGGAAGGCAATCTCCCCTCTGAACCCAGACCCCTCTTCCCAAAGCATCTCTCTTCTTCACATATGCTGCAGGGCATTGCTGCCTCAGTTCCTGACATTTGTCCCCTCCCCTAGCAGGCTGAGAGCCATTCTCAACTAACGAGCAGCCGAAGAGATAGATTTGGGCAGCACTGTGCCTGTAAATTATCTTTTTAGAAGCTATGAGATAGAAAAATATATACCTTACATTGGCACTTTTAGGCCCCTCGAGCCATTTTGATAATCACTGAAGAAAACAATATTGTAATGCCGTTTGGCAAGCACGTGACGAGCTGCAGTAACTCTTACCATTGTGTTTCTGCAGAAAGCCAATGACTTTTTCCAGCACAGTAGTTTTGTCCATTTTGCGGGTGTTGCCTGGAAGCATGGAGCTGAGCTCTTTGATGAGAACATTGAACTGATCACGCCTCTTCTTCTCAGACTTGTTACGCGAAGCCCTGTAGACAGGGAAAAAAAAAAAAAAAAAAAGAAAGATGAGCAGAGAGAAGAAAAATCCTCATGCACCTCCTCTTTGCAATGTACACACATGGAAATTAGCTTGCTGCGTGCCTCACCATGTGAAGATCTACACTGGCCTCTAGCAAAGCTGCAGAGACAAGTAGGAGGCAACGATTCCCACCTCCTGCTCTTGTCTCCAGGCCCCTTTTAGAGCCTAGCAGAGAGATGCTCGCCCCTCTGTGCTGCCTCTGGATGCTGTTTGGACAAGCCTACCAGGTCAGCATTAGGCCTGCAGGTGAAGGAGCTCTGTCTGTCTCCTGGGCACACACAGTATCTTGAAAGTCCACACAAAGCAAGAGGAAAGAGGGCTGCTCCAACACTATCAGCTGGGTAAACCATTCATAAAGGAGAAGAGTGGAGATTGATTAAAATGTGGGGCATACCCATCTGTGCAGTTTTAAGAAAGAGAGAGAGAGACCCCAGTCCTGCAGCTCAGCCACTGCACTGGAAAGGGGTCCACCTAGAGCAACCTGCCTGCTTTGCACAGGTCCTCTGTTTATGTCTAAGTTGGGTTATGGAGAGCCATGGGGCTGTTGCCTCCGAGTCATTCAGATCAAGGACCTCAGCAGAGGCTGCTGCAGCTGCCAGCTGGTTCATGTGCCACCTAGCTCAGTCTCCTTTCCAAGGTCGTGAGGGCAAGGATGTGTATCCAGACCTGGGGGCTCAGAAGTGCTAGCAGGGGTCCCCTTCTTGCCCATGTCTGCGTGGCACTGGGCAAATTGCTTACGGTCATGATGGCCAGACTCCTTAGGTGTAAAATGGGGACTCTGCAACTTTCTCTGCCAGTCCTGACTGTTTTGATTGCTGACTCCTCAGAGAAAGCCTACGTCTGCTGCTGTATTTCAAGAGCTCATAGAAAGAAAGGACCCGACTTCATCTGGGGTGTTTTGGCACCTACATAATATTATCATTAATCTGTTGATCATCTTTTCAGCTTTTTCAGTGCTCTTTTTTATTATTTTTTCTTTTTATTTTTTCTTTTTAAATATATATCAAGCTATATACAAGGGAAGGTTTCTGAATGGTCCCTATGAATACAACGATCCCTCTACGTGGAGGGTATCTCCTGGACTTCTGTAGCCATGCAAAAATAGAAATAAATATGACCCAGAAGGTTTGTTTGTTCTTCTGAAAGGTCCTCAAGCAGACAATATTTGCTTTGCTAGTAACATAAAGATCTAAAAATCTGGTTGCATGTAGGCAGGAAAGAAAAGCCAAGAGGTCGGTTCTCCTTCTGAGTGTCTTGGTCCCAGTTAAATCTGCTGTACCTTGTAAGGAGCTCTGCACACATGCTGGTGAAAATCAGAGCAGAATTTAGCCCGGCATTTACGTCCCCCCAAGGACCAGTATGGCAATAAACATTTTCAGCAGAGAAATCACTGCAGAGGCTTCTGGATGTTACTACTGACAGAGGGGTAATTTTTGTTTGTCTTGCTCTCAACCCTGAACACACTTGTAGATGCACTGGATAGAAGCCAATACTTGATTATTTTACAGCATGGAACACAAGAGATTGGGTGGATGCTGCCTGACTGATTCCAGCCTGCTCTTATTACAGCGCAAAAGGCTGTCAGAACAAGATGTGAAAAGCTCCATCCTTATCCTATTTCTGTACAGTTCAAGGGGACTTAAAGAACATCAACATTTTGCTTCCTCATAATTCAATCCTCAGTTCATTTTAAGCTCAAAGGGTCTTGATCCTCCTAAAAATAAAATAAAGCACCAACCATCTATAGGGAAAATGTTGCTTTGCCAAAATATAAAGATGCCTTGACAGAAATGTAAAGTATCTATTTTTAACACTTGACTTTTTATTCACAAAGGAAATAAAAAACCTCCTCTAGTGGAAATAACTCTACCAAGATCTGAATCGATGATCGCAGTTAAATTTAAAAAAGAGAAAAAACCCACAATTAGGTCATCTAAACTATCCCTGTACAGTTGTAAATGCTTTTGTTCAGTCCAGTTGTAAATGTCTTAAATAATGCAGTTTTCAACACTTCCCTTGGAAGATTATTCCCTCGCCTTGTTTACTTCACTGCTAGGGCATATCATTTACAGTAAGCCAAAACAGTCTGTGTCTTAATTCCATACTGTTTGTCCCAGTTCTCCTCCCTCCTCGCTACTCCAAAAAAATATATGGCATATCCAAGGGGAAGAAGGAGATGAATAAAATCTGGATTTTTAGCGAATACAGCTAAAGGCAATACAGGACAGCTTGAATTCAGAAAGATCAAAACCACCAATTTAAAATGTGTTCTCAATAGCCATTTTTATTCTTGTATGTTTGCTGCTTATTGTCTTAAAGAGAGGCTGATACTTGTTGACTAGTAGCTGTTGCACTACGCTGATTTACAATGAAATGTGACTTTACACTAAATTTCACATTCCTCTTTGCTGTCCAATGGGTTATATAATTAGAAATGAATAGAATAGAATAGAATAGAATAGAATAGAATAGAATAGAATAGAATAGAATAGAATAGGATGTTCTAAACATCTTGAAGAGGTCTTCAATGCTGCCAAGTTTGGGGCCATCGTATCCACATTTTAGTGTTTGGAATGAGGTTAGGGAGTCAGGCAGCACAGAACAGGGCTCAAAATAACCAGTATCCTGAAGGAAGAGCTGTGCAGCTCAGCCAAATACGAAACACTTGGCCCAGAGGTGAGAATGCAGATGCCTGTCCTCGGGAGAGGATGGCCACTCTTCTCAGCATGGGCGGGATGTCTGGATAATACAGACTGTATGTGCCAATAAACTGAAGCTGATAGCAAATGGGGGGAGCTACTCACACTTCTCACTTGAGATACCCAGCTCCTGGCCTGGGACCACCCTCAGTGAGTTACATCCAGAAAATTCCAGTCTCACCTACTTTTTACTCAAGAAATGGAAGAAGAGAGCAATTTTCCTTGCATTTTTTTTGCCCCTTCTTGTCTTTCTCCACTTAGAGGAACCCATTCCTCATGCTGAATAGAATAAAACAGACTCTGTTTCCCCTACATCGCAGACGAGATGAGAGCCCCTAGTTTTTAGAGCACAACAGAATAATGTTCAGCCACTGGCTTCTCCCGTGTCTGACTTTCTTTAAAACTTTGGAAGAAAACATTGCAGCTTTTAAACGAATCTTAATGGTTCTAGTATACTATAGTAACTTTAGACTGTTGTGAAGCCTCTCATGATTTTAAACATAATTTCCAATTCAGATTTATTTCTAAATACCAAAATGTACTTAAATTATGATCTAAAGAAGTGATTTCCCCTTTACATTTTAAAAGTTATATATATTTTTTATTCTACCTTGGAGGAGACCTGCCCCAGGGCATGACAAAAATTCCCTCCTCGAACAAGCGGCACGAAAATCACACCAGATGGTGATGACAATCGCCGATCGTGAGGATATGCCTTATCCTATTTTTGTCCTCTCTGTATTCATTTAGCGCATTTTTTCCTCAACAATGCTAATGTCTTGAAAACGGGCAGGACTTAAACGTGCCAAGCGGTGATGCTTGATTGCAGGGGTTGGCTGCCTCCTGTTCACCACCTCCTTGACCCCAGGTGCCCGCACCAGCATCCTACACTCCTTGGGGCCCCGTGCACTCTCTATCGGCCACTGTTGGGCCAGGAGCATGCACAAATTAGAGGTAGGAGCAAAGGAGAGCAGTTAAGCTTGGTAGCGGCGTGTGCTGACCTATATTGGTGAGAAAAAGCTGCAGGGAGGGAAGAAGCGGAGAAGGAATCAAAGGAGATGAAACTGGATCAACTAGTTGTGCCTGGACTGGAAATACTCTCATTAGGGGGAACCAAGGGAAAAAATGCATGCAGCCGACGGCTCCCTCTCAAGCAATTGGACTGTGGGCTGCAGTATTGATAATGCTTCCAGAAAAAAAAATATAAAAATAAAAAATCAACAACCACAAATGCTTCCAAACAGCTTTAGTGACACTGCAGATGCCAGCCAGATTGGATAGTTATTAGCGTTTGTTTGCCGCGGTTCTTCTGCCTTGAAGCACACCCTTCCCCTGCCCACAAAGTGCTCACAACAATTTCCTGCCCACGGATCAGCTGGGACTTTATCCTGGAGTGAAGAAGAGATGTGAATAAATGTTTCTGCCACTTTAGGGCTGACACAGCACTTTGAAAGGTCTTTATCTGGTAGGAAAGTAACTTCTGGGTGTTTTCATCACTGTTAGATAAGCATTGCTGAATAAATGACCATCATGTTATATAAAAAAAAACCACATTTTTAAAGTTACTTGTCTTTTGCAAGATGTTTCTTATAAAAAACAACCAAAACCAACACACATTTTATACACTCTGGGAGCTAGGATGATGTGCCATAGCAGCAGGAGTATGTTGTTGGTTCTTCAATCCTTGTGGTCTGCAGTACTGTGAAAAAAAACGATCAATGCCTTTGCTTTTTTGACAATTTCTGCAGGAAACATTGCTAAGTTATTTTCCTCTTACAGGGTAGCCAGGAATAGGAATCTGTGATATGGCAATTTTTCAAGTTGCGCTTGGCTTTCTTTTCCTCTCTCTTTTTGATTAATTGATTACGGATAAAGCAGCTTCTGCAGCAACAAACACTATTAAGCTCTCCGCGAGTTAAACAGAGTTATAAAAGAAGAAGTGCTCACCTCTTTGCCCTGTCTTTCTCATCTTCATCCATTAGATTGTCTAAGCAGTTTTTTCTGTTGAAGGAATGCAAGAATCGTTATGAATCGTCATGTTGTTAGCTCTACTTGCAGGTTAATCTCAGTCATGCTATTCCATTTTAATAACAGAGTGATGATATCCAGGTCAGATAAATGTGTCAGCAGTGCTCTGTGCCACAGTCCTTGGTTTTAAGGAACATCCATCGCAGATAACATTATTCCTCAGCATCATGCTAGCTGTAGGGGCTGCAGCCAGGGATGAAGGCTCCCAGGCACAACACTGTGTGCCAGCACAATACAAAAACAGACATTTCTTGGGGGATTTTCAGTGTCAAGGTTACTTCCTGCCAGCTTGCAGGCCAGATGAACCCCAGGGTGTGAGCAAGTTGAGGAGGCAGTTTCAGCCCTCCCAAAAATGGGTGGGCTGGACTGGTACAGAGCCTGGGGGGGCCGAGCAGACCCGGTGCCCTGAGGAGGAGGAGGAGGCTGCATGTTTCCTCCAGCCCCTCACCGCATCTCACACCTCTGCCACAGCACAGGAGCTGCAATCCTGCTGCATCCCACACAAATATTTTCCGAATGGGCAGCACAACGCTGCTGTGAGCCCTGGGCATGGTCAAAGCATCATTTCCAAAGTGACAGTGTAGCAGCGTGCCATGATAATGCTCGTTTTCAAAAACCAGATTTTCATTTAATGTTTCCTCAAAATGTAGGACATAAAGAAAATTGAAGGGGGGAGGAGGGAAGTTAATTGCCGTGCATTATTTAAGTCCATGGTATTTTCCACATATGAGTCACACAGGAATTTGCCTGTTTAAGGAACGTTTTATTAAAAAACAGGAGTGAAAAGTTATCGATGCTAAGAACAGTGGATAAATTCCCTCCTTCTGTCAGTGGCTCTTTTACAGTCATGTTCCACCTGCTTATTACTCAACAGTTAGCTAAGAACATGCAACTACCCTGTAATTTTTTATCAAATATAAGAGGAATGAAAAATTAAAGCTACAGGTCAGTGATTGGAGGGTAAAGCTAGTGCTTCACAGGATTCAATGTGCTGACAGAGGAGCATAAATAGAAAATATGAAGGCTGAAGGAATCCTGTTATACAGAACAAAATAAAAAATAACACCATGTAGTTTTTTTTTTTTTTTTTTCCAAATACTTCCTTGACTTGAAAACAGGCAAGTCAGCCATATAGCAATCTATATTTTAGACTAGGAATGTGTATAGACCCAGTTAAATTTGTAATAAAAATCCAATATCATTTTACAAATGCTATAGGTGATTATTCCCCCAGCCGAAGAGTTGGGCTGCTAGCCCAACAAGTGAGTTTTCAAATAATTCAGGAAAAAGTGTAATGACAAATTCAGTGTTTTTTATTGCTGTTTGCTCACATACTGAAACGGAAATGTTCAGCTATGTTATCTGAGAGTAATGAAAGCATCAGTAGTATGGCAAGGGGTGGCACTTAGCATTTTGTTATCTTTCGTTGCTAGACCTTAGCTCAAAACGCTCCATAGCATGCACTCCTGTTGAATGCAGGGTATGACATGTGAGGTGGGGCGGCGGCAGCAGAGGACGCCGCTTTCTGTGAATCACCGAAGATCTTCCTCTGAGGCCCTTCTATTTGCAACAGATTCCCAGCAGAAAGCAGGAATACAGGGACCAGAGCTCTGGGTGGCTCTGAGTAGGGTTGGGGGCAGATGGGGCACTCGGGAGCAATGCTGCTCAGCCCTATCTGTTTCCACCAGGCATGGCAGACCTATGGAAAGAGGCTTCCTGCAGCTGCACTCCACAAACTGTCAAGGAATTGCACTGGGGGGAAGCCTCTACCCTTACCAGGGAGCAACAGGTCTAACTGGTCTGTTCTGCCAGGGATTTGGCTAGATCTGTACAGCAATGCATGGCCGGCTTCCAGTAAACAAGGTTTCTCACTGACTGACATGAAATTCTGGACCTGCTGTGCTGTTGCTAGTGTTAGACAATATTTAATTGTCATTTCACTTCTGTTTGCTCACACGGCAAAATCTCCAGAGCATTGTAAGCATCGCTAGCAGTGTTTGCCAGTACATATGTACCATATGAAATTAAAACTGCTCTCAATAAAATAGATCCGGCAGAATGTACAACTGCTGCTAACCAGTGCTGTCACACCTCTCCTGAGCCTGATAAGATGCTGGCTAACACCAGGAGGAGGAACCCATGCCACGGAGCTCAGGAATGCGCTTAGGGCAGCCTGCTTGCTTCGCATTATCCTCCCAGTCCTGGAGCCAGCAGGGTCCCAAGTGGCAAGCTGGGAATCTCCTCTTTCATCCTTGTCAGTGCCTGGCTGAGCAGGCAATGCTGGCTCCCTGCAGTGACGGAGGAGGCAGCGAATTCCAGGGCCCGCTGCCACACTTCCCCTGCAAAGGCATGACATAAAAAACGAGTAGCACCAGGATTTCATAAAACAGTCCTTTCATGCGAACAGAGGATTGGAAAACCTACGGGTAATGGCACCACATTACCTAACTCCTGCCAACAGAGTGTTTAACAGGGACATTTTTGTTTGGGGCTTCATCAGTAGCATCATCATTATCAACAAAGAGTGAAGAAGCTATCAGTCCTGAAGCTGGGAAACACCTGAAAGAAGGAGAAAGCTCACATACTCCTACCATGACAGCACTCAGACAAACAGACACACAGAAAGACACACACCCACAAGCAGAGCAAACCAAACCAACGGCAAGTTTTTCAGCTGTTGCCTGAAGTGCTCCTCAGACAACTTCCTACCATCAAAAGAGCTTAATTTTAAGAAGTAGGAATGTACAGCATGAGAAACAAGGCAGGCAATAAAGGCCATCATCACATCTGGGACATCTGGATGGGCTGATGGCTGGGCCCCTTCTGTACAGAAACATGTACAGAAATACTTTATTTCATATGTCTTCCTTTTTGGGATATTTTTTCTCTGTTTTTCATGATGAGTGCTTCTTCAGCTAGCGGGGAAATGTGGCATTCTGGAAACAAAAGAATGGCTAAAACTCTTAAACCATGCACCCCTGGCTTAGTTATCAGATGGGGAATTACAGCACTAACATCTCCCCCCCATTCATACAATGAAGAGTTGCTTGGGGAAGGATTAATTCAAGCATGGTGCCAGCTCACTCCGGGGACTCCCCAGAAGAAAGGCTGCATGTGTTTGTTTTGATACAGCCTATTCCCAGTGGACACAGAGCTTGCACTGTAAAATTCTTCTGGCCCCAATCACCTCATGCTGCACTGGAAACATGGCTTTTAGTGAGTTAAACTATCATTCTCCTGTGTCAGGGATGTTGGTTTCCCTCCTTACTGTCCTACTGCTCACGAGAATACACCATAAAATGACTGACACTCAAATGCAAGTAAGCAGCTATTGATTTCCCAATAAGTTGCCACGTGGTCAGCTAATCTCAGGTCGTGCAAATCAGCCTGACATTTAACAAGAATTTTCAATCACCTTTGTTTAACTCAGCTGAAGGCAATCTCTCTGTTGACGATGACGAAGACAGAGACGTAAATCTCCTTTAGAGGCCCTGGGATGTGCCTGGGGAAGCCTGGTGAGCAATCACAGGCATGCACAGCCACACTGCTGCGCTGGCACCGCTGCCAGGTCCCCTGCCTGGGATGATGGCACCAAGGTCTGACTGTGGACACATGGCAGCGTTGTCCCATGGGTGCTACACAGCACTAAAGTAGACTAAAAAGTAGAGTATTTCCCTTCCAAGCCTTGCTGGGGGGGCAAAGAGAAAGACTAGCACATGGGAAGGAAATAGAGACAGGCAAGAAGTGACTATCTGAACATTTAAAATGTCTTGTTCTACGTTTCTTTAACATGTATGAAGCACTCAGACAACCCACCATGAGGGTTATGGTGGGTACACACACAGGAAGGATTTGTATCAAATCAGAATAAATTGAGACATTCACAGGCACATCAAACTTGTATGCACCCCTCCACATTTATTTTTCATATGTAAACCTCTGAGCTGTTACAAGAACATGCTAGGGCCCATAGCTAAATACAGCACAATCCCACCCATCCCCAAACTGATTTATGAAAATGCAAACAGAGTAACCTGAAGAAAACTTAAGAAAATAATAATAAAAAACCCTCTCTCCCTATGATATACATTGTTATTTGAGAAGGGACCGTGCCTTTTGAGTGGAAGAAAGGCAGTCTGCAGTTACAAGAGGTCATGTTATGCTGCAATTGTTACGGGAATCGCTGTTTTTATGAGCGAAGGAGAAATCCAGTATCATGGTGTCTACCTTTAGAGTTATGATTGCTTTTGTCTGACAGTGTGCAGCTCAGTCTTCGTGCCTTCAGTGGTTTACTACATTTTGTTTATACTAGAGAAGAGGTTGTTTATAAGTTTCCCAAAAAGGTACAGGACAGAAAGAAAAAAAGAAGAAAACTTTTTGAAAAGATAAACTTCATGAAACTCATGCGCTTCTCCATGTTTCATACACATTTTCACTGAATCTTTAGCTGGTGCCTGGCTTAAAGCAAAACAGACGTTAAAAAAATAGTCCAAATGTAGACAATGAAAATGATGTAATTTGACAGAAATTAATGCTCTGCTCTTCTGAGCTGGGGCTGGCAGGAGACTGCTCACAGGTAATGCAACTGAGTGTTACGAGATTATAATGAGAAGTAAAAGCTCATAATGTACTCTGGTTTTATCCATTACGTTTTTCCCATTTAGTGGGAAAAAGTATCCTTTTCTGAATGTCAGGAGTGTTGCACCTATTTCTGTGAGCTTCCCCCCACTACCCTGGTGGTGCTTAGATTTTGGGGGTGTGCAGCACATGAATCCCTATGGCCATGGCATGATTCACATCTGTTTGAGCCAGGAGTAACGCTGCCAATGCCAGCAGCAAGGCATGCAAGGAGGGCAGCTGGGGTGAGCGCGAAGCGCCCTTTATCTCTAGCTTGTGAGCAAGGCGTAAAGTTTGTGCAGAGCCTGACGTCTCTGACAGAGACCAGTACATGCATGCTCGTTATCTTCCTTGTTATGATCGTTACCGAATGGTGAAAGCCACTCAGACTTCAGTGAGCAGGCTAAGTGAATCCCCCGGTTCAACCCCGCTCCGCTCTCCCCTCACACGGCTGCAAAGAGAAAGGCAAACAAATTAAACTAACATTAATCAGCAAAGACTGCCATCTGTATAACTCCGAGCATTTCTCCGCGTGCCTGTCCCCTTCCAGCAATGCTAAACAGGATTAGCCTTCCGTGGGCGGATGGGGAAAGTAGGTCAGTTTGGTAACATTGCTGCGTGCGATGAGCGGAGGACGTGATTGTAATGGTCTGCTCATAGCTTGCTCTCCTGCGGAGTGGGACCTGGGCTCGTCGTGGGGCACACGGTCCTCAGGAGGGAAAGCCTGTTTGTCTAGGGAGAAGGACAGCACCCTTATAGAAGGACAACACATTTACAGAAATGGGGGCTTTGCAAAAAATGGACAGTGCATTGGATTTGATGTGTGTTTTAACAAGGAAACCAAGGCATGGGGCAGTTAAAGGCTAAATTACTACTAGTTCGGCATATGCATATTTCCCTCTTCTTATAAAACTGTGCAGAGTCAGGCAGTGTGTTACCACCATAAGTGTAGGAAAAATGGGTCATTTTTTAGAAAAAGGGGGTGCACAGCCAAACATTTGTCAAAGATTGTGCTCAGGCAAAATGGCAATGGATGGTAAATCATCGAGCGGAGGTACTGTCTTTCTGTGTTGACTTTATTGGGTGTGTAGGGATGGTGTCAGGAGAGCCAAAGCTCACCTTGACGCTTGCAGGGAACATCAACGGCAACAAGAAGAGCTTGTTCTGCTACACCAGTAGTAAAAGGTTGAACAAGGAAAGACGGTTACAGAACTGGAGTGGTGGGTGGATTAGTGAAAGCAAACAGGTATGTCTGAGGTACCTATGCCTTCTTTGTCCTTGCCTTCACCAGCAAGGTCAGCCAGGCCTATGTGTTTGAGGCAGGGCCATGGAGGAGCAGAAGGACCAGCAATGATGAGGGAACTCAAGGGAGCTTGAGGAAATTTGCCCCATAAAAGCTGGGGGGGGGCCTGGTGGTCAGCCTCCACTGGTGCTGGGGGAGCTGGTGGTGTCCTCAACTGGGCTGATTTCTCTCATCTCTGAGAGGCTGTGGAGACTAGGGGAGGTCCCTGATGACTGGAGAAAGGCAGATATGCCCATCCTTCACACAAACAAAAAAACACTAATGGATTTACCAAGTGTAAATCATGCCTGAGCAACTTGATTGCCTGCTATAACTGACAGGATCTGAAGATGGAGACAGAGCGGTCTGTGTCATTTATGTTGGCTTCATGCTCAAAGGCAGGGCTGCTATCGGGGGACACAGGATGGTAGGCCCTGAAGCACTTGCCCCGTGAGGAGAGGATGGGGGAGTTGGGCTGGTTCAGTGTGGACAAGAGATGGCTTTGGGGCATCTAACAGGCCCCTAGTTCCTACAAGGAGTCAATGAGGAGCTACAACCAGGCTCTTCATGGTGGTACAGGGTGGGAGAGCAAGAAATAATGAGCATAAATTGAAAGAAGAGAAACTTCTCCTCATGAGGACAACCCGGCAGTGGAGCAGGCTGCCCAGAGAGGCTGTGCTGTCCCAGTCCTTGGAGGTTGTCAAGACCTGACGGGACAGCCCTGTGCAATCTGTCCTGACCTCAGAGCTGCCCTGCTTTGAGCAGGAGGTCGGACTGGACTCTACCTGAGGTCCCTTTCAACCTGAACTGTCCTGCGATTCTGGATCTACTGAGCTGGCTACCACCTGGAACATCCTCAGTGTATTAGTCCCCCTGAATAAGTTCCTATAAAACATATGTTCCAGAAATCTATTTTAATATGTTTTTGCTCTTCTGTGCTACAAATAGCTTGTGCACTGTCTCCCCTACACTGACATCTCTCCTGCTTCATAAACCTGGCATCTAGGAGAAAAAAATGTGAGATACACATCTTAACATTGCATGTCTGTATGTCATGTGTCTGTCATGTCATTTTTAGACATCGATTTAAAAGAATACTCACTTTATAATAGAATTACAAAAGAAAAAAAAATGAAGAAAAAGGCCTCTCATGAGAACAGCCCTTGACTGAAAAAAAAATTATTTTTCTCTCTCTCTACTTCTCATGTTCTTAATCTGTTTTAGGTATTTATAAAACTTTAATCCTCACAGTATCAAAAGTCCCAAATGTACAAAGACTTCAGCATGTACTTAATTCTACACTGCTATAAGAAGAACCCTCATGGATGTGTATCTTTGCAAAATCCAGGCCTAAATGTAGAGGTAGATCTGCACAGATTATTTTGCAATAAATAAAACTACAAAAATAAATAAATAAAGCCCTGAGACCTTCCCTTGAAAATGGACTCAGTTATAAAATATTCTCAGTTGTAAAAATCTGTTAAAGTTTATTTGCTTCTGCAAATATTTAAGTAGAATAATATAACATTTGACCTATGATCTTCTGATGGTCAAACGCTCAGCCAAAGCAGGCAAACTGGCAGAATACATGGGTATAACACTAAAGATTTATTTGTCAAAATCTCAAGGATTGTTGTTTTGTTTGGCATGAACTACCTGAGAAAAACTAACACAAGCAGAAAATCAGCCTTTTTCGATGGGTCTGTTGTCAAAGTTGCTGTCTTTTCTTTTTTTATTATTATTATTTATTTTATTTTTTTTTCCACCAGCAATAGCCTTGACAAGATCTTTTTAATCTTTTCCATCTAATTAAACAGGCTACAGTTGTAGTACAGTGTAAAGCAAAATATCCAGGAGCTGAAATAGGATGGTCTCATCCCTCCTAATTTTTTGTTTGTTTGTTAACTATGTAGGGATGGCTCTCAAAAAAACAAATTACTCTTCTGTTAAAGGCTCTGGGCCTAGGTGTAATTTTACTTACAGAGGATAAATTTACTCCAGAAGAGAATTCTGAACCTGTGACAGCACTGTCAAAATTTACACTGGTTACAATGGTGTCCCCTCTGCACATAAGATGATGAACTATGAGGCCACATGTTTCTGTGGAGATTTCAGAAAGAAAGGGGAAAATACACCAGAAACTAAACATGAAATCCAATTTCTTTCTAGGCTTAGGTGTCTAACCTCATGTGGCAGCTCCCCCTCCACTGAGCAGGACTTGTGGTGAAGGGTTGTCCTCTCTTGGTGGCCTTGTCTTCTCCCTACCCTGATAGCACCTTGCTTGCTTTCCAAACCATCAAAAACCAGTGGAGCCATCTCCATGAGGCGGAGACTAGGACTCAAGGCAGGCAGTGAGTGTTCTCCTTGGCCTCAACCTCATGGACATCCCAGCCTGGTGACAACCACGGGGACTCAGCTGCTCTGCCATTGATGGGGGCTGGAGGTGGGAGGCATGTGGCAAAACCACCACTGCAGAGAGCATGCAGGAAGCAACAGCTACCCTGCCCTGTGTCAATGCAAAGCTGTGGCCTAAATCTTCTGCTGTACAGGGGAAAAATATCCCTGCATAATATGAAGAAATAAATACAGATATCAACACCAATAATCCCATCACTTTTGTGTTAACAGCTTGATAACATATCTGCTTATAACTCACACACTGCACTAAATTTTCTGCTCTGTAGTAACTATCATATTCCTGTCAGCAGAACTAAATATTTAATCATCTGGGGAGATGAATCATGAAAAGCTGTTTGGGGGAGATATTTTTAAATGGACGATTTGTTGTAATTTAATTTTGAAAACTTGCTGTCTCTCTCTTCTCTCGGGAGGGACCTTGTAAGCCTGTGACCATACAGGCTATTGCCCTGTACCGCCTGCTGTCTCCCTTGCAGGTGATCCATGTAATCTGATGGGTTTTAAGGTCATCTCTGACAAGACCAAGCTCAGTCTGGCTGGGCACTGCTAAGCCTAGAGATACAGAGAGGCCAGAGACACACGCTCTGCCTGGTTGCATGGACCTTGTAGCTGGATACACTCCAGTTGCAGTCCCATAGTTTCATGCCCAAGTCCGTAAGCCTGCTGAGAGTTCAGACACAGCATCAGACCAAGGTTGCATCCATGTTCTACACCATCACCTGCCTTTGTGACCTTAAGCCTTTCCTACCACGGGCTGAGCCATGCTCCAGCCCCAGTGCCAGCATGTCCCCAACGACGTGCCAAGCACCGCTGTTCTCAGCCTGCTCCTGCTACCAGTGGTTCCCATTTCTACACCGATAAAGTTTCTCCAGCGTGATGCAAAATTCAGATCAGGTTTTACAAAATGAATCTCTGAGGAAAAGGGATAATTATTAAAGGGCTTCATTAGTGCTTTGCAATCTTAATTATGATAATTATATTTTTGTAGCTAATATAACCGAACTCCTGCTTTTAAATCCCATTAATAAGCATTTTTAATCCTTCTCCTACTGGGCCAACAAAACCATAATGTTGAACTCTATATTTACACAGGGCACTACTTAATAAAAATGATGCACTGTTTATTTAGGGCTTCCATTCCCTTTTATCTGCACTTTGAACACGTGCCTTCTCCCAGGACGCAAGGAATAAAGGAGAGCAGTAAAGATGAACTCAGCAGCTTGGGCTCAGTTTCTCTTCCTGGCAATGTGAGAGCAGGTGAGCACCTCCATGGATGGGGCATCCACAGCTTCTCTGGGCAGCCTGTTCCAGTGCCTCACCACCCTCTGAGTGAAAAATCAGAGGAGTTCAGATACCACGGGGAGCCCACCTGGACCTTGCTGGCAACCACATCCATCCCACTGCCCTTCACTTTCCATGGTGCCTCTGCAAGGAGCCAGTGGAGCCCTGCCTGTGCCTGGCCTGGATCAAGTTCTTCAACCAGCATGCTCTGAAATGCCTCACCTCTTCCATGAAAGCAGCTGGCATTGGCCAGCATCAGCAAGCCAGATGCACTGCAGGGATATGATTTAATACTGAAGCCTGATACACCTATTTCGTCTTCTTTCATTAAGCTGTGGGTCTTAATTGATGGTCAGAGCCAGGGGAAAAGGTGGCAGCTGGAGGGGAAGGGTCAAAAGAAATCTCAGTAAAATAGGAATGCCTAAGTCCACAAACCATTCATCCAGTGCGTGAGCTGGAAGAGGCACCTACCCACCCAGCTGCTGGAAATCTTGCAAGGTGCCAGCAAGTGACACCAGTATAAATGGCCTTTTCTGAGTGCAGTTTATAATCCCTGATAGAGGAGAATTTGCTGTGTCCTACATTGTAAACCACCCACTACCACCCAGTTGCAATGGACTAGCGGATTTTTTTTATGTCCGATTGCAGCCAAATATTTTACAGTTACTGACACAGAGTAAAAGATCAAAGGTGGAACAGCATGCAAATTCAGATATCTCAATAAAGAAATGAAAACAATAAAGCATGTATTAAATATTATCTGCCCATTAATCTCTGGAGTAAATTCAGAAAACTAATTAAAAGCTTCTACACAGATAAATGATAAGCTTCTTTATTCAATGAGCTCAACATATGAACAAACAGAGGTTTGTGTTGATATCATCGTTATTAGCAATTGCATTAAAGCAAATGATTTTTGCTGTGCTACTGGGAATACAGTGATTTAAAAAACAAAATGTTAAGAGATGAAAAATTCAAATCTTCTCTGTACTGAACATATCACATTTCCTGTTCTTTTTTAATTTTGGGGGGGGGTAATGATAACTCTTATGGGTCAGCATGACAAACAAAAACAATCAAAAAAACCCTCAAACCAAACACAAACAAGACAAAGAAGAGAAAAGACTGAAGCCTGTGCAGAACCAGCAAAAATCTCTGCATAATCATTCTACGGTGGAAGGCCAGCTTTATTGGGCAACCTTGCCTTCCTGCATGGGAAATTTTCTAATTCATCAAACCTTACTGCACCTCGCGTCTCTTTTCCTGCTACCGGCTTCACCACTGGCAGGGGATTTTGTCTGAATTTTGTCGGGAGGTTTTGTCTCCTCAACCGTAATTGATAGATGTTCTATTTTTGTGGTGGAACAGCTCTGCCTTGCGTGACGTGGCATTGCAGTGCTGCATAGGGAGCTCGCAAGGCAGCAAGCGCTGCTCTCCCGGGGTGCTCAGGGCATAGCCCCCCTTCCAGGCAGCTCTTCTGGGGGGTGCGACTTGGGAAAGGGGGGTCCTGAGCGACACTCAGGACTCGAATACACAATTCGAGTTGTGTACAGGTCAAGTTGTGTATTCAATATATACACAGAGCCTGAAATAATTAATTTAAATACATAGCTGGTCCTGAATCAGGTTATTTAGGATCAGTCAAAATGGCTTCAGAAGCTACGACATCCTCCTGTGGATCCTATACATGGAAATACCTTGGAAGAATTGATTTTGCATTCCAGTGTCCCTGTGCTGCTTAGCATAAAAACAGCTTTAAATTGATGAAATGGGGGAATGAGAGCAAACTATAACTGCTTTTGTTTATATTTTTTCATACTCAAGCATCTCCCTATTTCATATTGTATATTAAACTCTCCCTATTGACTAAAATGAAATCAAGGTTTCAAAATGTCTCAGCCTAATGTCCTCTTGAACACAGGCTAAATGCAAGACATAGTCCAGAGAGTGTAAAGTGCATTTAAATTTTAGCATATTCACTCAACCGCTGTGTTTCAGAAACACAGAAGCCATTAAAAGCCCCATAACAAAGCATCAAATTATGCCTCTGCCAGATATTAACTTTGAAAAGAAAGAATAAAGGCACTCTGAAAACCATAGTGAAACAGCAATATGCTGATTCACCTCATGCTCATGTACTGTGAAAGTTAGAATTGCAAAATAATATATCTTTTCTGTGCCAAATGGTAGGAAAGCATGTTTTGGCTACAATGGGTGCTTTTTTTTTTTTTTTTTTTTTTTTTTTTTTTCCATTCTGAATGTACATTTACCCTTTCCACTTCTAGGAAAATCTGCTGTCAGAATGATAGGGTGATGTATTACTTTATTTGTCATCTGTGTCAAATATTCATACAGACACACTAAGAACGTGTCCCAAAAAGCCTGAGTTGTTGCACACTGCTACACATCACTCTTAATTACCAGGGGTAAAAAACATGAGGGGGGGAAAATGACACAATTCTAGATCTCTACTCATGCTGAATCACATTTTGGTTCAAACACAGTGCCGTGGCCATTACTGGAGCACCACAGATGGAAAAAATAGGACTTGAACCTTCGATACACCATGAGTTTTGCAGGTAATCTAAAAAAAAAATCAGAATTAACTACTATACAGAAAGGAAGGTACTTTACAGTGTATCTATTCTGCTGTGACTTCAGCTCTTGTCAGCATACCTGATCCGGCTTTGAACAAGCAGTGAGGCAGGAAGGTGGCTCAGTGTAGGTCTGCTGGCTTACATATTTACGCAGTACCACCAAAAAAATAGAGGAAAAGAGAAGGAAGCATCTGGCAGGGAGCCCTGGCCGGGTCCTGTGCTGTGGCTGGTGCTGGGTCAGGCCCTCTGGCTCACAGCCTCGTGTGAAACACCCGGGAGAGGCAATCGCAGGCCTGTGGCTCAAGATGGGGAGAAAAGGGAAAGCTCCCAAAATCCACATAAAAAGGTATCCTGAAAGCAGTTTTGGGAAACCACAGGAGGAAAAGCTTTTGTCATGGGATGGATTGGGATGTTTGGTCAGAGAGATACTATTGCTGCTCCTTGTCTGGTGGGTTTCAAGCAGTCTCAAGGGTGTCTATAGAAACTGAAGCAACTTTAGTGTCTGCAGAAAAGACAATTTATAGAAACTGTGACAAAAATACCATAAACTCCAATACCACAGCACTTCACTTTATTATCATACATTTTACTGCCACACTATTATAGGGGTATTTGAGTATGGGGATTTTTTCCTTTAAACAGAACAACATTTGGTTCCCCTTGGGTGTTTTTTTCCCCCTTCGTCTGCCTGCCTTTGGATAATTCAAAAGGCAAGCTCCTGAAAAAACTTTTCTGCTGGTTCCTATTATTTCCTACTTCAAGTTAAAGAAAAAGTACATGATGTTAAATCTGAACACCAAGACTTTGTGAATGTGTAAACTTCAGAACTCCAAACCTTTCAGACTGTGCCAATGTAAACCACCTAAAGTGCAGAGAATTAAGTACACTTTATCCTCTCTGTCCATGATTGAATGTGTTCCAGTACTCCTAAAATTGGCAGCAGGGAGTCTCTCAAATCCCCCAGAGTGGAGTGGGGCTTTTTCAAACGGGTATGAGAAAAAGAGGGAGATCCTCATCCAAATCTCAGTCCCAACCCTGTAGCTCTCTCCTTTGAAAATCCTCATCTTTTGCTTTTAATGTCCTCACTCTCAAGGACACGGGGCAGGAAAAGAAGAAACCTACCTCTGCTGAGTGAAACACTCTGTGTTCCCTTAGTTCCCATTCCCTTAGTTCCTGGGAAGATGGCGCAGAAATGTTAATGAGCACTTTGAGTGCCTATATCACCCACGCTTTTACATGTTGCTCCATCAATGTCTAACCAACCTGTTGTCTGGTCCAACCCCTGACAGCTGAAAGGGCTGAGATGCACATTTGGGACCCAGCACCACTGGCCAGCACCTTCTCCCCTCCACAGGCAGTACCATCCCTGCTCCCCTTTCTTGCCCTGGGCCCATTGCGTGTCTCAGAGGCTGTGCACCAGCACTGCCATAAATAACACGTCGCGTGTGTTGAAGATGGGTATCTGGGAGCCCGTGAGTGCTGCTACACCACTCCAAGCTGGACGTACACGTTGGCCATGGGGAGCTGGAGTTTGGCTGCCTGGGTCTGAGCTGGTGCTGGTGAAGGGAACCCCAACAGAAAAGCCAATAAAAGGCTGGCACCCCTTTGATCTGCTCCCATCTCTTCATAACTTGGAAATGTTTCACTGGAATGAGCATCTTCGGTTCGTCCAGTGTCTAATTCCAGGCTGTTTTAAAACTGACATTAGCCTGAGAAATAATGCCGAGTCTTAAACTACACTGTGAGGCGTGCAGTAAATTTTTAGTCAGCTAAAGAGCGAGGAATGAAATGCAAGATAATGTTTTTCCTGATATATTTTTTTCTTTCTCTTCATGGAGATATTGATGGGAAGGATAGTAATATTGCTGCTGAATTCTGACCCGCATCGCTGTAAAGATATATTATGTGCATCAGTCCAGCAGGCAGTTCTCTCAATCTTGCTTCCTCTGCAAATGCAGTTATCTGGCTCTGGCACTTTGCAAAATCCTCTAAATTACTATTAAATTAAATACTTTTAATTTATGGAGGATTGTAGCTGAACTCATATTTCTTTCCATTAATTATCAAGTATTTTACTGACTCTGTGAAAAACATTAATGAATCAATCTAAATGAACTCCCACTTTCCCCCATGAACTGGGGCTGCACGTCATCAGTCACACTCCAACCTGAGAAGGTTATATTTCCCTTGGATTCATCACTAATCTCATTTCGAATCATGTATTTCTGAGTGGGCTCAGGATAACATTTTCAAACACGGGGTTTTTAAGCTAGTGATGGGAGTATGTTTAGCTGCCTGAATATGCAGATGGATTCTCAGAGGTCTTCTGTGATTTGAAACAATTGTCCTTTAGCAATGTTAAGGTTGGCTTCTTTCTTTCTTTCTTTCTTTTCTTTCTTACTTTCTTTCTTTCTTTCTTTCTTTCTTTTTCTTTCTTTCTTTCTTTTTCTTTCTTTCTTTCTTTTTCTTTCTTTCTTTTTCTTCCTTTCTTTCTTTCTTTCTTTCTTTCTTTCTCTTTCTTTCTCGCTCTCTTTCTCTTTCTCTTTCTTTCTCTTTCTTTCTTTTTCTTTCTTTTTCTTTTTCTTTTTCTTTCTTTTTCTTTTTCTTTTTCTTTTTCTTTTTCTTTTTCTTTTTCTTTTTCTTTTTCTTTTTCTTTTTCTTTTTCTTTTTCTTTTTCTTTTTCTTTCTTTCTTTCCTTCTTTCCTTCCTTCCTTCCTTCCTTCCTTCTTTCTTTACTTCCTTCTTTCTTTCCTTCTTTCTTTCCTTCTTTCTTTCCTTCTTTCCTTCTTTCCTTCTTTCCTTCCAGAAACAGTAATAACACTAGTTATCTTTCTGCTAAAATACAACTCCTACTGTCTTCTTAGACTCCATGGGGCTCTGGGGAAGCATTGGTGGAATCGCAAGTAGAAATAAATCACTGGAATTGAAGGACATCTGGATGCCTGAAAGTGTAGTTACGTGACTAAATATGGATTTCAGTGCTGAACTCTCAGCACCCAAAATTGAAAATATTGGCCTCGATACACAGTGCTGGTCTTCAGTGTGTCTTAACATGGCAAAAAGATCTGCAAGGGTCCAATGCAGACAAGTCATATCCCAAAATGTAGACTAACGAGGACTGCTTTACTGTAGTAAAGCAGGCCGGTGAGGTATTCAGATGCTGACAATGCTACCAGGGACATTTTTATTGCCATCTCAAAAAAAAAAAGTGTTGCCCCAGAGCAAAAAAGCAAGTCTGTTATTTCACAGACCAGTCAACAAATGTAGATGTTCCCATTTCATCAGTGTTTCATCCGCTGTTTGCCAAAACCAACACAAATCTTGGCAAAGGAAGGTATTTTGTGAAGTTATGTGGACTGACTTAATGTATTAATCTTTACAGTGACACAGATTATTAGAAACTCAATGATATGTGGAATGTTTTACGATGTGCTTTCACTCTGATAAATAGCTAATCACCATATATTTGTGACAACAGAGCATTACAGGAAGCAGTGATATGTGTTCTGAAAAACACCATTGGTCCTTTTATGCCCTCTGCATAATGCCCTATCATCTGCGGTGCTTAACTTTGCAATGTTGCTTTCAAAACCACTGAAAATGTTCATTATGAGAATACTAACATTTGTCAAAGCCTCCTTTCTGGTCTTTTGTGGTCGTGGTGTGATTTTTTTTCTTTTTTTTTTCCCTAGTAAAAGTGCATTACATGTTATTTGACAGCTGGTAATTGTATGTGTATTGAATTAAAGCATTGATTTTAATTTTCAAAGTCAAACTCGCTCTCTTTTAGCTGAATGAATTGCTTTTTTCATTAGAAAAAGTATTGGTACTGGACTTCGGATACAGGATCAGAGCTTATGCAGCCTGTCCCCAGGGATATTTTCTACTGCTCTCTTTTTGAAATATTGAAAGATTCTAACTTGCCCATTACCCAGAAAAAAAAAAAAAAAAAAAAAAAAAAAAGAATATAAATCTCTGAATGGCTAGCACAGCTCCTAAATTCATAGCTAGCTTTCAGCTATTTTGTGTTGTATTCCAATTCCCTGGCTGCTGGGATGTTTTTCAGTCATACAGGATAAGTAAAAACAGGCTGGGCAAAGCTTGTATGAGAAACCCTGAAAGAAAATGCAGGTGCTGCTAGGAATTACACTGATTATGCCATGGATAGGAATCTATCTTTGAATCAATGGTAAGGCACATTTAGAAGACTCCCTGGGAAACAGAGGCTCTCTGACCCTTTCCCCCATATTGTACTTTTCATAGACGCAGGTGCTTTGCCCTCTCTAGTCTGTTCCCAAGGAACTTAACTGCAGACCGAAGCAGTCAGTGTAATGTGGAAACCATAGGAGGAAAAAAAAAAAAAAAAAAGGATCATAGGTTGTCATCCCAAAGAGATGTTCAAAAAAAGACTCAAGCTTTGTGCCAAGTTTCAGAAGACAAGCTTCTTCTCCTGCTCTCTCAAAACCTAATCACCATGAGCCAAGTCTCTGACCTGTTGCTCTTATCATGCATTCAAAGACATCTGCTGCTTCCTTATTCTTAGACTATCAAACCAATTATCTCTGCCTCAGCCTGGATTTTGTCCCACTCCAGTGCGCACGAAGCTATTCAGCCTGCCCTCTGCTCCACTCTCTTCACTGGGGAGCCACTGCCTCCTCCTCCTCCTCCTCCCCCTCTTCCTCTTCCTCCTCTTTCTCCTCCTCCTTCTTCCCTTTCTCTTCTTCTTCCGTCTCCTCCTCATCCTTGCATGGCATGGCCCCATCCAGATGTGGCCCCCTCCAGCACACAGCTGGGATGCAGACACGAGGCCACTCTCTGCTCTCACTCACATCAGTGAGGAGCAGCAGTAAGTTCCTTGAAACCAGTGGAGTTAAAGCCCTGTAAACCTGACCTGGAGTTACAAACTAGCACTATACACCGAGCCACTAAAACAGCTGGAACAAGACAGCGCAGCAGCTGCTGCCCTTCCACAAACAGGTTTCCTGCTGATGAGGAGCTGTGTTGCGGATGAGGAGTCTGCCCACTTGCACAGCTCCAGCCATCCTGCGTGTTGTAGACATGATAATTTGACTGGAGATTTTCTGCCATACCATGGCTTGTACTTCTGGGTTGAAGAAAGAAACTCTCGGCAGAGTTTAAGAATTTAGTTAAATATCATGTTTTGATTCCTCCATGTCTCAAGATCCTGTATGCATGCCATAGCTTTCCCCTCTTTCTCTGTCTAGCAATTCACTAGCGTCCCAACAGGCATTATTACAAAACCTGGCAATAGCATTTAATTCAACCCAAATTTGCCTGTCTCCCACTGCAAAAAAAAATAAAAAAATGCATGTGGAAAGAAGCTGCTGATGTTCTGTCTCATGCATTTTTACAGCTCTGCTGATATCTGTGAAAGAAAATGCTAGTCCACATTGGTTACTCCATGTCTTTTTTGCTCTAAGACCTGTGATTCTTTTTGCAACCGTGCATTAAAATGGGTTTTCTCCAAGGCATAATAAAAATATCACTGTAGTGACATACATCATCTTTTGGGCGCCATGTTATGTGATGAAATTTTTCATGGTACACTTAGTTTGCATTTGTCCAAAGTAACTGAAAGTGAGAATGCGCACTGACCTGCTCCAGAGCAACCGTATTAGCCACCAATAATGCAGACGATCACATGCGTCAATTTGACTCTGTGCAGCACAGTGTGTTTATTATTTCTGTAATAAACTGTGGAAGAAAATAAAGTGTGAGAGCATTTCATTCACATCCAGCTGTCCTATTGCTATAGTATTGCTTTAACAGCAGAAGCAAGTATAGGAATATATGCACAGGTCTTTTCTCTGTCTGGCACAGATGTCTGTTTTAAAAACCACTTTTTGGTTTTAATTCTCATTTTAGTCAAACCCTCTATAGCCTTTACAAATGGACTATGTTGATTTCTTTCTACTGCTTCCACATTTAGACCAGCTACCGCTACACTGCTTCCACTTCAATGTTATAAAATGAAATAATGGTTCAGGAACTGGTTGCATATTTGAGGGGTACCTGCTTTTCTGCAAATGAAGGGAGCAATTGATGCAATCTCTTTGCATCATTTTGTTCATTAATAAATATGTGCCCATAAAAACTGAGGGTGTGATAATGGATATGAAGAGGAGATCATGCACATTCAAATATTTCTTGATATCAGAATTTGGGAACCTGACACTAATCAGAGCCATGGCTGTAATCAGGACTTTCCGAGAAGCCAATTCTCCTTGGAATGCAAAGTGAACCTTACAGCAAAGCATAGGATTGTTATTATACAAGAAATAATAGGATGATGGCAGATCTTTGTGTGAAAGAATCATGATCATTACTGACCCTCGTCCAAGGACAGCCATGAAGAATTTGGGGAATTAGTGTCCTCTTCAAGGAGAAAGGCACTGGCTGCTCTGGGATGATGTGGATTTTGTATATGGTTCTTTTGTCGCTAAGATTACACAAGCTTTCCATCCTGGTCTTTGCAAAATATTAAAAGATTTTAAATGGGCTTTGCCCCAGAGAGACAGATTCCAAAATGCTGTTACACAAATAAATTGATGAATGGGATGCCTATATATCATTTATTTCCTCTTGGAATTGGTGACCTTCCATCACTCAGTAGTTTCCTTCACACTCCCTCACTTGTGAATTATAAGTTAATCAAGAGTACAATGGAAACAATGCATGCATAGCCTGCTCACTGCATTCATCTCTCTCCTCAGGGTGGATTACGGATGTTAAAGTTGTAATGAGCTTTCTTTTAGGCCAGTTTTGACCTCAATTCTGACTTTACCAGCAAAAATTTCTCATATGAGATTATGCAAGATGTATTTGGAAAATACAGTGGGATCTGTAAAAGGGGTTGTGAAGCACGATTAGTTTAAAAGAGTATAGCCTTGCTTTTAACTGCTCTATTTTGGGGCAGCAGGCTACATCATATATAATTTAGACTGAGAATCTTCAAATTCATTGTTTTAACTTGGTCTCCAAGGAACCAAAGTCTAACTGTTTTTGAAAGGATGTTTATTTCTAGGGATCCTCAGTCCCAGAATTCACAAACCCAAGATGACAGCCACATGTGGCTGATGGAAAGAGAGAAGCAGGTAGGGGAAAGAGGTCTCTGGCACTGTGCTGACATGCTACCTCCTGAAGCCCGCTCCTGGCTTTGCCACACAGCGTGACTTTGATGCTATTTCACACTTACCAGTGCAGAGGAAGCAGGATTTCAGCATGTGGCTCTGTTCTGTAGAGCCTGAGACTGAGCCTGTGGGACTTCCCCCTCAGAGGGGATGCAATGCGTCTGCTGCAAGTATTTATTTTCAAACTACACAGATACACAATGCCAGTGAATGGAGTACCAGGAAAAACTATTCTCACACAGCTGATAATGCTAGTGGTAACAATGAAGGAATTATTCTCATTATAAAGAAGAGTTGATCTGAAAGGTAAAGAGAGGTGGTAATTAATTTCCCTTAATAGTCACACTGGGATCTCCTGTAGTGTGCGGTCTGATGTTAATAATACATTTTCCCCCCTATAATTAATGTTCATGTTCTGTTCCTGGGGGACTCATCTCCACTATCTTCAGCATTGTCATTACTTAAGCATGCACAAGCAACTTTAGCACCTCAGTTGATGCAATATCTAATTCAAGCACTGCCTCCCTTGCCCCTGTCTTATCTCCTGCCAGGTGGGTGGCAAATGCCATCACTGAAACATGCAACCTCAGGAGAACTGAGAAATAATTAGGCATTTTGCCCCATTTCAGAGTAATGCTAAGTTTTAAACAAAACAAGAGGATGGCACAAACAGAGGAGGAGCCCCCTCTGCCCTTCCTGCTTTCTGAGGCTCTTCTGCTCTCTTTCTGAGAGCAGCCCATGGCTCTTGTGTGTGCCGGCTGCTGAGGGCATGGGCAGAGAGCAAAGCCAGGGCAGAAGCAACTGCAACTGGGCTCCTGCCGGCTGTCAGTCTCTGGTGTAAATCAAAGCCTGTTTGGAATAGCTGCTGTATGCACCAGAGATCAATCAGCATCTGAATTGCTGTAAGATCCTCTCACTAAGGCATGCTGGATGCTCCTTAGCTGCAAACACAGGCACGATTCTGACCCTTTTTGGAAATAAACAAATCTGAGTGATGAGTGCTTCCTCACCAGAAAGAGCAGAAAGGCAAAAAGCTCAGAAAGGATTAGAGAGTAAGTTCTGTGACATCGTACCACTTTCCCCTGGTGTTTTGTACTTGTTTTTAATATAGGGTTCCTGCAGGACAAAGATGCCATGGAAGTGATTATTTTTCCTTTACCCCTAAATTGCCTTGTGCCTGCCATGCACTATGCATGCTGATGTGCATTCGTCATGTTTTAGAAGATTAGGGAGGATGACTCTCAACAGACATGAAAGAAAATTGGGAACATTAGAAAGAGCTCAAACGTGCATTTTTTTTCTGCAGGACAGCTGAGATGCATGCTAAGGGGAACACATACAAATATATATATATATTTAAGGGATGTTATCTTGTACAGTTGGACAAAAAGTTCCCAAACCCAAATGCACACTCCCACCACAGCATGTCCAGCCCCATGCACTCTCTGACTTCTGCTACACAAGTGTAACCTAACCAGAGATTTAAATTAAAGGAAAATTAAATTAAAGGAAATACCTGCACATAGAAAACACAACAGATTTTCCTGGGCATTTCTTCCCTTTAAGGTAAAACTGAAACATCTATAGTTTTCATATTAAAACTTATTTTTATTTACCTCTTTATGAATAAGAACAGTATTATGCCTAATTTTGTTTGCATATATAAAATTCTCTAGATTTTCTCTGAGAAAAAGGGAAAAAAAAAATCCTGGCTTTTGAACACCATCAAAAAAGCCTGGTATTAAAGACAGAGCTGTAATGCACACAAAGTACTTCTTGACATTTCTGGCTAGTTGACATATCTCTAAAGCAGTAAAATGAATAAGTAAATAACTAGAAAGACAGAAATAGAGACTACCACCATTACCAACCCATTAGCAAGAGGGTTCCAAAGATTTCAGAGATACTACGTAAGCAGATTTAAGGTCAAAATGCACAAACCCATACAGCACAAACCCATCTTTCTAGAAGAAATGTTTGCAAACTAAACATTTGTATGCAGGATATAGCTAACACAGCATAGTGACTTCATAATAACCTAACTGGAAATACTTTATTATGTGGAAAGTACTTTGAAGGGTAAAGTTTCAGCAATTATTTCAAACACTGCACTTTTTTTTGCTCATTCTGACAAAAGATATCTCTCAAATACATTCAAGCTTTTCTCATGATTTCCAATTTTGTTTTTTCTACTTTGCATTGAAAAAAAAAAAAAAAAGGAGGACAGAATGGAGAGCAGAGATAAGTCTTTTTGTTGAAGGTTTCATTACCTGTACCCCAATCTTCACAACTCTAGGCCTTGCACATTTAAACACAGGTTAGTATGAAGTGTTATTTAGAAATTATGGATTAAGGAGAGGACTGCCAATCATGTGATAGCCTTTACTTCCTGAAAAATTGTATATTTTGATTTTTAAGGAAAACAGAGACACTTTCTGCATCCTTTAAAGAAATCTTTGGGATACTGGCTTTATGGAAAACCAGAACTCATCTTTTCTTTACTGGAATAATTCAGATTGTCTGACTTTTTCAGTAAAAAAGTAACTACCAGTGAGACACTTAAATATAACAAAGGATTATCCCCTGTTATCTGCTCACACAGATTCCCGGTTCTGGAGACCAGCAAAGGATGGAGAGACCTTGAGTGGTTGCTCACATTTTTTAGTCAGAAAGCTTTATTGGGCTTTCTCCCCTGAACTGTCAGGAGATGCTGAGGTGTTTTACCCATACTTTCTAGTAAAAGAGCCCTGGTAAAGTCACGTAGTGGAGCTGCTTCACACCTGACCTCCCTGGTGCTGCTGGAGATCTTCCAGCACCATGTCTGTGGTGCCCCATCCCAGCATCACACAGGGAAATGGTCCTGCCAAGGGAGAGTGGCAAAGAAGCTCTGAATACTGCTCTTAACAAATTGAGGAATACAATACTGCTACACTTTCACTTACATTGAGAATGCACCCTTTTGTCCAAAAAACAACAACAACAAAAAATAGTATTATGGTGCTATTTAAAATAAATAATGGCAACGTATCCTTCTCCCACCCACTTGGGGAGCCTGTGTCTTGAAATGTGCTGGCTCTGCTCATACCAAAGGTTTGCTTCTAATTCAGGGGTAACCGAAGTCCTTTCTAACACCTGTATTGTATGGATTTAATATGCTAATGTGTAAGGCTGTCTCAAATATCTAATCCTAAAATGTGTTACTTTCTTTTTTCTGTACTCTTAAGTAGTTAGTGCTACTAATTTAACTCCATCAGAATGAAAGGCATTAAATGAAATGCCTGGAAGGAATTAATTTAAGTGCTTATCAAAGACTGGTAATATCAGTTTCCACTGGTAAGTAAAATGAATGCCCGTGAACTGGAATCAGATACATTGATTCAGCTCTGTTGTGAAAACATAGCGTAGAGATAAATAGTACTACAATTATTCGCCCAGGAAAATGTGCATCATCTTAATGGAACCACTATAATGACCTTGACTAAACTAACTGCATTCTCACTTTCTCAGACTCAGTGCCAAAATACCAACAATATCATGAAGTTTATATCTGTGCTGTGAGGTGTCCATTTTACAATGGGACATTGAGAAAAAAATCTTTATCCACAAACATTTCATGATTCATACATGCAGTTGATGCTGCATAAAAAGAACTAGAAAATAATACAGGATTTTTATAATTCAGGGCTGTATTCCTGGCTTATATTTACAGCTCCTCCAGACCTGCAGGTCTGTGATTTGATCTAGGCTGACATTCACTAAATCTACAGATTTAGCTCCAGTCTGCCGATGACAGAGCCAGAGTTGAGGTTAAGGCAGGGGACTGCTGGAGATAAAAAGCAAGTGGTACTGCCAGGAAGAACAAGGTTAAGGAAGCTCAGAGAGTAGGAGTGCAGTAAAGCATGACCAGCCTGAGAAGATGGGAATAATACACTCTAGTTTATGTTAGTTTCAGGTTTAATGCCATGGGTAACACTAGAGCTCAGACCCAGAGAGATGAATTTATTACTGGATCTCACAGGACTTACTGCGATCCCAATTACAGACAATGGTGAAAACTTGCTGTCGGCCTCCTTATGTAAACCCAGGACTGTGCCTTAGGCTGGGCCAACGCACAGGCTTCCTCGTTACTCACCCTTGTGCAGCATAAACTCTTCAATTCAATTTGCAGCTGTGGGGAGTCTTTTTGCTGATACACAGGATTTTTAAGGGCTATTATTAGCTTACTGAAATGAAACTGCTGTTGATATCAAAAGCTTCAATACAAAATCAGGACAAAGTGACCTGAAAAAAGTATGGATTCCCTGTCTCGCCAAGTATACATGTTCTGGTGAGGCCTACCATGCACTGGTTGTGTGCATGTGGAAAATAATGAGGATTCACATGAAGGTAGCTTCAGACCAAGCACCTCAGGCCCAGCTGCATTTAACCCTAACCCTCATCCTAAGCCTGGCTGTAATTATCACCTGAAAACTCCTAGCCCTTAAAAAATCCAGTGGAAACTATTTACCTCAACTGCCAATGCCCCCACAGATGTGGGATCCAGCATAAAACTAAACTGTCCATCTCTGTAATTCTTACCACTCAGCCTCACTCTACATGTACCCCTAGCCTTCTTTTCCTGTCCTGCAGCAGCTTTCCTGGGGACAAAACTCAGCTTAACACATTTAGTCCTGTCAGTCCTCCTTCATAGCAGCCTTCTGGCCTTGTGCAACCCAGGAATATTTGTCCTCACTTGGCCTTTCCACATCTAATATTTAACTGCAACTTTTACCACAAACACTGGGTAAAAGTTGCTTGGTATCTCCTCCTTTCCCCTACAGCTGGCTCTGCACCTACAGCACCAAAAATGGGCTTCAGTCGGTAACGAATCATTGCTCTCCTCACCCAGCATTACAGAATATACCAGTGATCTCTTGTAGCAATAAGCAGAAGTCTCTTGCCCTTGTGATTTCTAAGAACAGCCTGAATGTTAATCCTAGATTTAAGTTTCTCTACCCCAAGGCCGAGCAGAAGGACTTGGTCCAGGTGGAGAAAAGGGCTGATAGTAGCTTCTCTATGGTATGCTCTATTGACTTGGGCCCCTCTTGCCTTTATCGTTTGGGTTCAGTGGGTTATGTTCACTGACATGCTGTAAGAGGTTCATGGTGAGGGTGAAGGCCATATGGCTATGGATAGGCCTGTGCTCAGGATTAGTAAAGACAGAGACTGAAGAGCTAAATTTATTACTATGTCCTGCAAGTCCCTCTGATCCAGAATGATATGCTGTTGTCTGGTTATGGCTATGCTTAGAATGTGAAAGAGATTTTTTATACAGATCATTTCTCTTCTTCATCTGCAAAAATATCAAATAAATGTCACTCAGTTATTGTCCCATTGGAGAATTCCTTTGAAAATCCTTCATGGCAAGGTGGCTGCCTGGTGCTGTCTGACTGCCAGGGCTGTACACCGCTATTGCTCTGTGACAAGAGGCTCCTATGGAGATTCACTCTCAGTCCTATGTGGGCATTCCCCAGCCTCCCTAAAGATAAAGTAGGTGTTACAGCCAAAGTCTGAGGGTCTGAATAGCCACCTTTATGTCTTGCTTGAGCCCTGTTTGCCACATAAACTAGCTTCCTGGCAACAGACTGGATACTTTTAGGAGTGCAGAGATGGGAAAATGCAAAGGTGATATTTCTGCTCTGGGCCTGTGCAGGAATTCCCTGACTGGAACATCCCATGTGGAGAGCAGCCCGCCCGCAGGGCAGTGAAAGAATCACTGTCTCAACCTATGTATTGCACATTTGACTGAAATCTTTGGTTGCGAAGAAGCTGCATTTTTCTGGCACGTTTCTAGGAAAGTAGATTCTTAGTTTGCTGCCAGGTAGGATAGAAGAGTTGAGTTTTTAAGAGCACCAAGTGGCATATTAGCAAGTGTAAATGCATCCAAAAAATGAAAGAGGACTATATTTCTGCTTCTGATTCACTGTTCTGTGCCAAATAACAGTCTCTCAGTCACCTTTTCTTCCTCAAAGAGAACAGGTTGTGACAGATTGAAGTCTTCTCCCCTGCTATGTCAGGAGCCTTTATGTGACAATTACAACATCATTTTTGTTTTACGATCAGCTGAAGTCAGTTCAAAACAGCACTTCACCTCACACATGAAGTAGTATGGCTTTATGTGACAGGGACTGGGATTTGGCAGGAGCAATTCCTCATTTACAATCTGCTTTCTTCTGTCTCAGTGTTTTACACCTGATGCAGAGTAACTTTAGTTTTGAAGCCAGTCAGGCTTATCTGGAGGAGTGACTCATCTAGGGCAATCCGAGTAGCCGGCTCCTGCTTGCTCTGAGAGGCACTGTAATGTTGAGCAGTGGAGGAGGAGAAAAATTACAAAACCATGGCAGGGAAGACCTCAGTCCTCCCAGATAAAATCTGAGATATTCATCTGCAAGCAGCAATCCTGGTGCTCAGCAGGCAGTTTCTTTATCTCCTCCCTTTCCACGGTGATTTCCTTTCTCTCTTGTTGCACCCAGCTCACATGCCAGGGGCAAAGCTGGCCTCAGGAAGTTCAAAAAGAAGCCAGCTGGCTGTGTGCGAGCCCCCACATCAGTGGATCCTGCTGATGTAATCAACAGCACCATGTTTCTAGCTTTTTTTTTGTACATCTCTAGTACAGCAATTAGCAAGTGTAGGTCTAAATGCTGTAGTGTTCAGAATGATCTTGGCTTCCCCTGACAATTCACCCTTTCACATCATCTATGAGACCTATGAAAATAATACACTATTTCCCATTAGTAATCCCTCCTACTTGTGATTTCTTTTCTTTGTGGCCAGGGGGGACGAAGTGTGCAGTCACCACACAAAGAGCTCTCCGGAGCAACCACCATGAATTCAGGAAACCTGGCCCTAAGCCCATTCACCTTTCCCAATTTTCAAATGGCTTCTATTTAATTTCTTTCCTGGTTGCTTTTCTTTTTAAAATGTTTATCTTTTAAAATTAAATGCATGAAAACATGGTGTTCTTAGGCATGACGTCCGTAAGTGCAGACTGGCCTGCAGCCTGACACAGACGAGTCCTGCACAGGTCCAAGAGCTGGCCCACATGGTGGCAACACCAGGGTGAAAGCCACTCTTGGTCTTACGCAGGCACTAGCAGCAAGCATCTCCATTTCATTTTACTCCTAAATCTGACATTAGGAGCAATTTTACAGGTATGGAGCAACTCACTGCAGATGTGAGCCACTTAATCCAGACCCAAAAGGACATAATAAAAGTTCTGTGGGCAGTAAAACCAATTTTCTTACTGGTTTGTGTCAGAAAGCTCTTGCGTAGGTTATCCAGCATCTATAGGGCAGATATATATTGTCACAAAGCTTAAAGATATTCCGTAGCTTTGAGATCCTTACCTTTCTCTCAAACTTAACTGAAATTGGCCAGCAGGTTCAAAATATAGCCAGACAGGCATGACACAACCACACATACACACACACAAAACATGACCACATAATCCTTATTCCCCTAAGAAACTGAGAAAAAAAAAGCACTGTTGTTAACTCAATCCAGGCAAGTTTTCAGGACTAGATCCTGCAAGGATTTACAAACCAAAAAAAATTAGAGGTTACAACATCTAACTTTTAGTTGTCTGGGTTGTGATTCATCTCACCTAACTTGAGGTATTCACAGTACAGATGCTGACAACAGAGATAACTGTCAAAACTGCCTTCGTAGTCAGTGGAGAGATACAGAAACGCTTAGGGTACAAGTAACCCATTTTTAAAAGGGTTATCAAAATCAATCAAATACATCATGCTCGAGAAGTGCCCACTGATAACAAAGGAGCAGGTTCAGGCTAACCCCATTCTCCCTCTCTCTAGCCCCCCACTATCCCAGGAGACTACGTAACTGCATCTCTGTCAGAAACTTTACAGGTGCCGTCCTATAACTAGCTAGGTTTCTCCACCCTGAACCCTATGGAAGAAACTGCTCCAGTATTTTCTGCTGATGGCTAGAGGACCTCCTCTGCCAGGTAGCCTAAACTTTCTTCATCTAAGCATTGAAAGTTTAAACCATTTTGCTCTCTGGGTAATGTGCTTTAGCTTAAATAACTTTTCTTCCTCATGTTTCCTTATCATCTCATACATCTCCGGAGAGCAATCACATTGACTCTCAGGTTCCATTTTGCTCAGCCTTTTTCACGTGCATGCTTCTTTCTTTGCCTTGTTGAACTCCTCTTCTGTCCTCTTTCCCCTCAGCCACTTTGTCTAGGTTAGCAGTTCTTCTCTTCACCTCCAAAAATGTACAATGACAGTTCCCTGATGGGGAAAAAAGTGTATTTTTAAAATTGACTTTGTATATCTGGATAACCTTTATTTTATTGTTCTTTCATACATATGGCCTCTCATTTAGCTTGCTCTCTGCTTGGATGGGCCTAACAGACACAGACAGAAAAAAACACATATGAAACACTCAGAAGCAGAACTGTACAAGCACAAGATAGCCATTCAGGAGTAAGAGGAGTCTCTGAAGTCACTTTGAGTTCATTCTTAAAAAAATAGCAGGCTGCCAGATTGAGAATGTCCCTTTGGCTTCTGTATTTCTCTAGTTTTAAAAACTGAACCAAAGAGCATTAGCATTCTGCTGCTGTGCTTTTACAGGATAAATTACAAATGAGAACAGTGAGCGCATCTCGGAAGTTATGGTCTTTTCTTTGGATACTTGATATTCCATACAGCCAAGAGCTGCCTTAAGACTGATGAAAACTTCTGTATGCTTGATTTACAGTCTATTTGGAGGTGAAAAAGTGCATTTATCACTTTCATTTCCTTGTTTCCTTTTAATTTTTTTTTGTATATCCAGGCGGCAGTCCAGGAAAAAATGCAAGTTTTGCGGATTCGTTTATTGACCCTTCCATTGTGATTTAGTAATATACATCAGCTGGTACTTACTTGTACTTACTGAAAACCCAATAAGGGAAGATGTTAAGCACATGTTCTAAAATAAGCATATGGTTTAAACATGCTATTAAATTGTAGTACTTGCTTTTCTTCATTTTCTGGATTTTTCCATTTCCTTTCCTGGAGTTTTAATTCCTCTGGGGCATATCATAAAGCCCTTACTCAGAGAAAACTACTTTTCTATTTACTTTGTTTAGGTTAAAGATTGCATGAGACAGTAATATTCTCAAAACAAAGAGTTTATTATTATTTAGATCTGCAAAGTTAAATTGTTTTTTTGACACTGTAATTGTTGAATAAAATAATATAAAGTTTGCCGTTCCTTCCTGCATGGGATTTTTCTTAAAAAGACAGGGAGGGCTCCAGTTTTGTAGTCATGGTCTTTATACAGGTCTTCTGCTTGATCTGTGATGGCTCACATGCACCTAATTTTTGTATTGCTTATGTTTAAAAAACACAGTGAAAGCAGTTTTGATCCTGCATGGAAGTCACCATAGTGGTTTCAACACTCTGATCAATTCTGTTCAGACAACCACATGCTTTGGAAGAGAAATTCTTGATTACTGTCCTTTTCAGCTTTGTACATTTTCCCTTGAATCTCCTCTTGTTCTTGCCTTTCCTTCCATATTTATGCCTTTAGCTCAGCCTGTTGGGCAGTGGGCTGTGGACCTCCTCCAGTGTTGAGGAAATAAATTAGGAGAGAGATCAGCATTTTATCATCAGCATGTCACATGACATTTCACATCTTCTTGTAATTGTAATTTCAATGGTCCCTTCAATATGATGAAATTTATAACATGCCAGGAGGGCTCTCTCAGATTAAGCTGTTTTCTTGTGTATTAAAGGGCCGTTATGGAACATTAGCCGTGAGACATCACCTAAATGGATTGAGACTTTAACACAAGGTGGATGACCTATAGCTGGAATTCGTACCCTTTCTCCCAGGCGAGCTGCTTTATTACTCTGTAAGTAGTTTCAGTTCATTCACTGGGACTACTTGTGAGATGCAGTCACTGTGATTAAGAAGGTCAGAATCTGTCCCTGTTGACAAAAGATTATTTTAACACTTAAGATTTCTTTTGTGCAGCTTTTGCTTTGACTAGTGAGCACTTCATCAGGTGAGTCATCCCCTTTCACTGGGTCTAAAGCTTGCACAGCTTGATCCATCAAGATTTATGGGCATGCATGCGTATACCCCATTAAGCTACACTACTGAAGTGAAGGACGCAGCGTTGGAACAACGAGATATTCACTGTGAGCAAGTAATATTAGACTTGGGCTAGAAACACATTGTGAGCATGTTGGCAAAGGAGATGATTCCTCTGACAAGGGATCAGAGCTGGGTAATATTACGTGCAGCCAGGCCTGATGTTCAAGCAGCTCTTTCTGGAGTGGAAATCAGAAGCCTGAAAGTGGTGTCCCAATTTCCCAGGCAATATAATGGGGAAAGCGGGCCACCTTGGATGAGGATTCACAACTGAGAGCGAAATATTTTCTGCCTAAATGCAGAAGACACTGGCACTTTGTATTCCTATCTTATGCATGGCCCTAAGTAAGGTATGGTTTCAAGCCACCCTTTTCCGCTATGCTCCTCAGGGACACGCCTTTCTCCTGCTCGGTCAGTAAGCAATCCAGGCTCTGCATCTTGGGTGCTCAAGGCCAACTACTAAGTTGGCTCAAGGCCATTTGCAACTAAGGGTGCAAATAGGAGCAGTCCTTCACTGTTAAGGGCACGTGGTGGTAGAGTACACTTAAATGAGCTTTAGTCTGTTGTGAAAACTCACCTCCCACCCCTCAGTAGATCTCACAGCTACTTCCCTGCATGGCTTCACGAGGGGCAGTTGTCAATTTTGCCCCATATCATTGGAAACAGATTTGGGGACAAATACAGCCACTTTACCCTGATGACTCTCACGGCATTATTCTCAGTACTAACAATATCCTAATAGCTATACAAAATCAATACATTGAAATAGACAAATTTTAAATTAAAAATCATAATATCTTTCTGGAGGGTTGCGAAGCCAACCTAAAGCAAACACTTATCAATTCTATTTTATTTCTTGTCAGGCCTCCCTTTCATCTCACACTATGAACCAGAGAAATGCCTGAGTTTTTCCCTCAGCCTTTGATCACTGCATTACCATGACAACAATGTATTTACTGTAGCTATAATGGATGGACTTCAGATGTCAACTGGGTCCCTTGGAAGTCCGTGGGGGAGCTTTTGGTCTCCGTATACCACAGTAAATGAAAGAATGATTCTCTTGACTGAAGAGCTGACAGGTAACTTGCGTTTGCTTTCAAATCTCACCTGTTCTTTCAGCAATGCCCACTGCCTTCCATCAGTTTTAAATCCACCAACTCTTTTAATTATATAGAAAAACAGGCCAAACTTCTATTTACCAGCTCGCTTTGTGCTTTGCTGACTGAAGCCCGTAATCCAACAAGTTAATGCATCAATCTGACAGGATGTGACGCATAGACACCATGAAGGTGTTTATTCTTACTGTTTATGTTATTATTCTTTTCAGAGCTTTCCAGCCTTGCACAGAAAATAAATAAATAAATAAATAAATAAATTGTGTAAGGCTTTGTTCTTAAACAGTTCACAACTAAAGGATGATATTTTGCATGCATATAGGTTTGGAGCATAAAAATATATGATAGAAACAAGACCTATTATGCTCCTGAAGACATTGATACATGAGAGTAATCAAGTCACTTCAACAATAAAAATAACTTCGAAGCGAAGCCTAAGCTTTATACCTTATCGAATTACAGACACAATACAGAACAGCACACGTAACTCCAGCTCAGCAAGCGAGAAGCAACTTCGTTAGAGCAAGAGTCTTAAAGTTTGTGTTTTCTTACCTTAAGGAGTTTATGAATAGACAATAAAATTCCTTTTGCACAAGGTTTTGTAGAGATTAAATTATAAATATACATAAAAAGCTTCAATAATGCCTGTCAATCTGCTCCTAAAAGATGCAATTAGAAGATCAGAAAACTAATTAAAAAGCCTGTTTGATCTCAAGAGTTTGGTTGCATACTGACAATTTTGGAAATAATTCATATCAGAAGAATTTTTGAAGCTTTATATAGCTCTGAACATGTACAACTGATATTTTCTCAGATATAAAAATAGTGCATAATTCTATAAAATGAGAACTGTATCATCATGGTAGTCATAAAGACGACTTTAGCTATTAGTAAGAAAAAATCTTTATTAGTCTATTTAAACCAGTTAACATTTTTAATTTAAAATCTTGAAAGGCTGTTTTAACCATACCACAACACATCACAGCATCAGAAACATCTGAAAATGAGCAAGAAAGTAGCATTGTGGGCTCAATATTTATCATTTCTCAGTTACATACATTTCAAAGTATAAATGAGAAATCCTACATCAAATTTAATCTTTTAAACTACCTGTTTAGCTGTACAACCTATTAGAAACAAAGTTTCCAGGGAAATATTTTCAATTAAACAAAATGATTTTTTTTTCTCTTTTGACCTACCTCAAGCTTGCTGAACCATAAAGGTCCCCCTTTTAAAGCAGATAAAGAGTCCAAAAAATTATGTGTGCTGAGTCAAAGTAGTGGAAAGTTTTGAAGAGAACAGAGTGTGACAGGCAACAACATCTAATAGCCTCATTGCAGCCCCAAAACTCTGGGTGACAAAGGCAAAATTTTGGCCACGTTGGAGCTCAAGGGAGTCAGCATTTCATCTGAAATGTGCTTTTTGCTGCCTGCTTGGTACAAAGTAGATCTGAACCTAGTAGACAGTCACTCGAAATGCCCCGGTGTGAAGAGCTCAGCCAGCCACCATGTGCCACCTCCCCTTCCTGCTACTGCACTGAGGATGTAAGGGAACTGGCCATGACTCAGAAATATCTTTATGTGGTACACATCCTGTTCTTCCAAATCATCTTCTGGGCCTGTCAGCAGCCACAATAATTGAACAGGACAGTGCTGCTAGCAGTGGTGGCTGTTGATTGTTCCCCCTCCCTACCTGTGTTAGGTACACTGCCGCTGCCGCTACCCTTCACAATCTGTCTGTGATGTGCATAAAATACCCCTTCTTAGCCCCGTTTTTGTACATAACCACTAGTATCCAGTAGGTTTTGCAACTGAGAACAATGCATGAGCTTAATTTTTCATTTTTAACTCTCACCCCCTCCCCCCCAATCCCCCCCCTCCCAAATACAGAAGCAATAATTTTAAGAGAAAAGGGAGAAACTCATCTAAGAAAAGCTTTGCTCAGTAAATGCATCTAGAGAATGATCAAGAAGAACGTCAGAAGTCTTGAGGGTTTTATTAAGGCTCATATATCTGGCTGCAGGAAATACAAATTTTATTCAGGGCTAGCCTTCTCAGACCTCCCTCACCTCTTGCCTTTTCTAGAGAATGACTTGGGGACAGTGCTGGCCAAGAAGCCTTGCTTGATTCCTCCAGCTAGGAGAACCTCTCTTGGTCACACAAAACATTTCCACAATCAAACCACATGGGCTGAAAGTTTCCAATCTGGTGTCTGCCTTGGAATTACTATAATTATTCCTGATATCAGCCAAAAGAGTTTAAACGGGAGAGTTGTTATCTTCTTGAGAAAAGTTTGACCATCCTGCTTTGCAGGTGTATGGTCTTTGCAGCAACAATATCCCACTTTACAAATCGGCCCAGAATAGCCGACATTTAATAAAACAGAAGTTTTTACCCTGCTGCATGCAGATTAATGTCATCATTTCAGAATTATTTTAGGCCAGGACAAGTCAGCATTGCCGTCACAAAAGTGGTCCCATCCTTTCTCTTTCCCCCAGCTTATGCCAGCAGTGACTCAGGGAACTGATTGGGAACTGCCAGCAAATTAACCTGACTTAAAATGACCGGTAACAAGAAACAAAAAAATTATTTGAGCGTAGTGTGATCATTAAATCATTAAGTAGTGAATCATAATGAATATGCAGGAAGTGAATAAATTAAAATTACACAGACAGACTTAATTATACTATTTCCTAATTTCTGAGTGCTCGACTTTGCATCTGTAGCGGTTAGCGTTTAATGCAGCTTCTGTGAGTATGTGGTTTTGCTAGGTCTTTCAAAAAGTGAAAATCCTCATTATTGGCATTGTTCTGGCATTTCCAAAATATCAGCAGACTTCCAGTCACTTCAGCTAACAAGCTCTGGAGTGGTCACAGGGTCCTGCTGCATGTAGGAACAAGGGGAAGCTGTGAGATGCAGGGATGAGATGCTTTCCTGTGGGCTTTGTGGGCATTTGCTGGCAGTGGAGGTGTGCTAAATTTGCCAGCATCAGGTTTTCCTCCCAGATGCCTATGTGAGCAAGCAGCCTGCCTGTCCCTCTGATCTCCAGCCTGACTGCTCTTTGCACACCTCAGACCCCCGAGTCCAGCCTTGCACTTCAGGACAAGCATGTGCTCATCTCTGGTTTTGGCTTTCCAAATCCCAAGTACTTCCCAAGCAACTCTGCTTTCCAACCTCACTTCCAGTCTTTGCTCAGCCTAAAGACCTCCGTGGCTTTTCTTCCAGCCTCTTTCTTCTTCCAGTTAGCCACAAACCCTCTCTTCAACCCATCTAATACTGGGGGCTCTTTCTCCACCCCCCCTCTCACACTTCTCCCCACTGACACACTTTGCAGCTCAAATTTCCTGGTCTCCTTTGCTCCTCATTCAGTCTCTGCACTCCCTCTCCTTCTGATTATCATATTTTTATTGTCTTCATCTCTTCACTCACCAGCTCCCTGCAAGACAAAACCCAGCTCATTTCTCTTGTCCTCCAGGACATTCACATGAAAAACATTCTTTGAACACTGTAAAGTGGCTTAAACCCACATCAGCTCCAAAGAAAATCCTGCTTTCCTCCTTTAATGCCACCACTACCATTAGTATGGCTGCACCATCAACCAGCTTAGGAAAACATAACAGCCGAAAATTAACCCATCCACACACAGAAAAGGTTAAATTTCAGCAAGATCAGCTTCCTGGTCTGGCCCACTGCTCCAGGACAAGGGAAATAACAGAAATGAGTGTCCAGACTTGGAAGTAAGGCAGGATCATCTTTTGCAGTACCAGCAGAGACACGGATTAAAGCAATCTTGCAACCATGGCTTTAGTACTAATGGGTAACATTTGATAAAGCAATGGAAAATTGGTCTTAAATGGAAGAATATGCTATGCTGGTGTGCTGCCTGAGTTCATTCCAGAAACATCTCACAAATCCCCAGTTATTACTTTGTTCTCTAAGACAACTGTCTTGCAGGAGGTGTTGCATTCTGGCAGAATAAGAGGAGTTTCGCATGAAACAGACTTCTCCAAAAGAAACCTAGAGACTAGCTGAAGACTAGAGAGAAACATCCAACAAGTTATTAACTCCAGATTAAAATGCAGAAAAAAGGCTGGCCAGAGCTGAGCTCCTTCCTACTCTGGATTCATTATAATCTTTAAAAAAACACATGCTACCTCCATCATAGACACACTCCTGATTAAAGTGTGAATAGAAATAACAATTAAGACTATTAATCAGACCAGGTTTTGGAACTGATTATCCATTTTCGATTTAGGTGTAGCCTGTATTACAGATTTCAAGGGGTGTTGTCAGTGAGGAACATAGAAAAACTTTAATGAACCCTACGTGGGAAACATATTGGTGCTGACACTACTACGCTCCCCCTCAAACATCTTTTTTGCTGGGATAGCTTATCCTTTTTGTGAAAAAAGGTTAGTTCTGCCAGTAAAGGAACTTCATACAAACTGTAATAAATTCTGCTAGCAATCTCTGCTAGAGAAATTTACCACTGTGCCTCTGCACGTATTATTTTCAGCAAAGATCTTTAACAGCAGACAATGCCCGCCTAGTCAAAAGTGATCCACCTGCAGAAGCATTTGTGAACTAGCTCTTCAGTGCCTTTTTCCATGTTGCAAAATGTTAATGTAGATTCACAATTCTCAAAAGAACATTCAAAAGAAGCAAAAAGGTCACATCAGTGCCTGAATCAGTTTAAATTTGCAGGCAAAACTGTGAACCATAGCTTTTCATGAATACAGTAACTAGAAAGAGCCAAAAGCATTTGGTACGTGTTCAGTGCTGACAAATACATAATAATTTTCAGAAAGCATCCACAGCTCATGCGGTCTAAGTGATCCTTATCTTAAATCCTCACCTTTTCCTGGAAAGCTTTACATACAGATGACCCAAAATATTCTGCAGAAGACCACTGTCCTCTCCTTGGGTTGCTGGGTGGGTGAGTTTTAAAACTACTGAACGTGAGGTTGCAGAACAAACTAGTTTTAATTATAAACCTACTTTGGATCATCCAAGCCATATGCAGAGGAATTTGAAACAAATGGGAAACAAATGGATAGATGAGATTAAGTCCAGGCTAGGTTGTCTCTTTGGGGTCATATCCAGATACAGAGTTGCCTCCCAAAGTGAGGCCATTTGCTAGCATGCTGATTTTCAGACAGTACACCTCACTTCTTAGCTGCCGTGCCACTGTGATGATTGCTTCCTTCCCATCCAACCCATCCTCACTGCAGTATATGTGTGAGTCAGACTGGGGACCTAGTCAGCCCTTAAATATGTGCTTAAGTCTTTCCATATTCAGGAAAAGACGGATGAAGCTCTGAGCAAATGGGTAATGAAAAGCATGTGCCTAAGTGTTTACCTGAATAAAGCTGCTCTGCTGAATCTGTGCTAAGATGTCAAGCATACATCAGGCACGCTCAGACTCTTCCCTGGCATTCTTTCACACAGAGCCCCTGCCATGAAAACTGTTGTGTTCCCAAGGGGGAAAACTTCTTCCTGGAGAGCAGCCCTAAATGAGAGGAGCCATAAGACCAAAGATAACGCCTGCCTCCCCCCTACATCCCTCGCTTCCCCAGGCCACAGATTAAAGCAAAGGTCTAGAAACAAGGGGGGAAAAAAAGGGACTTTTTCTAAAGGAGCCATGAGAGGTTACCCCATCTCCCATTTGTTTTCCCTGAGCAGTCCGTAACACAGCGAGTGCTGCTTGCTTGGAAGCTCATAGACTGAGAGATGGGAAGTCGCTGAGTGCAGGAGTCAAGTTATTTATTGACATCTCCACCCTCCAAGCCTCTTCGCAGATTCCCAGTGTGCAGGGGGGATTTCAGACTAACCTCCGCAGGCTGACCTTTTCTCCTGCATGTGCTGGCTCACCGAGGAGGCAGGCAGAATTGTCTCCAGTCTATGTGATTCAAGAAGCCATGGATACTTTTGTTAGTTGGCCGTTATTCACTATACTTGGGAGACCAGGCTGTTTAAGCTGAGACTTCTTCGGGTGAAGAAAAAATGTTGCACATTTTACATTATCTCTTGCAAATATGAAAGCTTGCTGCAGTCTTTGGATACAATATTTATGAATTGGTCTTTCAGCCAAATCCACTTCTGCATAAGGATACACAGCTGCCGGTACCAAAAAGTATGGTACTTCCCAAATATAACTTTGCCATTTTTAAAATCACTCTAGAAGCTTGAAAATAATATTTCTTTCTTTGTAAGTTAAATCTCTAGGTCTGGTGTTTCAAAGAGAGCCTGAAATTAGCCAGATTTTGTGTTTGTTTGTTTGTGCACAAGAATAATTGATTAAATCAGCACAAGCGTAACTGATTATACACTCTAAGAACAGTACTGAGGAATTCAGCTGCAAAATGAGTAGCATTGTGAAGAGCTATACCCAATTTTTATGCTTGCATCTCATGTCTGGAATCCCCTCTCAATTACACAGTAGCAATTTTGAAATGTCTCATTACTCCCACCGCTGGATATCTAGATTTTGAATGAATCTAACCTGCATTTTTCAAAACTCGAAGGGATTTCTTTTAAGATGTCTCTTTAAACTTTTTCATGAAAAGGAAAAATTTGCATAGAAGAATATTTAAATACAACTTACAAAGAATGTCATCACTCTTTCATTAACCAGCAGGATGACCCTCTAGTAGTTTCACAGTGGGAAAAAATCTTCAGAAAACTATGGCAAGTCTAATGCCAATTATGACTTTGAAAATATATATATTACAGACCAAGAAAAAAAGAAAAAAGAAAAAAGAAAAAAGAAAAAAAAGAAAAGTGTATTTCAAAGTTAAAAACTGAACTTAGTTCCTCTGAAAAATATGAATGGATGTGGAAAAGACTATCAAATTTCCCATTAGGTAAGCAACAACAAATCTATTGTTCAGATGTAAATTGTTCTTTGGAAGAAGACAGTTTTGAACAAAACATATAGAAATTGCTTTAAATAATGCCTTTTTAATTGGCATTACACTATATATATATATCCTGTAGTTTTTGGTATGTTAGGTTTGCCAGAGTAACAGGAAATTGGACACCATGAAACAATGTTTGTAGCTACTGCAAAAAGAGAAGATGTTTGCTAATTTAAGAAAGAATAAGTAACGTTAGCATTATGCCTTTTACATTAAGAAATATGTCTGGAGGGATCCAGACGCTAATAATCTGTAAGCTGGTGACATTATTTTGAAATTCTATGCCACCCATTAAGGCACACGCTTACTATTTACTTTGCAAGCATGAACAAGATTTTCTGGAAAAGAATTTGAATTTTAGTCAAACTTGCTAGAAAATAACAATACCTAGCACTTTCAAAATGTCTTCCATCTTAAAAATGAGAACAATTAATAGGTAGCAGGGGGAAAGCATGAGGTTAGACAGGTAACCAGTGGGGACTGGGCATCCAAGGGAAGCCCAAGTGTAGCTGGAAGCAACATCCCTGCAGTTCACACGTTCCTAATGTAGCCTAACCACCAAGATGGATCAACACCCAGGAAAGGGTTCACTGCGACTCCTCTTTCTGCCAGTGATGTATTTAGCATGCCAGAGTCTCCTGCTCAGTGCCCCCCTCAAATACCTGGCTCTGAATGGCACCCATAGCTGATCAGAGCTTACATTACACAGTAAAGCTGCCCTAGTTTGTAAATCAGAGGAGTGATGCATAAAGATATTGTATATGTGGGCTAAGCTCTTATCTTTGCACAGTAGAAGAATTATGAACAAAATCTATCTCTTTTGAGATTTCCAGTTTTGTTGCCATCAACAAAACCCTTTTTATACGGACTTTAAAATCACGAAGTATTTTCTTCTGACTGCAATACTGTGCCAAATATTTATTTTATCACTTCAAAACCCAATTTACTGCTAAAACCCTGCACAAATGCTTCAGAGAAACTTTTAAGATCCTGCCCAGAAAACAAGGAAAGATTACTGAGATAAATTTTGTGCAAATAAACCTCTGCCTAAATCACCAATCTGCTTCTTCACCCTAAGGTAAGTATCTTGATATAGGCACCTCTACGTAGAAGTAGCCTAAAGAAGCCAATGAAATTCCTTGACACATGCATGATGTATACCAACTTTTTACAGTACCCTAGTCAGTGAATGTGGAGATAACAGAAGGACAACTGAAATAGAGAATGAGATAATGAGAGGGGAGAAGAAAGGAAGAGAGGGAAAGGTGATAACCAAAAGGTCCTAAGATCTGACTGAAGAAAAAAATAAAAAAGACCTTTATGAAGAAAGTTACAGATGAAAAAATATAAAAGAAGGAGAAGGAACAGCTAAAGTGCAAGGTGAGATACAAAATAATAATAATAAAATAAAAAGGGACGGAGAAAGTTTAGTCCTTTCAAAAGCTCAAGCCAGTAATTCTTTGTCAAGCCAAACTCCCCTTGATTTCAGTAGGAGTTTTGCCTTAATGAGGACAGCAGGATAGGCACCAAATGCAGCTTTATTTCCTATACTTGAATAACAGCAAGGTATAGCAAGATACTCTGTTGTTGAAAAAGACCACATTTTTGAAGGAATATGGATATTAGGGTCCAGGCAGTGTAATTGCCACAACCAGCTGAGATACATCAGTGTGCATCAGCTGACAACGAGGCCCTTTGTGCTGGAAAGAAAGAGAAAAGATGAAAAAACAGACTCATGCCACCTTGCAAATAATCAAATTAAAGGTCCAAAATTATTCCAGGAAAGTTTCCATTGACTTCAGTGATGGCTCAGAAAACAAATAAGATCCTTCAGTCCTTTTTATTAAAAAAAATACTATCACTACAACAGTGAATATGAGTGACCTATTTATTTTGTATCTGTATTGCTCTTGCTGAAATTGTTGGAAATGCACTCATGTGGTTCACAGAAGTATTCTTTGATTAGGCTGTTTTCAGGCAGAAAGACAGAGAAAGTATCTTACACAGATATTGTATTAAAATACTGAAAACAAAGCATAAGATAACTAGATTGAAAATATTCTTCCGACCTTGGTAGCAAAAATAAAGCCAATTTTAAAAGCTAGATGCTCATCTGGTGAACAGGATGAAGATTTTGTCTAAGTAGTGGCCTTAATGGTCCATGTAGAAATCACATAACTGATTTCCCGTTTATAAATCATAAATTAAAGGAGCTCTCACTGGAAGTATAATTGGACTGTGGGTATGTCAAATGCAAAGCCTCCAGTTTAAAACCTTTTACTGTTTTAGATGTCAAAACCAGGAACAGACAAAATACCACAAGTAAAATCTGAAGAATTACCAATAAAAACAACAAAGCAGATATTTTGTGTGAGAACTATGAACAGCAGAAAAATATCCTGACTCCACTTGATCACATTGCATACAGTAATAATACTTATTATTTGAAAGACTTTGCAAGAATACCAATCTTATCCACAGTACGGGAAATATTGCATCAATTCTCCCTGACATATTAATAAGAGTCATCCCACCCAAACCAATAAGTCCAGGACGTGTTCAAAGCTGGATTCATTCAGCTGCTGACTGGACAGACAGCCAGGAATTCTCAGGTAGTGCACAGTCACATTCACCTGTTGATTTAGAGATTACAGGTGGGAGCTTCCTTCTTAAAAGAGCCCTCCATCTTAACGATTAGACACACCTAAGAGTGAATCAAGAGAAAAATGGTTGGTTTGGTTCATCAATGACAGAACGATAAAAAATAATCAAACTCAATTATTGTTTTCTGCAGGACTAAAATTATGCTAAAGAAATTCACTGCCATCTGTAAGCTTGTTAAAGTTGATTTTCTTGTTCTGGTTTTCTTCCTAACGATGGAACAGCATTGTCTATTTTTAAAGAAAATAAAAGCCGCTTGAATAATAACTTGTTTTTCCCAAGATAGAACAAATCATAGTGATGGGCTTTAAGAATGGCTACCGAATTAGAAACGAGAATGAAAAACAAGTATTTTCCTGCTCAAGGTTTTCGTTTTAATGTGTTTTTATTTTTAACTTGATTGAGTGCTGATTACAGAAAATTCAAGGCTATCAGGACATTAGACTGCTCAATTGACTGAAAAGTTTGATGACGTTTCTAAAAAGCAAGGCTTGTTGGGAAATGAAATCAGTACCACTGCTCCAAGATAACTCTTGGGGAGAGAGGTTAATATTGCTTAATAAATAATGTTAAATGAGATCCAGCAGGAACTGCAGGATCCAGGAGTGCTCTTGGAGCTCCTGTTGGTTCCCTGGGCTTATGTTGCTTATGCAACACCACTCACACACTCAGTGTAAGGACCTGCCATTTGACTGCATGAGGTAGACCTAAAATACATATAGGCATTCATACAGTTCAATTTTGTGCTGCATTTGAGTTTCTTACCAGCTAGCATGCAGAAATTTTAAAAAATTATCATAAGGACTTGCACATTGCTGAGTTTCAGATTGTTGCTGCTGTTTTAACATCACTAGATCTCATCTAAAAGCTAGCAAGGAAACACACAAACATGTACATACATTATACTTTGACCATTGCTTCAGCGATCAGTAATACACAGTTTTTGCTTTAGAACAGCCATGGTGCTTACGATCTAGGGAGTTTAAATCTGCTTCTTGCGTGATTAATAAAATTGTCTAGTTTAGTAACTAGCAGCCAACAAGACATTATTGTTTGAACCAGTGCTTAAGTACTGTGGATAGCTGAAGAAAATTAATTTCCAAGACACAGTCCTATTCTCTATTTGGAATTTCAAAGCCTACTCTCATATGGACAGATAAAACCATAACTACAGCATTGCCAGGTCAGGAAAAACAACCATCTCCCCATATCCTCCCTCTGACACCAGGCAGCAGCAAAGGCTTGGGAAGGTTTTGCGAAGAGGGTAGGCATGTGGCAATATTACAGTCTCCCAGCAGAGACTTCTTCAGCCAGGCATTGTGGCTCAGTATTCAATGCCTCTTGGTGGGATTGCTTCCGTGAACGTAATTGCTTTCTGAACCTACTCGAACCCAAGAAGATAAGACTGTCTATGCTTGGCATGTCTGCACGGATAAATAATAGGACACCAGGGAGCGAGCTTGAGCCCTGTACCCTGCTTTTTCCATCACTGCGTAAGCTTTAGCTCATCCCCTGGCTCTGCTTTGGAGCATTTCAACTAGTTTCTTCAAACCAGCTCTTTCCACGGCAAATATGCTATAATGGGGCCAGCCCTGAGCACGAAGATGCACGCCACCACAAGTCACTTGGACTGGGGAGCCTACGGGGGCCAGACCCCGACAGACTTCATTTAGCAGAGCACACACAGCCACAGGGACCTTCTTGCCCAGCCATGGGTGCCAAGGAGCGCATACAAGAATAAGGCAAACCAACAGCGATATTTCCTCAGGAGACTCACCAAGCTTCCAAGAATTTGCAGCTCAGAACTTCCTAAGCCAGAGGCAGTGGTTTTGTATTTAATAGCCCGTGATGGATTTCTCTTCCATGAACTCATCCAGTCACCTCATTAGCTGATGTAACCTCTGAGCATCCACATCCTGTGGCGAGGAGCTCGGCAGCCTGGCCACGCTGCATGAAGAGCCACCTCCTTTTGTTTCAGTCCCGACAACTGCCTACTTCATCCGATGTCCTCTCTGTGAGCAGTCATCCCCGGCTTGCCTTCTCCACGCTATGCATAATTTTATGGATTTCTGTTGCCTCTCCTGCCCCTCGTTGCCTTATCAGCCCTGTCGCTACTCGTGCAGAAGCCTTGTTGTTCCTCTGATCACCTTTGCTGCCCCTCCCTGAATCTCCTTCCTCCATACACTTTTGAAATCGGTGGATCAACAACACATGGTATTGAAGATATGGGTACACCATAGTTAATACATTGAAATAATGATTTTCCTTTTTTTATTATTTCAATTTTTTTCTTAGAAACTCCTAATGTTCTATTTGCCTCCCCCCGCCTTTTTTCCCTAAACCCACATCTGAACATTGCATTGATATTTTCTGAGTTGTTTATAGAAGATTTAATCTAACTTTTTGCATCTTCAGTGACTTGTAGCAATGAATTTCTATGATTTTGCCTCAAGTAACACACACTTTATTAACTTCCAGCATGAAACATTATGTATGAATGCAATGCATATTACATTCACCTGACACAAAGATACTCAAAGAGAAAGGCTGGTTGAAATGTCCAGGTAGATGACACTTTGTCATGCTGGCACTTCTTCCAAGTTTTGAAATGACAAAGAGGGTTCATACCTGAACTTCCAAATTTCCATTCTGATCTCAAACCCGCATAAACATCCTTAGATTTTTTTTTCCATATCATCATTTGACTTGTCTAGCAATTGTGGTTTTGAGGCACAGATCCCTAAGAATAGTGTTAAGGAGATGAAACACAATTTCTGTCATTATCAGGCTAGCAAAAGATCACCTGTTTTACACACTTGTGCCCAAGCAGGAGAAGGTGAGCGAACCTCCCTGTACCCACCACGTACAAGGTCATTTCTGGAGTATCCTGAAGCTCCTGGCATGGAGTTGGGCATGCACCCGCTGTACATACACAGAATAAAGCAGTGGCCTTGCCTCAAAGAGCTTGCAGATGAAGAACAGGACAAGGAACAACAGGCAGGTACAGAGAGAGCAGAGAGCAAAGTGTGTGGCAGTGCTATTTCCTAGTGACAAAGGTCCAAGCTCACTGGTGACCTAACTGTTGTGAGAGCTTTATTCTTCCGAAGCCACAAGTGAATTGTCAGGCTGATGCTTTTCAGCCTAGCTTCAGGAGTGCCTAAGGATATTCCTCCCAGCTGTGGCAGGCAGCATGCAAGAAACACTGGTCTCTGCCATGGTCCTTGGATAAAGGAACAGAAGTGTCTTTACCAAAGTGTTGTTAAACGCAACATTTGGATTGGACTGAGGTGTGCATCATGGTTTGCCTTCAGGGGAAGAGACGCAAGAAGTGAAGCACAAAAAACAGCACTTAACCATCCCACCCAAATGTATATGGAATTTATGTGTGCGAGTCCAATAGAGGTGTCCCCCCAAACCCCTCAGCCTCATCTGCTGAGATCCCTGAGCCACCACAAGATAAATGCAAGGAGCAGAGAGTGAACCATGCTTGCAGTTTCTCAGATGCTTCTAACATAAACCTACAGGGTCACATCACATCATTGTCCTTCCTGCACCACAACTCTTGCATTTCTGAATTCAGATGGTGATATATTAGGATATATATCCTATGTGGCACATAGCAGACCTTACCCCTGCCTCCCCCCTATCCCCAAACAAACAAACAAATAAACAAACAGAAAAAAACATACTCTGTAATGTCAAAAGCATTGCTACATAAACATCTATATGTTCTGCTTAAATAGTATTGCATGGTATTTCCTTTTCAAACTTTGGTATCAGTCTCATAACAAAAAAGCCAGTCTCAGCTGATGCTGATTTCTCTTAAACTTGCAGCCTGAATTAAGTTTGCTAAAATACAAATATTTGCATGGCCTCAGCCTAGTTTTTCTAAAACAAGTCTTAATAAGACCAAGGATCAACAGAAAGCTAAGCTAAATACAGGAAAATGACTGGTTTTTATACAGATAACAATCTCTACAAAATTTGCAACTCAAGTGCATCTGCCCTAAGAGCCTGAAAGCAAAACTATAAACAAATGAAAGTTATTTAAATTCTATACCATCCAGCTTAAGAAGGAAAGAAATGAAGTACTCATAAAATAAACAGTTGAAATAAACATTTTCAATTGTTTTATATTTACCAATTATCAATCGTATAGTGATGAAATTTGTTTGCTCAAAATTTATGGCTGAACATAGGCAACTATTTAAATTATTATGTTTGCTGTGCAAAATGTCCTATCCTTAAAAAATGCTAGAGCTACAAACAATCAGTTGCTGATCTTAATTTTCCTACGTTAGGCAAATGAGTTATGATGCAACACCGTCTACATGATTATTTACTTTTTTTTTCCACGGGACTTCGCTATTTTGATTTATTCTTAATATAGTGAGCTATAAATTCCCCCTCCAGTTAAAAAAAGTGGAAAACCCATATAAGCTTCCGGCAGGAGTCACCAGCTGGGTTGACTCCTTGAGGTCCACAGCAGAAAAGTCTTGTGTTACTTAAGTGGGGCATACAAAGTCACCACCTCTCTGTGGCAAAGCTAGTGCCAGAAAAAGGTGGGCAGGCAGCAGGATGGGTCCCTGGGGTGCTGCCTGCTGGTGGGGTAGAGAATGAGGAGGTGAACAGCCACATGTGCTCACAGTGACTCCTGGGCTCCACAGGCCCTTCTCCAGGTCCAAGGTGCACAACTGGAACATCAACATTGCCCCTCATGGCAAGGAGATGAAGACAGTTGCTGTGGGGGAGCGGAGAGAGGGGTGAAGAAGGGGAGGAAGGGGCTGAGGACCGTGGAAGGCAGTGTGAGGGGGGAGATGGGAAGGATGAAGAAGAAGTAGTGCCACGATTCAATTGCTGAAAGCTTGGAAACTGCTGTTTTTGCAGGCTCAGATCTCCTGCCCCTATCCACCACAAGGCTCCCTCCACATTTTTCTGCCCACCATTCTTTCTCTTGGTCTGGGTTTTCCACCTCTATTTACAGTTCCAGCCCTTCCCCTGCACATTGTTCCCAAGCTTTGTCAAGTAATGACCCCCTCAAGTCCTCTCACTTAACCCAAGGTCCCTGCCCTTCACTTTTACCGCATCTCCATCACCGGTGCTGCCGCTTCTCCCTTCCAGTCCCACCATTTCTTGTCCCGACGCATGCGAATTAAGCCATTTCCTCTTCCTTCTCCACACTGTCTCCATGCCAGCAGGCACACCCAGCCACCAAGGACACAGCCGAGATAGTCTTCACTGCCTACGGAGCTCACCGCAGCAGTAACGTGTCAGAAGACCTGTGGTGAAAAGTCCCCTCATCCCAGGAGGATGAGCTCAGCATGTAGCAGTGGGGGTCATTCAGCATCCTCTGTACGAGTGCTACGGTCAAACCATCAACACACAACCACCACGAGCATGCAACCTGAGCATTGTGATGAAATGATAACTGAGGCAAATTCTAGAAGGTTTTCGTAGGCTCAACGTAACGCACACCCCCGCCACAAGGTTGATCCCAAGCCAAGTATCTTTTTCCTGCTCCAAAGCACAAAGCCACAAGAATTCAACAGTCTCAATGAAAGTGTTTTCAACAGAGCCAAAAAATGCAGATTCACAGAAAAACAAAGATTGAGGTCTCCCTATGCAGGATGAAATATACCTAAACCATCTTTGTCAGATATGTGGCCAAAGAATACATTTTCCTCTCACCACGTTCTCAGAAACAGCTGAACCATTTTATCTGAAACATCCCAAAGAGATTCTGTCTTCAGCAAATACTCAACCCGGAAAATGTCAGCCCAGTTTTAAGCTTAGCAAATGCATAAGCACCTGAAAGCAGAGCATTGTATTCGAAAGCACTAGGTAATTTTAACTGTAGATAACATTTCTGCCGAGGATAAAATAGCAACACCTTCAAGTGCTGGGCTAGAAAATGGGACAACAGTTGCAATTCTGTCAAGTGCAGTCTATGGGTTCAATCCTGTGTGCCTTTAGTCGTGAGGGAAAGCAATTTTAGGCAAGCCTACTGCCTCCACGATCTGGGGCAGGGCACAGAAGTGTGGCTAGCTTGGTGAATCACCCTGGAATCGGATACCTGGATCAGGAAAAACCTTAATTTCCTTTCACATGTTCAGTGGAGATAGTGTATCGTGTAGGAATCACATCCCCTGGAGATTCCCTGTTCCCAGGCCATCCCTGCGGAGCAACTCCGTGTCAACATTCACCTAGAGAAGTGCATGCAGGATCGGGCCCTTCGCCAGCCGCCAGCTTTCGGAAATCAGCCACGGCTCAGCACATGAGCCAGCTACGCCTGGAAGGCGTGAACACTAATTACTCGGTACCACCAAACAAACTAAAACCATGGGACACAGAGGAACATTTCGTGCAAGGGGGAGAGGGCGATCATTTTCTGCTTCGAGAAAAGGCAGGGTGAAATATGCCCACTTGTTGAGTGGGCACGGAAAGCTGGGGTGAGCCGTGTCCATCCTGGGGAGCCCTGCAGCCCTCCCAGAGATTTAGCACGGCGAAAGGATGAAAGTTCCTCTGCTGGCTGCAGCGCTCATAACCGCTAATTATTTCTGAGTCACTCGAGTGAAAGTAAACTGCCATCCTGCAGACAGCCGAGGAGTACGGAGGAAAGTTTATGATGGGCGAGCGTGCCTGCTAATTGACAGCCGAGCCCGGTGACCATAGGGGAAAGCACGGCGGCACAACTCCTCGCCGGAGACGTCCTGAGCTGCCTCTGGGCAGCGCATCCGAGCCTCCCCTCCTGGGAGCACGGGGAGCAAGCGGGAGCCGGGCTCGGGGCTGCGGCAGCAGCGGCAGCAGCAGGGCTCTTCCAGCGGGTGTCACGACCTCTGCTCCCCCCGGGGACCTTCCCCATCCCCAGACCCCACACCGCCCTTGCGGCCACACCAAGGCGAGGCCGGGCGGGGCGGGGGGGACACATTCGCGTGTCCCCAAAGGGGACATCCCCGTCGGGGGCGGGGGGGGACCGGGACAGCCAGCCCCGCACATGCTCCACGCGGAAACTTTGGGAGTGCGGGGGGGGGGAGTCACGCGTGGCCACGGGGACCTATGGGTGTGGGGGGGTCGCGGGTGGGCGCCCCGCGGGGCGGAGGGAGGGCCGGGGCCGCAGCGCCGCGCGTTACCTGGGCTGCCGCTGCTGCGGGAGCGCGGCGGGGATGCCCCAGCCGCCGCCGCCGGTGCCGCCGCCGGTGCTGCTGCCGGTGCTGCCGCTGCTGCTGTCCGCGGTGGCCACCTGGGCTCGGGAGCCGCCGCCGGTGCCGGTGCCGGTGCCGGTGGTCTGGCTGCCGCCGCTTCTCCGGTGCCTGCCGGTGCCGCTGCGGCAGCGGCCGCCGCTGCTCCAGCCGCGCAGGAGGCCGGCCTCGGGAGCCGGCAAACTCTTCGCCGCCGCCGCCGGGGAGCCGCTGCCGGTGCCGGTGCCGGTGCCGCGTCTCATGGTGCGCGGGGCCGCCGCATGCCGCGCTGCTGCCGCCGCCCCGGGCGCCTCGGGACCCGGGCGCTCCGGGGCCAGGGGCTCCGCCGGCAGCGGGAGGCCGCCGGGAGCCCGGGCTGCCGCGGGGGGGCGAGGAGGCCGGGGGCCGGGGGGGCTGCCGGCTCGGGCTGCCGCTGGGGCATCAAGTTGGCCGCGCGGCGGCGGGGGCTGCGGGGCCGGGAGTTGGCCGCGAAGTTGGAGGCCGGCGGCCGAGGCGGGGGCATCCTCCCCGGCGGCCCCGCATCGCCGCCCCCGCCGCCGCCGCCGCCCCGGAGCCGCTCAGCCGCCGGAGCTGGGGGGGCGCGCCCCGAGCCCCGCGCCCATGGGCGGCCCCGGCCCCGGCCCCGGCTCCTCGCCCGCTCCGGCTTCCCTCCGCCGCTCGCCGAGGAGCGGAGCCGGGGGGGTAACGGGGACCCCCCGCCGCCGGGTCCCCCCTCCCCGCCGCGCCGCCGAGCGCCCGGGCTTCGGGGAGGGCCGGGCTGGGAGGTGGGGAGCGAGAGGGCTGCGGAGGAGCTCTCCCTCCCCGGCTCCGTTTGCACAAGTGCAGGGAATGTTCCACTGACCTACATATTTTTCCAAACATACGTGACCTTTTTTTTTTTTTTCCTCTCTCTCTCTCTCTCTCTCTCTCTCGTTCTGTGGGAGGAGACAGGCGAGGATCCAAGAAAAGGAGAAGCTGGAAAGAGAACGAAAGGGGAAGCAGGGAAAAAAATAATAATAAAAAAAAATCAAATAAAAAATCAAATAAAACCTCGACCGAAAAACCCAGCCCCGAAATCGGGGCTGCTTGCACAACGCCCCGAGCCGGCAGCGGGGGCTTTGCACGGGGCCACCCCGGGAGCCACCGGGGTCCCCCCTGGCCGGGCAGCGCCCAGGCGGAGCCTGGCACGGCCCGGCACGGCCCGGCCTCGCCCGACGGCCCGCGGGGACAGTGCGGGGACAGCGGGACCCCCGGCGACCCCCGGGCGGGCTCCCGGCCTCGCCGGGCACCGGCGGTACCTCCCGGCTCGGTTATGCAACGCCACACCGGCAACTAGAGCAGAGCCTCGACACACAGCTCGCTCTCTCTTTTTTTTTTTCCCGTTTTGCAAAGTAGGTCATTCCTTTTATTCCCCACTTTACGTTATTTTATTTTATTTTTTTCCCCTAATTCTCCTCCTGAAGAGTAGCCAGTGGGAGATGAGGCAGCGTGTTGCAGCCCTTTGCTGCTTTCGCCTCGCTGCTGCCGGCTTCGCAGCGCAGTCTGGGGGCTCCAAGCTCCGGGAGGGAGGCAAGAAACGGGGGCTGCCCCCGGCCCCAAATCCCCTTGTCCCGTTGCTACGCCGGGAGCAGGCTCCTCTGCCACCTGCAAGGGGCTTTTCCCGTCCGTCCTGCCTCCCTTCTAAAGCCATGACAAAAGAGGTCTCGCGAGGAGTGGGCTGAAGGCTGCTGTGGGCATCCCCTCTGCCCCATCCCCTCTGCTCCATCCCCTCTGCTTCATTCCTACGGCTCCATCCCCTCTGCTCCATCCCCTCTGCTCCATCCCCTCTGCTCCATCCCCTCTGCTATATCCTCTCTGCTCCATCCCCTCTGCTTCATCCCCTCTGCTCCATCCCCTCTGCTCCATCCCCTCTGCTCCATCCCCTCTGCTCCATCCCCTCTGCTTCATCCCCTCTGCTCCATCCCCTCTGCTCCATCCCCTCTGCTCCATCCCCTCTGCTCCATCCCCTCTGCTATATCCTCTCTGCTTCATCCCTATTGCTCCATCCCCTCTTCTCCATCCTCTCTTCGCCATCCCCTCTGCTCCATCCCGGCTGGGCACGGCGACACAAGCAGCTGCTTAGTCGGGAGCATTCAATCCCGACTGCGAATAATTAATTAATAATTACAGGCTACGGAAAACCGTCGCGATCTTCTGCCGAGTGCCTTTACGCTGTGCTTTATACAGCAGGCGTGACTAATGTTGAAAGGGTAAAGTTGTTTACTTTTAAGCAAGATTAAATACAAAACTTTGCAAAGCTCCTCCCTTCCTTTGGATGAAACCCAGCGTGGTGTTTTTTTTTTCTTTTTTTTTTTTTTCCCCATTTGGAAATTGTCAAACAGTGGTTAAACAATCCTCTGGCAAACAAGTAGTGCCCGAGGGAATAAAGCATCAGATACATGGGGAGTGGAATAAAAGACATTTCTGTTCCTGAGGTATTTTTCTTGTGTTGCACAATGAAATATAACATCAAATCTTCAAGCCTTGTAAGGTTAGAGAAAAGGAACTTCCCATGATTACATACCACAGGATTTGATAGTCCAGCCCTTTTGAAAATGTACCAAAACCCTGCCCTGAAACAGTCGCACAGGCTCAAAAGCTGGGGAGAGGACTGCCTTGAGGACAACGCTGAGCTGAGGGGCAATCGGCGAGGCACTGGGACGCGCATGGAAAACCACATCTGTACCGTGTTTTCACGCTTTCCCTGTGAATGTGCAAGGACTCCATTGCACAAGTGGGCAAGTGAAGCTGGTTGAGTTGTGTTTCTTCATTCATTCCCTAGGTTACCAGCATAAACTTTAATTAGGGCACCAACCAGCAGGCTGGCTGAGGGTGAGGCAGGGTTTTCCCAGCGCATACCTGAGCCCCGTTGTGAAACACCAGCCTCTCGAGGCGCGCAGACCTTCCTCCAGTCCAGTGGCGAATGGAAAATAACTGAATGCTATCAGTGCCGCGCTTGCCTTGGAAGTTAACCAAAGGACTACGCTGGGTGCCACACACAAGGGCACTAGGGAAAGAGTCCAGCATTCAATTTTAAAAATGAAATCATTTTATAATCGCAAGATACTGGTAAATGACTTCTCAGGCATCAGGAGTCGCAATGCCTTTTGTTTCGACTAGAATGGGCTGGCCAACCTTCGCGGCTCAGAAATGCCACACCAGGGTTTTCAATGGGCCGCCGACCACATGATAGGTGCCTTCAAGGGCGGAGGGCCGTGGTGAGGAGCAGGAGAGGACAGTGTCTCCCCCGGGACGCCGCTGCTCCATTGTGGCGAGCCGGTGGGTGGGCCGTGGGGCCGGGTGCGAGTTCAGCTGGGGCGTGCTGGGCTTAACCCCGCTGGCTTTGCTTTCTCTCGCTGCCACGGGTTCGGGTTATGCAGTGCCACCACCACCTCGTGGTGCAACCCTCAAGGCAGGAGTAGAAGCTCCAGAGCCACAGCCCGGCCACCGCACCCCAGAAGCACGGGCATCACCCCTGCAATGCCAGTGCTTTTAACCTCTAGTGGGTGCAAGTACACGTTGTGGGGAAGTAGGATGCAGTTTGCAGCCAATAACTTACACGTAAAACCTACATTTGGATCAGCGTTTGTGGAGGAGGAAAAAGCGGTCCCGAAATAATCATCCCCCAAATAATCATCCTCTTATCAACATAAATGGCAGAAGTGATGCAACAGTCCTGGGTGGCATGGTGGGAGAGGGGGCATGATGGAAAAGAATAAAGGACCCCCAAAGAACAGACCAATTTACACTGAATATGAAGCTATTCTCTTAAGCTTTCCAGTAAGAAGGAGATGGGCAAGCATTAATTTAATTATTTCTACCCTGTATTAATTCAGGGGCAGGGCAGACCTTGGGCCACTTATCTCCCTGCCCTCTGTGCTGAAAGAGACGGCAACAGGGAAAACTGCACAGCAGCTAAACCTGGTGGGAGCGCAGGGGCAGATGTGGGGAGCTGCTTCTCTGTGTAATACACCTCTGTAACCAATTTTGGCAGAAATTTCTGCAGAGAGGAATGGTCTTCAGAGGATCAGCATTATTTTTCATTCCACGGCTTACAACTTGCTGAGGGAGGGAGAGGTAGTGCATACTTATCAACCAGCAGCACTGCTGCTGAAGCAGAGGAAGGCAGAGAGATGCCACAGAGAAATGGACTTCAAATGCATCCTACTGGATCCATTCCCAGGGTTTTCATGGAAGAACTCAGCCTTGTGTACAACCTTCCTGAGGGGTTGATTTTTTCCAGCTTATTCAAAGGAGGGTGTGCAGGTTTTCTTGAAGTGGTTAATGCGAGGAGGAGGGGAGAAAAAGGCATGGGTTGAAAAACATGACTATACATTGAGTAGATTTCATGTCTGGAAGGGCTGAAATTGCTGCTGGATGTACAGAAAGCCCTAAAGCCTACCGCTGCCTGGCAATGTTGAGGCTGAGCATTTGCAACCTTCTTGTGAAGCAAAACTGTTCTGCGGTGTGAGCTGAACACATGCACTCAATTGCTGCAGAGCAAACGGCGTGTGTGTGTCAGCCTGGAGAGCCCAAGCTCAAGGCTGTGGAAATAATTCTTCCTCGTGTGGGAAAGACAAGATGATCCATTTATCCTCTGGTTGTCAGTGGCCTTGGTTCCTCCTGGCTCACACAAGGCTCTCGTGCTGGGCTGAGAGCACATCTTGCAGCAAAGTCCTGTTCCTGTGCTAGTTCATATGAACAAGGAATTACCCCACAGCTGTACCTGGAAGAAAGGCTTTGGTCTGAAATCAGGCTGATCAAGTTTGTTTGGCTTTGAGAGCTGTTCAAGAAAATGAAGTTCAAGCTCAAAGCTGGCAGTAAAGGATCTGTTATTTTTCTCTGGAAGTCTCAGTGAGACAGAAGATAATAAAGGGTTGCAGCACCACAACTGAATTAAGAACAGCTGGGAAAAGCCTCAATGCAAACGCAACATCTTCAGTTTTACCTTGACTAAGAAAAGCAACCACATTAATGGATCTATGGATCTGTACAAATATTTTAATTCCTGGCAGGTTTCAAGAGACTTTCCACCACTTCCAGAAGCTCTTGATCATCAGCAGGAAGGACATCAAACCATTGCCTCTCTCCTTGCAACAGCAGCCTGGTTCCCCTCTCAGCTGACTTCAGGAGGAGATGGATTAAGCCTGTAGTTCATCATCACTTTCAGGATTCTGAACATTTTCCCAAATTCTTTGTTAAGTGCTCTCTCTTCTTTTTTTTTTTCTTTTTTTTTTTCCCTTTACCTTTTTCTGAGTACCGTACTTCTCACAACCCTGTTGGCACACTACTTACCGCCACGCTCGTTCTTTCAAATTCTTCTCAGCTTTCTTTAATTCTGTGCAGCACTCTGATCTTGCACTTAACTTCATCTCAAAATATTTAACGCAAATTAGTAAAACTATGGAAAATTTAAATGTGAAAGTTAAGTAAATAACAGAAGTAGTAAAAAAATCTTCAGGCTTAGGGGCATATGGACCTGCCCTTGTATGTAAATGCTGCCATCTATGAGTTTCAAAGGATTAAGAAGCTATCAGTATCAAGAGAATGTGTTAGCCTGAATTTAGATGCTTAACTTGAAAAAAATTAGCTCAGAAGATTTTGCTCCAGGATGCTTTTTGCATACACACTGAGATCTTTCTCATTATATTCTCTTATACAGGCCCTGCATGTGAGAAAGGACTACCGTGGCCATTGATTTTGACCTCCTGCACCTCCAGGGCACAGAATTTCTCTTGAGTGCATCTGGTCAGGTATCAGGTATTGTTAACCTGAAGCCTGTTTTAAAAAGGTGTTAGTCTTGACTTAAAAAAATCCAAATCAGCATCATTTCTTCATCATCTCTTTCAATATTTTGACTGGTTTTGCCTATACTGTGGAAGCCAGCAGGTACTGTCAATGAGGCAACAGAAATGTTCCTCAAGGTATTCTCTCCTGCCCAAAGAGAGGCTAAATTCTTGGTAGTAATAAAACAAACAAACAAACAAACAAAACAAATACATTGAATTTAATCATGCAGTTAAAAACTAATTACCTTGCTTTTTTAAACCTGGTTTGAGCATAGTCATCCAGTATATATATAAATATATGTATATATATATACAAATTACAAAACTTCTTTTTTTCCTTTGGACTAGTTCATTTCCTTTTTATTTGTCAATGGCAACGAGCTTCTTCATGGACTGCTCCTTCATTTTTGTCACTGTCAGCTCCTCTCCGTGATATTCATGCAACACACAGTTCTGCTTTCACTGTGAGTACTCTGGGACAGTGCTGATACGCAAACAAAACCTTAGAAAACAACTTCGCCAATGTGAAATCCGGTGAGGTGTTCTGTTGTTTTTTTCAAAGTCAAAAGCTTTGACTCTTAAACCTTGGAGTACGTGTCTGACAGCGGCTGTCAGTGCGGGCTGGTGGGAGAGGCTGGGCTGTTCTGCTCGCACGGAGCCTTATGGGAGGGGAGGAAGCAGAGGAAGAGAGCGTTGAGGAGGTAAATATTGACTCAAAGAAAGGAGACATAAAGGAGAATGTGGGAGAGCTGCAAATGAGCCAGAGAGGATGGAGAAAATTCCTCAGCAACTGTAATTAGGTTAGATTTCAGAAGTAATTGCAGTGTTCCAGCATCAGCAGATACTGTAGGCAATATTTGCCCTCAGCTGCGTTCGCAGAGAAGCAGGCGAAGTTGTTTCAGCATGCAGGGCCTGATCCTGACATTGCTGCAGTAATTACACCCAGATGTGAGCCCGCCGCCCCGCCGTCGATGCGACTGGAAGCGGGAGCAGCGTCAGGCCTGGCTGCTTCCAGCCCAGGGAAGTGGCAGGCGGAGAGACAAAAACACAGCTGTGTGTGGACACAAACACACAGCGCCTTTTGTTTCTCTTGCCTAAGTGGAAGAATATGCAGCTAACGGAGCTGCCCGCGAGTTTGTGTTAGCAACTCCGTATTGAAAAAACGTGTTGAAAAGAGGCCTCGAAAAGAGGCTTCGAGGCGGGTTCTCGCTCGTGGCCCAGCTGCGGCCCGGTGGTGCTGTGGGTACCATGTGTCTGGGAGCCAGGTTGTGTACTGCTCCCCCTCGGAGGGACACAGGTTCACTCTGACATTATCAGCCTGACCGATGACATCAGACAGGCTGGCATGAAGACAGGGCCACAGGTGAACTGGTACCAGTGCCTGGCTGGGGCCGCATCCTGTGCAGAGGGCCTTAACTCACCCCACAGGTGTGGGGAACTGTGATGCCCAACCTGTAGCCCCTCCAGTTCCTTTAAATGTCCTTCTCCTTTATAAAACCAGATTAAGCAGGCTGTCTGTAGGGAAAAGAGATTTCACCTGTAAGTCTTCCGCAGAGGTTTTACATTAGTAGTTCACGCATCATCAGAAAATCAATTACCATCGGTATTACATGCAGATGAACAGCACAGCATAATGGAGAATTCATTTTACACAATGCATTTAATGAAATGCTAAATACAGCAAAATATTTTCCAAAGGGCTATGTACAGGCTCTGTGTCGGAGGCAGGTCACTGCAGGGAAATCTGCTCCTTTGTGGTCTGGATGAGGAGTGAGTCTCACCCTTCTTAGTACTGACATTGGTCAAGTGCATATTTCTGCCACCATGGGCTGAAGAAGACAGCAGCCCATTATCTACATTGCCAAGGCCTGAGCTTCACATGGAAAGAATAATTTTTCTTTCCAAAAGAAGAGTTTCACAGACTGTGTTATTGCAGTGCCAGTCATTGTAAGACCCTAAAATAACTGAATTGTTCCCTCGTTCTTGACACTCTTATCATCTTCCCCTGTTGTTAATGCCAAAGCAGTTTGCTGATTAGATTTGCTATGTGTATTTGAGTAAATCATTGACATCAGCACCTCTTTACAGACATATCTGCGACAACAGCCCTATCCCTTCCTAAGACTGTGCATGCAGATGGGGCAAAGAAAGGGACTTAGATAGCTCTATCAGGAAGCAATTATGAAAATAAGATCAGCAATGCAGGGCCAAACCAAAGTATGCTGCCTCTATCTGTGGCCAGAAAGAGATGTGTGAGGGAGTGAGTAAGAACAGCACAGGCATGCACTTCCCTGGGGTGCTCTCTCAGCCATCAATTGTTTATGCTCAGGAGCTCCCCTTATGCCCATGTAACCACCATGGGCAACATCTTCCTGCAGGGAACCCCACAGCTTAACTATACGCTTTATGAAGAGCCATCTGGTTTTGCTCGTTTTGAACCTGCTCATTTTATGTGGCATCCCTTCATTCTCATGCTGGAAGGGAAGGGGAATACTCAGTCCCTCTTCACCCTCATTACGCTACTCACAGTTTTATAGACCCATGTCATATCCCTTCTCCATCATCTCTTTTCCAAGCTGAAGAGCCAAAGTTCCCCTTCTTTGCTCCTCATATGGAAACTCCTCCATGTTTTTGATCATCCTCACTGCTTTTCTCCTCTGTTTTACTTTCTTTTCATTCCCTAATAATTACTAATATGGTTCAATGGCTCTTGTGTTTTTAAGATCTTCTCAGATTCGTGATACATTTCAGCTACATGAGCTCAAGATTTCTTTTTTTTCAATAACCCTGTTGAATCCAACCCAAAATAATATGAATTTGTTATAACTTATCTACATATTTAGCTTTATGGAAAGAAAGGAATGGCTAGGATTGCTAAGGAGAAAATGTGTTCTTATTCATTGTGACTTCCAGAATTTCTGGAGGGGCTATATTAAGATACGTACACAAAAAAAAAAAAAAAAAAAAAAAAAAAAAAAAGAGCCTTTCTGAAGGGGAAAGGGGAATCCATCACAGAAAACTTGAACAGCAAAGGGAAATGTTTCAAAATGTGCTGGGCTTCCGAAAATAAACGTATGCTAGAATAATAATAATAAAAAGCACATTGACAATTTCCCTACAACAGAAGGTACTACCTTCTTTTAAATATTTTTGTTAGAGCTAAAACCCATGAAACCATGAAGACAACTAAAATAATAGATGAGTCCTTCTTTCAGTTGCTATTGCAATCTATTAGTTGCAGGAAGGAAGCATGTTTATTTTAAAATATCCTCCTTGCCCTTAAAGATGTAGTCAGATGTTTGTATTACTTGAAAACTGTTGTAAATATCATAATTACCCAGTTCCTTTTGATTTCGCAATCCTTGCTAGGTATATGACTTTATGTCCTACAAATCTGCGCTGGTGCTATTAAGTAAGATTGATATGGTGCTACAGAAAACCAGCAGCAATGGCCTAAGCTGTCTCAGTCTGACCTTTTCTCCTTCCAGGGAAACATATTTCTCACTGGGCTTTACCAAACAAACCACCAAAACGCTGTGGAGCGCATGCTGTGCATGACACACAGCACATGTCTGGCAGTGTGATGGGGAGCACGTCTCAGTTTCTGCCTGGTGAAACCAAAGCCTGTAAAAAAGAGATGGAGATGAACTGATGAGGATTTGATATGAGGGGACCCACGCTGCTGTATGCAAGGCCAAATATTTAGCATGTACCTTAAAATGCCTCTCCAAAGTTATGCCTAAGTATCCCCAGTTGCTTTATGGGAGTAAGCAAAACAGCCAGAAAGCTTCATTTCAATTAAAATAATCCCTGCCCTAGCTCTGCTTGCAACAAGCAGGAGAGGCATTCAACTTTCAAACGCTGATGGCAACATGATATTGGCAGGAGTGTACTGGCCTGTTCACTACTTCTGAGGAGAGCAAACAGCTCTGGTTCTACATCACACAAACAGAACTTTGCATTTTTCTAAACCTTTGATCTGTAAATTTCCTACCCTGCCACTCTGTCTTGGTTTAGATACTTGAAAGTTTTCCATGGTGATGCAGACATTTCTTTGGGGCGCGATGAGCTTTTGACTTCTCCCTTTCTTTGATTATTTTTAGCAAGAGAGAAAGCAAAGATCTTTTCTGTGAGCATGCCTCCCCTAGGCAGCTACTATTCACAGTGGAAGCTGAGTAGCAGTTTGCTATTCAAACAGAAATCTGTGCCTGTTGTAGAATTGCAACAATACAAGATGGACATGGAAAGATGGCATGGAGCCACTTCTTACCTGGCAGAGAAGGAAACTCTTGAAAAGGCAGGTAGAGAGAAGGGTATGGGTGCTATATTGGCAAGGCATGAGGTGAGGGTGAAGAAGCCACCAGCAGATGCCTGGAATGGGGCATGGAGGGAAGAACAGTCAGCATGAGATGCAGAAGGCTGGTGGGAGGTATGGGCTACTACCTTAAGGGACTCAGTGTGCCCTAGTGATGTGGGCACTTTGCTGAGACCCTGGAGACTTGAGGGTAAGTCTGACGTTCAGGGAGCTGCCTTATTGCCTCTGGCAAGTCACTTCACCTCCCCACGTCTCAAATATTCACCCCATCTCTTTCAAACACTGCTTGCCAAATCAGCATCAGTGATGAAGAGCCAAGAGTTGAGGAAGGAAAGATAAATTGTGCTGGTACTGAAAGATGAGGACAGAGAGCCCGAGTCTGAGACAAAGGCGAGATGAGTCTGTGCTGTTTAGGGGAAAGAGAAGAGATGACGTCAGCTCCCTTCAGCTAGATCTTAAGCAGAAGATCTGACATCGTTATGTTCTCAGCTCTAAATGCAAAGAGAAAGCTGCTACGGATGAGGTACAGAACGTGCAGCACGCAGCCAGCATGGCAAAGTCGTTGCCAGGTAGAGATAAATGTAGGACAGCTGAATTACATAAAGCTCAGCTCTCTTGGTCTTTGGCTGCTAAAGAAAGGCAGGGCGTTCAGCATCCCCTCCCGTGTGATAGGGCAGAGCACAGGGAGCCAAGCGGCCTCTGTAAGAGTGCTCTAGGAGTAACACATGCCAGAGCTGCTTTGTGAGTATTTTTTGTTATAATAATTAAAATCAGATAGGCTGTGTCCTCACGGATATACTCACGTTTGTTTTCACATCTCACGCCTGTGACGATGCAGTTTATCACGCACCAGGGGGTTAGTTTGCTTGCACAAGCGTGACTGCAGAGGCTGAGTGTGGAATAAGCACAGCCCAGCGGGAAGTGCTGCAGTCCCAGCCTCGAGTCGTGACCACCGTCTCCACTCAAACGGCCCCACAAAGTGGCACTCCTGTCCTGCTTGCTTCACCCACATCCCCTCAGAGGTGGATATCAAGGCTGCAAGTCAAGTCTTAAGTAGTTTTGGAGACATTGAGATGATGACTCCAAGCCTTTTGGAAATTGCAAGCTGTCTATGTAGACACAGTCATAATGTATCACCTTTCAGAAAGTATCCATTGCTTTGAAAATCTTCTAAACAGTCAGAAAAAGAGACTTACCTGCAAATCTCAAGAACTCATTTGGTGCTTCCAGCTGGCAAGGTACAGCCACTCTGTCTACCAAGAAGGGGGAGTTTAACCCAGGCTCCTAGCTGCTGTTACAGAAGAAATCCAATGAACGATATGCATCTTAAAGCACCTTGTTTTCCTGAAATAACCATTCCTTTCCATGGAAAAAAGAGCCATTGATTGGTATGAGGGAGGTCTGGGGCTCCTGAAAATACCAAATCCATTCAGCACAGATTAATTATTTATAACTCCACAGGGTTTAACTGAAATTATGAATGAGTCTGTCTTCCCAGTAACAGCTCCAAATTTCAGTGTCTACATGTCAGCTGGATGTCTGAGCTTCTGTTATAGTCACTGGACATCTAATGGATAAGGTCAGTTGAGCCTGAGGTAACCCAGCTAGGAAAATGTGGGAGTTTATCTTATAATGTCTTATATGACCCTATAAAGAATTGTCTCTCTAAACTCCATTACCTATTGATTAATTTCCCTTGACTACAATGGGAGCCTAGACACCTAGATTATGTACAGATATCTTTACTCCAGTCCCCTAAATTTAGGTGTCTGTATCAGTAATTAAATCCCTCTCTATCAGGCTTATTAGGTCAAACTCATCTGGGCAGGTGTCTGGCCTTCTGTTCTGCGTGCATTACTTCAGTGCAGAACTTCTCATTCCGTCAGGATTGAACATTGAAGTGACAGGTCTCAAAACAGAATAAATTGCTTCAGAATATGCTTCATATAGATGAAACGTATTTGATCTTTCAGACTCCTGAGAACTAAAATTAAATGTGCTACAGAATACCCGAATGCACCATCCAAAGAAAATGATCCTGAAATAGCCTGCCTTAAATAGTGGGGCTGATTGGCACCATCATGTATCATAATGGCTTAAGAAGTCTGAATTAGGCCAGGGTCGAGGTCCATCTAACCTCACACCCAGTTTTCAACACAGACGATTAGGAAATAGTTCAAGAGGAAGTGATCCTTCCCTTTCTGTGCCCTTTGCAACTTCCAGCAATCAAAAGTCTGGGCACATCCCAGCAACTCTTTGTAGTGTCCCTATGGGCTCCCTCCTTGATGAAGCCATTCAAACCCTTTTGGAATCTGTCCATCCCTTGGATGGTCTCAACATGTGTTTCTTCAAGATGTGAAATTCAGGACCTCCTGCTGTGACAGTAAGCTCCACAATTTCAATTTAATCTGTGAAAAATAGATATTCCTTTGGTTTGCTTCAAATGTGTTTCTCAGAGGTATCTCCTTGTTCTAGCATCATGAGAAATAGTAAAGTGTCATTCCGGACTCATTTCTCCACCACTTTTCTGATTTTATAGCTTTATATTGTATTCTATTTCTGCCAGAACAAATGTTATTTATAATGAGTTGCAAATGTTTGAGGAGACATTAGTGTATACGAGAATCAGCTGCAGGAACCTGAGTGAGAGCTCAGTGTGGGAAGATGTCCCTAATGAATATAAAATATCTGGGAAGGAAAAAAAAATTTTAGAGATCTAATACTGGCTATTCACCCAACAGAGTCCTTTGATTTGGCCAGACATTCTTAGTACATGAGTTTGTCAGTTCCTGTAAAACGATAAGATGTAGGATGATCAGAATCTCTTTCTCCATTTGTTTGAATTCTCACAAGAGATCCAAAGTTTGAAATCCTTACCATTCACAAAACCCCTCAAGTCAAATGCATTATTAGGGGCATCTTCAGTTTTTGTTACTTAGGAATGAAATTTGTACATCTTAAAATATAAATATTTGTAAATGTATATTGTGAACCCCTAGTTTAGATAAAGCTTGTCTATATATTTCATGTTACCTTAAAGCCTTAACAAGTATTTCAGTCATCACAGAATATCATGTTTAACAGCAGTTTTTAATACAGCCATAATAAAATGCACAACCCTAATGGTCATTACCTTGCCGTTCTAGATAGAGGGTATACATGCCTTTTTTAATATGTTGATGGAAGTATACTTATTTCATTTTAGTAGGTAATTTTGTTATTCAGTGATAAAATAAGGAGACGATACTCTGCTTCTATTGTTGTATTACTCACACATTGCTTAACGCAACCTGGGGAAATTAACTAGAAGATTTTCAGATGAATTTCACAGTAAATACTCTTTATGTATTTAATAGATCTGCTGAATAGTACTTATGAGAGATAATTTCAACCATCAACAGGAATATGCACTGAAAAATTGAGTGCAGATTACTGAGAGGAAGATTGGAAACTGATAGATGAGCATGAGAAATTAGTACCAATAAATGTAACATAAATTACAGAGAACTCACTTTGCTTTAGAGCAGATTCCTTATCATGTCTGAAGAAAAACTTGGGATCTCAAACTCTGGGTGCTAATGCGAAAGCCCTGCTTTTCCCACATGACTCCTAGTGCGGTGCATATGTTCAGTCTATCAGTGAATCACAGCTTTTCGCTGAACCCTTTCTTTTGGGACATGCTATATTATCCAATACATTTTAAGTGGGATGGGGAAATGAACCATTTTAAACAAATTAGCTTCCTGAAGCACCTGCCTTCCTTATAGTTTTTCAAGTCAAGACCTGGTCTGGAAAAAGCTCCAGGTTCAACATTTCATATATACAATTAAAATGCTTAATTGTGCAGAGCATTAGTCAGTGCTGATCTCCTGAGGAAATAGGAACTTTATGAATGATGCCTGCTTCCCACTGTGAGGAGCAAAATTACACTGTTTAAAGAATATATGTGTTAAGCACCTAAGGCTGTTTAGAGAAATCTGAGATCCCATAATACACCGTTACGGTATTGTAAAAAAGAGTTTTGTGAAGCAAGGTATTTAGTTTGGAAGTTAAGAAGAAGAAATTGTGCAACAAAATTGGGTAAAATCATTTTTACTGGTAAGTAATTTGCTAATTAAGAAGAGGAAAGTGATTATCTTGAGCTATGCTGATGGGATTTTTTTTTTTAAAAAAAAAAGGAACTAAAAGTCTAGCTGCCTTTTGGAGGGAAAAAGGGAAATGAGATTTGCAAGAGCACCATGTGCATCTCAAAAGAATGCTGATGAATCTTAGTCCGTGAGCAACTCTAACTCATGTGGAAGTGTGCTACCAAGTAAAATACTGAGAACAAACCTGTGGTCTGCTAGGCATAGAACTATGGGCTCTGATTGGGATGCCAGCACTATGGCCTCGGGCAGCTGGTTTAAACATGCACCTATACATCACACTGCAGGCAAAGGGGCTCTGCCTGCTCTTGGGAGTACAGCGGAGAGGCAGCCCCAGTCAAAAGCCAGGGAGATGCTCTTGCACAGCACAGGTACATCCCTCCCACCCCCAGTACTCTCATCTTGCACAGTCTGGGTGGCTCTGGTGTGTCTGGTGACAGAGGAGCCCAAGAGCTTTACCCAGACCCGGCTGTCTCAGCTCCACTGCTCCAGGGAGCCAGCCTAGGAGCTGGGCACCTGCCTGGGAAATGTGCTGCAGGACATCGGCAGAAGAATCGTGAATGCAACCACAAGGAATGGAAGTTTCAGAACTAGTTTCAGGCTAGTCTTTGGCTTTGTTTTGGCTTTAGTTCATAGTCCTGCCAGCGTGCAGTCCTGGTAGTGTCCCTTGCATGCTGCAGGTCTGAGGTGCTTCCTTGACTCGTCCTGGAGCAGGACACTGCTGACTGCAGTGCCAGTCATGTTTTCAGTGACAGCAATGCATGTGCCTGCCACAAAGCCCTGGGACACGCCAAACCTCACTGTTTGGAAACTTCAGTTGTTTTTCATGGAAGAAAGAGAGAAAGGTGGTTTTTTTTTCATTGGTTTGTTTTGAATGGGTAAGTGACACTACTGGGAAAAAAGGTGGTGTCTCATGACAAAAGAAATCCCAAAAGCCATGTGCATCATCTAACTTCAAGCTTTCTCCAAATATTGTCCAGGTAACGTCTACATCAATAAGGATCAAGCAAGACAGATGTGCAAACATACTTTTACCCTCTATAAATTCCTACTTTCATCTGCAAGGCAGGAAAAGTAAAAACAAACAAACAACCAGACTAACAAAAACAATAAAAAACCTGCTGGAGTAAATGCTGTCCATAAATATTTTATCAGTTTATTTTGTTTTTCTTGTGGAGTACAATTAGAAAGAGAAAGGGCAATAGAAGAAGGGAGAATGGAGAGGCAGAAAGTACCTGCAGATTTCAAAAGAAATACCAAGAACTTTTCCAGAAGGCATTTTTAAGCTGAAAGTGCCTTGGCAAATCTGTAACATGATTTTCCAAATGGTGCTCAAAATGTCATCCAATTTTAAATCTGTAATATTGCTTTAATCTCCAAAAAGGAAATAATAATGTTTTTCTTTACTATGGGTGATCCAATCTTGCGCTCCTTTCCAGACTCAGCTCCTACCGATTTTAGTGATCTGGGCCCAATAATACGCATTTGACTTATCAGTTTATTTACAGCTTAGATCTGCCATTGCCATTAGGTATCTAGGATACATATTTTGCACACATACGGCACATACAGAAGACATACTTGCAGACACACTTTTATCGAATATGATAATGTAAGAATCACTATCCTACCTGAAGAAATGCGTTTGAATTGCATACGTCTAAAGCTACCCTCCAAATACCAGATAAATACCTTCCCAAAATAGCATCGCTCAGTTTTCACAGCAGGTGTCATTCATCAGGTACGAGGCTGCATCTAAACGTGTTAGCAATAATAATTCAGCGTGGTGTGCAACTCCGGCTCATTACCAGCAGCCCCGGGCGCTGAAGGCTAGCGAAGTCACTACAGCAGCGCCGAAATATTTAATCCCATAACAAACATTTAGTCCTTCGACAGGAATATTACACAAATATTGATCCCGTAAGTCAAAAAGACTCTGAAGAACTTGGCTTTTCTCCTTCAGCCACCTGTGGGCCACCCTCTGCCCTTCAGCCTGTCCTGGGAGCAGGTGGTGGCACAGGAAGGGGACCACGGGCAAGGGCAGCCCCGATGGCACCGGCAGTACCCCACAAACAGCCTGTCAAGGGCAAGCCCTGCTGCAGCATGTTCATCGCATCGAGCAGTCAGATGAGAAATGCCACCACACAATGGCTAATTAGGAGTCTGCAGGGAACCTCATTGCGTGTTTCTGCTTAATTTGTAATATTCACACTAGGCCTGACAGAAAACCGCTGAGGGGACAGGACTGTTCCCAGCCACTCCCAAAGGGCTGAATGCACCAGGACACCAGTGATGAAGGGCCAGTTTGCACAGACGGTAACAGGGCTCTCTCCAGGCCCCACCAGGCACCAGAGACTGCTGGCCTTAACTAAACGCTGTGTCATGCTTGGCTCAGTCCTGCAGTAATTGCTTGGTCTTAACACGTGTTGTCTCTCCTAGGCCGGGCAGGACAGGGCCTGGTGCCCTTCTGCCAGTGGTGCCCTGTGCATCTCGTCCTCACATGCCTCCCTTCTCCATGTCCTCCTTTGGTCCTCCTCCCCTCCTGCTCTTCGGTCCCTTCTGGAACTTTCAGTGTGGTGAATTTCTTTAGTAGCATGGCAGTGATAAATAATTGCTTTCCCAATTATTACTGATTACTACCACTACAGAAACACTTCCAAGACTTTTTTACACCCCATGTGCACAGAGCACAGAGCAGCAGCCAGTGTCCACTTGCCAGGGCCTTACCACCCAGAGGTCTGCCAGCTTTGTTTTCAGACCTCAGCTCTCTGGGAAGAGACTCTTTATCAGGGAGGGCAGTGACAGGACGGGATGATGGCTATAAAATAAAGAGGGTAGAATTAGATTAGGTATCAGGAAGAAATACTTCTCTCAGAGGGTGGTGAGGCCCTGGAACAGGTTGCCCAGAGAAGCTGTGGATGCCCCATCCCTGGAAGTGTTCAAGGCCGGGCTGGATGGGGTTTTGGGCAACCTGGTCTGATGGGAGGTGTCCCTGCCCATGGCAGGGGGTTGGAACCAGCTGGTCTTTAAGGTCCCTTTCAACCCAAACCATTCTGTGATTCTACAGAAACACAAGACAACCTGAGGTCTCCTTCTCCTTATCTCTGCCCTGAAGAAAGGACCTAGGCCTGTGGGGATCAGATTTCCTCCCAGCAGCCTACAGACATAGACCAGAGTCTGGAAGAGACATTGGGAATGAGCAAGCTGATGGGCCTGAAGTGGCTTGGTCCCCACAGGAGGGCTCAGGGCACGACAGGTGCTGGTGTACACACACCATAGTATTCAAAGAGCAATAGAGCCAAAGGATGTCTGTGGGGTGCCAACACCACGGGAGGGGAGGTATCAGGATCTGGCCTCACTGGCTGGGAAGCATGGAGGGGATGGCCAAGGCTTGTGGAGAGGGGTGCTCTCACAGGGTAGGAGGCTAGCCCGGTGAAGCCCGTGACTTTGTTCGCACTGGCAGACCACAGACCTAGAGAAGAAAATTTCCCTGCAAGCCATGAAAGTTTTTATCCTCCCCTGGGGTCTCAGGCAATACAATGAAGATCCCACCATCTCTCCCAGTTTTTCTTTCTTTGGGGTCTCCTGGAAAGAGAGATTTATTCCCCAACAGTCCCCAGGGAGTCAGAAATAGAGTCTTCAGGCTTTGATCATCCCCTTGACTGAAAGAAGGAAAAAAAAAATAAAGTAGAGAAATGGGCAGAAGAGTGTATGCAATGCTGAAGAGACAAAAGAAGGGTGAAAAGAGGGGAAGGAGAGGCTCGGGTGAGGAGAGAAAAAGGAGAGGTGAGGAGTGGAAGGGATGGAAAGCCGAGAACAAAGGGGAGAAGCTCTGAGCATTTGAAAGAGCAGGTAAATGAGGGAATGAGCGCAGATAGGCACGGGAAGAGGAGCAGTGCCTTAAGAGAGACATTTAACAAAGGGAAGAAAAGGGAAGTCTTAGCAATGTTTTAAATAGGGAAGAAATGGGGAACAAGCAGCTAAAGAAAGACATAATCAGAAAGAGGAGACTTCCTTGCAGAGAAAGAGAGATGAGAGCAGACTGACTCAAAAGGGAGAAAAGTACTGGATTCTGAAGAAATACGTTAAATACATTACAAGCTTGACATACAAAAGAAGAGGCATAAACTATATAGAGAGAAAGAAAATGAAGTAGAAAAAGGAAGCAGGTGGAACAAAGGGAAACAGGGCAAGTAATGTAGTTTTAAAACATTATTAAAAGTAAAAGTTGGATTAAAAAAATTCTTATTGCCAAGCTCATTTCTCCCTTTAGAACTCTATGGTATGAAACGAAACACATGTATAGTCTGGCATTACTGTTAATATCCCTTCCTTCAAATCCGCTTTTAATGGGTACAGATAATAAAGCTGGTAACCGTTTAAGCGCAAATGCCATTACAAATGATGACCTGTAATCCACTATAAACTCTTATCCTCTGCTTACACAAACAGACCTGGTGCTTGAAATGAAAGGAGACTTGTATTTTCTTTCTTTCCATGCAGAGATCCTCAATCTTCTGGCCAAATTTCAATTGCCAAAGTACAAATGGCTAAAACACTGAGCTGCAAAGTCTACCTAAAAAGAAAATAGTTTTCCTTGATCTTCACTATTTGTGATGCAGAATTGTATTCTGTTTACTACCTCAGAGTGGCATGTGGAAGATTATTGAACAATTTGGCAGAGGGTAAGTTCTTTTTCAAGTGGTAAGGTGGCCCAAAAGATCTGCTTGTTGGCAGCACAGCCTCTTGCAAGCTCCCTGGAAGGCTCCTTGCTCCTTCCTGCCATGCACAGCACAGGAGGCTGTAAACTGTGCTGTGACGAGGAAGGAATAAGCCAAACGCTTCAACATATCTAATGCTGTCTTACCAGGCATGCACTTGAGCACTGCAGGGGCAGAGGGTGTGACCCTCAGCTCTTCAAACTTATGCTCATGCAAAACTCTGAGGCTTTTAATCAGTATTACTCCTCACAGGCTCGCCCAACTGCTGCAGCTCCTTATGCAGTAACTGAATGTACGATCACATTGCTTGGCAACATTGTCCTTCCAGAATCAACACTTTTACAGCCGCCCCAGCCCCTTTCCTTCTCCCTTTTCCCCATTTTTAACAATCACTTGCAGCCCACTTCCCCCTTTCTCATCAGAACAACAGGCATGCGACCTCTCTGACCTCACCGCGTGTGCTGCAGAGACGGCCCCAGTTAGAAGTCTAATTTTAATGTTGTTTTAACCAGCACTGCATTTGTGAGATGATGGCAAGAGACTGTAACGAGGATGGACAAAAGACATACAAACCCACAGGAAAAACTAATGATGAATCATTGTTTGAAAGGTGAGTCATGCCTGAGTGCATGCATATGTCAAGCATGAGACTGGCATAGCTTCACTTGATTAACCCAAATCTGCTTGAAGTCTCCTCTTGCAGCTATGCTTTTAAGGGAACAGTAACACACCACAATTATTTGTACAGTGATTTCCTTCCCTGTCTGTTTCTATGAACATTTTGTTGGGCTCCAGCATAGAAGGAATGGCTATAAGAGACATCCAGTCTTGCCTCTAGTCCTGTGATGGGGTTAGCTCCACCTTAGGTAGACCCTGCAGCTCAGTGTTTTAACCATTTAACAAACCTTAACAGAGGTTTGTATAGTCTGCTCTTAACATTTTCTGAAGAGTGGGATTCACAGCATCCCCATGCAGAGCATCCCAATCTGACACTGTAGATCCAGGCCTCTCACAACCATCGCTGGATTAACAATGAGAGCTGGCAACCTCATTTAGCAGGGGCAATTTCACGACCATGAACGAACGTGTTGTTTCACTGGCCATGTGCTCTCCCCGGGTCCCCTGACCAGCTCCAGGGGGCTGCACAGTGAGTGGGGTTTGCTTTTGCACGGGATCCCTGCCGGCCACCCACACACTGGTGCTGCTGCCAGGGATGGGGCCGGGATATATGGCCCTGCGGGCAGCATCTCCAGCTTGGGTCAGCATGGAGCGATGGAGAGGCTGAGCCCCAGGTGGTGACCTCTCATCCAGCATCTCCTGACAAGCACTTTCAGCTCACACGAGGCAGCAGTGATGCAGATTGAGGTGACGGTGGGACTGCAGCCAGGCTGCCTGCTGTGCCTGGAGGTGAGATGTCCCCTTCAGGTATGGGTCGGCTCCATGGTGCGTGGTGAGGCTGATCTGCTGCCAGCAGCACTGGTGCTAGCGGGGGTACCTTCCCCATCGGAGGTGGGCTGAGTGCCCTGCTGTCCCCATCCATTTGTAGGGCACTGCAGCCCATCAGCACTGGTGCGTCTACATCTGCACTGCTCTCCAGTCCCACCTCACTGCCAGCATTGTCAAAGCTCTGCGGGCATTATTCGTGAGTGCTACCAAAAAAAAACCGCCACACCAAAAGATGCCCTATTATACTTGTTTCTATGTATTTTCTGGGTAGTAGGAGGGAAGATCAGCTTCTTGACAGCAGAAAGTGTGTAGCATCTTTCCATGGTAGGCATAGAGAGTTTTATGCCAAATAAAATTTATTCATTTATTGCACAGAAAGGCACTTGCATATTACTAGCTGTGTCCTTTTTTTCTTTTTTTTCTTTTTTTCTTTCCTGCCCTGATACAGAAGGATTTGGGTTTTGTATGCTGGTGCAGGTGATGTAAATCATTCAAAATGGGATCTAATGCTGGTAAATGCACCAAAATTTGATAGGCAGCCAGGTGGTCTGCAGAAGCTGAGCTCAGATCCCCCGATCCCTAGTCAAGTGCTGAGCTGCACGAACACAGAGATAATACTGTGTAACTCTTGCAAGCATTTAGCCATTGGCGAACAGCTGCCTAGCAATCTCTTTATGAGATTTATTTCTCTCTTATGGTTTTGTCAAGGAAACAGTAGTTGTTGATAACATTCAGAAGCACAGAGGTGCTATTTAATACTCGGGACAGCGAGCAAGCCAAAAATCCTCTGTGAAAAATAAGCTTGTGTGATCATTTGACTTTTTTGTCATTTTACAAATCATATGTGCCCAGGGTTTTTCATTCAGGGAATGTTTATTTGTAAATAACATCAGGCTTTAGGAAAACTTTGTGCTTTATTTTATGCAAACAATTCTATTTTAACTGGTATTTCACATGGCATTCAGACCGTGGGTTGCAGCAACATCACTCATCTTCCTGCAGGCAAAACTCTGCCTTGTTTTGACAGTTGTTCCTGATGCTTTTTCCTTTGGCGAAGGAGACGTACCCAAGATAAGAGCTGGGACAGCCATGGGGGACTAAAAACTAGAATGCACGTAGCAGGCCCCAACATGATGAGAATTTCTGCTTTTCTTCCTTCTGAGCAGAGCAGGATCATCTCCCTGCAGAGGGACGAGCTGGGCAGCCAGTGCCAAGGTCTCTCTACCATCTAAACACCTCTGTTCTTCTCCAAATGAAAGCGCTGCCTGCATCCCTGAGCCCGCAGGAAAACCACTCCTGACAGCTGAGCACCGTGAGCGTGGTGTTTGCTGATTCCTTTCGGAAGGGAGAAAGGGCAGGCTGGGAAAATAACACCAGAGAATTTATTCCAGAATATCAAAGGCAGCTCCATCCCCCTCACCTGTGCAATTCCGGCAGCTGAACCCTGCGAGTGGCTGCTAGGAGGCAGAAAACCGTGCTGAATCTGTGCTGCAGCATACACCATTTCGCCTTAATTTTGGCTCACCTCCCCAGAACCCCCCCAGGAAAGCGTTCCCCCAGGCTCCGCAGGCAGCGTGCGGCTGAGCGCCATGTTAAATTAGCTCTTTCTTTCCACGCAGCACGGCGGTATTGGCAGAAAGGAGGAAACGCAAAAGCAAATCAAATGAGCGGAGGCAGGTTTTGAGCTGCAAACTTACCCTCTGCATTGTGGCAGTCCTATAAGAGCTGGGTGCTACCCCTAGGGGGAATGATGGGATTTGGCACCACTGTGCTCCATTTATTCTCAATAAGAAAAAATCCCTGCTATGGCCAATTTATATATTAGTGCTAGCACTGAGCTTATGAATTAGCAAGCTGCATTTTGTTTCTTTTCCATGATTGCTACTTCCCCCTGTGAATGTTTCTCTGCTGCTTGTATTTCCCTGCGTAGCGATCCTGTGGCATTTGGGAACCTCCACATACACGTGTGCATGTGTGGTGCAGGCCAGCTGACCAAATCCAGCTTCTGCTCGAGTTTATAGCAAGCGTTTCACTCCAGCACAAGTAACCCAGATTTAAGAGGAAGAGCTAGGCACCACAGTGCCTCAAATGCACTCTTTCTCCTCCTGAAAGCCTTTGAGTCGCGAGCGAAGAGTGATCTTTGGGCGCATCCCGAGGACACACATCTGCGTGATCAAACAGCCCCAAATCTGACAGAACGGTGTCAGTTCAGCTGAGGGGACAGCCGCGCTCGGTAAGCTGACAGCAGCAAAAGGAAGGGGTTGTGGCAGGTCACCGCTCTCACACAGCTCAAATCCCGATGCATTCCCTCCGAATTCCCCTATTCCTCGGCGAACCTCCCGAAATGTGCGCGGCTGGAGGCACGCAGACCCGCCTGGCCTCCGGAGTGACGGCAGGGAGGAGGAAGGCGGAATTACCCTGGCGATGCTGGCTGTGCTTCCCAGCCGCTGCAGTCCTCAGCTGACCCCGGCAGGCAGGGACTGCGAGAGTTGCGTGGGATTACGGATCCCTGCTGCTCTTAATCCGGGGGCAGCCGGCATTCACCGGCCCCCTCCACAACCTCCACACCAGGGACTGCCTGCATTCATGGTTTCATTGCACCGGGTGCTTATTTATACACTCCTCTCCAGTTCTGTTTGTCTTTCTTTTATCCCTGAAAATCCTCTCCTTCCTCAGAGGGTCCTTCCTCCATCCCTTGGTACAAACTGGGACACGGCAAAAAGCCCTAGCCCAGCCAGCCTGCCCAGACACCAGGCTGGTGTCCAGTGGTGGAGCGACCGTCAGCAGCAGCACAAGCGTGCTGTGCTGGCAAGAATTGCCTGGTGGTGGCTGGGACCTCATCACTTTTCCTTTTTGAGTCTGTCTGAGAATTCACACCCCTTGTGCAGAATGCATCCTTGCTTCGTTTTGGAGAAAGAGGGTGCATTTCTCCTTGCTAGCCCTGGTATCTTTGTCTTCTATATTTAGCCTTCTAGGAAAAAAGTATTTATACCATCTACATCACTTCTCTCCCGATAGCTTGTTTTTCTGCTCATAGTTATTATACGTACAAACACGCCTGGCTGGCTGGATCTCCTACGTCTCCCACCACTGTCACTTCTCCTGCTGGGACCCCCCCAGCACTGCTGCCATGCATGCCCAGAGCTGTCCCGTGAGAGCAAGGTGGCAACAGGAGGAGGTCCCCTCACCTGTGCCTGTACCCAAGAAGCCTCGGTCAAGTCAGCCATGCACGGGGGGTAGCAGCAGAAGGGTAAAAAGCAGTGGCAAAACTCACATCGGCTTTGAAGAGAGAGAACATTTCCTTCGATGTACTCTACTGCTCAAATCTATTTATGGTTTTGTTGTTGCTGTTGTTGGGTTTTGTGTTCTTGTTTTGTTTTCTATTTTTTCTTACACTAGAAGAATTACCTGTCTTTCAGGTGTGTTACATGTGCGGCCTCAGGAAAAAAAATAAATACGTTGGTTTGTTTGTTTTTATTCTTAAATATTTCCCATTGTTTCCCTCTCAGATTCCTATCAGAGAATATATGGTGTAACAAGACTAAACAGATCTTCCTGGAAGGGCACTATTTTGGCTCCTTCGCGTACATCTAAGTCACTCTAACCCTTAACAGCTGATCAAAACCTGCGTGCAACAAGAGAGCTTGCGTTGCTAAAAACACAACTTTAGAAGATGCTACGAATAACAGAGTCAACGTGGTCCTTCCCATGGCAGAATATGGGCCAGGACAGCAAGCAGCGCAGACGTGGGACCATGAGGACCTGAAGTGCCCGGCCAGTGATCAAAGGATCTCGTGTATCCCATAAGAACTGTCCACAGTTTCACAAATTTGGGGGTTAAATTACTCGACATCAGGAACAGAAACTCCTACGTGCTACCCTCACAGCGCAGCAATAAAACTGCTATTCCAACACTTTCTGTTAAATAAAATCAGAGCCTGCTATGGTTAATGCACTGGATATTTAAAACTTATTATTCTTGATCTGCATTTGTGTGCTACAGGAGAAGTAGCCAACTCCAGATGACAGGACAGATGGAGTTTTACGGTGCATAAAAAAATGGGTTCTCGATAATAAGTCATATGTTACACTTGCACGTTCTTCTACACAATTAAGATATTTCCTTTAACAATTAGCAAAAAAATGGAAGAGAACTGGCACCGCGGTGTTTTGACTGAGCTGTAATAAAACTGCAGAGCTGAGGCGGAGGAACTTGCATATTCTTCCCACAGGACTCTACCCAGAAAAAAAGATTTCAGGAAGCACTGTGAACTCATTGAGATATGCTACAGCAGAAAATGCTCCTCTTTCTGGGTCAGAAATAACTCTTTCGATAATGAAAGCCCGGTGCTTGTGGCTGCTCTCTCTCTGCACAATGGGCTGCCCAGAGTGAGAGAAACCTCTCCAAGGAGGTGCCATGGGAAAAGAGAGCAGAAGTGCTCAGTGACTTGTATTCCCTCCCTCTCCACCTCCTTTTAGCAGCCAACATCGGATGCAACCTTTGGCTCCCAGCCTTCCAGCAGCCCCCAAATCTATAAATGGTGTTGGATAGGAGAGAAGAGATAACAGGTCCTAAGGAGGTAGGAATCATCCACGTCAGGTGCCTGCAGCCTCGGATCTAGATAGCAGCTACAGCTGTTTACAAAGATTGCCTAAAGAACTCTGGAAAACACATTGAAGGCAGGTTTGCAACCTCATCCGATGTAGGTCTGGCAGGCACCATGCTACGCCACAAGCCAAACCACGCTTGTTATGCAAACCTGCACCTTCTCTTCTCAAGGAGGTTGTTTGTTTCCTCCGTGATCACCAGGACCTGGAGAGTCCATCTCTGCTTGCAAAGACAAGGAAGAGGAAAAAAACAAAATAAATACAGGCAGAAAGGTTTACTAAAATGGTTTTCGTCTCCTTACTAACTCCAGTGATCATCCAGAAGGGAAAGCTGTTACCTGCCTACTTTTGGGTGGCAGAGTTTTACTTAATCACTGCATTATCTGGAGCATGATATTGCAGCCACTGAAGCCAGTGGACGCTGTATTATTAACTGAAGGAGTAGCTGGGCCAGATCCCGGACCTGAAATCATGTCACTGGAATCCTAGCACCCTGGCTGACATGAAGGAGGGCAGCAGCGATCAAGCACTTTGGTGAAGTGCTGCACAACCTACTTGCCCCTGCCCACTGCCGCAGAATTAGCAGGAATGGTGCCTGCCATCAGGTCACATTAACGTGCAGCACAGCAATAGAAACGCACCTCTTCTCCTCCACCCCTTCCTCCCTGAGTCTCTGCCGAAGCTGTCCTTCGCTCAGTGCCAGCCTCTTCCTCCCCAGCTTTTGCAGGAGCAGATGTGGCAGCCCCACATCTGTGGGATGTGGAGCCCCATGTGTGCTGGCACACCCTCCGGTCCCTGAGCAGCACTCGCTGCATCTCTAAATCCCGGTGGGTGATGTATGTAGTCCAGCATGAGTATTTCTGACTGCCCAGAGATAAATCTTCCCTCTCCCATGGCAAAATGCACTCAGCCTCATGACGGCCACGGGAGCAGAAAACTTTTCCTGGTGATTGTTCCCATAACGTGGCTCAGAGCTCAGCCGAGCACCGTGCTCACCGCTGGGCTGTTGGGATGGGAGCAGTCAAGCAAGGGAAGTCAAGGCCCTGGGCTTCCCGGAGGAGACCCTCAGCAGCGGGAAGGTCTGAGCCTTCTGCTCTTCCCAATGAGCCCACAACTAAGCAGCACTGGAGCACTATGATTTTCTTAGCGTTTCCGCTGGTATTTAAGGTTTAATCATTCTCTGTATTACAGGAGGTTTGGTCATTTCCTCCCTATTATTCTTGCACAAAGTAACAGATACCGAGTGTCATTAGGCTCATCCCCATATCAGTGGGTGGGGAATGACTCCCATAAAGGCATCCACCAGTCTGAGTTGTAAAGGAGACAGAAAACTATGAAGTAGACTGCTGGGGAGGAAAGCCAGGGAGCCACAGACAGAAACCTGCTCTTGGTGCTCGCAGGATCCCTTTCCCAAGATGTGCCCCAATGTGCAATGGCTCAGTCCTTCTCTTTTGGCACGAACCATGTAACACAACTTAACCCTAAGGACAACATTAATAAATTGTGCTCAAGGCAATTGAGCATTGTAGGCAGCTCCTACAATGCACTCTTCTATGGGGCTGAATACCGAATTTGAGGTAACCAGCCCTGTCTCACATCATCTCAGCAGGTTGCAGTGGGAAAGTGTGAAAGCTTTTGGGGAAGAAACAAAACGCACGAAGAAACAATTATAATTTTTCTTCAATATTCCCTTTAAATTTTGCTGAAAGAATCCTCTCTCTGGGGTCTTCTCATTTAAAAAATACGGTCTTTTTTTCTTATGAACTGGTGTTTTAATTGTGATAATTTTGAGGTAAGGGCAAAGATCCTTTTCAGCTGCTATGGGTTATCGGGGCAGTTTATTTGTGCATTCCACCTTATCGAGCAGTTTTATGAGTAATTCTATTGAATGTTTGGCTTCCTGTGACCTTGACCGACTGCCTTATCTAACTGAATCATGCCCAGACTTCCTGTAGTCTCTGGATATGTCTATTTTGGTGCTAAAATGCAAGTGACTATATTTACTTGTAGAAATTGTTGGATATGAATACTGTTACGTGGACATTAGAAGCTAAGACACAGGGAAGACCTGTTGGTTTCTTTTATTATTATCTAGCTTTTTAAACAGCTCCAAATACCCTGTCCAGCTGTGAGCACTTTTAGTTCACTTTTTCAGTATCATTATGGGATTGTCATTTATTTTCATCTATTTCGTGCAACACCTGAGGAAGAATGAAAACTAAAGATGGATCCTGAGCTTAATGAATCCTCCCATAGGGAACATTTGAAATCTGCACATAATTGCTTGTTCATATGTAAAAAAGAGAGAGGATCATGCTGATGGTAACATGAACCTCAGAAGAAAGCATAAGCAACCACATAATAGATCACTATGGAAAGACCTACCATAGGGAAATTCTCTCTTCCAGCGTTTATCTTATGTGCTAAACTTTGAGGGTGTCTGTTCCTCCTATAGTTTCTCTCTTTCCATTTCTGACATTTTCATTGTCTCTATGTGCTTTAAATCCTCTTTGAGACATGTGTGTTTGTATTTTCTGCCTTTTTTACACTGTGCTAGGTTCCCAGTACCTGCGGCAGTCCCTGGTAATGGGCTCCTCGAGTTCATTATGAATTGTGCGACCAGGATCCTGCCCCTTTTGCCTATTTGCCCAAACACCTCTGCTCCAACAGCAGCACCTCTGCAAGTGCATCTCCATGGCAGCACCTCTGCAAGTTTACGACAAAGTCACGGGTCGGCTGAATGCTAACAGTGTCCTGTGGCTTGCAAACAAGTTCTTAGGTAGTCATAAACCAACACGCAGATAACCCCGGTAGGGAGATTAAATGAAACCTGAATTATAATTTGATCCAAAGTCCTTTTTCCAGAAGTCAACCACAGGTTTTGAAGCAGGAAGAAGCTGTCTTATTCCAGAGGTGTTTCTAGCTTTTGGCAAGCTCTGAGGGGAAATGGCGTGCCCTTATACCAGAGCTGTCCCTCACAGATAGTTGCCAGGGATGCCTGCCCCTCCATATCTGACCTCAGCTGTCCTTTGACCGTGCCTTGAAGGGAAAAAAATTCTGGCACACCCTAGAGAGCACATCAGCTGATCTTGTGATCTCCTGATATCCTCTTGAAGAGCCACTTTTCCCAGAAACCATGACTTTAAAGGAGCCCAGCGATCTCTGTTCTGATGGGAACACAGTGGCTGATTTCCTCCAGTTGCACTGTTGCTACTATAGATGTCCTCCTGAAAAATTTAAAAAGTTCCTGGAGAGTTTTCCTAGCTCCTGTCGTCTAATTGCTGGAGAAGCGAGGTTTGGTTGTTTTGGCGATTGGAGCCTCAGAAGGCAGTGACCTAATGAGAACAGCTTGGCACCACAGGAACCATGCTTCTCCCATTTAGTGGGCAGACTGGTGAGAAACGAGTGACCTGCATCCAATGGATCTTTTTCGCTATTTCATACTGAATGAGTAGATCCTTTAACTAGCCAGTTGCAGGTTTGGAAATCTTTTTTTTTTTTTTTTTTTTTTTTATTTGGAAAGGGGCATAAAGCATCTTGTCTAATGAATCACATCTCTTAGTTTATAGCCTCTGCCTTGCGGCCAACCAGTTTGGCACTGAAGTAGATATACCACCCCATAAATAAAGCTGTACTGGATGAAAAAGGAATAAAGATGCATGAGCTTTGCTGTAGTACTGAGGAGAATAGCAACAGGGCAGTAAAAAGACAAGATATTAATTTATCTTGTAGTTCCTTGACACTGATACGCATACACGTATACACACCGGAAAATCATCTCTGTGACCTCTGCTTTACAATGATAATATGGCAGTAATTGACTTTTCACTGTTGTATAGCCATGAGAACAGAAATAGACATACTTTTAGAAGCAAGGTTATCGTCAGTTACAGCTCCATCAGAAATTCTTCCAGGTATTTTCTACCTTAATTCAGCTCTGGAGCTTAATTCTCTTTGTAATTAGCAATTACAGTGCATATTGAAAAAGCACATAGAGGAGGCAAATTGATGTGAAATTAATGTGTATCATTCGCACCAAGTTCCTTGAAACCCACTATTTCTGTTTTCCCTTTTCATAAAATGGACAAGTGAGTCTACTTTGAAGAAAATTACTCCTTGGCAACAGTGACCTGAGAGCCCTGGAAGTCCGCATAGCAAGCAGGCTCAAAAACTTGATTATTTGTTATAAGAACAGGTCTGAAACATTTAATCCATAGAGCACGTTATGATTTCAGCTGAGAAATTTCATCTTCAATATTCCTGAGGACTGAACTAAAGTGAGAGGCGGGCAACTGCAAGTCACTCATTAGTATCCACACTGTGGTTTAATCCTTGTTAGAGGAGAATAACAAATGTAGAAGGGTTCATTTTTCCCCTCACATGGGAAATGTGATTCAAGAGTGTATTTTTCAGTCTGCTCAGAAGCATGCAAAAATAATGTTCATTAATGTTAGGGAAGATACAGATGCTGCATGAGAAAAGGATATAGCGATGATCATTGATTCTGGCAGAAGACTTCAGGAGCTCTCTTTGAAGTCTGACAACAGGAATCTGTGCCCAGATTTATGCCAGGCTTTAATCTGTGACAATTAAATTAGCGGATAATGAAGGAAGATGGTGCTATCTTTACTCTCGGCTGAATTAATGATTTTTGAGTTGTGAGGGATGCTTACCTCTCTGGCTGGCAGTCACAGAACTTCTGTTCCATCAAACTGTGATTGTAAGCTTGGATTTAAAGCCCTGAAACTGCTTATAATTCCTTCCTGTGGCCCCAATGTTATTTCTAGGGACCGACAAGCATACTTTGTTAATGCTCCTGGGACATGTATTAACATAGCTAATCCAAGGATGCATGGAAGGGATGCGAACGCCTGTTATCCCTGAACGAGGACCTTGCTCACCAGGCGGTGCAGGCAGACACAGAGGGGGATGCATCTTATGGCAGGGAGGGTGCTGGTGACAGGATGCGGGCAGTGCCATTTCACCTCTCTCCATCCCTCCCCACGCTGCCTTGCTGCTCCTTCCTCCACCACATCGCCACACGCTGAGCTTTGCTCCCACCTTCAGCCACCCATGGTCGGTGCCCGAGCATCTACCACACGCCTGCATCGCTCCCGTGGCCGGACCAGGCTCATGTGACCTGTTACAAAACCATGCTATCGTCTGGCTTAAAAACGACATAGTTTACAAATGCCTCAGAGCAGCTCAAAATTTTCCTTCTGGAGAGCTCTTCAAATAAGATTTACAGTGCTCGTGTTTAAAAATCGTGCAGTTTAATAAAAAGAGACGACTGTTTTCTTCGGATACAGCTGGATAACGTATTGCCAGAGGTACAAAAATAATAGTGATTTGGAAATTATTAATATTTGTCCTCAATTTTTTTACTTGGAACATTTTGTCATGTCCCAAGGCCTTTCCTGTGGCCCTCAGGTGATATTTGTTTATCATTACAGTCAGTGTTTAGAATGTGTGCTATGACAATTAATATTTATACCCATGGCACAGAAAAGAAAATACTGTGTTATTCCTTGATTGACCAAGCGATCTCCATCTAACATGGACCACGATCCTTGAAATTCCTGAGGAGGAGGTGAATTTGCCAGCAGTCAGGTATTTTGTTTCCAAAAAGTCTGTTTTACTTCAGCTACTAGGAAAAATACGCTTATTTTTCATAAATTCTTCTAACTATGGAAGAAACCCAAGGCGTTTCTCCCTGAATATAGAATGACAAGATACATAAACATGGAAAAAGAGAGAGAGTTGCGTTACCTCAAGATGAATTGCTACCGGGGCAGGGAGACACACACCACTGTGGCTTTTTGAGCTCCAAATTTGGAAATGAACTAAATCTTATTAAGCTTCCAACATATTTTACACGGTTCCCTCCAGCCGTGCCCTGTCTAGGCAGGATACATCTGCTGTAGCTCAGGCATCTGAAAGTCAAACATCTAAGTTTGACTTAGTCACCCAGGCTCCCTTTATAGTCAAAGGAAGGGGCCGACACCTGCAGAGGGCAGTTCAGCTCATCCCCATGTCCGTGTTTAATGCAAAGTCAGAGCTGCTGCCCTGGGGGAGTGCCCAGCTCTCGCCACTGGCTATAAAGAAAGCCCCCCAGGGGCTCCATCTTAGAACTCTCCAACACCCCAAGTTCAGCGTGATTAGTCCATGCTCAAACAGAAATATCTTCATAACGCTGCTGGTGGCAGAACACTCATGTCCACTTACAGAGTAGATTTCAGCCTGGTTCCCATTAAAAAAAAAAAAAAAATAATAATAATAATAAAAAGATAAGACGTGTGATGTGCACGAGATATATAGGAGTGATTTCTCTATTCTATGATATTTGCTTGGGTCTCTGTGAGACTTTAAAGGCACTAACGGGTGCCAAACATCTTGAGGTCTGATTGGTTTCAGCAATGCAAAGCCTTTATGGGGATGCTGCAGATTTGCTTTGAGAAGAAAGCAAGGAAAAAGTGCTCTGCTCTCTGTGTTACTTAGTCAAGGCTATCTGGCAAGGTAGCCTGCCTGCCTTTTAATTTGCAATCCAGCTCCAACAAGAAACTGAGACAAAAAGGAGGCAGGGAGTTAGCCTGAAAAGCAGTTGTCATGGTGTAGGCAGGCATTTCAAGCACACACACTGGAGCCACACAACAGTTTTGAATTTGTTGGGATTCACATTGCAGCTGAAGTTGTATGTGGTATGTCACGGTTCTGCTGCTGCTGCTGTTTGCCTTGTGCCCCAACAGAAAATGAGAACTATTGTCTTTGGTAACATGAAAGATAAACGTTCACATCTTTCTTCCACCTAATTTAATGGAACTATTCAATTATTTAACAAGTTATTCTATTTTCACACCTACCGTCTTTTTCTGCTTTGGATTCACCTACCAGCCTTTGTGTTTTTGGCTGTCTCTTGGCTGTTTGATAGCACGAGACAGCCACCTGAACTCCACCTTGAGAAAAGCCTTTGCTGCTCTCTTCTGCGTGGAGAGACTTTGTATTTTCTTGTCACCCTTCCCAAGCCCTGCCAGAGCCTAGTGAGAAAATCAAACTTTGCATTGCTCAAAAGTCATCCCAGACTAACAGAGAGAAATTTGTCAGCATCCCAGCAAGACAAACTACTGTTTGTGTCTGGTTTCAGTCAAGAGCCTGCAGAGAGCTGTATGCAGCTATCCTGTTGAGGTGTTTGTGTCGTGTGCTCCTGCTACACAAACAGCGTGCCACAGGATATAATGGCCAGAGAAATGCCAAGCAGCCACCCAGGGAAGGAGACTGCTGACACAACATTGCTCACTAGCAAGTTAAATGCAGGGGATGATTCTCAGCTAACAGAGAGGCATTTCCATATCTAAGACAGGAGAATCTGTTATTTAACTTATGAGGTGGCCAGAATGCAGCCTGCTAAAGGAAGGAATAATGTCAGCTTCAGGATGAAAGATTAAACCTGCCTGGACCCTGGAAGATCTCAAAATGAAGTCTGAACATACAAGCTAATGTGACTGTGAACAAGAAGTGACTTGATGGTGAAGGAAAGGTGAATCGAGGTAAAGGGAGGCTCTTGGAGGGCGACTTTTTACACAGGCAGATAGTGATAGGATAAGGGGGAATGGTTTTAAACTATAAGATGTTAGGAAGAAATTCTTCACTCAGAGGGTGGTGAGGCCCTGGCACAGGCTGCCCAGAGAAGCTGTGGATGCCCCATCCCTGGAGGTGTTCAAGGCCAGGCTGGATGGGGCTTTGGGCAACCTGGTCTGATGGGAGGTGTCCCTGCCCATGGTGGGGGTGTTGGAACTTTGGGTGGGCTTTAAGGTCCCTTCCAACCCAAGCCATTCTGTGGTGTCCCCCAGCCAAGGTCCCTCGGAGGCCTCCCAGCAGAGGCACCCAACAGCGACACGCACAGCATCTGAAGCCCCAGCCAAACTTGCTGGGTCTGCTGGCCGAGGGGCATCCTCCCAGTACAGATGCACCCCTTCCTCTTTCATTTCCTTGGCTGCCTCTTCTATATGCACCTGTAACGGTGCTGCCTGCTGGGGATGTTATGAATAAATGACAGTATTTGCCTTTTAGCTTAACCTGGGTTGAGCGAAGTGTGATTTCAGGTAACTGGATAACAACAAGTCATTCTTTCCCCAGGGATGTGGTGAATCTGTGAATGAGGACCTGGTTTGGATGACAGGTCACTTCTGATATCTTTTTCTCTGCCATCTCAAACGATGAGTGTTCGTGTGGGGTATCGGTTCAAACTGCGGCGCTGAACCATGTTGTAATCAATATGATGTCCCAGGGTGGAATTTCAGTCTTCCTCTTTGACTTTTTTATAAACTTATAAAATTAAAAACACATACCTACACACACTGTAGAGAAAGAATATTAGTAAGGTGTAGCATCTAACAACCAAAAGTGAGTACTACAATTACGGTCCCCTGTGCAAATTTAATTTGGACTTCTTGTAAGTATGAACAGCAATAATGTCTGTAATTATGTGATCAGCCACTGTTTGTTTTCTCTGGTCCCTGCATCATTTAGTATACATTAAACCCACTCCAGGGACAATCAGTGGTATACAGGACATCACTTCCCTCTCATTTTGTATATGGTGAGGAAGATTGTCATGAGCGAGACAGCTGCGTCCTGCCTGGGACAGGGATTCTCTCCCTGACTCCTCAGAGAGCCTGCTAAAGGCTGGAGAAGTCAAACAAGTCCCCTCTGGGTGGTCACCTAGTCCCTGACTTGAGACCCTGAGGTTTTACCACCAGGAACACTGAGCACTAGCAGCATCAGACGGCACCAAAGTTATGGGGCTGTGCTAACGAAACTGAACACCCCCCACCACCCCCCCTCCAATTAGCTGTCACTGTAGCCTCTTTGCGCATTTCTTGGTATGTCTGTGGTCACTTCATGAGGACACGGTGAATTTTAACTTGTTCCTACATCACATGCATATTGAAGTTCGAAAAATTTTCACTAAATCAGAAAAAGAGCTACCGACTGAACAAGAAGACTGTAAGGGTTCAGAACAGCTTCTCTTTAATTGAGCAAGTGCTATCTGCTCAGCTATCTTGTGATCTAAGGGGAAAAAAACAAAAAAGGTATGCAAACATTTATAACACAATATAATATTTGGTATAACCCAATGGGTTTTTAGTATACAACTTTGTCATATCACTTTTAAGTGAGATATATTGAGATTGAACAGGCATTATCAAAATTTGGACAGCTCGATTTTGCAAAGCCAGTAATGGTGGTATAATATTGTTTATAAGTTGTGTAAAAAGTGCATTTATGTGCATGTTACCCATATCTACGTCTACAATGTATGTACAGCATGCATGGATACATAAAAAACATACCCAGACATGTATGTATAATTTTGGATGCCAAATTCTATGTCAAGAAAGGCTCAGTCCATCTCCCAGAACTTTGTAGCTTGCATAAGACTTAGTCAGCACTGTACATACACATAACACTGACCAAAGACAAGATCATTTCAAATCTCTCTTGTCTCAAGATGTATATGGCGTATTTTATCATTTCATTGCTGTTAAAAGTATGCCATGAAGGGGCCTTTCAGGATATTTTCATACCACTTAATAATTAATGCAAAATATATCCCTGTGTTATTGTTGATTCTGGGAAAGTTAACTACAGACTCAAGACCAGATCTTCAGTGGATGTAAATCAGCATAGCCACCGTTGAGGTCAACTGAGCAGAAAGAGCCTGTGGATTTATTGTAGGAATAATAGGAAAATTCACATTGGATGGGACCTCAGGAGGTCTCAGGTCCAACCTCCTGCTCAAAGCAGGGCCAGCCCTGAGCTCAGACCTGGTTGCTCAGGGCTTTGTCCAGTTGGGTTTGAAAACCTCCAGATAGGGAGATGGCACATCCTCTTGGAGCAACCAGGTCCACTGCCTGGCTGTCCTCATGGGCAAAATCTTCTCCTTATATCGAACCTGAACCTCTCTTTTTCTGCTTACACCCATTATCTCTCACCTTCTTGTTGTGCAATCCTGTGAGGAGCCTGGCTCCATTTCTTGACAACCCCTGCTAGCTGATGGGGGCCATTAGGTCCCCCTGAACCACTTCTCCTCCAGGCTGAGTAAGTCCAGCTTCCTCCTGCTCCTTATGCCCCACATGCTGACGCACAGGAGTTGCACTGCTTCATCTTCTGAAGGTGAGCAAAAGCACTTCGTTCCTCCTCTGGGAGTGGAGGGCTGAGCCCTCATGCATCCCACTAGCATCAGGGTGCTTTGAGAGATGGATCTTGCAACATGCACAGATTGATTCTGTTTTCTACACTTTTGCTTAAAATTCTGCACAGGTATTAGAAGGTGTTTTTGTTGTTGTAGTTGTTTTTTTTTTTTTTTTAATGATAATGCTGCCTTTGTCTCTCCTTCATCAGAGGGTGAGAGAGATAGGCTGGATTGCATTATCTCTCACCCTCAGCTTGGTGCACTGAGCTGCAGTGTCATTTTTCAACCAAAGCTGAAAGACTTGCTCTATCTGGGCAATTTTGATTTCTTACTTTACCCACTCCCATCTCCCTTCTCCCTGCAACAAGATGAAAACATCAATATCTGTTTTGGGCTCTCAAGGTATGACACAATGTCAATGGAATTTGTTTTTAATCTGGGTGACTAACAGTTATCTGACAATTCAAGTAATATTTCTCCACATCCATCCATCAAACTCTAGCCAACTTACAAGGGGAGACAGCATCAGATTTAGCAACCAAACAAGCCCGTTAACACCCTGGGATTGTACTTCTAACTCCCTGTGATACATTTTTCTCCCAGCCTATCCTGAGCTGCCCTTTTCATTTTTTATTCATGTAAAATTACAACTCTTATGCTTGAAAGTCATCCTTTTCGTTTCTGGGGCCATTTCCTACAGCGAGTCAGGTCAGGCAAGCTATTATTAGGACCATGTTTATTTATAACAAACAGTTTAGCATCCAGCAATGAGCAGGGACAGGCTGCGTGGTCCTGGAGGACGATGGCAGGCTGGCAGTGCTGTTGTGAGCTCACGCTGGAGACGCAGGGCTCCTGGCCATGCCGTGCTGCAGGCAGCTCACTGCCTTTATGAAACACGATGTCGAGAGCAAAACAAGGGCAGGCTCCCAGGTCACAGGCAGGGCTCATGGGACTTAGACCAACATTCGAAAGCAGGGTCTTGCGGTATCCCTCATTTTGCCCTCCCCTCCGCTTGATTTCCCTGACCTTTTTGGTTTATTGCCCCTTTTCTGCTGTGTTTAATCCAGCTTGCTGGTCTGCATTCCACAGTTTTCTGCACATTTCAGCAGCATATTCAATCAGCATAATTACAGAATCACAGAATGGCTGATGTGGGAAGGGACCTCTGGAGATCATCTGGTCCAAGCCCCCTGCCGAGCAGGGTCACCTAGAGCACGTTGCACAGAATGGCATCCAGGTGGATTTTGAATATATCCAGAGAAGGAGCCTCCACAGCCTCTCTGGGCAACCTGTCCCAGTGCTCTGTCACCCTCACAGTAAAGAAGTGCACTCATATTCAGCTGGAACTTCCTGTGCTTCAGTTTGTGCCCGTTGCTTCTCATCCTGTCACTGAGCACCATCAAAAAGAGTCTGGCCCCATCCTTTTGACACCCCCCCTCAAGACATTTATATACACTGATAAGAACCCTCTCAGCCTTCTCCTCTCCAGGCTACTGGGCTGAACAGTCCCAGCTCTCTCAGCCTTTCCTCATACGACAGGCGCTCCAGTCCCCTACTCATCATTGTAGCCCTCCTCTGGACTTGCTCCAGTAGCTCCATGTCTGTCTTGTACTGGGGAGCCCAGAACTGGACACAATACTCCAAGTGAGGCCTCACCAGGGCTGAGTAGGGCAGGATCACCTCCCTCGACCTGCTGGCAACGCTCTTCCTAATGCACCCCAGGACACCATTGCCCTTCTTGGCCACAAGGGCCCATTGCTGGCTCATGGTTCACCTGCTGTCCGCCAGGACCAGCAGGCCAGCCCCCAGCCTGTACTGGTGCACGGGGTTATTCCTCCCTAGGTGCTGCACCCTGCCCTTGCCTTTGTTGAACTTCATGAGGTTCCTCTCGGCCCAGCCCTCTGGCCTGTCCAGGCCACTCTGAATGGCAGCACAGCCCTCCGGGGTTTCAGTGAGTCCTCCCAGCTTTGTGCCACCAGCAAACTTGCTGAGGGTGCACTGTCCATTCATCCAGGTCACTGATGTGTAAGTTGAACAAGACTGGGCCCAGTCCTGACCCCTGGGGGACACCTCCAGCTACAGTCCTCCAGCTGGACTCCTGATCACTCCAACACCGCTGATCACAACCCCCTGAGCTCTGCCATCCAGCCAGCTCCCAATCCACCTCACTGGCCCGTCATCTATCCCACACTTCCTGAGCTTGCCTATGAGGATATTGTGGGAGACAGCATTGAAAGCCTTGCTGAAAACAAGGTAGACAACATCCACTGCTCTCCCCTGGTTTCGCCAGCCAGTCATTCCATTGTTGAAAGCTATCAGATTGGTTAAATACGATTTCCCCATGGTGAATCCATGCTGACAAGTCCTGATCACCTTCATTTCCTCCACATGCTTAGAGATGACACCCACAATGAACTTTTCCATCACCTTTCCAGGAAAATTATGTCATTCATTCATCTTTATTCTATCTCATTATTCATTATGTTGACTATTCATGTTTATTCTAGCCCATCTCACCTGGCAGCTCGCTATACCATAAGCCCAACAGGAGGGCCCTGCCCAAGGCTGCAGAAGCAGAGAGGGATGTGCTCCTGTGGTGATACCAAAACTGGAGCAGCAAAAGGGGCCAAAGACCACAGAGATCTTTTCCTGTCAGTGTAAGGTTAAACAGACAGTAACGCACAGCTCAGGCTGCCACACCAAGCGGCAGCACCTGCAAACTACCTCGTTTTCCCTCAGATGAAGAAGCCACTTTTCTTTTGCAATCTGGTCCTGTGACACCACGGGGAACTTGTCCCAGCTGAGTAACTCCCTGCAGACATACGCCAGGCTCAGGTGCATCATTTTGCCTCTTCTCCCCTCCCAGGGACCTCAGCAGCTCATTTCACACAGTGAACCCTGCTGTTGGAGGCCCAGGCACTCACCATCTCTCCAGGAAGGATGTGACCTTCCCACATGGGCAGGGGTAGGATGCAGGTGTTGGGGTCCTCACTCACCTATGGTCTCTTGCCAAAGGCAGCCCCACACAGCAGGCTCACAGCTGCAGAGGTTTCAACCCTTCCTGTTAACTCCAGCACCTCCTCTCTCTCCCCATGAATGTGAGCAGTGGCCAGGAAAATGGTGCTGGGGATTGATGAGGGGCTAAGCTCTCCTTTTTTCCTTCCTCCAGTAAATCTCCACCAGCACTTTTCATCTTATCGGTTTGCATTTGGTTGATTTCTGCTTATGCTTTTGAGGAGATAGGTGCCCTACTTCAATGTCTAGCATCCCACAATGACATCTGTGCTTTCACATCCATCCCTCTGAGTGGGAAGCTGTGACCATGGCTGTCAGGAGACCGATGTCCAAAGCAGCTACCACTGAGATAAATCCCACAGCCCTTATTCAATTCTTAGCTTGGCAAAACCCCAGTGAAGATAAGGAGAGTTTTAACTGATTGAAGATGTCAGGTTCCAATAATGAGCATGGCCATGGTTCCTGAAATCTCTTTTCATGAATTTGCTCAAGACTATTCAGAGGTGTTTCTGACATTTGGCAACATTAATATTTAAGCCTTCCTGTGTTATTTTTGCTAAAGGAATTAGAAATTAGCATGTCATGATCATAATACAGCAGCTGAAAATAAAGGGCCAGATTGTGCCCTCAATCCACACGCACAATTCCCACTGATGTCATTGGAAATTGTGTGTATGCCTCTGAGGGCAGAATTTGGCCTAGCCTGCCTCTTCTCTTCTTGCAGTGTGCATATTGCACTTGCTGCTGCTAACAGTAGTGCTCTGCAACAAGAGAGGAACACATGCCTAAATTATTTAGCACATTGATGACCTGCAGAGTTTTTTTCTTCCTTTTTTTTTTGTAAAGACTGAAACTGTAACTCTTCTTATAGCTTAAATTGATGCCTTTGCAGACAGGTCCTGCAAAGAAGGGGATGCCTCTGGCAGATGAGCATATTGGGGTCTGGACAAATGGGCTCAGCATGTTTCTGAAAAGAGTGACAGAGATGTCACCAGGACTGCCGTGGGCCAGGGGTGATGGCAGGGGTGACCACTTGCTCTTTCCAACTCTGGGTGATAAAGCACTGCATCATTTCTTCCCTTGAGCTGAGACCTGATGGACTTGGCCTGTACTAAATGCTGTCCTAAAGAAGGATGCTTTCCTGAGCCAAGCCATTTGGCTGTAAAGTTTTTTACTTCATAAATCATCAGAAGAATGGATGCTTACATTGCATTTATAACTATTAAAAAGTCTCTGATAGAAAAAATGCTCAGAAGATAGGGATGGGGATAGTTCTTTGAAAAATAGTCTTTTTCCTTTGCTTTCATCCCCCAAAATATTCAGAAATAAACCAATCTTGAAAACAGCTTGATTCATCAGCAACAGAGTACTCTCATGTAGCAAAATCAAAAAAAGGTGTCAGCTGTAACAAGACTGTATGTGCTATATGTACGCTTTAAAAGTGAGTGGTAGCAGACATTTTGAGACACCATATTGTGATGTAGCAAACTACATAAATACAAATCTTTGCTGCTGAATCCAGGGATCTGACTCAAACCCTGACAAAGTCTGAATGACTGCTTTTCCATTGACTTTGTTGGCGTCCGTCCTGCTCTAGGTGCTCAGAAGGGCAACTTCCAAATTTTGCTCCACTGGTCACTGCTGCTGAAACTGCAGGGACATGAGTTTCCACTCCCCTCGCTTGTCTCCAGCTGTTAAATAGCAGTAAGAGAAACACACCAAATACTTTCCAACTGCTCTTTACCCGTGATAATAATTGCTTTATCATAGTTACCACAGGGATCCAATGCCATCATGACTAGAAGGAGATATAGTCCATATGGGGGGAGATGGTCTATTACATATCTTGCTGTTGAATTTGAATCACCCTGTAAAAAAACTGAGGACTGAGAGGAGTCTACCATGTGCTGGATATTCAGAGGTGATTAGTCTTTCCTGGGCTTCCACTTTGAGACAGTAGATTTTTTAAAAGGTGGACGTGCAGTGTAGGCTCTTCCCCAAAGAAGAGCATGTAAACTGCAATCCCTACCCCAACGAAGCTACAGTCCATCACTTGCCACTTCTGCAAGTTTAGGATTTCAGGCACACAGAAACACACTGGAAAAAAACAAAATCCAACTTTTTTGGTCTGTGACTATGCCATGCAATCAGCAAGACCGAAGCCAAAAATATCAGCAGCAGAATTACACATCTGCTGACATAACTAGAAAGAAGAATTAATGCTAAAAGTAGTGAAAAGAAAACCATCACACAGGATTCTGTACACTGTACTTTAGGATCGGAGAAAATAAGAGGCTTTCAGAGCTCCAGGACAGCGTTTCTGGCATTACTATTATTATTAAACATTTTGTATGAAGTAGTTATGGCAGACTGGGGAAGAAGGGGTCAGGGGTTGCAAATCTTGCTGTCAGTACTAAGGCCTTGCTCCTGCTCCCAGTGAAGGGAAAAGGACATCTCCTGAGGCACATCAGAGAAAATATATGAGTTGACACTTTAAAAATTAAGTGTCCTAGAATTGCTGTGTCGATTATTATCCCAGAGACAGCTTAAGCGATTTGCGCACAGTCACAGAGCGAATTGGGGCTGAGCCAGGAATAGAAGACAGGGCTCCCAGTTTCTGGTCTTGCTCTCTTACCACTAGGCACATCCCCAGCTGTATGCTGAAATCCACGTGGGGAAGGAAATCCAAAATCAAAGATTTATCTCACTTTTAATGCAGCTTCGTACTGCTCTGCAGCACAGACACAGAGTCAAATGTTACTGCCCTGGCTAAGCAAGATAACTCACTGGTTTCAAAGGAATCGCTCACCTGATGGATTTTGGCTTCACAGCACCAAACAAATCATTCAAATGCCTACAGCATCAATGCTTGTTGGGAGAAGAACAGACCGAGTAGTAGTCCGGGATTAGTGGCTTGAGCAATTTCAGATAAACCTATTATATAAAATTACAGTTGTGTGTTACTAATGGGTTCTTCACTCATTAATATGCAAAGGAAAATAACTTTGCTAGAGCTCTTGGTATCACCTGGCTACACGGAGTGGAGAGGTTAAATACAGAACAGACCATACTTGTAAGAAGATTAACGCATACAACAGAGATAGTAGCAGGCTTCTGCTGGCTCTAATCTGGCATCTGACCGGGACAGGGAGAGAGAGAGAAGGAAACTCTAAGCCAGTTAAAGTAGTGGATTATTGATGACAGAGGATTCACAGCTGATAGGGGAGCTGGAAAGAGCAGGTAGTAGGGATGAAACACAGGGCAGAGCACATAGCAAAAAGACAATACTAGATTTTACAGGGAATGCCTAACACATGGAAAGGAAAGCACTGGGTAGGACAATGATAGGAGCTTTCAAAGAGTATAGGGTTGGGGTGAGCAAGGAGAAAAGTATCTGTGCAGGTCCCAGCTTCCTCTCTAAAATTACATTTTACACACCAAGTTTTTGTTTTGTTTTGTTTTGTTTGTTTAAAAAAAAAAGACACCAAGCTATTTGAATGAGGATTTGAACTTGGAAAAATAAATGATCTGAAAAGGGAAAAAGTCTTCCAAGACCTCCCTGCCATCCTCTGCTCATACAAACACTGGGTGGAGAAAAGCACTGCAAATTACTAATAATTACAGAAAGTCTGGCGAAGACTTCCATGTAGATAATGTTACCTTGGGAAGGAGGCAGCTGGGAGTAGGCTGAGGTAACAGCAAGCTTCTGCAGCACAACTGGCTAGTCAGGATAAACCCCAAGAGCCACTTTTAATGATGGGTAATTTTAAAGAAAATGACTTTGTTAAAGTTCTGGAGTGATGTTTAGCAGTGACATTTGGGAGCAGCTTGATTCTTTTTCTTTGCTTGCTTGGTCCTGAAGAAGGGTGGTTGAGGCACTGAGTAGGGCCCCAAGGTGTCAGAAGTAAGTGACAGATTTGAGGGGAGAAATGGAAATCAATTGCCTTCACCAGTAAGGAATTTGGCACAGCAGAATGGCAAATTCACAGTCGGGAAGCATTTATTAGGATTTTCATATTATACCTGATGGGCTGAGTGGAATTATTAATATAATTCCATTAGTATGCTTCTAGGCAATTAAAATCATTACGCTCCCAGGGTTTCTGCCCTGGGATAGAGTTTGTTAAAACCAGCACTGTTGGAACTTCTTAGATTTTAAATTTCTTTCTGTAGCTCCTCTCTTTGTCTCATAGATCCTGGTGATGCTACAGGTATGACTGAGATGATGTCTCTGTTCCAAGTTGTTGGCATTTTAGTATGAATTTTCTTTTCATTTGGGGTGTGAATAGGACAACTTGTAGTGATGTGTTAAGAAACCGTACTACAGTCTGGGTCATGATTAAGTTACAGTAAAATTACAGACTGTCTAGAAGAAAATGAGCAATCTCAGCTGTGAATATTGTAGAATGCATTATCTCACAGATTTATTTATTTCAATACTGCCTGTTTAAAATTCTGCAGGGCTCCTTGAGCTGTATATAGGTGCTAATTTGAGTCAGAAAGGAAAAAAAAAAAGGATGTATGTTGAATTATATTTGTGCATAGAATTCACAAAATGAGATTGGATTTTGATCCACTTGTTTTTGTTGAGACAGTAGATACTACTAATAGTTGATACTTCAGAGTAAGTTAAAAAGACTAAAATCTAAATGGCTTGGAAACATAATTTCCATGACGGCTTTGTCAATGCACAACCTTTTACTGATTTTCTTAGAGGAATGTATTGGCTATGTAGATAATACAATTTAAAAGCAACTCATTTTCTTATATCTTAGATCAATTTCTAATCAACTTAGCCATGCAGAAATAAAGTAGCTTTAAGTACTTAAGTGTTTATTGAACATCCACAGTTCTAGTCCCTTGCCTGTGCTGGTTTAAATCTACACCTGTAGTTAAACTACTCCAGAGATGTGTGTAGCCATGTGCCTCTTATTGGAGCATCCCAGTCATGTAGGCTGCTTGACTGCTTGGTTGCTCCATGGCCTGGTGCTGAGCTGTTGTAACTGGGGACCAGTCAGCCCAAGGTCTGCTCCTCAAAATCAGTATGAATAAGAAAGCACCAGGTTTTACCTCCTCTACCCTATCCAGCCCTTCTGGGAATGTATGCCCCTCTGCTACTGCCCATTGCTCTTGGTCCTCTCTCAGTCAGAAGTAGATATAACCTTAAGGGTTGCCTTTTGAGCAGTTGGGGTTTGGGGTCTCCAGGGACAAGGTAGCACAAAATAAATTACAACAACAATAAAATAAAAATTCTTACCTTTTGATGTATGGACATGTGCAAGCTCGTTCATCTGCACGCATGAATGTAGCCTTCCTGTTGTGCAACAAGCTGAAGGTATTTGTTGAGCATCTACACTGAAGTTGAGTACCTGAGTTCAGCCTGTGTACATCTTATTTAGTGGTGCAGACACCCCCTCTGAGGGCCAGAAGTGCTCAGGAAGGTCCAGAGGACGCTGGAAACCACCACAGGTAACCTGTGTGCCAGGAAAATTCATCAGCATGAGTTTGGATGCATGTGGATAGCTCACAGCCTTTTGGCTCTTTATTCCTACAAGTATTGATTCCCTGTCGTAGGCATCAGGAATACTGGGAAATGCTAAATCATCTTTATAATCATCACAGCCCCCCAAGAAAGAAGACAATAAAAGTCAATCACTAAAGCAAGAATCGAATACAGTATGTCAGACCTGAGTGGCTATAACCAAAATATAGCCTTTCAGCCAGGTTGCAAAGAACACAATTATACCTGGGACCTGCACGTTAACTGAGCCTCCCTTATCATTTTCTCCTGGTCAAGTCATGGACATACCTGCAAAAGGAAGAAAAAACCTTCCACCCCTGGGAGGGGGATGGGAACCAGGCTGCCAAGATCTCCATTCCAGCTTGTGTGGTCACTGCTGAATTTGGGTGGCATTTTGAATGCACTGGGGAGGCTGGCTGATACCTGAGACTGTAGCTGTGCCCACACATCCTTAGGGAACTTTGAAATAGCAGAGATAATGTCAGCCCCGTTACCATATGCTTTCAGTCTGCCCGGGCAATGATTGTATAATAATCCCTAACAGAAAACTGAAGACGAGATTTCAAGTGGCTGCCAGAAAACAGTTTTTCACTTAGAGTGGCAACTCTGAATAAGGAAGCATCTGGCACATTTGATCAGACAAAGAAAATTAGGTCACTCAGAAAAATATTTGATGTTCTTCCTGAGGAACATAACACTAAAAATGCCTCTATGTAGAATGGCAGTATTCTCTTCTTCGGCATCGCTTCTCACATTATGTTTTGTACTGTTCTGAGTTGCTGCACTATATTTAGTATCTGTTAAATAGTAGAATATAGATTATATAACCTATCATTTTTCTCCTGCCAGTGACAGGAGTTTAAGAGCAAAGAGGGCTGTGGTTTTGTTTTTTTTTTTTTTTTTTTTTAAAGGATTCAAGGACAATTGGTTTGATGTATTTAACTGATAGATGTTTTCTATGAGTTTTTTTTTTTAATTGCATTTTGAATGAAAAAATGTAAACGATCTTTTGCTTTGTACTTCTTTTCTTTGGTTTAAGCACTCTCCATTCATCTGTCATTCCCGGACAGTCAGTGTGGCAAGGCTTCACCTGAGGGGTCCTGAGGGCAGGAGGAAGCTGCTATATGGCTCCTTGTTGGGGTGGGGGGGAAGAGGGGTTGCATGAGGGTCCTGCCATGTGCTAAGCCTTGCAGGAGGGATGGAGAGAGAGCCTGACCGTGTAAGGCACAGAGTAGTATTTCTGCTGAGTATGATTTCCTGGGAGCCAAGTGCCCAGCCTGTCCCAGGGAAGCACCTTCCTGAGGTGTTTAAATCAGCTGGGGGAATAAATACCAATATTTAAAGAACCAAGGTGCTCTGATTATTTCAAAGAAGGGAAAGCCCAGGAGCTGAAAAGTCCAAGTGACTGCATTCATAACAAAAAAGCCTGCAGTGAGAGAAGCTCGGGCCTATGCCTGATGGCAGGGCCTGGCTTCTCTTCCACCAGCTGGCCGTGCAGCAGCACAGCCTGAACACCTGGGCATCTGTCTGGAAGGGAGCTGATCCTGATCCTGACGCTGCCAACCAGCACCTGGGTGGCATGGTTTGTCACCCCCGTGTGCTGGATGCTGCTTGGGGAGACTGGGGAAAAGAGGAGTCCCGAAGGCGAGCCCTGGCTAGCTGCAGAGCCAGCCTCATGTGTGGCTTGCAGTCTAATTGCTCATGGAAAAAAACACATACCTCCAGCAATCTTGCTCCATTTAGTTAATTTCCAAGAATGTCTCCTCAAAGAAAGCGACCTAGAGATGTGTTTTTAAGGGAAAAGTGTTGTTAATTTACCTCGATTTTTTTCCAGCTTCCTAAAACCAGGAATGGAAGCAGTGACCACAGATTTTCAAACCCTACAGACAAACTCCAGCCTGATTTAATGCGTAAAGACATCACTGTTCCTACATTAATCTCTCCAGCTGGTAAATGAATTAGTTTGTGGCATTTTCATTTGGTTGCGAGGATGTCAGGTAGCTGAAAAGGAGATCCAAGCTGCTGCCTTGGTCTAATTTACTGCAGTGTGGCACCATGACGGGGTTAGTCGCTATAAGCCTATGATTCTTCAAATACTATATAAAGAATTGGACTGAAATACTTGCATAATACACATAAAAAGTGGTCTTGGCTTTCAAAATGGTTTACACATTGAAATGAATGCATCCTCATTCCTGGGCATATTTAGTGTTGCAAATTTTATCAGCAAATAAAAGAAACTTTTGCAAGGTAAATACTTGCCCAAGGTCAAGTGACGTGTTAATATAAAAGGGGAATTAGGCTTCAGGAGGTTTCTGGCACTTCATCATGAACTTAGTTCATTTGTCCTGCCTCTTTCTAGTTTCTCTTATTCAGCCTTTAATTTTGTACCAAGGGCTCAACTGCCCTCATAAATCATAAATGAAAAAAATTGTTGAGAGGCTCCCTTACTTCAACAGCCTCAAAATAGAGTTTTTAGCTTGAAACTGTACTTTTGAGAGTGTACTAATGCCAAGCATCTGGCGTAAGAGCTGGCTGAACAAAGTGGGTTGTCTCAGCTTCCCAGCACCCATCCCAGCCTGGAGGAGCTTCACCACACATTTCTTTTTTCCCTCCTTCAGGCTAACCATTAAATTTCCAATTCAGAAAGATGAGTTATTTCACTTTCTCCTTATTGTAAAGTTGTATTAATAGGTAAATAAAAACCTGCTTGCGCTACACTGTTCTGGAGTCAAGTCTAGTCCACGCCAGAGAGGATTTGCCAGCATGGCTACATCCATGTGCTGACACAATCTCACTCCATAGCCACAGCTTTTTTCCTGGAAGATGTGCCTTTTGGTTTTGATCACAAATTTGATGCAAACTCTATTCGCAAAAGCACATTTTTGCCTCTGGGAACTGTAGATAGAGTAGGAGATTTACTAATATTTATATTTTATCACAGGGATGTCCCTAACCTGCGCTTTATACCAATGGCCGTTAATATTGTAGCTTTGGACAGAATCCTAGTATTTTGCTGCAACTCCCAGAGAATACTGTACTGAAAGAAACTGCATTTTATCCTTTATTAGGTGTTTTCTTACAAAATAAAATCAAACAACAAAAAAAAATCTTATTTTGTAGCACAGCAATATTTGCTTTCTTTCCTCTATTGACCCCCCAAAATGCAAGTTCAGGGAGCATATGTCAGCTAATCCCTAAGTCTGTGCTAAGAACATGATGGAAACTCTCAGAGAGTTCAACAGAATCTCAGTGTCTCGCTGGTTCGGTACAAGATTACGCTCCCAGCAGATAAGCCCCTGCATTTTGACTTTGAAGCTCAAAAGGGATAAATAACATTTCTGAAGCCAGCCAGCCAACAAATGGAATTTCTTAGTACAATGCAATCTTGCTGTGGGGGTTTTCCTGGGCATGTGTTTCCCATCAGGCATTATTACACTGCTGTGTACACGGAGCTTATCTCCCAGCGAAGGTGGTGACACCCAGCCATTGATACCCTGCAACTCACTGAAGTTGTAAGACGGGTGAGAAAGGATTAGTTGAGCCCTTTGATTCATAGCTGATACTTATTAAATAAGTTTAAGGATGTGACATCACTATTTGTCATAAATGTTCTTGTTATGGCAGCGTGTGTATGGGGCAGGAGGTGTGAGGAGTTGTCATCATGCAGATAACGAAATCATTAGTAATGAATAATTCACTGTGCAGAAAACAAGCAACAGACAATGTCAGGCAATGGAATAGTGCTAGTTCAGTTACGTCTTTTCTTGTGTCTCCGATGAAAGGTTTTTAACCCTGATTATACCCTATCTTAACAGTGAGGTTTGCTTTCTGTAGGGACATTCAGCTCCAGGCAAGGTAGAAGGATGTTCCCAAATCCAGTAACTGGGTCAAGTCTAATTATCATAGATAATTTGCACATTTCATTTATGGTAAAGGAAATTTTGTCTCAAGGTAGGTGAATCCAGTTTGGTTTATCAAAGACAGACTGAGATAGCTTCTAAACTGAAAGAAAAAAGGTCTTTTGCAAGATCCTAGACTGAAATATTGAATTGATCCTAGACTGAAATGTTGAAACCCTCATTCTGAACTATTTTCAACAATAAAATTAAACAAAGCTGTCACAGGCAGTAACCACCCTCCTGAATTTCCTGTGTCCAAACTGTGGAGTTCCCCTCTTGTCCGAAAGTCAGCATTTCTATTTGGAAAACAGTTATGTTGGATTTTAGAAATTGATTTTCATCACTTGAAGCTGGAGTTGGAAGGATTGTTCATCAGTGCCTTCTTTGCTCTCTCTATACATTGTATTAAAAGCAGCCCAGCCAGATGTGAGAAAGCTACAGAAACTCTCAGCGAAGAAAATAGATTAAAACATCTTTTTGGTTACAGTAGAAAGCTTATTTCTTTGTATAATCAGTTTCTTTAAGAGACTTTTCTAGAGTATGTTTGTTCCCTCTCTGTCTCCTCTGTCTCTCTGTTGAGATAGATAATAAATTCAGAACCCCTCATAAAAATGGACACAGCTGTAAAGACTGGAAATTTTTAACATTTTGGCACTTAGTATCAGCAAATAGCTTTACAGAAAAACATCCAGTGCTCTTGGATAAGCAAATTCCAGTACACATTCATAAATGTTCCTAAATTTAATATTCAGTGTACATGTCAACTTTCTGAAAAAGGATATGCATCTGGCATATTAGATGCAGCATTTCTTTATGCACAGAGTGTATATATACAAGTATTCGGGCCCAGGTGCTTGGTGAGAGCAGACTCAATCAATATGTCTATGTGTTTTTCTCTGCTTCATTTTTCCACTGTAAGGTATTTGTTCCCTAACATAGAGATGTGGTGAAAGTATTCAAAATGCAAGTGCAGCTATTCATAATAGAGGCTTTTTGAAAGGGAAAGAGGAACAAGAGAGAAGGGAAGGGAAGGGAAGGGAAGGGAAGGGAAGGGAAGGGAAGGGAAGGGAAGGGAAGGGAAGGGAAGGGAAGGGAAGGGAAGGGAAGGGAAGGGAAGGGAAGGGAAGGGAAGGGAAGGGAAGGGAAGGGAAGGGAAGGGAAGATATACATTGTAGATTGTTCCATATGTGTTGTATAGAACTGACTGATGAAAAATCAAAGAAATTACAGGAAAAGACCTTCTCTTCTCTTTTTTCTTTTCTTTTCTTTTCTTTTCTTTTCTTTTCTTTTCTTTTCTTTTCTTTTCTTTTCTTTTCTTTTCTTGACTAATACTAGATGTGTATTTCATTACTTTCACCACAAAATCCAAGGGTGTTCACATGCACTACTTCAGCTTGTGTCCAATTTTAATACCTCAGGCTAATTTCTGCCTCCTGACTTCTTCTTTCCTTATTCAGAAGGAAGTGGAAAGACAGCTGGGCATGCTGTCATGCCAGGAGTCTCAGAAGGTATCAGCTCTTTCATTAATTACTTCTTTGCTCTCCCTCTGCTTTATGTTAAAAACAGCCTAGTTGAGTATGTAGAAGTTGCATAGGCTTCAGTGAAAACGTACTTACGGGACCCTTTAAACTGTCAGGTTACATCACATAAACGGAGGGGATCATATTCAAACAATTGTAAAACTATTTTCTTGCCCGAAAGAGCACACCATGATGCCATTTAGCTGGAACCTGAAGCTATGGGTATCCTGCTGTGGTATCATGTGCAGCAAGCGCATGTGATTGTTCTCCTGAGGCATTTGTTACATGCATCTTGTTAACCCTAGTTCAGTCAAAATAACTGCCTTCTCTGCTGCTTGACCTATTTTAGCATAATTTAGCCCTGAATGCGGTGCATTTCAGTTGCAGTAAGCTATTCAGCTGGCATTAATAGCATGGGAACTTAAAATGGAACCATAAGAGTTTGAAAATATCATTCTTATTAACTCAGTTTGGTTTCGGTAATTTATGCATCTTTCAGAACTGACCTAATACTTAAATGTACATAAAAGAGCGAGCAGTAATCAATCCCAGACTTAAAAGATTATTTTCCTGGTAACAAACCAGCCTTTACCCAGTCTGTGGAAAAAGGAGTGTATTTAAGACTGCTCTAAGCCTTGTTAATAGCTGTACCTATAGGAGTCATAAAATTACATCATTGCTAACAGTGAAATGAAGATTAACTGCCATTTCTGCAGCAGAAAGAATAGACTTAGATTTGTTTAAGGCTTGAGCACTAAAGGCAAGATCCAGACTGCTTCATTACCAGGATAAAGGTCTGAACCCACTAGCTCTGGCTTAGCACCAGGCTAAAGAGGAAACAGAGCAAATACAATAGGAAAATGTTGTGGTGGGTAACTCTTGTGTAAGGGCTTCTGCATTAAAAAGGGGCAGAAGGGAGGCCCCAGACTTGCTCCCAAGACTGTTTCTGATTTTCCCCACTAATTGTCACATGAAAAAAAACATGCGGGGTGCAAGGAGCAAGACCCTCCCAGATGAGACCTATGACCACCATGAAGGGGGTAGCACCTCCCCAGCTCCTAGAAAATCAGTGCCTTGGATGTAAAAGAGGACTGCAAGGCAAAGGGGCAGGTAAGTCTGGTCAGGAATCATGTCCCCATGCTATAGAGGATGTCTCTCGACCATTGCCTGCATCGTGGCAGCTCTTTGCTCAACAGAGAGGACTTCTGGAGTGCCCCTCAGCACCAGTTACCCTCCCCACTGGCAGAATCAGATTGCCAGTTACCAAACTGGGCAGTCTAGGTGCCTCCCCTGAGGCCAGGCAACTGTTGCTGAGACACCACAAAATCTAAGCCAGACACTTAGAATTATGGAGTCTGCCTCATGCACTAAAATCTGGTTTAGGACAGCTCTACGCAGCTAGTAAAGCTGCCATAAACCTCTCATCTATTAGCACAAGGATTGGCATAGCCTTTTGTTTTTCTTTTTTAAGGATCCCTGTGTGCCTAAGGTTAGGCACACACTTACAGACCTTGTTGAAGCGGGGTTGCAGAACGTGTCTCCGGGTCCTTGCTTTGGGAACTGTTGTACAGTGAGCTATCGTGACCTAAATATCGTGCCCTGTCCTGACATTCCATGTCACAAGGAAAGATCCATTCTGCAAGTTTTAAGGGTATATAATTCAGCTAGGGGGGAGAGAGACAGGAGTTGAGAGTTAACCAGTACCGGGGCTTTTCCTTCATTCCCTCAGGTTTAAATTAGCCTGACATAATTCAACCCATACTCGCAGCCTTTTGGCAAGGGGGGTAAATTACAGCTTTCCACGGACAGTCTTCTGCGTGAGCTAGCTGACTCACACCGATGCCCACAGTTCAGATTTCCAGGTGTGGCCGGGGACTCGTGGTCCCAAACGAGCATCCTCAGAGGCGAAGGTCCATCTCAGCCTGGGTTCAGAGGAGGGAGCAGGAGCCGGAGCTGCACTCAGCAGACCTCGCGGCAGAAGGGCTCTGCAGTAACTTTATGTGGAGTCAAACTTGACTTCACTTGTCAGCCGGCTCTGTGTGACTCACCGAAGGTGCTGAACAGACTAACGAGTGGGAGGAGGAAACAGGGGGAGAGGAAGAAAGGGAGACAGGCAGCCAAATGGAAGTAGGAACACTGATTTATGACCAAAAAAAAAAAAAAGAGAGACTGTTTTTTAGAAAGTTACACTAGTCCTTTTCCTGCTTTAATATGAGTGGCATACAATCCAAGATCTCCCAGGTTTGAGAATAAAAAAAAAAAAAAAAGAGTGAATCACAACTTTTAGCTAAAATGAGATAATAACATTTTTAACCTGATCGTTATGATGGAACTCCAGGGGTTTGATTTATTCAGCTGTCACTTACCGCACATCCCAAGTGTAACAGAAGACACGTTGGAACTGCAACCTTTATTTAGGGTTTGTTGGCATGATTTCATTTTATACTGGCCTTCTGGGAGTTATTTTTCATCTTTAGGCAGTTACCACTGCTAACAGGAAAAGGGAAAACCTTTTTTTGTTAGCTCCTAGTGCAGTGTGGTTATTAAGAAAGGTGGAATTCGAGCCTGCTGGGATGCGAATCAGAGCACTGTGGGGGATGCCTCCCGACCTGCGATGGGAAGGGGATGCTGCAGCCGTGCCTTTTCGTTACAGCACCAGAATTGTGGGGAAGACAAGACTACTTTGGACTCCCCTCATTTCAAGATACTGCAAAAGAGCAGGTAATCCTGAACACTAACCCAGATTTTTTTACCGGCATTGAAAAGAGGATATTTCGTCCAGGGAATCGTGATTCGCAATGGGATGTGTGATGGCTCTAAAGGCCAAAAATCAAGTGTGTTATTTCTCCGGGAGAGGCTCCCTGCATCCTGACCTGGCTGTGTTTCCCCCCTCTCCCCCGTCCTACTTTGTGTCTCACCAGGCTCTCCTGGGAGTAGTTTCTCATCAGAGACTGTGGGTTTGCCAAACTCTGCAATGGTGCTGAGATGTACACACACACACAAGATTTTGTTGAGATAATTATGTTCACTCAAGAACCAGATTGAGATTTACGCCCCAGTGTCCATAAATAAAGGGCCACGGAGTCTCTGGTTTGAACACAAATATCCCTGCCCACCCACTGCCCCCGGATGAACCTTGTGGGGGGGGTGACTGCAGGATTCCTCCAGTCGGACTCCCGCAAGGCACTCCGTAAGTATTGCGAAGTGGTTTTCCATCCAAAGAAAGGCTGACATGAAGGTACATCAAAGAAAACAATGAATGCCTCCTGCTCTGACCTACATATTTCATTCTGAGAGACTCAGCTACATCTGCTAGATCACTTGGAACAACTGTTATCCTTTAGAAATGAAAAATCATTTCTTCGGGCAATAAGATTGGGAAAGGGGGGGACCCTGTAGTGGCCTGCTAGGGCATAGAACATTTAAACTCTGCTGTATTGATTGTAGTCTATGATTGACTGCAATCATTACTGTGTCTATATTTTTCTGTTTCAATGAAACCATCAGGCAGTGAGTCATGCTGTGCATGTAACCTGGAGGAAAGTGCAAAGAGGCTGCTGAGGAGCAGCAGCACAAAAATACCATTGGCATCTTTTCCCTAGGAGAGCAGGGCTCTGGACAATTTCCACAGCCCATTGCTGTTTTTCTATTACATGCATTCTCCACTAAAATGTGTAATAGAATTGAGGACGCAGTTATGAGTAAAGAGTCTTCTCGCACATGCTGTTCCATAATTAAAGAACAGCTATAATAGAAATCCTACTTTTTTTTTTCCCCTTGCATTAACGAGCTCAAATTCTTATAGGCATTAAAAGGGCATATGCTTTTTTTTTCTAATTTAGAGATTAAAAAATCTCACAGCAGATCAAGAGGAACGCTGTAGTTTGAACTCTTTAGTGAAAGAAGATGCACTATCATTAGCAACAAAACAATTTTAATTAGCCCACTCCTGGATATGCAGTGACACACGCCAAATGTATAGAAGTTTGGGAGAAGAGGAGATATTATCCTCTTGGCTTGCTGAAGTGGGTTCAAGTCCATAAGAAATGAACACCTTTCAAAGCATTCTAATTTGCAATTTTTAATTACCTAGGCTTTGTTCTGTCTTTTTTTTTTTTTTTTTTTCTTCCAATGAAGGTAGTCAAATCTGTTTGGGAGATTTCCCCCTCCCCACTTGAACTGTGCTTCTCTCAGCTCCACTCGCGGATGGAGCATATTTTTATTAAGCCTGAAGAGGAGAAAGCCATCCTAATTAGCAACGCCTCGTTGCATCGAGGTCTGTGGCTACCAACCTGCGGAGACGCAGTGGGGAGACATGATTGCAGTTTGATTCAGCGGTACCAGGCACTCAGCAAAGATTACGCACTCAAAGACAGGCACCCTGTCTGGGAGCACAAGCGAGGAACGCGGTCCTGCCTGCACCGAGCGGGGCTGCAGCGCTGCGTGAGCAGCAAAAGCACGTCCCCGCTTTTGTGGTTCAACCAGGGGAGCCAGAAGTCTCAGCTCTGCTGTGTTAAAAAAACCATGATTTTAAAGGAGTTTCCCACAGACCTCAGCTCTGGGACATGCTATGTGCCAAAACCACCCCAGCAGCTGCGTGCTGCAGCACAGTGGCTTGCCTCTTGCCCTAGTGGAGCCTGGAAGGATTTTAAAGGGAAAGGCTAATTGCAACACAGGGTAGCTGCGTGCCTGAGCTGGCTAAAATGTAAGTCCCAATTTCTCATCCCCCTCCTTGCCAACTTATACCAGGCATGGAAAGTAGCTGTGGAGCTGCCTTGATGGTGTCTGGTGGCACTGTTTTGGAGGCTTACGACTGTAGCATAGCTCTGTGATGGTGGCCCTGGCCCCTGCATCCAGCTCAGTGCTGAAAATGGGGGCCTTGCGCCAGGGCCATGGGGAGCACACATGGGGCTGGAGTCATGCCAAGGCATCCCACTTCGTACCAAAATCAGATATTGATTCTCTTCTGAAAAAGAGAAAAACAGCTCCAATCCCAGAGCCATCCCCAGGAGGAGCAGTCAGCACCGGCTGCTCCCAGGAGCCCACATGGGTTGACACAGCCTCTTCAGACGTGCAGAGGCATTTAATACCTCTTGAGGTGTGATTGTTTTTGTTCTGTCTCTTTGGAGATTTACCCTATTTTTGTGGCCTTTTTTTTGTTTTTGAGGGACAATTTAGTCTTCCGGCTTTTAAGTCCATTCTAGGTATCCTGGCACGTATCAGTATGTACTCCAAGGTGCTCTCATCAGATGGGATTGAAAGGACCTTGTAAGTCTAGCAAGGGTAACACTGCTGGTGTTTGATGCGATTTGCTTTGATAGGACCTTCTCCCTGTTGCTGAGAAAGATACACTCGGAGTCTCTCAGTAGAGAGTAGGTTTGATTTTTCACCCTTTTTTTCAGCAGAGCAGTGCAAGGTGACATTTTGGCACATGGAGTGTGGTTAAGCCAAGCAATGTGACACAGAAATAGAGGTAAATGTGAATAAACTCTTTTTTTTTTTTTTTTAAGGAAATACTAAATGAGAAACAGTGTTATTCTTTTAAAGAATCTCTTTCTTAATGTCTGTGAAAAAAACAGTCACCACTAGCTGAGCAAAAGACCTTCACCCAGTGGCTTTGCTGAAAAAAAGGGCTGGCACTTCAATAGCAACATCTTTCTAGCTTGTTGAATCCTATGTTGCATGGAAACAGCATAAAACAAAGGGCAGGAATCAGAGAAGTTGGTAACTACACAAACTGAGAATTTTATCTTCTTCCTTTACCCTGGGGCAAAAGTTCCTTGTAGAGCTGTCACGTGCCACCGACCCCAGGGGTGACCCACGCACTCTCCCATTGCCACCACTTTGCTCCCAGTCCAGGCTGGCAGCTAGAAACCTTTTTCTCTTGCTGGTAAATAAAATATATTTGAGCTAGATATCATTCGAATGGCAGAAGCCCCAGAATAACAGCATAAAAGTCCTTTTTTTTTTTTTTTTTTTTTAATATGAACTGTATTTTAAAGAGATTTGAAACTTATTGGGTAAATAACGTCCACCTTGAATATACAAATGAATGGTAATGGTAGTCTGCGTAGTAAAATGTACAGCTGTTATCTATTTCATTAGTCACTTCTTGGATCTCAAAATCAAAATCTGAGATTTGCCAACACTGTCAGAATCCTACAGTGCTTCCACAAGAAATAAATACTTTGGACAAAACACATTCTGAGGCAGCTTTGATATTTGCATTAAATTCCTGTTCAGAGTTATTTCCTTGGGTGCAGCATTTCACAAAACCTCTTCCTTTGTTTAATTGCAATGTATCATATGAAAACACAGGCATTTGGATTTAATTCACAACAGCGAGGTTTACGTCATGATGAAACAGGGCACCCTCTTGGCCCATTCTGTGCTTCCTGCAGATGGGTTAGATGTTGTGAAATAATTTCTAGCATATTCTTCTTGCTTTTTTATTTTGTGTACCCTTTCCTGGCAAACGCAGTGTACTGTGGTAGTCTTAAAGCCTTTTCAAAAGTGAGGCAAATTCTCTTTTTTTTTGGCTTGTTTTCTGGAGTGACATACTAAATTATAATGAGGAACTATTTCACGTTCCACTCATCCATCTCAGGGAAATAAGCATAAAAGTATCAGAAGCCATTCATAATCTCCAGAAAATGTTGTTATACATAAATGCAAGGGAAAATGTTTTCCCTCTCTGCCACACAGCCCTCACAAAGAGCACTTGGTGAGTAAATGGTATTTCACTAAAGCCTAGCACTCAAGGAAACTGAGTTGATCAGGAAAATATTCAGGAAAGTACACTCATGTGCCCCAGAGTGTTTGTTTCTCTGTTAAGATAGCAAAATACATGTAAAGCTGGGACCTTTCAGCTAGGCACCACTCACATCTGTGTCTGGATTTGTGTGCGCATACATATGCAACCCTTTAGTCCCCCTTTAATGCTGAATTTGCTGATGGGTAGATGGATAACGACTGTTTCCATCTCTGGGTGCTTTGATATTTGTGCTACAGATACATTTCAATAAAAGAAATAGTCTGCAAAGGGTAATTTTCGGGCACCTCCCATAAGCTGTGAGTTTTTGCAAGTCTACTGTGTGTCCTCAGCTATGAGAAGAGTGCTTGAAAACTGAGCTAGCTGCATGAACAAATCACTGGGGAGCCTGAGAGCACGTCCTTCTAAATATACTTTCCTGGGTCAAAAAAAGGCCACGGAGTCTTGCGCTGCTCTGCACCAGCATGTTTGTGACCATGCTGGTGATCGTCCACACTCCCCCTTCCCACTCCTGGGGAGCTTTCTGCCCAGAGAAGAGGTCAATTGCCCACATTGCACCTCCTGACAGTAACAGAGCCCAGTGCCAGGTACTGCTGCCCTCCAGCTAACCAACACCTCCAGCCCCCATTGTCTGCCCTGGGGTATCTGAGTAGATGCATTTTTTTCCTTAGATCAGTGTCACAGTGTTTTCTGCAGGATTTTGTCATTTAAATATTCCTCAGTGCACCTCCAAATGCATGTTCATTTTTCTTACCTCTTGAAAGAAAGGCTTGGCTTCTCTTCTTTATCACCCAGAAAGACTAAATTTGCTTTGCTACTGATAGTAGACAAGATATACTTCATATTCCAGAGGCAATCTGACTACAAGACCCGAACTGAGTAAGAGTAATTCAATTGACTTCACTGAAGCTGCACTAATTTAGACCGACTATAAATTCATCTTTTCTTGTGAAATATGTCTACGAGTGACCTTGCACTACCCAACCAACTGAATTTATTCCCACCCTCAAAATAATGCAGAAATTGGGGAACTCCTTTTTTAGGAAATTGGCTGAAAATTCACATTTCCACCCTCACAGAGTAAGTCAAAGGGCACTACTGGAATAAAGATGAGGGCAGAATTAGGTCAGTGTCTTACATCATCTGCTAACTATAATTTATCCACAATGCTTTCAAGATACGGATGAGGGAAACACAGTATTTTTGACGGTATCTATCTTTCCTCTCCTTGCTTGTTCCCTTCTTTTCACGGTAACTTTTTTCTTCCCTTCAAAGATGATTTCTTTCTGGATAAAATAATAAAATAACCGCTCTGTATACTTTATTGATGATTAATATGAAATGCAGAAGATCAAAGATGCAGGTGGCTACATAAAGACTGGGAGTCTGCAAGAGAGATCTTTGCAACCTTTTCTTAAGCCATCTATGTTTCATTTATCTGTTGGAGGTCACAGCTCTTGACAGGAGAGTCAAGAGAGTGCAACCACAAGGAGGACCGTGGTGCTTTTGTGGAAAGGCAAGGGATAGCAACAATGATCACAGGCAGTTTTCTGGACAGGGCACCCAATTTCATGCAATGAACTAGGGCTCAGGCCAACCAAAGCCAGCCATGCCATCCCACCTGCAGTTTCTTTACAATCACAGTGGAAATCCATACACGTTGGCTCATTCAGATTGAATGCTGCTGGGATATTTGGGACAGCAATGGAAAGGACCTGTTAGCATGAACCTTCCTGGCCTTCCAAAGCCAATGTGAAAAGGCCACTCTCAGGAGTATTCAGGAGAGCAGGGGTGAAGAATATACATTTTCTTTTCTATGCAAATGCTACATATTCTCAAAAACAAACAAACAAACAAACAAAAAACAACCAAAACCACCACCAAACTGACAATTCAGCAAAACCTGACTTTACTTACTGTCCCTTCTCTGAAGATAAGTTGAACCGACATCCCATCTCCCCTTCTACCTGAAAAATCCGATCTCTTTACTTAAAGTAAATAACTGAATACATTTGCCTTAAGCTACCCTAGCTCCTTTTTAATCAGGGAAAGAAAGCACTTACAATAATTAAAGCAAAAATCAGTGTATAAAAATCAGCTTATAAATGAGTTTCTCTGCATTGCCAATTATTTTAAAAACATTTTTGACTGCTGAAATTAATTCCAATTGGAAATCAAGACGCACGCTACCACAGAGTGAAATTTAGGATACGATTTTTTTCTCACCACTACTGAGTTTTACAGTCATATCTTTTCTCCTTATTTTTTTTTTCTGCTTGTATTGAGTCATCACTAATGAAAGTTCTAAATATAGGTATGACTAACAATGCAAACTTTAGAAACTGTATGTAAACTACCACAAGAAAAACAGATCAGAGAGTTATGCTCACCAGAAATTCAAACAACTGTTGCCAACTACTACACACAAGTAATGATTACTGCATTTTTCTCATTAGAAAGGCAGCTGTCATATAGCTTACGGTTTGGACAGAAAGAAATAAGTTAGCATATTGCTTAAGAGCTGTCTGCTAGATCCCTAAATGTGACTCTTTTACTGCATTTTGCCAAAAATATGCTAGAACATAAAATCCTTCATTCTGCAGAATAATAAATGTCATGTTTCCATTTCCCAGTGTCTTGTCAGACTGTTTAAGATAATCAGGATCAAATAAGACACACACGGTGTGCTCAGGACTTCAGATCTCAGATCAGTGGTTTTGACACTGCCAAAGACAAGTGACAAGCTGAGCAAAGACTTAGATGCTTGGTAGCACTGCTGAAACCACCACAAAGATCTGGTTCATATCTTTCAGCCACAGCTTTTGACAAGAAGCTCCCGATACCACCTGAGAACTCTGCTATCAGACAATAACACCTACAGACTGCCACCGAGATATGGTCAGGAACAACAGCAATCAGCCTGCATGCTCAAGCAGAGGCACGTAAATCAGCCTGGTGTCATGTGCTGGAGGACCCAGGTCTACCACCAGTTCTGAAAAATCCCAGCAAAAGAAATGCAGAAGTAAGTTTTCAGCATGTGTTGCTTGTTTAATCATATCCTACTGACACCAGTCTTAAGGAATGAATGAATGCTTCTCTCTTGTTCCAGGGACTTTGTGCAGATGGAGTGGAAGTAAAGCTGCTTAGCACTCATTACAGGACCAACAACTGGGACCAAAACAAGGATATGTCATCTATATTCTTTCCATTGTGCCTGCACGTTTTCTTTAAAAAGCCCAGAAACCTATAACTCTGATTTTACCCATGGATGGGTAACACAAAAGAAAGTTCACTTTTCCCCAGTCATTCTTTGCCACTAATTCTCTCAAGGTCAGTTCAATCGTCCCCACAATTGCAATACACTGCCAGGCAGAAAGAATCAGGGTTGATTATTTTTTGCATATAGTGTAATTAAGTATCCTGTGTTTTGAGATGCAACTTATCACCAAATTGTGTGAAGAAGTAAAAACTAATTTGCAAATAACTTGACCAAAACCTAAACAGTGCTGATGCTGGATTTAGTAAACTCAGTGGTGCTGAATTCAGTGGAAGCCTACCATCCTGTGTGGACTTTCATTGGGAGTCTTCTGGTCTTTCCTATCTTACTCTTACTGTATTCAATGCTGTAGTGTCTGAACCCATAAGGATAGCATTGAAAAAAATCCGTCAGCTTGAGATGAGATACTCAGTGGGATTTTCAAAAGAGCTTATGTGTTTTTTTACCTTGGCGTTTATAAAACTGCCACATTGATGAGAATGATTCCCCAAGTTTTGCTATACCATATGGTCCATGTGCTGTTAGGAGGCCATCTACTGTGTTTCCTTGTTAGTCATTCAACTACATATTGCGTCCATCTGCAGCTCTCATATGTAGTTTCGCTGTAATTGCCCTTTTCAGAGTAGTGCATTTCATTCTGCTTTGTGCCGGCTTGTGATAATGTTCTTTCCAAGACACGCTTCACCATATACTCCTTAAAAGGTGCAGCAGTGCCACGCTGAATGGTGCAGTAGATGCGTGCAGAAGGCTCAACTATGATGTAAAGGAAGAGGAGGACTGGTGTTCAGCTTGGGGATGAAGAGAGCACATTCCTTTCCTTGCTCTCCTCCCCATGAACCTGACATCACCAAAGCACTTCAGCTATTCCAGAGATGCAAGGGACCTCCCCAGCCAGCCAGGCTTGCACTTCTCTTTCACTACTGCCACTCTGCCACACTTCAGAAGGCCCTGTCCCAGCTCAGTGCCTCCTGGGAAGTTTTTAACAAAACCACTACCTCGCAGCATCTTCAAGATCCCTGGAAGCAGCAATATGAGCGCCATTCATGAGAAGCTGGAGCCATGGATGTGTTATTATCCTGGAGCCACAGAGAAGTGCGGTGATCACATCACACACTCCGACCTGGACAGGAGCAGCCAGTGTGAAGGTCAGACACTGCACTCTGGTGTCAGCAGAGTGAGCAGAGTTAACAGGAGACACTCTCCCCTCTGCCAGGACTCTACAAATCCTTCAGCACAGCACTGGGTTTCGGGATAATTTCAAACTGACACAATTTGTATTCCCTTAAAGACCTCATTACACATATTGCTCATTTAACCTTTAAAAAAGCTTGAAGAAAGTATGCCAATGGATTCTGGCTGATAAATATCTAAATTAAGTAAATTTAATTAAAAACTGATGTAAATGTCATCTAATCTGCGGATGCTGTGACAATTATGGCTGTAGCTTTGAACCAATTTCAAAACGTGTAAGGATACCCTTACACAATTTTGTACTGAATGTTTTTTTTCTTCTTTGTTTCATGAGAAGAGGCAGGTTGGACTTTTATTGCTCAATAAAAATACTGAACTGAAATCTTGGAGAACTTTCTTGCATCTTGTTACTGCCAGGTGATGTTGGCTGGAACAATGGTTTCTCTCTGAAGCCATTATGTGGTTTTTTTGCCAGACAAAAGGTGGGGGAGGAAAGAAAGATATATGCTAAGTTTCAGCTAGGGAATCCTACTTCTCAGTACACAGGAAATGAAAAGATCAATGCGTTTTTTTCAGCTTCTATTCTGGACACATTGTGCTGTTTGGGTGAACACACCATCAGCCCCTCTGTTACTTTAGTGCACACCAGCGGTATCTACTCAGTGGGGAGCACAGTTTGATGAATTTAGCAAAATCTTGTTGGCTGACCTTTCCGTGCTGGAGACATGATTTCATTTCTGTTGTCTGAAAATGAGCACCAACAAGACAAGTTATTTCCATGTCCCAGCTGGAATACTGTAGTACTAATGTGTTTCCAAATATTTCTTTATCTGTATAAAGCTATTACTTTCAGGTCTATCTAAGAACAATAACATTTATTTCCTTTCTGCTTTCTTCAGGAACCAGCAAAAATCAGTTTATTTTGCACTCTTTTTTTCCAGTCAATTTGTATGCTGCAAATATCAAACCAAAAACTCATTCTTGGAACAGCTAGGTAGAACAGCTCACAGAGATGTACTGTCGGACAGATTCTAAGGTGCAAGCAGAAAACAGTTCAAGAACAACTTCACTTGTAGCACCCACAATATTTGGGATCCCATATAGACAGAGTAGAGTACTGGTGATACGAGTTCAGTCATTATTTTACTCCAGTCACCGTCCAATATTGCTGCCAAATTAGTTCTTCTGGTTTAATCATTCCTCTGATAGCATCATTAACACTCAAGTTTAAAAGCCCCCTCCTATTATAAAGGGCATTCCTTTTGCTTTTGATAAAGGCAAACAGGATCGTTGAACAGAATGGGCTTAGAGAGTGATTGGGCAAAGCTACAGCAGCAGAACTGAGGTGCTGTGCGGCCAGGAAAGTAAAGGAGTAACATACAGCTATAGCGGGGCAGAAGAGGTAACCCACATCAACAACATGAACAGCTTATCAGACTGTGCTGTCAGCCTGCTCTCTATAGAGGTGTGAAAAATAAGCATCTCTGGTCTGTTCCCTTAAAACCTGTGTCGGGGAAAGGCAGGCATCTCCTGTAATATTTCAACAGGTGGCTAGTGCCTGAGTGCCTTTTGCGATTTTGCTAACATTCCTCTGCAATTGCACCCTTCAGCAAAGTGGTTTATGAATCCCAAAGAAACCCAAGAATGATGTAAAAAATGTTCAGATGATTTGAAATATTCAAATCACCATTCACTAGGTCACAGGTCAACTTCTACCATGGTTTGAAAAATGCTTTCCTCTCACTTAATAATTCACCTTTTGAAGACTTTTGAAACCTTTCTCTGCTACTAGAGAACAGATTTGGGTCTAGGACACACTCACAGTTTTATTGCTTGTTGTTCAGATAGTCCAAGACAGGAAACCAATCCTGCTCCCAATGAAGCCAGTGGCACCTGTAGGACTGAACATATGGAACAGATTTTGTATAAGGTGAAATAATATAGCTAATATGCAAATGGATGTATAAAAACACGTTTTGGGTCAATCCTGTTTTGTTACTAAGAGAGGGAACAAGGATTATGCTTCCCTTTCCCTGAGTCCAGTTCTCAGGTCTTCACAGGTATGTCCATTTCAAAGGGAATTTCATTCTTCCTTTTCTTCTGGCATCTCCTATGCAGAGGTGAGCAATCTTTTTTTTTTCAGTTTTGGTTAAGGATTATTATAGCAGGCACAATACAGAAAATCATACCTAAAATAGATTGATTTCTATTTACAAACTTACTTTTCAGTTTTGCCCACAACTTGCTCTTAAGACTTTTTTTTTTTTTAACGCATATATTCTATTAGTATTCACAAACCCCAATTAAAAATAGCCTTTGCTTGGAAAAAATAAGATCCCACTAGCAGTTCCAGATCAGGCCCAATCTGGCTAGATCTGTGTATACCTAGCCCAGCTGATCTCAGGACCTCCTAAGACCATGGTCTTTTCTCTTCCTTTTGTTAATACTGCCCCTATTGCTATTTCACCCAGCTTTCTTTTCCTTTTTTTTTTCCTTTTTTTTTTTTTTTCTTTTTTTCCCCAGGAATACTAAATCCCTGCATGAGGCTTTTCTATCCACAGCTGTGCCCTCACCCAGACCCCTTGCCACAGAAAGGCATTTCCAGGCAGGGTCTCCTGCCAGAGCTGAGATCTGGCTTCTAGTGGTCTTCAGCGCACAGCCAAGAATAGACCTCAATTACAAGCCTGACCAAGTGAAGTTGCTCAGGTCTGGGGGCAAAAGCAGTGGTACCCCACTTTCCACTATCCTCCTCCACCAAGCACCAGGCCAGTGCAGCCCTCCTTGCGCTGATGCTGCAGGGGGGCAAGATTGGAGGAGAAGTGGCATCAGCCTGCGTGGGCCTCAGCCAGGGAGCAAAATCTGCCCTGTGCTTACTGGCATTTCTGCATGCATTCCAGCGAGGCTTGCAGCAACCTCCAGCTCTGTGAGTGCAACTTGTTTCCTTCTTCAAAATCCGGTTCCAAGGAGTAGTCCCATAGAAACTGGAGGGCCAATTTATGTGAATAAGCTCCAACCATATTAGCAACAGCTTTTAACACTGAGCTGTAATGAGGCCAATTCAAATTTGAATGCATGTAGCCCCAACTCTTACTGTCTGAATTTCCATAGAGACTGTCTGCATTCAACAAAGCAGAACATTCAAGTGAATTAGACTAAAAATCACTATTCTTTAACATTAATTTGCACACATTTTCTTTCAATGCCTTCTCCCTCTTAAAAAAAAAAAAAAAAAAGAGGCTATTTTCCCCCTCAACATTCAGTCACAGGGCTGATTCCTTTGCACGCAGAGCCAGCAACAGAACCAGCAGGTGATACGCGCATTCTCATGCCTAGCAGATGCATATTGTGTTGCTCCCTTATAGCACTTGTGCTTTTCCGCTGAGCTGGACACCCAGCATTGTCACTCCTAAAATATTTGTGAGTGCTACAGGATTTTCTACGGAAAGATTTCTCAGGGCAAGATTTAGTCAAATTTAATCCGAGTCACTCGGTGCAGCTCTATTTGTTAAGAACGGCTCCTATGCAGAGAAGAGCCCGTCACTGTGTTTTGCCTCACAATGTTTCAGAACACAATAACAACAACATTAAACTCAATACCCTTAAGGGGCAGTTGTAGTCAAGGGTCACATTTTCCTTCATTCCAATTAACCTACTTGTCATATTGGATGGTAGATGCACTCCACAAACTGCCCTCGAGTGTTTCTCATGCTCTTTTAGCAATAGAAAGTGGGGAGAAATAAAATAGATCATGCTTTGCTGTTTGACTTGTCCTTGGTATTTTATATTATTGGTAAACCCACAAGAAATGAATACTCTTCCAAAGATTTTCAGGTTTTGAAAGTACAAACAGGCTTCTGACTTGTGCTGGTATGCCTGGCATGGCAGCACTTGTAATGTTAGTCTTGGGGAGAAAAGGGACCAGAAACCTGGGGTGACCTTCCAGGTTTTGTTCAACCCATCTGACCCCATGCCAGACAAAGAGTAAATAAAAGGAAAAAACTGTACAGCAACATAATATTACGTGAGAAGAAGAACCACTGTTACTTGAGAAGTAGAAAGCAGTCACTTGCCCTGAAGGTACCACCAGGCCTGACTGTCACTGGCCAGCCCCACCAGGACCTCCAGCACTCCATTTCAGCCCCCGAGGCCTTCCCCAGGTCCAGAGCCACACATCAGCCTTGGGGCCACCAGCTCCTGCCCCACTGAGGCCACAGCTGGGCCACGGCTCCCTCCCAGCCAGGCCCATCCCCATCCCCGTCCCCATGTCCCCATGTCCTAGCCCAGGATGGGCCCACCCCCAGGGAGGTGCCCAGTTTCAGAGCCAGGGCTGCCATGGTGCTCCCAGCTGCCCTGCTGCTGGCTACGGTGGTGGGACAGGTCTGGCTGCTAGGGCCTGCCCTGAACCCCCATGGGAAGCCCCCATGCCCCTAATAAGCCCCCAGCCCCACAGCACTATGGCTGTCTGTGCTGGAGGGTGCTGAGGGTCTGATGTGTCCTGGGCCTGGGGTGCTTCTGCTTATGTCCCTCTGCCTGCCTCTGCACATGCTAGACACCTTGTGCCCTTCCCCTTCTCGTCTCCAAATTTTCATCCTCTGAAGTTGCTGTTTGTAACACTACATCTGCCATTCCCAGCAAGATATTAATGGCAACAAGGTTTATAACAACTCCTGCCAAGTTCTCAGAGACAAGCTCTTCACCAAACTCACTGACAGGGTCAGATTAACCTTGGAGGTGGCTTACATAGTCAAGTGAACCTTTGGGTCTTTCTTCATACATTATGGGCTGAAGGCAGTTAACCCAGAACTTTGTCCAAGGGCTTCTTGTCCTTAGCCATATGCAACAGCTCTTGTCTGAGCCTCCAGACGGAAGGGTTGACCCAGTGCCATCCAAAGAGACCCTCTCCAGAAGGAGAAGTGTCATCTGCTGTTGAATGTCCCAGCAGGCTGACAATTTTTTACAGTCTCCAAACAGCCATGTCTCTCTTTGCAAACATTAGTGTCCATGCCCAGTTACACCTGGACAGTTGCCCAAATTTATTGACCCCCACTCATGATTTCCCTTGAATGACCTAATCTGTTTATTTGTACACTTGCAAATACCAGTTCCTCTGACATGAATTTCTGATGTTATAGGCATTCTGACCCTGAGTTTTCTGTAAAATAAATCATCAGCTTATGGCAGTGTGTGTTTCGCTGGCAACATCCTGTAATTCTACTACATAAAATATGGATCAGTGGTTGATCCTGCCATCTTTTACCGGGTGCTTTATTTTTACTCCATATTCACCGCCCCCCTGGGCTGATGTGATACAGACCATAGGTTTCATGTGCGAACCACTGCTCCACTGCAAACCACTTGAACTCATGCCATTATATTGTAACCCGTTGTTAAACAACATATCAGACATGTCGACTGACAATGAACTTGGCATGTAAAGAAGTCTTTTGGACTCTAATATCCACTAGTAAAGTCAAATCAAAGGAGTGAGCAAAATAGTTTAGAATAAGTACTTTTTTCCAGACAATTACAAAAATAATAATCTATGCTTAACATTTTCCAAGGGAGCAGTGGATTTTTTAAGTGTTACTATCCACTAGAACTGTATCTTAGATTTTTAAGGCTCTAAATTAACCCCTAGCATTTTTTTAAACACAATTTCCTGTGATACTTAGGGGATTAACATCCTGGCGTCTCTAAGTAGAGCTCTCTCAAGAGCTGAAAGCTTTCTTTTGGAGGGCAGAAGAATGCCATACACATCCTGGCAGGATGTCCAAGTACTTTATGACTTTCTTCTTCCTCACAGTAGTGTTGGCCTGTGGCTCTTCTGTCTTCTTAGGTTATATTTCACATTCACAACTTTTAACTCTGGACTGTTCTGAAGCAACTTTATCAAATGCTCCATAGTCATTGTCCATGGACTAGGTCAAGGTGTTCCTCTGAGGCTCTTGGGAGTTGTTTTTAGGAAGGCAGGAAAGGCAACATGCAGCTTTGTACTCTTCAAAACTACGGATAATGACGTTCTGGACAGCATGTTTGCAGCTACCCTGTGTCTTCCAAGGTTGCATTCAATTTCCAAACCCTGTATTTGTACTTGAAAAAAAATATATATTCTGTGCTTTCTGGAACTGATTTTGCCCCGTTTCTATTAAAGACGTGCCCATTTTTGGCTTTCTCCATAAATAAAGGCAGGCATTGTTTTGTACTCCTATTTCTCCTTTCTAAACTGAATATGTTGTCTTTTGGAAGAGAATGTAATTCACCTGTCAGAGACACCTCATTCGTGGAGACCAAAGATCTCCCATTCCTTGGTTCCCCAGCAGACATTAAGGTGCATATTCACCAAATCAGTACCTCCACTGCTTTTCCTGAGAAACAGCACATCTTGAGCTTGAGATGTTACCACTTCTTTGCTCTCCCTGCCATTGAAGGAGCCAGAGGGGACTTGCTGTCAGAGCTTGGTGTCAGAGACTTGGTGTCAGAGCGGCGTGCTCTGACATCTCACCTCCCACTTGCTGTGAAGTTGCATGCCAGCCTGCACCATGCTCCCATGCTGAAGTGCAGCCACAGTCCATGAGGCTTTGCTCTCACTGATACCTCAGAGCAGCCAGTGCTGTCATTGACATCTTCCATACCTTAACATACTTCATGCCCATTGGACATCTTTATGAAGATTACTGATTTAAGTGATTCAAGTACAGATAAATTTCACCTCTCCAGTTCACAATTTCAAGAAATATTTGTGTCCCTTCATCTGGTTAGAACAAGCATTACAGCAACAGCAAGCTTCTGTGAACTACCTGTATGTCCCGCTGTGTTAACTTCTTTTCATTTCTGTGGGGGAGTTTGGCACTCTTAACATTTGCGTGCCACAGTTTTATTGTTAACTTCCCCTGCTTGAGTTAACTGAAAACTATAAAGCTCCTGAAATGCCTCAGAGGCTTCTGCTGTCAATAGTGAGATGAGCTTTCCACACATCTTAATTTTCCTTGGAAAACATTGCTTCTAGATACAGAATAAAACACAGCTTGAACTTTGCTTGGTTGTTTCCTCTGTTTCCAGCTCATTTTGAGCTCAGATGAAGTTCTTAACTGTTCCAATCTTCTTTAAAAAGGAAAAATAATAAAAAAAAGCATAAAAATGAACCTTGATACTGAGAGATGTTGGGAAATCTCTCTGAAAGTGACCTCTGTGCTGTAGCCAGGAGGTACACTGATATTTGCAGATCGGAGAGGCTTGTGGCTTTTCACAGTTAGCAAAAGCTGTTGCTCGCATACTGAAAGGGGCAACCAGTGCTGGGACAAGGGGATCCTTGCTCCCCAGCTGCAGGAAGAGACCCCCTGAATTGCAGGGGCCACATGTTGCTCCTGCACTGGTGGCTGGCAGCACCAGGGATGCTAGCCATGGCTCTGGCTTGGTACACATCTCCTTCTGCTGGCTTTGCAAGAGGTGGAGGCTTTGCAGCCATGGATAGCAGGAGCCCGCTGTGCTTTTCCTCTTAGATTTTGCCCAAGCTGTAGTTGGATCCTCACTCCCTGCCAGCATTCCCCATTCACCACATCCCTGACCATCATATGTTGTTCTCTGTTTTGGGTGTTCTGGATCTTAAATCATGAGGTCCAACAAATCGTGTTTCGTCTGGACTGTAATATCCCTGCCTGTAATATCTAAGCCTGCAATATCCCTTTATAGCAGCAAATTTGAGGTTTGTAAGCAGAAAGATAAGGGGAATCCACTCAGCTTCAGGCTACAGCTGGCTGATGAGACCTGCTAAGAAGTGGAGAGCACAAGGCAGTCATGAGGACAGGAGCCTGCTGGGACACCCATCTGCATGTGTGCCCTTCACAGGTTGCTTGCAGGTGACCTGGCATCGTACTGGAGCAGTGGTAGCCATCATCCTCCATCTCTCATCTGTATGTGGGCAGAATGACTACCTGGCACATTCTTCCACCTCCTTGTGGCGTGGGGTGAAGGGCTGCCACATGCAGCTGTTCCCAGTGAATTGCCAGCTGGCTGGAGAGGCTGCATACCACCTCCTTGGGAAAAGAAAAAAAAAAAAAAAAAGTGTTTATCAGTCTTGCAAGATCACCAGGGAAAGCAGGGAGCCTCAGAAAGCATTTGTCTCTTAGTCACCGGTGCCTTCACCTTCTGGGGCTTTGTCTGGGGCTCTGAGGCTCATCTTGCCTTGAATGTGAGAGCTGTGCAAAGGTACCCTGATTTAGCCAAGCACTTAGGTACATAAAGCCATATACATGCTGAATTTTAAAAATAATGCACTGAACTGTCACAATATTCAATCCAGACTGACGGGGTTGCTTAGAATCACAGAATTGTAGAATCATAGAGTCATCTAGGTTGGAAAAGGCCTTCGAGGTCACCAAGTCCAACCACCAGCCTGACCTACCATGTCTCATCACTAAACCATGCCCCTTAGTGCCACATCCACATCTCTTAAATACCTCCAGGGATGGGCACTCCACCACTTCCCTGGGCAGCTAATTCCAATGCCTGACCACCCTCTCCATGAAGAAATTCTTCCTGATACCCAATCTAAAAATTGCTATCCTGATGAAACTTGAGGCCATTTCCTCTTGTCCTATCACTTGTCCCCTGAGAAAAGAGACAGACACCCTCCTCATTGCAATCTCCTTTCAGGTAGTTGTAGAGAGCGATGAGATCTCCATTCTGCCTCCTCTTCTCCAGACTAAACAGCCCCAATTCCCTCAGCCACTCCTCATTTGCCTTGTTTTCTAGTCTCTCTGCTAGCTTCATTGTTCTTACATGCACAGGCTCAAGAAACTCAATGCTCTTGTAGTGAGGGGCCCAAAACTGAACACAGCACTCAAGGTGCTGTCTCACCAGTGCCAAGTACAGAGGGACAATCACTTCCCTCATCCTGCTGGCCACACCATTTCTGATTCAGGCCTGGATGCCATCAGCCTTCTTGGCCACCTGGGCATGCTGCTTATTCAAGTTCAGCCAGCTGTCAACCACCACCCCCAGGTCCTTTTCTGCTGGGTGACTTCCCAGCCACTCTTCCCCAAGCCTATACTGCTGCATGGAGTTGTTGTTACCCAGATGCAGGACCCGGCATTTAGCATTATGGAATGCCATACAGCTGGATGTAGTCCATTGATCTAGCCTATCTAGATCCCTCTACAGGGCTTTCCTACCCTACCAAGGCTTGTGCCTTGAACCCATGCAGTTTATCCTGACCCTTGAAATTCATCTCTACTTCCTAAGGAAGCATGAAGTTGTCTGAATATGTATGAGCACAGACTCCCCAACATCTCTTCTATTACAGGTACCTAATCGAGCAGGCAAAGTGACATCCATACAGATAATTTATTTCTATCATCACTTCCCCAATTTCTTCTCCCCAGTGAAAGTGTCTTGAGCATCCAGTTATCTGACAGCTAGAGTGATAATAGGAGGATTTTTTTTAACTCTGGTGCTATTCAAGATCAGAAGACTTCACATCATAAAACATCATTAAAGTGTGAATATAAGGTTGGGAAAGATGAGGTCTTTACAAGACTAATGCAATTAATTCTGCTCGTTAACTACAGCCTCAAAATACAGAGACTGATCTCACTTCTGCTGTGGAGAGTTATGTCTGAAAAATGATTCCTTTCCAGTGGATTTCCCAGTGATAAGGGAGCATGGGAAGCTCCTCATATCACATACCAACGAACACAAAGTCATTGCATGAGGAACACTGTACGCTCAAAATCTTTTGGTGTATAGTAACTTCTTGTCAAAGTAAGAAGCTTAAATAAATTAGGTTCAATATTAAATAATTTCAGTAATTGAAATGTGCTAGATTGAAAGTGGGTTTCTTTGCTTTTTTTTTTTTTTTTTTTTTTTTTTAGCATAATCCTTCTCACACTGCCATCCGCCTCAGCACTTGAATTCTGGAAAGCCTCAGTTCTTTACAGTTTACCAGAGCTAATTCCAGCCTCAGTCTTTCTTGCTTTCTTTTCAAAGAGGAATTTGCACAGTGGGACATTTTTAATATACGGGAACTTTGATGCAAAAAAGCAATTTATTTTGCCAGCAGCTTTCGCTATTCCTTTTGCTATAGCCGAAGGTGTAGCAATAGCATCCTCATAATCAGTCTCTTCTTTCTATCTGGTCCTGCAAGAAGGGCTGTGCTTGTCTTTGCCCGCAATCATTAAATCAGTGTGTTTGTGTGAAAGTGAGAGAAAGAAGAAGAGAGGAAAGACACATCTGTCCTACCAAAATATAGCCCTATTAGCTGGGCCCTGGGGAGCTTTCTTCTTTCCCTGTCCCCTCTATGCACATTCACGTGGCTTTCCTTCTCTCTCCACTGATTTCCCACATTGTGTTTCCACAGTCTGGCATTTCCTTGGGGCAGGGACTTTATTCTGTATCTTGAGAAGCATAATGTTACCATAAACTAGTTATTCTGCAATAGTACATCATAGTGATGAAGCCTGCTCTTGTATGGACATGAGGGGAAGGGTGAGAAGAGAAAATCAAGAAGCTCTTAGCTCTGCCCTGCAATGGGGAGGGGGAAAGGGTGGCTTTAGAAAATGAGCTCACAGAAAGATATTATAGCTAAGAGACTAATAGCTAAAGCTAAGGAACACCAGAAGCCTGATTCAGTGCAGTGCATTTGGTATTCTCCCTTGCTTGCACTGAAAATGTTGCCCTCAGTTTATTTTTTTTTCCTCCTATGAATACTTTTCTTTAATGCTTGTTTCGTAGATTTTTGTTTCCATCTTATGGCCTTAATGTCTATTAGAAACACAGCCTTGAGGCAAACTTTCTCACAGTAGTGCCTTACTTTGTTGTATGCTGCTGTACACGTAGTTGGCTCTGACAGCGTTAGTTCTGCACTGGTACACTGTCAAACTGGCTGCAAGAAGAATTGTGAAAAAACATGTGCTATCTGAAAAAAAAAAAATCCTGATTTGGGTTTTTATGTGAATATTTAACTCCATTTCGGTGTCCTTTTTCTCCACATCTGAGTTTTGCAATGAAAATCTTACAGCAGCAACTAAATTTGATTTATCTTTGCAGTTCTGAGTCCCACTGATTATGCTTAGGTGTGTCTTCAGACTCCCTATCTTATAAGCCCTTCTCTGAACTGCCCAAAAACTCAAACAGAGTTGCAATCTAGCTGGTTTCTTGGGTCCTTCTTTAATCAAAACTACCTGAGATAATACAGCCTGAAAATTAAACTCAGATGAATATGAAAGTCTCTCCCAGGGCTGTTTATTCAACCTAGGCCAAATATTCATACCTAGTAATGACACTAAGAATCAAGAAACTTTGCAATGAGAGGTACGCACTGTTCGTACTGTATGGATAACTTAAATAACTTGAACAGAGTCAAATTTATGACTAAGCACTTGCGTAAAGCTTTGTAGCCTGAATAGATCAGTCACAGAGGTGTTTCAGACAGGGTCATGGTAAGTGTAACTCTGACAACAAGTAGGATATTCCTTCTCTGTGGCATGGGAAAGACCAAGTAATATGCAGTCTTCTTTTAGGCAGATTAAAACAAACGCAGAGGTTTTACCTGCTAGGGAAAATTGCTCAAGAGGTGATGCCCTGCTTGTACTCCACATCTCTGAAGTGCTTAGGGATGGTTTATAGGTGCTCCAAAGGTAAGAGTAGCTCACAGGACACCATGGTCTCCTTAAGAGGAGGCAGACCACTCACATACTCATGTTCTCCAGAGGCCAAAGGATTATTCTTGCCTTCAGTCCCTCCTTCTCATTTAACAAGCATAAAGCCATGACGTTACCATCACCATTCGAGAGTGGCTTACAAGCAACAGGCAGTTGTGTACACAGAAGTGTCTTTAAATCTTGGCTGTGTGGTCAGTGCAGGTGTGTGCAGGGTAACATCCTTGCTACCTTTTTTCTTGTCTCCCTGGAAGGTGTATATTTTTGCACCCTGGTTAGTGGGAAATGCTTCGTATTACTCATACCTTCTTTTCTCTGGTCGCTGTAATGTAGCTCATTATTTCTTCTCACTTGACTGGAATTCTCCAGCTGGCAGGAATGTAATGAGAAATTTACTCTTGCAAGGGCATTAGGTAACAAAAAAAAAATATTGTTTTCAAAAATCTCGTAGATGAAATCCTGAAACCATGTTTGCATTGCTTTTAATGTTTTGCCACATTGTTTATCCTTAGTGAAGCGCAAAACTGAAGCACATCAGTGTTGCCTAGGAATTAATATGAGGCAGCTAAGACAATTTGTTAGCATTCACTTCTTCCCTTACAAGAATTTGTCTGTATTTGTGTATGAAAGACTACAATGAACTTTCCAAAACACTGCCATTATTTAACTGTACTGACACCATGTTTTTCTTTTGAAAGAAGGAAATGTGTCTCAAATTTACATAAAGGCTGCCACCCTTGTCCCTGCTTTTACTATAATCCATTGTTTGTGCTGTGACACTGACAAAGTCCTTATGTCCCTGAAGTTAATATAAAATACAAGAAAAATAATTTGTCTCTGTATCACTCTCTTTTTTGAATTGCAAGTGTTTAACATAACAAAAAACTATTTCACAGGCCTCATATCCAGAGTATTTTTGGAATTGTAACCAATAGCATTAGCTTAAAACTGCTGTTCCAGTTTGTGGAGGGTTCATTGGTTCCTTTTCTCAGCTGAACTCGGGTAGAAACTTGCTGGAATTACTGCTGGAATTACAACTGAACATAGAAATGTCTTCTCAAGTCCTGTTATGTTCCTGTAAGAATAAAATAAAGCAAATCTTTAATAAATTAATATTGTTTGACTTTTACGTTCATTTGATTGACTTGCTGCTCACAGAAACGTGGAATTTTACTGCAATCTGGTTTCAGTTTTCAGCCCACTGGTTTACTTGGATCAAATACTGATGAAAAGCTCCAGGCTAACAGATCCCACACTGACAAGAATCAGATTCTGGCCCCATCAACATCAGGGGGAATTTTGTCATTTAGCTTCATAAAATCCAGATTTCGTGTAGCTTTGCAAAACAGCACCCAGACAGTAAAGGTGCTGTCTTTCCACTGGGTATACTGCTTCTTTTCTCTCTTACTCTGCATCCATGGTCTGATAATCATGGGTCTGCTTCAGAAAACCCTTCCTGACCTTGTTTGATCTGTCTCAGTGAGAGTTTTGCATCCAGGGTGAATCATGGAAGACCAACCCACAAGGTCTTAAACTAATACCATGAATTAATTTCCATCATCTTGTCTTAGAGGTGGCCCACAGCTGTGACTGTACATCAAGTCAAAGTTTAAATAGTGCCCAAGTTGTGAAGTGTCTGTGGCTCCTGATGCACCTCTTGAGTGTGGCAGAGCTCACACGCAGTCTCTGCTTGCACACTTGGACACATCCCCTCAGCAGTGTGTCCTTCTCAGTGCTCTGTGTCCTTCTCTGGTGCTTCAGGGATGGTGTCGGCTTTTAGAGGGGCTGCAGCTGGAAGGTACACCAAGGGATATTTATCCAACCCATCTTTGGCTATTGAACTCTGAAAAACTGCCTAAGCCAGTGACAAGGCTCCTTATGCTCTCCAGATGTTTGGGTGCCCCTGGAGAGCCTCCTCCAGCTTGGTTTCACCCCAAAGGAAGCCAAGAGCTGCTCTGCCATGAAAACCAGCCATAAGTGGGGATGATCAGGATAGTCACTCATAAAGCACACTCCTGATCTGAACAGAAATACCTGGTGGCTCTGCCAAAAAAATGACTCACAGCATCTGCTCTGAGCTGCTCTCTGGAAGCCCACTGTCTAAAGAAGGACGTAAGGGAAACTCTACTGAAATGCCACTGGCCAGAGCTGGCAAGAACTGTCTTCATTTTTTTCCCTTCCTGCTCTGCCCTACAACCTCCCAGTAGCTTAGATAATTCTTCCATCTCAGCTTTTTGTAAATGAAGAAAAAAAATTTAGTTGTTGGTCTGTAAGTCTTCTTCTGTCATCCACAGTCTATATTTTGTGATGCATATTTCTGGTATCCAGCTTTCCCAAGTCACAGTGATATACTGTAATTAGGGTGTATGTTTGGGATTCAGGTTAAATAAAACTCGCTTTTAGCTCTTGATTTTTCTGGCAAAGTTACAATAGGAAATCAAAGTTTCCATTTCTCAATTTAGAAAAAGGGTTGATCAAGGAAGAGCTCAGAAAAAAGTGTTTCAGAATTCTTTTTTTTTTTTTTTTTCCAATGGGAGTCAGAGAAGGAGTTGGGTATTTGGGACACAAATACCAATTCATTGTGTACTGTCCTCATTTTCCCTATGCAAAGTACAATTGGGAAGAAAAGCTCTCATTGACTCACATGCTAATTTTTCTCATTGCCTCTTTAACATGCACAGATTTTTCAAATATTGACTAGGCTTTGAACCTGACCTACTTAAAACACTGGATATGGTTTTCACTTAAACAAACACCCCTTCAGATCATGTCAGTATTAAAAAGGGGCCTTGCAGCTACTGTGAACATTGAGAATATCGGTAGCTTAATACTGCTTTGTGTTGCTAGACATATTGTGAGGGAAGTCAGTTGTTGTTCTCTGCTTTACATGGCTTTCACTTTTCCTTAGGATCTATTTACACTCATTGGTATGGGATTTAATTCATGTTCAAACCTGGACCTGCTGATCACCCCTATGTTAAATCCTCTGGATCAACCTTCACCCATAGCCAAGCCTGAAGCAGGAAGCTCTTTTTGAAGGCATGGGTTGAATCTGAGGTAAGACACCACTCCCCTCTGTGTCCTCTCCTCGCCCGCCAGCAGCAACTCACAATTCATCTTGGTTTACTCCTCATTGCTTGGGGAGACATTTTGTGCTTTCCACAAAATCAGCCCCCTGGTCTCTGATTATTCTCAACAAGCAAAGAAGCAAAACACAATTCAAAGTTGGGGCAGGTATGAAAACTCACAGGCATCTGCTGAAAGAAATAAATAAAAATGATGCGGTGCTGTGGCTTGCACGAAGTGGCAGCTCACGTGGATTTTTTGGTACGTAACATCCTTTTCCTTTTACACAGTTTGGCAAGGAATACTTTTGCAGCCAAGAGTATTCTCAGCTCACCTGAGAGGAATAAAATAGTCTTGCAAAGTAGAAAATTTTTAGCAACCCAAGAAGAGAAAAGCATGATCTTTCTTCTACTCCAGCAAAATCAAAGTATGCCAGTCTAAAAAAAAAGACAAGAAGAATGATATTAGTAATAATAATAATTTTTAAAAATTAAATTAATTATTACTTTTATGGTCTAATCAAGATTGCTGCAAGGAAAATAAACATGGTCCAGGGTTCTGTAGGATGAATAGGGCAGGGTGTGAGAAGGGACAGAGCTTTATTCCAGGCAAGGGGATGGCTGATGGGCTGGGGTTCGTGAAGCGAAGGTTATGGATGAGGGCAGGAGAAGCCAGAGCAGTGCATCAGCCCCACCGCTGAGGAAATAGGAGGTGGGTAACACATGGTGCTGCTGGTGTCTGCTTGGCCCCTGGGGCTCCCAATAGTGCTAACCCCATGCTGCTGCAGCACAACCACCTGCCCCATGCTGCCAGCACGACAAGCCTTCAGCCGACAGCCCAGCGTTATTTAATTCTTAAAGGCGTGTGTACTTTAACTGGGTTCTCTTATTCAGCCTGCTGAAAAATATTCTGTTTGATGTTTACGCAGACAGCATCTTAAGGCGTTAACTTCGGCTCCTTCTTCAGCACTGCCCTTTCCGAAGTCATTATTACTCATTAGGTATATTGTGCAGAAAGCAAAGTAGGTCACGGATGAAAAGCCCCATCTTAGCAAGAGGCACCAGTATTGCACAAAGCTATTTTCAACTTTCATGAGATAAAAAATGTTTTCTGTAGGATGAAAGCTGTCACTGCCAACTTACAAATGAATGCCAAGTATGTAAAAACTTTCATTTAGGATTGTCGGCCTTTCATATGTTAAACGCATTGTTTTAGAATTCGTTTTCAAAGATTACTCTCCCCGTGTAACCTATGCTTTCTGGCTGCCGAGTACAGTATGCACCAAGCTGAGGACAGCTGGTGTAAGTCACTGTTGGCTTTGCCAGGACAGGACCATTTTCCCCACACGTGGATCCATCCCTGAGAGTCCCCAGGAGGGATGCAGCAGAGGAGATGCCCCCCAGGGGACTGGTCACACAGGGTGATGACCCAGAGCTCTGCTACCCCTAAAAATCCCTGACAGCCCCTGGCTGGCTGCGCAGGGCACTGGGAGAGTGAATTTGCATCCGCAGTCCAGCATAGCCTCTACAGTGGAGATGACAACTTCAGAGCAAACTGTTCTCACATCGCTATCACTTTGCATTGTGACCCATTAGTCAAAATGAAGCTTTAATTTCTGCTTGGCTGCCCGCCCAAGCTCTGTTTTCCTGTTACCTGGAGATGTCAAATAAATACTTAGACTTCCGAAAGTGATCCTTAATCTTTGTAAATTGGTGGGCATCCCTCTGCTGGCTCTCAGTTTAACAAAACACTCAGCAAATGCTTCATTTTGTTTGATTTCCAAAAGGACTTAAGCATATGATCTCAGCAGAAATTAGACTGTGCTCATAGTATGTCCCTCCATCAGCAGAATGCACCTGAAGCACTTTCAACTGCTATAGAGCTAATTAATAAAATTATGCTTTCAAGTTATTACCGCGTATAATAAGTTGGCATATATGGCAACAGTAATGTTGCTAAATTTGTTTTGTTGGTATAATCACCTTGCTGCACTGATTAGAGGAAGGTTGGTTAATCTTTTCATTAAAAGTTTGGATTCATTACAGTTGAAATTAGATCATTATTTTTCTCTCTAAAACAATGGTTGTTTCGAGCTAAAACGTAAAAATGGGAACATATGGGAAGGCCTAAATTTATTATCATATATTAGAATAATATAAATTACATTAAAAGTAATAAGCAGTGCATGTTTTGTACATGTACAAGCAGCTACACTTGTAAAGAAAACCAACCCACAGCTGGTGGAAGTTATTCACTAAGTACTTGGAAGTAGGTCTTGCTACAGTGACAAACCATTTTTTTATTAGAGATAACTTCTACTGTAAGTACAGAAAGAACATTTTCTGCATTACATTATAGTCAGGTAGCTCAGGGCAAGATGACTTGAGTTGAAAACGAAGTACTCACTTAAAAAACAAGAAAACTTGTTTTTATCCCCTGATTTCTGAGTGAAAAATAATGTGAGAGAATGAAATCTACTAGTTCTAAGATAATCAGAAGACTGTCTTTTGATTGACCATAAATAATCAATTTAATTTGACAAACAGAAACATTACAACTCTTGTTTAATAAAACCGTTTGCTTGTTTAATTACTGTGGCACATTTACTTTGTCCCACGCATACAATACATATAAGGTAGCACTACTGAGATAATTCAAATAATAAAATGTTGATTTCACACATTTTAATCCATTCAATTTCCATCCAAATAGTAAGTAAGAAAGAAGTATCATCTAACAAACGAGAGATGTTTCTCTGACATTTCAAAATTAAATAAGTTAAAAATAAAGGATCTGAATAAATGTTTGTAAACCACTACTCCACAGATAAATTCCTTTAGATTTTGTTTACTTTCTAGGCATGCAAAAATAAATATACATTTATATCAATTATTGAGTGTGGGCTTTTGTGAGGGGACATATTTTAGAAGTAAAAGTTCAAAACAAACTGCAGACAAGATTAACCATTCTCTGTTAATGATTGAAATCGTAATTAGAAACAACTGCCTTAATCACTTTGATTTAAATCAGTACAACCTGTAGATATCCATTAGTTTTTTATGTGACTCCTTCAAGGTAGTGGGAGGCTTGTCATCTGTTCCTTGCCCTGTTGCAGAACTGCTGCCTGCGTCAGGTGAATTATTTCACCCTTGAAGGGGTCACAGACTGTCCTGACCAGAACAAGACATCAGGATCCACAATCCAGAGCAGTCATCCATATCTCTGTATGGAGTTGCTGTAACATATGTATGCTGTATGGCGTTGCTGTAACATACACAGCTTGCCTACTGCCATTACCTGCTATTGTTGCCCTCACCCTTTTGCTGGTTTTCTTGCTCATAATTTCAGAAAAGTTTGAGGCAAACCAGGCAGGACAGTAACTGGGGTGTGGCTGGCTGGCATATGTTATGGTGCTGTCTCTGTGTTCAGTTTTTCCAAGTGGTCCCTAAAAGATATAAAGTTGGCAAGAAGAAGAAAAAAAAAAGTCAAACAGGTGAAAAGAAATCAAGGAAATTATTGCATGGAAGAGAAATGAGAAATCTTAACTCTACATTTCTGTGCTTGCTTATATGGATTTTTTAATGACTCTACCCTCCAAAAGACTAGTGTGTTTATCAGATGTTTTCTAGAACTAACACGTTATGAAGGATGAAGCTGCAACAGATTTCTTAACTGCTGACTCTGAAGTTCCTGAAAGGGGCTTTTCAAAGGGAGAAATCCAACACTGAAAAAAAAAAAAAAAAGGAGAGAGAGAGAGGGAGAAACTTGGTACCAAACTGAAATAATACAAAATAAGAAACACCAATTAGGATTACATAAACAAAACAAAACAACAAAAAAAGTGTTTCTTTGCATGATCAGCAGGCACCAATGTGGGGCTGCACATGGGGCTGTGCCCCAAGAGGTGCCCATGGGGCAGGGGGAAGCTCAGGATGGTGCCCACTCCAAGACCCAGGCCCAAGCCAGCAGACCTCCTTTTCCCTCCCCGTCACACCTCCCTTGCCGTGCATAAGGTGAAAGCCGCAACGTAACTAAAGGTATGAGGAGGAAGTTCCCAACACTGCATCTATCGCTTCTTCTTGGAAAATGAAATGTCAGAAATACTTTGGGCTTTCAGGAGGTAACAGAAAGATGACAGGCATGTTAAGGGTTAATTGCCTTCGTCAGTAATAGAAATAAGGCCAAAGAGGTTTCTGAAAATGATTTGCAGTGTACCTAGGCACACAGAAATTATAACATATGTTGCTTTTTTAGTGTGAAAAACCCACTATATCTCTAAAGCGATTTGTGAGGTCTGCACAATGAGAGGATGAAGGCATTTCAGTCTCAGAGATGTCCTCAGATCTGTGATTTGGCTTGCAGTATTTGAACTGCAATGCCTATTTAGAGGCAATGATATGCACACAGTGCGTCAAATGTAAGAATGTGCTAAACCTCTTGCTTTTCAGCGGGTCCGGGTTCCTTTCCCGTCAGGTTTGCATTAATGACCCACTGACCTACTTTCCTGATCCACCTGGCAGAACTCTGCATCCCTGAAACCTGAGACTCCTGCTTCACAGATTTGTTTTGTTTAGATTTTGTGACAGAAACCATTAGGAGAGTGACACTGCAGATAAAAATGAAATGTGGGCTGCTCTTTCATATTGCAAGCGTATTTTTATTTAATTGTGTAAGAGTTATCCATCACGATGGCATTGTCTGCTTTTTTTTTTTTATTTTTTACAGCTCTGTGCTTTATAAGGTTTTCTCCTCCCTCCCTCATGTTAGAAAGAAAAACGAGCTGTGTACATTGATCCAGCAATTTCTAACCAGTGCAGCTTCTTTGCCTGCTGCAGACCAAGAGTGAAGGGAAAAGGCAGACATAATGGATCAGTGAGGAAAAGGCATCTTCTGCCTGTCTTAAATCATCTACTTTACAGAGAAGCTTAAATTGCTAGAAATAAAAAAATCTCCTTGGCAGGCTAACAACTGCATATAAAACAAATCATATTTTTCAGTGAATTGTAAATGTCACCGTCTCAGATAACATTTATGCTTTCATAGAAATAGGAACTTAATTTTCCCCAGTTATATCATTACCTCACTTTGGTGAATCAGATCACCTACATTAAAACAGAACGAGCCAGTGACTCAGAACAGCGATACGTTTAAAGATCAAGCGCGGCGTGTGCGAGCACCGAGCTGCACGCAGATGGAGCGGCTTCGCTGAGCCACCAGATAGAGACTGATCTGTTACAATTCTGCTAAAAATGGGCACCAAATGCTTGTTGTCAGAAGTGACTGGCAGCCTGTGTCCCGAGCCGAAATGAGGTTGTTTTTGCCTATTCATTCAGCGGGTACACAGTGACAGCACAGGAGAGAAGGAGGACTGTGATGGGCTGTCATGTGGCAAGCTGATTGTCATCTCCTTATTGTCCTTTTAGAAATTCTGGTAGTTTTAAAAACAACACTGTTATTGCAATATATTAAATAACATTTATCATTTAACATTTCAGCCTTTCTGATTTGCTCCCTCTAACTTGTACTTGTATGGCCCCTCCTCACACTAGTACGCAAACCCATCATGACCATTTATGAAGACATCTTTGAAATTACTAAAAAACAGTACCTTTATCCCAGTTTTACAGATGAGGAATTAAGATGGGAAGAAAAGGAATAACTAGACCAAAACCAGACAGAAAAATGCAAAAGACGAAACCTGGACCACCTGAGGTTCATAACCACGAGCCTCTGCCCCCAGGCTGTGCACTTTATTTGTTTCGGAGCTGGGCAGTGTTGACTGGGACATGCCCAAAGCACGCTGCAGGCAGAAGTCCTGCTTTGCCCACACTGCGCAGCAGCCAGATTTGTGTTGTTCTGAACCGAAAGTGGAGTGGCCGTTGCCAGCCTGGCACCAGGGACAAACCAGTCGGCTTTGCCGTGTCTTGGGGTATATTAAATGGAGCACTAAATTCATGCAGCTCCAAGGGCACTCAGAGCACCACCAGGATTTGCTTGCTTTCTCCTGTAGATTTATCCTTAGCAGTAACACAGCATTTGGGACAAAGACTGGCCTTTCCAGGAATGGGAATGTCCTCTACAAAACTCAGTGAGCTCATTTCCCTTATTATGAACATTAATGTTCAATACACTGAAAAAAAAATAGTTTACCTAATTCCTAGAAAGTAAGGGGCTGATAGTTGCATGTAAGATAAGTATTACTTGATTACAATTTAATTTATGCTTTACTCATCTCAATTTAAGAGTAAAGAGATCCTGCTTGTGACACTGACAATCTTTTTCATGCAGCTATTTGTTTGACTTAAAGCAAAGGAGCCCAGAGACTGACACAGATACTTTGAAAATATGAGCTGTAAGTCTAGCTCACACAAAAATGTGTGTGAATGATGATAGCAAATCCTGCATGCCAGCAGAACACTAGCTGATGGTAGTATTTCAGAATGTTACCTAAATGAAAGGTTTTCTGCTAGTTTAGGGGTTGTGGCATCTAATCTGCATTTTCATGAATTAGTGGTTTTCACCATGTGACTGAAACATTTTGATATATTAATGAAAGCAATGAAAAACATATGTCGCTGTCAGATTTCAAGCTGAAAAAAAAAGGGGGATGATATTTTCTCACTATGCATATTCCATCCATTCTAGCTACATGTATATTCCATTTCATCCTAGCATCCCTTACTCATGAAAGCAAAATGAATCACAAGGTAGATTGTACAGCTATTTGATTCAGTCCCCGCAGATTGCATTGATTTTTGTAACACAATAAACACTCTCTTCACCAGTATGCTTTGCTCAAAAGATGTTTATATTCCATTTATTAGACTTCAGAGCTGTCGAGTTTGGAGCTATCTTTTAAGGCAAGTCTTTAGAGGTTTATTTTATGCTTCAGATTTTGAAGGCCGACTTGACATTTGGCTGATTTAAGTCATTCTTTTAGGGTGCTAATTTTGAGTAAAACAATTCTTAAGATATCACTGGATTTGACCATGGTTCTTTTATAAACCCCAGTGTGCCTACAATTGACCTCAGCAACATAGAGACACAAATGATGGCCTGACTTATTTATTTAACTATGTAGCATTAGACTCTGTGACCCAAGAAGCAGTTGTTGAGGAAAGATGTTGAATTGTTGAATGCATGTGAGCTGACCCAGTTGGAGTGTTTATCTGTATTTGAGTCCTATGGCTTAAACAAAATCACAGTATAATACAAATTTCAGGCATCTGGCATTCTTTTCAACATTTTTCATTTTTTACATACTTCTCAGTCTTCATGACTTACCTTCATGATCTTTGGGTCAGTAATGGCTTGTTTTTCAAGCCAAACCTGTGTTGAGCTGAAACCTCATATACACAGTGGCATACACATGTTCATAGATGTTCCTTCATGAAAAATAGAAGAATACTTAAAGAGTAGCAAATTCAAGGGTTGCATTAGGTTTAATATGTGTTGAGCTGCAGAAAATCCTGGGCATCCTCCTTTCACAAGCCCTTATGTGGAAATGGGGCACACAGCACATCAACAGCCTAGCTTGGTATTTTGCAGGAGCAAGCCCCTGGGCCTCTATCTTTCCTCCTTGTCTTTCACATAATCAGCCCAAGAGCTATCTATAATTTTTGTCACTTTCATTTCCAGTATGTCACCATGGATTATGAAAAGTAAGCCACCGTCCGCCCATTTAATGGAGTGCATCACTGCAGATAATCGCTCTGGAATGTAAATCAGTTTACTGTTACCTGGTTACTGCTGGTACATGCACGAAACGGAGAGGAGACAGCTCTAGCATGCTGAAGGTTTAATGTGCAGTGGTGAATATATATCAAACTCCCCTTATTCTAATAGTTGTGCTCAGATCAACACAGCAGTATGACGCATTTGTCTGCGTGAACGGGAACATGTCTGACTGTATTTACAACATCATGCTGATGAGAAGCATTCCCACAAGCAGGTTTTAAATGGAGGTTGTCTATCACATCCGCTTTTCTTCCAGGAAAGCTGGTGTAGTCTTCCTAGAAGACAGCAGAGCAGACAGGCTGCAGAGAAGGAAGGCCAGCCTGGGTTGCACACCTCCATTCCTAGCATGGAGTCCAGCTCCAATGGTCTGGAGGAGCTCACAGCAAACAGCCTCGGGAGGCACAGCCCCTCTCATCCCTGCACATCACCTCCAAAATGGATAAAAATATTGCAGAAAAGAGCAAGCCTCAAACTGAGCCCCCACTTGCAGCTATGGGAGCAGGAGTAGCAGGGCAGAGGAGGGGGTGAGGAAGAGGACCAGGGCAAAGATGCTACAAGCTCTGGGTACAGTGGTACTAAAACAAGCTACCAAGGAACAAATTGCCACGTAGTGCATGAAACGGGGCAATTAAATACTAAAAATTACAGGTCCCTGTTCCGTTAAAGGAGCAACATGAGAGCATCATTGCATTTGGTGCTGCCTACTTGCCTGACAACGATGCTGCCACTGTAGTTTCAAATGGATTGTCATTGAAGTGTCCAAAATCCTTTAAATCAGTTTTTCTCTTACAGGCAGACTTTCTTCCACATAGTCTGAGAAAAGCTCTGCCCTTGAACTTGAGCCATTTCTTCGGCGGTGCTCAATGGAAAAGTACTGGATGGATTACAGTAATGATGCAGGTTTCCCTTGCTTTTGTCCCCACAAAGTGCTTAAGTTAGACATAAAGAATGACATAAAATCACAAAATCACAGAATATCTTGAGTTGGAAGGGACCCAAGGGATCACTGAGTCCAACTCCTGGCTCCAAACAGGACACCTAAAAATCAGACCATGTGTCTGAGCGCATTGTTCAAGCACTCCTTGAACTCCGTCAAGCTCGGTGCTCTGACCACTGCCCCAGGGAGCCTGTCCCAGTACCCAACCACCCTCTGGGTGCAGAACCTTTCCCTAATCCCCAGCCTGACCCTCCCCTGTCCCAGCTCCATGCCGTTCTCTCGGGTCCTGTTGCCGTCCCCAGAGAGCAGAGCTCAGCGCCTGCCCCTCCACTCCCCTCGTGAGGGAGCTGCAGGCCGCCATGAGGCCTCCCCTCGGCCTGCTCTGCTCTGCACTGAACAAACCAAAGGGCCTCAGCCCTCATACTTGTTCCTCTCCAGACCCTTTACCATCTTTGTAGCCCTCCTTTGGACACTCTCTAGTAGTTTTATGTCCTTCTTGTATTGTGGCGCCCAAAACTGTACATGGTACTTGAAGTGAGGCCGTACCAGCACAGAGCAGAGCAGGACAGTCCCTTCCCTCTACCAGCTAGCAGTGCTGTGCCTGATGCACCCAGGGCACAGCTGGCCCTTTTGGCTGCCAGGGCACAGTGTTGGCTCATATTCAACTTGCCATCAACCAGAATCTCCATATCCCTTTCCACCGAGCAGCTCTCTAGCCTCTCCTCCCTCAGTCTGTATGTATAACCAGGGTTGCCTCGTGCCAGGTGCAGAATCCGGCACTCGCTCTTGTTAAACTACATATTGTTGGTGATTGTCCAGCTCTCTAACTTGTCAAGAGCTCTCTGCAAGGCCTCTTTACCTTTGAGGGAGTCGACAGCTCTTCCCAGTTTAGTGTCGTCCACAAACTTACCAAGTATACCTTCAAGTCTTCCATTCAAGCCAGGAATTAAGTTTACAAAAACCTTCAAGAGAACTGGCCCTAAAATGGAACCCTGGGGAACCCCACTAGTGACTGGCTGCCAGCCTGATGTAGCCCCATTTGCTATAGTACTTTAAGCCTAACCCATCAGCCAATTTTTCATCGTGTTACCTTTTTGTCTAACTGTACGCTGAACATTTTGTCCAGTAGGATACTGTGAGAAACAATATCAAAAGCTTTGCTGAAATCCAAAAAGATTACATCAGCTGTCTTCCCTTGGTGAACTAGATGGGTAACCTTGTCATAAAAGGAAATTAAGTTTGTTAAACAGGACTTTCCCCTTGTGAACTTGTGTTGGCTGTGACCAATGACTGCATTGTCTTTCAGGTGTTTTTCAATAACTCCCAAAATAATCATCTCCATAATTTTACTAGGCACTGAAGTGAGACTGACAGGCCTGTAATTACCAGGGTCTTCTTTCTTGCCCTTCTTGAAAATTGGAACAGCATTTGCCAGCTTCCCGTCGACCAGGACCTTTCCAGATTCCCAAGACCATTGAAAAATAATCGAGAGATGTCTCACAATAACATCAGCCATCTCTCTGAGTACCCTGGGATGAATCCCATTGGGCCCCCTAGATTTGTATGCATCCAGCTGGAGCAGCAAATCCTGCACAAGTTCAGGGTTGGCTGGGAATTTATCATTCCTGCCATCACAGTCCTTCAACTCAGGGCTCTGGGACCACCAGAACTCCCTATTTGTGAGGTGACCATCCTCATCAAAGTAAAGGGCTAATGTTATCTCTCGTCCTCCTTTTGCTGTCAACATATTTTTAAAAGCCCTTTTTATTGTCCCCCACAGTACTGGCCAGCTGAAACTGTAATTGAGTTTTAGCCATACAAGTTTTCTCCTTACTATGGCAAACAGCATCTCTGTAGTCCTCCCATGTATCCCAACCTTGCTTCCAGTGGCCATATACTTTCTTTTTCTGCCTAAGCTCTAGAGCTTTGTCTCTAGAGCCAAGCCTACCTTCTGTCCAGAAGGGCAGGGAAGGTGGGGTCAGCCCTCTTCCTCACAAAGCTCTGCCACCAGGCTGAGCAGCTCTACCTGGACACACCTCCCACAGGTGTACTCACTGCTGCTGTCAGACACTGACAGAAAACTCAGGGACATTTTGCAGTCTGAGATCTGGGTGGCCACATGTGCCCTGGGCAGCTCTGTCTGGGTAGCTGCTTCACTTTGTGTGGCTGGAAAGTCTACAGAGAACACAGAGGAAAGCTGTCTGCTGGGTGGATACCATGACTGGAGCACCCTTCCACATGAACTGCTGTACCTTGCCCCGTTATCACCCCTGGTCACAGTGCTCCTGGATAGAGTTATAGGTGTCCGGTTTCCACAGTAAAGGCTTGTGAAAAAGTGCACCCAGACATGTGCATACATGCATACACACGCACATGCCTATGGCCACAGAGACACTGACATGAAAAGATACTGAACCTCTTAACAGATGTGTCAAAACTGACATTCTTTGTATTAAAAATAACTGGCAGTATTTTGATAGTGGTTCAACCACTTACATTGCTGTCCATGTTTACTACCAGAAACAGGGGCACTTCCAAGCAACAAAATGCATAGCATGTTGTTTATCATATGTTTCAGCACAAAACCGTGCAAGCCTTACAGCTGTGACCAGCTCTGCCTGATGTGACCAACAGTGACAGCACGTGAGGCTTACCCCTAATGACACCAAGCAAGCCCCCTGGTGACACTGAGCAAAACCCATTCTTACTCTTCCAAGGTGCCACTTCTTCAGAAGGTTGCTTATTCACCATGCCCAAACTGTAAGACAGTTGTTTCGTATCTTACTGCATTCCTGATATGGTCCTCAGAGCCTGCCTGGAGGGAGAAATCCCCTCTGCTGAGGAACTCCTTTGGGAGGAGGATGGGGTGGGGGAACAGAACTGTAAAACTGTAAAACAGAACTGTGAAAGTGACTAGCTCTTTTTTGTCTGGGGACAATTCAAAGGCTACTTCACAAGGAAACCTGATGTGTCGTGATCTCTGCATAGTAGTGACCTCAACTGATGATTTAAGGGGAAGTTGCAACGTTGAGGGTGGATCTAACCAATATCTAACTTGACCTCTGATTATTTGCTAAAATTTTTGAAATATGGAATCCTCTGTTTATACTGTCACTACTTTTTATTGTGAGCCTTTGTTTTGTGCCATGGAGCTATGACTGATTAGTGGATTTTTTTCTCAAAAGGGAAAATATTTTTCTCTCCTTCCTCCTGCCCAGGTATTCAAATCACCCCTTTCTCCGCCAGCAAAATCACTCTGCAATAGTTCTGATTTTACTGCCAACATTGAGTTTAGAGACACTTTTCTGAATTATACTTGACAATTCATTCAAGTAGCCCCTTGAGTCTGCAGAGGTATCTTCTACATTATCTGTTGGCATAGACACTTTTCCTACAATTCTTTCTAAAGTTTGTGCATATTCCTTTTTTTTTTTTTTTTTTTTCGGGTTCCTTTACTTGAAATGTATAAAGTTAAAAGAAGAAACATTCTTGACAGCTTATTGTGTAAATCCTTCTGACACAGTTTCCACATTTCTGTAGGAGATGAGAACTGATCGGTACAAAGTAGGTCAAGAACTCCTAAGAGACACGGTGACTGCCTTTGATTTTTCTACCTTGAAGTTCAAAGAGCATGAGTAAGTTCATTGAAAGAAGGAGAAGTGAGTTATTTAAAGAAATAAGGATTCCACTTTGCATGTTGTGCCCTGAGTACTTAAGCAAGAGCAGGTTGTGAGTCAGGCAGAGTGTGCATGAATGTGCGCGTGTCTGGATGCACTTTCCAAATATTGTTTGGAGACAACACTCTCATTAATTTATGATGAAGACTTCCTAGCACTGAAAGCTATTCTTTTAATAAAGAGTTCAATGAGAAGTTTGATACTGTGTGTTACACTTGTGTACTATGCCTCATATCAACCTGAGTAGAGAAACTATCTCTTCAAGCAATTTACTTGAGCTAAAACCAAGTGGACTAAAATTTAGAAAAGAAAACAGCTACCCTCTCCCTCAGATTATGTGAACTGAAAGTAAGATTTTAGGACAGGAATTGTATATTTGTATAGAAACTATACCCAGTGAAACACTTGTTTGGGGCATCAGTCATTGGTACCTAATGCAATTTTTATTTGCAGCACAGGCATTGCCTACAGTATTACAATGTAGAGCTACCACAGAATAGAAATATTAAAGAGATGATGCACACTGGTGTGGAGTTAAAGGACCAGAACTTAGATCACTGGTGACAGTGCTACATCTGCCAAGAAGAGTGCTATTTTTCACTGTTCTTCTATTCAAAGGGCAGATAAATTGGGGAACTATTCAGGGGCAGCAGGCTCAGCTGCCACAGTAGTGTTGCCTGGTGTATGTGTGCCAAGCCAGGTGGTGAGGAAAGACCTGAACTGCTACAAGGCCTTCCTGGCCACGTTGTGGCCACATCTGACCTGGTTAGCTAGCATTTAGAAGAGACAAATCAGATGAAGGTTAGCCTAACAGATGGAGACAAAATGCAGAGAAATGATGGAGACCTTATCCCAGAAACGCTAGCGTGGTCAATTTGGAAGCTGTTACTTGGATTAATTCCTCTTACAAGCAGTGAAAGATGTTCTGATTAAAGCTGTGTAGGTGGCTGATTTTTTGTTGTGTATGGCTGTATCACAGTTAGAGATGTTCCCTTTGTTTCATACCAGAGAGGGAGAGAAAGTAAGCCTGTCTGCTGAATTAGAGGTAATATGAATACAAATTGAGAGTAAATAGTTTCAATTTACTTTCACTGTATTATATATATTTTTGTTAAACACCACACATTACCGCTGTATGAAAAATAGTTTTTTCATGCTCCACAGCACTGGCAAGATGTGCTATAACACTACAACGTGCTCCTCTCTGTGCATGTATTCTCTGGCTCACTCTTAAAGCGGGCACAAGACACTGAGAGGACATACCTCCAGGGCTGTTCGTGGATGAACTCCAACTGTGCTTTAAGGGGAATGAGAGGAGCCTATCACTCATCTCCTCTCTTCCCTCCCTGATGCTATGAGAAGCAGAGCCTCCTGCTGCAGAGGATTAACCTTGCATTTGACCAGAAAGGGGTGGCCTTTGGAGCAGTTAGGCAATGGAAAAGCTGTATACAGGCAGGAACAGGAACATTAGGGGTGGTCTGTCCCTCTTGTAGCCCAAAGCGATGGTGTTTGGCTCTCAATGAATCCAGCACAGGACAGCTGAGCTTTGCTGGTGACCTGAGAGCACAGTCTGTCCCATGGCATCAGCTGCCTCAGCATTAACAGGCAGCACTCATAAAATTTAAATGGACAAAGCTGTTTACAAACAATATAGCACTGAACTTCACCAGGATATTTTAAGAGGGACCTGAGCCATGCAATTGTTGAATAGTGACAGGAATTAAGAGCAACACTGCAGTGGCTGTGATTGTCAGAGATACAAGTGAGCCATGATTTATAGTGAGGTGCTATTTCTTCCTAGACTGGCTGATGTAGCTGCATGAAGAGCCCAGATAAACCCTCGGGAGCAGAAGCCCTTCTTCAGCTTGCCAGGCTCTGTTTCAGACTTCGCTCACAGCCCAAAAGCTAGGCTACTCTTTTCTTACTGGATCAGCTGGTGGAAGGAAAGATGTTACTTCTGCTAACAACCCTCATCTGGCTCAGGGGGAGAAATCAGACTTTGCAGCTCTGGGATAGGCTGCTTGTGAATAGCTCTGATTTTTTTCAGCTGTGCGGTGACCTCGGCCAACACGAAGTACATAGCTCCTTCTCGCTAACCTGTAAGCCTAATTGGTATTCTGTAAAACTCCTCACAGCACCTTTTAGTTGAAGCAAATGTCAGAAAACACAAGGTCCTGTTTTCTTTGTGAAAAATCCTCCAAAGGGAATCACACGAACCCCAACTGCGCAAACGCTACCCCTCAACACAGGCTGTGCATCCAAGCACTTAATTTGGGCTTTTGAAATCAGGGCTGTGCAATACAAGCTTCAAGATGTTTACTTTCCTAAGTCTCTCTCCGGCCAAGAAGAATGACTTAATTCACGGGGTGGTCCAAGCTTTGTTTTGTGTGCCTGGAGCCCAGATGCCCGCTTTGAGGCTCCTCTCGCGAGCCGTGTGGAGGCAGCACATCCCCGGGCTGAGGGTTTGGCCGTGTGCTAGCACGGTAGGAGGCATTAGGAACTGCTGGACCTCACCCAGGGTGTGAACAGCTGCTCCCCATCACCTCCCATCCCACCACGGAGCCGCGGCGGCAGCAGCAGAGCTGCGCCAGATGGAATCAGCCCACGGGCTGGATTTGGCCCCTGGTTGGAACCGCCTGACTTCATAGCTTGGAGCTAATTAAGCTAATGATTGATTATTAGGTAGTTTTTTTTTTTTTTTTTTTTCTCTCTCTCTAACGATATTTAGATAATCTCTGAAAAGCATTGCAGTTTCACTCCGATAGCTGCTGGGACCCTAACTTTGGGTTCCTGTGAGTCAGATGTTGAAACCTGAATTGGTCCCCTGAGACTCATCATATAGATGATGCAGGGAAATGGGCACCTCCGGAGGGTGAGTTGTCCGATCACCCTCAGACATCTCTTCCATTTCTATCAATTACAAAGTCTGGGGAGCTCATTTTTCTCTTAAGATGCCTAACTTAAGGTAGATGAATTTCTTGCTTGTTAAGGCAGATTACCAAATTAACTAGAAGCATTCAGTAGCCCCTTTCTCCAAAAAGTGCTTCCTAAGAAAGCTGATAAACAACAGGATCCTCAAAAAAAAAATGCCCTATATGTGCAAAAAATAAAATATGCCCTATATGCGCAAAACTTAAAAGAAAAAAAAAAAAAGTTGGTCTCAAGAGTATGGTGGTTTTCTGGCCTGTTTCTGGGGCAGCCTAGTTTCTTGTGCTCAAGAACTCTCCTTCTATAAGAAAGGGTAGCAAATCTCTACCAGGTTTCCCTCTTCCATCCCCTCTAAAGAAGGGGAGCAGCACTGTCAGCGAGCATGGGAATACTGGTGGCCTGCCTCTCGCTGTTGTCCACCCCTTGCCGAGCAGCTAAAGGTGAATGCTCAGCCACTCCTGCCACAGAGCCTCGAAACCCAGCCACATCTCCAAGCTGAACCCTTTGCCAGGGAGCTTCTCTCCAGCAAATTTCAACTGAAAAACTGGAGAAGCCCCGCTCGCCCCAGCACTTCTCTTCCTTCCTCCTTGACAAGAGAGCTCTCAGATGGTGGATGGGTATTGAATTTCTGTGCGTCTGAGCCGTGCACGGTGCAGAGTGAGGTTAATAAATTTTTGCGGCCAGAGGGAGCATCCTGATCACCTCAACTGACCTCCAGCATAGCACAGGCCACAGACAGGAGCTGTAATTACACCAAGTTTCCAGCAGAAATGAAGCAGCGCAGCACGTACGTAATGGTCCTGCCAATCAGGTTGTCCCACTAGTCCCCAAATTCTTTCACCCTCGGTCATTTTGCTGGGGAGAGTTCATAATCACAAGGCATCTCAGCATACAGCTCACATCTTGTGAGAGAGAAGATGGATGTCTTGGGCTTCGGAAGAGGAAGAGAAATAATCCATGCATAGCTTCTTGTGAGATGATTTTCCCTTTCCTCTCCTTTCCTATTTTTTTTCCCACAAAATAAAAGCAAAACATAGGAGCAGTTTTCTACTTCACTGACGACTGTTTACAGCTGTTTACAGCTGTGCTGAGCTCACTCCGGCTGAGCCAGGCCAAAGGACAGAGTTTCGGCTCCTGTCTAGCTGCAAGGTAATTAACAGCAACCACTGGCCCTCCGAAATCTCAGCTGGTGACGTGTCCCCAAATGCGCTTCCACACAGATCCAAGCTGGAAAGACTCCCTCAGACAAACTCACATACTTAAAAATACCTGGAAGGTGGAGAGACAGCTCCTAGACAAACTTCTTGTTGATTTTCTTCTGTTAGATGGGTTAATAAAATGGCATTCTGGTTTAAGGAAACTTGGATCAGAGAGCATTCAGACACTATTGAAAATACTCCTCAGAGCTGGTCTCACGTTATCTTCTGCATTAATGAGGGATCATCTCTATTTGCTCCTGTTCTCCAGCAGCACAATCAGCAAGCAATTGATCTCCAACAGGCATGAGGCTTGAGAGAGGACTCCCTGCACACGGGCACAGGCTGTTTGGGCTTAAAACAAAAGCACGCAGGGGCTGTAACTCTCATCTTCCATCCCAGCCATCAACCCGCCCAATATATAAGGATTTTTTTTCAGTTAGTACTGAGCTGTTATTTCATCAGCTCCTATGGAATGTGTACATTGTCCCTCTGCTGGTGTCATCCTGTTTGGCAGCGCATTGCAGGGGCTGTTGGAAAGGGCACAGTGGATAGTGCTTGCAAATGTGTCCTTGGGTGTGATGGCCAACTTGGCAATCGCCTGCTTATCGTCTTCCCATTTCCACCTTCTGACGCACCAGCTCAGTGCTCGGCCATCGCTCAGAGCAGGTGTCATTCCTCCTCCTGGATTGCCCCGACAACGCTCTCCATTCGCCTTTGGCAGCAGAAGGCCCCCTGAAGAAGACAGGAGGGAAATCTGCCTTCCTCACTTGAATGGTCTGGAAAGAGATGAGCTTTCCAGGGAGTGATACTGCTCCAAGTGCCCCCGGGTAAGTCAGTGGTTCAGAGCTGCCAAGTGCAGCCCAGTATGGAAACCTATAAACATGTCCCCTTCACATTGTGTTATTTTTGTGTTTTGATGCTGGCATACCTCATAAAACTTAGGATGCTTGACCGGATGATTACAAAAGGTTATAAGAGGTAGGAAAGCATTAACAAAAACTTTATTTCCTTTTCCCAGCTTTCCTCTTTGACAGTGGCCGAGCTTTTTGCCAGGTGAACAATTTTCCTCTAACATGCCATGGTAGTCCCTTTAACATTAGGGCTAGGATAGCCCTCCTGAGGTCATCTGCTCCTTTCCTTTGCCCAAGAGGAGAAATTGCTTAACTTCGTTGTAAAGACCTCCAGTGGGGTCTGTGTTTCATCATACAAGCCTGCCCAGTGTTTCACTTTTCTTCCTCTTAGAAAGCTTTTTCATAATGCCTAACTTAAGTCATCCTTGCTGCAATTTGAACCCATTATTTCTCTTGCTTTCCACCAGGGAGAACATTTTTTTCCTGCTCTCTCAGCAGCAGTCTTTTGCATATTTGACGAATATTATCATCCTCCCTTCCCCCCCACCCTTAATCTTCTTTCCTTTAAGCAAAGCAACCCCGACGCAGTTATTCTTCCCAGTGGGTCGTGATTTCTAGCCCTCTGATCCTTCCTGCAGCTCCCTTCTGGATACACTCCAGCTGGTCCATATCTCCCCGGGAGCATGGCACCCAGCACTACGTGAAGTGCTCCAGCTGAGCCATGATCAGTGCTGAGCAGCGCAGACAGGTGTTTGTTCAAGATGGTGTGCGGGTTTCTGTGCTACGCTTAGTGATTTCCAAAGGTGAAAGAGAATCTTCTCCTCTACAAAGAGCAACAAACTATGCCTTTGATCATGATCCAAACAGGTTTTCTTACTTAAAAAAAAAAAAAAATAAAAGAATACTGGGAGAGAGTGAAATTAATAGAATTCAAAACTTATTTTGAACATGTCTAAGAAAAGAATACATTCTTAATCCTGTGCACGGTGCACTAGAGACTCCTGCATAAATAGACGTTTGCTGAAACATACTGGCAGAACACGTTCAGGAAGTGAAAATAAGAAGGTTTAGTTGGGACTGGGGAGCAAGGACTTGCCTCTTCCTGGTGATCTTGGATAGCAATCTTCAGTCTCAGTTTTCTTGGCTCCCAAAATCATCCTTATTTTGGGGAACCCTGGGGTACAGCACGCAGTATCAAGTATCAAAATAAATAGCATGCTGAAGGGAGTAGTTTTTGCTGTTGTAGTTCTTTTGTTTTGTTTTTGTTTTCTAAAAAGACTAGATTAGGATCTAGCTTGTCTTCTGCTATCCTTGTGTGCTTCCAAGGCTCCAACCATATGAGTCAGCACTGACAACCCTGGCTATATGTACAGACTGGGCGCCGAGACGCTGGAGAGCAGCCCCGCAGAGAGGGATCTGGGGGTTGTGGTCGACTGCAAGTTGAATAGGAGCCAGCAGTGTGCCCTGGCAGCCAGGAGGGCCAACCGTACCCTGGGGTGCATCAAGCACGGCATCGCTAGTCGGTCGAGGGAAGTGATTGTCCCGCTCTACTCTGTGCTGGTGCGGCCTCACCTCGAGTGCTGTGTGCAGTTCTGGGCACCACAGTACAAAGAGGACATTAAACTGTTGGAGAGTGTCCAGAGGAGGGCGACGAAGATGGTGAAGGGCCTAGAGGGGAAGACGTATGAGGAGCGGCTGAGGTCACTTGGCCTGTTCAGCTTGGAAAGGAGGAGGCTGAGGGGGGACCTCATCACGTTCTACATCTTCCTCACGAGGGGGAGTGGAGGGGTAGGTGCAGATCTGTTCTCTTTAGTGATCAGTGATAGGACCCGAGGGAATGGTGTCAAGCTGAAGCAGGGGAGGTTCAGGCTGGATATCAGGTAGAGATTCTTCACTGGGAGGGTGGTTGTGCATAGGAACAGGCTCCCCAGGGATGTAGTCACGGCACCAGGCCTGTTGGAGTTTAAGAAGTGTTTGGACTGTGCACTTAGTCACATGGTCTGAATTTTTGGGTAGACCTGTGTGGAGCCAGGAGCTGGACTCGGTGATCCTTGTGGGTCCCTTCCCACTCGGGATATTCTATGGTTCTATGATTCTACGACAATAACGGCCAACGCATCCCAGTCTCAAGCAATGGTATTTAAATATGGATGAGGTTTCAGCTGGGACCCATAGCTAGCAGCGTAGCAAGGCATTTCAGCTGGGGTGCAGTGAGAAAGAAGGCCCCCCTTGCCCCATGCTCAGCCCCACTGGTACAGGCAGAGCTGCTGAGCCCCTGGCAGGGTGAGGCACCTGCAGCCAGGTGCAGGGTTTCCACCGTGTGCCTCTCGGCCGTGTGTGAATGTCACCTTTTAGCAGAGATGACTCCCCGGCTTTGTCTGACTGACAAGCAGTTGTGTTTCGCCTCGAATCTTCGAAGGCAGGCAGGCACGGGGGCAAAGAGCACTAATAGAATTCCTCAATGTCATTTTAATAGTATCACTCTTTTTTGATGACTATTTTTTCCCCCCTCTTTATCTTTCTCTGTCCTCTGCTAAGCTCTGTGTTAATGCCCTCTGGTGATACCGAATTCCTTCCAAGCTTCTCAAAAATAAATAAACAAATAAATAAATACAATCCCGCCAGCATTAATTGTTGTTCCAGGAGGATATCTTTTCTTAAAGGTGCAAGGTTTCTCTGAAGCCATCTGCCTGGGATTTTCTTCCCTTGGGACAGAGAGAACAGTTAGCAACTCGGTGTTTCTAAAAGGCGACTTGCAGCTAGAGGAGATAATACGAGTGACCCAGTTGCCCTGGGAAGGGAAGCGCTGTCTCGTGTGCAGTGTGCTCCATATGCTATCCATCCACCTTCCTCACTTAATGAGCCTCAGACTTCTTCATGCTGGTCAAGACAAATATAAAGCTTCCTAGCCCTGAAATCACCATAGTGAGGTTGCCATGGTAAAAAGAGGAAAAGAAAAAAAAAGTTCAGTCCATCACAGATTAGGCTAAAACCTGATACAGAGAGGCACTTGTACGGCACTGCAATGCAGAAGCATGTATGTGATGTTCTCCAAATTATCATGAACTAGGTACAGTTTAGATTTTTAAAAACATCCTATCCTCTTCATTTTTCTAACAAAATACACTGGGATTCTGTCTTAAGGGAAGGTGTTCTGAGAACAGGGCTGGGAAATTGGAGCTTCCTAAGCATCTAACTCAAGTATTGATGCTGAGCCATGCCAGAACCAGAAATCCTGGCCCAGACCATTTGGATTAATGTTTTGTGACCTGACCTGTGATAGAAAAGGATATCTCATCCAAAATCTAGATCCCAACTCCACATTTCAGTTCCACTGTTGATAAGCAGGTGGCTTAATTACCTCCCAAAGTGATTATGAGGCTAGGTTATTTAAGGATTGAAAAGCTCTGTGGAGGCTCTAATAGCAGAATTATTCACCTTACAGGAACAGAGACGAGCGGGGCGCATCGTCTGTGGGCGCAGGCAGTAAGCTTATACAGGCACCGTACAGGACCCAGGGCTCTTCTGGCCCACCGTGCCCACCCACACGGAGCACATACCCCTGGAGAGCCCTTCAGCTCTGTGTGAAAAATGTAAACTGGGGGTTGTGCCTGACACAGCTTTGTTTTCTCTCAGTTGCAGCATCCCAAATGGGCAGGGGTCTGAGAGAGAAGGCAAAATGCCCAGTGGCTGGTCCATTGCAAGGAACTTCACTTATTGCCTGAAATTTATTTTTTTGTTCTGTTCTGAGTAACAATGCACTTTCCAAGCAGTAACCAGTTCACCAAGACACAGGATCTTCAAATCTCACAGAACAGTGCTATAGCTTTGCAAAAGGCAGGGTTAGATCCTGAGATTTCAGAGACCACACACCCAACCTGAATATAAAGGGGAGATGTCCACCCTGCTGCTTTTGTAACTAATGGGTACGTTGGATGCTGCATGCTCCAGTAGTTCCAGGCAGGTCCTCTTTGGCCATTTCTCAGTCTGTTCATCCAGAGTCCAGCTGTGATTTGGAAACTGCCTAGATTGATGCCGCTTTCCTCTTCATCATACCTGCTTTTAGCCGTAAAAAAAAAAAAAATAAATAAATATTCTGATTCTTCCATCACAAATAAAATTGCAAAACAATGCAGTCCTGCACAAATGTGCCTTCAGGAAGAAAGAGGAAGGTGAGCCTATGAAGATGAGCTCGGTCACCACCTGTAGCAGGGAGCTAGGATAAGAGCCTGGGAAAAAGTATCATGTTAGGGCTAAGATCCCTCCTAGTCTGCTCAGTGAGCGATAGATGCTGAAAAGCTCCTGAACTGATTACACAGTGTTGAGCACTCCCACTGTTGGTGGGAGATGTGAGACCTCCTGCTAGTCCCTGAGCTCTGCCACAACAGGACTGCACTCTGCTTACAGCTGCCAGGAGCTTCGGTATCGTACAGCAGGAGAAAACAACGCGACTTTCAGTTATTAAATGCCCCACAGGGCTGTGCCTAGGTGTGCCCTCATCATATCCAGAAACTAGTTTTTGCTAGTGGGGACATCAAGTAAGTCCTGCTGCTTTCTTGAAGAGCTGCCTCCAGTGCCTCTGAATGGCTTAAGCAAGGGGGGAGAGCTGTGGCAGTGAAAGACAGCGATGGCATCTGCCTGGCAGCATCCTGGGGCCTGGCTCAGCTGCGAGGAGGCTGAGGGCTGCTCTGCTCTAGTGGCTACCAAAAGCCATCTCTTTATGGGGGCTTTTCTCCAAAACAGAAGTAGACCATCCTAGAGAAAGGCATGGCAATGATCTTGCCTCCAACAGGGACTGAAACGAGGAACTGGCGCAATTCAGTCCTGTGAAGACTTCCACATGTTCACCTCAAGCGCTGGGATGGGACTGCTCTAGTTCACACAGGCCAAGCCCATTCCTCAGCATCTACTGGATTTGGATCCAAGGAAATTTTGGATCCTTCTTGCTGAGGACTGATTTAGATGTGACATTTTTGCGGACAACTTGCCTGAAGCTCTGGTGATGAGTGAATCAGAAGTGTGTATGACCAGCTATTCCTGACCAACATGGCGACAGACATACTATTCCTGAAAGAACTGTTTTGTGAAATTAATGCTATAGATGCCATGTTCATGTGCAGTAACAGAGCCAGGTCATAATGCAGGAAAAACAAGCTGACAGTCATTAGCTAAAGCTAGTAGAAACCTGTGGGACATACTTGAACATTCAGCTGGTGTGCACACCTCACTGTAAGCATTCACGGAGACTGCAATCCTGCGTACAGCAGAATTGAACATCTCAAGTACTGCCATTGATATTTCACTGAAACCAGCATTATGTCTAAAAGTACACAGACTGTAGCAAAGGAAGAGAGGTCCTTTTCGTGGAGAACATTGCCATCTTGTGCACGATTGCAGTCACTTTGTGCCTGGCACACTTGTGAGAGGTGACACTGTGGAATTACTCATCCCTCCCACATTCCCTGAGAACTCCAAAATGCCTGAAGCAGAGTTTGAGCTCCTGAATGAAAACATCTCCCTAAATAGGATGAGTTTGGTCCAGTCCTCCAACACTGAGAACAAGACCTGGACTATTTTCTGTGCTAGAAGAATTTCCTTTTTATCTTGCAAAGTGCTTTAAAAGTACAATTCATGACCAAAAAAAAAAAAAAGAGAGATGCATCACAATGAAACCAATAAAATAGTAGAAAATCAGGACTAACAAAGACATTCAAAAGCCTGCTACTCTTTAACAACTGGAGTAGCATCCTTTACTCACAGACTATCTGCAAGTGCTGGCAGCCACAGAAATACGTTAGGTAGGGTAATAACAGAGCACTCCAGGTAAGTTTTTGTCTCGCTCAGGGAAGCTGGGAGTTGAGCAGAGAGCTCCAAGCACTCCCTGGATGTTGGTGAGTCTGACGACCTGTCCTGCACAGCCCCACTGGCTGCTTGGCCTCAACCAGGATTGCATCTACATCAGCAGCATCGCCCGGCCATGATACTCTATGTTTTCCCAGTTTGAAGGAGTAAAGGAGTACAATCCATCAGCACTGATGGGGAGAACATGACTTTTGTGCCATTGAACAGAGGTGCTCTGCTCCAAGGGGTCCTTTGCGAAGTGGAGGAAAATGCTTGGCCATTTGGGGAGCCCTCTGTGCAGGCAAGCTGAGCCTCCCACCATGACAGGAGGAGGATAGGGGGTTCTGTAGAGATGCCACCAAAGCTCTGTCACCAGTGGAGACCCCTCATCACCGTTACCTCGTCAGGAGAGGTTTTGAGGCCTGAGGTACCAACCTCAGGTTTGCCTGTCAGCAAATAGACAAAGCGATGTTTTTTCCTCTCTCTTTTCTATATCAGCATGCTTCAAAGTGCAACAGCTACAGCCAAGCCAACGATGGCATTGCTACTGAACTGCTTATAAAATTACCCTGGTATCTCTTTTAAAATGGAACATAAATAGGGCAGTAGCTAAGTTTGAAAATGTCACTACAGTGCTATTTAAGGGGAAACAACATTTGACATGTTAGTGGAAAGAAAGGCCCACATTACCAGCTGGGCTGGATCTGTAACATATGCCGGGTGACATGATGCCACCAGTGCTTCGTATGTCTCATAAAACTGGATATAAGCAGCTCCCATCACCTGAACATTTTATAGCCTTTGCTGAGCTTGAAGGAAACTAAAGACAGCTTATTAGCATGTAAATATTACAGCAGTGCCTTTCCCTGGCTTGAATTAGGTATGATTTTTTTTAATGATTGATTCTACCTATTGAAAACCTGCCTGATTACTGCTCTCATGGGTAGTAGCACTTCCTTTGCAGTCTACCTCATAATACTTCTCTATGGATCAGCACATCTGTGCTTATCTGACTTTTTTTCTTCTTAAATACTGAACTCGGGGATGAAGCTTGTATGGTTCTGCCCTAGACTTGTCCCCTTGGTCTGATTTAACACTCTCATCCACTCTGTTACCCTCTGTGCAGTTTCCAGCTACACAGGTGAAGCTCTTCCTTTGAGAAGAACAATGTTCTACCAGTACATTCCGGCACCAAATACCCTTGAATTTTCCTCATAATGCCAGCCCTTGAATTTGTCTTTGTTATCTTGTTTCATCTCTACCCTTCTTCCTCAGAGATGGAAAAACTTTTCATTGAAGCCTCCCATCTCAGCCCCTTTTACCTACCTGTGTCTATCACCCTTCATGTTAAAGGTTGGATGTGGTGCTTAGGGACATTGGCAGTAGGGTGTTGGCTGGACCAGATGATCTTGGAGGTCTTTTCCAACCTTAATGGTTCTATGATTCTACATATTCCACTGCCTCGAGGGCCTTCCCCCTCCCTGCTTGTTGAGAAGCAACATCTTCAAGCATTTCCAGGACCAGCCCTTTGGTCTGGACGTGGTTCACCCTGCAGGATCATTTCCATACCATTCTGCAGCACCACTGAATTTGCTAGCTAGATGTAACCAGAGGTTTGAAGAAGTCTGGGAATGTTTACCGGCCACAACTTTTGATTCTTCCCATCAATTTTTAACCGTTTCTTGCTAAAGAAACTAGCCCCTGCCTTGGTGCTGTGGCACAGGTCGACCTTCACCGGTGGTGTCTGTTGCTGGCCTTCTCCTGCCACAGAGGGGCCCTCACAATTGCTCCTCTAATTGCCCAAGCCCAGGAACAGCTACACCCCAGAAAGCAGGCGTCAGCTTGAAGGATCCAAGATGTCCCTACTTTCAGCTTTACAAAACAAATATCATCTGCATATGAGCAGATAACTGATGAAGTTTCCCAGCACCCCTAGAAGGTCTGTACTATTTTGCGGATGGATAAATTGCAGTGAGGCAAGTAACAAATTTCAGCAGCTGGTTCTCCTGCCTTTCTTGCTAATGGAAGGATTCCTGTGGGTATTTAAGGGAGTGGGATCAGGATGGCACACGCCATAGCAGGAGTCAGTGTTACTTTGGGTACAGGCAACAGCTGTCTGGAAAATCAAGACCTGCTCTTACTATTACGTGTTATAACTTCTGCATCCATGAGCTGCATCTTTGTAAGTAGTTTTGTGCTTAAGCTGTTCAATATACTGGAAGAAATACACTTCTTATATTAGATATAGTGATCCAGAGGCTTACAAATATGAATAATTACATTCATCTCATTAATTGTCCATTAACATCTGCTACACAGGGTTGTTCTGCCTTAGGTTATATAATTCCTTGCCCACTTAACACTGCAAGTGTTAAACGGAAAGGACCTCAGATGTACTTGATATTTAATATCTGCCATTTCTGATCAGACCTCAATTCCTTCAGTCAGCTCTGTAAATTAAAATTAATCTGGTGAAGGCCTGAAAAACGGTACTGTGTCAGGAAATGAAAGATTGAACACATTACATGAAAACAAGTCAGAGTGTTCATCAATCTCCCACGCAAATCTAGAGTGATTCTCTCACTGCTTGGATTTTCTTTTTAGTGGTTCTTATCTGAAGCCCAGAATCATCTTCCAGGGGAGAGGATGAAGCCTTTCCTTGCATCACAAACGCCACCTGCAAATAGGCCTAAGGAGTTCAATATTTTTTTTTATAATTCTGTGAAGAGCTAAATGCATCAATAAAATACTTTATGCCTCTCGCAATCCTTTGATGACTGAATTAGCTAAATGAGATTGAAATGAAGAGTGATGTAAAGCTGGCTGTAATGAGAAATGAGTTCAACTGGATACGTACGGCATTCCAAACAATTGGCAGGGAATAGATTAGGTTTAGCAATGCAGTGATTTAAAAGTATGTGACCAGCATACGGAGAAGGGAAAGCAATTCCCTTTGATCTTAGCAAGAGCGACATTTCTTTAGACATGATCCAATCCCAATAAATATGCAGCAAAAGATTCATATAATGACACTTTTTTTTTTAACCTCCTTCACAAAACAAGAGCTAGTCCAAACTAAGTTACTGAGGTTTGCATTAGAAGTCTCATTTCATATTGCTACCCAGCCTGTGAAATATAAAGCTTCCCTGGATTTCCAGAGAATAACAATAAACTATTTTGACCTTGGCCTTGCAATATAGGAATAATAAAATAATAAAAATGATAATAAAAAATACAGCTTTCGTTTCATGGGAATCACTATAGGTCAGAGCTACTTTCTTCATGAACTCTATTAAGACAAATAATTATGTTCAGATGTTGTGCTAAGTTACGTCCTTAACATTGGGTCTTTATTCTGTACCCCAACCCAGGAGCTGGAAGCACACACCTAGCTTTTTCACTGTAAATCAACTCATTTAAGGTAAACTACTCCCTGCAGCGAGGCTAACCAAAGACCAATCTGAGCACATTTGGGAACGAAGATGATGGTTCAGACCCAAAGCCAGGCATGGCTGAGCTGAGCCCTGGGAATGGAGTACCTGAGCAAAACAGGGGTATGACAACATGGGTATTCACAGGACACTCCTTCATTTCACCTCCTGAGATCCAAGTCCTGAAGACACTTCTGCCTATGTGCAGTACCCTGAACAAGGTAGGATTAAGAACCCAGAAAGCTGGCTGCCCCTTGCCCTGCTTGTACAACACTGGGATTGGTTTGGCAGGGCTTGATGAGTGCAAATTATCAGTGCAAGCAGGTCTGGGTAGAGTAAAATCAGAGCAGTGACTTACCTGGATCAGGCCAGCCTGACATGAACTTAATGTGGCTGCACATATAACCTGGGTAAAACAGCAGACTTCAGCCCCATGCTGCGAAGAAAACACTCTTTATTACTAGAAGTTCACTCACATTTCACACAAGAACTCCATAGTGACTGGGCACTAATGGCAAATCATCTGCACCTCTCTATGGCCCGTGGTTATTTTTCCACCCACCGTGTGGGATGAGTCAGGGATGCTCTCACAGCAGTACACAGAACAGGGACTTCCACAAGCCTCAGCACTGTTTACAGGATCAGTGCCTCTGATTCTCCCATGATAGCGGATAAAAAAGAGCCTCCATGCACTGGTGAGAAGTGATCCTCAGTCTGACAATGACTGTTGACAAGCTGCAAAAATATTGATAGTGCTTTTAGCAACAGTGCCCCAAATCTTTGCAAATGAGAGTTGAGGCTCCCCAGTTGTTTTCTCACATTATATCGCCTCATTGTGCTGTCTATATTAATTGGCTGGTTTCGTTTGTGATTTAGCAACTGGCTTCCTTTTAAACTAAAGCTCATTCCCCTTACTGGGTGCTTCCATAGCTTCTGTTATGCTGAAAGGTTAAACAGAGCTCATTATCCATTTCCAGCAGAGATTTAATTTCTACAAAAGGCCTTGAGCAGAGAAACATGACTGGCAACAAAAGGAGTAAGATTACAAGAAGCCATTTTCACACTTAGTCAAATACCAAGAAGCTCAGCGACCATTCAAAATCACACTCCGTGTGGGTCTCAGCAGCTCAGCAGAACATTCAGCCTCTTGTTTTCTAGTTACTGCTCCACCTGCATTGTTCAGCGTAGCATCTTCTAATGGCATGCCCCAGCACATCAACACATCTCAGGATAAAAGCATCTCAGGATAAAAGATGGTACAAATCAAACTTTGTCCACATTCCTCCTGAATTGTTGAATGCTGATGAATGACACCAGACAGCCCCTGCTGTAACCCTGACAGACAGCGGGGAGCAGGCCAGAAGAGACGATCTCCCCTTCCCCTACCCAATCTCAGGGGTAACCCAGGAGGCAGGCCTGATTCACTCCTTGCAGAGGAAAGAACTAATACCTTGGGGTACCTCTATTTGTGGGGCAGGGAGTGCCATAAGCAGCGTTGATAGGCACACTCTAGCACACACAGTCCTCTTGGTGGATCCAGCGCCCACACATCCCATTGCACTCCTGTATAAAATGCTGTGGTTTTCTTTTAAGACCCTGCTGGAAGAGAAGATTGTAAAGGAAATAGTCCGAAGTCCCACTTTCCCCTTGTATTTATTTTAAATTAAACACTGGGCACAGAGGGGGCAGGACCACAGCTCTATTTGGTAAAAGGACCACTAAGGGCTGCCTGCGACAACTGGCCAAACTCAGACTCTGCTTTCAGGAAGGAGGACTTGTGACTAGTTACTATATCACCCATCAGCTAGCTAGGGTGTCCTTCCTGGAGCTAGCTGAAGCTCCATACTAGGCAAGCTTTGTAACTATACAAGGATGACAGCTGCTTTTTGGAATCCATTTAAAACACACCTGAGGCAACAATAATGACTTCATGGAAGATGTGCTTGGTTTCCATACTCCTTCAGCTTACAAAAGGAAGAGAGGAGATTAGGCAAGTCTTATTAAAGGACCTGGCTCTTCCCATTGATGAACCTCAAAGGCACTAACAAGATGAAGGATTTATATTTTAGAGATGGAAAAACGTAGGCACAGAGCTGTTGACAGTCAGCAAATACTGGATGCAGAACAGAACACAGTGCTCGTTTCTGCTGTTCTGGTCTATGAATCAACAGCCTAGAAAACCAGAAAAGCCCACATACAGAGTTATTGCACTCTCCCTCCTTACAGAGGATCAAAAGAGGGAAAAACGGAAACAGTAATGTATCCGAAGTGTTACTTACTTTTTAAATCTGTTTTTAAATTAAAGCTGTGGCAGCAATGACACAAAATAGACTGTAGGTTTTACCCTTCTTCCTAGAAAGTTTGATGAACTTCAAAAACAAAGTGAGAGGAGTATGACAGCTGTGACTGCATTTAGTCAACTGAAATGCTAAGAGCAGCACATGTGGAGAGAGAGAGGCTGAGGATGTGACATTCACTCCACACACGTTTCAGAGGGTCTCATTTCAGACTAGCTTTAACTTAGCTTTTTGGATCAAATGCCCTTTGGTGGCTGGGTTGGCTTCCTCCAAAAGAAACTCAGCTGATGTGCTCAGAGGTCATTCTAAGATGTGAAGAAAAGTACAGTTAAATGAGGACAAGCAAAGAATAAGCAAAATGTGCTGACTTCTGCTAGAACCTGTTAAACATGAAGTAGGTTAATCCTCTACAGAGGTCACTTCTTGGCTTTTCTGGGCAGGAGTTGTTGTCCTCTTCCTAGACTGTAAGAAGATGTAGGTAAGTACGAAAAGAAAACACCAGGTCTGACAGCATTTCGGATATTCCAGTGTCAAGAGAAGTGTGTCAGTATGTACAATATGTAATAATCAGTATTTATCAGTTTTTACCCTGCTGCATTTTTGCTCACTTCCAGTGTTAATGTTTTACCTGTTTTATCAAAAAATACAAAAAAGAAAGACAAAAAGACTGAAGTGAAACCCAAATCCCCATCCAGAGTTCAAAGATAAAGCTTTGCATCAGGGTCTTGTAACTGTTTCTTGAGCTTCAGGTGAAGCTGTTTGTTGTTTAAGCTACACATTAAATTTTACTGGGGAGATAAAATGCAGGAAACATGCTTAAGTTATTATGAAACAACACAAAACTTAAAAACCAAACTTTTGCTTGTGCAGTGTTACATTCTGTACCACCCACCCACAGAATCCATCAGAAATATAACATGTCCATGGGACAGGCTTCTCAGCAAAAGCTCAAAGCTTGTTAGCCCAAGCTTAGACAAATTGAGAGCCTTCCTTAGAAAGAAGATGGGAGGTTTTTATTTTTGTTTTAATATAGGAAGACGTTTTCAAACATCATTTTCCTTCTCATTTGGTAATGCCACTACTGTAGTAACACATCAGACTTCTGGTTCTGTGCAAGAATTCAACAACTTCACATTGGAGTACCACCATCTCAAATTTTCTTTCCCGATTAGTAGTGTGGTGTTGGAGATCCAGCCCCCTGCAAAAGGGGAGGTATTGCTGCTATGCAAATAATTGTGCATGGAAGGGAGTTCTGGACTTGGCAGGTCCCAGGAGATGACGGAGATCACCAGCATCTCTGGAGGTGCTGGCACCCCCAGCTCACAGTGGCCCTCCTGCCAACATCTGCACACGATGGGCTAACAGAAAGCCAAATTCAGAGCTGTGCTATAACCTCTCACATTAAGACCGGCTGTTTATACACACAATCATGTCAAAACTATTAGGCTTTAGGCCACTTAATATTTCATATTTTAAAAAAGTCATCAATTTATTAAAATAATAACAAGAGACTTTTGTGTCTACTGATGCCTGTATTTTAAAACTTTGAGCAATATTTACTCAAGCTTCATAATATAAAATGTCTTTCAGGATCTTAATTGAAATTGCAATAATTTCCTCCCCACCTCCAAAAAAAAACAACCACCTTTAAATTTCTAGATAAATGTCTGTCTTAAAATACCACTCTTCTGGGGTTCAGCAAGATCTTGATGAGCATCTCCAGCGCTTTAGATGGGAACACTGGCTGCAGGCCTATTGTATCACTCTTGATGCTGATGCAGGAGTTAGTCATCCTCTGAGTCACTCTCTCCCCTGGTTGGGGCACACGCCCTAATCGAGGACATGAGCTGGTCCTGGATCTGCTTCCTGGGGTTCTCCTCAAGATCTGTCTTGATGGCACCTGACTCCGAAATCTTCCACTCCAATTCTGCATGGAGCAAAATGAGAGTGCCTTGAATATGGGGAGCAAACTGGGCTTTTTCCACATCTGATTCTTTTTGACATATGCTTATTTACCTCAGTACACAGTTCTTTGCCTTTCTGGTTTACTCTCAAAAGAAGAGAAGGACCTCAGACCTTGACAATTCTGCCATCCCTGCTTCCCCAGCTGATTTCTCACCCTACCATCGCACCCACCAAAACCAGGGCCCTGCTCTATTCCTCCCTGTCCTCCACCACCCTCTGGTCCCGGTCCCAGCCCCTGCCCCATCTCCCACACCCACAGCAGCCAAGCTCTCCCTTCAGGACTCAGGAGGGCTGGCACAGATCTCACCCCAGGGCACAGATCCAAAGTACAGGCTCAGAGCACTGCTCTGCAGCCCACCCACGTCACACCCTGCGCCCCTCTGCTCCCTTTACAACGGGGAGCATCAAAGAGAATTAATACAGAGCAGCAGCTTTAGATAAGGCAGCTCTCCTGGGGAAAGAGAATACCACGTCCTTCTACCCACATAAGGACAGAAATCAGGTTTGCACATCTACTGCCAATACATTACAGCTGTTTGCATCATACAGCAAGTCCATCACAGGCAGAAGATGTAGGGAATAGATTGTTTGCTGAGTGGCAAAAGAAAAGTAGCAATGCCATTTATACATCTGAATTCTAGCTATTTTCCAGGGATGTACTCCATAGATGCAATCTACCCCTTTCCCACTACTCCATGCACTGATTTTTAGTTCCTTTCAAGACAGTAAAAGAAACTCCACCATCAGTAGTGGGCCTATTACTATATAGACCCAAATTGGATTGCTTCCCAGAAGTGGTAGAAAGCCAATACAACACACACAGTTGAAACCTCTCTCCCAGTTCTGCTGCAAAACTCATCATTAAATCTATTTTCCTTCAGACATTACAGACTAATGAATACAACCTCACACTTTCTTTAATCTCCAGTGGAAGTCACCTAGACTTAGGGGATAAAGAAAGAAAAAAAAAAATAAAAGAAAGTGTAGAATTTCAGTACCTAGCTTTTTGCAATGACTGAATTAAGCTGGCTCGGCTACCTTTGGATCCCTCAAAATCAATTATTTATGAGCTCGAAACGGGAGAAAGATGACTGTATGTTCTGCTACCATTGCTCCCTTCGGTGTGTAATTAGGCAACCTCTAAATGCGGAGTTAGTTACTCTCAAACTAGCGATCTCACTGGTGAGCTTTTCGCCTTCTGACATTTCAGACAGAGAAGTGTTTTCTACAGCACACATTCAAGGTAATCCATAAATTTCAGGGTTTTATTAAAACAACAACAACAACAACCTCTTTGCACCCTATGCCAGTATAGGCAGCTGCCATCACCCAGCAGGGTCCTGAAATGCTCCTTATTTGTGGTTCACTTCAGATATAGGTGCCCTTAAGTCTGACCTCGAAAAAACTTGAAGGTATCTGGACCAACACACCTACTCAGAAAGCTGATGAGTATCCTTCTAGCTCCAATAAAATCCACCGAACTGCATCACAGTTGCATTACTTTCCAACAGGAAGAGCCTTTTCCACTGCTGACCTCTGTCTTCAGGCACTGCTTTATGACACCATACCCTGCCAAATACTCTCCAAATAACAGCTTTTTCTGCAGAGCCACGGTGCTCTGCAAGATCTGTGGCACAGCCCTACTACCCTAACCTCCCGAAGCACATCATCCTGGTAAGACTGCATGACCCCTGATCTAGCACCAGAAGGGCTGAAGCAGCAAGGAGGAAATAATCCAGGCAAAACCATGATCTCCAGAAAAGGCCCTCCATCTCTGAGACAGAGAGGAAAAGGGAGCAGCCCAGCTGGGCAGTGGGAAGGCCTCTTCCCACTTGTGTGGGAGTGGAGCTTGTGTGTCAGGAAGGTGCAGACACTTATATGCCTTCAGCTTGGAAGTGAAACAAGATGACTTGCAATGCAATGAGCAATCACCAGTTATCAAGTGCACAGATTACCAAGCAACTGGGGGCAAGATCAGTCTTTCGGGCTAAAAAAAAAAAAAAAAAAAACACAAGTAGGGGGGGGTATGACTTGCCCTTTTAATGCATTCAGGAAAATTTGCTTCACAGGGCACAGGGTATGAATACTTGCATACACATAAAATAAATAATTGTATCTTGGCCTACTCTGCCACTTGCTGCTTGTACAATATAGCTTCAATCACGTCGTTAAGCCAAAAGGGTGGGGAAGTAAAAAACCCTCATGACTTTTAGTGATCTCCATTCTGCTATTTCTCACTTCACTTCTTTCTTTCCCAGCAAAACTGTTCACTATTTTCACTTTTCCATCGGAATATTTAAGATGCAGACACTCACCATCCCTTGTCAAGTTCATGCCACCAAACACCAAAGGCCCAATGAACTGAGCTTTGATGTCTCCTTCAAGGTAGACGAATATTGTAGGCAGATTCTTATCGGGGTAGTTGGGTATGCAGGTGGTAGAGATAGCTTTGATGAATTTCACATCTCTAAACTTTCTTGCAAGCCCATTCAAATGTTGATTTATTAACGCACAGAGTGGTATTCTGTAAAGAACAGCAATAGACATGCATAAGAAAAACTAGAAGACACGTTGGACAGTAATCTTCACCAGAAGAAAGGTCAGAAATAACAGTTCAACAGCAAGACAAATTTACCAGAAGCAACTTCTGAACAATTTTGTTGTCCAGTACTCCAGCATTCAGAGGAAGTCAGCATCACTGGAGGTTGTTTTTGTTTTTTAATAAAAAAAATATTAGCAGTACCACTTTCCCCCTTTTTATACAAAGGGTTTGGTTTACAAGATACGATGTTTGAAAATTGCACGAGCAGAGGCAGAACAGAAAGAAAAGCGACTCCTGGAAATGAGAAAGCTAATGACAACAAATACACATGAGGCAGTTAGAGACGACAAACAAAATCAAGTATTTCTAGCCCTTCCCAGAAAATTATATCTACTTATAAGACCTTTTTAATAAGATATTCCATCCTGTTGACAAGACTGAAAACCTTGCTCACTCTGTTTTTATACATCTAGCAAACAGGTCAAAGCCACACAGCGATTCTTCTAAGAGCAAAAACACTTTGCACTTTACCCAGAATAATTTTCAAAGATTAGTATTTCCGTAGCAGAGGAAATGGGAAGACCTCTACCTCTATAGGAAGACTAATCGCACAGTGCAGTGTTTGTGTATATACCTATATAAGAGAGCCACTTCCTGGTAACATCCTTTTAAGAGCAAAGCTTGGCTGTCTTCAGCCAACAGTAAGGAAAATTATTAATTCAATATTTCTTGCAACTCCAAAATCAGTTCCTTAATTTCCACATTAACTATACACTTGTCTATAGTATTTTCAACCATTGACAGTGAAAGGTTTAAAATAAAATTTCTTACCCTTGTTTGTACAGGTGCAGGACTACCCATATACCTTTTCCAGCTTTTGTAACCTCTTGAACATAATCTTTTCCAGAAATCTCCAAAACTTCCCCAAATTTATTCTTCATTTGAGCTGCTTTCATTTCTGCTAACCTTTGCTGTCTGAACAACAAGGAAAGAAAGCTTAAAAACAGATGTATTTTTGACAGAAAAATCTTTATAGTCTAAACCTAGACTTCAGAGGCAGACTACAAACATCTTCAAAGCCCAGAGCAACAAAAGTAAGTTAATGTAGGCTGTAGATGTTCTTACATTTGAATCACAAGTTAAAGCCATCAACATACAAGAAGTACAACTATGTTCTGTGAATGGAATTTGTCATGTCTGCCCCCAGCAGACATTTCTTCTGCAGATACTACACTACCAAACTAGATGGTAAAAATCATGAGATGAAAAAGAGAAAAAGATGATGATAAGTCAACACTGCAATCATAAATATGCAGCACCTTATTGTCATTCCTACAAAAACTGAGAAAACTTGAAGGTGATTATCAAAGCTCTCACAGTCCCCATTTCACTATTCGCTCAGTGGGCGTACGTTATCTCTGCAAAATTGGGTTGTAAATGAAGGACACTAAATTCAAACTCCACCATCCTTTTAAAGGCACTCAGAAGGTCCACGTGAGATCAAAAAACACATTGCACTTTTTCTAGCATCAGGCCTAAGAACATCCTACCTCTTTGATACCATCTAATAGCGTGTGTCTATACCTATAAAACAAACAAAACAAAAAACCCCAAACAACCACATGCTCCAATTTTCATTAAAATCAAGTTCTGTACGATGCTCTAACCTGTACATTTCAATAGCTTTCTCATCTTCCTCATTAAATTCATCTTCATTTTCTTCTAGCTCTTCCAGAGTCATGTCCTCGTAAGTCTTCACTAGGACGGAAGCAATATCAAATCAGCAAAAATCTAATTCTAGGAAAACTCAGCCTTTCAGACTAACGGAATTTATTTATTGTAAGGATAGATTAACTATAGGAAATGTGGTGGTGTTTTTTTCCTGCAATATTATTGTTACTGGATTTTTAGAAAATATTATGCACTCTACACACGTAAATGGAAAGACAGTGATGCAAAGGACTGAGCCAGAGGCTGGCTACTCTAGTACAGAAGTACCTGAGCTAGCTTTCAAGTTCTGTGACTGCAGCAGAGACATACAATACAGCAGGGATGCCTGAATAATAGGGGAAGCATACAACAGGTAACGATCATGTTCATTAGATACTTTCATTTGTGCATTCATATGACAAACTCCCTTCAGACTGCTCTTATTTCAGTTTTGAAACATTTACAAAAACATGGCACTGGCATTGAGAACAAAGTCTTCCTGTACTGGAAGATGCCATGTATTCAGGAATATATTTGTCTGATACTGGTAAGAGATGGCCATGCTATACAAGAATTAGCTTTGGTATCCCTTACAGGTTTAGAAAAGGACACATTGCTTCACAGGCACATAAACTCACCTATAGACTTCTGTAGGATCATAAGCTGCTCCTCCTCCTTTGCACGCTCCTGTTCTTCGAGGTTCTCCTTTGGAGGAAGGATACCTTTCTTGCGCAGGATGTCATTCCACTCTGTGTCTTTGTCTGGGTCCTACGAAGAAACAAGAAACGGATGACATGCATTCAAGAAGAACTTTGACACATCCAGAAGTTAACAGAGGCAAGTTTTTCAAGGAACACTTGGCATTGATACAGCAGTAACTGTCTTGATAGCATCGGGAATTCAGTGTGCAACCTCCTGAGGCTTTTTTGTGGCCCCAAGAGGGGCCAGAAAAAAGTGACTTTGTTTTATTTCACCCCACTCACAGCATGCCTTGGCAAGCCACGAGAATTTGAAGTGTTACAACCACCGCTGCAGCTCTCGCAAGGTGAGAGGGGCAGAAACAGGGTGACAGGGGACATGCGCTGGCCACAACGCTAAGGAATGGAGCCTCAGCGGAACAGATCGTTGTCCTGGGAAGCACGGGTTTGAAAACAGGTGGGTGTCAGCCCTGTGGATCGAGCTGTGCACACACTGGCAGCCTCCTTGGTGGAGTCTGTCAGCGTGACGACAGCAGCGCTCAGAAAGAAGCGAGCGTGGTCACTGCTGAGTAAGGCCACTGCTAGGGAGCGGTTCTAAATCTATGCCTAGGTTATTCCTGAATTTTAAAAGCTTCTGTAAGGAAACAGCTCCAGTAATCCCAAAGAAGAAGGCCAACAGGCTCCTATGCATTGCTGAAAAGCTCAAGTATTTAAGTTACACCGCGGTTTCTTGTTTTAAACAGGAAAACTCGGCGGTAAACACTCGTGCTCTGATTTTGGTTCCTTCCTGACTTGAGCCAAGTCCCAAAGTCCCCCGAGGACCAGCAGCAAAACAAACGCCGTACTTCAAGATAAAGAAATAAATAAAGAAATAAAACAATAAACAGAAGCAAAACGAGAGACGGACGAGAGCCCAACCCGCAGCGCACCCCCGGCACGGGGGCCATGCCGGGCCCGCCCCAGCAGGGAGCTCCGGGCTGCGGCGGGGCCCGAGCCCGGCCCCGCGGGGAGCACCGGGGCGGCCCTGCCCGGCCCCCCACGGGCTCCACCGCACCCCCGGGCCCTCACCTGCATCTTGCCGGCGGGGCCCGGTCTGGGGCCCGGGGTGCGGCGGCGCTGGGTTGGGCCCTGTCCCGGTGTGCTCGGCGCGGCCTAGTGGGGGCGGAGCGGGGCGGAGCGGGGCCGGGCCAGCGCCGCTGCTTCCTTCAGTGCCTAATAAGGCGCGGCCGGCTCGGCCTGCTGGGACAGGGTTAAACATAGCGAAGGGTTTCGGCCCTGGGAGTGAGACTGAGCGTGTGGCATGGCCCCCTTTTAGGGTTTCTTGTGTTCCCCTCCGCGTGCGGCTTCAGTCTCTGCTGCCGCCCAACGCAGCGGCGTGATAACAGGAAAAGGGTTTAGTATCAAGCACCACATCCTTATTAATAGGATACAACTCATTAACCGAGGTGTCCCCCGTCTTGGCTCCTGTTGGGAAGCCTGGCAATGTTTGCTTTTGAAAAGCCCGTTTTTAGGTTCTAAATTCCAGGCAAAACCACCGCATTCCAAGGAATGCTGCTTTTCACAGAATCACAAAATCACAGAATCATCTAGGTTGGAAGAGACCTCCAAGATCACCAAGTCCAACCTCTGACCTAACACTAACAAGCCCTCCACTAAACCATTGCTAAGCTCTACATCTAAACGTCTTTTAAAGACCTCCAGGGATGGTGACCATTTCCCTGGGCAGCCTATTCCAATGCCTAACAACCCTTTCAGTAAAGAAGTTCTTTCCATCAATCCCAGTGAGAATACATGCAATCCTTTCCAAATCCCTTTTGCCCAGAGGATTTGTGGATGCCCCATTCCTGGAGGTGTTCAAGGCCAGGCTGGATGGGGCTTTGGGCAACCTGATCTAGTGGGTGGCATCCCTGCCTGTGGCAGGGGGTTGGAATTAGATGGTCTTTAAGGTCCCCTCCAACCCGAGCTGCTCTATGATATGACTCTATAAGTTATAGGCTTGATGGGGCCTTCTTATTTTCTCTCAGGACTGATAGCAGGCTTTCCTGGTTAAGGAAACCCTGTGCCTTTTCAGCTTTGATTTCAGATACCAACATAGTATCCCTCACCTTGGTGTCAAACTGCCTCACACAACTAAGTACATCACCACAGTCTTCCCCAAACAGTAATTATTTTGCACTGCTGTAAAGGGTCCATGACTCTCAAATTGGTGGTGTTCTCCATTTGGAGCATTTAAAGCCATCCCGTGGTTTCCCAGTCATTGCTAGATCCCAGGCTCATCTGTCCCACTCAGTGACCCACTGAGTCTGTGGCATGAGGCTAGTGCTAAGTGGTCTCCATTTCCTCGGGGGCCCTCAAGATCTGCATTAGAGCAGACAGCACTGCATTGCCTTTAACAGGCAATGCCCAGCGCCCCTCTCAGTGGGGCTTTAATGCAATAAAAGCCTTAATAATTCAATTACAACAAAACAATGCATACGGAGATGCCCCCACCATGTCCTCATACCCCTCAAATCAACATCAGCATGGATGTGATGGAGGAAGAGAAGGTACATTTTCTGTGGGCCAGAACAGAAGTTCTTACACTCCCTGCTCTAACATAAGTTCATGGGTACCCTCGTGATGTGGCCACAGAGCCCTACTGCTCCTGCCCAGCCCCGGCTAGCTTGTCCTTGTCGGCCACCAAAGTTGTGCAGGGGAAGCAGTGTGGCCCTGGGGCATGGTATGCCTAGCAGACAGCACGCTGAGCTGGGCACAGCCTCAGCTCCTCACCCTCACGAGACAGCTTCCTGAAGCTACACTAAACCTGTTGGTCCTAGAGCAACCTGCTTTAGGTGTCCCTGCTTGAGCACTAGATGGCCTCCAGAGGTCCCTTCCAACCTCAGCCATAATGATCTCGTAAACATGTAAACCAAACTAAGCACCATCACAGAAAAAAAAAAACAAATAAATTGCCAACCATAGGGAATATTTCCCTATAAGCATGTAAATACATTTGGTGAGTTTTGGGGCTCTCCTCTGCCTTAGTTTTTCTCTGTGACACTTTCCTTTATTCTGCATTGAGTCCATTCTTGTCTGTGTTTCATATCCTGTGTTATTGCTTCACGGGCTCCTCTCCTCATTTTTCTTTTGATGCTCTGTTTAAATAAATAAACAAATCTAAACTACATATTGTCTATTTTTAACACATAATTATCATCCGTGCCCCCACCATTCCATTTAGGATCAGCACCCCATTCCCTAAAAATAGGCACCTCTGCCACTGAAAAGAATTGAGTGGATGTGGTCTTAGGGACATGGTTTAGTGGGTGACATTGGTGGTAGGGTGATGGTTGGACCAGATGATCCTGAAGGTCTCTTCCAACCTTAATGATTCTATGATTCTTCTGAAAAACACACAGCCGCAGAGAAGGGGGAAGATGCCTGCTCCCGCCTCCCCCTCCATTTTGTGCTCACCCAGGAACGGGGAGCTGAGCTCTGGGTCCCTGGAAAACTGCCTCACCACAACCAGCCCACAGCATCAGGATTGTGCTTGTTCTGGTCATGCAGAGAAACAACTGTGTCTACCTCTGAATTAAAAGAAATGGATAGCCACAGCTGTGCTTTGAGAGGACATCAATCATTATGGTGAATATTTGGATGCGTGGAGAGTGTCCCATACCCACCTCCTAGGGCCCTGGAGGGGAGGAAGACTCTTCTTGGTGCTTAGGTGCACTGAATGCACATCCTTGTGGAAAATGCAGTTTTCTGAGTGGTGTTGGAGCCACAATTAAAGGTGATGTGAGAACATTAAAGCAGGAATTAGCAGGCTACAGTGTCTTCCAGTGAGGCAACACCTGAATTCAGGTTTTGGGGATCACAATTCTGAAGTCTTCTGCAGGCCCTCTTTAAGAAAGTCTTTTGGCTCTGACCCACAGTTAGTATCTGGCAAGCAGAACTGAAGGCTTAGCTGTCTGTGCCAGTTTTCAGTGTGCAACTGTTTTATCAGAGCCTTGGCTTTACAGAGGACATGTTAGTTTAATATTCATCTTTTGTGCCTGAAACACCACTCACCATCGTTCTTGCATGTTGCTGGTTGGAGCCTGTTCTGAACACCAGGAAGCAAAGAGAAAGACATGAGCACAAACAAAGCATGCTCTCATTTTTTAAAAGGTGAATGAAAACATTCACTTGCATTAGGTGAGATTCTTGCCCAGGTTAATTCAGAGGAACTAACCAAGGACCCTGAGCACCAGGAGCCTCTGTTCCCACAGCAAACCCTGAGTTACAAGAAGAGCCCCAAGTCTTAGGAGCAGCCCCCTCCTGTCACTTGATGGGGCTTTGTTCACACAATACGAGCAAAGCTAACAGTCTCTCTGTCCCCTTCACCCAACAAAGGCTCCCTCTGCCTAGGGCACACATAATATGCTGTTTCCACCTCTCTCACCCGACTAAAAATACTTGGCATTTATAAAGCACATTTCCTCTATGTACTTTTGAAAATCAAGCCTCAGCAGGAAAGAGAAGATTGTTTTTACACAAGGTGTACGGACAGAAATACTCCAGGCAGAGTGCCTAAGAGCTGGCACTGTCACAGAGAGACTGAAATATAGCTGTAGCTTGGCCCTTCGAGACAGATTTGCGTCCCCCCAGAGAATTCACTTCAGGGTGTCTGTAATGTATTTCTTCCTTTTCCCTCAAATCAAGGGTTAGGAGGAAGGTGAGCCACAGGTGGGAATGACTCATTAATTGTCCAGGTGACCCACTAATGAGGAGAAAATGTTGCTAATAAAAAGGCACTGCTCCCTAGAGTTAGGGTGAATGATAGGTGGCTTGTTTGCCTTTGAGTGTTGGCTGTAGCAAGGCACAGACTGGGCTAAAATAAGATATTTTTTTTTTAAGGTAACAAGATATATTTTTCACCTATAGTACATAGTGAAAAATAGGGGGTTATTTATATGAATATGGGGTGTATTTATAGTACAGCTGTAATGAAAATAATCAGAAAATGAGATATTTTTTTTTTGGGGGGGGGGGGGGGGTCTGATAATAGAGGTAATGACCTATGGCTTGGTTCGCTTGGGTTTTGTTATGTTTTTCTTTTTTTTTTTTTGATTTGGTTTGGTTCTTCCCTCTGAAATCTTACTCTGATTTTTCTTAAATATTTACATTTTTTTCTATAAAAACTAAACAAAAAGCTATGTTAATCTGGTGATGGATGTTCCTGTATATTACAAGCAGCTGTGCTGAAAGTTAACTGTCTTATTTACTCAAGTTCTAAATAATGTTTAGATCAGTATTTTTGCCATTCTAATTGGACTGAATTTCATTATTCTTGACTTCATTCTAAATTGGCTATAACGTCTGTTAGCAGTATTCTGTCTAGGTTGATTCTTCCTTTTACTAGTGCAGGACAGCTTCAGTATTCTCAGGGCAGCTAGAGAATGTCCCTCAGGTAATTAATTTAGGAACTTGTATGAACTCCTCTGGGAGTACCTCAGGTGTAAGATGCAATGGGTAGTACGAATCTTACACTCTTCATACTTAAAATGAAGATCTGAATAATGGGAGAACTTGGTATACAGATTCGTCTAGGATAAAGGGATAGGCCTAGCTTCAAGTTAAACTTGAGAAAACAGTTGTAGTGTTTAAGAACAGTCTTCTCTAAGAAGACCCATTGTGCCCCAATCTCCAATACAAACTAAGTACCAGAGAAAAAGACTACTTTTTTTTTTTTTGGAGCTCGTCATATCTGCTTCAGTAAGTCTTTACAGCTTTTCAAACTACTCCGGTTTTATGAAAAGGCCTCTCACCAAAAGGCAGGCTATAAAAGGGCAGCAGAAGTTAAAATCCTAGTTCTGCTGTTAATGAACTGTGGTGGGTAGCTCTCGATTCCCTTGCAAAAAGAACAAGCTTTCTTCTTGATGTGGAAGAGTAGGAAGTTTAACTCACTTGGCTGTAATCTCTTCTTGCCCTTCCAAGCACCTGGGTAATGTAAAGGTCTCTAATCCTCTGTCTCTTTGTGCCAGTCAGGATGTCTGGACATGGAAAGAAAAGTGCAGTGGCTGGCAAACCTGGAGCTACACCAAGGAAAACTAAATCAGCCCTGGCTGGTCTGCAGTTTCCCGTGGGTCGTGTCTACAGGCTCCTTAAGAGAGGTGGCTATGCTGACAGGGTTGGTCCCGGCTCTGCCATCTACCTGGCCGCGGTGCTGGAGTACCTGACAGCGGAGATCTTGGAGCTGGCAGGGAACGCTGCCCGGGAAAACAAGAAATCCAGGATCCTGCCCCGACACATCCAGCTGGCTGTGAGAAATGACGAGGAGCTGAACAAGCTCTTCTCCTGCGTGACCATTGCTCAAGGAGGGGTTATGCCAAATATCCTTTCTGAGCTCCTTCCGAAGAAAACTGTCCAAAGTGCTGCTCCTTCTGAAGAACAACCTGGTTGCCAGTGAAACTTGCTTTTCCTGGTCTGTTCTGTGCACTTATGGATGATGGGACTCAGTAGCACTGATTTGTATGTGATTATCTGTTTGTACTTTTTCCACTGGTTTTTAATGTTTTTAAAGCTTCTAATAAACTTACTGGAAAGCAACATTGTTCTCCTTTCTCTTCACTGATCTCCTTCCAGGGATCTAAGAATCCAAGAAATGTGGTTTTCTAAGTCTAGTATACCATCCAAATAACTCTCTTAAAAAGTAAGAGTATATTAATTTTTGAAAACATGTTTTAAGTAATAGTTGTGGAACAGGCAGAGGAGTCACAATGCATTGCCATTCATATGAACTCTTCTTCCATCGCAAACTTCCTAATGCAGTTGGTTCAGCACCTTGTAGGTTAACTCTGCTTCAGAAGTTACTGACTTACTGCTTTAATGCTCACTGCAGCTCTACAAGCCATAGAGAGAGTTTCCAATGTGAGTCTAAACCACTGTCCCCTTCTTGTATACTGACCGTAGGAAGTGTATTTGAAGCCCAGTACACTGTTTGTGCTGCTAGTAGAGGTGACCGTCCTGCTTCTGTCAGTGCAGAATAACGCTTCTCCAGCTCCAAGCAATCCCCTAGGCCATTGCTGACCAACTCACCAAAAGTCTTCCTTCAGGAGGGCTCCTGGGATTTTCTCTCTGTTTGTAGTGGATGTTGAGGCTCCCTGCTGAAGGGGAAACCAGTGGTCTGGTGCAGATGTGTTAGGATCCGTCTGGCCCCAAGGCAACGTCTCACAAAATTCACAGCATCTAACACAAGTGCTGGTAAGGACCAGCTTCCGAACCTGCAGCCAAAGCATCAGACTGTTATTTGAATAAGATCTGCCTGTTGTTTTGAGTTTGACCTAGCTCCTTTGCCCTCTTCAAAGCATCATTGTGTCAGAGCCTACAGGTCAGGTTTTATGATCCTGAAGGACATCGGAGCTGTGTGAGATATGCAAAGTAAATGTCTCAGAATTGCACTTGGGCAGGGGTGGGAAGAGAGAAGGATACCTGGCAGAACAGCCACCTTCATTTCCACTGTGGTAGGCAACTGAAAAAGTCAATGTATATTGCTTGCTTTTAAAGAGCAAATTGATGAGATCTTGGCTAGCCTGCAACTGAAGTAAAAATGTGTAGGAGTAGGTCTGCAGCTTTGTGCATATAGTAAAGATGTGCTATATGCAACTTCAGCTATGTGCTGAGTGTTTACGCCTGTTAATGGAGGAAAAAAAAACTTTAAGAGAGGCATATGAGAAATGAACATATGAAACTCAAATTAGTTCCTCCATCTGACCACGGCAAAGGAAAACGGGTCTTGGAATGATTATTTCTTTCAACCAAGCAAAAGTCTACATGTTTGCAGTAATGAGAGAAGACTCAAGTAATGTACTAATTTCATGCAGTTTTAAGTGTGGCGTTTATAGCACCATCTATAGCATCATCTGCTGATCTAAGAGGACTGTGTTTCAGTAATCGTGCTGCTCCTGTGGCTCTGCTCTGCATCACACCAAACATCCCTCCAAGGCATGTCCAGTGTTCACGCAGCTCCTAGAAATGCCTTCACTTGACATTTTCTGTATGACAAAAGACTGAGGGAGCAGTGTGGCCTTGTCTTTGCTTACACCCAAAGACTGCGTGGGTACACCAAAGACTGTGGTGAGGTACCGGTCCAATTCAAAGGTCCATTTTTTTGGTATTTCTTTGATCAAAATCAATCTCAATTGCTTTCTTCTAGCCAACAGTTTAAGTCATTTGTAAATTAACCAGATATTAGAGTGATCTGAAAAATTACCCCTCTGGCTTTACAGTGACAGAGGATGGATACCTTCTAACCCATCTGCTCAGTCAAAGTTTCTGTTGGGCCAGGGCTCAACCCTTCAGCACTTATGTATTGAAGAAAAAAAAAAAAAATTCAATTACACTTGACTCTAGAATGGACATATTATGCCCTGCAACACAACTATGTATGACTTTGGAAAAAAAAATGTGACAAATGGGGACAAGCCATAGAATGCAGACAACCCAATATCAGAGGTCCTGAGCTTTCACAGGCTCTACAGTGGGGTCACTAGGCAGTGTGGCCAATGCTGGCAGCACAAACCACCATGATATAACTTGTGTTTAATTCTTTATGACTACAGCAGGATGAGCTGTGCCCCCTTCCAGCTGTAATAAATGAACTGCCAATCAGGGGTATTGCTGTTCGTTAAGTCAGTAAATAATATACATGTTTTCAGAGGAGAACATCAGCTGATGGAAGGGCTAAGCAGCTCTACAAGGAATAGTGACAAATTCACATGCTCTTGAGTACTGTATCGAGTTGCTCAAGTGTTGTGACCTTGATTGTTTTCCATTTTGAGTGGCTGAATCATCACTCACCCAGGTGGCATTAAATGACAGAAGAGGTGCTAATGATATGGCTACCACTACAGAGTTTAAAAGGGGGCAGCTCTTCATAGGAAGTGTAGTCTGGTAGATTTGGGTTATGATATTGTTGAAGAAAAGGATAATAACTTGTTCAGGTAAAATTTTGTTTTTAAGAATAGAAACTTTGTGTCTCAGTGTTAGATAAGCTCTTGAGTTTTGTAAGTTCTGAGTTAGCATAAGACTGTTGATTAAGGTGGTTATTTAATTTTATTTACTTATCTGGGCTATTTCTAAATTTTTTTTTTATTTTCCTTAGGGCCCTCAGAAACCTCCTGTAAGAACCTTTTATTCTATTTCTAAGGGCTTCAATTTGGTATCTGATTTAGTTCCTCATCAAATCTGTGTGGAGCCTCTCATTACTTAAAAAACAGCTAATGATCAAATCTTAAAAGCAATTCTATACAAAGGAGCAGAACCTTCCTCTGTTCATCTTTTAGCTGCTTTGTGTTACGCATTAAAGAGGAGTTAATGCTATTCAGTACCAGAGACTTTATCAGTAACAAGTAATAGAGACTCGTTGAAATGGGAGGAATACTGTACAAGCAGATGGCACTCGTGCATTTGTAGTAGTCTGATGCATAGTATGCTGAGTAGAGTAATTTTGGTGTCTGATGTGAAAAGCAAAGCTTCTCTTCTTGTAAGTCTTGTTTCTCATTGTGACCTGTTACTTTGCAGCAATAGGTCCCCTTACCTTTGGCAAGATCCACTTGAAGTGGTTTCCAGCAGATATATTTTTCTGATGTAACAACAGGAAAAAAAAAAAAAAACATATTAACTTATAGTATGGGTTCTCTCAAGGCTATGATTATAGAAGCTGCTTAGTGTGGTGCTTTCTTGTTTTCTCTTACTAGAGGTAAGTTCAGTGAAGATTCCCTGCAGGCTTTTTGCTTAAATTTTCTTGTTAACAGCAATACTCCTTTGATGCAGGGTCAGAAGGCCTTGCTCCTAAGTTCCACTTTGCTCTCCTGAAAAGTCCTGGAGGTCTAGCAGATGGCTGGTCTGCTGCTCTGTTTGAGCCTGTAGATGCTTCTTGGCTGGAAACTTGCCAGACTCCTAGAGGAGCAGCCAGACCCATCTGCTCCTTCAGACAAAAGTATGAAACAGCTAGCAATCTTTCTGGGAAAAGAAAACTGACTTCTAAGCAATTAGGCAGTGGAATGAGTGGGATGGAAGGAACTTAAATGCTAAGCTTTTGGTGGTGGTGATTTTGTTGTTTAATTCCTCTTCCTTTCATACTAGATTGATGTTAGAATGTCTGAATGCGAAAAGAAAAACCCAAAGCTCCTCCTTGTGCCAAAGAAAACTAAATCATCCATGGCTGGTCTGCTGTTTCCCGTGGGTCGTGTCTACAGGCTCCTTAAGAGAGGTGGCTATGCTGACAGGGTTGGTCCCGGCTCTGCCATCTACCTGGCCGCGGTGCTGGAGTACCTGACAGCGGAGATCTTGGAGCTGGCAGGGAACGCTGCCCGGGAAAACAAGAAATCCAGGATCCTGCCCCGACACATCCAGCTGGCTGTGAGAAATGACGAGGAGCTGAACAAGCTCTTCTCCTGCGTGACCATTGCTCAAGGAGGAGTGCTACCTAATGTTCTTCCTGAGCTTCTGCCTAAGAAGACCATGTCTCTTAAACCACCCCACAAAAGTGTCCGGTCACAGGAGTTCTAGCTGCCACCAGGCTCTTGAGCTTGTGTTGCTGCTAGTGCTGGTATCTTCCACAGCCTGGACCTCTACATGCTTTTTGGCAACTTTGGTTTACATTCGTGTGTGTACCTAGGTGCACGTCTCAGAAGTGCTAAAGACAGGGTTGCTAGTTTGGTTTTCCTATGTCCCTCAAAAGAAAGTTAACAGACTACTTTTATGAATACCTAAGTGTAAAATGGACTCATGTTGGTCTTCTCTCCTTCTATAAAATATTTGTTGCATCACTTTCTTCCCAGTGTAGTTCTTTAGGGAAACCTGGCCTATTGTCTTTAAAGAATGGGGGTGGGTAGCTGGGATCTACTTACTCAATACGTGTGAGAGTCTGCTTCATCTGACAACTGTGCCCATGAAGAGGTCTGAAGTGAACTATTTGGTGTAAGTAGATGCACTCAAGAGACTTACACTGGACTTCCTTATACATCAGCTTTACTGTCCTTATAATCTTCTCTCATCTTTGGATGCTGAAGTAGGGCTGTGCTGTAACTTCAGAGTGTCGCCACACACGCCTTGGTCCAAGGATAGTGTTGGAATTGTTCTCCTAAGTTTCTGCATTCATGGAGTACATTCTGAGGAGTCTGCAACAGACAGTGTATAAACATGGTCAGTGTTTGAGCCTTAAAGATCTAGGAAGTCTTCTTAAGATTGCATCCTGATGAGATGCTCCTTAGTTTCTTTGAGGCTTGTTCCATTAGGATCCAGATCAAGCAAAGCTATGCATTAAAGGGCAATCCAGAAAGTAGCCTTTCCCAGAACCTTCCAACTCGTGTGCTACAGCTACACGGTTTGAAAGGCTACCTAAGCACTACTGGCTTTTTACTCTAGATTGTAATACCAGTGAGGACGTACCACATTTGTTGTGCTACAGGTTTTATTTAACAGCTTCACCAGCAGGATGCCACTTAAATTCTAGGACATTACAAGTGCATTATCAGCCATTTGAATTTCTCTACTTATAGCACAGCATCGAAAGACCCTACTGTCTACTAGGTTCAGATATATTAATCTGTTCAGACAAAAAGGTTATTTGGAGAACTGCCTCCACATTGACCCTACTAGGCCAAGATTTGGGAGCCTGTGTTTGTTGAGTTTGCCCCATAGTCATCCATAAGGTGCTGCTGCTTTCTGTAGTGCAACTTGGAAAAACTCCTTGTTTTTCCGGTCTTGAGGGTATTGGGAACACTTGAACTGTTTGCAGAGAGCTCTTCTCCTTGTTTAGGCAGGCTAGAGAATTTAAATGGAAGATGGGAAGCCAGGAAAAAGCAATCGTGGGACTGCAGGACTTTCAGTATGTAAAACCTCTAGCATGTGGGTACACTGAAAGCTCCTACTAGAGGCAAGGCCATGAAAAGGCAAATAGAGGAGAGTCTGTAGGTGTCAGGTCAGTCCTGGTATAACTGGCTGCTATGAGTACTGGAGATGAGTGGTTTATAGCGTGGGTAGTGGATGAATGTTGTTTAGAGGGCAGCTGGAAGATCAGCCATTGCTAGCTGTGTAGTCATAAGCAAGTTTCTCCAGAGATTTAGAGGGTGATATGGTGCTGAAGCGCTGACCTGTGTAATAAACCGTTGCCTTGGAAAGTAACAGCAGCTCCTTAGGGGGCTGCTGGATGTTTTTCTACAGCAGTTTCAGTCAACACTGACAATATGAGCTGTGTTTGAAGAAAAACAGTCCCTTGTTCCCCTGTCAGGCTGGTGGTTACATTTTGTGCTGTGTTGGCTCAGAGACCGGCTTCTGGCTCATCCAAGATGCTGCCCACAGCACGGGTGCTCGAGCAGCAGCATGGGCTCATGCAGCTCCTGCAGTGCTGCACTGCTCCCTCTGCTGGGTCAACACAGCTGCTCGCAGCATCTGCTGGCCTCATGCATGTTAAGTTTCTTTGCTTTGGACTTGGTGGCTTTTTTTTCTTCCTGAAAAGCAAAACCCGTGGCTTTTCAGCAAGCTACTCCTGTGCATGCTTCACCCTGGTGCCCCAATTTGGGGAGCTGCATAGCTTGTGCTGAGACAAGCTGGCCAAGAGGCACTGGTCCTGCCCAAGGCACAGGATTCAGCCTCAGACTGGGTCAGAGGGAAGGCCACCATCAGGGTGGTGCTGGTTGGTGTTTATATATTAGTTGCTGAATAACCAATTCTGTACAGCTTATAAACTACTTCTGCCAAAAATCTTACATGCTTAAGCACTATCTGAGGGTGGCTGGCAAAAATGAGGTGGTGTTCCATTGCCCCATAAGCTGCAAACTTAGGAAGATGTGGTCTTCCAGGTCTCAATGCCCAGTAGACACTCTGGGGTCTCCAACTCATATCTGCGCAACTGCAAGGGCCAGTTTGGAGGCTGGTAACTCTAAAAGCTGCCTGGGGAGAGGCATCACCTTTGGCGGTGTCTCACCCACTTCTTTGGCACAACTGCACAAGCAAGCATGACCTGGAGGAACACTGGTCCAGAGGGAACCACAGGGAAAGGGCATTCCTGGAGCACACAGGAGTCCCAGCAGCTATCGTGCAGCTCTACTGTCATTAGTAGTTTGGGCTGACCTATAGATGTGCTAGTTCCTGAAATATGTCTTGCTATGGCTCTTCTGTTCTCTGTGCTCGCTGCTATAGCTTTTATGTTCCATTTCTAAATGTTAAACCCCTGATGGATTCATTCTTGTGTTTTTTGCAATGTCTGAAGACAATTAGAAAGAGAACACCTCATGTTAACTTCAGGGAACTCTCATTAATTCTCTAATACTGTTTCTCTCCTGCAGCTGGGAAGCCTGTTTGGTCTTTCTTTTGAAGATACGTATGTTTACAGCATTATGTATGCTTCAGTGGGGTGCTCTTAATCTTTGATTAAAAATCCATTGTCAGTTTAAATATATTATAATAAAGCATAATCTTTTCTTCTAGCATATCCTCAGCCCTGCTAGTTACCAGACTGCACGCTGCTATACCCCAAATAAATACTTTGATAAGATGTGAGGCATATGGCTGGTGGAGGCTGCCCCAGCAGCTGGGTCAGACTTTGCCCTTGTTTCCAATTCTTTCTCAGTCTCTCTTCCTCAGCTCTCCTTGGTGTCACAGCTTATGTACTTTCTTGACTTCAGGGGGCAAATTGCTTATTTACTAGCTAATGTTTATTGAATGTTTTGAGGCTGCTAAGTATTAGAAAGGCTGGAAGCCATTGTTTTGTTTATACAAGTGCTCATTAGACTCCCAAACAAGGGGTTATATAAAGAGTGCGTGGGAGAGAAGGGAACAACTGTTTCCAGCACTGCAGTGAAAGCTATGCTCTCTCCAGCTATCTGTGTGACTTTCTTTGCAGTGCTGTGCATAGCATCTGGGAGGATATTTTTGCCAGAAGTATCATGGTGGGTCTTCTTAATTGTTCTACCCCCGAAAAGGACAAGCTCACTTAAACTCAGCTTGTAATGATTTTAACATTTATTATGCCAGCAACAACTTGGCAGCTGGGGAGAGGAGGCAGTCATGCTCTCAGATGTATGTGGCCAATGAACCACTAAAATGTGCAAGCTGACCCCGCGCTATCTGTGCTCTCATCTCCCTTGATAGCAAGGAGCGGGGGACTTAGTCACCAAGCTGCATTAGAGTTTAAATGTATTCCTCAAACTGAGAGGGACAGAAAGAACCTTCCCCATGTCCTAGCTGCGTCTTTTATCAGAGTTCAAACACAGAGCTCCAGGCCAAGGAAGGCATACATAGAGTCTCAGATATTTCCTGGTTTGGGTGTACCTCTGTTCTTCATTGGCATCAGGGTTTAGGCATCTTCCTACACACACTCTTGACAGAGGAGGTCTACCTAAGGCTTGGTTTGGTTGCTATACTTTCTTTCAGACTTGCTGCTGTCAGCCCAAGGCATTAGACCTTTCAGCTCTGTTGCTAACAGCCTACATTGGAATTGTATTATCCCAGTACCTCCCTTTGCTCACGGTGTTGGATCTAGGGTTCTGTCCAGCTGCCAAGGACTCGCAGTAACTGAAGATACCACGCAGAGCCAGCACAGCAGCAGAAAAGGGGAGCCGGACTCCATTAATCAAAGGCTGGGTACATCAGTGGGGATACTGACACTTCTTGGTGTGTTGTTTTTTTTTTTTTCACAGTGTTCAGTCCAGATGTGATATCAGCCTACAAGTACGCTTCTAGGCCATACCACGTTGTGATAAAATGGCAGAGTCAATAAGCCTACCTTGCATAATGCAGAACGCAAGAGATGTGCAAGTCAGTAACCTGAAAATAGCTGTCCTTCATCTAGGTCAGAGGAGAAACTTGGCTCTTTTTCCTTGCAGCAAGCACTGAATCCAGGGTACTGGTTAAGCTGAATTAATGACACAAAGCAGCAAACAGTGAGGGGCTGTGCCAAGCCATCACAATGCTTGGCCAACTTTTTCTTTTGCAACTCAGATATCTCTCAGTCTTTCAGACATGCTTAGAAGACGGTAAAGATTGCTGCTTGAGCTAGGAAAGAGTTTGTTTTGTTTTTATGAGCTTCTCTATTCATTCAGACATGCAATTGCTTGATGAGGCTTAAATCATACTTTGCTAGCTGAATCCACCAAGGAATGCACTCACTTCTGTAAGGGAGCACGCACATAGCCCATGCATCTGTTGAGGAACAATTAAGCATCTGTCATACATCTCAGTCCTTCTCCCTTTCCAAGTTTTAACATCCCTTCTCAGTTCAAATTTAGTTCCCCCTTTTTGATCTCTCCTATGAGGGTCATTGTAACATACCAGATAACTTAGCTGGGGCCTAACTTTTCCAGGGTGGGTATATATGTGTACACTACTCTCTGGGACACCATTCAATAATAGACCCAGAAAGCCTTCCTTTGTGGGCTTCCTATTTAGCAGTTGAGGAGCTTCTTCCTATATGGCATTGCACAGGCCTGATTCTTCTGCTAAACCACTAGGAGTTAGGTGTCCATCTGTTTGGACTGATGGACATACGCTGGTGTAAAGCTGCCTTGCAGTGTGGATCATGGCCTACCTCTGGCTCAACACTTCCATTGTGCCCTCCGCTCTGGTTTCCCCAGTGTATGTAAGTGGCTGTCTTCCATGAGAAGACAAGGGGAGAATAAATCCAGGTAAAATAATATCTTTGTAAACAACCGAGCACTTCGCCATCACTTAATACCTACCATTGAAGCATTCTTCTGAGAAACTTCATAGATACATGCACTGGGACTGCCCTGCCTTTAAAGCGTCTCTCTGTGAAGAGCACTCTCATTGGAAAGGCCTAGTCTTCCTTCCACTGAGATCATGACAAAAGATCCAGAAACTGACAAAACCCTGTCATCTTCTTTAACGTAGATTACAAATTAAATACTGGTCTGTGGCAGAAATTAGTATGCATTAGTTAAAAAATGATCACAGCTGAGGGTTCTCTATACTGCCCCTTCTACCCTCTGTAATTCATCTCTTTTCACAATGGATCTCTCTCTCTAGAAATATTTTTTAATTGTCGTTTTAAAAACAGTAAAATGACTCTTCCATATCTAGGAGGTTTTATCTTGCTTTCACTACATTACTGACCTACAGTTCCTCTCAGAGGAAACTTGCTCTGGTACCTGCTTCAGACCATGTTCCTCCTCAGATCATAGACATAGCCTTCTTTCTCTGTGCCAGGGCAAATGGAGGAGGATGGCCAGTGTAGAAGTTGTTGTTGGGAGAAATGTTGCCAAAGTGGTGAAAAACTATGAAATAGGAGACCAGAGATGAAAATGCTATAAAAATAGAAAAAGAGATGTAGACAGTGAAGGAAAGAGCAGCATAAACATCAGCAGGAAGTGAACGTGAAATTTATTATGTGGAGTAGCATTTCATGATAGAATGAAGCAAAACAAAGAATAATTCCCTTCGTGGCAGGAATTACTGAGTGATGTTCTTTGCTTTATATTATAAAAGTTATCAAGCAAGATGAATGTCAGGGTGTACTTTCTGGCCATTATGGCTGTGCATTTATACCTGCGTGTTCCATTACCTACTCAACAGGACCACTGATATTTTCCAGACATATTCTCCCTTCCACACAGCTTGTTAAAAGTGAATGTAGCTCATTAAGTTTAGTACCAGCCCTGGTAGGGGCCACCAACAGATCAAATGTCTGCTACAGGAAGGGAAATAAATATGACACTTGGTTGCTGTCTTATAACACATCAGCAGAGAAATGATAGCTATCCGGGAACCTGTGGGTAGAACAACAACAAAGATTTTTTCATTAAGAGTGTAACCAGTCTAAACAGGACGAATGCAGAACTGGGTTTGGCACCTGGTTTTGCAAAACATATGCTGAAGAGTACTTAGGCATTTACTGGGGTAGAGCTAATCACGCTGATAAATAATGATGCATAGAGATAATAAGATAACAGCTATTATCTAAGGAAGGATTTAAAAGTAAACATAAATTCTCTCATTTGATTATAAGATAAACTTAATGAATAAATATTACTGGTTTATTATGATAATTAATGTCATTATTTATCCTTGACATAATGATTGGGAGCAAATTCAGACAAGTATCTAGACCATCAATATTTGTCTTCCTTGGATGGCCTGGGTTTTAACAGGGTTGATTAATAGGTGTTCTTGTTTCTGAACAGAAATGAACTGGGTATCATAACAAAACTTTGAAGCTGACAAGTAACCATACCCACGTTTCACCAATGGGGAAGCTGAGGTAGAAAGGTGCCGTTTCAGTAGCATGCATGCAATAACTCATACACAGGGGTAAAGCCCTGTCCAGCAAAGCACTTGAGAAGTATGGAGATCATGCACTTAAGTGATTCACTGAAATGTAGGCTATTATTATACATCAAGAGAGCCGGAACTAGAACTCAGACATCCAATTTACCGTTTTATGCCCTATCTACTGAGCTGCCTTACTGCCTTCAGTTTCTGGCCTTACTCCTAAGAAAACAACATTTATGGCAGCATACCATTTGCTTGCCTATCCATCTGTCCCCTTCTATTAACTTCTGAATCCGCAGCTGTAGGCAAATATGATGGAGAGCTGAAACCACAAGCTGATCCCTACCAATTGCATGGCGTTAGCTCTGTGAAAGGAAGAGATCCTGTGAATGCCCTGGCTGAAATAAGGGCCACAGCATGAGATTATGCTAATGAAATGATAATAAAAAGTATCTTTCATTAAATACAATATAGGAAATCCTCCTTGAGTCGCATATCTAATAGAAATAACTTTGCTAGTTCTGCTGATCACAGAGCGGCTCATTTACTTTTCTGAAACAAGACATTAATTGCACAGTAATTTCACACTTGGCTAGTTCCCTCATATCCCATGCTACACATTTCAGCTTATGCCTAGTCACCTGTAGCCAAGGCTGCTACATGATTTAGTTGTAAAGCAAAGCAATGAAAAATTTCAAAATGCAGCTCCTCTGGCAGCTCTCTTGTTACCAGTGCTACAAAACACGTTTATCTTGATGTAGCATTACTTTCTTAACTCGATTGTGGTATGGTGCAATTATCTGTCAAGGAAAATGGATGTTTTCAATAACAGCCATTAGAAAATGTGTCTACATGGTACTCCACAATTCAATGAAGCTGTGGGCAGATGGAAGCATGGAAATGAAATGATGCCTGGAAAAAAAAAAAAAGCTCTTCTACTACCCATCTAGGGGATTGATCTTGCTGATGGATGCATCAGTTTTGCAGAGTGCCTGCAGATCACTCTGTGCTGAGACTTGTGTGCTTATAAGTTTGCCACCTTTTGTCGCTGCTTCCTTTGTAAGGAGAATAAAATAAATAAATAAATTACAAGTTATGGCCTCCGATAGCTTTGTCCAGGTGAGTACAAGGGGTACACAGTCTTAACCCATTTGTTACCCGAGTTCGTGTACAAACGAGCACATTGCACGAGCGGCCACAGCACGGCAGTGATGCCTCGCAGAGACCGGGGTGGGTCCTGGCGTGCCTCTGTTGTGAGCATCCCAGGCTTGCTAGCAGCGTTGCCCTCTGCTGCCTAGCCCCAATATTGCAGCGCTAAGCATCCTGTCCTCTTGAAAAGCCAGCTACACGCTCTGCTGCAGTGTACCGGCTGTCATGAAATAACTTTCGGGTATCCCAGTGCCCAGTGGTTATGCTACACCGACTATACATAGCTATGGAAATAGAGGAGACAATTTGGTATAGACTACCGAGTTATAAACAAAGGCTGTTTGGGGTATTTACATAGCAGATCTATGGTGCAGCCCATGGAGAACCCATGGTGCCCATGTGGCTGTGGCAAGTCCTTCACTCCAGGGTCACAAGAGGAAGCAGGAGCTCAGTCCTGCACTGAATTACCCTCCCAGATTTTGTTTCTTTTCTGATGGGTCACACAATTGGTGATCCTTTGTACTCTGGCGTCAGTTCATGTGTGTACTGTATTTCGCCTTTTCTGTTGGAAATTCTAGTTCGTATGCTGGTCTTTCGCTGCTTTACGTTTAGATGGCTGTACTCCAGAAATATGTGCGCTCCTCACCCCAGGCAGGAATTCAGCAGGGACTATCTGAACTGCTGTGCGGAAACCCCTGGGCTTTGTGGTAAAGGTGTTCAAAAGCTTTGTGGCAAAGATATTCAAAACATTTTTTTCTTTAAGTTTTGCTGTATATTCTCCTTCAGACTTTGTCTATTGATCTCTCAGTAGGTTTAAGGATAACAGATAGGTGGTATTTGGTGTGCAACGTTCTTTCCCCTAGAGAAGTGTCAAGTTTTTAGCTGGTGAATCATAACCAGTTATGAGACCAGTTACATTTTTGTTCCTTCACTGTAGAAAAAGTAGATCCAGAAATGACCAGAGAAGGAGACTTGGCAGCTGCTTCTAGTTGTTCGGTGGAGAAACCTATCAGGGTGATAACTGTCTGGATTAAGACAGTTTACGGCCATCCAGCTCTGTCAAACACAGGCTTTTTCTCTGTCTGGTAAGGTAGAGGGGCGGCAAAAGCGATGTGTGAGTTGTCTGGAGCAGGCAGGTAAGACAAGCCTTCACAGCGATCTCCACACAAGCATCCATCCCAGCTGCCAGTAGCGATCCTGCAGTCACTGCTCGATTCTAATAGCCCAGCAAAGAAATAAACATTTTGGTGCTGTCTTTAGAATAATAAGCATATCAGTCTTGTAGCAGAGGGTTATTCTGTGGCCTCACATACACAAGTAAAACTGCTACAGGGTGCAGGGAGCTTTTGGCCAGCCTGTCAGGAAGCTGCACATCTTCTGTCAGATTGGTCTTGTTAAATGGTTTTAAATCTAGAGCAGGTAGATTTGCAATTTCTGCAGATACTTCTGTCTCATAACCTGCTGAGGGCTGTGAAGAGGAGATGAGCAGTAAGCTGATGTGTGTTTAGCTCCTAGATAATATTTCTTGTTGGGCATATCTGACAGTTATCTCACCAGCCTTTGGGTTGTCCTCATTGCCATTCGTCTGAATGCCCCCATTTGTTTTCGAAGGACTCCGGTTTGTATGCAGTCTGAGTTTGCAGATCCCAAATGGGCATTTCGTTTTTTATTTTTTTTTCTGTAATCCATATACTTCTTTTTCCACACTGGGATGTCTTCTCTTGTGCTACACAAGCATCCCAGAAGCAAAGACAGCGCCCTTCCCAGGCTGCCCCATAGCTCTGGGTATGTGCAGCTCTGGGAATAAGGTGGCATTTGTCACAGTTTTTACTAACACAAGATGAACTGACCTTTACATATCAATGCTATGAATCTCTCCTCTTCCACAGGTGGCATTTGCATTGGCAAAGGTTTCCACTGAGTGTCGAACAAGATGAACTTTCATCTACGTACAGTCTAAGTGCTGAGCTCTCTGAGATTGAATCTTCCACCGCAGAAGCAGTCAGAGTAACTTCTCTCTGAAGTATGCTAGATATTCAACAAAAGAATGGTACTAAATTTCATTAAATGAAGCATAATTAGCAATAAACATTGCACTGTGACATAACACAGAGGAGAGAAAATGCTGCTCACAGTTATTTCAGAGCTAGGACTTTTGTAATGTACAGTCCAAGTCAGGTTTCAGTCCACCTGGAGAATTTGTATGACCAAGAAAAGATAACTCTGCCTATCAGTCAGGGCTTCATTCTCCTGATTGTCAGATATAACGAGAATCCTTCCTCATTTTAAGCTTTCTGCTCCTGGCTGTATCCATGGGCATGGTGGTTACTGCCAGGACCAGTAAGCTTAAAACGAAATATTTTATCACTCCCCGCTTCAAACCCTCCTTCTTGCAACCAACCCCTCTTCGTTCAGGGTTCTAGCTTCCCTTAACCTGCCTTTCCTCTCTGCTGGGCTCTCCTCTGCTGCCTTTCCCTCTTTCTCCTCCAATGCTACTCTGTAAGTCTTCCCTACAGCAAGCAGTGCAAAATCTCCCATGTCTGCCTTTACAGCTTCTTATTCACTTCTCATTCACTCCACATTGTATTTTTGTGCTCTCCCAAACATTGATACTTGACTGCTTGCAGTTACCCATCCCTGTTTCTGCAAAGCTGTGACTGATTATTCTTCTGCACGTATGATACCTTATTCTCATCCTCAGTGAGCCATACATTTTTTTTTCCCCAGATGTATCTTTGCCAAGACCTTCCTGAATGCTGACTCTGTCCTCCAGCACTTGCAGTCCCTCCCAGCTTGCCATTGCCTGGAGATTTAGTAAGTGTGCCCGCCTGGTGGGAGCCAGGTTGTGAGCGAGTGCTATCAGCCCTGCAAAACCCCGCTCATTGCATTTTGGCAACGAAGCTTCAGGAACAAATAAATACTATTTGTCGCGTTAATTCTGCCACAACTTGTTTGCATCCTGGATTCAGCAAAGTGTTTATGCAACGTTAAAGGGCTAGCCCCTTTGCTAGAAGCAGGAGTTGATGCCTGTGAGTCCTGCCTGACCTAGGACTGTGGGAGAAGCCTGCACAGTGCATTTCACCTTCCACCTACGGTGCAGAAATGGAGCAAGGGGGACCGGCAGGGAGCGAGGCTGTCCAAGGCAACAGAGCATGAAGGGACCTCAGAGAGCGAAGGAAAGTGCCAGGAGGGTTTTCCTCTCATGCTTCGTGCTCTGGCTCTTTAGCAAGCAGCCCGTGGTGAGGGCACGCAGCACTCACCCCCGCCGGCCAGCCCATTTGCAGGTTCCTCGCTGTGCGCTCTGCTGAGCGGTGCCGTGCTGCAGGAGCCGCTTAGCCGAGCCCCGGCAGCCCAGGCTTTTAACACAGGAGGTCCTGGACCAGCCTGGAGTGATTTTCAAGGTAAATTAGGCGGCGTGAAGTTGTGCCTGCCTTGCTGAGAGCCAGCAGAGCTGTCTCGAACGGCATGCTCGAAGCTTCAGCAACTAGTTTCAGGAGTTGATTAAGTGTCAGAAAAAAAAATAAATAAATCCCCTTTGTGGCTTGAATGTATTGCCTCTCAGAGTAATTGAATCTCCCCTGTTGCTCCTTTTCATTACAGGAGGATGGATAAGCATTGGATTTACTCTTCTAAACATGCTCATTACTTTGTATATCCTGTCACGTCCCCTTTTATTTGTCCCTTCTCTTGCTGACATGGGGAACTGAGCTTTTGTTCCTTTTTCTCACTGAAATTTTTCTGTCCTTCCGATTGTTGTTGTCACCCATCTGGACTCCTCAAGTTTCTGCTGTGGGTTTTGCAGTGGGATGGATGTTCAGAAAGAGTTTTGGGCCAAGGATGATCTCTACATGTCAACGCTATGAAGCTCTCCTCTTCCACAGGTGGCATTCGCATTGCTCCAGGGAGCAAAGGTTTCCACTGAGTGGCGAACAAGAGCTCTCCTGTGCGTGTTACAGAGGAGCCAGTTACTACCGAAACACGGCTGAGGAATCTCAGCTAATTACCTGCAGATTACCATGCGTTTATCACTTTTATTTAGCCAGCTTTAAGGCCTCACTAGACGTTATTCTTGAAACCTGCTGTGGGTGGAGGAAGGCGCTGCTGATGGCAAGAGCACAGCATGAGCTGCCTGTAGTACAGTGTTCATGCAGAACCGAGCAAGACTTGATCGTCTTTAGCTTTGGCCTCTGATGTGAAACAGGCCACAAGCGCCATTGCTGTGCTTTAGCATCATTATCTTGCAATTACATGCATTACTGCAGTGCATCCCCACCACTTGTGGTTGGTTTAGCTTTCTCCCAGCCGGCTCCTAGCACTTCAGGAGCTAGAGAAGCCAGCATCCCTTTGGTAGGCCATTAGGTGCCCTGAAGCCATCCCTCCTCCAGGCTGACCCAGCCCTGTTGCCCCTGCATCTCCTCATGGACCAAGCGCTCCAGCCCCAATGGTTTTGGGGGGGATCTACATGCGCTCCGGTTTGTCTATGTCTTTCCTGGATTAGGGGCCCACAGCTGGATACATTAACCTAGATAGGGTCCAACCAAATAACTCATCACTTCCCTCTGTCTACTGGCCAAAATTCTGCTAATACAGCCCAGATTGGAACCTTAGCCAGTTAAAAATAAAAATAACACACCAGGCAAACAAAACAAAAACACACACACAAAACCACCACTAGTTTCTCAGGGTATGTTTTTGAAGACCGTGGACCTGGCAAACCCCATTCACAGACACTTATCCCAGCGTAACAGAGATGGTTTCATGCCATGGTACAAGGGCTGAGTTAATGGGAAGATAATGTTAAGGGAATTCCCTGAGCTAAGGGAAGATAATGGAGGACTTGAGGAGACCACTGCTGTGGGACAGCTTTTACTGGGGAATCCCAACCTGGTGTATTTCCACCAGGTAAGCCTTGTAACCCCCACCCCGCCTTTTATTATAGTCTTTCCCGAAGGAAGTAACAATTTCAGTACTTTAAGCTTTCTGTCCCTAAATAACTCCAACTTCCCAAACAAATCACCCCACCCCTTACAGTGCAAACACACTTGGCTGCACCACAGATTTTAATTCCCCATTTCAGTAAAAAGGGTGGATATTTAGAATATCTCTCATAAGTGACTCATTTGTGCTTTACGATAGCCAGTAAGGCAAGGTGGAAAAAAAAAAAAAGTATCATCTGATTGAATAGCGCCTGTCTGAACAGCAGTATGTGTTCCACTTCCTTCAATGTGCTTTGGGTTCATCATTTATCAAACTCAACCCCTTAATTATTCAAATTAATAAATAATTCATGAAAATATCCACAATAATTTTAATGTGTTGTTTAGGATGTATATTCTGAAATTATAGGAAAATATATTTTCTTGTCAAAAGGACAGCTCATCATTCATGACCCTATTAAGGAATATGCAATAAATATAAAACGCATTGTTGAAAGTATTTGAACATTATCTATATTCAGATGATTGATTTCTTCTGAATACAGTTAGAACGAGACAATGCTACAATACAGCCCAACGAGGTTTAGTACCTGCTACAATAAAAAAGGACAACAAGAAGAATTACTGATTGCAAATTTATTACATGGAACACTAAATTCCAGACAACTGAGTCACGTAATAGACGAACAGGGCAACAGGAAGTCTCTTTTCTTTGTATAAACCAAGTTACCGAGCTAGTAAATCAACCCACAAACTTCATATTCCGTGGTATTCTGAAACAAATCAACACAAAATCACATTTTATGTTGAGAAGTTGATCTGAATATGATTTAGCATTCACTTATGTATGTCTGGTCCTCAAATCCTAGCACCAAAAGATTAAAATAGGTGAAAGTTTGAAATACTGGGTAAGTGCCCGTATCTGTTACTTGCATTCAAAAATGTATCCTCCCTCCGGATACAGTCCTTCTCTCTCCACCATCTCCTAACTTCACTGACTTTCATTCAAAGCAGTGAAGGCAGTGCTGATCCTGCAGCCCAGATGATTCAGGGCACTGAGCTGTGGGTAAGACCAGAGCAAGCACACTGCAATGCTGCTCTGTGATACAGTCTTTGTCTCCTTTCTTTCTGAAATGCTTTAATCTTGAAAATACAGCAAAGGTATTATTTGCTTTATTTCTTTGCATTATTTCTTTGCTATTCTCCTGTCTCGTCCCCCCGAGAAAAACAACCCTTCCAGCCAAGAGTTGGATGTAATTCTTATGCTGCAAACAAAAAATATTTATCTTTTATTGTGGGATAAAAGATTGGAAGAAGAGTAACAAGGAGATGCATTTACATTGACTGTTTTGTGCATTTCCCATTAAAGCTGAGACCTTCAACAGACCCTTCCAAGGATGGATAAAGAAGAGCTACATGATATTAGATCTCACTGTCCTCCTTCTTTACATCACCACACCACCTCTTTTTAGTTAATGTTTACTCAAAAAGAGATCCTAATGCTGAGGTGAGAATGACTCCCTTCTGCATGCAGAGAGCTGTATTAGTGGGTTCTCATGTGGGATTAGGTGACTGAAGGTCTCTTGGAACGTAGGTCAGTGCACATATTTATCATGGTGAAGGACCTGGCTAGTTTTTATGTTCAAAGTACAGTTTACACCCTCTAGAAACAAAGGATTGTTTTCAACCTTTATCATTTTTGTATCACTTCTATAATTTTTACAGGGGATGAAAGCTCCTCCTGAACCAACCTTGAAGAAAGAAAACAGTCCTTTTGTCAAAAGTATACACTGTAACTCCTTGAGCATGCAAGAAAGCACTTCTACCCTGACAGCTTTCAGAGACCATTTGAAATATCCAAATGGGTATCTAGGTTTTTACTATATTTATAATACTCCTCAGTAACTCCTTCTGTCACAAGGATCATCATAATTGAAACACAGAACAAATACTTGTCGCCTTTGGATGGCCTACTCACCACTGCCTTCAATAGTTCTTCCATTTCGAGGCTGAAAAATACAATAATGAGATAGATTTATAAGATGGTATTTACACTACTATTAGATGCCAGATTCATATGCACACCAAAATACACCTCCCAGAGCACGTGAAAAGGCTGCAGTAAGATTTCCTTTAAAGGGGCAACATGTCAAATACCAGGGGGAGCCATGCATGGTGGGTTTTGCCTTTGAACCTGAGAAGTATTTATTCAGCCTCCAACAGTTAAATAGTCTGAGTTTAATTATTCTCATTAAGGATCTTGGTCCCACTTCATCAAGGTACTAACCTGATGACCAACAGAGCATATAAATACCAGGATTGAAAGTACCTGGCTGGCCTGAACTGGGACTCTGGTTACCTGCCAGAATCTCCTTTTTAACAGATTTCTTTTCTGATGTGTTGACAATATTCCTAATAACTAGTTTGGTGTCAATCAAATAAGATTAATCATATAATCATAGACCAGCATATTCTGCTTTAGACTGTGCCATAGTTCATCAGGCCAATGGGTGAAAAAATTGAGGGAAATGATGATCTCTGTAACATTGCTTTGGCTTTTCACCCTAATACACAGTGTACCTTTACTTACTAACTGGACCTTTCAGACCATGTGGACAGTCAGCTCAGGCACATGTTTCATGTGGTGAATTTAGTACGAGGGTACCTTGGCCATTTCCAACACACAAGCCACATACTACTTCTATCTTTGGATGACTTGACTCGAGACAATTGCAGAGTCACCTCTTCCAGGAAAAAAGGTTTAGTCCATTACTACCCCAGATCTCATTATCTTGTGGTCTTTTAGCTGAACCAGAGCTTTTTAAGCAAATGGCTTCTTCAGCTTTCAAGGAAGGGTTATTTGGTATCTAATCAAAACAAGTGCAGCAAGAATTTATAAAGGTAAGCAGTTCCTCATATCCATATATAACATTGTCTGTTATGCAAATCTTTAAGAGCAAAAGATTCAGATACCCTGAAAAGGAAAAACGGCCGTCCCAGAGTCCCGTGACTATCCTGTAAAATAAAATACAAAACCATTAACAAAACACTTAAAGCTCAGTTCCATAGATCTGTTTACAAGTTTTGGTGTCTGTCCATCAGATTATCAATAATTCAGGGCATTTTTCAGCAGCATGCAAACAATGAGATGCTGATAGTCTCCAATGCCCGTTCATCTAGAATGCTCATTAAAAATTAATACCCAAAGGGCAATCTCAACAACTATCCATTTTGTCCAGTGTAAATATAGTAAATTACCATAATTAAAGATTCACAGGCTTGAGAAAATGTAGAAAAGAAAGCTTTATACACGGTGCATTTCTTTGCAGAAGCAGGGTCAGCACAGCTTTCTTCCCAACCATTAAAAAAAATTTACTTGTATAAAGCAGCAAAAGAAACACAGAAATGGCCATACAACCCGTCTACTGCTACTCACTTGTCATTACATTTACATACCTTCTTTGTAAATTCTGCAGTAGCAATCTGTGATTCCTGCAAGTTGACAGGGTAAATTAATCAAGATGTTGTCACTTCTTTGGTTTGTTACATTTATCCTCTGTCACTGATCAGATTCTCCACTCCATGTGAGAAGAGAGAGAACAGTACAAACTGAGAAGACAGCTACAAGAACAGCAGCAGCGAATGGATCTTTTTAAAGATTTATTTTAAATCTCACTTTGACCAACCTCATCATTCAACATGCTTCCAGCTCTGGGGGGCAAAACAGAACTCAAACTGTGGTGAGCACAGCAGCTCCATTCCTCAGGCTTGAATGGTACTGATAGCTCTTACCTTCTTAAAGTGGGGCTGCTCTCCGGCTTTTGGATTGCCCTTCTGAATTACCCAGGCATCATTGCTGTTCTTAAGCCTTCCCCTACACCCTTTTTATTCCTCAGGAAATTCATCATTTTTCTATTCATCCTGACATCAAAGAATAGAAACTTTCCCCATGACTTCATGGGAGCAGACCGAGCCTAGTGTCTAACGAAGCTCTGAACCTGCACTCTGGTACACCTGTGAGGTCTGGGAGCCCTCCTGCCTGCAGCACAGCTGCCTGGCTCCACACTTCTGGCTGGCCAGAAGCTCTAAGCCAGAGCCACTGTTACATCAGCATATTGGCTTTACGTGGCAAGGGCTTGGCAGCAGGGGGGCTGCAGGGGTGGCCTCTGTGAGCAGAGCCCAGCAGCTGCCCCATGTCAGATCAGAGCCAGCTCCAGCCGGCTCCAAAAGGGACCTGCTGCTGGCCAGAGCCGAGCCAGGGATTGATGCTGGCTGGGCCTCTGGGAGAGCAGAGTTAGGGAAAGGGGAAAAACCTGCTGGGCTACAGCAGCTGGGAGAGAGGAGTGAGAAAATGTGAGAGAAGCAGCCCTGCAGCCCCCAAGGTCAGTGCAGCAGGAGGGCAGGAGGTGCTCCAGGCACGCAGCAGCAGGTCCCCTGCGGCCTGTGGAGAGGCCCCTGGTGGAGCAGGCTGTCCCCCTGCAGCCCATGGGTCCCACATGGAGCAGATCTCCACGCTGCAGCCCCTGGAGGAGCCCCCGGTGGAGCAGGTGGATGTGGCCTGGAGGAGGCTGCGGCCCATGGAGAGCCCCCGCAGGAGCAGGCCCCGGGCCGGAGCTGCAGCCCGTGGAGAGGAGCCCACGCAGGAGCAGGGGGCCTGGGGGGAGCTGCTGCCCGTGGGGACCCGTGCTGGGGCAGTTTGCTCCTGGGGGATGGACCCCGTGGTACGGAGCCATGTGGGAGCAGTTCTTGAAGAGCTGCTGCCTGTGGGCAGCCCCAGCAGGATCAGTTTGGGAAGGACGGCATCCCATGGGAGGGACCCCACGTGGAGCAGGGGCAGACGCAAAGCGTTAGGGACTGACCACAGCCCCCATTCCCTGTTCCCCTGCACCACTTGTGGGAAGAACATAGAAGAAGGTGGATGGAGGGGAAGGTGTTTTTAGTTTGCTTTTAGTTCTCACTGCTCTAGTCTGTTAGTCGTCTGGGATGAGCTTGAAAAACAAGCACATATAATGAGTGAGGATATGAAGACAAATGAGGAGATCACAGGAAATGTGTGCAGATGGGAAACTGGGGAGTAGGAATTTGAAAAGAAAAATATACATGAAAGGAGGGAATTGGGATTCAGGGTATGAGATGAGGATTTCCTCGTTAACCTGTTCTTGGTTCAAGCCTTGAGGCAATGATTTATAGAACAAGTCCCATTAATGCCAGCTCAGTATGAAACAAAGAAGAAAAGTACATGCTCAATCAGAATGCTTTAAAGGATGCAAAGAAGGAGAATATAAAGATTGTTTGTTCTCAGATGATATATATCAAGTAAAGAGATACCAACTCCTGAGTTAGACTAATTTTCAAATATCCTATCTAATTTATGATTTTATCCTATGGAAGAAACATGGCAACAAATGAGCTTCTAAACAGTGCATTGGCTTGATTTTAGGAGGGGATTAATGGAGATTATTCTTATGTAGCTGGGTTTAGATATTTAGTTCCTATTGATGTCTTTGAAAGTGCCAGCTACAAGATATACCTGAAGATTAGATGCAGAAACTGAGTAGTCTGTTAGTTGTCCCAACAGATTAAGTTCCTCAAATGGAGTTCAAGTCCCATTATGCCAAAATTGCCATTGACTTTGCCTTTCATGATGCTGAGGCATCATCTCTTCTCTTGAAACGCCATCTGCCTTCTCTGCTTAATCTACAACTCTGAATCAAAATTTAAATAAAACCACACAAACACCGGATTGTGAAAAAAGTTCAGGTCCAGGTGAAATCAGTAGGATTTTGTAACTGTTTCATTTGCTGCACCACGTATAGACTCACGTTTGCAGTGTCTTCTCCAGAGTCGTCGTGGGCTGAGAAAATACAGCTTCATGTTGTAAGAGATTTGAACAGCCGGGTAACAATTAGCATTTTTGTTTAGTTCTTCCATATCTCATTTAGCTTCAGTCCACCACTTAATCAGACTACACCTAGAAATCCTACTGCAGATATGTGACAAGTATTAGTTGTACCTCTTAAAAGGTTACTGTATGGGATCCAGCTCCCAGTCTTAAGGACTCAAAACAGAGGGTGAATTTTTGGCAAGTTTCCTAACTAAATCAGCCTTAGAAATAGGGCTGCACTCAAAGTTACTGGCTGATTCTGAATGTCCCCTCATTATCTAAGCTGTAGAAGCACAGGAGTTAATGTTGAACTCAAAACATTCGGTGGACATTTAAGACTGAAATGCTAGAATCTTTATATAATAAACTTCAGTATTGTACATTCTTATAGCTGCTTTAAGAAAACATGCAAGAAATTATCAACTAAAGACACTGGCAAGAAGAGAGGTGAAATACACGTCAAAATACTTTCTATTATTGTCTTGAAGGCTCTTTTTTATTAAATCACAACTATAGGACTCCACAAGTGTCTATAAGCTCCACAAGTGAATTAGCTTTCATAACATACCTACGGGCAGTGTGAATTTTATGGGAAAGGAACTGTTGATTAACTGGTGATAATAAGAAAGCAGTATAAAGCAGAACTGACATTGAGCTAGGTCCTAATATGACTGCACCAATGAGGAAGTGCTATACTCAATAACTCAATCTTTCAGCTTAAGCTTTTGAATCTGATTCAGGCACACACACACAAAAAAACGCTTAAATAAAGCATCAAAAAAAAAACAGTAAAGCAGCTCATAATGTTTCCGTGTTCAGAACTATCTTAAATATGCTGTTGAACCAATGTTGTGTGGTTTTTTTTTTGTTTGTTTGTTTGTTTTTAGCCTATTTAACCCTGTATTATTCAAAAGTAAGGGTCAGGTTAAAATGCTAGCCCTAGTCGCAAGGTGACATTTTGGCTCCTGAGGTCTAAAAACAGCAATTTGATTTATAATGTAATGGAATTAAGAATTACATGCAAACCACTAATGAAAAGAAATATTCTTTTATATACTTCATAGTTACTCTCCTGCATCGCCTGATTCATGACAATATTAGATTATACATTATTTTTTGGAGAAACATTTAAGTAAGGGATGCTTTTAAGTAAACGAAGCAATTACACCTTACCTCATTTGTATGCATGCTGTTGAATATGGAATAACAAAGATCCAAAACAGTGCTGGAGATCTGCAAAGTCAAACAGCAGTTTAATACATTTCCTGATAGGATGTAGTATACAGGGTTTTTACACAGAACAGGCTTAATTGTGATCCCAGTGCAATTTAAATTGTACACAGTTCCACTCAAACCACTCAGAGCAAGGTAAGACTTCCTAAAGCTATTATGAGATGAAAAACAAACATTTTGCACAAGCAGAATGCACATAGTACTACTCATGTTGTCAGTAGAGTCTCTTACGATAAAGAGATTTAAATAAGTCTTTCATATTTAAAATACACTTTCCTATGCTAAGTGTTCTAAGAATTGGCCGTTTTTTTGGCATATTTAATGTACACATTTTCATCTATAAGCATTTCAGCTGAAACTGTTTGGTATGTTTGACCACAGAGCCCACTATATTCAACAGGGATAATTCTATCATTAGATGCTAAAATCACGATGGTCCAGTTGTACACCTGTAGGATAAGTGATCACAGGCAGGAGAGTAACTGTGCTGAAGTCAATTACCACAGCTCTTTTAATGGATTTTATCTCAGGACTCCCAAGGAGCAAGAGAGAAAAGGTGGGGGTGAAATAGACACCCTCGGAAGAGCGTGGTGGGGGGGTGTTGCACACTCACTTGTACAGAATAAGGGTTTGCTTATGTACACAGTCACGTCAGATGAGAAATAACTACAGCACAGGAGATAAAATGCAAGACACGCGAATAACTGGCTTTGAGAACTATTTCCCACCAGTCTTACAAGACTGAAAGATATCAGAAAAAAAGCTCAAAATTTCCAGATAACTGCTGATCCTACAAAGACTTTCTCAACCCTTTGAAAATGGAAATGACCCTTGGGCTCGGTGCTGAAGGCAGCGGGCTTGCTCTTTCAAAGTCACTCGGCTGCCTGAAGTGCTCGCAAGCTCCGGGCCAGCGGCACCACTGCAGACACGAGCTGTGGAGCCTCCCCCTGCTCCCCAAGCCTCTGAGGACCTCAGAGAACCCCCCTACACCATCCAGGACCCCACTGGTATCTCCCGCAGCACTCAGCAGCGCTTCGTGCTCCACTGTGATGGGAAGAAAAGCACTCCGGCTGTCCCTAGGACCGAGTTAGCCCTGCGAGGAGGACAGCACATCCTCCAGCAAGCTCTCTGGCTCTCGGGGGTCCCGCAGCATGCGGTGCTGGGGGGCACGGGGCTGTTTGTGTGCCTGCAGGAGAGGAAAGTCATTGCCAAAGGCAGCTTACCTGGGGTTGGTGAGACAGCTCCATCCACTGACTGAAGCACAGCGCCAGTTGCTTGAAGAGTAAAGACCAGACATTAACAGCGGGTTTTCATAGCCGGGGGCCCACATTTAGCTCGGGGAGCCAGGACCGGGTGCCTAGGAGCCTGCCTGGCTCTTGCTGTCCCGTGTGCCCGATCCTTCACACCAACCCCCCACATCCCCATCCCACCACCTCCCCGGGCTGCAGAGGGCTTCACCCCCCTGCCGCCCTCACCAGCCGCTTGGGACACCCCCGTCGGACCCCCAGCCCGGCGCCCACCTCCCGCAGGGCTTTCACACGGCGGCCAGCCCGGCTCTGCCCTGGTGCAGGAGGAGGAGAGGAGCCATACCTGACTTTTGGGCAGCTCCGCGCCGTCCCTGTAGCGGGAGAAAGGCTGGGGAAACCCTGCGGGGGGACACAGCGCGTACAGAGAGATGCAAGGAGACGGGGCGGCCCCGAGGGCAGGCACCCCTTTTATTTTAAAATTAATAAATATAAAGGGGAGGGGTTGTCGCCGACCTACCTGAGCCCCGCGGCAGGGCGCAGAGGCAGCAGGCGGCGAGCAGCCAGGGCAGGGCGGGCGGCGGGGACGGGGACGGCGGCGGGGACATGGCGGGGGGCGGCGGACGGGCAGCGGCCGGGCCGGGCCGGGCCGCCGCCTTTATGGGCCCGCGCCGAGCCCCCGCCCCCGGGCGGCTGAGGGGAGGAGGAGGCGGTGGTGGCCCCGGTGGTGGCGGTGGTGGCCCTGGTGGTGGCGGTGGTGGGCCTGGTGGCGGCGTCGTCCTTGGGACAGCGGCGTGGAAGGCGCCGTGTCAGGGTTTGGGCGGTCTGGCTCCTCGGCGCGGCTTGGGGAAGGAGGTGTGCCTCCTCTGGAAGAAGGTGCACACCGAACAAGTGCTGGCCCTCTGTTATATCGGTCTTCATGAGGAAAGACGCTGTTTCTGTTCTTTATTTTTTCTTTCAACTCACCACTTCCAGCCCCTGGTCAGTATGGTTATGGGAAAACCAAGGCGCTGCTCATGGTGCTCCGCTTTTCTTCCCGATTTAATCATTGTCTTCGGCTTTGGGAAGTGCTTCCCTGTTATCTCCATGCTAGTTCTCAGGGCAAAGCCTTCCCTTAGAGCTGAGACAAGAGAGGCAGAGTCCTCAACTCTTCTTCATAAACTTTAACCTGCTGAAACAAAAGCGTAACTTCCCCTTCTCCGACTTGTAACATACGGAGGGCAATGCCCCGCTGTGGGATGCAGGGCATAACAGGCTGCCGGAGGCACTGCTGGCACAGGGTACCTGATACCGCACGTAGCTGCAATCCAGATCCTCATGCATCCCCATCCCACAACCTCCACAGGCTGCGCTGTGCACTGCAGGGATCATGGCAGGGCTGCTCCTGGTGGGAACATCTCGGCATCCCAGGATGGCTAGAGAGGAGAAGAGGAGCATGTAAGGAGGCACAGAGCAGCCGAGTGGCCCTGGTACCATTAGTTTAGTTCCCCCTTCACTTCTTCCCCTGCTAGTGGTGGCTGTCCATGCCTCCTCACAGCCCCCTGGGTGTGAGGCGCTGAGTGGAGAGCCAGCGGGAGAGGTCAGGGCCTTGCCAGAGCAGCACCCACCTGCGACCCTCTTACCCGTCTTGACTAGAAACGGGACTTTCAGGCCAGGTCAGCATCCAAAGAGATCACTCCTGCTGATGGCAGAACGCCTGCCCTTTATGGAAGCTGAAGCAGATTGCAGCGAGTTTTGTGGTTATGATTTCTCAGAGCAAATCCTCATAGGCTTTGAGTAGGAAGGAGATGCAGGGTTTCAGGAAATCCATGCCCTTTTTCTGCAGTGACTGCTGGCTGTCCGAGCCCAGGCAATCCAGGAGCGAAGGGACTGTCTGTGTTTGTTAAATTTTCTCAGCAAAGGAGGATGGCATTTTAATTTTGTCAGCAGCAAGAAGCGTGTTCCTGCTTGGTGTAATTTTATTTAAGCTGATGTGGTCACAGAAACATGACAGCAGAGCCCCACCGGTGTGAGAGGTAGATGACAAAATGATAGATGGTAAAGATACTCTGATGGATTGCACAATTCATATTAACCATCTTCCCTCTGTCTTTTGACATTTTACTTTTAACCACACTGAAAATTGTTGTTCATCAACAGTGTTTCTGTTGCCACACTTAGCACAGATTATGCACCCAAATCACTCCCATGGTGCAGAAACATGGCATCCAATAGATCCGTTCTAGGTTCAGTGTTAGTTGCTATCTTTTCAAACACTAGTATATTAAATAGTAATTCTTTTAAATACTAATTAGTTGTATTGTACCCTAATTAGAGGCTACCAAGTCGCTACTAATTATTCACTGTAATGGGACGTGGTTTTCTGGCTTTCCCCATCTGGTAAGAAAGGCACAGTCTGCTGCTTTCTTCCTCAGGATATTCATTATCCGCCTAAAATCACGCTTCCGTCCCACGCAGCCTGTTAAATAATAGCCCCTTTCAAACTATTTAAGTATGCCCAATTTCAGGAGTGTGCAGTGTTTGCTATAGCATAAGGAAAGAGGCGTATGATCATGTTGGGTGGGTAAGACCTACCCCTCTTTGAAGTAAAATACTGGATGTTGCCTGAATCTTTCCTTCCTTCTTTGCATGCACAATGCAGCATCCACTGCTTTATTTCACCCTTTTCTGATGAGTACCTTAAATGTACACTTCAGCAAATCTTGCCTACATGTTGGTCCCGTGAAGCCTGTGGAGCTGCTCATTTGCTTCAAGTGAGGCTTATACTTAAAGATTAGATAAAAAGTAAGTCATACAAGTTCCATTAAAAAAATAAAAAAACAGTACAACTTATTACCAAATTGAAAATAGGATTTTATCAGCCACAGTGCAGTGCAAGAGAAGAATGGATAAAAGTGTTTAAAAGTAAAATTTCAAACAGCTGAATGTGTCACATTATGAACCCGTCCTCCTTCCTTAAATCTGAACTCTCTTCTGCTGCTGTACATGTCGTTTCAGAGGTGTTAGCTCGGGTGCAGTTCTGCCAATGGATATATCAGCACCAAGACAGATTAATGAGCCATACTTCTAATGCACAAGTGAAATCCCCCCTTTAAGGTCCTCGGCTTCCTGCGTGCAAGGAAAGAAATAGGTTAAGAGTTATTATCAGTTATTCACGAACAAGTTAAAATGAAGCTTTGGTAGGGGGGTCATTGGGAAATGAGGATTTTTTATGGTGAGTCAGGAGGCTTGGCATATATTTAGTACCAGTAACATTTTGGCACCCATAATTTTAGATTAAAACATGCTGTGATAGATAAATGAAGAATAAGAAGAAAATTTGTTTTCAGCAAGCGTACGGGTGAGGGCTGGCTTCCTTTTCGTAAATGATCTCTGCAATGAAGTCAGCAGGTTATCATGGACAGTGAGGACACAATCCATAAAATGTCACCATCGTGCAGTTCCCAAGTGCATCTGAACTGCCTGCTGCTGCCTCCTTACGCCTCGCACCCTCTGCAGCTTGGCACTATTTGCTAAAAAACAAGCTGTGGTCCGTTGGGAAAGATGGAAAAAAGCTGCAAGTATTTATGAGGCAAACCTGCCATAAAGCTTGCAGATATCTCCCAGTACTTGTCCTGGATTAAATATGACAGTGCCTGCTTACGCTGAAGTTTAATGTGATTTTAAGTTAACATGCATTTGTGTTCCCAGCACAGACAAATGGTCCAAACTGTGAAAACTCTCGTCTCGTTTTTGTTTCAAGCTGGGCAAGGCTCAACTCAGCACTCGGAGCTGTGGACCCAAACCTTGCTCTCACCAGCACTAAGTACAGGATAGGTTTCTTTTCTTTCGTTTGTGGTTGGTTTGCTGTGCTTTGTAGATATAAGGCCATGGGCTTAATGTGCTGTATGTCAGCAAGTCTTTAAAGAGGATCAGTACAAGCATGCCTCATACAGTAGCAGATCAAAGACAAGCTAACTGAGAGCCTAAATGTGGAGGAGTAGTGCAAATGGAGGAGTTAGAAGCTAGACTGGGAATCTAAACTGTTAAATTATGTTGGATCACTCCTTGGCTATTTCTTGGATAAAGGAGATTTTATGATTGTTAGGTTGAGCCAGAGAAGTGGAAACTCCTCTGAAATGAAGCAATTTATTCCTACTATGTTGTATTGTATGGAAGCAGTACAGTGTGACGGGCTATATGGGGCTATGCTGGGCTGAAAGTTCATTGTGATTGGCATGCTTCGAGGCATTTGGAAAGATCTTCAGTCTGAAACTCCCACTTGCCTTAATTTTAGCAGTGTCCTGTTCAGCTCAGGCAGAACAGTGGGATAACTCTGTCAGTTATCGGTGGGATAACTCCATCAGTTTCAGTGGCTGAGCTTTCATTTGTCCAGAATGATTTGTTCCTGACTCCTCAGCTTGTGCCTTACCAGAAATTTCTGGTGGTCTCCCGGGCAAATAGTGGAGTGGCTGACATCACCAGCCGAACAGATCTGATTTTAACAGCTGCATTATAGTGCTGACACTCATTCATCCACACCTCCTGCATGTGAGGGATTTACCTTGTAGCTTTAATTTTCTCTGAGTATAGTTATGTATAAATTATAATTCTGTGTTTAGAGAGGGACCACCACAGTCTGTGGTATTGGATACCTTATACTGATTTTATACTGTATTGTATATTGTATAACTGGGAGCTCACGCCTCTGGGCACCCCGAGTTATGCTTGTATGACAGCAAGGAGTATAACCCAACGCTTTGCTTCCTTCCCTTCTGTGTATCTAGCAGCACTTACTCCCACGAGAGATCTGAGTCAAGTGGCATTCAAAGTGAGTAAGTACTCAAACTCTGTCACTTACAATTATTTCTGAAGATATCTGTATTTTTCTTGTTAAGTAATTTGACTCGTTTAATATGAAGGCAATTAATTTTCTCACTCTGTTTCAGGCAGGAGAGATTTATACAGATTTTTACTGCTATTGAAAATGAACTGATGGCTTCCCTGACATGTTAAATTTCATTTGCATGAACGCTTGTAACTAGTCGACTGACTCTTGGTAGCTGTAAGACTTGAGTTAACTTTTATTCTGCTTTTTGGCAGAAATGGTTATGACCTGGACACTCATTGGCCAGAGTGTCACGCAGTTTTTCCCTGTGACATTTATGCCTCTGGATGTACTTCAGAGTGTACAGGACATGCAGCGAGGTGAGCTCTCTGTTCCCTTCTGTAGTAACACATCTTGAGGATGCATCTTTCCTGTCTTAAATGACAGCTGCTGCACTTTCACTGGCTCTGAAGGTTCTCAATAAAGAAGGAATTATGCTAAAGCCAAAAAAAAAAAGGGGAAAAAATGAGAGAAAACAAGCATGAGTTGTGGAAAATAATGACAAAGAACGCAGTGATGAGCCAGGTCTCTCAGCATGAATACCCATAGAGAAAACAGAGTTCTGAGGAGCGCCATATCACCCCGATTAGGTCAAACCCAGTATCTTCCAGTCTCAGCCCTGCTGCCAAACACAAGCAGAGGCTGGAGTCTCTCTACCTTTCTTGTCTCCATATAACTGGAGAAAACAGATTTCATTTTTGTTCACTCCACGGTATAATTTGCTAATATAATTATAACAATATAAACAGGACAGACACCTCCCCTGGTTTAGCACCATACTGCTGCTAGGAAGAAAATAACTCTATCCCAGCCTAAACCAGGACAACATCACACTTAGAAACAAGCAGAATACATGTGGTTATTACCTGAAAAGGCTTAATTCCTCAGAGAGGACTAAAAGCCAAAACTTGAAAAGGAAACAAGCAGCCAGTGGTTGTCAACCACTCCTTCCTAAGCACATCCCTCTGGGGAGAGGTTTTAGCAGAGATGACATATTGGGACTGGATCTCATCACTTGTTAATGTAAAAAGATACGGTGCAGTAACTGGTGAATCCTGTTTGGCTTATCACTGCTGTCCCCAAATACTTCAGATGGCTGCGGCTACGTGACTCTCATGGAGTCATATGAAACTAGAGATCACATTGTGTTGATTTAGTTGGATGAACAGTCCCAAGACAGGAAAATTCATTGCATTCAATTTAAATTTTCTTTTTCTTTCAGTTGAAAAAGTTATCATGCATATTCCTGGCCAGCAATAAAATGTCCAAAGGAGGTTGTATTTAATGGAAGAAGAAGGAGGGCTGCAAAATTAAAATCTAGGTCATCTATGGGAAATACGGTCAGATATATGAGAACATTAAAGAAGCCAATAAAGACTATATTAAAGCTTCATGATGCGTAATATAAAATTTCAAAAGCAAGTTCTAGAGGGTGTATAGGATATGTTTCCAAAATCCAAGCTAGCAATTGAAAATATTTTTGTGTGTGCCCTGCTCTATATGAGAAACATATTCATGTATACAATTTCAGCTGGTTTTACACTTAAAAAAAAAATTACATATTCACTTTGCAGTGTAGCCTGACAGGTTCTAGTCCTTTGCTGATTTTTTGGTACATAACACTGATGCTGCTACAGTCCATGATTCTTTCCTGCAAGACTGAAAGGCAGTGCTGAAGTGACTTCAGTATCAAACTACCATTAACACATCTTTTTTAAAGCAGCTCTGTTTTCACCATGGAATAAATAATGCACTTCACTTATCCACTAGTGAAATCCTAGTGAACAAAAGGAATGTTTCCTGGGGAAAGGGGAAATTGGACAAGGTGAAACGTGTGTTTGGTGACTTAACATTAACCTCATACAGACCACGGTGTGACAACAAAACAAAGGCAGATGCAATCAAGCAATGCTCCCCCAACTTCTGCTCAGAGAAAACGTAGCCAAAATGATTTTTCCCTGTTGTAACCCCAGGAACATCACTGAGAGAACAGCAGAAACTGATTTGACCCAATCACGTCTGTAATAGGAACACATTTAGACAACAACAGTGCCAGGCACAATTTAACACCATGAGTTGTCCAACAGAATGAAGCTTCGTGTGCTGCGGGTTTTATTGTTACTGGAGAACAAAATAATCTGCCCTCTTCGCATTGCCTGGATCAACGAATCACTGTTCAGCGACATGGTTTCCTTAATGAAGTAAGTGCTCAGGGAAGCTGCATGTAAATTAGGAAATAAGGATGTTGCAACAAAGCACGTGCTAACTGCTCTGGTACTTTTTTGAAAGCAGGGAAAACCTACTCGTTGAATGATGTCAAAAATAAAAGGACAGAATGTCTAGAGGGAATCATATGTGGGTGGATGGATGGCAGCCTCCTTCTTTTCTGGGGATGCAACTTAAAATAAATACAGTGTTGCTGGGGAAACGTGCCTAAATCGTGTGATGCTTTGAAATGCAGGGCTGGGGTGTCCCTTATGCTAAAAAAAGAAATAGTTGTGGTTCTGTGAGATTCCTGTGAGCAGGGCTTGAGGATGAACATGGGACCTGGTGCCCAGCAACAAGAGCTGACAGCCTAAGAATGGGAAAGGTTTGGCTCTGAATGGTCAAAAAAAGATTGTATTCAATAAGCGTTTGTTATGTTAGAGGAAGAATGTTTGACACAGCTGATCTGGGCTAAGCGCAATATTTATTAGGGAAGTGGATAGGAACTGAGAACAGAGTTAGGATCTGTGCTCTGGGAAGATATCCTCGACCACTCAGAAAAACACTTTTTGTGGTAATACTAAGGTCACATTGGAAAATTGTGTCTTTGATTTGTTTGGTCATTTTTAAAATTTGTTTCATCATTTTGAGTTCAGTTGTAGATTTTGTAATTTAGAGCAACATCAACTGAAAAAAAAAACACATCTTGATACTTGTTTGAACACTTCAGTGATTGACATAAAGCATAGTCTAATACATTAAACAACAATGACATTTTTCTTTGTTTGAAGTACAAAATCAAAACCGGCACCTTCAATACTGCTATTTATCAAGCAGCAGCTGCAGTGGCAGCCATGACTTCATTTATTTGTGTGCTTTGTAATTGAGTAACTTATAATACTCGTGAGAGATTGCCTGTGAGCGCAGATTTCATCTCATTAACCCTTGTCCTTTTAAGTAGAAAGCGAGAAGATAGTTGATAACAAGATGTAAAATCTTTCTCCCTCCTTTTAGGTGAAAAAATGCCTGGTGATAAGCCGTGATCTTTCTCATGGTTGGTCTATCATGGTGAGTGCTCATATATGGCTTGATGTATGGTTGGTGTTCAAGCAGATCCAAAACACCAGCTACTCTTAGGAGGCATTGAATAAATGAAGAACTTGGTTGTTGACCATCAATTATACTTGAGGACATTCCAAAGCTTTATAGTAAATGTTGAAATTATCTTACAATCTCAAGCCTTTCCTTGTAGTGAGGCTGAAAGCTGTGTTAGAATATTTTCTACATTTACCCAGCCCCTCACATTTCAGGGCTCTCCTTGGTGGTTGTTGCCATAACAGCTTAAAATATGCTCATTTTAAATACAGGACCTTTCAAAATTAAGACTTCATGATCGTAGAGGTCTTTTCCAACCTAAATAATTCAGTGGTTCTGTGACTCTATGAATAGACAGTCTCCCATTCTCACCTCAGTGAGAAGAAGATTTCACTGGTGCAGCCCAAGACCTGCTGTGCACCAATATCCCGGGCAACATTAAGCTGAAGGAAACCAGAATTCTCAACAGAAAATCAAGCTAAAGCTAGAAGATTTCGTGAGGGGTCAGAAGGCCTGATGTCTTTCAAGGGGAAGAAACTTCAACGTCTAAGTTTCCGTGGCCAAAGAACTCTGTTGACTTCTGTGTTGCAGGTCCAAAGGCCACATTCTTCTCCACCTTAACTCTTCCTCCTATCCCTATTTCCATCTACATGTTGACTGGGGAAGTTCCCTGGTTTTTTTTGTTGTTGTTTTATTATTTATTTTATTTTTTTATTATTTTTTCCCTTTTAATATTTCAGCATGTGAACACGCACGGCAAGTTTAAACATGGATGTGGTAACATCATTAATAGTTCATGGCTGGGAATGCAGAGGAGTAATCCCCTGGAAACATACAGGAATTTCCACCTTGTGTTTCTCAGTTCTTTTTAAAAAAAGGACCAAGGAAATCCTGGACTAGGCCTTGAATTTGGGGGAAAAAGAAAAAAGTCGGATCTTAATTTGCATTGAAAACACTCAGATATAAATAATTCCAAAATTACACTTTGTTAGCCTAGCTTCACAAGGTTTAGATGTTGTGTGCCACCTAACCCTTAATGGCCATGGCACCCAGAGGGCCAGCACCAAGGTAAGACACCTTGGCTGGGAGGATGTGCCAAGAAGAGCTGTGAAGTACAGTCCCAGCTCTCACAGATTTGCTGTCCTAAGTTTGGGTTGCAGAGCAGCGATTGTCATTTTAGGACTGCACTCCTGGACTTACATCCCCTAGAGCTTCTGGTATGAACATTTTTTCTTGCCTTCACAGGAGTGGTGCTGTTCCTAGCTAATTACTGGGCTGCTGGGATGTGGGAAACAAATGTTCAGCTTCCTCCTGATAGATACCACATCTGCCACTTCCCAAGAGCCAGCCCCAACCAGCAAGTTATAAATTATTTGAAGCACTCGGTGTCCCTGTGAAAGCTGTTCCACTTAGTGTAAAACTCCAGTCTTACACGCATCCATGAGCAAATGGGACCCCAGTTCTCTGCCTGCACCTTCCCCAAGCTCTCCCTTTCTCTGCTCACACTCCCGTGACCCAAAGTTATTCCATGTGTTTCTGCGTGCCCCAAACCTGGCCGGTGCCCAGAGCAGCTCTGCATGCCCATGGGGCACAGCACCATGTAGGCATGAGCAACTTGCACTTGCTGGAGCCAAAATCAGCGCTGTAATGGCAGTGTCACAGCAGCTTCGGCACCTGGAGGTGGGCTGTGCTGGTTTGCCTGATGGTGGATCTGGTTGCTGAGTTTAAGGCTCAGCTGCTTGTCAGTTTGTCAGCCACCGAGAGAAATGAGAGCCGGTGAATCCAGCTGTCTGATTCAGGTCACGGCTAAAGGAGGGGGCTAAGAGAGCGTAGCAGGTTGGTTTGAAGCAGACTAGCTTGTTTTGAATACTAATTGATTCAATCAATGGTTTTAATTTCTCTATTTGGGAAAATACCCATAACTAAGGCTTAAAACTCAATTGTTATTTTGTTATTTCTTCTTTTATTTATTTATTTAAGAATTGACTTATCTTGCTACATTAACATGATAATTTGCTTGTTGGCTGCACTCATTTGATGACCTATATAATTAATCTTGAATTATTGGGTTTGAATTTAATTGACATTGATTTGATAATTAAATGTAGTTCTTAGCTACTCTAGGCCAGCCCTGGCAACGTGCTAGGCTCACTGATGTTAATAAACCCCACAAAGCTGCTTTCTCTTTCAAATGACCAGCTCAGACTAAAAGTCTTAACAAATCAAGGTAAGCTACATGGTTCAGCTAATGACCTACTTACCCCAGTCTACATTTTTTGTCTCATATTCAGAATGAAATCTAATGGTGTGCAGGTACACAAAGATTTAACAGTTTCCAAGGCACTTATCATGAGATAAACTTTTCTACCCTGAAATTAAAAGTGGACTTAATCTTCAAATGAAAGTCTCATTTGCTGCTCATGGATCTGATCCTGCCCCTACCAGAGGATTTTGATAGTTATCAGCCCTAAGCTCCCCACTAACACAAACACTTAACTAGCTCAGTCCTTCCTATATACCAGCTATTTTAGACATGCACCTTATAGGTGACTCCTTGCTTAAATTGTTATAGAAAAATAATTAAAGAAATATATAATACTTTGCTGTATTACATTACTTATAACACTTCTCATAGGAATTACTGTTTAGACGATACCAGTCAATCCTGCATGTATATGAGGATGTACACCCTTGCTATTATTGCAGTATTCCTCAGCCTGATTTTCTGGGGATTTTTTGCTGCAGTGTAATGGCTGTAAACGCCACAAGGTATTCTATCTTTTCTATCTTGCATCAACCAGATCCACATTTAAACTAGCTTGCTTAAGTTCCAGAAAGAGAGTGAAGCTGGTGATGAAGATCACACCCTAATAAATGTACTACATGCCAGAGGCACCATGTCAGACCAGTTGGAAAGCGTGATCAGTCATGCCTCAGAAGTGCAGCCATGAAGCAGAACAGTAACCTTCCCAATAATGACACCTCACCAGTAATGAAAGGAAAAGCATCTGTTCCTGCTGATTTAAATAAGATTTATTCTTCCCGAGTACTTGATGTGGAACGGGTGACTTGTCTTAGGGTCAGCTTTTATGGAGGCAAAGCATGACTGATCCAAGTAATTGGCATTGGATTAAAAGCAGAAATAACAACAAGGAGAGAAGGAAAAAAATCAGCATAAGGTTAGCAATACGGGCAAGCCTATGCTTTTGCTGAATACCATGAAAATGTCCTCTCCCCGCCTTCAGGTTCAGGTTTAGTGGGTGACATTGGTGGTGGGGGGATGGTTGGACCAGATGATCCTGGAGGTCTTTTCCAACCTTAATGAATCTATGATTCTGTGATTAAGCAGTGTGTTTATGCTAGATGTGTTCAGATGAAAACTGCAGTATGGATGGTTGCTTACCTTGTCCAAGCCAGGGTCTTGCTTCAACATGCAGGTATGTTTAAATGCTATTTAGGATTAACTCATACCAAGAGCAGTCAAGAGGATCTGCTGCTGACAGACAGTCATTTCTTAAAATGCTTGAATGTGCCTCTTGCAGCTCAGATGCTCAGTGCCACACCTGGTCTTTCTGACTGGCCAAACTGCAAATACTGAGCTTTTGCAAGTAGGACTCTCCTGGGAGAAACATCAAATCAGCAGTAACACTATACAAGAGTTATTAGGACACAAAAACCTTTTTAATGGCACAAACATTGCAAGTGTTATTAAATCAATTTTTCCAGCTTAGACCCATGTCCTTGGAGGAATCTGGGTGCATCACTTCCACTGGCTGCAGAGGTATAGAACCATAGAACCACTGAGGTTGGAAAAGCCCTCCAAGATCACCTGGTCCAACCATCCCCCTAGCACCAATGTCACCCACTACACCATGTCCCTAAGCACCACATCCAACCTTTCCTTGAACACCCCCAGGGACGGTGACTCCACCACCTCCCTGGGCAACCCGTCCCAACGCCTGACTGCTCTTTCTAAGAAATGTCTCCGCATTTCCAACCTGAACCTCCCCTGGCACAATTTGAGGCCATTCCCTCTAGTCCTATCACTGGTTACCTGTGAGAAGAGGCTGACCCCCAGCTCCCCACACCTTCCTTTCAGGTAGTTGGAGAGAGCAGTAAGGTCTCCCCTGAGCCTCCTCTTCTCCAGACTAAACAACCCCAGTTCCCTCAGCCGCTCCTCACAGGACTTGTGCTCCAGGCCCTTCACCAGCTTCATATATCTCTGAGGAAGCTGTGGTCACCCTAGAACTTCCCAGAGAGAGCAGGGTGGCTTTTCACCAGCACAACTGTTTTCCATGTTGTTTTGATAGTATAAAAATTCTCTAGTATTAAAAAAAAATGGACTGAAATATTGATTTTGCTGCCAATTTAAAGCACTAAACCCCACTACAATTTAACATTCCTAGTAGCAAGAATCCTGTCGGTCTGGACTAGCGACTGTATAATCCAACTTTACAGTTGCCTATGCGACACATTCTTCAACTTCATCAGACACTTTCAGGACCAATTACTGAAAACAAAGCTTATTAACTGTGCTTAGTCTGGAAAAAAATGGTTCCTTTTATACAGGATTAATTATTTTACATGTCAGTAACAACATACTTGAGAGGTTAAAATGCTTGGGTTGAGGCTGATAATCTGTCAGAAATTGGTTTTACAGCTGGAGGTTGCTTATTAATGTATCTACATGGCTGCAGCTGTAGAAAGAAGCAACTTCCAAAGCTGCAAGCCTATGCAAGACTCAGACTGGTAACAGCCACAAACTTCCAATGTGCTTTACCAGCAAGGTAACTTTCACAGTTTCTAGAGGGATGAGGTTGTGGTGTCCCAAGATGCTGGTACAAGCAAACAGTACAGTCAGGCAGAGGACTTGGGTTTCTGATTAATGTTCTTTGGCCACTGGTTCACAGCGAGATCTGAGTTTCTACAGCTTCGTCGGTGTTTATCTGCCAACAGCGTAGCATTGAAGGCACTGCTGTTGATACATTTGCCTTGGCCTGATCTGCTCCAGAGGCTGGCCACAGCATCTGTACCAACAACTTCCTTGGGCTTCCTTGGGCTCTCTTGGCCAGGCTGTAGTGTAGCACATCATGGTGGTCAAGTCTGGAGAGGCAAGAATTAGAGGGACTAAGTCCTCCTCTAGCAGGGAGGACTGCTGCCTCTTGGCCAGAGATATTTAGCAAGGCGTATGGAGTCCTTTGGCTTTTCTGTTTCTTTTATTATTTGGTAACTAGACACAAACAGACAGAAACTTCTCCTATAATTCTGTCTCTTCTGAATTTGTCAGCTCTTGAGCTGTTGATCCTGACCCTACAGCAGGCTTTCCTGTGCTCCTCATAGACCTCAGAGGGTTCAGAGCAAGAAAAAAATCTTCCACTGTAAATCAGTTTCAAGGGGCTGGGTGTTATTTAGGTATTTACTTATTTACACAGTCACACAATTAGAAATTTTCTTATGTTCACCACATGAGATTTTACAGGAAAAACAGGGTGAAGTGCCACACAGCATGACCTATGACGCTACTGCAGAGGGTGCCAGCCCTGCACAGTGTGGACATCAGATCATTTTACCTGGGAATCAGGGATCCCTCCTCAAAACCTGAAAATCCACTCAGATTTCTCAGTCATGTTTTCTTCCTCATGTGGATTTTGGGTCTCCCACCTGTCCTGTGAGTCTTCCTGAGGACAGAACATGTTTGGGAAGATACAAAGATGTAAGAGATGAAGGTATGCAGTATGCATATGTCTGTATGGCTAATTTTGGCTGACCAACAAGACTCTTAAGGATGCCGTTTACTCTGACATTTCATCTGAAAGATGGGGTTTCTGTGTGTCCTTCATTTCATTTACCAGTTCCCAGCAGACATATCGATTCTTATGACTGGACAGAGGGGACATGACCGTTTCTGTGCTGGGTCAGATAGCAGGAGCACGTCTTTTGGGGCCTGTCCGTGGTGTCATGCCATGATTTCACACTGGAAGGTGCATCCTGAGTTTCCAAGGAGCTTTAAAACGAGCTGGCTTTGCCTCAGTGCGACCGCTTCCTTCAGAAGGCCTGGCCCCCATGTTGTTTTGATGGCACTCGGGGGTACTGAAGCCCTGCGGGCGCGCAGAGGTCCTATTTTCAGCTGCCTGTTTTGAGACGCGACCACTAGAGACGCGTCCAAGACCCTTTCTGAAGACCAGATTTGTAAATACACGCCAGCCCATCTGCCTGTCGGCTTTAGGGCCCCGGGACCGAGCCCCGACCGCCCTGCGGGCGCCGAAAGCCGGCGGGGCCGAGCCACCAGGCCTCGGCGCCCGGAGCCCGCCGGGGCCAGGCGAGGCGGGGCGAGGCGAGCGGCGCATCCGTCCCTTCCTACTGCCTCCGCCCCGGGGCGGCCGGGAGCTGCGCTGCGGCTCCTCGGAGCGGGGCCGAGCCGGCCTCCGCCTTCCTCCCCGCGGCGGGGCCGGGGCTTGCCGGCGGCGGGAGGAAATGGAGGCGGCGGGGCCGGGCGCAGGAGGAGGAGGAGGAGGAGGAGGAAGAAGAGGAGGAGGAGGCGGCAGCAGCTGAGCGGGGAGGCGCCGCCGCCCGCAGCCGGGCGGGGGGGATGCGGCGGCCGGGGCCGCCTCTCCGGGCCGCCGAGTGAGGCCGGTAAGTCGGGGCCGGGGTTGGGGAGAGGTGGGTGCCTCCCCCCCCGCCGCCCGGGAGGCGATTTTGGGGCGGCGGTGGTGGAGGGGAGGTGTGCAGGGCCGGCTGTGCGCTGCCTGGAGGAGGGAGAGGAGGAGACCCCGCTCCGTGGGCTCGGTGGAGGCTGCCCTCCTCGCCCACCCGGAAAGTTTGCTCCGGTCCAGCCTGCCTTCTGCTGGGGGCCCCGCTGCTGGGCTTGGCTCGCCCCGCGGCAGACCCCAGCCGTGCCCCAGAGCAGGCTCCCCACGCTTTTATCCCTCCCTCGGGGCAGCGAGGGGAGCCCCCAGCACCGTGCCAGGTGGGGAAGGCACAGTGTAGGGGAGACAGCGAGCACCGTGCATCCCAGCAGCGTGGTGCCTGCCACGTTGGACCTGCTGTCTGTCAGCCGTGGTGGCACGGGGCCCGCTTCTGAGCACCTCGGCACGGCCCGGCGTGGAGAAGGTGCCTCGACGGGCTGGCATCTGGGGAGCTGGCACGCTCCTTGGTGCCCAGCCTGCTCGCGGGTGAGGTGGGTTGTGCGGCTCTTGCAGGGGCTGCTGCTCCTGTGGCGAGTTCGGTTCCTTCCTGCTGCCAGGTGGATCCCGTGCGCTCAGCGAGGGCTCGGCTCTCCAGCAGCAGCGGTGAGAACAGACCATGGGCCTGTTAATGCCAGCAAGGTGGTGGAAAGCCTTCGGAAAGAGTTGGCTTTCAAAAATGCCTGTTATAATGTGCGTTAGAACATCTGACAGCACCCCTCATTTTATCAAATGAGCAGGTGATAGGTTTTAGCCTAGATGTTTTTTTTAAAAGTATAAGAAATTGTCCAGATCTCTTCAGATAACAGAAAGGAGGCCTCGATGAAAGTGAATTGGGCATCCCAGCTAGCTGCTGTTTGTTCTTCATTACAAGTTGTGCTTTGGGTTAGAGCATTAGTCACGAGCTAATGGGCGAGCAGTTGGTAGTCGGAGGCTACTGGCGTGCTGCTGTCATTCGCTGTGCATGCAGAGACTGTCATGCCAGGGAGCCCCTGTCCAGGCAGCAAGAGCTGCAGAGCAGGGGCCTGTGCTTTGATTTTTGAAATTGTTTAACTCCTCTGCACTTTGTTCTGTCCTTCACGTGAAAAGCATCAGTCTTCCCCGAAGTCCTAGTGTTTTTTCCAGCTAACATTACTCTCAGACCATGGGTCATGCCTGCCACTCCGCGTCCTGTTCCTTGGTTCATGGCTGTGCGTATGTTTGCTATCACGTTTTTGCATGTTGCATGTGCTTTACTGAAGCTGGTGTCTGGCTGGTATGAGGGAAATGTGCCAGCTTGGGTTTGAGCATGTTGCTTGGAGAAGGAAAGACAGAGTAATAGATGCAGAGAGAGTGGATTTTTGTGTGTGTGTGTTCCTAAAATATGGAATTGCAATTAGACTGAGAATCCTGTGTATTTCCTTGTGAGAAGATGGACTGAGACTTCAACAGCTTCCTTGCTTTTTCTACCTGGAAGGAAAAAATATTTTAGGCAATAGGAAGTTAAAGTCACATTTAGAAGCTAAAGGAAATGATTAAAGAGGAAAATCAGAAGCTAGTATGTGTTCACTAGAAAATAAGTAACAAGAGGAAAGAGAAAGGCAGTAAAATTGAAGGTATAGCAAGAAGTGATTACCGTATGTAAAAATGATAAAGCTGTCTTTATTAGGGAAGGAGAAGCTAGAGAAAGGGAAACAACATAAATGCCTTCTTTTAGAAATGCTAATGGTCATTGAGTTTAAGTGAGAATAATGACCGAGTTACTTCTGTATATCATTTTGAATAGTTCTGCTTCTTGAGATAGATGTAGTTTTGTTTAGGATGCTGGCAGTGAGTACCAGTGCCAGCCATTGTAATTACGTTATGATAAATCCTCTGACAACACAGTGAATTTGGTTGTAGATTTGCTGTGTGCGTAAGTCGCTTAATACTTTCCTCTCGGCTCCAACGTCCTGAAGGATAATGATGGTGGTCGTTATGGATGTGCCTGCAGTTCTGTCCCCGTTCTGGTCTCTGAGCCTTGTCCACGAGGTAAATAACGCGATGCTCTCGAGTGTCTGGAGCACAGGGTCTGGCTGCAGGGTCCTGTGTGTGCTAACTGCTGTCGCTTCTCAGGTCAGAACGCACTGAAACTGCTCTCCCCATGTCGTGTAGCACAGCTTCTTAGAAACCCAATACATAAATTACAGAAGGAGATACAAATCAGTATTTCTTACTGAATGGTGCGTATCCATCATCATTACAAAACTTGGCAGACTGGCAGGGATACTTCGAATGTTGTAGGCCCACTTCTGCCCCTTTTATGTAGAGCAGATGCAATGGGTTAGACAGGAGGGTCTGTCCCAGACCATTCGGCACACTCTGAAGAGCCAGCAGCTGACGGTTAGAAAGAGATTTTCCTTCTGCAGGCAGAGTGTTCTCTGCAAGCTCCTGTCAATCTGCTGCCTTGAAGATGGGTTAAGTAGTGTTTTGCATGTTGAATGGTTCTCGTGATATTAGTAGAGCTACCCAAAAAGTAAAAATGTCGTTGCTACATTTTGTGCCCCGTCGCCTGATGTCTGCTTTGGATTTCTCTCTTACTTGTGGGAGTCGGTAAATTTCCCAAATCATTGTCATGTCTGAAAGCAAAGGTGGTAAGTTCTAGCGCTTGAACAGGAGACAGCAGATGTTGTGGCACGCTGGAAAAAGAGAACCTCTGAGACCTGGTGGTTTCCAGCAAGAATCTTTGGGCAACTTCGGCATTAGTGTAATGGTACAAAGAGAATGACTGTAAAAACGCTTTGCTGAGCTGAGCTGGAAAGAGTCCGTGCTCTAGAACTCCTGTGGGATACGCCCATCCTGGCCAACAACTTTTGATGTTGAAGAATAAAGTGTCCAGGACATTGCATGCTTAGCTGATAACCAGGGAAATGCAGCAAAGAGTGGGAGATGACACTCATCATCCTCATGGAGGTCAAAGCACCAGTAATTGTCCAAAAGACAGTTCATCTATCTTTTTTACTTAAGTGTGGTGTTTTAAGAAGTTTTTAGAAATGAAATCTTAAAGGAAGGTGGAAATGAAGGGCCTTTCAAATCCAAACTGAAAAATACTGCTCTGAGAAAGTAAAAATAGGCCTGAATGCTGCCAGCCAAGCTAAAAATTGTGAGTTCTGTTTTTGTAATGGGAGATGCTCTGTTCTTTTCCTCCTCTCACCCATTTCACTTACAGCACTAGGTTCCCAAATCTGTTTTGAACTGCTTGCCTGTCTGCACAGGTTTTCAGCGTACCCTGAAGACGTTTCATTTCTGTCAGCTACAATGAGAACCCTTCTTGGAAGCGCTTGCATTGCTCGAAGGCAAAAGCTCCTTGGAAAAGCAATCAGCACCTGTAGCAGCAGTACTGATGTAGCAGGTGGACGCGTTGGAACAATGTCAAAATAGGCTTACTTCTGTTATTTAAGCCTTGTGGGAATGGGAAAGGTGAAACATGAGTATACAATCAAAAACTTAATACAGATTTTGCTCAGAAGCATTAACTGGCATGATTTTAGCTGGGAATGAATGAGGGCCTCACTTACTGTCTGGCATTTCGCTCCAGTGGCTGTGCAGGAAGTGTGCTCACAAGACCATGCAGGTGTGCTTATCTTTGAAGCGTGCATGGTTCCTTTAGGACTGAGTTTGATCCTATTGCTAGATGTGTGATTTCTTTTTTTTTTTTTTTTTTTTTATTTGCGGCTACATGTACAAGTCTCACAAGACTCTTGTAAGAATCTCATTTTATGAGATTTTTGTTTCAAATCCTCTTTGGTGAAGTGTTGTTTTATTATCTGTATCCTCAAAAGGAAAAGTTCACTGACATTTGAACTTCCGTCACCTGTGTTCAGCCTCTCAGGTGTCTTATCTCTCCAGCAACAACTGACACAGCAGTGCTTTATTTTTGCAAGATAAATATTCAGGCCTGATAAGCCTTAAGTTTTGGTAGGTAATGATGTTTGCTGTTACATTTCTATTTTAATTAATTTCTTTTAAAGTTATGTAAGCTTAAATTTTGCAGTGGGGCTTTCACAGATGCTCAGTGTCAGCCCCAGTTCTTCCACAGATGTGTTGCCCATCAGAAGTTGATTATTCAGCGAAAGATGCAGCTTAAAATTATGCATTTGTCTTAATGGCCGGGACTTTATTTTGTAATTGGCTTCCTTTATATTGCTTCTTACTTTTTAACAATTAAAAAAAAATTATAAGGGTTATGGTTTCTAAACTCCAGCTAAAAAGTACTGGGTGCACTCCAGCAAACGTACAAGCTGTGGGAGGTAGGCCATATACCACGTGCTTGCAATGCTGTGCTGTGTCCTCATCCTCCCTCTGCCTTGATTCAGTCAGTGCCTTTTGGTTCTTCGTGCACTAAATCTGCGGTCTGAGTTCTTTGGGTAGCCCTTCCTGCGCTCCTGGGGAGGTCATACCCGTAATACTTGCATGGATTCAGCTACGGGTAGTAGGCACTGCTGCAAGGAACCCCCTTCTGCTGGTTATGTGGATAATGCATGATGGAAATCAAAAACTTTCCAGTCGATACTTTACTGGCAAAAAAAGGTGGCAAAACAATAAGAAACATTACTACCTTTAAATGTAGCAACAGGTTAAGCTTAATAATACCAGTTTAAAACCCAGCCAAAAGAACAAAAAATAGGAGGTGAAATCTGCTGCTTTTGTTATGTTTTAGGACCCACGTATATAATTACAGATTTGTCATTTTGGTAATGGAAAGTGTTTTTCTGAAGTGGAACAAAAAGAATTAACGTGTCAATCTTTCCTCTTTCTAACAGGAAGCAGCAACTTTATATGGCTCATGTCTGACAACATGCACCACCAGTGGCTGCTGCTAGCTGCATGCTTTTGGGTGATATTCATGTTCATGGTTGCTAGCAAGTTTATCACATTGACTTTTAAAGACCCAGATGGTAAGTTCAAGTTTAATATTTGATGAGAAAGAGAAAACTGAATTAGCGGTTCAAACATATACTCTTTCTGTGCAAAGCAGTTCTCAGCACGTTCTCAGTGCTCTTCTTCAGTAGGATTGAAGACAGAACAGATAAATTTATAGAAATAGCAGTGCTGATACTCAATTTCTGCTTTTCTTGGTAGTAGTCTGCAGAACTAACAGCGGGTCTTTATTTTTTTTCCTTCATGGTTAAGAACAGAGGGGAACAGGTTTTGCAGTTCTGTCTTGTGAGGCCTACTTTTTCAAAAGTATTCAGTGTCAATATCTTCATCTACTAGGAGGAGAATTTGTGCACAAAATAGTGGTCAAAACTACCTGTTTAAAAATAAAGGAGTTTCTTAGGAATTAGAATCCCTTTCCCATGATACTGGTTTCTGTCCTCTTGTTACTGCTTGTCCTGACACTTAGCCTAGCTACTTTCACCCTGCTTCTTGCATTCAGTTTTATCCTCTGCTGTTTGACTGACAAACAGCTTATAGGCTTTTCCTTAGCATAAGTAGCCCAGCTGGTGTTAAGCTGGAGAGGAATTTAAGCCATTTGATGACACCACACAGTGTGTTACAGCTTTCTGTCTGTTGAGGAGCTTCTGTTAGGGGGGAAAAAAAAAGTCCTGCAGGGAGTTTGTGGTGAGGGTGATGACACAGCCTACATAGAGTCCTGAGAGATCTGTACTTCAGCATCTTCCTAAGATATGCCAAAAATGTGCAATTTTTGAAGCACTAGGATTACTCGTGTCATTTGTTTCATTGACTTGATAGCGGATAAACATGCTAGGTGTACCTTTTTAAAATAGCATACCTCTGTGTGAAGGTTTATTCAGCAAGTCTTACAGATGAGAACTGTAGGCTAACTTCATGGATTTCCTCACTCCTGGCTGTGCTTGAGCCTTAGTACATCTGCAAACAAGCCAGTCTTATGTTATGTAGTTAAATGTTCCAGCATTTCATGCGATATCAACTCTTGTTTCTGAGCTTAGGTATTCTTGGAGTAGTTGTTTCCACCAGAAGTTGTCAGGGGAGCTAAAACGTACTTAAAAAAAAATACTAGAGTACACCCTTTGCATTTTTTTTATGCTTTTTATTATCTGTCTTGCCATTTTTATGCTTTTATTATCTTGTCTTGCCATTTTTTATCTTTTTCATCAGTGCTGAATCCTCCTTCCTCTTTGAACAGCTCTCTGAGCAGAGACTCTAATTTCTTAAGCTCCAGTCCTGCAAGGGCATGACTGTGGTTAAGTGTATGTATGGAGATAGCAGCATTTGTATTGGGACTGATGAAGGGAAGTGAAGTGAGTATACCAACAGAGTTTTGGAGGAAGTCTAAACAGGATGGCCAGGTCTGGAGGAACTCATAGACTGAATACAATGTGGCTTGTCAGAAATTTTCCTTATTTGAACATGTCTACTTAGGAGCTAGAACAAAATCACAGGATATTATGAAGTAAGTCTGTGCATCCAAGCATTGGATACTAACCTTGCTTTCAGTTTTAACTTGCTTTTGTATCTGTGTCCTTAGTTAAAATCCAGCGTAGGCACACTTGACTACTTCCTTAAAAAAGGGACATAGTGCATATTTTCTTGAGCATAAAACTGTAAGCCATCATAGATGCAGTTGAAGAAACTTTATTCATAAAAGAACAAACTATATGAAGGGAAAAGAAGTCTAGTATGGATAGAAATAAATTTTGAGGGAGAGATCATGTTCTTCTCCTTTGTGGTTAGGGAAAGCAGCTTCAAATTATTTTTGATCTCTCTGCGCTGTGTGAAATAAAGCTACGGTCTTCTGTTATTTTTTGGTTTCCCTGTAGCATGCCAACTGCAAAAGATGCAAGAGGTTTTTTCTTTACATACTTTAATTTGGTCTCAAACTATTAGCTGCTCTAAAATAATTTAAAAAGAACCAGGGTATTATCTGAATTGTTTTTTTCCTTGTGGGAGTCTCTAAGGAAGGCCATCATCCAGTAATAAATGAAAAAAGGATCTTGTATTCTTAAGTGCTGGCTAGAGGTATCACTTAGAGCACCAAGGAAATAAAAGATGCTCCTTAATTATGCTTTTTTGTTGTTGTTAATGTCTAAGATTTTACAATAGATGAAACATACCTACTGATATAGGGGTGAGGAGAGCCCAAACCTGGTAAATTACATTTTTTTTATTTGCATGTGCTGCAGGAAGCCTAGTGGAAAAATAAAAATCTCGTACTGTCACGTCCATATAGTTATTCATCTACCAAAGAATATTAAATTATCATATATTGGCACTTAAAACATATCCAAAACAAATTATTTTTTCCTTATATTTGGGTTTATGATTTCAGTTTCTCTGTATGCAGTTTGCTTTAAATAGACCAAAATAAAATACAATGGTCATGTTTCTTTGATGAAACTAAATTAAAGTTGCATCCAAAACTCCCCTAGAGCACACACTTTAAAATATTCATAGCCTGTCTCATGTCTTCTCTAGTACCTTTCTGTTTGGAAACAAATCCTAATGTTTTGTATACTTAGTGCAGAAAGTGTTGTTCCATTGTGTTAGCTGTAAAACAGAAACAGTTCCCCCTCCCCTCCCTCCGTAATGCTCTTATCTCTCCTCCTTCTTTAGGCTATGGTGCCAAGCAAGAGCCATTAATACTGACAGCTGTGACAAAAGTGGAGGAGGCACACAAGCCAGAGGAAGAACGTTGGCGTGAAGAATTCCAGGTGCATACCGTTGAGATAAGGGCTACATGTATAAGGAGTGGGAGGAAAGAAGGATTAAGTAAGGGCTTCCTGTGGTTAAAGGAATTGCTGGTCAGGAATTATTATTCGGACTGTTTTATTTACACAGAACCAACAGAATTCATTTCAGCTTCACAAAGCTAGTTTTTTACGGTGACTTTCAATCTTGTTTTGTCAGAATGATTCAACTTAATGTGTTTCCATTTCTAGGAGAAAATAGTTACACTGCTACTTTATCAAGTCAGGACAGTCATTTTTTGCTAGCCTTTCTTATATAATGGCCCAGTCTTGGGTTACCTGTAGTCTGCCTTGTTATAGCCATCAGGTTTGTGGTTCTCGAGGGAGAGCCTGTGTCTTGCCTCTTCTTTTAGTTCCTTTTGGTTCTTTGCCCAATCTCTGATTCTTTTTAACAGACTCCATTTCTTCTTCATATTTTGCGCTTCACATCTCAGAGTTTGTCCGAAGTAGAACATGACTACAATAGCATTCAATACAGATTGATCCAGGTGCACAGTTCTGTGCTTTCAGAAATAAAGCAGAACAAACGTGGTACATGCTAACTCACAAGGAAACTCTGAAAATTCTGTATGCAAATGTGAGCCAGTTGCATGGGGGGCTAAGGCCAATTTATTTTTGCCATTGGTTAAATAAGTCAACTAGGGTTTAGAGTATTTTTGTGACGTAGCATGAAAGATGCTACAAAGATGCTCTCTCTATAAGCATGGCACTTTTTGTTTTCTTATGTGAAAAAATGAAATATAAGTTATCCTCAAAAACATTTGGGAGAAAGGCTTTTTTCAGTTGAAAAGCTGGCAGATCTGTGTAGCAAGTTTTAATATCTTCCTTTACTTGAATGGAAGAGGATAATAAGGTTTCTGGATCCAAAACTATTCCCTCTTGACTTCCTGACAGCATGAAACATAGAACAATAATACTAATTCTGGTCATATGCAAAAGGAATTGCTTTGACAGATAGGCAATGTCAGGCTGTTCAGATTACGTCCTGAGCAGGGAATATCGGGGAGGAGTAGCAAACAAAAAGCAGGATAAGATATTTCTTATGAAGAATTGGGACAAAAAGTAAAATCATCCCTTTTTCATGTGTTGCTTGGACACTGTATCCAAAAGACTGTTTGTATGAAGACATGAATGACAAAGCTTGGATATAATGACTTAGTCAAATGCTTCTTAAATTTACCTGGGTAACAATGAAGTTCCCACAGCACAGTGAATGTCTGGGAGTTATTTGTGAAAATGAGACAAAAAATTATTTCATTTTACAGTACATCTTTTTAACATCATACTTACTGCAAAAGGTAGTGGCATTTAAGTAAGGAAGTTATGAAAGTGAAGAACAGTTTGACACCATAATGTGCTGTGCTATGCCAAAACTGTAAGTGAATTTTCCTTGCGTGTTAAATTTTGGCCCGTTTCTAAATGCTCCTTCTCTCCAGCTGGCAAATTAGGTCAAAGCAAAAGTAGATTTTTTTTTTACCCCTTCCTACTCACATGGAAGCACCATAAAACTAGAAAATTCGCATTTAGCAAAGTTCATGAAACCAGTATTCTCCAGCTTTGAGAGGAGCACTGTGGAAAAAAAGAAAACAGGTAACTTGAACCAAGTTGCTGAATGTCTGTAATGTTTGCTCTCTTTTCATGGCTTATCAGAGTAAAATTCAGCTAACTTCACTCATCTATTAAAGATGCTATACTCTTAAACTCTTATACTGCTTAAAGATGAGTCGGTGCAACTGACAGACTTTAAAAGGGTACTATCTGGGTAGTTGGTTTGTTTTTCTGTGCTCAAACAGGGTTTAAAACAAACAAAGAAACAACGCTTCCACCCCCGCACACACAAAAAAGGAAACCACATTATTGACAGTGTACGTTCTGTTTTTCTGAAGACAATTTTAACTCCCTCCTTTACCAGATCCAATTCTGTAAATCAGGTAGTGGAAAGTGAAGATTTTTTTCAACATAAATTTTAAATTTCACATCATATGTTAATCAAACAAGTTTATTCCTTCTCTCTCCCTATTAACTGTGAGGCAGAGGGGTTGCGGTTGTAATCACAATTCCTGTCTTAGTCTCAAAAAAGTGGGGTGTGTCAAACAGGTCATCCATTTTGGCGTAAGCGGAATGCTGCATGTTTTTTGCATTTGCCACAGTAAGTGCTGATGCTTGTTGTGTGAATTTTTGTCCACTTAATTTTGTTGCAGGTTGGGTAAGTGAAAACCCTGGATGCCTGCAGATGCTAGAAAACAACACAGAACTTTTATCCTAAACGCTTCTGTCCCAGACGGAAGGATTAGCAGCCTGAAGCCCCACCTCCTCAGAGATTAAAGCATAATTTCTGTGGAAAGTAATGGTTCTGTCTACTTGTACCAACCCCTTAGAAGTTTTCTTACTTTCTGTTGAAACTTTGGGGGAGTTCCAGTCTTTGGTCAAGGCAAAGACTGGAATAAGACCCAGCTGCTCTGCAAAGAACTTTAAGTTGTATGGAAAAGCTCTTACTACTTCCCACTACTATTTAGTGGCTTATTTGTACCAATATCAACAGCAGCAGCACAGGAGGGAAACAGTGCTACTCCTTCAGTTAATAGCCAGTCATGTTTTTATTATGAGCCTGGGAGTCATTAGGATGCATAGTTTGGAGATTTTTATGCCTTAGAATTTGATCTGAAAACTAAACTTCTGCACTTTTTTTCTCTTTCTCTATTTTATAAAGCCAACTGGAAAAGCTTTTACTGGAAATCTGATACGCCAACCCCTGGTTCATATGGAAAGGCTTGAGCTTCTCCGGAATGTCTGCAGAGACGCTGCATTGAGAAATCTCTCTCACACTGCAGTTTCCAAATTCGTCTTGGACCGAATATTTGTGTGTGACAAGCACAAGATCCTGTTTTGTCAGACACCGAAAGTGGGCAACACTCAGTGGAAAAAAGTCTTGATCGTTTTAAATGGTATCTACTCAGCTGTGGGTGTGTGGGTTTCTCTGCGGAGGAGGAAGGAGCAGAATTGGTCCAACTGGGACAAGATTAAAATGGATTCTTTCTGCTTTTCTGTACACTGATACTTGATTTTAGCTGCTCATTCTTCACAGTTGCTTCTAGCCCTTTCAAAACATCTCTTAAAGAAAATAAACCTGCTCTTTCTGTGGAAAAAAATTTATTGTTTGGCTCAAAAGTGTTTTGAGGCATAAGAGAGTACTCATATGCATGTGGTAGGTAGAATGGTTGTATTGGAAGGGGTGGTACTAATTTAAAGAATGTGAAATAAGTAAATTAAAGGTATCACAATTCCCTAAACAATAATAATACAAAGTCTCAGACCTGAACCTGCCAACTTATAACTGTAGTTTATTTAAGCACGAGGAAGGCTAGTTAAAATTGAGCAGCCACTTTAGGTCTGTAGTGCTGAAATCCTATGTATGTGTAATCACTGAGCCATCATATGAGTTAGGAGACTGATGTGTTTAAGGATATGATGTTGTCAGCATAGGTATGTTATGAAAGACTGAAAGAAGGAGTAAAGGGACTGGTGTGTTTGAACAGCAATCTGTGAGGTGATTACTGCTATCTGCCTGCAGCCTAGCACACTCTTCTGGTAGCATGGCGTGCCAATGCAAATAACTCATTTCCTCAGGGTTTTCTACTGCGCCACTGTGTGCACACAAGCTTAAAGTGATCATATTTAATATAACACACCATTTTTTGACGTAGGAGATCATCTTGCTTGTCTGTGCACCAGGGCTGCGACCTTCCTACGTATAGCCGGGTCGGTTGGGGCCCTTCTGTGGTTTTGCAGGTGGCATAGCTCAGCAAGATGTGGGTAAAACCTGAACACAGTAAACACATCTTGTTACAAGAACTCCAAGAACAGCCACCTCTGCACTTATGTTCTTGTATTTTCTTTACCATGTGTGAGGTGGTTCACACATCAAGGAGGAAATAGTCACAAACTGGCAAAGGAGCTGTGTCCCTCAGGATAACTTTTGGAGTAAGGAGTATGTCTCTAAAGACTTGAATATTAATTTCAATCTTGATACGTGGATTGGAGATGAAAATCCAGAAGAGGTATGGATGCACCTAGGTATGCACATGTATCTTAAATGCCTATGAAAGCCACACTTGAAGAAAATACTTAGTATGAAACTAGTATGAGTACATTAGAAGTACCTACTCTTATTGGAATTTAACAGAGGTAACATGCAAAGAATTGCTCAGGACAGGTAGGGTTTTTTAGCTGTGTTCAGTGGAGGATAACTCATGTCTTACCAGCAGGATACCTTTCACCTTGGGGTTCCTGGTTCTGGCATATTGGATAGTGATAGAAAATTTTCTGTGTAAACACTGGTTTCTTCTGCCTTGAGCTTCCAGTGCGCTAGTATCTGCTGATGAAGACTACTGCTGCAACTGTTCAGACTTCTTCCTCTTTGGGTAGTTTTTCCACAGACAGAATTGATACTTGATGGGGAATGCTTTGCATCCTAAAAGTGGTATTTTGAGGTTCAGGATGGAGAAACGCATCTGTGGCACTGTGGGGAAGCTAATTCTGATACTGCTCGTACTGAACCTCAGCTCTGGATGAGTATAAGCGTTCAGTTTCTGAGGATGTCTAATCTGACATCTGTTGTGCACATGTAATTCCCACAGAGTACCAAAAAATATAATTAGAAAAATGTAAGAAAATACTGCCCCCTCCTCCACCCCCAATTAGAAAACTGAGAATCTGAGTGGTGTGGATTATTCACTGCAGTTCTGACTACCCCTAAGATTTTTATTGAAGCTTTAATTATCTGCATTATGCCTGCGGTAGGAGTATTGGAACAGGGAATGCCATAGAGGCTTTTACCTGAAGAGCTTGTTTTGTTTCAGCCTGTTCTCGCTGCAGGTTGATACTCTGAATTGGTGCTGTTGTCTGAAGGCTTATTTCTGATGCCAAGCATCCACATGAGATACTTCTCAAGGTCATAATAACTTCAAGGATCAGGATCTTAAAATTAATGCGTTAGAATTTAGTGACGTTATTTTTCTTGTCAGCTTATGTGCTTGAAAAAAAATGAGTATCTGGAGGCTTTCTGTTGTTAATTTTGGTGCTTTTTAATCTGTGTAATGTTGTATGATTGGAATTTTTGTTTGAGTACAGTGTAGTCATTAAAGGAACTTCATGGATCCTGACAGCAAAGTGCTTTTGTGTTGACACAGTTCCAAAAGCAGCCCACAGCATTTATTTTTTGCTGGTGGTGGAAACTGAGCCAAAAATCCGGTTGCTTCTTTGGAGTTAATTCTCAAAGTCTTACTCTGTTTGTACGTGTGGGCAGAGGGAAAGGGTGGGGGGACAGTGAGGTGGGGGGCTCTAGGCTTAGGTATAATTGCTGATGAAATATTTGTAACGTGTTTCTGAGGGTTTTCAAGCCACGTGGTCTTGGATCTTTATGTCACATGCCCTTAAGAATTTTAACAGTTTTCAGCTTTACAGTCAGAATCTCTTATCATTTAACAGTTTTAAATATAGTAACCATAAACACTGAAAATACAGGAAACAGATAAACCAAAGAGCTATCTGCCAAAGGCATGCTTGCTTGTGCTCACTCTTTTTCCCCCTCCCTTGAAATACTCTTGCTCTCTCTTTTCAATTTGTCTAGGAGCATATTCTTCCATAGAAGACATCCCAGAAAATATTGTACACGATCATGAGAAGAATGGCCTTCCACGCTTGTCCTCCTTCAGTGACTCTGAAATTAAAAAACGGTAAGAGCTGGCTTCCCAGGGAGGTGGCAGGGATTTGGATTCATAGGTGGGATGAACAGTCACTAGGACAGTTAAGTCCACACATGGAGTTGAGGACAGCGGGATTTCTGTTCTGCCACTTGTAATTTTCTTTTATCCTCTTAAATGTTACCGGAACGACCTCGCTACTGGCTTTGAAGGGGAACACCAACATCGTTGTTGATGTAGTTAAGCAATCCAGCCAACTCCCTCTGGATATAGTCTGTAGTTCAGCACGTACCTAGTTGTTGCTTAATTCACCTTCAGAGGGGGGAAGGTTTAGTGAGAAGTTCCACCCGAACACTTTTAGAGCAAATCTTGGCTCTTAACATGTAGAATTGTCATTGCAGTCAGATTGACTTGCCAGAACTGAGCTGGATAGGTTTAAAAAGTTATTGCTCCTTAGCCTGAGAGTATTGTCCTTTCAGCTGAAACATTTTATCTTCCTTTTTGAGTGCTTGTAGTTCTTCTCGGAGCAGAAAAAAATACTTCTCTGCAGTAGAACCTTCTAAATTATTTTGGCTAGATTTTTGACTCTGTCTACTCTCATCTCTAGTAGAGCCTGTTCCATAAATAATCCCCACAGGGTGTTACAGCATGGAGAGAACAGGAAGCAAGTTGACAGTGGACGCTTGTAAGGTTGTGCTTGCATGGTTGTTGTGTATATTGAGCCATTCTGAAGAGTTAGCACCTTCTACATGAGGTGTCAGCTATTATTAGAGCTCCATGGTGTTGATGATCTCGTGTTGTTGATCTAGTTTGCTCACCTCTACTCTTGCCTGGTTAGGATTAAGTCAGGAGAACTTGAAGATTGAGTCAAGTGCCTGTTGAGGCTGGAAAGTGTCCCTTCACTTACTTCAGTGAGGACTGTGCTTTAAATCTCCTTTCCCTGCTATTTACTGAAATGAACTTTTGGTTTTGGTTTACTCTTACAGATAATCTCTGATTACAGAATCTTACAGTTGAGTGGCGTCACAACAAAATGTGAAATTCTGTTGAAAACTGTTGTTCTCATTAAAATAATGTTATCAGGCATTATTGAAATCATGATGAAACTTCAAATATATTTTTGTTTTACTGAAGCAGTGATTTGTCTAACTACCTGCCATTGAAAAATGCAACCCTCTGTTGCATTTAGCTGCAGAACCACTTTTTCTATGTCATTGTGTGTATTTTGCTTTTCATTTTGAGCTTAATCTCATGACATTAAATACCTTGAATTCAGAGCTTTCAGCATCACAGAAGATTTGGTCTCCTGTTTATATGGGTTGAGATAAACTTAGCTCCCCCAGTTTGAATAAAACATGAAAACTAGGAAGCACTGTTTACACTTTGTACTGTATATAAAAACTGTTAGTTAAAAATACAGAAGTCCTGTTGGTTATATTGTTGATTGACTGTGCAAGTGGTATAAGATTTATATTGTGTTCTCTGTGGTCAGAGTTTACATATGGTTTATAAGTCATTGTTAAACACTTCCTACATTTCTTTAATTACTCGATTTCTGATTTATTTTTTTCTTCCTCTCTTTAGACTGAATTTATACTTCAAGTTTTTTATCGTTAGAGATCCATTTGAAAGACTTATCTCTGCATTTAAAGACAAATTTGTGCACAATCCTCGTTTCGAACCTTGGTACCGGCATGAAATTGCTCCTGGCATCATTCGTAAGTACAGAAAGAATCGCACAGAGACCAAAGGGCTGCAGTTCGAGGATTTTGTGCGCTATCTGGGCGACCCTAATCACCGCTGGCTGGACGTTCAGTTTGGCGATCACATCATTCACTGGGTAACATACGTGGAACTTTGTGCCCCCTGTGAAATTACGTACAGTGTGATTGGACACCATGAAACCTTGGAGGACGATGCTCCATACATCTTGAAAAGAGCTGGCATAGACCATCTGGTGTCGTACCCCACGATCCCACCAGGCATCACAGTGTACAACAGAACAAAAGTAGAGCGGTATTTTTCAGGAATTAGCAAGAGGGACATAAGACGCCTCTATGCTCGCTTTGAAGGTGATTTTAAACTCTTTGGTTATCGGGAGCCAGATTTCTTGCTTAACTGACACCTGGGATAAGCTCCGGAGAAGCATCTAATGGATTAATCTAAACCTGGGTGAATACCAGCTGCAACACTGACAGAGCTGAGAATGACCATTTTGTTTTCTAGCTTTTTGACGTTGCTCCATTTTTCAGTGAGATATTTGTCATATGAACAATTCGGGGCTTATAGTTGTTGTTTACTGACCGTATTTTCAATATGTGACATTGCAATCTGTTAGGAATGAAGTCTGTTATCTAAAATACAGAATTCTACTTCTTCCCTCTTTTCCTCCAGAAAAAAAAAAGAGGAAGATTGAATGGGTTATGATCTTACCCCTCCCTCTACCAGAGAGAATGCAATTTAAAAAATGTTGCGAAGTATTTATAAAGATGGCAATTTCACTGTAGGTTAGCTCTGACATGTGAGTGAACTTGATGATTCATGCTCATGAGAAAGGCATGTAGTCCCATGAGCTATGAAAATTAAAGGCCAGTACAGGACTAAAAATTGATTGAATGCTTTACAAGTAAAATCATCTAGGTTCTGTCATGTGGCTGCTATAATAATAGTAATGCTGATCCAATCCCATTTTTGTTTGTCACAAAATGAACCTGATTTGACTGAAGCTTCAGAACTGTTCAAAAAGGGGCTGGTTGCATAGCCAGTTGTCTTTGTATTTTTGTCAAGTGTTTACTGTACTTACTACTGGTCTGATGAGTCTCATAATTCTACTTTTGATTTTCAAAGTACTGTTTAAATCCCAGCTGTGTAAATTATCTGAGAACACCAGATGCAAGTGGAGCATAGAAGAAATACAAAACTGTTAGGGAAACTTTAGGGAAAATTAATTTAAAATAAAGAATTAATTTTATTTGTGGGAGTACATATAGAAATCGAAGACGATTTCTAAATATCACACACTTCAACTTATTTTGTCTTCTAACAGTTAAGATTAATAAGGAAGCCACAAAAGCAGGATACCCTGTAAAAGAGCTGCTAGAGTTACTTGGATTAATGATCTACCTTTTTCTCATATCCTGCCTTGCTCAGTGTTCAGTACCTTAGAGAACAGAAAATTTCTTTCTGAAAACTCATCTCCCTACTGCTGAAGGAGGCAGGATTTGAATCCTTGTTTTTTTCCAATGATTCACTGTCGTGGTGTCCTGGGTTAAAAATGCCCAACATTTGTGTTACCGATAGGTGCGGTGGCAACTTGCCAGGAGTTTGAGTGTCACTGAAATTTCTGTACACATTTTATACATTAAAAAAAAAAAAAAAGGAAAACCAGACCTGTATGAATGCAGCCATAATATTTGCCTGTGCTTGCACTGTGTCTGGTAAAGAGAAGTCTTGTGTTTGAGTTCACCAGCAATAAAAATCACTGTGCTGCCGCCTCATCCTGCAGTACATGGGAGGGACCACATACCTGAATTACAGGCACTGGTCTGTCACAAGTGTGCATGTGAGCTTTTGTTTCAAAAATCTTGGTCCTAAAGGATTACTTTTCAGATCAGTATAACATTGCAGGCTAGAAAAGCTAGTGGTGGTCAGTGCTGGGGAATCTGCTCTTGAATCCAGCCACAGTATGTCTTCGATAGCTCCCTCTGTCAACACGAGGAAGCATCCTGCACTTGTGGAAAAGGGAGGCTGTGGCAAACTGATGTGCTCTGCTATCCACAAAAACGAAGCCATGTTGTAGCTGGATGTGAGTTCAGAGGCATCTCGACAGACTAATTGAAATAAGGGAGACTCACTGACCGAGCATCATAAGCAAGAGAATAGTCCAAGGTGGCATAACCGGAAGGTGAGATTTTCATGTTTTATTTTTTGAAAAAGAAGCAGCAGTTACAGTGCCCTAACTTGTTAGTTCTTAACCAATGATAAAAAGATGTTAACAGCTCCAGGTTTTTTTGTTTTCCTTAATACGGGAGCTTGGCAAAATGTATTGTTAAATGCATTTTGGAGCTAATGAGCTGATTGATTACCTCTCTGCCGATTTAAAATGTAACAGTGTGAATAATGTATAGTGAATTCAGGCCTTAAAGTTTAATTCTAATAAAGATAAAAGTAGAATTGTTTTCCTCTGAAAGCATAAGCTACTGATCACACAGAACACAGTTGTATCTGGTTTTATTTTCTTTGGTAAGTTACTTAATGTATCGGTTGCTTAAAAATTGCAGGTGGAAAGTGCTAGGTAAGTATTAAGTCACATTTTTTTCTAATGACTTTTTCTGAGTTGAATTCTCTGGGGCCTCTGACAGCAAATGTGGCAGAGCTCCATATGATGCAGCGAGCTCTGGCAAAATGTCCTGTGCACTGCTCCCCCCAGATCTGTGCTCCTTTGCTTTTCAGGCTGGCCCTGGCATGCTCCTCACCTTTTCTTCAGTTCAGACATGAACTTTCTCCTATGTGTGGTACCCTCCCAAGCTATATTTTATTTCTAGAAGCAGTTGTGGGTTTGTTGTTTTTTTTTCTCATGTGGCTGAAATGATTAGTCAGGTTTGGTACAGGTCAGGGTGGAAGTTCTTGCCGTGCTAGTTATGATGAATTAAATGCTTGCATTTTGTTTCAACTTAATTGGACTTTCTTCAAGACTTACAGATTTAGTCCCAGTGGCATGTATGAATGCTGTTAGGACATCATTTGCATACTGCTTTCAAATTGCTGGTGATATTTGTCTTATTTTTGGAACTGGTGGCCTGGATTGTTACTTCTCTTTTTTTTTATTGTTACAGTTTCAGAAAACAAACTTGCATCCTTACCTTGTGAATATCTGTCTGTTTCTTTTTGTTGTCTGTCAGCAGCTTTTCAATCTTTTGGCAATTTGGAAACACGTTTTATGGAGGAAAATTGAGTTTTTAGAGATAATGAATTGCAGCCATCTTCCCAAAAACAGGAGAGGAGAGAAGTGTTCTGTGCACATCAGAGTCTGCTGTATATTAGTTTTAGGAACAGTACAAGCAGGAAACTGAGCTTTGCTGCTTCTGCTCATCACTGAACTCTTTGTTTCTCAGTTTTCCTTCCCTTATGCTCTAAGTCTGCCCTCTGGTCTGAGCTAGCAAAGACCAAAATAGTGGATTAAAATGTGTTCCATGGCTCCGTTATCTTCATGTGCCATATAAAATTAAGAATACTTTTTGACATAAGCTGATTTTTTTTTTAACATGTGTATCCCTCTTTCTTGCAGTAAAAGTGGATCCAGAAATTATTTGCTTGTGAACCAGCTTAAAGAGTGATGCCTGTCCTCTTGTCTTTTAACTTCACACTGTGAATTAGCAGAAGTGTGCTTTGTAATCATATGCTATGAAGATGTTTTTCTGTAGTTAGTATACACATGCAAATTTTTATTTTGGGGAACTGTTCCTTAAAAGAAGGAGCAATTCAAAAGTGTCCTGAAAATACGTATTTTTCACAGGTAACCTTGGTGTTTTTCTATTCGTTATTTCAGTATTTCCTTAGATGTCGCCCTGTTTGTGCTGAGGGTAACAGTTCCCTGCTGCTAGCGCTTGCTCTGTAGTCAGATGAACAAAGCCATCAGACAGCTCTGGCTTTATTGTAACATTGCTTCTTCCTTCAGGTGTTAATAAGTTTGTTGGCTGGGAAAGCCACCTTTGGTCTTATCTGCACTCCAGAGAGTTTGTGAAGAAAAGAGTGATTATATAGGGATTGCTTAAGCTTACTTAGATGAAAAAGGATGTCTTGTCAGTGTGTCTGTATCTGATACCCCTTAATTAACAGTGGGGTAGATGATCTTTCTACTTAATGGTCTTACTGCGATTTACACTGAAGCCCCATCCTATTATGGCAATGCGAAGGAGCCCGAAAGGAGGTGTAAATTCTACCTGTGCTGGTTTTAAATGTAAGGGTGTAAAGGAAACTTGATGTAGGAATTGGGTCCTGAAGATTTGTCTTGGCTAATTGCTTGTTACGTATCATCTGCAGAGGCTGGTGTGGTTCCTTCATGGCTTGCACTTGAGAAGGTCTCTGCAAGGTAAAGAGAGGTGTGTGGGTGGTGGAAAATTCCCTTTCAGCCTAAGTTAGCTGCACGCATTCCTGGCCCGCTGCTGTGGGGAAGGTTTTGGAATTAAATTATCCTCTTAGCAGTAAAGCCTGCCGTGCTCAGGCTGGTGAAGGCAGAACGCTCCCTCCCTCACGCCGATGTGTTCTGCTGACTTTGGTGCAGCCTTGTATAAATCTCTATTTTTGTGCTTTTAATGCAATTGCGTGCAACTGAGCTGTTGGTTTGTTTTCCTGCGTGTGGCTGTAGCCTGGGGTGCCTTGTCTCCTCGCCACCAGAGCGCCTTTGAAAGGTCTGCAGCCCGTTTTGCTGGGCAGCAGCAGAAGTTTCCTGTATGAAGGGAGCAGCTTTAGGCCTGCAGTCATGCAGCTGGTGGCAGCAGGCCAGTGTAAGATCAGAGTTGTTGCTTCTCAGGGCTAGCTACTGTAAAGTCATTATTTTCCCTTTCAATCCAGGAAGGAGTGAAAGGGAAAAAAGCTGTGTGTCATAAAAAGAAACCCTGCTGGTAGAAATTCCTGATTGTTAAACCCAAACAACATCTGGATGAAAAATGCTGAAAAAAGCGGCGACACTCACTTCAAAGCCCCCAGAGATGCTGGGCTCCACGCTGAGTGAAACTTGCTGAAGCTTTACAGAAAGTGTTAGAAAAGCAATGTCCTCCCGTGTTGTGTATCTGCACACCCGAGAAGCTGCTGCCGACAAAATGCACGTGGCAGACTTAAAACATGAACTATACGCTGTAAATGTCTGCTTGAAATCACAAAAAGGGAAAAAAAAAAAAAAAAGAGCTTTCACTGGAAATGAAGTAATTAAAAAATAATCCTGAAGGTCGCATACCTGGAAATGTAGTACCCACCTAGTTGCCATATACACTGCCCTGGGAGTGTATAAGTCATTTCTCAGCAGCTCGTGGGACAAAAGTAAGTTTGCAGATAGGGCGTACGTGGACCATATAGCACCTGCATACCCTCTGGAAAGCTATTTAATACAGAGAACCCAGCCAAGGCTCCCAGTCATGCCTAAACAAATGGATCTCATCTAGGAATAGTGTATGGCTATGCTGGAAGCTTACAAGAAGAAGAAAAAGCCTTTGTGGAATAACTAGCTCTTTCAGCAACTACAATTTAGACACCTACTGTGATTTAAGAAGTTAGAACATTTTGTCTTATCGATCTTTTTTTTTCTTCTTCCTTTCTGTAGCCTTTCTTTTTTATTCTGTTTTCTCTCCCTTGCCCTGGGAAGTCTTTGGATGATACGCGATAGCATGACACGTCATTCTTCTCTTGTCAGTTGGGTGGGAGAAGCTGTAGGAAATACAAAATATTCTCCATAATTTTGGGGAGGACAGAGGAAATTCAGAGCAGAGATTTGTTATCAATCGCTTGTGGTGGCGGTGAAACATCCAGATTGCATCCAGCTACTAATTAGATGTTTCATGTGTTGGTCAGGAATTCAGTTAAGGAAAAATTGTTGCTGTTCTGTTCTGTATTTGGAAGCTTTGTTCTTACATTTTGAATGAGTTCCAGTAAGGTTTTACAACAAGTAAATTTGAAATGTGCCATACAACAGCTTCACTTTGGATCTGCCTGTTCTACTCTCGTTCTGCTTTGAGTGTTGAACGGAGTAAGAGTAGACTCTTTACCCTTACTCTTTTTTCCCTATTTCCATCTGTTCTTTGAAATTCCCTACCTTTTGTTCCTTTAAAAAGGCAGCAAGCAAGAAGATTCAGAAAACATTCTGAAGAAAACAGGACTCCAAAGCGCGTCTGTATTTGTATGCCTCTGTCTGCCTCACAAGCTGCTTTCATCTGACAGCATCTCTTTTCCTTTCATTGTCTTTTCAGTCTAGCTCTTTGTCGGCAAGCCTGTCGAGGTATGTATTTATGATTAAAATTACACATTGAGAAATGTGTGGGAGTAAAGGGGTTAGGGAAAGCGTTGGAGCAAGAAGAAAAAAAGCATGAGGAAGGGTCTTCCACACCTGTTTCACGGCTCCACCCCATTTGCTCTGGTTTTTTTGCTCTTGCTCGGATACTTTTGGGACCCATTGGTGTCTTAGTGTCATTTTCTTGATTTGTAAGTGTTAGAATTGCATCTAGAAGTAAGAAATGGGAGAGGGGGAAGCTCGGGGCAGGGGCTTTCCACCTTTTTCATGAAAGTGAAAGCAGTGGCAGTGCATTGCTTTGCTTCTCTTGAGTAGCAGGCGGTATAATGTCATTTTTCTGTAAGCTGACCAGTGAAAACAACAGAACTTTAGACAGGTTTTAATTTCAACGCACTGTTTGAATACATCTCTGTGTAAGTCATTTCAGTAAGTTGCTTTTTTTTTTTTTGTGGGTTTGCAATTGACTTAAGTTCTTTGAAATGCCATTCTGATGGAAAACAACTTCAGTGTGTTACTGCTATCACCAGGTAAGGAAGGGTCTATTGTAAGTTTGCTTGCCAGATAGAGAAAAATCACTTCATTAGATAGTGATACTTTTTTTTTTTTGTAATCCTCTTACCGATGGATTTTGGGTTTAAAAATACAGCATAGCAGATTTACTTTGTACTCTCCTCTCCTGCACAAGAGTAGTATTTGCAGAGTTTTTATATTTCTGTTGGTTTGGGGCCTCTCTTCTCCAGTTTCTGATTGGAACTGGTTCATATTTAAACACTTTGCGTTGGAATTAAAGGAAAGTGTGTAACTGGTCCGTAGGTAGGCCAGAAGGACAATGTGAAGCCACGGTGGACTTTAATGCAGAGCCATACGCCCGCAGTGTAACAGGGCTTTGAGAAAACTGCCACCTGACGCTGCATGCATCTAGCAAAATATTTCCAGTAGCGTCCCACGAATGTGAATGTGGTGAATAAGTGGAGACTTATCTGTGGAGAGACCTCACCTTGCCCCCTTCTTCCAATTCTCCTCAGCGGTGATCGGGGGATCTAGCGGAGACACGGAGAGGGGCCGCTAGCCTTCAAGTGGGCCGAAGGGCCTACCTCCCGGGCAGAGAGCAGGGCTGCCGGCTTGTTGAGCCTGAGAAAGGAGAGGGGGATTTATTGCTGTCTAAAACTGTATTGGGGAAGGTGAAGGAGTAATGGGAGAAGCTCACATTCAGAGAAGGAGGAGGGCCAAAAGACGACTCAGTCACGAAGACGACCCAGTCTGAGATGACCAGCAACCAGCTGAGGCCAGAACCAGAAGGACATTTCCCATGTTGAGGCTCCACATCACGACTTCGCCATGTACAAAGGAAGCAAGATAACACGAGGGTGCTATGCTACTGCCTGCTGAAGCAGGGGATTTCACATCCTGGCTGATCCTTCAGGTCCCATCTCTTCTCTCCAGCCAGTGAACCGTGGCTGTGAGCACAGCGGAGCGGTGTCAGGGTGTGAGGGGTGGGCCACCTGACCAGGAGGAGGAGGATCAGCAGGGGCAGATGGGGCTGATCTCACATGGCTGCATATGTTCGGCCCACTCTTACATGCCAAGTTATAGCTGTTGTCATCTCCTGCCTCTTTACTTCTTTACTCCAAGCTAATCATAGTTGGAAGAAACGTGAAGTTTTGTAAGGAGACAGCAGTATAAAGTTAGTTGCCTGACTACTTCTGTAGTGTAAATCTTAGGGTGCTTCACCCTATCCATGTCTGAGTTGGATGTCTGACACAAACATACGTGACTTGGTAGGAAACGAGAGAAGGAAGAGCATTATGGAGTGACTCCTTCATTTGGTCAGTGATGTAGTGGCACCCTTCGCGACTACTCTGCCCCCTATAAGTTTCTGGGAGCCCCTGTCCTTCTACCTCCCTAATCCAAGGGCGAGGTAGGGCAGCACACCAAAACTGGATTTCTGCTCCAAATCCAGATCCCATCCCTGACTGACCAGGCTGACTCCAACTCTCATTGTGGTCCAGGCACACAGACATCCTTGTGGTAGGAAGGACCTCTGTGAGGCACTGCTGCTGCAGGCTCTGCTGATCCTGCTCAGACAGGTACAGCCTTCTGAAAATGAATCATGAAGCTTCAGTCCTCCTCTTCTTCCCCATCCCTTAAGGGGGGTATGATGAGCACTTGCTGTGGAGGGGAGCTGCCATCGTCAGACATGAAGGAGCGGTTGCTGGAGGGACAATGCATCAAATCGGTTTTATTGATGACTGCACCTTGTAAACAATACTTTCCCTATGAGGCCACGAGTATTAAAGGTATTTGTAACGTGTTTAGAGAAGGTGGAAAGTTCCTATGGGAGACGGAGCAGGAATAAAATATTAATGGCTCCATTATCAGCAGATACTTTTAAAAGACGATTGTAACCTCTGGGTTCAATCATGCAAGGTGAATTTAGCATGTAGGCTGCCAGCACTTACCGCTAATGCGGTTTACACTGAATACTGTCAGGAGCTTAATTTGATGCATTATTTTAATTTTGCCCTGCCACACAAACAATCGGAGGTGCATGTGTTTGCAGTCAGTGCCGCAACCTAGCGCTCCAGACGATGAGTGATACTTTCATTAGGCAACTGGAACTTTAACATGTAGTTGAGGGCTTTCTTTGCAATATTTTATTCTGAAACCTAGTAACTCTGCTTTGCACTTTACTTGAGTAAAAGCGGAGAAAGATTTAAAGAGCTGAGCAATCTTTCTTCTGCTGCCTGTTCTTGTGCTCTTTCAGTTTCTAGCCTGTGGTCTCCATGAATGCAGTATGATTTAAATACACAGGAGAGTGCAGGAACTGGTGAGAGTCCAGAACCTTGGGCTCTGTGGGGTTACTTGGGTTTTGCTTTGTTCAGTGCACTTGTTATTTGTGGTGAGTCCTGCAAGTGTGACTGGATCCTACAGCACCTCGTCTGCAACTCTGAGGAGGTTACCACTGGCTTAAGGCATTTGGCTGAGGCAGTTTCCTATATGGGATGTATTGCTGACAGTGCCAGCTGTAATTAGGTTTTCTAAATACTTTCTTTTTAAATCTCTGGTTTTGATTGCCTGTAATTTAGATAGTCTTATAAGTAATCAGGCTGGCATCTCCTGTAGCAGGTGTCTACCTTAAGCTAGCTTGTTAAAAGCTGAAATGGTCGTGCCATTTCTGGGAATAACATTTGGGACAACTACTTAGGTTGTGTTGTGCCCTTGATGGGAGGAAGAGGAGGAAAAAAAAAAAACACTTTACTGTGCTGTACCTTTATTATTATTATTATTTATTTATTTGAAAGGGATAAAAGACAATTCAGTGAGAAGGTGAGGTCACTGCTTGAAATGCGCTTTTGTTCCTTGTGTGATAAAGCCACTGGAGAAGTTGCAAGTCTGAAGAATTCAGGCCACGCAAATTGGGAAAAACCCTAGTGTCTAAACTCTTCCTAGAAGGTATGACCTGTCTCAGCCTGCAAATGGTGAAGAAGGTTCTTCCATCAGTCACTGCTCCTCACTGCAGGAGCCTGCTGCAGCCCCTGATGAAAAGACCCACGTGGTGGCTTTTCCCTGCCCTTTTCTCCTTCAGTTCTTAGCACAGTTGTTGTTGCATTGTCACATGCTATTGTTTTCACAGAATCCATGTCTCATATGTTGCACCAGAGAGATGGGTGCTCCTGTCTCAAAGAAGAGTAAGATGCCTGTGGTTCTGCTTTATCTCTTCCAGCAGCTAGAAGGTGGGTACTGGGAGAGGGGAGAGGACAAAGATAATCTTACAATCTTGTCAGCAGTTGTCACAAAAGTTTTGCGTGGTGCTAATTAAGTCATCTAACCCTGACTTCTCAGAGACGGTCACTGACAGGTTCCTCATTCACTGACCGCAAGCCTTGGGATGTGACCTGCACAAGCACTGTCTGTCCACAGCTGCAGCTGAAGTCAGTCAAGTCTATAGTCTGAATACAATATTAAATCAGGTTTTAGGTGACTCAGATGAAACTCCAAAATGGGTGGACGTTATTTCCTTAGGCTTTCTGATGTCAGATCTTCACCTTAATGTGTGTTCCTTCGCCTCATTGGCATTTCGGGATCATAACTGCTGGCTGGAAAACTTGCTGGCAGCCAGGGGGTTACGTGGGGCACCCTGTAGTCACCATTATCACATCGTGTGACAGCGTGCACATTTCCTTAGAGGCCAGTGCTGCTGCATTAATGATGGCCATGAGGATATGAAATCACTGACCCTCTAGTGCGTGTCTATATTAATGTTTTAGTTTGGGTCGGGGGCATGCCTTTGAAATGAAGCTTTGACTGACCCTGCTTTGATTCTCTGGTTTGTGTGCTTTGGTCCTGGGGCACCAGAGATGGGCTTCTGAGCTGAACTTGAGAGCACCTGAGGTGTCCTACTGTGAACAAGGAATAGCCCGTGGTGCCAAGCTAGAGCTAGTCTGAAGGGAAATGCCTTGAGTGTGGATGCAGCTTCCTCTGCACATCCACTCCGGTCAGACTCTGTCCTTGCCAGTGAGGATAAAGCCCTAGTATCTCTTTGTAAGCTCACACCTGTTTAGACCGCTCTAACTTTAGCATTACTTAACTCTTGACCTTGACTTTGCAGCCTCAGCATTCAAGGAATTTGGGGAGAATGGTGTTGGTGTGGGTAAGTGTGTGCAGTGACAGACTTGGTGTGTTTCTTGAGGGACAGTCACACTGGTTCACTCTAGTGGTGAACATGTGAAAAGCACACGCTAAATAAAGCCACGATACACAAATTCCTTCACTACGATCTTAATTCCAGGAAAAGCGTTTGTCTCCTTTCCATTATGATATGTGTATTAGTGCACTGCAGACGTATTAATCTACTGCAGGCGTTTTTCTCACAAATCCTCAGGGCTGGATGGGATTCATTCAGAGGGCGACGTGAGTGCGAGGCTGCTGCCATCATCTACAGAAAATCATGGAGACCTGCCTTGTGGTGGGAGAGGGATAATGCTAATGAACGAGGATCTAGGGAGCAACAGGTCAGCCAGCCTCCCCTCAATCCCTTGGGCAGCAAGGATTGCGCAGCACATGCCCCTGGGATTCATTTTCAGGCTCATGAAGTTGCCAGGTGGCAATCAGGATCAGTCAGCACGGATTTACCATGCATAATCATTTCTGGTTGGCCCAATTGCCTTCTGTGCTGGAACGGCTGGCTCTGAAGACACGTGGACAGCAATGCATATCGTGTGTCTCGTCTCTAAAATGACTTGGCATGGCCTCACACAGGATCCTCATTTGAAAGCTGAGGAAACGTGGGCTGGGTGAAGGAAGTGGAAGGTGGGTTGGAAGTTAGCTGAACTGCCAGACTCAGAGGTAAGTAATCAATAGCACGACACCCAGGTGGCACAGCCTAACAAGCAGAGTGGCCCGGGGTCAATACAAGGGGTCGTTATTGCTCGATATGTTCATCGCTGGTCTCAGGTGATGAGGCAGTGACCTTCAGCCATTTTGTGGGTGGCATTAAATTGGGTGTTGTTTGCTGTCCTGGATGGTAGAGCAGCAATGAAAAACCTAAGGACTGGGCTATCGGATGTGTGAAACCTAGCTGGATGCAGCAACCTGCTCGACTGAGCGTCTTGATCTAACTTTGAGGCTGGCCCTGTGTTCAGCAGGGTTTGTAGTATGTGACCTCCAGAGATCCCTTGCAGCCCCTAGATGTTTCATGATTATGGCCTGGGGAGGCAGTAAGCATAGTTCTTACTTCTTACTTTATCTTTGTCTCCTTTTTCTCTTGAAAACAGAAGTTATACAGGGTAGGAGGAACCTACGGAACATGCCTGTTACAGTTCCATGACACTGCCAACACAGAAAGTGAAATGCTGGCCAAATTTCATCCACTACAAGTACGTTAGGGAGACTTATGTGGTCCTTTCTGCTACTAACCTTTACTCTCCAGGTGATTAATGTCCTCTCTCACCAGTCCCCTTGGACCTCAAATCCCCTATTTGAGACACAAATGAAACAATGCTTGCTTAGCTGTTCTCCTGACCTCCTTACCATGTTTTCCACGAGCACCTTCTTACCCTGGCAATGTGATCTCCTGCTCACACGCTGTTTTCAAAGTGGCATACACTGGGTGTGACGTGCTGAGCAAAACGCAAACAGCAATTTCACTTGTCAGGAAGTTCCTCTGGCTTGACAGCTCATGCTGTTGACTCACTGGCAGGTTTTTGACCTGGAGAGCCACTGCTACGGACCAAGTGTTACCAGAGGACAGCACTGCTCGTGCACCTGAGCTGTACCGTGCGTGTGCTGTGCGTTTCAGAAGCATACAGCGAGCGTATGATGGCTGCTAAGCATTGTATTGATTCACGCTTGACACCCACGTAGCAACTGGGGTGTTCAGTGTGTGGTAGGAAAGCAAACCCCTCTGTTTGTTAACAATACTTGCACAGCTGCATAAGCCAGAAGGTGTGAAGGTAATGAAACATGCATGGAGAAAATCCTTGTAAACGCGTAATGGTTAGCTTCCACCATTATTGCATATTTGGCCCTATGGGGTTAATTTTTTTTTTTTTGGTTTGTTTTACAGGCTGGGAGGAGGTCCTGACCCTGGAAACAAAGAGAGTCTTTTTTGTTAATTAAGAAAAAATATGTTTGAGTTCTAAATTAAGTCAGGATACTCTTAAGCTGCCCTGCTGTGAATGCTTTTTTGCAGATCTTCTGGCAGAGAGTCAAGCGTTGTCACCACTCCTGTGCCTAGTATTTGCTATTTAGGCATGTATTCAGGGATTTCTGGTGAAGACAGGGCAATATTAATGCTGCTGCGCAAGCCGCAAGTGAAACTTCACCCAAACATGGGCACGCAACTCCAAGACAGATTGTGTCCAACCAGAACGACTGCAGAGGGGCTAGAAAAAAGTTGTGCTAGGGATCTGTCTCCTGGACGGGTATATAAAGAGACTCTGTAATCATCTACTCTGATTTTCTGCATCACACAGCCATTATCAATACTCCTGAAATGATTCTGTGTTGACTGATGGTGAGGAAAGAGGAGGAGGAAGGATTCTGACCTGAATTTACAAAGGTCCATTAATGGAGAAGTCATCACAGCCCTTAGTAAAATGTCTTAGTTTTAATTACCTGCACAGTTAATTACCTTCAATTATCATCACAGTTAAGTATTTATTATTTCTAGTCCACACTTTCTTCAACCTTCGTCTGTCAAAACTTGGGATGCTTCAGTTTGCTATGGTCAGGAGATTAGATGTGATATCTGTTTTGGCATGGATGCTGGTGGAGGATCCTGGACCTTACCATAACAGTTGTCAGCAGTGGAAAGAACTGGGACTGACCTGAGCGGTGGGGTTTCTGCCTTCCCTAATTTTTTCACATACGTCACAGCTCATGTAACCTTCCACGGAGCAAAGCTCTGTTCTTGGCATGGACTGCAAAAGCATTGTCAGCTCTTCAGCTTCTTTGACCTCATATGTCAGCCCCATGATACATGGGCTCAAGAGAAATGGAAAGGGGAAAATTAAAAGACAAAAAGAAAAAAAAAAAATGAATTGCACCACTCTGTTTCTCCAGCCCTCTTTCCAGAAATTTGCTTTAAGAATCAAATCAGGTTGGCCGAGTCTGGAATAAGAGAAGCATTAGGAGCGATTTTATTCCCTTGTGGCATAAATCTAAATCACTTGCATGCTATTGAGAAGACATTTAATTTTGCAGCTGTCTGGCAGCAGCTTGTATCTTTCTGGAAATCACCTGCATTTACTCACAGTGAATGGCACTGTTGTTTGTTCCCCTTGACCTTACAAAACAGAGATGCGAGGATTAGATTTCCAGACGCTGCAAGCCTTTTTCTCAGGGACCAGTTTGAATTTCAGGCTGAAGTGATCCATTTTGCTGGGCAGCAAGGTGTAGCACACCTCAGAACTAATTAGTCACGAACATGGCTGTAACTCGTTGGTGACGTTTGTCTGGGTTACGCTACCTGGCTAGCTGACACCGATTCCCTGGTACTTGAAATCTGCTGACTTTGTTGAAGGGTTGGGCTTGCTACCCCACCTAGAAACATAAGGAAGTTGAAAGACACTGTCTAAATAAAGTTTGTAGAGGATTTGAGCCAAACTGTCTCGGGAGAAGAGGCATCTAGAAGGGACAAGAGAGTCATGAAGTCTGCAGATTACTAAATTCATAAAACCAGAAAATTGACATGTGTACGTGCTCAAGGAGAATAAAGGTAGACAATAGGTTGTGCACAGGTTGCTTGCTAGTAAGCTGGAAAAGGGTAACGTACAACATCATGGTCAGCTTTAGCAGTCAGCTGTGGGTATTCCTTACTAGGATTTTAAAGGGGCAACTATTTAAAGTATATTTCCCAGTAGTTCTTAAAAGCAAGTACCATATCCTTCTGACTGAGAAACTACAAGGCTTTTACTCATGTGGTTGTATGAGAAGAAGAATGAGCTTTATGTACGAGCTTCACACACCTTTGAAAGCCATACTTGGTTCTGCTTAGACCCATTCGTTGCTAAGAATAAATTTCACTGGAAACCTTAATGGCTGTAACAGATCTTATCCTAAAACTCTCGGTGGAAGAGAGATCCTTGACATGTTTTTACTCACCCTGATCACGGCTGTGTTCATTAAAAAATACTTTGAATCAAAAGGGCTCCAAACTCACTATCCCTATTTTTGTACTGTTTCAGTTTGTGAAGGTTTGCTATTCGGGAAAGCTGTATGCTAGGTAATGCACCACAATTGAAATTAATCACAAAAGTGCTTTTCCCTCTTTGTTTTACTTTTTCTTTCAAATTGTTAGTTTTAATTGGGGAGATGGTGATTATTATTACACTGGCATTCACTTTCCAGTGCTCTTCTTTAGCTACCAGACAGCATGATTCACAAAATAGCCGATGTTCATTTGTATATGACCGAGTTGATACCTACGTTTTGCTTGCATGGTCCTTCTGATATACACAGCTGTTTTCAGTTATTTCATTAAAGAGATTGAAGTTTTACTATTGGCTTCCTTAAAATCTGTATCAATCTTAGACCTGATCAGTTCTTGGCTGGACAACACCCTATTAATCTGCGTGAAGATATTGAGTAAAGCAGCATGAGGGATTTATCTTTGTTGCATCTGAGCCAAACTACACAAACGCACACAACCTTATCTTTGCCTGCCAATTCCCTAACATGATTTTGTTAAGTAAGTAATGCATGATTCCAGTGGAGGCAGGTTTTTTTTTTTATAAAAAAAAAAAGAAGCATTTTACCTTTTCCTCCTCCTTTTCCATTCTTCCATCTTTTTGGTCCTGAAGCTGAATTCAGGATTTTTTACTCAAAATCCTCTCTGCTAGGAATCTTGCTAATTTCTTCAAAGCAAAAAGACATTCGAGAAGACCTCCCAACCATTTGAAAGACTCCATTGTGGTTCAGCCCCCCTGGCACTCCTGCCATGGAAGCTTACAACTGCTTGACGTCCTCAGCCTCTCCTTCCCCAGCTACTGCAGCCTCTCATCTGTTGCCTTCTCTTATCCTTCACCTCATTCTTTCCCTCAGCTTCTCACCAGCCTACGTGGAAAACATCGCTTCTTGTAAACACCACCCAACAGACCGACCAGCCCCTCTATGTAGGGCCCTGCCTTTCCCGCCTCCTTGCCTTTCACCTCCAAGCACGGTCAGCGTGCTATGTAAAGCCACCAAGTTTTACTTTCCTCTACTTAGATCCCTTCCAATCTGTTTTTGTCCCCTGTATGATGTGTTTTGTTGTTACATCCTGTCATCTCTGGAAGTTTGATGACCATTGTCTCCTGGTTGCCCTTTCTTTCAGGTCCTAGTCCCTGTCCAAGTCTGTGCTTGGGCAGAAGGATGCTGTCCCCCAGGGCTGCTCTCAGCTTTCCTCTCCAGCGCATGTTTGGGCAATGTCAGCTCCAAACACAGCTTTGACTATTACCTTATTTCTCCCCACAGCTAAAAGAAACCCTGATGTCCTCCTGACAACCCTTGGTGGATAGCTAGCCACGGCCAACAGGCTAGATCTTTTCACGCTTCATCACAATTGTCTGTATCATTGTGCTTTTTGTTATACAGACTTGTAATCTTGCTTTCCTAGGGTTTGGCCCTAATGTTCACACTTTGTCTGAATATCCTTATTCCTTCCTGCACTGTTTTCTAGACAAGACCTCACATCTATTCACACTCCTGTGCTATTTTTCCAGTCTCAGCTATGCTGTTCCCGAGGGACTGGCTCTGCTTTACTTGTGCCCATTCACTAAAAAGCTGTTCAAACCTCCTGCCCTGTTGGTTATTCTGTTATTTCTCTTCATGTCCTCCTACCACCTCACCTCTTTGCAAGCAGAAACCTCCCTCAGTCTCCTCCATGACTTCATTCAGCCCTGTTTGCTAGGTTTTTTGGTTTCTGAGGTGACGGGCTCTCCTTGGCTGAAGGCAGGGGCAAACAGGACCTTTCTCTGGTGGGAACCCCCTCGCCACGTAACCTCATTCTTCATCTCAGAACCTCCTAGAGAAGCCCAGAGCACCGGTTTTCATCCCTGTGGCAGCAAATACCAACTTCCTTCTCAGCTGAGACTCCTGGAGCCGGATCCCCCTCCAAGTCCCCAGTGACCTGCCCTGAACACACGCTTCCCCGGCCCAGCCCGCTGGATGGAAAAACCTAAAGCTCTGACTCAGAAATAGAGATGCCCTGGTTTGGGAAGGCTGATGAAATTTATCCCCTCGGCTGCACCCTGCAGGACAGAATGGCTGACCTTTCTGCTGAAGCAGCTGCTCTGCTACGGTGACCCAAAGGCAGCCTTTAATCAAAATCTGAAGAGCCACTATGCTCTCCTTCCTATGCTTGCCTCTGCCAAAAAAAAGAAAGAAAGAAAGAAAGAAAGAAAGGAAGGAAGAAAAAGGACAAACACTCATTGTTCAAGAAGTGGAAACTTGCCTTGTCCTGTCTGCTCTTGACTGGCAAAGAATAACAGGCATGTTATTATTTTGCTATGTGCTCTCCAGCTTTTATCTCCCAACCTGCCTGTGCATTTTGTAGGCTCAACGCTTTGAGGGCCAGGGATGACATTTGGAGGCCTCTCATGCTTGAGCTGATTATAGCAATGAGGTTCAAAGTGACTGGCACTCCAAGAGGGGCCCACACCGAATACCCCACTAGGAATCACTTTAGGGTTAAAAAAGGATTGCTGTAGCATGGTAGCACGGATCCCCGGTGTTTCCTGAGTTGAGGTCATGAGGAGGGTGATCAGTAGTTTCCAGGGGAAATGAGACACTGAGCTTCCACCTGTAGGACTGCGATCTCTTTTCTGCCTCAGCACTGTCAGCTCTTCCTTATGCTTTTCTCATCTGACCCACATTTAATTTTGTACGCATAATGTCTGGGAGTTTCAGGAAAATGTGTCATACGCTGACTCACAGTAAAGAAGTGATCAAAACAGGACAAGAGACTTTCTTGCGGGCGAAGCGGTGTCTCACGCATACATCTAACTGACGTTATCCACCTTGCTCATGCTGGATTGCAAGCAACCAAGAGCTAAGAATATTAAAGTGGGGAAAGAGATTCATGCCCGAGGTCCAGCTGTGCCTTTGAGCACTCCTCACATGAAAACACTCGTGCTGCTAATTAGCAAGGGTAGGTCCTGGACCTCCGCACACAAACCATGGGAAACCATGGCCATAGGATGCTTGAGTATAGCGGATTCCTAGAAAAAGTGTTTCAGAGCACATGGTCTCAAGGAAGGCTTGCTGGTTTGAGGTGTCGCACCTGCATTGTCAAGCTACAGGGGGATCCCTTCTGAAATGGGGTGAAATACTACATTTCAAGGGTACTTTTTTGCTGATAACAGTCAGAAAACAAGATGCCCCCATAGCAAAAAATACCATGTGAAAAGCGGGGTGTAAGGTTATGTGTACACGAAAGTTGAGCATGCCAAGAGTGAGATAAAACATCTGAGACGATAATTACATCCTTGCAGGACCAGGAGGGACAGTACGTTGAGAAGCATGGATCCCACTTGCATTTCCACAGCAGCCCAGCTGCCTGAGACCTGTTTCTGCAGCAGTGACAGGAGAGGCCCTGGAGGATGCTCGATGTCCCCTGTGCCTGCAGGGTGTCCCGCTGTGGCACCCAACGCCTGCCGGCAGGAACACCCACCCCGGGCTGTTGGCACACAAAGGGATTTGACACAACACCAACAACGATGTGCTGTCCTGCTTTTTAAAACAAGCCGGGTGCCAGGTACCAAAAGGGTCCCTTGCCACGGTGTATGTCATCTCCCTTTGCTTTAGGACGTGCTGGCGCACCACGAGCCTGGCGGCGGCACTTTCCACCCACGCCGGGTACGTGTTTGGGCCATTAGCTTCCAGCTGGATCCAGATGCTGTTGAGCTGAAGCACGTGTAGCAGAGCAGGAGCAGTGCGAGTGGGGCTGTGTGAAACCCCACTTAAAAAAAGAGATTGCAACGCTGGTGTAACTTCACCCATTTCCACCGCGGGTTTGTTTGCAGAGCACCCTGCAATGGAGCCCGGGTACACAGTGGTGGAGATAGCAACAAGAGGACATCCTGCTCGAGCCCTGCGCCTCCTGAAAGCCCTGACGGCACCAGCAGTGGAGCAAAACGGAGGTCTTGCTATTTCATCAGGCGTGTGAACCAGCACAATGGAAAGTATTTGGGATATTCTGAAAATCCAAGCTGACGCGTGGCTTACCAAACGAGACTGAAAAATTCCCTGCCTCTACGCTAGGGAATAACAAAGCAGTTGAAGAGGAGAGAGACCTCATTCAAACGAGCTAACCACATCCACAGCATCTGGGACAGCAGCTGCTCCCCAGCCCACTGGGGGCTGCTGCTGGCGTCGCCCTTCCCTGTGGCTCCCCCATTGGAAAATGGGCACTTATCTCGGAGAGAGGAGCCACTTGCTCCGCACGGCAGCTATTTGAAGGGAGTCCAGTAGTACTCTTCAACTAATTGGCTCCTTCTGCATCATAGGATGTGTTAATGATTTGTTGGACAGTTAATAATCTGTTTAATCTTCCAGTCAGCCCATGCAGGATGTAGTTAAGAATAATATCTTTCGTACATGATACACGCGTGTCATGCTGAAAGGACAGGACCCATCTCCCAGGGTGTTGCAAGGAAGGAGGAGAACCTCCAGAAACAGCCCCTGTGATTCACAGCATCTGGATTAAGCGTATTAACCTTCTTCTGGGGGTGGGCGGGGGGATTCTTCATCATGTTTACATCAGTAGCTTTTAGCTAGCACCTTTTTCATCACTGGCACTACCCTGTGCTTCTTTTATAAGAATGATGCTTCCGAAAAGAAGGCTTTCATAAAAAAAAAATAAGAGTAGTACTATTGCTATTTCGGCTAGGGCAAATTCATTAAACTGACAAAAAAAATTGGTAATAATAATCATAGAATGACCTTTTCTTTTGAAAGCTGGAAAGCTTGTGATAAATGAGGCAGTGATTAGGGAAAGAGAAAAGCAGTCGAGTGCTGGCTGGGAGAGCAGGGCTCTGCACTCTGCTGCAGGCTTTCTGTTTGCCAAAGTGTAAGTCATTTAAATCACGTCTTCAGAGAGGGATTGCTAATTGTATGGCTCTCATTTTAAGAGTGCTCAGGCCCAGGACCAAACTCTGACTGAACTCTGAGTACTTGTGTCCAACTACAGCTCAACCAGAGGAAACTGTGCTTCTGACAGAGTCTGCATATCTGAAAAATCATATTCTGAAATGTCAAGCTCCCAGAATCAAATGCCCCAAATTAGCAGCAGCTCCAGACTTAATTCATGTGTACCTCAACTCCCCCTCTGCTAGAGGGGGTAGTATTCATCCCTTTTGGCTCATGCTTTTGTGGAAAATATAAATACGAAATTGTGGAATATTCCAGTGCTGTAGCCCTCAATTTTATGCTAAAGTACATGAAGAAATGTATAATTCTGCTCCTGCAGCTAGGTATGACTGGTACAAATTAAAAGGTACTGGGGGCTGTGCGGTGACCGATGAGATATCATTGGGATGCCCATCAGCTGAGTATCGTCCTCCCCGTGCACTGCAAGAGGTGTGTGTCCTGTAGAGAAAACAGTGAATTAAAAACAGAAGAACAGATGAATTAAAAAATGTATCAGTTAAAGGAGACACGGAGGAGGCAAATTAAATAAGCGCACATGGCGTTAATTATGCTCTATCCTAATTTTGATGTGCTTGACTTTACAACTTCAGTAACATGTTAGTGTGGTGTTACGTGTGTGTGTGCCTGTGCATTGATTATATCCTATCACTCTTCTCTAATTAAGCTATTCCAAGACAATAAAAGACAGATTTCCTCCGCAAGAACATCAAAACAACCCGGAGTTTAGCACTTCAAAGTATCTCGGAATAGAAACGTGCTAGAGGAATTAAAAATGTCCTCCAAATATGTAACAGCTCTCATTTCCAGCTCGCTTCCTCCCCTCCTTTCTCCTTCAGGGAAAATTCTACCCCGAAGGAAAATGTTGGGGAAGCTGGGCCTCAGGAAGGAGTTGAAAGTTAGGCTGCAAACGTAAAGGAAAGCCAGTGTCAACTTTGAAGTGTTGAACAGTGACTCAGAGGATCAAGAACCTGTAATCCTCCCCTTGGAAGGCAACTTCTGCAACTGTGTTTTGCTTGATACAGCGTTATGGGGCTAATCCAGGGTGGAAGCATGTTATTAACAGGAAAAAAATAGTACTGCTGAGCACCTACTGGGGAGCACTTCTAACAGCTGGTCACACAGTGGCTAATTTGGGGAGAGGGTTTTTTTTTTTTTTTTTGTGCTGAGGAAGAAGCCAGCAGAAGTTTTGCCATGAGTACAAGAGGAGGTCCTTCATCTCTTGCAGAAGGCAACATTTTAATCCTATGCAACAGCTACATTTTTTTTTTTTCTGGTAAAAATTATAACTTCTGATCGGTGTTCAGGTGGTTTATGAAAAGTCCACTCTGCTCTGTGGCTGTTGCAATCAGTTACTCTCAGCTGACCCAGCAAGAAGCCCTAAGCCACGCAGCTGTGTCACCGGGAACCTGCTCCGAAGGAACTTCTTGGCAGGATTTTCCCACGTCACGTTTTCTGACCTTGGTTGAATAACCTGGGCATACTACCAATAGTCTCGGTGAGAAGCATGAGCTTTTAAATTATAGACCGTTAATCGTTTTGCTTTAGTTTCCTGTCTTCCATTTCTTGCTGTTTCTTAGGATATCATTCCTACCTGCAAAGCATTAAGAGGCACCTGGAGCCGTGTTTCAGCTCCACAGCCACTGAGAGTGCTCCGCAGCTCGTTGCCTTTCTCTTACTGCACCACATTTGGCCCAGCAGACTGGCAAAGCTTTAAGGGAGAAACTGGGGATATAAGCGCAGGGGAATGCCATTTCTAGACGTGCAATGAATTGCGTTCTGGAGCAGAAAGACCCACAAAAAAGAGTGTGGTCTCAGAAATAGGCATCGAGGACAAGAGAGAAGCAGGCGTGCTCACAGCCTGGTGGCAAGCAGTTCTGTACCGGGGAGGGGTGAGGAGGGAAAGCTGCCACGCTGAGCCAGTTTGAACAGCAGCGAGGTAATTTTGTTCACTCGCCAGCAGATGCCTTCAAAAACCCAGAGGCTGCACACCACGGGGCCATCGATCGCGGCGCTAAATAAAGTAGCGGCCTCCTTCCGTGAAAGGTGCTGCTGGAAGCGCCTGCTAAGCACTGGTGAGAAAAGGGCCGCGGCCACCCCAGCGTGAGGTGACACGCACAGCGGCACATCGCCTGCCTGACCGGCGCTGTTCGACCGGGAGGGACGGTGAAGGGCTGTCAGGGAGCAGTGCCAAGACACGTGGGGAGAAGCAGCGTGGCAGGACGCGCTCGCCTGGTGCCTCCTTTCGCAGGAGGGCTGCAGGGAGGCTCCCGGCAAGAGCCGGGTGGAGCCATCAGCAAAAATGCTGCTGCTCCTCGTCAGGGTCCCAGGAACCAGAGGCAGCACTGGTGGGTGGCTCAAGTGGCGAGTCCATGTTTTCCTCGTCCTTGCAGGTTTCTGCAAGGTGGCCGTGATGGGGCAGAACCACACCACGTCTGTCCCATCTTTTATGAATAATGTCCCCAGCGGACTTTGATAAAATGGCAATGGGATTTGATCCCATCATAACTCCAAGTGAAGATGTCGAGATAGGGAATGATGAATGGATGCAAGATGCGGAGGTCAGACTTTGGATGGAAACCTCGAGCCCTGGAGGTGATGCAAGTGTCAGACCAGTGAGTGTTGCTCAAAGAACCAATATCAGAAGCATTCATAGTGCAGAACGGGCACTTGGGGAAGCAGCAGAGCTGCAGGCAGGCCAAAACCACCAGTGGGCATCGCCTGCAGTGAGGTGTGGTGATGGGGTGACAGGTCCTCACCAGTGGCCTTAGGGCCTTACAGGAGATGGGCAAAGACCACCACAACTTCCCCTGCCCAGCTGCAACCCCAAAAGTGACTGGAGACCGGTACTTCCTCACCGGGCTGACAGCCTCCCCGTTCCTCCAGACGCTTTGTTTACAGCTGTGTCTAAAATAAACGTTGCCTACTTTTTTTCTTTCCTTTTTTTTTTACTCCTGTTATTCCTGCGGAGCAAGTTGGATTCCTTTCTGACTCACGCCTGATTAACTAACTTCCAGCTGCATTATCTTTCTTGTTGCTGCCGATGCACAAGCCAGCGCTCAGCACGACTTGCAGATCCCAAGCTGAGTTGGCAGCGCTGCCGCTTACAGAAAAGGATTTTTTCTGAGAGTTGGGGATTCTTTTATTAGTATTTTTTTTTTTTAAAGAGAACACGTGCTCGGCTTTCTCGGGAAGCATGGCGGGGGGGGACACCCCTCAGCAATCCCCCCAGGCACCCCCCGCGCTGAGGGGGCTCGGCGGGGAACGGCCCGAGCGGCGCCTCCGGGGCCGAGCACCAGGAAACGGGGCCGGGGCAGGAAGGGGCCGGGCGGGCACCTGGCGGCCGGGGGGAGGCCCGGGGGTGCCTTACACAACCGGGCGGCCCTTGCATAAGCCGGGGGCGGTGCGGGGAGGGCGGAGCGGGGCTCGCCCCCCCCTGCTGCAGCGCCGCGGCCCGCCCCGCCTTCCCTTCCCGTCGCCGTCCCCTCCCAGGAAGGAGCCGGAGGAGTCGGCGGCGGCGGCGCCGCGGGCCCGGCATGGAGTAGGGGCGGCCGGGGGCCGGCGGGGGCATGGAGCTGGGCCCGGGGCCCTGCGCGCTGCCCCCGGCCGGGACCGGGACCGGCACCGGTTCGGCAGCCGGGGCGATGGCGGCGGCGGCGGGTCCGTGCTCGGAGATGCTGCAGGTGGCCGAGGAGGCCTTCCGCGGCGGCAACTTCGAGCTGGCGGCCGAGATCTACGGCTCGGAGCTGGCCGAGCTGCCGCAGCCCGAGCGGGGCCTGTGCCTCCGCCGCGCCGACGCGCTGGCTCGGGCCGGCCGCATGGCCGAGGCGCTGGACGCCTACGGCGCGGCGGCGCGGCTGGCGCGGCTGCGGCCCGACGAGCTGCGGGAGCTGGCCGAGAGCTTCGCGCTCAGCATCCGCGACAAGGAGCTGCGCCTGCCGCCCTGGGGAGGCGGCGGCGGCGGCGGCGGAGGTGGTGATGGCGAGGGGCTGGGCGACCCTGCCTGCTGCCGGCCGCCCGAGCTGTTCGCCTGCCCGCTGTGCCGGCGGCTGCTGTGCGAGCCGGTGACCCTGCACTGCGGGCACACCCACTGCCGCCGCTGCGCCGAGCCCGGCGACTGCGGCCGCTGCCACCGCCCGCGACGCCCCGCCGAGCCTTCCTCCGCCACCTCCGCCGCCGCCCCGCCGTCCCCAGCCGCCCGGCCGCGGGTCAACGTGGTGCTGGGCAACCTCCTGCAGAAGTGGTTCGCCGCCGAGAGCCGGGCCCGGCGGCTCCGAGCCGAGGGCGACGCGCTGCGGGAGCGCCAGGAGCTGCCGGCCGCCCTGGAGAAGTACAACGAGGCGCTGGAGATGGGTGAGCCGCCGGGGAGGGTCCCCCCGGCGAAGCGGGGGAGGGCTGGGGGAGCGGAGAAGTTTCGGCGCCAAGTTTTGGGAATGAAAGCGTGTCGTGTGTCCCCCCCCCACCCCCCCGCCCCCAGCACCCAGTCAGGGCGCTGCTATTTTTGTTCCGCTGTTATTTTCGTGGTGGTGCTCGCTCTGGAAGGTGCCTCGCGTTCAGCCGCCCGCAGCTGATGACTCATTATGCAGCGTTTCTAGAAAATCCTCCCTCCGTGTTCGTGGGGAAACCATCTTCTGGCGGAGGGTACGCGGCCCTGGCTGCGCTGGGCTCCGCCGCGACCTCGTGGAAGGAGCTGGCTGGTGGACCAGATGCGTGAGCGCCCAGCCACGCGCGGCCGTGTTCTCAGCAAACAGCGTCTGTCGGAAGCAATAAAACATCAATAGGTGTGCAGGCTCGGAAATAAAATCTTCCCGTCTTATGCTGTGGCAAGAAGAATCCGTGCTTTGACCCGCAGAGACCAGCTGCCTGTGTTCTGAGCGTAACCTCCTCAGATACACGGGCATGCCGTAGTTCTGCATGCAGAGCGCTCTCCAGAGAGTCAGGATTTAGATAAAAATGCCGTATCCTGCTTTCCTGCCCGCTCAGACGTGTGGCAGCCCCTGTTTGCCCAAGCCAGGTTGTTTTGGGTCCCTACTCGCTGGGTTGTAGCCTGGTAGTAGTGCTGGTGTGCGTGCGCGCGCCCTGCTCACTTGCCTTGAACGCGGCGGGGCGGCGCGAGCGGCATGGAAAATGCATGAGGAGGCACGGGGCTGGGGGGAGCAGGGATCTCGGCAAACCCCCCAGGGTCTCGGCAAACCCCCTGGGATCCTCCAGGCTGCCCACCGTGGGCATCTGTCTGCTTCAGCTGGGGAGGAGGGGGAGAGTGAGGCTCTGCCGTGCTAACAGAGGTCAAAACCCACGGGCAAATCTCGTCACCTGGAGACAAAGGAAACAAGAAGGCAGTGGTGCTTCTCCTTGGTGGGAGAGCTCCTTCCCTCCTTTCAGCAAAACTGCTTTCCTCGCTCCTGGTGTTGTCACCCAGTGACAAAGGACTGAGATGTTCCCCATTGTTCAGCTGGTGGAGAGAAACAAACGCACCACAGGGAGAAACACACTGTGGAGAGAAGCACACCGTTATGCCCCGGTACGGCTGCCTGAACGGCACCTGAACGGCGAGCGCTGCGTGCAGCACAGCATGCCACCACCCCGCAGCTGAGGCTGGCCGCAGGAGCCGGTGGTTGTGCTGCTTTTTCCACTTTTGCCGTCAGATGTGGCGAGTGCCGCGCGCGCCTCGCCTGCTCTCCGTAAAACTATTACACGGTTTAGCTGAAGTAATCTCTGTTAAAGTAGGGCAGGACGGAGAGCTCGGGGAGGAAGGTGAAGCGGAGGGAGGGGAGAGGCTCGATGTAGGTCACTGTTGGACGCAGTGAGTTTTCACCAAGGCAGCCTCTTTAAAAAATAAAAATAAATAAAATAAAAATAAAAAAAATAATTGGGTTCTGGCCCCGCTGCTGGGGAAAACAGCATCTTGTGGGTGAAGCGAGAGGCTGATGTGGATTTCGGAGAGTTGTTAGCGGCACGGGGAGAGAGAGGTGCAGCTGGAAGGCACGTGTGGGGAGGACGCAGTGTGGGGCCGGGGGCCTGTGTGTGCTGTCCCTGCAGCACGTGTCCCCAGCCCTGCATGCTGCGGGGATAACAGCGATACCGCGGCCTTTGGGGCACAGCAGGAGCCTGTTCAGAAGCTCCTCGCTCCGTAAGCGAGGCTGAAGCTGCTTCATACAGTTTTTCATTGTTAAATGATAATTGAGAATGATGGTGGGCATCTTGCCAGCTTTTGAAACCCTAAGACTGGAGGCTGCCATGAGGTGACTTCCCAGGAGCGGATCCAAGTCCCCACAGTCAAAGGGCAGGTGCCTCCACTCCATCCCCCAGACCATGACCTTCCTTCATGTCCAATATGTACCCGCTGTGGTTCCTCGCAGGCCAAGCTGCTGTCAGAGCATGGCTCTGTTTCAAGCCTTCTCCACCTCCGGGCATTGCTGCCGGGAGTCCCGGCAGTGCGTATCTTCGTTGCTTTTCCGAAAGCGGAGCAGAAGCTGAAAGGCACGTGACCATGTGGGTTGTATGATTGCCGTACAAAGTTAGGAGGACTCCAGGCCTCCTGATGTGTGGTTCGGTGTGATTTTACTTCTGTTTCCCTGCTCTGCCCATTGTGTGTGCCTTGGTGTGACAGCAGCTGTTGTCTTAAAGCGAGCTTTCCGCCTCACAGTTGGCTCTGTCGTTCTGGTTGCGACCTTGTGTCTTCTGGTCTGAACACCAGTTCTTGAGGTCCCCTGAGCCTGCTGTGAGCAAGTTGGGCTGTAAAAGGCCGCTTGGGGTGGTCTTCGCTTCTTTCTGGCAGCATCTGGAGTATCTGCTCCTAGCCGTAGGTCTGAAAAGATGCCTGCAGCCTTCAAGTTGTCGCCTTTTCCCAGTGAAACCAGTCAGTCTCCAGTGGAAATGGCTTACTCTTTGCTGCAAGTATGTTCATCTTCTGTCCTGAACTGTCAGATTTGGTGTCCCCACTGCTTCTGTCTTTGTTCTGGTGGATTCTGCTGCGGGTTCAGGTGTGGGTGTGGGTTTTTTGGTGTTGCTGTTGAGAAAATTGGCTTTAGGATTTGATCCTTTGAGCTCCTTTGAGAAGCCCACAGCTTGGTTGTTTCCACCGCTTTAAACAAAGTCACTGGCTTTTTCCCTGCCACAGACGTTGGAATAGATCTCTGGTTATTGCAAGGTATCTAATTACCACTCCTTCAAGGCAAGCACGTGTCAGGCCACTTGAAAGGAAGCGTTTGTTTCCAGCTGGATCGCTCCGGTGCCAAGCTTTGTGCCGTGCAGCCATCGCAATATCGAGCGTTGCCATTTGGGCAATGCCCAGCGTGCTGGCTGCTCCCCAGGCAAATGAGGCAGGGGTATCAGAGGTGGGTTTCCTCCCTGCCACCCCTTCTCTTCTCCCTGGTTCTCTGACCTTATGGGCTCATGAGGGACCATGTCTGGGGGTAGTACATTTGTTTTGTGTGTGTGCAAGCCTACAGACCCTTCAAGTGGAGGGAAGCTAGATCTCGATGGCAAATGAACAGGGGTTTTGAGGATGCGCTTTTGAGCGCGTGGTTTTTGTCCTTGTAGGAAGCGAATCCCGGTTTCAGAGGTAGCGGGTGGCTGTCGCTTAATGGGGAGATAAGGAACAGGGCTTTTCCCAAGTAACGTGTGTAACTTTATAGGGCTGGAGACTGCATCACGGCGGGGGAGGGACGCGGCAAGGCGGTTCATTCTCAGGGAGCAGTATTTATCAAGAAATAGGCTGTCTCGTGCAGGCCAGGCGGGAGCTCGTTGCACATTTTGTGCTAGTCTGCTGGCTTTAAAATTAGACTCAGCACAGATCTGAAGGAGACCGCGTTCTTCTCAGGGTGAGAGCATGCTAGTAAGCAAACAAACATAGAGACCGTAAGGGGATTTGGGTAGCGGTGACTCATTCCTTCAGCTGCCGATCCTCTGTGCCTTTCTTCCTACTGAGGCAGCCTAGTAGCATCCCATGCCTTTCCTGTAAATAAGCCTGAAAACGCCTGCTCGGAGCGCGTGGCTGCGGCGGCGCCAGCCTCCTGCACCAGCTTCAGCAGAGCTAAGATTCTCCTGGGGGGGATTGCCGATGCACACAACCACTCAGATTGCCCAGCACCTTTGTTTTCAATCCACCCAGGGGTTCGGAGTAAGGCTGTAGGAGATAACTCCACTATGCTTTTCAACCTTGGCCAAGGATGGATGGTACAGGTGCAAGGGGGCTTTTTCTTCCCAAGCCCACAGAGAGGGTCCCGTTGCCTGCACGTCCCCGTTTCCCGTGGATGAAGGGCTGAGGAGACGAGTTCATATGCAGTCCACCTTAGTATCTTCAGGGGTGGAGAGCAGTGTGCTGGCCCTGAGGTGTGGGACATGGTGAGAAACAAAATGTGGGCACTTTCCTGGGCTTCGGTGGGAGGAGGAGACTCTGCCTCTCTTGGGTGAGCCTCAGCGGAGAGACGTTTCTCCCTTCTCCTCATACCAGTGGAGGTTCACCAGAAATTGGCCCGATCCAAAAGGAAACTTGATGTGGCCACTCAGCACTAATTTGTTTTGTGGTAAAGCCATTCATGGAAATTTATCTAGCGCCTGCTGAATTCTCCCTTGGTAAGAATTCAATTACGGGGCGGGGGGGGGAATGGCAGGCTGGGAGGCAGCAGAAAAGAGCCATAAAGGGAGAACCAGGCATGTGAGGATGACGTCCCGAGCCAAACCGTGCCTGCTCTCCAGCAGATGCAGCCTTTTCGGACAGCTGCTCAGCGCCAGTTCCCACTCCCCAACCCTAGCGTGCTGTGCTTCACCTCCATGGGGATGTTGGGGTAGAGCACCTGCAAAGCAACCTGGTCTTCTTGACCTTCACATCTCCTCTGGTCTGTACGTGCAGTTGTTCCCGACGATGTCTTTGCATACAAGATCAGTTGTGCTACGCTGCTGGAGTAGGTACACAGGCAAGTCATAGGTGTTTTTGGCTTTCCATTCCTCCTCCCTATAGTTCCACATCAGTACAGAGGATGCATTTTCACTATCATCGGCTTTGAGACTTAAAATATGTTAACAAAGTGCAGATTTTGTAGCCCAAACTTTCCTCGCTATAGAAGAGTGTGTCTGTTCCAGTGTGCTGGGCCAATGTGAGGTTACCCCTTTGAAAGCCAGGGGCAGGGTCTGTTAACAGAGCTCATGTCTGTGCCCCCGGTTGGGTCTGATTTAGTAGGCTGGGTATGGTTTTACATCAGTAACTGTTAAATGAGAGGGGAGAGGTAAAAAGATTTGTGCTGTAAATTGAAAAATAAGTGTGTCTTGCTGCGCCTTTTGACCTCCTATACTGGCTCTCAACCTGTTAACAGCTACAGGCTTTCTTATTTTAAGCAACGCTTCGGTGCAGGCTGATTCAAGAACAGCTGCCTTGGGTTTTCCTGCTAGATAAAAGCAGAGTTGTGGGGGAATACTGATTCACGGGGAGCACGGCGTGGGTGAACCGAGAGCAGAGCATTCCTGGAGCTGGGCTGAGTGATTACAGTGATGAGTAAGAAGGCTTTGGGCAAGTGTTCTGTCGTGTTTCAAAAGTGATTTGCTGGGGTGTTTGCCTTCTAAGCCTGCTTCTGAGTTTTTTCAGATAAGGGCGGAAAAAAGATGGCGCAGCCTCCTTTTCGTGGGCCGGGGCAGCTTCCTGGCGCTGCCACGTTGCAGGAGTGGTGGGTGAAGGATTTGATGTCTTGGTTGTGAGCGAAGGTCAGAAGAAGCAAAGAAACTGCAGAGTCCCCTCTCTGCCAGGGGAAGCTGCTGAAGTGTTTGTAGAACGCCACACTAAAAATATTTTATAAAGATGACTGATGCCACAGGACACGTTCTATTAACTCTGTCACTGTTTTCTTAGGACTTGTGCTCCTTAGTGATGTACTTGCACTGAAGAAGCATCGTTCAAAGAAAACAGCTAGAGATCATTTGCAGACCACATATTTGAATTGTGTGTTAGTACGCTTTAATAGTCTTTTCTTGTCGGTGCACTATTTCTAGAGGGCTGCTATCAAAGATAAGGTCAGCTGTCTCTCAGATGTAGATAAAAAAAAATAGATTGACCAAATCTTCTTTCTTCAGTGTCTTGAGAACACTGCTGATTTCCAGTGGTAAAGAAATAAGCCTCTTGACTTTGTACCAGCCATTATATAAAAGAAACAAACACAAAGTGGGGGAGCTGGTAGATGACTGTCATGACTCTCAGAATGGCAAACAGTTCAGTCGTTTTAATAATTTATCAAAAGAATATCTAATTTTATAGCTACTGAAGGAAAGTATGACTTCTAAATGAAGAATGAGAGGTAGTCTTTCTGAAATTACATGCTGCAAAAGACAGTAGGTGCTTTCTTCTTGGAGGATCTGCGCTAAAAAAAGAAACTCTACCATCCTTTTGTAAAAGCATCTCTTGGAATCTACCCAAATTAAGCATGTCCCCAAAACCTGTTTTTTCTGTCTTACATGGGCACAAAAATGTGTAAAAGTAGGCATTGAGATTACCTGGAAATTGTTGAATAGGGTGAATGTTATTTTGAAGCTTAAAATATTTTGCAGGCTCCCCCCCCCCCCTTTTTTTTTTTTAAACTGAGGTAGTGCTTGAAGTAGTGAATGCTTCACGTATGACACTGCTGGAAACGTGTGAAGTGTTTGGGAGCAGGAGCTCGTATTACTCTTGATTTGCAAAGAGCTCACAGCTTAAAGCTTAGATCCCGTTGTTGGATCTCTGACAGCGCTGTCTGCTTGCAGAGGGCCTGCAGAAGGCAGGGGCTTTGCAGGGTTGCAGGACCAGGGGCCACGTGAGACCTGGGCATGGTGAACGGGAGCATGTCCACGGTGGCCACCAAGGGAAGGAGGCATGGTGCGGTACCCTAGGCAGTCTTTGAGTGTTTGTTTTTTTTTTTTTTTAAGTAATGTTGCTCGTGTAACTTACTGTACTACTTAGGATAGCTTCTCCCCTCCTGCCCTCTGTGTATGTTATCTAGATGTAATTTCTTATAAATAATTGGGCTGCTTCCAAAATTCTTGAAACTTTCTCACATGTAAACATAGTTCACTCTCTAGGATTGCTCAAGTCTCCTCAGCATATTCTCTTTTCCTTTTATTGTTTAAAATAAAGGTGTCTTTTGCTTTTGGAAGAAGACGTGTATGGAAGTGACTTGGGCTTCCTGATCTGAAAATGAGTAGGATACTTCACCACTCTTCTTCTCTTATACAGATGTGTTACATGATCTGCTCTGAGGACAAAAGCAGTGGGGTTAGTAATTGGGAAACAAGAAGGTCCTTCTTGCAACTTGCAGAGAATCAGAAATTCTAGGCTGAAATAAGCTTTAACTGGAAAAAGAGAAGGTTACAGAGACTTGAAGAGCAACTGGTACAAATGCAGTTTTTATACTGGTGATGGCTAAAAGGGCAACTAGGTGATCACCTGTAAGGTCGTGTTATGATAGCATATCTCGCTGTAAATCGATCTTGTTCTTTGTGATCATGGCAGACCTAATTGTCTGGTTTCGCTTGGCAGTGAGACACAAGAAGTCTCTGGAGTCTCTGCAATCATGGGCTCATGTGCACCTTGCGCAGCTGCCCATTTGTATGGGGCGTTCGGCCGTTCACTTGAGTGTTTTGAAGATCGGTTAAGGGTTTGACCGCTTGGGTTTGGTTTGTGTTAGGTTTGCGTGTTGTATTTCTACTTTAATCTGTTATCTTGTTTTGTACCTGCTGTTTGAGAGGATACTTCAGTTCTGAGGCTGCTATCCTCTCTAAGAAAGGGCTTTGTTAGGAAACCTTACCTGAACCCCAAACTAAATGCTGTGAGAGCTAGTAAACATTGAAAGTGAGTCACATTTGTGTGCTCAATAGTTTTATTATACTAGCGCCAAGCAGCCACAGATGGAGTTGGGGTACGTCACCTGAGGCAGTGCTCAAATGTCCAAAAGGTAGAGTGGAAACCAAAAATGTGGCGAGAAGGTGTTGATTCAAGCAATTAAAAGTGGGAAGGAGTAGCGTGCATCTAGCGAAAACATGGAAGGATTAGGATTTTGATAGGAGGCGTGGATAATGTAATTTGTTACATTCAGCTGTATGCTGGGACGTTCTTGAATTGAGGGCTTGTGCTGTACCATGAAATTCGCCACTGTAGTTGGTTTGTATGCAAGGTTCTCATTGGCTTTACGCTCGTGGGAATGCAAACGAAGCCGTAGGTTAATGTAATTGGTTTGACATGCTTCTGCCTCATTAAGCCGGAGGGACAATCTGAAAGTCTGGGCATGAAGTTAGCTGTACCTTCTTTATGGCAGCACTTCTTCCAGGCAGCATACAGCTTCTCTTACAGTGTTCCTCTTGAGTAATGAGGGGAGGAGTGATTAGCTGTGCTGAGTGGTGATGACAGTCCAGCTTTAAATAATATACAGAGCTTCCTTGTTGAGAACTTACTCACTGAGCCCGAAATAAAACCACTGGGAATCCAAAGCATTTTGTCAAGCATATAAAAAAAAAAATCTGTTCTTATGTCTGGGCTCTTCTTTTTCTGGAGGGTGTTCTCAACAGCAGAAGACAAAGAACCGAGGCCCAGAGAAAAGTTAACTCAGTCTAGAAATTTTATGTTCTTAAGAATAGCCTAGCTGATCTGTCACCCATGCTCTTCATTCAAAGTGATAATACAAGGGAGTGTCTTGATGTCTTCATTTCCCCCAGACCAGAAGCTATCTATGCAAGCATGCTCCAGGGCAAGGAAGCAAGTGTGTGGATATTCTTTTATTTCTGTGAGGAAAGGCAAAGGGTTGTAGCTTCAATGCTGCTGGTGAAGTAGTGGCTGTAATTCAGGCACTCCAAGTGTACAACAGAATCATAAAATCATCCAGGTTGGAAAAGACCTCCAAGATCACCAAGTCCAACCATCAGCCTGACCTCCTGAGTCCAATCACCAGACCATGTCCCTTAGTGCCATGTACCTCTCTAACGCCTCCAGGGATGGTGACTCCACCACCTCCCTGGACAGCCTGCTCCAATGCCTGACCACCCTCTCTGTGAAGAAATTCTTCCTGATACCCAATCTAAACCTCCCCTGGTGCAACTTGAGACCATTTCCTTGCGTTCTGTCACTTGTCCCTTGAGAAGATGACACTGTCTTCACTGCAACCTCCTTTCAGGTAGCTGTAGAGAGCGCTGAGGTCTCCATTCGACCTTTTCTCCAGACTAAACAGCCTCAGTTCTCTCAGCCCCTCCTCATATGTCATGTTTTCTAGTCCCTTGTGTAGGTGAAGAGGGAAGATTTTGGTGTGGGGTGGCATTTTGAAATGTGTAATGCACACCTCCATTCACTGCATGTAGTTACCTTCTCAAATAGTGTCAAGTCATTTGCCTTACAGCTATGAAGGCAAATAACTTGATATCTGTATGGAGATCAAAAAATAGAGCTGTATGGCAGACAGAACCTGAAGGAAGAGGTTATGTATTTTTATTATGACAACTCAAGGCATTGTGAATGTGGAAGGAGGCGGCTTGGGACAGGTAAACCCAGCGCTACAGCAGCTGTGTGGCACCCGCTATGAGTGGAGGAGCGTGATGCCCCATGCCGCTGCTTCTCGGGGCAGTCTTGCAGCTTGTAAACTCATTTGCTGACCGTCTGGCAGCATTGCTTGTGTGGTGGGAATAGGTGTTTGAGGCACCACTGTGCTGTGAAGCAGCGTGCTGCTTCTTCACGAGAGAAAGTTTATGGAAGGGACTGGTCGTAGTCTGCCAAGTTGTGTAATCTTGGAGATAGATCTGTTCAGGGCTGGGAAGGTCCTGGGGTTGCTTCATCCGATTCTATACAGGGTCATATTCTGTCTGCATAGGAACGACTGATAGCTGTCATATTTGGACTTACCTTTTTCTTTAATTATAAGATATCCCAAGTTGGAAGGGGCCCACAAGGGTCACTGAGCCCAACTCCTGGCTCTACACAGGACCACCCAAAAACCAGACCATGTGTCTGAGAGTGTTGTCCAAATACTCCTTGAACTCCAGCAGCTTGGTGCCATGACCACTGCCCTGGGGAGCCTGTCCCAGTACCCAACCACACTCTGCGTGCAGAACCTTTCCCTAACCCCCAGCCTGACCCTCCCCTGTCCCAGCTCCATGCCGTTCCCTCGGGTCCTGTCGCTGTCCCCAGAGAGCAGAGCTCAGCGCCTGCCCCTCCGCTCCCCTCGTGAGGGAGCTGCAGGCCGCCATGAGGCCTCCCCTCTGCCTGCTCTGCTCTGGGCTGGACAAACCAAGGGGCCTCAGCTGCTCCTCATATGTCTTCCCCTCCAGACCCTTCACATCTTCATAGCCCTCCTTTGGACACTCTCTAGTAGTTTTATGTCTGTCTTGTATCATGGCATACAAAACTGCACACGGTAACGTGTGCCCTTTATAAAAGGACATTGCTGAAGCCCCCGCGCCTGTCCAGGCCATCAGCTGTGTTTGCCTGCACAGCGCTGTTTGCAAGTGCCCACTTCCAAATCAGCTGAAGTGTGCCTGGCTGGCGGGCTGGTGGATAAGGGAGCTCCCACGTCTGGATTCTTGCTATGTTAGAACTTCTTGCGTGCTTCCTCTGGGGTCTTAGTTTGCTTTCACGTGCTAAAAGACTGACAGTGATACAAATGCAAGGAGGAAAAGCCATGAGGTTCAGAAAGCCCTCTTTTTTTTATGTAATCTATTTAATGTGGGCTGCTAAGTGAGAAACCGTGGGTTTGCTGATTGCAAGCATACATCATGCTTGTCATCCCTCTTCAGTTCTGGGGAGCTGAACTTGTTTTTCATCTTTGTTGTAGACTGAAGTTTTATTTGAATGCCCCAAGTGTCTTTGCTGCTTCTGTTAATTATCTCATCAAGTGTGCTCCTGCCTTTGTTCCCCAACCAGACAACACACCCCCACATGCTGTTCTGTTTTTTTTTGAGCAGACTCATGCTTGCACGAAGTCTGGAGGAGATAAACTAGATTGCTACTCAGTTAATTAATATATACTACTAATTTGTAGTTGAAATGAAAATAGATGTTCCGTATTATTTTTAAAGCTTATGAAAAAACTTTCGCTACCAAATTGTTCAGAACTGAATGCATAAAATGAGAGCAAGGCAAATTTCTTCCTCTCTCCAGTGGTTGGAGTTACGGTAAAATGGGGGGAAGCTTTTCCCCTAGAGTCCTGTACAGGTTGACTCTTGCTAGCGAAACTCAGGGGTTTTTGTAAAGACACTTTTTTGGTTATGCTCATTTATTTAGGAAATATGCTTAGGACTGAAATAGATTTGAATAAAACGCTCTTCTAGGAAGAAATGTCAGATAAGAAGGATTAGGGAGTTCTAGCAACTTTCAACTATTTTTTTCTGTGCTCCATTCGTGAAATGAAGAAGAAATCTCAGGAGTAGTTTATTGCAGAAAAACTCTTATCATCCACGTCCTATTTGGAGAACTCTCTAATTGCTCTCGCTTTCTTTTTAGCACAAGGAGGTTTTGGGGAGTGATGTTCTTCTCTGCCAGACTCCTGAACTCAACCAGTGTAGTATTTTTAAAACATGAAGGCGTGAGCATATCTGGAAAAGTAATTTTGGGTCTTAGCTGCTGTGTAAGTAGAAGCGCAATCTAGCGAACATCTGCAAATGAGTGCAAAGGTGGTGTGAGCAGAGCTGATGTTGAATTCACAAAGAGGGGTAGAAAGCTAACATTTTTGGAAAATCTGAGCTGGCTATTGTGTCTGTTTGAGCAAGCTGGCAAGCACGCTCTGTACTGGTGATATTTGGCTGTCCCAAAGAGGGTCCAGGATGCGCAGAGCCACTGAGCCCCTCAGTGCTGGGTGATGCTCAGGCATCATCTCATGCTGTAGGATAAAGGCTGGGAAGGAGGATGCCACTTGAGAAGGTTCCCAGGACCTGTGGCTCCTAGGAAGACTCTGTGTCCTGGCTGCCTGGAGCCACAGATCCTGGGAGCCTCAGCGGTGGATACACGATGCTGACAAGAACATAAATTTTGCTGTGCAGCTGCAGGCTCCCAGAAGACTGTGATTCAGGAAATGCCATCTGATGGTATTGTGGAAACAGTAACAGTTTCTGCGCTTCGCTGTTTTAATTCGGCCTGAGATACGAAGTCATTTCATAGGAGAAATCTTTTATTCCTTAATATTCCTTAACCTCTGTGAGAAAGAACGGGTACCTTATCTTAAAGCAAACCACTGGTTATTGTGTGATTTTTGTGGCTTTGTTTTAAATGAACTTGATGCTTTTTGTACTATACTAACATCTAGCAGCATTCATAAACTCTGCATGTCCTCAAGCCTTCTCAGTCTATCTCCTCTGACTATCAGCCAGCTGGGACAGCTCTTCTTGGTGCTGGGTATGCTGATTGAGAATAGGATGCCTCAATCCATCTGACCTTGGGAAATCACATAGCCCAGCGTTGTTTTGTTTTGATTTTTGGTGGTGTTTGCTTTGTTTGAGTTTTCCTGGCCCACAGTGCCTTTTATCACCTAATGTGGTTCTGGTAGCTGTTAGCTTGTGGTTCGCAGACTGTCCGTGCGGCGCAGCCCTGCCACCAGCCCTGCTTGCTCCAGTGGATGGGTGCTAGAAGACCTCCCAGACCTTGCCAGGTGCCAGCTGTCTGCAGGCTGGCCCTTAGCCCTGTGCCGGTGATGGGACGTGCCCACAGGCTTCGCCGCCTCGCCTCCGAATGGGGTGAACTTGAATGAAGGAGGCTGGGCAGGGCTCCAGCTACTGAGTCTTGTCTGGCTGCCTAACCTCCCTCTAGAAAACCTGTTATGCTATATTCTCATAAATACTGTTCCTTGAGCAAAGCTGGAAACTTGTTCCCCCCGTTCCCTTTCTCTCTTGCTCAGCTAACTAAACATTCCTGGCCAGTTATTCATTAAAGTGGGCCACACCTTATGCTTTCTGATGGAGACTTCTTCAGTGCAGGAACGAGCCCTGGTACGTGTAGCTTTTTCTGGTCTGGCTTAGTTTTTTTTGGTGGCTTGGTATTTTCCCTTCACGTTGTGGGAGCCTGTGAACTTTGCTTTAGCAAGACTTGCAGCTTTTGCGACACCCTTGTGCTCTGCAGTGGCTTTTTTGTTTAAAACACAAACTTTTGCAATTGAGACAAGATCCCACGGAAGAACTGATGAAGCTGTTTTCCGAGTCTGCCGAATGTATGAAATGCTCTGAATTGTCCACTGAAAAACATGAGGAAATGTCAGCATGGCTGAAATGTCAGCACTGCAGTAGTGAACAGAAGCAGGAAACTAGTTTGCCTGCCCAATAATCTTGCAATGCTTCCTTTCCCTCTGTGGTGCCAAAAAATACCCCACCCAGCGCTAACTGATGGAGCTTTACCATCTGCCCCCGCCAGTGCACTTTGCACAAATACCACGCAGCAGATACAGTGATGGAAATACAGGCAGAGTATGCATCTGGATTTAATACAATCAGAAGACACAGACTATTAAATGATAACTAAATTGGATAATCGTGTATTTGAGCATCTATGGAGCGGCAGAAAGCAAAGAGTTGGCTTCTGAAGGTATTAGGCTAATTGTTTGCAATTTAATTCAATTTGCAGTCGTCTTCAGAATTATCCTCTAGAAGCGTGGACTGCTGCAGCAGTCTGCATGTGTAATATTAAAAGAAAAAAAGCCAACAGCTGACAAACCACAATGTGAACTAGCTTTTACAGAGCTGTTCTAGGTGTAGTCTGCAGCCTTCGCTGTCTGTGGGGCAGCATCAGCCCTGGTCTGTCATCCTGCAATTAGCAAATCTGGCATCGCTCCCTGCGACAGCCAGAAAAGGCAGCAGTCCTTGCTGCTTCTTTCTTTCTTTCTCATCCCCTGTCCTGGCGCTCACATTTGTGTGGCTGCACAGTGAACCAGTTGAGGGGAAACTGATCCTCTTAAACCTTTTTATTTATTTGTTTTCATTGCATTAGCTTTCAGTCAATTGATTCCTTGGTCTGGTTCACTGTGCAACCACGCGGACCTGGTTTGCTGCACGAGCACTCGCGTGAGCTCCAGGGAAGGGAGGGGATGGCAGGGTGGTGGTGAGCTAACCCTTCTGGACAGGTGCTTAAACCCCGTGAGCAGTGGCACTAGTACCAGTTACATGCTTATCGTATGTCTGTACTCACTTGTGTGTGTGCCCAAGCTTCACGTGGACAATGTGAGGCGATGGTAAGGGGGCTGATGTGGTTTAATACCCTATTGACAACCTTGATGAGCGAGCAGAGCACGCTGTCTGCATGTTTGCGTGTCGCTAAATTGGGGGCAGGAAGGAGGTTAATGTGCTGGAGGGGAGGGCTGGTGGACAAGCTGAATGTGGATCAGCCTCAGTTTCTCTGTGCTTCTCTGAAACTTTATGCTGGAACTAGATTTCCATCTTAAAATGTGTTATAGGGATCATAGGAAAGGACTTGAGACGTTTCTAATCCATGCAAGCTGAAAACAGTTCATGAATGTCTGATCACCGAGAGGTTTGCCTGCTGTAAGGATGGCAAGGTGAACTGGTGGCAAGCATATGAAATTTGTCGACTGCATTCATTTTTTTTAATGAATGGCTTCTGGGATGTGTTGTAGATAAAGTTCTGCCTCAGTGATTTCTGCACATAGTTTTTTGCTTTCAACCAAAACCACACTGGAGGGAGAAAAACTTGATAACTTTTTTTTTTCCCCTTGCTTAAATGTCATGTAAGCAAGGTGAGGGAAAGAGCAGGTGACATCCTATATGTGAATATGAAATCTGTCCTGCTAGATAAAATGCAGAGGTTGCTCCAAGCTGAGAGGAATATATTTTAGGAAGGAAAGAAGGAATTACCTTTTTTCCATTCATTACAGGGGAGTATAAATCATTGCGTGGTTGTGCTTATTAGGTTACTGCATTTAACACATGCTAGCACTCCTTTTAACCTTCTTGTAACCTTTTTTTTTGTCTTGCAGCTCCTTGCAAGTGTTCACTGATAGCACAGCGAGCAGAACTCTGTACGTCAATGAAAAACTACCAGCAAGCTCTCCATGACGCGGACGTCCTCTGCCGAAACAAGCCCCACTGGCCTGCGGTACGGCGCTTGCATGCTGCAAAGAACAAGATGCTTGTTCTCAGGGCTTCTCTTTGTGGTGGGGATGGCACCGGTGAGGTCACTGCTGGAGGAGCATTGTGGCGTTGTCAGGGCTGGAAATGTACTGAAAGCCAAGTCCTTCACAGGACAAGTCTGTGGAAGGCCCTTAGCGTGGGGTTTCTGTGATAGGCAGCCAGTGACATGAATTTGTCTGTACTGGTGCTCATTGATCTGTTCGAGCTTGTGCTGTGGCTTGGCAGCAGAATCAGGTTCACAAGTCACCAGTGGCAGGGGATCCCTGTTCCCTTCAGGATGGCGTGCCCTGGGCTTTGCAAACCTCCTGGCCACCGCGTTTTTCTGAGGAGTATCCCAGACCCTATTTCAGGAATTCCTTGTCTTTTTTTCCTTCAGGACTAAGCATTCATACATCTGATTCCTACCTTCATGTCATAGTGAACCTTAGTAGGGTGGGAGGTTTTTTTCATACTGAATGAGGTGCGACAAGGAGCGCTGGTTGCAGACAGCATGAAGCAAGTGTCAGAAGCGGTGTTACGGGAGGAATGGAGAGGCATGTGGTGCCTGCAGTTACCGCCTGTCGCCTGAGGGTAGGCTGGGTGTCCAACAGCTCGCCCCACCTAGGCTTACATCTCCAGTCCCTCACCCATTGCTAACAGAACTGCAGCAGAGGTTTGACCAGGTAAAGCCCCTGGGCTTGGAGGGAGTGTGGCATGGGGAGTTGGGGGAGGATTCGAGGTGGGCCTTGGTTTCTCCTTGGCCTTAGAAAGACTGAGAAGGTATTGCATGAACCTCTTGGCGGCCAGCCTCAGCAGAGGGGCTGCAGCTAGCTCTGTGCAAGCTGTATGGGATATGGGGTGAGCTGAGAGGTGCTATATGAAGCATCTAGCTTCTGACAAATTAGATACTTGTCTTCCAAGGATATCTGTTTTGTCACCCGTTAAAACATTTTCTATTTGAAGGCAGATCATAATCTTCCCCCCACCTCCAATTTTGCTCTTTAAAATTTGACATTCTGTCTCGGATCACTTGTTGTCAAGTCAGGAATCCCATCTCGGGCAGTGCTGATTGAGTTTCTGTGCAGAGGGAGACGGATGAATTAAGCACATTCAAATGTTTTCTTGAGGAGTCTTGTCTGTTTGCCTTGAATCCATGGAAATTTGATGTGTGTCAGTCGTAGGCGGATAAAGATTTCATTAATCGCATCTCTGAAGAATGCTAATCAAAAATGAAACTTGTCATCATGGCATACCAGCAGTATCACAGATACATTTTGCCTGCGTATGCATGTGTCAGAGTTTCTACAGAAGCTTTGGTGATTGAGAATTAACATTCTCAAGGAATTCTGCTTTGTTTTGTAGCCTGTGACTTTTCATCCATCCAGCAGCAGAAATTAGCTCAAATGTGTTTGTAGCAAAAATAAATAAATAAAAATTCACAATAAAACAAAAACCATTCTGAGAGCAGCTCCTGGGAGGTGAGCATTCACCACCAGAACCTTTTGGCTTATTGCTAACTCAAATTTAATGGCTCACTGAGTTCCTGAAGCTCTTGGGTCCATTGTAGTAAGTAGAGCAATAGACCAGTTAGTTTCTTTTCAGTTGCTGTGAAAGCCACGTCCTTGGACTCTCTGAGGGAGAAGTTTCCAGTTGTGCTTTGCAAGTGGGAGATAGAAACAGATGCCCTTCCTGAGGCAGCTTGAGGTCGTGGCAAGATCTTACCCTACAAATCTGGTGCTTCCTGTGACAATGTGAAAATAGGAGAGGAAAGGTGGCAGTGGTAGTCTCGTAAGTGCAGAGGTCTGTTGTTCCTCAGTGTAATTTCAGGTGTTGGATCTTGAGATATTTCTTCCACAGACAGCCCAGATTAGCCCTCACTTTGCAGCATGGACAAGGAAATTGTTCTTGCAGCTCCAAAGGAAGACACCAAACAGCCTTGTAGCCTCTCCAGGGCAGTTGAGTAAACTTGTCTGCACTGTTGGGATTGTTAGGAGCTCCTTAGAAAGGTCTTACAGAGGCTGTGCAAGTCTCAAAATAAAAAGATTGGGGTCAGGCCTCTGCAGTACCTCTCTTACCATGTTCAGAAAAAAATGCAGATCTGCAGATCATGCCTCCAGCATGCTGACTGTATCCCAGTCTCCAGAAGCCAAAGGGCATTTCTTGGGAATCAGGTCAGGCTCCAAGTGCTCCTTTGACCTAGCCTCCTATTGGGAAATGTGCTTTCTGGTTGCTGGAATAAATAGGCTGCTGCTTTACTGTGTTTTGGGAAACTCAGTCCTCGTCTGGAGAGGTTGCTGCATACTGAGACTGCTTGTTCAGTTCACCAAATGACGTATGGTAATTAGCCTGTCCTACAGAGTGCCTGCTACTTTCTTTTACTACAAGCTTCGTTCTTATCTTGCTGGCACTGGAAGGGTAAAGACTGTAAGGGGTCTCAGCTTGAAGGGCTGTACTGAAAGGGTGAGGGAAGTGTATCTGCTGGGGAAGATTATGTGATACCAGATCTTTTGGCGTTAGTGTGAAAAACAGAAAAATACATCTGCTTATCTGACCAGTCCAAGAGATACACCAGCCTAAAGATAATTGTGTAAATCAGAGGTGGACTGGAGTTTGCTGAACATGCTTCTGTCTAGGAAGCAAGAGACAAATGTTTACATACACGTTTAGTTTCTCTCTGTCTTTAAGGAAATAATTTCCATAAGTCAGATTTGAACTGCAAATTGATATCGAGAGGGAAATTCAGAAGTGAGGCATTGCTCTCTCGCCAGTAACAAGCAAAGTAGGACTTGTCCCCAGGCTGACTATCATACCTCTTGGCCACAAGTGTGTCACTCTACGGCTTGAACAGGTAGGACGGACTAAAAGGTTTCAGGTTAAGTGCTGGCAAATTGCCCAAAATTCATAATATTTTGGTGTTTTCCACCCAAATAAAACAGAACAATTCTTTTTCCCCTGGCAAGACACCCAGCAAGAAGTGGGTGTCCTACACCTGAAATTGTTTTGCTCTGTCCAGTGCCATTGCCAAGCCTGCACCATGCCACTGCTTTTCTCATGTAGCTTCATTACTGTTCGGAGTGCCCTGGTGTGTGGAAACCCTTCTCCACGGTTTGGGAGCCCTGTAGGATATGTACTAGTCTCAGTCCCTGGGGAGACAGACACGGCTCCTCAAACTGCATCAGGTCCTCTGCTGAGGAAAGGAGTGGTGTCTTTGCCTGGGGGTGACGCAGCAGTGGGTTCCTGGTGACACGTCGTTCAGCACAAGAGAATGGCTTTCCTTCAGTCACACAGATTGAAGAGATTGGTATCAAAATAGCATCTTGTTCTTCACCGTCAGAATGGAGTGAATGGCCAAGTTTGTGTGTTGGTGTCTTGCTGCCACCTTGGAAATGATCTCTGGATTTGTATGTTTTCTTTGTGTGAACAGGGTCATTATGTGAAAGCAAAAGCTCTTTCTGGATTGGAAAGGACTGAGGAAGCACTGAAGGAATTTCTCTATTGCGTTGCCTTAAATCCTGAATGGAGCTCAATGAAGAAAGAAGCCCAAAAGGTATCAAATGTGCTTACTGGCTGCTTCTTGGCTATCACACTGCGCTGTGGAGGTGCCTGCATCACAAGGATGGTGTATTTGTGGATTCTGTTGCAAATCTGTAGGTTGGGCCACTCTTCCTTATAGATGATGCTTGCAGTATGTCAGCAGGATTTGAGCACACCTGGATTTTGTAGGCTCAAAGCTCCTAATTTTAGCGCCCATCGGAAAACCTCTTCATGTGGGAAATGGCAGGGGGTTGAAAAGGGCAGCTCCTGTCCTGGTGGAAAAAAAAAATAAAATATTTATGGTGCCTGTAGGAGTTCATATAACCCCCTCTAAAGGGGACACTGCTAATTGACCCTAGTCAGATTCTCTGTTACAGTTCATACAGGCAGCTTTTTCAAAAAAAAGAAATGGGGATTCAGCAAGGTGGTTGGTGGGGACTAGTGAGAGGGGGACCGGGCTCTACATAGCGTCAGCAGCAGGGCAGGGCACAACAGGCTGCCACCCTGGTTGCTCATGGGGAGCAGAGACCTTCAGGGAGGGAGGTGGACACGGAGTTCCTGGGGAGAAGAGGACCTTGGAGTACGTCTATGGTTGTGGTGGGGACTGACGCACGAGTTTCCTGTGGCCATCAGGGAATGCAGGATCTCCCACTTGTTACAAGCCTCTTGACATTGGGGAGCTCCAGAGCATGTTTATCTGTTTTTGCACAACAGAAATTAATTATTTTTATTGTTCTTCTCTTCTTCTCTCTAATTGACTAGATAATGTGTGAGATGTTTTTCCCAGCCTTTGAAAATGTGCATGATAGTCTAACAGCACCTTTCTCTAGTCGAACATCCCATACGAGATTGAAACCTGCATTTTTGAATAGCATAAACACACAGTCAGCTGCTGAAGATAGCTCTATTGCTGGGTCCTCAAAGGTAAAGTAAAAAGTATTCAACCTATAAATACCAAAAGTAACATAAGGACCTGTCTGGTCTGTGTGACGTTGTCGTTGTTGGCACTCGTGTAGGCACTTATTTCATGGTAAGCCTGTTCTCTTTGGCTACTGTTGTACCTCTTGTTGGGACATAGTTCCTCAGAAAAATAAGAGAATGCAACACTTCCTTCAGAAAATAATGTGATGCCTTCCTGTGAAAATCAATTCTATTTTTTCTCCCTCTACGTCCTTCATGCACTTAGGATTTTAATATGATAGGAACGCAGTTTGTAGAGATGGGAACCATAGAGAAGTGTCCTCATTTAATGCAACTTGAGAGTGGCCTTGTTTGATACAGACCTTTGTCCCTTTCTAAGCTCAGTATAGTGACATTAATCTCTTACTGATGCATGTAACTCAATCATAAAACTAAGCATGTCTCATGCTGTATATAACTGTTCTTAATTCTTTTTTAGGATACTGTGTTCAGGTTAACAAAAAACCCGTCCCAAGAATCTGATGTATTTAGAAGCACTGATTCTCCCGTTGCTCATCATGTACTGGATCGCTATTTTGAAGACAAGAAGAAGTCTTTGGGAGCTATTCTCTCCAGTTTACCTGGGGCTGGCTTGAAAAGAAAGCTGTCCAGCGATATGAGGGATTTACAAAGCTTGGATGTCCCCAATAAGATCCCTAAAAAAGGTTTGTGCTGTGGCTTAGAAAGGGTTTTTTTTTGCGTATGCTTAAAAACGATAAACTGTTTTTTCCTCTCCTTTTTTTAGGTGTAAATGAAACATTTCCTTTATGGATTGGAATAATACTTTTTTTTCTAGTATGTCCCTTTCTGCTCTAACAACGTTACTCAGCCATTCCTGTCTTTTTAGAACATGTAGAGTTTAAGATGTTAAAGGCACTGAAGTTCAAATGCTGTTTACATTATTCCAGAGCAGTTTCAATTCATTCAGTGAACAATGCATTTTTCTTTCTCAAAAAGGGCATTTCTAACATGTAATCCACTAACAGTTTAGTCTTTGTATTGCTGGCAGCGTTTCAGTTTTCTAGGTCTCAGAGGTATAGGTGCATTTCATTGCCTTTCTGTAGGCAGGAAAGATACAGTAAGCCTAGAAATTAATCTTTAATTGGCATCAGAAAGAGTCACATGCAACTTTACATGAAATTTTCTGAGCAAACAAAGAAGCCCTTTGAAGGATAAGAAGCCCACCCAGTTTTCTGTCACTTGATAGCTGTGCTTACAGTTGGTATGCTTCTCAGGCTTCCAACAAAGACCTCTGAAGTGTTTTTAGTACTCTGGGAAAAAAAAATGCTGAAGGAAATATATTGCACTGAGCAGTGAAATAATTGGTTTAAAGGGGCTTTCAAAATTCCACCGTATTAGTGTGCATTTTTTCCCCTAATAGAAATAAAAAAAAAAAAGTACCTCTTTGACCAATCTGCCTTGAAATATCACAAGTCTTCAAGTGCTGCTGTTTGCCTTCCACCTCTGCAAATTACCAATTTACGGCCAGTTTCTGATCGTGGTGTTGTGAAGGGAAAAATACTGTACTTTTCTGTGAACTGCAGACTCAGTAAATAGATTGTGAAACCTGACACTCCTCTATCTTCATAGCAAAGGCCAGAGATCGCATTTTACCCATGGCCATTAATTTCTGGTCTGTGCTAGATCTTGATGCTGTGCTACTATTTGCAGAGTGACACAGGTTCTTGCTGTTACCAAAGGCTAACGTGGAAGATGTAGGTTAAAGATAACGCTGTCTTCCTTTGTAGGCCACACTAGTGCCCTCTCCCCTGTCCTGTCTGTGCTCGAGATAAACCAGATACTGAGCATAAGTTATCCTTTAACAAAACATCCCAGTGTTTTAACTTAACATAAAAAGCTGAGCATTTTTTTTCCACAGTCAAGAGTTTCTTTAATAAAAAGGACATGGAGGTGGTATTGGCGGATCTGTTGCAACTCTTGCTGAGCAACAAAGATGCAGATTCTAAAAGAAGTGGCAGAATCTGCTTGTATTAATGTCATCAGAAACCGAAGCCTAAGCTGATACCTCTTGAGCTTAAATACTGCTGTGGAGTTTGAGGCCTGTGTACTTCAGCTATGTTAGCTACAGTGATACACACCACCTTCACGTGAAATTCTGCCCATCCTTTTTCTTGAAGTGTTTTCTCTCTATCTGCCAGTGCTGCATTAGCTCAGGTAACTCCAGTAGTCCTTAAACTTGAAGCTGTCTGAAATGTGGGATTTCCACAGCAGGGTAGTCCAGAAGAGTGTAAGCCTTTTTATACTGGTAAGAAAAATTACCCCTGCTGAGACATCTATAATAAACACTGATGAAATAGTTTAAGTGTGTAAACAAATTAAATTCTGGACTTAACGTGCTTAAAAACATCTGGCCAGGCTGATGTGGGGGTGGTGGTGGTGGTGGGAAAGCAATAGCAGAATATTTTAAAAACTAGACTTCGAAAAAACAACCATTTTTGGAGAAGCAAATCATGGGTATTCAACTCTAAAATGCTTTCTCTGGCCACGGACATCATCCTCTGCTCTCCAAAAAATTTCCTGCCAGAAAGTCTAAAACCTAAATGGAAAATGTTTTCTTTTTGGAAGCTTTGTTTCAAATAAAGAGAGAAATTAGTTTATGGAAAAACAACTTAGCATTTGAAATTGCAGTAATACTGAAATATTCGCTGTAATTATCATCTTAACTTCTAGATGCAGAGGTTTTACCGGAAAACACGGTCATCGCTTCAAGCGAGATACCAACAACTCTTGTTGACGCATCGGACTTCGAGTGTTCCCTCTGCATGAGGTACGGCTATGCTGACCTGTGATTAAGATCTGAAAGCCTTTCTAGCTTCTGAAAAATGTTTTCATAGCGTCAGAAGGGAAACCAGCCAAAGAATACCTAAATCATTGCTTCATTCCTTTTTCCTTAAACTTGCATCTGATGAGTCTTTACAGACGCAATCTTCATTAGGCACCAACTTTGTTTACCGCTTCTAAAAATGAAAACCTTTTTTATGTTACTGGATAAAAATGTTACCTATGATTTATACAAAAGCAGGAAAGGATGAGATGGCGAGGTCTAGTCACTCGTTTCCACAGTTTCGGAATCTCTATTGTTTATGTTGGCAGCTTAGTTTTTTTGTTCCATGTTTTCGTGTGCAGGTTGTTCTATGAACCTGTTACCACTCCCTGTGGACACACCTTTTGCCTCAAATGCCTTGAGCGTTGCCTTGACCATAATCCACATTGCCCACTCTGCAAAGAAAAGCTGTCAGAAGTAAGTATGTCCTTGCCCCACTTAACGAAGAAAGTACAATACCATGTTCTTCAGAAAGTATGTATGTGGGGGTTTTCTGTGCTCTACTTACAGAAGAGTGCAGTAGTACCCACAGCATCAAGCTGTGCACGGACCTCATTTGCTCCAGAATATATTTCGTTGTTCCCGTTGGCGGAAAAAAAGTGGGATTTGCTGGTGCTTACGGGAACAGACACCCTGCATCGTGTCAGCTTGGTGCCTGAGGACTCCCAGCTGTAGCCTTGTTCCTACCACCTCCCCAGTCTGTATCTCCGCTAACAGTTGAACACTCCTTGGTCAAAACTTGTGCTCCAGTAGACATGTCTCATAGTGTCTTGAGTAGCAGTAACCTGGTAGCTGTGGGTAAAACGAATATATGCATCTTCTGCAGAAGCAAGGAAGAACTGCCTTCTCTTGGTAGTGGTACAAATTCTGCCAAAAGAAGGGCACGGGGGTAAAATTAATGGGTGTTAGAGTGAGCAACGTACCCAAAAGGGGAAGTTTTGATGCCCAAAAGCTTTTATGCTTTTATCCAGCTGGATATGTGGAGTAGCCAGTACAATCAAGAGCTAATGTGCTGTTTCCGCTTAGGGGTGAGTTGGGTGGAAGAGATGTTACCTGACTTCTCGTTATCAGACTTAAGAGTTGACTTTTTTTTTTTTTACAGTTTCTGGCGAGCAGAACTTACAAAAAGACCGTCCTTACAGAAGAACTGATAGTCCGTTACTTGCCAGAGGAATTATCTGAAAGGAAGAAAGTTTATGAGGAAGAAATGAAGGAATTATCAAAGTAGGCTCTCTTTTTACTGCTGGTAGCTGTTTATAAAAATGTATTTCTATCTAAACTGCTGAAGAAACTTTTTGTTTGCTTATTATAGTGCACAAAATTAATGAATTTGTAAAAACGAACCTGCCACATTTCATATTTTTGACATGGTTGTTACAGATAAACAGAAGCAATAAGCTTGTATGGTAGAGAGGCACAATGTTATTCTTAAAATAAAGATAATTGCTTTATTTCTCTGAATCATTATAATATCAGCTTTGCAAGTTATAATGGGGCTTGGCTGGCAGTAGAAGCCTAATTATAAATGTGTTATGCTTCAAGTCAGGAGAAGTTCAAAGATTCATTGCGATGTCAGTGGTGTGCAGTGGCTTATCCTACAACTCAACTAAAAAGAAAAACAAAACATGCAATTAAACCTTAAAAAAATAATATGGGGATTAGCGGCCCTCAAACTTAAAGGGCTTTACCGAGCTTTGGAATTCTTCAGCACCTTGCTTTGAATGTGATTAGTTTTTAGATACTATATTACTACACACGGACATGGCCAAAAATCTTTAAATGTGTATTTGAACTAATGCATCTATATGTGCACGTCTGGGGAAACAGGCTATTATTTCCTGACTTCTCTATAAAAGTAGACTAGATGGATTGTTTCCTTAGTACATCAACAGAAAGTTTGTCTTGTGAACATCACAAACCACAACCAGATATGCATTTTCAGAGAATGAGTCTAAGGAAACCACCAGAACCAGTGTTGTATTAAGGCTTTATGCTGTATATAGCAGTGCCCAGGAGAAAATTGAACTTTTTAAAACAATTATCTTACAGTTTGAATAAAGATGTTCCCATCTTCGTATGCACCATGGCCTTCCCTACCATCCCTTGCCCACTTCATGTCTTTGAGCCTCGTTATCGCCTAATGATAAGAAGATGCATGGAGACTGGTACCAAACAGTTTGGCATGTGCTTAGCTGACGAATTGAAAGGGTAAGGAGATGAGCTAGAATGTCCTTTGTTGCAGTGTTGTGACGCTGATGGGGTACTGCAGCACAGTATACTTGTCTCCCTGTAGTTCCTTCCAGTTCTGTACGAACCAATACAGACATTGGTGGCTTTTTAGCTTAGCATATCAACCATTCTTTTGGACACAAAAATGTAATTTTTATTGCTCCCCTGTTGCATGGATAGCAAGAATACGACTCATCCTGCTACTATGGGCTCCAAAAATAGCACTGAATTGTGGATGTGTTTAGAAAGCTTTCTAGCCTGTCTGTTCTAGTGGAAGCTGAGTCTGGATGAGGTTGCTCCTCTGTCTGCTCAGTTAAAAACAAACAACAACAAACAAATCCAAGCCTTGCACAGCTTTCTCGCATAGGCAGAATCATTTGAATGAGACAAAGTATACCCTTGGCTGAGAAGCCTTTTTTGCTGCTGAACATTGCGTTTCGATGTTCGTCTTTACTGCTGTGTTGCAATGTCTAAACTGCAGTGAGTGGGTTACGTTGTCTTTCTATATGATCCTACCTTTAAGTCTTTTTTGGGAATTCTGATACTGGTATGTTTCCAGCTCCTTATGTACAGGCTAAATACTGATCATTAGATAAAAGTCTAGATGAAAGCCGTCAGTTTTTAAGCCCTTTATAGTTAGTAGGTTTGCGGGGGTAAGAGAATAAGCTGCTACTCTCAGAAAAAAAGAGGTGGTCTTGAGAGAGATCTGTCTTACAAGCTATGATAGGTAGTTGTTGACTTCAGGAGAGTAATGCAGAATTGCCAATGTGGGAAGCCTTAAGAACACATTAAGTGTCCTCAGGAGCAGCATTTTAGTAGTTGACGGAGGCAGGAGCAGAGGTAAGGGCAGTCATATCCAGGTTTGGCAGCCTTTCCAGTTGGTTGGCTTTCTTTTTTTTTTCCTCCTGGATCAGAGCATGAAGGTGGCAGTAAGAACACAGGAGATGCTTCAGCTTTCAGCTGGCTCTGGCTGTGCTTCATGCCGTTCAGCGCGTTCTCGATAGTGCACTCACAGTGGAGTTCAGGTTCCTACAACAACTGGCATGCCGTGGTCCCTCCCAGGCCTGTTATCAATCTTCTGGAAGCAAATACTTGCGAGGAAAAAAATGACCTTGTAACATCAGTGATGTCAGATTTTACTTGGAGTCAGGTCTAATACAGAGGGCCAAGGCATTACAATCCTAAAAACATGCAAACGTATTTATTCGGTAGTGCCACAAAAGGTATTTTAAAAGGCAACCAGTATGGTTGGATATGGTTAGTATACCCTGTCTGTTTTGAGCTATTGGAATAATTAAACATATTAAGCATGGTAACTTTCAGTTAAATCAAAAACACTGAAGCGCAGGAAGCCTTCATCTGTAGTCACCTGGCAGGCTGTTGTAGCTTCTTACACAAGTAAAGAAATTATTTTGTTTATTCAAAATTGCGAAATCAGATGGGAATAAAAAAGTAGAGAAACTTGTTTTGCCTCATCTGCTAAGACATGGGTATGGAAGGCTGAGATTCATGCCTCCCTTGAAAGACAGGGTGACAGGGCATGTTCAGTTCATTACCTTCCTCTATTGTTTTTTGTCCATTTTAAATTAGAACTGAGAGAAGAATTGTTTTTATATGCTAGTGCATTTTATATCCATCTGCAGGTGCTTTATTGTCTCTCTTTGATAAAAGTCACTTTCCATCCAAAAGTAACTTCTCAAAGAATGACAAAAAGAAAAATTAATCACTTCCAGATGAATTTTTAAACTCGATATGAATGAGATTAAAATCCTTAATTACAAAAAAAGATTATGTAGCTGTTTAAATAGTTCTCAGGCTGATTTTGCTGTAATAAATTCACTTCTTGTTATCTCAGCGGTCAAGCACACAGGGCTTAGTGGTGTGCAGCTGTACTCTTGTTTGCATAGTGCAGTGGCCAGGAGAGAAGGGTTGTTCACAGCAGTCAGCTTTTTTCCTCCCCAAACTATGAATTCTAGTGGAGTAGAAGCAGGAGTCCTTTCTCAGCAGCGTCGCTTTTCTTCATTACTCCAGTGTCACAAATGGCCAAGCCCTGGTATAACAAGCATTTCCCTGATGAAACATTTATTGGACCCCCTAGGGATTTGTTATCTTGAGATCAGGCTAGATACAGTGTGTTCTACTGGTTAGCCGTAAGCTGAGGTACGAGGCTGCAAATGTTGGCAGATCAGCTATCATGGTGAAGAATTGCTGTGTGATCAGCTTCTTTATTGAACTAACTAAAGCACGGGCACAGAGTAGGTAAGACTGATACTTTAAGTGAAAGAAGCATGCAACAAATTTTTGAGGATGTAATTAAAATCTGTGCTGACTAAATCTAGCAGATAGAATTATGCTTTTATAAAGAGGGTGGGGTTTTTTTTGTTAACTTAAAGGATACAAGTGCAAGAAGAGTCTTGCTATGTAGAAACCTTTTCCTTCTAAAGCCTGTAATCCTCTGCTTACACCTCAGAGTAGGGGTATTGCCCTCCCAGCCCTGCGTTTGTTTCTCAGTTTCTTGACTTCCTTATGGTATCTTTACCCATCTTGTTTTCTTCGCAAAGCAGGTAAATTTGCCACTAGCAGCTGGCAACTCACAGCATGAAACATGCTTCGTTTAGTTTTCCTGTCACATCTCTACCTCCCCCAAATGCTTAGGCTCTGAAGGTGCTGCTGCTGCCCCGGACCTCTGAGGGGAGGCAGAAAGGGTGGGGGTTGTGTGGCTTATGTGCATAAGCAGAAATGTATTGTCACCTAGGCAAGGACCTCTTTCAAATAAAAAGTGGTGAATTAGGCCCAGTATTTGTCCTGATGTGTATAAACGCTTGTTGATGACTTCCACTTTTATGCCCTTCTGTCATTTCAGATTTGCAGATCATGGCTGTATATTAGAGATCAGGGACGTAAAGTTTTTTCCTGATGGGCGCTCAGTTGTTGATACAGTTGGTGTCCGTCGTTTTAGGGTCTTAAGCCATGGCCAGCGAGATGGATATAACACAGCAAACATCGAATATCTTGAAGATAAAAAGGTGATCTATGGTGCAAAGTTATTCATACCCATGTATTGCTGGATTCACTTAAATAGCCTTTTCTTGTTGCATTTCAAGTTAGCTGTGCATTATTTTAAAACAAATACCATTATAAATACTGCAGCGCTATTTTGACAACCATGGAACAAACTTAGCTTGTCTCTTACACTTCCCTTTCTTCCTTTCTGTCCTTATAATTATCTCTGCTTGAAGTGTTGCATTGCCTTCGTGAATCTCTGAGTAGCTTCTGATACCCAGGTGTTGAGATCTGTCATGACGTGTAGGTGACGTCAGAGTCGTGTTTTAAAATTGACAGGGGCTCGTCACCCTTCTAAGAACACATGCCTCTGTTAGTAGAGAATTGGCTATTCTCTTCTTCCACTGAACATGGGATATCTGTTTCTAGCTTTGGCAGACTTTCTGTGACTTCCCAGCTCTGGTTTGCAGAATACCTCCTCAAGCCAAGTGTGGGAGACAGTTCTTAAAATGAGATCTTAGTGACATACGGTTACTGTGCCTGTACAAGCATCCGTCAAAGCTGGCTGAGAGCAGAGAATTGCAGGGAGGGGAGTAGTTTTTAAAAACAAGTCCTCTTACGACACCTCTATCAAGTGACGTGCTTGTGATGGGTGTTGGCCAAAGTATGAATTTTTGGCCTTGCTTAATTATGGCTTCCTGGATCATCTTCAGAGCACATCTGTAAAAGCTTGATATCTCTTAACGTTGAGTTTAGTAGTGATCTTGTGCCTACTGATGAAATCAATTCTGGTCTGGAAGAGCTACGAAGCTCTTCAGCACGCTTTCGTAGTTGAAGTGCAGATCTGTAAAATCCTGGTAGGGCTCTTCCAGCTTGTACAGGATGCTGCAGTTGTTTGCCAGGGCAGGAGAGGCAGATCATGGAGGTGCCTCCCCCCACAAAAGTTCAAAGCATGTAATTTGTTCACACCGATGGCTCTGCTGTGTATAAATCCCCAGAGAAGGGTGGTGGAACATAGGTGTAAAGGCATTGTTTTGTAGATGGTGCCAGAGACCCACCTCTTTATAATTAGTGAGATTTACCTTGTCTCACTTGAGAGGCTGATGTCTGAGTTCAGCACCCTGTGTTCCTGTTACATTTGGTGAGAAGTCTCAGTCCAAAGCTGCCTATTTATTTGCTCTGTTGTAGATACCTACCTTAAGATTAGCTTAATTGCCCTCTAGAACTGTTTCTCCTTGCCTGAGAAGGGCATCCACAGCAGCTAGCTCAGATGTGTGTCTGAGTAGCATAGATGAATCACACCATTAGTGATTACAGATCTAAAAGAAAAAAAAAAAAGGCAGTGTTGTTTTTTTGCTTATGCTTTTTTTTCTTTTTACCTAATGGCTAATAGTCAGACCTATACAACTAAAGCACTCTTTGTCTCAACGAGGGTCTTTTTTTTTTATGGCCATTCCTGTACTGGGAAATCATCTGCTTTCCCTGCTTCCTGCCTGCTCACATCTGCCCTCCTCCACCTTCTCCTTAGCTGTTCTACAATGACCTTAACACTTCTAGAAAGCATTGCAGATTTTTAAATGCTGTAGAATCCCTGTCCTTTTGCTTGCTGGCAGTAGAAATTCTTTCATTTTACCAGACAATGTAACGATGTTCATTTTGTCCTTTTGTGACAGGGACTTGAGGTTGTGGGTTTGAGATGATTAATATGATGACCCAGGATTAGAGGGCAGATTGTTCTGTTGTGCCAGTGTTTAGCAGCGTTATTAATGAGGCAATAACTTCTCCAAGAAATGTCATTTCAGAACATGTAGGGGAGGGTAAAAAGACTTCACCATCACAGGTTAGAAATACGAGGTTTGAGTACAGTTTGCTTAGATAAGGACATTTGAACTGCTGTAGTCACTACATTATTGTGCTTCACTTGCTTCTGGGAAAGCATATGAACTCCGTAGTATCAAATCTGTTTTGTTCCATCTCCCTTCTCTTAACAATAAGGTTGAAGGACCAGAATATGAAGAACTTGTCCGCCTTCATGATTCAGTTTATGATCAAGCTGTTGCCTGGTTTACTTCTCTTAAAGACAATATGAAAGCGCAAATTCTCAATCATTTTGGGTCCATGCCAGGAAAAGAACCAGAGCCGCAGGTAATAAATCCTTACGTATTCATTCTTATTCTATATATATAATTTTTACACCAAGCTATTTTCTGACAGATTTTTGCTGTATTTTCATAAGTTCTAAACTCTTTCTTATTTACCCAATTTTGTTCTCTTAGCATTAAGTATGAAAAACAATTATCATATATCGATGTAAGTTGATATCTTAAAAAGATCAACCTTAAAGGAGGAAATAGACAAGGAGAGCACCTGAAATTAAGTGCTTAGTTTCTGGGTTTTGTTTATGACGACTTTCTGAACAAATAAGAGGTTGGAAGGAGGGTGGTGGCCTTCATCAGGCAGTGTTGCTGAATACAAGATTGAATGTCTTTCCGTTCTTTTACAGAGCAACCCCAGTGGTCCTGCCTGGTACTGGTGGCTCTTGGCAGTGTTGCCTCTAGAAAACAGAGCTCAGCTGGCGATATTGGCTATGACTTCCCTTAAAGATCGTCTTATCGCCATCAGACGTGTATTGATATTTGTGACTCGCAAAAGACCCAGATAACATGGACTTCAGTTGTGAGTGGGCACTGAAAGCATCTCATGACAGGTTGTTTGGGGGGGGACAAAAGGGGAGGGGTTGTTTTTTGTTTTTCAAAGATTTTTTCAAAGATTCTTTCAAAAATGAACAGCCCTTTCTGACTGTGTCCAGCATCCATCAGTTGCATCGGTTTGTTATCCTGGGTATCCACCAAACCTTGCACTCTCTCCTGTTGTCCTGGTGAAATCTGAGCCTCTACAAAGCTGTGCTACAGTTAGAACGTAGATGATAGATGTGGATAATTGCTTCAAAGTACTATGATAGAGTTAATATTTCTAGCCTGTAAGAGAGTTAAGTACTAGAGTAGCACCATTGGCCTACATGTGCTTTGGATTTCCACTTAGTAGGAAAAGGAAGCTCGACAGTGGATTGAAGAGGTGTTTCCTAGACTTTCCTGAAGGCAGTGAACAGAAGAGGAGCTGCGCTTCCCGGTGGAAGTATGCATGAGGACTATAACGAGCAGTATGCTCTGTTAGTGAACTGGTAGGCAGTCTGTCGTACACCCACATCTCTCTTTTTCAGGAAATAGCAGTCTGTGAGGAAAAAAAACCTAAGCCGTTTGTGGTCAAGGCATCTGAGGATGTTTATCTGAACGAATAATAGCTACTGAATAAGTATACTATTCAGTAGCCTTAGGTAATCCCTTGTGTTGTGATTTATGTGTTGTAGCGGATTTAGTATGTACAAATGTCTGGAAAGGTGTACTTTGGTTTATTTGAAAAAAAAAAAATCAAAGTAATCCTAGCTGGTCTTATCACTAAATTCAAATCAAACCAGCTCCCTAAAGTATGATGAACGCTGCTGTGAAATAATGATTTCACTCCAAGTACTAGGAAGGCAGACTGCAGTTTTCTTCAAATGTGTTCTGCAAGTGGGACTGACGAGGATAAAACACAATCTCCCATTTGCCTGCGGTGTCATGCCAACCTCATGTTACGTTGGAATGATCTCTGTTGAACGTGTTTCAAACCAAAAGTATTGTAGTTTAGTACCAGTTGCTGTATGTGATGGAAATCAGTACACAATAACACCGTGAAAGGAGGTGCAAACCGAACACTATAAAGGCAAGTCTCAATGCAAGCTCAAGTCAGGTGTTAACATTCATTTGTGTTTTTGATTTTTATATAGTGTTTTGTTAATATCTTAATTTTCATAGCTATGGAATTGATCGCTTGTCAGTCAAATGATCAACGTTCGCTCAATTGCCAATGAAATAACTAACAGTGTTACCAATTCAATTGGCATAGTTTCCTGTAAGTAGAATTGTTACTACCAACCGGAGAGAAGTTGACTTGAATCTCAATGTGCTGCAAGCGTAGCAAGACCAATTTAAAAACTTGTTCATGTGCAGAAGTCTGGTAAGATGAAATGGCTGTTTACCTAAATGGTCAAAGTGCCTGGTTTCTTTTTTAGTTCTTTTGTCCTTATTTGTCAATGAAGATGTATTTAAACTTTTTTTTTCAATTTGCACATGAGTTCTGGAAGAAGACTGCATTCAACTGCAGTAATTAAGTAATTACCTGTTCTCTTTGGGTATTGTAGTTATAACCTGTGTGGTCTGGGAAACAAAAATACAGAGTTTTTTTCCTTTCAGCAAGTGGCTACCACAAATGGTTTCTGTAACATACCCTGAATGTACTGTAACTGCCTCTACCTTGAACACGCCTTTTCTATTTAAATAATTTGTAAGTATATTCTCTGAATTGTGAAGTGCATAACTTACAACCAATGATGTAATAACCTCTACAGTAGCCTTCTGCAAGTTCTGCTACCATCACCAAAATACTAAAATTCAAGTTGAGTGCATTTCCTCCAGGATTTGAAGATGCTGAAGAGAAAGCATTGAAATATAAAGTAATTTTCAGAGAATTGCTCTATGCATGAGGGAGGAAATGTCAGAATTCAGTAGGTCTTCAGCCCACTGTCAGTTCAGCTACCGAAGGGTGGTTTTACAAACTAATTCTCAGACCAGAAGATGGACTGTCTGATCTTGCAATCCTTTCTGTTCAACTTCCTGTTCTTCCCATCCCTTTCCATGCTGCGTATTTCTTCTAGATTCACTCATCTCGTTCCTTCATGTGTGTGGCCTAGTTTTGAGTGTTAATAGTTTGGCTGCAAGGGACACTGATGGTATTTGTATATTGCTGGTCCCTGATCTTACATGTGCTTAATTTTGCTTTTAGGAGTGCGTTTAAGGGAAAAAAAAAAAAATCAAGGTGCTAGTTAGTGTCTTCTTGGCTTTGCCTCAGTAACTAATGTGAATATTCTTCTTTGCAAAAGTGATTTTTCAAGATACCTACTGTTGAGGTACTTCGGAGAGGAAACCCCACAGAACAAAAGAGGTTGTTTACTGCTGTTCTGTAATGTGTAAAGACATTTTACATGAAAAGTGACATTACTGTGTTCATGAAGGCGTGCATAATTAATGAAGTGATAGATATCGATGAGAAAGCTGAACTGTAGAGGGATTTTTTTTTAGTCAAGGTTTAAAGCAGTTTTTGAGTATGTCAGTGGCTGATGTTTTGGATAACTGATACAACTTTGGAATTGTCTATGTATGGATGCAAATAATCATATTAGCAGCCCAAAGCTGACATTTCTTCCAAAACATTGAATGCTGATCAAATAGCAAAGCTTTAAGAAAACAAGAAAATCACCACTACCCTGTGGTACTCGCTTTCTAAGGGAGAGTATCCATTTCTTTGTTACCAAATTATCTCTGCCATATAGTCTCTACAGCATCCAGTAGTACCTCACTGGACCAGCTAGCTATCTCGTTCCTCTCTTGGCAGGGGGAAGTGTCCGCGTTACGGCCGTTCCATGCTTTTGTGTAACTTGTCACCAGGGTACATGTGGAAGCATGGAGCTGAGCTCCTGGAAGAGATAGACAGGATTTGTTGCCTTTCTAGCTCATTACACTTTTCTTGCTTGCTGTCCAAGCAAGGATGCTGGGGTATATGATGAGTCTTTTCACTGTGGTGAATGTGGCCCTTCTTTATACATCATAAAGAGGCCAACAACAAAAAAAAATCCCTCTACCTCTACACCTGTTGTTCACCTGTAAAGCTTCAAGCTACAAAATTATATATATTTTAACCTTTTTTTTGTCTTTCAGAAGCATACTAATTGTTTGCCACTGAGGCCTTTTATCTACTGTATTTTAATATGTTCATTTGATAGTCATCGAGATCTCTTTGTACTTCTAACCTGTAGATCTTGTCATGTTTCTTACTGCTCCTTTTTCCTTGTTCTCCAGTCCACTTTTAAATTGATAAATAGAAAGCTGTACACTCTCTATTCCGATTACATTTTACACTAGTGGAACTGGTATTTTGGTAGCGCCTTAATTTTGCAGTTGTGAAATGATTGTATCAACTCTTATCTGGGGCTTCTGACCAGATTTAAATGAGTATGTTTAATGTAGATAAACTTGAAACCATTTTTTTTACTGTTTTAAAGCTAGTTATGAAATGGAGTGTGTACATATGTATAAATATAAATTATTAATCTGCACCTTTTTGTATCTAGTAAATACCGGAGAAGTTCATGTTCTAACCACATTTGGCACTTCTTGTTGCATAAGCAAAGCCAAAACTTTTTTTAAAAATTGCAATGTTCATTTCATGTATATTTGCAATATTCATGGGAAATGTATTTAATTTATGTGATATTTGGAATAAAACAGATTGAATTTATAAGCATGTGAGTTTATGGAAAAACTTGATCACTTTGTGTTTCTGGAGGGAGAAACTTGGCAGGGGTGGCTACCCATGTAAAAGTTTGTATTATAAGTCTCATCTCATGCAGTTGCAAAAATGTGAGATGCCACAACCTGGATATGAAGTGCTTTCCATTTTCATAATGTGCCACTGACTCTCCAGCACCTCTGGCTTCTAGCTGCAAGAAAGACCGGAGGCATGTGGTGTGGAGATGAGGAAAGTGACACCAGTCCCTGTGGCTGCTGAAAAGGAGACGAACATTTCACAGCAGCACTGGGATGTGACAAAGAAGGGGAGAGGTCACAGGGCTGGCTTCTTGTTTTGTAGCTGCTCAGATAAGAAATGGGTATTTAGCCCTAAATCATAGAACCATAGGATCATAGAATGGCTCGTGTTGGAAAGGGCCTTAAAGATCATCTAGTTTTAACCCCCTTGCCATGGGCAGGGATGCCACCCACTACATTTGTATGAAATGTACCATGTCTGGTCCCATGGAATAAATGCTAAAAAATACAGTTATAATTAAGGACTCAAAACACTGTATTGACAAAATGCAGTGAAAGAAAATGGCTCTATGGTGCTGCAAGGTTTAGATGAGGTTCCACCGCAGGTCAGTAGGTGCGGATGGGTGTACCCAATGAAGGGCCCTGGCACATGGGCTAGGCTCCTTGGGCAGCAGCACCAGAGTGCAGTTGTGAGAAAGCAAAGCAAGTGTCTGGAAAGCATGTCCCAACTTCTTGGTGCTAGCCAAGCAAAACCCATCTGAATTGACTTGTAGATATTAGTGTTTTTTTTTTCTTCACAGATTGACTTCAGCCTTATTCGTGCTGCCTTTGTGCCTGTATGCACTAGATGTTCAAGCAAATGTCAGTCATTGGAACACTTACTTTAAATAAGTGGCAAGTGTGTGTTGGAGCACAGATGTAAATGCTGCTTGAGCTGATTTGATAAACCAGGCAACAGCATTCCTCTTGTCACCAGAGGAAGGCAAAGGAAGGATGTGGGGAAAGATGACTGACCTAGTTTCCCTTCTGTTATCCAGATACTTGCAAACCTCAACTTTGAGATCACTGGAAGTACAATCACTGCATAAAGATTGTAAATCTTACTAAGATTTTTATTTCCTTCTGCATATCCTTAGCATATCCTTAGCTAGACGATGTAAAAAGGTAGGTACAGTATTTCCATGAGCCTTAGAGTGATGCCATTCCTGGAGCATGTAAACCTAAGCGGTGTGTTACCCTGTTTGCATTGTTTTCTGCTTCATCAAAGCAGGAACCGAAAATAACTAGGTTCTGTCCAGCAGCACTTAGATTTGGAAAGCTGAGTACTCGCTGGAAGCTGTTTACTACTCAGCCATGGAATTATAAAAATGAGTAATCTGGACCAAAAAAATCTAAGGCCCTGTTTCTGTGGGGGAAGAAAAAAAATAAACGCATGAATCCATGCCAGCACTTTCCTGAGTTCATTTCATGAATGTGTATAGTACACACAGCTGAAAGACAGACATGTTTCTAATCACATTTACATTACATGGTAGGGATGTGTTGTTTCTAAATGGAGATGAGTATCACTTGCTGACAGCTTCTGTAGCTCTGTTCTGCCATATGTGGGCTTTGGCCTTACCTGCTATGTTTGGGAAATTGTGTCCACAGAAGAAATGTCCTCCTTTTTAAATGATGGTTAAGCTTTTCTTCTAATACATATTTGCTTCTCTTTTGAGGCAAAATCCATGTTGGAGCCTGGCTTCTGAAAGGACCTGGATTTTGAAGAGAAGCTAGACCAGAAGCTGTTCCTGAGGGCTGGGCCAGTATACATAGACAAGACTTACTGGGCCATAGACTTACTGCAGATTAAGTCAAGGAAATGGTTCTGGTCCCCATTCCCCTCTCCAGTATATTCCAGAGGCAGAGCTGAAACTTCTGCCCTGCACCTTTAATGATTAGCCAGCAGAAGGAAGTTACCAGTGTGCAGGCACAGTAAAGCAGCCTTCCAACAAATTCCTCTAAGGCATTCTAGTATTGAGCACGGACCTGTCTCTGCAGAGATCCTCAGCAGAGTTGCGGGTAGGCATGTCACTGCAGTCACCAGTTAGTCCCAGGAAAGTATGCCATAGTCTCAGCTGAGGCTGGATAGTTCAAGATAAGGGCAATTAAAAGGGGCAGGCAGCATGCTGGAAGCATTATGTCAAAAATTCTTTTCAAATTATACTCCTGGTTTCCATTCAGACCCGAGGATGGCATACTGCCAGTGCCCAAGAGCATAACTTTTTTCTTAATCATAGCAGCAAAGGGAGACAACTCTGTGCAGCCCCTTCAGCCCAGCAACTCATTCACATCAACTGTGCATGAAATCCTCTCACCCTCGGTTCAACCCACAGAGCACGTAGGAGACCCACCACTCGTGACCGTCATGCTTTTTTCTGTGATTCCCATCCCCCGCTTGTCACTAGCCCTTGTTCTTCCTTACCTTTCTGTTTTTTCTTTTCAAGGGAGAGAAGATGTAAAAGGTAAGAAATAAACCAAGCACCCCAGAAAGTTTTGCTGGCTCAGCAGTTGCTGGGCTTTTGGTCCAAACTGCACTCTGTAACAGAGAGCAGGTTCAGGCAGCAGGACACCTCATAACCTGCCACAGCAGATCTGACAGAGAAAGAAAAACATTTTTAAAGAAGAAGCAGAGAGAAATATGTAATCTGGTGTCCTTCACTGTAAAAGGAAAGATAACTGGCTCTGAGCTCTGCCCTGCTCTGGAGCAAATACCTCACGTTTTATACCGGTGTGTGAGGCACCTCACAGCGTTGGCTGGCTGCCTTTGGCTAACCAAAGATAGTTTCTAGCTGATGGACTTGCTGTGACTAAGTAGTCACGGTGTCAGAAAATGTCTAAATGCTCCCTGCCAGCTTTATTTCTTTAATCTGAAATCATTCTCCTTGGACAGGAGGAGGCAAGGCCATACGTTGCCACCTAGCCAGCACCCATATGTTTTCCCCATTCCCTCTCTGGATGTTTTGCAGTGCTTAGGGAAGGCCATGAGGCTGCATGGGGATTGAGCCTCCACCAACACGTGGAGCATGTAGCAATGCTGGTTAAACCAGTGGGGATGTTCTTTGGTACACAGAACAGGTAACAAGGCTGCCAAAGTGAAGTTAGTTTCTGCAGCTCAGGTGTGCCAGTGGAGACTGATATTCAAATAAAGTGATTAAAAGAAAATCAAAGTTATTTACCCAAAGGCAGAATTCACTGAGCAAGTGTGCCATGTCTTTTCATCCCAGACTGCTCCCCTCTCCTCTCAGTTTTTTGTTTCTTTGGTCTCTGCTGTGTCTGGAGGGCAGGAGAACACATCAGGGAGCACCCTAACCTCAAGCTCCGTGTTTGTGGTGTGACCAGAACAACTCCAGGGGAATGGCTGATACTGAAGCATCCAGGCTGGGGTGCTTAAGGTGTGCCATCACCAGAGCTTAACTGTATTGTGGAAACATTTGTCCACACTGGAAGAAGTTAAGTTACTATGGAGTAAGTTTTTATGCTCTTTTACTCTCTGTTGTTACGGATCAGCTCTCTTTGTGCTCTGCTCCCACACCAGGTGTAACCACGAGGCTCAGAAATAAGCACATTCAGTCCCAGCGTCAGAGCTGAGACTCTGTAAATCTTCCATGAGAACTGGATGATATTCAGATGTCCTTTCTCAATGCTTACTAGTACCAGACGCTCGAAAAGTACAAGAAATGCTTGAATGGGAAAAATGAAAAGAATCTGGCAAGATATTTCTCCCCAGTTCCTCAATTAGAGGCTTATATATGTCCCCAAAAGCTTTTTCTTTTTCCTGGTGTATAGAATTTGAGGGAGGCTCTAATCTTTAACAAGTAATGCTGGACAGTCATGGCATTCATAAAAACTGTCCATTCTCTCTTCAACCCTGCAACATTGTGACCTCTATGCCATGGCATATCAGCGAATTCCTCAAATTAATTGTGCATGGAGGTCTTTTTACTTCTTTCTCTCTTTGCATTTTATTTTTGTCCAGTTTCAGCATTTCTATTATTTTTGGTATGTTTTCTCTTGCTAAAGAGGCCCAAATCGATCACACTTTCCTAAAACAAATTGTAAAAAAACCTATACCTCCCTCTCGTCACACATTTGGCTGTTTTGTTTGCTGTGTAGGTAGTTGCAAGACTGCATTCAGCAGCTTTGTGCCTAAATTTTGGGCTCCTTGTTTTTCAGAGGTGCCTCCTTACCAGATGGTGCTTTCAGGCAAGTAATTTTCCTGTTTACTTTGCAGCAATTGACTCTGCGTAAGTGTCAGCTTTGGCTAGACCTTTTCAAATATTGTCATTACACGTTAATTCTGCAACGCACAGGCTTCTTGATTTTATCTTTATGGGTAATAACAGGCAATTCTTTCTCAGGGATATGTACTAAATAATGGGTAAGAGCTGGTGTTCTTCCAGTTACAAGACAGCCTAGGTGTACCTCTTTTTTTAGCAGAGAAATCCACCCCCCTTTAGAGACCCAGCTGCTGATTCCAGCTTGCCTTTAGCTCAGTGCTCGGTTACTGCTGTGCTTAGGGCTGAAAAATCCGCTGGCACTGAGGAGTTAAATATTTCTGAGTTTGCACTTGAGTCATCTGTCCCTGCTTCGGGAGTCAAGTTTGCTTGCAAGCACGTATGGGATTGGAGTCAGTCCTGGAACACGAGCGCGCGGCTCACGTCTGACATGCACCCGCTCGGGCAAAGACCAGGGAACAGTTCCTGCACGTGCAAACATATCTAGAGGAGAAAGGGACGCAAAGGACTCAGGCAGGATTAGCTAAGGACATGTTGTTGCTTCGCAGCCATTCATTTTAGATGGGAGAAAGAATCCAGGGAAAGACGTGAAGACGTGAAGTTTTTGGCTGTGCCTCTACTCCTGAACTGTGTGTGAGATTGTTCCCTGGCACGGATCCTGCCTGGCACAGAGCAGCCTGTGTCCATAGTGTTAAACCCTCTTTCCCAGACAAAATGTGAGGCTGCACATAAACTGCCTGTTGGGAACATTCCCCAGGCTGTGCTAACTCCTGAGCTGCATCTGCAGTGCCTTCCTCACTCCTCCCTAGTTTGCTGGTACAGAGAGAGTTGTTTTTGAGCCTTGATGTTTGTTTTTAGGTAACAAGAAGTTTCATGATGAAGGACCCCAGGTTTAGGAGGGGGCGAGCACAGCTGGGATTAGGGCTGGGAGGGAGGCAGTTGAGCTCTGTCTGGCTTCAGATGTGATGCTGGTGTAGGAAATCCTAGCATGCACCTCCTGGATGAGCACATATGCAAGGCTTCACAGTGCTCTGGCTTGATGTCCCTAACCAGAGTATAAGGTCTTGGTCCTCCAAGTGTGCAGGAAGGGGAAAAAGTGGAGGACTGGAGAAGTAGCAATGAATTTTGGCTGAAATCACAGGAAAATGTCCTGAGGTATGTATATGTTACATGAAGACAGGATATGAGCCCAGGCTTCTGCATACAGGGCTGATGATGACCAAAAAGCCATGCAGTACACTGCACCAAAAAGGAGCTGAAGAACACCAGTCTGGACTGGAATAAAAGTCTGTCTGGCCCAGCGCCCTCCTTCTGGCAGCAGCCAAAACAAAACAAAACAAAACAAAACCACCACTACCACCACCAAAAAACAAACAAACAAACAGGGGGAACTGGGCAATACGAACACTTCATCTCCCATCCTGCAGCACTGAAGAGACTTCCTGAGCCAGATGCAATGTCTGTGTGTTTTGGAGCCCTCAATAGATCTCCATAAATTTGATGCTATCTTTTTTCAACCCATGGGAAGTTTCAGCATCCACAGCCATGTTTGACAAGGATGTTCACAGGCTGGCTGATGGATGTATGATGGACTACTCATTCTGTTTTCTTTTGGACGAGGATATTACTTAGAATCACAGAATCATTAAGGTTGGAAAAGATGTCCAAAATCATCTGGTCCAACCATCCCTCTACCACCAATATCACCCACTAACCCATGTCCCTAAGCACCACGTCCAACCTTTCCTTAAACATCCCCAAGGACAGTGACTTGACCACTTCCCTGGGAGGTGCTCCTTGCTTCCTTTTGTGCTTCCCAGCCCTTGTATTACAGGATTAAAGGTGAACTCTAGTACCTTGGTCTGTTAAGGGCCCAGGTATAGGCATGCTGGAAAATAAAGGCAGATTTTTGGAAGAAGTCATGTGGAAGTGGCCTTACAGTTGGCTTTTTCCCTTTTCATATGCAGGAACTAAGACGCACTAAAGGGAGGCAGGCATCAGGAGCTGAACAAAGAGAAACAAAGAGAAAGGATTCTTCCTCCCAGCCCACAGTCTTTCTCTTTTTTTTTTTTCTTTTTATTTTTTATTTTTTGTTGTTCACAGACCTTCATTAGACCACAGAGTACAGGCTCAGTCATTCACTCCCTTAGATTCCTCCTGCAACTCCCCATAATTAGCCTTCATCCATATAAGCCTGAAGGACTTAGTACCATCAAGAAAAAAGAGACATCTCCATCACAGGCACACAAGGGCTGTGGCTAGCTTACTGAGGTCCAAGTGAGCCATGCAGCCAGGCAACCTCAAAGGCGGCTGGATAGATGCCACTGTTTGCCTTAACTCCGTGTCTTCATTAAAATAAATGAGATATGGCAGAGGCTGTTTCTGCTGGCAGCAAAGTTTGTGTTATGTGATAGAAGCATATTTGTAGCCATTTTTTTTCTATTCAACAGGCAATTTCACTGTTTCTTCTGCCCACAGCTTTAGAAAGCCAGACAGCTAGCAAAGCACAACAGATGGTAGAGAGAAATCTGCCTGCAGCACCCTCACTAAGTAGAATATGTTTCTGCTATCTGTGAGGGAAGTATAGATGCACAAAACATAGATGCTAATCATACTAAAACCCCTTTAAGCCACCACTGGAAGGCGGAAGTTGAGAGGTCCCTTCTGAGCTCTAGGAGCATCAGATGACAGCAGACAGGTAGGGTTGTCAGTTAGGCACTGCAGTAATAGTTGCCACCTGGTATTTAGGAGAGTCAGAGATACCCCCAAGTCTCACTCAGCCTGGACCTGTTCTGGCCAAGATTTGGGCTCAGATTGCCTGCTGGCTTCTTCTTCTGCCTGTCCTCTGGATTCTGCCTTTCCATCACCAACTGCAGACTCCTGTTGGCATCTCTCTTCCACTGAAGCTGCTGACCTTAGTCAAAGCACACCGGTGAAAGAGGTATTCACAAGAAAATGAAAAGAGAACAAATGCTAGGGACTTCCTGGCATGCTTGATTTCAACAAGTAGCACTGATGCTGCTGTGGGCTGGATGTGGTCCCAGCTGGATGGGAGGGCTGGTGGCAGAGACCTGGGGGTCCACACCATGCCAGCAGGAGTGTACTTCTTGCAGCTGGGACTGCTGTCCTAGTTCCTCCTTGGTGCAACCATGCCTTGGGGGCTGAGCGGGAAAACTCACCAGAACAAGGTCCAGTCAAGATGTTCTTCACTGAAAATGCTTTTCATAGAATCATGGAATGGTTTGGGTTGGGTTGGAAGGGACTTTAAAGATCGCCCTGTTCCAACCCCCCTGCCATGGGCAGGGACACCTCCCACCAGACCAGGCTGCCCAAAGCCCCATCCAGCCTGGCCTTGAACAACTCCAGGGATGGGGCATCCACAGCTTCTCTGGGCAACCTGTGCCAGGGCCTCACCACCCTCATAGGGAAGAATTTCTTCTTAATACCTAATCTAAATCTAACATCTTTTAGATTAAAGCCATTACCCCTTGTCCCATCAGTACATCTCCTGAAAAAGAGTCCCTCCCCAGCTTTCCTGTAGGCCCCCTTTCGGTACTGGCAGGCTGCAGTGAGGTCTTCCCAGAGCCTTCTCTTCTGAACAACCCGAACTCCCTCAGCCTGTTTTCTCCTCCAGCCCTCTGTCCATCTTCATGGCCCTTCTCTGGACTCATTCTAATGCTTCCGTGTCCTTCTTGTGCTGGGGGACCCAGACCTGAACATAGGGCTCCAGGTGGGGTCTCACAAGAGCAGAGCAGATGGGGACAATCAGCTCCCTCACCCTGCTGGCCACGCTGCTTTTGATGCAGCCCAGGATACGGTTGGCTTTCTGGGCTGCAAGCGCACATTGCTGGCTCATGTTGAGCTTCTGTCAACCAACACCCCCAAGTCCTTCTCCTCAGAGCCACTCTCAAGATAAGAGTTGCACACTTTTCTTCTGCAATCTTATTAATCTATGAGTGCTTTGTATGCTCTTCTCCTGCTCCAACACCTTTTCTGTCTCTCTCGTCCCTGTACCAGCAGGCAAAGGAGCTGTAGGGGAAGGAAGGCACTGGGGGAGGGGAGGGAGTCTGAAGAGAAGCAGGAGCTTGCATGGTTTTCCTGAGCCATCTCACCATATCACACAGACTTCACCCACTCCTCAGCTCACATCAGACCCTCCTGAACAATACAGGAGGCCGCTGAGCTGTGTGTTTATCCTTACAGACAGGGCTGTAAGCCTCTGACCCACCTCCCCCTCACTGAACATGGCCCAAAGCCCAGGTAGCGGGCCCAAAGCGGGCCCAAAGCCCGAACACCAGGCTTGGGCTTTCAGCCTCGCTTCTCTCAGCTCATGCACCCCCAAAAATTCAGCCATCTGCACTGCACTGACCCAAACCAAGGCCTAACCCCAGACCTGTACTTCAGCCCCTCCCAGCAAGCGGCTAACAGAGCACTGTGCCAGCCCCTCACACACAGTGTTGTGTCTCACCACGGCTGTTTCTGTGCATAACGTTATGCCTCTGAGCTGGGCTGTGTCATAATTACTACTCACTGTTGTGGTTAAGGCATACCCAGAGTGTATAAACCATGAAATAATCCCTCCCATCCTTCTAGACTGTGCTTGCCAGCAGTGGCAGAAAGGTGCCTCGCAGTGGGATTTAAAATATCTCCATGTTAAGGCTAAACATGAGAGCAATGCAGACCTGGCAGCATCACCTTTTTTTGCCTCAGCACCTATGAACAAACCTTCCCTTCATGTCCCTTACAGTTCGACAGACCCTTCTTGTCTTCCTATGCCCTAGTTCTGTGTTTTTTTCCCCTCTTTTGCTCCCACGGCAACCTCTTGTGAGCCTGGACTGACTCCCTGAGCACCAGCGGGAGTTCCAGATACGAGAGCAGAAATTACACGTTGTACTGCTGTTTTCTGCTGTTTTCTTTCTTCAGACACGTTATTTTTGGGGGAACGGGTTGGTGTGAGCAGAGCAGTATTTAGCCTCCGGCCATGTGAGTGACTCAGCACTATTTTAGTCTCCGTAGCCTCCCAGACAGGAGCCTGGTTGTCCTGCCATTGTGTCCATCCTGCTTCCTTGCCCCAGCTAATGCAGTTTTCCCTTTACCCTTTTGCCAAGCAGTGGGACTCGATGATGCTCCTCTGACAAATGAGTGTTGCCTGGAGTTGTGGCTCCTCGATGCTGGCTGCACACTGTGAGGCAACATTGCCCAGGAATCACAGGGACTCCGTGTCTTAGCCTCCCTCTTCAGGACAAATTAATGACTTGGGCACAGAATAATAAACAAATAAACGCTGCTCCATTTAGGATTTCTCACCCACACCCTCTGCCCTGGGAGCAGACCCTTTTTCCTGAAGCAGACTCATCCTTGTCAGAGTTTCACAGGGTCTTCAGGGAACACCTGTGTGAGTAGCAGCATGGCTTTCATTTGCCTTGGCTACCATTGTGCTGTGGGAGAACCATGGTTCTGAGGAGGACAATGATATGACTGTAAATGACCATGCCTCGCTTTCAAGAGAGGTAATTAAACATCTGGAGGCCAGAGACTGAGATTAATGACAAGAGGGCCCAATCAAAAGCTGTGGGGTTGGTGACACTAGCTGGATGAAATGTTGATCTCCTGGCTGCTAAGGGAGCACAGAAAGCTGCATTGATGCTGTGCTGCTGTATCTAAAACTTGAGAGGTTTTGAGATGTGGAGATTTTGAAATTATATTAAGTGATGAATGTTAAGATGTAATTACAGAAAAAGAAAAACAAGCAAAATGAACAGTGTTTTTTTCCCTTCCTCCCCCAAGTGAAATGGTAATGGAATATGGTCTCCTGGTGTAGTATAATGCTTTAAGTACTGTGTGTCCCAGTTTCACAATGCTCAGTACAATGTGTACAAAAACAAATATGAGTGTGTTGTGGTTAGGCTGTTTATCAGATATCTGCTTTGCTGAATATATATTTGTATATGTGTGCTATTTTCCCTGTGAAGTAACTGTAAAATAAAGCAAAGGAAAAATCCATTACCAGTCAATTAAATTTCATGGGGTCCTGCAAAAAGCTAGAGAGGATGGTCAACATCAGGAAGCAAAATTATTGCATAGCTTTTATTTGGTGATGTTATTAGTGTTAATAACTATTCCCTGGGTAAAGAAAGCAACCACAGCATCATTTTGCAAAGCTTGCTGTGTGTCCCATCCTCTGCTATAAACCCTCTGATTATGGGATTACTGTATAGGATTGGCATCATTCAGCCAGTGCTAATAACTGAAACTGTCATCATGTGCCAAAACTCCATTAACAAACACTGGTTCACATTTCAAATGACTGCTCATTTCAGCCAAGCATGGGCATTGTTTTATTTGCTGTTCATGAAGCAGATTGCTTTTTTACATGAATATAAATTGTTGCTTATGTCTACTCCACGATATATATGGAAGGGGTATTTAGTCTTTCTTTTGCTTCATGGCATTCTGTTTGCAATCACTTCAGGCTACTCACATTATCATGGGACTTCAATCCCTTACCTACCACAGGCACTGACTGGTCAAGGCAAAGACTGTGAAATGCTTCCAGGCTCAGTAGCTAGCACATGTTTTGCAGATTTTTCCTTCTGTGTCCTTCAGCTCAACTGTAATCGTGCAGACTAACCACAACCCTCTTCATCCCTCCTTTTGCTGAGATGGGTAAACCACCTCCCTCCTCTTCCCTGATGGTCCAAGTAGTCCAGCTCTGCACTTGATCCTGTTTTGAGTTTCTATGTTTTTAATACACATGCCTAGAAATATGCACTGTATTATACTCCTGTATTTCCTCACCTGTACTGGACATGTCTCCCTCAAGACTGAATCTCCCCTTAATGGATCCCAATGCTGTTGGTGGGTTATGATAAGCTTTTTCTTTTCATGTTTTCCAAGCATCAGTTCATAACTTCCAGATAACATTTCATTGCTAGTTCCCAAATATATACTATATTGCTGAGTTTCATGTCCATTTAGTTCAGCCCTATGGGTCTTCAAGCACAATATTCTTGTCCTCCTTTGTACTGATGTTGTTCAGCTTTATGAAACACTCCCACTGCTTATGTAAACCTCAGAAGTTATTAAACAGGAAGAACTTTTCCCAAGACTGATCTTTGAGAAAAAACACAAGATATCTTTTCCCACCTGTGGTGAGAGCCTTTGCTGACCTATATTGGCAAGGTTAAGCGACTTACACAATCCAAGAACAACGGAATACAGGTTAGCAGGTGCACTTGCTAAGAAAACGTGCTGTCCAGTTCCTCTTTATGGAATAGGCTTGCACTGTTGCATTCAAACTGGGAACAACAGTCTGAGAAAATACATGTTCCCAACAACCTGAAACAAGGCATGTTCCAAAAGGCAACATTTCTAGTTCTCAGAGTCAAAAATAATCGGGTGACAAAATTCACCAACGAGAGAAAAGGGATCCCAGCCTTGGTATATTATAAACATACAGTTTGTAACGCCACTAATTGTAGTCTTTTGACACTTGGACCAGAGGGGCTGCCCAAGGAAGGAGCTATCCAACGTCATGACAGGGAAATGTGGGACCAGTGTGCAGCGTGGACCCAACTTCTGATCTCTTTGTGTCAAGAGACCTAACCAACCTGAGCTTTAGCAACAGCTTAATGCTTTACTTTCCTTCTTTGCTATCCAGTTATGGCCTTTACTGACAACTAGTCTTTTGTTTCTACAATAAATCACTGTTAATGTGTTTTTGCCTCATGTATCATTTTGTCATTCAGTACCCAAAGTACTTTCTTTGTAGTGTGACACCATCTCCAGCCACATAGCTCCTTTCCAACTTGTTGTGACTGCAACCCAAAAGCTTTATGATTTGTCTATTCATCACCATCTCTTTGAAGTTCATTGGAAGGATCCCATGTTGAACAGTGTCAAGAACAATTGAGACTAATTTCTTAGAACAAGGAGGTGCAGCAATCTGCAATTTTATCCCATTTTGCCTTTAATTCCAGGTCTTTAGTTATCCTTATCTTAGGGCTGGTCTAAAGTCTTACATTCTGTTAAGGTCAGCTTGATAGCTCTGTAGGTGCCTAAACAATTATCTTTCTTAAATATTGGCATTTCATTGTTTTCAGAAGGTAACATTTCTAACTGGACAGAAGCATAAAAAAGCCTGTCCACCATTAAGAAAAAAAAAGAAAGAAAGAAAGAAAAAAGAAAAAAAAGTGTGCATTGACTCCTTCAGGAGTGAGGTTACTTGTTATCTCTGTAGTTGAGTGAATAAAAAAATACACTTTTTTTCTGCATTGGTTTCCATATCCACGTTTTCAATCTCCTTATCCATCTCACATTTAATTCCAGTGAACATTAATGTCTTTACCAATATTTGCAATCTTACTTAGACCATTTCTATACCACCTTTAGCCACTGGTTCCTTTTTCTTCTATTCATTTTATACATGAAGTTAAAGAATCTCTTCCTAGCTGTTGGCATACTCTTTGAAAGCTAGAGTTTTTGGCAATAGAGGTCTGGCAAACCTTCCAGTGGCTATTAGATGTTGTTGCTGTGTTTATTGACCCCATCTCTGCAAAAGCTACCGGCTCCTTTGGCAAAGTGTTGATAAGACTCGGCTGCTTTGGGACAAAGCTCAATTTTGTAGCTTCTCCACAAGAGGTCACTGTTATCATTAGCAATAGATAAATCTCATTTTAGGGCTTGCGAGGCAGGCATAATTTCTCCCTCAGAGAAAAACTAAGATCATTTGGAATAAAATTTCCCCACATAATATCTCCCTCATCTGCCTTTCAAAATGAATCTACTGAGATAACAATTTCTTCATTCCTAAATTCACCACAGGAATCCAATATTTTGAAGATGCAGAGACTATCCCATATTGTCCTTGCCAAAGAATGAGCTTTGCAAGTGAAGATATTTCAATTAGAAGGACTTACAAGAACATGCTAAAGGTTCTGTTAACAGTTTCTCAGGACACCACAGCAAAACCCATAAATAAATAAGCATTGAAATTTTCTGTTACTTCTGTAGGTAGAGGATGACAACCTCACTATGTTACAGGTTCCTTGTCCTAGCAGGTGGCCTTTTCTCAACTTAAAAGATGAATGGACTGGGGACAATTTGGGAAATTGTTGCCAGAAGTAAAAGCATCCATTAGGATATCAAATCCATAAATTCTTCTAGAGAGAGGTTATATAAAATACTAGCATGATATCCCAACAGTGAAATTTGGTGGAGAAAAGGAAGTTTTTAACCAGGACCTCAGGAATGTCAGATTTTCAGTCACCCCAAAGTAGAAGGGCTGACTGTAAATTCCTCCACGTCAAATGCTGGGGCAGAGTAGGATCTGAGCTATTTAAGCATTCTCCTCTTTCAACAAAATTGCTTTCCCTTATCGTGAAAGAATCTCAGAAAGGCAGCATATTTGACTGATTACCATGCACACAAGGGCTTCTTTCCTTTTTAGGTCCTCATATGAAATGGAGAAGAAAGGCAGGGAGGTCACTGTAATGTGCTGTAGACAGTAATTCGTAGCAGCAGCAGCGCTACCTGCTTAGCGCGAGTGCTTCAAAGTATTCTGCTGTCAAATGGAGGCAGTCATTCCTCACAAAAACAGCAGCTGGCCTCCTCAGAGGGAAACAGGATGGAAAAAGCAGAGGGATATTACTTTAGGACAGATGCAGATCAAATGAAGCAATGCTTTGACTTGGGCTTTCTGCCCAAATAACAGTGTAACTGCTGTGTTAATGGAAACTCTGGAGGTGGAATGAATATAGGTCCTTCTCTGGGCAGGCAATAGCTGGACCAAAGTAATTCTATACCATGATTGAGGCGCTGGCTATGGAGACAAAAATAGACTTTGCTCTTTTTTTTCAGCATCAATTGTGCGCGTACTGAAAGCGCTTAGGTAAAATCTTCCACTCCATACCAAGGAAAATTGCTCCTTAACCTCCAGGTAAGTTGGTCCAAGAGCATTTCCAGTCAACACCTCTACAGACCTTATCTATCCGAGCACACCAGCTATTATAACCGACGCAGGCTACCAATCATCTCGCAATAGCTGCTTGGGAATTGCTCCCACTAAGGCATGCTGTTTGAAGAAAAGCCATTATATTTCCAGAGGATCATGATTATTCAGGAGAAATAAACTTCAGGAAAGCAAGGCCACCTGGCGAGCAATTCCAGACCAGCTCTTGCACTGAGAAGCACTAGTGGTAATGTGAGTGTCTCCCGCTGTTGCTAGCAAAAGATGCAATCTGTAAAGCACTGAGTAAAGCACTGGCCAAATTTTGTAGTGCCTCACGCCTGGTTTGGACCATTTCATGAGCAGAACTTGATCCCCCCAACCTGCAATAGAAACCAGTTGTGACAGGGGCAGCAAGAGAACAGGCTCTTAACAGGCAGTGCACCAGTACCAGAATACCTCTGAGACAAGCCATTTTCATATGACTGTCTCAAATAGTTCAGGTAAAATCATTTGTATTACTTGCATGCTACAGCCTACTATGGGTTGGCCCTTCACTATGAAGTGTAAGGCTGCTTCTGTTATTGACACATCTTGTAGTTCTCCTTAAACTTAGGCATCTTCTATGTGTCTCTGACATAGCCTTAGGTGTCTTAAAAATCTTGAAAACTTCCTTTTGACAAAGATTCCTGACACCTGTGGCTTTGTCCTGGGTGGAGGGGTGGTGTGTGGGGGACGCACATATGATAGTGGCGTGAACCACAGCTTGTTCTGAGCTTGCTCTTGAACACTTTTTACAGCAGCTGGAAAGCCCAGCAGAACCTGAAATGGGGTGTCAGAGGGGAGAGCAGTAGGGATGGCAGCAGAGAGCAGAGACACCATCCCTTTTGTGGTGGTTTTCCTGTGAAAAGTGAGGAAGTGATCTGTTGAAAAACAATCATGAAAAACAAACTCTGGAAGTGCTGCTTTGAAAAAAAGAGCATAAACCTTTCTGGGACATTAGTTTCCGAAATCTGGGACGCAATCCAGTCTGGCAGTGTGTTCCCAATCACCTTTCCTGGTCAGCAAGGGGTTTCTCCTCCCTGAAGAGGAAACCTTTCCCAGGACTAGGTGTCCGGTAGTGCTCTTGCACTAATAATAACTGCTTAGATAGGGCTGAAGTACAGGAACCTGGGAGACTTTTTCATTTTGTTCAGCTATAGCTACTGTAAGGCAGGCGAACCTGTGGGGGTGCACTCAGATATACCTTGCCATTGAAATTCACATCTGTGACACAGTTTGATTCACAGTCACTGAATATTAGAAAAGCAACATTCGTGATAGTGATCAATATATGTATTGCATTTCATGGTGGTGGTTCAGCTAATTAGGAAGGATGCCTAGAAAGAAGCTGGTTTATGAAACCTGCAGGTTTCCCTCTAAAGAAAGACATAAAGGAGTAAAGCAGGAGGAATTATCAGATTTGTCTTTTGAGCCCTGCGGAAAGATCCTCGTCACCAGTGGCAGAGGCACTATCAATAGGAGCAGGAAAAGGATGCCTCCTTTGAACCTCTCTGCTTTCTTACCCCATAGAGTTTTGGATCTTATCAGACAAGGGATACTGGCAAATATGTGCACACACAGCACCAGCAGGTATGGGCATTGTAGCCACAAGAAAGAAAGGCTTATTCCATTCAGCCCTTGTAATCCTGGGCAGGGCTTTATTTAGATGTTTCTAATTACCACACTATGTTTAAATAGATACCCAGAGAAATCAGCAGGGAGCAACCGCTCTCCTTACTGCCTGGCAGGGCTGATGATGACAAGGGTCATGTAATGGCTTAATATGATGCCACTTAATATCCTACTTAAGCAATGTAATTATGGGGTTTATTTGATAGAGCAAGAAGGTTTATCTCCTGTAGAAGGCATGAATGAGATTGCCAGATGCAGGTGCTGCTGGGTTACAGGATTCATTTTTTTATATTATATAGTTTTTACAGCCTTGTCCACTTGGGTGATTTTCATTTTCTAAATCCAACGCAGTCTGTCTCTTCAGTCTGTCTCAGTGGTGCCCCTGTATAAATAAGCCACTTTCCTCTAGTAGTTGGCAGCTCTCATTACAAATATTTTCTGCCAGCTGCTCTTGGAAGATTTCTTTATTTGAGCTCTTCACAACAAAATGGAGATCTCAGACACTCATCCCATGCTTTAACATAGTGTGTCTCAAAGGAAGTGACTCAGTCTTCGTATACAGCTTTAGTCGACAGCTAAGTTTTCATGCAGGAACATAAAAAAGAGATTTATGTAACTAATATAACACTGAAAATAAACAAGCCCTCTGACCAAGTTCAAAGCACCAGGTTAACACATACTTTCTAAATAAATATGATGCTTTCAAATTTGTCTAGACCTCATGATCTAAATTTTAAGATACTCAAAGAACTGGGGGGGGGGCTGAAATTTCAGAGCCGTTGGGGATTTTCTGTAAGGATTTGCAGATGCTGAGCTCCTTCCATGTCTTCTGAAGTACTGGGAAAGGAGAGATGGGGTGCCTGTCTTGGAGGCAGAGGGAAGGAGTGTCTGGGGAAGCGTGCCCCAATCAGTGCAACCCCAGCTCCTGTAAAAATGCTGAAGCGAATAATCAAACACCTGGAAGGGAGCGTGGGAAGAGGAACTGCCAACATGGATTTGTCAAACTGCTCTTATTTCCTTATGTGACAGGGTGACAGATCTCGCTGACAGAAGCAAATGCATGTCTGGTCACGGTGTCTCGCGCAGAGCGCTCATAGGCAAACGCAGCAAGTGTGTGGTTGAGACAAATCTACGGCATGGTGGGCACAAAACAGCTTGGAAAGTGTTACTCAGAGAGTGCTGATGATTAGCTCATTATCAAAATGGAAGTTTTGATCAAGAAGGGCTCAGCAGGAGGCTGCCTAGGCTCTGTGATTGCTCACTGTCTTTGGCAGTGAGAGCAATGATGATGATGATGGACTCAAGAATGATCCCAGACATGGTTACAGACAGCAGCAAGAGGTGAGGACCCTCTGTGGTGCTGGGGGTAGGCTTCAAATTGCTCGATGCCTTTGAGATATGGCCTAAAGAGAAGAAAGAAAAAGGAAAAAAAATGCATTTAACAGGGAAATGTCCAAAGTACAAACAGCAAATGCCAGAGAAGGACACGCTCTGCAAATAAATAAAACTATAAATCAAAAAATCTAGAAACAATATGACCAACAATCTAGAAACAATACCGACCTTGGCAGGAGGTGTCAGGAGGAGCTGCCAGGCCTCGCACCAGAGGCTGAGGAGCCGAGACAGGCATCCCCTGGGAGCAACATGGATGGAGCCAACCCTGATGCAGGTGAGGGATACGGTAGGTGACTCTGCAAAGACAGCAGCAAGGTCTGCTGGGGAGATTCAGCGGCTTCTGACACCTGCGTGTGGTTTTAAGGCAAACAAAGTTTTGCTGAAGCTGGTGGTCAGGGCAGTCACCTTTGTTCCAGGCCGAATCACACACACAGTCCAACCTCAACCTCAACCACAACCACAGAGTGGTTGAGTTTGGATAGGACCTCTGGAGGTCAATTAAAGTACTGAGTGTTCAAAGAATTAACTTGGGAAGGCAGAAAGGGATGAGTAGTTGGCTGTGTGGAGTCCTGCAGCTTGAAATTCTGGAAGATATTTAAGTACCTTCAAGTCCACAAAGGTATTTAGGTGGGACTTGAGGTACAGGCCCTTAGCATCTAGCTTGTCTGAAAATAGGCCACTTCTTGCATTACTGCCTCTTCCTCTATCTAGTCACAGGGCACATTCACCAAACATACCAAGCATTTAAAGACAGCAATGAGAAGAACCTGCTACTATTTCCACCTTGAGAAGAAGCAGCTTTCTGCCCCTGGGGAGAACACAGGTTAATGACTACCTAAGGGGAAGGACATCCCACTCTGCCTGTCAGCCTCTGAATGTCAGACTGTGCCCTCCAGGCGGGCATGACTGGGCAACCAGTCTTCCTTATGGCCGCAGGGAACGAAGGCTGACTAAAGCAATGCAAAAAAAATCTGAACTGATTCAGACAAGCATGACTCAGCCACCATGTCGCAGTAAGTTTATGATGCTGAAGAAGAAATTTACTCTTGAACATATTTTAATTGACACGCCAGATTACATGTACTGAAAGAATATCTTTCAAAATAAAAGATGACAGACTTTCAACATCTGCTCTAATTCCCTGCAACTACACTAGCAGATGTAAACTGTTATGTGTTCTATTAGTAAATATCCTTCCTTTATTTTCTTTTTTTTTCCTAAGTATATGAATGTACTTTTATTTTTTATTATAGCTATAATAATATACTTTAATTTTATACGTTTATGCTCAAATTCTGGATTTAAACAAAAACTGCTCAGGGTGGGCAAAATTCTGCTTGTAGAAATGGGTAGGAGTTTTGCAAATTAATTTTGTGGGGTTGGGTTTTGCTCAATAAGATTACACGTCTCAGGAGTTTCCAGAAGCAGAGAGACTGAAGAGACTGAAGCTGAAGTTGTGTTTATATGGCACCATAATTGCAACAGAAAAATTCTGGGGGTTTGTTGTTTTTGAGCTAATTTGCATTTTGTTTCCCCTTGAGCTGATTGAGCGAGGAGTGCTTGTGAGCCCTTATTTTGGCTGTCTCACAATGATGAGAGAATGGCAGAGTGGAGAAACTGTGCCAGCCCCAGCACTGCACCCCATCCTACAAGCCCTCTGGTAGGGCTTGCACAAATCCATTGGGGGGGGGTCCAAAGGTTGGGGAATAAAACTTGCAAAGCTGCTGGTATAGCTGATATTTTTCCTTTGCCTGCATCAGGTCTGCCTGAGGAAGCTGCCCAGCTTCTGTTCCCCTTGGATCTGCCAGCTCTCAGCTCATGTGTGCACTCCTCAGCCCCTGCCAAGCCCCAAAAGCTGACTTAGCAGGGACTGACCTTTTCTAGTTCATTTTCACAAGAGTAGCTCAGCTGGTAAATGTGAGGGCAGTAACCTCCCACAAAGCAGTGGTGACAAGTACTTGGGGATGGTGACCTTTGCCAGTGGAGCAGAAGCAGCCAGAGCAGGATGCCCTGCATCCTCTGACCCAGCACCTGCTGCAGTCTGTGGCAAAATCCCTGCTTTTATTGAGCATGCAGAATTGGTTTGGTAGGGCATTGCTCAAAGCATATAGCACACTTAGTTGACGAAGTGCACTAATGGAGTGGGAGGAGGAAGCCAGCCTCCATAACAGCAGTAGGCCATCAGCAGATGCACCATGGTGCTCATTCATCCAACATCATCCTCTCCAAATATCCAAGTAAGTTAAAAAGTAAGCTTTGAAGCCAGCCCGGGAGGTAGAAATTGAAGGAGAAGAGAAATTTGCATTTTTCTGTGCATTCAGTCAAAACTGCTCCTGTAAAAACACATAAAAGGCCCTAACCATTATGGATTTGTATATGCAGATTTAGCTCTTCAGCTGCTTTATGGTAAGACACAGAAACCTGTCAACAGAAGCAATGTCACTGTGTTCCATTAGCATGCATTTATTTACATGACTATCAGCAACCAACCACTTAAATAAATCATTGTTAGGGAAGTGGACTACTTAAGGAATGTGGGGCCCATTTGGCCATAAAGCACTAATTATCACAGCATCACCTCTCCAATGAATCACTCGCAATGAAACACCATTATGGAAAGTATCAATTTTCATGCACAACTCAGCCACGCTGTACATGGTCAAGTAATTGTACCAAAGTGCCTAACAAATAAAACTTTTCTAAGAATACACATTGTTCTCTGAGCAAAACCATCTCCAAAGAGGGCATGGTGATTTTTGCAATTGATACTTATGAATAAATAACAGCTCAATCTGTATGTTGCTTATTGCTGTTTGGAAACATGGGCAGCTCTTAAGTTACAGCAAGAGGAATTCTGTCAAAACCTTTCTTCCTCAGGTTTGAAGTCACTTTTGTACGTCTGTGCTCCTTATTGGGCAGAAGACTTACAAGTACTTTAAAAGCAAACATAATATGGTTTCATGATGTGGGTATGCAAATGAAAATATTCTCTGTCCAATACTTCTAGCCACTTTTTTTTTTTCTTAGCATCCAGATGCAGCATATCTTTGTCATGAGGTGGACAAAACAGGTTTTTCGGATTTCCTGTAAGTCTTCTCAGGACTCCCATGGGGAGCATATTTCCATACGCCAAGGGGGAGAAGAAGCAGTTTAATACTCCTGCAGAACAGGGTAGGGTTTTGATCCATGGGAAAAAATATAAAAAAATAATAAAAAAAATCTGCCTTCACTAAAAAGTGGGCATCTATTGTGGATCTTCGTGAGTCCAGAGTATCATTCCAAAGCAGCTGAGTGGGGCGGATGCCTGGTGCTCACCATCAGGAGGTGTACATTAATGAGGCAAAATGGGTCCATGAGACTCACGGTTCGTGCTTATCATGGAGGCTCTAGAAAAGAGAAGATGCAACTACTTGTCTCATTCTTGATCTGTATACAGACCGAGAGCCTGTCATAAAGAAGCACTCGGTGATGAATGCATGGCATCAGTCAATATGGATGATGGAGCATTTCCTCCTGTCTGCTCTAGTTCCAGTGGCAAGCTTGCCTAATGCTGAAATGCACTCTCGCATGGATGTGGGCTTCTCCTGCATCCTCTGAGGACCGCAGTTGCACACTCACACACACCACAGCTCAGCACATCTCATGTATACAGACAGACTTCTCTGAGAAACCAAAGCTCTGGGTCACTCCCCGTGGGCTCTGTCCCTCGCTGGGGACATTGCTTACTTTCTGTGTTCTCAAGAACAGCTCCTGAGTGTCCACGGGTTGCATGTACAGAACCGTGCACTGCATTTCTCTTTTGTTATCCAAGGGAAATAGCTTGTTGTGGTGGCTTGCTGTTGTGGGGCACCTGTGACTACAGCATAGCAGGTCATGGAAAAGGTTCTGGCTGGTAGCTTTAAGGTCATTTACATTCTTCTCATGTTTCCTCAAGCAGCAGCCTTTTCCTGGTGTGAACCCTGTGTTTTCTGCCTTAATCAAATCTCCTTGCTCAGGTCTTCATTGCTAACCATCTTTTTACTTTCTTCTCCCATATTTACCTGCCACATAGATACCTGTGCCAAGGATTTGGCTATATCATAGAGGATGGGTTTACATAGAGGTTGAACAGACACATAATGGCTGTGCTCCCTGCTTCACCACAACCAAGTATAGGCCTGGGAGTAGGACACGGGGCTCTGTGACTGCAGACAAGGCAGGTCCATGGCTCTCACCCACGTCCTCTCCATGGGTGCTGCCTTTGGTGGCCACTTAACTTGCTCCTGGCACAAGCCAGTGAGTAATTCAAAGCCACTGGTGGGCAGCTCCACTTATGGCAGGTTGGGTGCCTTCCCTAATCCATGACACATGAGGTGACTCCACACACCAGCTTTCTCCCTGCAAAGACCCCAAGGCTTCACCCCAAGGCTCTTCACCTTAATTCCTCACCCAGCTACCCCTCACCAAACGGTGTCTTGGCCCAGGGAATGAGGCTTACCCCTACGTTCCCCAAAAATGCCATATATCTTCTTTTTGAATTACATACGCAGGCAGGCTATAAATGGAGAGTAACTACTGCACTTGAGAACAAAGGCATTTGCTGAGCAGCGATAAATAATAAATTGTACAGGAAAAATGCATCCCCTACCTTGGGTTTTGTTTTGCTTTGGCTTAGCACAATTTCCACAAAATTTTGGCAATCATGCTGCCATTATCTTTTGACGGTGGCGGCCCCAGGAACTTGTTCAGCCCGCAGCAAGAGCCCTTTATGTACCTACTGATGTGTTGGTTCACAGACAGGCTGCGCGGGGCTGCTGATCTGAATAGCAATCAGATGCCAGTGTACGCCAGCTCTGTGCGAGAGCCGTGGACATTAATAACGTCTCTGGGGAGTGGCTGCAGCTGTAATAAAGAAAAGATAGCTGCAGTGTTTGCACAGCTCTCCTCATTCATACTGAGATGTAGTGAAGTGTGATAATAAGGACTTTACCAAATTTAACTGACAGCCTTGGGGCGGGGGGGGGGGGGGGGGTGGAGCATTCTTCACGAAGGAGAAAAGAGGGAAGGAACATTTTTTTTGGCTAGACATAGAGGATTTGCAGGTTTTTAAAACTGACCCTTTGTTTTTTGGTGGATTTTATTTCTTCATGTATGCAACAATGGTTGCAGGATGGATATTACCTAAGGGGCTTTGCTTTAGAGCTCTGACTCTGGAAAACATCACAGCACAGGTCTACATATGCATTTTAATCCTCCATCTCCTAACAGCATGGTTTCAAGTGCCTGGACATTGATTTCAGTGCAAAATCACCAATTTCCATGAGATGGGCACCACTAAGAGCTGCGGGCAGCTCTGTGGCCCCTATTGCAGGCAAGCTTTCAGTGGCAGTAAATGCAAGAAGATAGGAAAACACCTGCAGGTGACAGAAGAGCCTCAGTAATTAAATGCAAGAAAGCTCATGTGGATACAAATGTAAATATGCATAGTGTCAAAAAATGGAAAATTTAATGTCACATTGAGAGTTTTTGCCAGGTATTTTTTTATGAGTTTCAAGCTAATTGACACTATTAAAGAAATCTTAGTTGCTGGAGTCTTTTGATTGCAGGAGAATCTCATCTTCCACTTCAAATAATGGTTGGACTGCTAGTCTTTCGGCTGAGCTTAAATATCCTGAAATTATGACTTAAGGACTCAGAAACTGAGAGACAAATAAAAGAAACCTCACTTGTATTAATTTTAAAACACTTTTGACTCTTAATTCAACTGAGGCTTTCAAGGCCTGTGTTGAGTACTTCAGTTTTAGCACATCTGAGTGTCTTACACATGCTCAGTGTAAGGCTTTTCTCCACACAGCAAATCTTTGACAGGCACACGGGTGGGAGTAATCACACATGCGCATATTAATGCCTTTCTGCACTTTCTGAAGATATCAGGAAGGTGGATGACAATAAAGAAAGTCCCTAAGTATAAAAATGTATGTGTTTTCTTGTACAGGTTGGTTGTTCCTTTTTTTGTTTTGTTTTTTTGACAGGCTGAGGTACATCACGGGGCATGTCATCAGCACAAGACACCAGGCTGCCCCTGTGCAGCTTCAAGCATGGTCTGGGGGAAGAAGAGCTGCAGAAACTCTCAAAGGCTTGGGAAGCAGCTGGAGATGAAACTCTACATGTTTGTGAAACTTCAAGCTGCTCACTACCAACACTCCTGTCTGGAGGGCAGAAGCGCTCCACCACAAGTGCTTTTCTTCACTGTCCACAGCAGATTCAGCCAACAACGTGATCCCTCGTCTGCTGGCTCATGTTTGAGCTCGTTCCAGCTCCCAGTTATCCAGGCTTGGCTTAGTTCAAAAAGCATGTCTGAAATGTTCAAACAGCAGCAGTGACAGCAGCAGGGCAGCCAGGCTGGCCACGAGGCTCTCATCTGACACTGCGGCGGGGCAGGGGGCCTGGTCTCACACTGCCCGTAGGAACAGCACCTTCCCCTCCACCAGCTTTGTGAAAAAGCCCCAAACGGACTGGGACAGCATGGGCAGGAGAATATTTGAGCTGTTGCAAAGGGACCTCTCAACAGGGTGCTGCAAAGCTGGAAGCAACCCCACCTACCTTTATTTCTTAATTCCCAGCCTAACAGGGAGTGACCGTTCCAGTCACAAAAGGGAATCTAAAGGATGTACCACAGAATGGGAGATGCTTGCCTACATGTATTTTTTTTCAGATGAGTGAGGCCTCTGAGCCCCCGTGGTCCCACTTAAATTTCAATAGCTTGCCAGTGTCTTGATCCATTTCACCATACCTGTGCATTATCTGGTCAGAGGGTTGGTCGCCTTTGTGCTGTTGTGGCAGCACAGGCATCTGCCAGTCCTTCAACATGTGCTTTAGGCCCGGCTTATGTATGTCCAACTGATTAATTAATCTCTGTGCAGCAACTGGAAAATGTAAAGTGCTACATAAAAGATAAGTATTACTATTGCTAAATCTGCACTCGACGAGTGTGACTTGACATAAAGTGGCAGGTTTTATCTCGCTCATTGCTACTATCTGAAAGAGGCCATTGAGAGCAAATTTCGTGAGCATAATTTATTCTCTAGACATAGTGGGATAAGTGGTGCACATGAGCAACTTACGCTGCATGCTCAATGGGAAGCTTTTTGCCTGCAGAAGGTTATTTTTTTCTCACACGTTGTCCCGCTACCTGTGACTCAGAGCCTCGCATGCAAAGCATGGCACGGAGGGACATCATATGGGCAGGCGATGCTCCCTGGGGAAATTTGGACTAATAAACCTGTTGTGACATATGGTTTCAGAGCTCTTGGCAGTATGTGGAGGGTGGGTTGCTGAAGTAATGTGGCAGATTGTAATATGTGACGGGAGAGCGGTGACATTCGGGGTGCACAGGGTGGAGACGGTGGAGAGGATGGAAGGAGACCCGTGGTGCTAGAGGGCAGTCTGGCTGAGCCACAGGGAAGCCCTGTCTGCTGCTGGACCCTCTTTTCTCTATTTGTCCTCAAGAGATGAGGACTGTACTGGAGGGGTCCCTCTGTCCCCCACCTCCCTCCTGGCTGCCCCCTTCCCACCTCTCACCCATCCAGCAGTGAAGCCACCTGTGGCCCACACATCACCAGGGTTTTTTTTTGGGTGTAGATGTACCCAGGATGGGACAGGGAGAGCTGCTGCCTCTTCCCATGCCTGCACACCTCCCTTGGTCTGGTCTCATACAGACATTGTATAGACTCCCCAGCTCCCTGTGTAGTCATCGGGGATGAGTGGGGAAAAGGTATTTGCCTTCAGAGGACAATTTGGAAAACTTAAATACCAAATTGCATGCATTTTTCTGTAGGGCAATCCACCACTCCATCATGTTGAAGGTAACTTGGAAGCAACATGCCTCATAACTACATAAATTAACTAATATTTACATCTTGTGTGTTTGTTGAGAACCTTGTACTACAGGGAGTTAATCCTGACTATTCCCTCTGGGCCTGATGGTAATATAAATATTTAATAATAATGATAATAATGGTAAAGAGCTTTGAAAATGAAGAACTCCATAAGCGGTTCACACTGGTATTTTTATTAATAGGAGTACGGCATATTTGTGACTTAATAGCTACTAAACACTTTCAATTGATCTGAGACTACAAAGCCAACATGAGCACATATTCAATAAATTGTACCCATGCTGTTCCAGCATGAAAGTGGGTCAGGATCCTGTACTTGGATAAATACCCATCTCTCCGCATTAAGTAGGTCAGCCCTCGTCCAACTGCTCAGCATGGCTCGGACCTGAACTAGTACAAAACTATTTTCACATTTACTTAATTTGTCGGCATTTAAATAAGTGAAGCACAAGGTCAACAGGAACATGACCTTATTTGTTTTAATGGGGAAAAACAGGATGGCGAGGGTTACTTCTGCTAATGTTAAATCCCTGACGTGAGTAGCAGATACCCAGCTATGCCCAAAGGGAGATGAGTCAGTGATGCCACATGACCCGAACTCTTCCCCTTCCTGCCTTTCCACCAAAGTCTAGCACCTTTGCATCTCACTTAATTTCTTTGAGTTTGGGCTTCTTTAAAGAAAAAACATGAACTTTTTCCTCCTCCGTGTTACTGCTGCTGGCTTCTCTTTTCTTTTTTCAGCCTTTCACATTTCTTGGCATATCTTTGCAAAAGAACGAAGGATCCAGTTGCGGTGCTTGTACACAGAGAAACTGCTCATGTAAGCACAACCTCTGGCTTCTGCCCTTTCCCTGGTTTTCCAGTCCCTGTAGCCATAGCCTAACAGCATCCACGTGTTTGGCTGCGGCAACATATGCTGGAGGGTGTAAATCCACCTGGTTAATGATTTAAACACCACTTTCTTAGTCAGGTGAAGCAAGGCTCTGCTTAGGATCAAGCTCCCTCCCCTAACAGATGTGGTATTTTGTTTCAGCCTTCAAAGATTTCCCTGGTGTTCTTTCTGGTCATCCCTGTTCCTCATCTTCCCGGGTTTCCCAAAACTGTATAAGAAGTACTTTACTTTTAACGGGTTTTAAGTTAATAAATGATAAATCCAGCCATTGTGGGGTAATGTGTCATAGCCTAAGGAAAGGAGAAAGGTCAAGAGCAAACCTCAGACACAAAATATGTGGTTTCCTTGAAAAGCCTCAAATGTAATGGGGAAAATTTTTCTTCTTGTGCCAAGCAGGGTTTCTGGACAAGCTCCTGAGAATCGCTTTCTTCTGGATCTGTTGCAAAGTCCCCAAATCTGCACTTAAAAATTTTAACCATCCTCTGAATTCACAGGAGAAACAAAAGTAAGGGAACCATAAAGACGAGGGGAAAGAAAAATGCCTCTCTCTTTTTATTCTTACTCAAAGCTATGAAGGGCTAGTTAGGCAGTGTTGTGTAAAGGCAAGAAGAGGGGGAAAAGAGCAACAAATAGAGGCAAATGCAGGGGAAGAGCAAGGAAGAAGGGAATCTTTGCTTCAAGCATCAGACTGGCATGCTACAACTCACCATATTCCACAAGATTTTCCTTGTGTTAGCTCATTTGGTTATCATCCTAGATGTCACAGCAACACCACGTGGGGTTTGCTTGGCAAAGATGGCTATACCAGGGAAAACTGGGAAAAAATTTCATGTGATCTGAAGGTAACATACTCCAGAAACCGTGGCATGCTGTGAAGACGGTGACCTGGAGTACCTCTAGGACCTTAGGTGATGAGCAGAGAAAACATGTTAGTTTTAACCTAGTTAAGGTCAAAGGCAAGGCAAAGCTTCAAGTGGCTGGCTTGGCCCACAGCCCTGTGATCTTGCATCTCTTCAGATGGTATTCAGGTGTGCAGGCAAGGGAAGAGGTTTTTAGCTGCCTCAGCATCCCGAAAGAGTGTTTTTGGAGTGGGTTTTTGTTGTTTGTTTTTCAAAGTTGTTCCACTTCTTTCATTTTTTTTTTCTTTTTATGTTCAGTGTCTCTGTGAGTACATTGCTAGCTCTTGGCTTGCAGTGGGCTGTAACTGTGTGTCTTTGCATTAAGGTGCTGTAATGGAGAGTTATTTGATTCAGGATCAAACTGTGCAATATAAAATTATTGAGTAGTCTTATTTTTGAAATAAGTCTTTGGTGTCTCTTACATTCTGATATTGGACCTCTTCCATTCATTTCTGCATAGTCCTGCATTTGGAAGTAATTTGTGTCTTGGAACAGCACCCTGAAATTATTGGCCAGCATTGTCTATAACGTAATGAGTGCTAGACGTTTATAAGCTTAGCAGGTTTGTCAGGAGAATATCAGCTTCCGCTCCTCACCCTATTACCAAAGGTGTTCTGGCTGACCCTACAGTTGCCCCAGAGTTTTAGTCATCTAGAAGTTTGGGCTTCAAAATCAATATGAGTTTCAGTTATGCTTATATATCTTAAGCAATAATAGAAAGAGTGGTCTCCACATCCATCTGATGTTGGAGGCAATGTTATTGAACAGCTGACAGAGCAGACAGGAGCTCAGCTGGCTTGGGCATGCTCTGCTGCAATGGGCTTTTGATGCAATGGGCAGCATGACATCTTGCTACAGCTGGGCCACGTCCAGTGGTATGGAGTGTGTATGTTATTTGGACACCACATCCACAAAAAAAAAAAAAAGGCAAATAAATGTATGCAAAATGTGACAATTGTTTCACATTTCCATCTTGGTTTATTCAAAGTAAACAACTGTGCTTCACTTTCCAGAGAAATCTGTTTCTTGTACTCAGTTTGTAAGGCACTTTGAACACGCAACAAAGCCGCTTGATAAGAAAAAGGAAATAGTATCAGAGAAGCAGATTGGACTTTGATTCGTTATAATTTTCTACGCATATAATAGTCATTCACCTCCTAATATAATAGCTATCGACTTCCTAGGGTTTTCCAGTAGCGTGGATGAACACTGCCAGTAAAGATTTAGCTCCCAAGCTGGGTTCTGTTTCTTCTCCTGGACAGATGATGGCATTGTAGCCCTGCTGTATTCTGCAAACCCAGTGAAGGTACTCCCAGAGCGAGATCTTGATTTGATTGTGCTATGCATGCTTTAGCAGCTTAAGATTTCGCCTTTTGCTTTTCATGTCTTCAGTGAAACAGATGAATGCTATAATAGCAGTAGTTTCTAAAAGGAAGACATGAAATTCCTACATTTATAATAAAAAAGTGTTACAAACCTCATTGTAATTCAGACTTGAACTGTTCACCCTGTGCACGTCCAGAAACTCATTCTCTAATACTAGATGCAATGATCTCTGGAGGGAAGTTTTCCATCTGTTTCCTTATGATGTTAAGCTGTTAGTGCTGTTCATTATTTATTACATCTACTGGTGTATGTTAAGCTATGATTTTCTTCTTGTCTGGTATTAAGAATTCAACTTGGTTAGTGTAAAAAAACCCTAGGATTTGCATATTACACATTGATATTTAGCGTATTTGGGGTGGGGGGAGATAGGGGACTGTAATTGCTCCCAAGCTGCTTTTGTGCTGGCAGATAATTTATATTTAATTCAGTGATACAGAGCTAAATTAACCACTTAAGATGGAGATAAATATAGACGTGCTATATATAGGTGGAATCTGCCACCATACTCAGATTGAAGAGCATTATCTCTGCTTGATTTCAGTAGGACTACTGCAGGGTAAGCTGCCTCTCAATATGACCAAGGTAGGAAGAATTGGGCCCATCATAAATACGTATGAGTATAGATTTCACCTATATGAATGAAAGTGTATACGTGGGAGAGAGGGCGTTCAAAATATAAGCATGTAGTTACCAAGTGTGCATATTAAGTGGAAGCACACCTGCATATGGTTTATTCTGTGTATTTTCACATATTCTATTACTGGAATATATGGCGGACTTTGGTTATTATTTTTTTTTCTATATAGGATAAATGACTAATTCTCTCTTTAGAGTCAGGAGTGGTTCAGCCCTATTCTCTGTTCCTTTGCAGAAATTATTACCTTTTTCTGGAAATAGAATTCTTGTTGAGTTTATCCTATTTCATCACTGGTTGCATTAAATACCAGCACTTCAGGTGTCACAACATAGCTGGGAGGGATAGTGTTTGTGTTATTATTGCAATTATTGTATCAGGAACAGCTCTTTACATTTAGCATCTTGCTCACAGAAATATCTTGGAAGATTTTACAGAAATAAGATCAGTATCTTATTACACTGTAATTAAAATATCAATTTTGGCTGTGAAACCCTATCTAGAACAGCCACTGAGGTTACTGTTAACAATACCAATTCCTTTAGAATAAATATATGTGTTTCCAAACTGCATAATGGGAAGTTTTAGCATATCATTCTCACATGTAGTGTCTTTTGATGTGATGGAGAATTGTAGATGAACTGAAATGTTCGCTTTCCTGTCATGTAGCTGGTTCTTTATCATAATATAGATGTTATTAAGATAAAATCTGTCTCTCCATATTGTAGTATTATAAAACTCAGAATTAGAAATGCTTTATCATTTCTGAAGAACAAAGGCTATGACTGCTTTAAGCAATATCAAAGTCAGACTACATTTATCAGGGAGGAACATGAAGGAAACCACCAGTATTTGCCAAAGCGTAAGTTAATTCTTGTTAGACTTAACATGGGATGTTTGCAATTACCGGGTAAAATAATCACTGAAAGATAAAACAAATAAACTTTCTTAGTGCTTTTTAGCACTTTTATTAAGTGGTAGCAAAAATCACCTAGCAGGGAACAAGATTGCTTGATTGTATATCTGCTCCTTTGACTTCCAAGTCAGATGCTTATTTGGAGTAAATCAATACCACTTTGACAAGCCAGTGGAGCTATGTTGACCTACACCTACTGAGGTATATGTGTAAGGTTTATAAGTATAATGGTATTATTAAGATGCCCTGGGCAACAGAAAGAAATCTTGTTTTGCACCCATTGGAGATCATCTCTAGAAGACTGCACCCATCTGGAGGAAAAGTTTAGATGCAATTTTTGATGGATTGTGATCTATCTTCTCACAGTGGCATCATTCAGCAGTTTTTGGAAAAGGACATGGGAAAGTGTGGTTAGTCCCCACATAGCAAGGCTCGATTGTAATCTGCAAAGTCTATCTTGCATGCTGAGGATCTGGAGGTCATCTCTGGAAGATGTTCCTTACAGAGACAAGCTTTCCTCCCCCATCTGACATTGTTTGCTTTTCAGATGGTTTTAAAGGGAAGTTGTGGTATTAAATGAATGGGAAGGCGGTGAAATCAAGCAGTGAAAAGCCAGGAAATGTCAGCACTAGGGTTTTGTATACAGGCACTGAGTAACCATCAGTAATGATGTGAGTAACTTCTCATGGCATGTGAGCAAGGCATTGCAACCCTGATCTACTCCATTCAAGTCCTAGGCTTTCCTAGTTATTTTTCAAGCTATGGGTTTGATGCCAAAACAGTTAGAGGCACTGTACATGTTCAGAGAGAGAGGTAATTTTTATTACCAATTAAACAGAAAAAAAGTAAGTGCCCACAATTACCAGACGGATTATATTATAAAATAAGGATTATATAAAATGTTTTTTAAGCTGTGCTTTCACAGTGAAAACACCTCTGTTGAGCCTCACCGAGTTTGTAAACCTTTCAGAACCTTTCATTTGGTGTCAGGAAATGATGTATAAAAGTGAGGAGGCTGCTTGCCTTCTGCAAACAGAGATTAACAACATAACCAATGGCAATTCCTGTGTGTTGCCTTGTATCGCACCGGATATGAAGCAGTGGGGCCTAACCACAACTCAAATGATTTCGATATCAAGATGTTGGAAATGATTAATTGGAATGGATTCTTAATGATTGATATAGTTTTTTCAGCTGTTTAAAGACAGCTTTTCAGTGTTTTGAGTTCACCCAAAACATTAGTGTACTGATTGTGTACTCTTCTAAAATCCCATATTCCAGTCAAAGAAAGAGAATAAGAGAAAAAAAATGGGAGGAAGGAAGGAAGAAAGGAAGGAAAAGAAAATCTAAAAAAATTTTGTTCAGCCTCCTGCAAAGGTGGAGCTACCTCCCACTACTTGTTAAAGATCCAGCCATATCACCACATTTGTAGACACAGAGAATGCCCTGCCATCCTCAGCCTGAGGATCCTCAGTGAGCTGGAAAATCCTGACTGTGTTAAAAAAAAAATAGTGTGGGAGAGGGGTGTGAGCTAGAAATGACAGGATAGGAAAGAGTGTGACAGTGAAAGCATCTACCTGAGTTCTTCAACTACAAACAGGCTAGGGAGAATGAAGGAATTAAACAGAAGTTATTGACAACAGATGTTTTGAATGCTTACTTTCCACTTCTTAAAAAGACACACCTGGGAAGTCCCAGAAAAAAACAGCCTGAAAATGGGAACACCCGACCCATCCTTTCCTCCTGCTGCTTTTTAGGCAGAGAGCATGACACAGCATGACCACCCGGTATGCTCAGGCAGCAAGGTTGGATAGCTCTGTGCCACTTCTTGTGATGGTCTTGGTAAAGATATAATTAACCTCAATGAGAGGCTACCTCACACTCTCCCTGGAAAGTGCACTGTAAGGATTGCAGAGCTTAGAATTTGCCAGGTATATACTTGTGCATATATAAAAAGCTATATTTATCTCATCTTGTTAAATATGCTTTTAGCAGGAAGATTATGCCATCATGGTAGTTACACTCTGAAATGCAACTAACATGGCACTTACATTCTAAACCCTTATTTTCATTCACTTTTAACTTTCTGAGAAAAGTAGCTTTTGCATTGATTTATCATGCTCCACCTGGGACCAGACATGATCATTTTGCAGACAAAAGGGAAGTTTTATTAACATCCATCCAGTCATTTAGCCAATTCAGAGTTGTCTGACTGAGAAAAAGCCATTTTCACTTTTAAATCCATCACATAAATTCTGGGGGCTGAGATAACTCATGATTTGTTTTGTTTCATAAAAAATACCAGTTTCACATGGGTCAAGTGGGTTTTTTAGCTTCCCCCTTTCTGAAGAAGAAGTAGCAAATTTAGAAATAACAAAATAGTGCACAAGTACTCATGCACTTATGCATATGCTTGTATGGACCAATTTCAGAAACAAATTTGGACAGGCAAGAAAGTCTCAGACATGGGTCCCAGGTATGGAAGCAATCACAAACACATGCCAATCTTTAATATGCTCACCAGGACTGCCCACACACAGAAAGTCAGGCATAAGCTTAAGTCTGTGTTAAACTGGAGTCCTAATAACTTAAAAGAAGGGAGATATTAATTATGAGGGTTGACAAATCTCCTTAGCTTTTTGACTGTTACCTGCACAGCAGTTGATAAAATGTTCAAGCTAATGATATAAAGAAGTCAAATAATGATATTGCAGACTTACAGGTTTATCCTGGGATTAATAAATTATAGGAGTCCACAGTGAGTTGTGTTTGAAGGGATAGCAGCTGGATCCTTGAAAACAGATGGCCTTCCTTGTCTAAGTAGGCTTGATCTTGTCTAATCTTAAAAGCTAAGCAGGTTTGGGTCTGAAAGATCCACCAGAGAATATCTGATGCTCTAGGTTGTTGCTTTTCTACAGCAGCAATTGCTGCTCATAATGTGATGGGAAATTTAATGAGAATTTTGTAAAAATAAATAAATAAATGCAAAAATTATAACTCGATTTTATGTTTTTCACATTATTCCTGGCAGCATATTGCTAGAAATTTGCTGTGTTCTCAGGATGATAGGAATTTAATACAAGCCTCTTTTGTCTTAGTACATGATGCTTTGTTAAAATGGCAAAGAAATCACCAGCCTGCTGTAGTGACCTGCAGCACAAGTTTTGAGAATGACTGCCCATGAATTGAGAAATTTTAAAATGACTTAATAAAAGCCCACCTCAGTGATGTTTACAATATTTGCTGTTTCATGAGCAGCATTTTGGTTGCAGCTTTTTTCTTTGTTTTGTTTATTGTTTTACATGTACTTTTCTGGCAGATTTCCTTAAAAATGCTGAGCATTTACCAAACTACAGCATGACCTTTCAATCGTGATTGCTCAACACCAAACTAGTCTGGTTCACATCTAAATATTTGCACTTGTAACTGTGCTAGGTGTTGCCACAGGAGGCTACAAGGCTCTGTAGAGCTCATTTTGTGTCTGCCAAAAGAGACAAGAGGAGTTCAGGTTCCTCCTTCAGCTCCTGAATGCCTCTTGGATTGGGAGGCTTTTGCCAGACAAAACCGCTTGCAGGTGTTCTTAGGAACTTGGTTATTCAACTTTCGAGGAACACATTTTCCACTTATAATTTTGTATTTTTTTATAGGAAATTGGCAGCTACTGAGTCAATGGTACTCAATATTCTAAATAATAATAACATAAAAATGGGATCAGTAAAGATTTTAGCCTTTGGCTTTTTTGAGAGAAGCACGATGCCCTCAGACAACTGGTTTATGAGTGACCACTGTAGCTGGCTGCTGCTAGCTGCTGCCTACCCGCTCGGTGCCATCGCTCACATAACAAACACTGGTGTTGAAGAATGATCAGATTAATTAGACTGTCAGCATGGAGGGATCTGGTTTATAGCCACTTGACTGTTTGTTATGGTGTTTTTTCTCTGAGCACTGTTAACCACATACAAATGCTTGGAAATTGCACTATTCATGAATCAAGTGAATATGGAGAGAATAATTGTCACTTCCCTAAAATGCAACAATCCCAAATGCTTTATATAAGCATCTAGAATTAGAAAAATGTTGTTCTTTTCTGGTAGTTTATTTTATATTGTACTGTATGATAGTCAGTGTGGTAAAAACCTATATCAATTACAGCATTTCATTACACAGTAGCACAAAACATAACGTCGTATAGTAGTTTGCTTGCTCAAGAATAGGCAACTCTATCTCAGACAGTAATACCCCGTCAGAAATTCACAGTTAAATCATATCAAATGTCTCATTCTCTTGCAATCAAAAGAAGCATTTTTATAAAATCCAGTTGAGCAATATTAATCAATTCTACATAAACCAGGTTTCAACAACAGAAAATTTTACTTCTACCCTAAAATCTCTTAAATGCTAATTTTATGCATGTCAAAGAATTTCTGATGACAATATGTTACCTCTATCTTATAATATTTTCATACTGAATTCCTAAAAATGACAGGATTACATGCAAGGTTAATATGCATGTACTTATACAAATGTGTTTTTATATCCCCTAAATACATACGTACATACAGATGCACATGCGCAACATACAGATACTTATTTGTCATCACTTTCCCTTTGACTGCAGTGTTGTCCTCTGTAATCCATTTGCCCTACAGCATCAGTTTTTCAAATGTTTTCTAGGAATTGCACGTCTCTATGCAGATCATGATAACAGCTAGCGGTTGTTTGCAAGGCCTCAGACTTCATTTGCATGTGTCTTATTTTTGTAAATATTTTTTGTTGATGTAGTGAATGGAGGCTTATTAAAAATCCATGTTCTCAAAAGTCCTCAGATCCTGTCCTCAGAGGTGATGTGCTATAAATGAACAGAAGATCAGTTTGGTAATTTTGATCTGATGATTTGATGAGATAAAGAGGCAAGAAATAAACAGTTAAAAAAACAAAAATTAAAAAAAAAAAGGAATTCTCCACCAAAGTATCTCTTAGAAGGCTCATGCTTTCACAAGTATTAGACAAACTACCAGATAACTCAAGTGATTTATGACTTAATAGTGCTGAAAAATCACCAGTGGAAAAGAAAAATATCCTCAAATGTAAAACCTTTAGTAATTTCCTTAATTTTCATTTTTATGGAAATAATAATATAGAGTAGGCAAATTTATGGCTAGTTATTAAAGTGTCATCTGAATACATCACCAATTTATAAAGACATTTTAAAAAATAAAGCTTCAAGTCTGGTCTAAGTATAAAATAAGATAAGACAACAGTCTTCACAGGAGCAAAAAATTCCTAGCTATGTGTTTTGCCTTGAAGAAATGAGGCAAGTGCCCCTACCAACTTAGAGAACAGCTGTGACAGTAGCACTTTGCATTTCTACAGTGCCTTTCACCCCACAGTTTAAAAAAAAAAAAAAAAAAAAAAAGATGCTTAATGCAACTGCTTCAATGCCATATCTCATTGACTCTCTCTATGTTTGAAGAAAATTTTGCTCACTTCTTAGAAAGTTTAAATTCCTTTGGTTTTGGGAACCCAGCTTAAACTGGACCAGACTGTATGTTTAAAGGTGCTGGAGTCCCCTGACCAGGATTAGTCCCAGCTCACTGCAACAGCAGCATCAAGTTTCTCCTGAAAGAAGGCTGAGGAGGATGAAGGAGGGGGAGGAATGAGTAGGCTGAGGAAGCAGATAGGTTTATCAACCTTCAGTCCAGCCACCCAGATATTGTTACTGGCACTGTGTGGTACAGCATCAACAACTGCACTTGCTGCTTCCCCAGGGGCAGACCTTGAAATACCCGTTTTTTCATTGGTAGAGTAAGCAAATATTAAAATTGACACATTGTAAGATGTTTTCTCAGCTGCACTGAATAAAAGCAAAAAAAAAACAAAACCAAAACAAACAAAAAAAACCTGAAGCTGTGTCAGATTGAATAAACCACTAGGATGAAAGGAGTGAAGTGATAAAGAGTTAGATACAAGCTACAGAAACAAACATGAAAACACTTTTTTTTTAAAAAGTGAATGTGGTGTTGGGTCAGACCCCAGTTTATTTGAACTGTGCTTTTGACTGAATGTGTGATCTTGAAAAAACAGCTTCCATGATGGAAAAAATGGTGGAGAAAGGGGAAGCTGTTGCACTTTCTAACGCAAAACAACTTCAAATGGCAAAGCTGATTATTGGACATTATTGGCATATTCACTTTATGTAGAACAGTTTAAGTTCTACAATCTGATTTTGTGTGTGTGTGTTTGGAAAACACTTGATGCAAAAGAGTATAGATAAGTGTTTTGAAAATCAGATGTAGACTTAAAGAAGACATCTATTCCAAAACATGGGCAGCATAGAAAAAGTGTGCCTCATTTTTGAATTATTGGCCTACAAAAGGGTCTTATTATTGTTCACCTGCTTTTGAAGGGGACTCATGTGTATATATATATGTTTCAATCTGTCCTAGACATTACTATTCAAGACATTTTAAAATATTATGTCAGTTTGAATAAAAATATGCATTCGCTTTTTCATTTAATTGTTTAGTGTTTCAACCAGAAGCTCTAAGACATTTTCTATATCCCTGAAATTTATTAAATGGTGGGAAAGTGGTAGGAAAGTGTAGCACAAAACAGATAAGTTTTCATAGTCTCTCTTTTTGTGCTGCTACCTCATAGATTAATTATCTGCCAACACTTCATTTTCATAAGAATTCACAACATCCAAAATTACACTTGCAGGAAAGTCGATGTAAAAGTTGATTTAAATGGGAGAGAGTTAGCTTAATATTTAGTTTTAACAAACGGACAAACAAACAAACAAACAAAGACACTACAGACTGCCAAATCCTGGTTATTCAAGAACAGAATCACTTAAAACATTTTTTTCTTTTTGTTCACAGAATTCTACTGTAGCTCTTTTAGATGTAAATTTAACCTGATGACTCCCTTCTCTGGCTAATTAACACTGGCTTCACCATCGTGCTTTAGGATTATAATTGGCTCAACTTGCACACTGACTTTAAGACTATACTGTTCTCTTAATTGTTTGACTTCATTAAGAAACTCAGCATTTAACGTTGTTTTCCTTTGCTGAAAGAGATATGTAAATTCTGGGGACTTGTTCCAGCAAATAATTTCAGTGGGTTCACAGCTTAAAATGTGTGAAAAGCCCCATGGATTTCTTCCATCTGGGCTATATTCATCAGTGTGATATTTTACTGTGTCATCTCAAGTACCGTGTGCAGCTTTGGGTGCCACAGTATAAGAAAGATATAAAACTGTTAGAGAGTGTCCAAAGGAGGGCTACAAAGATGGTGAAGGGTCTGGAGGGCAAGATGTACGAGGAGCAGCTGAGGTCCCTGGGTTTGTTCAGCCCAGAGCAGGGGAGGCTGAGGCAAGGCCTCATGGCGGCCTGCAGCTCCCTCACGAGGGGAGCAGAGGGGCAGGCGCTGAGCTCTGCTCTCTGGGGACAGCGACAGGACCCGAGGGAACGGCATGGAGCTGGGACAGGGGAGGGTCAGGCTGGGTGTTAGGGAAAGGTTCTGCACCCAGAGGGTGGTCGGGCACTGGACTACATCAATGGAAAAAGTGGACAAGTTTTCAGGCTCTCTCAAGATTCCCAAGAATCTTTTTCCAGTGACAGCAGATGTTCAGTGCAAAGAACCCTTTCCCTGTCAGCCTTGCTTTGTTTGATTTGGGATCATTTTGGTACCTTTGGGTCAATTCTGTGACTTTGGGCTAGTCAATGAGATCTGGTCCAGCAAGCTTATAAAGTATTCTTTTAGTGCAACAAAGCAATACATTGAGCTCAGGTTAAGATGGGCCTACATCGCTACTGGAAAGAACTCTCAAGGCCCAGTTCTGCTCATATAGTTCAAACAAGCAATGATAATGAAGGAGATCTGACACATAATCCCTCTTCAAAGGTGCTGAGAGACCTTTATGTGATGTTGCTTTCACAGTGTTCCTTGGAGTTATTATTGGCTCCACCTACACCAATTCACTCTCATGGAGCCTGACCCAGAAAAGAACTAGTCCATGTTTCATCTGACACTATCCTCAAAATTAAAAAAAAAAAAAAGAGTGAAGAATAACTGAAGAGATTATTTTCTAATGTATACCTTCAATTGTTCAATTGGAAAAGGCATTTTACTTTTTTCTAATAACTCCATCTGGTATTTTTCCAGATGTAAGTCTTAATTCCACTCTTTAACAAAAACGATAGTGCTGTAATATCCAGGCCAAAAAAAAAGAAAAAAAAAAAAGAAAAAGAAAAAGAAAAATTTGCAAAGTGGAACAAACATATTGAGAAATCTTTACTTGGTCTTTTTACAAAGGTCCTTGTTAAAATGCCAGTAAAGCCATTTTAAAAGACCCCATCAAGAGACAGGGTCAAGTTAAGGTATTTTGGCATCCGCAAAGTAGAACAGTACTATGAAAGCTCAGGAAAGGCTTTTAAGCTTGACAAGCAGCAAGATGTTGTGTAGGTGTGTTTGTGAAAGAGAGAAGCATGCAAGAAAGCACCCAAGGAAGGCTTGCTTGCCTGGAACTAGAAGCAGATTTAAAACTGTGTGGGGCTGACAGACTGAGCAAGATCCAAAATGTGATCTTCATAAGCCTGGAATAACACTTGCCATGCTTACCAAGTCAAATTGTCTTTTCATCTCTTGCTTTCTTCCTGTGTCCACTTATAAGATTCAGTCTTTACACCCTCACTTCATTGCTAGGATGGAAACTTGCTTTATTATACTGAAAATTCTCATCACTGACTATTGTGAGCTTCTTTTATCTGGCTGCATTGAGTGGACACAACATTGCTGCCTACCAGTACACTCAGATTATGGCTGCTGTAGGACAAAAAAACACACTCAGTTTATGTAGTTTAAACCAAATCAGGATTGAAGAAGTTTATTGATTTATTAACAACACCTAATTATCCAGCAATCAGTGAACAATACTTTCAGGATCAGTATTGGCAATACAACAGACAAACCACAACACTATACTCTCCCACATATAACATAGCAGCTACATGATTTCAAGCACACAAGCAGTTCCTTTGAGAACAAATCTGTTGCGACATCAAGACCACGTGGAATCACGTTTTCAAGTGATTTGTTTCTAGCTCAACAAGTTAATTAATTTCTTGAAGTGTTACGGTTTTGCAGTAACTCTGTCTGGTATGAAGGTATATGGAGATGCCTAGAGCTGAAATACAGAATTAAGTCCAGATATGGAAGCAAATCTTTTAGTGGTGTGATCAGCTCTCTCTGTGTGTGGTTCTGACTCACAATTCTTCTGAAATTGTTCAGTCCCTCCAAAACGCACGTGCTTAAATCAGGGTTTGATGGGCTGGAGCCCTCTGTGTCTCATAGAAAGCTATGCAAGTCTGAGCTTCCCAGCTCCAGCACAGACACATCTCAAGTTCCTGTGAAAATGCTGTCAGCCCTGAATCAGAATGCAAAATGCAGTTATCAAAACTGGCTTGGGCAGCTCTCCAGCTGGGTGTAAGTAACTGGTCAGTCGCTCCACCTGAACGTTGCCAGAAGCCTCTTTTACTGAAACCTGCCTCCTTTTTTTAACAAAATATGCCCATCTGGAGAAGATGTTGTACTTGGTGACCTTGGAGAGGCATGTAAGTATGAAAGTCATTATGAGCAAGGGTTGCTGAGTCAGAGAAGGTGATACAGAAACATTTTTTATTATATGTTTTTTTTTTCCTGGAAGGTGTAACCTTTCCAAAATACTCACCTGTATAACTCCACATCCTAACTACTTACTAGCAGTAGCTTTTTTTTTTTTTTTTTTTTTTTGACCACCCGGATTGGGTGGGTAGGGGTGTAGTGTTGCTCTGGAAGTGAGTAACTTCTGCAGAGCAAAGGGCCAAGAGATGCAAGTGACATAGGGAAATCTAGAATGCATTTTCTTCCATCTTTTTCACAATGCCACCACATGGAATTGAGCAACACATCTTCATTTCTTTCTGTGTATTGGCATAATATCTCTTTACCCTTCCTTTTCACAGTCACTTCCTTCTAGTGATGATGAATGTAGTACAAACAGCACAAGCGTAATAAATTGGTTCTTAATTTCCTTCTAGCTGATCTTGAATTTGGCTGGTGGCTATAAGTGAAGTAAATGTACTAGAACAGTACATGGTAGAGTTTGAAAATAAGAATCTGATTGTCATAGCCAAATAGTCATTATGAGTGTTAATCACCAAAACTGAATTCCAGCGTATACTTAACTGCACACCTGTCTGACATCTGGAAAATTGAACTAATCCATTTTATGAAAGGAACTCCAACTTGGAAATCACATTTGCTCTTGGCAGTGTTATGCCTACTATTGTTACAAATAGCCCTGAAGATGATTAGAATGGAAAGGAAATGAAGGCAATCTCCTTTGTTTTTCAGGCTGTGTCTTTTGTGAGTTTGACAGCATTTGGAGGGAGTTATTTACCTTGCCTACCTCACACATGCACAGAGAGATACACATGCACATAGAGATGCACACAGAGAGATGCACATGCACACAGAGAGATGCACATGCACATACATGCACATACCTATCCATGCCTACCTCACACAGTGCACAGAGAGGGCTCATGCACGGATTGCCCCAGGCTCTGCACGACTGTCTTTACGGAAGCAGAAGGTGCGGAAGGCTTGGCAGCAGGGCAGGGGAGAGGCAGCAACAGGAAGGAGTGAATCCCACCATGTGGTGTGTTCCTCCATCCCTTCCAACTGCCCTTGAGAGACCAGAGCAAAACAGGGAAGGTTTCATGCTGTTTCTTTCGAAAGCATTGGAGACTCCTTTGGAAGGTTTTGCTGGATTAAAATGGCCAATTTATTAGTGGTACTGTTTCAAAACCTTCAAAATCTTCAGATTTGTTTGTCTATCTGTCTTGAACAAATGAGAGAGAAATGTATTTCAAACATCACCTAGAGCTTCTCAGGACCCTCTGAGCCCACTGGCAGCCAAATACAGGTATTGCTGGCAAACCATAAAAATAGTGCCCAAAACTCAATGTGCCAGAGATTAAACAGAGATACTCATCTTAACATGAATTTGCCTTACATTAGGTACTTTATTATTTTTTTTTTTAATTATAACTGCTAATTGTCCTATCTGCCAACACAACAGTATATCTTTTATTAATGGAAGTGGCAGTTATTATAGCATCGCATTGTATTTCCTTTCTTAAAAGAATCTACAGAATCTTACAAGCTGATGTATTTCTACCATATGTCTTAGTTGTTTTGTCATAATAGCAGTAACTTAAAAAAATACACATTACAAAACCCGAATCAGGCAACTGATTTTAATTTTGGATTTTTTAGTTCTCTTATAATGTGTGATTGAAAGTTTGTGAGGTACTCAGTGTGGTTTATAAAACCCTGTCAAGTGCTTGTAACTTTGGCAAAGAAAGACTTCTTAATACACAGTTTTTAATGTGAAATTACCATATTTTCAGTTAGCAAGAGAGGTCTTTTTCAGCAGCTAAAATTAACTGTTGAAAAACGTTGGAAATGTGCATGGTAATGAGTTCATTCCTGTCAAAATGAAATCATTAATATTAATTTTTACCCTCCTCTGAGTGACTCCTGCACCATTTTTCAAGTTAGAAAAAGAGTTAACGAATTTGCAAGACCATTTCCTGCAGTACAGGATGAGCAGGTCTCCTACCACCAGCAAAAGACTATTTTAAGTCTTGACTTCTCCTTTGAGAAGCTCCTTCTTCAGTGTTTAACTTTTCCTCTGATTATTTACAGGCATAACCATCAAAATTACTGTAAGCTTGTTTACTTCTAAAACACATATGATGTACAGACCCTGACATTGCCGCGAGATGGTTTTCTGGAAGGTTTTTTTACCAGCTAAGTAGAGCAATACATCTAAGTTCAGACTATTCCCAAGGGACCTGTTTTCACTGAAGTCGATGGAAAAAATCCCATTGATTTCAGCATAGCTGGATCAAGTCCAAAGTTCAGACATTTCCAAGAGGTCTCCAAGTACAGCAAAAAATAAGGGTATTCGGAGGCAAGTGATTCACTGAAAGATTTCAGTATGTATTTAGTCTACGCTGATTAAATTACAATTAAGCATACAACTGAAGTAAGTATGAATTTAAATGTCTTTAAATCTATTTATTCTAAAAAATCACATGCCATACCACAGCCACACTTACCAAGCAGACAGGTGACATGGAGGCTTGGTGACAATAGCATATAACAATAAACACGTTTGGTTTCTGTGTTAAAAAGCGCAATTTTAATCCCACAGTGCATCATAAAACTTTCAAAAGATGGCATTAACAGTGATATCTTTGCAATTTAAGAATGTCTTAGTATTTTTAACTGGATGCGCATTGTTGGCTTTTGTTTTAATATGGGGGGGAGGGGAAACGATCAACTTTTGTCCTCATTTAATGCTAACTAAATATTCCTTAGCTACTGAAGTGACTTAATGACATGAGTATGTGGTCTTATCAAAGTCCCATTATTGTTCTGACAGTATCTCATTTGTATGCAAATCCACTTGCATGCAACTTATTCTTTGGCAAACGGTGCTAGCAAGCCAGCGAGCGTCATTTTAATTATGTGCATGTCTCTGTGTAGCATATTTGTTACTGCATATGAACATTATGCTGCTGTAACAACTACTGTACCTTATATCATGCTTACGAACAGCAGTGCAGATCATCGTGCAATTTTTATCATGAGTGATAGACATGCTCAGTCAGTCGCTGTCACCCAAGGGTAATCGCAATACATAAGGCATCCTTTTAAATAAAATATTAATGGGGCACTTTTTTGTGATTGCCAATCTTTTTCATAATGATGCCCACTGGATATCTGTTCAGTCAGTGCCTCATCTGGACTTACTTTGCATATTCTTGACCATTAAGAAAAATTAATCCTGTTAGACATGAACTGAAACAGAGACCCCGTGCACCTTTACCATAGAGGACAGCTTTCGCTTAGTAGACGTAGGCTGGTATCAAAGGATGACCAGGGTCAGTAGATGTGTAAAAGGGGAGAGGAATGGGGGGTGTGTGGGGCCAGATCTCCCATGCCAGGCATTTGTCACTGTAGGAGCTCCTTTACAATGACTGTATATGCCGTGTATACCCCAAAACGAGGGGACTCTGCTAGGTGGCCTGCAGGCTGGACACCCCAGGAATCCCTTCCCAGCAGATGTGTGACACTCGGTGTTTTTCTACAGTCTCCAGGATGGGGCAGACAGAGCCTTTCCCTGAGGTCCTATGGGCAAACCTTTCCTTTTCTGTGTTACATCAGGCTAGCAATATAAAACTGCCCTTGGCTGTTTCATGTCATGAAACCAGCTCAATGCCTTGTAAGACAATCCATGCTAAGGGAAACACGGTACAAGAGTGAATATTGTCAGAGTTGGAAAAGTGGCGTCAGAACTGCAGGAGTTCAGAAAAAAATTAAAAGGACTCTGTCAAAGTCCCAGCTTCTAGTCAGAAAAGTTTTAACACGAACCTTTGGAGGAAAAAAATGTGAACCTATCAGGAGAAGAATAATGATGATCAGCCAGCATTAATACAAAGGCATAGAGAAAGTACAACATTCTCTGAAGGTAGCCTCAGCTTACATGGTTAAATGCATGTGGACTGACTACAATAGTGTATCTGTGTGTGGTGCTGTGGTTTGATCTATTGAAGAAGACAGGGCTGGAGGAGCTGGCTAGGTCATTATCTCCAGTGCTTTGCAATTGAAAGTGCTGCATACATCCCTGTGTATGCTTGTGTACATGCATGTGTACAGGAAGAGTAAGATCCGCATTCCTACAAAGCTACCTGCATCTCGAAAAACATCTCAGAGCTACTGAAGAGAGACCCTAGTCAAAGAAGACAACAAAACTTCTGCAATTACTAATAAACCTGACAAACTGATTTATGGCTGTTTTTCTTGCTGTGATTTGTTGACAGATTGTTCTTTATGCAAAAATTACCAAGGTTTAAATCTGCATCATATGGCCCCTAATTCAGCCGACAATATGTTACCAATTAAATTCCGCTTAAGCTATCATCAACTAGCAAACCACAGACTGTGTTAAAGAGAATGACAGTCAGATAGCCAGTAAAATCATTTGTGCCGTGATTCCAAAGGCAAGCCTATAAAGGAGGGACATTAAATAACTACATGAAAGATAAAAGAGCTTTTTTTTTTTTTTTTTTTTTTTTTTTGTAGTGAAGATGAAAATGCTGCCAGTTTTGCGTGTAATGTTGGAGAAATATGGACAAAATCCCTGTCCTTGGTATCCCATACTCTCCTCACATGCAGGAGGAGCTGCACTGCAGGGGAAGTGCTTAGTGAGAAGAGTGTTTATGAAACTTAACCATTTGCCCTTTCATTTGATCTCCAATTACTCTTTGGCTGGACTTAGGCCCTTGCTTTTTGGTATTGTTATTTTCAGTGGTAGGAAGAGGATACATTTACTGCCAGGGAAAAGATCAGATCCCACAGAACAAAGAAGGTGTTTCCAAATTAGCTTCACTTCCCCTAGATGTTTTCTTCTTCACTAAGGTGTCACAGAATGCCATTGGATGTCACAGAACCCCTCTCCAAATGCTGACAGTGGCAGCACACTGCACCAGGCAGCGCACCATCTCATTTCCAAATTCTGGTAGGCAACCTTACCTGAGAAAGGAGCATTTCAGATTTTGCCTAGAGATAAAAACTGCTACTTGTCACAGGTCTAGAATAAAGGTGCCTTTCCAAGCAGCCTTGGGCTCTGTTTGCTCCAGGAAAGAGGATGACTTCCTTGGAGTCAGACTCGTGCTGCTCTACGTGGGCTGAGGTCAGCCTACAGGGTGGAGGAGGACTGATTCGGCTTTTGGCTTAAGCACAGCACCAAAGCATTCAGTCGCACAGTGGAAGCACGCCTGTAAATGCTGCATTTTATGGAGCTTCCCACTGTGAATTTTCTCTCTCTCCTTATCTCAGCTTTAATGTTGTGGTTGTGTATTAAGTGTAGGTAAGAAGGGGTAGTAATCTTTGTTTAGAAAATCGAGCATCTAACTATTAACCCCAGTGAATTGAAAATTTGCTCCTTTTCCCGCTATATGATCATCGCAGTCATTATTTACTTAAGAGCTTTTTAATGCTTTGCTGTCTGCATTGATGACTGCAGTGTCCTAGCAAGGGACTAGAATTTGGGATCTCATCGTGAGGTGTCTCTAATGAACACTTGAACTCCCCTTCCTTTCTGTACATTGCAGTACAAAATCATAAGCCAAAAAACCCCACAGAGAAGCAACTAAAATTATAACACTTTCAAAAAATACAAACATCCCTCTTACTGAAGATTACAATGTAAATCAGGCATCTATTATTTCTGTGTCAGTATAATAATATAAAAAGAATTTGCACATGATAAGAGACATCCTCTAAGGATGACAAATTAAGCATAACAAAACAGTTAGGAGAGAACATAAATAAGAAGGCATTTGGGGCAAATCCTCTTCTTCCTCTATAGTCATGCAAATAAACAGCTCAAGGGATACATGTCCTTGCTGACAACATGGCAGCCAGTCCCACAGAGGCTGATAGAGACCTCAACAAGTCTCTCTTCCCAGCTATCCTGCCCAAAAAAGAAGGGGGGTAGCAGCAGAATCTTTGGTCTCCACCCCAATCATGCCTTTGTGGTCACAAACATGAAGAATTGCAGTGCCATCTTACACCTTTCTGTCATCACACAGCACACTGTGCTTGCTTTCTGGGATGGTAAGGCCCAGGATGGAACAGGCTACCCCTCCAAATGGAAAATTAACGTAAGGGTTGTGTATGAAATTAGATCTATGGGTCTGTAATGTCTTCCAGCATTTCTGTGAGGTCTTCATCAGCTCGTCTATACAGGCATATTTTGGTGTAACTCAGCTGAACTTGGTTGAACTGCTTCTCATGTGTTCCTGTATGAAGTAAGAGTCAGTCCCTGTGTGATTCAGTAAATTTCTCCGTGTATTGGCACTGTCAGGACATAATGTTTTTTTTTTTCTTTTTTTTTTTTTTTTAAATCTTGCCTGTGCATCTGTGTGTGGTGCTGGAGAAAAAAACAATCCTGCAGCATCAGGCAAAGCCCTTGCTGAGTGCTCCGCTATGGTACATTTGTCAGTGTTTTTCCTGCTTTCTCATTCAGATTTTTTCCAGTTTATTTTATAGGTTGCCCTGCAGATCGTGTGGGAATGTAGATCAACCACTGCTGAAGAAGTTAGTCATGAGGGATGTCACACCAGGCATGAGGATAGCTTTCTCTTCTCTGTTTCCTACTTAAGCAGATGACACTGCAGTGGTCCTGTGTGGCTCAGGTCTCTGCGGCCCAACTCTACAGGGTCTGGCAGACTGCACACTGCCTCCAGATTTCTGTGTGTCTGCACTGGTGGACCCAGGGCCCACCCCTTCTCGGTATCCTCTGGGATCCACCCAGCCCCCTTTCCCCTAGATTTCCCCTCCCATGAACAAGCTCAGCACCAGAGTGTAATGATCATTTCTGGGGGAGAGCAGCAGTCACCTCAGCTCAGTGCATATGATTTTTAATTACAGACAAGAAGAGGGCTGATGGAGAAGTTATAGAGGAGCTGGAAGTCATAGTGGACTTTGTTCTAAATAAGCACACCTTGTCCCAAAGATTGGCTGCAATAGTCCCTGCGCTGACCCCCATCTTAGCACAGCACTGGCCTGGTGCACCCATCAGCTCTGGTTCTGGAGGAGAATGGGTGCTTTGGGCTGCTGCTGTATGTGCTTTCTTATATAGTATCTTTTTTCCTCCTTCCTTGATTTTTCAGATGGAGCTAGATCTGTCCAGAGGCTCACTGGTGGTGAATGCATGCATTAGTCAGACATAATGAACAGCAGGCTGCATGGCATTTTGCAAGAGTTCCCTTCCTGCTCTACCAGCAAACAACAGAGATAACTGCTGCCTCCTAAATTTCCATACTCTGCTTCTTTCTGGGCCCAGTCCAACTTGCACTCAAGGTGTCTGGGAAATTTCCACTGTTTTTCGTGGGTTTCAGGCTGGTCCATCCTAAAAGAGAGGAAAAAAAAAAAAAAAAAAAAAAAAAAAGGAAGCCAAAGTTGGGTAATTACCCACTGGCATCTAAGCTGCATGTGCCTATAGGAAGGATACAGGGAAAACAGAATCTGTGCCACTTGAAATGGTGTCACCATCTAGTCCCCAGACATTGTATCTGCTACAATTCCTAATTTATGCAGTGATTTAACATCACCGTGGGTCCAGCTCATTGAATCAAATTTATATGCAGGAGCACTATTTTAATCTTAGACTTAAAATAATTTTAATTAATAATAGCTTCCTTTTCCAGTCTGTCAACATATCTCCACCTCTTGGCTTTTTAAGAATTAAAGTAAATATAGAAATAAAAAGATGAAATTATTGCAAGACAACCAGAACAAAGAAAACAGCAGAACCCTGAAGTCTAGAGATGTGAAAAATGGCCAAGTGTTTTCAACTCCATCCTGTCTACTCAACACTGCTGTAGCTAACTCCATCTTATTTAAGGCTTGCTAAAACTAAATGTTGAAATGAAATAGTCAACATGCCATAATAGGCCATCTCACCCTTATTCTTTTCAATCTGTCCTTTATTCATTCAGTCTCTCAGGTGTGAGGTTTCTTTCCCACCCCTGGTTGCTATTAAATATCACCTTCACAACTTTGCCTGTGGCATTTATCCTGCTGCTACTCTAATTTTGCTTCCTCTTCACTGGAAACAGCTGGTCTACGTGGGTAGCTCGTCCACAGCATGGTGGGACGTTATTGGGAATCTTGTTGTTAATGCTAATGGAGCTGGTCCAGCTGCTGGCACAGAACATATGGCTTTACAGGATTTCAGATCCAAAATGCTTGCCCTGTATTTTGGGAGCACAGAGCATGGAGGACAGGGCTCAGCCACCTCCTTGCTTTTAGCCCCGTCTTCCCTGTGGTTTATTTCCAGGAAGGGACACCGTCCCACTGCTGGGGACAGGTGAGATGGCCCACCATCCTGCTGCTGCACCTCTCCAGGGAGAGGTTTGTGGCTCCGCTCTCTATGGGACTGGGGAGATTATGGACTGTTTCACCCCCCATGACTCAGAACTGAAAGTTAGTGTGTCTACATTGCCCTTATCCACTTCAAAGCAAAAAAAAAGTTGTGCTCAGAAACCAACCACCACGTTGCTTCCAATAGGGTTAAAATTTACCCACCAGGGTGCCTCTTGAAGGTGTAGGATTTTTAATATTGAATATAAAATGGATGAGGGTAAGATACACCTTTCTCTTTTTCTAAGGATTCACCCATTTAATGGTTAAACTTGAAAAGGGGCTACAAGAAACATCCTGAATTACAGTTTAAATGAGTTTAAAATTCCAGTTGCTTATAGCTTTAAAAAAAAAGTGTCTGAAACCAAATGGTCTCAGTGGGGTGGTGCATGGGCAAAATCTAAAATGACACATAATGAAATAAAGTAATTTTATTTGCAAACCTGTTCAGAAGCCTGGTACAGACTGTAACGATCAAGCAGAAGCAGTCTCTCATTTCTCTTGGTGTTCCTTTGCAGAATTATGTGACCCAAGAAAGAAAACATTAAGATGTTCTGATTTCACCCTATAGGACAGAGAAATACGCTTTGGTTAATGCTTACCATAATTCTATCTACTTGGCTCAGACAGTTATATTTTTATGAATCTTACGTTACTTTCTGTCACCCTCTAGGCAACAATATAGAGTTATTACAGTATAAAGGAAAATGCTTCCTGTTGAGCTTATACTTGAACAAGTCTTAACCAAGTGGAAGCTCTTAATAAAAGGGTAAATATACTAAGGAATAAACAGGTACAGCGAATAAAAAGGAATACTGGATTTATTGATGCTCAGGTTCATGGCACAGACCAGTGAAATGTAGAAAACGCCAAGGTAAAGCTGACAGGCCGAGCTCGGTCAGAAATCTGAGGGAGTTAGAGTTTTGTTAAGTGAATTTAGTGCTCATTAAGGGATTTGCAATGTCAGCATTACCGAGCGAAGTCCTCTCTCGCCCTCGCATCAGGAAGAGCGTAGCGCAGCAAGATTAATTCTGCGTCCGTCCTCTTCTTGGCCTCCTCAATAAAATTATCACCCAGGGACCCAATTGTTCGGTGCTAGCCGGTGCATACCTGCTCGCCAGGAATTTAGCTGAGATCACCCCCTCCTTTAATGCGGCACGTGGATCGTAGTGCCCTGCGCTGGGCTGGGTTTCAAACACCGGATTAACTTTGTGGTTTTTTTTTTTTTTTTTGCTCTGTAATGATTTATTTGCATACCTTTAGTAACTGCATAATGCACAGAAGCCTTTATTGGCTGGCCCATGCACTGACATCGCTTCTTCATTTGATGTGTGCCTGGGAGGAGGTGTCCTTCTGCTCTTTGCAATAACGGGTAGAGGCGGGCACCCTGCTGTCCTGGGAGCTTGCTTGTGCCAGCTCTTGGTGGCTGGAGACCCTTCTCCCAACCATTAAGAGCTGCATAGACCTACTGGATACAGATAACTTCCAGACTGAGTTGAAAGGAAAATACTGTCAGTGGTGCTGGCTGCTTTCGTTAAGAGCAATGACAATGCTTTGCTTCTCTCTGAAATGCCCACACAAATTGTTTCCTTCTGCTTTGCATCTCTCTACCATCATTCTTTCCCCTTGTTCTCACTCCAGTTATTTTGACTAAAAGTTTATTTTGCACAGCAGAGGAAATAGAGATCTGCAAATACTAAACAGACTCAAGCAAAAATATTGGTGCATATGTTCTCAAATTAGTTACACGGAGTGTGGCTCTAGAAAACACTGGTGAGTTTGGAAAAAATGAACTTATTTGATCTGGCTGTGTATCTTTCCCTCTCAGCTGAAACCAGCTAGATATAGTTTTCATTCTACTGGAAACTATTCACAATGAGTATACAAGTATATTGCAAACCCTCTCTCCCTATGGCCCCATGTGGCTTTTTAAGCCCAGATATTAAGCCTTCCTCAGCATTACCTTATCCTTTCGTCCAGACATCATTCAAAGGTACAGTTGACTTTCTAAATTACATCATATGTAAGTAGATTTATTTTTCCTTTTCTGCAGATATAGTTTAATTTCCTTTTCCAATTTGCATGGGTGCACACTCATAAATTTTAAATATATTTAACCTCTTTTCAAAAGACCCTTTGAATTTCTCTAAGGTCTGTGCCCTCTAAGTTGGATACACAATCTTTTGTACATAAAAACCCACTGAGACTTCCAGAAATGCTGCATTAAACACCTCCCTGCCTTTCCAAAAGGCTCTCTCTTTCCCTCATGAAACAAAATGTTCCTGTGCATGATGCTCCTGTTAGCCCAGAAACGGAGAGACGTTCACTGGGGCTTTGCTGAACGTGCAGTTCATCAAGTACCAAAACAGTGAGGGAAGGTCAGCAGGGCTGTCCTGACCCCAAACGGTGATCCTGCCATCCCAGGCTCCTGGACATGGCCCCAACCAGAGCCTACAGCTGCTGGAGGAAAGCAGAGATATTTCAGCATAGCAGAGATGGGCTGACCTGTGCCCATGGCAAGTCCTCTGAGGCATTAAGAATTGATGAAAGGATCCCACCCCAAACTCTTTTGCCTTTCTTTTTTTTTTTTTTTTTTTTTTTTCTCTTCCCAAGTGCCTGTTACCTCTGAGTAGTCACCTTGCCATCCAGGTGGCATTACCACCATCGCCTCTTGTTCCTCACCGTTAGATTTCCCTTTTGGGGAGCACCCCCTTTGGGAAGCCCACATCTACACCCATTTTCCAACTGGATGATGAGGATGGACCATTTCTTTGTCTTGCCAAAGAGAAAGGTGAGGAGCAGGAGGCTCCTCAGCAGGACCTGCCTCCCAGGCAGAGTGCTCCACTTGTTTTTGGGGAAGAGTAGCTGCTAGGGGGTTGTATTAAACCTGGCCATGGCGGCAATTGCTGGTTCAATTTGAGTGGCCAGACTGGGAGAGCCCATTTTGCACACCAGAGGTGACCTGGGGAATGCAAAGGGTGGCAATGGGAACTGCATGGAAGCTGTACTTCTGTTCCCACTCCGTGCCCCACGGCACATCCTGGCTGCTGGTACCCAAGCCCAGCTCACCGCAACATCAGAGCCCCCCGGAGAGCACACAAAAGACCTGTGGTTGTTCAGTGAGGACCACCTGCCTCTCCTCCTTGTTTTGGTTTGTAAATGTAATTATCCAAAAACATATATATCATCCTAATCTTTCCCAGATGTCGTGGTGCTGGCTTCATTCGGGTCTTGCCAGTGCGGGCTGGAGGGGAGCTTGCAGCCTGCCCAGCTCGGCGTTGAGGGGGGCGGGGGGCTCGCTCTGCTCCGATGCCTTTGTCTCCTGCCTGTTCTGCCAGCACGGAGGTTTTCTTTGGGGAGCTGCTGCTCCGAGGATGCTCTGAGAGGATGCAACCACAAAACCAGCACGGTCGCAGAGAATGATAATGGGGGAGTTTATTAAAGTCGTTTACCAGGCAGGAACAGAGTGCACAGGAAGCATAGGATAGAAGTGAGTGTGGAGTAATTGCTTAACTAACCCTGCTGCTGCTCACAATTTCAGAAACCTTCACAGGAAAGATAAAGGAGAGCTTAAAACACGCTTCTCCCCTCCGCCCCCATCCCATGCCTGGCCCCAGAGCAGCCACCCCAGTCCTTGGACCCCTGGCCAGGTGCTGTGCTGGGAGCAGGGTGCGTGCCTGCCGGTCCTACCCATCACCAGCACCGTAGGTCGTGCCCTCCCCATCGCCCAAAAAGCCCCCATCCAGCAAAAGGTCTTTGTTCGAGCCAGCCCCCAGGGAAAGCCCAGTCCTAACGCTGGGCTCAGTCCTTTTGTTTGCAGGTTAAAAACTTGACCTTCCCCTCCCCTGAACCCCAAACGGCCCTCATAGCACTTCTGTCCAGCAATTGCATCTTCTTTTTAGATCTTACTCAGGCAAACAGAAGGACTGCAATAACATAAATAGGTCTCAAAACCTTTTGTGTGGGGGAAAAGAAATATACAGGAAAGAGAAAAACGAGCGAAAAGAAATGCATGTGTCTCTAATTGGCATAATTCCTTCAGCCCTGGCTCATAATTTAAGACAGATCAATTCTACAGCTGACATGATAGATGTCGTCATCAATACTCGGAAACAGCGATTTATATTTCTTCGTTCAGGGACACGGCCATCGACGCACCTCGGTGGGGGTCCTACATGCGAGTCGGGAGCAGGATGTGGCCGGCAGATGGAGACTTGGCTGAGACTTCCAGCCACGCAACTTATTAAAATAATAAATATTTTCATTATCCACAGAATCCATTATACTTCTCCGTTTTAGCAATAGTTAACTAATAATTTGGATTAATTACCAAGCTAAATCATTAAAAATTAAATCCATATATTTCTTTTCTTTAAAAGAGTGATAGTTTGCAACCATTTGTGTATTATGCATGTTAAGTGGGAGGGTGATGAAATATGTTGTGTTAACTGAGCTTTGACAGCATCTGTATCCATGCCACATTATGCTCTGGTCTTATCAAATCTCAGAAGCTACTGTGTATAAATAGACCGTGATGATATTTGCGGGAGAGAAATCATTCACAATAATTTTTTGGCATCTTCTGTAGTCACTAGAGAAGAACCGTCTAACGAATATAGCATATAATAATGCAATAAAGGGGTATATAAGAGCCCGGGATGAGGAGCACTTGTACTGAATCAGAGTTATGGTTCAGCACACGCTACCTATCAGACATAAACACAACTTTCATCCTAAGGAATTTCAGAGCAGATTGCAAGTTGAAACGAATAGGGAAACCCAATTCAGAGGTCATTTTCTCTCTGCTGAAGCAACGATTGGCACTGTGATGGAACTTCGCAGTTACTTAATGAAACATTATCGGCTTGAAGACATATAGGTACGGGGGGAAGTAATGCTGTCCAGTGAGTAAAATTATTTATGAATGTGCATTTTATTATGTTTGGAATACTAAACTATGGGCTGTGCAGCTGCACAGACTGCGTGTTACTGAGCTCAATACAGGAAAAAAAAACTGTGAAACTGGATAGGCTGTGATATACAGCTGGCTGGACTAGATAATCCAGTGGTTTTACCTTGCTGTAAACTCTACGAGGTAATGAAAGGAACTACGTTTAAAACTCCATTACGCTTAAGCCTGTAAGTATCTAATTAAAGTGGGGCGCTGTACTGAAATTTAAATAGCAACCCTCTTGTTATAAAACATATTCAATGGACTTAAGAGCCCACTGGACAAACAAAACATGTCCTAAAGCTCCGGGGGACTGATTCTGCAGCACCTACTCTAATTTAGGAGCACTTGTCCCTGAGGAGCCGATACTGCTCGGTGTGGTGATGAGTTGCAGGAGCAAGACTAAATAATGCTTCCTGCCTTCTCCATCCTTTGGAAGAGATTTGTGTCTGGGCTTTATGTAAACACCCACCGAGGAACTGTATATGTCATGTCCCAGCTTACACAGGAGCTCAGAGTGGCTTCTGGAGCTCTCTGTGAAGACTGACTTGCAAAGAGATGTGCATTGCACATGGAAAAAAGTGTACCTGGGCTCGGTGGCCTTTCTTCTGAGCAGGGTAGCAATCTGCCCTCTGGAGGAAATGCCGATGGATTAGTTTTTTTGGGCAAGAGCACCTCTGCCTTGGTGTGGCACAAGTGGGGTAATGAAGGAGAAAATCATATCCTTGAAACACACCATACTGGTGCTGAGGAATTTCCTATGCTAGTCACCAGAAACTTGTTTAAACTCTGATTATTTCTGTATCTCAAGGTACCTCTGGAACTCCTTTCCCAGTCTGCGAAAGCGTTCGGCTAAGGTCCTGTAAATTCCCTGGCAATTAATTCATTGTTCGCTGGGTAGATGTTGTTTTAAAGGTAGGTTATGCTGAAGAGATACTAGAGAGAGATTTTTCACACAGGATGTGAAGAATGTAGTATTTCTCACCTCCCCCTTATTTTATGTTGCATTAAAATTATCTTTACTCTTCCTCCGGCAGTTGCTATGCCGCACTCAAGACAGAGAGTCTGGGAAGTGGGAAATGTCAACTTTTAAGATGATGTTCAGCTTTCTCGTTACACGCATTCTTTATGTAATGGGTTTGAATTACGTGTTGTTCGCAGGCTTTCAGCTCTTCTTAGAAGGTTAGCTTGACTGGGCACAGTTGCTTGCTTATTCTTAATAAAGAGTTGATGACACGGGAAAGAGCCCAATGAGGGGCCGAGCAATTTCTAGGAGAATCTTTAAGAATATACATACAATGAGCAGGATTAGATGGCAAATAGTTTATTTGTATTTATACAACACCATGCTTTCTCAGAGAGGCAAGCTTCAGTCCCTGCAAGAGCTGCAAACCGCAATGCCAAGTCCCACATCAAGGGGTGGCTGAGGGGGATCGGTGACTGCAGGAAAGCCATGGGTTGCAACAGGCAGCATAAAATGTGTTCCTTCAGTCAGGGTCCTGAGCTCCTTCCAAATCTGTGCTCATTTATTGCACGTTACGGTTAGGATCATGCTATGCTTTGTCATATATGGGACACACATCACAGAGAAAGAAAAATTAGGGCTGGAAGGGTAACCTGCCGGTGTGGGGTCATACACAAGGAGCTTCAAAAATGCTGTCAAGGCCAGCTCTTGGCTGCTAAGTTGAGATTTTCAAGTGATATTAATTTCAATGCAGTTAGTCTTGATGTACTCTGCTCTGCCTGAGAATCAAAGCTGATGGGAAAGAAAAGAACACAGCAATAACAATATACATGCAAGAAATGTAAAAAAATAAAATTAAAAAAAATCTCATGTATTAAAACATATTAAAAACATAAAACATGCCGCCTATGTTGCTATCATTATATATTACCGTCTGAAATTTAATTCACTCAGTGCTGCTCACGCTGTTTACTTTTTTCTATTGATCTCGGTTTGGGTGATGCATTTAGCCTACAGAATTTCACTTCCAACTTTCCACCGGGCTTGAGCACTGCCACCTGTTAGCACCTCGCAGCGTGACTTACGGTCAGCTCCACCACTGATGTAAAGGGGGGGTCTACCTCCAGTGATTTAGGCCATAAAGACAGCCCAAGCCTCCCCTGCCCTAAATTCCACTTGAAGGGTGATTTAAGCGCTGCTGCAAATCACTGTGCAAGCTGGGGCTCTGTGGAAGAATCGGGTCCATGCTGCAATGCCAGTTGCAAAATCTCACTTGAAACACGGAGAGTGGTGCAGCACGGGCCATGGCTTTAAAAGGTCAGCCTAAATATGCTGCCCTCACTCCTTCGCTCATAAGTAACATCTGTGCTGAGAGTTTTTACCTGTTTTTCAGGCTGTCTTCAGCCCCACTAAGCGTTGCCCCAGAAAAGGCTGTTTTCAGGTGGCTTTACTAATGCTGGACCCAGTGTGGCCTCTGAGCTGGCCTGCTTTTCTGCCTTTTCATCCTCATCTGCTGTGGCTAGGCAAGGGGTGTCTCAAGCCCTGCCGTCCCTGCCCGCATCCTTCTCCATCCCACCGGGAAGGTGAGCAGACGGAGCGGGCAGGAGCCAGCTCCCGCGGGTCTCTCAGGCTGAAGATGTGCCTCTTCCACAGGGTCTGGGGACTTCTGGCAGTAGGAGGCAGCACCACCTTGGCTGTGCAGAGGCACAGAAGCAGCTCTGGAGTGGCTCGGGATTTTCAGAGGGCTTGCCGAGAGCCTGCCGTACGGACGTACGGGTTTTCAAACCTTTCCCTTGGAGCGTGTCTACACGGCAGCCAGAGGTGTTCCTGCAGCTGCAGAAGGGTGACCGACGCGAAATGAAATCTGGCTAGCTCGGGAATGAATAACATATAGCACCACAGCCCAAAAACTGGCCCAGAAGGCTGTAGAAATGGGACTGGCAGGGCTTCACGTGTGTCAGGGCACCACCTTCAGCCTCCAGCTGGCTTGGCTTGCTCTCCAAGAGCAGGGATCTCCCAGGATGGGATGGCCCCGCGGGTATTCGTGCTGGCGCCGTCACACCAACAGCCCCCTCCTGCCATTGCGGGCTTTGCACATTGTTTCTCCCTTCTGTGATGACATGGCACTTCTCCGGCAGCTTGTCGCTGCTTAGCTAAAAAGCATGATTTTCTGGAAAGTAACACGCATTACCCTCTCCTGACGTGGTGCAGCAGCTACAGATGGGACAGCCTGCCCCAACCGGCCGGCCAGATCCCACAGGCAGCGCTTCACTCCGGCTGGGCGCACACTCTGAGGGGTTTCGCTCTCGTTGGGTGGCAGGCACCAAATGCTGGCACCTCCATTTCTAACTAGACATCCCTCGTGTTTGAAGGATGTGTGTGCACCCGGGTCTCTAACCTGCTGCGCAGATCGACATAGACTTTCATGTAGATGGAGCCTGTAGGTGTTATGGTTTGTACACGTCCAAGGAGGAATCAGTGTGGGATTTGCACAGGTGTAGCTTATCTCACGTCCAAGGAGGATGCAAAAAGCGCGTTAACCTAACCCCAGATCATGGCTGAAATGCCCCATGGACAGCAAGCGCCTGAACAGGCACCCAGGGCTGTGGCTGAGAGCGCTGTGGGACGAGGCCCACGGCCTGCCCCACGGCCACGATACACCCACCCCAATTTCCATGGGTGCATTGGTGGTGCGCGTGGGGCTGGGATCATGAGTGGGGCTGGGATCATGAGTGGGGCTGGGAGCACACCTGGGGCTGGGATCCCGCATGGGATTAGGATCACGCGTGGGGGACGCCAGAGGGGACTTATCAAAAAAATACAGTAACACCCCCAAAATCCCCCAAACAACCCCGCTCCCAACTTCTGCCGCCGGAACATTTCGGGGTGCAAGTTACCACCGGCTCCCCCTTTCCTCCCCCACCCCCAAGTGCCGCCGGTAGGGCCTTCCCCCCCCGTCTCCCCCCGTCCCCCCCCCGTGCCGGGCGGGCGCTGCGCGGGCGCTGCGCGGGTGCTGCGCGGGCGCAGCTTGCGCGGGGCGGGCGCCGCCTCGGCCGCGCTCCCGGCGCGCAGGAGGGAGGGAGGAGGCTCGGGGGGGGGGGTGGGGGGGAGCGGGGCGGGAGCGGAGCCGAGCCGAGCCGAGCCGCTTGCAAACGAGCGGTGCGCCGCGGGCTTCTTCTTATTTTTTTATTTTTTATTTTAATTATATATTTTTTATTTTTTGCCCCCATTTTCTGGTGGTGGCGAGGAGGGGAAGGGGAAAAGGAGGGGGGTGCCCCCCGCAGGGGTGCTCCGCGCCCCTCGCCCTGCCCGCGGTGCGGTCGAAGATGCGCCCCGGACGCCGGGTGGTCGCAGCGCGGCGGCGCTGACATCGCTCACCATGGACAGCTTCGACTTAGCTCTGCTCCAGGAGTGGGACCTGGACTCTCTGTGGTGAGTGCGGAGTGTGGGTACGGGGGGGGAGGTGGGGTGGGGAAAGGGGGGTCGGGAGGGTAAAAAGGGGGAGTGCTAAAGCCAAGGGGGGTGCGGTGGGTGGAGGGGGTGCTGCAACCGGGGGCTGTGCGGTTATTGGGGGCTGCAATGATTTGGGGTGGGAGGGCGTAGCGGGAGGGGTGCGATGCGCTGGGAGGGGGCAGGAATGGGGGGGGGAGGCTAAGGGGGTTCGGTGCCTCGGGGGTGCAGCAGCCGGAGAGGGTGCAGCACCCCGCGAGGTGCCTCCCCCGCCACTTGCTCTCCCGAGAGGGGCAGCGGGCAGACGCCCCCTCCCCTGGCTGCCGGGGGGGGGGGGGAGGGGGCGGGAGGTGAAGGCAGTGCTGGGCTGCGGGGGCCCCTTCACCCCCCTCCCACTAATTCCCGGTGCTCCCCCGTCATGGGCACCCCGGGCCGCGCTCCCGGAGCTCAGCCCCGTCCCCCTCGCACGCCCCTTTCCCCCCCCCCCCCACCACCTTCACGTCCCCCCCCCTCCCTCCTGCCCCTATCCCCCCAAGCCCCCCCATGCCCTTGACCTCCCCCCGCGCCCCCCCTCGGTCCTGCCCACCCCGGCGGCGGGTGCGGGGCTGCCGGGGAGGAGGGGAGCCAGTTTCGAGAAACGGCATTAGCGGCTCGAGGTGGGAAGCGCTGCCCTCCCCCTCCACCCCTCACCTTCCCCTCCCCAACACCACAAACCCCATCACCCCCCCGCATCACCTCCCCGAGGCGCTGCCTCTGCCAAGTCCCGGAGTTTGCTGCGGAAGGCTCGGCACGGCTCGGCACGGCTCGCCCCGTCGGGCCGGGGCTGTTTTGTGCACGGTTGGGGCCGGGGAGGCGACTGCAGCTTGCATACAGCCTGCTGGCAGCCTGCTTTGGGGAGACGAGATGAGTTTTGCCCGAACTCAGCGGCACGCACACCTGTCCCTATATATCTAAATTTTAACGCGTTGTGGAATCCGTGCCTCCCGTCTGTAGGGTGCAGCGCCCGCTTATCCCTGCGGTGGCAGGTGTAACAAAATCAGCCCCGAGGGTCCCGTGGGTGAGCTCTGCTCCTCGCAAAAGAGACCTCGGGACGATGGGGACAGCCCGCGCTGCGTGATGCCAGTGCCTCGAAAACGCGTACATTGAGAGCATCCAGCCCCATAAAACTTTTATACTGCTGGGGGAACTTTAAAGAGCATGTATAACACAAAATTAGTTACTACCCCATAAAAGTTTTTAATTACAGTGTTTCTGCCCGTGACACAAGTTAAGGTTATGTCCTCGTTTCAATTATAAATACCAATATTCGGTTTCTATCCAGACTATAGCATTTATCTCTGGTCTGGTTTTAAGTCTTCAGTCCATACGCACAGTTTTACAATTAAATTCCTTTTTTTTTTTCTATTAAACAAGAACAGGAGAAATAATACCTTCATGCATTCAAATGCTTTTCCTTTCCTTGGTGAATGAAGGCAAACTTTGGAGCAATTTGCTTTTTTTCACTGCAAAAGTGTGATGTTCATTAGTCTGTTCTGTAAGCTAGCTGTTGAAGTAAATATTGAATTTGAAAAGCTAACAATGTAACTCTGGAAAGCCGGGGCTTTTGACTGCATCTAGCAATTGCTCCTTTTCATAACCTTTTTAGTACACTTTCTGACTATTGTGGAGGCACTTTGAAATGACCACCATAAGCATAAAAATCAGGTACAGGTCCAAAGAGACATCAACCTCTCCCCAGCTAAATTACATGCTCAAAAATGTCTCTACTGGTGTTAAAAGTGATCTTGTGGTTTCATAGATTTTTTTTCCTCTGCTGTTGCTGTTTAGAAGATAGGTTCAAGAGAAGGGCTTCAAAGAGCACATTAAAAGCCAGCATGTAGTAGCAGGCCTGCGTTCCTTGCCAAGCTCTCACCCCTGTGCACGGCTTCAAACCCCACATGTCCTGAGAGAGGAGGTCGGATGCTTCAACCAGAGCTCCTCCGTGGAGCAGGGGCTTATAGGGGGTTTGTGTCGGCATTGTTTTGGGGCCCCATGGTTTGCTCAATGGCTTGACTTGGAGCATCCGAGATCATGGGCTAGAGGCCTGTCGTGAAACACTTGCTTTGACAAATGCTTCCGAATCATTGTTTTGAAAGTTATACAATTTTTATTTAAAAAAATAAGAAAACACACAACACAATGAAATGCAAACTTACAAAGGTGGTAGTAAAGGTACCTAAGTGCTGCAGCATCTGTGCAAAGGGTGCTGGGCTGGTCTCTGGCCGCAGGCAGGGTGCCTTCAAATGAGTGCAATTGTTACCAAAAAGGAAAATAAAATATACCACACAGATAACAAGTGAGTACTTCATGGCAAAGAGCAACACTTAAGAGACTTAATTTTCTCAGCAGCAAGAATGAATGTTGTCCTTTATTCTTTTGAATGTTGGTAATAACGACATTTTGTGCACTTAACTTATGACTGAAAATCCACTTTTTGCAATATTTGGCAAATGTTTTCCTTAAGAGTGCAGTAATTAAATATTAACGTGCTGTTCTAAAGTGCTTCTTTTCTTTACTTGGTATGTTCTTGGAAAATCAAAAGAGTATGGAAAGGGATTTCCAGATGAACAGTAGCATGCTAATCAATTCTGATTGATTGTTACTTTTATACTGTTAATGAATTTCCTCTCCAATTAATACGTGTTATGTCTTTTACTCTGCTGTAGCATCAAAAATGTAGTAATGTATTGTGTCGTGGCTATAACACAATATTGAACTAGTAAGGTGAAATGGGAGAATATTGTAAGTCCTTTTCTACTAAAGAGTACTTTTTCCAGGTTGTGTTGATGCCAACAACACTTCTGCTTCCCAGAAAACTACTATAATTCAAATAGTGAAAGCTGAGTACAAACTCAAATAGAAAATTTAACAGAACATACAAATCTGTGGTGTAAACAAAACTCGTGCCCATTTAGTAAGCTTTTTTTCTGGAACATTTAGGGATGATCAGCCCAGCTTCACTGAGGGCTTTGTAACTGCTGACTAACACGTTTGTCCCAAACACACAGCACTAACGACTTTGAAGCACAGCCCTGTCTCCTGTTTTTCTTTCTGCATGCTTTTATTTGACTCCAGTGTGTGTAGTTTGATTTGTCCAGACCTAAGGAGGTGGATTCTCCAGTGCCTTATCATCCAGTATTTGTTTATGCCGGAGAAAAGAGATGGAAAATCTCCATTAGCGGTGTTATATATTCCTTTTGTACAGCAGAAAACACATTATACATGACAGAAAGAAGCAAATGAGCAGACCAAAGGACTTAATTGGAGTGCCAGGACTAGTTCTGCATTACAGGCATTCATGTTGTTATTTGCCTTATTTAACAAATCCCAATCGAAATTCGGCCAGCTCCTTAACTATGCGCCTAGGTTTAGGCACAGAACTAGCTCGAGGGAAGACCATTTAGTGAAGGGTCTCCTCACGTGGCAGTGAAAGATAAATGCATAGGCTAAAGTTTTTCACATTCATTAAAACCAATTTGCAGATTTACTAAATTACTTACAGCATTGTGTCAAACAAGAAAATAATTATGAGTGTGATACATTTGTTAGCCACAAACAAAACAGTGTTTGTTTAGGTGAAAGAAGCCAAGTATATAAACAGTTTATTTGGTACTCATCTGATACTTCTGGATATTTTGAGATAGCATCAGTTTTGTAGAGGTTGGATAGTCATGTAAAAATGTATAGTTGTGTAGCTTCCAGGCTGAGATCAATATCAAATGCCATAGTGTAAGGTGGCCCAGTGTGTTTTACAGACCTTGTATTGAATTACTAGTTCATTTGCTATCTTTGGGTCTGTTCCTGCTCCATTTGAAGTCAATGAGAGTTTTGTTTGGAAGTTGTTATTAACAAAAAGTGGCTAGACATCCAGCAGTTTTATAAATGAACCTTTTGTAACTTCTTGATCCCAGGTTGTCTAGCTTTTAGTCACTACATTTTATATTTGTGTAAGTCAAGATTTTTATTTTTTTTTCTTCAGGTAGCACAGTGTTTACTGGAGATGATTTTAGAATGCTAATTCTACAAATGCTTCTTCAGTCAAAGTAGAATATCTAGATGTTTATTTTCAGATAATAGCAAGTAGCTGTTTTGGGGTTGAAGGTGGGAGTCACTCAAGCCATTCTCTCAGTAGGGTAAGATGCTGGGCCGGGCTAACCTTATACAGACAATACACAGCAATTTTGTCCCTCTCACAAAAAAATAATTAAGTACTTCCTTTTATCTCCCATCTCCTTTACAGCTCTGTTCCAGCTTATGTCTTGGACTTTGTCCCTTATTTCTTTTCTTTTAGCTCTTGGCCTCTATCTAGCCTTGGTAACACTTGAAATCCTATTTATCTCATTTCTGTCACTGTGGTGTTTTCCCTTCTGTCTTCCTCCCAGTGTCAACTCATGGTTACCACCTTCCCCTCACTGAGATCCCAGCTAAAAATTTCCTCTCTCTGTGATGATTATAAGTTGTGAGCAAACAATAACAAGAGTAATAACTATAGATTGTTCCCTTCCTTTGGTTTCACAGCATGTTCTTTCTTCCTGATGCCTGTTCTTTAGGCTGTAAGTCCTTCAGGTCAGGAATTGGTTCCATTGTTCAAGTTTTTTTTTTTTCCCTTGCAGCACTGAACAAATTGTATGTGCTAAACATAATAAGTATAAATAATAAGAAGAGTGAACTTTTTCATGGCCATAATACTTTATAAGTATCAGCTGAATAATATTATTTTAAGAATACGTCTGTAGGGCCATGTGAGTGATCATTTGCTGGATGTGATGTACCACATCTTCATCTGTTTTAAGTCTACAGAGCTCCACCGAGTCCTCTTTGCTGTTTTATATCAGATGAGTATCTGGCCCATCATCTCTGATTTGCAGTATGCTCAGTCACCTTTCTTAGAACATATGTATATATGTTTATCCCTATACTTTTTTTTTTTTTTTTTTTTTTATAAATGAAATTTTGGTACATCGGTTGGACAGGGAATGCGTTTTTGTATCTCTCCACTGAGGACTCTTTGAGTGCCTAGGCCCAGCTGTTTGAGGCAGGAGGATAACAGCTCCTTGGGCTTTCCTGATGACACTTGGACTTGCAGATTTGTGTTCCTCTGGGTGTGTTTTCCATGAGAAGCCAAGGCAGAAACCTCCCTAGGTTATTGGAGGGGATTCAAGAGAAGACATGAAGTGTATGTGGCATTTCCCATTCTCTGTGAATATTCTGAGGAAAACACCAGGTTTCTTAAAACTAGCAGAAGAGATATATAGGCTATTAAGGAAAAATAGACACAGGAGAAATATAGGCTATGGGCACATCTTTCTTGTCGTCCGTATATTAGGAACAACATCATACTCAACTCCACAGCGCAGTCATTAGAAAAAGCAACAGCTTCATTGCAAGGTTTTTAACCTCATATAACAACTTAATCCACTTGCATCCTATTTATGACTAGGGAAAAACAAAGCACAGATAAAAAGAATTCCAGCAATTAATTCACAGCATGTGTTCAGAGATACCTAAAAGTCTGGTTATAACTTTCTAAACAATAGGAGTAATAAAATAAAATCAATAGAAATGAAGAAAAAATAATATTACAGCTAGAAAACAGGGAGGTTAAATTCTGTGTGAGATGAGTGTCCCATCTAACAGTCACCGAATTGTAACTTTGAAGTGACATCCTCACAAAATGAGATTTTGAAAATATAGCATTTTCTATGAAACCCAAAGACAATTTCTTTGTATGGGCTGGTTAGCCATAAGGCTAATTCCACTTGAAAACCAAAAAGGTCCTTTTTGTGAAAAACTGAAATTAGGAAAAGGGAAAGCTGCAAGCTTCCTAGATTTTGAACAAAACTAGCTCTTTGGAAACCCTGCCCTGCTGGTTTATGGGAGTTGCTATTTCAGAGCCACTGCCCAGGGCTGGATTCCCTAGGTGGCGTCTCCCTGAAAATCCACAGGTCCCCACGACGGCCAAACCCACCATGAGCCTTGCTGCCCCTGCCACCCTGGCACCATCCCGTGGAGGTGGCCCAGCTGCGAATCCAACCCAAAAGGACAAAGAGGTTGTGTAGCCACCAATCTCCCAATTTGCTGTGTGTTTGAGGCAGTTTATCTGACCATCTAAACAACATCTTGTGTTGGCTTTCGAAACTTTCCACTGCATTCTGGTGAAAAGTTGCGTGTTTATTCAGAAACTGGATACTCTCTGCAAATATCTTGGAGTGGCTGGAAAGCACTGTTCCATTAAACATTTGAAAAAGTGAGCGAATCTGCTGTATATGGAAAACAATGTTTGCAACATCACCACCGGGGCTACTAACTGATCTTCTGTCTGTTAAAATCAATGTTAGGACACTGATTATGCTTGCTGCGGCTGCCTAAGGCCTCAGGAGAGCAAAAATGGACACTTGTAGTTGAATACTTGGGTAATAATCTATATAATTTCTGAATAACTTGTGGGTAGCAATGAATTCTTGTTTAGGAGAAAGAATGAATGAACTGTAACAGCAGTTAAATGAACACAATGGCAATTACTAATATTTTGTGCTAAACATTTTCTGTGTCTTTCCAGTGGTAAAAATACATGAGACAGATACTTAAGTTCCTCCCCTACAGCTTGATATCTCAGCTTTACCAATACCTTAAACAAACAGCTAGTGACTTAAGTTGACTGCATTTTATTTTGTTAGGAAGATTTTAACCTGTATGTGTGTACCAAGGACCTGGGTACGGATGCATCCTGGGAAATGTGACAGTAGGAATGCAATTTAAACTTATCCTCAGAGACACTTTATGTATTTTTTAAAAAATAAATTAGTTTCAATGCAGCAGTGGTGGTCTCAGCAGACAGGAAACACTTACAATTATGCAGGAGGGACCAGAAATCTCTGCTAAGAAGCTTTTTGTTGCCGTGCTTTGTTTCTCAATAAAGATGATCCACAACTGTAAGTATTTAAAACTAAAAACAAGAGGGTTGTATCGGACAAAGCCACACAACTTCTTAATGTAATCCAGTCTTTCCGTGTGGTTGTTTTCACATGTTTTGGACCAAAGAAAGAGTCCTTTGTGGCTCAGCCTAGTTTGACTGAATGGCAGGACTGGACAAATAGAGGATGAAGGGCAGTATCTTCTTACACTGCATATGTTTTCATTGCTTTGAGCTGTGATCAATTCTTACTGCATGTATCACTCTTGAAATCCACTGGGGAGGAACTGGTGGCCTTCTTACTCCATGCATTGCTATGATGGTACAGTCTAGCTGCCAGGGAATGATGACCTTATGGTGGCATGAAAAATGCAGATATGACAGACAGATGGATTAGGAAGGAAAAACATGGGTAAAGTATGCATTTCCAGGATTCGGACTTAGAAGTCATCTCGGCAGCACTATCTCCTACCATTCATCTCCCTGTTTCTATCCTTGCATTCCTTGTGATCACTGTGAAAGTTTTGGGGAGCCTGTTCTAATGCATGGGCATAGGTAGATATCCTAAACCTTCTCAATGAGGATTTAAATTTTGCTCTGTCATTGCTAGACAGTGCCTACCTCATAGCAATGCACAGAGAAGGCTGATTTTTTTCTGTATCATTGACCACTTCTGATTGACCACGAGGGTTCAGATCTTTAGATTATAGGAAGGAGTGACATAATTTGAATGTTTTTGTGTTCCTTTGTCTTAGAACAACAAGTGCAGTAGACAGTTGAACCTCAGTCCAGAAAAAAATGAGTGAATTCTGTTGTCAGAGATACTTTGGAGAAGAGAATTATATTGGTATTCTTCCAATAGAAGGAACAGTTTTACATTTTTTTTTGTTTCTGAAGCAGTCAGCGAGGGAACCTGTCATGTCATCAACTGTTTTTAAAGGACAAAGTAACAATAAAAGCTAAGTGTGCTTTTCTTCATTTTTGTTTGGCAAGGAGAGTATAGCATTTTCTGCAGGATGATGACCTTGAGTTAACTAAATGTCACCAGTTTAAAGAGTAAATTAATGTTACAATGTGCTTTGTTTGTGGTTAGGCTTGAAGGCTGTCAGGAATTTCTTAGTACAAAAGGTGATTCTGTGTTAGTCCATTTATTTAGGCTCCCTGCAAGAAAACCACCATGATCCCAACTGATCTGAATTAGCATCAACATGTTGCCTTGCGTATTTGGATATACCAATGTGTTTTGCAGCTAGCTTATGGATCTCTACCCCTTTTCACTATGTAGATCAGTCCAAAAGGACCACAGGAGTCTACATTTTTTCTTGGTCATTGAGTCAGACTGCTGCTGTCTCAGATCAAAGAATCCTTTTTTAAGAAGGAGTGAATCCCTTCAGAAACTGGTCATGTTCTGTCTTAAAAGTGACAAGGTTTCAGGGTTTGGATTTTTTTTTTTTTTTTTTTGTCACTGCCCCTGCTTATGAAAATCTGTTCTGAAACCACAACATTTATAGGAAAAATGTGCACGTTTCCAATATATGTACATTAATGTATTCCTGCCCATTTAGCACAGTTGATTCTGCAACATCTGAGGTAAAGTGGCATAGAGATAACCCCATGAAAGGAAAGTATAGATAAATGTAGTTCCTTTCAGACCTGCACTGGCTTTTGTAGATCCAGGCAAGGTGTCTTTTACAACACTCTTCAAGGCTTTGCATTGCACAAGAACCTACCAGCCTGGGTGCATGGCTGTGTGAACACGATTACATACTACGTGGTAGAAATGCAAGATTTTTTTGTTGTTCTTAGAAGTATATAAGTAGCAATATCTTGAACTAATTACAGCTGATGTAAAGCACATTTAAGGAAACCCATTAGAGGAGAATTAGAACTAGAGCAGATTAGCTAGTCTTTAATGGCCTTGACTGTAGATCTTTTGATGCCTTGGTAGCTTTTCTAACACTCATTGCTCATCTGTCTTGACTAAATGACTGAAGAGCTTCTTTCAACTCACAGTCTGGTTGTAACGTGAAAAAATTGCTGTTTTCAGCTGAAAAAATGATTATCTGGAAAGGTAAACTATACTGAGTCCTGTACTATATTTGTTGTCGAGATTTAAAGCATTATTTTACCGCTCAATGTGACTGTGTAATAGAAAGAACAATCTCTAATATGCTTCCTTGGAGCTATTAATTATTTACTTTCTTGAAACACAGATCATAGACAATTCTACACGACTTCCCTTCTTACAGACTTTCTTGTCTCTGTCTTTATTTTTGTGTGCTTTGCAAATGCCTGTAAATTCATTTTCACTGGAAGGGGAAATAAGTAATTTAGACTATTGCGGCTGTTTCATAATTAATTAATTTCAATTTAAAACAATCAAGTAGTGCCTATCCATTGTTCTGTGTGTTTTTCTGAGGCACTAAGATTCACAATATCAAAATAAGTTCCAGATGGAAGCACATACTTTATAATCAGAGAAAATAATCTGTTCTCTTCAAAAACCTGAAAAGTCCTGCCCTGATCAAAACAAGGTATTACTCTGAAGCGCATTTTTCAAGTTTTTAGCCATTATTTTAAGAATTACTTAAAAGTACCATTTTTACATGTTATATAGGGCATTAACTTATAAATAGAACTATAGAGGGAGAGAAACAGTGATGCAGGAGTGTTTGTTCATTCGTTTCCTCAAATATTTCTGGCATCTGTTAAAATGTAACAAGGCTTAGCACATTTTCCCATTTTGGCACTTTGTTTTCTATGAAAATGAGAAATATTTGCAATGATAAAACATATAATCAATATGCTAATAATCAATAACATGTTCTCATGAGGAAAAAAGAAAAATGGTAAAATGAACTAAAAAGTATTGAGCAGAAGGAAAGCTGATCAGAATGGTACACTGAGAAGTTCTGTATGTTCCCATATGTTAATAAATGTTAGGGTTTGCAGAGGAACTTTTAATATGGCACTTTGCAATAGGAATAAAATGTCTTTTCTGAACACAAAAGACACTTACGTAAGAGGTTTCTATTATGTAAATGTTACTGTTATTGGCGATAGCCCATTATAAAGAAACGTTTTATATTCCAAAAAGCATTTACAAATAATGGGATAGATGCAGCAGTCTGTAGTTCTGACTTGGACAACTTTCTCTTTGAAGTCAATGGAAGTTTTGCCTGAATAAAGGTGGAAGGAATTAGCCCATTCATTATTATCTAAATTACATCAAGAGTTGACTGCTAAACAATAAAATCATGATTCATAACATAACGGCTTCACTTAATTCTTTTGTAGTCTTAATATATCTCATTACATGGTACTTCTGTTCTTTCCTCTCTGTGCAGTATTCAAATTAATAACAACCACCTTTACATAACTGATGGTTAGACATGTTTTGCTGCCTTAGCAAGATCAAAGGATTTTATATACCCTTTTTGGATAGATACCAAGAATAGGGTGATCAATCTCTTCTGTAACCATTAAGCACAGTGTAAATATCTCAGGGTACCCAATTAGACACAAGTGGTTTGCCAGATGCTGAGAGCATCACCAGTTGTCAAGAGCTTCCCAAGTCTGTGGGGCAGTGCAGAATTTATTAGGGATTAGCGGTGGTCTGAGTTGTCACTCTGCTGATTTGTGCTCTTTCAGCTGTGCCCTGCCGTAAGCCACCTGTACTATGTGCGGAGATAATGTTCGAGCAGCAGATACCCTGCTTTCCTCCAGGCACCTCTGGGTGGGAAGGAGGCAGGGAAGGATGCTGGTGCTCCAGACCTTCTACTCCTGATGACCAGAGAGGAACGGAGGTTAGAGTAAGGGAGACAGCCAGATGAGAACGGGGAGCAGAGAAGGGCATAAGAGGAGACTGAAGAGAGTAGCCCAAGAAGAGTGACCCCCAAAATGGCTTTAATCCAAAGCTGGAGTTAACCCCTCACCAGGAAGCCATCTGTAGCCTTAGGGCTTTAAGAATTCTTTTTATCTGGAAATGTAATTGAAACAAGATGTGTAACAGCTGCAAGATGTCAGGTTTGTCAAAGTAACTAGAAAAATGAGTTGTCTGACACACACGCAGCAAAGTAACCTATAGTTAAAAAAAAAAAAAAGTATAAATTATCATATGTGTTAAAAAGAGGAAGGAAAATAGCCAAATAATAAAAGTTGTGGTTTATTCTGGAGCATGGACGATGTGAATTAAACTACTTTGAAGGTTTCCAAAAGAGATAACAGCTTAAATCTTTACCCAAAATGAAACTGCTCATCTCCCCATCATGACTAGTATTTCATTCATGAACTAGAATGGTTAGTGCTCTGCACTTACCCATGATAATTTACCCATTATTTTACCCTTCTGCCTGTTGCTGTCCTTGTTATTGCATCATTGGACTTTGCATCTTTGGTTACGGACACAGATTTGCTGCACTAGGTGCTGTACAGGCACAGAACAAAGTTGGTTGTGGGACAAAATCTTTGCAGACAAAATGGAAGAAAGAAGACCATAATGGATATAGGCAAAACTGATCGGGAAGGAAAGATGGAGAGAATTATAATCACCCTAATAAAGAGTGGGCACAGCAAGCTACCAGCCTGGCAGTGCTGCCAGATGTTTGAGCACGGGTATGATGGTAAAAAAAGCCAGAACTTTCTTACCAACAACTTCAAAAAGAACAATGAAGTGATTTTGTGCATGTTTATGAGGGCTCCTCCCAAGCATGAGTGACAGCACAAGGATACCCTGAAGGTGCAAGTTGGAAACTCGGAGGGTGAATTGCCCTACTGGGCCAATTGAAGATTAGAGACAGCTTTTTTTTGTAGTAACTTTTCATAATGATGGGGATAGCCCACACAGAGCCTTGGGTGGTGAGGACAAGAGGGAGCCAGGGAAGAGCTGTAAAGAAAAAGGGGTCATAGTCAAAACATCCTGCCTAGAAAAGGCTGCTTGCTACGACATTCCAGCTGGAGCTGGTCCTCTCCTGTGAAGTCCAATTGTGCAAGCTGATATATGTGTAGCAGCAGAAAAATGCTCTTAACAGAGCTCTCAGTAGATGGGTATGCTAAACGTGTCAGTAATGCATTGCAGTTTAGGGTGTGAAAACTAAAGAATCACAGAATGGTTTGGGTTGAAAGGGATCTCAAAGACCATCTGGTTCCAACCCCCTGCCATGGGTTGTGCAGGACTCCCCCATGTCGGGTGGTGTATCCCAGTGCTGTGGGGTTATCCATGGGACGGTTGGAGCCTGAGGTCATGCAAGGCCAAAGGCAATGAGTGCTTTTGAGCAATCCCTTCCTCTACCAGCTGCCACAAAGAAATGCTGCCTCCATGTACATGGTGTTGCAACCTGCAGAACAACCCAAGACAACTGCTGTGAAGTGCTGTTGAAGATAACATGTTCAGCTCCGGGAGCAGCAGCAAAGCCAGGTGTTTGTGTGGTGGAGGCATGAGGCATTGTTCTGCAGGCAGAAATCCCCTGGCTGGGTAAATGAATCTTCTGGGTAGGATCAGGAGGGACGGTACTCAAAGGGATGGATGGTCGCGGGGTTGTGAGAGAGTTCCCTGAGGCTGTGTGCAGAGAAGCATGTAACCTCTCTCTTGCTGGGAGCTCTTGGAAAATGAGCTGGAAGAGAAGAAACTCCTCAGGGCTGAGCTTACTGAAATGGTGATAACTATTGGGTATTCTTCAGGGCACTCTAGCACATCATCAGAATATGTGTGGCCCCAGTGGGAACTAATTAAACATACCTACTGTGGTATTACCATATAGTGCTGCTGCAGTATTGCTGCTTCAGATCAGAGAGAGAGTCTTGGAGCCCACACCTGGATACCAGTCAAATGCACCCTAATTCCCACTTCCAGAAATGAATTGGAAACACACCTCTCACACTTTCTTTTCTGCCTAAAAGAAAATGGTATTCTGTTTTTTTGAGCAAATACGTAATACAAGTGTTTTCATTTCCTTTACTCATATTCAAATGCAAAAACCAGCTAATAAAATTTCAGTGGTGCTTATACCGTAATTTGGCTGGTGAAAGAAAAGTCGTCTGTTAAAGCTCAAGTCATCGTAACTCATTAGGTGCTAATGTATCTGCTCCGTGGTACAGGAACAGACTAGCGCTATTGAAATGCTGCTAGTTTGCCCTTAATGTGCTCACAGTTCCCTCCTGAGGATTGAAAGTACAAACAAGTTTTCTCACAATACAATTTAGAAGTATGTTAAAGGAGCTGCGTTTACCTTACCCCAGAAGTCTTTGTCTGCGCGCAGAGAAGTGCAGAACCAAAGTGAATCCGGAAGTTTGAGTACGGTTCCTGTATTTCCTCCTCGTAAGTCTCAGGAGGAAAGGTGATTGTGTGTGCTCACAGATGTCCCATGTATGTGCAGTAAATCCAACATGCTCTAAACATGCTGGCCTTGCTGCATCTGGTAATAAACCACGGCAATAAATCAGGTGATCTGCACATGCATAATAAATCTGATGCACCTGAATGCAGGCATACAGGATGGACATGCTGTGCACAAACTGGCCACCTTCCAGGTCTTCTGGATGTCAGGCTTCTGCTGTGACTGGCTTGCCTGGGAGTCCTGGCAAAACTGCTGACTTCTGCTTTTCATGTCAGAATTTCCAGGGCATGTCCCAGAGGGGCGGCACATCTGGGAGACTAAAACCATGAGCATAATTTTTTAGTGTGCCCATACCCATTCGAGCCAGAATATCACCCTGAGAAAAAATAACTCGACACTCACAAAGGTGCTCTTTCTGATAGCTTAGGCATTTGTGAAAATTATACCTCAAATCCTTACAAGCTCAAATCTATTCGCCATTTGGTTTCTTTGCACAGAAGTTTTGTATGTTTCAGGTGAATGCTCTTATTACCTCAGAGTATCGGCATCCATTCAGTTAACATCAAAACATTAATTTCGTAGGATAGCTGTAGCTTAAAAGCTGTGAATGTGCAAGGATGTTCCAGAGGGTGATGGAGGTCAAGGTGTCTCAGATGGGGAGGGATCGGAGTGTGGTAGTCCCACACTGTGACTGTGTGTTCCCCTCCCATGCCTGAAGACATTCAAAAGTGTTGAACATCAGGCCACAGCAGAGATACTAAAATGGGCCATGTTGACCTCTCTGCCCTAGAGGTCAACTGGCCTGGTACAAATTATCTCCATGTGGTGGAAAACTGGGTGGCCACATGCAGATTGCCTGTTGGAAATGCTTCTTCTGTTGATGGGAGCTTTTCCTTTTTTCCCGTTATTTTTTTTTTCTTTTTAATCAGAATGGGAGCAGGAACAAGCTCCATTGAGAAATGGCAGCAGCAGGACTGCAACTGACCAGATCAGTGCTTCCTTTACCCCCACCTCTGCCTTCATTTGAGGGCTAAAGGACCTCATACCTGTAGGACAGGATGACTGATTTTATAAAAACGAAAATATTTCCCTTTTTGCTTTCTCTGGCAAATGAGCCTTCTTTGCCATCATGATATGGGCTGCATAGAAATGAAGCCGGGGACTGTGCTGGACTGTAAATCACTGCACTTGTGTGTAAATAAGGAGTACATTCAGAGGAAAGATGTTAGCATGATTTCAATAAACCAGAAAGCCTTTAAGATATTACGAGACCCTACCAAGTTATAGTTGCAAGTCTCCCTGAGACTTTCTCTCAGTGGTTTTCTGTGCCAGTGCAGGACACTGCCTTTAAGCTAATTAGCAATTCTGAGCAAAGTTGGAAGGAATTCATGTTTTTCTTCAGCTGGGCAACACGCTTATCAAGTCAGCTACCTCCAGACTGATGCAGCAGGCTGCCAACAGACTTGTCACAATTTATGAAGAGAGTTTTGTGGTGTAGATAGAGAGTATAATGGAAACCACATCCACCAATTAAACACCTACATTTCCGTTTGGAGTCCAAACAATGGATGGCTTTCCTTTTGCAAAAGAGATTTCTCAAATCAAAGCAACTCAGAGAAGAAATATAAATTAGGAAGGGAGTTTTGAGCAGATCTTTAACAAATCTCTGGCACAATGAAACAGTGAGGCATGACACATTCATGAATATGATCTAATTGCAAAGATTCAGCTCTCAGCAATCAAGAAAAAGTAAAGCAACAAAATATGGGACGTGTTCTGGTCATGTCTTCAGTACATGTGATATCAATCTTTTCCCAATAGGCAAAGAGTACACCTGATGCTTTTTGTAGTGTGCGATACGTGGCTTGAACACCAGAAAACTAGCATCAGTCGTATTTTTACTCACATGAACAAGAACTGGTCTTCTCTTAATAAAAACAAGACATACAAAAGGATCTTCAAAAAAAAAAAAAAAGGGACAAAAGGACTTGTTAAGCAGAAATCAGATGACGAAGTGGAGCCAGTGTATGACTCTGCAGTACTGCAGATAGAGGGGTGGCAACAGGAGCTTTGGGAGCTGTTTTCTTTGAAGAAAATCACTAGTATCAAAACATTTCATTCTGGGGACACAGAAGAACAGAACAGACACTTTAGAGAAAGGGTGTCAAAATTAATTTTACATAATTTTACTGACAAGACTCAATTACCATACAGTTGATACAGGCCAGATGCAGTGAAAGATATTGCAAAAATACACAGAGTGATGATAAAAACAAATAGTATTATTATTAACACTGGGGCTGTATTTACCTCAAGTGGTGCTCTGATATTTTTTGGCACTGCTTATACTGAGCATCGTGGCAGTAGGTCTGTAAACAGTTCGCCTGCGTTCATAGGGAGCAGCATCCAAGCCCATCCCGTGTTTTCTTCAGGAGGCAAAATGTTATATTTTGGGCTCAGCATCACATGAATAAAGCCGTGTTTCTCCTAGACCTAGGTTCATAGGGTTAGGTGTTACACGTCAAGCTTCACTTCAGGCTCTGCCCCTCCGGGCTGTATCCACATGCACAGAGCTGCCTGTCATCACGGGCCAGATGAGCCTTTCCTGCGGGCATGTGCTGTGTACATTTGACACTGACAGTGTGTCAAATGAGTGCTGCTTTGGGAAGCTGTTGTATGCATTTCCACCCTTTTTCTTGCTGCCTGGGACACCTGACAGGCTGACAAGGAGAGGGGTTGAGCCAGACTTCTCTCTGAGGCTGTGTTTTCTAACGATGATAGAAAGTCAGTAGATCATTCATTGTAAAGTACTTTAGACAGTAAGGCATCTAAACCTGAAGTCTGTGATCTAAGGTGTGTGGTTGCTGAGAAAGTCAGTCAGTTCAGGCAAAAGGCATAGTTTTATTGCTTATGGGGAGCACACATTAAGGGAGCACAGAAGAATCGTAGGTCTCCAGTCTAAAGAAAATGCAAGCAGCTCTGGAAGGTCAGAGTACAGCACGTAATCCACAAAGGATGCTTGTTAGCAGCCTGAAGACATACATACCTAGGTTGGAAGCTGAATGGGATACTAAGGTACTAGCTGCCTATCTGAACCACTAAAAATCACTTTCATTATAGCTGATATTTAATATGCCTAATGACTGCCACATCAGCCAGAAATAACTCTGCATTGTTTGGAGACCGCAGCTTGATTTTCTTTGTTTAACCAAGTACTACAGGTTTATGCCAGGAGTTTAATTTAGCTGGTTGTGTGCCATCAAAGCAGATCCTTACTTCAGCCTTTACAGCTTCTAAGGAAGGTGCAACATAATGGTTTGTGCACATGGTTTAGGCAGAATTATCTTACTGAAATCACCAACGCAGAAACCCCACACAATCCAACCAGTGCTTTCTGGTATAAATACACTTTTTCCCGTTTTGCTAGTGCACGTGCCCAGAGGCAACCTGGGGACAAGCAGACTCCATACCCCAGTATGTAAGGGCCTGGAGATGCCCAAGATGTACACTGCCCACAGACCATGTCACTCGTAGACAGCTCAGGGATTATGTCACCTGAAGGAATTTTTGTCATGGGCTCCCCATTTTCTTATGCTGGTGTTTTAACCACTAAGATGTTATCAAAACAGTGTGCTTGTCTGTGTCCTTGGTTTTCTTTTTGAAGAGAGGTTGTGCCCCCATCGCCTGACTTAAATGCCCAAGAAAGTGCACGGATGGGACTCAGGCTATGAGTTCTGCTTACCCAGTGCAATCTAATCACGGCAAAACCGAAGTTCTCTTTGACATTTGCCTGGTCTGGCTCTCAGAGTAGCCTGCTGGGTGTTGAGAACTTCGTTGTTGGGTTCCAGCTTCTCCCCATCCTCAGTGTAGGGAGTTTTGGCAGCCAGTGCAGCACTGTGAATTGCCTCTGGGACCTGAGTGCCTAACTGCACCCAGCCACGCAGCTCATCCCAGTACCTAAGCCTTTTAGAAAAAGTTATAGATCTTAATGTCATTATATTTATTAATTTTAGTGTTATCCCACCACATTAACTGAAGTCGACTGCTTCTCTCTAGTGAAGACTCGTAAGTGTTATTTCAGAGGGGACAGGAACATTTTCACTATCTTTTAGATTTTCAGAGAAAGAATGTTTATCCAGAAAATATACCCAGTTTTGTTAATGCTGAAATGGTCTAAAAGACAGAAGATAATCCTTATCTAGTCTAATCTATTTAGAATATTTCAGGAGAGTGCATTACTGGTGTCTGAGTGACAAATGATGATCTAGATTGCACCTGCTAGGTATGTGTCTAGGGAAAAGGCATGTGCAGCACGTAAGGGTAAAAGCATGTGTGTCCTCATGCTCTCACGCAGGAACTATTCCCCATTTCAGATATTTTTTCTGGTGAGACATAATAATTCCCAGTAGACAGCAGGTCAGATTTCTAGAAGAATATCAATAGCTATGGGCTTGCCTATATGTGAGTAAGCAAAAGACTTGAGGATGTAAACTGAGTAGCCTGCTGTACAGTCTGCAGGGTGCTGGCACTGGTATGTGGAAAATTACACACACATGTGCCATTATTTAACTGAATTTGCTAATATAGATGTAAAATACAGCTAACATAATGCCCATACCAAATTTAAGGCATTTCTTGTAAAAATGAGAGGTGTCACTATACAGTAGTCAAAATTAGTGGCTTCAATCCAGATTTTGAAGATAGCCTTTATCTGTAATTGGCAACTTCTGTCATCCTCCTCAACCTGGTGCAGACATGAGCATGATGCACAGATTTCAGCATTAGCAGTAGCAGATGATTTCCTTCTAGAAGGAAGATAGGGACAAACAAGCATCCTGTTCTGTTCCTTTCAGCAAGAACATCTCTCTGTTCCCACTGCAGTCGCTCATTCCTCAGGGCCAGTCACACCAAACAGTTTGAGAACTGTAGAATGACGAACGCCTAAGGCTTCATCCACTTGCCTGTAGCCACCTCTGGACTGTTGCAGCAAAGTCCAAAGCTGGTCCATCTTTTTGCTCCCTCTCTTAGTCTTTTACATGTACTCCACCAACAACAGAGACCTAGGGCCAATCCTATCTTCCTATCTTCCCCCAATAGGGGAAAGGGAAGATGAGGTGTAAAGGATTTTCTGGATACCACCACTATCCAGTATTTTCTCATCAGTGAGAAGGAGATAGGGGGCTGGACAGCAGCAGGGCTTCCTCCTTGAGCCTTGTGCTGTTGGAGGGCTTCTCAGGGTAGGAATACTTTTTCGCTGGTTGTGGATGGTCTCTGGGATCACAAAGCAGAGCAGGGAATCTGGCTGTTAGCGTGTATCCTCCCTAGACCCCAGCCTGCTTTCACGGACGCTGGTTATTTCTGGAACTGGGTAGAGTGCAACATGTATACATTAGTAGAATCAAGTCCTTATGCTGTTCAGGAAAATTTGGCTCTGAACCGTATAGCTAAAAAAGCTGTCTGTCTGAGCCGCTTAGAATACTGCACAGTTTTTGCCAGCTGAATAAAGCCAATAGAATTTCTATGAACAGAAAGCTTTTGACAACAGTCTTTGAATTATGAGTGGCAAGAACCATTCTCTTCATTTTTAACTTCTAACCTATGATGTATAACGCAACCCTCATTTGAGGATAAGAGGTTAGTATCTTATTGACTTGGCTTTAAATTGCATTTCATTGTATTAAAGAGTATCTGTCATTTTTTTTTTCCTCTGGAGGTAGATATACTGTAATGTATGAAATATTTGACTTGCATGTAGCTGTAAGGCTAGACTTTGGAAAACATTCAGCTGCAAAGCTAAAATGGTATTTAGTGAAAACATTCCAAAAAATTATGATTTTACAATTACCTTATTGGTAGTTTGATTTTAATGTAGTTTTGCTGATAGGTACCTTTGTACTTAAGGACTGTAAATTAATTAGACATACTGTTTCATCTACTCAGGAGGCAGGAGAAGAGCTGAGCTAATAGCTATGGGAGTGCTGCACCAATTTGAGACTGAGGCTAAAATGACATGATAGAGGAAGAGGTTAGTCCTCTCCCAAGGTTGTCACTCCTGGTCACATTTTAATGTGAATTTATTGGACTGAAAGAGGTTAAAGAGGTAATTCTGTACAAGAAGAGAGAAATTTCTAACATAAAATGGAACTCATCAATAGTCCTGGTGTCCATAGGGAGTTGTCAGATTCCATAATATTAACCATGTAATTAACAGGATATATAAAGCGATGTGCTTTCAAATAATTTATATTTCAGATGCCTTTGAATGTGCTAATAATACTTTTTTTTCCCCCTTTTTTTTCCCTTGTCTCTTGGAATCACTGCATTCTTTCTTATTTATTTATTTATTTTTCTTCTGTATAAAAACCCTTCACATCTATCAGAGAGCTCTAACTAGAGCTCATTCCCAAGGGTGACTTAATGGACAAAGTATGGATAAATCCACATGACAAATCCACTTTACAATATGGCACAGCTGGCATTCTCTGCTCAAGTTCAGCTCACAAATATACTTGTGCGGAAACTGCATCGATGCAAAGTGCAGGTCAGTGCATATTGCTTCATCATGTCCTGGAAACGACCTCTCATGCTGGTGGTGGTGATGCACCAACTTTTGCATCTCCCTTTCAGACAAGTCAAGGTGCAAGGGGTTGTTTGCAGAGCACTTTGGAAGAAAGTATTCATTTGATCTTGTTGGAATTTTTTTGCTTTTCAAAACCTCAGTTTTCAGTCCTTAGTGACCGGGCTTTGAATACTCATAAGTTCTACACAGACATTGTGACGACTCAGCATTTATTTCATTTTATTCATTTATTTATTTTAATGAGTAATGTAGGTAGAAGGGGAAAAAAGCTTCCTCAAGCTCTGGACTTAACCAAACTAGACTACATTGTACGTCATGCTTTAACCCAGCAGACCCACTGCACAAACTCTTTGCTAGTGATTGAACCTCCCTCACACTCCCCTTGATAGTGCTGGGCAGAAACACCCTGATTTTCTATAGGACTTTTTGGAAACCTCAGTCAGATTTGGTTGAAATCAATTAGCAGGTTCAAAGTCACTGCTGGGAGAAAGGGAGCTGCTGATGGGCTGACACTGTGGTCTTATGCTGTGTTTCTTTAGGAAACCACACTGATCGAGCAATACCTATCAACCTGTGGAGCAGAACCGCATTAAAAAGAAGTATTTCTTGTTTCAAAAATATATTTACTTGGAACATGGAAAGAAAAAGTGCAGGCTGGGTATTGGCTTGGAGCCCAAAACAGATGCTTGCAGGACATTTCCTGCTGTAGAAAATCAGGCCTTTCAGGAGAGGCAGTGGGGAGATGGCTGCTCGTCTGCCAGGGGCAGTTGTGCCTGCACCAGGCTTTGTGCAGTCCCTAGCACAGGAAGAATCCTGACCGCTGGTATCTGCAGATAAAATGGTGTAAAATTACAAAAAAAGTGGAAAAGCAAAGGGAGCCAAAGGCTGGACCTCAGCCTGAGGCAGCTCTACCTCCCCATTGCGTGCTCTGCAGCATTATGAAGGCCAGGCTTTCACCGTTACTGTCTTCTGCTCTCTTTGCATGCCAGAATCTATACTTGCATGTAACATACCGGATTTATAAACCAACTTGGCTGCTTGATAGTCTGATTACATTTCACTGTGACTGCAGAGGAAAATGCCTGGTCTAGTTGCTGGACACTGGCCTAAATATAGATCCGTGCAGGAACATAATTCTGCTAGGGGGGCAGCTAAAGAGTTTCTGGCTAGTTTGTCCTGCTGTCTAGAAGTAGTGTATGGGAACAAATACCATTTCCGTGCTCTCCTACTGTAGTAGAAACACTTTTTCTTATAGCTTTGATACTTTTAACTGATAAGGTAATGGCATTTTAGACATATTCTAATATCTGAGCATATTTCTAACCAATGTGGACAAACAGCAGTATTTTATAGTAACACTTACAGCTTATCAGAAGTTGGAGCCTTTTCTCCTCCAATACCCTGTCCATGCTATTGTGAAAATTCACGTATATAACCACTTCCAGCAACCGAACAATAAAACATTTCCAGTCACACTACAAGTTCATTTCATAATAATTTAAAACTGCCTGTTACAACCAATAACTTTGGTTCTGAAAACCAGTGCAGCAGTTATAAAGTCCTGGCATATAACTTTTCATGGAAGGCAGTGGTTTTATCACAGCCATGAACACACGAGTGACCTGGGGCATAAAATTACTGCTCAAAAAAAAGAAAAAAGATCAATCTCCACAAAATGCTCAGATATCCACTTATAACAATTACAACAATGATGATTTCACATCTGTTAGGCAGACAGTTTTAATCTGTAAAAGGTTAAGTATTTGACAGTTACTTGTTCTTACATACAGATTAGCTGCTTGAGGTTTTAACCTTTAGATGTACTTAAGCAACTAGTCTTTAAAATTTATTGTGTAAAACCACCCAAATAGAAATAGTCTCATTACTTGTAACTAAAGAATACAGAAGGTCTGGAAGACTTTTCCCTCCTTTCTTACCGAATTGCTCAGCTAGCTTTGCTTCTTCGTTTGTGTTTAAAAATGTTTGTACACATGCCACTTCAATTTCTACAGCTACCGCTTCCTAATTAAAGGATAAAAGAAGGAGTCTGTGATTAAACTTGTGGAATCAGTTATTTCTACTTAATAAAGGATTCTGCTTGAGAACATTATTCCTGCACATTGAATTTGGTGAAGTACCCTGAAATACAGAGAGAGGGAAAAGAAGGAGAAGGTATGAATCTTCGTGTGCCTTTTGCACTTCCCTGGGAGTGGAGACAGAGGAATTATTTATGTAGCAGCAGGAAGATCTCCAGATTTCTGCAGATTTTTATTAATATTTCCGAAGTATCATAAAACATTGGACATTTTAAACCTGTCACATGGAAATGAATTAAATTAAAAACTATCACGTGGAACTCAGATGGATGTGTTTTTTTCTTTTCAGGCTAGCATTTACGCAGCTACAGTGTGTCAGTGGAAAGGCTTTCTCATTCACAGAAATACATCTTCCCATCCCTCACTTTTTCCTTCAATATATGTATTAGACTACCTCTGTCTTCCTGTCATGTTTCTCACAGTCATGAACTTCTTGTTCTCCCAAAATAGCCATAATTTGGGTCCCTGGGAATATGGCCTTGGTGGCATTGCAGGGTCATCTCTTATGGAGAAACATAAACCTTCCTGAACAAGCTTTCTAACATATCAGGCACAAATGTGTTTCTTGTATCAGGCACATAAATGCTCTGTATCTGTGATTTTAGGGGATTTAGAGGTAAGAGAGAAACCCTTCTTGTGGAGAGCTTTCCCTTCTTTTTCTACATGGAGTGTCTCATGACTCAGAGTATGGGGACAGCAGGTTATCTCAGTGGTGGGTGTGCAAAGCTTCATATTTACCATGGAGAGTAATGGATTGGTAAGTGCTCTGTATAGAAAGCATGTGGAGGGCATGCAGCTAATGGAGTGGAAGCAAACCCAGCATGCACACTGGTCAGCCCCATGCTGCTCAACACCAGTGATGTTGCTCTACAGACCTGCTCATCCTGCTACCTACATGCTCTGGTAGACTTCACTTTGGTCACCTGTGCTAGTGGAGGCTGGCTCTTATCTGTGCAAATCTATCCATACAGACCCACTCGGGAGGCAGTTTCTTTTATTCTTGCAGTGGCAATAACCATCGTGTTTTTATGCCCCACTCACCTTGCATCATTATAGATGAGGCTGCAGTAGGTCTGCCAGCCCCATAATACTTTGGACCATTTCAACCCCATTAAAGTCTAATGGATATCTAGTGACTGCAAGTGTACCGTGTGCCAATTAGAATATTTAAACTGGGCAATAAAAAGGAGTTAATAAAATCACATTAGAACTTGAAAATATGATTGAAGGTAACTTTTTTTTTTCTTTAGATGTTTGAACAATAGATTTTTGAAAGAAAATTGATCTGACATTCTTTAAAGGCCAAGGAATATGCAGAAGTATGCCTTCTTTCCATATTTTCTCTATATATTTTACTATATATTTAGCAACCTAGTGAGTCTTTTCCCCCTCACATTATAATGAACTCTTTCAAAACTGATAGCTAGTGAAATCATATGCTTGACTATATGTTTCACTCCATACATAGAGCAAGAAATTCACTGAGAGTACAGAATGCCAGTGGCACTAATATGTAACAGGTGCACTTTTAAAGTTTTTTCATCCTTCTGTCTCTCCCTGGGATTGCCATTCCCACCTGTCTAGTCTCTAAACCTCCATACAGGTATTTAAATTTCAAAAAATAAAAAATAGAAAAATATTGAATGAAATTTTAGAACTTTGAAACTGGGAAATTCTCACCTTATTTGTTAACTGAAAAGTAAATAGAACAACTTCTTTTCTGTTCTTTTGAGTTTCTGTGATGCAGTATGCGGTATTTCAGTTCAATGTAAGAGATTAGAGAGCTATGGGCCAGCCACACACTGCTATGAATTGGTAGAGCTCCATTAACCTCAATGGAATGAGACCAGTTGATTGATGGTAGCTGTGGCTGTGGCCTGCAACTTCATCAGAAAACACAAAATTCATACATTAGCTATAGTTGTCATGTGTGGAAGCTATTATTGAGGTTAATTGAATTAATTCAAATAAATATTTATGTTTTAAGCAAAACAGTTTATGTTCTAATAAGATAACAGACACATTTTGCTCATCCTTTTCTTTGCTGGATTTTCTTCCCTACAGATAATGATCTTTCAATCTCTGTTCCATAAATATGCATGTCATGTTCAGGTTTCTATTTAAATGCATGCATGAGTAAGTAGCACTGAATTTGATTAACTTCATTAACAATAAATAATGAGGAATACTATTTTAACTGTTTTAGAACAAACACTTACTCACTGGGCTAACGTTACTTGCTTGAGTTACCTTCTTCATCCTAATGGGATTGCACACTGGGGTAAAGTTACTCAAATATGTATGTGTAGGTTCAGTCTTTTATTATGTAGCAACCTTTAGAGCTTTTACTATCTGGCAAGCAATCATTTATATCCTTTTTAAAAATATTTATGGCTTCTTTGACTAATTGCTTCTTACATGACTTAGAGCCTTTTGCATTGGTACCATTTGTTAAAACACATCCAGAAGCAGGCAGAGCAGAATCATTTTTCAACTTTTTAGTGTCATTTTTATAGACAAATAACACTTGTAAATGATGGATAATAGCCAGCAGAATGCTGTGTTGTATAAAATGAGCATGAATTATATTTGCTGGGAGATAGAAGGTTAACTTGCCGATGAACTAATTGAGGAGCCTCATGGTAAATGCAAAGTGGTGCGTGCACATTATAAACATGTCTTGAACTAGCTGAAAGACGGATTTAGGATAGTTCTGTATTTCAGGTCTTATTTTGGATACTAGCTGGTCTTTTCTTAAAAGAATAACCCTCAAAAGCCCTAACGAATCATAACGAGCCTGTAGGAAGTACAGAAAGAGAGGCAGAGGAGGTGTCTTTAATAATAGGACATGTTAACCTGTCACAGTCTTGGGGAGAAGAATCTTGTGCTCCTCCAAGTCTGGTGCAGGTTTTGGTCACTTCCATTTGCAGTTTGAACTTGAACATTTGTTTCTTGTCATGTAAAATACTGCTTGCTTGGCCAGTATTTGAAAAAGTCACTGCATTTTTTTGTGTTCTGCAGTTCATAGTTTACATTTCTGTCATATTTTATGGCAGAAATCAAAATAACTGCCTTTCCTTTACCCAAGTAATATATGCAGTTGCATATTACAAACCTGTGCGACTGGATAACTTTTCTATAAGAAAGTGTTTGACAGATGCCAGTTAATGTCAAGGGATACAAATGCTCAGTGCCAAGCAATGGCAGAATACATAAATCAATCTGGCTACAAATTTTTTTTTGCATAAACAGTGCAAGACTGTGACCTAAGAAGACCCTATGCAAGTGCTTAACTGGCTGCACAGGACTGGTTCCAGTGATTTAAATGGAATTATTCAAGTATTTGGAGTGCATGTCTTCACAGAATTGGGGCTAAGTGAAGTAAAATCAGAGTTTGTGCTTGCAAGCTCGATGGAGGCCTTCAGAGATCTTCTTTCACTCACGCAAAAAAAATCCAAATATTATGGTCACTTTATGATTAGATGGGTTGGATCCAATCTGTCAGTATTACTTTGCACTTTACCAGACATGACTGCAGAGTGGGGGACAACCTTTGGTCTGTCCGCTGAGTGGAGACTCTTGCAACCTGTTACTTGCAGGCACTTAACCTCCCTCGTTGTGGTGACTTCTTCAGGTGTGGGCATGGAGAAAGCTGTAGACCATCTGAACTGTCGTGATGGTTTACAGCTGGCTCATGTCTCAAGAGTTGTCAGCATGTCCCCCATGATATGATCAAGCATGCCTACAGCATAGCCAGAATGAAGGCATCGTCCTTGTGTGTCAGCCATGTGCCAGCTCCTGTTGTGAGCTGAGCTCTCTTGCATTGGGGCACATCTTATGCCCACAATGTGGCAGGTGGGGCCCATTGTGTGTCGGGGTGAGCACTGTGGCTGCTGTACTGGGAGGAAGAGGAGCAGCATAGAGTCCTGCTGCGCCCACCCAGCTGCAGGGGCAGGCACCAAGGCTATTAAATGCCTCATCGCTAGTTTTTCCTCAGGAACTCTGTGTGCTCTCTGAAGCCCAGCTGAAATAGGGAGTTTGGGATGACCTCAGGACTCAAATCCATGTTCCCATAGAGTTTTCCAGAGCTTTGGTAGGGCTTGCTCGCCCCTGTGGGTCACTGTAAATACTTAACATTGTATTTACACATCCTGTCTTTAGTTTTTGCAATGGTTTCAATTTAACTTTTAAATAAATATTTAGGGTGGGGATAGAAATTAAACAGTTGAGCTCCTGCCAGCATCCATTTTTTTGTCCTTTTTCAAAGGCACTCATGAGACTCAGATGTAAAACTCTGGATAATATCCTTGTAGTTATGGCATCTGGCTTCTTGGCAGCCTCTTTGAGAAGTTGGCAGGCTTGGTGTTGCCTTTAGATCCAAAACTAGCTCTCTGGTAATTTTTTTAAGATGCTTCTCCTTCTGCTTGTCATTTTTGCTTGGTTTACCTTTGATTCGGAGGAATTTCTGCATTATTAATCATCTGAGTCCATGGTGCTTGCCCAGTTTTCTGTGCTAGCCAGAATTCTATGGCAAAAAGAGGCTCGTTAATGGTTTAAAGATAGGTACATATATTGATTTTACAGTGGTCTGCAACTGTTTACACAAATCTGATTTTTTTTTTTTTTTTTTTAGTGAACCAGAATAAAGGAAATCTTAACACCGTTGGACTGGAATAGCCTGAATGTTTTGTTTCAGTAGTTTCTTTATCATTGCAGTAGCACTCAGATCTGTCTTTTCAAGGCGGGAGCTCCTTGGAAGATAATGCAATAGTTTTAGTATTTGTGTAGCGAATATTTGAATACTGCCACATTTCAGATATTCTTTTTTTTTCTTTCTTCTCTTTTCTTGCCATTTCTTTGGCTTTCAGAATCTAAACTTACCACCCTGTGGATCCTGAGTACGTCCTTCAGTCTCTTACAACTCCCCGTTTTCTGTATTTTTTTTCCATATTGTGCATAATGAGCAGCTGTGTATGTGTAAGCTTGTGCCTGCGTATGAGCATGTGCGTATGGAGCAGTATTGCCTCAAGGCAGCCAGCAAGCCCTTGGAGGGGAGCATATCTGCGCACACGTACGCATGCTGTGGGCTGCTACTGACAGCACAAAGTCAGCATAGTTCCCCTGCATTGCTAATATTCAAGAAATCAGTGTCTGTGTTTTAGTTTGCATCTTTACTGCCATGCTGCTCCATGATGTGTACCCTTTCCTGAAGCATTGGAGAGAGAAGGTCTTGAAGTCTGTGATATTTCCTTCTGCACCTGGGGAGCAGTACTGCCATGTGGAGGCCAGCACTAATTGAAGCCTTTCACACCACAGCAGCCGGAGCTAGCACCAGGCAGGCTCCCCAGGCAGCAGCGTCACCTTGCAGATAGTGTCAGATCACAGGCGCAGCGTCACGGAGTCGTCGCTTCTCCTATAGCCCCAAGCGAAGGCTGAGTGCCTTTCCCCCTCCCACCACATCCTTCAGCTCCGTGCCTGGGACACTGGGTTAAAATATTGCTGCTTTCTACCAGGAGTGATAAAGAACACACGGCTGTGCCTTGCTGTTTGTGATGGTGGGTTTACACTGGATGGGAGATTTGCAAACCTCTTGCAGTATCTTCGGATCATCCCCTCTTCTTTTGGAAAAGGCAGTCACACCTCAATCTTTTTATTTATTTATATTTTTTTTTAGGGGCAGGAGAGGAAGAAGAGTGTAAATGCAATGCTATATACACGGCTGTCTGTAGCTGCAAAAGCAAGGCAGAGTGCCTGGGTGGCTGGGCAGAGCAGCCACTGGTGTGCTGCCGCCCACTCAGTGAACCTCAGTAAAATTACCTGGGGGGGTACTGAAAAAATGCAAGTGAGAAGCTCTGATCTGGGCCAGCATTGCAAGCATTGAGGAAAATACCAGGCTTTTCTATGTTTTTTGTTTGTTTGTTTGTTTATTTGTTTGTTTTGTCAGAATATGTTCTAGTGGAGCAAAAAGAATTAGATCAGGGTGAATATTTGGTCAGGAAAGCAGTATCGTTGCTCTTTAGTCTATTCTTGCACATAAGAAAGCCCTTTCGGGGGGATTCACATCGAACAATTTGAAGAAGAGCCAGCCTATGTTTAAAAGAAGGCATATGTCAGAGGGAAAATATTAGAGTGCATCAATATATTTCTCTTATAAATTAAGATTATTCTGAAGTCTCTTCCCAATTTAACATCTACAGGCCTCTTTATAAAAGGTATGTCTACTTTACATGTATATAACTTAGCACTTAAAAACTCAGGTTCATTACAACTGTATGTACTGCAAAAATGCGTGTCAATGTATTACTGCGTTAAACAAAATAATGCAACCAGCATTATTTCTGTTTTAATTGATGATGCCTCTTCCCTGCTGTTGCAAAGAGAGTAGCCTAATTACTGAGGCAGGAACAACATGCCATCGTCAACATTTCATCAGTGTACCAGCTCAGAAAACTAAGTCCAGCTCATCAGTTTCTTTGAAAAAAAAATATAAATAAATTACAGGAATCCAAGAAATTCTACAGAAAGCAGAATTATTCAAAGCCAAGACACATGAGGAAAGGCCAGAAGTTACTTGTGCATAGGCTTGAATATGTTACAAAACACTGATTTCTCCAGTTTAATTATTGACTTTATAATAAAGGCACTGCTCAGAAATTTTGACTAATTGCATTCATTTTCAATTCCCATTTCTTTTAATTAGTTATGACTCAGACTTGATTTGTTATCTTACACTTCATTATTAAAGATAGTTAGCTATTGGAAATTGCCGGTGCACTTGGTATAACCTCCCCGCGCCCCTCGTCCCGCATGCAAATACAAGAGAAGGTGCTGTCAGTGAAAGGTCAGAGATGGTGTCCATCAAGCCAGCCTTTGTTATCAGCTGCCAGGCGGCGTGGGGAAGGGCAGCACCAGAGAAAGGGTGGCCTCACTGACTCCTCTAGAAGCACTGAATGCAGACTTAGAGGCGTTTTGAACCCATACGTGGGCTGGCTTGGTCCGGTCTCAAGCGAGCTTTCATCACTGCAGTTGATCCCTGTTCCTTTTGGAGGAGGGATAAGCTACCATAATGTATGTTCATCTGGCAGGGAACTGACTTCATTCCCTCAGCCGATTTGCCTTGACTTTCAAGAGACCCTGTGAAGACAAATCCTCAATTGCAGCAGTATTTCTCTCCTCTTAACCTACAAAATAATTGCCTCAGCTGAGATACATCTCTATTAGCTTTTTAAAAATGCTGACTTTTTAATAGCAGCTTTTTTTCTTTTTTTTTTCTTTCTTTTTTTTTTTTTTTCTGAATTACATCAGACTTTCTATTTATACACTGTTTTCTGCGTTGCAGTGGATTAAGAGAAGGTAGGTCTGTAATCTTTGGCCACACAAGATACTGGCTTGATTCTTATTAGAGGTTTAGATTTTCATCATTTTTGCTATGCTCTGCTTCTTAAGGAGAAATTTAAATAGGAAAGAACTCCTTTTGTGGTGGAAGTTCTAAAATATGACCCAAGCAATCCAAAATGTGATGATTTAAATCCAGGTGTTTGATCATTTCTTTTACATAGCATTGCTGATATGCAGAGCTGTGGTACTTCATTCTACAAGGAGAGGTTGCCCCAGTCTTTGGGAAACTTTAACCGCACAGCCATCAACACCATTTGGAGAGCACCAGCTGCACACTTTAAAGGACCATAAGCCATACAACCAATATGCCCATGCAGTAACAGTAAATGCAGCAGAAATGCATCAGCATCGCTGAATGCTGAACGAGGCAGAGCGCCTTGTGATGTAGATCTCATTGGGATTCCCCCCAGCCTGTACAATTGTATCTTCAGCTTTATATTTCAGACTACTGAATTTTGTTGCAAGTGATGAAATAATGCTATTCAAAAGCAACAGTATGTAGTACTACCTGCCAGTACCATTTACAGAGATAAGGAAAATCAACTATCAATTAAAAGCATAACTCTTCTGTTTTTGATTTTATTTTTAAATTCTCACTTCAGGTTTAAAACAAAATACTTAGAATGAGCTTCAGGGAAGTCATTTGTAAAGAAATTTTACATTTGTCCTCCTTTTTAATCAGCCAGAGTGGACAGATAATTCAAGTTTCCCTGGAAAACTGCTCAAAGACTCATATTTGTAAAGGATAAAGACATTAACTTTTTCTTTCCAAGAAGTTTAAATTGCACTTGGTTTGCAAATTTGCAACTCACTGTGTAATATGTAAGGGTGGTTCAGGATATCAGTGGATGACTGTCTGTCGTAGTTTCATATTGTGCGGATAACTGAATGAACTGAATGTTTATCTGAGTATTGATTCTGAGTTTATGAATGCTAAAGACAGTTCTCCATGTCACTGGTTTAAAATCTTGGATTAAAATGGCTTGGCTTGTTGCTTGAATAAAATGTAATTCTGGTAATCTGCAATTACTGAATAAGCATTAGCAAAAATGGGAGAAAGCACTGAGGTCACAGAGAGAGTGATACCCAGTCACTGTATGTATTTATTAGTGTCACCTACGAAAATTTATGAGGCAAAGTAGTGCTGAAAGAGTTTGCTGTCTTTCTAAGCAATGCTCATTTGAGGAATTGCCTAAGATAAATGGGTTTGGCTAATTGAATCATACACTTTCAGAGTGTGCTACATATAAAACTAGACTAGGAAATAAATATAATTAAAGTAAACATGCCCTTCTAATTAGTAATTGTTTCTGCTGTTTTAAGCAAATTTCAGTGGCACGAAGTAGCTGTTCCAGTGTAAACCTAATAATGGAGGCTGTAATAACAGGTGTAAATTAACACAATGGAAAACATTTACAGTGTAACATTCTAAATTAAAAATGACATTAACAAGTCTGATTTTTTAAAAGCTGGATAATTAACATTTATTCAACCCCTGACAAATTAGTGCTATACAAATTCTAAATGATTTTATTTATAGCTTATAATATTTTTCATGCTTTATTTTTATTAAACAGTAAATGGAGTGAATATGGTTAATTTCTCCAAGAATAAGTCAAGTAAGGGCAGTGACAAAGGAAAGACAAAGAAAAACAGAAAGCAGAGATATTTACCCAAAGGCATTCTTTTTATAAGTGATGTGCAGGAGTTGTTTGAATACTTAACAATATCATCAGAGTCAGTGTTCTTGGTGATGTATTCTCAGAAATAAAACATTGTGAATGGTTTGAGTTTGGAGGAATGCAAGTGCAAACAGAATGATATCTATTGTGCAATAAAATACTTTGATTCCCCCAAGTGCATCCTCAAAAAAAAAATATAATGTACTGCTAAGTGCTTAGCATTGATGTTTGTCTCTACAAATAAATATTACCAACAATATTTTCTTTTTATGATGGCAGCTAATAGAATGGCATGAACAGGTACAGCAAAAATATCCAAACCAGAAAAAAAAAATGCTTACCTTAATTTGTGACAAAAGATGCCATGATTTCCACATTACAGAAGATGTCTCATCAGATTCCCAAATACATGTCAAAATGGTATATCTGCACCATAAGCACATTTTTTTTCCTAATATAAAGATATTGTAATTTTTTTTTTCAACTTGCTTATGAAAAAGAAATCTGCATTGTCTAATTTGCATTGTCTAAGGAGGTTGCAGTGAGGAGGTTGTCAGTCTCTTTTTTCAGGGGACAAGTGACAAGATGCAAGGAAATGGTCTGAAGTTGTATGAAGGGAGGTTTAAATTGGATATCAGGAAGAATTTCTTCAGAGAGAGGGTGGTCAAGCGTTGGAATGGGCTGCCCAGGGAAGTGGTGGAGTCCCCATTCCTGGAGGTATTTAAGTGGTGTGTGGACTTGGTACAAAGGGACATGGTTTAGTGGTAGGACTCAGTAGGTCAGGTTGGTGGTTGAACTTGAAGGTCTTTCCAAACCTAAACAAGTCCATGATTCTATGATAAATTGCAACACATGGTAGGAGAATTCAAATACTGTGACTTCATATTTCCCAAAGTGAATTTGTTAGACTGTATTTGCCTTATAGCTGCTAATCCTGAGAGAAGGTGAAATAGTAGCTGTTTTCATGTACAGTGAACTTATGCTCCAGGGCTCAGCTATTGAGGCGGTTGGCTCCTTGCCAACTGTGGTTTTCAGTCACATCCTAGATGTCCCTGAAGTCCACGCTGATGACTGTTTTTCCGAGTTGTTTCTGAATGGCCTGTACTTCATGTTTGGCTTTATGTATACAGTTGGGCATAATTAGGATCTTATTCCAGCCTTATCCAGAAAAATTAAAATAGTACACTTGACATGAGAAGGATTATGCCATTTGTATCACCTGAAGATGTTAAAAATTTGAGTTTGGGGCCTGAGGGACTAGCTGTGACATTTGGTCATAAAATCCTCATTTCTTTGCCTGTCGTTTGCCTTCCCTGTTGTTGTAAAAGAGAATTCAGATCTTTTGGGCACCACAGAGTTTGAGAGATCAAAAGTAAATTTCTAATAGAAAATATAAGCTGCTCTGGGTAGCAACCTTCTGGAATTTTTAGCATCAGAGATTAAGTTCCTGATCATGAATACAAGATATTTTAGAAGCTCTATTTGTTTTTCTCACATCTCCTTTTGCATGCCCTGCATGTCCCTGTAGCAGCTAAACATGCTTCATTTGGAGGTGATGGAGAATATATTCCTGCTCTCACATGGTTACAGATCAGTTTCTGAATTCTATGACTGAATACAGAAAATTTCTCTGTCCTTTAGTGTATATATTAAAATTGCAACCACAAAAAATTATTCCAGATGCTTGGCTGAGTAGATCCCTTATTCCATCCTCAGCTTTGAGGCAGAACAAGTATACCTAAGTCACCCTGACAGATAACAATACAAATTTTTTAGCCCATATTATTCCCTCAAGAAGATTGAGGAGTAGCTGCATAGGTGCTAGGGACTTCCATAGGCCCTCAGCCCAGAAATAATCTGTGTTTGATGTTTGTTCATAATGGAAACATCTCTCTATTGCTGGGGAGTAGTCACCTTATTTTGGTAAGTGCTAACAGGAAGATACACATGGAGGAGAGGTTTCCCACATGACAATGTAAAACACTGCTGCTCATCTGGACAGAGGGCAGGGAGCTGGGTCGCTCATTGGGTGGAGTTTTCCTATTGTTTATTTTGTGGATTAAACCTGGCTGAGAAGGTGAAACTATAAGAGTAAGAGGCTGAATGGTGGGGACCGGGATGGGAGAAGGACCAAGCAACCAGTTCTGACATAGAGAAGCTGTGAAGGAAGCTATGGAGTAGGCAGCCAGCCTCTTCCAGCACTTTTTTTTTTTAGTTAGGTAGCACTTCTAAAATCATACCTAAATCTCCTCTGCTGCAAATTAAGAGTGACCTAGCAGACAGAGAACACAATTCATCATTGTCTGCTCTGCACCAAGTTTTTATAGGTGGGAAGATCATTATCACGTGTCTCCCAGTCTTCTCTTTTCTGAACTAGACAAACCCGATTAGTCCTTTTCCATACCTCACTCCTTAATGAACCTGTCTGTTCTCTTCTGGGCTACACCACATTTTTCCTACAGCAGAAGTCCCCAAGGACAGACACCCTATTCTAGATAAACCCATCCCCCCTCCTGCTGACAGTAACTCCCGTATCTTGAGGCACCCTGGGTTACTCTCCTACCATGACTGGCCTTTCAGATGCAGCACAGTTAATTAAGGTTCCACTTTGTCCACCCTGCAAAGCAAGGTCTACACCTAAAATAGGAGAGGCTGTTTCATTTGTTGAGTACCAGTGCTCCTGACTGTTGTCTGAGGCTGAAGAAGGCACAGTGCGCGCTTCTTCTCAGGGCCCAGCTGCAGGCCAGTTTGTGAAGAAGGTTGTTAACAAAACAGCAAAGGCAATAGGAAGATGGTGAAAGGAAGACCTGTAGGATATGAGATGTTTTGTGTGCTTGGATTGCTAAAATGTGACCCAAGTGGACCATGAATCATTCAGCTGGTGCTTCTGCTGCAGGATACTTTCTGGGTCATATAAGGTTCTGGGAACCTACAGCCTTGTACTTCTTCCCTAAGACTGGTGCTATTTTTACATGCCTGTGGTGTTTCACAAGTAAATTCTGTGTGGCATTGAAGATGCACAGTAGAGAAATTGCTTCTCCTTGTAAGCTTTCATGACAAGGGACATTAAATAGGCTACACAATATGACAGTTCCCCCACTGGAAGTGGGAAGCTGTTAACTCTATGAAGTGTTTTTGTCTTTAGCTTCAGACAATCAGCTGATCTTTTAGGGTTACACATTTTATTTAGCATTTGAGCAAGTAAATTCATTAAGGGAGATGAAGTTCTGGAATTTATGTTTTGTTTAATTTGGCCCCAGGGAGATATGCCGAGCAGCATGTTTTTTCTGTTTTGTGTATATAAAATGAGATATGTCATAATATGTTAAACCTAGGCTTTTAAGTTGTTAGAAAACAGATTAATTTGAAACGAATAAGTTTAAATAATAATATTTTCAACTTGATACTCAAGTCTACCCAGCTCAACTATTCCTTTTAATTTAGTGCATTATCCATTTCAGAATTTATTTCCTGAGTTTCTAATGAAATTTGCTTTCTCTTTATTGTGGTGTGTCCTTAGGATCAAGTTAGGTAGGTTAGGTATTCATACATCAGGAGCAGCAAAATATTCTGCAGGGTCATCTAAAAATTCAGAAACCTTTGACAAAGCTTTGTTGCTGAGTTGCTGAGATATTATTTTGGTTCACAGCAAAATTGAGCATGGGTATTATTACAACTATTTCATGGTTTTCCAAGAAACAGTCTCAGTTTCAAAACTGAACAAATTCTCTGAGCTTGTTTTCTTTTAATTGTATTTAAACATATATATGTATATATTTATATCTTTATATAAGTCTTTTGCTTTCCATCATCTAGAAGGAAGTAATTCTCTTCCATTTCCTTTGTTACTGAGAAATTATGTCAACATTGTTATTTGGAAAGTTTTAAGGAAGGCTAAATGTAGTAACAGCTTTCTGTTTAACAGTGCATGCTAGCAACAAGATACTCTCTCGCTAATAACAGCTTCTGTTTATTTTTTTGCACTGGGATATTCCAGTTACCACGTGTGAATTGTACTACACTTTGCTTGGAGTCAAATACAATGTTTTTTGCTCTCTCCCACTCTCACCCAGGTCATTTTGTCCCCACAGTGGACCCATCCAGCAGGGTGGAAGAGGACAGCAAACAGCTCTGACAGGTTTCTGTTCAGTGCTATTTCAGGTTTCTTCCATCAGCCAAAGCTTGTGGAGTAAAGCTGCTCTTCACCTGTGTTACAGCCTCCTCCAGGAACACCATCTCTCCAACCTGGAGAGATGTGCTTGTTTTTGGTGGAAAAATATGTGGCATTAGAGCTTCCAGAGTCATCCCACGTATTTAAAATGTTAAGCACCTTCTGCAAGGTTCAGATGTAATTTCTTGACAAGAATTTGGTACTGCGGGAGGTTTATTGTCACTACTTCTAAGACTGCAGAGCCTGAGAGCATGGGAGCAGCCAAATCCAACCTGTGTCATTAGCATCCTTATAAGCATTTGTTTTTAGCACTGTGTACATGAGTTTCCATGAAGTGCATGGATCACTATATGGCCAGGATAGAGCTTATCTTGTCATCAAAATCCTATCCATTCTTAACCAAATGAAGATCAGAGGACTGAGGGATTTTAGGCTGATAATCTGGCAATATAATGATGCAGGATGGGTTCCTCCCATACTGCTTCTTTTTCTGCTGCAGATCTCCTATCTTAAGCATCACCATTTTGCTGGCTTTTCTGAATCGGAAAATCAGGAGAATTCCTTCACCCTTGTTTTCCCTTTATTCTTTTGTTCACCAGTGAGAAAATGTGCATTTTGACTCCTTTTGGTTATATTTATTACCCTATTGAAACAGGAAAATGAAACATAAAAATGTTTTTATGCACAACCTGTCAGAGGAGGATTTTAGTCCTCCTAAGTTATTCCCATGAAAACAGCGTGCTTTTGGGGAGGACACACAAATTTGATGTGCTTGAATGCTGGAGTGAGAAAAAGTCAAATTGAAGCCTAATGTTTTAAAACATTTCAGAAATTTGCAGAAAAAACCAATCCACGGATTTCTAAGCTTCCTAGCATAATAAAAGGTGATCTTTGCCACAAAAGATTCAAATGGAAATGCTGTAGACATTTACAAAACATGTAAATTCATACTTTTAGAACAATATATACAACTTAGATCCAGCTTCATGTTCTTATAATAATATATAGAATTTAGATACCTCTTCTCACTTTCAAAATGAAACACTGAATAATTTTACATCTTATACTATACAGGTAAATGATATCCTTATAATTTACTGTGACATAAATATGCATTTATGAACTCAGATTTAAAATAAAATATACAATAAAAATACAGTATTTCTGTCATCATCTTTTCTTATTGTCGTTAAAACTGAAATTTTCTGAGAAAAAACAGTCTGGGCGAGACATCTGTTGGAGAGTGAGGACATGATGCTTTATCCTGCTTCATCAGGTCACTGGCTTTCCCATGTTGGACTGGAACCAGGCTGATGCCCTTCAACACACAGCATCTGCCTCTTTGGCACAGTCTCTTCACGGGCATCTCTGGAACAGCTTCTGCATCTACCCCCACCATTAACGCTTCTGGGTAATCTTTTGTCATTTTTGTGTCATTGCCTTCCAGTTCAGAAATATATAAAGACATTTTAACCTGCTTGAAACTGGGGCACTCACACAGGCACTTTATTTCTGCGAGTTAAAATACAACAGCTTATTTTGTGCTTTATACCTTTATCGTGTTTTCCTGATGTTACATTTGGCCTGGATTTGTAGCATGGTCATGTCACCACCACTCTTCTTAAACAGAAACAGAGTGTCAAGAAAGGCACAAAAAATTAATGATAAGATTGTTTCAAATGTTTTTTTTTGGATGCAATGAGAGAGAAAATACACTCATCCCCTTGCGTGTCACTTAAGAAAGGGAGTGCTTGGGTGCTTCTCTCTGTGACTCTGAAGATGGGCAACATGAATCATGATGTAGTTGTCGTCACAGGCAGAATGAATTAGAGCTATCACGGGTAAGGAGCATACATGATTTACACCAGCCACAGAATATGAAAGTTTTAACTTTTTCATCATTTTAAAAAAGAAATTTAGTAAGAATTAGTAAGAATTTAGTAAGAATTTTTATTCATGTATAGATATAAATTGCTCTTTCATGCATGGGTATGCTGGCTTTGGCTAACTTTGCTTCCTAATTTTGTTGGCTACATGTCAAAATATGACAGCTGCACAGGGTGATCAGGGTGTAATGAATAAGAAACTTAAAGCCCCATGATTTCTGTGTGCTGTGCACCTTTCTCATCCAGGTTCCAAAGAGAAGTGATATTTGTAACTGGTCAAGTATCAACCTCAGTTTAGTTTAAGTAGTCCACATTCAGAAGAAAGAACTGGGAAGTAATTTTCATTTTGCTGCAGCTTAAATATGTAAATTGTATTTTATAGAAGCTAGTTAGTTGCATGGTACAATGAAATTTGTTTGGCTGGTACTCGTTTATTGTGAAAGGAAGGTGGAACACCCTCTATTAACTATTTTTTCATTGTTTGTAGACTGAAGTTGTATATAAAACACAACTATCATAGTTTCTTGAACCCAGGCTTCTTTCAGTGGTCCTTTTGGTTTCATTAGAGCAAGCTGTCTGCATAGGTGTTAGGTAGACAGACAACTAGATTTAGGCTAAGGTTTTGATTTGGGTTTAGGTTTAGGCTGAGATTTAGGTTTAGGTGTATGTGTCATTCCATTTTCTATTGTTCTACTTTGACAAAGCAGAATGAATACAGAACCTTGTAATTCCCCTTAACAGGATTTTATGCTTTCAGACTCATACAAACAAAAATCTATTGCTAAAAACAATCATGGTTTCTTTGTATAGTGAGCTACATATTAGGTGCTCATATAAACAAAACCAGAGGTTTTAGTGGATTCATTTTTTGGACATTTGCTGCTGGATTTGTTGTTGTTGTTGTTTTGTTTTGTTTTGTTTGTTTATCTGTGCAGCTGGCATAGGGTTTAACAACTTTGGTTGTTGCTTTACCTGCATGTGAAGTCATAAACATCATCCAAATTTACTTTTAACCTGTAGGCATGTTAACACATCTATTTAAAACTTAGCTCAGCCTTATCTGTATATTGTGATGATTCTTCTGCAATATTATTTAGTATATAACATGCTACAGTAAGGTCTCCATCTATCCATAAAAAAAAAAAGAAAGAGAAATTAATTAAAGCAAGGCATCTCAAAACATTAATTCTATTTCTACAGAAAAAATAAACTCAGTGACTCTCCACTGAAGTTCCCGAGAAGTGATTTTCTGGGAAGACATAAAATCTGATGACTTATACACTGACTTGTTCATTATTTGTTTCACACTGGGGCTGTTGTGTGGTTTCAATAATGCAGTAAATCATGATTTAACAAATAAAAAAGATTGTCACCCAAGATCCATTTTAAGCCAAGTGAAACATAATACAATATAAAATTTACATCGTTTTCTTGATTAACCCTGATGAACCTTCAGTCATTATCCATTACAGTAAGAGTAAATTGGAAATGTTGCTTAGTTAATAAAACATGTATAGACATTTTCATGAGTCATAGATTTGATGGTTACTAACAGCTGACACATTCATAATGAAATACTGTACTTTGTCTTTCCACGAAAGTACAATACTACATGGATCTGAAATGCTGTGTCCTGAACTTCACACAGGAGGCAGCCAGTGCTGTAGTTTGGTGCCTTTTGGACATCAGATAATTTTGAATGCTGATCTAAAATAAAGAGCGCACAATGTAAACACAGACAAGATTTTGCAACCTTTACATTTAGGTACCGAGTCTCTGCATGACCTTCAGTCATGTTTCATTGGGGCTCTTTACAGCGCCAGAAGGACTGGAGCTAAACAAATTAAAACTACTGAAGAAGTCTTTGTCATCTGTGAAGCCCTGTAAAGTTTTGCTCTTTTTGCTACTGTGCCAGGAAGGTTTTCTAATAAACAATCCTGTTACCTCTGTAGTGGCAAGGTACTCTTAGATCTGGCCTTAATGTTTCATTACAGTCTTTGCTATTGCTACTTTGTCAAGTTGCACCAGAGTAAATTGTTGATAACAGTTTTCTACTCGTTACAAAGCCCTGAATTACAATTATTATTTATATATATATATTTTTTTTTGTGCTATGTAAAGTATACCTCAGTGTACCTCTCAGTCCTGCAGTTAGCTGTGGATAGATGCATCACTGTTCGGAGCCCCATTGAAAGAATATCCTATTTGAGCTGCCAGAGAAAAATGAGACCAAGGAGGTTTATTTTTGTTAAAAATATTTAAAAAAAAAAAAAGTCATTTTGACAGTTTTTTCAGGAAACTTGTTTGTTTGCTTGTTTAAATTATTGAAACTACTACTGAAAATTTTCAATGTCTGAAGCCCAGTTTTCAGCAAACATGCCAATAACAAACATTGTGAATAAAGTATCATTTACTGCAAAATATCAAATAGGTTTTAAAAGGTCAGATTTTTTCATTACATTTAAAATGTTTAGAACATCCATAGAAATTATGCATCAACAGGAGTAAACTCAGCTTATTGCAAGATTCAATCCATATACTCTTCAGCATGTGCACCAAGACTATATGAATAATTTGCCTATGTATGCACATCCCCTACAGAGATGAACTGAATAGCTGATTAAAATATATATAATTTTGGACTAAATATGATTGTAAGGAGCCTAAAAAAGAAGTTTCAAGGAAAACCAAAACCAAAAACAACAACAAAGAAACCACACACACAAGCTTGGCAGAAGATAACTGGAACAGTTTCCCATGCGTAAGGACCTGAGGGAACGTCATGAAGCTGAGACAAGGAAGGTTCAGGTTGGATATCAGAGAAAGGTTCTTCACCAAGAGGAACAGGCTCCCCAGAGCAGTGGCCATGGCCCCCAGCCTGCTGGAGTTCAAGTTGCATTTGGACAATGCTCTCAGACATACAGTCCAATTTTTGAGTGTTCCTGTGTAGATCCAGGAGGTGGACTTGATGATCCTTGTGGGTCCCTTCCAACTTGGGATATTTTATGATTCTATGATTCTAAGGATGCCATAGGAAAGAGAAATCATTGTGGAGAAAAAATAGACAAGTGGGGCATTGTGTCTGACATCTTTGGCATCATTCTCAAGGATGTAATACAAAACTGGATCAGATGAACAGCAAAGTTAGGTAAAGTCTTGTTTAACGGCCCAGGGAATTTAGCAGTGTTAGATTAGGCAGAAAAAGAAGGATTCCTTATCAATGCCCTCAGCTCTTGTATTTTTTAATTTAAAAGTTTAAAAGTTTTTAATTTAAAAGTTTTTAATTTAAAAGTTTAATTTAAAAGTTTTTAAAAAAATTTTTTAATTTAAAAGTTAAAGTTGTATGTTTTAATTTAAAAGTAACATTAACAAAATCAAATGAAAGAACTTTACTGTGCTTTGTCTGTTTTATGCTCTTTGGTCTTGTTATTTTTTTTTCTCTCCTCATGGAAAATATGGACGAGGAAACAAGAAGAATAATGTCCTCTGTCTCATCTACAGTATCTGTATTTTGACAACTAAACTCTCCATTTAATTTAAGAGTTTTCGAATGTAATTTTGGATTGTGGAAAAAAAAAAAAGGAAAAGAAAAGAAAAAAAAGAAAAACTCATTCCAGGTGTAAGCTTATTAATAGTGGTGAATTTGTAACATATTAATATACTTTCATAGAATACGTTGTTAGAACTATGCACCGAATTTTCTCTTAAAAGTTTAGGTCTTAATGTGTGAAATTAAAGGTAGTAGTAATGTTCTGCTTCTCGCTTGGCACACTGTCATTATTAGATCTCCATCCATTGTAGGTAGCTTTGCTAGCAGTTTTAGGGTTATAAAAAAAAGAGCACCAGAATTTAATAGAAAAAGAAAAAAAAAAGAAAAAAAATAGTAAGGCATTAAGTGTAGGATTATCTATTACTACTGAAAGATTAATTTTATGATATCTATGTATATTGTGGTTATGGATTGGTAGAATTTTATAATGTGATGAAGTATTTTTTCTTGAAACTGTACAAAAAATATAAAATTAGAATTATGTCTCAATTCCTCTCATTGGGCAAAACTTTGCTGAGGGAAGAAAATGTGCGTGTTTTATCTGTAGCAGAGCTGGAATAGGTATTCTTGCACCAGCAGATGTTGAACTAAATTGGATTCTTTTTTAATGTTCCTCTGTTGTGATGTTTACTGCTGTGATTCAACAACCTAGATTCCAGTCTCAATTGCCGTCGTAGTTTTTTCTCAATATTTCAACACGTATTTAAAATTCAGTCAGGTTACATGTAAAGCCCTCATGTTTTGAGAGTGCCTCCAAGATAACAACTACACCCACAACTAGCCTTTTCTTGGCTCTTTCCAGTTGCCCAGTGTGGCTCCTCAAAAGACCTGCCTTGGACGCTCAGATGCTGATTTTGCAGATGTGGGATATATATATATTTGAATATCCATTTGTTTGGTGGATGTGATATACTTAACCCTCCAAATGCAGCCCCTGGTTTCCATCTTAGCATTTCCAGTCACATAATTAAAGCAATCTTGCACCTTCCAGCCCACACCTGCCACTGAGCATGTGGCCATCCCAGCACAGCTCCACACGAGCATATTCATGTTTGCGCGGCAGTGTTTCATGGTTAATACAAATCATAAACAGGCTGTAAAAGATGAAGCGTCAATGAATCCTAGCTTTAAAATTGCTGGAAGCTAGAAGTTTTAAAACTGATACTGCAAAGTGAAAAATGAAATTTAACCAGGCATTTTGGTGAAGGAAAAATAATTTATTGGATGTAAGATGAAAAGCTGTGAGAGTAAACATCAATCTCATCTTAGACACGTCTTTGATTGATGTTTGCTCTGTGCTGCTGCCTGGAGGTAAACTCTTTGAAATAGCAAAGTAGGTACTTTATCTGTCTGTGGGTAGGAGCACAGTTTGCTATGTTACTGTTTTTTTGAGACCCTGCTACATCTTTATGTTCAATCAAAGAGAAAACAGTAAATCAGAGTAATTGCTTTACCCCACAGCATTTCTGTTTGTAAAATGGGAAAAAATACTGTAAAAATCCTCAAATTAACTTCTGCTGTTTAAGCGAAACAAAAAGTCTTAAAAAAAATAAAATCAGTTGCAACCTAGGAAGGTATTTTATTGATTATGTCACTTGGTCATCAAAGGCAGCCCCTTTGTTATAATCGAACCAATACTTCAAGTGTCATTAGGGAAAACATTTACGACTCAAAATGTAAGGCTGCCATCTCTAAGGGCTCACCGTATCCCATTAGCAATTAGTTCCCAAATAGGCATCATTTATACTTAGCTGAAAATGGAATTGGTACTGAGAAACTGGCCAGCAAAAAACATGGACGTGAACAGTGGAAGAGAAAACAGACATTAAATGATGGCACTCCAATGTTGTCAGGCAATTCAGCAAGAAAAATAACCTGAATTGTTGTAATTAAATTGTCAGAATTTGACTGTTTTCTAAAAATGTTTGGGGTTATTGCCCTTACAAGGTCCCAGGTTGGCTAGGCCTTTTGCGTTTTAAAGTATTACAGAGATATGAGAATGATAGCTCTATTAAACTCAGACCCCAATTTCCATTCTGAATTCAGTTTTATAGTCACTGTCCTGCATAAGGGCTGAGCTGTTTTTATTTTATTTTATTTTATTTTATTTTAATTTAATTTAATTTATTATATATATATATATTTTTTTTTTTTTTTGGTGTTGATTGGTTGATTGGTTTTGTGTTTTGTTTTCATTTGGAAGATGATCATCTTTGCACACACCCTGGGGATAGTTAGAGCCTGCACCTGGGAGACTGGAAGTGATATTATTTCCATGGTGGTGGGAGGGGCTGATGCCATCTGATGGTGTTTCACACGGAGCCTCTTCATCTGGTATGAGAAAGGAAGCGTCGGTTTGGGCCCAGGTGAGGATGTCTGGGTGTGAGCTGACAACATCTGGGAAAGCAGCTCAGCCTTTACAAGAAGCATTTAGGTCTGCTCACAGGAAGTCCCCAGGAACTGGGATTTTGCTAAGTTAAGAGATCTCTCCATGTCACTGTGAGTCATCAGCTCTGCTTTTGTTTTTAATATGTCTAGACTTCAGAAGGTTTTGTATGAAGTGCAACATATAGCTGCTGGGGCAAAGGAGATCAAACTCCTGGGTCACAAACATCAACTGCAAATAAATAAGCTGCTTCTGCTAAATCTATATTACAATATTTATGTGCATAGGGGGCAGAAAGAGGCTGTGGGGGGTGTTACAAAAAATAAACTGATAGGAGGCAAGGGGAGCACCAGCGATCTTGCCACCAGTTTACCTACCCAGGTCTTTTGCAGTCTCAAAGCTGCCAGGTATTAGAGGATGGTGATCTGGTGCCAAATGACTGTATCTTTCCTGAATCTCCTCTTGGGGATGTGATGATTTTGTAGTTTCTGGAAAAGTTGAGCAGTATCATTAATGCCCACAGTACAGCTGTGAAAGTGGGTGATACTTCAGTAAAGGTGCAGTGCTTCATTGGAGTGCAAAACTTGAGGGCATTCCCTACAGCTGAAGGGCAGGAGAACATGTTAGTGCATTGTCTCCATCCAGGTAATCATTAGGTTAAACCTTTTTATTCCACTTGTTCCAAATAGTGATGTCTGAGGGAGGGCAAATTGAGTCAGAAGTAGTATGCTTTGGAAAAAAAAAAAGAAAAAAGAAAAAAATGAAGAGAGAGAGAAAGAGAATCCTCAACACTTAAAACTTTAGGCTTTTTATATGATTGCTTTCAGCCTAGCCTGAGACTACATAACTCTTTGGACTTTGTAAGAGATTAAATCCAGTCCCAGGTATTTCAGGTAAGGTTATTGCTCTGCTCCTTGGCTGTCCCCTGAGTCGTCTGTGTCTATTTCTAATTAAAGACTAAAGGATATGGTTCCTTCTGATGTCAAGCGCAGTGTGAAGAAAACTGTGGGTACTCCTGGCAATGCTGTGGAGAGGCTGGTGCTGCTGCCACCCTCCGGGCGCACCTCAGCTCTTCGGTTCAGGCAGCTCTCGTGAGGAGCCACGGCCAAAGAGGAGGTGCCCAGAAAGGGAGCCTTCCCAAAGCCATCACAACAGCTTGGCATTTATTAAACGTGCCTCCTCTGAGAAGTGTGGCAGCCCATTGGCATTCTGATCTGTACAGCACCAGAGAGTGAAATTATTGAGGGTATTCTGGGAGAAGCGGAGAAGGTAGAGCTGCTGTGACTGGGATGATGTGTGCTGCAAGTGCTTTGAGCCTGAGATACTGGTGTTTGGACGTAATTAACTGGTAGATGTTTCCTTTTCAGCATGTCTCTTGGCAGATCTTAGGGCTAGGATGAATCAAAGTGTGGTTTTTAAAGCAGTGTGCTAAATTCAGTATAATGCAACTTTTGTAATTCAACATTTAGTCATGTATAACTTTTGCATGTATTTGACCCATCACTCATGCTTCAGTTCATGTCCTTTAAGCATGAATTTGAAAGGGGCACAGCATTTTAAAAATAATAATATACCATTTAAAATCTGTTTAAATTCATCCTTTTGGAGTTTGACCTCTATAAAACAAATATAAATGACACTGACTGTTGAGAGATGACTGGTTGTATGTTCTTTGGTTACCCTGTCTTGCAAAACTGCTTCAACATTTTGGCCCACAGTACCAAAACTCTTAACCTATAAAATGATGTGTTAGTGTGCATATAACATTTTATATATATATATGTATAAAATTATGTACACCACACACATATGCACAGATGATCCGATGGAAAAAAAAAAAAATCTGGAGATATTTTGTGAACTACACAGCTTAGCTATGGAAATGATGAACATAATGTAAATGGTTAAAAGGTACATGTGCATTTGGGATTGTTTTAAATTACAAATGAAACAAAAAAAAAAAAAGGAAGAAAACTATTAAAAAGAATCATTTTCCATTAACTGAAGTGTTTGCAATAAAGACAATTGTAGCAGTTGGCAGCATTCTCCTTGAACTAAAATAAATAAATACATTTGGTGACATACGTTCAAGGAAATGTGATTCTGCAACATTCATGCAAATAAGGAGCAGCCTCACAAATGCTGGAGATTTCACCATCTGTATTACCAAAGGAATACAACTCTTGACTTGTAGTTCTTCCTGACTTACTGCTTATAGATGGCATATTAGGCATTGTCACACTGTTTCTCCATTTGCATAATTATTCTGAATTATTGCAGGTTGTGATTTGTGTGGCCAACAGTGAGTGTCTCATTCAGGAAGGGGGTTCAGAGATCTGAGGACTTATATGTCTTCATCAAATAGTTCTTTGTCAAATGAAGGGATATTAGAGACTCATATGTCTCCATCAAATAAAGGGATAAAAAAGTCCCTCCACTTCAGGAGTATCACACCACAGCATTTTTAAATTTGTGTGAGGTGTAGTGAAGATCGGTGCACTTGTTTACTTCCTAGAAACTAGGTAGGGATCAGTATTATAATTAATCTCAGAGGAGTTGCCCATCTTTATTTGACTGCAGGCTACAATCCAAATGCAAAGCATCTGAAAGAGTCAACAGGGGATGGGGAAAGGCAGCTGAGGATGAAGCTCTAACTGGATCCCTGCAAATTCAGAAAAAGTTTTTTTTTAAAAAAAAAAAAAACAACACCTAATAACAGTTATCCCTGGTGGCAGAAAGCTTACTTTAAAAACAGAGGTGTTAGAAAGTCGTTTATCCCAGCTTAAACACTGGGAGTACAGGAGAGTACAGGGAGATGGCATGCTGTCATGACTGAGGACTATTGGTCATGCAACAGTAAATGACAGCTACTCAGCCTCCTGGCCTCAGTGGTGTGCACGGTATATGATCTCTTCTCTGGACCCCTTTGGGATGCCTTTGCTAGTCCCTTCTTCCTGGAGGATGGTGTTTTCCTGCCCCAAACTTCACTCCTACGAATGCCTCCTCATTACACTGCTTTTTAAAGAGGGAGTATTAGTGTGAATAACATGCTCATGAAAAATACAGTATAAAAGCAACAACAACAAAATAACATCTGTAAGCAGCAGAAAAAAAAATGGTGGTTGGAAGCTGTCTTAAACTTGCTATACTAAAATCCTGTGTTCACAACAAAATTCTGTTCAGTCTTGGGCGTCTGCCCGTAGCTGGCTATCAGGAGGGTTACCTGAGAGCCCACCAGGAGCTGGTCTGATCCTACCTCCTAAGTCCTCGTGTGAAACCTATTTGTTAGGGCAGAAGGAGTCCAGGAGGGGTTAGCAGCATTTACAAGTAAACATAAGGTTTTGTGTTCGTTTGTTGACTGCTAAGGCATTGTTTTTAAATCCTACTAGTGTCTAAAATATCCGATGTATTTTCAGCTCTCTCAAGTCTTGAATTAGAATCAGATAGCTGTTGGCCTTTTTGCAGCCTTGCCTGAGGCACGCTAGGTAACATCACGTGGGTAGCCAATGCAACATATGTTTTGCAAACTGGGAAGTGGTTAGCAAGGCAACATTTTTTTTTTATTAACACATGGTGCACTTACATGACATTAATATATATTTCTTCTTTACAGATTTACAGTGCCAGAAGAAAGGCATTAGCTGAGCTAGGCAAACTAGGCAATCGGCGCACTCGGCGCGTTGTACTGAAATAGCATGTAAACCTCATTGGATGCCTTGGTTTCCTTTGTGACGAGAATGACAGGACGAAATGTCTAAACCTGTGTTATTCTGAGGAAATTTAGGGAAAGGTTTCTCTGGTTTATGATGTCATGCATTATACCAGAATTCTGTGGGGGGGAAAAAAAAAAGAAAAAGAAAAAAAAGTTATATCTTTTTTGTGTGTCTGTATTGGAGCCAGACTAATTCATTTCTAAAAATTAATACTGTTGTGTAGTGCAGTGATTTTATTTCCTCTCCAGCTACACTCTACCAGCCATACATACCATATCATGCCAGTATTCATTTATTCGTGCTCTAAAGTTGTGATAGTGTCAAATCCATCAGAAAGAAGAATTGTTTCAGCAGTAGTTTCACGACTTGGCTGATTAACAGAGATCAGAAGAAGCAGCCTAACTGTGGAAACCACTACAGCATGTAGTTTTAACAGCTCTTTAGGGAGCTAGTTAATGAAAGAATCACTACAGAAACACATCCATGTAAAAAAAGGAGCATTCTCATACAACACTCAGAGGATATGTCATAAGTGGAAATATGTTCATAATTTCTATTTACTCATAGCTGTAATTACCATCTGCCTTAAGAGTACTTTCAGTCTTTGTCAAAGTTGCTTAGATATTTCCTTTGTCACGTTTCAAGCAGAGAAGTTCTGCACAGACTAGATCCTGCCCTGCGATTTCTTTTTTATTCTTCTGCAAGAATTTAATTATCTATTCTCTGTGTGAAGAAAGCATCAGCATTCCCAGAGACCTGAGCCTCCCCAGCCTGCTTGGACTGGCATTCGTCTGATTCATGTTCTTGCTTATTTTCGCCATCTGTCTGCAAAACAGAGCTCTTCACTTTTAAATTCACAGTGGTTTATATGTTGCCCGCTAATTTTTAACTCTAAAAAAATCTATTCCACTTTTTGCTGCAGTGTCTATGAGCCGGATAGAAACGTGCTGCGCAGGAAAGAATGGGAAAGGAGAAATCAGGAGGCCCAGCAGGAGGATGGCACATTTAACACAAGTTACTCCCTCTTCAGTGAACCATACAAGGTAGATGCTTCCCGTCTGGGTGGCTCTTTATTTATTTATTTATTTATATTTGACAGTATAAAATCACAGCCTGCAGAAGGCATTGTCCAGGTCTCAGCAACCTCCCACAAGTGCCAGCCTTGCAAAATTTGCATAGAACATTTATGGTTCATTGAGAATCAGATTTTTCTTATATTAGCTTCTTACAGTGTTCAGCAGCACATGAGAATGAAATAAACAAGAAATATCCTAGCAATATTTGAGGTGGCATTAAAACTAGGAGGTGAAGGTGATGGTGCCCTGTTTCTGCTACACTTAGGAGAAAGTAATTGCGTTAGAATTGTGTGTGAAGGACAAGCCATACAGTAAACATTATGCTCTGGCCAAGGTTAATGTGATGAAATATCTTTTTTTTTTTTTTTTTCCTATAAGCATTCCTAACAACATTTGTCTGCTAGGCATGTTTTGCCCTCCGCAAAGGCAGAAGTAACTCAACTCCTTGTTTTATCCCTCGTGGAAACAGTAATGCGATGAGGCAACACTATCTCTCCCCATCTCCTGTTAGGAGGGTCAAGCAGGATCCTCTGCACCTAACTGCTGTCTCCAGAAGCTTCCAATCAAGTCCTTGTGAAGGGTAGACCAGAGAGCAGCATCCCGTGGAGGCTGCTCCTCTCCCCTAGATAACCCATGACTTTGCCTGTGTGCATCAGAGCAATGTCATGCATTTTCTGTTGTGACCTTCCAGTAATGCCCAAGCTGCTGTTAAATCCACCATGTTGTGAAGCCTTTCCCCTCCATGCTGCTTCACTTGTCCTTGGTGCTTTGGGTGCTTTAGTGCCTCTTTCCAAGAATCCCATTTAGGACCTGGCATTTGGCTCCTGCACCTGACTTCAGTGCTTTCGTGTTTCTGCCCATGTCCCAGGGTCAGCTTTTAACTTGCTATTCCTTCCAGATTGTTGCTGTTTCTAGTCCCTAATAAAAAAGAAAGATCTACCACTTTCAAACCATGTCTCTTGATAGAAGACAGCTCTGTCTGCCTTGAAGCTGACCTCCAGCTGCCCGAATTTCAGATTCATTACAAAGACATTTAGAAATCATGGGAAATGTCTTGAACTCCTCCTTACGGCTCCACTTGAAAAAGTCTACTGTGAGACCAATCAAGGGCTAATACATGGAAAAATGCCTGAAAAACTAAAGTTAGCTGTCTCGGCATTTAGGGAGGGCTCTGCTGCAACAGGGACTAATAATTTTCCATTTGGTAGGTCCAAAATAGACCCCTCAGAAAAAAAGGGCCTGTCTTTTTTCTGGGTCCCTGATACTGTGTTTTTTGTTTGTTTGTTTGTGCTAAAATATTTTGCACACTTTGATTATTACCTGTGTCCCAGTTACTGCCACAGACTTCATGTATCATGGACACATCAGTAGCTTCTGAGTTATGATGTTTGAAGGCATCTGTGTGCAACCACAGTATAATTCCATCCACTGTAATGGGAGTGGACAGAAATTCATTGCGTTCTCTAGAAGCAGTGAGGATACTTAGTGGGTATCCCATGAGGAGGTCAAAATAAAGGTTCCATCCATACTTCTCATTCTCAAGCGCTAAGGCTCTATTTTGGACTAGCCTGTAGAAAAAGTGCTGCAGAGATACATCCTACAGCTGACTTAGTCAAGGAAACACTGAGAAAGGCAAAGCACAGGACAGCTGTATAAATTGCCCACTGCTCTTCTGGCATGACAGTCACAGCTGCTTGGGAAGAACAGTCATTCTGACAGCACTGGACACCAAAACTTCAGCAGTGGGATACTCTGCATGTCATGTCCACACTGGCAACAGACCTATTGGGCTGTCTGACATCATGTAAGCATTTATGAGCTCTCAGTGTGCTGATGCAGAGCTGTGCCTTCATCATTTTTATCTTATTGTAGAGAGAGACAGAAGAAGAAACCTTTCTGTAAAAGCAAAGCTGAAACCGACTCTTAACTTATTTAAAGACCGTGTACAAGTTTTAGGTGTTTCCACAGGGGAATGAAGCTACAGCAGACATTCACTGCAAGCTCTGATCAAATTCAGTATTCCTCTGCACAGCTTGAGAAACATGAGCTAAAGCCAGAGGATTTGCCATTCAGAAGGTCATATCTGAAAATCAAAGACAGACTGAAAATCTCTTAAATCTTGTCTTCTCTCACCTTGACTTGTCTCACTACTCCTGAAACATCAGATTTTCTGAAAAATCCTGACTCTTTGGGTTGCCCCTTATCCTCTTCATTTCAAAGTATCCATAGCAACCCTCTATGAAGGATTACAGGAAATCCAGTGTGTTTTACTAGAAATGTGTTTTACGGGAGGTAAAAAAGTAGGAATTTCATTCTGGATATTTTCTGGACAGAATACTTTGCCTCATTAACCATATCAGGGTTTTTATCAAGAAAAAAATCTGATGGCCTTCCATGCAACCATCAGGTTTATTTTTAGAAGGGTTGGATCCTGCAGGTCTTCAAATATATGGATACATCTTACTTAGCAGAATAATGTAAGTTAGAAATGTTTGCATAGAATTCTTTTCCCACTTACTCATTTTGTGATTATGTTTTCCCTATGTGTATGGTTAAATAAAGCCAGCAGTATTTCAGAGCAAATAACAGGACAAACTTTAACATCTAAAGCTCATAAGAAGTTACATCAGATCCCAGCTTTTTTCCCTGGGAGAATGCAGGTCAGCTCTTCCAGACGTGCTCAGCTCAGCACAGAATCTCACCTCAGGATGTCCCCAGTTTATCCAGAAGGAATAAACAACACCAACCAGTTGACAGCCCATGCAATGATACAAGCATTCAATCTGTTTGCTGCAATTATTGTGGTTATCTGGCATCTATCAATAAGATGCATCTCTGTATGACATACATATCATATCCATATAGAAGAAAATCTACTAACTTCTCTGGGCTAGTGGTGGTCTACAGATAATCTGCAATTAGGTCTTTATTTTTTCCCATTCAAAAAGCAGCAATCAGAAAGAATGGACCTTCTCTTAGGGAAGTTGGGCTTCCTGGGGCAAAACTTAGACATAAAATTCTCTTACATCCATAGACTGAGAGGCAGCTGGATAGAGAGCTGACCGACAAGCTGTATCAGGGACCCTATTCCATTCTGTGGTCCTTGTTGACATACTTCTGGAATGCGAGGAAACCTGAGGCACAGGCTGGGCACAGGCCCAAAGGCAGATCTCCATCCCTTGAGGAAAGATGGAAATGCATCTCTCTGCAAGGTGTCTACAGAAGTTGGAGGATCCACTGGAAATGCAGAAGGGATCCACTCGGTAAAGGAAACATCTCTGTGTTTTCAAGAAAATAATTCTGCTGGTCAAGGAGATGCCTAAGTGTAGAAACCATTTCATTGACCCCAGGAGACACATATACGTATGTCCAGCCATCTTCAAGATCAATCAGCCTAACTCCAGGTAGCCATGAATCTGTCCTCCAAGCGGCCCAGGATCTCCATTGTCAGCTGATCTTTTTATTTTTTTTTTTGCCTCAATACCAGCCAAGCACTCCCACGTAAATGCCTTCTGTGCCTCTTAATCTGCCTGAGTTAAACATGCTTTCTACCCCAGTTAAAGCTGTGAACTAGACAACTCATTGCATCTGCAGCACTTTCTTTTTAGATGTATGTGATGCTTCCTGCTTTTGAAGCCCCTTTCATAATAACCTTTTCTCCGGGACACCAATGTGGTTCTTGTAAAGTGGAGAAACATCACCTTCTTAAGCCACTTGCTGTCTGTGAATTAATGGTTCATAATTCTTTTTGTAGCAGATTACTGTCCTTGTGACAACAACAGCTGCATATGCAGAGAGAACATCAGGCTATAGAAGCTGATCCATCTTACCGCAAGTTTGCAAAGCAATGTTTCAGATGCAACATTACTGAGCTTTTCCCTTCCTCCTTCCCTTCAACATATATTATTGCGGTATATTCAGCTCTGTTAGACAACATTGTTACATGCATATCAGAAAGCTAGCCATATATTTTCAGTAGTTACAAGGTACTGTCCCTGAAACTTGGGGGAACAAGTTGCAAGCAACACAAGACTATTTCTTCTACTGTCAACATTTACAAGGCATTTTTGCTTGGACTTAGTTTCTTTTTCAAAAACCCTTTAAAGAAGATTTTGAACAAAAGGAGTTTCAGTCCTTTTCTCTTACAGTTTTTCTGAGTGATTCAATTTTATTGGAAGTCTTAAAAAATAAAACACCTCCACATTTCCAGAGTCACTGGTATTGCCACTACGTCCTTCATATTTTTATATAATTTTAAGGGGGTCTTCTCCCCTTCCTTTACCCCCTTCTTTCTCCAAGATACTGATTCCCTCTTAAACCAAGATCCATCTCAAGATCTTCTTGGCCTTCTGAAACCAATGGGTGTTTCCCCATCCAGGCTCCATGTCTGGAAGAGAGAAAGGAGAACACCACCAGCTCATTAATGTCTTCCTCTGAAAATGTAAAGCAAAGAACATCACACAACTGATTCTTGGCAGGGTTCAGAAAAATATTCACTGCAGTAAAGCTAATGATACACACTTTTGCTTGCAGCGGCTTTTTAAAGAAATATTTTTCAACCTTTCTCAGTATTTTTCCTTCACTTGTTATATTTCTTTGTGGAGTTTCTGCCTCTTTAGTCAGGAAGCAAATGGGTGGTTTCAAAAACAATGATTAATCTTAAAGCAGAGAAATGTTGGCTATGTCCCTCCTGCAACCACTGAGCATTGTGAAGAATCTGGGGAGTTCTTCTCTTTTTTTTTTTTTTTTTTTTTTTTCAAAGAGGAGAGTGCCCTGGAGTAAGCATCTCAGCAGAGTACTTTCAAAGAAGGGACGTAATGATCTAAAGTTTTCCCATCATCCCATGACCTGTCTTCAAGTCACCTCACAGTGTTTGGCTGGCTTAGACTGGGGAGTTCATTCAACACTTACACTGGGCCTTGTGTGGCTTCCCAGCTGCAATGTGGAAACTTAAGCAGGCAGAGAAGGAAATCAAGAATGCAATATTTTCATTCATGGCTGAGGGAGAGCCTGCACCGGGCTATAGGAAAAGTTTTATCATGGTCAGATTTAATCCAAACCATTCTGTGTAGTTGCAATAATAAATTTTCTAGTTTCCAGGTAATATATTTTAACTACAGCATGATACCAGTGATAGATTTCTTTTTTTATATACTCTAAGGCCCTTTATAGCTTTTCCAGTTCAGGGTAGATTTAAGATGTTGACAAGTGTCTTCAGAGACAATAAGGATTTTCGATTTCATCCCTCAACGCTGCTGCTGAATAAGGAAGTGCTACTTCAGTAAGGATTTCAGCAGAAGCAAGCAGGGAATTTTGTTTGTCTTAAGCTGACTAGTGCGGAACTTTTTGTTTTGCAGACCAACAAGGGGGATGAGCTATCAAATCGCATCCAGAATACCCTGGGCAACTATGATGAAATGAAAGACTTGTTAACTGACCGATCAAACCAGAGCCATCTTGTTGGGGTTCCCAAACCTGGGGTTCCTCAGGCATCTCTCCCCAAGCCCGATGAACATCTTATTGCAGACTCAAGACCACCACCTCTTCCCTCTATTTCCAGCACTTCTTCTTCCACACCAGCAGCTCTACCCACGCAGCAGAGCAAAAGCACCACGATGGGTTGGCAGAAGGCTGGGCACAATGCCACTTCAGAGGGCCAGCAGAGAGCCAGCAAACATGGGCACCACTCGCTGGAGTCACACAAGGGCGACTTCAAACTGGCAAACCAAAAATCCAGTCTGGAGAAACTAAAACGCTATGCATCCAGTCCCACTTCCTCCTCCTCCTCCTCCAACGCTGCTCAGCAAAGCTCACTGAGGGCCACGCTAGGTGACAACACCAACAGAGTACCGCAGCCTGCAAAGCTAAGTTGTAACACAGAAGGAGGAGCTCAAACGCAAGAGAGGCCCTCAAAGCACAGCAGCGGGCACTGTGTCCAAAACTTCCCACCGTCTCTTGCTTCGAAGCCCAGTCTGGTTCAGCAGAAACCAACTGCTTATGTAAGGCCAATGGATGGTCAAGATCAGGCCCCTGATGAGTCTCCAAAGCTGAAGTTACCGGCAGAGACAACCAAGTCGTACAGGGGAGTGCCTTCTAACAAGCCTGATTCGGCCAGGACCAAGTCAAAGATAGCAAAGTTCAGCATTCCTAAGCAAGAAGAGGTATGTGTTTTGGTGCTTTTTATGACATCCCATCTTGAGTAGATGGATGAATGGAAGCTTAGAACTGCAAGCTGCATCTGTCTCTTCACACATTTTTAAAGTCTTAGCTTGCACGTTTAAATTTTCTTTTACTTTTCTGACATTGACATACTATATTGCAAATAGCAGCCTCACAGTAATGTAAAGATATCTCAACAGCAAAATGCTCACTGTCTTTAGGATTGTAACACCTCCTACAGTGGCACATTTTCTAATAGTATACATTCACTGACATTTTTTTCCTGAATGTCCACATATAAAGTCTGGATATTTTTAATTTTTCTTTTTGCTAGGCTTGTGTGTTACGTTGAACTGTTCATATTTAGTTGACTTTTTTCTCTTTGGCAAAGATTAAATGAAGTGGTTGTGATAAGAAATAGTTTTGCTATCCTCAGTGATAACAAAGTAGTTTTACAATCTAAATAAACTACATAACAATATGAGAGCTACAGAATAGATGAAAATGTAGCCATGAGACTCTCCTTTTAGTTCATTGCATCTGTTTCTGTTTCAAACAAATTTCTAAGAAGACTGGGATTTTCTTCCTAAAACCACAATCTGTAGAAAACCAGTCTTGCTACAAAGATGAGAACATGTCTAAAAAACTTCTACACAATGATTCTGTTATCAGCAGTAGATTATGATGATAACTGCTTGGAATTATTTTACGTTCATTTATTTCATATTCCATTGACCTCAATGGGACACCACATTTATTGCTTGTATAATCTGTGATTTTCTGGTTTTGAGTTTTTTGAATGGGGAGGAAATGGTTGATTTTGGCAGAATGAAGGATGATTTCTTTTGGGGATGTATTAAGAGCCTTGTAAGTCAGTACAAAGATGGTCACATCCTCTTTTGCGAACTGATAGAGCTACCATGACTTAAACAATTTATAGTATTTATTGGAGTAAATGATTCTATTTGGCTGAATCACTGGGACGGTCTCAAAGCAGAGATACTGATTTACTCTTATTTGACAGCTGTGGTGTGCCTTGAGTTGTTTTTAGGCTTAATATTTCTGTTTCTGGTGTTGTTAAAGGAGGGGAAAACTCTCATTTTCAGTGAAGTTCTCTGGCCTTTTAATGCCTGTTTTTCAGAAATGGAGTTGACTGTTGTATTCCCCCTTCAGTTTTGTTTAGGAAGTTTCTCTGGAAGCAATTACTTCTCTCAGCTCCTGTAGGCATTATACCTATGTGTTTTTTTTTTCCTCTAAGTTTAAGTTCAGTCAGTTCCAAACAACTCTGAAGTGATGTATTATTCCTGAAAAGTGGTTGTTTTTAGGCTCTTAAGCTAAATTTGATAAGCAAATTTAGCATTTATATATTGCTGTAATTGTGCAGATAGATCAGGTAATGGCATATACTAATATCCATTTAGCTATTATTTCCTCCTTCAGACTTGTACTTCTATCTGCAAGTGAGAAGTATTGTTAGAATTAAAGAAGCCTGTGGCAATTGTCTGAATCTTTCAAATTTCCCTCTTTACATATATGCAATACCCTAGGGACCAGTTTGGAAAGGGGTTTTGATAGGCAATCATTTGCATGTCTGAAATTCAGGATTTACCATTTGCATTCCAGAGTTGCCTACCTCAGTAGGAAAGAAAGCTTTCACTTGTTGTATGTGATCCATAATGATGCATAAAGATAAATTATACTGCAGTTTCTAGACATATAGACATATTTGACATTGCTTTAAACTAACTTGCTTAGATACTGATGGCAATGTAGGATGTGGTAGGAGAGCATGGACTACAGCGTAGCTACTAAGTCCTCACCAATTTCTCACAGATTTTGTGGGATGCAGTATTTTTGAAACAGTATTTGATAACATAATATAAAAATTTAGCTGAAGTTGAAGGAGGTAGACAAAAACACTGTCTGGTAGGTTAAAAAAGAGGTTAAGTGATCATAAAAATGATGGACATATTGTTCAGAATAAAATAGTAGATACTATGGGTGTTGTTGGAATTTGAATCTTGAGCTAGTGAAAGACAATGTTTAGATTTCATATTTAAGGGCTGAAAGTCCTGGTGATAAAAGTGTGCAACTTTTTTTTTTCCTTTATCCTGACATTTTCTTTGTTCTAACATTTTCCATCCTAAGTGACACAAGATGAAATTGGTAACCCACTGTTATTGCTACAGGGAGAAGTATTGACCAAGACTGAAATGTTTTTGTTGCCTAATCCACCCTCCCTTTAATTTTCAATCATACTTCTTTTTGTTTCAAAACATTTTTCCATTCTTGTTATTTTTATCATACATCTCCTAATACCATTTTGTAAGAATTTCCATGTTGTTTGTTTATTTATTTATTTATTTTATTATTTTATTTTCTGCTTTCAAACTCATAAAACTTCTTCTCTACATCAAATGGCCACTGTTCCTCATTAGGGGCAGAAGTTTTAAACTGCTCTCAGCACAAAAGCTGTCACACTTTTGTGAACCTGTGCAGGCAAGAATAAGTTTCTCTTGTTCAGGATGGGTCTAAAGGTGATGGCCAGAAAAGACCATGTATCCCTAGAGGCCATGGAATAGCCAGAAGAGTAGAGATGCAATATAGGATGATCATGAAGGGAAACAGGCTGACAAACAGGCTAGGACAGTGTCTGGAAAGCTATATGGAAATGGAAATGAGTGGCAGAAATCTGCCTGAGGGCAGCCAGGAGAATATGGGAAGAAAGAGAGGAGCAAACAACATGGTGATGGGATATAGTGGAAAGAAACTTGATATATGCTAAAATAAAAGGTATATGTCTGAAATCGTAAGGCACTTACTACGCTCTGGGGGCTTAGTGTAGGCAGCAACAAGGTCTTTAAAGGAGTCATAGAATGACCAAGTGGTTGAGGTTGGAAGTGACCTCTTGAGATTCACTAGGCCAATCTCCCTGCTGAAACAGTCAGCTAGAGCAGGCTGCCTGTGACCATGTCCAGTTGGGTTTTGAACATCTTCACAGATGGAAACCCCAAAACCTCTCTGGGCAACTTGTGCCAGTATTTGATTTCCCTCACAGTAAACAAGTATATTCTTGTGTTCAGATGGAATTTCATGTCTTTTAGTTCATGCCCATTGCATCTTGCCCTGTCAGTGGCCACTACTAAGAGTCTTGCTCCCTCTCCTCCGTTGCCTCCCATCAGATAAGTGTTTATATTGCTGAGTTTCCCCAGCCCTAGCCCCTTGAGCCTTCTCTTCTCTGGGTTGAATAGTTCCAACTCTCTCAGCCTTTCCTTGACTGAGAGATGCTCCTGTAATCATCTTTGTCGCACTGCACTGGACTCACTCCAGTAGGTCCATATCTTTCATGTACTGGGAAGCTCAGAACTGGCCCCAGCACTTCAGATGTGGCCTCCAGGTCTTCTTCTGTTCATCTAGTCAGACCCCAGCCTGTACTGCTGTATGGAGTTTTTCCCCCCTATATTCAGAATTTTACATTTCTTCATGTTGAACTTCATGAAGTTCCTTTTAGTTCATTTCTCCAGCCTGTCGAGGTTCCTCTGGATGGCAACATGACACCTGCAACTACTTTTGGACTGTCTGGATGGCAGAATGATGCCTGAAACCACTTTTCCCAGTTTTATATTACCTGCAAACTTGCTGAGGGTATGCTCTGCCCTATTATCCAGGCCATTAATGAAGATGTTAAACAGTGTTGGTTACAGTAGAGATTGTGTGGATACACCATTAGGAACTCATCTCCAGCAGGACTTCGTGCCACTTGTCAAAACCTTCTGGGCCATTTTTATAGTCCTAGCTCTCTGTCTAACAGCCTAGTTTTGTTTGACCAAGTAGAGAGGTGAATGGTAAGAAATAACCATTTTCTCAACTCCTGCAGGCTAGATTTTCTTTTAAAGGGCAGATGTAGTGATAATCATTTTGGTTTTATTTTGAACATCACATGGCTACAGGCAGCTCCAGCTTCCACAGACAGAGAAAACAAGGAAACAAGAATATATTGTTATAAAGCTCTGATCTGCAAGTCCACTTTCAAAGCATTCACACATTTCCACGCACTTGCATCTAGCTTATGGTACTTTCCAGAATCTATCAGTATATCTAATAGTTATGCACTTTCATTTGTGTTTATCAGTTTGAAGGAGCAATCAGTGGAAAAATAAACACAAAATGAAGCAAAGTTAAACCTCATATAAGAACTGAAGAATAAGAAGCAATGTCACACAGCATGTGTGAGTCTTCAGCAGGATACAAAATTGTCTTCTGTACATCCCTTGAGGTTTTCAGAGAAACAGGGCACAAAGTTGGCTGCAATACAATTATTATTCACTAGAAATAAATGCACTTGGATACAAATTATAGACCATTACTTTTCAAATACATGAAAAAGGTTGATTTTTAATGTAGTTCAATACCTCATTTAATATTTTTAATCAGTTTTGGAAAGCCTTCAATATCTTGACACAGACTGAAGCTTATAATTCTTTTTTAATTGTTTTAATGAGAGTAACTTGGATAGACCTGTGTGTAGAAAGGTATCAGTTACTCCTTTGGGAATTTAATCTTTAGGAACCAGGTTCATCAGTGTTAATTAGAATCCATACCCAACCTCCCTGTCCTTCCAAAATTATCATACTGCTCTGTATAAATGATAGCTTGTCATCTCAAGCACTGATATTTCACATTTTGAACTACTTAGGAATTGTATTGCTGTAGGTAAAAACCCACTGTATTGAATAGAAGGGAAAAGAAATGTATAAAGGAAAGGAAACAGGAAAAGCATGTGCCTTTTATTTCTGCAATTTTGTTACAAGTGAGACAATAAGAAAAACCTAAGATGGTAAATCATGTTCTTTACATCTGAGCTCTGTTTCTGAATTTCATCTTGTGGGCTGCATACTGATTTTTATTATTACATTGAAGAAGCCTTATCTACTCTCCTTTGCTTACTTCTGTAAGGGTTATGGAGTAAGAAAATCGAGGTTGCATTCAAGAATGACTAGCGGTCTAATGGTAAAAAAGATAGATTTTGTTCTGTTAAATTTGGGAACACGTTTATGTGAAATGTAGATAAGGTCATCATGAGGACGTGCTTATTTCACTTCATGGAGTACTTACACAACTTCTTCTGCAGCAGAAGTAATGCAAAATAGATTAAACGTTGAATCTTTTTTTTTTCTTTTTCATTTTTGCCCTGGCCTTACTCAGGCAAATTCCTATTTGCCTGGATAAGATACTCTCTGCAGTCATTCTCGTTTGAGTGGCTATATATAGCTATCAGCATCTGGCATACACAGTAGCAAGTGTTCTTTAAATATGCAATTTTTTTCCTATCAGTTCTTTCCCCACGTATTAACGGAAACCCAAAACCAACCAAACAAAAAACCCCATCTCTTTTCTTCCCCCTTACCCCGTCAGAAAAAAATATTCCCAAATACAGACTTAGTGTCATCAATTTGCTCAAAATTACATTCTTTTAAGGAGAGATTTGCTGTATAGCATGTACAATAAGTAGGTCCATGCTTAAAATTGAAAGTGAAAGTTCTCATGTGAAAACACAAGTGCATCTCCATCTCATTTGACTACACAAGCTCCAGTGTAGATTAAACAGGGAAGATAGTCCTGATCGGCGCATGCTTCCTCTGGAAATACCATATATCTGGACCCACTGGGAATCATTGTCAAGGAAAAGGGTTTAGGGGAGATCTGACTAAGTGCCTTTCCTCAAAGGCATGGTGCTGTCTTCCCCCTGCTGTGACAGAGCCTGTTGGGCTGCTGCAGGAGGAGGATCCAAGCAGGAGTTGAATCCAGGCTTTTTTTTTTCTCTCATTCCTGGGGTGTTTGATTCTGACCTAGAAAGGCAAAAGTGAAAGCAGAGGAGCAGTTAAGGATGCTTTTAGATAAAAAATGAAGAGATGAGTTGAATGTATTAGCAAAAAAAAGTCCAGAAATCCTCTGGCACCATTCTAGTAGACATAAGTGCGTTCTGGGCTCAAGACAGGCAGAGAATCAAGTGTGTTGATACTCCTTTACCATTTGTCAACTTTACTGAAGAATTGCAGTGCTTGAGAAGCCAGTTAGCAATCACAGCACTCGAGTACTGTAAGTATGAGCCAGTTGTAGATGTTTTCTTTCCCAGATGTTCATGGGAAAGAGTTAGCAAGCTGCATTTACAAGAAGACACAGCTCAATTCATCCCTGTAATGTTACCGCTGACCTTCCTCACAAATAAAGGATGTTTTCCCACGTTAGACAGGAAGAACTGGACAACAAGAGCAGTGTGGTGCAAAGATCCCTGCTAGTCATAGGTTATTCAAGACCTTCTAGTGAGTCCGTGGGAGGGCTGTGCATAACTGCCCATTTTTGTGTAAGAGAGTTCAACAAACTAGGACTGGAGAGAAAGAATGTATTAAATAGACAGAGCAGTGTTTGAAAGTCTTAATAAAAACAGTGGAGACCACAATGTGCAAAGATGGATTTTCCATACAGATTTCAAATTGTGATACGAGCCTCTCCCTTTCTAGCAATCTGCAGTAATGAAGGCACACAGTAACTGTGTGTGCAGGCAGTTTTGCTGAACACATTGGGCTTAATTTTTCTAGTTATTCTTGCATGGTCATTGTTGTAGAAAGAAAATGTTGTTTAAATACCTTTACTTGACTTTTAGAGCTCTCTAGTTTTACTGTTTCCAACAGTGAAGCAGTTTCATTTCCCTTTTGAATTATTATTATTATTATTTTAAATCTGGGAAAGCACTAGCTAAACTTATCTATAAGTTTGAAAATAAAGAATCGTTTTACTTAAACCTAAAGTTTTCTGTATGCGTTGCTTTCCATATGGTGTGTGCTACGCATTTGTTGCTATGGTGAATCTCTTGTTGTCCCTCATTGTTTTTAACTGTTAGGATGACTATCATCACAGAAAAATTTCCTGAAACTGGATGTAAACTTGCATTTGTCAAGGGAATCCCTTAATGTACACACCTGCCTTTTCATGAGTTTTTCCCAAGATTTTTTTTTTCCTAATTATTGAAAAGAATATTCTGTGCAGCTCATTGGGGTCCCTTATAAATGAGATCCTGCCTTCAATAAAATTGGTCTTCCCATCTTTTCAAAAGATGAACAAGTAACTGCTTTTCTAGAGTTCAGTAAACATAATAATATGGTTCATTGTGATAAAAATGTGTTCCTCTTGCTTTTCTTTTATTATTATTATTTTTTTTTTCAGTCAGACAGGATGGTTTGGTTTATGAATCAGATCTGGAGTTGATACAAAAGTGCACGCATAAATTTGACCACAACCCTGTATAATTGCTTCTTCAGTTCCTTTTGGTAAGCAGTAAAGATATTGATGAAGGAAATAAGATTTCTAGGAGGACAAAAACGTTTTTTAATTGCACATTTTGTCTAAATCCATCAGTAGTACTTACGATGATGGTAACGGGATGTAATTAAAAATCCTCCCTGCCAGAAACAGGTGTCACTGCTATCACTTTTCCACCTTTGGCCCCATTAGCATGGATTGCTCTTAAGGTCTGTGACAGTGTTCAGCAGTTGGAGAAACCTGTCCTTTTCTGGACGTGCTGCAGAAGCTGTGCACTGTGGCATGGCACTCCTGCAAGCACAAGACACTCTCCTCAGCTCCAGGTTTCAGACGAGCATCTCCTCCCCATCTACTTGATGGCTTCTCAGCAAAGGAGTGCTTAGAGAGGGCAGGATATGTGCGGAGAGCAAGGGGAGATTTCAGATTACCAATGAAGTATTTAGACACTGCTTCTCAGACCTCACATCGTACGACACTAGAGCACTATGTCGGTGTGCAGTCAGGTGTGGAGTCCAAGCCTGCATTGCTCCTGCAGGGACTCACATTCCCCTTTCCAATAATTATAATGAGGTGGAGCACTCCTGTCTACTCTTTGTCTTCACAGCAATCTATAAGGTATCACAAAGGATTTAAAGGTAGTTAAATGTCTTTTTGTTGTTGTTTGATCAGTTTATGTAGGGTGTTTTATTTTATTTATTTATTTTTAAAGAAAATACAAGAAAAAATATTTTATGGATTTGTTCTGTAGTTTCCCCCCTCTTTCATAAATTAGAGTGGCATGAAACTACCATCACTGTACATGCACACTGGGGTCAGTTATGACTGATGAGCAGGAGGACCAAATGAAAATACAAAGAGCTTCACAGATCACTGTTAATTCCAGCTAAATAAATAACGTATATGTGCCATTTGATATGTAAGGTTAAAAAGGTCAGATCTTCAGTAATTGTTGTAAATTCACCCAGCTAGGCCAGAAGCAGTTAAATTCTTTATTGTTGGTCACATACTCTGTTACAGTAAATGAAGACAAACATACCCTTAAATATCTGCATGTAACATACTTTATTCACCCTGCACATCGTAAAGTTGTCATTTCCGTAGCACTTCTGAATGGGGAAGATCTATCCCTGTGGCACCACAAAATAGCTTCCTAGAAAAGTAATTAACAGAAGGCTGTTTTTTGGTTTGGTGTTTTTTTTTTTTTTTCAAGTTCAGAAAAGATAAATAACATAGGCGTCTGATTTCCTGTCACTCTTGGTTAACTTTGTATGAAAATGGATAGCTTCCAAATTAAAGCAGGCACCGGCCTGTCTGGAGAAAAATGCATCTCTAAAGAAATGTGTACATTACATATTCATGTAGTTCCAAATCTCTTAATTGTATTTTATGTATAACAATCTCATGTACTGAAATATGGTACCCTTATTATTTCTTGAGTTAAAACCAGCATGCCAGAGAGGCTGAGCTTGCTTTGTACATGGTTTAGGATAAGCATTTCCTTTCCCAAATTCCCTCATGTATACCGCACTCTCTTCCCTCTCCACCAACATGTTTCTCTAAGATATGGAGGCCCAGTGTGAGGTGGCTTTACACCACATTTTATTCAGAAGATAAATATACAAAGAAATTCAAGACAGTGAACCACAGGGTTGAGAATACAGAGACCCAGCATTTTCTCTCAGAACCAAAAATTGATATTTGTATTCCTCTATTTACTGCAAATGGCTGTGATGGAAGCTTGTATAGGTACAAAGAGATGAAAAACAAGAGCATTTCTTGTTAACTCTTATCATTGCGTCCCAATACCTGTTTAAGGAGTGATGGGATTTGAAATGTTCTCTCTGCTTTATAACCTTTTTGAAATGATGTTGAAGATGATTTCTTTTTTCTTGCATATGCTAGAGATTATTAGCATTCACACACCAACAGCATAATCTGTTGTTAATCAAATTTGGCATTTGTTTAAAGCTAGCTGTACATCCAAGCTGTGCATCCAAGTACAGAGGCAGGAACTATGCGACTATTTATGTGACTACTCCAACTCCTAGACCTGAAGTAGAAGACAGCTACAAGATTATTGATTACAAACACAGTCTAAAGCAATTTTATATAGAGTGGCCATGGTTTGGCAGTTAGGCATTATTTTAAGAAGCCTTCTTCAGTTTAATTACAATTTCAGGGACATCTGATACAAAGAAACTTATTAGCTGGTTAATTGCTGATCTCTTGGAAGTACCAGTCTGGAGCTGAAATATGCTGTCTGGGCAAAGGGCATGGAAAGGAGAACTAAGGGCAACGTGAGATGGACAATTTAAAACCACCGTAAGCGGATAATGAATGTCTTTCTTGGACAAAATCACAAATGTTTAGCAGGCAGGGAAAGTAAAGCATATACAGAATGAAAGGACACAAGAAAGATGTAGGCCCCATAAGAGTGGGGGGGTCTGAGAAGAGAAGAATTATGTCAGAGCCTGAAGAGGAAAGAATGAAGTTATGCTTTGAGAAACCCACCAAAATTGATGCTGGTATCACAGCCATAATTTATGATAAAGTCCACGTGCAAGATCTTTCAGGAGCTTAGAAATGGCTGGGAAGGCCTAAAAACTATTTGTTTGTTTGTTTATTGTTGCTGTGTGTTTTTTCTTGTACCTGTGAAGAGCATGCACCATCACATGTTCTGTAACCACACCATCTCTTTGGTGGTTTTTTTTTTCCCCCCACTTTTTTTCCCCACTCAGAAGGTTTATAGTTTCTTATAATAATATCCTGTTACATTTCATCAATAAACCAAAAACGATGCATCTTTTACTACTGTAATCTCATTCGGGAGTTTCAAAGCCCTTCATAAGCATTAACAGCAACTCTGACAAGAACATACTAAATTCATTTGCAGAGGAGTCAGCTGAGGTGCAGGCGGGTGGGGACACCTTTGCGGATGGCACCCGTGCCACCCCAAGTCAGTATCAAAGAGGAGAACAGAGATGGGTAGACTGAAATCCTGGCTCTGCCCTTGGATGTCTGCAACACAACTCCCTGTGTAACAGCATAGCATATAAAACTCTTCCATAACTTCTGCAATGGAAAATAAAGTTATGCAAAAGCATAAGCAAAGGCTGCTTGCTGAAGTCTGAATAATGTTGCTTGCTGTATTTCTTCCTACCCTTTAGGTCACTTGAGGCAGAGACAGTTCCTGAGTGATTATGTCACTTATGGTTTACCACTTCCATTTGAGTTATTCACTGATCATGCTCCATTTGAAATTAATAGGACTTTTGCCATTGAATTCAGCAGTAGCAAGATCAGGGTTTGACAGGGATGAATATTTCTTTTCTACGTTATATGAACTTCCTGTGGTCAAGAAGATATTGCTTGAGGGAAGACAGTTCTTTTTTATTCAGTCTCTCTTTGTTTTGTTCCAGAAACAGAGATGCAATACTTGTGGTTGTTTTTGACGTCGTTATTACTTTGAAGAAAGTCAGCAATAGTAATGCAGAATAATGGTCGGTGGCAGAGGGTGGTATTTGAATTCATAAATGCTATACTGCATTAATCTATTAGCTTCAGGACATACCTTTAGAGCATCAAAGGAGTTCTTGACCAGTCCAAGGTGCTTGACTCATTTTTCCTCTCTGGTAATTATAGTTTCTAGCATCCTGTTCAGAATCAGTTTCTTCACTGTCTTTTAAGTGAATAAATCTAGGTGAGTGATTTCATGACAGTTGCACATTAGGAGTTATGGCATATCCCTGCACATAACTTACAGAACTATCTCAATACACGGAGAAGAGACCATAAAACATGCTGAATGGGGATTTCTCAGATATGCTAATTGCTGCTATATAAAGAGCACAGGATGAAGAGCTGACACAGAGGAAGTTCAACTAGAAAGCACCTGCCACAAATCTTTGAAGGTTCACGGACGAGCAAATCCTGCAGCTGCTCTGTATGGTGATGACTTTGTACATGCAGGGAGTGAGCTCCAATACAGAGGGTCAGGGCAGCAGGAAGGCATGGGCTGAAACACAGCTCTGCCACCTCTGGGAGCTTCTGCTGCCATCGGGGTGACAGAAGGGCTGGCAGCTTTGCCAGCACCCCACATGGGAGCAGTTCCCACCCTCTGACTCTTCACTGCCTGGATGTGGTACCCAGGCCTGTCCCAAAACTACACCAAATACAGTTCTGATGTATTTTTCTTGAAATGCTCTGGATCACATTTCCTGTTCCCGTCTGTCCATGAGTCTAGTTTATTGTTGCTTTTGTTAGGTCAGATTTTTGTGTATTTAGAGCATGGGCTGGTCTACCTGATAGACTTCCACTACCTATTCTGTGAAGCTTAGGTTTGTAATTCTGTGAAGCTTAGGTTTTTGGGGTCATACTCTTTCCAGTGGTGCCCAGCAACAGGACAAGAGGCAATGGGCACAAACTGAAGTACAGGAAGTTCCTGCTGAATATGAGAAAAGACTTCGTTACTCTGTGGGTGACAGAGCACTGGAACAGGTTGCCCAGAGAGGCTGTGGGATTTCCTTCTCTGGAGTTATTCAAAACCCACATGGATGCCGTCCTGCGCAATGTGATCATGGTGACCCTGCTTGACAAGGTCTTCTTGGACCAGATGATCTCCAGCAGTCCCTTCCAACATCAACCCAACAACCATTCTGTGATTCTGTGATTCACTGACAGGAAGGTGCTGTATGCATCAGTGATCCTCTTTTTTTTTTTTTCTTTTTTTCTTTTTTTCTTTTTTTCTCAAAATTTGCGCTGAATAGGCATCTATGCTCAACTGTGAAAATGAGCTTGAGATTTCTAAATGACTGAAAAAGAATTTACAACGTAGAGGGGAACACGCAGTTTAGCAAACTTGCTGTAATCACTTCTGAGTTACACTGTTCACTGGCTATAGATAGGCATTGGAGTGGAGTGGGGTTGGATCACTGAACTCATTTTAAGTAGGCCATTAAACATCACCACTAATACTGATTTTCAGCCATTGCACTTGAACCCTTCACCTAAGGTTGACCTGGCAGACAGAAATCATAAGTGCTGTGCCCCAGCAGCTGATGGCTGCTCGGCTGCTCCTACTGATATTGCGACGTATTGTTTTTATACAAGTTTCCTGCACTATCAGTGAGATACTTGTCCTCCTAAATGTAATAATTAATGTGGAAAGATGAATCCAAATACCCATTATTCAATGATTTTAACTTAGAATTCTTTTTTTAAATAAATCAACTAGGCAAACCAAACAGTATAGAAATGAAATGTGTCTTTGCAGGCCCTGTGGGAAATTCAACTAATGAACTGAAAAGGATCAGTTTCTAGACAGGCAAGGAAGTCTGCTTAATTTAAATAAATACATTCAACTATTTGCCTCCTTATTTTAAAATCATGGTTTTGGGCATGATCCCGTAATATGAAGAAAGTAACTTGAGTGCAGCCTACGTGGTTTGAAACACCAAGCAAAATACAATTAACTTTAAAATGGCAAATTGTAATGCTATTAAAAGAAAATCTTCTGCCTTCCGGGTGTGACTATCTTTTAAATGTGATGATGTCACCCCATGAGCCGTTAAACCGTTATCAATGAGCAGGCTGTGCATTTTCTAATGATTACTGTGGAGCTGAAAAAGACTCTGTAATGTTCCTCCAGTTTGTTCATCATTTTTGTTTGATAATTGTCCTAAAAATCAATGACAGCTACTGAGTACAGAAATTTGATTGAACCAAGTATAAATATAGGCAGCAATTTAGGCTGCTCTTACTCAATAGGAAAATGTCTTTGGATAATAAGTGGATTCCTATCTAAATTCATGAGTTCTTTTATGACATTTTGGGTTAAGCCTGAAATAGATTAATCTTTTTCTGATAAAGTTGCATAAGCTGTGATTTCTCCAGTGACCACATTTAATTGGATATTAAATAAAGTGCTTATCTTTACACCAACAGGTTTTATGGGCTGGATTTTTTTTCTGAACTGTATTTCACAGATTAAGTAACAAGTAGTAGGTGCGCACTAAAAAAATTGTTGATTAAACCGTGATATGCTTAGGTTAAAAATTTGACTGTGTTGGAGTAGGTAGGCTTTTGAGGTACATGACTGTGATTAAGGGTTAAATGCAAAGGGCAGAGGGAAACTGAAGATGGATGCAAAGCATGGTGAGGTCTTCTTCCTTTCCCAAGGATTCTCCTGCAAGCATACAGTGGGGTGGTTTTCCATTGGATTCAGCAAGAAGCTTAAATTCCTTATAATGTTTTTGAAAATCTTGAGGTCAGGATTCATTACGCAGGGTGCTGTACAAGCACACAGTGAGGCATATCCTGTGATTGAGTATATCAGCCCTGGAAAGGCACAGGAAAGGTTAACAGAAACCTGGAAACTAAATTAACCTAATGCACCTGGAGGAAGGAGATAGGGACGATGCAGAGAGAAGTACCCAGATGGAAAACATAGATGGCATAGATGGCAGGAGGGGGAAGACTTAATAGGGTGAGCAAAGACCACACTTGGAGGAAGAGTGAGAACAAGAGGAGAAGGGGGAGAAGGTGAAATCACAGGCTGGCTGGTGCTTTGGTGCTTCGCTCACTGGAGAAGGTGGTACAAGAAGCTACAGAAGATAGCCAGGACTCACTGTGTTCCCTTTACTGATAATGAAGGGCAGTCTGGAGCTGTGAGGACACTTCTGTCCCAGAAAAGGGCAGGGTGTTGGAGGAATCTGTCTGGGTGCACTTGTGAGATCAGCAGAAAGAAACAGAGCAGCTGTGCAGAGTGAGACAGGAACCACCAGTGTGAGCTAGAGGCATTGCACGGGGAGGAAATAAATGAAGACATTTGTTTTGAGTAAGCTGCGCTGAACCAAATGATGTGGAGCTCACACTAATTGCCATTTTTTTTTTCCCACTGGTATGACATACTGTGAATGTGAGAACAAACTGATTCCTCCCTGCGTAATCAAGCCTACTTTTGGCTTTCTGGGCATGGAGCTGGCAGCCATGTAATAGAATTTTCTTGGTTTCATTTTCCACCTATATGGGACAAGAGAATTGCTGTGATACTCTGCAACCTGCTCAGGAACTTGGACAACCCTTTCCTGGTGGAGTTATTCTAACTTTGGCAAGCTGGAAGTGGTGTGGCATGTTTTTTTTTTGTTTCATTTTGTTTTTTCACTAAATAAAATTTACCCATTTCACAAAGCGTGCAATTGCTCCAGAGCTAATGTCAGACTTTGCAATTTTAATTGCTCACTGAAGGGAGTTCGCTCCCTGCAGCGAGCCGGAGGAGGCTGGCAGGGCTACAGGTGCCACCGCCGTGCCGGCTGCGGTGACTCCTGGCGGCTGGCATCAGTTGGCTGAGGTTCAAGGCACAAGGTGTTAAAAATCCCACGTGTGTTACTTGAAAGATAAAAATAGAAAGCAGTTCCACAGAGTAATGGGGACATGCATAATGGCCTTGTGCTAATTTCAGTCTAGGGTCACTGGGCCCTCTCTTTTTTGCATAGTTGGGATAGCTGTGTCCAGATGATAAAGATGTTGACAATTATCGTCTCAGTTCTCCAGAGACCACACAAAGCTACGTCTTTTTTTTTCTTTTTTTTTCTTTTTTTTTGTTCCTTTTCGTTTGTTTGTTTGTTTTTCTTTTGTTTCTAGTTTGTCATGACTTTTGACATTGGCATGAGGCTACTTTCTAGAGGAATTTCCTTTGCTTTCTTGGCTTTTAGTAACATAAGCATTTTGTTAAGATTTTTTTTTTCTCTGAATCCTTTTCTTTTGTCAATAATTTTTAGGATGTTTTTCCCTTTGCTGCCTGTCACATAAGTCAGCTAGTAGTTTAGCAGTCATTATTTCCCCCTAAGCTACAGGAAAATTGCAAATTATTTACAATTTTTCTTTGGCTTGTTTTATTTCCAATAAAATAAGCATTTCTGATAAAACACCAGGAAAAGGATAATAAGCTTCAGAGCTCCTGTTGTTTTGGAGGCCAACTGCCAGGCCAGGGGCTACATCTCTGTTCAGCCCCCAGCTGTGTACACTGGTCTCTGTGGCAAGGAAGGCTGGTGGGAAGGTCTGGTGGCAGCCACAGCCTGCCCTGGGAGACAAGCCATGATGCACCCTGGTGCCCAGCTGGGAGTTCCTGTGGGTGTCTGTAGCTGTCTCTGTTAGCAAGCCAGCTACAGCAATCCCTACACAGCTGAGGGGGTAACTATTATGTGACCAGCTTGGTGACTTTGGGACTTTTCTTAGCAGATCATTATCTGTTTTTAAACGTTGTTCAAAACCCCAGAGAATGTGGGTAGCTACATAGCATAACCTTTGAGGCATGACTTGCCACGGTGATGCTGGCATGTGGACCTCATTTCCTCATTTACCAATAAGTAGATCTGTGCAATCGTTTGAGGGAAGGCAGATGTGTATGAATGCCTCCCCTCTGTCAGAATGACAGTGCTGAGGTTGTCCAAACAGTATCTTGACGAGCTCAAAATGGATGTATGTTGCATTTGCATGTACCACGGACCAGGGCCTCTACAGGTATAAACTGGCCTCATGTCACCAGCACTCACGATTTACCTTTTTACTTTCTCATCTCTTACAAGCATGCAAAGAATTCATCCAAATACCTTTCCAGTGTCCATGCACCCTAACAGTAGTTTAATCTTGGGTTTAACAGAGAGACTTTGAAAATTCATGTACACAGATACAGTCTTTCTAAATTGCCAACACAACAGCAGAAGCTTAAGTGCAATTTTTATTCCAATAAAGATCTGATGAAATTATGCCTAATGGTCTGCAGACTGCATTTTTATATGCACTTGCATTGCTCCCATTGACTTCAACTGCTGTTGACAAGGTATTTCAGTACTACCAAGCTAAGGATCATTACCCTGTGGTATGATAATACATAAAACTAATGCCACCATTTTTCCACTATAACAACAATACCTAGTGACTGAAGGCTACCTCCAACCCAATAACATGCAATTAAATATTTGTTTCAGATTTCAACATGCATATAAATTTTGAGACTTTGACAAAAATGGCGGGATTTGATTAGCCCATGTCTCCAATTTGATCTTTGATTCTTAGCATAAAGACAAAACAAACTTGGCACCCATGAACAGATTAAAGATATTAACATTTTTAAAGCATGGGTATTTTAGTTTGGAAGTTGAGAAAACTATATTTGAACTAAACTTTCACTGGCTTTCATGCAAACAACATTGGAATGATATATCTAGACTGTAAATATCCCAGCTCCCAAAGCTTGTGTCTTTCTAAAGCACAACCATCCCCTGACTCCTGTTGCTGTAGCATACACCAGGGAGTATTCATACATGTCCTGGAGCTGAGCTTAGTTATCTGATTTCTGATATTAAAAACGACCCAACAATTTTCTCTGGTTGCTCTAATGTAATGGAAAATACTGTACTTAAGTGCTGTTTGGGAGATAGTTTTGCAGAGATTACTTTTCTGGTTGCTAAGAAATTAAAAATTTCAAGTACATCGAGGAAAGCAAATTCAATGATTATATAGCCTTTGCTACACTTTCTTGATTTTTATAACTTTATCTTTTATTTACTGTCTAAAACAAAGAAAACAATATAATGAAAGTACAACTGTAAAGGTCTTGAAGAGTTGACTGGTACTACCTTTATGATAAAATGGACCATGGATTAGGTGGGGGAGAAAAAAAAAAAAAAAAAAAGTAATGACTCTGAGTTCCCTTGGAAACCTTGCAAACTCATCTTAAAAATGTACATCTTCCAGAAAAAAATAGAAATGAAGGCTCGACAACCAAAACAGAATTCAGACGTGCACAAAAATGTCTTCTTGCTGTTTCTCCTACATCACTTGCGCTGTACAACTACAGATAAGAGATATGCAAAACCACAGTTGATTCATATGGCAGGTCCTTCTGATGTTGTTTGCTACCCAAAATCCTGGGGTTATTTGTTTATTGCTATATGTTGACTGCTGTTAAGATGGGAAATGACATTTGCCATATCTAAATTTTTCTGTACCCCTTTCCTTGTAAGAACCAGCCATTCTTCAAGAATACAAGATGAAAATAGCTATGAAAGAACAAACAATAAAGCTACACACAGATTTGGAAAACTGGGATATCAGGCCAAAAAAAATTCATTGCAAAGGTATTTCATGGTTCATCAAACACTGGGCTCATTCGAAAACGCTGAAGAATTTTGCTTGTGGAACAGATTCAGCCTTGATTGAAGAAGTCCTAATTTGATGCCCCTTTTCAATGCATTCAAAGTTACAGCTACAGAATCACCTGCTTGTGCACTTTTCAAGCTCTCAGAGCTGCATTGTCTGACTCTTGCATATTTTATGTGACAGATTATCGATGCATAAAGTCTAGTACCCTGCACACCAGTATTGGCATCATAGAAGTCTTCAAACATAACATTACCCAGACAATGTAACACCTCTCGTGTCCCTTACTGAATAGACTAGTAGAACAAGATAGGAAAGGCTTGGCTGGTGCAGCGTCAGAATAGTCCTGCGTGAGAGGACATGGATCTGTGGCTCCAGTTAGGTTCAGGAGATCTGGGCTCCATTTCTGGTACTGTCTCCTTCTTGTGGGTATCTCCTGCTGTCTCTGAAGTGCACAGCCAGCTCTCCCCTTTTCTAGAAAATACCAATAGAAAGTGGTCAGCTGCTATCCCTGAGGCTGCACAAATAGCCTCGCTACCACAAGTGGGTGAGAGTGGTAGAGGCAGTTGGAAGGTTAAAGGCAGTAGCCTGTATTGTCTGGAGGCCCCTGCTGCAAAATGCGAATAAGCTGTACACAGAAGCAAAGTGTACCTATCATCAACATCACTCTGCTTTCCTGGCTGTGCAGTCCCCTCTTTATTAATGGAGAATTCATCTGAATTCTTTGCACGCTGGTTTGCCGTTAAGTCTTGACATTTACCATGTGCAGGTAGTTACATACTTCTGTGAAATAGCACTGATGATGCCGTGGCATTAATTATTTGTATTATAAAGATGTCCACTGTCTAGAAACTGGTGCTCAGGCAATAATGTTCTTTGTAAGTATGTAAAGATGTGTGTGCAAATATCTACAGTAATGCTTTACAAGCTCCAGCCCCTCTGTGTAAAGGTTCATATCACTGAAACGCACAGGTTTTAAACACTGCCATCTGTAATACACAGCATATCAGCTTCTGAAATGAGTACCATAACAGGTCTGAGTATGTGGAGCTTTGTATACCTACAGTAAGAGGATGTATTCAGGCTTCTTTGATCAGGCTTGCGTCTGTCTGAAAAATAACTGTGCTCAGACTTAATCATCTAGTTCTACACAATACCTAAATTAATTCCGCAGAGAGGTTTAAATTGAACAAATGTATTCACTAGGGAAAGTATAATGGCATGACTGACTGGCTTAAAATACATCTAGGGTGAAACTGTTCTTAAAATTGTCAGTGGATCTGTAGATTTGCTCTATAAACGGTTTGGTAGACTATGGACCCCAATAATCACATCCTCTTTCTTTAAATATCACAAATTTGCAGGGAGAAAACAATTCCAGAATAACATTGTGAGAGTTTGCATGAAAACAGGTTATTTAGCTGCAAAATAGCTGTAACTCAGAAACATGCATCTTTGGAGTGAGGAGAAGAGAAGCCAGGGAGTCTTTCTGTGTTGCAAGAGAGGCTCTCAAAATACCATGTGCAACTTCTGATGAACATGTGTCAGCTGTGAGGGTTTGACCACTGTTACATTAATAATCCCACCCTACCTTCACAGGGCATGATGCTATACCCTTTTTTCTTTAAAAGGGTTGCATTTCTTCTCTACTAGACCTTTTAAAAAGTGTGGATAAATGAAGGAGCAATAAATTTAGCGCATCTCATGATTAAAAGAAGACTCTCTCATTTCTCCCCCTTTTTTTCTTTTACTTTTTTTTAACATGTCATTTACAAATAGTGGTGCTAGAGGACAGTTCAGAAAGAGATTTGAAATTGTATTTTATTGGACATGGTAATAAATTGTGGTATTGGATTGCACAACCAAAGGGTGGACTTATTAGGTAGTGGTGTTACATTATATTTCATACGCTGACTGAATGAGTTTGATGAGCAAAGACAGAGGATTAGCATGCAAACTACCCCCATTGTTTCATATTAAAAAGTGAATATTTAAAAGCTGAAAATGCAAATTTGTTTCAGTTACATGGCGCACATTTTTCAGTATGCAAATGTGCCACATCTGTGTATTTGTTTTGCTGCAGACACAACCAGCAAGAGTTTAGTGATGAAATCTGTTCTTAATTATGATAGCAGCTGTTGGAGCAGTAGCCATTTTTTTCCTCCTGATGTGAAGTTGCCTGATTTACTCATTTTTGTCTGCATTTGTCAGGGCTGCCAGTGCAGAAAGAGAACTCTTTGTGAGAGGTTGCAATTTGTTTTCTGTGCAAGAGCCAGTGAAAATTGACTAAATCTGCACAGCAGGGTAGTTTTGTCTTTTCTCTTCCTGCATTGCAAGCTGTTGTACCTCTGCTCCAGCACAAGAGGCCTATAAAACTACCAAACAAATGGGTGAGCTGTTAACTGTTCCAGCAAGTATCTTAAGCAGCGGTTCGTGTAAACTAACTATGCTTTAATGAAGAAGGAAAAAACTGCCTGACATCATAGATGTGGGACAGATGGTATTAATATGATGCATTGATAAACAGTTTGGAAGCTTATTTTTCCTTCCTCAATTATTTCATTTCCATATATGAGCCCAGTAGATTACTGAAGTTTGCAAATGACAGAAAGCTTAATACTTGTTTCCTCAATGTTTTGATGATGGGAAGAAAGAGTGGGAAGATTATAAAAGGATGATAAAAAAACTCCTTTCTGAATACACCATCTCTTACAGTAATTTGTTAATGAGGCAATGCTGTTGCAAATCAACACAGAAAACGAGCAAGAATGCTTCATAGCATAATGAAAAATTGGCCAAAAACTGCAGTGAAAATGAAAACAGAATAAAAAGAAGACATAAGTTATTGATACTAAAACTTCTGTGCTAAGAGCCTACTGAATGAAACATTTATGGTCTCTCTACAGTCATAGACTAATAGTCTGTTTCACACTGGATTGTTTCCACAACAATATTTTATGCCTTGTTTTTTTTTGATCTAGACAACACTAAATTTAAACAGGTTTCAGTCCCACTCCTTTCTTGGTTAACTTTGCCTTATCCTGCATGACTGAAACCTATGCAAATTTGCCCATAGAATATACTGAGAACAGGTAAAGGCTCTGCAAGAGTATGCAAAATCTGGCATTCTTTATTGCGAGAAACAATTTGCTTTTTCTTCCACAAACAGAAAGAGTTCAGTGGATTGTGTAGCTCTTTACTTAAGAGAAGGATTCTCCCTTTATTTTCTGCAGTTCAGCTTTTCCTGTTTCTCTTTTGACCTTTAAACCTTACATTTATCTAAAAGAAATGCAAGATGACAAGAATATGAGAGGGTGCAGGTAAACTTTACTCATAAATGGAGGATATCTCAAAGTTAAGGTATCTGACATAGTAAATCTGTAAATATAAAATGAGTTGACTTATGGATTATTTCTCAGTAGAAGAATATGCTTAAATATCATGGGGATGGGCACACTGGAAACTGATGTATGGGCATGGGTATGATGGGATAATAGGAAAAAATTTAGTCCATGACTAGTTGTTTTCTTACAGAAAGAGAGAGAGAGAGAAGAAGAGAGAGAGAGAGAAGGAGAGGGGAAAAAAGAGAAAGAGGATCACACAGTGGGTTATGGTAAGGACCTGGAATAGTGTAAACATGTGGTAGATGGGCAAGAAGACAGTGCTTTATCCAGTGACAGGTAAAGCATACTGTGGCAGGACTAACCTTGGGGTACCACTGCCTCTTTGCTGCCAGAGCAGCCACCTTCATGATGGGTGACTGCAGGGCATCATCTGGAATAAATGGCATGTACTAAAATTAACAAATTGTTCTAGTTTGCTTTATTCTTCTGAGCTTTCTAAGATGCTTGTCCATTGCCAGTTTTACCATTTTGAACTGCATATATAACTCCCATTAGCCTGAGCATGAGAACTGTGCTGTTAATCTCTTTAAATAAAAAAAAAAAAATTAAACATTTGTTTTCATGAGAAGGAGAGTTGTGATGGCAGAAGGAGTCATAAGGAAGTAACCTGAGGAGGGAGGAAGGTCTGGATTTTCCACTGAAGTTATATTTAAAAGGTGCCTTCCCTGAATTTTTGTTTTGTCTATGTCTTGTCTTCTCGGTGGACCTGGCATTAGGTGTTTCACATACAGACATGGTCATGTGAACTAGTGAATCAAGGCTCCCATTGCACTCAGTTGAAATAGACTATTTTGGGTTGCAATTAATCTGACCTTCCCAAATGTCCAGTTAGAATATGAGAAATCCTTAAAAGCATGCAATTCCCTCCATTGACCAGCAAAGGAAAGTAGAGCAGTTAGCTTACGTGTTGATGTCTACAGTTAGTGAAATAAATCCCCAGCTTTCTGTGTTTTGTATTGCTGCTGTGCCAAGCCTGTTGCATACCTAAATAATTACTGTAGGTTTGAACAGTAGTCACTGAACCTGTAGTTGTGAATTGCATATTAGTCACTTAGTGTTCTTTTCCCCCCTTAAAAAAGCACCATTTACAAGAGGTTATAGGTTTTAGCAAGGTGTCTTCACACTTTAGTATCATGATTACAGTAATAAATATACAGAAATGTTGCTCCCTGGCATTATGTCACTGAAATTTGCTGACACAGTAAATTGAAAATGAGATACAGTGAATTATGACTTATGACTTCAGCATATGTTACAGAGGGTACTTTAATAGAAGAGGTGCATATGATACTAATTGCACTGTGAAATCACGCTATAATACTTCAAGTAATCACACTTCAAAGTGACAAAATTTTCTTAAATGGCATCTTCCCCAGAGACGCTGTCTGTTCCAACTTTTTATGTCTTCTCCTTATTACATAAGAAAAAAAAAAATTTACTTTTGTGTTGGCAAACATTTTCAAATATATTCCATATAAAAACAAATGTCCGATACTGCATTTGGAGCAATGCATGTGGGTGTAAAGCACTTGAGGCAGAGGAGTCTTTGACCCCCTAGATGAGTTAGTGTGAGAATAAGGGAGATAGCTTCTTCCCATTTAGGCAGAGAAAAGATTTAAAGACATACTAGAGATGTCACCTCCCGCTGTCTGGTAACTTATTGGCTGTCAGCCAAGATAAGGAAAAAAGATGCCCTGTATTCAACACCCCAGTACACGCTGGTTAGAAACGTCTTCTCTCAGGAATTTGGAGAAGAAACCATGCCTGGTCCCCGCTGATCAAAGCAGCAGTTTAGTAGCAGATCCCCAGGGCTACTGATGAAGAAGTGGGACATTTGCCTGCTTCTCCTGCTTCTCCACATCACTGCCCTATGTTCCCACAAGTAAGACATTTATCCAAAAAAGAGATAGGAGGCAGACCTGTGTCCCTGAGGGAGGTCCACACAGACTTACCCCAGGACTCACCTCCCTCACCCCACCCCATGTGAGACGTTCTTACAGTGTTGCCTATTTTGCAAGCTTCATTGCCAGTGCAAGGAGATGTTTGTCAGGAATTTTTTCATTGGATAACATGACATTTTTCTCCCAAATGATTCCTGCAACTACATAATTCCCGGAGTTACAGTTCAAAGAATGAAGGAGCATAGAAAAGTGTATAATGTATAAAATCTACATCAATGTAGATTCAGAATTTAGATCTGTTTGAATATCAGGTTTGCTCTCAGCCATTTCAAGCAAAAGGACATCATCTTTAATATGTAGATAAGGAAAATAGGACAAGTCCTGGCTCCACTGGAGGCAAAGGTAAATTTCTCACTCATGTCAAGTTGTTTTGTTGTTTGTGGTATTTTTTGTTTTGGTTGTTTTTTTGTTTTAGCTTGGCATGTTTTTGATACAGATAGGTTAATTTACTTGTTTTGAATAGTAGATTCTTCAAAGCAGTTGGTATGGAGACAAACAGAAGTAAGAGCTTTCACTGGAAGGGAAAACAAAACAACAACAACAAAACACACTGAGAAATGTTGAAATTGTTAATTCCAAAATTTCAAAGTCAAATATTTCAAAAGTTTAATGTGAAAGAATTCCCTTGATTCAAAATTTTCCTTCATTTCTTACTTTTTCAGGAGATAAAAATATAAAATCCAAGTATTTGGTTTCAAATCAAATAAAATATTTTGACTGATGTAGTATAATTAATTTACCATTCCTTTTCTCCTTTTTAAAGAAATAACAAAACAAAAATATTCAGCTCAAACAAGAACAGTTTTTCTTACAATTTTCACTTCAGCTGCTAACCCAGAAAATCCATTACTTTCACATTTTTAATTCATGCTAAAGTCTTAGGAGCTATTTTGGCCTGTCACTTGATGGGCATATTGCATAAAATATCTTAAATATTTATGAACGTATCAAACTCTATGACACAAGTAGCTTGCTTATCAGATTTGTTTTCCAAAGTAAACTTTACAGCTGTAACTCTGTATAATGAAGGAAGTCTTGCTTAAACTTATGTCAGAATATAAGAAAGGTTTTCGTTATAAAACACATGGTTTAAAATAAAAGAGTGGAGGAACTCGGAAGGTGTTTTTTGTCCTTCCTATGCTGGGTGTAGACTGAACTATACTAAATGTTTAATTCATGGCCAAGAAATATGTGATTTTTAGTAGGTTTTCCTGCTGGAGTACAGCTCTCTGTGACTTAATTGGAAATTTAATTTAATTTAAATTGAAAAGTGTTTTTCATTTGTGAAGTATTCCCATCAGAAATCTAGGGTATCTTACAGAATTAAATTCTGTATCACTGTTAAACTCTTACTTGAATATTTCTCATCTGTGTTCTCCCATAGTCATAAGTCTCCATGTCTGAATTTTGCATTGTGTGTATTTGATGAGACATTCCCTTATTTAATGCACCCATTTTTTTCCTAACGAAAAGGTGACAATGAAAATAAATAATTAACAGAGAAGTTGGGAAGTGATTAATTTCTTGATCATTTGCTGAGGTAGTGTTGCAGTAAACCCAGAATATAGTTGTTTAGTATACTGAAAAATCAAAACCAAAAGGCCTCACCGTTGCCCCACGGGAACCCACTGGCACCTTTCCAAGAGCATCAGGACAGCATTTATATTGCACAGGGCAGATCGCCACTGCCATTTTCTTTAATACAGATTTAAGGGCTGCAGAATCACAGCACCACAGAGTGGCTGAGGCTGTCAGGGCCCTCTGGAGGCCACCAGGCCCAAGGCCTGCCCCAGCAGGGCCACCCAGCGCAGGCTGCCCAGGCCCATCTCCAGGCAACTTTTGAAGGCCTCCAAGGAGGAGACCCCACAGCCTCTCTGGGCAGCCTGTGCCAGGGCTCCTCACCCGCACAGCACAGAAGAGCTGCCTGGTGCTCAGGGGGAGCCTCCTGGGTGCCAGTTTGTGCCCAGTGCCTCTGGTCCTGGCACTGGGCACCTCTGACAAGAGCCTGGTTCTGTCTTCATTGCACCCTCCCTTCAGGTATTTACAGACGTTAATGCAATCCCCCTGAGCATCCTCTTCTCCAGGCCGAACAGCCCCAGCACTCCCAGCCGCTCCTCATAGGAGAGGTGCCCCAGTCCTTGATCATCTTGGTGGCCCTCCCATTGGACTCTTTCTGGTATATCCATGTCTCTCTTTTACTGGAGAACTGGATACAGAAGCCATTGTGCTTGGAGTTCTCCACCTTGATTGGAGTGGCTGCCTTCTCCTACTAAGATGGAGCATTGCTTCTCAGAGCCAGTAGTCTTAAATACCACATCAGGCAGAGGAGGTGTAAAACTAATGATATTGAAGACAAGGATGAAAAATGCATTAGAGAAGTGCATGTCTTTAGTAACACTTCAGTAAGTCCTATGTTAAGTTTTAGGGGAAAACCAGTGTTTAATTGTCTTTTCAAAAAACTACTTGAATTTCAGTTGGCAGTGTCATCTGGAAAAAAACTTAGTAAACCAAGTCCTAGCATTTCGGCCACACAAATTGCTTCCATCAGTGGAAGAATTGCTCATCTAGCTGCTCAGATAGTTATTTCTGCACTGGAAAAGCTGGAAAAAATATGGCTTTTCTTGTAGAATTTTACTTTATTTTCCATGAGGGTGGAAGAAGACGTACAGAATGGTGTTCCAACATCAGTACTGGGAGCATGTACTGCTGCACAATATTACCATTTGAAGACCAGGCCCAGTCTTTCCAAAACTGGGAATCTAAATACCTATAGGCACTGACCTGATGTTCTTCATTGATTCATCATCACACCCAGGAATCACTGCTGATATCAAATGAAACAGTGAGGTTTCTGCAAAAAGTAGAAAAACCTGAGGGGGATCTTCTTTGGGAAGTTGTTGCTTTTTGTGTTAGTCTGGCTACTCTTTCTGCGGCTTTAGTCATAACTGAAGGAAGTTTTCGTGGCTTTAACACAGCATGAGACTTTTCTTCAGGCAAGAACTGTGACCCAAGGAGTGCCACCACGGAGTGAGGAGGACCTCAGAGTCTGTTGGATGCCCAGGATCAAAACCCCTACCCACCAGACCATACATACTTTTAGAGTTTAATTTTGAAAGTCCCAGCTTGGGTTTAAAAAAAAAAAAATCTTTTAAATTGTTTTCCTAAACATGATGCACTGGAAAAACAAAAGGTGGGAAGCAGGTGGATCAATATGAGCTATATATGGCCTTATTCTTATTTATGATATGGTCTCTTTATCTTGCTTTGGCATTATAAAGGAGCCCTAAAATTAGTGTAGAAATTGCAATTTAAATTCCATTACGTTCACTGTAAAGAGATTCACTGTCAGGATGAAGGAGGAGAGGCATGGTTTAGTGATAATGAGAATCAGGCCCATTATTCCCAAGAAATTCATTTTGTTTGAGTGAGAGAAGGGGAACTTCTAGGTCATTTCAGTAGTTATTTTATTCTGTAAAGAATAAATAGAGGAGACTCTGTACCACTGGCAAATTTGATCTATAATGCCTCGTGCACAAATCAGATTGTTCAAATGAACCTTGATCGCTGCAGAGAAGCGTAAGAGAGACTGACAGGTAGTACTTGGTTTGCAGAAAATAAGTCTTTGCTCTGCAGCTGATTGACTTGCTCACCTTTGCCTGTAGATCTGATAAATGTATTTTACCAGTGAGTTTGCACATAGCTACCTCTGTTCTTAAGTAAGCTTTTTTATTTCCTGGTACTTTTGACAGACAGTATTTGTATATGAATACGCATACCATTCGGGAAATATTATGCTTTGTTCCTTATTGTGCTGTTCTAAAACACTTTGACTGTAGTTTCCCCAAGTCAGGAGTGCTTACTGCCATTGATAAAAATGCTCTTCATGTTTAGCAGTGTTTCAAGGCCTTTCTCCCTGTTCAGAAAACAGTAATACACCATATTTACTCACTTTTGTTGAGACTTTAAAGATGTCTTAAGAGATTTAACTGAAGTAACTTATCAGATAAGGCCAAATGTGAACCAATTTAGCCAAAACAGTAAATATTTTGAAAAGCTGTGAGCTCACAAAAGCAAGAAATGATTACAGTGACTATTTTGGATTAGGTGCAAGTAAATGACCCTTATGAAATCTGGTGATAAAAACTTAATTTTATTCTCCCATTCATGACATATTGGGGAAAGTTAATGGCATTTTTACTTTACCTATTTTATGTACACTGGCACTTATTAAAAATATCATAATGTTTGTATAAGGCAACCCAATGCAATAATCCAATGGTGATTATAACACTAGTATAATGCACTTCTGTTATCATGCTCTTCTTGCTTTGCAAATAATGGCATGTAGATCAAAAAAAAAAAAAAGTATATCTTTTTGAGCTGTTTATTCTTCGCTTACTTTTAATTCCTTAAGGGGTGTTAATACAATCAGTTGGTGAACACAGAAAAGAGAACTTGGGTTAATAGTCTGTAGATCAGTCTCTCTATCTCCCTGGAGGATTTTATCTTCTAGCTACAGCAGTATGATGAGGTATATGGCTGGGTTTTGTTTTAATTAATGTTTTAGGCTTCTCTTCCCAGAGAGCTTGGATGGATACGGTGTGATCATATTGCACCACTGTGTCAGAAGGGTTGAATAACACACTTATTTCTCTGCTTGGAAAGACTCAATAATGAGTTCACAGGTGTTAAATTAGAATTATTTCAATCTATTGTATAAAGTCAGACACCAACTAATTTCTCAGTCTTGGTTAGGGAAAACTGAAGAACAATCAGGTAAAAATTTTAAAGCCCTGTACTAAATTGCTTCTTTACTCCAAGGTACTGCAGCCTTATATCTAGCATGTTCAGAGTTTTGTTTCTAAAGAAAGACTAACCTTAAAGACAGGAAGCACAATTGGTATGCAACACAATAAATTTAGCTAACTATATCTCTCACAATAATACATAAACATGCTCTCACCCCAAATCACTGCAAAGGTTAAATTCTGTTTGGAATAATGTTTAAATGCAATGCAGAAATGGTGGCTTTCTGGAATTAATGAATGTTTCTGCTGGTTTGGGTGTCTCTCGTGTTCTGATTACAGGACTTGATGCAAGGCTCTTATTAAGAAAATGTCTCATTAATACACTACCTCTAGAAGGGAACAATCCTCAGCAGACATTCCCTCCCATTCAGCAGATCACAACACAAGGTCCATGCCACAGCCATTTAAACATGAAATGGAACCAAGCAACCTAATTAAAATAATATCTGCAGAAGCTCTATGTGCCACCAAAGACCCATACATGAAGTAATCATTTTCTGTTAAAGGTTTCATAAACAGAAAACAAAGAAAGCATCTAGTTTGAAACAAAAGCCCCAAAAAATTCCAAAGGAGGGAACAAAATATTTATTTATAATTAAAGACACATAAGACCAGCCTCAATCAAAACTGCTTTTAAATTAATACAGAAAGAAAAAGGCTTAGAGAGTGTCCTGTTTTTGCAATATGTATTACCCCAGATAATGTTTTCCAAAAAATGTTAAATGCTACAAAATGGGCAAAGGTTATTTAGCAACCTTGACATGATCCAGACCCAAAAATATACACATAAACAATGGCAAAAAAAAATAATAGTGGATAAAACTCCTCCTTCCCTCAGCAGAGTTATGACAAGGCCTTTTAAACATCATTTAAAAGCTGTTTAATCCACCCCCCTGCCCTCCTTCCTCAAAGTACATGAGACTTGTGCTGGATTCAACCAAGGATAAAGTCATCCAGTCTGAATTAGCAGTATTAGCAGCACTTCATTAGAGTGGGAGAGGGGAAATGATCCTTTCAGAGCTTGTTTTAAGAAAGCTTGCATTCAGTGAGTAAGTAGCTTCTGTTAATAGGGCATCTATAAAAACCCTTCCTTTATCTATGTTTGCATTCAGTTAATACTAACGTAGAGATAAGCTACAAAACATAGGAGAGGGCTTACTTCCGAGAGTTGCTTATGTAGCTGATGACAAGGCATGACAGAAGTTCTGCCAGGGATGAGCGCTGGTGGAGGATGCTGAGAGGAGCAGGTTTAACTTCACTGAGCAATCAGTATACGGCATCTGAAGGTCAGGGGAACTCCAGAGCATTTGAAAAATACATAAGGTATGTGGAATGAGACTTGAGGAGGTTGCAAACTGTGCATCTTTCTTTGGGTCATTTTCTGGGCAGACTTGGAGCTGATGTGATTTTTTCGCAGCATGTGTTAAGAGTGTATTTTGGTAGTGATATTAAGGCCAGGTATGACAGTCATTACCACTTCTGAATAATGGTGTGGGTATACCAATAATACTGCTGCAAAGCAATTGCAAGTGGCTCATTCACATCTTATGTGGCAGTCCTTGCTCTGCCCATTGTAAATGATGAGATTAGGTTGGTCTTTGAGGGAGTGACATCTTAATTCCACTGGCAGAAGGTCTGGAAATGTCAAATCACTCGACAAGAGCACAACAGAAATACCCCCCTCAAGCCAGGCAGCGGTTGAAGACAGGACTGGGTGAAACCTTGAGTTTCCATTTTGCAGTTTTGACATTTCAAAAATTATTTTTGTTCCTATTCAGAACAGGCTATTTAAAATCCAGATAAAGTAGATTCTCTCTAATTGGAATTCTCACAGCAAAAGCATTGATGCTTGGTGTTTGGAAAATGGAAGACATTCCTTGTGACACTCTGGGTGTCCAGAGAGGTGATGCCAGGCGTCCTGGGTGGGAAAGCAGTGGCATCCCCAGGACACACCGGGGAGCAGCTCCTCCGACTGGGACGTAGGCAGTGCCCAGAGTCCCTGGCTCCTCTAGAGGCCCAGAAGTAATTGCTCCTGGCTCATTTGCCCAACAGCATCATTCCCCGTCCTTCTGCCTTGGTGAGCATTCAGGGAACCACACTGTCTGACAGAAACCGGGAAAGTCTGGGTACCCCCACGTGGGAGCTGTGTGTCTGAGGTTCACGGTGTTTTTGAGAAGTAATGCACTACCATGAGACAGACTCCGAAAACATGGTCCCTATTCAGACAGCCCCTGAGCTGAAGCTGGAGCTCGAAATGTACATTATTAATTCAAGTTGCCTCGTTCCAGCTGCTATGCATAAAACTGGCTCCATAGTTATTATCAAATATGAATGTACTTCTAACAGCTTCCTCTTAAGTGAACTAATGTCATCTGAAGCATACTTATGTCTGTGTCAGGTACCTGTGGTCAAATGAGATAATTTCACTGAAAGTTCTAATGCACATTATTTCAAGTGGTGTTTTCCCAAAATGTTGCATTTTGTAGAGGAGCCAAAGATTCGTCAATATCCTTTAGACTGTCTGTTTCTTTTCTTGATTGCCTTTCCCAAGCACGGTGTGGTTTCTATACAATTCCTTTCCTTCACTTCCTTTCTTCATGAAATGTAGATAAACAGCGTGGATCATACATTTGCTTGTCTCACAGAGGCAAGTGTTTTGGAGGAGCATAATCTGTAAAGTTCAGTGCCAGGAAAGGTGAAAGAGTGTCTTGCATATATACAGAGTATGTTATACACAGCTATTATTTTAAGTAAACCTGTAAAAGAATAATTGTAAATACATGGTAAGACTTTTAAAAGGTTCGGCACTGATCTAAATTCCCACTGACTCCAATTCAACCTACAGAGGTAGGTTGAATTCAGCAAGAGTGTTCTTGAAAATCTCAGCCTTGTGCTTTTTTTTTTAAGGAAACAGCAAGGTTGGAGATGGGAAAACAGCAAGTATGTTCTGGTCTCTGTCAAACGACATTTGCTGTCACTAAGAGCAGAGAAAGTAGCAGAAATGGAGGATATTTAGGGGAGGCAACAAAAATACCTTCCTCCCCTATCATGAATTTGATAAATAGTGTGAGTTCTGCTGTGTTTCTCTCGCAGGGCATTCAGAAGCAGTAAAACGACACATGCACTCATTTTGTTTATATGACAAGCCTTCCGTTTGGAAAAACTGATGAATGAAATGCCACGTACAGCGGCGCAGGAGATTTAATTTCTCTTCAGGCTGGAAAATGCTTATTGCGCTGAAGTCATGTAATTGTGTGCGTGCTGGTTTGCGTAAACAGACATTGCGCTGCTGGCTGTGCACACCTAGGAGCTGTGCTCAGAAGATGCTGCTTGAACCTTGTCCAGGGTTGCCCGCCAGCACCTCTTGCAATGGGGCCATGGAGATGGTGCTTCCCCAGCCTCGTGCACTGCCAAAACATTTTGTCACATCATCTCGCCACTTGACAGACTAAACCTTTCGGGCCAAAGGATGCAGTCTGTTTTGCAAGAGTTGTCCTTCATCTGGCGAGCATGCCCAACAGCTCGCACTTCCTCCCAATTACCATGCTGGAGACCCTCCTTCCCACAATTATCTCACTTCTCCTGCCATCCCCTCAGCTCCCTGGAAATAATTCATTTCAGAGGCTGGAAGTCCTTGCCTGGCGGCTTTCTCAAAAGCCCATGTCTCTGTTGCATAGAGCAGTTGGGAGAGCATGTGTGCAGAATGGTTTTGTTTTTACATCTCAGGAGTCCCTTGTCTCCCCACATAGGCTTCGTGTTTCTCCAGGGTGGTGGTGCCAGCCCTGTTCTCCTCACAGTCCCCTTGGAGCAGTCTTTGTCCTCCATGATGATACTTTTGAATTAGACAAAGCTATCTGTGTTTTCCGTTTTGCAGCCTTCTGTTTTAATGTCTTCACTGCCTGTTTTTTTTTTCTTTTTCTTTTTCTTTTTTAAAATTTTATTCTTGTGGGGCTCTATGCCATATTGTATGCTTCTGATTGTGGTAAAATCCTCCAAGCTTAGTCCTGCTTTCTTTTGACACCTGCTTAATCATCAGCAGGCACATGTGCAGAGGTAGATTTTTCTTTTCTTTATTTCTGTTATGTGTACCTCTTGCACCAGGTGCAGAAGGAGATGGGTGAGCATTTATCCCAGGAATGATCACAAAGTGTTGCTTGTAGAATTTTTGGAGAGTGACCATTTAAACCATCTCAGCAATATCCAAAAGGATGTATGTTTGAGTATATTATGTCTGTGCTACCTGTCTCACAGAAACTTAAATTCATGCAGGCGGATTATTTACTTGGGGAAAAAGCATGACAGGTCAGTGAAGGGGGAAAGGAGAAATGTAAGGAAATTATTTTTCTACAGTGTACATGCTCCATGGAAGAAAGACAGTGATTTTTTTTTTTTTTAATTTCAGGAGCTTCAGCTGCCCCTCAATATTGTCTTCATATTGTCCAGGATTAGCGGGACCAGCTGCATCCCCCTCAAAGTCTTTTTTTGAGCAATCTGTGTCCAACATGATGAGACCTCTTCAGGGCAGTGTCCTTGAGGCACCTTGTGGTGGATGCATGGTAGCACAGTATATCCCACCTGTGGCTTCTCTCCAAACTACTGGGGACAGCTAAAGTCCATGGTAAAGTGTTTTGGGAATTTTCCCCTTGGAAATGCTTCAGACTCATCCCCAGCCTGCAGCTCTGTGTGCTAGGCCCCATGGCAGCCAGCTAGATTTGGTTGTCTCCACTGCCTACCCTGAGAATTTCTCCACCAACTCACATCCCCATGGTCTCCTGCTCTCCTTTTCCTGCAGCTGAGCTAAGAGTTTGCCCCAGCACAGTGGCATGCTGCAAGCGTGGTGGGGTTTGGGGCCCTGGGTGCTTTGCTGGACCAAGGGGAGAAGCACAATCAACTCAGGATTTCTACACTTCAGAGGATTGAGTTTGGCTACTGCAGAGGTGCAGGGCCTTATGTGATGGGGTGGGATGTGTGTGGAGGTTGGATATAGAGAGAAATGCTTGGGATGGGAAATGGAGACAACCTCTTGTAGCAAAGAAGGAGGGAGCCTGAGCAATCAAGCTTGAAACTGGCCAGCAGTCATAAGAGAGGCAGAATCAGAGCTGTTTATTTTAACCGCATCATTTGACATGAGGAAAGTAGTTGACTGATTGTGACCATAGCATAAGCAATATTACTTGTGTGGTTCGTGTTTTTGTTTTTGTTTTGTTTTGTTTTGTTTTGGGGTGTGTATTTTTTTATTTTTTTTTAAATGCTTGTTTATATAGTTTTACCTGTTTCCTCACCCCTTATTTGTCTTCCTGTCTAAAGTCTTTAAGAGTCTCAAATCCAGGTAGCATCTGCTTCTTGTTTGGGAACCACCTGGTGTATTGAAAATTCTCCGGCAGTAAACAAATGAAGATGATAATAATGGCAGTGTAATGCATACAAGTTGCAGAGCAAAATTACTGATCCTCCCAAAGAGTATGGAGGTCTGGGGCAAATTTGACTGTTCTTATGTTCACATAATACAAGTAAGCGGAAGCTGCTCAGGTTTGTGGGGAAGCAGAATTTTATTTTTTTCTGGGCTCATATTTAGATTGGAAGGAAAAAGCAAAAGAACTCTGTTCCTGATTATGCTGTAAATCAAATTAACTTTACATGTCTGTTATGTCTTTCAAGTTTAGTGTTCTATGAATTACTGCCTTCATGTTTACACTGTTAAAAGTCTAATGCATTAGTAAGCAGCAATCACCACAGCTTTGCTCTGCATTAGCAAAAAGCGAGGGGAAAAAAAAAACTCTTTACCAAGAAGGACTGTCAGGGATTACTGTGTGCGCACGTCGTGACAAACCAAACAGCCTCCAGGGTGCTTATCTCCACTGCTGCTCACTTCATGTTTTATCCATTAAATGAGCATGATGACGGTATTTCTTCTTATTTCCTGACATCACTTTTACTACACTGGCGATATTTAACATGCAGTCATCTTGGCTCAGTTCAGTTTTACTGAAGCAGCAATGCCTTATAAATTGGCTTTGAAGAAATAATTTTATTTTTAATCATAGAATTAAAAAAACTCCCTCATTTACTGGGTGCATTTTTGGATCTGGGTTGCATTACTGGATGCAAGAGAAGGACCTGGGTTAAGCAAGTTTAAATTTGGTGAGATTAAGACAGATATGCAAGGCTTTTCTCACATTACCAGATTTTTTATTATTCTCCTGTTTTGTAGGAAATATGTCAATTTTAAACATATTTCAATAATGCAATTGGGTTAGTCACACAGAGAAGTCAACAGTTAAGAGAATACTACTATAATCCATCACTATTTTTAAAGGGTCATTCAAAAAGAAGAGGAGTTGTTCGAGGAAACGGGTTTCTTATAAATGTATTGGGATTACATTCAAATAATGGAGCTGATGTTCCCTGGGAAAAAGCTTTCCCCTTCTTCTCTGTTGTATGTCACTCCTTATTTGCATTTTTTAAACATTTTCATTGCACTCTGCGGAGTTTACTCACTTCTTCTGTTAAGAATTTAGCATAGCTGAAAGTGATATTGTCTCTAGTTTCTCTGGGAAAAGAGTAACAACTGCTGCAGAGAAGACAGAGAATTTCTGATTGTTGGGTTTTCCCATAAAACTAATTACAAGATTGCATGTTGCCTGGCATGATAGTCTTGGAGCTGCAGCCTCAGTTGGTTGTGACAGGATGAGAGGGCATACATGCCTGGCTGCCAGATGGGATTTGTATTTGCAGGAAAATTCTGGTTTTGACAAGGCTATCATAGTGCCCTGCTGCTCGCCTTCCTCGGTATCGTACAGACAGCTCTCTTCTTCAAAGATTGGCTCATCTCTTGTGCGTCTGATGTAGAAAACGTATCAGACACAGCAAGAACTTCCCAGATCCTGAGGTGGATTTCCCCTGAAAATGATTTAACTTGCTGCCTTTATCTTCAATAAATCTTGGCAGCCAGACAGCACAATCCGTTGCCACTCACATCTTGCTTTGTATGAAAGTTACCCTTAACCTAACATGAGCCATTTGATCCTTTTAAAACTGCAAGCTATCTGTGGTGAGGCCCTGCTTTTCAAAAACTGCACGGTGACTGAAACAATTATTTGCCCTTTTTGTCCTCATCATCCATTGTTCTTTTTTTTTTTTTTCCCTAGTGTACTTAATCACCCATATCTAACTCCAGCCCTACATGTAAATAAATACAGAAAAATTCTGATCATTTGGTTGTGTATGATAATGTTTAATAAAAACAAAAGACATTGTAAATACACATTCAAGAATGACACAGATGCACGTTTAATGTGAGACTCATTTATAAAATGAAGAAAAGCTGCAATACCTTCCTTGTTACAATATTGTCTGTATCCTAGAGGAAAACCCAAACGTATTTTGAAGAAAAAAAAAAAAAAGAAAGAAAAAGAAAAAAAAAAAGAAATCTCATTCTAGGGTATTCTAATACACGTGGATATTATTAATGAGTAGATGTTGCCCATAGCTAGGAATGGATAGGAATAGCTAGGAATGGAAAGGCCTCTAACCTTGGTGCACATTTGTAGGGAGAGAGAGAGCACTCTCATCCCTTCCTCACATCAATGTTTGCCCCTCAGAGGCACTAAAACACCCATATATTTTTGGTGTGAAACCAAAAAAAACTGGATTCAGAGCCCCATGCTCTGGGGACTGGAGAGGGCCTGCCATGCTGTCCAGAGCTTAGCTCCTCTCCACCCCCAGTCCCATGCCATGAACATCCAGCAGTTCACATCCAGTAGGGCTACCACATAGGTGTCCCCAAAATAATTTGGAATGTAAGACAGTAAGGTTTCCTCATGGGGTGGGAAGAAATGAAAAAGGATCTATGGACCTAGGTTCATCTTGAATGGCAGTCAGAAGATGGGAGAGCCTCAGAGGCTTCAGATAGCAATGGACCCTGATGCTGGTTAACCAGATCCAAAGCTAACTGGCCCAGGCATTGCAGCCACTGCCTCTCATTTTAAGGTAGAAGTGCAATATATTCAAGAGCAGCATCCTGTTTTGAAAGCATATGAAATAGGTGAACTTAAGCCATCTGACATTAAATTTTTCATTCCGGGTTTCAGATTTTTCAGCCCCATTTTTCTTTACCACTCTGTCTTCCTTCCACCAATAAGGAAATCACTTCAATTCCTTTAATTCCTCCTAATTCCTTAATCTTTTGAGTTCAAACCTTGATGTTCTTTCGATACATGGTTTGGAGATACAGCATGCATTTGTAATGTTAGAAAAATATTTTCAAAAATTAAGAATTAAAGCCTCAATATTAATTAAAACTATGTTGTTCCAGATTGAAGTACTTGATGATTAGCTCCATAGGACAGTTATAACCATTTTTGTCTCTGGTTAGTTGGCAGAAGACATTTAAAAGTCAAGTTTATATCCAGTAGGAGTGAATGCTAGTAAAACATTTGTATTTAAAACATTTTTCAATGAAAAAATAATAAAAAAATACTTTTTTTTTTCTTTAAGAAATACAATCTTTCTTCAAAAATCTTTGATTGGTTCATTCTTTTTAGGCTGAAAGAGCCAAAGACTGAAAAATACTCTGGGTGTTGTATATGAATAGCTTAAATCTTTTTGCAGAAACTTTGCAAGCAGTTCTAGTAGCAAAACTGAGACAATAAAGCTTGCCTGGAATTCTGGATCATTAATCAGTGCTCTTTATACAGAAATGTTGCTTGAATTGGCACAGTCCCACACACTGATGGGAAAGAACTGCAGAATGAAGAAGTCTTTTTATTTAAAAGCAAAAAAAAAAAAAAAAACCACTCTAGAAGCATGACTAGCAATATTATACTAAAAATAGTTGCATTCTTTGACTTTTTAGCTGATTAATTGGTTATGTAACAGAAATATTTATAGCTTAGAAGCAGCTCAACCTGCTGCATGCCCAGAAAGGCATAGCATGACATGGAAAATTTTGAGAGAACAGCCCAAATAAAAACGACTTTTCTTCACTTTCTTGTCATTCTAATGTAACACAATGTAATGCAATGCAATGTAAAGATGTGATGTGATATGATTGATATGATATGATATGATATGATATGATTTAGTATTTAGTCCAAGAGACAGCAACCAAAAACTGGATATTATTAGCCCCTTAGTTGGTCCTAGGGCTGGCAAATTTTTCTTTGAATGAATGAATGAATAATAATATATATAATATATAAAAAAAATGAATGTCCTAAAAGCAGAGGTGGTTGATAGAAGCAAGTTTGATTGGTGGGTTATAATAAATTGAACATAATAATGATAATGTCTCAGATGGCAGTGTCATTTCTTTACCATTTGGGCTGATTTTACTTTGCTACATATAATATTTTCCTTGCAGAACAAGTGAAGGTATCATATGCCAAGTATATTTCACGTTGTGGCATCTCCACTGACTCACAATGCTATATTACATCTTCCTTAAAAAATTGACGCCTTTTTAATAGACGTTGTTTAAGAATGCCAGCATTTTCTTAAAGTGTGTAAAGTCACTAACTCATCAAGCTGTTGCCATCACTAACAGCAGAGAGAGTCTAAGAGAGTCTAAGTCAAATGTTTTTTTTTTCCTTTTTCTAAAATGTTCTCCACATCTCATTTCCCTGATTAGGGATAGGGTCAGGAAAATGAACTTTCATGCTCTGCATTTTATCTGTTTCCACTCCAGCTCTTTTATTCTATGTGGGCTGGAACAAAACTTTTCCATTTAAATAGAACATATGAGATAAAGTTAGAAAGAAGAGAGGTGAATAGCAAAATAACTGCTGAATTTCAGCTGTAGCCAAAGTAAAGGAAACAAGCCAATGTAGAGGGAGAGACTAAGGACTCTGATGGTGAGAACACACATAAGTGCTGTCTGCAGTGTGTTGGAGTCACTTGTCTGCAGAATGGACTCATGCAATCTTCAAAGTTATCAGTGCCCCTTCTCATTGTGCTCTGCCCACTAGCGTTGTCCCTAACTTCGTACTCAAGAAGATTGCATTCCACATAAACACTCAACTTCTATTTTCTTGAAGGCAAGATAAGAAAACAAGCCCTTCACGAAGGGATGGAAAACCTATCGTGCAGCTTGAAAGTTAAAGTTAGGATTAAAAAGCATTATTCTGTTTTTTAGTTGCATCTACATTGGAGCTTTAGGTTGGATCAGGAGTGGCTCAGAAGTCAATCTCTTGGTCATCTCCACTTACCAGACTTCGGTTCACCTCTCAGAGTAGTGTTAGAGTGTGCAAACTAGATTGCTTTCAGATGAAAGTAAACCAAAACTTTGCTCCAGAACCATACCTCATGCATTCCCAGACACTAATGGGCACTTAGTCAATAGGAGCAGACTAGCACTAGTCTGAAGTCAAAAACACTGAAATGCAAGTAGGGGAGTCTTCACAATGAACTGTTTCCATCTAGAGCTCCTCTTCAGCCTTGCTTGCCGATGAAATACTCTTCTTTACTCAGGCTCTCTTTCATTTACCATGACCTTGGTTCAACCAGTCTGTGCCTCTTCCCCAGTTCTGCCTGCTTCCAGGCTGCTTCTTTCTTTCACTGTTAAAAGGTAGCAAAGCATGAGGAAATGAGTGAAGTCATGTAGCTTAATGCCAGCTGAAGATCTCAACTCCAGTGCTTTCATCTGCCAGCTCTGTCTCTCTCATGCTCAGAAGATTTTAAGAAAGAAAGGCTGGCAGAAGAAGAATGACTTGTTGGGACACATACAGCAACACTTTTATGACAGCTCCAGCCAGCTTTACCCCAAATTTACTTCAAGCAGCAGTGCACCTTTGGTTTGATTTTTAAATGGTAATGTTTACTCCTTATTAATACCAGGACTGCTTTATAGTAGACAATTTTGAACCAAATCTGTCCTGTGCTCACACTTTTAAATAGTCACAAAAGAATTTTAACAGTTGCCTATAAATTTAATTGCTTCATAGCAATTATTATGTCTGCTTTACAGAATACTATATGTTTTTTATTACCCTTAGGTCCCTCTTTAATAGGAGTGCTGTGCTTTGTACAAGTCAATTATTTTTGATAGTTACAGTAATTAATGTTTAATTATATTTTATTAGCCTCATTTTGTTCAACTACCTTGGAAACAATCCAAGCATTTCTAAATGCTATACTTTGTGTGTGCATGTGTGCACACATCTGCATACTCTTCATGTGTCCATATATGCAACCAGTGAGTGCATTATTCTCACAGAGGGGGAAATGTGAGACTCATCTCAGAAGACTGGAGAAACATATGGGCTGTCCTCTTTCCCATGGCTATCAATGAAATCCCTCGTGCTCATCTCACAACTGCAAGCAGATCTCCCAGTTTTCTCCTGCACAGACACATATTTGATGTCTCCTGGTAGATATTTCTGATGATTACAGAAGTGTATTTTCAAGGGTTTTCAGTAGCCATATGTATGAGTGACTTTTTCCTTCTTGTGCCTTTATTTTTACCTTCTTTTCTTTGTTGGCTTTCTGCCTCCTTCCCCTTTCATTTCTCTTTTGCCTGGAAATGAACTTTGCTATTTATTCTCCTCTTTATCTCTGATCTCTCTTCCTCCAGTTTTCTTTCTTTTTCTCTAAACTTTCAATGGCTTCTCCCTTTCCTTTTCTGTCTTTCTTCCCCACTTCAAAGTGAATAGGAAACCTCTGTCTTCCTCTGAAGTGTCTCTCCTAACTCTTGCTCTCCACTAGGTGTGTATCCCGTCTCAGAGTCTGTACAGTCCTAGCATTTTATACTTTGGTTTGCTTTTTCTGTCTGGGGTGGTGCTCCTCTCCTCCACTCTCCTTTCCTTCTTAGAGTTTTGTCTCTCTCACATCTTTTCCCTCCTTCCTAAATATGAAAACTGTATGTAATTTGCTCTTTAAAAAATGCATACTTTTTAATTTCTGAATTTTCATTGAATCTTCGTGATCTTCATATATTTGTCAATTTTCCTGTGAAAAAGGAGACAGCACCACAGAACTGATAATAACTATGTAGTTATCTATTGAAATTTCCTGTTCTTAAAAGAAGATGCCACCATTTACATTGCTGCCACCAAACTTAATTTCCCAGCAAGTTCAAAAGACTTTTGTACTTATGGATGATTCTCAAATGCCAGAGAAGACTCCACAGTTATGGAAAATCTTTTGTCTAGATGTACACTACTATCTGCACTCCTTCATGTTTGCTTTTTCACAGTTTCCATAGTTGGTCTTTTTCCAGCAGTGCAGCAGCTGTGATTAGTTTTGTTTGGAGTAAACATTTATGTTATGGAAGTATCCGAAAGCCTTAATCAGCCTTGGAGCTTCATAACCTGCATGGCATACATTTGTAGAAATGAAAACTCCTTCAGCTGGAGGAATTCTGCTTAAACGGCTGCAATGCAAGCTTGGCTCTATGTTGCTTCCAGAGCTAACCTTTCAAGCATATTTGCCCGTACAACAGTGCAGTGAAAAGCAGCTGCACACAACTTCTTGAGGCTGTCATTCCACTGCCAGGTGTCTTCTGTTCCTTTCAGTGATGATTAAGCTCACCATAGTGAATTTTGCACATAAATCACAGATCAGAGTCACAAGTGAAGTGGGGGAAGGGACCTCAGTTTTCTCACTCATTAATTCCCCTTCATTGATATATCCGTGGCAAACCAATGTTGACGTGTCAGATTTAGGAGATGGATATTTTGCACATTTAAAGACAGCCAGTGTTTCCTAGTCACCTCTGCCTGCAACACAGTTTTTAAAGTCAGACCAATACTCCATGCTCCAGCAGGGAAGGTGCTGCCTAGGAATTAGTTATTCAATGTAATACTCAAATTGGTTTAATAATGCTTATTGGGCATCAGTTATGAAGAAGACATTGGAAATAATAGAAAGGGTTATATTGACCTCATATTAAAGAATATTTTAGAGCTGTTCAAATGAAAGCTGATCTACACAGTGTATTAGAAGGAGAAATGGAAACTGGTTATGAGATATTAGGAAAGGATAAATATAAAATGATCTCCATCAGTAAAAAACCAAACAAACAAACAACAACAACAACAAAAAATACCGACAAATGCCACAAAGAGATATAGCTGTTAAGAACAGATCACTTCTCAGGAAGACATCCAGGAGAAACAATGTGCAAAACCTACAGGGCTTATACAAGTGGTCATATACAAGTTCACTTTGAGACTTTTTGAAGATTTCTGTGATGAAGAGTTGCTTGACCCCCCTCCAGGCAGAATGTTTTCATGAGTACATATATCAGACCAGATATTTGCCTATTATAAAAAAGTTAGGTTCTGCCCCAATAAAGCAGAGTGGGGCCTTGGGTGAGTACCTAATGATTCGTCTACTACAAAGCTTACTTTTTTTTTTTTTTTTTTTTTTTTTTGCCACAAGTCCATTGTACCCTAAGGAAACCTTCCAAAAACACTTAGTCGAACACAATATGTTCCCATTAAAAGATTGAACAAATCATCATTTTCCACTGCTTATCATCCAAAGTTTACCAACTAGTTCTAATTGCTCAATTTAATTGCCAAAGGTCAATCAGCATTTGTAGAGAGTCTAAAAATGTGTTTCACTCATCCACCCTTAAACTTTTGCCATAGCAAAGACTATTGATGGCACAAAGAGCTTTGACAAAGGTACTGCTGGTCCCTTCTACCGAAAGCAACCCTGATGGCCTCCTGCTCAAAGGTGTTCACCTCCACATAAGGACATGCAGTGAAGAACTCAAGGGGTTTCTTCAGACATATAATACTGTTCAGGAGTTATTCAGCCAACTGAAACAGCCCCTTCCCTCACTTCACCTCAGTAATGCTCACGGGCATGACATTAAACAAGCTCTTACAATGCCTCTAAGTGGGAGCTGAGCACTGTACCCCTCTGCATTGTAATGCAGGGTGTGAATTCTTCTGTGGCTAACTCTCATCAAGCCAGAGAGGGCTGGTTTGTAATGAGATTACAAGACCTGATAATAGCTCCCCAGTTATTAGCTATATGCCAAGACATTTGTAACTGTAAAAGGTATTACAGATAGGAGACTGGAGAGTGCACTCCCAAACCTTCTAACTGGTAGATGGGAAGCAGTTTTACAGCTTGAGCAGATTTACTACTTCCCCCAAAGAAATCTCTCTCTTCCAGGGCTGAAAAAGAGAAATCACTGGAGAATGCCCAGATGTGATTGTGTGCAGCCACTTTTGCTTCTGTCAGCTCCAGTCCCATGCATCTGCTCGTGGGCTTGAACCCAGGCAGCATCAATCAGATAAGCTGATATTGCACATGAAGAAACACCCATTCTGAAAAACACATGGGAATTTTGTAACTTGTATTTCCTAGCAGAAAACTTTCGAAAAAGTCTGAAAGCATTGATGTTTCCAGTGTTGCTGGTACTAACGTAAGAAGATAAAGGCAAATTCATAGAGAACACTAATTACAAGAGATAGCACTTAAACATAGTGAAAATACCAAGGACTGTACAAACTATTTCTTAATCTTAGTAATAAATGTAGACTGTAAAATATTAACAAAGATAATGACTAACAGATTAGAATTTATGATGCAAGACTTGATTCACCATAACCAAGAGGGATTCATTAGAAATAGATTACAATGTACAGTAATAATAACAGACAATTATTGAACATAATAAATCTATGTAAAGAGAAGGATGAGTTAATGTCTGTCTTTTCCATTACAGGAAGAAAAAAATCATCCAGTCATGTAAACTTGAGTCACTCCATTCTTATTGTGCTCAGATTTTGCAGCAAGAACAAGCAGGTCTATGTGACAGAAGAGACATGAATAACCAGAAATGGATTCTTGTCTCAAAAAGCTTTTGTAGAAAAAGGCATAAGCTCAAAACACCCTTCTGCTCTTTACCTTTTAATTATTTTTTCCATATTAAAGTCTAGTCTTACTAATGTAATGACCACAAATATGTAGAAGTGAGATGGATTGAGCAAGGATAAAGTAAATAACTGATAAATAGTACATTAATATTTCTATCACAACCAACACATACTATTCACTAGCATTTTATTTGATTTAATATTTTTCTTTCTTATTTAGTTCATTTAGACGATAACAAAGAAGGATGTGTGGGTTTTTAATACAGCTTTAGTTAGTATTTGGAACACATAATGGCAATATATTTCTAATATGCAAACTTCAATGTTAGAATAAGTGTTTTACATTTTATTGATAAATTGTTTCCAGCAAGAACTTTTATATGCTGTGAGGTGTCAGAAATAACATTCTTGTCGTCTATGGCAAGCTTTCTTCGATTGCACCTGCAGAAAACATCTGCTTTGTAAATTGTTCAAATAGGAAGCAGTTCTTTCTAAGTTCTCTTGGGTTTTATTCTGTTTTTCCTCCTGCCTTTAGGTCTTGTACCATTCAGCTCAAGAGCTATCTTCTGAACAATCCAATGATCATGTTATGCCATTTATCATGACCCTAATAGAAGTCCTTTTCTAGACAGTTGCCAGCTGACTGTGTGGGTGCCCAACATGCTGAACATTGCCCAAACGTGCTGTTTGAAGCTTCAGAGGTCTTAGAGTAGGTCACACTTCATGTCTATCTTATGGGTTGTAGGTAGGTAGGTGGCACTGCCTTTGTCTTCTGCTCCAGTGGACAGTCCCTGTTCCACTGGCCAGCTACAAATAGTATTGTTCTTGTTATTTCTGTTATTACTGACAAGAACCATAGTAATAAACATCTTGCTGAGAGATACTTATTTAGACAAATGCCTTTCCTTCTGGTTTTTCACTAAATATCTGTGCTTTCAAATTTTTTTTTTCTTTTAGAAGTTACAATGCTTTCATTTTAATGAGACAGTTAAGAGCAGCTGGCAGACATACAGTGTTCCTCTGAATGACTGACCTTAAGCAGAATAGAACATTTGTAAATTTAAGATTAAAAAAAAATCTTTACTTTGAAAACAAGGCTCTTGATGCTATCCTGTGAATTTTAGATCGAAATCTAAATTTCTGATCTCTGTAGTGAAATACAAGTAAAAGCTGAGGAAAGCTAATAAATCACTCTCTGATCTGAACCGAGCTCCATTAGAAATAGAAATTTGTTGTTTATAATGTACACCTCTTGGCTCTCATTAAAGCCTTGTAGAAATGATACACTGTACTTGAAAACCATAGATCGGAAAATAAATACATTCGAGCTGCGTTGCTGGGCCAGTGCTCTGTATCCCAGTGGTAAACTTAGCCTATTAATGGCTAATGCTTTAAAGAAACACAAAAGCCCTAAGGCTAGACTTGTATTGCATTGTAGCTGCATAGTAGCTGCAAATATTACTCAAAGCTTTTGAACTTTTGAAGTAGCTGATTGTCCTTGATCATCTGTAACTGAGTCTAGACCAACTTTTGACACAGTTGGGATAATTGCTCCAGCTGAAAATATCTGGTATCTTTTCTAAAACAGCTTTATTACCCAAATAAAAGAGACATACTCAACAGGACAAGCAGCAGTGTTTTGCAAACACCGAAGTCCGTGCTCATCTGCTCTGATGGGGTGAGTTCTGGAAGCCCCAGGGAAGCGCCCTCTCACCCCCTATTCTCAGCATCTCCTTCCTCACTTTTACAGGGAGCAAAGAGCCTCAGCACTGGGCCTCCTTTTCCAACTTTCTTCCCTCTCACTTTCCCATCCCTTCCTCTCATCCTTCCTATGCAGTCTGCATCCAAGGCTCCTCATGACAGACAGGGAGCAAGATCTCTTGCTGCCCACTGAGGCTGGAGTGGCTGAGGCCACTGAGGCTCCCCAGCAGCCGCTGAGGGGAGAGGAGAAGAAATCCTCTCCTGAGATCTTTTTTTCACTGAGACTAAGGGAAGCAGGAACATTAGAGGAGCTTTTCCCTCCTGCCCTGATGTACACGGTGCCAGTGGGTAGCATACTGCCTCTTGACTGGCTCAGTAGAGCCAAGAGTGCTCAAGAGCCAAGTAGAGCCAAGAGCCTTCAGTGCTCCTGCCTCAGATATGGGCTTGAGGAACCAAATGTTTCAGTTTTCCAGCTAGCCACCGAATATATTATGCAGCATTCAGAGAACCACCGTGCAGAACCTCATACAGGGGGATTGCTCATGTTTTGTCCATGTTTCCATGCATTTTTGTGTGGCACAATTGCAGGAGTGTTTATGGATAAGGCAGTCCATCAATTTCAGAGCTTCCTCACAGGGAGCACACATGCCAGCTTGTGTGTCACAAGTGGCTGCGAGGCTCTTGTGCATTAGACCTGCAGTGACATGGAGAACTTGAGCTGCGTCACAGTGAAAAGAAATAGCACTCATGATGTGAAGTGAGTCACCCCCATATGGCTGACTGTTGATTGAAGGCCACAGTACACTCCTTGGGAAAGTAATTGCTTGAGTACTTTCTTTTCACAGCCTCTTCTCTAAGGTAGAAGGAAAAAAAAAATATTCTGTTCCCTTTTCGAACTCAAGAAAGGATGTCAGTCAATCTGACCTTTATCAATTTGGAAAGACATGCAAGCAGCTAAAGAGATGTTCTCCCACCCTCATCTGTTTGGGCAGATAATGGGCGTATGGGCATAGGCTTCCTCCAAGCCCCAGACTTGGTATTCTGAATGCAAAAGCTGTTGGGTTTGGGCTGGGTCTTTCATAGCCTGGTTTTGGTTTTGTTATCGATTGCTCTATTTAAATCAGGTTTATGGGACTAAATTGTTGGTAGTGTTGCACTGTGCATTTAAACCACTGTAATGCATTTCCTTTTAATTTTGAAACTGCTAGCTTTCATCTGTATATGGCCATTTATTTCAGGATTTACAAATCTGCAGTGTAATTTGTTCACAGTTAAAGTTACACTTACTCAAAGGGAGAGCTGGAAAATGAGATGCAGATTGCTGTCAGAAGACACAGATCATTATTTTGAATATGCTTTTTAAAAAGCCATTTATACTTTGCTCATACAGTGTTGTATGAGAGGGTGATCAGAAGGGAACTTACTATCAGGAAACTTGGTGGATATTCCTCTTGAAAAGGTTGCTTTTCAATAGTTAAGGAGAGGTAGAGGTACCATTTCACCATCTTGTTTCAGGTTCTTTTCTAAGACTTAATGGTTTAGGGTACATCATTTTACTCATGTGCACAGCTTTTTGTGAATCAACATGTCAAAGTTTTCTGTGGTCATGACTTCTGTTGTCTCAAGAAGAAAAATTGGATGGTAAAACTGATCCACATATTTAAATTAATTTAAATCTATTCATTAGTAAAGAATAATTAGAAAGATAAAAATAAGTAGAAACCTCAAAGGACAAGCTTATGTCCTGTACGAGTGACTTGCAATTTTACCATTAAAACAGGAGAAATAAAGCTATTTTTTGAGTTATAAATGGAAGAGAAAAAGCAAAGTTAGGAAACAAATTTATATAACAACACATTATGCTGCTCTTTTCCAGATTTGCTTGAATTGAATAGGGAGCAATGTAAAATCGCAAAACTCAGAGAATGTGAACAAATTTTTTTCAGAAGCGTAAAACTGAATTTCAGTGATTTCTTCTCACATTCATGTACCAGAATCAGCCTTGACAATAAACATGGTTATAAGAATTAACACAATTATTTGAGGGACACAGAGTCTTACAGAAGGTTTTCACTGAGCAGAAATATCCTTAGCTGGTATAAGTCAGTATAGCTCTATTGACGTCAAAGGAGCTGCAGCAATTTCCACCGGCTGGGGAAGCAGTCTTCTGTGGCTAGGAGTGATTTTTCCCCAATCCGGACATGCTGCTTTAAGCATTTTAGAAAGAACAGAAAAAAACTGCCTCATGTTCTTGTGACAATTGCTTGTTACTGCTGGAGAAAATATTATACTCTGTGTACCTCAGCACAGACTGCTGGAACAGAAAGACACCTTCATTTGTGAGAATTATATCTGAGCACTTTGGACATTATTCAGTTTTACTGGGCTGTATTTACTTTAACTGGTTTTATTTATTTTCCTTCTGTATAAGAATTTACTACATACACATAACACTCTCTCTCTTCTTTATGATTGCATTTGCCTTATCAACTGATCTCACTCAAATTTGTTTTGGTAAGAACTGAGCTGGTACTTTTTACATATAAACACTGAAACGTAGGAATTGCCATCCTGGGCTGGACCAGCTGTCCATCTGCTCTAGTACTCTGTCTCTGGCCTGAGCTCTCAGCACAAGGCCAGGCTATCACAAAATAACCTGCCTGAGGAAGCACTGCCTCCATGTTACTAGTTGGTTTATACTGAACCCTGAGACTTTGTGATTCTCATTACAAAAACTGTGCACTAACTAATGTAATAGAACATGTTCTCCTTACCTATATAAAGGTCCAGTCCCTCTTTAATTCTGCTAAGCACCAGGCTTTTCTTGTTACTTTGTGATGGTGAATGGCACGGTTTAATTGCATTTCACCTAAAAGCAGTTAAATCTGTCACTTTTCAGTGTCATCAGTTTTTCCCTTATTTTTGGATTACAAGAAAAGGCAAATGGCAGCATCCAATTGACTTTTGCCACAATAATCCGTGACCCATTCTTCCCTCAGCTAAACCATTCAAATATTTTCCATCTGTCTTCATCTGGAAGTCTACCCATGCCTCTTATAATTTTTATCAGCTATTTCAACTCCTATTTTCCCTGTACCCTCATTCAGTCTCTGTCCCAACTGTAGGGCAGTTGGGTGCCTCAGGGCATTTCACAGAACCAATCTCCCATTTATCAGAGGATTTCTGGAGAATATTTTTGCTTCCTTTCTGCCTACATTACTATGTTTCCACTAGAAATCTAAGCACTGGGTGGTGCTTAAAGTCTAAGCAAAGGATGTTGCATGACCAAGCATTAACTGGTCTTCTTCAGTCAAGAGACAACTGTCGGGACCTCAGAGTTGACAAGTTCTCACACAACCCAGAGTTAGACAGCAAGAACTAAACACAGTATTTCAGAGAAGGGCATGTCACTGACATATGTCAAAGTTGTTTTGCTGACACTTCACAGGACACATTTTGCTTGCCTGTCAGTATGGCATTACTGAAGTCCTTAATTACACTTTCCAAGACACAGTGACATTTAGATTTTTTAGAGAATCTGACTTTTTTTTTAAAGTAGCATTTTGTTCTAAATTATCAGCAAGGTTGTAAGGAAACCTACCTCCAATCTCAACTAAACTGATGTTGGTTTATTCTTCATATGAACGTGTGTCAAGGAGAGGAGCAGGACTAATGCAAAGTCCTTATGTCATTAATTTCAAATGAATGAGCCTGATCTCTTCTGTTTGGCAGAATGGGAGAGATGTGAGAGGAAGAATCTCACTAGATGTGATCTTTTACCTGTACCTTGTGAGATGTGGCCTCGAACTTGAAATTAAGCAAAACTGAATGTAGATTTCTGCTGTCATCTTGTCACCTTCACAGCATGGTGACTTTCTCTTAGGTGTATTTAGCAAGCATACAGAGATCAGAGTGAATAAGCTAATGATATGACACATTCCATATGACAAATATGACCCAGATGTAAAAGAAAAAAAAAAAGCCATTACAATGAGATCAGTGTCAGAGCAGAACAAAAAAAGAAAAGTTTAAAACCTTTAAGATTGCCTTGGCAACATAAAATCCACAAAATGACCTGCAGCAAGGGGAAAAAGCAAAATCACCATGCAAAATAAAAGATAATTGTGTGGCAGAATCATAGCCTTTTAGCCCATATATATATATTTATATATAGTGTTTTTACTAGTAATCTAGTAAAAGAGAATAAATATAAACTACTTTTCATCCTGAAGGATCCCCTCCTGACAGAGGAATTGAAGTGCAATATTGTTCTTCACAATGCTATACTTCATATATCTGATAGCATTGTTCATTTATTTAAAACAAAAGCTTCTTAAAACTCTGCCTTTCTTATGTTCAATGTAAGTTTAATGTTTTTTGGAGCTCAACAGACAAAAATACTCAGCTGAAGACGATCCTTCTTGTAGTGTTAGTAACTAAAGTGAAGGACAGAGAAAACCTTTTGTTTACTCAAACTTATTGCATCTGTTGGTGTGTCTTGGTGGAAAGACATGGCATGGCAAGGTTCTGTCCCTCTTTGCACAAGGCAGAGCGGTTGCATAGCAAAGTTTTTGCTATATTCCCAGCAGAGCTGTTTAAAACTATGATTCACTTAGGTACTTTGTTGTGCAGTGTCCCCTGCATTCCTTCTCTCACATGCAGCCTTCTTCCTCAGCAATTAGGCTGAGCACCTCGATTTAATTCAGTCTATGGCTGAGAGGAAGATCTCCTCCCCTGCTAATGAAAGCACGAGGGCTGGTGAGATGGCTTTGGCAAGGCCTCGTGGTCAGGGACGTGTACTTGGAGCAGGACCCTGCAGCCTCCCCAGCTGCTCCCCAGCCTCCAGCAGCCTGGAAAGGAGGACGTGCACCTGCACCCACAGCAAAGCTGCCTCCGGTGCAGATATTTAGGGTGGCGGTGGCTAATGCCAGTTGACAGGTACAAAGGACTCTTCCTCTAGCAGCAGTGATAGCTGAACCATTAGTTCTCCATTAGCAGCATAGGAAGAAATGGTCTACAAGAAATGGTCCCAAGCTGTTTTTCGAACAAGTGCAATTTTCCAGAAGTTCATTTTCACACTCTGTCATGGACCTTGAAATCCATCAATATTCAGCAGCATTTCGGCAAAACCAATGTTTTCAAGACTGCCTCTCTTCTTTTCTCTGTTTTTTCTCTATTTTTTCAATACAGTCAGCTCACTCAAAATTGCCAACCCATGCTCTATGAGTGTCTCAAGTTTTGTTTTAACCAGTATTAATACAGACAGCCTGTCAGCAGCCTCATTGTGTAAATACTCCATTAGTTCCCTAAGGGAGCCATCTTGCTTTGAGCTACTTAGTGCTTGGTCTACTGGATGGCGGCTGCTAGAAGGCCGGTGTCCCCGAGGAGCAAGGTTAAACAAAACCCCATAGCTCGTCTTGTCTTCATTTTTCCCCTCCTACCTTGATGAACGCAGAGTGCTTTTGTTGACGACTGGGAAATGGATCCCTGACATTAAAAAAAGCAGCAGTTTCTATCACTGCTGGCCATAAGGCTGAGTTTGCCTGGGAGAGAGCTGCAGAAATGGTTATTGTGGATAATGGACCTTGGTTTGCATGTCAGGAGTGTACAGCATCAGCAAGCTTTGACCATATCGTGCCTCCTCAGCATCTCCCCCAGTCTAACAGCAAAGCAGAAGCAGCTGTCAAGATTGCCAAGAAAATATATTGAAAAGGCAAACTGAAGAGATAAACACACGCAGACCGTGCTGCCGGACTGGAGCAGCGCACCAACAGTAGGTACTAGCAGCCTAGCGCTACATTTCATGTCACACTGTTGTGCAAGCTCTCTGTTGCCTGCAGCAAATAAACTCTCAAAGCCATAATAGCAGAGAAAGTGACAGGATGAATTAAAGAGCTGCAACAGCAAGCCAGTAATAGAAGCACAGAAATGTTCGTTGGATACCAGAAAGGACACCCAGGAAGGCTACAGCCAGCATCTAATGACGAAAAAGATGGCAGGGACCTCTTTGAAGAGAGTAGCATTATGGCCATAAAGTAGCATCCATGCGGTGTTACATCAGAAGCCCTAATGAGTCATCACCCTCCTGGGGTGGTCCAGGTGAATCATTCCATATGGGTGCTTTTAAAAAGAAAGCAGGCACTGATTCAAGAATGTCACATGCCTATATGTGATTCTCTGGAACTGGATCTATGACCCCTAGTAGGACAGAAATCTTTGGGGAAGTGTGGGGAGATTCCTTAGATGTTTCAGAAAGAGCAAAGCTGATTAAAGCTGTTCGATTTCTATTGCAAAATAGCAAATATTGTGAGAGGTTTCTATATTCAGATCTAATTAAAAATAGATGCATTATAAGTCACTCCAAAAATCCACATATGTTAGTGTATAAATATATGTATAAACATACAGGTAAGTAAATATGTCTGTATATGTGTATATATGTGTATAAATAAATATATGTGTAGACATACATAGGACACCCTGGTGAAAGTGGGAAAAGGGGTTGCAGTCTCTCCTTTTGATCCACACTTCACTTATTAACTTTTCATTGGAAGGGAAATCAGAAACCAGAAGTCTTCATACCTGGATGAATGCCATGACCACCAAACCACACAATTATTTTCTTGTCTTTAAATACTTGTTCTGTGTTACTGTATGTCTTGTCATAAAAAGTTTGCTGAGTAAGCACCTACCTTTGCACCTGGGCATTGTGTGATAACAGCAAGAAATGTCCATCACCTACAAAAAGTCATTTAATATTAATGAGGACACAGCTAATATTAGCATCTCTGTGTAAGTCTACTCAGTTTAATTTTGAAAGTTCTCTTCAGTCACACACATAAATATTCTCCTTCTACCATACCCATAGCATCAATTCACAGAGATGAATTTGAAATTTCACAAAAGTTGGGTAGAAGATTTTTTTTAAGATCCTAAAGCAGAGGAAAAAAAAAAAAACATCAAACAGAAGCAAACAAAGCCCAGCACCCAGAAGTGTGTGTCTCACTGCCAGCCTCTTCCTCTAGGGGAGGTCAAGCATCACTGTCATTGTCACTGGAATCTACCCAGAACCGGGCACATAAATGTCAAATCCAGGGAGGATGATAGTGGTATAGCACCAGCCTCCAGGAAGGCATGGTTTTGCTGGAGATGAGAGGATCCTGTGCATGTGGGTGCCTATAAGCATGATCTCAGGCATGTTTGAATATGCATAACAATTTATAAATACTTTTTGATTGTCAAAGGATCCAGTGTTAACTCCTGCTGGTGATGAGCAGTCCTCATCAGAGTGTCTCATTGCCTTCCCTTCTCCCACCCCAAACAAGCTGTAATGCTCCCAGGTTACTTGTAGCCAGTCATTGTAGTGAATTAATGGAAATCCATTCAGGAAATAACCATTAACTGATTTGTTTTGCTTAAAACTCAGAAGATTCAGTTCTACTATCATCACAGTCAGGAGCGGTAGAAATATTTCAAGGAAGGAAAGAGCCTTGAGTAAGCTGTTTGTGCTTTGCTTCAGTTTTCTAGCCAAATGGAAAATGTATTAAAGCTTGTTTAAGAATTAGGTGAAAATGAAAAGATTTTATTTTTTTTTTTTTTTTGTCATCAGAATGAAAAATTAGGGGAATTGTTCTAATGGAACAAAACATCCTGCTCTAACCCGAAGGTAAAATGCCACTGTGGAACAAACTTGTGCTAAAAACAAAGGCAGTGTCTAACTAGGTCAATAAAACTGGATGAGGAGAAGGTGGCACAGGTACTTGTATCCTGAAGCTCCATGATGTAGACATTTGGCTCAGATGTGGGAAATCCATTTCCATCTCTGCTTCTGTGTAGGGCAGAATTCTGTGTTGTGAGTGCTGTAAACCACAACATCCAGAAGACTGTCCTGACTGCAAACACATAGTGCAGAGAGGACAGGGAAAGGGTTTCCACTCTTTCTTTTGATGCTGCTCCACTTTCTAATCACAAACCGGTCCCTGGCACAGAGATCAGAGCCCACATCCTGAATGAATTCCTCATCACACAAGGGAGTTATTTATTTGCTCCCTCTCTCTTGAATATTAAGTATTCAGTGAAAAGGAGTGGAACAGCTTTAACAGGAGAAATTGCATTTGTCCCATCTCCACATTGATAAGTGGCTTGATGTTGCTTGGACCAGAATGGATCTAAATGTAGCTCTCTTTTCTTCTTACTGTGCTTCTGCTTAGTACATCACGTGCACAGAAAGACCAGGCTCATCCAGTTAATTTTGTGGGAGCTCTTCCATTTTTGCACCTGACTTGCAGTGAACATGCAGTGAACCAGGGAGAAAAGAAGTGGTGATGACATGGGCTCACATACCTTTTTGTATTCATTCAAGTTAGTGAGTGGATCTGAACTTGGCTCTCATACACACTGGGTGCTAAAACTGGGGTTAACAGCAAACAGATCACTTATCAACAGTCTTATAAATCCAGACCTGATGTTTTTGCCACCTGAAACTATTTAGTGAGTTTATAAATAATTCTGTGAAGGCCAAAATTGAATTTTTCAGTGCAGTACACTAAAACTTTCAGTCTCTTGTCTCAAGAATGTGACCCAGGCTGTCCAGGACTCCACAAATTAATTGCTGAATTTCCATGGAGAAACAGCATGGATAGCTGTAAGCCCTTTGTGGTGTATGATCCAAGCATGATGTTCCTGCAAATAAGCTGCAAAAAGAAAGTCCGGGATTTTATTTTTAGAAAGCAAAAGTGTGCTTCATAAGGCAATGAATTATATTTGATCTCCATTTCTATTGCTCTTCTCTAACCTCCAGGTCCAAACCAAACAACAGTTCAAAGGCTCTGTCAGCTGTAAGACCTGGACCTGTGGTCTCATAGGCAGGCCAAAAAACGGATCAGAAATTTCAGTTACTGATGCAGTGTAACAGGGAAATCATTAACTAAATCCAGTACTGTATTCATTCTAGTACTGGCAGTAGGTTTTTGCTGCATCTAATCCAGAGAAGCAGTGATGAAACTGTATTTTAGGACGGCTACGCATGTTGCTTTTTAAATACCTGCTAGTCATTAAATTATTGTTTAGAGAAAGAGATTATCTTTCATTCATTTCATTAAGTATTTTACTGTAGTGATTTCAGTTTTAAGGGTCAACAGATCAGTGCAAGACCCCAAAATCATTCACAGGTCACTGTGTATTCATCACACTTTTAGTTAAAAAGACATCAGTGGAAATACTGAAAATGTATCTAGAGACCATTTACCATGGCCATGAGAGTCACCAGTGATCACTGGAGCAGAAATTAGGAAAGAATCACACCAATAGCAAAGCCAACATGCATCACATATTCAGAAGGGTGTTTGATACATCTTTTGCCTGTTTCAAAGCGATGCACTGGTGTAGATCCCCTTTTTTTAACATGTTACTTTAAAACAGTGACACCTGAGAATTGAATGCAGTACAGAATTTTTGTGATACCAAATAAAGCAAGTGAGGTATGCTGACTTTGTCATTAAATAGATTTTACTGGAAGGCTTTACAGGTAATACAAAGTCTCAAGATTTTTTAGATTATATGCCTGTTTGGTCAGGGTGTGAAACCGAAAGGTTTAATTGGAATTCACTGTTCATTTTGCGAGTAAATACTGACTTTTCCCTCACCAGTAAAACAGTTTGAAAAAGATGATTTAAAAATAAATGTTTAATTGTGGGTTTCTCAGCAGAAGATAACACTAATGCAATCATGTGTTGTGCTATTTCATGCATTCATTTTCATTCTCACATTTTTAAGATTATTCCTCCAATACTTTAAAGATGAGAAGAACATTTCAGAAGAAAGTGTGGAAAATGTGTATTTTTTTTTCTTTCGTAATGTTTCCCCAACCAAAACACCACATTTTTTTCCCTTAGGAGAACTACTGAGAATTCTTTATTTGTGAAAATGTGAAAAAATCTGCAAACTGTAAAATCTGTTAGATGGAAGCTTTAACTAAATGCCTAGAGCCCAATCTAATCCTCTAAAAATGGATGCACTTGGGTATTTGGGGTTGTTCCTCTCCCAGAAATCTTGGGTTATGGAAGGTGCTGGAGATGCTCCATCCTGGGGATGGGGAAGCTCCTCTGCACAGCCATGAATGTGTAGAGCATGGTCTTCTTTTAGACAAGGCCACCTCTAGTGTAGGCAAGCTGCTCGAACCTCTCTCTGCAGGGCTCTCTGATAACCATGTCAACTGCAAGATGGTTTATTGCCAGCTGTGAACCAGTTTGACATCACAAGCTTGTATTTAGGTTTATTAAGAACAAGTGTGTGCATCTATAAGCTATGTAAGGTTTTCATTTGAAAATGCTGAAATCATGAAAGTCTATATCAAAATGTATCCAGGTGGCCTACACTAGCTTCAAAAATAAGGAAAATAAAATGCACACCTGAACATTTCTCAAGTCATCAACCTCATGTTAGCAAGCTCACTTGACTGAGGGTATCCTTTACATGCTTAAAGAAGAAACAGATTTGGAATGGTCAAAATGTAAACAAAGAACACTTTATGTGGTAAATGCAAAGTAGAATAATTTTTTAAAAATAATAGGAGAGAATTGCTGGATTGAACAAGCAGTAAATTATTTATTCCCTTTGGACAACTAAACTACTCTGAAAGAGAAAAGCTTTTATAAGAATTGATTGTGTACTAGCACATTATGACTGGAGCAATACCATACCATACTAGTTCTTCAGGGTTTTTATTTCTGTAATATTTTTGTGTAATAGCCAAAACAATAAATAAAACCCTGAAATTTCTTTGTACTCTTTGTGTGGCGGGATAATGCAGAACCCTTGTCAGGCAAGGAACTATGCAGTCTATCATTTGTTCTTATTATTGTCTAATACAGTATCTGATGTGGGATGTTAGTTCATGAGAAATTGAGACAGGAAGTAACAAGAAAGATTGTTAATCCCCATTAAGAAGAATAACAGTGTCATGAAAAATACTAGGACAGTGTTCCATTAGGGGTGCTAAATGATGGGAATGTACTATCCCAAGAAACTCTGGCTAACGTCCCTTCTATCTGCGGGTTTCCATGAAAGTGCATTTTTGACCCTTTGCACAGCATTCGTCATCATGAACATAACCTTTTGAAGGTTTCCCTGGTCATCTCCTCTCTCTCTCCCCACTCTAACAATTGGCTTGGGCCACAATGCGTCTGGTCCTTACCACTGCAGGCGGGTGGAGGACAAGAAAGATCTGTGTTTGCACACAGCCAGTGCAAACACCATGAAGATTACAGCCTCTGGCTCTAGGGAGGCCATCTCTGCACAGAAGAGCAGGCAGTGACCTTCTGCTTGGTTTTGTCAAGGTCTCCAATTTCCTGATAAAAACATTTGCATCTGAGTCCAGTAATTTAAATATCACAGTTTGATCATTAATTGTTGTGTGAGTGCTAGCCCTAAATCAAAATCTGTAAAAAGACAGCCGTAAACCTTGGGATAGAGATTTCACTGCTGACCTCTCTCTGATATGTTGCCAATTAAAATTGTTAAGGTGTGCTCACTGTGCAACATGGAGTCTGAAGTTCAGACCTATCTCCAATATGTAACTTGCAAATGTTACTGCCCCAAACACCCCATTTGAATACAAGACTGAAAATGTCTGTAACCTCTGTATAATTAAGGAAAGTTGTTAGAACAGGACCCATGAATGCACACTGAAATACCACTATAATATATATATATATATATTATATATATATATACATTTTTCTTAGAAAGTACTGTTTTAATCAAAACATTCTATAAAGCAGCTATAGAAAATGACCTTTCAATTTTTAGAGATAAATCAAATTTTATTTTCAGTCTATCACATTTTAAAATTAATTCTGTGATCTTATGTATCTAGAAAGTCAGCTTCTTGATAGATCTTGATTGATAGATATTTCTATGGTTAGTTCTATAGCTTAGTTTCTAACACTTTAAGATATCAGCCTGGTATAATTTATCCCTTTGCCTCATTAGACAGTACCTGGGAAAACAAGATAAAACAAAACAAAAACCATCACCACCAACAAAAAACCCTTAATTGTTAGAACAAAAAGTTATTTACTGTATTTTGAACTAGAATATTAAGCATAACTATAAATCAGAAGACCTGCTGAAACAACTAATAGTGTGTTTTGGTGTGGCAAGCCAGGGGTGTGACTCCTAACTAATAATTTGTACTGATGCAAATTATGAAGTGACATTTATGAACTGTATTTGGCGTAATACATAAAACTTTAGCTAAATGTAGAACTATTGATCTGCACTTGTGCAGGCAAATACTTTTCCACAGGTCACAGTGGTTTCCACCCTGAGTCTTTAATAACACCAGGTTGTTAGGTTGTTAAGGTAATAAATGGCAAGTTAAATTTTATAGACTAATCACTTCCACTAATCAAAGTTTACTCCTCCATAATAAGGAGAACCCAACATTCTTTATACATTGAGCCTTATATTTCTAATAACTGTAACTTTATAGCACGGCTTTTCAAGTTATTAGCAATCTATTACATCTATATGGCATGATGCATAGAGAAATGCATCTGAACACTGGGTTTGAAAGTCCTACCAAAGCTAACCAGCTGGAAATGCTGCAAATGGGGCTGTTTTAGAGCTACTCTCCTTCCCAAGGCCTGTGCCCCTAATTGTGGGCTGTGAATAGTCTCATCTGACTGCTACAAATTCACACCCTTGAGATACTCCTGACTCAGGCAAGGCTTCCTGAAGTGCTCGCTGTTCCCTTCTTTCCCCTTCACTCACTGCCTCTCCTGCGTCAGCTCAATGGTGAGAGTACTCACCTGGAAAGGAGAATACACATTTTCCAGTTTCTCCTTGGCCTGGCAGGTTTTCAAGTCCATGTTATTTGTCTGCTAGACACTTGCAGCATCTGGTGCCACTCCTTCCCTGAGGGCAGATGGCTCTGAATCCATCCCACTGGGGTTTTTATATCTTTAGGAGTGGCTCTTCAGACTGCTGGCACTATGTTCCCTAACCTTAGCAGAGCATCCTTGCCATGGAGGTCCTGGCTAAAAGGAAGCCCTCGTTCTTCGGAAGGCCATGTGTCTTATGATGCCAACCCCACAGGTTTGTTACGAGAGGGCTGCTCATGGCAAGACCAGCAGCTGGACAATAGCGGTCTGGGAACCTGTGGCAGGGCTCTGGCTTGAGCTAAAGGGAATAAGAAAATTTCGAGCCTGAATAGGAAGGTACATGAGCCAGTTCAATGCAGTTATGGTGACCACACTGGGTGATACCTAAATCCCATTATAGGCCAAGCCAGCATTTTCCTAGCTGTGGGACATCCCTTTCTCCAAGGCAATAGATATGTAAGTGTTTACAGTGGTGGTGGGAAGAAGAGGGAAGCTCAGCAGCACAATTTTAATCATCTTGGAGCATCCAGAAGTGAAAAGGATGTAGTGTGTGCAGGAGCCAAATGCTTTTTGCACCCTTAGGTGCAACAAGAGCCCTCTAAGGGCCCCCGGACTCTCATGTAGTGGAGAGACCAAGGTTCCTACAGCAGCACGGACTGGGTCTAAGCAGTCTGTTTGCTACTAGCGTTTACTAAAAGCTCTTTGCTCCTAAAGGGAAGCACGGGGCAGGAGATGTTCTGATACAGCTACCCACCACTCCCTGCATGATGTGAAACACCAGTGATATCTAGCACCCAACAGGAAAGTGTGTGATGAGTGATAGACTAATCTTAGTGGGCTGGTTTTGGATTGGGTTCTCTCTTTTTTAATATGGGGATCTTCTTGGATCACTTAGTTGTATCAGCTGTATCTGTATATTCTAATTTGTCCAATCATTGCACTTTGCTACTTTGCTTTGCTCTATTATACTTTGTTAACTTATGCATTTTTAAGTTTTTGTTTTGTTTTGTTTTGTTTTGTTTTACTTTGTTTTGTTTTGTTTTGTTCCCCCCCCTCCTTTTTTTTCCCTACTGCTAATAGACTTAATGGTATTTTTGGAAAATCATCACATGATTGGATTTAAACTTAGAAATATTTTTTTTTTCTGGTTTGTGAACTTCACAGTAATGAGTCTGTTTGTATCTGATATAGTCCAATAAAGGTGAGAGAGAAAATAAAATCCAGGCATTTTACTTGTTATTTTACAGGAGGAAAAAATAACAAGGGAAAAAAAAAAGTGCAAATTCACTTACCTGAATGAAATAAAGGTATAATTAGTGCCTGAAACATCTGACATCAAGGCTATAAAATCATCAAGGACACGTGAAGGAGGCTGAAATTTTTCATTTAAAATGAACCTAAACAGATCTTTCAGTGGCTGGTTTGTAATATAAAATTAATTAGCCATGATACAGTAGAGAAACAAGAAAGACTAGAAAAAGCTACAAAGAGTTAGGATTATGCCACGCAGCCCACAATGCAATTATTCAGGCATTTCCATCAGGTAGGAAGGAGCACATTCAGGCAGATGTAGGTGGGATGGAGGTTATGAAATAAAAGGTAGGCAGGGAAGGTATGACTTGGGTTACTGTCAATTTCTCACTTGCCCGAGAGGTGTCATGGTTCTGCCTGGGGCTGATGGCAGGATGGATCATGTAGCTGGCATGTAAGGATCTGCTCTTCTCAGTGAAGAGCCCAGCATTCTCACATACATAGGTGATATGTGAAGAAAAAGAAGACAAACTGCATCTGTGTCAAATCTGGCCCATGTTGAATTCCCAAAACATTGCCCCCAGGCTCTCAGCCCTCCTTGGTCTGGGTGGGGTCTGCTTCTGCAAGCACCAGTGGGCAATAGACTGCCTATGCTGACTGCTCCCACATGGTTCAGAATGGAAGTCATATTTTTAGAAGTATTTGAAGGGAGGGCATAGGAGATTTATGGCCTTGGACATGTTTGTGTTGTTTAATTTGTTTAGCAGTAGTTGGTAGGGATAATCTATGAGTGCACATCTCATGATGGAATAGAGCCTTTTACGTCCGTAATGTATGACTATTATATTACAGTAACAGACAGGACAAGGAAATAACAAATGGGAAGATAAGAGATTAGTATAGTCTTTAAAAAATGTCTATTATTATTCACAACTGTATAACTGTCATTGCTGAAGATAAACTGTATTATAAAAATACAGTATAACATTATCCAAATTAGAGAATCATGGCTTTTAGAGGCATAAATACCATCTTTCTGGCATTTCAGCTACAGTGTCACTGACTGGTTCTGCTTGTTCCATAGATTATGGAAAAGCTAAATCAAAATTTCCTGACAACTTCTGATTCAGCAATTTTAAAAATAAGTAAAGGTTACACTTACCTGAAAGCCTGTTTTGGGAAAATTTGAAAGGTGAAATAAGAGAAACAAAAGTGAACAGGGAAGAGATGGAGGCAGGGAAAGAGACCAGAGACCTTGGAGAGGTGAAGGAGAAAGAACACGTCAGACAGAATAAGAAGGATACCTGATGTGCAAACGTACAAATCAATCCAGGTTAATTAGGTCAATCTATCAAATTGTTAAAAAGGAAGGGAAAAGACCAACTTCAGACAGCAAAAATTAATTGCACATAAAATTTATGATGATGGAATTAAATAATTTTGGCTCTTCTTACCCACTGCCTTTGTGAATGATTTCTCCTAAAAACATCACCGTTAGCAATGCTGCTCAATTACCATTCATTTTGAAAGTTCCTAGGTGTTATTTCTAAAACACACTAAGCCAAAACATCTCAGACCTACAGTGTTAATTTAGAATACTAGGTGTTATTTAAGACTTCAGTATTTCCAAGCTCCATTGTCTGTTATTTGTGGTGTAAGTGAATGCCAAACTGAATAAAATCTGAGGCCAACAAGCAAGGTTAAGGTATGGCTATTATCCAGTTAACTCAAATTGACTTGCACATGGTTGGAAAGGGTGTTCAGCTGACCTGGTTAATGAGTGGTTCATGAACTGTCACGCTTCCTGTTCATGTAGAGGAGAACTGGGTGTGCTTTGAACAGTTTAAATGCATGAGCAAAATGCTATAATTTCAGTGGCATCTGTTTAACTGTTGTAAATGACTTGGGGTACTATCTATTTCTCAGGAAAGTTAATTTCATTTCCTACCTTCTTCGCCCATCTTCTAAACAGGCCAGAAACCATTGAGGAGCCTCAGCTAGAAAAGAGGCAGATTTTCTCAGCTTCACAGCAATACAGGTTATTTAGGTCGCACATCAGCACCTGCAAACAGGTGCAGGCAGAAGGTTGCTGGTTTTCCACTTGGACCTCAAGATCCAGTGCCAGGATGGGAACCTGTGCTACTGGGGAGGGGGAGAGCAGGCGGCTTGCAAACAGGACAACTGGGAGCACATGCTCCAGATAGGACACATAAACAGGCTGTGATAGTCAGGAGTCCTTTGGGGCCTTGTTTTACATAGAGATGTTTTTCATTTGTTAGCCAAAGCAAACTTCTGCTTAGGCTTCTGGAGCCAGCCTCTGTGTGCAAAGTTAAGTCATTAACAACCCCAGCAAATTTCCTTTTCTTGTCAAAATCTTAATAAATATTCAAAACTAGTATTTTAATACTGTTTTGTGTACTTAGCCATTTTTCAACAACGGTTATTCACAACATTTGTTTAATCTATGAGTGACTTGCCATATTATACAGATATGGTGATTTTTAGGTTAGCAGTACTGCAAGTGGCCATTGTCAGTAAGTCAGTTTGTCCCACATGGTGCTGCAGCTTGATTTTCTCAACTGTTTGAAGTTAGTCCCCAAATCTTTTCATAATAAGAACCAACCCATTCCCCCTTGTCCACCACAGTTACAAAGATGGGACACATCTGATCAGATGCATATCTTCAGTGTCGGCATCTGAGCTAATTGCCTAGACTCTCCTTACTGTCAGAGGAGAGAAACAGGGACACCTCAGGCTTGGCTAGGCCAGACGAGTGACATGTTCTGGGTGCACACTTCTCTCTGGTGACTCTCACATGAATCAAGGTGATGAGAATGTAGATGCCTTAACGTGAGTCTTTCCAACCTGTGAGTGACATTCTGCAGGGGGAGGACAGTTCCCCTTTAGCAAGTAGGGAGGGATGAATTACAGGTATAAGAGTCTGCAACCCTTACCGAACAAAACTGGTTCTTGATGATTAATTTCCTGCTATATTTCTTACATACCACTTGTCTCCAGTGGAGGTGTGCATTTCATAGTCATTTTTACATACCGGGCTTCTGATGGACTGTCTGAGGTTTGAGGAGGGAGCTGTTTTGCTTTTCATGTCTTTTTATGTTTCCCTTGAAATATTTAACTATGGTTTGGTCAGCCAGACTTTGTTGTACGTATGTTGCCCAAATGTCCGTATGCAAAGCACAGTAATCCTTGAAGTCGTAGCACTGAATTTCATTGCTGTTTAAAGGCCTTTTAGCAGATTCCTAGAATCAGCTTGGGACCAGGAGGAAATGGTGAATATTCACATTTTAACACAAATTGTCATTCAGCAGAGTAACATCTGCTGCTACTTTAATGTGCTGTTTTATCCAGGAAACTGAGTCAGTAACAGTTAAGTTTGATTTGGAATTTGTGCTGATATTATGCTTCTTTGGAGGGGAAGGGGAGCAACGGAGAGCTTTTCATGTTCTGGAGGTGTTATGAAAAAGTTAAGCAATTTTTATGTTGCAACTAACTAAAGGAAAACCAGCACCAGATATATCAAAGAAAAAAGAGCCAAAATAAACCCTACCTCTGCGTGGCCTGTTGAGTGGATGAACAGAGTTCATCCTTCCTAAGTAGCCCAGGGTTTTGCAGGCTGTGTGTGCAGGAGCAAAATTCTATTTTATGCTATTCTGATGGTATCCAAGGCCAGATCCTTGATGACCTACTTTTTATTACTTGGTCAAACAATATGCATTATTCAGCTTTACTTGCTTTTCTACCTTTTCCAACCTATTAATTGCTTTTCTACTCTTTGGGATATAAGAAATCAAGCCAGTAACATAGGTGGTGATCATGATGGTAGCACGGACAGACAACATTAATAGGAGAGAATCAGGCATTTTTTTGTTTTTTAACTGAAGCAGTTAAGTGGGTCCACTTGTTCATTAGAAGTACATTTAAATTGGCTTAACTATATGTTCATTTTGCTTTTCATAACTTTAATATTGACAGGAGTGACACCTCCCAAATAACAACTCCCTTCCGCTTTCAAACATGATGTTGACCAGGCCTGCTTTAATATTCTTTCACTGTTTAAAGCAAGTGAATAAAGCAAACTCATTTATCAAATGAAACTAATAAAACCACTGAAATATGATTACTTTGCTGGTGGCAGTTGAATAGGTACTATATTTAAATGTTTGATAGAGTACCAAACAGATTCATTACGATTATTGCTCACAATAAAGATAACCTTTTTTAGGTTCTGATCCTTCAAGCATTTGTACATCTGCTTAACTTTACAAATGAGTTCAAAGCAACAAATCCCAAAGGCATGTTTTCAGGACTGATACTTTACTGCCTGGACTCTTAAATAAAATATTGCTTAAAGTGTAAGGAAGCGGATGACTTAATTATTTAGTTTGTTTACTGCAGTCTTTAACACAGTTGCCAGCAAATAGAACAGATAAGTAAGAAGAGTCACAACCTGTAGAGATTTAAAAATACAGAGCAAAATAGAAAGCATCATTTCACCATTTGCATAGATTCCTGGAAGTAACAGAGCAGCTCAGCTTGCAAATCAAAAATTGTGAATGAATTCAGCAGATTTGTCAAATAACATGATTTAAAAATAACTGATGGGTGTAGCATATGTCAAAACAACCCAGAAGAGGCAGCTTCACTGCCCCTGCTCCTTCTTCCACAGGAGTCAGCAGAGATTTACTATCTGCCTTACCGGGGGGGAAGGTTGCTGCTCATTGCTGGGAGAGGGCAATTGCACTCGAGCCTACTTTTGCCCTCACCCCAACCCATTGTCTCTCTGCCATGGTCCCAGCACACATCTGCAGAGCTCTGCAGAGCTGGGGCTCTTTTTTTTTTTTTTTCTTTCCCCCCTGGTAGCAGAATCTCTGTCTTCCTCTGAGTCAGTTGCCTTCCCTGTCCTTTATGGTTTTCCTCAGAAACACGCTGCTTCTTCAAAGCTTTTCAACAAGAAGCATTTGACAATCTGTTGGTGTTAAGCCAGGTTTATATCAAAGCACAGCAGTGAAGTCGTATCTCATCGAACGGTTATGGGAATGATTTTTTCCCTCAGAGGTGTGGTTGATTTGCCATCTCTCCCAAACATGCATATGATCTTCACAGAGCAGTATTACGAAAAGGGAATAGTTTTATAGTTGTCCACTTTGTGAGCCAAAACAGCATCCTGGGCCATAGGAAACATATATCATGTCATCATATATGAACCAATGGGCAGTAAAATATTTGGGGAAAGAAATAAATTTATACCATATATATATTTATATAGAATATATTACCATGATACACTGAAAAATGTTTGTATATCATACATGAACATCATTGATGGAACATGGGAAATGTTATAGCTCTGCTGTTTGTTTCCAGTTACCGTCAGAAAATTAGTGTTTTGCTGAAGCAAATAGATCACCACTTGGCAGCTGTTATTGGCAGGACAGACAGTGAAACACACATATGCTGTGCAAAATATTTCTGTCTCCTTTTCTTTCTTCTGACAGTAAATGAAACAAAGTACTCGTTGGTGTTTCCAATTGATGTTAAATTTTTTCTTTGTTAGTGTCTAACCAAGATGAGTATGCAAGGATTGGCCATAGTTGGTTTTCTTTAGTACTCAGCCCTAGTTGATTCTGCAAGCTGAAGTTATGCACATGGACAGATTCAGACATGTGAGCAGTTTTCTGGAAGGACCTGTCATCGAGAAGGGTCAAGATGACAACTTGAGACATACCCTCAACCTAGCTGAGAATCATTACCAAAAAGCAGAGTATCGTGTCCCCCTCCTGAGTTCTCCAGATGAGTTCATGTATGGAGGTCTGACACTGCAGAAAACCTATACCTGACAGTCATCTGCTAGTCATCTCAGCTCCACAAGGGGAGGTTGCATGGTGAAATTTGTCACTTCGTAGAGAAAAGCAGTAGTTGTTTTCCTTGGCTTTCATTAAAGCTCTGTTATTGTTAAAGCCTCCAGTAATTTTGGATTTCTAGTCTAACTTTTCAAAGCTAGAGGTAAAATACAGAGTTCCCTTGGGAACAGCTCTCAGTATTTTCTCCTCCTAGGTCTCTGAGGCAAACAGCAAACAGCCCAAGGCTCTTGCTCTGGATGGCCATCTAAAGAGCTGGATGGACACGCAGAGCTCTAATGTCATCAGAAGAGACTTGGATATCACATCTCTAATTGGCCTGATGTGTTTGTGGCATGACTATGTAAGAGTGAACCACTTTACTTTGACCTTAGACAGCAAGGCTGGAAGGGACCAAGGAAGGCCAAAGGGGCTGTGTCCCAAGACTAGGGTACAGTGGTACTTCTCAGATATCAACTGAGATGTCTAATTAGTTTGATCCCTAGAGATTAAAGAGCACAATCCTCAACTGTATCAATGTATTTAATAGAAGTTTACACACTAAACAAAAAGGAAACCTGCTTATTTAAGTTCCGTCAGCTTTTGTTAGCTCTTCTTTTCTTCATGCTCTTCATTTTCTTTCCATTAACCACCTAACACAGTCCTTTTTTCTCATCAGCAGATTTTTATTTAGCTAGCTGTGCTTTTGTAGTCCTTCAGACTTTCAAAAGCCTCTGCGCCTCACCTTTTTATTTCTTAAGAAAGCACCTCTACCTCTCACTGTAGACTTTCGTGGCTATTCATGGCGAAGTTTTTGTAAAGTTGCCTCTCTTTGTTTCTTCCTGTCCCTGTCACACAATTTCTTTCACGTAGCTGCAGTGCCTTAGGAAGGGAGACTTGTCTGAATTCTCAGTCTTCAGGGAGAGCAGGACACTGCATCTCTTGCAACCCTGTGCTTTTCCATCGGCAAAATGTTGGTAGTTTCTTCAGCTGCTCTCCCCTGGTTTTCTCAGGAGTCTGCTGATGAATTTTTAAGAAAAAAAAAGATGTTTCAGCTTTATCAATGATATTGTTACTCAAACTCATGCAACCATTTCAAACCACTTAAAGTTTAAAGACATAAAGACATATGTAAGTCCTTTTTTTTTCTTTCTTCCTTTTTAATGTAATGACTACAGGAAAGGCAGCTTTGATTTTTGAACAACTACCTACTGCTCTCTCACACTGATGAATTTAGGATATCCTTTTTATCACTGTCATGTTGCACAGGATTCATATCTTTTCCCTTGCCATCTTTAAAATGTGGATGTTCACATCTAGCCAAGACTCCATTTATAGTCAAAAGACCAAAACAGGTATCTCCAGAGGGAGATTCATCCAGTCTTTCTTATGCACAGACCTTGGAAGAAGAATCATTCCAGTCTGCTTCTGTCCATTGACTATGAGGAGATGTTGTGGTTTAGCCCGGCTGGCAGCCAAACACCACACAGCCGTTCGCTCACCCTCCCCCATCCCTCTCCGGGATGGGGGAGAGAAACGGGAAAGTGAAGTCTGTGAGTTGAGATAAAGACAGTTTATTAAGACAGGGAAAAGAATAACAATAATAATAATAATAATAATAGTATTAATAGTAATAATGTGTACGAAATAAGTGATGCACAATGCAATTACTCACCACCCGTTGACCGATGCCCAGCCTATCCCTGAGCAGCCGGCCCCCCACCCTGGCTAGCCACCCCTATATATTGTTCAGCATGACGTCAGATGGTATGGAATACCCCTTTGGCCAGTTTGGGTCAGCTGTCCTGGGTCTGTCCCCTCCCAGCTCCTGCTGCATCCCTAGCCTGCTCGCTAGCAGGACAGAGCGAGAAGCTGAAAAGTCCTTGGCTTGGTGTAAGCACTGCTCTACAACAATTAAAACATCAGCATGTTATCAGCGCTCTTCTCATCCTAATCCAAAACATAGCACCCTGCCAGCTACTAGGAGGAAAATTAACTCTGTCCTACCTGAAACCAGGACAGGAGAGCAGACAGGCTATGGGCTGAGGTGTCTATTTTTTATACTTTAATTCATACAGATAATACCCACCTATTACCTCAGCATGATACCAAAGAGGTTTATAAACCTTCTCTGTGTCATTTTATGTTGATGTCGTTGCATTTTTCTATTTACATGTATATCTTTACAAAGTTGACTCATAGTTTCTCACTTTCTCATGTCTTACGCAAACCTCATATTTGTCTTAATATTCTCTTACCACCTTAAATTCACATCATAATCACATTGTGGCAGACTCTGCATGACTTTTGCACTGTAATCTTTATAATAATGTTGTAACTTCTTGAAGTAGCTATTATACTGCTTACAATTAAAGCTACATAAAGTCACTTCAGAGCATTCTCATTACTTATCAACTCAAATACATCAGCTGTTACCAAATGTTTTATTTTAAAATACCAAAATGAACTAGTACAACTGTGACTTAGATTCATTACAAATACAAAAATAGAGGCTCTTCCCCCTTTTCTTTCCCCACTCTTTGAGTATTTCTTATCTTGTAGAATGTTCAACTTTACATACTGTAACACTCATCCAAAATTGCTGGGCCGCATTCAGAACTGTAAACTTTCAATTGTGCCTCACTGGTGAAAAAAACATTTTTTTGTCCTTATTGTTAGTACTCAAAGCAGCATAAATATAACTCTAATTTTGCAGCTCAGTAGTGGGAGACTAGATATTTTCACTCAAAATCTTCATATCAATAGTATTTCTTTCATGATAACATTTATTTATCAAAGTTTATGCTGCTTTGACTTTTTATAAAATAACAGCAAAGATGAATGGATCGATTGACCCCAAGAGCAGTTTATTTATCCCTTTAGTCACACTTCAGTGGCAAAATCAATACCCTTCTGAAATATCTGATATTACAGTGGTTCCAGTAAATACTGACATTCCTGAGCTATGTGAAGGGGGAACAAAAATTTATTATCAACTTAGATTTTTAGTACCTTCATTGATTTTTCTGGGAATGCTTGTGAATTTTTATTTATCTGTAGCTAAGTAAGTGACCTTTGTTTCAAAAAAATAAAAATAAATACCATGCACCCCAAAGCAAAAACAAAAGTTCTTAAGTTTAAAACATGTAAAGGGGGAAAACGCACACATCTAACAATGCCAGTGACAAGGATCTTGGCAGAAGTGTATGTCTGTGTTTAAATGATGCATAGCACACCACAGTGTGTTCTTTCTCATACTATCTCTGCGTTTGAAACAGCATAACGTGTAATTTTTTTTACACTGATATTGTTGACATCCACTTTGTGTGACAGCTGAGATGTTTCTGAGTCTTGCATTGCTACCAATTACTTTGATACAAGAATGGAAGAGATGAGTGACCTGAAAGAAAATGAAAAAGTACTAAACAGGTTACATACTTCAGCTGATAAACAGATCTAACTCCTGCAAACATTAGCAAGAATTGTGCACACATATGGAAGAAAACTTTCTGTCTTATTTCTTATCCGCCAAAGCTTTGAACATATAGAAACTGCACGAGAAAGATAAGAATCAATGGAGTTCCTGAGGGCAACACAGAATTTCCAGTTTGGGGGATCTCACTGAAACAGTGTTTGGACAGAGTAGCAGAGAACAATTTTCTTAGTTGCGCTAAACTGAGAGGAGCCCACTGTATCAAAATTTAGATGATGGGTAGTCCCAAACCATTCTAGTGTCTGGGACAGAGATGGTCTGGAAAATCTAAGTTTGGCAGGCACTGAGAAGCATGGGGTCATTCCGGGTGGACAGAGCGGCACAGGGAACCATCGGGGTCCTTCCAGCCTGGCCATACCGTGCTCATGTGCTCTGAATTATAGGGTAGTTGTTCCAGGATTTGGCAAAAAATGACCTAGCATTCACTACATAGCTCAGAAGATTTCATGTGTCTCTGCTCTCCATTCTGAGCAGACAAGGATAAAGAGGAATGAAAGGGGTAGGTGGAAAACTCAAGGTATAAGTCAGCTTTCCTACTTTTTGTATCTTGACCTCTTACTGATACCCACGTTACTCATCTGTACATAAAGAATGGAATATAAATTTAAAGTGCATATGCAGAATTGCATGTGTCTGTATATTTATATAAAATGGTGAAGTTTCTTAGAAAAATTATCTTGGAAGAACAACCTTTCCAGTAGTAGAATATTCAAGACCTGAAAAAAACTAGTCTTAAAAATCTGAAAACTTACTATTTCTTGCCAGTCCATTTCCTACCTGGGATTAGTGTGTTCATTTCTGAACTACCTTAATATTATTTAAGCCATAGTTAGACTTAAATATTGAACAGTCTTAATCAAACTTCACACACACACATACACACACACACAAATAGGCAAAAAAATGATAGTGAGTGCTCTGACTTGGTTTTCATGCCTTCAGCTGTCACTTCATTCAGTCCTTATCGTTAACAAGTTTCTTCTGGCTTCCATTGGCATCGCTCTTACAGAAACACAATCTGCTATCAGCAAGAACTAATTATATATGTTTATTGTTCCTTGATAGAAGTGTATTTCTCTTCAAGGTTCTTATCAAGAGCAAAAAATGTTCAATGGTCCCATGCATGTTTAAGAAGTAGACCAAAAGGTGTGAAAAGCCAGCACAAACCTTAGCTATCAACAGGTAGATACTTCATCGAGTCTTCTGTAAAGTATAGATCTTTTGTGAATATAACCTCCTCCAAGGGTTTTTCACTCTTTCCTGTTTCCTGGTGCTAAAGTGTTCAACAAGCCAATCTAATGGAAAAAAAAAAAAAGATATTTGAGATATTCTGTTTTTTCCCCATTCATTTCCAGCTGCATCCCTTGATAATCATTAACATCATCCAGAGAGAATTATCTCAAAGTACATGTCCTCCTCCTTAAGACATAGCAAAAGATTAATTTTCTCCAGAGAAAAGGAATTCCATAGCTTCATTACATCTATGTAGACCAGAAAATCACTTTGCTTCAGAAGACAGTATAATTAAAATACATTTTCAGAATATGTACAAAAACCAGAAAAGTTTTAAGTAAAGGTTCTATATGCATGAAAACTTAAATGGATGCATGGTTTTAAGGTTAGCTATTCCATACACTTTGTGTAGTCCATAGATTAATGATGAGCTTTCCCCTCTTTGCATAATCAGGGATATGTCATGTCAAAAAAGAAAATAACTATTTCAAACTGTATAGCTAGCAGAGGAGGACTGCCTTATGGAAGAAAGATCTGAGTGCAGATAACTTTGAAGAAGTTTTGAAAACATATGGACAATCATTGCAATGTCCTGGAGCTGTCCTGGACAGTGTACATGGGGCTAACCTATAGGTATCTTCATGCTGAATCTAATATTGAGAAAAATAAGCTTAAATTTTTCTAAAGGACAACAGAGGGAAAATAGCCAAAACAAGCAAATAAACAAACATTCAGAATGGCTGCTAGATGATGGAGCTTTACTTTCCAAATGTTACCTTTATTTTTTATTTTTTTTCCAGCAGCCTTTCCTAATATACTGCTCTTGCAAAGTACTGAAAAGTTCTGTCTTATTTGCCTGTCCTATGTCTTCAATTACATGCATATATTCAGGAATGTGTTGAAAATCAAATATACTTTAAAATTTGTAAATAAAGTACCACCAGAAAGTACCAAATATATTGGAGATCTGGAATAAATATTCTGAAAGGAATGTTCCTCTCATTTTCACTTCTACTTAAGGTCTGTTTCTCAGAGTTTATGCCTATGGACTGCGCATTTATTCCTTACTACTCAAAACAAATGTACAAATAAAAAACCCACTCTTTACTAGTAGGTTCAAAATTAGCAAAAGTTTTGTAACATGGGACTATTTATAAGTGAAAGAATTTCTCCAGTTTCAATCAAAATCAGCATGTCTGACTAAGCAGAATCACATCATAATTAAAACTTAGAAGACTGATCAGTTTTATGTTAAAATAGCCCTGGACCCAACATTATGTTGCTGCTGGCTGTATGAGCCATGTTCCCCATGAGGCTTAGCATGTCAGATAATGAAATGTTATACTGTACTGAATTGTTGTCTGTGCATCCTCTCTTGAATACAGGAAATATAAGGATTTTAATAGACATACAGGAGGGGATACTTAGAAGTCCTTGCATGCTTTTCATTTCTACCACCTTCCCTCTGTGTAAAGTGCCAGCGTATGTGCTTGAAGTGCCAGCAATGCTTCTTGCCATATGCCAGCCCATTTCAGTGATTTCGACTGTATGTGCTTGTCTGTATATTCATATGCATATATGCATACACGTGCAAATGACATAAGGTCAACTGTTCTGTGCCAGATGCTGAAAGCAGTCAGAGTAGAAGAGGGAGAGAATTGTAACTTTGACTCCTTTGAACTCAAATTAAATGTGAAAATGAGTAGTTACTTGAAATGGATTTTTCAAAATAGCCAAAAGGAGTTTGGTGCTCATCATTCATATTTGAATGGCTTATGGACAACTAAATCCCTTGGATACTTTGAAAATCCCAAATTTAAAGGATATTTCTTGAGCTAGCAATGAGATTCAGTGTTGTGGACTTACTTCTGAGAAATTGTCATCGTGAACCTTCGATCTGATTAGTTACACAGGTACTTGTGAAATTGCTTTATACTAAAGCCTTAAAAAATTACAGAATGTATACCAATGCTTAGAGAAATCACAGAAAGAAATACATTGTGCCAACAGGAAAAAACAAGTCAATATGCCCCTGCCTACCTATCTAGGCAATCTGCCTATCCAAATATTTTTTTGTAAATTTAGAATAAATTTTAAGGGTTTAAGGGCATGCTGTCGTATCATCATTTTTATGGCAGCCAAATTAATTCTTTCATGCAGTGTTTGAACCTAATGGAGATTGACTGTCCTGTTTTCCTATTGTAATGATGTGTACCGAGTTGAAAATGAAGATGTTGAAGGATAAAAAATAGTGCTGTGACTGCTATTGATTAGCTGTCTTGTTTGCTTCATTGTTCAGGCTCCGTTGGCCTCTTGGGCAGAAGGACACCCAAGTATAACATCCCTGACATTTTCCTGAAAAGATGCATGCCTTAAAATTGACAGCTTTACTTAAAAAATACAGTTTTGATGTATAAATGTGGTAGTTTTAGCTGAAAGGATTCTGATGGATTAGAGCAGACAAAGAGAAAGATTTCTGAAACATACCTCAGGTCAACCTTGTATTGAGAATAGATTTAATAGCAAGTGTCTTACATGATGATGACACTACTAGAGTCTCTGCATTTCAGTGTATGTGGGAATGAGTAAGAAAAGCTGAGCTTATCGTCAAAGACAGAGCGATTAGGTTATTCTAACTAATGTGTTCAGCTTTCATTAAAGGCTCTGAGCGGTCATGAATTCCAGAAGACTTGACTATGTGCACTGAAGAAGAAAGTGGCCCTCAAACCAACACATAATTTTATTAAGAATGCAGACTGTATTGTTATAAGCCCCTGTACAGATTGTTTTTCACAATCTTCTGACAGTAGGCGATTTGATACCATTTTGTTTATTCACTTGCCTGTTTTTAATGCAAAATAATTGATGTGAGAGTCATATAATTAAATTTGTAAAACAATTACTTTTAATTGCATGCATATGCATTTAATACACTTGAATGTGTCTATTAAAATAACCCTATGGCTGTTGCTTATACAGAAATCAAGCCATAATTTACCTAACTCTCTGTCAAAGTATTTAAAGGAGTCAAGCACACTAAGTGATTTCATGTATCACCTTTAACGAAATGAACGAACATATGAGCATGACTGTAAGACTGGGTCACAGCCAACATTAGAAATGCCTCTGCTCTTATCAGCGTTATGTTAAAAAGGGCCAGATTCTGCCACGAGTGCTGTCATGCCTGGGAGAAAATGGAATTGCTCAGTGAATGACCTGTAATTCAATGGGGGTGGGGATATTAATGTCTCGGTGTGCTAATGACTCTGTGGCAAAGCAATGCTTTTTATTAAATCCTCTAACTAGTTTGCAGAAACCTGGGCAATCTGTCAGTCAGTAAGTGGAAGCCAGCCAGCACAAATCCAAGGTTTCCAATGCACTTCAGCTGGAGGTATCACAGCACTGACCTGACTCCCCTTCCTCTCATCCTGTGCACCTAGGAGTGAGACCAGCAACTGCTTCTCTTTCATCCATGCTTTTTAATGATCCTGCCTTTACAAAGCATGTCTAGCCCTGCCTGTTTCTTGGCATGGTGCGTCTCATCTCCCGGCTCTTGACAAGGTCTTCTCAGTCTGCCCTTGCAAAACCCTCCCACAAAGATCACCTTCCCTGCTGGCTATGTCATCCCATTTCTTGTCTACCAGGTCAAATTTACATTTCTCCTTTTCCCCTTCAAATCCACTGATAAATCTGTTCCTACCCTCTCTCCAGCCTTGTCCCCGATGGGCTGAAAGCTCTGCTCTGGCAGGGACACCGTGTCTCCTGCTTCTGTCCCTGCCACTATGCACGATGGTGCATCTCTGCTGAAATGGCCCACAAGATCTCTTTCCTTATTGCAGTATCTCCAAGGAATTAATCTGTGTTACAGCATCCACTAGAGATGCAGCAGTTTCCTTTATTTGTTTGCTCATATTTAAAGTAAAGTAAATTTTAGATTTAAAAGTATCTCAGTTTTGGTAACAGCTATCTGAATTGCAATCTTAATTTCTTTCTCATTAGATTTATGCATTGTAATTGGGTATTTCATTATATAGTCTTGTGCTATTTCTCAAATAATGCAGCATATTTTTGGCTGAACTAGGAACCATTAGGTACACATTTGCTGTATCGTACAAGCATACAAATATGTGATAGTACTAGTGTTCAACTTATCTAACAATCCTTGATAGATGCATAGTAGACACAGTGTAAATGGCATGTATAGACAGAAAACATAGTAAAATTATTTCAAGGAATATATTATCAGATAAAATTTATCACTGAATTGACTGCATACATATTATTTGAAACACTACATCTCTTTTTAATCCTGTGAGCACTCATTTTATTTCTAAAATTTTAAGTCTAGGACAAAGAGCACTGAGGAAAAATGAGTGTGATGGCTCTGATATCCATTTGCATCTTGCAGTACTCTCAGAAGTCTTTTTCTTCTTCAGCATGTCTTACGCATTCTTGTTAGGTTTTGCTTCTAACTCATTTGTGTTCTACAAGGATATCTGGAGAATGTTTGCAACTTCCAATGTAGCAAAAACTGCTAAACTACACTACATATTTTTTTTTTCTTCTCACTTGCTCTCTTTTCTCCCCATTTTTTTCAGTACTAGTCATTTTTGAGCCTGTACTGTCTAAAAAAACCCTTGAGTGAATGGAGGAGCCGTAGCTAATGCTGCCAGAGTCAGGCTCCCAAATAGCTCTCATGTAGCAAGCAGCAGCAAATGAAAATAGCCAAAGAACAGGATTCATGTGCTCAAGGGAAATGAGAACATTTTACACAGAATGAGCTTAATCCTACTACTTCCTTCATGCTTTGGTCTTTTTCACTTCCATCATTATTGTTGTCCACATTGTCTCTGAGATAAATCCCACAAGGATGTGGCCCTCTTGCCAGCCAAATGCCATCAGCCTCCTGTCCTGTCATTTCCTTAAAAAGATCTGTGTGCCTGTCACTATTGATCTGGGAGGACTACTGAAGCCTGAAGTGATTTGACGATTGCCAATCCCTACGCGGTGTCCTCGTGTAGATGTCTTGTTAAACGCTGATAGTCTCAATGCTGAGGAAGCAACTGGAGATAAACCAGGGTTGACAGAGGTTCGAGGGTGGGTGTCATCAACCAATTGATTAGTCCAACAAGATTACTTCTGATTTTGTCCTCCTCCTTAATTTGGAGCAATTGGTGATGGCTCCTCAGCCCTGGCGCTTCATTGCTGCTGCTGGTCTTCATCTCACCATGGGAAATGTGGCATTGTAAGGTTTCAGCTGGCCGTCTAGCAGTGGTGGCAATGGCCACTCAAGGGTAATACAAGGCATCATCGGCCTTTCCTTGTTGTAGCTGGCATGAGAGGTATGTGGCTGGCAGCTGAAGGCTTCTTCATAGCTGTGGACTATGATTTTGTACACGCCTGAATTAACAAAAGCAAACATTATTTCAAATTTAGTGACAAGCTTCCAGCATTCTACCTCACTTTGGGAAGTGTAAGGTAGGAAGCGAAACAATCCACTGTCAGCACCTTACCTGGGGCCCAGATGGTAGATTTATTTAGGGGTATGTTTTCACTGGCTGCAGGTGCCAAGGAAGAGCAGAGGTTGCAACTTCTGTGCAGCACTGATGGCTAACCTTCAGGCAGCCTCTCAATCCACTGCAGGAAGCATCAAGGTTTCATTCATGCTGAGAAAAGCCAGAAAGACTCCAGGGCAGATTGGTCATGTTAGCTTTTCCTTTGTTGTTACTTCTGTTATATTTTAAAAAATCAAATGGAAATTGATAAAAAAATAATAAGCTGCAAAACCTAACCCTGTTCATTTCTATGTATGCAATTAAAATTGTGGATCTGAGGATGAACATTTAAATAGTGAATTTGTACTGTTCTATGATGAAATGCATTATCTCACTATTTTCTGGTTGCTACAGGGAAAAAAAAAAAAAAGAGTCAGAATTAAGAGTTTCCATTGCTTACTTTCTTTTTTCTGACTTCTTGGTTGACCTAAGATCAAACAGGGAGATTTTCTGGAGCCTCTATTCCTTCTTCGTGCTTTACTTTTGGGCAACCAACTGAACAGACTCATTTGCAGCAATACATAGGATCTGTGAATCCATGTTTCAACTGTAGTGTAAAAAATGAGGTAAAACTAGTTACTGAAATACATATGTGTTTATGAAAAGGAAACTCAATAGAAATACAGACAGTGTACCTAGTATGTGCACTATACCTGTATGTGCACAAAGATGGAGAAGGCAGACCTTTCATCTAGCAGCTCCTCTGTGCTTGAAGACTAGTCACACAGAGCATAAATTCTGCTTCTGTTTCTTATGACTCTCTTCTACAAGTTGAGTGTATTTGAAGTGTCTTCAAATGTATTTTCAGCTCCAGAAACTTATTCTGTGGGCATAAAGTCTGTTCTTAATTTGTAAATTACTGTCTTCATTTATAAACTACTATACTGTACGCATTTATTTTAATCAGTCACTGCAGTTATGAATGCCAGTCTGATTTCTGAATCAGCACTCAGAGATAAATGATAGATGGTTTATTAAGTTCTCTCATCTAGAGTTCATGATGCTTAATTTTCTTAAGTGATAATATTTCGTACTATAAACCTGATTTTTTTTCTTCTTTCTGCTTAGTGGAGTTTAACCTAATTACATATGTGGTCTCTTTAACAGTGCAGTGTGGAGCCATCACTGAACTTCCATAAATCATTATTTTAACTTTTTTAGGAGAAACTCTTCAAAAGGTCACCTGTCATCAGAGATATTCTAGCTAAAAGTTGCAACACTTAACTGTCTTTAGGTTCTCCTAACTCAATTACACCAATGCATCACTCATCTCTCTCTGGGTTTGCTGTATTGGTCTAGGGGCATTTTTTGGATGCTTGGCAGCCAGGCACCACACATGTACTTACCTCTTTCACAGCTGGATGGTTTCATTGTAACCCCTGGTGTCTCTCTCCAATATTTTGACCTCATAAAAGCATAATGTCATTGAATGTTGAGATTTTATGGTAATTTATTCTGAAGATTCTGGCTTTTAAATCTTCCATATACAGTTTAATAACAGCATTCTTGTCATCAGGCAAACTTTACTTCCTCTGTTAATATTTTCATCTTCATTTTATGTACACACAAACATATATAGATAAAATAATCTGGAGATGATTTACAGAAACATTGGATAAAGAGGAAGAGAAAGAAAGAGGCAGATAACAAGACAACTGAAGATTAATCACAGCAACAACAGACATGCTTTTTTTTTTTCTTTTCTTTTTTTTTCCCATTCCTGTTATATTTTTGTTTGGACTGGCTCCAGAGAAGCCCTGTTCCTTGTTGCTCTTGTTGTGTGTGTGTTCATGCATAAATTCAGGTCAAGTATGAAACCTCTTTGCTACATTCTTGGTAAGAATGTGTAATGTCTGTATCAACAGATAACAAGAAATCTGAACTAATTTAGCTCATGACCCTGGGTTCTTTTTTTCTGCCATTACCAAAAAATATGGTGTTTGCTTAGTTGTTAATGTATGCAGTTCAGTAAATTAGAGCTGCTTGAAATTTCTCCTAATCCTTTCCCATTGAGGGTTTCCCTGGATTAAGTGACGCTGTGTAAAACAAAAACCACATGCATGCACAGGTTTCTGAGATTTTCCGGATCAAATATAATTTAAGGGGCACAACGTCTTTAAATGAGGTTTTTGTTTTTGTTTTTTTAAATTAGTGCATCAAAAGCAGCAATGAATAAACACTGTTTACTGAAAATATGCTTTGCTTGAACTTGGCCATTAAAGTATACAAGGGCTGAGGGGTTATTTTGCAATGAAAGAATGAACCAATATATAAGGATAAAAGTAGAAAAATGGTTTAACACACAGCACAAAGATGTTTTTGAATGAATCAGTCTTTGCTATTTAATTTACATTTTGAGGGCTCATTAGGATGATGAATGACACTGCTGGAGAATAAAACATACTTCCTGAACAAAAGAAAATCTCTGTAGCCTAATAACATTTTATGCCAGCACTTACATTTGTCAGAAGTGGATGCTATTTATCCCTATGATTATTTAAAAATCATTTTTATTGTCCTTTGTGCTGTGTCCTCTTCTGGGAATTTTAATTCAGAGTTTGACACCTACTTATTAACTTCCATGAAGTATGGAGTACAAAGGCTTATCCTATATAAAGAATTCTAACCAGCCATGTTTATATTGCCTGCAGCTGTATACAAATTAGCTCAGTTTGGATTCATCTCTCTTAGAGATGGAAAAAATTTGAGTTGTGTAACCTTTACCACCCCAACAAAGTAAATGGGAATTGAGCGTGGCTGACCTGGACGTATCAGGAGACAGCAGTAAGTCAAAAGAGCAAAGAGGAGGAATTTATGGCATTAACATCATGAATTAGGAATCTCTACAATTTGAAAACATTCATTTCTCTTCCTTCCTCCTCTGGAAGGATGAGGATGAAATAAGAATGCTAATATTTCAAACCTCAAGCCAATCCACTCCTTAATCAGTAAATAATTACTTGCTGTCTTTCCTTCTTCAGTGCTTAGGCATGCCTATACTCTAGAGTCAAAGGTATGCAAATACTGGAAAACAGACTATCTCTGGAAAAATGTCAAAATATTTTGGTAAATTATACACTATTATAATAATTGCATTTCTATAGTTTGTCTTAGAAAACACATCGCTTTTTCACCAAACATTAGGAATAAGAATTTTATTGTGTGCAAACTGTAATTTCACTGTTATTCCCTCTTCCACACTTCCTGCAGTAGATCTGCTCAGCGGTAGTGATATCCAGCCTTAAGGGTGGAATAAGTCAAGGGTTTCATTTGCCTTGCTGAGGGAGTGCTCCAGTTGCTCGGGTAGCTTTTTGTGAGTGCGTGTAAAAGAAGATGACACAGTTTTGCTTTGTTCATTATATTGTGAGGTGGGAATGTTTTATCTTGTGGTCATTCCCCTTCCCAAATCCATTCTCATCTCCTTGCAAGAAGTCCAGCTGACAATAAAACAGGTTGCAGAAGGCAGGAAAAATTATTTCCTTACATCTAATCCTGCAGATTCTCATGTTGATTTTTGCATGGTACCAATCATCTAAAAGGTGGGATCCCAATTTAATGATCATTTTGATTTCTAAGGGAATTTCTAGTCCACCACCGATATTTTCCTTAGATTTTTGGCACTTCATATTTTGTGGACAATCATATATAGGAGAAAATTACCTTCGTAACATTTCATAACCCTGTGGCATCTGTCCCTGTAATCAGTGGGCAGACACAACGATTTGGCTCAGTTCCCTTACAAAAGTGTGCTAGAGGTATGTCATGGCACAAACTGTAGCCTGCAGTTTGGAGAGCTGCTATGAGTCCCCCTGTGGTCATACCCCGTGGCCAGACCCAAAGCACTCAAGACTTGGTCTAGTGTGTACCATGTGCTGTTCCCCAGCCTGTAAAGGTCTGCATCTGAGAAACCAGCTTAAAGTCTGCTGTCTTGACCTGGAAAAGCAGGTCTCATGCAGACAGGCCTGGTTATTTTCAGAATACCCATTGTAGGTATTTAAGGTGTTTTTAAAGGGATTTTTTGTTGTTGTTGTTGATACCCTTATATCCTGGTGGAATTACATTCTGCCCACTGAAAATAAGTATTTTTAGACAGCTCTTTAGACTGCAAAATGTCCTCTTTGTTATCCTTCCTAAAAATATATAGTAGTGCCCATATAGAATAGTAGCCATATCACATATTTAAACTTGTAAATGTCACTACATATATACATGTACTATACTACATACACATACATTTACATATGTGTTTCTGTTTGTGTGCTTGTAAAGTGCTATATAGGCCTTCATGGTAATGTGCATGTGTGCAAAGTACAGATTGTTGCAGACTATTTTAAATCCAGACAACCCCAATTAATCCTTTTCAGCCATCACATGGCAGGACATGCCACTTTCAGAAATCACATCTTTGGTGTTAGTAACCTTGATCAATCTCTGGACTGCATTCAGGCATAGGTAGTAGGTTACTCTGGGTATGCTCATGGTGCACTTGCTACCATTCGTGCTTGTACCCACAGGGAGGCCTGACTCGCGAGTGGGCACAGATGAAGCGTTCCTGCCTCTGCTGTAGGGATCCACCGACTGTTTATGCAGCAGCAGCAACTGCAAAACTGCAAATTGCCAAAATCAGTGCTAGTTTATTTTAATATTCCAGACTGTAAACTGTAGCAATTTAGCAGCTGCTCTGCGAGCAGGGACCTCCGAGAGAGCATCGGTAGAGAGAGATAAGGATGGAAATGTAAGTCTCATTCATGCTGGTTTTTCTTTTTTAGCTCAGAGGTACACACATTCTGGGTAGCAAATGAACCAACAACATGCTTTTGCAAAGGCAGAGGTTTGATTTAGGAATTATTTTCTAGGAATGAGGAATCCCATTATTTCCTTGTGTCTTGAGTTTCTGTACAGTGCCATCAACAAGGTAACTTGGGTAGTGACTGCACGATGACTTAATCTCCATGGATTAAGAGCTGCAGGCATTCAGCCCATAGTTTTTGACTGAATTCCCTTCTGCAGGTATTTAAAATCCTGTTGTGTTTATAGCATAAATGTATACAAAATTTAAATCAGCTGGGTACTGCTCTTTAGTGTGGATTTTTCCTGCAGCCCTACAGCAGAGTTAACAGAGATGGGCCAGCTATTGACTGCCAGGGCTGTGCCTCTCCATGCACAGAAACAGCCAAAAATCCTTGCATGCAGTGCTTGCTACCGTATCTGGTTTCATAGCTGTGTTTCTGCGGCAGAAATGGGATCATAAAAAAAGCCAGTTTGCCAAAAACATTCCTCTCTGTTCTTCACTAAGTATGTATTGCTTCAAACAGTACAGGAGCATCCATGATTCTGTGCATTTTCCTCACCCTTTACCTGCCCCACTATTTTGCTGGGCTGCTGGGGACTTAGAATTACATCTGCAGATAAAACATGCAGGAAATACTGTTGGAAGTACGCCGGGGGAAATGGAGCCAGAAAATCAAAGGAATCCCTTAGAGTATGCACAGCTTTTTCCTTCTACATTATCATCATGTGTTATTACCCAATGTCCCTGCATGGGGACATAGGTCCACAGGCTTAAGGCTAAGAGGATCCTTTGCCCTTTTCTCTTCCCAAAAAACAACTGGCACCTAAAGCTCTGAACCCTTCACCATGAGTTAATTCTCAGGGGAATGAGCCACTCGTCATTTCTTCAACAAACAAACAAGTAAAGAAAAGATACAACGGCTTGATCTCTTTAATGTGCATTCTTTAAAAACCAGAGTGTAGACTAAACATAGTAATCCGATGATTACAAATTACTCAGTCCCATAAACAAAGCATGACAATTGATGACAATGTGGTATCATATATCATAAATGCACAGCATCCTCTCTCATCCAAAACAAATAGTTTGGAGTATTTCAAACCCACAACAAATATATTTAATGCAGATTGCTGTGAAACAATGTGTGTTTCTCTGTTTCTAATGCTGTATACAAAAAACAGCCAGGGGCTTTCTGCGTTTTATGCATTGTATTCATTTATGCTGCCAATTCTACTTATTATTCTACTATTCTGATTTGAGAAAAAAAAAATCAAGATTTTCTGTATTTCAAACAGCACTTGATGCATGTACATCTTAAAATTATAGCAGATGGTTTGTAAAGTAAATTATGAGACCCTAACATAATTCCTGAGTTCCAGATAGATTTCTATTCTTGCTAGTTAAAGTATTGATCACAACCCTTCTATATCCATCGGTAGCTTGTTATGTGAGGCAAATCAGCTGCCATTGTTACTGACACAGAAAATCTCCCTGGGTAACCCATGATAGGTTTATTACATAGGAAGCTTTGATCCTCAGGACTCAACTAAGATATTTAAAGTTCTTACAAAGGTGTGCTGGAGTCTGCAATACACATTCAGATGTCTGCTGTCAAATGACTCCTATTCAGCAAACCTGTATGAGCCACGTTTGAAAGTGAAACAGAAAGATGACACCATTCATATCTTGGCTTTTTGAGAGGTCTTTGTGCTCCCCTGCCTTTTGGTAGCTGACAACTCATTCCAGGCCCTATCAAAGTTGCATAACAGAATTTGTAAAAAGCTACACAGAAGGGTTTAATGTGTTGAGAACAAATAACTTCTTTGTAGATACCCACTGCAAGATCAAAGAGATGGAGGGTAATAGACCCAGGACTTCAGTTACCTTCAGTTATGTCGGGGAACAAAAGAATAAAATAAAACAGTGAAAGGCAGCAGAGAACAATAAAAAGGAAAATACTAACAAGTTTAAAGGATTCAACATCCTGAAACATGAATAAAAGCCACTGAGATAAATTCATCAAGATCACTTAACAACAGTGAAGCTTGTGGCTTCTTGGCTCAAAGGCTTTCCTACTGTACTCATGTTTTTGCACGTGTTGTTATAATTTGGGGTGCCACAAGACTTTCCAGTTTTTAGAGGGACAGAGATCTGCCCCTGCTGCTTAAAAAAATGCAGATTTGTTGTACTTGACCTATATGGAAATTTTTGTGAGCTGGAGCAGTATTGCAGATTTTTTCTCCATTCAGCTTCCATTTAAAATTAAATAGGGCTACACTGAACAGTTCTTCCTCTAGAGACAGTATATAGCCAGTTCTTAAATGAAGGATCACCTCAGCTGTTCAAAATAAACAAACAAATAAATAAATAAATAAAAATTCAAGAGCCAGCTCACTTTTTTGAATATAAACAATGAAAGCTTTGGAAATCAAAATCAAATCAAACCTAAGAGCAACCTAGCCTTTCCAAGAAAATTCACAGACCCCTCTAGTGCAATGTAGCACTGATTGTTGTCTGCAACCCAATAAAAATTAACCCATACCATCACTGCTCTTTTCTCTCTTTTATTTTCTACCACTGTGTTGCGTGTTGCGTGCATGCAAATGCTGTTGCATACAGGATTTAAAATTATTTTTTGGCAGTAATACTGTGAAGAGAGTAGTTGTCTGTAGGTGCCAGACAGGGCATTTCAGTCCTTGCACCAGTCCTGCTCCTATGGCACTGTACTACTATAAATTGCCTTATTGCTAGTTTTCTGTATTAAAAAGAAAACCATTAATGTGACAGTGATAAGTATTTACTGCCCCTGACTTACATGGCCAATAGTTGTGGGTTGTATAGTTTTGTATTTCTGGGGTTTATAAATGATTCTCCATTAACCTTTAGCTGTGTGGGAGAGCTCTCTGCAAACAGACGGGGACTGACAAATTTCTACTGGAAGGGTAGGCAAACTCTTCCAAAGACAAAAACTGGAAAAAAAAGTGAGGCCAGTTTTTCCTTCTTCTTTCTTTCCGTATTTCATTGTTACTTGTAACAGCCACAAGCAAAGGGAAAGCCAGAAGCATTGTGACCTTCAGATGCAATATACACTTTAAAAGGAATGCCAGCTTGAGAATATATGGAAATAAGAGAAAAGTGAAAGCCCAAAGAGAGAGGACTAAGTTAATTTTAAGATAACCTTTGTCCTCCAAGTCTGAGGAACCAGTGTGGCACTCATCAAAAAATGTGAACTAGTAGCATACGACTAGTTGGGAGCTGCCTACAAGCTTCCCCATGCTTGTGATATAATTTGTGCTCCTGCTTCTGGTCTTCTGATTGCCCAAATCATAGGGTGTGGGCATGGAGCCCACAGGAAAACAGGGATGAGTGCTGGGCAGCTGCCACTCCTTGGGGCGGATGGTTTTAGGGATGTGGAAGTATCCTGAGTTCTGGAGACAAGTCCTCTGCAAGGCAGCACAGTGCTGCCTGGTTCTTGCCAAGCTGGTCAAAGGGCTTTTGTCCCCTCCTGAAGAGAACCAGTGTGGGCTTGCAGTGATTTGGTGGGAAAAGAAGTCTTTCTGTGGGATTTGAAGAGGAGGGGCAAGGAAAACAAAACAAACAAACAAAAGAGTGGAAGGTATTTGTCTGCAACGCAACTTTATAGATATGCTGAATTTGTTGATTCCCATGTCAAGGCTACAGTCGATAAGATCGGAGACTGGCTTGGTTGGTTTGGTCATTTTCAAGAAACATTCTTTTCAAAGGATTTTGTATGGTGTATACATACATATATATATATATATTTGTCATGATATATTCATGGTATCACACACTTTCTTAACAGAAGGGAACTGGAACGTCTGAGCCATGAGACCTTACAGCACTGACATTTTTATTTGAAATTTCATGTGTCCTATTAACTCTGCAAAACCTTTAGAGAGTACTATTTTTCAGTAGCTGTGCAGTGAGTGTGTTCCCATCAGTTTGTCAGGGACCATGGTATGGCTGGGTTTTTCTTTTGACTTTCAGGAATGCTGAGAGCACAATAAAGCTCTGCTGAGATTTTCTCTGCAGCTTGGAGAATTGTGCTATTTGTCAACTTCCATGCTGAGAATCACCTGAGTGGACCAGAGGTGTCAAGGGACTGCTTTAAAGATGCAGATGCATTTGATTGCTCATCTTCACTGATAAATCTTTGGGTATCTAGTAGCAAATTACATCCTTCATGGGCAAATAGGTGTCCAGGTCATAATTACCATGACCAGAACATGTTTTTGCTGCCTTATCAATGAGACTGAGCTGTGATTCTCAAACCATTGCATATCACTGTTCCTTACAAATAACAGATTTTTTTTTGTTTTTTTTTAAACTCCCAATCCTGATCCATGTTTTCCATGAAACAATTATATTTTGTGTAGAACAAGGAAAGCAATGCAATGTAAGTGTTTCAGGCCGAAACTCATTCACTTCAAGTCACAGACCAAAAAAAGAAAGGAAATATATGTGAATTTTGCCCAGACAAGGCAGAAAAAGCGGTTTCTCTCTGGATTAGCACAGGTTGTTTAACTCTGCTGCCTTCATGGCCAGATGCTCAGTGCTCTGCGTGTACTTCAGACCTGCTCTGCCAAGGGTTCTTGATGGTTGCTGCTCTCACCAAAACATTTGTCTTGAAAGGATGAGCTTTTTTTTTTTTACTGGGAAGGAGACAGTGTCAAAGCCAAAACTGTCTGATTCTCAGATGTCAGTGACATCCTTGGACTAGCAAAAAGCTTTGGTAGAAAGCCAAAAGTTACTCTGGTCTTCTGGCCATAGAGGCTTTTCCCTATTAGAGTAGATCAGGGTCTCAGTCTCCAAAACTGAAAACGCAGTTTTCAGCAATAGGCATAAATGGAAACAAACCTTTTCTCTCAGTGTAGCAGTTGATCATGAGCTAAAGTCTGGTGTTACCTTCTGGAGATACAGGCTGCTGCTCAGTGTTTTGGACTCTGGGCTGCCTCTTGAAGATTCTGTAATCCTATTTTAGCCCTCAGTGAAAGCCAGACCTTTCCTGGCCCTGTCTTTGACTGAGGTAGTGGGTGAAGCATCATCTTTGTTCCCCACCTTGGCAGAAAACTCCCTTGTTTCCTTTGTTCTGTCCTCAGTTTTATTAAGCAGATATGCACCCTGATTTTTAATAGCATTTCTATGTTAATCTCTATCCTTTTGACTTAGAACAGGTATTGTTCACATAATGATGTTTTATCAACATTGATTTCCTCATGCCAGATTCTGCTTCTTATCCCTACCACCACTGCCCAAAGGATAGGTTTTTTCCCCATGAGCCATTTCTAGATGTATGTAAACAGGCTTTAACAAACACCTGATAGATGTTGCTCTTCCCATCAAGCCCTCATCTGGGGCTTTCTTCTACCAGGGGTCTTTTGTGGGAGAGATTTCTGCAGAGCTCTGTACTGTAAATCCATATATATGTAAGAGGATTAACCCTTTCTGCATGATAGTTTGTAATCACATAACCTTTAGCTCAGTGGGAATGAATACCAATTATCATTTATAAACAGTTCCTCTCATTATGCGCCTATTTATGGCATCTTTTATAGCTTGCTAATTACAAGCACACAAAACAGAAATGTTTGGAGTTAAATAATGTAAACAGGGATGTAATTGATTTTCATGTTGAATAGTTTTTATTGATTTATTGTTAATTAACATTTTAAAGGATCTCTTGGCAAAATAATCCCTTTAATTTATTGAATATTATGCTAAATGATGGTATATTCATATTAAAATGTCACAAAAAGATTAACATTTCCACAATACTTGTTTTTCCAACTGTTGCTGCTTTACAGATGTTATATGGTCTCCCCAAATGAACACAGACAATACACTAAATGCAGTCTATTGATCTCGGTCCAGGTCCTAGTGGACAAGCAGCCACATCACTAAAAATAGTGCATTCCAGCTGACACTAATTGGCCATCCGTGTAGCAGGGAGGATGGGCATCTAATGGGGAGCCAAACTGATCTCTATCACGCACAGGGCGGGCTCCTTGGGGCTGCTGTGGAAGCACCATGTGGGCTAAGGGGAGAAGCCCTTATATTTACAAAAAAAGCCTTACTTGCTGCAAACCCCAATCACTCTGGGGCCCATAATGGAAATTTTGCAACAGATAGACAGCTGTGTCAAACAACTAGTCAGTTAATACACTCAGAGTATGCATATAGTGCTGTAGAAAATGTAATAAGCTGAAGGCATTTCCAGAGGACCCTGCTGGCTCTTTCTAGTTTTCGGATGGGAAGGGGGTCTGTGGAATCCATGCAAGGGGTTGTCGACAGCATTTTGCTGGATGCCAGTTGCCTTCAGGTCACTTGCTCAGCACCTCCCAGGACTGAGCACGTAGAAAGGATTAAAATTGCAAGTTGCAATCTTCATTACTATCATCCCAATATATTCTTCAGATGAGTAGCAAGAAAGTGTAATCACATCAGCCCCTATTTTTTCATTAGTGAAGAAAAACATTAATATACTGTGACATGGTATTGATTTGATACAATCAATCTTTCCCAATAACAATAAAACCTTTATATTTTATTAATAGAACAATGCAGTTCTTCTCCATTACAGCTTCCTTTTATTGTTGCTGGGTCACAGTGTAATTCTGATGTGTTTAGTTTTTTTTTTCTTTTTTATGAATATAATGTAAAAGCCTGTAAAATTGTTCCACTGATCTGCCAGTAGGTTTCATTTGAGGCTCCCAAGCATCTTTTATTAGATGAAATGTTACCAGTGCAGCTCCAGTAACTGATTGTTTGATGGCCCTCAGGGGTGGGGAGGGTGAAGAGGTTTCAGAAAGGTTCTTGTCCTTTCAGTCTCTTGATTTTTTTGTGATGTGAACTTGAACTCAGACCATCTCATCAGTGTGAAGAATCCTACCCTAACCTCTCCACTTATGGCTAGACCCACCACTTCTAAATCCCATCTAAACTGGTTGCCTAAGTTCAAGAGAAGCCCCCAGCAGCAATCCAGACTGTGGCCCCTCAGCATCACCTCACTTCCTGACCCTGGGATTGCCATACTTAGTTCAGTTCCTACATTCCTCCTATTTAAAAAGTAAAAATATAATTGAGTGAGTGCCTTTACTTCTACAACCACAGTAAATCCATTTTCACCTATATGCTGGCCTGGACATCCTTGGCCGTTGGCTCCTCGGGTCTGCATATAGGGCCAGCACAGCCTAAGGCTGGTGGTACTCTGGACTGAGGCTTCATTAACTCCTCTGGAGTTTTCCTTCTCAGAGGCTCTGGTCTCCAAAAGCTGCTGTCCTGCCCCAGTTGTGGGTGAGCTGCTGAGCAGGCTGTTCTGAGCGAGTGTTGCTCACTGTGAATAAAAGGCACTCTTGGCCAATTAGCTTCTCCTCTCTTAGTGTGCATGGCAAGTTTATTCTAATTTTCGACTCTACATTTCTCCCTCTTTGTTGATATTTTTGATTCATCTTCTTCGATTTGATGGAATATCTCCCAGTTCCTGGTACAAGACTGGGGCATGATGACATTCCAGTTACAGTGAGACCCCCAGTTAGTATACACGGATACTTACATTCAAGCAAATGGCTTTCATCGGTTGCTCTTTATTCCTCTTTTCTTTTCTTGGAATAAAAACTTTGTTAACCTTTCTCCTCTTCCCTTTTGAAGCAAGAGCAATGTTTCAAGATCCCATGGTAGGAAAAATAATCCCCATTATAAATACGAAGACTGTTTCAAAAAGAGAATGAGCATATTAAGGGCAACAGTTTATTAACAGTGACTGTAAATTAGATGGCTTTAATAACTTTAATTAGTGCAACACTTTCTGACACAGAGCTTGAGCAGAATTCAGCCGTTCATCCCCATCTCCCTCCTGCACATCTCAGTATCTAAGGAAATAGCAGCAATTCCTTGTAGTAAAAATGAAACAGCTCCTATCACAGCAGTGCGGAGCACAGGAAAATACTCTATCAAGACTGTGGCCACTGGCACTCTAAATCAGTAGAAAAGAACAGTGTGATTGCAAAGCAAAGCTTTCAAAAAACAGGAACAACAGAAAATCCAGCTTCCTTGGCAGTCTCTTCATTTCTTTTTCCTTGGCATAACCTTGCACTGCCCAGTCCTGCTTGCTTGCACACTCGGTGAGCTACGAGGGCTCTTGGCCATTGAACTGGGCAGCATTACCAAGGCCAGTGAGTGGCACGGGGGGACAGCAGTGTGCCCCAGCTCCCTGACACCCAGCCTGCTTAAAGTAGAGGGAAGCACTGCTGATGGGGAAGCACTTCACCCATGAAGGTCCAGTCCCATTAGTCATCGAGAAAAAAGAGGCCATTTCAAACTCTGATCTGGTCAGATGTTTTGTGTACTTAGTCATTTCCCATATTGACCCTGTTCGTTTGTCAGTACTGAAAAGTGTCTGCATGTGTATGTGTGCATCCTATCTTAATTTTTGTTTGGAGAAAACATTTTTTAAAGTCAAAAATTACCAGAGTGAAACATTTCAATATTTTGTTTTAATGACTTCTTGATTTGGAGCTCTATCTTTTCTTTAACTATAATTTTTAATTACATTAATTTAAATTTGGTATTAAAATGTTTCAAATAGATCATACCTTCTTTTCTCAGATGGACTGAAGTACACTTTCTAAAATTTCATTCTGCAGGCAATGCCACACTGTTGATATTTTGTAAAGGGGCATTAAAATAAAATTAACATCGCCAGTGGGACAAAGTCTACACCTCAGTGTCTGACACCCAGTTCAGAACAAAAATGAATTCCAAAAAGTGGACATTTCCTGAAGGACAAAAAAGTGAGTTTGTAGCAGGTTCAGATCTAATGTTTTAACTAGCCCACCTTTCATGAGGTCAAAAGTCCTGCATGTCTCCAGAGAATCATGGGTTTAGTGCAGCTACCCCATAGAGAGCCTGTTAAAGATCTACCATGTATAAGGAAATCAACAGCAAGTTAAACCTTAAATTTCTACAAAACTTTACAGGGCATGTGCAAATTAATTTTGCATAAATTAATTTATATCCTGGCTGTTTTTCCATAAATGCCCCAAAAGTCAGCTCTCAGGTCTCAGGCACAGCTCCCTGCTAAAATTCATCATTTTACTCCATAAACTGAAGGTGTTGAGATCTGTTCAGAGAAATGATTGAAGAAAAATTTTGGGGAGGGCAACAGTTCTCCATGACCGAACAGGCAGAGGCCACACATATGAGCAAGTAAAAAGATAACGAAAGCACCTACAAGCTTTGCCCCACAAAAGTAATCTAACAAAAATAAAGTTTGGGAAAAGCACATCTGTATGATGCAAGGAATGATGCACATGCATCTGGATGTAGCACTTCCAGAGAAATGACTGCCAGAAAAACTTAAGATTTGGGACTCTCATTTCATAATGGGAATGAATATTTTTCTTTTTTTTTTTTAAGCACACAGCTGTTTCCTTGTACTGATGTCTCCTGGATCTCCCTGCACTTATCTTTCCCATATTGTTTATTTTACAATCTGTGAAGTTCTTCTATAAGAAATGGATTACACACAAAATGTTACATATGCTTGTGCATGTGTGTGTATCTCCATACTGTTATGGTCCTGCCTGGCCAAGAAACATTTCTGATGTGCTTTCAGATCAAGTTCCACCCATGTGGGTTATTTTTATTTTTCCTCTTTTTTTCTTTTTTTTTTTCTTCCCAGTCTTTGGCTTATGCCAACATTTCCTGCCTAAAACCTCACTTTGGGCAGCAGAGCTGGGCACATGGTGGCCAATGGTGGCAGGTGAATGGTAACCCAATGCGACACAGCAAGCCTGTGTCACGAATAGAGCAGCGAGGCTGCTGAGTGTGCACCTCAGCCTCCCAGAGATCTTAATCATGCCTAATTTGTGTTGGAGGCTAAATTCAGTAACTCCCAGAGGCTTTGTAAGAGCAAAGAGCACAAATAGAAATAACACCAAAGGCTTGTACCACAGAAATCTCCTAGGTTAATCTGGCAAAAGATTTCTCTTTCTTTTCTTAATGCAAAGATTTGAAAGGAGGGAATCAGAGACAGGCAATTCCTTTCTGAGGAATTTCTTTATATACCTCCATGTGAAATCTGTTGGTAAAGGAAGAAAAAATAAAGTAATGCTCTGCAATAAAATTTGTACAGATGTAGTCTTTTTTTTTTTTTTCCTGAAATGACATCCCGTTTCTCAAGGATTTGGTGTAGCCTTTAGTCAGCCTCGTTTCTTACGGTTCTCTGTGCTTTGCATGGTAATTAGCTCCATGCGTTATCAGTGGCGCAATGCTCCTGGCTGTTTCTCCAGCAGCCGCTGCCGTGCTCCTTGGCAGCAGCTCCTCGCAGCCTCCCACCTGACGATGCACCACCGCACGTGCATGTGGACGTCTGCAGATCCCCAGCCCGCACTGGGTGAGATGCAAAGGCAATGGGCACAGCAACGTTGCAGGAGGAAGAGGCTCGAGCCCTCTTCCCCCCACAGTTAGTCCCCCAAGGGTCGCCAATATTTTGCCAATATTTTCACCAATATGGTTCATTGGAGGGTCGGTAAGGCAAGTTTCTTAGGAAAGATCTCAAAATACAAACAATCTGCGTTCATCAATGTCAGGATGAATACAGGGTAGCAGTTCAGCAACTTAGAGAACAGCAACCTCAAAACCTTTTTTTAAAGAAATTCAACCATTTATTGCACAGGTGTTCTGTGGCATGTACACTATCAAGAAGGTGGAATGACTGCCCTGTGCAGATTGCAGGCACTTTGACATCATCCTTTTGCAGGGGCTGCATCATGCAGACAGCACCAGCACACCATTGTATGGATCAGGCAGGTCCACTCATGCAAATAGAGCTCTGTGCAATTTGGTGCCCACGGGTAATGTAATCTCTGCTTTTAATTCAGATTTCAAGAAATATTTGCTAGTTTTTATTTTTTGTAGTTATAATACAACCATGAAGTTATATTCAGCTTGTCAGATTCACAGGCGGTGATGGTTCCCCTGTAGTGTAAGTAAAGATATAGTGGAGAAGAGAAGTTTTAAGAATGAGAATGAGGAATCTTTCCCAAACCCAGGGCTCAGACACCTTTCAGACCTGTCCTAGGTCCCACAACACTCTGCATTGTATTATACGACAACACAAAGAAAAACATTATGGCTGCAAGCCACATGAAATCGACTTTGCCTGTTGTGTGTAAGACATGGACTCTAACTTCTCCACCATTACTCTAGAAACTTTCATATTAACAGTAATGGAAGATACTTACAAGCAAGTCAGGATTCAAAGCAAAAATAAATTTATAAATTTATGTTTGGCATTCAAAAGATGAAGAACAAAGAGGATGGTGTAGAAATAATTTGTTTTTATTTTTTCCAAATATTACTTTAATTTTTTCATAACGTCTTTGGTCTTGCATTTCCAGATTTATTTTTGCCTTTTGAAAGTCACTGTGATCACACTAAGAGAGAGAAGTGAAAAGATTTTTTACTCTCTGCCCAGAGATTTGATTTGCTGGGGAGTATAGCTATAGTTTTAGTTCTGTGGTAATGGAAAGTGTAATTTCTTGCTGATGAGCATCTGCAGACCTATTTCATTACACTTCTACGAGGAATATTTAATTCTGAAACAGAAGCTTGTTTCTAAACCTACTCTGAAATACTCTGTTGCCAAATTTACCTTCAGTAACTTTGCCTTGACAAAAAAAAATAATAATAATAACAAAAAGCTGTATTTTAGCATCTATGCATTTTATACAGCATAAGGTGATAGGTCATCTCATGCCTCCTTGTATAAGATGGCTATGGAGGAGAATAGTGAACTTTGTGTAGGGCAGCAGAGTCATTGCTCTGTAAGCAAAGCACAGAGGATCAGGAATTTACACTCCCCACTGTAGTTAGTGGGATCATAGAATAGATCAACTGAATGGTTTGGGTTGGAAGGAACCTTAAAGTTCTTCTTGTTCCAACCCCTCTGCCATGGGCAGGGACTTCTCTGACTAAATCAGACTGCCCAAAGCTCCATTCAACCTGACTTTAAACACTTCTGGGGATGGGGCATCCACAACTTCTCTGGACAACCTGTTCCAGTGCCTCACCACCCTCTGAGTGAGGAATTTCATCCTAATATCTAATCATAATCTGCCTTCTTTCAATTTAAAACCATTACACCTTGTTCTGTCACCACATGCCCTTCCTTCTGTCATGGCATCCCTTCCTTCTATTGTGTCAACTGTATGACTCAGCTTGGTGTCATCCACAAACTTGCTAAGAGTGCACTATATTGCACTGCCTATGTCATTAATAAAGTTATTAGACATTACCAGTCCCAATATGGATGCTCGAGGGACACCACTCACCGGTGATCTCCACAAGAATATATGCCAGGCTCTGGGGAAGGAAAAGAAGAAAATAGAGGGAAACCCACACAGAAGAGACAAATAAAAAATCGCTAATACAATTTCTAAAATTCTAAAATATCCAGAGACTGTTGTGCAGTTTCTAGATGCATGTTTCTCTCTGTCTTGTTAGCTTCATTGACAACATGAACTATTTTGTTTGGTCTCCTACCCCAGCGGCAGGGAAGGTGGGACACAGCATTGTGCAGCTCGTGGAGACACTGGTGTGATGAGAACAGGCCTGTCTGAATGGGACAGCAGCTGCTCTTTAGCATCAGTACACAGGATACAAGTAATTCTCCACAGACTGACTTCGTAGTACAATTTTTTCCCTTTGAAATCGGTGGCGTAACTCCCGGTGACTGTAAAGCTGAAAGGATGTGTTACACTAAGAGTTAATGCAATTCATTTGTCTAACCATCAAGGGCCATACTCAGCAAAGATCAGCTAGAGTGCTGACAATAAAGACCTTATAACTTTTTATGAATTGGCATGAAAATAACAGCCACAAAAAAATATGAAACATAAATTGTTTCCTTACTTATGCATGGCTGTGGTGCTTCTGACCTTGGTTACAGGTGCTAGGCTATGGGAGGCTGTGAATTCAGGCCTCCTCGGTGACACAGCTCAAGCTGGGGAGTGGCAGTGATGGCATTCAGGAACACAACTTGCATAGACTGGGTGATTGTATCATTTGGGTCTGGTAGGCACAAAGACACCCATTTTTGAAAGTCCCTCATGAGTTTTTGAGTACCTAAATTCAGATATGGCACAGAAGTATGGTTTTCAGGTGACAAGGACATGGTTTAGTGGGTGATATTGGTAGTAGGGTGATGGTTGGACCAGATGATCTTGAAGGTCTTTTCCAGCCTTAATTATTCTATGATTCGAAAACTCAGGACATTAGAAAATCAAATTCCTTTGATATTTGGTGACAGGCACCTCAAAAGTCAGAACTTCCAGGTGTTTTTTGAAAATAAGAGGCAAAGACAAAGCTCACCTCTCTTCTAGCTCTTTGGGGACAATAATTAATCACGCTGACTTTGTTTCCATACACACGCAAATGAAAAGGCCTCAAGCTCCTGAGCTTCTGTCTCCTGAGCTTCTGTCTCCTCAAGCTTCTGTCTCCTGAGTTAGCTCTGTTCTGCAAAAGGAAAACAAACAAACAAACAAAATCTTTACTTTGGGGATTTTTCAGGGAATTTCACAGAACCAGAGTGGCTGAGGCTGTCAGGGCCCTCTGGAGGCTACCAGGCCCAAGCCCTGCCCCATCAGGGCCACCAAGCGCAGGCTGCCCAGGCCCATCTCCAGGCAGCTTTTGAAGGCCTCCATGAAGGGAGAATCCAGAACATCTCTAGGCAACCTCCACCAGTGCTCAGACACCCATGACATAAAGAAGCATTTCCTGGTGTTTAGACGGAACCTCTTGTCTTCCAGGTTTTGCCCGTTGCCTGTTATTCTGGCAGTGGGCACCACTGGAAAAAGCCTGGCTCCGTCTTCACTGCACCCTCCCTTCAGGTATTTATAGAGATTGACAAGATCCCCTGAGCCTTCTTTTCTCCAGGCTTAACACTCCCAGCTCTCTCAGCCTCTCCTCACAGGAGAAATACTACAGTCCCTTCAGCAATTTTATGGCCCTTTGTTGTTCTTTGATCTTCTTTCCACTATATCCAGGTACTCCCTTGTACTGGAAGGCCAGAACTGGACACAATATTACAGGTGTGGCCTCACCGGTGCTGAGCAGAGGGGAAGAATCATATCCCTTAACCTGCTGGCAGCACTCCTCCTAAAGAAGACCAAGCTACCATTAGCTGTCTTTGTGGCAAGGGCACATTGCTGGCTGATGTTCAACTTGGTGTCCACCAGAAAATTTCATGTGTTGAAGTAAACCCCCCAGAAAATTTGCTTGATGCAACAGCCATTTGTGTGTTGTGGGGAGCTGCTGGAGATGGGCAGCCCCTCAGCTTCAGTACCTCCATCCCAGTAGGGATAGCTGCTCTGCGAAATCCCCGATTTCCCCTTTCCAGAATGGCCCTGGAGTAAGCCGCATCATTCAGAACTGAATTCCTCTGCTCCCTCAGCACCACCGTGTACATGCTGGTTTTAGGGGCCAGCATTTTAGGGAATCACAGCCTTCTCACAACAGCCATGCTGCCTGCCCGGTACCCGGTGTGGCAGCTTGTGTCACAGCCTCTGCAGCTCTCCTTTCAGCATCACTGCTGCCCGTACCCTATATATCGTCAGACTTCACACAGGCAGTATTACTGCAGAGTCTTTCCTGCACAAAGGATACAGACAGATGTTATTTATTTAATATAAATAAAGGCACATATTGGATCTATGTACAGGCACTAACCGTTTTGCTTATGCCTACTTATAGGCAGTATATCTGAAACAGCATGAACCACACACAAAAGTGGCATAAACAAAATCCTATGAATTTATACAAATATGTGCCAGCCATATGTAAACATTGCAAATATTATATCTTCCTGTGGTGATGATGGGGAATAATTTGAGAATTTTCAGCAGTGCAACTTTTCAGAGGCTGGAAAGACTTGGCCTCATTTCGAAACTGTAATAGAGTTTTGAATATATTTCATGTGACAAGCATGTCCTCAAACCTGCTATTTGTTATTTCTTTTTAAAACACAAACAAACTATTTTCTCATTTTGTTTACAGGACAGTGGAACAGGAGATAACAGCTGCATTGAAGAAATATTGCGGGTAGGAATTCTAAAAAAAATATTCTCTTTCTAGTACCATTTTGTTTACTCTAAAAAGGCAAGAGAACAACAAGGATATCGCAATTACTGCTGTTAAAAATACTATGCTTTTAGATTGTGATCTTTCTAAGGAACAAGTAGGCAAAAAATATTTACCCACAAAAAAAAAATAAATCTGTGTTATCAACCTTCCAGAGCCTCTGGATTTCGCTGCTACTTTGTGCCAGTGTGGCTGACCTTCATGCATGCAGAAGCAGATAATGGGATAAATTATAAACTGAAATGTACAATGATGTTTCAGGTTTACAAACCATGCAAAGTGCATGTTTCCATTAATCATGACTGTCAAAAATCTTAATTTTGAAGGGAGGTCTAGGAAGGTCATTTTCCACCTGGATTTAATTAGAATCCATTATGTAATGTCATTATGTCCATTATGTCCATTATTTAATGACAATGTGCAAAATCTGCAGTTATTTCCATATTTCATTATTATTTCTTTTATCCTAGTAATTTCTATTTTATTTTCATGGAGCAAATTAATACACACCCAGACAGATCTGAGCTTGAATCAACTTTGATATTGATTATTTTCTGAGGCAGACAAACTAATAAACAGTGAATCATTTTTATAATTTTAACTCCTGTTCTTTTCAGTTCTCTTTCTACACTGATAATTCAATAATTTGCAATGCTTATATATCAGATATAAGAGTCAGTAAAACACCAAACCAGGTAGAAAGAATGTCAAAACCTCCCTATTATTGTCTGTGCATCCACAGCTTGGACAGCCACTACCCAAATATTTCAGATTGTTTATAAACTACAGGGCTATAAATATTTGGTTTAGAGATTAGTAGTGCATTAAGACTGCTGTTTCTAAAGGCATTTCTCCATTCTCCATGAATATGTTAAATACAGCTTTTAATTCTTAAACTGGACAAAGAGTTTATCGAAGGGTGATTATGATGGATTGCTTATGACTTCACTGGCAGAGCTTTTAGTTAGCTAACATTTACAAAGTAGGCTTTTGTAGGACTGAACTGCATATTCAACAACCCTTAGCCTCAGTCCCTGTTGTTTTGTTACAAATTAGTAGCAGACTGTATAATTCATGAGAGCTTTTTCCATTTTTCATGATGCACTGAGTATATGGTGTGGTGTGAGGCTCATTCGCCCCTTTCTTATGCAGGACTTTAAAAAAGAGCAGTGAAAGAAGCCAGTCTTCCTCCTTATAAGTGTGAATTGTTCAAGTACACAAAAATGGAGAAAAGACATGGTTCCTGCCACGAGTAGGGAAGTGGCTATATAAGAGGTCCTAGTCTCATACAGTCTCATATGATGCAAAGTGCACCGTATGACTAGGGATTGTAAGGTACACCTTCAAGCTGGTACTGTCTCTCTTCTTTGACTCTTGGGCACATTCCTCAAGAAATATTTTTATGAAGCTTCATGATAAAACATGCAGCATGTTCTTGGATGAATAGGACCCTTTTCTTCATGAGGATTTATTCACAAATTCTTTCACTTTGGTTAAAACCTGAATAAATCAACCCACTACAAGCAGTATTGCCAAGACCTCTTTTTCACATCTGAACAGATCATGGTGCTGGATGCAACCCTGTGTCTCTCTGGAGAAGGCAGCTTAAGAACAAAAATATCCACCAGGGTGGCTGGGTGAGGAGCTGGGCAGAATAACCCTTCCAAGGACTGCCGAGATGCTCTGCAGGGCACTTTTCCCAATGTCCCCCAGAGCAAGAAGCTCCTGGTTCCTCCAGCATCTTTTACCGTTACCATCTTCTTTCTGAGTTAACGTTCTGAAAACTCAGGTTCAGAATACCTTAAAGCACACAAAGTGATACATGGGGTTTTCAAACCTGGGAGTCTGGCTTCTCACAAAGCAGGAGGTAGTAGGCAGTTTAAGCATACTTAGAGCTCAAAAGACACACTTCACATCAGTATCTCCCTATCTGCTGAGGCTTAACATGGCTAAAATGCAGAGTGCACCATTTTCATCCTCCAGCTCCTGTCCTCACATGATCACTCAGTCATTGTGGATAACCTCTCCAATCTGCCCATCCTCCACGTCTGTAGCCTGGATATCTCTTTCTATTCTGAACTTCTCTTGCAATGATTTGTCGGAGACTAAATGTAAATCTTGCAGACTGCTGCTCTGTGGCATTTCCAACTGAGACTCTTTTTTCACAAATGTATAATTCTGGTCTAAATTCTCTCTAAATTCTCTCAACAAATGTAATGTTACCCATGTCCACTCACGCTGCTGCATGGATCATTTTCCTAGCTTGATGTCATAGAATCATAGAATCAGAGAATGGTTTGGGTTGGAAGAGACCTTAAAGATGGCCCAGTTCCAACCCCCTGCCCTGGGCAGGGACACCTCCCACCAGACCAGGTTGCCCAAAGCCCCATCCAGCCCGGCCTTGAACACCTCCAGGGATGGGGCATCCACAGCTTCTTTGGGCAACCTGCTCCAGTGCCTCACCACCCTTATAGGAAAGAATTTCCTCCTTCTATCTAATCTAAACCTACCTTCTTTTAGTTAAAGCCATTACCCCTTGTCCTGTCATTACCCTCCCTGACAAAGAGCTTTCTTGTAGGCCCCTTTCAGGTACTGGAAGGCTGCAGTGAGGTCTCCCCAGAACCTTCTCTTCTCCAGGCTGAACAACTCCTCCTCCCTCAGCCTGTTTTCCCCTCCAGCCCTCTGATCATCTCCATGGCCCTTCTCTGGACTCATTCTAATGCTTCCGTGTCCTTCTTGTGCTGGGGCCCCAGAGCTGAACGCAGGGCTCCAGGTGGGGTCTCATCAGAGCAGAGTGGAGGGGGACAATCACCTCCCTCACCCTGCTGGCCACGCTGCTTTTGATGCAGCCCAGGATACGGTTGGCTTTCTGGGCTACAAGCTCGCATTGCTGGCTCATGTTGAGCTTCTTGTCAACCAGTGCCCCCAGGTCCTTATCCTCAGACCTGCTCTCAATCCATTCTCCACCCAGGCCATACTTGTGCATGGGATTGTCCTGACCCAGGTGCAGGACCTTGCACTTGGTCTTGTTGAACTCCAAGAGGTTCATACAGTCCCACCTCTCAAGTCTGTCCAGGTCCCTCTGGATGGCATCCCTTCCCTCCAGCATGTCGACCACACCACACAGTTTGGTGTCATCAGCAAACTTACTGAGGGTGCACTCAGTCCCACTGTCCATGTCACCGACAAGGATGTTAAACAGTGCCAGTCCCAATACCAGCCCCTTAGGAACACCACTCATTACTGATCTCCACCTGGACATTGAGCCATTGACAGCAACACTTTGAGTGCCATCATCCAGCCAATTCCGTACACACCGAGTGGTCCATCCATCAGATCCATGTCTCTCCAACTTAAAGAGAAGGTTGTTATGCAGGACAGTGTCAAATACTTTGCACAAGTCCAGGTGTCGGTTGCTCTTCTCTTATCCATTAGTACTGTAACTCTGTCGTAAAAAGCCAACAGTTTTGTCAGGCATATGTCTTGCCCATATCACATTTGTCTTTGCATCTCATCACTGTCATCTCCTTCTCTATCACATCCAGTAGAGCTATTTGTTTCCACTTTTAAAGCCTCAAGTCTACCAATCAGTGCTGACATGTTAGCTACCACTTTAGCACACCCAATAATGCCAGCTTCTGTCACCCAGCAATGTGCTAAATTTTGCATGAATTAATTTCTCCCATACTTCCCATCAGATCAGGGAAGAGCCTTAAACACTTTCCCTTTTACCTCCATGCCTACCATCAGATCCCCTCTTAAGAGCTTCCTTTTTCACAAGGACTGTGGAAAAACAGTGGTAAGGTCAGGGGTATACCTCTGTTTCCCATGCTTGAACATTGCTGTCCCACATGTCCCTTGTACAGCCCAGTCAGGCCAGATGTATCCACCTGCTCTCTTTTGTCTTGAAAAGTGAGCTCTCTGAGTCAAGGTCTTGTATAATACAAAAGCCATTCTTAGGTAATCTCACAGTACAAATCAGTATCAGCTGTGGTTGTTGTTACTGATAGTGCAAACAGCAACAGTAATAATGTGCCATAGCTACTCACGTCATAAATTACTGGCATCCAGACTTTTCCAGATACTGTACTCTGGGCCCTCTTCTTGTGCTGAACAGATCCATTCACTTTTAACATGGATTTTCTGGTTTTCAGAAACAGGGAAAGTCATTTCCATAGCTCTGTTGGAGGTGCTGTTTGCATAATAAAGCTAAGATTTACTTCTGCTAGGACAGAATATAGGCAGTTCCCACAAAGGTGTCCAGAGGCAGAATGATGAAGATCCAAGGAAGCTGCAGTCCTTGTTTCTCCCTCAGAAAAGATGCCTCTTCACTGGCACACTTAAATGTGTTTATTATAGGAAGGGCCACTTTCCCTTTCTTCTGCTGCTTTACAGAACATCAGAAAAGGAAGAAGATGCTTAAAAATTTATCTTTTTAAGGAACCCCACTGTAGCTGTCTCTTTGACAACACAAAGCAGAAAGCATCCACCCTGCCTAGATACTGCGTTTGCAGCATGTCAGATCTTCCAAGGGATAGACACTTCCACAGCAAGCCCCAGGTCCTATTGAAGGTCCCAGTCAAGATGAAGGGCGGTAGGAGTAAATCACAGCTGCTCCAGCTGCTTCCCTGTGTCTCCTTTCCCTGGTGTGTGAGAGGAGGCCAGGGCTGGTTTGTGCACAGACCCTGTCACCCACCCACAGGTTCCAGGGCACAGCCAGAGCTAACGTCTGGACTTGGGCTTCCAAATCAGCTTAGACATAGCTTGAAAATCACCAAATCTTATCTTGCACTAACTGTGATGGGAATGTATAGTTTTTTGTGCTGTCTTGTGCAACGCAGGGTGCCACGGCATAAGTCTAGCCTTTTCTGATGTGTTTTTGCTGCACGTATCAGAGCTCTGTAGACTTTGTAAACCGACAGATCATTCTGCACAAAACGGCGGCTTCCAAAGAAAGCCCCCAAGAGCTGAGGCGCAGAACCGCTTCGAGTCCTGAAGGAGGTTGATTAACAAGACAGTAACCCTGTCGAGATTGGAGCTGTTGTAAGGACTCCCGCTGAGTTTATAATCACTGCAGAAATCCTGAACCTAATCTCACCCCGTGCACTAATTCAGAGCAACTTCTTCAAAGTGTAGTGACTTCTCTGTCCAGCTGCAGGCACGCACGTCAAGGATAGAGAGACTTCTAAGGAGAGACTTCGAAGTAAATAACTGCAGTAAGACCAAGTTGCAGATGTAATGTCAAATTGAGAGAGAAAAGATGTGTTACTTGACTGTAGCTATAAAAAGCAATTCCTTGTAAGCTTTTGCATTGTAGGTGGAGGACATGGTAGAAAACTTTGAAGCGGAAAATACGAGTTATACTACTCAAATATCCTTAATTCCACTGTGCCCTGAGCATTTGCTGCCTGAATTGCTGAGACATCTCCAAAGCCGATCTATTCCCTGCCTCTGCTAGAACACAGGCTTGCTAAGTGAGATTCATAATTTTGGCTGATTTCTATTTGCTTTTATTAGTGTGTGAAACTGTATATTCTGTTATTACTGATGGGGTTTGGAGTAAATGTTTATTTTGCTGTATTACATGCAAAAAAAAATGGGAGCAGCAAGGATCCTGCCTCTCCACTAAGTTAACTGTTGAAACCAATATCTGATACACTCAGATATACATTCAGAGTGTATTTGCAATGGATTTAAGGAGAAAAGGGAGCATGTTGGGCGTAGGCGATTCAGGGTTTGTAAGATAAGTGGTTTGAGGTTGATCTTCCAGCCTTAGCTGTGATTTCCTAGAGCTGCGGTGGCTTTGTTGAAAGGAAACCCACATGCAATCTGAGCTCTGGGCCTTGTGAGTTCCCTCTGTTTTTTTGGGTTGATATGAGAGGCATCATTGAATTGGGGAGAGACGGATGCAGTGTGGAGTGCTTGGCCTGCAAACACCATTTGGCTGCAGGAGGCAGAACCAGCGGGAAGCTGATGGAGCTTCCCAGAGCAACAGGAGCGCAAATCAAGGACTGCAGGGAAACCAAACACAACCAGACAATGCAGAAGAAGCCGTTCCTTTGGGACAGTGAGGAGCAGTGGGGAGGCAGGATGGGGTGTGGGATGGAGGACAGGTAAGGTTTTTTTTCAGGAGAGAAAAATAAGCTAGGGAAGCAGTGAAAGGACTGAGACTGCAGCTGCAAACATGCCAGAGAAGGATAACTGCTTGGTGCTGCAAGCCTCCTGTGCAGGGTCGAGTGCCCTCAGGTGCCCTTACAAATAGGCTGTGACTCCCCCTGGCCACAGGACAGCCACTTATGAAAACATGGCATTTTAAATGTGATGGCTGCAGTGAGTAATTTGCTTGAATTTCTCTACCTTGTAAAACTAGTTGTAGTATGTAAAACACAAGACTCCTTATTTGAGCAAGGTAAAAAAACTGAATGAAAACAGCATCTAATTCTGTATTTTTCCCTTTCCCCACTTGGGATCCCTTGGCTCATTAGCAGTCTTGCTAATTCTTTAGCAGAAAGCATTAAGGATCAACCCATCAAATATTCAGGGTTTTTTCAAACCTGAACAGCCATATGTTCCATGAGATCAGCTGCACTCCATCAGCTGATTGAATTAAAACAAGAGCAGAGGTAAATTAGAAACTGTCTGCACAAGACAAATCCTGTGAAAACATGAAATGCTAGCAAACACACTGTCACTGTGAATAAGCATCACAGTCAGCGGAGCACATGTCAATACTTAGAGGGGAGAAAAATCAGTTTCTTTGGGGTAGGTTGTTAGTTCAACAACTGTGAACTGCTGCCTTGTAAATGTTAATGACTGTAAGATCCCACTGGCTTCAGTTAAGCTCCTGGTGGAGTCGGACATGTGAAGAATTACAGAACACAAATATGGTAATCAGCCGTGTATTTCTAACCACTCGCCTTGCTTTCCAACGCAGAGGGAAAAGCCCACAGGTGGAACAGGACCCACGTTACCGCACTGCACGAGTACAGGCGTGCAGATCAAGAGCTACCTCTCTGTAAGCAGCGTGATTTATTGCAGTCTCACTGCTGGAAAGAGACTGCTGGGCAGCTCTGGGAGAAAGGTGGGGAGGCCACCCTCAGCATGGCACCTTGATGGGGAAATTCAGATTGGTTTTTGTGTCTGAGCACAGGGGGAAGCTGCAGGGGGAACCCAGCAACTTCAGGCAAAAGAGAGGCGGTGGGGGAGAGGGAAGGTATGAAAACCTAGAAGAAGCCCCGATGTGCTGACACCACCTTTCTTGTTCTGTCTCATAGAGTACAGAAGCACTCTAAAGTGATAGAATTGCATTAAAAATGTATCAGAGGCATAAAATATCATTCATTTTCACTGTAATCTTTCAGAAGAACTTTCACAACACTGCTTTGCTTTCTGTATCCTAAATTTCAGAGCAATTCAAGCACAATTTTGGCAGAAGTATACCATTAATTGCATTTCTTCAATATCATTCTTTTTGTATTTCTTGCTCAAATAAATGAAAAATCGTACTGAAGAGTGTTTAGAAAATGTGCCATTTCAACGAGGGCACTAAAACCCAGAAACGTTAAGACGTAGTTAACCCATCTAATTCAACCTCCAAGAACATTGTTCTTTTTACCACACCGTGACATCCAGCTCTTTTGTTCAATACCTTTTCTACAGCAGTTGCTGTTTGCAGCGATTTACCTAAGTCAGCTTTCCTCCAGCCTGCCAGCCTGGGTACCACCGGTGGTGTGGATGACAGCACTGTGGAGCTTCGTCAAACTCTCTGCCTGGACCTCATCCAGCTTCTCAGTGAGAATCTGCGGTCCTACGGTACCTTGTGCTGCTGTAGCAAAATTAGCAACCATAGCAGAGCTAGGTGAAGATGTTTTGGCTTTGTCCATGTAAGCGGCAGTGACTACAGAGTAGGCATACCTTTGTACACCGTCATCCCTCTGACTCATCAAACCTTGGCAGCTTTCCGGGTGCACCATCTGTACGTGGTGCCTTGGCCTTTCTCTGCCTGTCCTCTACTGGCAGGGTCTCTTTATTACCTCTTTCTCCATCCAAAAGTCTGTGGGGAGACTCCTGACTTTTCACAGCTTTTGTTCCTTGGAGGTGGCCCCAGACTGGCTTTCTCAGGTCATCGGAGTCTCTCTCCAGGTGATCTGCTAGTCGTCATCAGCCTGTCTGAGCAGAAATTGCTTCTGGTTTGGGCACCGTGCATGGCACATCCTCTTTTTTGCCCACATTGTGGCTTTCACTTGTCAATAAACATTCACAGCCCATTTGTCAAACCCAGCCATGTCTCTTCGCTGGCCCTGAGCATATAAAATGGCTGTACAATACAATACTAACAGTGATAATGTCAGCCAACTGTTAATTAGCTGTACATCAGCAGACCCCCTGAATTGCCACACTTGGATTTTTGCTGTGTTCACTGTCATTGCTGAAGACAGTGTGTCAAAGCAGTCTGAGGTTTGTAGTACAGGGTATTATGCGTAGTTTGTTGTGTGCAGTGTATTTAAACCTTGAACTTAATGAATCTCGGTGTCAATGAAAAATATCACTTTAAAAAGGCAAAAACTATAAATAGTTTAGTGGAAATAGGAGATCAAGCTAGCAACCCTTATGGTGGGAATAAGACTTACAATAAATGCCACTCAAAGGTAACCTCTGCTTCTGTCTCCTGGGTCCTGATGGGACATGGAGGCACCTTCTGTGACATTAGCCATTCATGTAGTGGGGCACTGACAGTTTTGTGCACAGCAAAATATGACCTGTTTTGAATTGAATAGAGTGGTGCAGAGGGAAGAGACACGTATTCTTTTTAGAGTGTAAGTATCTGATGTGTGATGGATTTGTATTAGGAAGAGGCAGGCCATTATGAAAGAGATGGTGAAACACTACCATGCTAATGTGGTGGAATTAATTTTCCAAATTGCTGTTTTGTAGTGAGTGTGTACACCCTGTTATTTGACAAGGAGAGAGAATCCAGAATGAATTATCCAGCCTCTCTGCAATACAAAAATAATACAGTAAAATACTTTCTAATTTTTTCCTCTATTTAGAGTGTTCCACAAAGCTGGAAAAGAGGCACAATCACCATCTTGTTCCAATACAGATAAATGATTCCTTGTTATTAATGGCAAAAGGCCAGATAGATCCTCATTTTGTCTCTCCCTGCCACAGCTCCTCTGAGGCCAACAGAATTATGCATATTAATACCAGAAAGGATCTGCACTATCAGTCCTAATGAAAGAAGAATAAAATTTGGGTAATCGCAGATATTCACACTGCTATGAGCCTGAGGTTTGGTGCCTTCAGCTGTCAGCTTTAGAAAACAACCTACTTTCTACCCCCATTGCTAAGATTCACTTAAAATGAAGCGATACCACAAAGGCAGCGTGACTTGAGATGGGAGCATCCTCCCGTATGCTGAGAGGAACCATCCTCCAGAGGCTTTCTTCTTCAATGTGTATTCTCCCCTCTACATTTCTGAATTTCTTAACAAGTAGTTTGTTTTCTTCCTGGATTAAATTGGGCATTACGGAAGCTGTATCATTAGAACTAATGCATCAAGCTGCTTTTATATGGTGTACTTTCCGTCCAGTCTAATGTTCCTGTTTTCCTCACCATGTTGCCAGTTATGGCTGTAGAGTAGGGGAAGGACAGACAGAGGTCTTCCTGCAGTGTGTGAATGTTCTGGGATGTACGCTGCAGTTGTGGCTGCAGAGCTACACAGGCACTGCCCCACTGTCCCCCATGTGTAAGGATGCAGCCCTGGTTTGCCCAGCAGTTTGTGAGCCCACAGGGTGGCAGACCTACTGATGGCCCTTTCAGATGCATCTCTGAAAACCTGCATTAGCTTGGATTGTGGATTTCAGTGGTTGTTGTTACACGTGTACTTTGGCCATGTGCCTTTTCCTGTCTCCTGTGCTAATATTTTCAGTAGACATGCTCTTACATCTAAGAAATTTCTGTGTGGTGCCTGATTTTCCACAACTGAAGATGATCGGTGGGAGCACTCCCACCACTCTGTCCCATTTTGGTCTGACCCAGGAAGTGAGAGCTCTCTGTTTATGTCTCAGAGAGGTGATTTCCCTCATTTGGGAGCCGAGACAAATATTCTCTTGTTAATCTTGTTTAATCATATTTAGGAGCAACACATGAGCTAAAAGTTAGCTTCACTTGGCAGAAAGACCAATTAAGGAAATTATGGGAGAAAAGAGGAGCCTGCTAAAAGGAAATTAAATCACTTTCAGGAATATTCCATTGCAATGTCTATACTAATAAATAAAATGGACTAATAACCATTCTCTTGCCCTGAGGCCAATCAGCATAGCATGGCTCATGTCCAAGGAACTAAACTCTCTTACAGCCACAAAGCAGAGCAGTTTCACCCAAGCTGCCTGTGCGGAATGGCTCCTGGGCATGCATGGATTTTGTCTGCAAGAACTGGCCCAGGTCACAACTTATTGGTGTCAATAATTTAATAATATGGACGATTGTGAGTCAATGTTCAGGCATGTGGCCCCGTGGTGTGTTAGGATAGGTGTGGTCCAGCTTTTCCATGCAATGTGCTAGGCTTCCTTCTGCCTTGTACAGAAACTCAAAGACCCTGGAGAATACAGTGCTAGCCATGCTGCAAAACTTATGATTGGAAATCTTAAACAGTTTTAATTCCATATATTTTGGCATCTTTTTGCTTTTCTAGTTTGTTACGCTTGGGACATAGTTAGTTGTTCATTTTTTTGTTGTTGTTGTTGTGGTTTTTTGGTTTTTTTTTGTTTTTTTTTTTGGTTGGTTGGTTGGTTGGTTGGGTTGGGTTGGGTTTGGGTTGTTGTTTGTTTTGAAAATGTGAAAAGTAAAAACCATTTTTTTAAGGAAAAAGAAGAATGTACAATCATTGGTCTGCATGATTCAAAATACTCAAAGTTCAATATAATATTTTAGGAGAGACTGACTAAATACCAATCAAGTTCTGACCAACCAAAATGCCATAGCATCTGTCCTTTATGGTTAGTGCTAAATGCCGTTTGCTGTGCGTGGTGCATTGTGTCATTCTTAGGGTTACTTTAGGTTTAGAAGATTATGGAGTAGAATGCTGTCGGGTTTGCTTCAAAACTGAAGTGCTTGGAAAAGACCCAATTATTTCACGTAGAAATTATTGATATCACCCTAAATAACGGTGTTCTGAACTCAGTCCTCCAGACAGTACCATTGTACAGGTTATAATGAAGATGGTGAGAAACCATCACACTTCTGACAGTTTCTGAAAGCTCCATTTTTGCCAACAGAATTAATTTAATTAAAAATACATATCCCTTACAATAATATTGACTACACTTAAAGACACCGAGACATAAAAGGGCTTACATATAAACTTCAGTCAAAAAACATGCAATTTTATATAGAAATTGCAGACCTGTCACTTCACCCTTGGGGACAAGAAGTTATTCAGAACAAGAACAATAACTTGGTGGGAGAGAAAGTGGGCTTCATGCAGTAAAAAAGTTTCTTTCCAGCTGTGTGGGTTTTCCACAGGCTTTTTCTCATGAATCTTATCAAGTTATTTGTTATTTACTCATGAATGCTGAACAAATATCGAGCAAATACAAGACATTATTAATTTTCCTAGCATTGCACGTACGCATATGTAATGGTTCATTATAACCCTGAGTTTTCAATATATTCCAGTGTAAATGAGAAGAGCCAATTAAAAAAATTGTAGACCCTGATCCAGCCTTTGTTGACTTCAGATCCTGATGTTGAATTGAACACCAAAAGAGAAAATTATGCCTATTAAATCGAGTAAACATTTTCTTCATTTATCTGGGTGGCTTTTTTCTGTCAGTGTAAACTATTTTTTTGCTAAAAATGCCAACCCTTAGAAACTTAATGAGTATTAATGAAAAGCTGGAATAATTTAGCATGGACAAAAAGAGGGTAATTTTCCTTAGACGTTTCGTTAGTACGAACTGAATCCTAAAAGGCCTATTCTCCTTGTGGCTTGTCAGAATAATTCTCATTATAGTCAATAGGAACCAGGTATATATGCATCAATAGCAGAAAAGACTGCTAAATATAGTTGCTGCCGTGGCAGCTAGTTCTCTCTCGTTCGTCAGATGCGGAAGCTGAAAGCTGCAGCAGCCTCACAGTGCAAGAAAGATGAGGCCTGAAGAATTTTTTTTTCCTGGGAAAAAGAGGTATGAGCTCAATTTCCAGGCTTTTTAGACCTTCCCTATGTGGAAGAGTCTGCAGCCTGCTGCGTTTGGGCCCACGAGGGCCAACGTGTGGTCAAGCTTCCCTGAACCAGAGCAGGCTACCAACATTAGTCATATATGTCATGTTTTCTGGCATATGTGACCACCATTGCAGACAGACATGCAGGTTCTGCAGTTGTTCCAAAACATTTTTTTTTTTACTTTTTTTTTTTTTTAACCTTTAGCCAGAGATGCAGTGTACATCTCTAGGGAAAGCAATAAAAGATCTGCACGCTTTGCCTTGCCTAAATTTCCCCATCATTTTTTTTTTCTGTCACTCCTCAGCTGCCTTGCTTCTGTACATGACATTTCCACCCTATCTTCCAGGCTCAGCCTGGCTTTCCCTCTCCCCTCCCTCCTGGGCAGCAGCGTCTTTCATCCTCCTTGGTGTCTCCCAGCTCAGAGAGCTGCCCCTAGGCTGTCTCCTCCTAAACAAGCTGCCTTTGTCTTCTAGGCCCCTGGGGTCTCACAGGAGTCACTTAGGCTCTGTGATTTTTTTAAGACTCAGGATTAGTATCTGATATCTTTTTTCTCTTGTCTGGGATTTTCTGCTGTCCAAATCTAGACCCCCATGGGGGGGGGGGGGGGGGGGGGGAAGCCCTTAACCTTTTGTTTTCCTTGGTTGAGATCTATACAGGTGCTAATAGCTATTGACCTTTTCACGGGCAGACATTAACTTCTTTTCCTTGTCTTCATAGCACATGGATTATAAAGCATTACAGAGTAAAAAACAGCCATAAGGAGTTCATAAATTATACATAGGCAGATTCCCCAAATCATCATGCGGTCCCTTCTGCAAAAGATGCTCTGTATCAGTTATTGCTTCAGTTGTTTATGTACCTTTTTATATCTTATCATTTAAGCTTTCATGGATTTGTGGATTTTTTCTTTCTTTCTTTCTTTCTTTCTCTCTTTTTATCTTTATTTTTTTTGGTACTTTTAGTGAGTTCTGATTTAAAACAATTCCACAGGAATCTGCATTCTTATGCCTCTCTCTGTCCCTTTTTCCCAGTAGAAAACATGCAGATTAGAAGGACAGGTGGAAGGAGTTCTCAGCTAAAACACAAACTTGCAGTCTTTGGTTTCAGTGTCCCATTTCTTGAACCCATGACGCTGGGGAAGGACCAAGCCAGCCCACGACCGCCTGTGCTTTAGGCAGTGTCATGTAGCCCCTGGCACTGTTTCTCACTGCAGCAGCTTTGCAGACACACGAGGCTGTGAGCCGAGCTTGAGAATGTCCCTTCTCACACACTTCACTTGGCAAAAGCTAATTCAAAAGTCATATGGCACTGAAAAAGCCATGCCAGCTAAATAATGTATGCAAGTACTGGCAAGCTCAACATATACTGAAGTGGGCTGGTCCGTGATGCATTTTTTTCTGTTTATTCAAGTGCCAAAAGATCCTTTACTTGGCCAAGAGCCATAGGATTGGTTATCATTGCAGAGCACATCCTAGAAACCATGCAGAATTTGGGGCCAGTAAGAGGTATCTAAGTATGGTGAAACCTTAATTATATGTTCCTTTATCATGTGCATGTCCTCAACTTTTCCACAAAAGATTCAGCTCTTACTCAATTTTTAAGGCTATGTGTTATCCTAAGCATGAGTTTTTCTACAATAATGATAAAATCAGGTCTTACAAGTAAAAACTTAGGTGTCTTTGAAAAAAAAAACAAGGTAAGGATTTTAAAGCATTGTTACCTAGGCAAATGCATTTTTATGGAGCTCATCCCAGAATAAAAGCACTTTAAGAATCCTACAACTAAAAGTGTGTTAAAATACATGAAAATTGAGCATTCTGCAAGGCAAGGATAATGGCAATTAAATGCTGAAGCCAGTAGGGGTAAAAGGGAGAATGTAGCTGGTCACACACCCTTCCATCCTAGCCATTCCTCCCTGTCTCACATGTGGCTGTTTCTGGATCCAGATGGCTGCAGGGTCATCCCAGCCAAGCACTGCACTTGTCTCTGGTGTGCAACAAGTCTGGCTCCTGCTCTGAATCACCTCCATGGTGTCGCCTGCTCCTGCTCACTGGCTCCTGTGAGAGCAGGCACCTAACCCAGAGTTCAGTGTGCAGGCAGCCAGCTTGAGCGCCACTTGCAAAACAGACACAGAAGGGGCTGGTGAAATCTATATTGACAGCCAAACTCTTTGCATTAGCTCTGAGCAGAAGGGATGCATGAACCTCGTGGAAGATCTAAAATGTGAAACGTTTTATAAGGATCTGCAGAATTAAATATATTTTTTCAGCAAAATGCAGCTGGTCCACCTGACTCCATCTAAACTGGTGGTGACTAAGACGTACTTCTAATCTCATGTGTCTGTGTCCTACCTGTATAGCATCAACTTGCATGCATCAACACATGCAAGTTTCCTGCACTACAGTTTCAGCTCAAAACAAACAAATAAACAACAATAGTAATAAAAACCACCTGGATTCATGGATTGAAAAGAGTCACAATATAGTTCAGCTGGGTCTCACACCTGGATGGTGGGAGGACAAGGAGTGTGGAGGGTGATGCACTGCACTACAGGGAATTTGGACTAAGCCAGAAACAAACCAATATGTTCCAGAGCTATCAAATGTTTAAGTTATTTATCCTTAAATAGAGATAAGGCCTGAGAAAATCTATAAAATGCACAACCACATTTCTCTGTGAAATTACAGAGTTTCTTCTGTTTGGAATAATGATTGTAAATTCCTCAGTATCACGGAGACTATTTAAGGTCACATCTACCAAAGCAGATTTGAAGAAAGTTCAGACCTTTTGCGTCTGCCACTTACATTCTGATTATCTGTCTGGAGGCAAATCTCCTCATTTTGGCGTGTAATGAATAAAATGCACAAGTGGAAGGAATCAAGATAATGAATTTGCAGGATAATTTTACTAATTATCTTGTTGCTGATCATAGAACCAAGCCGCTGCAAGTCAGTCCTTCCACAGTTATTAATATGCAATGCCTAAAGCTGTTCTTGTAACATTTATTACTCATCTCGCTGGCTCTACACTAGTTGATAGATTTCTATTAAATTTCTAAAAGTGAAGTCACTAGCAAGTTCCTCGTTTTAAATGTAACACGGTAAATTATACAGATTCACCAAAATGTAAAGTAAATGAGAGCATTTAAAATAAGATGTTTTCTACTGCATTCGTGTTAGGTGATGAGATGAAATTTATCTTGCCTTGTTGTAGTTATTTGTTGATAGGTATCTAACCTGCATTATGAATTTAATCTCCCTGTGTCATGGGAGAGAGGCTGGGACAAATTGTCCTCTGGAGATGCCTCTCTCCCCATTGATTACAGAGGGATTCCGGTCAGTTGACAGAAATGGGCCATGAACTTTTTTATGACTAAAGCGATGAGAGATGAAAGCTTGTTGTTGAGGAGTGATAAATAGGAAACTTTTCGACAAGAAAAAAATAGAAATAAGTAATAGTACAATGAGATAATGATTGCCCCCCAAACTGTTTGGTTGGCAATGTTTAGAAGAAGATAACTGGAGAATGCAGCCCTAGAGCCCATAATGATCATCTGCCTTTGGAAACAGCTCAAGAACACGAGTAAGCATATATCAGGGCAAGCCACTGATATCCCAACTGCAGCAACGTGACAGACAAGCTTGGGAGCCATGGCAGGATGCTCAGTGTGGCTTTAGGATAAAGGAACAAATATGAACAGAGATGACTGAGGACGAAAAAATTTCAAGTCAAAATACATGCAACAAAGACAAAAGCAAACACAGTATTGGGGAAATGACCGGTGGGATTTTACTTTTCTCTTCTACACTCGAGATGACCAGAAGGAGCTCGCTGTTGGGACAGCCTCCTTGCTGCCCAGAGCAGCTCAGAGTTGGCTCCCTGGTTTCACTGACCACAAATTTGAAACTCTTTGTGCTGCCTTTGTTACTGTGACTTCCTCACACCCCCTCCAGCCCTGGGAAAGCAGCATAGCAGACCCCCTCTCTGTGCCCTCATTTCTGTTTCATCCTAACCAGGCTCTGTAGCCACCTTGTCTCTACCTTGTTCAGCATTAGTTTTAACAGACTTAGATCTCCAGCCTCATAGTACTTGACACTGCCCAAGTGATGGAGAGCATTGCAATGGATATACAGTTTTTGCTTAGAAAAAAATAAAAATCATCCCAAAATATCCATTCAGACTACTCCTGCAGCAAGCTAACATACCATAAAGTTTTTGATAACTAAATCCATTTGGTGTTTTATCTCCTCCTTCAAATCATTTCCCTGAATATTATACAAAACTACAGCACAATAAAAAACAATAATGGTCAGGCACTTGGCTTAATAAAAGAGTCTTTTGAACTGCTATTATAACATAGAAAAGAGGTCAGCCATTTCAGCATAGATCTTAAAGTTAGCTGGATATATTTGTAATATTAACAGAAAAATCAAAGCTGCTTCTCTACCAACCATGCTGCAAATAGGGATGCTGCAAATAAGGACTTCAGAAGCCCCAGAGGATCATGCTTTAATAAGTTAGTCATCTAAAAGCACTGTTGCAGACAACCAGAGGGTACAAAATAACCCAGACCAGAAATGATCTGACTGCAGAGAGAAATTGGAAGGCAACAGGTTCTCTCTAGACAACTGGATAAAAACCTAGATGGTTTTGAAAAATAAGCATTTATCATGCTGCCTTTTTAGTTGCTGTTTCACGGTTTGGTTCTGCTTTTCTCTCCCATAGAAGTTCATCAGAAGCATTAAAAGCAGAAATCAAGTGCTATTTGCAAGTTTTGTTTTTGTTGTTGTACAAAATTGAGAGCATACTGTGCTATAAATAAAAGCTTGTAAGTAAATTCCCAGCATATTAAAACCTGCCTAACAGGAGATTAAGATGGTCTGAAGTCACTGACTCAGATCATAAACATTGCGCTGTTAGCTGAAATGATTAATCACTTTGGTACAAAAGAAAAGAGGAAATTTGTTAAAAAATAAGCAGGGGGCACGATGCTAACTCCAGGGGCAAGCTGATTGGCTGTTTAATAATGTATAACGAAGTGTGTGCCAGATCAAAAGCAAATCACATGCAGCTGGCAGAAAATGAAATGGCATTAGGCAAAGTATTTGTCTAGCTATGAGGCTATTTAGGAAAGTACTGTATATTAATGTAATGTCTATTAAAGCTTTTCAAATTAATTTTTGCTGATAGGGACCCATAAATAAAACATGATATATGCATTTTATATAGGTGCATGCACACATATATATGCGTTATCTATTGTAAATACTGCAAACATCCAGTTACATCCTTGCACAATTATTAACAGCTATTCAGGTTAATTAAATAATCTTGAAATTTTTATTTTAATCGTTACAGTGTGGGAAAGTGTGCTGAATAGTTGTTACTTGGTTTTGTTACAACAATATTTTTGCTGTGACAGACTTTGACAAAAATCTATGGTAGAGGGAAGAAAAGAGAGGTGCAGTGATGTAACACCCCTGCTCCTCACGGGTTACATTGCCGCCTTTAACATCTGAAAATGAACGAGCTGTCTGCCTTGCTTTTGGTGGCATTTGAATGAGTCGACACAGCAGCAAACATGGGAAACCAAGGAGCTATGCTCACACATTATGCTTTTCCATCATCATTCAGTTTTTAAGACGCCGATACTCCCCCGTGGCTGAGTCTTGGCTTGGGGGAAGTCTGGAGGCACATGCTTGTGAACCTGGGTGCAACGTGGACCTATTTTTAATCTAGCAGAAGTCTGGAATACAATGCCTGGCCTGAAATCCCAAGGCTGTCCCTCTCCTGCTCTATGGTCTAACCATTAGGTTGTAAATGTGACCCGTTGTGCCTTCTGGGCTCACAGCCTGGGTTTTCCACCTTGCCAGAGGTCCAGCTTCAAGAGGAGGGACTGGGCAATGTTCCCTACCAACACTTAGTGTAGTCTGAAGGTCTCCTGGGGAACAGGAGCCACCTCAGGCTGACAAGTGCCTGCAAGTCCCTGCTTCTGGGCCAGGTGCTATTTAGATTCTTGCTTCACCAGCTTTGCTCCAGCTGTAGGCCCGGATCTAATCGCTGGAACTAATCATAGGAGCTTTCCAGCCTCCTGTGGAAGGCAAAATCTTTTCTATCTTCACAAATCTTTCTCTAGCTCTCCTTTCCTTGCATTGGGTCATCCACCACATGGAAAGGGCAGCCCTACATGTGCTGCCTAACAGGTACAACACTCACTTAGGGGACAGAGCAGCTCGAGTTGAGCCCCAGCACTGCGCAGGACATCATTGAGCTCACGGTGCCAAGGAGGAGAAACTGAGAAGGCTAAAAACACATTAGCCTTTTGGACAACCTGTTCATGGAATCGTGGAATCGTTTGGGTTGGAAAGGACACTTAAGATGATCGAGTCCAACCATCAACCTAACACTACCAGATCCACCACTAAAACATGTCCCTTAGTGCCACATCCACATGTCTTTTAAAGACCTCCAGGGATGGCAACTCCAGCACTTCCCTAGGCAGCCTATTCCAATGCTTGACCACCCTTTCCATGAAGAAATACTTCCTGTCTAAAACCCCCTTGGCCCGACTTGAGACCATTTCTGCTTCTTGCCTAATGTAGGGTCCTGCTTTCTCCTTGCCCGTTCCCAGGCTGGTTGCTCTCCCCTCCGTGCTGCCCATTGCTTCACCATTGAAAAGCCAGCACAGAAGGAAGGACCCAAAATTAAACTCCTAGGTGTGCACTGAGGCTGACCTGAGCAGTGGAGCACCAACCGGCCTCTCTGCACTCCACACTCATCTCCATTAAATATTTCAAGGGATGTGCTGCTCGGTGTCATTACATAATAAGCGACACCGCTCTGCCGTCACGCTGTCCTATTCTTGTCACTTCACAGCAGAGGCAATCAGCTGATGCAAGGCGGCACGCGTTTGGAAAAACAGAGCTCATGCAGATTGGCAGTTCTGTGCATTTCTGGAATTATAAACAACGGTTAGTTTCTGTCACCGCTTACTAAAAACATGGCACAGCTACTGAAATAAGTGAGCACTTAAGGGAAACCCAGACCTTTTATATCTGCCACTTATTTCCTGATTATCTTCCTGGAGGTCAGGCCCTTCATTTTGACACTTAATGAATAAAATGCCCACGTTGCAGGAAATGGGATAATGAATTGTGAAAAGACATAATCAGCAATGACTAAATAATTAAGGGAATTGAAATGTAGAGTCATGTGGGAATGTATTAATAATAACATGATTTTTCCATATGCTAAAAAATTCTGCCTGTTTTTAGAAAATCAGTCATCACACATGCACTGTGGCAAAAAAAAAAAAAAAAAAGTTAATGTAGACTAATAGGAACTGTAATTAGATGTTCTGCTTTTAAACAGCTGAATAAAAGATGAAATCATATAGAAAGTATATTTAGATACAAGCCAGAAAGTAAACTGATTATTATTCATAGTGCTGTTAATAGGAGCTGTAATTTATGCATCTAGTGGGAATCATGTTAGGCAATTAGGAAAGGGAGTCACACTTGACTTCCCTTTATGCATTTACATATTTATATATTTTTCTGGATCTTGCCGATGTCTCCATCTTTCCAGTTACCTTTAATCCAAATAACTGCCTAGAATAATACCTTTTACAGTGAAATTCTCTGTTGGAGTTCAAAGTTGGCCTGCACTTAGATTAAAGAAAATTGCACAAGCTCCTCTTTGATCATATTTGTCTCCTGACATTGGACTTTCACCGGTCCCTGGTACTACATGAAGAATGGCACTTTTTAATTTCTCGCAGCACTTCACCTTCAAAGGCCAGTGGTGGAGACGATGGTAGAAGTCGGGCTGAGCTGTGCCCCCTTCTGCTGCCCTCTGCCTGGATCACCCTCAGCCCACTGACTCAGAACCCAGGTGCAAGTGCTGAGTCCCTGTGGTCTGCTCCTAACAAAACCTGGAATCCGATAACCTACCAACCCCCAGCACTAAAATCCCAATGATACGAATTTCAGTTCCAGTTGGAGTGTTGTTTTTGTGGAATATCTGGCCCTTCATATATATTTAATACATTCAGCTGTTCCAAGCCAGGATGATTTATGCTTATTTTGTGCAACAACATGGTTATTGTTTTCATCCAAAGGTATCCTAGTGTCTAATCCCATGTTAATGCAGTCTCTCTGTGATCCAATAAAATATGGGTCAGCCCAAGAGGGTAGCATCGCCAGATATGTTTGAGCAGATGGGTGGACTGAGGTACAGAGAGCTGTCGTGGTTTGCTCAAGGTAAAAAAGCAAGTCAGTGGCAGAGCGAAGATTAAAATTCAAAGCATGAGATCAACGAAGGATTAAGTGCCGTGTTCATCTGCTTCATTTCCAGACATATATAACATGTACCTCAGATAATCTGCAGGTGTCTCCGTGTGGAAATATTCAGCTCATGGCTCTCAACAAACAGAGGCAGGGACACTCCAGGATCAAGGACAGGAACCTCAGGGACCTCACTGAGGGGTGGACTTGTTTTTTCTGGCCTTTTTCATTTATGGCTTTGCTAAGGCTGTTCTTGCCACCACTCTGCTGGTGGGTGCTGTGCCTCCTGGGATCACACCAGTGCATCCCCAGGGTGCGGGATGCTCTTCCCCCTCACCCTCTCCCCCGCCACCCCTCCTCGAGACAAGGACCCGGTGTCCTGGCACGGCCGCCTGGCTGCAGGGCTCGTGTTTTGGCTGCGGACCATCTTCCGTAATTGGGCTGGCGAGCACTGCCCTCCTGCTGCTGTGGGCCAGGGCTGCCGGTGCCAGCTGCTCCCCTCGCTGCAGATGGCCCTACCGACACCCGGCTGCCCACCCACCGACAGTCCCCTCCTGCCGTCTGTCCTGCCACCCTCCTCTCCTACCCCATTTGAGAGCTGGGAAGCAGAAGGTGCTCCTGGAGCAATGCTGGTTAAGCTACAAGGCACAGAAGAAAGTGGTTAAAAGGAGTAAAAGCAATCCCATGCATTCCGATACTGCCATTTTTTTATCAGAGCGTGTTTTTAATTCACCCCCCCCTTTAGCATCCGTGGTGCGTTTCCCTCCCTGGCCATCCTGGGCGTTGCACAGGTCTGGCTCATTACGTTTGCTCTCGGCAGCCGTGCAATGCCTTGGGATGGATTCTGCAAGGCTTAAAATAGAAACATTCCTGCCTGCTATTGCTGATGTATCATTGGGTAATCATTAAATAAATTCAGTGTTTTACTGCATTAACAAAAACACATGATTGTTTAACAGAGTATATTACAGAAGATGGAGGCTTTAATGGTCTCTATGGATTTTTAGTTTGTAAGAGTACATTATGAAGCTGTCTTGGTAGGGTGCTGTTTTCATATGTGAAAGAAGTTACTGGCGTTATACATCATTTTTATATCTTGTTGCTAGGCAACATATCATAGTGCAGTTATTGCAAAGGTGTCTGCTTCCTCGTTAAAAATCTTCATGTTGCCCCTTAATTCTGCAAAATTAGCTCCGTTATTGATCCTATCCCACTTCCTCAGATATCTATTGATTGAGGTTTCATCCGTTAGGTTTGGGAGAAATAGAACAGTTTTCTATTAACTGAATTTCGGGCTGAAACCTAAAGCATATGCATTAGTGCTAATCTGTAGTTTCCCTGTTCATCACAATTTGTTTTCATGCGGGGAGCTGTGTGTTTCCATTCACCTGGGATTCCAAATCAGAGAAGTAATTTAAGTGGCGCTGTATTTATGGTCTATGACAGCCAGGCTTAAATAAACAGCGGCAACAAAAACAGGAGCTACATTGGGTGTTCTGGGAAAGGTCTAAAAACTGCCTTTAAAACCCATTTTCTTTCTTTCTCTAAAATAATCCACTATTCCTGCTTCAGCACCCTTCTGTTGCGAGCTCCTGTTACATTGAAATTTCCAATCTGGGGGCAGTTTTGCCTCAGCTTAGGTCAGGCTGTGTAGGATTTGGGGCTTTACAGGACCTAGCCAACTTCATCACCTCACTTCATTCGCATCTGGAGAAGGCAAACCTATTTCAGAAAGGCGCGTTTGTCAATAGCAGGTGGTATCGCTCACAAGTATCTTCCGCACAACAAAAAGTGATTTTCTTTTTCCTCTTTTTTTTTTCCAAGTGCCAGCATTTATTCCCTTCATTACCAGTCCTCCAAAGCTTCCCCAAGTTGGAGAGCTGTGTGCCAGGGCCATATGTGCTCCCCAGAGGCAGGGGTGGCTCTGGCACATGTCCCCTGATGCCTCCGCAGGCTCACGTGGAGCAAGGGCACATGGTAGGGGTGCCAGCACCAGGCTTTGCTCCAGCACAGGGGGGACCGGGGGCTTTCCGCAGACCTCTGTGTGCAGCAAATGGCTCTTTATTATCCTCATCCCTCATGCCTTTGTTACTAGCATATTGTAATTGCTTTCATTAACCAGGCTTAATGCAGTGGTTGTTGGTGTAGCTACTGTTCATTTTGGGGCAAATGGTACTGTTATAATATCGGGTTTTAATTAAGCCATTTTGGATAAAAGCTGGCATGCTAAAAGCTTCTAAAAATGCTGTTCCTTGGTACACACCCACGCAACAACAACCAGTAAATCAATGGGATTCATCTAGCCTCTCTCTTGGAAAATGTAATATGGCACGTGCAGTTGGGGCAGCTATTTCTAAAGGCATGTGCTCCAGAGGAGGCGGGGGGGTGATGAAAGAAACATGGAAAAAGTTCATTCTGTTATTTTTTAAGCTAAAAAAGAGTTAAAAATAGATATAAGACTTTGTTATGCTCTAAAGTGTTGTTTGTTTTTTTGTTTGTTCAGAGATGTGCTAGTAATTAATTTATAATGGGACTAATTAGTTCTAAGGAATCTTAATAGATGAAGTTGTAAGTGAAAGAAAAGAAATTGCAAAGGCCAAAATGTTTAACTTCACAGTCAATCAATGTACTTTCTTTAAAAATGTCTGCAAGTAATTTTGGCAGTGTTTTAAAACTGATGGTTACATGTTCACTCTCGAATTTCACCCCTGGAGCACCCTGGGCTCTCCCTGAATAGCAGCATGGCTCCCTCTGCACCTGACCTGTTCCCCTGTAACTCCCAAGGGAAGGGACAGGCTGGCCTCACGCCAGTCTTCCCTTTCTTCTGATCACACAATGTGCCTTTAACATTTGGGCCTTGGGATCATACGACACCTTTATCTCTGTTATTGGCACTACCGTTGTTTTCCCACTAACAATTCCTCTGCTCCACACCACTGGGCTATGACATGGAAAGAAGAGTTTTGGTACATCTGAGAAGTCTGACCGGACTATCTCTAAATCTTTTTCATTTGATTGCTTGTGTTGGAAAATCTTTTTCTTCCTCAGGATGCTCAAGAAGAGATAATCTCTGTCTGACCCTGATAGTAGTGAGTGATGAATATCCAGCCTGCCCAGCTTGGGCTAATTCCTTTTCCCACATCTCTGATGTCTCTGAGGCAACACTGTTAAAATGGATGCAACTCACTGTAGTGAAAAAAGTGTTGCCAGAAGAAAGGAACAACCTTACATTTCAAAGAAGAATGGATTTTGGGAAACCAGTCTCTCTTTCATTGTCTGTTTATCCATAAAGTCATATTTTATTTGTGAAGTTTTGCCAGTTGACCTCTTGTTATCTGGTTTGGTCTCTATGAAAACCCCTGAAATGGTGATTGCATGGCCAGTGAAGTCAGTAGTATACCTAACTGGATGGGAAATTTCCACCATAAGTAGATGAGTTGGCTCAGTTAATCACCCATTGTTTCTCCATGCAAAAGACAGGGAAGTCTCTCTTAACCCACATTCAGTTTAAAGAATTAACCAAGAGAATTTATCCAGGTCCTGGGGAACAAGGTTGGGTTTTTTTCCATTTTGTCAAGGAGACACGTCTTTCAAGACGATACATATTTTTGGCTGCCACACACTGACATGGTCTGTACAACTCCCTATCACATCAGCTCAGCTTTTCAGGGGTCTACAGGGATTTCTGGATGAAAAAATCTCCATGACCAGGAAGAACCATATTACTAGCTTCTATTTGCTATGCACTTCACTAAAAATACTGGATGTTTTACTCCATAAAATTCTCTGCTTCCCCACTGCCTCTCAGGATGCCCATAATTCTTAGAAAACTCAAGTAGTAGGCTGGATCCGGGTAATTTTGTTTCTCCAGTGTGATGGATCTGCCAGCCCTGTCTGTTGCCTTTCTGTGAATCTTAGTCTCCCAGAACCAGAGCCAAATTTCACACCTGGTGCCAGCCAGAACCTGATAGTCTGACATTTTTTGGACAACACTCTTCAAAACATCTTAGTGCCAAGTGCAGAAACCTCTACAAAGCTAAATGCAAGAAGTGTATGGACTGGATTGCTTCCCAGCAGCTCACTCTCTGATCAGCTCAGTCAGAGCACATCTATCAGCTTTGTTGTTGAATCCCAACAGCAGGGTCACATCCACTCATGTCACGATGTTTTTGGCCTTGTCACTTTCATTACAGTTAGATCAGCTTGGAGGGAAGAAAAAAAAAAAAGAAAAAAAGAAATAAAAAAGAAAAAAGAAACACTGAGCCAATTTGCTGCTTCAGCCATGGGACCATTTGCTGGCATCTGTTTTCCTGTATTGTCAAACATAACATCTCTTGGCCCTTGCTGGTCTTGCCCCTAACTTAACTATCATCTCTTGGATAGGATATAGTGGTGTATGATGCTTCTGATCAGCCCACTTGTCAAATGCACTGTGATAATTCTAGGAAAAATAAAGAAGAATCACAAATATGCCTGGTAGAAGTTGGGCTACCAAAATACGTTAATACAATCTTATTGAAATTAAGACTGTTTGGCTAATCAAAATTAAATCGTAGTTTCTGTGTATTGTTTCCTTTCTCTGCATCCATCTTGAGTTTCATCTCATATGTTTGGGCTGCCAGCTCTTTGGGGCAGGAAATGCTCTTTCATTGTGTGTGTAGAGCACTTCACTGAGTGGGTCCAGAATGTAACTAATCATTACTTAGGGAGAGCCACTTTTTACACATGGGCACATAGTGATAGGGCAAGGGGGAATGCGTTTAAACTAAAAGAGGGAAGAGTTGGCTTAGACGTTAGGAAGAAATTCTTCACCCAGAGGGTGCTGAGGTCCTGGCACAGGTTGCCCAGAGAAGCTGTGGATGCCCCATCCCTGGAAGTGTTCAAGGTCAGGCTGGATGGGGCTTTGGGAAGCCTGATCTAGTGGAAGGTGTCCCTGCCATTGCAGGGGGTTGGAATTAGATGATCTTTAAGGTCCCTTTCAACCCAAGCCCTTCTATGATTCTATGATCACCAACTCCTGGTCATGATTATAAGGTAGTTTCACATCCCAAAATCAGATTATTTGCAGACAGCATGTATTCGTAGCTGGAAGGGGAGCCCGTTCTCCTCCATTTGATGAGGTACTGAGATCTGCTTCCTAAAGTTGTTTACTCACTTACCTTTCCAAGACCTCAATTCCAGTTGGTAAGTCAGACACCGATAAAGTTGTCTTCCATTGCTCTTTGGGTAAGATTTCTCCTCCCACATCTGGATGTGCACCTGGGACCACAGCAGATGCTGCTGTAGGGGAAACCAGTATCTCGTGCACAATAAACTTGTCCCTGGAGCAAAATCTTTGTGGACAGCCCCTCTTCAGGAACTACTATTAACATATAGTTACCTTTTTTTCCCCCTCATTCTGTAATTAGACATCCCAATTATGTAGTTTAATCTAATTACAGTAATGATGCAATTATACAATAATTGATACATAATCGGCATGCAAAAACCTGCGTAAGTATTATTTAACCAACAGAGTAAATTCTAGATGAGTCTTTTCAATCTCTTAAAAGTATATCATTTTAACAGACAGCTTCAGGAAGGGATTTTACCTCCTCAAGCATTTTTAAATCCTTACTGCTACTAGTAGTTTTCCCTTTCCTGGGCATCTTATTTCCATTGACTTCAACGGGAGCTGTCTCTGAGCTGACATGAGTAAAGCCTCTGAAAGACTCATCACAAGTATCTCATCTGAAGATGCCGAAGTGTTACACAGCAATTTCAGGAATGCTTAATACTGGATTGCATACTGTTAGTGATTATAAAAAATAAAAAATAAAAAAAATCACCTTGTCAATTACAAGAGAAGACAGCTCTGTGGTAGCTACACTAGTACTTTCTCAACAAACTTTACCACTTAAGATACTTTGTAAAAAGTAATTAAAAATTACTTCCTTATTATTCAAAAAAAATGCAAAATACATAAGCACCACATTTACAGAGGCATAAACTCTGCTTTAGCTTTGTGTATACCCATGGTCTCATGCACCAAAATCATCAGGACGTGCAGATGAATGCAGGAGTCCTCACTCTAATGGCATGGACAGGAATCTGTTTTCCTGTATTGGCTTATTTTTCTGTAGCAGATAAACTGAGAAGCCTGTGTTTTGTGGTATAAGGATGTTAGCTGTATCTGTAACATCCAATGACCCATGTTCTGAAATGACATCCGAGACCTGGGGGCTTGTCTGATAAGAAATGGGATTTCTTCTCATCCTTGGATAAAATTTCCTTTAACGCAGTCTCCACCCTCTTACTGCTGTGCTGTGAACTGTGTATCCTATATGGCTTTTCCCACTGGTGATGTGGCTGAACATCAGTGGTATTTTAGCCTTGTTTTGTAAAACACTGTGGAATCAAATTCATATACATTTATGTAATGTTCTATAATTAATCCAGTGTGTCTGGATGCGTGAAGAAATGAGAATGCCCTGTCCCTTTCTTTGTCTCAGTTGCATAACTCATGGTTTAAACTAGGTACATTATCTTGTGAGATGCTATATGGCAAGTTTATTCAAAATGCCTGAGTAGCTGTGTTGATAGAACTATTCATGAGCAGGGAAATTTCAAAGTAAAATGTGAATGTTTCCTGATAAGCAGTCACTTGGGCTTTTTTTGTTGATGTTTCTTTGCATGATTTGCTACTAAGGATCTAGTTTTAAGTGTTATTACCCATATGTGTGGAAGTATAATTTTGATTTGATCCATATTCTCTTTAATGCCAAGAGTATTGAAAAAAAACTTTTTTAATTTGGTTTCAAATTCAAATATGATGGTTTTACAGTTATCTTTTAATTGTCAGTATTCATATTGCTAGTATAAGTGTTTGTGTTCCCAGCCATAATCTTTTTTCATGACAGACATTGAAAATACATTAAAAAAAAAAAAACAACTATGACTGTATGACTGAACACTTGCTTTTTCATTGTGGTATAAATTCATTCCTATGTATGGAAGCCACTGAGAGCATGCACATCTGGCCCAGAGTTTCCGATCTTAAGAAGAACTTACAGGTGCCTAAGTGATCCCCTAACCTCTGCCAAGATTCACATAGAGAGCATCTTTGTCTTCCAACATTTTTCTTCTTTCCCCTTGGTGATTAAAACTGATTCTAAGGGATCAGACTGGGGTGGGCAGAGTATGAAGAAGGTTTCAGGTTTCAGTCTGAGCCCTAGGTCCTTGGACCTGAAGGGTGTGATTGCTTCAGAGACAGAAAAAAAGCCATTCACCTGTCATTCTTAGGTGAAATTCTCTGCTTGATGGGCTAGAGAACATTGGTAGGTCCTTCTGGTAACAGACATCTGGAGACTGAAAGATATCAAGATAAATACAACCACAAGCTATGGGAAGACTCAGTAAGAATACCACTGCACTAAATAAATAAATAAATAAATAAATAAATAAATAAATAAAATTCCATGAAATAATTCAGCATAAAAATTTAATGTGCAGGTATTTCATGGTTTTGCTTGCCTTTGATGCTCACAGAGGTCTCTGTAATGTAGCTCACAGGAAACACCATGCTGCTAATTTTCCACCAACTTTTGCCTGCATCATTTCAGAAGTACACTCACCCATATTTGACACAGGAACTTGACCTGGATTTACCAACAGTTTGGTAATTCTGATAGGTCAGGGGCTGCTGTCTTTGGTGAAGATACAATAACAGCCAGAGTATACCTGATCTCATATTGGTAAGTGTGATTTAAAGGAAAATCTTTGAAAGAAGTATAACTGCCTGAATTACTACTCTTTTATATGTTTTTAAATGAGAATATAAAGGCCAAGGGCATTTTTTCCTATTTAATGCCATTAAATCCATCATTAAATCTCTCACTGAACACTGGGTGAATTTAATGGTGCCCTCAAGTGCCGATGCTGATGCTTGACTGTGTTAATATTGTTGTATATACAGATACAATAAATAACACTTAGCTAAGATAGTATTAGCAGCCTTACTGGGTATATCAATACAAATAGCTGTACTAATGAGATTAAGCATCAGAAACCAATGGCAATGCAAATCCAGGCACTGGGGCTAAAATATGGATAGGGATTCAACACATTGAACCTATCAATAAAACCAAAGAGACTCTACTAAGAGCTTTACTGCTAGTTGACATTAAAGGATTAATTTGAAAGTACAGTTTTTATCTTTTCTCATCTCACTTTATAACGTGCTCTGGCTTAAAACTTCTGCCTGCCTTGTCCACAAGTATTATCAATGCTTCCGTTTGCTGAATAATCTCTGCAAACCCCCTGGCAGGCCACTCTGCTTTGCCTGACTGTAACCAGTTCCTTTTGGTTGATGTGATTCAGCACTGGGGAGGACTGAGTTTGTACCAAGGGTGTTTTTCATGCCTAAGATTCTGTACACAGAGTTACATTAGCTGAGTCATCTCTGGGTAATTGTTGTTTCTCTTCTCAACATACACCAGTTGGATGCAATTGCCTTGCCCATGCAAATTATTTTAAGCCTCCTGGCATAATTCCAGGATCCCCTTTTTCTCACACAAAAAGCATGAAATGTTCTGATTACAGTACTCTTTTACCATTGAAGTAATCTCTAACTCTCTTCATTTCATGTGGAGGGTGTTCCTTATTTACACTTTTATTGCTCGAAGGAGAAAAGCTCTGTGTTGTGATATTTCTTTTGATGGGATTCTACATACAGTAAAGCTTTGAAAGATACATATGCTGCTGTGTCTTACTAAGAAACTTTTCCAAAGTGAAAAAAAAAAGTTATCTAAAGAACCACCTTTAATCAACAGTGGTAAAATCTTTCTCTGGGTAGGAGACTTATTTAAGACTTAAGTGGAAATTAATTGATACCTAGGCATAACGTGAATCTTCTTATTCCAGTGAACAGCAGTTTGATGGTTCTCCTGAAGAGAAATCAAAAGTTAATACTTGCTGCTACAAAACAACCCTTTATGGCTTTTAAGATTTTACAATTCCACTGCTAAGGCTTCTCATCCTAATTTCTTGCTCTTTAAACAATCAGTAGTAATTAAAATGTGATAATGGTGTGTCCTGTTTCCTTTTTCTTTATGTATTACTTTAATTTTTCCACATATTTTTTGTGAGGTGAAAAAAGAACATACATACATTCTCATTTTCTTTCACATGACAGCAGAAGAATGTTAATTTTTCTGTAAAGTGAACAAGTAAATCATGTGTAGTTAAGAGCTCAAAAATAAACAATCATTTGTAACCATTTTACTTCCTTTCATGCCTCTGTCATGACACAGCCCATAATTTCATAATCACCTACTGTTTGCTGGCAAACATCTTTAGGAATGTTTTAGAGAGTTGTAAAAACTTTTGTTAGTGTCATTTTTCATAACATCCTAGCTGTAAAACCAAGCTGTCTTCGTACTGCGATTCTCATACAACATTACCAGCAAATATCTAGAAATGGTGAGGCAGCACAATACAGTAGATCATTAAGGCTTTCTGTGGATACGAGTCATTCATCTAATCAAGTTTACTCATTTCATAACCAGACTACTTATAAACTGTTTCAAAGATATTTTTGGGTTTGGAGTTGGTTGTGTTTTTGTTGTTGTTGTTGTTGTTTTTTCCATTCAAAATAATTTATCTGATTTGGTTTTAAACAATTCAGGTAAATTAAGTTCATTTGGCTTCAGTTAAAAAAAAAATAAAAAAAAAATCATGCAGTCTGTAACACTGTAACACTGTAAAAGACGTTTAAAACCATTGTGTTTTTTTTTTTTAATAGTTGTGAACTGCTTATGCAGACAAAGTCTATGATAATGAATAAGGTGGTAGTGTTACTCTGAGTCTTAATGAAACAAAGGGTGTAATGGAACATGTGCTTTGGGAGCAGAGTATATTTGGTATATATCATACCTTCTCTTACTTTTTCCAAGTGGAGTTGCAGAATGGCATTGTTACCCTCAATACCTTTTGTGCCAAGATAGGGAAATGACAAGATTCTCTTAGGGGATTTTCTGACTGAAGAGTCTTTCAACCTTAATTCCATTTTTATGTGTTTTACCTCATAATGGTAGCATAGTACTTACAGAGATTACAAGGGTGCCGCGATGCTTAATTCAAGTTTGTAGAATACCTTGCAAATGAAAGACAGTGTGTACAATAAGCACTAACTATTATTGTTTCAGGGCTTAAAGCAGACAGAACTTGAGACAATGATAGCTTTGAAGAACCACTAATAGTAGATAAGAGTGAATTGCACAGTTAAAGAAAGGTCTCCTTCACTGCTCCATGGGCATATTTTGCAGCTCAAGAGAACCACAATTCACAATCAGTTTTAACAAGAAATGCCAGATCGCCTAGGGACAACTGGAGCAAACAAATGGGCCCTCCTTGCTGGCAGCAAGCTTCCCAAAGGCCACCCCGCAGAGCAGGGAGCAGTGACAAGTGCTGATCTATGCTCCTGAGAACACCATGGGGAGCAGTGTCAGCCCGGGAGGGGGGAAACGTCCTTGCAAGGGCTTCCAGAAGCACCATGCTACTGGCAAACTTAACATTTCACAATATAGAAACAGTGGACTAGCCTCAAGGATTCTCCTCCCCCTTGCTGGTCTTTTCAGGGCCCAGATCTGGGTCCCTTTTCCAAGGCTGAAGCTGCAGCCCCTGAATCGCACCAACAGTGGTTGTGCCAGCTCTGCAAGCAGGGGCAGTGCCCTGGGTGCCCATCCTCCGTTTGGCCCCTTCACAGGATCTCTCTCCTAAGCATGCAAAACAACCCACAGATTAATTTGAAAAACAGTCTGTTTGTGTCTGCTGATTGGTGGCTTTGACTCTGAGAAATGGATAAAAATGATGACAACAGGATGCCAGTGCGGCCTGCTCACCAAACCCTTTACTGCCACGCAAAAGTCCTGGATTATCTGTCCGTGCCTCATTAAGGCAAACAAAGACTGGAACATAGCAGTAGGACAAGCGTCTTAACACTTCCCAGATTTTAATTCTGCCTCTGCTCTGAACAATGAAACCTCCTCCGCTGTTGCATGTAGTCTGTACAGGCCAATGTTCACAGTGTGCATGGATGGGGTCTCAGAAGGACTTCAGGGACTTCAGATAGAGAGTGCATCCAGTGGGACTTCTCTACTAAAATCCTCAGCTATTCTGAGCAGTCCTCTGGTGCATCTTTTCTTCCTTTCATCTCATTTTGGTTTTGAGACACATTTTCAATCAAATCATTCAAACATCGGCACTGGAAGATGTCAAAAAGAAAAGGAAATCACTTCACCTCTCTAAAATGCTGTCAGATATTCTTGTCCACAAACGTTTCTGTCAATTCACAGGTTGCTAAATTCAACAGTTGAAGGTGCAGTCTTATGGTTGTTTTGAGGAGGTTCAACTACATGTTTTATCATTTCCAAGAGAACCTCTACCATTGTACTGTGAAAGATTTAAAATTTCATTTTCACTGCAGATTAAGTTCCAAAGTTATCTAGTAATTTATCTAAGAGGGACTACCCTGGTTCTCCAAATCTCTGCTCACATGTGCTATTAAAGTCAGTGAAAACTGCTACTCCTCGTAACTTCTGAACAAAATCGTAGCGTAAGTATGCACTGTGCCATGCACATGCTGTAAGACTCTGCTTATCACAGAGATTATAACCTACATCTGCATATACCTATAGGAACTGGACTACTTCTCACATACTACTACTCAGTTCCCCAAATGCAGCAGGCTCTGGCCAGCCTTTTACCTCATGGTGAACCTTGGAGCAGACCCAGCAGTCTCTGGCTCTAGCATGAAGCCCCACTCCGCCACCTTGTCACCTAAAGTGGTTTTGTATCATTCCTGCATCGATGGCAGATTCTCTGGAGAGAGTTTTGGTTGTTTCCCCAGTGAGCCCTGGGGGGAGGAGGACAATGTTTGCACCTGACCCCCACTTCTTGTCAGGGCTCATTCTCCAGGCCCTGAGGTAAGAAGTTGGGAGTACATAGACCCAAGTATTTCCTCTACACCTATCAGGGGAAGGAGGGCATGTGCATTACTGAAGACGACAGGAGTCAAAGAGCCAGCTGGTGGCCTAAGTGGACCTGCTGGAATGCTGTTCTGCATGGCCTGGTCCCATCCCCAGGGAGTGAAGATGAGTACCTAATGAGGAGCACCACAGCTTTCCTCTGCTGTCCGCACCCCAACCACTCTCCCAGGCTGAGACAAAATCCAAATGTGACTTTTTAGAAGAAAAAGGTGACATAAATGTAACCAGCCTAGTAACCTGTTTGCCACCACTAAAACTGGAAAACCTAAAATTGGGCTATCTATATAATTAAAGAAAACATTTTAGGTGATCACAGCTGACCTTTCTAGAACACCAATGCATTTTTAATGTGAAGGTATTAGAAGGTCATGTGGAGTATACATGTTTCTAGGAAACATAGGGAAGGGAGGAAAGAGGGGCCTTGTGCATTCTTGAGCCTGATCCTGAGGATGGCCAAGATACAGAAATATGGTAGCACTGGAGATAGAGACATGAGCTACAAGATAGTGTAACATAAATGTTAAGGGTTTTGATGGACTGAAAAAAAGCTCCAAAACAAAGAACATGAATCCAACTTTAGGTACATTTTACGTGTGAGTCTGAACGTTGTATTTTATCACCCAGTCTGACTAGTGTTCTGACCTGTGTAACAATCCAGATAACTGCAGTCATTCTCCCCTGTTTTAAGCCTATTACCTTGTATTTGACTGGAGCATATCATTCAGAAAAGCATCCTTTCTTGATCTGAAGGCTTCAAGGAATGAAGACAGGTATTTCTGTAGCAGTGTCCCAGCAGTGAACCACCAGCTCGTGAGATGTTGTTCTTTTCTGCCTAAATTCAGTTTGCCTTTTTCTCCTTCTAGCTGCTGGTTTATGATACAAGAAGGCAGCATTTGGCTGCAAATAAGTTTTCTAAAAGTCATGTTAGAGTAAAGGTGTTTGTTTACATACATACACCCCCCGCAGATATTCATGAGATTAAAACATAGTACCTCTTATTCTACTAGGGCTGATCTCTCTAAATCTCTGTCATCATTTTTGATCCTCTTTTCACCTTCTCTCACTTTCCAGCATTTTTGAAGAAATGTTGACAAAGGAAACAGGACGTTCCAACATCAGCCTCACAAAGTTCTACTGCGTTACTTCTCCCTTTCTCAAACACACAATGATTGAACAAGCTCTTTGGGCCAAAGCACGAGATAGAATCATAGTATCATAGAAAAGGTTGGAAAAGACCTCCAAGATCATCTGGTCCAACCATCCCCCTACCACCAATATTACCCACTAAACCATGTCCCTAAAATAGTGGAAGATTACTTTCAATTGACTGTGCTCTGTGCACTGTCCCACTTTACTAGGAATATCTGGTATCCTTCATTCATAGTAATGAGTTTGTCCATGCTCAGCTCTTTGTATATCTGTACTCTTAGCTGAATTGGTCTCTGTCAGCTTCAGCCACCACTTTGTGCCGCTGTTCTCCTTCTAGAGTAAGAATCATCAAGATTTAACGTCTTTCTGTCAATTCAGATCTAGGAGGTACACAGGCAGCCTTGAGAACAGATGGTTGAATTCACATACACTGAAGCATGCAGTGCTACACTGTTTTCTTAATCTCATTCAGAATAAATGCCTTGTATATGAACAGATTCCCCAAGTTGTCAGAGTGTCATAAACAAAATTGTTTGCTAATTGCAGTCAGCCACATCCATGTAAGGTTGTCCAGGCAGGATTTACAGGCCACTTTGCCTTGCAGAAACTCTGTGCTACAGAAGGGAAAAGAGAAAAAGAACACCTGCCTTGGTGCTCAGATCTGTACTCTGAGGTCCCAGCCTGCTGTAATTTTTACCTGCAAATTTAGCACATTTCTTCTAATGTCATAAGAAACTGTAATGGCAAAACCTTACCAAGCTGTGCTTCATAGAACCACATTTCAGACCACTTTAAGTTCTAATACTTTAATTCTGATTTCTTTCCTTCTGTGGTCTTTTTTTACCCTCTCTATCACCTTTTCACCCTAACCAAGGGGGTTGTTGTAATAGCAGGAAACAGAAGCTTTCCCTCACCTTGTTAAGGCTGGCGGCTTCGCAGGTCCGTTAGCCGAAAGGTGTTCTGGTAGCACCTTACACCTCAACACAGGGCACAAGACGTTTATTTCATGTAATGTCTGCACATAACCTGTGCACAGAGCACACAGGCACTGCTATACTACCCATAAGTTTGTGAAGCTTGAAATATTCAATTAGTTGGCTGAGTTAAAGTTATTGATTCATACCCACGGGTGAGCATCCACTGTAGATGCATAAAAGCACTCTTTGTATGAGCCCTCAGGGTTCCCAGGGACGATGTGAGTCTTTCTGGTACCTCAGTCCTCTTAAACTGGCTTCACAAGTATAAAAGACTGGAACTAAGATCAGCTTTGGCCAATCTGGTGACTATTTGAACTTCTATCCAGGGGATGAATCAGTACCATTAAGGTACCTATCAGAAAGCTTCCAGAATCACATAGGACAAGAATCCTGAAAAAAAGAAAAAAAAAGCCTAGTTTCAGAAATGTAGTTTTTTCCCCACACACACACAAATCTTTCTTTGATGACATCCTTACATTTAGCAGCATATTTTTGTCAGATATTTCAGCACTGCTAAATATTTACCATGGTGGTATTTTGTGTTCTCCAAACCACAGATGTTTTTCATAGTAAATGTGTCTGTTTTGTAGCTTTTGGCATTTTTTGTATGCTCCTTTGTCCATGTTAATACAATCATCCATCAAATACAGAGTAAGACCCTGACCAGTGTCTTGGTCTTTATTTCTGATAGCCTTTGTTTTAATTTCTTGAAATATTTCCAGAGCAATCCTGAGGCTGCTACCGTTGCTTTGTTAGCAGACTGCGCAATTAACATGCTTGTTATGATCTCTGAAAATGTCAACTATGTGCACTTTTTCATTATCATTTGAAATCATGCAGAGATCTGGACCTTGAAGTATCCTAGGTCTTTTCCTTTCCTCTTTCTCCTCCCCCCACTCCCAAGAGGCAGCTATTCATCTTCATTAGCCACTTCTGTTAGCTTGCTGCCAACTGAGACCAGAAAACTGGCTGCATCAGTCTTGCATGGCAATTCAGGAATTAGAATCCACAGTCCTTGGGTGCAGGAGGTTAATGCACTAATAAAGATTGTACCTTGATTAACCACATCATCTCAGCTTGCCCAGGCAAGGCTGGTTTTCAGACAGTTTGTCATATCATATGGCCCAGTGCATTCAGTTAAAAACATAGCTTCCCACCTAAGATCATAGACGGCAGTTTTGTCTCCTTTTTTTTTTTTTTTTTGATGTTGTTATTTGAGTGAAGAATATTTAAAAGTTTTTATGGAACACCCCTAAATTCTGTTCTATGATATACCTGTAGAGGTACATGTTCTTTCTTTCATGATAGGGGTAAGAAATCTTTCTGGTTTTAACTCTGGTATGAGAGAGCTTGGTACAGGTTATGCCCTAGCTAACACTTGCTCTTAGGATTAAGCTGTTATTCTCTTGGATATCCATAGCTGATAAGCTCATTTGGACCCCATAAATGAATAACAATATGCAAGACTCCTTGTTAAAGAATTATAATCACACATTGAAGGAACTAAGTAAGTCAGTTTGGTAAGTGGATGTAGAATTTTTTCATGTTTATCTGTCCTGGATTGTTGAACCTTGACTAAATGTTGCAGGTTATTTGCAGAGATATATTCCAAACATAAATTTATTGCATTGGCATTTGTGATTTGCTATAGAGTGATTTGATCCCCAGATCACATTACAAATGTTCATGATTTGGAGTGGTTTAGTTCTGCAGACACCAAACATCTGGAGATTTAATGCTGAACACATTATTTAATGCTGCAGTCTGCAAAATCTCTGACCTTCTCCCTTTCCAAGGGCCAAATTTCTTTCTCTCTTTCTCTCTTTCTCTCTTTCTCTCTTTCTCTCTTTCTCTCTCTCTTTCTCCTTCTCTTGCTTTCTTGCTTTCTCCCTAAGATGCACATACACATGCACACACACAGATGGAGTCCTGTTTCCATTAATCAATTAAGGTGATGTCCACCTGTCCACCTGTGTGGGTCTGAAGAACTAAGCACAAAAGACTCTGTCACAAGCTACACAATTGCTTTTCTTTCTTTACTTAAGACAAAAAATTCCTTGACAAACACTCTCCCAGATTGTCATATATCTTTGAATGTTATTCTGATGAAGCCCATTGAAATAAAATCATATCATAGAAAGCAATAGGGCCTTGGAAGGGTCTTGGGACTGGAGGCAAAGGGGAAATATGGTAGCATGTCTTACAGCAGATTGCCATGAAAAAAAAAAAAGAAAAAAAAAAGACTTCTAGAAGTCATTTGAGCAGGAATAAGGGAAACAGAACTGCTGGCTGTGACTTGGTGCTGAACCAGCACCCAGCTTAGCACAAATGGTATCCTTAAGACTATTTCTTGCTCCATCACAGAGAGCTCATAGTGGTTTCTTTGTGTCATCTTCCAGTTAGTGTGCGTGCAAAACCATGTTTATCATTTATCTCAAGTTTAGAAAGCATTTGACATCATACATGATGTAAATATTAACTATAAATCAAAACCTGCCTAAATAAGTGGATGGAAATGAAGTAATACATTGAACAACAGAAGATGAAAAATGGCAAGATATTTTGTTGGGTCATGGTAGTTCTGAATAACACGTTGCCAAAAGGATAATGACAAAATAAAAGATGTTCAAATGAAAAGAAGAAAATGATCAAGTGCTCAATGGAAAATAGAAAATTTATGAAGAGGAAGAAAAAAGAAGTGTAGGTGTAGTTTGGAAAAGTGACACCTTAAAGAAACAAGAGGAAACAGCTTTATCTTGCTATTTTACAGATGTATATTTGAGGCTTGGGTGAGAAAAGCAATAACAGACACTAGAGGAATCAATTTTAAAAAATGAAGATTTGATTCTTCATATCATGAGAACCTTATCATAGTGAAATGCTGTCAGCTTCAACATAGTATCCAAAAGTTTCATTGTCAGACACTTTGCTTTGGATGTTTGACACTAAAATCATAGCCATATTGTCAACTAGTGGCAGTGGAGCTTCACTGAATTGAAAGGGATCTTTGCCAGCCAGCTGACAACACTTAAAGAGAGAGTCTCCTGTGTTTCAAAATAAAAATAAAAATCTGTTCTATGAAGAGAGGAGAGTAACTGGATTAGAGGTTTTCAAATGGAGTTCTCTGGTCACTTGCTAAGGGGTCTTGGAAAGCTCTGTGTTAGTTTTGTGTTGCCTCTACTTCCAGCTGAAAAAATATATCCAATGCCTACCTAAAAGCTGCATTTCAGTATAGGTGACTATAAAGAGAGCCCCTCTGTGGTCCCTGTGTGCTGTCCAGCAGAGTATTTGCAAAGGAAAATTGTGTCTCACCAATCCCCTATAATTCCTGTGACATGTCAGTAGAGCTGTGTACGAAGTTGAGCCAGCTAAGATAATTTTCAAAAGGTATTTGACAGGGTCCTTTATGAGATGCTACAAAAATTTCTTAAATCACCCTCTGTGAGAGACAAAATATTATGAATCAAGAATTGGCTAGGTGAGCACCAGCAAAGAAGAGGATTAAACAGTCAATTTTCTTAATGGGCCAATGATACATTCGAGTTGTGGCAGCGAATGAACAAGGTAATACATGTGGCAAGAATTTAAATTTAGATGAGACTGAATTCATGGCTTGTTTTTAATTACAATTTTTCTGAATCAGTTCACCCATTCCTAGAATCATACACCACACAGCAAGATTGATAGCACTAGATAAACAGCATTGCCTTCAGTTTGGAGTAAATACTATTATTTACCTCTGCATGGTACTTTTCCTGAAAAATTACCTACAAGCTAGGGTTAAAAGCCCCAAACAAAACACCACAAAGCTGACATTAATCCACAGGAAATGTCTCGTTACTTAATTGTTGCTGCAGAAACATTTGGAGCAAGGATACACAGTACTATAGATTTCTTTATCTGAAGGTTTTCCCTTCAGTGAGAAGAAAAGCATAGTTTGTATGCTGACTAAGATTAACTAGGTTTAGACATTTTTAACTTGTAGAGCTGGACATTTACATATAACTGCTGAAAACTGATTTACGACGGGCAGAGAAGAACACAGTCGCAGAATTACAATGTGCATGTGGATGAAACGTGCCGTTGCCACCACCACAAAGATGTCAGCCGGAAACAGCATCACTGTAACCCTTACAGGGAGAAGCATGTGTTAATAAAAATGGGGGAAATCAGAGGTCTACTGAGACCTCTACTGAGTGGCCTGTTGCAATTTGGACGTCCCTTCCCATAGATGTCTCCTCTGCTGTCCCCTTGCCCACCTTGTCCCTGCACATGCAACCTCTGCTGGTCCTCCCCATCCCAGACCATCTGAGCTGCCCTTTGGTCTGGTACATCTGGCTGCAGGAGGAGGAGGGTTGTCACCATCATCTCAGATAACGTGTCCTGCAGATGGGCACGCATGCTTCTCCACATCCATTTCTAAGCAGTCTGGTCAGGGCTTTATTCTTCAGACTAGAAATCTGTTTTCCACACTTTGGGACCCCAAATGGCGTCTCAGTGTTTCTTTTAGTTAAAAACATTGTTAACATTGTTCAGGACTCTAAGGTCAGTACAATCAAGATGGGAGAAAGATCTAAATTGGTTTAAGATCAGACCCTTACCTTGTAATGCCTGGAACATTACCTGGTTCAAGATATCTCAGAAACATTTTTTGTCCTATTTATGTTTAAAACATCCCAGGATTATTTCTCTTTCTGATTTCAAAAATCATTTGCACCAATCATTACTCTTAACATCAGTTTGAAGGTGCAGAGGATCTTAAGAACATTTACATTGTTAGTGCTGTTCATCAGTAGCTTTGAAATGCTTGTTTCAGTCCAGTGGGTATTTTATGCCAATACTGCCAATCCCTAACACCAAAGACAGACAAGTTAGCTGACCAGAAAAGAGAAGCTGTGCGTGAAATATTATTCTCACAATCCTTTTGAATTCCAAGTTGAATCCTTTTTATTTAGTTAGTTAGACAGTTGCCTTTCAGGCTTACATTTTCAAGCATTTCACACCATGCACTAAAAAAAAATCTTTACATAATAATATGCCACCACTAGTGCTTTTAATCTGTGTCAAATATCTTCAGAGAGAGCCTAAAATCACAAGAGTTGGTGCATAGGGACATATTCTATACATGTTTCTGGTTGCCGTTGACCTTTCTGGACACCTAAATCCTTCCTTCTGTTTTTTGAGATTCTCTTCTTGACAGTCAGAAGGAGACTGTGCCCATAGCTTAATGCTTCTCTCTTTAAAAAATATTTTACTGCATTTAAAGCTTACCACTGCTCAAAGTTGACAACCCATAGTTTTCAGTTTTTTTATATATTATGTTTTCTGTTTATATTTTAGTTTTTGTTTTCTAATTTGATTTCATTTCTAAGTTGTCTGAATTTCAGATGGTAGCAATAAATAGATGGTAGGATCACAATTCAAAATATTATTCTGGTAAAATCACATTCAGATATTCATTATAATAGCAATTATTAACCAAGGTAAATATCAATGATATTACTAAATCTGTGTGTCAGAAAAGGTTACATCAAATTTAAATTATGTAGAAAACTTTATTATATACGACAACTCAAAGTACAAAGGGAGGAGAAGAGAAGCTAAATGAAAAAAAAAAAAAGGACAATTAAGGCCATTTTTCATTGAAGTGTGGATGAGAAATAATCTTGGGGAAAAGAAGAAATGAAAGATTTTGATATGTCAAAAAAAAAAGGTCACCCTTATTTTTAATCAGCCCTCTAGTCCTTTCCATGGATGAAGGTATGATTGTCAGACTTGGGCAGGCAAGGAGGGAGGGAAGAGCTCTGCTCCTGCTAACAGATTGGTTTCTGCACAGCCTATAGCAGACTTCTCAGAAGATGTTTCCATGAAGGTGACAGTGGGGGGTCAGCCACTGCATAACATGGAGGAATTGCTGCTTAGGCAAATGGAAATCTTAAGTACTCAGCAGTGTATTTCACAAGTACGATGACTTTAGGTCAAAACCACCAGAAGCTCCCAGGCTGTCTGGCCCAATTCTTCAGTTGTCCAAGCATTGCCCTTCAAAAGAAAGGGCTACATAATTCTTTCCTATGCAAGCTTTGGGACTCAGAACATCAGCTTGTAGGGAAAAACACTTTGGGAATGGAGTTTTACAGGTGGAAGCACCTTTCCTCTGTATGCACAATATTTGATTTTCTAGAAAGTAAGCAAATGGTCATGTAAAAGAAAAACAGAGGAAAGAAGATGAGGAACTGATCCATTTTTAGATCACAGCATTAAGAGTAAAAGTCCCCATTGCAACTCTGCTTTCCAACAATTTGCTGTCATAAACTCTTACAGTTGGAATATTTCTCAGTATGTAATTCATTCATCTTTTGTAAATATTAGCACCTATGCCAGGTACTTGCAGCTGTAGGACTGCTCCCTTCCAAATGTCAAACTGCTTGCCTCTGTTTTTAGTAGCCTGTGTTTTTGCTTGCCTGTGTTTAAAGAACTTACTGTATATTAAAACTTACTATATAGTGCAATTGCTGGCACTTATCAGATAAGCAAGTCATAAGATGAACAATCTGCCTCAAAGAACTGAAAAGCAAAGCAATTCTGATACTGAAACTGCAAACCACATGATGTGCTGATTACAGGCACCCACGTAGATTACAGAAGTATAATAAATCATGTAACTTTTTAGCCTCAAATAAAAGAATGTAGTTTTTATTAGGAAATAAACTGTTTATCAAGAACGCTTTAAAGGTGGCATTTATTACTAATAAACTATGTTGAAAGGGCTGATCTGTTCATTGGCAGAAGAGCCAGAGACTTTCTTTTATGTAAAAATGCCCCATCTCAGTCCATGCAGGGTCAGGAAGCACTTCCATCAGCACTCGTGAAGGATGGGCAAGAGATTCACCCACACCTTCTTTCAAGCTAGAACAATTTCTTTTCTCTTTAAAAAGAAATGAGTCATGGAAATATAACTCCAGTATTATTCTGGGAGTGATTGTAGATCTCGGCACATCTCTTTGGAATATCACTGAGAATCAATTCCAGAGTCAGCTAATAGTATCAAAAACCCACAAAGCATCTGTCAGGCAAACTCTTGATAGTGTCAGTGAGTCCCATGCTTAGGCAGGATGTTATTTCCTCTTCAGCTCTTGAAACGTATGTGTTGGCTCTTCAGGACTGTCATCCTCTGCATTTCTTCTCATATAACTTCTGTTAAGCTACTGTGCACCATATATTATAGCTGTTGCTGCTGAACACGTCAAAAACCACATCCATCTTATAACAGCCTACACTAGAGAAGAATATGAAGCCTCTCTCTTAACAAAGCATCTCTTATCTGAAGTGTTTAACTCAGATCCATTAGCCCCCACCTTCCTAAAAGCAGACTTGCTTTGGAGACCAACTCATTCTTCCTTGACTGGTAATGGCATTGAAGGTGTGTCCACCTGCTACCTGAAGCTGGGTCAGAAATGACTGCATACAAGTCAATTTGAGCTACATGCATCTCTTAGCTATTAAAAATGTCTTTAAAAAATAAAAATAAATAAAATAACAGGGAGGAGGCAAAGGTGAAGTGCAGCACACCGTATTTAGGGTTTGCTGCACAACTGTCACCTGTAAGGCACAAACAAGTGGCAGCTAGGAGCTTATTCAATTCCTTCAATATGAAAAAGGCAATTTTAGGAATTAACCATTGGGCAAGTTCAGAAAGTTAAACGTTTATCATTCTGACCTTGCCTGTGAAATCTACTTTATTAGTCAATAGGATGTACTTCGTTGCTTGGTCACAAACTGAGATTTCTGTTCCCATACTACAAAAAATAAAAATAAAATTATTCTGTTAGTCTCACCAGACAGAACACATTGCATGGTAAAAATGTGGTTGCTGATTGTCAGAAAAATCAAACTTCTTGCACTTAAGATGCATTAGCTATTCATGAAAATGAAATGGTACTTAAGAACTTCTCTCAAGAATGTGCGATAAAAATCAATGTAGATCATGTATTGTCTAGATTATATGTAAACTGGGCATTTCCTAGAAGCTACAGTAACTTATGTATTCCACTACCCAGACATTTGTGCTACTGATATACTGTTATTGTCTCCTATTCCATTGACTTTCTAAATACAGTCTGCTGTACAATATTGTTTTTCAGGAGATGACCCATTCTTGGCCTCCACCATTATCAGCTATTCACACACCAGGGAAGGCAGAACAAAGCAAGTTTTCCTTCCCAAACAAGGTAAGAGATGTAGCAATGTAGAGTCATGCCTTCTGCACCTCAAAATACATCCTACATGAGCTCTGGCTAAGCATGTGAGGGCTCTGGGCTGAGGCTGATGAAGTGCTGATGACTTTTCCATGTGTGTGCCATTATCCCCTTGCCTTTTCCTTGCCTACAGCACCTGCAGCAGTACATGGTTTTGTTTGCATATTTTATGGCAGCAACACGGACCCCGGTGTGATGGTCACAGGTTCCTCACCCCAGGGAAAAACACAGGTGTCGTTGGTGGGGTGTCCAGAAGTGGTGCTGAGGCTCCTGACCAGTACTTCAGGGCATATACAGCTGCTGCAAGTCAAGAAGCTCCTGCTCGCATCCAGTAGCTCTTGCTTCATTTGCCCATCAAGGACTGAGATGGGCTTTGCTAATACACTGGCCTGCACAGCTAGGGGCTGAGGAGAGGGTGGACATTCCTTGCTGCCAACCTGGTTTCAGGGGTAGCTTTGCTACAGAGGCAGGCAGTGCAGTGCAGTGGTGCCTGGAGGGGCCACAGAAGTATTTGCTAGGGAAGTATTTGCCTGTCCAAATCCAATGGCAGTGGACCACAATGTTCCTGGTCCCAAAGGACCAAGGCCACTGGTCCTGCTGATGGTCCCTTGAAACCAGCTCGACTGATTTATATGTATCACAGGCAGCATATGGTGGGGTACAGCAAAGCTTATTGGCAACAGCTTGGGGAAACCACATTTTTTGTACTTGGTAAATCAGGATGGAATGAGGTCAGATATCCTATGGATGAGCCAATATAATTCTCACATTGCATCATCATAAACTGTTTATATGCTACAAGCATCTTTCTTGAAATATTAAAACTTGAAAGATGGTATTGATGCCATTTATAGCCTTTTTCCTGATAAAGAAAGTTCCTTTGGTAACTGTAAGTCCATTCTGCAAAATTTAGTGCACAGAATAATTGTAACCACAAAGCCAAGAAAACGTCAAGATTTGCCTACAGTAAAACAGCTTTTCCGTGGATGATAGTGTCATGATTTTGAAGTACCAGGGGTGTAAACCAAAACATCTCTGGCATGTTATGAAAGAAAAAGAAGGAAATAACTCACTGTCTTTGCTCATTGAAGACAGACAGTTGATTGAAGATGGTAGGTGGGCTACAGGCTTCCTAAGTTAGAATAAGCCCAGTAGGAGACAGCAACTTACCAGCTGGTGAAACGTTCAAATGTGAATGACAAAAATGAAGTGGTGCTTGCAGCCCTGCAGTTTCTGCCACAATTATTACCATGAAATATTTTTGTGTAGCACACGTGCAGATGTGTATGGGCAAGGTATGCCCCTATCAGCAAATGTGTGTGACGGTCATGAACTCACTTCCTCACAACTAATTGTATTGTGATAAATATAGGAATAGCAGAACCACAGACTGTAGGGCAAAGATATGTGAATAATGGCTGATATTGACTTTCTCATCTTCTCTCTGCCTGTTCATCCATCTCTCTGGGAAATACTCTGATAGCTTGAACTGCAAAGCTGTTTTGGAGGTCTACCATTCATTTTTAAAGAGACCTTTTTAGTTGGTTTCCTCTTGTCCTAACAAAGTAGAATCCCCATTTTATTTAAGCTAAGGATGGATGAGATTTTATGTAATAGTAGTATATGCACATATGACGTGGACACTGTATTGTGTGCTGGGTGGCCTGCATAGCCAGAAATTAGAGTTCTTTGTGTGAGATGTAGATTAAGTACCCGGTGAATCTCCTCTTGGAAAAATCCTACGTTACTGGCCATAAAAAACGATAAATTTAGATACCATCTCTATTTGTAAATATATTTTAAATAATTAAAATATATTTATTTAGCCTTCTCTGAATCTATACAGTTGGATACTCAAGAAGGCATCTGCTTTTCAGGCTCCCAAATGCAAATAATGGTTTCCTAATTTTTCAGTTGTGTTTTTGAAATATTCATAAGCTAACTATTGTTTTTCACAAAGAGTAGTGAAAAACCTTTGTTGCATCTCATAGGAGATAACTCCTTAACTCTTAGGAAGCTTTCCCACAGATAAGCTACACAGCTGTCCCAAGTTGTTAGAACCTGATAAATACACCAAACTGTAGAGGATGACAAGTTACTCAAAAAAATGGGCCTGTCAGTCAAGTAGTGGGCAAGACCAGCAAAGAGGCTAATAGGCTAACTTTGGGGCATCAGCTCCTTCCTCCATCTCTCCATCACCATGCAGTGTATGGTACTGTGAATTCATTTCCAGCCTTTATGGAAGTGCTGAGAGATCAGTTGAGGTCATTTGCAGTTTCTCTTCAAACCAACTCCACTCCAGAGGAGTAAATAGACTGCAGTCCTTTAACAACAACAACAACAAGAACAAAAATCCCAGGTGAAAAGGTATTCATGATCTTGGGAATGAGAAAAAGCTTGTAAGACTCCCACCTTGTTGCAAGGATGCAAATCATTCTTACTTTTCTGTCTATAAAAATTGAGTGTCAGCATCATTACTTCCTGTACATACCAAACTACTTTTCACCTGCAACTCAAGTAATTAGTGATTTGACAGCCTGAAACTTGAAATTTATTAATTAGGCTATTAAAGTTGCAAAGGCCACCGGAACTATAGCTAGACTGGTTTTGAAATCAGTCTAGCAATAAAAGCTAAATAACTGAGTTTTATGTATTACATGTACAACAGAATTATATTTTTGAAACTGTGTGTGTGGATACATCCACCTGTATAGCTCTATATGCTCTGTGGATGGGAGGGTGTATGTGCATATGCTACACATGCATATAAAATCAGACCTCACTAACATTGGAGGTCTACATTAATCCACAAGAATGGAAGTCATTGTCAGGTTTGAAGTGTTAGCTATTGCCCAGTAGGTTTTCCAGCACAACACTATCAGGAGAGCATATGCAGGGAGCTGTCCTTTATATAATATAGGTCATAAAGTTACACTTGATCATTAACTTTGAATTTTCTTTCTCTGTGGAATTAATTTGTACTCTTGAATTTACCAGGAAGGGGCAACGACTGTCTCTTTATTTCTTGTTTTTCAAAGCTTGAGGATAATTGAATCAGTGTGTGATATGACAGGCTGCATGTGCTTTCCTTTCTCCTATCTCTGTCACACTTTGTTATGTACAAATGATTAGGCATTATTTGATTGTAATTTTATTAAAAACATCTTAATAAATAAACTTTAAATGAATAATTAAATTTGATGCTTGTATGAATGAGCTTTCATGTTCAGGCATTAATTCTCTACTCTTCTGTGAAGAAAAAATGCTGTTAATTCTGCTGCCTCCTTTTCTAGAATACATCCTAGAAACAATAAGGTTGGAAAAGACCTGCAAGATCATCTGGTCCAACCATCACCCTGCCACCAATGTCACCCACTAAACCATGTCCCTAAGCACCACGTCCAACCTTTCCTTGAACACCCCCAGGGACGGTGACGCCACCACCTCCCTGGGCAACCTGTTCCAATGCCTGACTGCTCTTTCTGAGAAGAAATGTCTCCTCACTTCCAACCTGAACCTCCCCTGGCACAACTTGAGGCTATTCCCTCTAGTCAGTCTCACTTCAGTGCCAGGTAAAACTATGGATTTTTTATTTGTTTGTTTGTTTGTTTGTTGTTTTGTTTTGTTTTGTTTTATTCTAGGAGTTATTGAAAAACTCCCAGAATTGTGTTTATTGAGGTCCGCTGATGGGTCTCAATGTGCCTGCCAAGGGTCAAGCCAAAGAATCTGCCTGTCCCAGACATCCCCTGGGTGCTGGTGCCTCAGGACTGAGCACATCAGACACACAGAATACACTGCTCAACAGGCAGTGGGAATTGCTCTTGAACAGTTTCTCTGCAGCCAAACCGTATTTGGGGTTCTGGACAGCTTAGGAAGATGTTGCGTGGAGGCTCGCAACAGAGACAGCTGCTAGCAGCCAGGCAGTGACCACCCTGACTCTTGAGAGACTCCGTTCTCTCCAGGAGCTTCTGCCTATGAAGATGCCAACAAATTGCTCGTGTTAACAAACGTTCTGTCCATGACTGCCTGTGCAGCACTTTGTGGGGGAACGTGGACATAGGGTACTAAGTGCACCGCTGCCACACAATTGGGAAGCATTTTCCAAAAAAAAAGAGCCACAGGCCAGCTGAAGTTGGAAGGGACATCTGGAGGTCACCTGGTCCATTCCCCCTTCACAAGTAAGGCCACCAAGAGCAGGGGGCGCAAGACAGTGCCCACAACATGGTAATTACAGGCCTGTCACTCTCACCTCAGTGCCAGCTAAAACTACGGAGAAAATTATTCTAGGAGTTACTGAAAAACACCTGAAAGACAATGTAGTCATCAGTCATAGACAGCATGAGTTTATGAGGGAACTGTTTTAGCGACTGGGTAGGTACCTCACAGTTTTAGCGACCTTATGTGTGACATGATAAGTCTTCTCGTGTCCAAGAGCTGCAAGGACCTTCACACAAACTTAGAGATGCGAGGCGAGGGGGATTGCTGTGATGCAGCTGAGGTGCCAGTGACAGCACAAAGGACGAGTCACAGCAGGGGAGGTGTCATCAGGGCCAGCAGCAGGCAGCACCACCACACTGTGGCCTGGGCTGTCAGTGAGTGCAGCTCGCACCTCCTGTTGGCTATGGCTCGTGTGATCTTCCTTGCCCTGGCTGTGCTGGGCATTGCCCAGAAGCCGTGGTTGGTGGATGATCACACGGATGTGGATATGCACGAGAGAATGCAGCAGCATGCAGAGCAACTGAGTCAGGGCATGGCTCGGCTGCTGCAAGAGATGGAGCAGAGGAGACAGGAGCAGAGTGGGGTGGCCCTGGAAGCTCTGCTCTTCACTGCCTTGCAGCGGTGGCAGCTCTGGACCTTGGCTGACCTCCTTGTCCTGCTCTTTGGGCTCTGCCGGTGGCTCAGGAAAAGGAGCCGTGAGCTGGGCAGCCTCAGCAAGCAGGGCAGCTCTACAAGGAAGAGGAAGACAATGGTGATGCAGACCAAGACGGTGACTCTGATGACACCTGGGATCTGGGCAGGGTTTGGGCCGATCGCACCCAGTGGCCAGCGCCGTACATGTCAGACAAGTGCAAGGCGGTGGAGGAGCTGGTGGACGAACTTCTTGGGGCCTGCCGAGGACTCTCCAGGAACTGTCCCTTCAAGCCACAGCTGCAGCCAGCCATCGGTGTGGGCTGCCTCTACGAAGGCTGGAGTGTCCGGGAAGACAACATCCTCTACTGCCTGCTCATGCCCCTGAGGCCCCCTGGACATGCCTTTCACCCAGAACTGGGCGCTGTGGTGAAGATGGCAATGAGGAACCCTGGCCTGCGCATGGAGCTGGAGTGCGCCTGTGTGAGGGAACAGCTGGTGGGGGACATGCTGTGCTTCCTCCACCACCCCGAGGATGAGCTGAGCAGAAGACAGGAACCCAGCCTCCTATGCACCTTCTGCACCGGCTCCTACCTGAATGTGGAGGAAACCACCCGCTGGTTCCAGGCCTTGGTGAAAGCAGCCTGGGAGCTTCTGCCGTAGTCGCGCCACTGCTGCCGGACTGTGCTGCCCTCCTGCCGCTCCTGCAAGATCAAGCTGGCCAACGCCTCCACGAGCACCCTCTCCATCAAGATCATGCTTGGGGTGCAGGTAGATGGCTCAGACACCTTCCTGAGCCTGGCGTAGGCCGCGGACAGCTTCACCAGTAGCCCGGTGCCGCTGCACAACACCAGTTTCTCCAGCAGCGCAACAGAGACACCTGTTAGCAGCCGGGCAGTGACCACCCAGACCCTTAGAGAGACTCCATTCCATCCTGGAGCTTCAGCCCATGCAGATGTCAATAAACTGCTCTTGTTAATGTACACTCTGTCCATGACTGTCTGTGCAGCACTTTGGGGGGGAATGCAGACATTTCACTTCTCAAGCAAGGCCACCTAGAGCAGGCTGCCCAAGGCTGTGCCCGCAATGTAGTACATCTTAGAATATGCTCACATCCTAGAAACAATAAGGTTGGAAAAGACCTCCAAGATCATCTTTGCTCTCTTTCTTCATTTTTACTGCCTTGAAAGCTTGATGATGGGTTTGATTTCTATTTATATGTTTTGTGATGTTATGATCAGCCATCATTTTGTTATCTGAGAATTAATTTATCCACTTCAGGAAAACTGGTGTCGTCACAAAATTGGAGCGATTATTATTAGAAGCTAAGATATGATAATAAGGTTGTCTTTTCAGTGTCCATTTCATTTACGTTTTCCTTTCTTGTTTATTTTAACAATCTGGAGAAAAAAAAAAAAAAAAAGAAAAAAAAAACCTCCAGAAGTGAAGCCTTCACCTTTTCTTTTTTAAGTTACATAAAGGCATATTTTTTCCTACCTCAGTGAGAGTATTCTCTATTTCATGACTGTATTTTTAGTAGCCTTTTTATTAAGAATAATTTGTTGAGAATCAAGACACTTACTTTAAAGAATCAGTTAAAAGGAGAAGTGAAAATGTTATAGCTCTTGTTTTGCTGAAGTGAAATTTGAGACAAAGCAAAGTCAATGGCAGAGGTAAGATACCATTCTAGACAGTTAAAAGGTAAGGGTGCATTCTTCCTGAAGTTGATGAGAATGTAAAAGGGTAAGCAATTTCCTTGTTTAGCAGTTTCAAACAATTTTACAAACACAAGGATATTTCCATCAAAATAACACTATTTCCCGAAACAGAAAACAATCTCTCCACCTATAGGTACATAAATTCACTACTCTGGAAACCAAACCTGTTCTAAGAGCCTACTTTTATTGGCAGCCTGGCTGGCTACTAGAATAACATTTAAATGCAAGTGTATATATCATTATATCGGCACTGCAAGCCAATTCTGACTTCATAAGATTATATTCAGTCACGGGGTGGGGGGTGGGGGGGAAGTCTTTAATATTCCTTTATCAGAAACATTCATAAAATGATGAGGTAATATGTCAAAAGCAGACAATTTCAAATAATTGAGAAATTATTTTCAGATATGAAACACGTAGAGACATTGTCAGCATATGAGACATTCTACTGTAGACGATGGTAGAAACTCCTAATATTTGCCCCAGAATTTGATGTCTCCCATTTCACATATGTAGGGTGTCACTGAATTACAGATGCGTGCTATGCCATAAAAATTATACAGATTAAAGTCATGCAGTCCAGAAAGCCTTTACTCCAAAGCAAATGGTGCAGATGGAGGAGATTTGACCAGCCAAGTCTTCAAGAGCCCAATGCCCACCATTCGGACAATCTCCTTTTGGAGTTGACAAGAAACCCTTGGGCCCTCCAGTCCCTGAGGCATGTTTCTGCAGGACCCACAGCAAAAACTTAGCTTGGCCAGGTCAGAGCATCCTTGAGCTTTCTGGGGACTTGCAGTTCCTTTCTTCAAATTTCTACCTTGGAGATTTCTATGGGTGGCATCTCTGTGGTACTGGTGAGCAAGTGAGGAGATAGCACAGACAGGAGTTGGAGGAAGAATGAAAAAGGGAAATATTTTAAGATGTGTTTCTGTGTTTTTGTTGTTGTTATTGTTGTTGTTTTCTTAAATTTAAGACCAACCTAAGGCCTGAAGTCTGGCTTCTGAGCTGTAGCAAACCTACAGACTTCTCAGCCGTTTCACCTCTTTAAAATGTAGCAGAAATGTACACATTCCAGTTTTTGCCTAGAAGTAAAATGAACAAACACATAAATAGGAACCTCCCACTTCCAGCTGTGTGTCTGGCCCATCACTCAGCCTCTTTGTACCAGAGATCTAGTCCAGGGTCTGATTCTTCACCAAAAATTAATGTTACGTGTGCCTGGCCTCTCAGAGTAGTTCTTACTGTTGTAATTGCAGTGTGCACTTGAGGTGGTACTCCTGTGTGTATGCGTGTTATCTAGGAGCAGAGCTGCACAGAGGACACCTTCCCTTCAATCAACCATAGCCTGCCACACCTCGGGCTGTTTCTGGCATGATGCAGGGCCCTGAACTGAGTTAATGGTGTATTAAAAGCCTTGCGGGCACAGCAGAGGTACTCAACATTTTTCAGAGAAATAACTGGACAGAGGCCATTTTCATATAGCCTATTCTGGGCTGATTTTATGGTAACCAAGATTCCAATATGAGGTAACTAGAGGAGTAGCTAATGAACATATATAATAATATATGGTAGTGTGCTCATACCACCAACATGGGGCCAGTGACCCAAGTTTTTAATGTGTAAGGCTTAAGAGTTGCCTATCACTGGACAGAACTATTTAAAATGTAGCAGATTTAAACAAACCTACTCAGAAGATTTAGTGTAAGGCTGATTACTAGCAATGCATTCTCAAAAAGTGTTCAAGGAGCTTCACAGCTTCGCAAAACACCTGACATTTCTACCGAAGTAAAATTACAATATCATTAACATTGTGTTGGTCAACAGGGACCAGACTGAGAGACCCCAGATATAGTTAAAGGTCAGGTGTTTGCTTGACAGAATTTTTATGTTAACCTCATATTTCAGTATCTCCAAAAGTGTTCTTTCTTTTTTTTTTTTTCAGATGATAGCTATTTTCTTCTTGTCCTTGTATTCTTACTTTATTTTTTCCCAATTTAAAAATATTTTATTATAGTATCTATTTATATTTCCCTTTTATTTATAGGCTTCTTTCACATTTTTATGAATGTAAGCAAATTCTGTGAGTAAAATATATGAACATTTGCATGTGAAAAAAAAAATATATATATTGTACCATATTCATAAATATCACAGTTGTGATACAAGGCTGACCTTGTAATGTCAGGGACCCAGTGCTAAAGTCTGTATTTCCATTCTCTGGTGCTGTCAATATCAACATGTGAGAAGGAAAAATCAGCTGTGCTACTATCTCAAGAATCCAATGGTCCATGAAACAATATTGGTCTTCACTCTGTCTACTCATCTAAACTCGTGGAAAATAATAGACAAGTTTTGGTTGATCAATAAATGAACAGTAAGCAGGAGACTGGTAATAACTATACAAAGAATTGCACCTTTAAAGGATTGCTGTGAAAGAAGTTTACAAGCCTTTGGATTAAAGCATTTTCAAAGAAATATTGGATTTATTCTTGTAATTGGAAGTGACTTTTAAACCGAATGAACAATTAACAATATTGTTTGTATTGTTAAGGTAATGTTCAAGCAAGTATTGCAGCTAAAAAGTGCCATAAAAATAACACATTGTACCTTCTTTCTGTTATTATTGTAGGAGTCACAACAGGGATCTACAGGACACAGCAATACAAGTAAGTACTAACTCGTTTATGGCTGCATTGGGTGGAGGGAATGACAATGACTGTGAAAACCAAGGGACTGAGAAAGCAACAGTAGCAGACTGGGACAGCACAGAGCTTTGCCAAGAAGTACTCTGTTTTAGCCAAATGTGGGGATCTGAATTCAAGGGTGACCATCAAAATACCATTTCTTTTGGTGGACTGGGAAGAACAAAAAGGATTCATTTCATGATGTCTATTTCATTATCTAGGTGAGAAAGACTGAAACAGCAAAAGAATGGCTTTTCTAAAATGCTAGAAAAGAGATGACCCAGTTGCTTGGGCAAGGGCACTGCCAGACATAGGCTGCCAAAATATTGTGCTGAAAAACCTGTTATCACTTATCTGTCATAGGCAATGGTATATTTTGTGGCTATTGCACCATAATAAACAACATAATCCTACCAATCCAATACCAAATAATGCCTCAAAGACCATGTGGCTGTGGGTCTTTTTTGGCTAGCAGTTTGGGAAGGGAGGTGATGTGTGCTTGCATGGCTCCTGGTTGTTGCTTTTCAGTGGACTCCAATATACAAATCGTGGTGCAGATCAGCAGCACTTTAATTAGATTTAGTTATGGTGAAAAACTTAGCAGCTGTATTGAAAGGAAAGATTGAACTGTTCCATGAAACAAAGTATTAATCCTCTCCCCTGACACCTCTGACTGTTGTTAATGTTGTCTTGCATATTAAAAATACATGATCCTACTCTGCTCTCGACATAAAATCGTCTCAACCAAAAGAACCATTTTGTTAGCTTCCTGACCTGTCAGCCAGCACAGAGCCCTGTTTGCAAATTACAAGGCTGTGACTGAAGATGAAAAATGCCCTGAGCTGGTAGGTAGGGCTTTGAAAGTGGCTGGTCACCCACTGCGTGAGGGAGAAGACATCCAGCAAGACAAGCCTGGGAGACATAGGCTATTAAAACAGTGCAGTTCTTTCTTCTGCAGCTCTTCAGGGAAAGGTCAGCAGGCGGAAGACAATGTTGTGAAGAAACATGCAGTGGTGTCACTTAATTGCCAGTGTCAGTTTGATATTGCTGTGAGGACCAGCACTAAGGAAATAATAAAACGCAAAATGGCTGAGGTCCTGTCAGAAAATAATGAATACAGTAATGAGAGAAGGAAGCGCAAAAGGGCCATGATAGAGAGGGCTATGCAAACATGCAAAGAGTCATGAGCATGACAAACACACAAACTGAGCTGAGGACTTTGTGATGACATCAGAGGCCACAGTGTTTGGATAGCTTTGGTCATAGTTTCATTTTCCTTCATATTTCATATTTCCTTCTTGCAACACTTTAACAAAATAGGTTGTTTGCAGTTCTAATGAAACATGCTCTCCTGTGGGTTAGGGAAGCAGTCCTGCCCCCTTACAGCTTTCCTCTGCTCCTTACTCCTGTGGTGTCCAACCTCACTTCACTTCCAGTTCCCCGATCAGCCCTCTCCCCTATGGTGCCTCCAGCTTCTTATTTTCTCATTCATCCTGCTCAGCAAAATCAGTGTGTGTTTGCTGCTGGGCTAGAGTGCGCTTGATACTGCCTGGCTGGGTGATGGCAACCAAACCAAAGAGTGGCTGAACCCATGCAGAAACACTTTCTTCATTGGTATCAAAATTTAGGGTTGCTGTCAGACACTAAGACACATCTCCTAATGTTGCAGAGGAATTTGACTACCTCTGAGATGTGTATCCATGAGGATTCTTGTCAGAGTGTTAGAAAAAGACATGCAATAAGACACAAGTAGAATAAAACATAGACCTTACCAGTCCTGTACAACAAACTCAAAGAAAACTCATGGAAAAAGTATTTGGATGTTAGGAAATTCTACCAAATGACTCCATATGGAAAAGAAACTTAATGGTCTATGTACTGAATTGTCCAAACACACATCTTCGGAGTCCCAATTAGCTGGTATTCCCCATTGCACCATGTCTTCTGTGGAGTGGCTCCTGAGCCCATCATTTGCAATGTTCTTACTTCAGCTGCTAGCATTGTCTTTCTCATAGATAACATTTGCATTTCTCTCATCCTTCCCCCACAAGGAAATCAAAGCATTTAAAAACCCTTAATGGCTGAAGTTGTATTGCTCTGTTACAATAAGTATTATTTATCCTTGTTATCCAGTGGGGGAACTTATGCCAGTTAGGTTGAATGATTCACCCAAATTCCTACTCAGAGGATAACACTCCTTCTCTGGTCTTCCACTATTCAACAGGGAAATCCTACAAAAGTCCATTTAAAATATATTTTGAAATGGGAGAAATCTAATCTTCTCATCCGGTTATATTTAAAACAATTAGGAAGTGAGTTGTGTGAGAGTTAGCAGGAACTAGCAAAGAATTCCCAGGCCTGTGGCTGAGGATCTGAGGGCTGATGTTTTCCTCCACGATCATCTGGAGGCATGTGCAGGCACACACACCCCAACACACAGGCATGCACACACACACATCCACATCCATTTCAGAAGACATACACAGTGCATAGCACCTGAAATGAAGTGTGCTAACAGTAGCCTTGTGAGGTAGATAATGTATCCTTTGTCAATTCCCATCTGACTCAGAAAAACAACAGACTACACAAATTTGCCCACTAAAAGAAATCAGAGCTAGACAGGTTTTAGCAGTCCAACAAATGGCAGCCTCCCACAATGGTACCTGCATGCATTTGGCAGGTAACATGAAAAATGGGAATACAAATCTTGGCCTAGCCAAGAGTGAGTGTGGGGAAAAAAAAAAAAGAAAAAAAAAAAAGTTGTTCTGACAGATAATTCCCTTTTATTTATGCAATAGCTTAACAACAGCGTATCTGTGACATTCAACTATGCTTAACCTATACACATTTTTCAAATTTCTGTGATTCAGTCAAGTGTGAACAAAGTTGGTAAGAACTGATAAAGCATTGATGACCAGATTTTCTACTCTGATAGGCTGGACTGATGCATTTCTATCATCTGCAAAAGCTTCATCCTTCCCCTCCACACAGAAGTATGTTAAGTGAGGATTAGCATTAAAGCAGATGCAAATGCTTACTGTAGGGTAATTCATTAATATCCAGTTTGGCTAAATCACAGAGATTCTCTTTCCTCTCTCTCCTCACAGTACTTGTGCTGTTCCCTTGTTGCCACATTAACATACATTGCTGAAAGTAGAACTGATGTGAACTCTGGCAAAGCACTCAGGAATCCATATTCCTCCTCACACTCAAACAAACCAGTGTTCATGGTAATAATTCATCACTTACACAAAGTCTAAGTTACGAATAGAAAATCTTTGAATATGTGCCAACTGTTACTGTTGGTTTCTTGTTCCAAATTACCATAATGCAGATGAGCTCCAGGGCTCCAGGCATCCTAAGGCTGACAAACATGCACTGTAGCAACAGCTTTCTAGCCAGCAGGTTATCATCTGGATATGCTTTCTGAAGTCTCTGTTAAAAGTGAAAAGTGACCTAGAGATTATGAACTAGATGTATTCCATCCTCTGTGGCTGCCCAGGTTCTGCTTAAATTTTAGGCACCTTTAGCTTACCTAAAGGTTCACAGAGGGACACTGGTGTTTTTGAAGTCATCCAGAGCTTCCTTTTCACTAAAGATTGGGCACATAAGTTGGGTACACTCAAACCTTTCTATAGGGGAGGATGAGATCTACAAGCACCACAGCCAGGTGTTTGCACTACCCAAACCTCCTTTACTAGACACCCACATTCAGAAGTTTACTTTCTAGAGTAAGTCCTTCAGCATGCTTCTTTACAGCAGTGGAAAGACATTGGTGGCAAAATCCTGCCTCTTCTGATGGCAACAGCAAATTTTCCAGAGGTGCCCCTACCAGCCATTGATGACACCTCAACGCTGTATGAAAACTGAGGGTGAGAACTTTGCCATCAGAGAGCAGATGATGTGTAGTGTTCATGTGCATGGAATAGATTAGGGGCTGATCCAAAACCCACTCAGCTCAAGTCAGTGAGTAGAAGATCAGACAAGGGAACGCTGGTACAGCCTGACCAAAACAAACACTTTACACAGTTTTTTTCAGAAGGCACAGGCGGATTTTGGCTTAATGAAGTTCATTAAAAGGTAGTGGAGGAAAACACATCCATCACTAAGCTAGTCACACACAACCTCTGTGCCTCCTTGTCTGCTAGGCAACATAAACTCATACGTAGACAGCTATTTGTGCCCAGCAACGCACAGGAGGATCAGCAGCTGCAGTCATGAGGTACAGAATTCAAGTTCAAGGTGATTCAAGTGGAGCAGCATGCCCTGTTCATCCACGTTAGAGCTAAAGAAAAACCTTGTGCTGAACTGTAACTCTCTCAGGTTTCTCAGAGTGATAAGTGCAGTAAAGAACAACCACCTTATTTTTGGAAAGAATGAAAGAGGGAGAAGGAATTGGCCTGACATACCATGAACAGTACCACCCCATCAGCTAGCAGCCTGCTTCCCTGGTGTCTGTGCTATGTAACTAAGTTACATTGGGCAGATGTGGTTTTGGACCACAGAAGAGGTCATCACAAGCCAATGCACTTTTCCAGGATGCTTGTGAGTCATAAGAAAACAAGAAGAAGAGGAAACCCTTGACCCCCTGATACTTCTCAAGTATTTAAGTACTTTAAAAAAAATTAACTTAACTTGAAAGTTAGCTTTTTCTTACACAAAATAGCAAAGAGGGTTTCTCCAGACCCTAATTACAGCAGCTGAAGATCAGGTCAAAAGGTGTCAAAACACTAACGGTGTCAAAACGAGCATGAATCCAAACAACCATCTGCAGAAGTGTGTCCTAATCTCTGCCTTAGTAGCTTTTGCTGGTACTGTTCTCCTTTGTATGAAATGGTTCCTGGAACAAGGTGTGGGAGTTTGTGCATGTTGGATGGGATGCACTATCAATAGTAGAGCTGTAAGACCCTGGAGAAGTCATTTCTATGCCTCCAAGGTCTGCTGTTCCTTGTAAAGGTTGAGTCTTTCTGCCTCCCCTGTAGAGTTTTCTTGCCTGACATTACCAGAGTCCCAGTGACAAGAAAAGTCAAGTCAGGGTTGACTCCCAGCTTGCAGATACTCCAGCAGTGCCCCAGCAGCCCTGTGATTGCCTCAGCAGTATTCTGTGCATGTGGCAAGAGCAGTCAGCGTTAGCAATGAGTAGAGCCTTGACATATCGCATCTGAGCAGTTTCCATATTCACCCATTTCTGATGTCATTTTCTTTTTCTCTTTTAAAGGAAAAAGTGATGTAGAGCCAAAGAGTCCAGAGAAAAGTGCAACCCATACATCGTAAGTCACTTTTGCTTTTATGATCAGAGAAAGCATCTATGTTTTTATCATATTGGTTTGGCAAAATAGGATTTGTCTGTTGTGGTTTTGTTTTTGTTTTTGTTTTCATTAAGATAAAGCTCTTTCACTGACGCTGTTCTTAAAAAGGCTTTTTAGATAATGACTAAACATTAATTATTCCTAGAACTTTTGCATGCTAGTAAGTCAGAGATCTTCACAAGTGAAATGGCTCCCTATCATGCTGAATAGATATGAAATGATTTTTGTGGGTGTGTGAGGCTGGCCTTTACAATCTGACTTCAACATTACCTTAATGCTGCTGGAGTTTGTCACACTTGCTAAAAAACATCATGTCACATATGCCTTTGATGTACTGATGTAATTTTAAAAGACTGCAGTCTGCAGCTTCACCTCTGAATTACTTGAAATCCAATTACAGCTATCTCTGGTCTCTCACGATTTTGTTGATGTTTTCGAATTAACAAAAGAAGTCGAGAAATAGATAGGAACAGGCACTTGTAATATATCAGTGTTCACCTTCACTCTAGTGCAACAATAGAAGCTTTTACCATTTTTAACTCCAGTATACAAAGGACTGAATTGTTTTACCAACATAAACCAGTCTACGAAACAGATGGGCTGCAAGTTAGAAAAATAAATAGCAACAGTCTCCCAAACTGAGCTAGATAAGTGAATTCCTTTAATATTTACCATGCAGGAGCAGTATGAATTTCTACAAAACCATTCACCTTTTTAATCCCATTTGAGGGAGCGAAGTTCTTGTAGCAGTCAGTCATGTGAATTTTAGAGTGCATCTTGCCTATAATTTATGTTTCCTGATTCCTGTTATTTAAATTCAGAGCGTTACATCATGTAAATCTCACAAGGTGTCACCATTTGTTACGTGGCCAAAAGTAGTCACAGAAGGAGGTACTATAACGGTGATTTGTAGTGGGATGTTTTCATTTCTGCTGCAAATACACATTAAAAATCTTCTGGAAATGAATCTAGAAAAAGATTTGACATGCTGTAAGAAATGGCTTGTCCTGTAGATTGTGTTGTGGAATGTAATTACAGTATGTGAGCATATTTAGCCAAACTTATTAAATGAATTAAGCATTAGCAGCCTTATGCCTTCTGATAGTATGATTGCTGGGAATGGTTAATAGAATGATTCCAATAATTATCATTTTTAAAAATAATATTGCAATAAAAACCAAAAGAAGAAGGGTTTTAATGCCATCTGGAGGTATTTTGGAGAAATGAACACATTTATTTTCGCTGATATTTAGCAATATGTAAAACATGAGCCATACTGCACAGTGGTTTTGCTAGTCAGATGGTATTTTATTCACGAGGAATGTTTTAACTTTCCTTCCTTCTCCTTTATCAACTTAAAACTTTAAACCTTAGAACTTAAAAAAATAAGGGTTCAGAGATGTGCCCTAATATATTTTGCTTTGAGACTACATGTTGTGCCATGTAGTATGCCATTTGAAATACAGCAAACTTCAAAATCTGCTTAGGTGTGAAAAGTTCTTTGCCTAATAAGACAAAGTAGTGCGACCTTCTGAAATGATGTACAGTTTTCTATATACAGGGTGTTTATAATGCTTATCTTTATGCTGTTGCTATATTCTAAGGCTTCCCCACAGCAGATACTGGTTCCTAGAGCAAATTTTAAAAGCAGAAAATACTTTTACCCCTGACAAATGGCTGTATTCAAGAAGCAAAGGACCCTCTAGTTAGAGAAATTGTTTGTGTGGAAAAGGAAACAGGAGAGAAAGTGGGACATGAATGGGAGGGAACCAGCAAGTATTGCACCAAAAATAAAAAAATTAAAAAAAAGGAAAAAAAAAATTAAAAAAAAGGAAAAAGAAAAAAGAAAAAAAAAAGAAAAAAAAAAAAAGAAGAGAGGCCTGGAGCTAAGAAAGAGGAAAAAGATTGCAAACACTGAATTTTCAGAAAGAGATATAAAATTGAGAGCAATGGCAGAGAAAACCAGAGGTCAAACTGGAAAAGAAAAAGCAGGGAGAGCAAAAGCTGTTAGTAAACTAAGATGTGTCTGTTATTGAATAGCGCTGAATCCCTGAGTGCTACAGTGATGCAGATTAACACATTTCAATGTGTAGGTAAACACTGACATCCCAGTTCTCGTTCTGCTACATTTTGTTGTCCTTCCCCGGGCTGCTTCTCATTTACACCTTCTTCTAGGAAAGGCTTTTACCCCTGTTTCTCAGACAGCTGTGAATGCAGACTTGTCCTTCTTTTTGGGGATGCGGCAGCTCACACCTGAGCGCAAGATGTGCATGGAGAGGACACCCCAGCAGGACCCTCTGTCCTTCTGGTGAAAGGCCCATGCCTTCTTGTGAGGTGGTGCTCCCCTGAGGGTCGCAGGAGTCTGTCCATCTGCTCCTGGTAGGGATGTTGAGAAGGAGAGACGCTGATGTAGGAGAGGTGGCACCTTCAGGCCTGGCTGGCAGAAACCACGGGGAGCCAGAAAGGATGCGCTGTGGATTCATTTCGTTGTGAATCATTGTTTCCGCATGGAAATGAAACAAACAGCAGCAGAAAAACCCACAAAGCGAGGCGTGTTGGCCTAGATAAAAATAACAGAAAAGACGGGGAGGAGCGAATTAATGTTTCTTTCTTGCAAATGTCTTTTTTATTTTCCTCAGGCATGTTACAAGCCACATACTCAAGCCAAGCTTATATGACTCAGTGGCAGTTAATTCATCCTTGGTGTAGATTTACTACCACCATCCAAAGATTATTTATGCAGCTCCAAAAGACAGGTTGATTGCCCTCCTGAATCAGGCAGTGAGGCGCTCATGAACCAAGCATTTACATCAAGTCTCCCCTGAAAAGATTCCTCCTGCCTTGTCTACTGGGCTCCATCCAGGGCCTCAAAATCAGGTACTGGGGCTATGCTCTGGAGCCAAAGGGATGAAGGTACTGCTCGTAACCCCTGCAAGTATGGAAATCTAGAGTACAGGATGTGTGCTGTGCTGTTCAGAGGGGTTTGGGTATGGGAAATGCATTGTTTTGAATAGCATCATGCGTAGTTTTTTTTCCTGTATGCATTAACTCTGTGGATGGACTCTGGTAGGACAAAGCTCTCCACTGATAATAACATTAAACATTAAGAAACAGGCATACTTTAGATGATTCACATTAATTGATGCAACATCCTAATTAGGCAGATAAATAAGGGCAGCCATTACAATGCTAGAGATAACTGAGATGAATGTAAGAGAATGAGAATTATGCAAAACCATGAAGGAAGAGCAGAATCTGAGCAGACTTGTGCCCTTTTGCACACTGTTCCTACGGCCTTCACCGTGTCTGCATGCACAAAAATCACCTGAACTGGCACTAAAGGATGGCAATAAAAGGTGCAAACAATACAAAGGTGTTAAGCTGTCTTGAGTCTTCTCCAGTTGATTCATGTTCCTTGTAATTGAATGCTTTTAAAGCCATAAGAATTCTGGATTTGAAGGGCTTTTTGTTGTTGTACTCAATATGTACAGCTCTCTATAGGTCATCTGATTATAGCTTCACTGCACATTTCTAAACTTTTAGGACTGCTCAGAAATATTCAGCAATGTTTCATTCTTTCGGTTTTGTGATGGAAGGTCAGTTTTCAGTGGTTAGAAAACTTTCACAATTTTGTTAAAAACATCTAATTTTTATTAAAATCCCTTTCCCCCCAGCTTTACCGGTTGTAGGCTGAAGGACAGGGTTAAGGAGGGTGAGAGAAATGGAGAAAGAGTGCTCTTTTGGTCTTTTATATTTTTAGATATGGGGTTTTAGTTTTTCTTTGGAAAAAAAAAATATTCCAACCAGTGCATGTGTTTCAGAGGGTCCAGTGGTGTCACGGTAACTCCTTATCTCACCAGGGGTCTGAGATCACCTATCCTTCCACATGCAAAATATGACAACAATTCAAAAATATATACAAATATGCAATACACAAATATACAATACACAAAACACCCCGAAAAACCCCCACTCTTGGGATGACTTTCGATGTACTGTCTGTTGCGGTGTTCTTCAGTACCTTTGTGTTTGTAAATGATTTCCAGTTCAGACTACCCAAGGTTAATCATGCCTGACTGTGATTCACTGCTATGCATTTACCTCGACATTTCTAGCACACTTACTTAATGATATCAGCACTAGCGATGGGATACCTCGGTGCTGTCTCTTTATTATCCCTCCCACAATTGTTTTCATGCTGAGCTGCTCCAGATTTTTCCCTCCCTTTTTACAAGAGAATTAACCAAGATTGAGGGAGGCTTCTATAATTTATGGCAGTTATGCAAGTTTTGTCCTTTACTAATACTCTCGGAGAGTCACAGATCTCACTGTGTGTGTTCACTTGTTTGCTTTTGCCAGGCAGAAATAGATGTTGGCTCCGTTCCTTCTGTGAGACGGTCTCAGGCATCACTTGGAGAACAGTTTGCTCAGGGGGATCTTCATTAACAATACTAAATTCAGCAGTTTCCAAGCTGCCCATTTGCAGAGATTAGTGCTTCGGTCTCTTGCCCATCCAGCTGCTAACATCATCCTCAACACCCTGGAGGTAGAAATAGGAAACAGGTACTCAGAGCAATGTTACTCTTTTTCTTCCTCGATGCGACCTATGTCTATGTTGGCACAAGCACCAATATATATTTTTATTTCTTGCCTTTTTTCCTCCTTTGTATCTTACTCCTTGTATCTCCAGTGACCCACAGATAGCATTTATTAGCCAAATACTCCTGCATTTCCCATTTTGCAGATGGGAAAACAGAGGCAGAGGCATTACAAGGTGTCTCCAGAGAGCAGGGAGAATCAGTCTCAAATTCAGGAGACCAGCCTGAGCAAGTGCTGCCAATGCACCACCGTGCTCTGAGCCCCGAGGAGCTTTGCCTTCCACATCTGCCTGGCGTCTGATCTTGAGCCAGGACCACAAGTCTCTCAGGCAACCGCTGCAACCTGACTGAGCACCAGAGTTGGAAGAGGAGCCCAAATCCCACCTCACTTTCAGCAAAAGGCCTGGTGCAGGTTATTTAAAGTTAGCCTTGGCTTCCCCCCATCTAAAATAATAATTAGACCGCCATGGAGACTAGCTCATTAATATTTGTACGAAGTGTTGAAAAATGCAATGTTCTGTAAAAATGGCTAAGGATTACTCATCCAGAACAGTAACGGAAATGAGTGGTAGTTTAAGTTTTTAAAGACAGACTCAGGTATTAAGTGGTGAATGTCCTGAGCAGTGCCAGCAGCAGGCAGAGGCTGAGGGCTGGGTGCAGGGAGGGCTGCGCTGCTGCCTTTCTTGGCTGCCTGCAGAGATGGGGAGCTCGAGCAGCCCCTGCCCCATCACCACTAGCCCATCCTGCCCCACAATTTCAGTCGTAGCTTCTTGGACAGTCGCCACCCAACTTAAATTAGGATTTGGCTTTTCTCTCACTGCACCTGAGGGAGGGATGGCAAAGAAGGAAAGGGCAAAGGATGCAAGGTGGAGAGCAAAAATCCTTCCAGTGGTACACCTTAGATATCCTTCTGCCTGCTTGCCACAAAGACTGTGATGGCTCAGTAGAACCAGAAGATAGGTGAAGGGTCTGAAAGATGACGGAAAGGGTGAAATTCATACAACTGTGGAAGGCAGCTTCTAAGGAAAGGTGCCCAAATTTTTCTGGTGTATAATCCACTTTTAGCTTTCAGATTAAGATACCAAGGCAACTTCTCAAACAGCCTTCCACAGCTCAGATCTGGGGCATTTTCAAGGGCAAGGACATCTGCAGCAGACACACATCAGCCAGTGATTTGGTGATTTGGTCCTCTTTCAGTAATTCCACGGGTTCTATTGCAGGCCATCATGAGGGTATCAAACTGGTGAGCCACAGTTCAGCATCATCCATCCAAAAACACAACTTCCAAGGGGTGGTGGACAATTTATAAAAACCAACAATTTTTTTCTGTTTTATTGTTTCTGAAAACACCAGATACACATTGTATCATTAATGGCTTTTAAGGTATGTCTGTGATGTATCTGAGAGAAGTTTTGAAGTCCATACTAAAACAAAACAAAACAAACAAAAAAAAAACATACTGAGATGAATGAACACAGTGTTCTTCAGAGCGATGGAGGTCTTGAAAACCACAGAAGCAAACGTCTGGTGTTTATCCATGAACCAAGTAGCTGGCAGGAGAAGAAGGCTGGCTTCATTGCACTATCCCACCTGTTTACTTGAGCCTGGGCTTGCAGAGCTAACCCCTAACACTGCCAGACTGTCATTGCCCAGCCAGTCCAGCAAGAGCAGCTAAAATTTAAAATGCACTCCTCAGCTCTCAAATTCCCATGAAAAAGTTCTTTTTTCTGCCATCTCCCCTGAAGCATTACCCTCAGTACATGTACAGAGTGCTTCTCTGTGTATTAAACATACAGACCATTAAAAAAATACAACTCCACAGTAACTTCCTGCTCCAAAAGACAGACCGATTTCACCTGTGGGATGCATCAAAGCCCTGGCTGTATTGTCACAGTACTGATGTAAATGTTGCCTGCCAGTTCCTAACCTTCCCTTAGCACAGATTTTTGGATTTGTGGTATACAGTGTTGCTGACAGTCCACAAAAAAACTGTTGTAAGTTGATACCAACAAATCTATTTTCTTCAAATCCTATAAAGACATTTTCTTGGAAGATATTTGCCCACACATGTCTCAACTTAATCTGTCTTTGAGGCTTAGCTATGTTAATGAGGAAGAATGGATCGGTGTTTTGGGTGATATTTTTTTTTGCCACATAAAAATTATAGATGCATAGCAGTCAAAGGTGATACAATTAAAAATATTTTAAAACATATAAAATTGTATTAAAAAAAAAGAAAGAATGATATCCATGAAAGCAGATGAGATGGTTTTTATTTGCTGGATTTAGAAAGAAAACACATGGAAGCCCAAGCTGACCGTAATTGCAGCTGTGGTTATCCTGGGATAAAGTTTAGCTTCCGTAGTGTTTCAGTCAGACAAGAAAAGCCTTATCTGAGATGTCAACAGGAAGGGGGACAGATGAAGTCTAAATAATAGCACCTCTGAGATCTGGGGAAGTTTTGCGATTGACTTGCATGGGAAGAGATAGGGCTTTCACTGCCCTATTTTTAAACGTCAGTCCTTTCTTTTACCAAATGCATCCAACAGCTGGAGATAACTGCCCTTATTGCTGCAGGACTCAGCACAGGGTTTTATTTATAAAGTCCCCCCTTGTTTAGCACCTTTCCCTTCACTCTCTACCTGTACAGTGCCCAGGAGAGAGAAAAACCCTGAGCTGCTGACTGCTGCCCTGTTTGGTGCCACCCCACTCAGAGCCGAAGGGGAAGGTGCAAGAAGCCCTTGCTTTGAAGCAGATGTGCTCAGCTGCTTTTGCCCAGTTGGAAAACTTACTACAACCTTGGCCATTATTTCTAATTTTTTCAAGTGACAAATGTTTCACTAGCACTTGTGTTCATTTACAACACTTAGAATAAAACTGACCAATTTAGCTAGCTAAAATACACTTATGGTTGAGGAAATGTTTTCCCGTGTTGCACCAAAAGCATATTATTTTTCTCTTAGGCACTGTTTTCCTTGGATTTTGTCATTTGTAAGGGACTAATTGGGAATCTTGAATGCAGCACAGTGGTTAAAGAGGGGTTGCCAGGAAAATCAGATGCGAATACCTGGGAAGAACTCGATTTCATCGGATGTGCCATCAGAAACCATCTACCCCGCTGCGTATTTCCTCCCTGAAGGAAACGATGAAACTGAAGCTGGGCGTCTGGCACGCCGGAGTTGCATTGTGCATGCTGTTGGTTTTGCCGGGTTAAAGTTCCCAGATGCTGGCTTGGAAATCCTGCACCCAGGCGAGAGCTGTGGCAAGGGAATCTGCCCTTGGCACTGCTGGGCTGAGGGCAGGGAGGAACAAAGCACCATGCAACATGTCCAACAGGATAGAAACAAGATCAGGAGCATTAAATATATCCGGGCTCACAAAACCTGTTTTTGTGTTGTTTTTTTTTTTTTTTTTGCCCTTTTCTGCCAGTCAAAGGGCAGGGGGTGACCTGGTCCCAGGGCTAAGCCCATGGCTGGAGGAAGGCGAGGTGTGTGCAGGGTGGGGAGAGGAGGAGGAGGAGGGACAGGGAAGGAGAAAGAGAGATACAGGTCCTGGCCACCTGCCAAGGCAAATAACCAGCATTTTGCAAAAGAGAAATCCTAAGACTGAGGTCATAGTATGGAAAAAGTCTGTTTCACAGACTCTTTAGCCTGAACACAGGCCAAGATTTTTTTTTTATTTTTTTTTTAATATATTTTTTTAAATGCAGGCATCCTATTAACATTTGAACACTAAAGCTCGTCCAGGAATGGAAAGATTTTGGAATTTGAAGTACCCTAGTTTTCTACTTTGTTGTTATGCTGGTATATATAATTTTTTAATTATGAGAAAGCAAGACATTGAACAAGAAGTTCTCTCATTTTGCTTTTGAATTATTTTACCACTATGAAGATCAAATTAAGGGGATCTAAAGAAATGCCTTTTTTTCCCACAGAGTGACCGATTCAAAAAAAAAAAAAAGAAAAAAAAGAAAAAAGAGGTTTTTCAAGCTTGGTGGACAATATTTATTTGCCATGCAAAACACAGAAAGATACTGAAACGGTCATGAATTTTTCTGTGTGGAAAAGTTCTACTGTTCAGCCATGAATAGCTACATTTTTTAAAAACCTTTGTAGTAGCAAGCTGACAGCTTCATGACAAATTACTTTTTGTACCTAACTAAACTAATTATTGAAGCTCTTCTGCCTTAATCTCTGGACTTGGATTTAATGTCAGAGCGTGGATATTTTTTAACTGTGGGAAAAAATAACTCCTTGGATTTGTTAGGATGTTATTGCAAGCAAGTTTTCTGGTCTTTGATTTGCTAAGCTACAACTGGAGTCTACCTTCCTCAGGGTAAGAATATTTCCACATTATCATTTCACCTGTGGTATTTTAAGAGTGAGAATATTATATCTTCATGTGTATCTCAGCTTTATTCATCCTATTCTTTGTTTAGCATGCAGACAAGCTACATCTCCCAAAAGAGATGTGGAATATATTTATTGGCAATTTAGAATTGATGATAGACTTGACAAGCAAGCAGGGTGACGCACTGAAGCTATCAAAGCTGGAGATGAATCAGGACAAAGGTTCGGATGAGATGCATTGTTCCAGAGATTCAAAAGGATTTTACTTACAGATCATTCCAAAATCAAGGCAGCTGTACCACTGACTTACAAAGAGAAAAGCTAAGTTTTTACCGAGAAAAAAACATGGCTTGATTGGCCCACAGACCTTTTATGGCAAAATTACAGCTGACATTTCTGCATGATGTTTTTTATTAGTTTTGTAATCTATTTTGTCAGGATTCATTTGTGTTGAGTCTCTCTTTCATGTTATAAACTGTAAGCAGTTGTAGGTAGAGAGAAGGAATCTCTTGACGTATTTCTTTGCAGATACGCTCCAAGAAGTGCAATAGGTCAGGTATGCTGAATTAAAACTGAACTGATCTGCTACCTGATGAACATGTGAACTTACCGTTTATTTCTTTGCATTATAATTTAGTGTAAGTATAGGGGGAAATTCCATAAACTCATCACAATACTGTCAAAGCAAAGAAGACAAATCAACACAAATAATCTCTTAAGGGTATTTAATAGCACAGTATGCACACAGCATGAGCAAATTATCTGTTTGTATGTTGTCCAGTGACCAATTTTTGTGCCATTTGAAATGGCTGGTTATGGGGGGCAGGCAGGAGTTGGGGATGAGGGTTTTTGTCCTGAAGTCCCCTAAGAGCTGTGGCAGGCAAAGCTGACACGCAACCTGCCTTGATGTAGCTCAGGCAGAGGCCCAGAACACCCCAGAATGTAACCTCAAAAATAATTTGTCATCACTCTGGTTTGTACTTTTTTGGCTGTCAGGGTTAAGTCAAAAATTCGTGTGGCTACTCATGTGAAATCCACATGCTTTCTCCATCAGTATAACTTATACAGTAAGTGTAATATGAGACACAAACTGTTTAATATTTGCAGTCACTGTCAGCAACAGCAGTTTCTGTAGACTTCCATGGAGGAAAGGATGAAGCCTTTTGCCAGAAACTGTTAAAAAAGCCTCTATCAGAAAGTAAGGTTTTGATCTTGCGAATAATTACAGACAAGCATGATGTTTTCCAGCAGGACTTGCTTCAGCATTATTGTTTGAAAGACCAAAAGTTCCTGTGGGTAACTGGCCTCGTGTTTAAGCTTTAGTGCCCATCTCCAGTTCAGTTAAAAACCATTTCCCTGTCAGCTGCACGCTTTACTGTGAGCACTGTCGGTAAAGCAGGATGAGTTTTGTCTGTCGAAAAAGTGGCCTGCTACAGAATGACTGCACATGGAGACCAAGGGGACAAAATAAGGAACCTGTGTTTACCAGGGCCTGCTTCTTCTCCCCATCCCTCACAGCTGCCACTGCCATGCCAACCTTCACGTCCTGCAGTGCAGTAAGCCCAGCGCAGCTCCGGTAAGCACTGGGGCTGGGAGACGGCCATATGGTCCACCTCTGAAGAGCTTTTTCCAGCTTCCTATTGAGAAAGAGAGAAGGAAACCTCTCCCTGAGGATGTCCCCTAGGTTTCATGGCTGGTAGCACCCTCCAGCTAACATGCAAGGAGCCCTGCAGCACTCGCAGCAGCCTCGTGTGACTGCTGCTGAGTAGCCAGGAGTGGGGAAACAAGCCTCCAGCTCTGAAGCATGGGAGACAGTGACAAAAAGAGGAGGGGGAAGGCTGGAGAAATGGTCACAAAAGACTTGTCAGCTAAATAGGGTTTTAGGATTTTTGTTATTACATCCAACGTATATCACTAAACAAATACAAAGACATATATAATGCATAAACAGTGAGACATGGTTGCAAAGCTGGATGATGGTGGTTAGATTGGTAGAGGGATCTAAAATATTGATATTTTTCCCAACTTGCATATATTTCACTATGACCATAGTAGGTAGATGACTTAACCATCATACACAGGCATTATGGAAAGATTATAAAAGGCAACAGCTGTCCTTTCAAAATTATTTTGATTTATTTTTATCTAGCAGAAGTGGCCAAGTACATCTTTAGCATGATCCCATTTGGCTCAGTGACATTGCACAGCTATGAGTTTGCTATGAGAAGATCAACTCTTTCTGTACCCTAAAGAACATAAAAGCCTCAGTGCCTAGCTGGAGAGCAAATGCCTCCTGCTCAAGCTGCTTATGTTTTTCTACTTGAGAAAAATTAAAATCTTGTCTTATTTCTTTGCATGCACTTGTCATCCACTCAGAGTTTTATCCAAATAAATCTCTGGTTCTTTTCAAAGAACATCTTCAGTATAAGTTGCATTAGCTTTAAAGACTCACCAAGAACAGAGCGGTTCAGGTTGACACTCTTGGTTTCCAGCAGAGAAGCAACTAAATGAATCTTATCCCACAATCCTGCAGCTCAGTTAATTAAGTATTTGATGTCCTGAGAAGCTGCTGCCTCCCAAAGCCGAGGAGAGGGAGCTGCCAGGCCCCTTCCCCTTCTCTGGCCACCAGACACAGTGATGTCTGGAGATTTTCCACCCATCACACCATCTTACACAGCTCTTCCCCTCTCCCCACCCCACAGAGCTGATGAAATTAAATAGCATCAAAAATTAACCCCACCGTTATTGGAATGCAGCTGGGTAATGCATGGCCTCATTTGCCACTGGGGGAGAATATGTGTTTGCTGCTTCAGTCGTGGGGCCTCTGTGTATGGGACAGAGGAGAAACTGGTAGCACAGGCCCCAAGGAACACCTCCCCTGCAGGACCACCACCCCTTTGGGTGCCGTCAGACACCTCAGGCCCCAGTACAGGATGATTTCTGATATCTCTTTGCCTCATTATCTGCTATCCTTCCATCCTGGCCATGACCCCTTCTGCATTTCTTTTTCTCTCTCCTCTTTCTTGTTGCATCTTTTCTGCTGCTCTCTTACTTCTGTTTTTGTCAGGTTCATCACCCGCAGCCTCATTTCTCCTTGCTTTTCACTTCTGCTGGCCCTCCCCTCCTCATCCTTCCCTTCTTCACTTTTGGCCCAGAAAATATGTCTCCCATGTCTCCCCAGAAAAATGGAGATACATGTAGCAAGGGATACACAAATATGCCCCCAGCAGCTCGGGTTCCTAGATTAATGCATATGTCTCATTGTCTGCTCCTCTCCACCTCTTTCTCTTGATTTCTCCACCGTGTTATCTATGCTCAGCGGTAAGCCACTGGGATGAAGACCAGCTTTTAACTCCTTTGTCGGGTGCCCTGGTACGCCCAGATCTTCCTCTGGGTCACATACTTTTCTGTTAATTCTCTTTTAAGAATCACGTAGGAAAAAATGAAACACAGAGAGATGAATATGGAGCAAAATTTTAAAGTTAGCTACCAAATGCTTTCCTTTTATAATTTTCAGCATGATTGGCAGGTAGGTTTATTTAATCAAATTGCCTTTTCTGTCAGTGTATTATTTAATGAGGGAGCTCTTTTTTTTTTTTTTTTGATTGCATAGGAAATGTAGAAGCATTTGAGGAACTCTGATGTGCTATTTACTCATCCATTATGTTGGGAATCAGTTTAATTTCAATGTCAGTAGAGTAATTAATAATCATAACAGTTATCTGTCACAGAAAGATCTATTTGGGGATTTTCTCAGCAAACCGGGATATATTCCCCATCCTTTCACCAGAGAAGAAAGTTTTTTAAAATAAGCCACATTTGAATGTGTTTTTATTTTGATTATCCCTTCCAGGCTGATAGCAGAGATAAAGTATTTTCAGGCTTTAATTCAGTGTTGAGTCATTGACATGAAATCCTTTACTAGCTTGTTATCCATACTGTTTTTTCCCCCCATTAAATTCACTCTGAGTTTTTCAAGCATCAGGAAGGATGGCTCCCCCAACAAAGTGCACGCTCCTTTCCTGTAACAAGCAAACAGAAAAAAAGAGACAGTCACAGAGATAATGCAAAGTCCCCTTTTGGCAGTCATGCTAATTTGGGCTGGCCTCGTTCTATTTTCAGTGTGGCACTTCGCTGTCAGAGGAACAAAGTGGCTTTACGGGTGAGAGCAGTGGGTGCTGGAGAGGATGGTGGTGAAGGGGCAGGGGGCCCAAGCCTGGTTTGGGATGCCTTGGTCTCTGCAGTTATGTGCAGACCCGCTTAAGTAAATAACTGATAAATGAATAAAACCTTTCAGCTGATGCATTTGATGAGTACCAAGACTTTTTATATGGCTCTAAAGAAAGGGCAGTAACTGTTAAATTAATTGCTTTTTAAATAAAACACATAAGAGAAATTTTTAAATCCTTCATTGTTCCTTAAAATGTTTTAGTGCCTCATTAATTCTTGATTAGCCCCCGTTGTTAAGAGGCTATTATTATGTGGAAATAAGGTGTAGGAAATTACCTCAAAGACTATAGTCATGTCACACTGTACATGCTATAGTTTGCACCTCATCAGGTGCCAAGACCAGATGCCTGCCATTTAAATGAGGTGGTGGGGCTCATGGTGGTGGTCCTGTGTTGTGTGGTGGTTCCTGACGTGTGGGTCTTCCAGGATGGTGGCCTCTTGGAGCAGAAAAGTGGAGAAGACCTGGCAAAGCCTCCTCCTCTCAGCAGCCTCCTGTACTTCAAGGGCTCCCTGGTCTTGCCTTTGGCAGAGCACAGAAACCTCTATAAAACAGCGGAATAAAATTAGTTTGCAATTACATTCATGTCAGTAATTTCAGATATGCCTGAAGCTCCCACAGATGAAAGTCCACTCTGCTGTATGATTTGTTAGGCAGAAAATGTTGTAGGACATTTGGTGCTGGGCCAGCAGAATATCCCCAAACTGACAGCCTCGTCAGGTCATTAATATTGCTTTTGAAACCCCCTCTCTTAAAGCCTGCAAAAACTATTGGCAGTGCTAATCATTACCTTTTTACAGATAGGAAAATGAGCCTTAGGGGCTATTTTTATTGTGATTTGCTGCAACATTAATTAGCATTCTGAAAAAGAGACATTCTTCAATGTTCCAGGTTGCATATATTTATTTTTCACCAAGTATAATGCATTTTTCCCCCTAAATCTCTTTGAGGCCGCTGCTCTTAATGCTCATGGTACATAGCTGCCACTGATTACCTATACAGGAGTAATCAATAGGAGCTTCATGCTTCATACTTTATTTTTGAAAATTTCATGAAAATAATTAGAAGCAAGTTGTCATATCTTTTACAAGGGTGGGGCAAAAACCACCAAAAATGGGTGTTTAAAGGGCTGTTCTGAGTGCAGTTTCGGATCTTGCTGGAGGAGCATCTGTAGTCCAAACCAAAGACAGTTGGGAGTTAACTGAAAGCACATAGTGCAGAACATCAAGAGTTAACAGTCCCAGCGAGCCAAAAGTTTATTTAATCCTATTCTAAACAAGCAATATAACAAATCCCTGTTAGGAATGAATGATCTCTCACATGTTGCTTAAAAGAATCGAATTTTGATTTAAAACACCAAAATAACTCAAATGTTATGGGTTCTTCTGGAGGAAATTCAAATTGTCCAGTCCAATTTTATTTTTTATTTGTAACATTTTACATATGGATAAATGTGTTCTTTACTTAAAAATCCACTTACCCTGTTTCAGGCAGGAGCATATAGTTTCCAGAGAGTTACAGACTGACTTGTTGGCATATTCTGCTCCAGGAGCTCTGCTGTGTTCTGATTGTATAAATATTGTTCTATATAAAAGGATGCAGTTTCAGCACCTCGTCACATTTCCACCTTGTCCTCGGTCTTCTTTCACTTAAAATTTCCTCCTAGCATGGGCTTCGGACATGAAGTAGAGCCTGAAGAGCATCATGAGGCATATAAGGTCATGGACATATCTGAAGCCATGTAGATGGGTTCTCAGACAGGACTTGGCATTGCCTTCCCCAGTTCTGGATCTGATTGAGTAGTGAGATTTTGGGATAAGAAGAAAAAAAAAATTATTTGCCTCGTTTTCCTCTTTCCCATTGAATTAGAATAATCATGTGTTTGTTCACTTTTGACCTCATAGCATGTTGGGAAATTTACCTAGATAGAGGTATCTCATTACAAAATAGTGTTAGGGTACAGGCAAATAATAAATCGATACCTGTCTTGATATGATAGGTCTTATATCTTACTAGTTAATGAACCCAGTAATGAGAATAAATCCTTATGCTTCAGTGTTCAACTGTAAGGAAGCACTGGAGAGAGTATCAATAAGAAAATCCTGACAAACCTTTCATTCAGTCCTCATTGTTCCATGATACTGCTTTAAATTACGTTTAAACTTCAAGCACATACGCCATTTAGAAAAATATTTAGCAAGGGCTGTTTGTTACATCTTTTGAAGAGTAAAAACATTTTTGCTGTTAGTGTGAGGATAATAGTGCACTGAAAAATACAGAATGACTTTTTTAGACTACTAAAGACTCTGTTAGAGATATTCTAAAGGCTTATACAACTTCTGGAAAGTTATTGATGTATTTCAAAGTTATTTATTGTAAGTATCCTATATTTTTGCCTGTTTTATTCAGCATTTTCATTAGCTATCTATGCTGTCTTCAGTGCACTAAAAATATTTCAGTGCCCAATAAACCACGTGTAGCCGAAGCCCTTTCACTTATCACTAAAAAATCATTTGACTTGAAGGTAATATAATGGGCTAAATTAATTACTGATGAAACTCCATTGGTTTTACTAGAGTGACACTGATGATGAAACTAACCCAATATATTCAGTTTTGGAGATCCATTTTTGATCACTAACATTATCAGTACTAAATTGAACTATTTAAAAGTCAAGTGGCACCACTCATACATACGACTTTTAAAATATATATTGCACGATATAGATACAATATTTATATATATATATATTTTATTTTTTTTTGCAGATACACTAAGTTAACTCATTACTATTCATAGGATTTATGCTTCTTTAAATATCAAAAAGATAATTATCCACAGCTCTGTGACTATTAAGCACTGCATGCTTGCTGTGGGAGGACATAACTTACTGTATTTTATTTCCACACCCAAAAGTACTTCTGAAATAATAATGAGTGTTTTGATTAGATTCAATTTGTCACCAAATAACAACAAGTTAAATAATACTTAGAATCATATTTTTTTTCAAATGTGGAGGGCATAGGTAGATCCTGAGAAGTCTATGTAGAATTAATTTCCTTGGAACTCTAGAGTATCGGATAATCATCAGTGTCAAGCATAAAAAGAAAACAACCAAACGGTTGTGTAATGGAGCAGATTTGAACAAGTGGTCTTAATTCCATTCTAATTTTGTTTATATATAAATTTATTTATATATATGCATATATATATATATACACACCAAATCCTTGAATTTCAAGCCTGCAACAATCTGAGAATCTATATCCTGCATGCTTGGTTTATATCTCTTGCAACACTGCTATGGTATAGAAGTTTACTCCTCTGGATGGCAGTCTGACAGGTGATGACAGAAAAGTATTTCACAGGAAGTTTCAATTAACAGCTTATGTGTGGGAAAAATGAAAGAAGACAGAATAACTTCTGAATCAGCATGAATAAATTATATTTTGCTCAATACAATTAAAAATCATATAGGTCAGCAACAACAACAACAAAAAGTTGTGTTCATTTTCTCAGCAAAATGGAAAAAAAAAAAAAAAAGAAAAAGATATATTTAGGGATAGTCATTTTGTTTAACTTATCTCACTCCAGAAAGTGCTTGGGAGACCTTAGCACTTAGCACTAATCCTAGATATTAACGTATTTCAAAATAATGTTTTTGTCAGAAGAAAATAAAAGCATAGCATCTCAGAAATGTTGAAACAAATGATTTTACATTCAAATTAAAGTTTTTTTAGTTATTTAGTGGAAAGTGTTTCTCAAATCTAGCAATTGTCGAGCATTGTGGCCAGTCCTCACACTGCTCTTGATGACTGAACTATTTGTCAGAAAATTCCACTCAGCCCTAAATCCCTCACACCAGGCTTTAGTTAGAGCCTTGTCCACGCTCAAGCCTTTGTGAAAAATGATTGTCGACATTTTCTCAGGATGACTCAACATTTCCAACGATTTAGGACAGCAGAAAGCTTTATCAGACATAATTTAGACTTCCAGGTTATTATGTTTTACAAGATGGTTGCGGTAGTTAGCAGCTGGGCAGTAGAATTTGGCAATCAGAATACAGTAGTGGCTAATTCATTTTTACACAGTACTCCTATTAGTTAAAAAAAAAAAAAAAAAAAAGGATATTTCTTTGGAAGTGACATTATGGCCCTGACATATGATTTTCGAATACAACTTTTTCTCAGAAACTGCCAGCATGGTATTGCCAGCATGCCAGGCTGGTGTCCAGAAGAAAATTTAAGAGCAGTGATAAAATGAAAGGGGAAAAATAGAAGCCCTTCTTGCAAACAGGAGTTTGTAATAGATATTCTGACACAATATGAATGATGAGGGATGGAAAATTCATAACGGTGTGTAGAAGTGCAACACACACTCTGTGCGTAGAAGACCGCCCTATAACTCATAAGATAGTATGTGTCAAGTGAGTTATGAGAGTTGTTCCCTGGTGTATATTTTAAAAAAGACATTAGAAAGGAGATATAGCGTGGTTTACTATTTGAGAGCTAACTTCATAATTTTGTCCAAAACGTGTTTTTAAAGAAAAAATATGCTTATCTTTTTTATATATATTGCAGGGCAGGTGGTGTATTTCTGCACTGCATGTGCAGGATCTGAACACAGGGAGTAAAGCCCTTCCCCTACCCAAAGGAGCAGGCCTCAGTGGGTTATTTCTGCTGTTGTGGTATCCAAAGTAGATTATGTCTAAGGAAGGCTAATTTCCCATTCTGACTCCCAGAAGGGGTTATCTCAAAATAAAACAAGCATTTTGCAGGCAGAAGCACTGATGCCAAAGGAAGACCTGACAGCGTTCCTCCTGTATTTTGGTGGGAGTGCTATGGACCAGAGGAGTCTGCCCCAGTGGGGTCACCTTCTCCCCTCTCAGCACCTTGTGATCAAAGTGGAAGCAGAGAGGAGAAAAGAGAATAACATCACTGATGTACCATCTCCCAGTAAGTTTGCTCGTGTGCCAAGCGTTATAAAAACATTGGAAGTGTCCTGGACATGGAGGTGGCCCATCAGTGAGCAGCACTACCCTGTCTCCGGGCCAGGCACACTGGGCTCAGCTCTGTGCCATGACCCACGGCTCACTCACACTTCGTGGCAGAACACCACGTGGCATTTCAGCTGGCGGCTTTGATTTGCTTTTGTAGCCTGCCCTGTAAGGGAAAACCTGATTTTTCCCTATGCCTAGCCTGGCTGCAAATGAAAGGCACTGAGAGACCTGCTCATGGGAGACATTTCAGCCTGCTCCTGCAGAAAAAGAGAGGGCTGGAAATTTTGACAAAAATCACAGCAGGCACTCAGCCATTTCATATTTAATGTACAGAGCTCTCTACAACCCACTTCTCAGTGTCAAATGGTCACATCAGTCTGGCCATGCATGGACTCTGAGGTCTTTCTACCCCTTGTTTCTTTCTTTTTTTTCCTTTTTTTTTTTTCCTGGTACCACACTCAGAATTAATTATTTGACAATATATTCTGACACTGTATTATTTCAACAACAGTGGAATGTAATGGTATGTAATTAGGAACCAGAATATAATAGTGCTATGAAGATGGTTTTGGCAATGAGATTTTTTTTTTTTTAATTAAAATTTCATTGAGTTGAATGTGTCATGCTCTTGCCCTTTCCAGCGCGTGGGCACCAGTGTCCATAAGGGAAGGGGAAGGCCCCTGGGGATGCTTGGTGGTGGAGCACTCTCCCAAAGCACTGTTCCTCCTGGATCGTGACAGCCTGCACGGGCACAACATACCTTAATGTCTCCATAAAGTGCCAATTTTACAGTGAAACTCCTTCTGCTTCTGCATTTTACTTGGTTGTGGTTTTGGGGGGGTGGCTGTGAAGTATTTGGGGTTGTAAGGAGATCGTTGCATCACAGACCCGTCTATTTTCCATATTTTATCCTCGCGGACCCTATCTTTAAATGAAACGGCCTGCTCACTTCCACAGTAGCCAACCAGGTTCTTGTCTGTTTATTTGCTTGTTTTAATCATTTTGTCTCCATCTAGTCAAATAAACCTGTAAATTCAGTGCGTGCTCTGTGGGACCCTGTCCAAAACTATACTGTCTCCTTCCTGACAGGGCTGACAGAGAGTATAATCACTTGTATTGTCCAGAGTACTGTTTACATAAAGGAGCAATAAATACCTGTTGAAATTTTTACTGGAGGCCTCCCAGATGGATGGTTCATTTATTATTACAGACAGGGTTTCATTTACTTAGTTATTAAAAGAAGCAGGCCGCTACAGCCCATTTATAACTATATTAAAACTAAATGAAGCCATAAGTATTGGAGATGGGACCGAGCAAAATACATACAGTGCCCTTCCAGGAAATGGCTAGGAGAAGTATTTGAAAGGAAATGCTGAAAACTTTGGGGGTCCTGTTGTGTCTTTCAGAGGCAAGCTGCTGCTGGCCGGAGCTTTCTGGGGTGTAGGGGAGGTATAGATCCCATATGTTCCCATCCCGCTGCTCAGCACCTCTGCTGTGTCTCTGCCCATCACCCATATGCCACCTGGAGAGACCAAACCAGCCCATTCACGCCCTCCCATAACCTTCATTTACATGGAAAGCTCTGGCTAGGGCCATCGAACAATCCTTTAATTTAGCCCAGAGCCAGAACATCATTGAACAAGGACAAAAAGAGTAAAGGTAGCCTATGGAAACTTTGCAGAGCTGGCACTGCACAGCTGGAGTGCTAGTGGCTGTGCCCTAGATGCTCAGGGAGCAGTTCGGTGCTGGGGGACACACTCTGGTCTCTGCTGTGCCCCCAGCTCCAGTCACAGCGGGGGACAGAGCTGCTCCATCAGCACCAGTCTGTGAAGCAAAGGCAGATGCAGCAGGTGAATACCCAAGGTCTTAGTTTGCCACAAGAGGTCCAGTGTGGCTGGCCACTAAAATAAAATAAAGGCTGTGCATGGTCTTTGTGGCACTTTTCTGGCACTGAGGACATTTCACCAGATAGACTCACCTCTGCTTTGAATAAAGGTAAATCAGTCGCTGGATGGGAAGCACAACATTGCATGGGAACTAGATCTTGATTTTATTGTATCCAAGCTTGACCAATAAAGGACAGTCCCAACACAGGAGGGCTGGTGTCCCGCAGTGGAAGAAATTACTGACCAGAAACAGCTGAGCTAGAAAATACTAGAAACAATGACCTGAGTAGAAGTTTGGAATTTTTAAATCAGAGCCTATTAGGTTATCACAAGACTGCATTTCCACAACCAGGGGAAAAAAAAAAAAGCTTTGCTGCAAGCTAGCTCAGCTTCAGTGGTGAAATAAAAGTAACAATTAGTACTGAAAGAGCCATCTATGCGATAGAGACAAAATATAAAATAAATGTAACATGAAAGGGGAAAATAAGAATCAATCTAAAAGAGAAATTATAAAATACAGAATACAGATAAAAGGAGCAGAGGATACCAGAGGAAAGTTCAAAGATAATGGGATTAAAGATGTTCTTTAAGTGCATAAAGAACAACAGAAATAAGGAAATTCTAGCAATAGCCCCTTATCAGCTGGAAATATTGATGTTGTTAATAATAGTAGATTCAATGTATATTTTTTGTAAGAGAAAAAGCAAAGAAAACAATAGATAGGAAGCTGAATAGTGTCTAGATTTATTTTTAAAAAAAAAATCACTTACCTCATAGACAAATATGTGTAAACCTGAGAGCTTCCAAGCTGCCTTGTAGCCATCAAAAAGACTAGCTAGTAAAATCTGGGGTAGAGCTGCCTGTGATGCACCTTGGAATGTAGGGAAAACCCCAGGAGACAGCTCATGAGGTGCTGTATGCCAAAAGGCCAAGGAGGAAAGTTTAAGGTTTCAGACAGCTTGCCTGGCACCTATCCCACACAAAGTTTTTGGGGAGCCCAAGTAGGGTTCCTTTAATTCCATGAAGGAACTGAGTGATAGAGCATAATGATTGCCATTCATTTCTTTAATTTCAAGGGGAAAAAAAAAAAGTATGTTCTTATCAACCAAAGCTGATTTCATTCTGTGAGGAGTTGGCAACTTCAGCTGATAAACTTACTAATGAAGCTGTAATAGACCTTTAAGGCTTTAAAAAGTACAGCATGCAATATCAATTAAATGTAAATTAAAGGAATCCTGGCTCTTAAGCCATTCCAAATGTCATGGCAATGAGGGATCCTGGCCCAAGGAGCATCTCTGGGAGCAGCTGAACAGGGATGAGTAGGAGATACAGCATTGTTAGCTATGACATAGAAGGAAATTACATTCACCAATGGTAAAATGTCTGGAGGATGGCAGAGCAAGAAGCAGTGAGGCTTGAACACGTTATCTAACAGTTTGAATAACTTAATAGTTCCACCTCACTTAAAGGAAAGAGGCTTGAAGGAAACCAACCCAACTTTTTATATCCTGGAACAAGGAAAGTTCTTCTGTCTCCCCTGTTCTCAGTAGGGACTCTGTCCTGGGCAGCTGCAACTCTGAAAACGCTTCAGAGATGGTGGTGAGCAGGATCAGAAGCTTGTACCCAGCAGGATGCCCTGGCACAGAGAGATTGTGTGAGCCTCCAGTGTGCAGGGGGTAGCACAGGGACAAGGAGCTGCTGCTTTCCCCATCGCTTTGATGATACAAGACACTTCTCATTTCAATGCAGCGGTACCTGACCAAACAAAGCTTGAGAACCTCTAGCCTACACAGTCTCATTTCCCTTGCCCAACCAGCACGGGGTGAATAAACACCACTGCAGCCTCAGTTATGAGCACTGCTAAATGAACGGTCAGCATTTTACAGATGACTGCAGTCATCCAAAAGGGAGCAAGAGAATAAAAATGTGTGGGATGATGATTCCAGCATGAGGACAGATGCTTATTATGCTGGGATTAGGCAGAAAGTGGCTATTCATAAGAAAATAATCACCAAGTGCAAAATCAGATACTGCACCTTCAGCGGGAAGACTTAGCAGCAGCAATTTTGTCTCAGACACATAAATTCCCAAAGATTTCTGCCACAACAGCTGACACACACGGCAGCAGCACAGTTCATGCACTCTTATTTCATTTCACATTTGAAATTAATATTTTGTAGATGGCAGCATCCAAAATTGCTACGAAATCAGAGAGATAGAGTTAGCAAATAACTGCTAATCACACCCAGAGAGCCTGGAAGGAGCAGGGGCAAGGAGGCAAGAAATGGATTGGAAAATTGCGAGCGGCTCATTCAGAACTTTTATTCCCCAAATGTGTTTCCTCCCATCACACAGAGCATGATTAGACATAAAACTTCGGCAAGTCCTCAGAGTGATTGGGCTTCTTAGGCTGGTGCTTAGGCACAAGCCACTAAGTAGCTCATCATTTTTCCCTCTCCCTAAGTATATGTGCATTTTAACGTGGCTTCTTTGCTCGGGAAGTGGGCTCACAGTAGTTCTTTCCCTCACTTTTCAAAAGAATTTCTAATTTCTAAGGAGGTAGTTTGGACCCTCTGCCCAAACACCATGCTGGTGAAGCTGCTGTGGGCCGTGTGGTTGTGAGAGGTTTTCCTCCCACCCCACCAAGGAGATAGGAATTTCACAGTGTGATTCAACTCGATCTGTTTTCCTATTCTTTTCTTCAGTTTGATTTCTGGCTCTGCTTTCCACGCCAGCCCTTAGGAACCATCTACACTGGCAGTAATGGCACACACCATGAGTTTTTATGGAGTTCAGGAAGGAGCAGGTATCACGTCTAGGGTGTAACACCATGGTAAAATGTTTTCTCCCATCCCCTCCTTCCTGGGGACATCCCTGGGGGTGGAGGGATGAACCCAGCTTCGTGCAAGTTGCAGAAGCCTTATTTCAGCTTCTGCTCACAGGAGAGAGTAATGGCTGCATTACTCGGAGAGGACTACCTTGCATTTCTAATGAGACCGCCGGTATAATGGGAATTTAGCAGAGCATTTAACCGGTTTAAATGGTTTTGGAGAGTGGTGTAGACCATCTTAGATGGATTCAAGCCAAGGACCGAAAACTTCTCCTTCAGAGCATCCATTTTTTATTGGAATTGCTAATTCTATTTCTATGGACTGGGTCGGCTTTTCAGGCATTTAAATTGTATGCTCTAGAATTAAATCTCACGTTGATATATATACTTCATTCCAGCATTAAGTACGTTAATATTTCACCAGCCATATTTTACTGGCCTTCTTCCTCTGTTTTTAATTAGGCTTGACAGTATCCTATATAATCATGTTTTCCTACATGTTTCTGTGTAGTAGAACTTACACAAACTGTTTGTTGACGGGTTTTTACAATTTAAACATCATATATTCAAACTGAATTTCAGATGCTGCAAGCAGTGCTTGCAGAGGCCTTACAAACCTACTGGAAGCTCAATTACACCATTTATAAAACATCCTCTTGATCTAGTTGTTTACCTTAATACATAAGCTTTTGACTTTATTTTGTATAAAACAGGAATAAATATCACACTTTTCAAATAATATAAATGCATGAACTTTTAAAAAGTGAAACATTTGCATCAGCTATGACACTAAAGTGAAAATTAATTTTGGTAATCAGAATCCAATTAATTAGAAATTACTGCTGTATAAAAACAGCTACTCCTATATTTAGCATTAGTAAACAAGGCTATTTGAAATACCTCTTTTGGCTTTAGATAAGTGGCAAATATAACTGCCCATCTGTTACGTTCAGGTAACCAAGGTAATCAATGCAACATTAGTTTCCCCTTTTATTTATTTATTTCTGTAGGGAAGGAAACCTGTTAATTTTTTTATTAGGAAGCCTCCAACCATATTTTTGCGATTATTTATCTTTTAGAAAACAAGCAAAGAGAGACAGAAAATGAAGGTACATTCGTCTTATTAGTGCGTAAGTCATATGACATATGTGAGTACTCCTAGCCAAAATAATCCCAGTAACATAAGAGCACAGTCTGGATAGGAAAGGTAAATCCCACCTGGCATTATCTCTTATTTTTCTGGGAACAAGAGTTTAGGGTCTTGCATAATGTGGAGCTTTCAGGAAAGTTTGGCTTCGTTTTCCTACAACGTGAAGCAATACTTTTTCTTCTCTTTATATGGGTGCATCATTTGTGACTTTAAACAGCTGGAGCCAGTCTGAAAGCCTTCCAGCATACCGCTACTTAGAAGAATATCTTTTTTCTTCCTGGGTTTCTCGTAATATCGAAACTAATGCCCAGTTCTTTAAAGGTCACTATGCATTTATTGGAAAGAAAACAAAATGTCAATGTTATGTATTAAAAAATAAGATAATCTGCCCCAAAGCAGTCTCATTGATCTGAAATGTTGTGGTGGTATAAACTTGAATGAGCAGTTACTTCTCCGATTTTCATATTTCATCACAGCTCTTTGCTTTGTGGGGTTCCTCTTTACTTAAAATCAAGGTATTTTTCCACTACGGAAATCCCTTTCCTACATAATGAGCAGAAATCACAAAAGTCCTTAGTAAAGATGGTATTCTGACTGAGATGCTGCCTAGCATTAAAATGGAACAATATACTTGATCAGATTAACACATTCATGAGATCTTTCACAAATTGCAGAGATGGTGACTGCTGAATTTACTTAAATGACAATCACAACATTCACACATCTGTGCCCCAGGCTTGCAAACCATTGGTATGTTCTCTCCTAAAGCATTAGTGTTAATGATTTAATTACTATTGATATTTTTCCCTTTCCCATCTCATTTTTTTTTGTTCTAATTATCAGAATTGTCATGAAGAACCTGTCTAGCATAGTAGCTTAGTTTCCCCCCTCCTTTTTGTAACCTCTCTTGAAGCCTCTTCTCTTGCCCTTTGATTTGCAAGCCAAAAGGCAATCTCTCTAATCACTAAACAAAACCACCAAGGCATTTTCTGAGAGTTTTACACTTCAGTAAGTAATTTGCAAGGGGGAAGGAAAGACTTCTTTAGGCGACGAAATGTGAAATGTATCAAGAGATCAATGTAAACCGCAAGGTGTGAGGCTTGCTGCTTCTTCTGTGGTCACCAGCAGATGTGGAGAGTGACTACCAGTGTCTTCACCGCACTGGTGTTGAATGAAAGGGAATCAGACCCCAAACCCTTTTGCAAATCTTAGGCCTTGCAAACTGCACGTTAGTTCCATCATTGCTGCAAACCCAGAAAGAAAACAGATATTTTCATAAGTAGGACTTTGCTAGAAGGGTCATAGCAGTATCTGGCTCCAGATGCTAAAAGTCACAGCTGATTCCCAAACTGTCTGATGAGGACCACCTCTGCCAGACATCGCACCATGAACATCTTCCGCAGCAACCCCTTCTCCTCCAGCTTGTTTGAACCCCGAAGTCTCTGACATGTGCCCTGGCTCTACCCTCACACATGAAACTTTGATGTTACTTTGATGTTACTTCCAAGAGGGGAAACTAGATGTCTTCCTGCTGTCCCCTGGACCCCGGCTGGGTCTGAAGATAATCCTTGCTTAGGACTTGGCTTTCCAACAACAACAACAAATCAGGACAAAAGAAAGACAGACAAAACAGCGAATCTGCAAGTCTCAGCTTAACCCTATAATTTGAACATGCCCCTCTCCCCCATCCCAAACCCTGGGTAATTTTGACCAGGAACATCTCCTGCCCCTTTGACAAGCTAGGATGAGCAGTGGGACCAGGTGCCTCCCCCCCCCCCCCCAACAGCCTACTGGGTCAATGCAGTGAGCAGCCCCAGATCAAAGAGGTCAGGCTTTCTGAGAAGCTATGTAAGAGATCTAGACGTGGTCACATTGAAATTGGCAGAAAATGGATATCGGTGCCCTCTAGAAGGCTTTCTGGCTATTTTCCACTAAGTGTATGTAGCCCTTCATCCTCTCCTTTCCCACCAAGTGGCACAGCACCCCTGGTTTAAACTCTGTAATTGGTTACTGGAGAAAGAAACCAGCTGCCTTGCTGCGGCATTTTGCAATATCCCGAACTCATCCTCATTTCCTTTCATTATTACTCTACCTGTTACATTCTTGGCAGATAAAGGAACAGATGCATTAATTAGAGAGCAGAGAGCGCTCCCGCCCGAGACTCCCTCCTCTTGCAACCTTCGTGACCTCGTGGAGATTTCACTAAAAAATATATAATTAGGTTCTGCAAAGTAACTTCCTGACCACTGAGATCCGTACATGCTCTCTTCAAGTGCAGAAGCCCTACATGGTGTGTGCTTTTCAGAGATGATTCCAACACCACTCGATTTTTCTAGTTTTTGTTTATGAAGTTGTATTTACCTGTACTTCAGCATGTCAAAGCCAAGTTCACATCAAAAAAAAAAAAATCTTAAAGCCCATAGACGATGCCACTTGCTGGCCTGGATTTGACACATTCTGGAAAACTTGTTAGGTAAAATAGCTATAGAGAGGCAGTGTTAAAGAGGCTATGTTTGCACATTGGCTTGTGAATGTTTGTCTGCCTGTCATTGCACTGCTTTGCCAGCATGCATAAAGAAATCTGGGCCTTGCAGGGGTTGATTTAAATGTGATCTGAAGTGCTCTGCTAACAAAGGTGCACCAACTCTCATTCTTTGCTGAATCTTTGCCAAAGTGCTTTTCAGATAAAGCACAAAATAACATAACATCTCTTGCTAGCTTGAAGTATTTTCTTTCTCTCCTGTCCTTCCCCTTTCTTCAAGTGGGGTCTGCTGATCCAGCTGTGGGCTTTTTATTTTAACCATCATCATTGTCATGGTGGAGGTGAGTTGTCAAGCTGTACCTCAAAAGCATTTGGACTCGAAATCAGTCTGGTCGTTTAGGATGTTTACTGCAAACAAGAATGCCTCTAAGACAAATACCTCCTCCTCCCCCAGGGTGGGCTCCAGCCTGGGCTTTGAAAGCTGCCCAGGCAGCCTTGCTCTCCAGGGCTGATGAGGGGTGAAGCTGGAGTCGCCAGTGCCAGTGTGTCCTGCTCTGAGCACAGCTTTGTAGATCAGGGCTCAGGGTCTGACCTGGCAGTGAAAGCAGCCTGGGAGACAGCTCAGGCACCGGAGTCATTCCTGTATGGTAGGAAAACATGTCTTGTCTTTTCAAGATAGACCTCTACGTATGGCAAGCTCTCCTAACCTGACACATCCTTGTGACAAACACAGGGATCAGGAGGGCCTGATCCCACTCTAGGGAAAAACAAAAAAGCAAGCAAGCGAGCAAGCGTTTTATGGTGACCTGCTTTTTCCTATCACCAGCATTTAGGGATTGTTTGTGCACTTACAGTAGTTCCAAGAGGGGCCACGAGCCCCAGGCAGGCAGTGCTTTTCTTGGAAGGCAGTGCTTCTAAAATGAGAAACAGACAAGAAAAATAAAGACAGGCTAAAACATACAAGCAGGGAAAGCTGGATAGGCCAGCACTGTGGTTTCTTGTTTCTTTTGTGTGGATGATCCCTGCATACATGTCTTGTGTCTTGCCTTAACTCCGCTTGCACTTCCACTCAACCTGGAGCCTTCAAAGCCTTATGGTACCAGCGAGCCACAGGCTCACAGTATACACTCTTTTATGTTGGTACGAAAAGCCAGACACTAATAAATACATAGAGCTACCTAGAATATTTCATTATAAGCTTTTGTTTTTCAACTTCTATATAGGAGAATAGCTAACCTGCTGAATCTTAAACAATGTACTAAAGTACCACATTTCTAGCAGGAATACAAGCACCTAAAATCAAGGAAGCGTGGGCAGTGGCATGAGGAGTTCTCTGCTTTTCACACTGTAAGCAGATCTCTCTCTGCTTAAATAACTATCCATGCAGTGTTCGCCACATTTAATTACATAATGCCAAATCCCAGATCTGTGCTTTCTATTTTCCAACACTATTTCTCTCAGGAATGCCCTAAACAGAAAAAAAATGAGTATCTATATAATGTTGCTATTTTGAAAAGATCCCCTGTAAGCTGCAGGATCCAAACCCAGCGTAGATCTTACAGTGTTTATAGGAAACCTTTTCTCACGTATTTAAGCATCTACGAGATGAATCCTATGTCGCTGGTACCTGTACCATCTGCCAACTGCTCAGCAGTTCACGTTAGCTTGCCCTGTGGCTGCATCCATACAGTCACAAGAGTTTCTGCTGTCTAAGGAGATGGCAGAGTGAGTTTTTTCCTGCCTGTGGACATATCTCCCAATAAAACCCAGGAGGGCCTTGCTGAAACATTGTCAGCTTGAAGGGTGTCCTGTATACTTTTCATACTTGAGATGTCTGCATCACACCAAGATTTTGTTGAATTTGCTCTGTTGGTTTTACAGAGGAAAAATCTCGGCGTAAGTAGAAGTAAACGTGGGGAAAAGCGAAACATGAGATTTTAAGAGGTGAGCGAGTAGGAGTTCCTGCTCTGCCCCCAGTTCTGTTCTCCTACACCTACGTCCTCCTGAAGGTGCTGCAGGGAAATAGGGGCACAGCTGTGACCGCAGCGACTGCACATATAGCTGCACATGGTGCCAACAGCTACTAATTTGGGGGAGGGCTCAGTGCTCGTTTAAGACCTGGCATGCCATGCAGCCCATTTAAGATCCACGCTTTTCAGGCACGCTCTTGGAAGATCCAGGCACAAGAAAGAGGAGGTGGTTTGAAATTACTACATATGTCTTCTTGATATATTTACACTCCGGGGACCACCCACATCACAGAATGTGTTTAAATTGTTCCCCAAGCTTTCTTCTGGAGTTGAGGCTAAATTACAGATTCCCTTTTCCCAGAACACAAGAAAAATTAGCAACTTTCTGAATGATTATTGTTATTACAGAGGCGTTTTTTTTTAAATAGGTCCCATTCTTGAAGACCTTTCAAGCAGTGGGGAAAATCTTTGCACCTTTTCAGCTCCTTTAACTGATGGTTACTTAACCTTAGCTTGTAAAAAAAAATGCATGGAGGTAAAGACAAACTGCTTTTTTTTGAAAGCCAGTTGAAACAAGTTGAGGAAAGGATATGGGAAGGGAAGATGAAATCCCCTTTCGAAAAGATGCATTATTTTCTATGACAGTGAACTCCTTGTGCATACTCCTGTGCACTGAGACAATATATTTTAGTTTTAATTGTTTCAGTCAATGTCATTTTTACATCAAACAGGCAATAAAGTAAAAATGGCCTTTGGGAAACATCAGTGAATCTTATTTTGTGCTGCAGTACTGCCAGTGTAAATATCTAGTTCTGTTTTGTAAGCTCAAAGCCAAATGGAGCAAAATTTTCCTTTCAGAGAGACTACTGACCTGTCAGCATCAAAAATATTATTTTTAGCATACAAAAATTGTTTGTCAGTGATTGTAATAACAATAATCTTTGTAAAATCCATTATTACTCCAGTAAACATTTTCCCTTAGGCACTAATAGTAGGAAACAAATTAAGAAGTTAGTTGATAGCAATTGGATAAGAAAAAAATATAAAGACATTGCCACTTCTACAGAGTTCCTGGCATAAAATATATTTCTTTCTATTTTTTTTTACAGTAGCTCAGAGATCTGAAACATTTTGGTAAATCATAATTATTAACTTATTCTGCTGCCTGCTTTCCAGAATGCTAGAAGATGACCTCAAGCTAAGCAGCGACGAAGAAGAGAACGACCAGGTAAGAACCAGACAACAACCATGTAACTTGTAGCATGTTTCATGTCCAGACAGAGCTACTGCAAATATTTTGCTAATGCTTTTTCAAAATATACATCAAGGTTATCAAAATACATGAAAGTACTGTAAATGGAGTAACAGATGTTCTTGCTCTGCGCCAGACTGCATGTGCTAACTGCTGTATTTGTGGGGAATGTTCTGCAGGGGTCTTGATTTATTACCTTGATGCAACCCAGAAGGTTTTTGTATCAGTCTCCTCCTGATTGGATTTTGTTTTTTTTTAAAGAGCAGCCAAGGAGGGGAGAAACAGGAATTCGGATTAAGGCTTCAGGCCAAATCCTTCAAGCACGACCTGGGCCTGGAGGACCAGCCCCTGGGCTGTTGACCTGCCTAGAGCCTTGGATGGGCACTTGGATCCCTTCATCACAGAGCCACTAGGGAATTTGCTTGGGCTTTAAAGACACCAAAATGCCTGCTGGGGAGCAGATTCTTCACCCAAGGTTTTCTATGGGCCAGGAGAGATCGGTTTTGTCAGCGTAGGGGTCTTCTCTCCTTGAAGCACTGCCATATTTTGTCCAAATTATTCTGTAATCACTGGAGTAGGGCTGGATCTTGGTTTTCCCATGGCTGGCTGAGTCCCTAGTTGCAAAGCTGTACTATCACAAGCTCTCTCTCAATATACTGGTGTAGATTTGGTGGGGGTGAGAGGGCAAGAGCCACTTCCCTTTCTCCTTGCATTAAAATGCACATCCAGTGCCTTCACCGGAGCACGTGAGGGAGGCACTGCCCCTGGTTGCCTCGCAGGTGTCTCCAGACCATGATATAACATGGTTTCAAATGTGATTATTTCAGTCAGGGGTAACTGGAGCTATTTAGACTTCTGAAATTCAGGGCCTTAGGCAAATAACTCTAGGTATGTAGGCCTGAAAATCTTCCAGATTTTTTTCTTTAACTCTCATTATTAGAAGTCTATATTTTACAATACATTCCAAGCAACAGGTAAGTCAAAGCCTTTTCATATTTATATTAAACCATTATTTCATCTATTTTGAGCAAAGCTTCTTTGTGTTGAGAAGATTCAGCACATGAATTCAATTATTTACATATTTATACAATTTCCTTTTTGTTTAATGCATTTCATCCCGAAACACTTCACATTTAATTACTCTTGCTGCTTGTCTAGATAGTTTAAAATACATCACACAGACAGCGTAGGGCAAAGTCCAGTGAGGATCAAGAAGGGATGTCTGAAGACTACCAAGGGCACGCAGCAACACGGTGGTGCTGGCGGGGGGGACGGGGTGATGGGGAAGGGGAGAGGCAACGATGGGGAGGCACAGCTTGTCCTTTGGGTAGGGTGCGAGGTAGGGTTCTTCTTCTAATGAAGAGCAGCATGGAGCTGGCAGAGCCCATGCTTGAGTAGCTCCTCACTATGTGTGCTTTGCCAGGTCTTCACTCAGTGACCAGAGCTTCAAGGTGCAGCTGGTCCACCCAGGGCTTTCTCCTCTGTGCTCCCACCCACAAGACCCCAGAGCCAAGGCAGTATTTGCCACCAGCGTGGCAAGGAGCAGAGCCGAGGTCCCATTGCTCAGCACCGGTCATCATGTCAGCAGCCTTCAGCAACTACCTTGTGGCAGTCCCCTCTCTCTAAAATGGACTAATCACATTTTTTTTTTCAAACTTGGCTGTACAGATAAAAAGCTCCTGGGGGCACAGGCTGCCTCTGGCCATACAAAATGCTTTGCAGAACCTCACTTGAGACCTGCAAGTTTGCTTAAGGAGCAAACCTAAATGATTGTGCCTGTTGGCTAAACAAAAGACCATGTTTTCAACTACCTAACAGGAAATAGGCCCCAAATAAGAATAACACAGACCCCCCCACTGCGAAACACATTCACAGATTATTACATGGATACATACCTAAATGTCAGAGGAAGAACCCATTTTTTTCACTTTTTAATTCTGAGGCTCTTTAATCTCAGATTGCTTCCTGAACTCAGGAGCAAGAAAGTAGGAAATCAAAGATGAAGGGATAGGAACAGTACATGAGTGATTCCCATACACTCCTTACTGAATTAATTGGCATTTCAGCAACTGTACTCATTTAAGTAGTCCGGTTTCTTAAACAGCTGAAGATGAGTTGTGCAAGAGCTGGGACGCTTTTCTTTTTTGCTAATTCCTATGTGGAGAATTTTGGGGGAAAAGATGTGGAAAACTCAGAAGGTGATTTTGTGCGCGCATTTGAAATCACCAGGCAGAAATGGAAAGTTTCTGCAGCGGTGCAGATGGGGACAGGTGCCACAGCAGCCCTGTGGCCGGTACTTGGGCTGTGCCCGACCCACAGAATGTGAGCAATGGGCGAGGGAGGCCAAATGCGAGACAGACGCCTGATTCAGAGCCTCGGGATCCCAAACGCTCCCTCCGTGCCAGCAATTAAGGTAGCAAGATTCACAGACCCAGGAGAGGCAAAAGAGGCTGGGTTTGAGCTGAGCGTGTGTGTGCCCACAGTAATTACATTATCCACACATATTAGTCTCTTAATTTTAATTACATAAATGTATTTTTCCTCTTTAATGAGCATAGTTTATCCATTTAAACTGATCGTTTTAATTTTACAGGCAGTGATCTTAGGATCTAATATGCAGAGGGAAAATTTCCTGTTGGCATATTTTACATCACACAGATTGAAGAAAATATATTTTTTAATCCCCAATCAATATCTGAAGAGCAAGCAATTAACAGATACCAAGGTAGTTAACATAAATCTGCAAGTTAAAGAGCCAATTCATTTTGATTTATAACACATAAGGTAATAATTTCATCATCATCTCTCCCAGAAAGCATCTGAAGCTTTGTAGCATGAAGATGTCAAAATTATACTTAAGATTGTTCAGAGTACTGAATTGTAGTGGTTATTGCCTTTTGGTTCCTTGAAGTGTGGCACAGCACATGAAACTGCCCCCATTATAATACCCTGCTCTTCTCTGTAGAGGTCACTGGATAACTTAAATCAGTCTTGGGTGAAATATCGAAAGGAGATTGTCAATTGTAACATGAACAATTCTCTTTTTTCCCCCTACTTGTCCTTTTACAATATGAAAATTTTGCAATAGCAAGTAGTTCCTTTAAGGGGAAAAAGATCCCTGGATCCATTTGTGTAATTCATGTCAATCAATAGACAAAAAAATTAACTGACTGGTACACATACATGGAATAATAATCTAACATATTTTTGCAGCCCGAGTCTGCTTCCTTGCATGCATTTTTTCTGTGCAGGATCAGGTTGGTTGCCACTGAAGTTTTGTGGCTGTGAAAATTTATTACCCACAGAGTCAATCTGCGTTCTGGCTGCCAAGTCTGAATAAATAGAGTCATTGTGCTTGTCTGGAATATGTAACCAAAGTTCATCCAGTCAGCTTGACTTTCACATCCCATGAGATTCATAAAAGCCAACACCCTGGTATGTGCTCTTGATTCCTGCCAAAATTTTGTAAAATTGTATAAACAGAAGTTGAAGAAGCAATCAGAACACCCTCCCAGGGATGCAGCTCCAAACTCAAGCCCCTGCTGCATCTCAAAAGGCAAGACAGAGCCTTAGTCCTTCTTCTTCATTTTTAAATATCCCGTGCAGGTAAAGATGGGGGCTGAATACCCCCACAGCACATAGGGCACAGGGTTTTGCTCGCACCTTGCATAAAAGAAAGAGAGAAGGCAATGTCTGCCAGGGAGCTGCTGCCCTCCTGCTGAAGGGACAGGGAGGGGGACGGGCATCCCTGCAGGATCTCAGGCAGCCTGAGCTCACCCGGCCCCTCTGCAGGGTGGTCAGAGCCAACTGTGGGGGACCTCAAGGGAAAAGCAGCCTCAAGGAAGTTCACAAGGAACCACTTTGGTGCAGTGAAATAAAAGTCTCAGGAGCATGTTCTAACTCACAGCCCTGGAGAACAAGGCAGCCCACCCAACCCTGGGGGTTCCCAGGGCTGCTCCCCACCCGTCACAGCCTGGGAACAGCCAGGGTGGGCTGCTGGTCCAGGGGGCACATCCTAGCTCCTCTACTGCCCCAGTAGTGGCTGAAATGGAGATCTCAATACTTATTCAAGTTGTACCCACAGCTCCAGTGGGGACATCCATGCTTGTGCTTCTTCCCCATCACATATGTGCTGAGGGATGCCAGGGCTTAGCGCGGGAAATGCACGTTTCTGGCAGGGCTGTCTGTCAGGCAAATCCACTCTGCTGATGCAACAGGGCAAAAGTCCATCCCCATGGTCAGTGGCAGTCAGCATGGCCCTGTTCCTATATAAGTAGCACTGGGAAATGACTTCTTAAGTCCTAAAATTGTGCTTCAATGGTAGCCAGAAACAAGTGAGAAGAATGTATTTAAGGACAATCTTTTTAATCAGGTGCAGGACTTTTCCTTCTTATTTCTGGATATGGACCGACAATCAACAAAAAGTTATAAATTACCCTGAAACAGTCACGCGTACACCTTCTTCCAGAAGGACTAATTTTTAGCAGAGTCCAGATAAGCACTACTTCTGCATATGAAATCTAATATTCCATCTAATGCACAGGAATCTGCAATGAATTCTGAAAGAAATTAAAAAAGAGGCGAAGTGGCAGCAAGCTTTCTTTCCATCAGACCTCCCCTGTTACGACAGCTCTTTCTGATGTCAAAGATCAGCCAAGCGAAGAGCAGAGCCAGGTACATCCAGAGAGAGCAGCTAGATTAGGCAAATTATAGGATGCCATTGCATAGCCCTGTTCATCATTAGAACTATTTTTAGTCAGTGCTAATTGCATGCACATATGCCGTGTCCAAATATTTTAACCACATTAAGTCATTTTAGTGTTGTGCTCCCTTTTATTCACCTCTTCATCGATGCAATACTTGATGCTTGATCAGAAGTGAAAATGAGCAAAAAAAAAAAAAAAAAGAGATCAGAACACTCAGCCCTGGGAAGAAAAAAAATAAAGAGAGAGAAAGAAAAAAAAAAAGCATGGAACCTGTACCTTTGCTGCAAACGAACTCGACTTTAAAAAGTAGACTGATAAACTTGAAGAAAAATCTTTCTGATGAGAAGATTCTCACTCCACTGAGTCAGGGAAACTTACTTCATAAAGTCTGCCCACATGCGAGTCTGACTGCAACTGAAACTACACAAAGCAGAGATAAGCAAAAATGGAAAAATTAAGTTTTGGTTTGAGGAATGGCTGGAACCTCAGGTGCTTTTGTACTTAATCCAAATGGCTTGCTCAGCCCTCTGTCACTACAATGTGAGTGCATTTTCAGACCAGAGGAATAGCCTTTGTAACAGCCTTACTTAACTCGAATAAGTCCATTATTTCCTCTGTATTAGAGAGGCAATCCTTTTGGTATCCAACATAACTAAAATCCAGAGCAAGATTTAAGCCAGCTGAGCCAAGTTTTTTGTGGTTTGCCAGCTCTGATTTTAAAATCTCTGTGACATCTAAATTTGCACTTCCACTAGGCATGACAAGAAGACCAAGATTGCCTCACTGAAACTGTCAGATGAAACAAAATAAGGGCTCAGTCTTGTCCTGCCAAACTTGGCTCACATCACTGCCTATCTTACAATATCAGATTCAATGTCTGTCATGCACTGGCAGGCAAGATCAAGCTCTAAATTTGAACACCACCACCATAAATGACAGTGAAAAAGGTTAGAGATCAGCTTAACTCTTGGGAGTATGCAAAATCTGGGGGAATTCAAACACAACACTCTGATCTCCATGCACACCTCTAAAAATAGACTAGAAAATAAATTTAAAATACAAGGGCATCTTCCTTGTCTCTTCATGGTGATGCTGTGACTAAGTTATAGCTCTAGTAAATCCTCTAGGTCTGCCATTTTCTGCTGGTATCACCCTTTCCAAGGCAACACTTCCTCACTGCCTCTTGTATCTTCCTTTACCCTGTCTTCTTGAAATCTCTGGTTTGCTTTTTCACGTGGTGATCTAGAGTTCGTCTGTGAACATCTGCCACAATGGCAATAGGAACATGTCCTGATGCAATTAATTCAGCAGTGCCTGCTGATTTGGGGCACAAGGAGGGATTATCCCCTATGTCTCCAGGCTTGTTTTCCCTTGTCCTTGCATAAGCGTTTGCAAAAACTCAGTTAATTAGTTTTACCATCTTGCAGTTCCTGCCGCCGCAGAAAGACCCCTTGCTGGAGTCAGCCACCACCTCCGAGCCCGCTCCCCTCACAAGAGTGGCCATAAACCTCTGTTTGCCTTCAGGAAAATTCACTGCAGCGTGCCTGCAGGAGGACAGTTAAATAACCAACAGCCATGGATAATTTAGAGCACAAATTAAGGTTGTTTGTAATACCACCACTATTACAGGCTGTAACAGGAGAACATACCCCTGACACATTCAGGATCTCACAGGGCATGTACTTACTTAACCCACCCCATGGTTTCTCTGTTGCTGTACCTGTCTGTCCCACTCAGCTTGTGAGCTTTTAGTACCAGCCCAGCTTTGGGGAATCATCAGCACCAGCACAAGGGAAGCAGAAAGGAGAGCAATGAGGAACAGCTCCAGCCACAGCCATGCCATCTTCACTCCCCTTGGGCGTTCAGCTCTGGATGGGGTGCTGCTAGCAGGTGGGGTGGTTTCACCCAGCTGGGCAGCTGAATTCCGCCACAACCACTCTCTCACTCCACCTCCTGAAAGGAAAAAGGGGGAGAAAATACAATGGAAAAGACTCAAGGGTTGAGATAAGGACAGGGAGATCACTCAGCAATTACTATCACGGTCAAAACAGACTCAGCATAGGAAGATTAATATAATATAACCAAATGCAAATTAAAAACACCTTCCCCCCATTCACCCTCTTCTACCTCCTCCCCCCAAGCAGCACAGGGGAACGGGGGCTGCAGTCAGTCCCAAACACTTCACCTCCGCTGCTCCTTCACGGTCCCTCTCTGCCTCTGCTCCACGTGGGGTCCCTCCCACGGGATGCCGTCCTTCCCAAACTGATCCTGCAGGGGCTGCCCACAGGCAGCAGCTCTTCAAGAACTGCTCCCACATGGCTCCGTACCACGGGGTCCATCCCCCAGGAGCAAACTGCTCCAGCACGGGTCCCCACGGGCGGCAGCTCCCCCCAGGCCCCCTGCTCCTGCGTGGGCTCCTCTCCACGGGCTGCAGCTCCGGCCCGGGGCCTGCTCCTGCGGGGGCTCTCCATGGGCCGCAGCCTCCTCCAGGCCACATCCACCTGCTCCACCGGGGGCTCCTCCACGGGCTGCAGCATGGAGATCTGCTCCATGTGGGACCCATGGGCTGCAGGGGGACAGCCTGCTCCACCAGGGGCCTCTCCACAGGCCACAGGGGAACTGCTGCTGTGTGCCTGGAGCACCTCCTGCCCTCCTGCTGCACTGACCTTGGGAGCTGCAGGGCTGCTTCTCTCACATTTCTCACTCTTTTTTTCCTTTCCTAAATCTCTCACAGAGGTCCAACCAGTGTCACTCCCTGGCTCGGCTCTGGGCAGGGTCCCTTTTGGAGCCAGCCTCAGCTGGCTCTGATCTGACATGGGCTCTGCTCACAGAGGCCACCTCTGCAGCTCCCCATTACCAAAACCTTGCCATATAAACCCGATACAGCAGGATGTCTCATCAGCATGAGGAGCTGTGGGAAGGAGATGTGAAGCATGGGGATGGGTGACAGCAGAAGCAGAGGCAGCTGAGAACATGTCAGAAAATAAAAGGATCATGAAAGGAGAAAGGGGTTAAGGGAATAAAAAAGAACTGAATGGAGAAAAGAAAATGAAATAAAATGTCATTATAAGAGGGGCAGCAGCAACATTAGACATGATGAAAAAAATAAGGAAAACGAGCCATCATCCCATCCATCAAAACTAGTATTTAAATAAAAGGGACTGGAGAACCTTTGCTACAATTTCTCCTGCACCTAGGATGAAATCTTGCTCCTCTGAAGGCCATAGGAGTTTAGCTGCTGATTTCAATCATCTTAGGATGCTATTCCTTGTTTTCTTTTTTTTTTTTTTTCTTTCTTTTTTTTTTGCTAGCACAATCCAAGCACTGCCAATTGGGCAGTAACAAATGCTTCATAGGCAATTGACATAGCACCTCACCGGGCAGAGTTACTGCTATATATGGAACTTAGGCTGGTATTCCCCCCATTTTCACATACATGGGCTTTTGGAAAAAAAAAAAGAAAAAAAAAAAAAGAATCTCATTAAATACTGACCTCTCAGACTCCCCAGTAAATCCTGTAAAGCCTGTGGCATAACACTGACATTTTTCCTGAGGTATCCCGAGTGTTAACAGTACGTCAGCAACAGGGCCTGTTCCTAGATAAGAAGACTACTTTGGAGACAATGGAAGTTTTCCAAGGTGACTACTGCTTTGCTTGCAATGACTGAGACCTTCCTCCAGAATTTTTGAAAATTAACCATTTTATTAATGTAAAGTACCAAGCACGTTCCAAGTACCAATGTAAAGCACAAACGACCTTCTCCTTGTCTCCACTGAAAAAGATTAAAGTTAACTCCTCTGTCTTGAAACCCTGTGCGCTTTTAAGAGGCAGCATTTAGGAGAAATCTGAACAGATGCAGGGCAGAAGACTCAACATTCACAGATTTATAAAATTCTCTGAATTGTTAATACCCATGCTGCTTTTACAGTAATTTGGAGATCCAAATCACTTAACAAGTATTAACTACTTAATGCAATGCTCCTGAGAGGTATTTAGGTACAGTTAAGCAAGAATTATTATCTCTGTAGAATTGACAGGGAGACAGAGGCTGAGATGTGGCTCGTTTGAAACCACATGGCAAGTCAGCTGCAAAGCCTGGATTAGCACTTGGGTCTTTCAATCCCAGGTGCCATGTTCAAGTCACTAGATTGTGCTGCCCCTGAAGATTAATAAGGATTAATGGGCAAAGCAGAGGAGAAAGAACAATGTACGCCAAAAAATATAATAATAAAACCCCAGGGTGAAAAATGAATACTGAGGTGTTGAAAGGCCTGGAGAAATCATGAAATCCAGAAAGGGTTTTAAGGTTTCTTAAAAGATGTGGCTCTGATGATGACCAACTCCAAAAGGGGAAAGAAGGGAGACCCTTCTAAGTCTTACAGCCTGTAAATCCTAAATAATTTTCAACCAGACAGTGAAACTCACATTCACAGACTTACATTGCAAATTTACAGAGAAACACTCACACTACAGTTAACAAGTGCTTTTAAATCCCTCAGAAATCCACACTGAAAAGTGATCTTCAAAACAAAACCCATAGGAACACTGTGGAGTCCACAGTATTTCATTGAGATGAGGCACATTAAAAATTACTTAGGATAAACTGCCTGAACTGGACTCCTCAGGCAGCTCCTCTGGCCACGAGGATGCAGAGGCGTTAAGCATGGCAAGTCTATGGCTGTGAAGGGGTTTTGTTGCCTCTGTGTGGAGTCCTGGTGGGAATGTCATTGCGGCAGGGTGCAGCTCTGCACTCCTCAAAGAGAATGTTGAAATCTGATGAGAGTTTCAAAAGAAGAGAGAAGGATGCCTAACATGTTCGGAAGGTGTGCCTTGGAGTGAAAGTAGTCTGCACAGAGAATTCGTAGAACCATAGAATGACTTGGGTTGGAAAGGTCCTTAAAGATCACCCTGTTCCAACCCCCTGCCATGGGCAGGGACACCTCCCACTGGACCAGGTTGTCCAAAGCCCCATCCAGTCTGGCCTTGAACACCTCCAGGGATGGGGCATCCGTAGTTTCACTGGGCAACCTGTGCCAGTGCTTCGCTATCCTCATAATAAGGAATTTCCTCCTTATATCTAATCTAAACCACTGTCTTTCAGTTTAAAGCCATTACCCCTTGTCCTGTCACTGCATTCCCTGACAAAGAGTCCCTCCCCAGCTTTCCTGTAGGCCCCCTTTCAGTACTGGAAGGCTGCTGTAAGATCTCCCTGGAGCCTTCCCTTCTCCAGGCTGAACAGCCCCATCTCACAGACAAAGGTATAGCATCCAGTGCAAGAAGGTGCTTATAAACAAAGCTGGGCTAAACTCAAATCTTAACACGAGAGTGAAGAACCCTGTGAGTGGTTGGATCAAAGTGGATTCACACTAAAACAATTATCGAGGATTTTGCCCTAGGTCCACAACAGCTCCCAGATCTGAAGTAGAAAAAAGCTCTGGAGAGTCCCATGGTTCAAATTATGGCAAGCAATCGGGTTGTGCCATTCACAAAACTTCTCAATGGCTTCACTAACTTAGGAATAAAATGCATTTAAGTTAAAAACAAACAAAACATTAAGAAATTAAAATAGAATCAATGTGGAAGACATATGAAGAGTGACACATGAAAGAAGACATATAAAAGTGTTTGTTCTGGCCTGGTTGCCAAAAGGCAGAATACAGGAATTACATCTTTCCTTAACACTAGCTTGGAAAAGTTAATCTGCAGTTCACTGGCTGCAGTCTGATACACAGCAACATCCATTGGAGCAATGTGGATGGCTGTTAGTAAGGGAGATACTCAGTGAGAGCACAAATGGCTTGCTGCAGAGTCTTTCCAGGGTAAAGTCTGTGACCCAAGGAAGACAACCCAGATGTTCTGGAAGCAATGCAATTTATTATCATGCATGGGCAGTTAGTATTGCTACACTGTGACTGAAGAAATAGTTCAAATTCTCACCTTATGTACACCTGCACCACCTCAGTGAAGTCTCTACTGTACTGATATAACTCCGCACAACTGCCAATAACTGAGCCCTCTCATTATGACAGTGATTACTCCACAGGACAAGAAAAAATGGAAGACAAAATGTCTGAGTTTGCCATTGGTCAGTTTATTGGCTTTTATTTGCCAAATCATGCCCTGGGCAATGTAAAAGAAAATGCATCCATGATCAGCCTGCAGTGTGTCCAAGACACTCTTCCAAGCCCAGCAGAACATTCTTCATTAGTTGTCATTTGCTTCTTTTCCAAAAATGACTGTAAACCCAGCAGTTTATGAATTCTGCTCCAACTAATTTTAGAAATAAAATAAAATAAAATAAAACAAACCAAACCAAAATAAAATAAAATAAAATAAAATAAAATATCTGGAGACCGCTCTTAACACTCCTGGATCTCCAGCTGAAGCTGTGTATTCAACCCATTCTGTTACTGCTCAGTCCCAATTACAATGCACTAGCTCGCTGCTCAGCCCCAATTACTATGAAAGTATTTAACTTCCTCTTTGATTTCTCTTCAACAACAGCTTGCAACTTGTGACACTTTGAGTAATTTTGGTAGCTCATTTAACACACACACTGAAACCTGAATATCTGCTGATTATGTTCCCAAGCTCCGGCTCACTGCAATAAAAGATGGAGAGAGGACATGCAATCTCTGGAGATTGAGAACCTGAACATGATTACTGCTGCCTGAAAACTTGCTTTGTTTCAGTAGTCTTAGGGTACAGCGAGGATCTTTCATGAATGATTAATGAACTATAGGCAGATCAATGAAACTCTGCCCTAAATGTATCTATAACCAATTCAGGTGTGGGACGAAGAAGTCTAACCAGCCGGTATCCTGTAATTTACAACTCTTGATGTAGTGAAACGGAGTAATCCATCAAATGTACTGTGGCTACTTTCTCAAGCCCAAGTACCTGAGCCACCTAAGTGATTTTTTTTTCTTCCTCTGCTTCCTACTCTGAGTTAAAGTTATTATGTTGTGGGTTGGCCTCCAATATCCTTGTTCATACTGAGGAGACCCTCCCTCCATGAGTAAGCCCACTGATTCCAGGAACTGAAATTTTAGGATTATACTCATTACTGATGAACACATCAGAGTCTAGCACAATCACTTATCAGGAGAATCACTTATCAAGAGCACTTTTTAGTGGTAATTCTTGGAGGTCTTTAAATTCTGTCAGCAGCATTGAACTTTGAAAATTATTTCTTATCCCTAATTTCTGTAGCCAGCATAGTCACTTACTTCCAGGAATAATAAAGAATGCATAGCATATTCTCATTTTCTTTCTTGATGGATGGTGAGCTGGCCTCAGTAATGTTGTTAATGATGTAAAATAAAATGCAAATTAAATATCACAATCAAAAGGAAGCTATTCAAAAATAGCAGTGCAGGCAGGACACGATACTAAGTACCACCCTTTTGCTTACATTGTTACAAAGATAATGCCAGCATATTAGAAACATAATAAATCAGAGAAAGCCATTTCTATAACGAGAGTTTTTCTATGGGTCATGACCCTCCATGGGGATTCATGAACGAGCTTAAATGGGGTCACAATAAAACTGTTAGCAAGAACCAAGGGCAGATATTTCTCCCTAAGCTGAGCAGCCAAGTCCTCTAGCAGGGGAACAAGAGAGCAGACTGTAATTAGTGGCCGCAAGTATTTATACTTGCTACAGAACTGCTAACTACCTTTAATTACAACAGCTCACTTTCTCCAGGAGAGGGGAGCAATATAGGCTAGAATTAAAATTGCCAGATAGTTGCTAACTGCCTTTCATTGCAGGTAACAGATCTGCTTCTCCAGGGAGGAAGGGTAAACTTGCAACTGAATCGCATTCCCCCATCACTCAGAAATGGAGCCATTACCAACTCAAAGGGTCACACAAATACACAGTCAGACATGGCTGTATTTTCAAACAGTGAGTAAGAAATCAGTAGTCTCATCTGTAGAATGTGACACCTCCAGGCAAGGAGTGAGTTGCAACCTGCATTGCATCCTGGTGAAGAAAGACGCTTATTAAAGGACTTAATATGAGAAGCTAATTGAAAAAGTAGAATGATGTCACTGAAAAATACTTGTACATTTCTCCCTGCTGTCCTGGCTGTCATCTGAACCTACTTGCTGGCCCAGAAAGGATCATCTTTTCAAGGCTGTCAGCGGCTGGATGTACCAACTTGGAATCTGAAGATTGGCACTTGAGGCTGCAGTACAGCCCCACATGGCCTGGCTCAGTTTAGCACTCCGAACAAATCGAGACATATCCTCTCCTTTTCCCTCCTGAGAGCTGCTTCCGCCTAGACTGGAAGATGAAGTACACAGTTCTTCTCCCTCTCTCAAAATTAGGGATTTTAGGGAAATACAAGAGTGGTAGGCACTCCACATCCCCATGTCAAGGAGCTTTTAGGACCATCAAAGTCCATGTGTGCTTTCTTGAGGTCTCTGCAAGGTCCCTGAGGACTGTGGCTACAAAACAGAAGTCTCTTTCTTGCTCCTGCAGCCACCACAAACCTTGCTCAGGTTGAGTTCTGCATCTCCCCAGAAAGAAGTAAAAGACATCAGGTGAAAATGAACTCACTGGCAGATTTGCCCTTTTCTTGCTGCCCCCTCAGTCCTGTCCCCATTCTCACACCGCACCCTGCACTGCCTCCCTCCCCCTGGGGAAGCAGCTCAGAAAAGGCATGCAGGTTACAAACGACCTGGGAAAGTAGATAGATAGATAGATAGATAGATAGATAAGGAAGAGTGCTACTTTCCAGCTGGATCAATTTTCTAACCTGCTTCATTGCACAGCCATCTGTGGTGGTCTAAGCCAAGAGTAGGAAATATTAAAAGTGGCTTAAACAGCACTGCCACGTAGTGGCTGCCTGTGAGGGAAAGATGTGAGAGAAGAAGGAGTGGTGACTTGCATGATGTCTATGTTACTTGGTCATGGGGAAGGGCTCTGATAGTGCCAGGAGGCTCCACAGCTTTGCAGGCAAAGGCATAACACAGTGCAGAGGTCAGTTTTGGGAGCTGAGCAATTTGAGACCCACGATGGCCAAAGGTTCCTGCTAGTGAGAGTAATTAGATATGGGAGGAGATGGGCTCACATTGGTCTGGGTCATTTAAGAAGAAATTAAGTCATAAGACATTCTTAAACCCAAGGTTCGGGTCTCTCCTGTGTTTTTGTGCAAGAAGTGGGATGAAATTGTCATAGCAAGCCCCCCCTCAAAGGTGAGAACAAACAAGGTCCCAGCCTGCTAAAATGAAGGGCAGGTGCTCCCCTTAAAACCTGTCCTGTACCCAGTGTCCTGGGTGGACCCAGACAGGGTTGTACCCAAAGAGTATGCAAGTAGAATGAGTTATTGGAGACAATAAAAGACCAAGATCCCCATATTATTTTCCTAACACTAAAACCAGCAGGTTCATGCCATGGGCACATTCCCACTGAGCTGGTGGGACCTTTCCAGCTCTTCCTGTGGGCTCTCTGCCCACCACAGGAAGTGAAAGCTAAGGGAAAACTCTCCTGCAAGCTGTGCTGCCAGCAGGGGATGTGGTATAGCCCTTATCTCCGGACAACCTGGCATGGGACACACAGCAAACCACTCCTCCCCGGGTAAGCCAGGAGGCATAATTATTCCTGAAATTACCTGCTTCCAAAATCATGCAGAAACCCTTCTGCGCTCCTGTCAGATCTGCACAGATCCATTCAGGGGATCTTTTTACCCCTGTCTGTGAAATGCTCCAGTCAATACAACTGCAAGAGAGGTTTTATCCAGCGTTTCTTTGCAGCCTAGCCAGGAGGGCTGCTTTCATGCTCTCTGGTGCTGACCAGGATGCCAGGATGCACGTTCAGGGGTGGGGATGCAGCCCCCTGCAGCCTGAGGAGCCAGAGAGATCGGTTGTGAGACATGCTTGCTGGTGGCTGCAAAGAGAAAACCTACATTTAATTTTCTGCCCCTTGACTATCTGTGCTGTGTGGCTTTGTGTCCCTTCTGTGCCAGGCGAGGCACAGCCCGGACAGGGATGAGTGGGAAGGAGCCACTCTGGGCAGCTGCAAGCAGAATTGGGGCTTTAAAGTAGATTTTCAGAACATTATGGATTTCATCTTTGCTTAGCAGCTAGTTACTGTGCTGAAGTCATGAATCACCCTGCTTGAAGTGATTCAAGGAGGGGAAAGAATAATAATAATAAAGTGGCAAACCAGCTCAGGGATAGGCTTGGGAGTCCTATTAAACTTGAGAGGCTACGATTTCTATTCCCAGGACTGCTGGCTAACACAAGAACGAGCACCATGCCTCCCCACCCCATCCAAAAGAGTTGTGCTAGGCAAAAACTGAGGAGCAAACCAGCAACAGGTCAATCCTGTGCTGCGTAGCCCAGAGTTGCCAGCAGATTAACATGGCAGCGCTCACGAAAAGTCTGCAGCAGCTCTGGCAAGCTTTGCAAAATCTATAATTATAGCTACAGGCTTCGTCGCACAAGGAACCAAATATGTGATGTTTGTTTCTGTGGAAGAATGGGAGGAGACTGATGGTAAAGGAGAGGGAGTGGGAGTACGGAAGCGGGGAGAGGGGAAGGAAGAGAGCTGAGCCCTGCAGAGTTTTCAGAGACCTGCAGAAAACCGTCTAAATAGAGTAGTTCAGACCTCAAATACTGCGCTGTGCTTTGACAATCTCCTGGTTTATGGCGTACTTAACAAAGTGTTCTTACATTTACCAGGCTGGAATGTCCATTTTGCTGTAGACTCTCTGCTACTTTGCTAGTACTTTAAAATTTGGACACGTGACAAAAATGTGTGTAACGCATTTTTTAAAGTGTTGATTGTACTCGTAATTTTAAAGTCAGAATATAAAATAAACATCTCTGCCCTTTCTTCCAGCAGGCAGCACAGAGATCTGCTCTCCGCGTTCTGTCTGACAGGTACATTTTGTCATTTTTATGAACTATAAATTGCTTTATGAAACGTTGAGCCCTATTTATTGTGGCATATAACTCATAATCGGATTTTGTCCCCAAAGTATCTGCGAACTGGGATGTTAAACATTTTGCATGCTTGGATTTGTCATGCATGTGTAGAGTTTATTACTGCAAAAATCACAGTCTTGTTGTATTTCATACAGAGTATGCAGAATCCCTTGTTGTGATACCAAACGAGAGATAAGAAACTTACTGGAGAAGGCATGAATGATGCAGTAAATTCTCAGCTTTAGAGTTTGCTGAGATATATCTAAGCTCATTTTTCAGCAATAAGTACTTCATTTATTTTGAGATGTTCTCTTTTGACTTTTTCCAAATTCTTTCCCTGGGAATTGCTCCTCTTGTGATGAGATACTCCATACATTTCAGGCACAAAAACGATGCCTTTTTTTACCCCTTAAGTTGTGAGGGATCAGTATTTTAGAGGAATTTAATTCATTTTTTTTACTTCTTCTGGAACTGCAGCAGTGCTTCAGGCAGATAAGAAAGGGACCAAATCCTTAGCCAGCTTTCAGGTTTTACTCAGCTCTTTTTCAAGCGAATTTCCATCAACTTCAATGGGAAACTGGCCTGAGCAAGGAATTCAGGATTCGGGCCATAGTAAATGTTATAGTTGGGCCGTAATCTGCACAGGTATTTACCTTAAATGACTTTTATGAAAGAGGATTGATTGAAATATAAGGTAGCTTTCTAAGATGGTCCTGATTTCCTTTCCAGTTTTGGGAACAGGGGGGAGGGAAGGGGAAGGAGAGACTGTACGTTTTAGTGCCTGTGAAAAAGAACCAGCAGATTTACATTTATCCACAAATGAGGTACTGTGTCATGCAGGCTGACACAGAGTAAATTTCCCCCTGCCTTGCTGGCAGCCCCCTGCGCTCCGCCTGGCCCCCCGCCCCCCGCCTCCCTGGGAATAAGCAGTAATTGACTCTCGAAGCCAGCTCAGGCCAGGATTTCTCCAGAGCAGAGCCTGTCACTTAGGCTGAATTATATCTTGTGCACGGATGAATAACATTTCTCTCTGGTCTGAGGCTAAGACTGCCAAAATTATCAACCTTCCCCCCCCACCTCTGCCAAGTTTACAAACACCATTTTGTTTAGGATTTCTTTTGCCCCCCTTAAGGAAAAAAAAAATCCAGACTGAAACATATGGGATGCGGGTGAAATCACTGGCTGGGTTGTAGAGCACACGAGTATTTGCTGTAATGGGGACAAATGCAAAAAGAAAGAGGAGTCAGGGCAGCATCGTGTCCATCTCTCTGGAGGTGTGCAAGCTCAGGCACCAGGCCAAGCAGCTTTCACACGTGGTGGGACAATGCTGTGACAGTGTGGGGAGGTATTTCTCAGCATCCTTCCCCTGGGCTGAGCAAGGAGCATTCCCACAGAACTGCCCCTGGAAGCAGTCAGCAAGCCCCCAACCCTGCACTGTCACCCCTAGGAAGAGCAGTGGATAGATGGTCCCAGCCCCACTGGGGGTGAGGAACCCCTCTGCATCGAGCAGGGGCCCAAAACTGGCACTGTAAAGGTTCTGCCTAGCCTTGGCTAAAGGGATTGCTTCTGTGATGTTGCTGATCAGTGCTTGTGTCCCAGTAGCAGCGACGAGTGCCTGGCCACACACCAGCACGTCCCAGCGCCAAGGGAGGTGAGGTGGCAGGTTAAATCAAGCTCTCGGCAATTTCACCCACCATTCTTTTTTCAAATTTATTCTCCAGTAGTTCCCATTTCAGTTTTTGCTTTCAGGTTCTGTTAAAAAGCTAACAGTTAGCTAAACTGAAAGAGGCAAAAAAAGGGGAGTTTTTAAACCTGTAGCCATTGATTTCTTCAGTGTGCTGCACTCAGTCTTGTTTTCAGACTGTCACAGTAACCCCCAGCAGATTTATGTGCAAACACAAAGATTAGTGACCCAGAAGCTCGACTGAAACAGCTTTTCTGCTTCCAGAAGACAGGTTGCTCTGCACATGCACTGACTGTTTTGTCAGGAAAGATGCACTGGCCCCATTCACTTTTCATTCTCTCATGGAAAACCTTCAACGTTTATACAGCACAGCTTGGTTTTAATTTTATTATGCTTTTCAGTAGAGTGGTCTAACTATAAAGATTGCTCAATTTCTGGGACAGAGAAGTACAAAAATTTAACTCATATACCTTAATGGTATAGTGCTAGCATATCTTCAACGGCATGACTCTCGAATCCACTGCCTGAATAGCTTTTAAATTAAGAAAAATGTCTGTACCTAAAATACTCAGTGCGTTCTGCTATTATTTAACAGTGAGCAGTGTGGTTAAGCCAGGTCTTAAACCTGCTTAATCCCACTGAGCTAAATAGATTTTATTATTGACTCCCCTGGTCCCAGCACTCTGACCTCAGGACTGAAGTTAAAAGCTAATTTTTTGCAGGCTGTTTCGCTAACCCAGAAGCACTTGCTTGCTGGATACATTTGCAATGGGGAATGTCCAGCTGTAAATTACAGATGTTTGTAATCATACCCAAACACAACACTCATTATTATTCTTTTGTTCTTTTTCGGCTGAAAAGCCCACCATGAGGGAGACCGCACAGTACTTAATCCACACATTAAATTTACTCACAGCTCATATTCATGTACAAGATAAGATTTTCCATGAAGTAAAGATTTACAGTGGTCCTAGGGCACTTCTATTCCCCTAGCTGCTTTTATTTCTCTGTGCTGTAGTGCAGGCCAAGTGGGTCTGACTAAGAGTCTTGAGTGCTTAGAGGAAAGCCTTGTGCCACCGCTGAATTTCCTCTCTCGGTGTAATAGGGAAAAGCTGTCTCATTCCCTGCAGTGCCTGGGTGGTACTTGTGGGACACACTTAATTCACAGGCCCAGTCTATTATCCTCGTTGTGTCCCTACCGTGGAGGATGCAGACAGAGCCTGCTAGCTCTGCCCACCCTCACCCAGGAGCAGAGGTGGGAGCTGAACTGGCAGCGAGGGGACCCGCGCAGCCCGGCCACCGTGCTGCTGTGCTGGCCAGCCTGTTCACCCCACCTGATAAGAGCCAGCTTACCAGCTTACACTCGGCACCTGGTTTATATATGTGTTTCATCGAGGCCTGAACTGTTCAGTACGGGCTGTGATAAAACTGTTTGATTTACCACCCTGGGCTGCTGATAGACAAGGCGTCTCAACACAAACGTCAGTTTTGCACTGTAGAAGAGCTCCATTCATGAGGTTTGGTGAGCTTCAAAGCCTATCTGACCTTTGGTCCACCTTCCTGTGGGGTGTACTTTACATTTCCCTGTAGCCATACCCTCTCCATCCATGCTTGGTCACTGTTAGGACACTGAAATGCAGGCTATGCCAGGCCTGATCTGGTTTACCCTAATGCATCTGACCGGTTGCATTAGAGGTCTTGAGGGACAAAAAAATTGTCCCCATTGTCCTCCAGAGTGCTGATCATAGAATCACAGAATCATCTAGGTTGGAAAAGACCTTTAAGATCACCAAGTCCAACCATCAACCCAACCTACCAAGTCCCAAGATGGGTGTGCAGAACTGAGAGATGGGTCATGAGAAGCAGCAGAGCAACACATCTGCAGGCAGAGAGATGGTTTGGAGGCAGAGGTGCTGCTGAACTACCTCTCACAGGTGTGTGCCTGCATCTAGCACTCAGCTGTGAGGAACACTGAATGGAAAAGGTTGACCTGGGACAATCCGTTCCATTCCCCTGATACTGTAAGCAGCAACAAGGTCGGTGATTAGTCCAGCGGGATCTGTAGCATGGCTCTTCTCCTTCAGACAAAGCCACATTGAGATACACCATTTGAGTTATGAGGCCTGGGAGACACTGCCTGTAAAGAATTAAGGCAACAATAAGAGGCAATGTAGACTTTTAATAGATCATTTAAAGTAGGGAACACAGCTGTCCAAGCAGCCCTAAAACTTTCGGTGGACCGAGCCAAAGATTTCTTGTTCTCAAGTATCTGCTCGAGCTGTGATTAAGCAAAGCAGTTAAACTTGTGATACCCTAAAGGACGTAAATAGCCTGGTGGCAGCTAGCAAAAATACTCACGTGCTTCATGTCACCCACATACTTCTGTCTGTGTTGGACTGAGTTGTTTGATAACACCTTTCACGCTGTGCGAGTCCTCCACTCGCGAAGCTACGTGGTCAGCTTAGCGGAGTGACTCAGCTCACTGGCTGGCAGTGACAGCCGAGGGAAAGCCTTGGCTCAGGACAGCTGATCCGTGGCCCAGCAGAGAGTGAAGGAACTGAGATCATGGGGGATGCAAAGGCTGGCTGGAGAAGAGCGTGCACGCATGGTGCTCTTTGCCGTAGAAACAAACACATGGCTCCCTCCAGCAGAGTTGGTATATTGCTTGTACTTTCAAGACTATCTTTGCAAGGAAAAAAAAAGAAAGAGAATATCTCTGACAAGGGATATGGATTTACCATTAATCCCTTACGTGAAAGCTAGGCTGTTTGGAAATGCTGGTGCCCCACAGTTGCAACCCTCCCACTTGGTACAGGGTAGCAAAGGGTGACAGGTGCTGCATCTCACGGCAGAAATGATCTAGAGTTTCTTAGCCCTCCTAGGTACAGAACTTGAACAAGAGTAACGTTACGTATTGCATATAGGACATTATTTCCCGTACTGGAGTCTGCTGTGAATTGGTGAAAACGGGCTTCAGAAAAGAGCCTGTGTGGAAGGCTTGGAATAAAAAGGAATAGATATCTCTGTAAAACTGGGTTCTATTTCTTTTTATTTAACTTGCAAGCAAGATCTGTAGCACTCATCCATTCACTGTTGGATGCTTTCCCATGCCTTGACTGTTGCTGGTGTTTGTTTGGAACTGTTCTACAATAGCTCTGGAGATGCAATTTGGATGCATTGAAAAGCTGCATGAGAAGGTGAAGCAGAGCTGTTCCAGGGAATTTTAGCAATTTTGAGCCCTATCTGGCTATACTAAATACCGAAATTCCTTTGGTGTTTAGAGAAAGAAAAAGAAAAGTTAAGCTGCATTTTTTCTTCAAGGAAGTAATAGGAGTTTGCTGTCATGATAGCCAAACATTTCGCAGCTCCCTATGGGCAACCCCATGCACTCTCAATAGCTCCCCAAAGATATTAGAGGGGAGACGATCGGTTCTAGTTCACAGAAACATTAGCATTTTGAAAAATATCTGTCTGCTAAAAGAAAGGTCTGACTAGTAATTTCTCATGTATTTTCTTTGGCTCGCTAGTTCTTTTAAGAATCCGTGTGTGGATAATTACAGAATTAACATGGGGTGAAAAAGAGACAAGGTGCATGACTGTGGTCTTTTAAATATTGGTAAGGGGAAAACAGGTCCCATTGCTGCCTGGCAGCATGAAGAATATGCAAAGTGCTATTGGGAAGAAGAGTGTATATGCGTGCAGCATATGAAGTGCCTCAGCATATGATTAACCTCACTGGGTATGTAGTAAATAGTAGATAACTGTGATCAAAAAAGTATTCATGTGATTTATCAAGCTGAGCAACTGTGCATTTTGCAGTGAAGCAGGAGGTCAATCCTGAAATCTAGGGCAAGTAGAGCAATAGGAAATTGCAGGGACTAAGAAGTTAATCATACCGTTGGACTGCTTCCATCTGGTTTTGAAAGACAGAGTCAGTGCAGTGCTAGCAAGGGCTCTTCACGGCAACAGATCAGGAATTAATTTTTTCAGCAAATCTTCAACTATCATTTGCAGTAACACGGGCTTATAAAAATGTAATTTAATTTCTTGGGAATAAATCACCTAGGACAAGAAGTGTGAGAGAGTTTTTTAATGTGTGTACATGAGGCAAAAAGAAAAAGAAAAAAAAGGTGAGCAAAGGAGAAACAGCAAAAATCCAAGAGGAAACAAACATTAATGATACGAAACCTGGAAGGCATAAATGGCCGCCTGGTTAAATCATGCAGGTAATTGTCTTTGAAAAATCAGTTTGCAATTGGGAACCTTCTACATTTTTATGACCCTTGGAGGCATAATCTTCTGTAACCTGTCTGTCCATCTTCATCAGCACGGGTCAAAGGAGCACTGACTTAAAGTATTGTTGAACTGATGCTCTGAATACCACTCCCATATATCATGGATACATAGCTATGGGCAGTGAATTTGTAAATGTATTCTGTGTTTTCTTTATTATTGATATTACTTACTGATATTTCAATGAGACTTGAACATTATGCTCCCTTTGGGCAACGACAGTGCCCTTAAGCAATGAACATGTTGTAAAACTAAGGGGATTTTAACCTTGATAGCAACACTGGTAGCTGAAACTTGCTTTATTGGAAGAGGTAGGGAGGGCAGTTAGCTGATAACATTATGCCTTCCTTTCTTCAGCAGTAGGATAAGAGAATAGAGAGACCTGTACTATGAATGATGTATTGTGCTATTTTTAGTGCTATGCTGCAAAAGTGAAATCTTATAAATACTTTTGTATCTATTTCCTGGCAGTCTGAAGAAAAAGAGCTCAGGTTTACACAGCACTAATAGCAGGAAACCGGGGATCATGCTGTTCCCACAAATCACCACACTTTCATTACCACCGTATTTTAAGAAATGCTGAAATTTCGTAGCAAGCAGCGTCACCTCAGCCTGGCCCAGATACATGACGTTAGTGGGGAGCTTTTGACCCTTTTTTGTCTGTCGACCATGTTCTAGCTGGAGCTCAGAGAGTCTCCAGAGTGGGTACAGCAACATGAAGGAGAAATTTCAGTTCCCTGTCAGCAAGCTAGCTGTCCCTGCAGCAGGTGGAAGGAGATGCCCCCTTCAAGCTTTAATCGCTCAGTAATCAGCAAGGCACAACAGGGTTTTTCTGGAACCAGCCCCACCAGCTCCGTGGATGATATGCTCAGTCGAGTCATTTTTTCTTGCCTCTTGCAAAGGTAATTTAGGAATTGTAGCTGAACATCTCTGTTTGACTAGTTGCTGGTAAGGCTATTTGCCTACTGCCCTATATATATACAGGGCATATATATATATATATACATATTTTTTAATTTTAGCTTCAAGAGCATTTTCTCCTTGCTCTTGGCTTTGTTCTGACCCAGGCAACAATGGAGGTAAAAAGGAAAGGGGAGCCCAGGTTAGGCTGGGGGAGAGCGGGCACTTTCTGTAGGAGGCCAGTCCCCCAACAGAGCTGTGATTGTGCCCACAGTGGGCAAGGAACTCCTCAGTATGGTGTCTTTTGGCCCCCAGTTGGGATACACACAGTCTGCACCTTGGCTGGCCCTTTGCTTTTTGAAGGGTGAAGAGGACACCAAGCAGGAAAAGCAGAACTGCAGCCCGGTTCTTCACAGGCAAAAGAAAAGGACAGTATGTACAAAGAAAGAGACTCCCCCAGATTTCCCCACAGTGATCATTATGTGGCTGAATCACTCCTGAGATGTTCCTGTGAGGAGATTGTATTGTCATGGTCTGAGACACTTTCCTCCCCCATGCAGTCTAATCAGGTGTCTCTGCTTTTCCTTCATGACCGCCTTGGAGTTGATGTAGGCTGTATGAAAGCTTTTATCCTTTCCTCGCTCCTTGACTTTGAGAAGAGTTGGATTTACTCCGCTGCTGAGGAAGGGTTTGCACTGTTCTAGATTTCTTGCATTTTGGTGAAAGAAAAGAAAAGTGAGGTCTTTAAGCAGCCTGGGTTTCCTCACAGAGAAAAGTGGGAACATCTCTTAAGTCTGACAGGGCTCTAAGGAAGGAAAAACAGTTTCCCACTTAGTTATTTTACATACGCCAATGTACAGCAGCAGGCTGGCAGGGTCCTGAAGCTCAGTGTGATCCACCAAGTCTCATAGAAAAGCTGGGTACCTCTAGAGAAGTCCTTGTCTAAGAAAGCCTTGGGAAAGACCCACATCCAGAACTCTCTGAAAAATGGATCAGATTCACAAAACTATTTTTGTCAGCTTCCAGGCTCCTCTTCCTTTGGCAATGCTTGCTATTTTCAGGTCACCTCATGGTTGAGACTTTTGGCCAAAACAATAACATCCAAGTCTCTTGAGGACCACCAAATTCCTACTGCAATTTTGTGAAGGGGCTCTTCCACAGCCCAGTTACAGACACCCATCGGTCTTATTCCCAGAATCATGGAGGTACTAGTGGTTGCAAAAGTCTCTCTCCATCTGAGAAATACTTTTTTTTCATTCATTCCTCTAAAAACAACTTCTTTCTTCCTGTGGAGTACAATGAAATCTAGATACTGAAGCAAAGCTACATTCAGAGAAGTTCTCTGTCCTGTGGAGCTTCCAAAGAAGGGACTCGACCTCACATTCCTGATGTACACAGAAGCCAAATTAAAATCTTTGGGAGTTGTTGGTGGGTAGGGAATGTTATACCAAGCTGTAGGTCTTGAGCTGGTTAAAGAGGAATACTTTTTCCGTGCATATGAAACGTCTTTCATGCAGACATCAGGAGGAGGAGGTATGTTTATATGCTTTTCAGCCAACATTGACAAATTGGCTTTGCATGCAAACCTCTTGGTTTACCCAAGTAGTTTGTGGCAGCAGGGAGCATTTTTTCATGGTAGATGTGAAAAGTAAATAGCAAAATGACAAGTTTCTGGTTTAGGATGATTGAGGGATTTTTCTGCATGAAATGGAAGCTTAAATCATGTAATTGTTTTTAACGTTCTGAGTCCCACAGTAATTCTCTGTGCGGTTCATCAGTGGCTCAGATAGGAGCGCACTAGCAATGATTCTTACTTTACACTGAACTCCACACTTTAAAACTCTGTTTTAAACTTCAGTGACCAGATTTTCAGTGGTACAAATTGAAATAACTCCACTGATTGCAGTAGTGTTATCTCAGTGTTCATCCATGGACAACCTGCCATCAGCAGTTTGGAAACATTTCCAGCTCTTAAAAAGCACGTTGCTTCCAAAGGTTGCACAAGTGAATTCTTTAGAGGAGCACAGCCAGCACACAGCTCAGGCTTCAGGATCTGGTTACGGTTCTTGTTCAGCTCATCCTGACTGTCTATCAGCTCCCCCGACACACTTGTTGGCAGCCAAATGAGAAGGGCTGCATTTGGGCTCCTCAGCCGCTGGACCTTTCTTGATGGAAACCGAGATGTCAAAAGCTCAAATGGCTCAATTTCCAAAGTTGCAAGGTTTCTCTCCCAGCCAGCATTTCCAGGAGGTCTGCCTGGTGACATTTTCTTCACAAATGTTCAGAACAAACACTTTCTGCTTATTTTTCACTATTATTGCTTTCTTCTGGGGCTCTGTTTCATGGGAAAATTCAGAATTGGAAGGCCTGGTTCCAAACTGGAATGGCATGAAATTTCAAAATCCTTCTCAAAATGGAGAAGGAAGACCTTCCTTCTCTCAAGGACTCTATTTATAGTAGGCTGCCCTTTTTGCAGTCAGAGAGGGGCCAGATCATATTATGACTGTGTGCTCTCATGTGTTTTTAACTTAGATGTAAAATTAGGTCTGGCTTGAAACTAGGTGTAAAGAGTTTAGGTTCAGACATTACATTTTTATAACCTGAAAATGATATAATTTTGAAAGGCAGAAATAAACAGAAATTACTTAAATTAAATTAGATTTTTTCCAAGGGATATGATTTAAATGAGACACATGCTATCTTTAATATAGTCTGTAATCTTCTGGCATTTTAGCAAAACTGGAAAATTATTTATTTTAAAGGAAGGTATTTTCTGCCTAATGAAATTTACTTTTCATACCAGTGTACCTTTGTATTAGATTGCTGTAAAGATGTTAAAGGTCTTTTTCATTCTCAACTCAAATGCATAACTTTTTTTCATGCCTGTGGGACTCCCTCTTCACACACATTCACACAGAACAGAATAGGCCCTTCTCTGTGGAAATCCAGCAGCACAATAATTCACGAATAGCACTCACTTATTATTTACTGGGACAATCAAGCATAACTGCTCTAAATGAACAAACAGTTTGTCAATTTAAAAAAAAAAAAAAAAAAAAAAACAGAGAGAGAGAGAGAGAGAGAGAGAGCAGGGTAAAAGAATCCCATGATTCTGATTTACACAACAGATAAAAATCACCCCAGAAGTCATAGAGACCTGCCAAGTAAATCTCTAGCTTTGTAACGATCCTTTAAGACACTTTAATTTGCTTTTGTGAGTATCTGTACCAGTCCTGGCTTTAGCTCACACTGTACGTGACCAGGGAGATCTGTGTTGGTCCATACCTGGATAGGTGGTGGCTGCTGACGGTGCTGGTGGTAGTGCCTGGCTTCCAGCAGCTCTGCAGGAGGTCACATCTTCCTTTTTCTTCCTTTCCACAACCTGTTTAGAGAGGAATGAGGAAAAAGACACTGAACCTCTACCACAGGCATCACCCCCTTCTCTCCCCCAACTCTCCATGATGTCCCCAGCCCGGCCCTCAAATTTCCCCTATCAGTTTCCTGAGGGACCTCATCCCAGAACCTCCCTTGCTGGCTCTCTGACCATTCCTCACAGTGCCTTGCCTCCCTGCCTGTCAAGTCTGCCCTTTCCCTGCTCCTCAAAACCACTCCAACCCCACTAGGACACGTGGAGCCTTCCCCAGGACACAGTTCAGCACCCACTTCCAAAAAGTTGACATGGACACAATCGCTGGAGGGGGTTGGCCTACCTTCCTACTGCATGGGAGAAATGGCCACAATGTGGGGCCAAGACAGCTGTCTGGTTTCACAGCCCCAAGGACACCGGCACAAGACTTTACCAGCATGTGGTGGGACATTAGTAGGGGGACGTCACTGCCACCTACCCAGCCAGGGCCACCCCTCAGCCACCGGCTCCATGTGAGGTTTTCTGCATGTCTGCTGAGTCTTCTCCCTTTCGTTCCCTGTAATAACCATCACTCATCCCTGCTAATAATGCCCTCAAATGCTGATTTCCTGAAGCCACTTCTTTTAAGATATGATGTCCCTTCTTCTAAAAGGTAATAAGCTTGATACTGACCATGTGGAGCTAGAGAGGGTTTGTAAATATTTGTATCCACAGTATTATTCCTTTGATAGCAGATACTAGGACAATATTTCCCACATTAAAAGGGCTCATGGGGAGGGTTTAGGAACTCAGGCCAGGCTAAAATAGTTGCCTGAAGGAAGAGGAAAAACCTTGGAGAATTACCAGACTCTTTTTTTTTTTTTAATTTTGAGACAAATGGACTTTTCAAACTTTGCCCTGAAAAGAGATCTGGTCATGACCTACTATAAATCTCATATGGCCATTTAAAACCTCACAGAGCTCTGGTTAAACAGCATCGCACCAGACAAAACCTCCAGGGCATGAGGACATTGCTGCGGTTTTTCCCTTTCAAGCTTGTATATTGTCCTCATAACATATTGCCAATGTTCACAGGACCAAATGAGACTGTGGCCTTTCTTTAATGTACTCAGTGCTCTTGTGTTGAGAGCCTGTGAGGTCAACAGGAAAACATGGGATGAAATCTCGGCTGAGTGTCGGTCTTTCCCAGGCTTCCTGGCAATTTCCAACTTCTCACTCTATTGTTTTCACTTAATAAGATAGAACTTGTACTCTGTTAGAAAAAGAAAAAGAAAAAAAAAAAAAAAGGCAAGCTAAAAGAGCTAAGACTCAGAAAATGAGCAGTTTTGTAAAAGCCTGGCAGCTTCCCAGTGTGCTGAAACTAATAACGAGCACACTCATTTTTCCAGTTTGAAACTTCTTGGTGCAAATCCCTCATGCAAATACTTCTCAGGACTTGCATTAGGAGGTGCAGTGTACAGAAAAGAAGAGTGTTGGGCTTCTGACATGAAGGCCATAGCCCATGTTTTCGAAATAGGAACGTTGAAAGGTGGAGCTCTCAGAAGAAACTCCTGTGGGACTCTTCCAGCTGTTGAATCACTTTTTCTCCTCCTGTTGGAGGGATTCACAACACAGCACCCCTCTCTGTTTAAGCTGAAGAGGAAAACAACAACTGCAAAGTCGGCTACGCATGCCCAGAGAACAGTTTGAGAAGGCAGCAAAATCTAAACACTCCTCTGAGATTATCACTCTGTAATTGATACAGAGATGTACTGTGACCTTTGGTTCAACTTGTCTTTTTATGCCATTTTCTGTATTAGCATGTTATCTGCCTGTCAGCTGCCACTGAATTTTAACCTTATACTGCCAATATTTTCCAAGTATTGTGTAAAAAATGTATGTATTTTCTTAAATAATTATAAGGGATTTAATGCCAGTGAAAAGTACAAGGTTGATACCTGATTATCCAGGAATGTCTCAGTTGTGTTGCAAGGTTATCTGCCCCCCTCCTGCAGCTTTGTGCTATTCCCATGCATATTCTTTACCTGTGCAGACAAAGGGCAGCATTAAAGCAAGCGAGTGTCTTAGCATTCAATGTAGAAAGCTAAGCTGAGCCAACACCACATAATTTTCAATGAAATGCATTTTATTCTTTCCTTACATTTGGCCAAAATGTAGTATTAACCATTTATTAGTATTATAAGAGCAATGAAAAATTTCTGTCATCGGCCACTGTACATTACTCTCCTCCTCTGCTTGTGTAAGGTCTCCAGGTTGATTTTACCAGGCAGTTAGAACAAAATTGCCCCACCCAAATTATTAGGGTTGTTTTTATGGCCAAAAGTCTGGTATCAACATGGAGCAATAGTAATTTGGGGATCTGTTTTGAATTGTTCGTATGCCAGTAATTTACTACATCAGTCTTTTAAATACATTACAGCAAATTCTATTCCCTTTATGGTTAAATGAGAAAACATCCAGAAAATTAATTCCCACTGCCCCATGTGGAGAAGATATACTACAGTGCCACAATACATGTTTGGTTGCTTTGGAGTTGAGCTGCACAGGGGTATCATGCAGCAATGTGCAACTGTTGAATTGGGAGTTGCTAGTCCTCAAAAGGACTAGCAACTGCAAAAGCCATAAATGCCAGGACCCACCAGCCTTTTCTCCAGTTAATCCAAAGGCTACAAGGATGAAGAAGTGGTGAGATGTGGTTGGCCTGGCCAACGTAAAAAGGGAGATCACTGGGGGAAAGTATAAGCTGGAAGGAGAAAAGATGAGCCCTTGTTAAACTAAGAAATTCTATGGTACTTTTTACTGAGGCCATACCATGCCTGAAAGAAGAGATTTTATGACACTATTTTCAAGTTGTGGTAAGTTGCAGTTTGATTGAGTCAAAGCTCAGCTTGTGTGAACATTTAAGGTACTCAAATGCACTCTGCACCTGTGCTGAAAAATAATTACCCCCCAAATGTCACACTTTCCTATTTTTTTCCTTTTTTTTTTTTTTCAGAAGTGACACCCAGCTTGCATGGCAACTGAAATCCTAAAATTAACGACATATGTTTCCAAAGCTGAGATGTAAATGGGGTTTGCTTGGTTAGGAAGGGATTGCCTCAGGTTTGTCTTGCACCTGGTAAAGAGCTTGTTAAAAGTAGTATTGCAACCTTGAGGGGTTCTTAGTTTAATTGCTAACTAAGACAGCATTTTAATAGCATTGTTTTAATGTTGCTACCATCTTGTGGGGAGTAGAGTTATTTGTTTGTTTGCAGAGCCACATAGCTAGGACGTATCTTATTCAAGTTACATAGATCTTCGGTTGACATGACTCACGTTACAACTGGACCAAATGAACCAGAGCTGTGCACTAAAACTAAGCAAACAAATGTAAAATACATCACCGTATTACTAGAACCACAACAAGCTAATTAATGGTGGGCAACACAGTCATCAAATCAAGGTCACAATCAAGACCTGAACCAAGGAATCAGAGCTTTGAGTTACAAAAAAATTAAAAAAAAAATGCAGAAGGTAATCAGCTTTAAATTATAAGCTTGACATGAGACAGAACTACTTCGTTAGTTTTGCATGAGGAAAAACTGAAGAGAAGCCAACTCATGTTTCGACCAACTTCCCCATGAATGTTGGCGCAAGGCACTGACTAAGGCAATCAAGGACTATATTCTTCAATCCTTGCCAGAGGTGCATGGAGGACTAATGCTGGTGTGGTTCAGCCAAGGGTAGTACACCCCTCAGAGCAAGCTCATTAGTGATGCCCAGTTTAGCATTTCCTTCTTACATCACATGATTAACCTGAATCAAGACTTTTGCTCTTATCCACTCCTGATCATCAAACTCGAATCACATGTCACTGAAAATGATACACAGTCGCAGCTTTTATATTAGACTCAACATTTATGAAAAATGCTTTCTGAAGAATTACTAGGTAGGAACTATGAATAACTTTTGGAATAATTCACCAGCAGTTAATGACAGATTTAAGGGTCTGGCATTTGGTGCTAGGCTAGGAAACAATTAATATAGACCTTTTCCCCTTTTCCTTTTTTTTTGGCCAAACACCTATGCACTCATGCACATGTGAAATAAGGAGGGATCCTTTCCTTAAAGGAAAAGGAAGTGTTCAGACTTGTGCTTTCTTCCAATGGATCTTTATGTTGTATAGTTGCTGGCTGCCAGCACAGCTCAGCAGAAGCTGGGACAAGCATAATGACCGAGCTTAAACTGACTTCTCCTCCCTGGTCACACACTGCAGGCATCTGACTTGTTTGGACAGTCTCGCTCTGAGGTCAGCCTCTCCCCTGGGGACCTGGGGCTCTTTGGTCAGGTTCTCCACAGACGTCAGGAGGAGCCAAGGCAGGGTACAGCTGAGAAGCACAGTTTTCCCCCTGTCTCAGATGACAGTACAAGCCGGAGAAGTGGTAGCACTTCTCACATCCCCATCCTTTATCCTACTTACTCCACTAGATGAAGCCTAGTTTCCTACACATGGTCAATGCAGCCTGGTCTCTAGTTTGTAGATCGTTGCTGAATATACCCGTATCTTTGCAGATGGGGACTATCGTCTGGGGTGTGACCAATGGTCTCCTGCACGGTCAGTGACGCCAACCTTCCTGTGCAGGGAAAGAACTTAAAACCCACACTCAGCAGGAGCCACCTCCTAGGGACTTGCTAATAACCTCATTGGCACACACACCCTCTCCATGCCTTGTCTAATGACAGTCACTTCTTCACCTTAAGTGAGGAAGCTGATATGAATCCATTCACAGCTTGCCTTGATGACTTCTAATCTAAGACCACAGCTGGCCTTTGTGCTTTTTAACAGATGAGTTTCAATAATCATTAAACAAAGTTGTCTCGGGTCCACTTCAAGTCTGAGCCAATGTACTTCACAGCCCTTACTCTTGTGTCGTACTTGCCCGTGTATTTCGTCCTGTAAAATAAATCAGTTACTGCAACCTGAATGGTTAGTTGCTGTATTTGTGCAGCATTGGACCAATGCATATTTCCAGATAGCTGTGCTGCTTTTCATTTTACCTAGAATCATGCTGTCTAACCCTGGAGAGCACAGAGTAAGGGTGCAAAGTCTTAGTCCATGAGATCATCCCGGTAATTTGTAACTCCAGGCGCTGTCTAACTTTATTTCCCTATGTTAAATAATTGTGATATTGTTTCTTCAAAACCCATGACAACAAAAATCAAAACAACCTTAAATAATCCACAGACATATGGAATTGTTTTGAGAAGGAAAGTAAATTGCTGAGACCCCTTAAAAAATGGAAATCTACCAAGGAAACCCCAGCAGTCTCTTTGAGTCTGCTCTAAAACTTTTCACTTGCTTTGATGTTGTTCACAATTTATGCTCCTCAGAGGCTCTTGGATGAAGGAAATCATCTATTTCAATAATGTGAAACCTTCTTCTGGCCACCCGAGATGGGAATTCCTGCTCTGTTTCCTGTGCCTCTCTGATGGGGCCAAAGGGGGAAGGAAGGCTTAAAAACCATGTGGCTGCTAGTGATCAGCACTGCAGCATCACCTACCACTCAGAAATGGCTGCACAAACATCACCCGTCTGTCAGGAGCTTTCAGGAGCTTACGTGTTTAGGAGAGCTGTCTTTTTCAGCTCATGCTCCACAGTAATATTATTTCACTGTATTAGTGATTCATAAGGAGAGCTTATGTGGTGGCGATTATCGTACAAAAGCAATTATTGGAATAATCTCTCTAATTCAAAATTCTTTTAATTACTAGTGATACCTGTCCATTTTTTTTTTCTGTGCTAAGTCTCTTCATGATTTGAAAATTGCCACTAGGCTATCACCTTTGGTAATTGCAGTTCTCTGAGCTGAGTGAACAAAGGAAAAATTAAACTGGAGTGTGGCAGGCAGGCAGAATAGGAAATATATGTTCCTGCAGGAAAGCTACTCTCCTCCTAATTACCCTGCAATTGCCAGGTTCAAAATCTAATTTATGAGCAGTACAGATAGAATGGCCACATTAGTCCATTATTTCATGATGATCTTTTCTACTCTTGATTTCAGAAAGGAAGGATTTTGCAGCTCTCAGTGCATTGGCATTGTCAGCAGCTGCTCTGGGCAGTGATGCCAGACAGCTACACTTGAGAGAGAGTCCAAAAAAAATGGAAAGCAGTCTCCTAACAGCAAGGTTTTATAGAAGGAGGGAGTGCTATAAAGTACAGTGAAATAAATAAAGCATGACCTGATGGGCTGCCTCAGACAATGCTGACCACATTTAGAAACAGACCCAGAAATGTATGAAGGAGAAAGAAGTTTTCCAGCCTGCTGCTGCTGCACCTTCCACCTGCTGTAAAATGCACCAAACACAGCAAGTAAATCTCTTAACACCCCCAGAACCAATTTTACCCTGACGGGCATGGAGTAGCCTGCTGAAGCATGGAGCAGTGGGTGAGGCTGCCAACATACAATGTCTGGGTGGTCCATGGTTTCAGCTGTAGTGCTGGTGCCTGAGGCCATACCTGCCCTTCAGTCAAGTCAATGACTTACCTAGCCATCTCAGTGAGCTTTAAACACGCAACGGGAGAACACTCACAGCCAAATGGAGCTCAGCAATTGTTCACTTCCTATGTATTTATCCAGCTTCTTCACTGAGCATCATATATACCCCCCCTAAGCTTCGTCTTCCCACATAACACCATAGCTTGTGATACCTGAGCTAGATGCACAGGGTCATGGGATGGCTGAGGTTAGAAGGCGCCTCTGGGGTCATCCAATACAACCTCTGCTCAACCAGGGTCAGCTACAGTAGATTTTCTTATGTTTAAATGGAACTGTTACTGAACACCACCAAGTAGAGCCTGGCTCTATTTTCTTTACTCCCTTCCATCAGGTATTTTATCCCTCCCAGTTCTCTCAGCCTCTCCTCAAATGAAAGATGCTCCAATCCTTTATTCATCTTCATGGCACTTTGCTGGACTCACTTTTAGTGTCTCTTGTACTGGGGATCCCAGACCTGGACCTCACACTCCAGCTGTGTCTCACCAGGACTGAGTAGAGTGGAAGGATCACTTCCCTCGACCTGCTGGCAATGCTTTTCCTATTGCAGCCTTGGGTGCCATTGGCCACCTTTACTGTGAGGGAGCACTGTTGGCTTATGGTAAACTTGTTTTTTCCATCAGGATCCCTGCAGCCTTCTCTGCACATCTACTTTCCAGACAGTTGATTCCCTTTGCTTATACTGATGCATGGGATCTCACATGAGTCTACTCAAGCTCAAACCACAGCAGTCCAAAAATGATGTCTGGTGTTGCAGTGAAGTGCCTTACTGGAAAGAAGATCTGCATCATTCCCCTACTGTACATGTTTCAGTCAGTAGTCCCACAGGCCACAGATAAAACAGCTCTGCAAGTTTCCTTTCCCTCCCACCGCCTATGATTCTCCTCCAGCCTCTTTTTTACTTGCCTCATGTCCCAGGTCTTAATCCACAGTTATTTTACCACTGAAACCCTTCCAGTTAAAATAACAGAAATGAATACTTACATTTAAACTGCCGTTGCGTTTTGCAGTCAACAACCCTATAAAGCTAATTTTGATGGGAATGTTTATACCATTTTTTTTGATTCTGGTTGTCTGCAGAGCCAGAAAGACAGTAAGACAGTACTGCTTTGTTTTACATTTGAGCTCATATGGAAGGATTTTCTTCAGGACTGTGGGACGAGAAAGTTAAGAAGTGATCCAGGTACCTTAACACAGGCATCTAAAATAACTTGAGATGCCTTCAGATAAGTGAGATATCTTTATGGTCCTGGCACTCATATTGCAAAGACTGCAGACACTGAGCACAGGCAGTGGACAATGGCATAGAGGCAACTGAATGTAATATCTATCCATTAAAATATAAAAAATATATTTTTTTTTTAAAGTCAAGGCAAGGGGAGTAGGGAAAGCGAGGTGAAAAGGGACAGACAAGAGGAAAGCAAAAAAAGCAAAAGGGGAAAGGCAAACACAAAGGCAAATGGGAAAACTATTTTGCTGATTCTGGGCGTGACATGCAAGCCTCATGGTCAACTGTCCAAAAGTTCGTTGTCTCTGAGCTGTACACAAAGCCCATCAATATCTTTCCCTGTTGCAATATAAGTCCATAGAAAGTGCTTGCCCCTTTACTGAGAAAGCATTTTGTTATATTACTTGGGAGTTTCACTCTTAACTATGCCCTTTCAGTTTTGAGTGCAGACTGTGAACAGAATGCTCATAGGAAAGGGAGATGCCTGCCCTGATTCATTCTTCTGAGGTTTTGTTTTTTCTTTGCCCCTGAGGAACTGGCTATTTTTAATGACTTTTATGATTAATAAAACTGTCTGGAAGCCTGCTGGGGTCTTCATGCTAGTTATCAAAAAAGTCATCTAGCCCTTTCCCCTAATGTCTAAGCTAATGGCAAAGACCCAACATTTGATCTTCCTCCCCAAACTGCGGCTTGTCTGGCAGGGGTGAGAGTCATGTCAAGATGGTAAAAAAATCCCAAAGAGTTTCTTTCTTGCTGTACTGCCTGTGGAAACCCATACTGTCCGGGAAACCTATCTGTCTGTCTCATCTTCGCTGCAAAGCCCTTGTGAAGAATATTCATTCCGCTTTCCCCCAGCCACCTCCCAGCTACAGGCAGGTGGCCCGGTACATGGTTAAAGAAACGCCGAATGCATACCCTCACAGCTGGGCACTGAACTCCTAGCAGCCGTGCACATCGACTCCTACACCTTCAAGAGTTTCCCTGCTGGATCCCACCACTAAACATGAAGAGACCCCCCACTTCACACAGCACATCCAGGAGCATGGAGGACCTTAGGCAGGCGGGGAATGGAGGAGTGTTTGAGATACTGCGAGAAGACCAGAGTGCCATCAGGGGCTTCTTAGCCTGCGGGGAGGGAGAGGAAGGAGGTGGCGGCAGCTTGCAGTGGCACAGGGAGCACTGATGAGCAGTGTTCTCCCTGCTCCCCTGCCCTCTCCCCGCTGCCGTGTGTGCATTTCCTTTCTGCCGCTTTGGGAGAGACAGGGAGAACAAAAGGCACATTGAGGGATAGGCAGAGGCATCTATGCGTGCCTTACTGATATTGTAATATCACGAGAAATCTAAAAAGATGCATAGCAGTTAAAGAGCAGCAAAGCATACGAGATACGGATTGAAAGATATATTGGAAGATATAAGAATAACTACATCAGGACACAGCATGGTGTAAGACTGATTTTTTTTATTAAAATGTCATACCATTCAAGTGCTCTTCCTCCTAGTTGGTAGCACATTTCACAGAAACAGAGGATTGATAACATCCTGCAGGAGGGTGCAGCTGGGGAGCCACTGAGTCCAGACACATCGGTACCACATTCTAGATTAATAAAGCAAATAAAATTATATTTGCTTTGTAATTTATTGCTGCCTCTCCTCATATTCTGTGTGTGCATAAACAAACCTCAAGTTTGCTTCCCAAGGATGACATCTAACAAAAGGATGCGATTCACATTTGATTTTTCCTTTGAATTGCAAAGGGCAATTTACATAACTCTTTCTTAACGTAGATTTTTATATTTGTACTTATCATACTTTTTCATTGCTTTTCATAGGCCACCTTTATAAACTATCATTGAGGAAGGTACAGCAAGAGCTACTAGCAGGGGCTGTTGTTTATTTAAAAATCCTTCATCAAGTATCTGCACACTGTTAAGCTGTGTTTCAGTGGGACATATCCTGACACCCTCAATAGGCAAAGCATTGCTGGGCTTCATGAACACCTCTGCATACTCTGATCCAAGCTGTAAAGTACAATGCTACTAAGCCGGAGTATGGGGTCAAGAATCTGAGCCTGTAGAGTAGTGGAGTAGTTTTTTTCCCAGTGGCTCAGATCCCTGAAAACCCAAGGCTACCTCATGGGCAAATACCCAACGGCTAAAAAATTGGTTTTAAACATCCTTTACTTTGAGCTAGTATGTCAATAATAGGTAAACAGCATTTCCTCAGCAACTTTCTAAAAACATGTTGAAATAGTTTTGCTGGAAAATAGGCTGTACTTACATCAGAATGCAGAATAGAAGAACCTTTTACAAGTCTTCAAATAATCTCAAAGTAATTAGCTTTTAACATCCTCTCTGCTACAATTCTGGGCTTTATTAGCTGTTCTGCTTGCCATTCCTGACTCTGCCTAATGTCTTCTGTAGAACAACTAGGCATTTTTCCCAGGCATTTGTCATTTCTTGAAACATATAGAAGAGAGCACTTGGATTCAACTAACAGACCATCTAAATGCTGCTCTGCATAGGAAGTGATATATGCTGACAAGGAGTAGAAGTCAAATTTTCTTTATATGGTTCTTTATGGTGAGCAAACCTACTTAAAACAAGCTCCTTCTCAAGGCAGCATATTGATTAGAGCTGACGGGCCGAAAAGACCTTTGGGAGACAACAGAATATGGCTCGAGTCAAAGAGTAACACTAAAGCTGGCAGCAGCAACATTAAGAGTCAGTAAAACCTGAGAGAGTTTGTCTCACGCTGAAATTTATTGCACCCATTTGGACAGCCATTATGGTAGTTAGTAATTTTATCTGCACAAGTTCATCTGTATTTGGACTCTTAGAGCTTAGCAAGAGGTCTTGCAATACAGAGCCATACCCAGGGCCCTGCTGACTGAGGCAAAAGACTGCCGTGCTGAAGCGAGGTGCAATTGTGTCTGAAAATTATAAAAGGCTGCCTGTTTAGATGGGTAGCGATGACAGGAGTTATGTTAACAGTAACTCTGAAATAAGGTGATGGTAGGCCAAAGCAGACGAGAATTCTCCTAGTCTGCAGTGCGGTGGTTGTCTTCTATGGCTTAATGAAGCTGTCACTCGGGAGCGAGAATCGCTTGTGTTTTTTTGTATTTTTTTTTGGATAGAAGTGCATCTGTGCTTCATGTTTTAAGAAATAAATGAGACAAGCAAAGCAACCACCAGGTTGATTTCCAGAGAAGTGGTATAAAATTCTCCTGATGAGACATTTTGAAGATGGTGGATTAATGCCACACTACATTTTCCACAGAACATTTTGCATTGCTCCTTGCTCTGACTATTCAGATATCTATCTACTTTATATCTTTTTGTGCATTTTCTCCTTGTCATTTGACCTGCAAGCACAGAATGTATGCTTCTTAACAACCTCATCTGTATATTTACCCACAGAAATTCAAGCTCATCTAATCCTTTTTCATATAACTAGACAAGATTAATCCTGCCTAAACCTTTCGAGGAAGCTCTTTGCCCAACCTAGTTTCTGACACTTCATGATGGATAGTCCACATTTTCACTGATGAGCTGTTCGAGTGCTTAATTATGTTTATCTTTACAACATCTCTCCCAGAGGATTGAAACTTCTTCCACCACAGACCAAGCTGCTGGGACCACCTGCAAAATTTTATTGGAGAATGTATTCCTGAGACGAGGAGTACTCATATCACTGAGTCTGATAAGAGATCAGATTTGATAGTGCTCTAATGAAACTGTGCAGTACCAAGTCGGGAATGAATATAGGATTTCATATTGCATAAAACCCCAAATCTTTAGGACAAGTGGAAGGGAGATGAATGAACCCTGAAAGGGAAATTATGAAGAAGAGTCTGAAATAAACCTCCCTTGCTACCCATCTAAGTCACAATGGATATAGTGTTAGGCATACCATGCATACATACTGTTTAAGCAGCCCTTAGCACCGTAAATTCCCTCTAGTCAATCAAGAGAAGCAAGAATCTCCAGAGGGCGTTTCTGAGTGCTTAAGTTAAGTAGCAGTTAGGTCCCTTGTAAGTTAAAGGCAGAAAAATTGTATGTATGCAAACCCACCACCGTATACCTCACTGTCTGGCTTTACCACGATCTGACAAAGGGGGTCCAATTCCACCTTAACTAAGTTATGTTCTTTTTCAGACCTTTTTTCAAGCCTTGCACAATAGGTAAAGTTCTGACTGTACGAGTCACGTGCCTTATTTATTCACAATGTCAGCAAATTGCCTCGGTTCAGATCTGCAGGTTACCTCCTCACAGCAGATTTATAAACAGTCCTGAGTCTTTGCCACTCTTTACACTCTCTATTTCCATTCACCCCTTACCAAATTGAACTTTTCTTCCTGTTTTCATCGACTTCAGCTGAAACTCCCTATTTTCTTGTTTTGCTGAACCACAAGGATGTCCTCCTACTGTCATGTGTGACAACATTTTGTGAACAAGAGACCCCTATGGAGCTCTCTCTCTCGAAGGGCCATTGGTCCAGAAGTCATTCTTCAGGTGGTAGGATTCAGCATCTCAATTGCTTCCCCAAGACCAAAAGAACTTGTGTAGAGTTCTCACAACTTTCACATTAGCCCACTCTAATGAGACCAGCTGACCGCTGAGCCCTGAGCTCAGCAATCTGATCTCACCTGGGCAAATGAACTCATGCTCTCTGGAGACAGTTGGCAATTGCATGCAGCAACTCCTGATGCTGCCAGGAAACAAATTTTGTCAAAGCACGGTGGGGAAGAAAAACAGGCGGGAAAGACGAAATGTAAAGGAATGATGTCCATAAGAATGCACTTGGTTATTAAGAGTAACCAATAAGTGCCCGAAAGAGATCCAAAGCTTCAGTTTTATCAGATATGGAAGAACTCTGCCTGACCACAGTTTCAGCTACTAGTACCATATACAAGTGCCCAAAAGAGTCCTTCTTCCTTCTTTGGGCCTTCTTTCCTTCACTGGGCCTTTTGGAATTAAAGAAATTAATTACATGAGGGCTAGATTTGAAAATGAAAATATATAGATATAGTTGAAATATTCTAGAAGGTTAATTGATTTGCTTAGCCTCCCTATTCTCTTTCTCTCTTGCCTTCAGAACATGGAAATAAAAAAAAAGTCTACAGTGATCACTGAGAACAGTCCTTTCAACATTTCTGTTCAGTATATGTTGCCATTCTGCAATAAGAGAGGGGAGTAACAGAGGTGATCTCAGCCAGGGCATCCCTTCTCATCTGCTTATTAGAGAAGAGGAAAGGGTATATCTCCCAAGAGAGTCCTTTGAGTAACACCGCATCCGAAGTGTGGTTTTCTTTCTGCAGCACCTTAGCCACTGTGAAGGAGAGCCCCCACAAATAGAGGGCATTACAGATCCAAAAAATAAAAACCTGTGTTCTGCATTCTCTTTCAGATGTGTAAATCGAAAATACTGTGTCTAATTTCTACCCAGCAGCAGAAGCTGGCCTCAACTAGACAACAGATGGGATCTCAAATAGAAAGTTCCCAAGATGATCAAAATGATGAAGAAAAGAGAGGAAAGTAAAACTTTGGGGGTGCACAGAAAGGAAAAGACACAAAAAAAAACATTGCATTTGATTGCAGGGAGAAATGAAAAGCACAGTGCTGACTGAATCTTCTCCACAACTTCTTACACTTGCAACTTATTTCTGTCCCCACCACCCACCCTGAAAAGGTTTCCCAATTTCACTGTGGGGACAGGAGGATGGCTGTTTATAGGCTATTCTCAAAGCTGTTCATCATTCTCCAGGCCATTGGTCCAAGGGCATGTTTCAAGGACAGCACAGGGCACTTAGGCAGTGGCTGACACTTCTTTTTAAGCCACCGTACTTTGAAACATTAAGAGACTAACTATACTACCAAAGTAAAAAGATTCTTAGTGGTCCCTTCTACTAAAGAGTTAATTTTCCTGGACCAGAGAACCTCTCCACTCATATTCAGCTGATGCAAGGTCAACGACAAACACACTGAGGAAGTCAGAGTTGCTTTATTTTTCTTGTGAGCAGGTCAAATAAAACACTGCTGATGCTCCATTTATCTGGAGCGACAAGCAAACATTTGGCAGTGGTGGAAAGCATACATTGGGATCTGGCACCGGGCTTCTAGCACAGCTGTCAGCCTGCTGACTAATCACTTCATCCCCACGCTAATGCTGCTCCAGGTCTATTGGACCCTTTCATCTCAGATACCCTGGCACACGCTCCTTCTGATAGAGCTATTTATACAAAGATGTCACTATTAATTGCTATGTAGCGTTTTATTTTAGAAGGGGTTTTTAGCCAAGTTTTTTTTCCGTGATTTTTCTCTTTCCTACCATAGGCATCCAAGGTGGGAGCTGTGATTCTGCTGCTTCCAGTAGCAACCAGACCTTAAATAGATACCCCCTAGTCAGACTCAAATTTGTTGAGGGTGGGGTGTGTGTGTGTACATGAGCTTCATAGCTTGTTTTTCTAAGCATCTGTTCCTATTAATTTATTTTTCTTTGGTGACTATTCTGGCAATTAAGCTGCAGTCACACAGGGCACACCTTACTCTCTGAAAAGACCCGATTTACCTTAGGTTTGCTTTGTCAGATGATACTTGCAGTCTTGTCAGCACAAACTATTTAAGCAACTCCCAAGGACAGTGTTAAAATATAGGTGGAGCCTATGAACTCTGTTCTTGGCAGTCGTGCTTTATGAGTTGTGCTGTGCAAAGGTGGTGTGACTAAGGTAATGCAGTGCTTTCACAGGAGCATTATATATTGTGACAAGCCAAACAACCTCCAGGACTCTCACTCATCATGATTCCCATTTCATACCCCATCTGTTATAGGAATGAGGTATGAAAACATTTCTCTGTTTCCGAAAGATATTAACAGACTCCTGGGAAATCGTTTACCTGGAGAAAGGGAAGTGCCCAGCCTCATTTTTTGCCGACCATGGCAGGGCTAGCTGCTTTTTTTTTTTCATTAGTGAACAATAGGTTTTCACAATGGGTAACTGTAAAGAACTCAGGCAGCTAATTGGTTTCATGTTCTCAGTTAGCAAAGGTACAAAAGCATAAATTTGTGTCGCTTCTGTACTGTGTTTGCACTGAGGATGTCCAAGTGCTTTTTAAACAGTTGCAAAGGACATCTCCAAGTACCTTAAAGGCAGGCAAGTTCAGTCGTCCCCTTTTATCACCATGATGGTGATCAGATAAGGAAGACAGAGCCTTAGAAGGTCTGATGACCTGATTTGGTCTGATGACCTGATTTGGTCATTCAGCCACCACATGGCAGACCTAAAACTAGAGCAGAAGCTCCTTATAGTCACATTTGTGCATTAAGTGCAGAAACAGCCTTCATATTTTAAACCCTGGAGATGCCTGGCTGTCCTTAAGCGGATGCGAATTCTGGAGTTTATGGTATCATCTCCCTTTTCTCAGCATGATTTTGGACTGAAATGAATGGATGATATCCATATTCATTCTTTAAAGCTATCCTTATGGGGCTGTTTCTTGGCATTCTACAGTTGCCTCGGAAAATATCCCCATATGTTCTGTTACAACATCAGGACAGCCTGATCGGCAAGTCCAGAATAGACCCCTGTGGTAAGCGTGCTTCAAATGTCCTCACTGAAAGAGAATTTGAAAAATACTCAGGGGCGGCAGCAAGAAGTGGGCATTTCCATTGCCTCTGTGATTCATTCACAATTACCAACACAGGAATTCCCTACTGTGTGCATGGAAGGCTTGCGGCATCTTCAGTGCCAGGCAGCAGAGATAATTACACTGATCTTGGCACAAGGTTCTCAGTTTGTACTTTGAGGAAGCACCATGTGGAATTTGCTTCTCACAACAAAGGGATAAAATGTTTTTCCTAAAAGACCTTCACTATGTTTTAGGTTGGCTTCAAGGGTAGAGAAGGACGTGGTGTTTCAGATTCTTTAATCTGGAATAAAAATAGGCACTCTGCCAACAGATCTCCTTTAAACCGTGGAATATGTTTTCGTCACTGAGTTTGAAATAACATTTCAGAGTCTTGGTCAGATTTATGGTTTGATTTAAAACAGTGTGGCCTAATTGAAGTCAATGGAGCTATGACAGTTTATGCCAGCCGAGGGACTGGCTGTCTGTTTCAGAGTATTGTTTTCCCACAATCGTCCTTGTTCTTCAAGACAGCGATGGATTTCCCAGGCATTTCAAATACTTCAAGCATTCATACAGCCTTTCTTAGGATTTTCTCCTGTAGTTGTGACATCTGCAAATTCAGATCACCTTTTCCATGTTTACCTCTCAACATTGACAACATGATCCCTAAGAGCGTCACTGGTATTGGTTTATTCAAGTCAGATCTTTACAGTAATTGTAACACTGTTCTTTCCTAGTGGGAGCCTGAGCCACTTGGTAGGGGGACAGTATCTGGTGGATGGTTCATTGCAGAGTGAGATTTAGGAGAAAAATAGTTTAGATGATTACAGCAATGCCAGTGACACTAGCTAAATTTTGTTCCATCTCCAGACAAAGAAAAAAATAGAGCAGATAGTGTCTGGTTGTGTTACTGAGCTTTTTGATAAGAAGGCTCTGAATACAATTGCTGCAAGATGAAATTAACAGACCCCAAAATATGAAGCATGAGTATGTTAATAGCCATTAATGTGGCCAGAAATGTATTTCAGAGTGTCACTTCAATATGTTTTTGTGGCACAGGCTTTTCTTCAAGGCCTGATTTTCCTTTACTTTGCATTCTTGATAATCTTCCATAGCTGTGTGAAGCAGGTATAATACCATTATGGTATAATGCAATGAAGAGCTGGGATCACAAATTCTCCAGAAAATGATTTTTTTTTTTCCTTTTGAATCAATTTAAAATTGTTACCAAACACCTGAAATTTGGTAAAGAACTGCATCTGTTTTATGTATACCTTGATCAGGCATCAAACTTTTCTGCCTTTGAAATATTGAGACTGAATTCTTGCAACGCATTGCACACAGCTACCCAGGAATTTCTTGTGCCCAATGTTCAACACTATGATTTATTGTCACGAAAAGTGTCGTAGCTGTAAGCAGTGGCTTAATATGAAGCATGAAGTAGGGCCCAGACCCAGTCTAATTAACCTCAAAAGGTCCCCCGAGGTCAAATGAGGCAATCTGATTTGGGAATCTTTCTCCACTGACTGAGTAGCAAATGCCTGCACCTTCGCAGGCAAGCGTTTAAACCACCTTGGTACTGTTCAACGGCTGTCCGTGGCCATGCAGTCTGATGAAGACTATAACTGGTCCCACCATACCTAAAATCTCAGGCTCTTCCAGGGACTGAGGTGACTCCCCCTCTCAACTTTGATCACATATTGCTTTGAGTGCGGAAGAAGTATTAATCTCCCCAAATCAAGGTGTTTCTGAGCCTCTACATCTGAGAAACTTTGACGCTACAAAATGTCCGGCAGTCTATCAGAGAAGGTGACTCAATCACTAGGCAATGCAGGAAAATATGTCTCTGGGGACTTGCATGGAATTTGGGTGCCCAAGTCCCATGTAGTCGGGATGACAGGACTATGGTCAGGAACTTCAAGTGTTTTGTTGGTTATGACATGCTTTACTGAGTTTCCAGCACCTTCACAATGTATTTAGTCTCTCTCTTAGTTTGCATGTTACTGAGTTTCCAGCACCTTGACGATGCATTTAGTCTCTCTTAAGTCAGAGGTTGCATGTTCTGTTCAAGGGCTTTAAAGAAGAGTGGTTCTTACCCAAATTGTTGTTTAATTGCCTAAAATATCACTTCTATGATGCAGTAATTAATTCTGGGGCATAAGCCACTAGCAAAATATGCATGAATGTTATGTGCTACAGTCATTAAAATGCAAATTGGTGTTTTATTTTGACTGCATGATCTTGCTTACATGCTTCTGAGAGAATAGTCCAAAATGGAAGTCACAGAATTAAAATGATGGTCATTTTTCCTAAGAAAGCATGAAGAAACATGTAGGTGTTATCCCTCTGATCACTATAGTATAATGAGGATCCTTATAAAAACACACTACATTTAAAAATGGAAAAGGTAGAAGGGGGACAGGAGACTTCAACAGTATCAGCATAAATGGGGAAATATTGTAATGCTGTTTAGTTTCCTTAGTATATTGGCTACCATTAGAGCAGCAAACATAGATTTCCAGATGTTTGTGAAGAGTCCAACAGTTATATTTTATATCTATGGCTGTAGTAACAATTTCTATTCAGCAGCCTAGAAAAACATTTCATGTCACAACAGGAAAGAAATATTACTGTGGGTTTTTTTTCTCCCTCATCCCCTACATAGCAATTCTGAATACTTCAGTCAATGCCAAACAAAAATGATGGTTTAAAAATTAAAACCACAATCACTAGGGGCAGGACGTAAATGTGCAGATGTTCTGTGATGCTGAAGAACTTTTCAGACAGCAGTCACAATGGTGTTGGGGAGAGGATGGGGAATCCATCAGAGTTGGACACTGTCAAAAGCATTCCCTAAGCTACGCTGTCAGAAAAGGCACTTACATTTTCATATTCCCTTAAGAAAAAAAAAAAATCAAAACCAGAAAACCTACTCACAATGGCCTCTGTATAACTCTCGCTATTTTATTAGCAAGGGATTGACTATAATCTGTTAATATACGTGAGCAACTTAGATCTGGAGTTTACTAGGCAACCTGTACAAGTGGAAAAGTGCATTGTCCCATAGCAGCATACAAAACATCAATTTTCCTTCTCTGGGAAGGAAAATTTTTACAAGCTTATTAGCTGTTACTGTTTCAGGCTCCTATGTGCCTTAATGCTGTTATACAAATGGCTGCCTGAAAAGCTTGCATTTTCCACACCTACCTGGCCAGACAAAAAGAAGTGATGAATAGCAGCAAAAACAGCAGAAGGCAAGTTTTTAAAGGCACACCTTGTAATCGGTACATTTAATGCCCGTGTAGGGTAACAGACCTCTTGCCTCCCACGAGTACACACAGGCACTTCTGCCAACTTCTCCCTAGCAAAAAGGGAAGGGGGATAGATATGAGAGAAGGCGATGTGGTGGGAGTGCTGGCCTGGATGGGATGGATGCTCCAGTGAGGAAAGGTTGACATATGTTGGGGGAGGTAGGGATGGGGCTGGAAAGTGTGCACCTTGGGGAATCACAGAGTTGAAACCACATCCCTGCTGGCCTGGCCTCTTTTCCAGCCCCAGAAATTGCATGTTGTAGGTGGCTTGTGTCAGGTATCAGATGCTACTTCTCCAGAACGAAATGCACCATTAGTAGGTAAAGACAGTTCATTAGGTGCAATATAGCTGAACAGTAATTAATTATTAGATATTATTTCTCACAAAATGCATCTCCAAAGTTCACATCGCATTAGCCACAGTATTGGACTGATGGAGCATAAACAAGGGTAATGATAAACACTGGTGAATGGAGTTGGGAAGAGATGGTTATTAGGGTACTAGCAAGTTTCATGTGGGGTTTATTTAACAGTCTTATTAATGATCTGGAAAAGGAAGTGAATAACTATTTAATTAAGTTTGTATTTGATACTAAATTAGAATTTGCTGTAGACACCTCTGAGGGCAGAGAAATAAATCAAAAGGAGCTAGGAGCATGTGCAGTAAAGAAGAAAATGAGACCTGGCATGGGAAAAAAAAAAAAAGCAAGCTAATCTCTCTGGAAGCAAATAATCTCAAGTGTAGCTATCAGTGGAGGAATTCTGGAGAAGGAGGTGTTGAAAGAGATGTAGGAGTGTTAATGGACTATATATTCCATCACAGCTCTGGTATATGTTTACAGAAGCAACGCATCAAGGAGCAGGAAGGTAATAGCCCTTCATTGTAGGGCTCTAGTGAGAACCATCTATAATGCAGCACTCCGTTTTGGGCATCCTGTTATCAGAGAGATATAGACAAATTGGAATGAGTTCAGAAAAGAGCCATAAAAATGATCCCATATCCCTGGAGATAATGACTTATGAAGAAAGATCAGAAGAAGTAAATGTGTAAGGCCTTGTCTGAAAGATGACTGAAGTAGGGCAGGAAAACAGTCTGCAAATACGTGAAAGGAAAAAGGGAGGAGGATAATTTATCATAGTAACTATTAGTAATAGGATGAAATAATAAGCAACAACAATAAATTTTAAAAGGGCAACTTCAGGTTGAATGTAGAGAGAAATTTCTGACAGTGGAATTTGGGTTAGTTTGCAGAGAAGTTTCCCAGGGGTAAAAGTAAAAGCTGCATTCAAGTCATTTAAAATCAAATTGGACAACTCACTAGAAAATGCACCCTGCTATGGGGAACAATCTTCCATTGCCCGGGGAATAAGCTGGATGACTTAATAGGACATTTCACACTCAAGCCTTTATGACTGTGATATTTTAATATGCATGGTCAACTATTTTGGGAAAGTATACATTTCTTGTGCTGTCAGGCCTCATAATACAAACACTTGCATGGAAACATGACTTTCAAGATGGCAAGCAGCTCTCCTGACAGCACGGCACTGCTGATATGCAAAAACACAAGCCTGAGCTCCTCACATTTCTTCAGGATCAGAGTCTTAGATCTTACAGTTATCAATATCAAGCAACCACATCACTTACGGGTAGGTGAAGAAGTGTGCAGGAACAAAAGATAGGGGTAGGAAGGTCCAGTGAGGATGTATCATTATTGATATTATTATTGTTACTCTATTACTGCTAGTAAATGGCTGGTACAGTGGAGTTTAGCTCAGTTTCTTGACTGTTCACCTTTCCCATCTCCAGCTTTCACCTCTGCACGGTGTTCATTAGACACTGTAAGACTGCTTCCTCTACTCTGTTTTTACCATGTTTCATTTTTTTTAATGTATCCTAACATTTCTGTTGAATGAGAAAAGAGACAAGCTGAAGCGAAAGCCCAACCCTCCCTCGTGTGAAGAAGGGATGGCAAAGGCTGTGGATGTAAATGAACATTCAGCTAGCCCTATACCTTTCCCTCAAATTACAATAATACAATGTTGAACTTGAACTCTCTTCACCATTTGTGAGCAGCAGAGGCAAGCTCATAGATAGGTATGCTCCCTAAAACACTGTGTTTTTTACGTTTTTCTTTGTCTGTGTGTGTTCTTGTTTTCTCCTCTCCCCTTCTCTCCCCGTGGGCTGCACGTGGGGCCAGCAGCCTGGTGGTGCCGCAGTCCAGCACCCGAGCCCCGGGACTCTCCAGCAAGGGGTCGAGCAGCAGCAGCTCCAGTGAATCCGAGACCAGCTCGGAGTCTGACTCAGAGAGCGAAAGCAGCTCCAGCGAGAGCGACGGCAGCAAGCCCTCGCATTACTCCAGCCCAGAGGTAAGGGCTTCTGCTCTTCATGATTTGGGGTGGTGAGCCGTTATTACACCCACTCAGACTTTTTTTTCCAGCCAAGGTGACACAAGGAGGCTGGGGGGAGACGCACAAAAAAAAAAAAAAAAGAAAGAAAAGCACAAAGATCTTCCTCCTGGCACCCTGTGAAATGCAAGTGGCAGGGGATGCTGGGGTGGATTAAAGCATTTGAAGCAAAAATGAAGAAGGAAATGACCCTGTGATATTTTCCTCAAACTGGAGCTCCTCACAAAGCTCATAGCTTGCTTGAGGCTTTATGCAACTCTGCTTCCATAGTGATGGCTTGCTTAGTGCTTAAGTCCTGATGTGGACTCTCAGCACTGCAAGGGAACTAAAGGCTTCTCTGTGCAGGGAAGCTATTATGAAATCAGTTTGAGGGTGGATTTTTAAAGCAAAACAGTTGTTTTTCACTCACGCACTTCCCTCACCTCACTCCCCAAGTGAATTATTCTCTGCTACTGCTGCCTTTCTGTGATTTAGTTTAATCCATCTCTAGCATGGACTAAACTGAATTACTCATGGTGCAAAACATTAAGCCCAAACTTGTCATCTGGAAAGCTAGCACTGAAAATTTCCACATGTAGACAAGCCCTAGCCAAAGTACAATTAAGCTGCCAGTGCTACCTTCTGCTTTCACCTCTGCAGTGTGCTCAGCAGACACACTATAGGGCTGCTTCCCCTACTCTGCTTTTCTACCAGGCTTGGCATTTTTATGTGTTTTGGTCAATGTACACCTTTAGCATAAAGCCATGCACTCCACAGCCACATCACACACATTAATGTATGTAAAAATATTCAAAAATCTAGCAGCAGGATTGTAAATACCCATGAAATACAGTCAGTGTATTTTCCTGCTCCACATAAAGCATCCCCTCACCAGACTCCTCCCCTGACAACTAAGCCTCACAGATTTTTTTACCCTGAAAAATTATACTGAATAACCAGCAAGCCTTTCTTCATATTTTGCTCAGTATTGGGGGCCATGTTTCCCATCAGGGAAAATGCAGCACTCACAGAAACATCATTTCTATATTTTTCTCAGGTTATGTTCCTTGTTTAACACTTATCTTCTTTTCTCTCTTTCTTCCACAGTGCTTTCAGATCCATTTCCAGTTAATTTTCCTCCACTTTGTCCCTTTCCTAAGTCTCTCTCTGGTTCTCTCCTTCCTTTCTTCTCTGTTTTCTTCCTTCCAGTCTCTCTTTCCTTGTTGCCCTCCCCATGCTATCCCATTTCTCATTTCCCATCCCAGGTTCTCTCATCTGACCCATTAAGACCTTGTTCTGTCTCATTCCTGGCTGGTTTCACTGCAGAGGTCTCACGCTCTCTCTCCTCTCCCTAATGGGAATCTCAGAAGGTAGAAGAAAAGGGATGAAGAGAAGAAAGAGAAGGAACCATGGTAGGGGGGAAGGAAACACGAGATAAAAGGGGGAGAAGCATAGTACCCAGGAAGAAAGGAGTGTGTATACTAAGATAAAAGAGCATCTAGGCCGATACCTGTGATGCTTGGACACAAGAGAAACAATTCCTCAGGGAATGCAGGAAGTGAATTAACTAAGGCAGGTCACGGGCTTTGTAAAGTCAAGCAAGGGACCAAGAGCCATGGAAACGTGGAGGAAGTGCCTCCTCTTAAGCATTTTATACATATTCTCTCGAGATCTGTGCAACCACTTTTGTGTGGAGTCAGAGTTATCAGTGATCATTGTCACGAAACAGCTGCACTGCTCCAACAGATTGCTTGTCTCTTTGCATTATGTTTGTGTGGTTTGCCTTCTAGGACATGCTGTACAAAACAGGCTTATATGAAAATGTAAAGGACTCAAAAGTGTGATGGCTGCAGTGGTTTTCATAACTTACTCCTTGGGATATGGGAGAGACCATGACATTCACCTGGATAGGGTCAGGGTGTCCCCGGGAAGTAGGATATCTGTGCTTTCCCCAAGGGATAGTGCTCTTCCAAGCCCATCATATGACTGGTGGCACCAATTCCAAACATGTTTATGTGATATCTCTGAGTGGAAGTCCTGTCTGCCTTGCATTAATGCTTTAACTTACATTTAGGAACCCAGTGAAGCCGTCTTCCTAAAGTACATGCCATGTTCTTATCCCATAAATGGAGAGAGACAGGTCCTTGGGAGCTCTTTATAAGGAGGTCCTGTCCACCTGAATTTAATTAGTGGGCTCAATTCCAGTCATGGTCTCAAGATGAATTTCATCTATTGGATAAAATAAAAGAAGCAAATACATCTTTGTCATTACAGAAGTATAAACTAATAAAGGTACAATTCAGGTACAATGAACCTGAGTACTCTTGCACAATGCTGGGCAGGAAATCCATATGTCCAAGTTGGGAGCAACTTCACCTGGTAATCTGCAGGCCATTATGAGCCCTTCATTCTTTTTTTGTTTCTTTTATTTTTTCCCCATAATTAGAAATATCATATGTATATATTCAAAATATTTTCTTGGACAGGTTATCTTCTGCATTCTACATTATACAAAAATTTAACTGCTGTTTCATTTCTCCTGTACTTTTTCTTCATCTCATTTTGAGATCTTTGAGCTGTTTTCAGGTGTCTTAATGCAGTTGCCTAGAGTGTAAAAGCAGCTCATTGTAAAGCATACATATAAAATAGATTAGATGAATTGCATCCTAAAAGTGTCCGTTTCTTTCCAGTGACTATTTAGAGGCTGTAGTGACTAGCTCAGCTGTCTACACTTTATGTCTGCAGTAAACTAAGAGTAATGGCTGAGCTAGAACAGGAGACAACATTCAGACTGGTTTCAGTGATGTGGACAAATTAAGGTGCCTCAGACAGTAATGTGAGTAGTTACAGTTTTGTGGACTGCCAAACCTGAAATTATGAACAAGGGACTGAGACTTCTATCTCCTGTTTCTTTGCTGAGGCCATGAATTCTTTGTATGACCTTAATTAATGTCATAAATGAGGATTCTGGAAAACGGTGACATCCTTCCAATTATTTCAGATGGTAGAAAAAAATGCGGGTCTCAAGTCCACAGAAGAACTACATTTCAAAAGCTAAAAATTTGGTTTGTTTGTTCTTCATTCAGTTGAATTATCATGCAGACCTCTAATAAGACTGGGTCTGGTTAGACAACTGGGGAAGTCCCATTACACAGGAAGGGCCAGAGGGAGGAATGGGCAGGAGGGAAACAAGAGAAGCCATTGCACGGAATGGAGCACCAGTGGCTGTTCCTGGCCAGAAGAGGGAGGTGTGCTGTCTTGGACCCTGCCAGCACCCCACCCCCAGATACACTGTCCTTTACAGCCTCCACTGTAGTGACCAGTTCGCAACCATCAAGGGTTTTTACCATGATTATTCCATCATCACGGGATAGTTTTGGCCTCACATCCACACGTTGTGTCTGACCTGGTCAAAGCTGAAGTGATTGGAGATGCTCTTCCCGGCCTTCCTCCCTCATCAACAGAGACCCACCTCCTGCCCACAGCACTGTGCATCCAGTCCTTCAAGTGCATGGACTTTAGTACTAATAGCCGCTGCCTGTAAATTCAGGCTGTTCCCTCAGGAGTTGTGTGGCATTGTCTCTCTTCTCCTTAGCTCAGAAAATAGGAAGAGCATATATATATATAACCAACTAGCTAACCGGTGAGCATGCTTCTGTCACCTCATCAGCATTTCTTCACTGCTACATTTCCTCAAGGACTCAAGGGAAGAAGAGTTTAGTTTGAGGGCTGGTGTGTGTGTATGTTTTCTGTATCTGTCTTGTTTTCAAAAAAGGTTTTGCTTCCCATCTGAAATGTCATGATTTGATTTCCTGAGTGGTAAATTCAGAAGAAAAGGGAATTTTCATCACTAGACTAACTGTAGACACTATCTTCACATTTGCTCATGTGATTCATGGGCTTTAGCTCTCCTATGCACTGTTTTTGGCAAAGACTACAAACTAAACTTCCCCGTCCCTCTAGAAAACTCATTGAGGCAGGAGCCACCTCTTAGAGTACGTGTGCACCATGCCTAACAGATGGGAATCTCTAGTTCTAATTTGATAAAGTGCTAGCAGTACTAATAGTAGAAGCAGCAAAATCATCATCATCATCTTCATCTATGTCTTAAATACAATGAAAAGGCATCACATTTGTATGGGAATTGCTCTGAACCAAATCTTTGATAGTAGGACAGCACAAACAGGTTATCATATCAGTAAATTAATGTGTGGATTTCCAATAGGTCAAGTATGCTGCAGGGATGGCTGATTGCTCACTCCTACCCTGCATTGGGTTAAGTACATGCACATTATAGGCTATCCAGTTTCTCAATGAAAGGGGTATCATGCTTCACATTTACCATGGTATTAGCTACACCTTAGGTTCCTATTTGTAATGACATAGAGTGATCCTGTTACGCTTGCATTGTTTAACAGCCCTTCACCCCAGAAAGTGTTTCTGGATAATGAGTGTTGACAAAAGTTTCATTTGGATGCATGCCACTCGTGCCTCTGGTTGCACTTGTAGCCTTTAAGAGACCTGAGATACATAGACACGCTTTGCTTGAGTCATCCCACCCAAATTTGGACATTTGTACTGTAGATACCTAAATCTGATCACCACCTCAGCCTCCCCTTTACAGTTAGGGGAGAGGAATGGACATTTTTAGGGCCCAGCTCATCTGGCCTATTTTGGATGTCTATTTAAAGATGAAATGGTTCACACCCTAGAAGAGTAGTCCACTGATTGGAGAACAAACTTTTTGACTAGCTCAGATATAGCTGTCTATAATATACAGATGAATCCACACACATTTTTTAAACAAGCATATCACATCCTTTTATTTCTTGTTGAAATGGCACACGTACATCTGTAGTGCATTGGTCCCTGGAACCATCTGTCTCTGGAAGAGTTTCCTGGTTTGGGTTTTTGTGACAACTCCATAGCTCATTACAAGTCAGCTTTACTACAGACCATTGTTCCTACTGCTGCTGTCTATCGGGCCAACACCAGCTTTACTCCAACTAAAAACTGCCCGGTTCTCTTCAAGACCTCGAGGGCAGTATATTTCCATCACGTAAGACCATTTTGCTACTTGATCCCTCTGGATCTCAGTAGATTTCCGTCCTTACATGCTGCTGAAAATATCTCACTGCAAGCAAACCAACTTTAATTACACAGGTTCGTGTGTGACCTGCTCAGGGAGGTAGCGTGGACTGGAGAATTAGGGATTTTCTGTTCCTCCCACAAATAATTGCAGTTGGGCATGTGAAGTGTACTGTTAAAAAATTTCCAGTGAATCTTCCCAATCCTTTTTTTCACCAGGTCTGTTTTTCTCTCCTGGCTGGTCTCTTGCAAGTTACATTGTTTTTAAAAGTGATTTCAAAAAATAGTAATTTTTAGAGAAATCAATTGAGTAAATTACTTCCAAAATAAAACTGACATCACTTGTGTACATTGACAATCTTAAATATTCCAAAACTGTATAATGGCCCTAAAATAATTAGAGAAGTTTAAAATTTTTGATTTGCTAGAATTTATATTCTTTAAATTTACCTTATTGGCTTCAGGCCTTTTGCTTCTAGCAGATGCATCTTAAAGGTTTTTGTTTGATTGACTGATTGTTTGCAGATACATCTTTCTTTCAGCAGCCACATAGACTTCAATTTTACTTTAAATATATGTATCTAAGTTCATGACTCTGAGAGCTGAGGCTTTAAGAAAATACAACAAGTGTCCTGAAAGCCCTGACAAAATGAGCAAAGCTGGCAATATTGCTGATGCTTTTTATTAGACTTCTTAGTTGGCTTACAGGTTGGTGGGAGTGTAGCTATTCCACCTAAATAGCAGACATATCACTGCAGGAAAGTACCATATTGCCAAGTTATGACGCTTTAGCAGTTAATCACTGTTTTCTGCTGGTTTACTGTTATCCCTTGAAATCCATATTTTGTGAACCACTGTTTTAGAGAATGACAAGGTACATAAAGAGACAGAATGGGATGTAACAGAAAATCTGGAAGATTTTTTTGAACTTTCAAGCTGCCCTCACTCTGGCCTATACTTATGGGCAGAGGTGTATTTTTTCTGCACGTTTCTGATATATGTCCTTTTGTTGAATATAACTCCTGAACACTGCAAAGGCCTCCATATATAGTGAACCTTTTATTATATATGTATTAAGTTCATTGTGTACATAATGAATGGCACAAAACGCATCCAACTCTACTCTCAGCAGCAGTCTAAAAAAATGCTGTTTATTTTACACAAAGAGTTAAGAGTCTTAAAAATACATCTTCATCCAAGAGAAATGCTGCCCATTCATTTTCAAGATTTACAAGTCTGGAAAGAAATTCATCATGTAAGATATTAGGGAGTATGATTAAGAAAAAATAAACTTAAGGCAATCCAGCAAGCTTCCTGTAGGTATTGGCTAGCTGGATAATGAGTAAATTAGACACTTCAGAGGAGGAATATTTTTATCATATGAATTCCAATGTCTAACTGTTTTGCTTATTTTAGGAGACTTTGCTCCCTGTAGAGTGAATACAGCCCTCCGTGGGTGACTCTGAAGACACGCTTGGCTATGCAGGAAGCCTGTGTTGCTTTCAGGCACCTCCTTTTAATAGAGGATCCTTTGTGTTGGAGACTGTCTAAAGTTAGGGACTGTGGATATTCTCTCTTGAGCAAACTTTCTTCCAGAGCATCAATAGTTTTCATGTGCAATTGCTTAGTTGATCAAATTTTGGTTCCAGTTCAAGAAATTAGGAGACTTTTCACATTGGCTTCTGTTGGTTTAGAATATGGCTGCCCATCCACTCCATCTTTTCTTTTTTTTTCCTTTCCTTTTCATTTTATTATGCTCAAATTACTGATTGCAAGAAGCATTATAAAACACTTGCACATTGTTCTGAAATAACGTTTTCTGAGCTGTGGTTACATTTGAAATCATAATTATCCCACTACTTCACTGTCCAAACACCATTATATTTTAGATGTTCTCTTATAACTTGATCATGTTGTGACAGGAACAAAGAGAAAAACTAACAGCCGCACAATACTTACCAAATGAGTATTTGACAATACCACCACACAGCAAATGTTTGTGTGATCTCACAGGGTTATAACATCAATACCAGACAGATTATATGCACCGCCTGGTTAGCCTTCCCTCTCCCAGGAGAGACTACATGTCCCTTTGTATGCTGTTTAAATACTATTTGTATTTAATGCAAAGGTGAAATATATATATATTATATATACTTATTATACTATACTATACTATATATACTATTATATATATATAATATACATATATCCCTAGCTTTCCAGCTAGCTATCCTAGTTTAGCCTCAGCTGTACCCCTGCCTTGTTTTCCATCCTTCCTATCACCATTATATTTTTCTCTGTTTGGAAACTTGGTAGCATTTCCCGGTAAAGCCAACACCAGTAGCTCTACATGAATCATCTGTAGAAATTATGACTCACAGAAGCTGTCCTCGTTCCCAGCTTCATCCAGAAACCAAAAATATCCCCACCCATGGGGCATGCCCCCTGTTTCCCAGCCCTAATGCCAGGCCAGGACCTCTGTCAGGGCAGCGTGGTGTATCCTCACCACCTCACCTTTCCCATCCACGGCCAGGGCCAGCGGGTGCCATGGGGCTCGGGGTGGCCCCTTGCCCAGGGTAAAATCTCTTCAGTACCAGTGTTTTGGTGTCCCTGAGGGGACCCTGCAGGCCAGGGCAGAGGGGCTTGGCACTAAGCTCTTTGCTGTTTGCTTCTCTTTCAGCCCGAGCCACCCTCGTCCAACAAGTGGCAGCTGGACAAGTGGCTGAATAAAGTCACCCCTCACAAAGCACCCATCCTGACCCACCATGACGGCCCGGCACTGGAGGCCCATCCCTACTACGGCCACGTGAAGGCGGAGCGGCAGGAAGGTGAGAAGACCCCGGCCACCGGCCCAGCCGAGCACCGCAGCGGGGAGGGCCGCACCACCACCGTCACCACCACCGCCACCATCGGGGACGGGCCACGGCCCAGGACCGCCAACAAAGCACCAGGCAGCAAGGGCGGCCGCCAGAAGTCGCCCCCTGCCGCCGACGGCGGGCCTCCAAGGAGGGCGGCGGGGAAGAAGGCACCGCGGCGGGCTGAGAGGACCTCAGCTGGGGACGGCTCCCACTGCCGTGGGGCAGAGCCCACTGGGAGCCACAGCTTTCTGGAGAGCACCGCTGGCGAGGCACCAAGAGCCCGGCCTGTTGGCGGTGGCGGCAGTGGAGGCTGCCGAGCAGGGCACCGCCGGGAGCCCCGCTCGGCCACAGCTGGCGAGAAGCGTCGGGCACGGGGGCCGAGCAAAACGGCACCCAAATCCAAGGAGTTCATCGAGACTGAGTCCTCCTCATCATCATCTTCCTCTGACTCGGGCTCCGAGTCAGAGCGGGAGGAACGCCCGCTGCCCAAGGCGCCGGCGGCAGCCGGGGCCGAGCCGCGCGCCAAGGACGCGGGGACCGGTGCCGCTAGCAAACCCCACGGCGGCTGCAGTGCCTTTGGCTCCATTAATGCCAGGACTAGTAGTGAAATAGCAAAGGAGCTGGAGGAACAGTTTTACACCCTGGTTCCTTTCGGTAGGAATGATCTCCTGTCTCCTCTGAAAGACAGTGATGAGGTAAAGTCACTGTGGGTCAACATTGACTTGGCTCTTTTGTCCAGGATTCCAGAGCGTTTGCCCGAAGAGCCGCTGGCAATGAGCGCCGGAGCAAACCAGGCGGCCAGCCTCCCGCAGGGTAGTAGTGCTGACCCCCCCGCAGAGAAGGGTTTACCGAAATCTAGAAAGAAACGCAAGGTGAGCTCCAGGAGATGGGGGTGGCTGCTTGGGGTGGGAAGGGGGACACAGCCCAGCCGCGATCAGTGAGCATCACTTGTGCCCATGTCCAACACTCAACGGTGGTGCCCTCGCTGGGTTTTGTCCCCTCACACCACACTGGAACCAACAAAACCCCTTGTGCGGTCAAACTTCTGGCCTCGAGGAGCTGGTGTTGTCTGCTGGCGGGTGGCTTTTTGTACCCTGGTGAAAGTGAAGTCAGATAGCTTTTCCTCTTGAGGCTTCTTGCAAAACCGGAGCATTTGGAGGTGATGCTTGTTTTGGCATAGGGAACATTCTGGCACAGTCTGCACGGTATCACCACATATCTGGAAAAAAGGAGAGGAAACATCCTTTTTCCCTTCATATTGACAACAATAGGAGAGAATCCTTCAGTCCCTGCAGGCAGCCCTGGCTTATCAGGGACCTGCCTAGCTCTGCTGCTTACTTCACTGACACCTCTGTAGCCCGCTGCTACCTCAGGACTCCGACACAAGTGTAAGAAGTGAGTCAGTAGCTGATGAGCCGACCTGTCCCCAAGCAGCACCACTGCAGCAGCCAGGTGGGCACAGCCCTGTGGTCATATCCATCCCTCTGCCATGCCTCTCTTGCACATTTTTGGAGCTGCCAGGTGCACAGGCTTTATCCCTGCTGAGGAGCCGCCTCCACCCCATGGCTGCAGCTGTCCATCAAGGAGGCTTTCCAGTCCACTGGTACCAATCTGCCCCCAAAAGTCACTCTGAACTGGAATTGCCATCTGCCCAATTTCTGGATGGTTTTGCTGTGCAGTTGTCTGTCACCCCCTGAGCTACCATATGTGTGCAGACTGATCTGTATGTTTCTTGGTATCATTTATCCAAACAGGTCTTTCATTTTTTTCTCTCTCTCGTCATTTTTTGGTTATTTTTTTAGTATCTGAAAGTATTTTTTTTTAGTATCTGAACTATTCTAGCTACTGGTAGAGCAATAGCAGAGAGCCCTGCTATGTTTTGAGATGCATTTGTCTGCATTTTCTTTAGGAAGTAGCATGAAAGTAATTGCATAATACAAAATGATGGGGACCAGGTCAGAGTGGCAGAAGTAAAAGATTGATGTTTTGTGCAATAGGAAGTGTCTATGTGATGTTGCCAGCTGGTACACCCAGAATAAAACAGGGGGATATGATAGAAGAGCAAAATAAATGCAGCCATTCTAGAAATGCTTAATTTGACTTTCCATGGCACAAATTATCTTTTACTCTTCTGTCTTAAAGCATCGCTGTTGTTGGTGGTTTTAGTGTTACAATAAATACAATGGAGTACCAAATTGCCTCTCTGCCTGTAGTAAGACCCTCACTGTGATAACTGCTATGCAAACACACAATATGCGATCCCCCTTCTCAAAATAAGAATAAGTCTAATAAGAATGGATTATCAGGCGTAACTGCAAAATTAGATAGAGGTCCTTATCGCTTCCACATCTGTCATGATCTCAAGAAGGGCAAAGTAGAGATGGAAGAGGATGGTTAAGCACTAAGGTGTAAGAAGATCTTCACTCCTGTGGGGTGTGATCTATGTTAACCCCACAGCAGCAGCCACAGTGGCAGTGGATAACACAGAATATGTTGCCATGCAGCAAAGCAATAAATACAGGAAAATCAAGAGATCACAAGTAAAATTCAGTCATCAGTGGAAATTGGATAATGTTAGATGTGGAAAGGGATGGAGACTTCATAGAAGGCTGGGAAAACAGGGTCACTGGGAAACAATGGTAGGACCTAAGGAATTCAACTGAAGTCAAATAGTGGCAGGAAACATTGGCTGCGTTCATACTACCAGGAGAGATAGGGCCAGGATGCAGCACCAAGCGGTGGCACACAGTCATCCACTTTGTTTAATTGTTAGCATGCTTGCTAACGTGGTTTTGGCCTAGACCAACTTCTGCTCTTCCAGAAGGTGTCTGGCCCTGGCCTGGGACCAAACCAACTAAAGTGGCTGCCTAAAAGGCAGTCCAAATATGGTATAGCCTGGTTTGAAGGAGGAGCAAGTTACATGCATGGATGTGAGCTGTGCCATGCCAGCCGGCCTCAGGGCCTGTTGCTGATCTGTTGTATTTACTAGCACAGGCATAGTCACGGATGACAAGAAAAGAGTGGGAGAGACAAGAAGAATGAGGTTGAGGACTAGGCAAGAGAAAAGTGCACAGGAGACAGGCAAAGACGGCAATATAAAGAAAGAAAATATCCTGAGATGCAAGTGGGAATATGGTTGAAGCAATTCAAGTTTTATATTCTACTCTATCTTATACTCTACATTTACGTACTGCCTCTTTAGATTTTAGTTTTTCAAGACGTGAACCAATCTCTGATCGCTGTTAGGTATATGCTTGAAGAAAGCATCAAAATGCCAGAAAATACCAGCTCCTGATTTGTCAAAATACTTTCAGATCTATCGTAAATCCAAAACCTACAAGATTATTATTTTTCTCTTTACTCAGTGTGAGAATGAAGAAGAATACAGAGACATCAAGAAGACTCATTTAGAGCGAGAGAGTTCTTCACGATTAGCTGCCTCTGCCCATAACATCACAACAGCAAATCACTGCAATATGAATGAAAATAGGTAAGCATTTTCCTTCTTATTTACCACTGAGTCGTACAACTAGTTGCAGTTTAATGTCGTGTGTTATTTTTGCCTTTAATAGGATTTATTTTTTAATTATCACATTTTATGTTGAAAAATTGCCCAGTTTATTCTGCTTTCTTCTAGTTTAATGAACAAGTTAGCAGCTCTGACACATTTATATACTCGCATTTTTGTCGTATTGCGCAAAGTTGTAAGTTCAAGTGCAAGGCTCATGGAACGAGTAATTATGGCTAGAGTAGTGCGATCATCCAAAACATATTCTCAAACACTGTCTTGTAGGCACCAATTCACATGTGCAGCCATCTTTTCTTTCCTTTGTGTTATGAGTTTCAAACTTAAAGTTTGACTGTATGTTTGGGTTTAAATGCAATTGTCTGTAAACTCTGTTTAGATTGCAAAAAATATTCATAACAATGCCTGCAATACTCAGTTCCGGAATATACATGAGATCCAATATTTTCAAGATTACAAGCAATCTATTCTGTTTAATTAGTAGGTATTTTAGTGCAAGGAACTCGGATTTTAAAAACAATTTGAGTTTAAAAGGATGAAGGGTGTGAAAAACATTATGAATATTTAGCTATATGCTGGCATGGTTTGTGTACACAGACCCTGATCAATGTCAGATCAATCATCCTGAATCTTTCTGGAGCATTCTAGCAGTGAAACTTTGACATCTTTTCAAAGTTCAGCTGCATGCTGTTTAGTACACATTGGCCATCAGTATTTCAAAAATATTTTTTTTTTTTCTGGCAGTATTAGGGTATGTCTTAGAGTGGAGTTGCTAAAATTGGAGAATATTTGTATTTATTGTAGTAGGCTTTTCTACTGTACGCATCACTGATGAGTTTGAGCAATTCTTGTTATTAAGACTGGACAAAATCATGATGAAAACTGGTATATATACCGCTTATTCAGAAGTTTGAATTCAATTTCTTTGTCCTGGCATAAGTCACATGTTTCATAAAGTGGAAAAAAAACACACAAAACAGTTTGTTTTATTGTGGGTGATTGCATGCGGGCATGACATTCCTGTGTGGAACAATTGCCAGAGGTGACTTAGAAATTAAACTTACATTCACATTTTAAATAAAAGGTATAGCATTGAAGAAACTTCCAGGGTGGAGTGTAGCTGAATTCCATAGAAGTTCCCTAGGCCTCCAACCTTAGATGTTGACCACACTGGGGGAACTTGGTGTGCTGACTCTAAGAGGAACAGTACGGAGGGTGGAGCGGAGTGGAGACACCGCGGCCAGGCTCTGTGATAAGATGGGAACTTGAAGGTACATCAGAACCGATAAGCTGCATATTTGTTATCCTGGGCCAACGGCCTGCCACATTTTTGACAAAATGCTGTCCTTTTGGTGAACTTTTCCCATTATAATATCATTATAATACCAAAACATACCTCCACCCCGAAGGCTACCCACCTCCAGGGTGTAACCATGCCTCACTGAGCCTTCGCTTTAAATTTTTCTAGTCTGTACCTTTAAAAGCAAAGTGAGAAAATTTCACACCAATCATAACAAAGGTATGTATGACCAGAGTCACTCAAGCTCCAACTGAAAGATAAAAAATGATATAAATTAGCTTAAGGGAGAGAGGATGTTAGGGAAGATACCATCACATAAGGGAAGATACCATCACATAAGGAAAGATACCTTCTGACTTCTGGGATCAGTCAACAGGCCGAGCCTCTCTTCCCCCCTATTGGGACGCCTTTGGGTAAGATTTGAACACTTGGTTATGCCAAGTGCCTCCCCGGGAAACTTAGAAATCTCTGTAGAGCCGCTTTATATCTTTAAATGCATTTGTAGCCAGGCAGTGTTACTTATACTCTTGGTATTTGCACATGCTTTGCAGACAGTGAATTTATCACAGGCAATCCAAAGAACCTGTGTATCTGTTACTTTAACAAACTGCACTAGCTCATTAATCTAGCTGTGGTAGTTCTCATTGAACACAACCAAACTCTTTAAGAGTGGCCATGGTAGTTCATGGAATGCAACTAGACTGAGGGTGTATTATGTTATTTGTGCATCTGTAATTGTATTAAAAATTGTATATTAAAAACATTGTATTAGGTACTCCTGGTAGCAAATGTACATTAAAGAAATAAATAATTAAAAAAAGGTCTTAAATGAATACTCACCCCCTAATTCTTCCTTAGCCTGTCCTAATTCCAAGAAGTTCAGGTGTTTTATGCTACTGTAGGTCACGATATCAAGTTACTGAGGCTGTAGCTAAACCAGCAGCATGTGTGTCAGGACTTCCTGTCCCTCTTGCAACCAGCAGCCACTCATTCTAGCACATTCCCCTCCAATTATGCCAGCATATCTGCATGTAAAGCCCTCCTGTAAATTCACTCAAGAAACTTTGTCTGGAACTTGTGTCAGCACAGCTGGGGGTTGGTAGCAAAGAGGGGAGCAAAAACACCTTCAGACATGAGCATTTTATATTCCAGAACTACAACCTGATGTGCAGACTGACGAAGGCCCTGTTTGACACAAAAGGCTGCAGTGTCAGGCAGAGATACCCTAAATATCTTGCACCTACATCCGGTGCCACTATTCCAAGTCTCAGCAGAGCAGAGCTCACTGCAGGTTGTTTTGTACGGCTTCTCAGTATAATAAGGTCATGCTGCTGCAGCTTGACTGCTCACAGTATACTTTGGTGGGCATAAGCGAAGTGCCAGAGGGCATGCAAAAGGTCTGCCACACAACTAGAAATTGCATCTACCCCTCACAAGGCCTGGGCCAAGCTTTTGAGGCTTGGGTGGGAGCCCTCCAAGGAGCAATGGCTTCCAAGGAATGATGGCTTCTCTTGGATGCTGTAGCCCTGCACTTTGACAGTGATGTATAAACACGGCTAGCCAAGGCATGGTTTTGTGTTTGAAAAAGGGAAAGGAAATAACAGCATCAGCATGCACTTTGAAAATAGTGCTAAAGATCTTGTTTTTCTTAGTGGGAAAAGGATAACACAGTTGTCCATTTTACACACCTTGATTCTTGCATTCATGAAGAGCATTGGTCATTAAAGTAAAACAGTTCATGTTGTATTTTAAAAGTACTACACTGTGGGAAACAGGAACGGTTCTGAATTATGATTTATGGCTTCTCTCACAGATAGTTTTTAAAGACATGCCAGATAAATGGACAAATGTATGATAAGTGCACATTTAATTAGCTCCGTTCTCTGAAATGATGTACAGAAATAAAGTATATTTTGTACCATATTCCTTTTTGCGATTCCATTAAGTGTATACTGCCTGATACAGTAACTATAAAGAAGTGAGAATTGTCCATAAAAAGTAATAGGCTGAATAAAGGGGAACATGACAGGGGAAGGTATTGTGTTAAAATAGTCTGTCTGACCTTAATCACAGTTGTAGTCTTAATGCAAACCATTTTCATTAAAAAATGTTTATTTTGTGTGTGTTGCTTTAAAATTTTCAGATAATTTTTTTTTTTTAAATTCATGCAACTAAAGCTTATTTTGGGGATATTTTTGTGGTTTGTTTGACTTCTCATCCACAACTTCCCTCAAATAAATGAAAGCTGAAAATAGAGCGTAGCTTTCTTCTTCAGAAGATGGAGCAGCTCAAATTGCTGTGACTACTGTTTGCATGTGTTTCCTTTTGTCTGCAGTACCAGCTTACCTTTCTTTGTCTTCAAAATCTGTGTTAGATTAGTATAAACAGCTCTACCAAAAGCTGGTCATTGAGCACAAAGACAACACAGTCATCTTTAAACACATTTCCTGTTTTAGTTCACATATGGCTTTATTGCCATGGCTTATAAATTGTCACCTGTAATGGTGAAATAAGGCTCCGTAACCTAAACTTACACTTCAGAGCCTAATCTTCGTCTCTAGCTATCCCTTAAGAGATGGTGAGCAAGTGGCCATTTATCTCTGTATTTTTTTCAAGTACTCAGATACAGACCTTATATTAACTCCAGAATTACAATTTGCCTTGAAGGGAAAGAGGAGAAACACGATACCAATTTGTAAATGAACTCTTGGTCCCTATACTGTAAGCTTGTTTCCAGATACCAATAGACTTTATCCTGCCAGCAGGTTTTAAATTCAAAGTTTTGGTAATATATAAAACATTTACCTTTCTCAAAGCCAGCTTTGTGACACTCCATTACTGTAATTTCCATTTCCAGCTTGGCAATACCAATAAATAAAAATGAGAAAATGCTTCGGTCACCTGTCTCTCCCCTCTCTGATGCATCAAAACACAAATACTCCAACGATGATTTAACTTCCTCCAGCAGACCTAATGGCAGCAGTCTATTACCTTCCATCTCCTCCAGCAAAAAACATAAGGGTGAAATCCAGTCTCAGCCACATCCCGGAGACTTCAATGTAAGTTTATGCTGTTGTTCACAATATAAAACCTAGCTGTATATTTTTTACTTTGTATTGCAGTCCATGATAGCTTTGCAGAATGTTACGCCAAAAAAAAAAAAAAAAAGTAATAATGAACGTTGTACTGTAAGTCCAGTTTTTCTGTTTTGGAGTTTAGCAAGGCACAGAAGAAAGACAACAAGGCAGGCTGTAAATTAGACAAATAAGAAAGGCTACATAAGCAGAAAGTAAATGCTAGTGGCCCAAAATGAGTGGATTTAGGCCTCTAGAGTATTGCTTGAGCATAATGCAAGACCCGTACATCCAAAAGTGTGGTGCGTAAGGCCTCTAATGTACAAGGCCTCTACTCAGCCACTGCCTAACCGTAAGTGTGCCTGCAGTTAGGTAATCCTGTATGTCTTCCAACAAACATTCTCAGACACTTCTGCTTATTGCTGGCACCAGTGAACAGCTTAGCACCAGCCTCACAACTCAGCTCCACCAGAGTCCAGACATTCAGAGACTTATCCCATCATAGTCTTGATCACACTAAATGTGTCCAGAGACCCGCTCCAGGTAAGGAGCTATTACTAAACCAGGTGTTAGCCACTGCCTTTACAGCACAGAGAGAGTGGGAGTAGATGCTCCCCCCCATTTATGCATGAGCTCTGTGATTAGGATGCTGGATTAAAGAGTCTGTTAGCACTTCTGGTTGAGAAGATTTGTATCTGTCTCACCTCTCAAAATAGTACTGTACCTTCCAACCTGCAGGACATTGTCATTAGGAGATTAAGGACAGAATACTGTCATGTCCTCCCCTGGCAGCTCTGTGTGAAATACCTTTATGTGAAGAAGCAATTTGGGTACCATCATATTGATGTCCACTGCTGGAATATCTAGTCAAGTTGCTAAGCCAATCTTCTGTTGCTAGAAAGGCCCACGCTCCTCTCCTTGCTACAGAAATGGTTTATATATTTTATCCAATGCTTATTTGTTTTTTCATTATATGTTATTTGAAAAATAAGAGGCTTCAAAAGCTTAAGTATTTGTGCCTAAGCAACTTTCAGGAAAAGAAAATACCTGAGCTGTAGCAGTGGTCGCTTCCAGACACTTTTGTTTTTGGGAACCTGTGGGAATAACTGCCCATAAAGTCAGATGTATATACTTTTTTTTTTTCCTTTTGACAGTGAAGGGAGAGGTAGTAAATATAATCTTAATTTTAGACATTAAAAAAAAAAAACAAGTTATCTTAAGTTATATTTTTCAAAAATATCTCACAGATGCTTTTAGTAAATTGAAATAAAATTTTAAAAGTGCATAAAATATGCCAATAAAAAGGCATTTTAACATATAGTAGTGATAAATTTATCTTTTCATGGATTAAATGTAAATTCTTAAACATTTAAACTTCTAAAACATAAGTTTAGAGGTTTATAACCCATTCAGAATTATAATGATATGAGTCTTCACTGGATATCTTGAAAACAATTTAAATTCCTTCACAGGCAAATGTGCTGGAAATCAAAAGTAGAAGGTGATTGCTTTATGATCCACACCCTTAGCAAATGCATTTCACTGAGATTTTCTGCATAGCCTAGCAATGCACCATTTGGTCAACATTTTAACAACCTTTGCAATAAAATTCTTATGTATCTGATTATTCATCTGAAAACTTTAGCCTACTGAACTGATCTGGATGTGCCATATAGAATATGAAAGCTCATGAACTATAAATGTTAAACTTATCTTTGTTTTATCCCATCTTCCCATTGGGTATCTAGCTGGCATGCCTGAGTGGTCCCTTGAATTTCTGTTAGAGACCACAAGCCAGGGAGTTGTTCTTATCCATTTTAACTTTTTGTCCATTTCCCTATTAAGTTTCCATCTTCCACCTGAAGGAGAACTAATAGTGATTTCTGGCAGTGATTACAAACCAAGAATGACCTGAGGCTGCCTGCTCTGCACTGTACCAGCGCATGGCTGCCCACACAGCAGGTCACCAGGTGGTATGAAGGGCTCATGAGGCCACATGAAGAACAGGGCTGCAGCTGAGAGAAAGCATGAGACCCTGCCAAAAGGTGTGCTTCAGCTGTGGTACAGAGCAGTGATCTTTCAAGCTCATCAGAGATGCAGAGAAGAAAAAAGCCTGGGCCTTTGGTGACAAATTCTCACCACACAGGCACATTAGCGGTGCGGTGTGGAACAAGTCAAACAAGTGAGCCTTGCTCTCCTGGGGCTAGGTACAATACTAGTTTGGAAGCTGAAGACTAGAGATGTAACTCGATCTTCTAAATGACCACAACAGATCTATTCTTTAGTAATTTCACTGACTGTGTTACAGGGCATTTTGATAGTTACTAATAGTTCAGCTCCATTTTGTCTGTATATCGCATTGAAACTCGAGCCCTTTACAAAGTGCTCTGAGTGATATGTGTGAATTCATGGCTATCGGTGACAGGACAGTTATACATACTCCTTGATGAAATAGTAGGAAAACTAACTGGCAATTTATAACACAATGCAAAGACACTCTGTTGTTTATTAGTTGCTTTTTTGAAGTTAGTAGCCAATTCCTCAATGTCTTCTATGCTGTTTGTTGTCTAGAAAGCAACTCACATCAATTCAGAAAACGTTCTCTGCAATAAGCCACAGTCCCAAACAGAGCCTTGGTCACCTCTGTCTGGCGCACCCAGGGACTGCAGAAGGACAAAGCTTATCTTTGATGATATGTAAGTACAGATGGCTTTAAAATAAAGTAAACAATGTAGTTTTCTGCATTTGAAAAGAAAAATACCATTTGTTCAACAGGATGTTGAGACGTGTCCAGTAGTATTTTAGTAATGCTGTACCTTGAGCAATGAAGGAGACATACTGTATGAAGTCTTTGATTTTGGTCCCTTCCAACCCAAGCCATTCTATGATTCTATGATTCCGTGATTCTATAATCCTATGATTCTATCATTCTATGAGTAAGGCTAATTAGTGCTCTTAGGGCTCAGATATGAATTCTGTACACCTCAGACTACTTACATGTACACATTCATATCAAGGCAGGGTGAGAGGGGATGCCTTCTTGCGTGCCCTTTGAAGCAGGGGAGAGGACAGATGGGAGCCTTGTATCCTCGAGCCTTGACAGCTGCTTTTGTTACTGCTACTGCTGCTCGGAAAAAAAAAAAGAAAAAAAAAGAAAAAAAAAAGGTATTACAAAGGCAGGGTGAGTAGGAAGCAGCAGTGGTTGCATGAGTATCTGAAGGGATACTTGCCCCTCCCCTCCTCCAGTACATCCTTCAAACATCCCTGCCCTCCTCTGAAAATAATTTCAGCTTGTAATTGTTTTTATTTTCTTTTTGGTAAATTAAAACTGCTGGTTTGTTTCCCAAGGTCGTTTAGGATATGATCTTATTTAGATAAAGTATAAAGGTGAAACTGAATGTTGGAATCCTAATATCTAGAAAACGCAGATTCTTTTTGCCTAGTAATGTTCTGGCCTGAAAATACTGATTTTTCTGGCTAGTGTAGAAGAAATTTTGTTCAAGCTATGTCTCAGACTGCCTCTAACAAATACAGCTCCATGAGCTGTGTGACCTTGACGCACCTTTTGTTCTTCCACAATTACACCCACCACATCACTCACTCTTATATACCTAAGGAAACCTTGGAAAAACAGCCCTATTTCCTCATGAACTGTTTTGTACCAGAACAAGTATTTTTAATAACTGGTAATAAGAATTGTAATAATTGTAAGGCTCATTCATATGACCTAGTCTCAGAGACAACTAGAGGGATGACAGCATCTCATAACAAGAATCCAGGGTTCCTACTGTAAGATGTAAATAATTCACATAGATTTCTAAAGGATGTAAATGTATTGTATGTTAGAAAAGAAGGCTGGTGAGATTAATTTCTGCATGCATTCGTGGAAGTCATGAGGAGATGTAAATTCAATAAATGTAATCATTCTTCCTGCCCCTTTTGGAGAAAACTCTCCCTTGTGTATATAGCCTCATTTTCCCTCCTTCTCCACTTCCCTCCATGTTATTTTTCAACTTTTCCAACATATTTATTCAACAATTTCCATTGAGGAAACCTCAAACTGTTTAGAAGTACTACCTAACTCTTCATATCTCTTGAAATACTATATCATCTGTAATTTACTTGCAACTGTTCAGTTTTTCTGCACTGTAAACGCACATACAAGGCAAAAAGGTATCATTGTACTTGATAAAAGTCAAAATGTAGGATGTGCTCATCTGTTTGGATTAGAAAAAAAATACAGTCAGAAACACCTACAACAGAACTATTGTGTATCTTCATCAGATTTTCCCTCAAGATGCTGACAAAACACTGGGGGACCATTTTGGCTTTTTTCCCCCTAGAATACTGTCATAGGAAAACTGCTTTTTCTGACTGTCTCTATCATCTAAGAAGCCATTATCATTTGCTTTCTCCATTAGTGATACATGTGATTTCTCTGGCAGGCATCTTCAATAAAACTGTTTCACCTTTTCAGAGGGAGATACAATAAAACTGTTGGTGTATAGTGCCTTCCATGTAGAATGTCCCCGAGCAATTTGCAGCCCATAAAAAAAAAAAAGTCTGAAAAGTCAAATAAGATAAAACACAGAAGTCAAATATGTCTTAATTTGGCCTTGAAAATAGAAATGGTTAAATGCCCGTTGTGCTAACTAGAGGAGAGAGATTTTCATGTCATGCAACTGTCATCCACAAGCTGTATCTAGGAAACACCACCAGAATACCAGCTATACTAGACCTTGACTCTGAAATTACCATGTAGAGAAGTCACTGAAATGTAGCAGATTGGACTAGCTGCAAATGTTAAGTGTCAACAAATTTGACTCACATGTTAGAAGGATCAAATTAAACATGGCAGCCAATGTCTTTCAAATCCTTGTACTACCACAGCAGAATATTTGAAGAAATGCAATACAGTGTTTCTAAAATTATGTGGTAACCCTAATGGCAGCATTTTGTCCAAAATGATGCCTATGTATTATTTCATCTCATAATCCATGAAGTTCTGATTTACTGTAATCCAGTCATGGCTTTAATCAGCCTCTATAGTTTGAAGAGACTAAGTCTCTTATATTTGATTTAAAACAACAACTAATTTTTTTGACCAATCAGTGTCTCTTTGCTTTATTCTCAATTTATTTTCTCCAGATCATTGACAACAGCTGTCACTAGCAATAAATTGGAACACAAGTAGGTCAATAAAAAGTGTATCTTGCTTGGCAGAGTGCTGTATACACATGCATCAAAATATAGAAGTAAATATAGCTAACAGTCTTCAAAAGGCAGCCAAAATACTACTTCCCCTGCTTTGCCATTGTTTACTGCCTGTTCTGAATATGCTTCAAGGTACCCAGCATGGCACATGTATAAATGACATCAATGCTGTTTCCAGTATTAATTCTTAACAAGATTTCCTGGATTTTTGGCCATTTCTGACTCTATAAAGAGAACATTTTAAAGGCTACATCATAATGCTTCAAGCCAAATTCAGTCCTGCTGTAATTTCGCTGAATGATAGAATTCCCAATAACTGCATTTAGGAACGAAGTCTGTTGTCCTTGAAGTGATAAGCACAGACATGCTGTGGGTGCCTGAGGGCACAGTTCCACACCCTCCTCCAAATACTGTATGTGTGGTATGAAAGGAGCAGAGCACACCCAGCTTTCCCATTTCTCCTTATGGCTAAACCATAACTTGTTCCTTAGGGTTACTTTCTTACTTTCATTGTGCCTTACCCTTTCAAACTTGGAGTGAGGTTTTTCCACTTCCATTTATTTTCCTTTTTTTTTTTTTTCTGGCCTTATAAGAGCAAGGTAATACACCTTTAGCATTTTTACCCAAGTTTTTTGTTTATCTTTTGCTGAATGTTTTTTTGTGCCTTTATGGTTTTAGGTGTTACATACATCAAACAGGTTGATATTCTCCCAAATTCAGGGACATACACTGCTGTGGGATAGTATTACTGTGTTTGTCTATAGGTAAATCATATGTGCAAGAAATATTCCAGCTGTAAAGATGTTATGGATAAAGCTCATAAGGAGCTGAAGAGAACTTCTTATCACATCTCTTAGTTTCGGCTTGGACATCAAATCTCTCATTTTCAGTGTCCTTTTCGTTGTTCATCTGCCTCAAGGCAGAAAGGAAAAGGTGCTCATGAGTTGTGGCTCCCACACAACCGCTGGAATCCAGCACACTTTACCTTGCCCAAAATTCCTCAAGGACTCCTGGTCTTCTGAAGTGTTTAGAGAGATTTCTGGAGTGCTGAGCACATTTTTAGGAGCATGGTTAATGAAAAGGGATTCCTTCTTCTTTCTTCTCATCAGCAGTCTAAAATATTACTGGCCAGATAGACCAACATCTACTGTACCAAGCTCCTCACAAATTCATATGCTTACTTTGAGGTGTTCCCATTTTCTTGGCCTTGGGGGATTTCAAGACTTCATCTGATCATTCCATTCTTCCTCTCTTTCCCTTTTAACTTGTGGCACTGAATTTTCTTATGCGCACACTGTTCATGAGAAAACAACATTAAGCTCTTACATAGCAGACACTGCCTCGGTGATTAAATAATTAAATTGCCTGTTCTCTGCATGACCACCTACCCCCTTTCTTTATAGGGCCACTTTGTAAGAGCTTGGTTTGGTGGGAAATAGATGCTTAATCGGCTCCAGCAGGAGATTCTCACGGGGTAAAGGATTTATAGCCATTATTCCCTGTTGCCAAAGAAAAGCCAGGGCTGTGGACCTCGTTTGAACTTACAGGCTACATCCATGCTGCTCCTCTGTCCCTATGGGCAAGCAATCCAGCACTGCTTATGGTTATATGATTAAACTGTCTTCACTCCCCAAAACAAAGAACGCTCACTGCCTCCTGAGAACAGCCCCTGGCCTGTGCTGTCCCCCAGCTGTGCCCAGGCATTGTCTGGGAGAGAGCTCAAGACTGTGCCAGGGAGAGTATTAGCAATTAAACAGCATGGACATCAAATGATAGAGCTGGTATCCTTGCTCTGTTTATTTCACTAGCACAGACATAGCCAAGGTTTCACACATACTGTCACCCAGCAGTTTCACCTGCACCTTGGCTTCTCACTCATCAATGCTGGGATCACCAGAGCTGGCTGCCAGGTACTCTCTCTCACAGAAGTATCTATCTGCCTTTGGCTTTCAGTCGCCTCTTGGGAACTCAGGGTGTGATTCCATGACATTTTAAAACAATGTGAGTCTGGACAGCTGTGGTCCTGCCCTCTCTCCCTAGGTTTGACTGTAAAGGCTTTCCTCAGCTTCTACTGAAATTAGTTGATTTCAGAATATTTATCTAGCATACAACAAAAGAGATACAACTGCAGTTTATCTGCAAGGCTGTGAGATTTTCTCCCTCTGCTTTTAATACAGGAGCTCAAGTGCCTATTGTTAATACCTCTTTCATTCCTCCCTCTTCACATGCACACTTTGCCCTCACGTTTTAGTCAAGGTATTGATTTCACATGAATATCTTTAAGTCATGAATCTGGGTCATGCCCAGGAATTTGTAGTGGATTTTGACTCTTTCTCTCAGTCTCTCATATTTCACCACATTGACATAGTTATTCCGGGGAACGTTGCGTTTTTGCCAAAATAGGAATCTCCACTTATTTTAACTTTCTGCATTTCATTTAAATTAGGTGCCGTGCTTTAATTTTGGTTGCTATTTTTTTTTGCAACAGTAACTGTCTTTCTAGGTATCTGAACTATTCATCTATTTATCTAATCTAAGCCACTGACCTGGTTATATTAAGCCCATCAAGATAGCAGTTGTGTAGTTGTGTGATTGAGTAAATTTTTCTTACATTTGGCCTGACTCCGATCAGATCCTTTGTTCCCGTGTTTCTGAAATGCCGATAGCACTACCTTATAAATGGGTCACCAATACTTCCTCTGCCCTCTATTACGCTCCTCTGTTGAACTTTCCAGACCCGCTGGGTCTACCACAGTGAGCATGAGAGTCGCATAACTGGATACCTGCCTCATACAGTGCCATGGGATCCCTGTGCGCCATGTCCCAGACACAGCAGTTAAGAAGCATTTATTTTCAGTTGTGGAATGGACAGGAGGCCATTATTCATCAGGGGAGAACACTATTTTGTATAGTAATAACTGCTTCCCAGCTTCAGCCCCATTCTTCACCCCCAGGATGACTCTTTCCCTATGACCCAATGTGTCGGACATGATCCTGACATATCTCCAGGTATAGCCGCACCCAAAACAGCAAATAGGCAGGACAGTATGCACCCACATTTTACTTTCTGTGGTTATCTTGCCCTTACAGGATTTTCTTCTTTTCTTGGACTGAAAGTTCAGGGCCTGCTGGCACAACTTTAAAACTGGACATGGGCTGGCCCTGGCTATACCAGTATATTCTGGTTTGCCTCTAGCTCTGACCAAACTCCAAGGTTGCTCGTTTTGTTCTTCTGCTCCCATCTAGTACACACACTTTTTTAGGGTCTAGATTACTAAAGTTGTGAAACTGGTCCTATATTTAGAATTATGATTTAAGCTGCTTTTATTATGTGCAATTGTTGTACACTAAGGAAGCACTGGTTTGTTTTTTTATAACACTTCAGCATCATTATCTCTGAAGGGTATTAAAATATGCACTTGGCTACATTTATGATGTTTAATTGAACTTTTATTAGTTTTTTTTAATGTATCCTCATAAAGCACCATACCACAGTAAGAAATAATGTTCAAGTGGAAGATTATGTAAATGAAGCAGAAAATGCTATAGTTTAGTATTTAGTTCATATAAAATATAAAAATTAGATGAAAAATGTGCTTTTGAATGCAGTTATAATTAAAATTGTATATTTGAGTCTCAGCTATACTGTACTCTGTAAATACCAGCAGTTGCGCTGAGTTTCAAGATTATGTTGCAGTAGATGCCGATAAATTACTGTACGAAGTAAGGCTTTTATTGATTCACTTTTTTTGATTCTCTTCCCCCTTTTTTACTGCATGAGTTTACGTTTTTGCAATTATCTGCTAAACTGGAGTAAATTAAATTCACAGAAGGTAGCAAAAGACAAAGGTAGCAGAGATGCACTGTAATGGCATACAGCTAAATAGGATGTTGAGGGAGAAACATACACACACTAGCATTTTACCTGGGTAATACTAACACCACTCTCAGGAGCTCAACAGTCCGGAAACTCTCAAAGGCTGCTTCTGGAAGGGGAGTAATTACCATGCCTGCAGCCATCTCACCTCACGCTGGGATCCTGTGCAACATAACAAGCAATGGAAATGCTGTATTTCCTGCTGGTTTTCGACAAGCTCCCACAGAAAGTGGTGGCAACGCGAGTAAGAGAAATTCTGGACAGTAGCAGATTGTTTGATAAATCTCGTCCTGGATTCAGCCACAGACATGCTACTGAGGCTGCCCTTGTCAAAGTCATAAATGGTTTGAATACCACTGCTGAAAAGGAAGCCTGGCCTTGTTTGTACTATCAGATCTAGCCATGGGGGGGTTATTCTGTAAAAGGCTGGATTCTGTTGCAGTGCCTAGGTGACTGACTAGCATTGACTGAGAATGCGTTGAACTGGTTCCAACAGTACTTGATTGCTTTCCCCAATCAACATAGTAGGGTAAATTCTCCTCGAGAGCAGCCAGTTTCACATAATGACACTTGATCCCAGGGAGAATTCACCAGCAGCCTGACTTAGTTGGCACTGATGCTTTACGCTCTTTCTCTTGCCTTTCAGAGAGATATATGAGATGCATTAGAGCAGTGTATTAGAACTCCTTTTTGGCTTTGTTGAGGAGGACTATATTTCTACAAGTACCAACAATCAGATATTCAGAAACAAAAGAGGTTTTTTGTGCAGTCAAAATTATTAATAGAGATAAAACACTTGTTTTTACCTGTTAACTTGAAGTCAGACTTCTTTAAAAATATTTTTTTAAAATAGAGGCCTGAATTCTATTTGTAAATCTGGAGTGACAGTGCTGACACCAACAGATACAGACAGTTGCAAATAACTTAAGAGGAGAATCAGACTCAATTGCCTGAAAACCAGAAGTCAGGGAATATCTTTCTGTCAGACTTCAGTTTATATTTATGACCAGCAAGCTTTTTACCCTAACAAAGAGACTCCAGTGCTAGTACCAATTTAACCCTGTGGAAATTTTCCCTATTCCCTGGCTTCTCAGGCTGTAGCGAGGCTGTGATCTGCAGAAGGATTGCAAACCTTAGACCAAAGACCTGAAAGGGGTTTGTCCTCAGATCTTTCTGAATCTCTTGTGTGAGGAAACAGATTTACTTCTCCTCAAGACACCTCTCAATAACATATAGTATCTGAAATTATCATGCAGTGAGATTACCTATAAATTCTTCAGTCCGAGGTTATCACCAATTTCTCTAAAGGGGCCAAGTTACAGAGGAAATTCGGTTGAACCTTAATGTTTGTAACAGATACAGGTTCTCAGTCACTGTAACTTAAGGGTCTGTAAAATCAGATAATGATTAATAGAGTATTCGTGAACTTCACAGATGCAAAATAAGCAGTATGCAAAAGAGCAATCCTCAGAACTTAATTTATGCATCAGCTTTTTCAGGTGTCTTCATATGTCCATGAACTGAGGTAACCTGCTGCCTTCAAGGCACATACAGAAGAGAGGGATTTATTTTGTTTCTTTGCTTCATAACATAATAATTTAAACTAGTATACTGGATTTAAAAAGACAAATGACTTTCATATACAACAGTGGGAACCTAAACAAAACTGATTTTGGGACCTTTCTTTCTCATTAAAAAAAAAAAAAAAATTAAATCCAAGCACATCCTTATTTTTTTTCAAAAATGATATAAGAAATGCAGTTCTATGCAGTGTACATAAACATGTATTAAATTTATAGAATATCTCAGCTTTCCATTTTCACACATGTACATTTGTAATCTGAATTGCAAGTTTATTAGCATGCAGTGATCTAGAGAAGAATAGAATTGCATAGATAGCATAAACAGATCAGAATTTGACTTAACATGTTTATTAACACTATTGAACAAGCACTGTATAAGCAACTAGAAGAAAATATACCCAACCCATTTTTTCCTAATGAATCTTAATTTCTGTTAGGCATCCACTGATTTGTAAATCAGTCTTGTATTTTTCCTATGAAAATATCTAAACATTCCTACTGGGAATATATACACTTTGCTTAACAATGGTCTTTTAATAGCTTCTTTTTTATATTAGGCTTCCCCCTAAAACAATTGGCCTTAGTACAAACTGATGACTTCAATTTTTGCACATTGCATTATGCTATCCTATAGCAGGGCCCTCAAAGAAGGCCTCTTGGCTCGGTGCTGTACATGCCTACTGCTAATGCCTTCCTTGCTAAGCATACTGGAGAATAAATCCTTCTGCAAGTTGAAAACCATTTTGCAATTAACTTACTTATAAATAGACCATAATTACATTGTGTTATCTTGCTTTGTTTTTACAGCCTCTTCCCATACTTCAAACAAGCAAATTATATATATAGTGCTGAGTGTGATATGGGAGGGTATATTGCAAAGGATACATTTTAATGACCTGAATTTGAAAGGATCGTGTAAAGGTTCATCACTTTGATTATTTCAGAGAGCTGAGACCACTGCTTTGTTGATTTGCTCTGCTTTGCTTTGTTTTCTGTCTCTTCGGAGTAAACTATCTTACCTGGGTCATTTCACAAGACTTAGACAGGACATCAATTTTTAAGAATTCTTTCAATGGTTCTGAAAACATAGCTATTTTTCCACATCAGACTAACACTGTTGCAATGTCTATTATTTCATAATTGACCAAAATCAAATCCAGATGGTTTGTATTATTAAGATAATGTTAGCATCTTGCTGGGTACAGAAAGTATTTGCAGCTGTAGTAGGTTATGAGATACTGGGACACAAACCTGTCTTTAGTCCCCTTTCTGACCTACCAGCTACAGTAAGGTAGGGAGAAATTCCACTCTAAGGGAGAACATTTTAAAGAAAGATGGAAAAAAGGAAATATTTTTCTTTGTATCAAGCTTCTTAGGGCAGACGTCATTCAAAATTATCCAGACTTCAAATTTTATTTCTATCTAATGATATTTAGCCTTCCTTTTCTTCAAAATAGGGTTATGACTAACCTTCTGTGATATAATTAAATCTCCTTGAAACTGTGTGCATGTAAGTAGATGGAAACGGACTAAGTAGACACATTAGCAAATACCCTTATTGTCTCAAAGAAGTATTCATGGCTGTCCTCTTCTGTTGAGAGGCTCCTCCTTGTTCCCACTAATCTGTTATGGATCTAAAAGTGCTCTTACTGCTGTCAGCAAGAATTTTTGATTCATACATCCCATTTTTATATCTGTATCTTCTCTGACTCACACAAAAATGTTTTTAAATAAACATGCTGAGAAATCCCAATTAAAAAAAAAAAAAACTAGTTAGGATTGCTAAGTGGCAATAATACTGTATTTTTGATGAAACCAAGCACTTAAAATCGTGAATAGCAAGAACATCACTATTCATTCTGTGAATACTCTGGAATGTATCTCATTTTCACTAGAAGGGCAAAGGGATAACTCCCTAAGCATTTCTAAGAAAAGGATAAACCTTCTCCTCTGAGAGTGACAAGGAGTTTGCCTCCAAGCACATGGAGATACTGTCTCCCACAACATCCTCATGGGCAAGCTCAGCAAGTGCAAAATAGATGAGGGGCCAGTGAGGTGGATTGGGAACTGGCTGGATGGCAGAGCTCAGGGGGTTGTGCTCAGCGGTGTTGGAGTGATCAGGAGTCCAGCTGGAGGACTGTAGCTGGCGGTGCCAGTACTGGGTCAGTACTGGGCCCAGTCTTGTTCAACTTACACATCAGCGACCTGGATAAAGGGACAGAGCATCCTCAGCAAGTTTGCTGATGGCACAAAGCTGGGAGGACTCGCTGATACCCCGGAGGGCTGTGCTGCCATTCAGAGTGGCCTGGACAGGCCAGAGGGCTGGGCCGAGAGGAACCTCATGAAGTTCAACAAAGGCAAGGGCAGGGTGCAGCACCTAGGGAGGAATAACCCCGTGCACCAGTACAGGCTGGGGGCTGGCCTGCTGGTCCTGACGGACAGCAGGTGAACCATGAGCCAGCAATGGGCCCTTGTGGCCAAGAAGGGCAATGGTGTCCTGGGGTGCATTAGGAAGAGCGTTGCCAGCAGGTTGAGGGAGGTGATCCTGCCCCTCTACTCAGCCCTGGTGAGGCCACACCTGGAACATTGTGTGCAGGTCTGGGCTCCCCAGTACAAGAGAAATATAGGGTTCTTGGAGGGAGTCCGGGGGGGGCGGGGGAGCTATGAAGGTGACTGGGGGACTGGAGCATCTGTCATAGGAGAAGAGGCTGAGATAGCTGGGACTGTTCAGCTTGGAGAAGAGAAGACTGAGAGGGGATCTCATCAATGTGTATAAATATCTGAAGGGATGGTGTCAAGATGATAGGGCCAGGCTCTTTCCAGTGGTGCCCAATGACAGGACAATAGGCACTGGGTACAAATTGTAACACGGAAAGTTCCAGATGAATATGAGGAAACACTTCTTTACTGTGAGGGTGACAGAGCACTGGCACAGGTTGCCCAGAGAGGCTGTGGGATCTCCTTCTCTGGAGATACTCAAAACCCTCCTGGATGTGATCCTGCGCAATGTGCTTTAGGTGACCCTGCTTGGCAGGGGGGTTGGACCAGATGATCTCCAGAGGTCCCTTCCAACCTCAACCATTCTGTGTGATTCTATTAAGGATACGACAGTAACCACAGTATATGCTGAGAAGAACCAGAGCACGTTTTGGCTGAGTATTATAAGGAAGGCGATGTCCCACACATAGGAGACTGGAAGAATCTGTGAGGTCAGGAAATGTGAAAACTTTTATGAGAGGCTTGAACTTAAGATGTTAGGTTATGTACTGAAATGACATGGCAAATGGCTCTCTTCACAGTGATTGAGAAAGGCACAATAGAGAGAGCTTGTGGGAGGAGGTGAAGAAACCTGCCTCAACCATGAGGAGCTCACTGGAGTATTGCCAAGGAGACATCAGTTTGTGTTTTCAGTTTGAACAGAAGTGGATAAGTCTGGATCAGAAAGGGACTTGTGAATTTCAGCAAGAGGTAGCAGCTGAATTTGTGCCCTACAGTCAGTATGTCAGGTAGGCTAAGAAAGGGATGGAGACTCCAAGATTTATTCGAGGAGAAATCAATGGAGAATTTGGCACGAGCAACACCAGTGGCATGCAGCAGGCAGTCTAGCACTGAGTCACAGATGAACTCAGAAGTAAACAGCACTCTCAGCATGCTTACAGATAAGAGGGAGAAGGGGGATGAGATGGTAGCTGCGGAGGCAAGCAGACTCAGTGTGTATTTTCGAAGTGGAGGCATTAAACACACACTTGTTTTGAGAGGAGGGAGAAGCCGAGGCAAATGACAATGTACAGAGAGGAGTAGAAAAAGAGGTAAGCAAACACAAGGGAGAGGAGAAGATGGAATAACTTGTTCCGCTTAATGCTTGCATCCATTTGGCAGATCAAAACTGCACTAATTTGGGAAGCAGTTTATATAATCCATAAAATGCATTTTATTAGCTTTTTTTGCTTTGAATCACTGACTTCTAAAGAATGAGAACAGCCATAAATGCTATTGTCTCCACAGGCAACAATTTGAAAATATAAGATGCACGGTTACATGATAAGTGTATTTTCTTCATAAAAAGTGTTTGCAAATCAGGTTTAAAATAAGGGAAAAATAACTTGAAAATATTCTGCACTTCAGAAAATAATAAAGTGTCTTCTTATTTTCCCCTGGTAGGCCACGCAATGCAGATTACTTTATGCAGGAAGCTAAACGGAAGAAGCATAAAGCAGATGCAATGGTGAGAACATTTTCTTTCCAGTTATGTTGCTCCAAATTATTTTTGTAATGCAGTTTCTTCATCAGTGCAGTATTGCTGGGGTAATTATAAAATCTATTATAAGGATGGCTAGGCTTGTTAAATTAAGAAATGTTTATATAATCAAATGTTCATAGCCCAATAAACTATGACTTAACAAATAATGACTTACTGAGATAAAGGCCTGGATAAATAAAACTTTCCATTTATTCCTTTGCTTTAATTAGTAACTATGGTAATAGAGATTGTATAAGGTATCCACATACCTATCTTCTCAGTTTAACGAGCTGGTTAGGCTCTATAATTTCATCCCAAATTTGGTCTGGTGCCTGAGGAATTTGCCCTTTTTTTAAAATGCTTTGCCTCTCCAGTGCCAAAAGAATACTAGTTTCATGACAGACCTTCCATAACACAATCAGAATCACACAAGGCATCTGTTTAACCCTAGAGGAACATGTTTCATACACAGGAGTGCTGCAACAAACAGGTTCTTGATCCTAGCTTTGACCTGTCTAAAACCATAGCCAGAAAGACCCTCTTGAAAAAGGGGAACCTGGGGCTATATGGAGCACTAAAGTGATCCTCTTCTTTCCAAAGAAAAGGGTTCAATGAAGTACACAGTGCTCCAGGATAGCTCTGCTTAGCCTTCTCTTAGCTTTCTCCAATGCTGCGTTCGTCTACCACTACAAATAAGCTAGCACAGCATTAAAAATGCCAGGCTTCTGACACGACAGAGAGATGCAATATATGGGGTGGAACCCTGCATGAGTATGGCTATTTTGCAGGAAGGGGTAGCTGCAGTCCTGTCTTGCTCTGTTAGACGCTTTGTGGTCACAGGAGCAGGAAAGAAGAAAGGTAGCTCACACCCTGTTTCTTCACCTCCTTTTCTCAGTTGTGCAGAGTATGAAATGGCTAAGGGAGCAGAAGTGGGCCCTTAATTTAGGACACTAACGCAGAGTTTTACACTTTACCTGAGTTTATTAGCACAAATTTCCATGGTTTATTCAGCTCCATATTACTTTAAAGCGAGTCTTAAATCAGAAAATATTGTGGAGAAGTACAAATGGTACATTTTAGTGTGTTGCTTTAAACAGAACAGAAAAAAAATCACTTAATATGCAAAGTAAATTCTGTCTTAGCCTGAAGAGAAATGTTTTTATGGTAGACTCCCAGAAATAGGAGGTACAAGCATTATTCTCTGCTCTGCCACAAATTTGCTGCATGAAAGTCACTTAGGCACAGTTTAAACAGCCTCCCATCAGAGTCAGGTGATTGAAATATCCTTCACATTCAGCCTCCCTTCACAGCGGACCAGCACCTTACTTACACCCTCTGAATCGCTCTTTGCAGGTACTTCTTCTGCCTCCTTAACTGTGTAGGGATCCTGGAGGAAAATGGCAGTACTTTGAATCACCTTGCTGGGCTCAATACCTCCTCTTTTGGCTCTGCAATACCTAATATAGGCACTTAGAGTGAGCAGCCTGAAAATGACTCTAAGTCTCTCTGCTCCTTAGTCCCCCATCTGTGAAATTGGGATAATAGCACATCCACCCGCACAAGAACGTCAGGGAGAGAAATATAATAAAAAGTTTGTGAAGTTCTCCGGTATGATCGCAATGGGAGTCATATAAGAACCTAAAATAGATTGAAGCCAGTGTGCCATTCCAAACTTACTATTTAAAATCTTTATCCCTTAGAAAAGAATAAGGTCCATTAACCTTTCACTGTGTGCATCAGATTTCAACCAAATGCATCCAGTCCATTAATGGGCTTTATGTACCGCAGGAGTTCTGACTGAAGGAAAGACAAGTCAGGACAAAGAGGTAATAGTATGATTCATCCCTATCCACATCAAAAATGAAATTCTGAGAGCAGATAGGTGGTGTGTAAGTGTACACATATGAACGTTATGTGCACATATGCATATACACTATCATTGAGGTCATACATGTATATATATCTGTTTAAGCACACAAATACACACACAAAGTATGGAAAACAGGAGAAGAAACGGGGCAAGAAAGAAGTATGTCAGGAGAAGCTAAGGGAGCAGAGCAGTCCCTGAAAGAAAAGGGGGATACAAAAAGCAAAATCCGAACAAGAGGTCAAGCAGTGCTGAAAATGGTAGGGATAAAGAAGAAATGAGGACAGAGATGAGCCTTTGAATAAGAGAATGTTAGTAGTCAAACTGTTTAATTCTGATTCTCTTAGTTGAAGATATTAATTACCTTTCTTTGTTGACTGATGAAAGACTGCATTTGCAAAGAGATGTGAAACTGTTTTTACTGGTAATGATGCTTGAAAAGCTGGGGCAAAAGGCCTGGTGGTCAGTTCATGGAATTCCCAGCACTGGAAGATCTTTGACAAACATCTGCCAGGAATGCCTTAGGCAGAGTGTATCCTTCTTTGGACAGAAGAGTGTGGACCAAATAACATCTCATAGCCTTTTTCAGCTCTGCTTTCTGTATCTTACGATTTTCAGTGATGCACAGATTTTGATGGGCTTTAGCTTTTTCATAGGAAAACTTATGAATCTGAAGATATACTCTCTTGTGTCAAGTTTATAATTCATATTGAGAAAATCCCATGTTGAGAAAATCCCATCAAATGTAACCATATCTTGATGATTACACTATTTCTCTGTGTCCTTATTTTTTCCCTCTAGGTGGAAAAGTTTGGAAAGGCACTGAATTATGCAGAAGCAGCATTATCGTTTATTGAGTGTGGAAATGCAATGGAACAAGGCCCAATGGAATCTAAATCCCCCTATACAATGTATTCAGAAACAGTTGAACTCATCAGGTAGGAAGGGAGGAGATGACTGCAGGGGTTACTCTGTTTGTGCAAACATGCTCACCTACATCATCACATAATTCCCTAGATACAGTAAAAGGGGAGAACTGAGGGCCTCCCAAGTGCCTGGTCAGTTGTATGTAACATGTATGGATTTTCTGTTATTTCAGTGGAAATTAAATTAGGAAACCATGTAGAATGCAAAATAAACAAAGCTTTTCATATTACTTGAGTTGCAAATTACTTCAAGAGTTTCAAGATGTGCTCCTGTGCTCCTCAAAAGTGGAAAAAACTGCTATGTAATAGTAAACACTCATGGAGTAGTAATTTGCAAAATGTTGAAACATGTTTAAGACTGCAGTTTAATGGTTACCTGAAAGAAGAAGTGAACAGCGGTAGAAAAATGGACATTTGAGGTCCATTTGGTGTGTGTGCTCCCACTGTAGCCAGTGGAGTCCTGACAGCAGTCCAGCTCTCGCTCAAGCAGACCCCTACATTGATCAGCTGCATGGCTCTCCAAATAGGACACTCTAGAGTTCAGTCTGACCTGCAGTCCCTATGAGGAAAGTTTCTGTCTCGTAAGTTCTTTCCTCCATTACACTTAGTACCAGTAGTTAACATTACTGACAGCTCTGGTAGAGGAAAAAAAAAAAAAAAAGGTCAAAATCATCCCAGTATCTGAGATGAGACTGGGAGAGAGAGTCCGGGAGAGAGTCCAGCCACACTTGCAGAAAAAGCTGTACTGTCAGTGACCATGGCATAATTCCTCAGGACAGTCAACCATGCAGGTCTCATCAGCACTAAGTCCATAGAAATTAAAACAGTTTATTTCTTAATCATATTCATAATGAAGCAAAGCTCCTAAAACAATTGCATTCTTTTGGACTTAGTGTTGATGCGATGATCTTCTCACATATGTTAACAATTCCATTGGCATTTTATTCCACTTAGGGCTGTCTTCTCATGCATTTCAGTGGATTGAGGCCAGCTTTCTAACTGGAAGGTTATTAAACAAAATAATTTATTTTTTTCAGTAGGAGAATAGTACAGTGCATCTCTGCATTTCTTCCCTTCTTTTTTTCAATACTTGCGCCATCACAGGCAGAGAGCTCTTTCTTTGTCTGCCCTGTCTTTTCTCATGATAGCAAATATATGGTCCTAACTCTGGAAATGAATTTTGCTTGCAGATCCATAGCTTTCAATAATGTGTGTAGCTGTGGTTTTGTTGTAGTGTGAATTGCTTTTGATCTCTCTTGCTGTGCAGCTCAGAAAAATATACTAGGTTTACCAGGTATGCCTGTTAAAACAAAATGTTCACACTGAATCTTTGCACGGGTATCAGGATTAAAGTTTGAAAACAAAGATAAGAAAAACCACAAGCAGCTAATTATAGGGAACAGGTATTTTTCTGGAAGCAAGCCCAGAAGCGCTGTGTGTTGTCCTAACCTTGCCCATTGTTCAGGTATTCAGCTGAAAGCCAAGATTTCCAGAAACTAATTTATGATTGCATAGCACATACACTCTTGAAACAGCAGTGCTACCTCTGTGGATGTTTAATATTTATAGAATTTGAATGTAATGTCATATGAGCAAAAATAGCTCCGAGCCACATGTTCCCCCTCTGCTGTGCTCTGCTTGGAGGTGCAAATCTGGGTAGACACGTTCAGAATTGGCAGGGTGAGGGCAGCACCAGCTTCAAGGCAGGCTGTCGTCTGCCTTCAAACACTGTGAAAACCTTCCTGCATGAACTCCATGTAACCGAGCTCCACGGCAGCGGAGGTTATTGTGGCAGGACAGCACAACGAGCCAGGAAGCAACACTTTGCCCTCTGGGCTGTACTGACGGATGGTCAGGGGAATTACTGCTGTATAAGGGGTGCAGGGAGGTACTGTTCATGGCAAAACAGCTCCAAAACACAACCAGAAAAGGATATGTGTGTTTGGTAACTTCAGCAAATACTTGTAAGGGGGCAGCTCGAATGACATCGGTCAGCACAGCTCTCTCAGGAGCTGATTGGTAATATAAAGCTGTCTCAGTTAACTCATGTTGGCTTCTTTCCTTTTGCTCAAGGTACGCAGTGAGACTAAAAACCCACTCAGGCCCCAACGCCACGCCAGAAGACAAACAGCTGGCAGCATTATGGTTAGTAGATCAAGATTTCCTCAAAAGGCTCTTCTGCAGTGAGCCAGTTCTTGAAAATCAGATGCTAGACGCAGCCAGATAGGATTATGTTGTCTATTGAAACAAAGAGAGTACTTTCTGCTCCGGGAAGGTCCAGCCCTTGTATCCCTGTAGCGGGTCTGCATTCTGTCTCAGTAAATAAGCAATTTGTACTTATTGACTGTGACAGATCAGCTATGGTACGTCAGCGTAATTAATTTTTAAATGCCTGATGGTTTGTTGTTTTTATGAGTGATGTACTTTTGTACCAATAGTTTGGTAATTTTTTTGTGGCTGACATTTTAGGCTCAATAATCGTAAATTATATTTACATTTCATGAAGAGAGATACGGTGATGGTGATAATTAAACCTCTTGGATTACCTTCTAAATTGAGAGTTCTGGATATACGCAGGCACCTTAAATTCTATAGGGTGGTTGCTGATTGATAGTAAAATGCTAAAATGTTATTAAAATCAAATTTTAATTTAATATCTATGTAGTTAATACATAAAATACCTATTACATGGTTACTGATTCTCAGTAAGTGGGCATTTACAATCAACAAGTGTGTTTTTAACATCTATTAACCATCTGTTAAAAAATCCAAATTAAATGCATCTTTAGCCTCCAAAAATAAAGAGTCCTAATTAATCAGCTGTACAAAAAAGAACAAAATATTCAGAGGTGTTCATTTCTTTCAAATGCCCTTCCTTTGTCACGGGTCTCCTGTGTGATTAGGAGGAACACAGAATATGCGAATGGGAATTGCTTTAAAAACACTTAGGTGGGGAAGGAAGGAAGGAAGGAAGGAAGGAAGGAAGAAAAAGAAAAAGAAAGAAAGAAAGAAAGAAAGAAAGAAAGAAAGAAAGAAAGAAAGAGAAAGAACAGAAAAAGAAAAAGAGAGAAAAAAAGAAAAGAAAAGAAGAGAAGAGAAGAGAAAAGAAAAGAAGAGAAAAGAAGAGAAAAGAAGAGAAAAGAAAAGAAAAGAAAAGAAAAGAAAAGAAAAGAAAAGAAAAGAAAAGAAAAGAAAAGAAAAGAAAAGAAAAGAAAAGAAAAGAAAAGAAAAGAAAAGAAAAGAAAAGAAAAAAAGAAAGAAAAAAAAGAAAAGAAAAGCAGACACCACCCGCATGTGCCCGCACCTGTGAAGGTGACAGAGGCAGCTCCGAGGACGGGGAGGCCGCTGCCAGGCGGCCTCCATCTGCTGAGCAGAGGCTGTCCTCCAGCGGCGAGCGGCTGCAAGTCACCGGCTGCCGGCGGCGTAGAGAGCCTGGAAGGGGTTTTTTGGAGAGCCGCTTGCCCGGCGGGGTGGTTTGGTGAGGTCTGGGCAGCTCCTGAAGGTGGGGAGCAGGGCACAGCCCCGCGCTGCCTGACTGAAGCCGCCCAGCGATTCAGAGACCCGATATCGCTTTTACAAATAGGGCCTCTGCGGCCACAGGAGAAGTGCAACACACCAGCTTTTTGTTTCAAAAGCCGTGCTGCTGTGGTGCGATCCCACACGTTCCACTCAAAAAATCTTACTGTGAGGAGGTGGGGGTGATTCTTGTTTCAGAAAATAGACCGGCACGCCTAAATCCAGTACTGAAGACATGAGTTTGTGCATCCTGAACACTGATTATCAGTTATCATTATGTAAAATTAAGCACTGATTATCAGTTATCCTTATGTAGAATTAATAGCTGTTACTCTCGTTTAATTATGTAGCATTAAAAGTAGCTGCAGGCTACCAAGGAGCAGGGGGCAGACAGCTCCCTACAGCATGCTGAGGTTCTCAGTCTGCTGCTGGCTCCCTCTGGGGAACAAACCAGGCAGGAGGCCCAAGCCTCCTCCACAGCCTCCAGCCTCGCCACCCACAGCAGAGCTTGCCCTGCAAACTCCAGACAGGTCTGAGGCGTTTGTCTGTTTCCCAGCTGGCTCCATCTGCTGGAAGAGGCGACTGGGCACGCACAAAGTGGACCCAGAGCGACTCCAGTTTGTTATACAGGTGCCAGGCTATTTTGTTGTACTCCCAGGATAAGAGACCCCAAAAGGCTGCCTTTGCGTTTGCAACAAGGAAGGAAATAAAACATAAAAAGATGTTTATGTTGGGTTCCAGGCTTGTAATGACTTTTTGATGGGCAAGGCCTTTGGCCAGGAGTGCAGGCTCCAAGTCAGGGTCAAGGCCTGGGAACCCAACTGTGCAAGGCCTGCTGAGCACAGTGGGTTTCGTAGCACCCTGCTAGCAGAATGCTGATAATAACAGTAAGCAGGGTGCCGCCAGCCTTCCACTGCCTGTCAGTTTGGGAATTTAAGACAATTCACCAGGATTCCTGTTTGGGGGCATACCTTACCTTCTGCTCTCCCTTTTGTTCTAGTTACCGCTGCCTGGCCCTTCTGTACTGGAGGATGTTCCGACTCAAGAGAGACCATGCTGTCAAGTATTCGAAAGCGCTTATCGAGTATTTTAAGGTACATTTTTTATGACATTTTAAAATCAGTGCATCTTTATAGTAAATACAGCATTTTACTAAAAAAAATAAAAAACAATAGTTGTGCTGGGTTTAGTTTTTGTCCTGTCAAGTCGACGGAAGCATTGCTACAGACTCCCATGGCAATACTTGGTCTCCATTCAGATATATTGCCTTCATGAGGGCCCCTCTTTGCAATATACAAGTCATGGCCCTTCATGGAGGATAAAAACTTTATTGTACCAACAAACAGGCATTTTCAGATTGTTCTTAATCAATTATCTAGTGCTATCCTGCTCTGCTGTGAATAGGTTTTGGAGATTTTGCTTTAAGGATCCCCTCCAGGATTACACTTCCCACTAGACTTCTTGTGAGCTGATGACTTTGATCCAGATCAGTCCTCAGCTGTAGGGCGTCCACTTAGCAGCGTTCATAGGTAAGACAGTGCAATGGGACATGTTCTCACCCAAGGAACTGGCAAAGAGCCCACACTGACTTCAGTCATACAAAAGCATCAGAAGGCAACCAAACCACCTGCCTTGAACTTGCCAACACTGCTGGCTTCCCCTTCCTGCTTTGCTCCACCTGCTACTACTTTCCTTCTCCACTCTCTGCCAGTACCACAGCCTGGTTATTTTGAATAAGACAGGAAGTCATTCAACATATTTTAATGTATTTTATTTGACAGACAACTTTCCTCTTTTCCTCTGAAAGTAACTCAAGAACGAAACCTTTCTGATGGAGCTCTCATAGCAGTCAGTCCATCCAGCATTTGATCTACAAACAGAAAACTAGCCTCTATCTTTAAAATAAGAAAAAAAATATGTACATACAAATGTTTTAAGACAAACTGTTTTGGGAACCTGAATAGCCATTTGTCTTTGAACACAGGACTCTTTTTTTTTTTCAGAAGAATATACCTTGAAATGAAAAACATCCATCCTTTGACATTTTGTTAATAAAAAATTTCAAATACAAGCACAAACATTCATGACCAGATTCTAAACACAAAAAGACAGTGAAGGAAATTGACAGATCTGTTATTGTCAAACTGAAATTGAAGTCACTGTAATTGCTTCTAAAAATTTAGCAATATATAATTCAGTGTTATGTTTTTCTAACAATGACTTGATTTCAGGGGAAAGAAATATGTGCCCATTATAACACTTTATTTTTCTTTACCAATTCAGAGAATGCCTGCATTAAGAACAGGATGGTCAGGCTCTCAACCATGTAAAATGTCTCCTACTTGCAGACAGAAACTGTTTCACAGCAAACATAAAATGGACTTTTACTCTGTTATAGCCAAGATAAGCTTGTTTTTTGCAGAGCTCCTGCCGATGTAATGATATTGTAGTTTCACATTAGAAAGTATTTTCACCTTTGAAAGTAAAAATGAAAAAAAAAATCCATTTGCTATAATTTTCAGTGGAAAACAAGCCAATTCTCCACTCATTTCATATTTGGTATCTAAAAGCTTTCAAAACCAAGTGACGTGAAATGCTGACTACATTAAGAACTTCCACATATTATCAATCAAAGAAAGATTTTAAACCATGTCACACATATTTCCAGGTAAAATTAGACATACTTTTATTTTGGAAAAGAAAAAGAGTTTAAATCTACTTTCAAGTATTTTATTTCCATTATAGATAAATTTTTTAAAAAAGCAGCAGGGAAGTAAAAAGAAGCCACAGATATTCAGGGGCTAGACACATCCCAGAGTATAAAGAAACCAGGAGAATGGGTAGCAGTAAGCAATGTGGGATAAGAGATGGTCTCTTACAATATTGCACTCTCTTCAGAATCCTTACTGCACCCTTCTGGTGCAGAATTGAAAAGAGGCTGGAGTAAAACACCTAAAACATGAGGAAAAAGGTTGTCTGAAGTTGTACAGTAAGGCAGAGGATAGTTAAATTTACAGTGGAAGTACCCTTGATTCCAGTTTGATTTTCTCATTTTCCTGCCTCCAACTCTGTAAGTAAATTACACATACTCAGTTTCTCTTACACTAGAAAGATGAAGGCCAGTAGTTCTGAAACAGCCCAATAATAATAATAATATTAACACTGAAGGAAGAGCCCACTGTAGGACACTCCAAAGTTAATTTTTCATACCAGTTAGCTACGACGTAGAAGGCCCAGTGTCAAAATGCAGGAAGGATGCCAGGGCACACACAGCACTGATGTGAATACTGCTAAAATACCATAGCCAGTTCTCATGTGTGCACGAAAGATGTGGGATCACAAGAGGGAATTCAGGGAATGCGTCAAAACTGAGTAAACAAGCTTTTTGAAGAGAGGCTCAGGTGGTGTATCCATCTTAGTGGAGAACAGGTTAAGAGAGGATGTGGTCATTGTGTATATGGAAACATCGCCGATAATGCCAGGTGACATGCAGGTTTGCTGGCGCCGGACCAACAAAACCCCAAAGCTAGCATTGAAGTTAAGAAAAATTCAGCCTTGAAATCCTGAAACAGAATCTGTTTTCATAACTCAGAGGCCTGCTAAACAGTAGAACAGGACACAGGAGAGCAAGCAGGATAAATAGTGTTTTAGGATTTCTATATGACTAGCTATCCTTTTTTAAAAAGAATAATAAAAAAAAGTTTCTAGGTTTCTGGTAGCAGTCCTATGACTGGTGGAAAAGGGATATTGCAGACTGAGTGACCTTTTGGTTTTCTGTATTTTTTTTCTATTGCAAGAAATTCCAGCCTAAACCTCACAAAGAGTCCTAACAGCACTTTCTTCTGAACACCCAGGATTTCTGTGAAAAGGCTCAGTATCAATTAACATGTTTTCCTAACAAAACCCAACCCTGGGTGTTTAATAGGATGTGATTTGAGTCTGAGCTACAGTACTGCTTCATCACAACACCAAATCAGGCTCAGTGGGTTTATTGCATTGTAAGATTTACATACATCTATCTGCACCATTTTTTCTTAAATTTTTTACTTTTATACTGTTTACTGTTTCTCATTTCATCGTTTTACATAAGTTATATGTATTATGAATTATTTTTCCTTTACAGAATTCATCAAAAGCTGCCCAGAACCCATCTCCTTGGGGTACCAGTGGAAAGTAAGTTCATGTCACATGGAAACTTAGATCAGATCAGTTGTCAGATATTTTCTGCAGTATGTTCTGATACTCACGTGTTTTTGAACCAAACATCCTCTTAACTAATGGTGTTAACATCTGATTTCAGGAGCACAGGAACTCCATCACCCATGTCCCCTAGCCCTTCTCCAGTGAGCTCTGTAGGATCCCAGGGGAGCACAGGGGCCCCTTCCCCATCTCCTATAATCAGCATCCCGCAGCGCATTCATCAGATGGCTGCCAACCATGTCAGCATCACCAACAGCATCCTGCACAGCTATGACTACTGGGAGATGGCTGACAACCTGGCCAAGGAAAATAGAGGTGAGTGATTCAAGGCAAAGGACTACTCTAGAAGAATCTCACATGATTTTGATGACAAAAATAACTGTTTTAATAGGAAACCTATCTGCAAAGTAGGACTGCAGAGGTGATTTTTTTTTCTTCAGCCTATTCCTAGCCTGTCCCAAAATTGCCCCCAAATGCAATTTTGATAGCTGTGTCACTCAGAAACATCTTTATATCACCAACTTCTTTTTTCTTTCTGCAACTGGTCAGGACTGGTGGCAGACCGGTCACAGACATAGCTGCATGTAGTGTTCACCACCATCTATGTCATTCTGGATAGAAAGGTTTGAGAGAGTAAAGGCAGCTTTCTGTCCCCCAGAGTCATGGAGCTGGATGGGATGCATCTAACCAGACCATGTCAAAAACCAGGAGCACCCTTCCTTTCTGCAGAAGAAATGAACACCTCTCCACCCACCCACCCAGCCTACCCCCAAGCAGACACAGATGGGAATGAGGTGCCCTCACTCCCTCTTCAAAGCAAAATTCTCTCAGCTGAGCTGCTTTCCCTGAGTGGGTGCCTCAGTTTCTGATGATGATAAAGTATTCCTTGTTTTTTTAGGCTATGTAATTACATATTTAAGACAGGGATATGGCAGGATTCAAATCAAAATGAGGACACCTAAGTGTAGATGTCTGTTTGTGAGCTGGGAGGCTAATATCCCATTACGGTTGATAGGGCTTTGTTCAATACAAACAGCAGAGTTCAAAGAGCTGCTCAGTTCACCCCGAAGATGACAAAGGGGTACGATACAGTTGCCAAACAATAGCTGCCAAATGCCCTTTGAGGTGTCCTTTCCTACGCTGCTGCTCCAGAAGTCTCATGTATGTCCTGTGTTAGATCTGCCAGCCCAAACTGTATGTATCAACTGCCTGAGGATATCTCAAATGGGCGTTATATGCCTCTACATAGGCAACTGAATTAAGTCCCTCATGGCTAGCTAAGCAAATTACCCTTTAGACTGGGATGACCATGTTGTATAGGCCTCTATTTGTCCATCAAGGTAGTTTAGATATCTAGTATACGTATAGACAAACATGTGTAGACTTTTATATTTAGTTGTCCTTAATCTCAGAATAAATCTTGCCCAGCATCTGTTTGCTTTATCAAGACAATGGAAGTTAATGAAAGGCAAAGCCGAAGAACTCACTGTTTTGTTCTTTCAAAAGAAAATTGTTGTGCATCAGCCTGTAACATCATGAACCACAGGGCTTTAAAATTAATCTCACCAGCACTAAACTTTCATTCCCATGAAACGTTCAGCTCGACTCAATTTGCAAGAGAATAAAATCTATTAAAGGCTGACAAGTAGCAAACACAGCTTCACTCTTCTGATGCCGAATCTTTTTTTCTTTCTCTGTAGATTTTTTTAATGACTTGGATGCATTGATGGGACCTATCACCTTGCACAGCAGTATGGAGCATTTAGTTCAGTACACTCAACAAGGACTTCACTGGGTGCGGAATAGCGCTCACTTGTCATAATGACTGTGTGCCATTCACGTGGACTGTATACCTTTCATGGATAATTCAGTTATTCTGGACACTGTGCTACAGAAATAGTCAACCACAGCATTGATCCAAACAAAGGTGAATATTTCTTCAATGTTGAGCAAAATTTTTCTGAGTGTAGACATGTATCTGTGCATATGTACAATATACAATGATGTCTTTTCAGAATGAATAGTTCTGTACCGCTCTCCAAACATTTTCATACCCTAGAAATACTAGAAGAACTGATCTTGATGCACAAAACATACCCTTTCTATTCATGTGCTGACAAACTCAGAAACCAAATCTCATGGGTTGATTGAACCAAGTGCAATAAGCACAAATCCCTATTCAGAAAAGCTCTCAACAGACTCTTACCTTTAAGCTTGTACCGAAATCCTACTGACTTCAGTAGAGCTTAAGCACATATACGAGGGCTTTCCTGAACTGGAATGAATGAGGGCAAATCTCTGCCATGGAGAACTTTTACTGCGAGCACGGACGCTTCACAGAAGTTCCAACAATAATGTTCCATCTCCCTGTAACCTCCCCACTGGGGCACACAGAGGAGTTGTGTAGTCTGCATTAAGTTGGAGAAAGACGGCATTCCTTCATGTGCAATAACTTTCAACAAATTGCATGCATTTCTTTATCTCCTGTCTTTTTAAATAACTTTACCTCTTGTTCAGCTCCGCACCAACAGTACAACCTGCAGTATCGGGCAAAAAGCCTGAAAACAGATATGCTGATAGCAAGAACTTTTAAAAGAGATGGTGGAAAATTGCATTCTGTTACTGACAGTAAATAGATAAATGAAAAAATATGGCAACCTGCAATCCACTTAGTAAAGAAAATGTGTTAATTTCAGCTGCATACAGACAGAGAGACATATCTGTAAGAGTTGTTGGCTTTGCATGGGAAGGCGTCATCTTACAGATTTCGATTTTCATATCTTTGTCATCTAGCAGAAGCTCACAGCCTGTTCTTCAAGGCTATATGGGAACGTTACATGCAATTTCCTTTATCTGGGAAGTTGAGTTTGCTGCTCATCAGGCTAAGAACTGTTTCCTATCATAATCCTCTCACTCTTCATCCATAATCCTCAACGAGGCTTTAACGTTTCTTGATTTATTGGATGTTTTCTGTTCCTGTTGACAGGCTATGTTTTTTGTGCCAGAAGAATTAATCCCACAATGACTGGAGTTTAATTTGGGTCAGCTGAGGTCAAGGCCAGTTCATACCAACTGTGTTTGCATTTAGTGCATTCGTGTCCATTTTCAGTGGTTTTGACACATTTAGTTTTATTCCTCTGTTATTGGAAATATCTTTTTTTTGCTTGCTTTGCAATCAGATTTGCAGCCCTTACTCAAGTCAACAGCCCTGGTAACTTCAATGGACTATTCTTGCCCACGTCACTGACTGGACCCTTTGATTGTTGTTTCCTATTCTAATTTACAAATATATTAAGGAAACATGACTGCAAAAAACTCTTTCAATAGAAGATACAAGTAGAAGTAGCCACTGATATTGATGGTTGATTGATTGGTCTTTGCTGCCTTTTTTTTCCTCCCTGATTTTTGAAGAGATGCATTGAAAAAAAAAAAAAAATGATAAAAGATACCAAACAAAGTGGCACGTTTGCTCAGTAGAACAAAGGTTGTATTTACCCTGTGGTAAAGAACAGGCTTGAGAACACGCAGAGCCCTACATACGTGCATTTTTTTGTCTAGGCTACTTACCGTAACTGCAGCTACTGCTCAGACTCAGCACGTCACTCTGTTCTTCGAAGCAGCTCCGCAGGGTAACTTCCAAGGGACTGCTGAGCCCCAAGCCATCCCAGGTCAATTTTATGTGCCGGTCAATGCTCGGATCCTGCCCAGGAGAACTCCTGAGCTTAGGCTGTGGTAACCTGTTAATACAGACTTGAGTGTTATAGCGTGGCTGGCTTTAAGAGTGGACATGGACCTGCCTTTAAATGACAAAATACACATCCTCCGAGTCCTCCAGTCACTCTTAATTCCAGTCACCCGCCCTAGAAGGAACACAAGTTGTTTGGTCCCGAGTATCGTGGAGAACTTGGTCAGTGCCTTTTCTGTTTATTACTTGCCTGATCTCCAGCTGTGGAAGTCTGCCATGATGTACTAGACTAGCAGCTGCAGATTCCATCAGCTGCTTCAACACCATATGAAGGTACTGTGGGATTTCTCCTCAGATCAGGAAAGTGAAATTCTGATTAGATTTGCTTCTGTTTTCTTTGATGGTGCCTATGATGTTTATCTTCAGATAAGTTTGGGGGTTTGGGAGCCCTTGTTGCTATTTAATGTTGAGAAATTTTAGACATGACATATATTACTTGCCTTAAATGGAGTTTAGTTTTATTGCACACGTGGCATTTGAGTTTCAAGTATGGAACTTTGAAGCATGTTTATTTTACTAAGATCGGGATATTTTTCTTAATCACGATGAACTCTTTGTATGGATGTAATATGTCAAGCAACTTCAAAGAAATGCAAGAATTAATGCTGTCCTGTTGTAACATGTTTCCAAGTACTAAGGATCTCTTGCAGATGATTGTCCTTTCTTGTACATTGTTCTTATATTTAATTATTCCAGCTAAAATACCCATTGCTTCCATGGAAAAACACTGTTTTTTTAGGTATTGTGCTGGCATCATCCATGTTGTCCGATGAGCACAACCAAGCCTTAACGTCTGGTGGTGTAACAGGATGAAATAGCAGCCAGTTAAACCAACTAGGCATAAATGGATTAGAAGTTTTGGCCTCCTCTCTGTAGGGTTTCTTACAGCTGTGTTTTGTAGAGGTTATTTAGAATACTCTTCTGTGTGGGCTATTTTGCTGTATAATGGTTGCTGCAGTTTAGATGACTGGAGCTGAATGTGACATGGTGACAACAAATACTTCATTCGTCTTCTTAGGGCCAGATTTGGAAAAGATTATGTAGCTTTTAGGTCTGGTCCAATCAAGCATATGCTCCACATTAAGAACCTGAATAGTTTTAGACATTTCAACGTGACTCAAAGGTGCTTTGTGTGTTCTGGATGAGATCAATAGAGTCCAAGGACTTTTTTGGGGTTCAATGAGAGATGTTTACTTGTTTCAGCCAGTTGTAAAAGTCCAGGAACATACAGGCTTCTTTACACTAACATTTTCAGGTTCATTTTGTGAAAGTAAGAAGTTAGTCCGTACAAACCTAGTAGGATTATACCTGGAGGGGGAGGCTGGTGAAGCAATGGGAATGCATTCAAAGGAACTATATATTGCAGGTAAATGCAAGAAATGCAGTGCAGCCTATGGGATCCTCACAGACAGCAAGATCATACAGACCCCTTGGCCTTAATCGTTTATAGTGTTCCATGGTGGCATGAATGACAGATAAGAACAAATTATATGCAGTGGTTCAAGTGTGGCTAAAAGCCAAGCAGAGTCCCCCCTGACACATGGCAGGATACCCCAGCTCCTTGCTTGCCTATTTCTTTTATCCAAATATCACAGGGCTCCAAAGGAACAGGTTTCAGTGAACAGAAGACCTTAGGTAAAGGAGGTTAAGAAGATCAAGCCCTAAGTGTAGATACAAACATGTATGTATATACTGTAAATCTAAATAGTAATAAAAGTCACTCAGCATGAAAGATATTATTAGTGCCTACCATTGATCATCAAGTACTCATCACTGAGCAGCCATATCACCTCAGAACTGCAGTAACTGTTATCAAAATAATTTGTGCAGCTAATTAATTTATAAGAAATGCACCTTCGGGACTGTGCCATAGTATCTCTTTTGTAATACAAATGTTCAACCATTTTTCATGGCTACTGATTCAAATCTACATCACCGAAATGTCAGGATATCTTTTTTTTTCCCTAGATGAGGGCATATACTTAGACCTGGCTAATCTGTGCTTAGTTTATCTACCCAAGAGACTTCAGTAGTCACCAGCCTTAACGCATGTACAGTATATACTATTCACTGACTTAGTTGTAGGTTTTAATCCAAATGAAATTGGAATTTGCAAAATGACTTGGATTAATGGCGTCTGTCTCAGATACCCTGCAGATGTGACATTAAATGATTCATGATTTTAAGCAGGAAAGGTTGAATTTTATGTAAATAATGGGGGTGAGTTCCAAGAATTTCTACAGGAAGATTTTTTTTCAAATTAGAAGATTGTCAAAGTAATACATTTTTTTAACTCTCCTAAATCTTCTGGAGGGTCATGGGTTCATGTCAAAGCTATATTAAGAACTTCTCTTTCTGCAATATGCCTTGCCTTTGCATAATCTGCTTAATGCTTAATACGTCAAAAAGAAATGTTTCTTTTTCACAACAATAGCAATGTTTCCCTCCCCACCTCCAGGGAGAATCCTCAAACTAAAGAATAAAATCTCTTGGCACAATAGAAATACAAACAATGCTTGAAGAATATGAACTTGTTAAGATAACGATAGAGGTTTGGCTGGCGTAGACCTAACATGCCTCTCGTTTTAATATCTTTCTGTTAGCATTTACATCACATCTTTGAACTCATTGTGTTTGAAACTAGAGAATTAGTCTGATTTTCATGTCTTAAAAAGGCCTGATAGGTCTGATCAGTATCATAATTATAATTGTTACATTAGCTTATGTGCTGTGCACTGAGGGCTGGGAAGGCATGTAACCATAGATAAATTTGTCAGAATTCATTTAGAAAAGCATTTGGATGATCTTATGTCTAGCCTGTGAAGAAAACTGGAGAGCAATGTCTCCCACCCAATACTGTTAGCATGAAGATTCAGCTACTTTAATGTCTCCCCTAAAGCTGCCAGTTGCCCTTTCTAAGGCCGAGACTCCATTTCCAGCCTTACTGGTTGCCATGCTGTCAATTGTTCTCAAGGTTGATTAACTAACTGGGAAGGTTACTGTAGGCCCTGTTTGCCCTCACCTCACTACAGCTAGAGAGAGGAAAAATACCAAGATTTGGAGTATCCAAGGCTCTATCGTTCCTTCAAAAGACTATGGATTTCCTCACTGAGATTCAGCTGGAGACGTTTCTTAAGTCATTCCTTTCCTCTGCTTGCTGTCCGTCTCCTTTGCTCTTGGAAGTCCTCAAGTATGAGTGCCCTTTCAGGGATGTTTTCTTCTCCAGTAGCCCAAGCTGCCTTTCAAGCGATGTGCTGGAGCATGGAGCAAGTAACCCACGGGTTGCACAAAGGGCCTTGCTTTCCCCCACAAAACCAGCAGCAAATACAGCAAGGTTTGCTCTCTTTCTTGATCTGTGTAGCTTGCACCTTGCACACTGTAGCTTGAATCCCAGACTCATCCCTGCTACCCTGAAAGGGCTTCACTGGGTCCAAGGAAAACAAGGGAATGACAAAAAAATGGGAGATTTCCTCTGTCCCAGGGCACATATTCCTTTTGGGGAGTGAATATAAAGAACAGCACGGATCATGAGGCACTCAGGTCTCATGTTTCTCATATGTACTAACACAGGGATACTTAACATTTATCTGCCTCATAGGGTTTTATGAGTATTAATTAATGTTTGCAAATCACGTTGCGTCCTCAGAAGGAAAGTGCTGTAGAAGAGCTACGGAAAAGACTGCTAAGCACACTGGATGAATTTCACCCCTGAGTCCAGAGCTACAAGACCCTCAAATTCCTTAAATATCATCTAAACTCTCAATGTAAGCACCAGAGTATATAAAACTAGTGCTTAATACTGAGGGGAGTCATAGAGTCGCAGTCTATGTGAAATTGCCATTCCCAGAGTATCTGTAACTTTGATCCTCATAGCAAGCAAGAACCACAACACTGATTCTGGGACAAACGATGTAGGTTAACCAAGCGGTGGGGAGCCATCCTAAGAATTACAAATTCTTTTTGTATATAAGACACTTTGTCTTTCTGTAAAAGAAATTTGCCTTTCCAGTCTCACCGAGTGTTTTTCAGAAGAGCCTCAGAAAAGTTCAACTGATTTGTTACTACAAATCTGGCTTGAAATGAATTCAGAACAATAGATACTGTCCTTTAGAATGGTGCACTGCAGAGAGGACTAGTCACTTATCAGAACAACAAAACCAAAAAAAGTGCCTCTCATAAAATATCCATCTGTCAGTGATGTACATTACCAGTATCTAATCTGGGAAGTCAGATATGTTGGAGCACAACGTTGCATTCCCAAATCATGCCATCATTAACCAGTGTCATAGGGTTAAATACCGCGCTCTGTTCTGACACATTACCTCTAGAAGTCACGAGTAAAACACTTCACCAAGGACTGAACACCAGTCAAATCAACAAAATGTTCCTACTGCTGTTCTTCATATTCAGGCAGTACAAGCAAATCCTTCCTTACTTAGCACTACTTGTCTTTTTGTTCTTATTTATGGAATCTTCACCCTAGCCACAGACATGAAGGGAAGCATTTCCTGTGGGGACAAGCTAGATGTGGATAAGATTTACCAAAGTAAGGGCCCTTCTTAGTCTTTTTTCCCACTTCTATGGCTAAAAATGTTGGCATTTTAAAAGAATAATTTCATCTGCAGTTGAGATTTTGGAGTCTGCCTTCACCCATGACAAAGAAGTCCATCTTCCTTTTGCTCACATAAAAAGCTGCCTGGCATTCCCCAGGAAATCACATATAGCTAATTACTGCCATCATCAATACAAGTGCACCTTACATCTCCTCAGACTTTCATTTTACCTCCCTGGTCACACAGTCTGCTCTCCCTGCAGCTTCCCCTGCCCCACAATTTTCAGCCCCAACTCCATTTCCCAGCCTGGGCTGGTGATGCACAGGACAAGGGACAGAGCAGAGCTGCTCCAAGCAGCTCAGGACCTTTCTGTTTTCTTCTTGTTCCCACCCCACTGGTGGGACTAGCGCCCACCTTCTTCCCGTTACTGCTAGCAAGAAACGAGTTCCCTTCTTAGGAGGAGATGGTGAGTGCTGATGACTCCATGCACAAGTTCTGACCAACTCTTCTCTGGGTGAGCAGATGGATGAGAGAGGCCACTAATCTCGGGACCAAAAGCCCTTAGTGCTGGTGACTCAAATACCCCAAGTGCAACTGCAGTGCAACTGGAGGGGTTGCAGCAGTGCCACCAGGGCCAGCGGCCTTTGGCTCAGGTGTTACTGATTTACTTGAATGAGCACCAAAATTTGGCGACCCTGCAGTAGAACCAGCAGGAACTGGTAGCCTCACACCTGTACAAGGACTTTCTGTAGGTCATTGAGACCATGCAATCAGCCTTGTAATGATTCTCCGGGGTTAAATAGCAATAGAAGCCGGAATGGAAGAGAAAAAAAAAGTCCTGATTTAAACACAGAAGGTGGGATTCACCTCATCCTGTACTGAAAGTCTAAAATAAGCAAGAAGAAACACACCCTAGAAGTGCTGGTTTCTGTCACTGGCTATAGAGGGAGTCTAGGTGATGAGCTCAGATACAGAGACAGTACAAATCCCACCCCAGGTTTATGACTGCCCCTGTTGCTACTGAGAGTGCCTGCTGAAATTGGTAAAATACCATGGGGTAGGCTGAGGCAGGGTATGGCTGAGGGAGCAGACAAGCAGGAAAATACGTATGAGGTAAATAAATTTATTTCTGAGGTGTTTAAAGCATGTGTTTCAGACATGGACAATCCCTAGCCCACTCTCAAACTCACTAGGCCCAAATCCAAAGTTCCTCAAGGATTGAATGCGCACCTTTCTTCTGTTAAAGATTACTGAAATATCCAGAAAATATATTTTACAGTTTAGTAAACACTCTAAGGCATACGCTGCCTGAAAGTAGAGCTGGCTTTTTTTAACAGAAGAAAGTGTTTCTGTAGATGGTCAAAGAGATCAGGCTGGCCATCAGCCCTCAAGGGGCCAATGTTACTTTCTATGGAAATTCAACAAATGATGTGAAAGAACTCGAACAACATTGCAGTTTTATCTACAGTGAATAATCTGTAGGCAACACAAGGCCACCTAACACTTGTGGCCTGCCTGCACGCTGCCAGGCCCATAGCAGCTCCTCCAGAAGATGAGGCAGAAGAGTTGAGAGGCATCAGGGCTCCTCTCCATGTTGGCCCAAGGCCAACACCTGGTCATGGCCAAGCCAGGCCTTCCACACAGGGCCTCTCTGCTGGCCACAACGGATGGGGATAATAACCAGTGCAACAACACATGGCTGTACAAGGACTCATGCTTCACCGAGGGCAGCTCCCTGCCCCCCTGTGTTCATTACTGATCGAAGCCTGACCAGGGCCTCTCACAGCGGGCGTCCTACAGGGACCCACAGACTTTCTTCCAAAGAGCTGCCGTCATACAGAGCCAAAACCAAACCAAACCAAACTGCAGGTTGGCAAGGAAAATAAAAAGGGAAGAGAGTACGGGGCGGCCAAAATAAGAGGATGTTTAAATTTGTCATTACTTTGTCATTACTTATCCAGTCGGCAGCAATAATGACAGTAACCACAATTCCCTTCCCGTTTTCTAAGGGCAGCAGCAGTGGTTGAAACGGCGATGTAGCGGTCCCAGTGTGAGGTCCAGCCACCAAGAGTTCCCTCGGTCGATGTGCTGGACGTGCAGGCAGCACATGGTGGGTGCTGCCACATTGCAGCTCTCCACCCCCCCGTTCAGCTGAGGTACTCAAGGGTCAGATAGTGACCAGAATTATTTTTGTATATTTTCATATTTCATTTCTTGCAACAAACATTGGCTTTTTTTTTCTTTTTGTAAAATTATTCAAGACGATATGGCTTCATTTACATCTCGTAAAATATTGCTTACGTTTCTCTCTGAGGGTGTTCCTTCTGAAGCCTCGCCCACCCTGCCAAAGCTATAGCAGTTTATCTTTCCAGTGAGAGTAATCCCACAACACATCCCTACGTTGCAGGCAATATTGTTTACACAGGTTAATAAACGGAGTATTCTGTACAGTAATTTATGCTGTAAGATATGTACATATATCACTGTAGCAGTCACAAATGCTTTAAACTGCCTTATTTATTAGATCAGTTAGCATTTCCCCCCTTGCTCCAGAATACTTTAAATTATTTTTATCTTTCGCATTAGGTAATTTTTTAGTTACTGCATTTTGACCCAATTATTGAAAACAAATGATCTTTACAGTAAATAGATATCTAAAAGTAGAAATAGCAAATTTACCACCCATCCAACTAATATAGCTCTAATTATGATTAAAAATAAATATCTTATATTATCTGTGTATTATAGTATATGCCACAAATCATATTCCACTTGTGATCAATACAAACAAGAGCTTTAGTAACTTTCACCTATTTCGTTCTTCCATTCTGAGACAAAAACATAATAAACCACTTAATCTAAAATATTCCCCATGAGAGCCCTGGTGTTATTCCTCCCTCAGGCAAAACTCATGTTGGCTTCAGTGGGAGCTTTACCTAGGAAAAAGTACAACATAGGGACATTACAAAACAAGTATATCATGTATGAACAGCACTTGTGCTTGGTACTCCTTCCTTTTTTTCTTTATTTTTTTCTGTAGTAAGAAACATAGGGTAAATATTACATCTGTAACAGTTGTCTGTCTCACTCCTTCCTTTTTGCTGTACAAGTAAAAAATTAAGATTCAGAAACAATTGTATTGGTTCCAGTCACTCAAGTAAATCAGAAATCTTATGGGGATCAGTTCCAAGCCAAACTAGAAAGTAAACGAAAATTTTGCTTTTGTTTGTCTTCATGTTAAATTTTGTTACATGACTAAACAGGTTCATGTGTACAAAGGCAATGAAATTATTAACAACTTCTTTTACTGTTTGGAGATTTTGCTATGTCCACAGTTCATATAAAACTCATGTAGCACAGTTTCTGGGATGGTGAAAAATCCTACTGTAATGTAACAGAATGAGCCTTAAGGATTTGTAAGAATAAGCACTTTTATATTAAAAAGCAAATATTAATTCATCAGTAAGATTACTTTTTTAATGTGACAATAAACCATGAAATCAACATCCTTCCGTCTCAAGTACGTCTCATCTGTCTCTTTCTTAAACCTTTGTTTCCAAGTGAAAAATTTGCCTGTTTTTGTGGTATAGCTTCTGGGTCCCATCGCAGCTGCCTGTGCTCCAGCCTAAGCCACCTGCCCTTCTCCATGGGAGAGGTCTTTGGAAAACTTCGCACCAGGAAAAAGGAAAAGCACATCACAGTAGGCCTTATTAACAAGGCACCAGAAGTAGCTGGGGTGTCGAACAGAAACAAATATATGGGATGAGGCAGCTCTTTGGGGAAAGAAGAGTCACTGCTGCTTTTCGGTGAGGCACAGGATTACTAAATAACCAGTCCCAAGCTTTCATTAGTTGTTTAGATTTAGGAGACAAGCTCCTGTACCTCGAGATGACTGATGTCTGTGCGTAGTGCCAGGAGACCCACGGCCTCTGCAGTTGCAGAGCAGCAGCTCACCTCTTGTAAGAGGCTGGTACCAGCCAGTATTATGCGAAAACCATAAGAAATGCAAGTACCAAGTCACCCTCCACCCTGCCTTTCCCTGTCTACATACACATGCACATTTTTTTCACTGATCATTTCCTGATGCCTACAGCTTCTTCCTGCCTGGGATTGTTCTCTCTCAGAATTGCTTATTCCAACATGCTCTGCCAAAGCCAAAATGCTGCTGTTTTAACATGACCTTTTCACAAAATGGTACCTCCTAGCAGTTTTCTCTCCTCAACTGATTCCCAGGGTAGGTGGGAGGGGAGCCGAGTGTTTCCTCCTTCTTCCTGGGGAAATCACATTTTCCCAAGCAGCCTCTGACAGCAGGGCAGGTACTGGCTGGATGTTCTGGGGCAAGCCAGAAGGAATGAGCTTCCCCAGAAACCCTCTCTGATTTTGTGACTCACCGCTGTCCACAAGCACGTGCTTTCAATGCACTGTAACCATCGAGGCACACAAACGGAGAGCCTTTGCTGGTGAGGGTGGGGAATGTGTTTTAGCCACGATCTCTGGCTTATGAAACACCACAATTCAAGGCAGGCTGACACACGATAGTGCTGCTCCCTGCCACCAAACACCGCCAGGAGACTCCTCTTGAGGACAAGGGACGGCTGAACAGGCAGCGGGTGCCCTCCCCAGCCATGGCCATCACTGAGGGGAGGAAGGAGACAGCTTCCCCAGCGGCTTGTGGCACACGTTATCCATACCCTACCTGGGTCTCAGCTCAGTCCTACACACCACAGGCAGCTCCATCCAATTCTGCCAGGGTGGGCCGGCGTGCTTTGGTGCTGGCTCCCCTCCCTACACACCGCTGCGGCTTGCCAGCAACCCTGCCAAGCAATCTTGCAGGATTTCACTTCTGGCTTGTTCCACAAAAACCTTCTCAGCTTAATTCAAGGTCAGGAAAGAAGTCAGGCACCACCGAGCTGGAGACCTGGAGGGCTCATTATGATGATCTAGTCTTACTTCCCAGGAAAACACGGGCCATAACGTTTCATCAAGGGATTCCTTAATCAAAGGCTAATAACCTGATGAAGAGAATTCTAACCTTTTATTAAGGCACCCAATCTTGATTTAAAGACGCAAAGTAATGAAGAATTTACCACGTCTCTTGGACTGCTATTTGCTAAAAATACTGCTCCAGGGCTTCAGTTTGAAAGGTATCAAAGCTAATTGCAAAGCCAAACCAAAAGGAAAAAAAAAAAAAAAAAAAAAGAAGAGAGAGAGAACTCAAAACCTGAAGATGAAATAAGCACACTGAAAGAAAAAAAAAAAAAAAAAAAAAAAAGCAATTTATGGGGAAACTGCATTCTAGTGGAGTTTCTGGTCTTAATTTGAGGAAAGTGTGCATAGACGTTCGTATTTGCTACTCAGAAACAGAATAGGCTGTGACCTTGTTTACTAGGTATGCAAGTCCACAGACAAAACACAAAAGCTACAAGCACTGCTGAAATGCAGACCCTGTTGTGGCCCTTTCACGTTTGTGCCAAGCCCACATTTACAATAACGTGACTCTTAGTTTTCTTTAAAGAATAGAAACCAGCAGAAACCAGCAGCATGTGTGGATGTTTCTTAAAATGAAACCCAGGCTACCCAGCTCTCTGGACAGGAATTGGTTCAAATCTCCTGTCCCATAAGGAATTACGAACCAGTAGAGATGTACAGTTACAATGTCTCCTAGGACCATTTATGCAGCTCCCGACAGTTTCTACTGATTTTCTGTAGTCATTTTTCAAATACCAGCATTACAAATCAGAAGCTGAGGTTACATGTCAAGAACTCTGACTTGATAACACATATGCTGACACGTAGTGTAAAACAATAGACAATAAAGTCCTAGAGACACAGATTTTTCTCTCCTCTCCTCTCCTCTCCTCTCCTCTCCTCTCCTCTCCTCTCCTCTCCTCTCCTCTCCTCTCCTCTCCTCTCCTCTCCTCTCCTCTCCTCTCCTCTCCTCTCCTCTCTCAGAAAGGTCACACAGTGCTGTGGAGACCTTACGATATGCAAATCCCTCTAGGTAAAGAAGAGAGGGGACACTAGGTAGAAGGAGTATATCCAGTTTGAAAAGCAGCTGGGGAAAGGCTGCATGTCTTCGAAAAACTGCCTTACAAAACATCCCCAGCCCTCTCACTGTTACTGAGCTTCACAAGAACTATTAAAAGCAAGATTTTGAAGCTACGACCAGTTAAGGGTTTCGGTGTTGTAACAAGTCACATTATTTTAGGTGTCTGGACCCAGAGTACAAAGCCCTGTGCCAGGCACAAGGCCATCATCTGCATCATGCAAAGAGATCTGGATGACTTGGATAAACAATTTAAAATCTTCACGTGAGGAGAAACCTCCTGGAGCCAGGTGAGTAGCAGCACCTACAGTGAACTCCAAAGTGTCAGCACCTGTTATGGGGCCGGCAGCAAGCCCTTCCACCCAGGCAGATCGAGTGCCTACAGGCAAACCTTTTAAGAAACAACCAGGTGACAGTAGTGACAGTATTTTTCTGTTTGCAGGTCAGCGTAGCAGGTTATTTGCTAGAAGCTGGAAGCAAGCCGTTCTTAACATAAATAGGTTCTCTGTCAGGAAAGGACCCGACTTCAAGCCTTGTTTTGTGATGTGACCATTCGGCGTGAAGCTGAGCAGTCCAGGATGCAGGACTGAAAAGCACAGAGAGAGAGAAAAAACAGTGAGAGCCCAACTCCCAGCCTGACTGGTCAGGGAAAGCTGCTGGGAGAAGCCCAGGTTCTGCTCTGCTCCCAAGACAGCCTCTAAGGTCCCAGCACCAACCACAAGGCACCCTCTGCCAAGGGCTGGGGACATGCTCCACCACCGCATGTCCGCTCCATCCATACCTCCATTCTTGCACATCCCACACTAGCCACATCCAGAAAATGGTCCTTTGATGTGATCAGTAGAGTAGTTCTTACTGGCATCCAAAACTCACTGATAACCTGAAAAGAGAGGAAGCTAAGACCTCTCCTGTGAAGAAAGGCTGAGAGAGCTGGGGATGTTCAGCCTGAAGAAGAGAAGGCTCCGGGGTGACCTCATTGCAGCCTTTCAGTACCTTTAAGGGGCTTATAAAAAAGATGGAGGGTGACTTTTTAGGTAGTATCATAGATAGTGATAGGACAAGGGGGATAAGGATAGGACAAACTAAAATAGGGGAGATTTATATTAGGTGTTAGGAGGAAATTCTTCACTCAGAGGGTGGTGAGGCCCTGGCACAGGCTGCCCAGAGAAGCTGTGGATGCCCCATCCCTGGAGGTGTTCAAGGCCAGGCTGGATGGGGCTTTGGGCAGCCTGGTCTGGTGGGAGGTGTCCCTGCCCATGGCAGGGGGTTGGAATTAGACGGTCTTTAAGGTCCCTTCCCAAACCATTCCATGATTCCATGATTCTAAGAATGATAAATGTTATTTAAACTTCAAAGACAAAAACCAAGGTATCATCTGTTTTGGCAAGTGGCTGCAACCTGGCCAATCTGGATTCGGTGGATTCTTTTTATAGCTCTCTTCATGACGTTGCCTGGAGTAAAAGCTTCAAAAAGGCTTAGATGGAGCAGACGTAACTTGTTCTTGTGTCATCAGAACATAAATTTTGACTAGGGAGAGATTTAAAGACCTAGGCTTAGGTATTCAGGTATCTAGCATGAGCTTGTATTTCCTAACCAAAATAAAATATGGTAAACTTTGCTGTGTATTGAGTTGAGTTAAAACACTGTCCAAGTGGAGGATTTGAACTTAATGAACAAGGTGTACACAAAACACGTACTTTGTCTTCTCATGCTGCTTTAGGTCACAGTCTCACAAAATTCCTCCTTCCCCTCCAGACAAAGCCACAAGAAGAGGATGAAGCTATATTGTCGGTCTCCGAGCATACGAAAGGGGTAAATTGATACCCACATCACAAAGCTCCTATCAAAGTGCAGACGGGTGCTTTGAGAAGACAGAAGGCAGCTGGAACCCTGAAAGCAATCCAAAATTCACTTTTGATTATACCTTTTTGTGTGTGTGTGTGTGTGTTCTGAGGATTTTACACTAAAGAAGCAGAGGTGACCCAACTGGTTTTGCTTTTGCAGCTCAGCTCTGCTCTTTGCCTTTCCATTTGCCTTACAAGTGCCAATTTAAAACGTGTGTCGGGCACAACTCGCACATAATGAAAAGATGACGTTCAGATTGTACTGCCTTCATTAAAGTAATACAGAGTTTCCACTCACCAGTGTCTTCCTCATTTTAAGCTGTGCTGCAAACTGTTCGCCATCCTAGTTGCTCTCTCGAAAATTAACCAGACAGATCCCTCCCAACATTTCTGGTGCACCTTTTTGAGTCAGACAGCAGAAACAAGTGCATTGAGGATTTCAGCACAGTGTGCCGTGACCTCGGCATTAAATCCTCTCAGTGGCACTTTCCCAGGTGATGTTCTTCGGGTACCCTCCCAAACTTCATTCAGTCCACTCCTAATACGCTCCCAACCTCTTACCTTCAAGAATTTATTCATTTCTGATGTTATATACCAATATGAAAGACATCTTGGTTTATCTAGACAACACAGCAAAACAGCACTGTGGTATGAAGTAGGCTCAAAGAACAAGAAACACTTGGAAGAAAATTCCTTTTTCTACTTCAAGAATGTTTTTGGTTTTAGTTCAAGAAGAGGATACTTTGCAAACAGGGTTCCTGTACAAAAACCACAGTCCACAACAACTGCATGTGAGAGACATCACAGCTCCAAAACTGCAAGAAAGCTTTCTGCACTGTTATAATGGGATGAGGAATGGGATATTCTATATGACTGAGATGCATTTGAGTGCCAGGCTCCCCAACAGTCCTGGAGGTCACTGCCTAATCCCGCATGAATTATTTTTGCCCTTCCAAGGAGCTTTCCACACGAGCAAGGAAGCATAGTCAGAAAAGGGGATGCCTCACATCAGAGTTTGTAGTACACATGGGCAAACATATATATGTTGAAGTAGTTGTGGCTCTCTTGACACGGGAGGCACAAATTTGGCTTTGCTCATGTTACTGCTGCACGTATCAGTCTGGGCAGAGTGGCTTTGAAGGGGTACAGCTCCTGCTAAATGTCAAGTGGAGCTCCACCTTCGTTGTGCTGCACATGCCTTCACATCATGTCCTACAAGGAGTGGCTGAGGGAACTGGGGTTGTTTAGTTTGCAGAAGAGGAGGCTCAGGGGAGACCTTACTGCTCTCTCCAACTACCTGAAAGGAAGGTGTGGGGAGCTGGGGGTCGGCCTCTTCTCACAGGTAACTAGGGACAGGACTAGAGGGAAGGGCCTCAAGTTGTGCCAGGGGAGGTTCAGGTTGGAAATGGGGAGACATTTCTTCTGAGATCAAGTGGTCAGGCATTGGGACAGGTTGCCCAGGGAGGTGGTGGAGTCACCGTCCCTGGGGGTGTTCAAGGAGAGGTTGGACGTGGTGCTTACGGACACGGTTTAGTGTTGACATTGGTGGTAGGGGGATGGTTGGACCAGATGGTCTTGGAGGTCTCTTCCAACTTTAATGGTTCTGTGATTCTGTGATCTCAGCACCTCTGATGGACATACCGTGGAATTCCAGATTACTCTGCACTGCTGGCCTTCGCCGTGTCCTGGAGGTAAAACCAGAAAATTAGGCTTTAAGGTGGTCAGAACAACTACAAAGTAGTAGTAACCTTACAGATCAGCACGGAAAAGTTCATCCCATGCAGACTGCATGGGCAGTGTGGGAAAAGCATGTCAGAACTACTTATACATGAAAAGGAGGCCATGAATACTTTGAGGTTGGCATAAAAGCAGGCAGATAGCAAAAAGAAGCATTAAAAAGGCCTTTTTTAAATGAGGGTAAGACCTTTCTTCCTGACGTGGTAGAAAAAGAAGTAATAAGGAAGGTGAGATAAGGTCAGGTTGCTGGATAACGCAGACTTCCCAGGTAGCAAGATACCTGCCAAATGAAGTGAGACAGCATGACTGTGAGAGGTGCCAGAGAGAAGGTGGTTACAGAAATTAAGGTCTGAGGTGAAGAGCTCAGCACCAACTGCCTAAACAACACTGCAGACAGTTCACTGAAGACATCTGCTCGGGGTACAGCTGCAAGCCAAACATCTGACAAAGTGTTTGGCTACTCAGTGGATGGGATGGTGAATAATGCAGAAAATATTCTCCCTTTATACCATTCAGTGCTGAATTCTCACCTGGCATACTGTCCACGCCCCTCTGCAAGCTCAAAAAGATCCTGTAGGAACAAGTGGATGTCAGAGGGTAAGAGTGAGAATAAGTGAGTGGGCAGTGGAGGCAGAGGCAGAACTATGGCAGGAAGAGCTTGAAAAGGCTGAGGTTTGTTTATCTCAGACAGGAGACAGAAAAGAAGGGACACAGCAAGATAAAATACCAAATACTCCAGGATAAGATGTCTCAGACACTTCTCTTTACCTTGCTGTGTAACACAAGAATAAAGGAATGTACAATGAAATGAAGAGCTCATGCATTCAAAGACGACCAAAGGAAATTCTCTGTCACGTAATGTGTAATTGGACAGTGGAAGATATCACCACAGGAAAGCACTGAGGTCAGGAACTTTGCAGGATTCAAAGAAGGATGGGATGGCTATATGGATCACAGGAATATCCAGTCAGAACAATTATGCTAAACTTTGGAAGAAGTATAAAGACGGGGTTTCAGAGTTTAAGCCAGTATCTGACTACGGGAGAATAAAAATTAGGTTTCTGTGGGGGTAGGTTATCCCACATCTGTCTCTGAGGTCCTTCTGTCTTCTTTGCCAGCAGCTGATGCCGGTCTCTTTAAGGCCAGATCACCAGCCTGCATGAACGACAGGATTTCTGTTTTCCCAGCTATGCATCAGCTTCAGGGGCACTGAAAAGCTTTGTCTAGCTGCAACAATGTCAGCAAATTCAGACCTGCATTTTCCCACTGGTGATACACTTACGGCACCACCTGTAGTAAATCAGCACAAGGCACTTTTATCACAACACAATTTCCTTTAACATAGGCTAGCTCTGACTGCGGAGCCGTGGCCATGTAGACGTGGAGTGTGAGAGTTTGATACCTTCCTCTCTGCACACCAGAGTCAAGCTCAGTCTTGCCTGCTCCTGCCTTGTGCTCCCTTTTACGGAGTTGCCAGCATCAACAGGGAGGGCAAAGCTTAATCATGACCTGAGCTTAATCCACAGCAAACAGCTCTCTGTTAGGAGGCTCGTGCATACAAACCACCTATTTCCTGACAATGTTCTCCTTAAGAACTAACCTTTTCTAAAAGAAGTGGATATACCTTCTTCTCTGACCACGACGCAAAATGAAGGGAGCCCAGGCCTTCTGTTGAGGTCCATGTAGCTAATCCATATGCTCAAAGCTGTATCCACCAGCTCCAGGACCCCAAGGCTAGGCAGGAGATCCAGGCTCCATCCAGCTCAGCCCAGCTGCAGCAGCAGTAGTTTCAGAGCCCTCATCAATTTATTTACTTCAAGAGCCTCTCTCTGACACCTACACAGCCAAGCACAGATTTTCTGCGTAGTTCTGGTGCCTGAAGCCTATGTAATTGCAGTTTAAATGCTTATATCCCATTTTGCAGTTAGGAGGGCTTCCAGTTTCACCATCCTTCCCTAGTCTTGCAAACTACCAGCTGACCTCCAGTTCAGTCTCTCGCTGTCCCCAAGCTCTCTCAAGCGGCAGCCCAACAACTTTTCTCTGTCTTAACAACACCTGAAGCTAGCTTATTTACACCCAGCATGATCCCAAGCTTTTTAAGGGGCAGCATTTACCTTCTCCCTGCCCTTTTCTCCTCTTTGCCCCAATCCACATCCATTATGGCTTGTGTGCAAAGGAAGATCTTCCTACAAGCAGACAGGTACAGTTTAGGAACCTGTAGAAGCTGAAACCAAACAAAACCAAACCCTGAAACACTGCAGAGTGGATTGTTCCCCTAAACCATTTTGCTATTATTTCTGGGCCTTTCCTGCCCTCCCGCTTGTTCCACAGGAGAGTCTCATGTACTCACCGGCCTGAGTTAAGTGTTCCCGAGGCTGTATTCACCCTCAGTTAACGCAGTGAAGTCAAAAGGCAACGATCTTTTCTTTTTCTGCAGCGGTTTGTGAAGTTTCTGCTCTCTGCTCAGTACCTCTTCCTTAATTTTTATAATCTCAGAGCACTCTAAGCATTGTCTGGTAACTGTGCCGATCATTACTATAATTTTAAAATCTCTTTGAGGTCTCTTTGACCCCTCAAAATGAGCCTCTTAACTTAGCCTCAGAACTGAAATCACTGAAACCATTACCGATTAGCTGCTTTATAATGCACCTTTCTCCAAGCATACCCTTCCTGAGACGGTGACCCATGCTCCTTGCAGTATTCTAGCGAGGCCTAATAACCATCTTCCGGAGGACTGTATTGCCTCTTTCCTGGTGCATTATAGCTCATTGTTCCATTGGGCTAGTGTCTTGTTTGCCTTTTTTATTGCAGCTGTGCACCGAAGTGATGGTTTCTATGATTTTTTTTCCACGGTAACCCCTTTCTCTCTCTGAGCAGCGTGCCGGATGTAACACCCATTCCTTACATTTGCCCTTTGTTCCCAGACTAATCACTTTTCATTTTCTATACCAAGCAGCATTTGCCATCTGCTGGCTCATCAACTAAATGATCCAAATCCCTTTTGAATCCGCTTGCATTGTTCCTTATCGCTTCTGCGTGCTTCCAGTCTTACCGTCCAACCAGCAGAGATTTCACACGCACGGCGCTCAGCTGAGGCACAGGAATCCACGGGATCTTCTCATACCGTGGGCAGAGCGTCCTGCCCGGATCTGCCGCTTGCTGCCTCCATACAGAAAAGAAGGGTTGGCTTTGGCAAAAAATTAGGCTCACGTATGCTTCAGGCTGCTTGAGATAAAGGATGGCTTTAAGCCCAGGAGCTGCACCAGGGGATGGTGCAAGGCAGCATCCTACAACACGGATACCAAGGATTGTGGAAGGGCTGCTGCAGCTTTCAGAGACACCTGCTGGTGTGCCCACAGCAAGAGGCAGCTCTGCTTCCCAGCTGACGGCTCTCCCTACCTGTGTTGGAAGGACAGGCACATGCCACATCTCCTTGCACCACATACCATTTCTGTCTGTGGGGGGAAAGGCAGAAAGGAAAGAGGAATGTGGACAAAACAAAACTTCACCCTTGGAAACCAGGGCCTCTGGCCCCATGGGCAAAAATACAAATTTCCTCTCACCCCAACAGCGCTCTCTCCAAAACTCCAGCACAAAGAAATTGTTCTGAATCTCTCTGGGAAATGCACGGAAGGCCAGACGTGTGGAAGATGCAGGGGTCAGCTGGGGACACACACTCTTTTCCCAGCTCTGAGCACCAGTTGTGGCAGAGTGGCGTGCGCTAAGCTCTGGTGCTTTTAAAGCAGGGTTTATGGGCAACCCTTCTGCTGTGTCGATGCCTGTGCCACATGGCATTCTCTTGGAAACTCTTTTCTGTCTTAGCAACAGCCAGCCTGACTTGCTGGTCTATTGCCTTCGCCTTATTTTGTTTGTCGTTTCAGGAAAAAATTGTCTGAGATTACCCAGAGTGAGCAATCTTTTGGATGATCTTTTCCGGTCTTCCCTTAAAAGCATTGCCTGCACTTGGGGCATTATCAGTTGCCTATCCAAGAAACACTCAGGTAAGAGAAGAACTGGACAACCTGTGCAATCTCTAGCAAATTTTCTAATCGTTTATTTATGGGGAAAACGACCACAGAGTGGTCAGTTCAGAAAGCTAAGATTTTGCAGCTGTTTTGTGGTCCACATGTAAAAAGATCTAGTTTTTCTTTACAGTGTGTCAATTTTTCTGAATGCCAAGTTCACAAGGGCTAGGCCTGATTTCAAACAACATTTGCTGCTCCCATTTATAGTTTTTTCTACATGGGGATTTGAGTTAGGAGTGCACAACACGAATAAATCTTTAATAAGCTACAAACATCAGCGGAAATAACTTGTACTATGCCTTTCTCAGGCAGGAAACCAGCATACCCAGCCTAACTGACTTGCCCTTGGCTATAATTGTGATTGGAGATACCAGCTTTTATCCCAGACTTTCCACACACTTAAAATCAGCTTGGGTTCTAGGTGCTCAGCATTTCTGAAAGACAATTTTTACCTTTATTTGAGCACAGAAAATCAGCATTCACTCCGTACTGTTCATATGCTCTTTCCTGCTAGGATAGGGTGGTAGGGGAAAAAAAGAGTTTTGGTAATTAATGGCAGCATTCCAGTGCTCTTTATTAATACATAAGTCAGAGGAGTTCATCACAGGTATGGTTGGAAAGATTTTTCATAGTCCTCCTCTTAGTCTTACTTAGGTCTCCAATAAGAGAATGAAGCTCACAGACAAATTTAACTTAGTTTCACGTCTAAAGAATTTGCATTCTATGAAAAAAAAAAAAAAGAGAGAGAGAACATTGACAGCCCAAATTCAGTCTTTTTAACAATAAAAGTCCTGCAATCTGGTTTAGACCTGTTCTTGTGCATTGTAGCTGTATGATTTGTGCAGCATGCAGCCTCATTAAACTGCCTGGAATTCATGAGTGAGATTTGAGCATGCACCTGTAATATTATTTGATTCACTGGAACTTCTGAAAACCTCCTCTATTATGACATTTAGACACAGCCTGGCTCTTCTGTCTTTCTCTCCCTTTTGGCAAATTTGCATCCAGAACAAGTAAGACAGGAATCTTGCAAAAGGGGTAGAACTGCCATGTCCATTCAATAAAAGTACAATTTTCCCTATTTATCTCACCATCTGAAGCAACCAAAATTCCCTCCGAGAGTACTGCAGAGGCCTCTGCCTACATGCGAAAATATACAAATATATATATTGATCAATCTCTTCCTCTAGCTCACAAGCATCCTCCAGATCTTTTCCTATCTCTAGCCTCAGCACAAGATTTCTCTTTTCTTGTAGTAGGAACCACTAGGTCAGTTGTAATGTTCGTGCCGTTTCCTCCTGCTGACATGCTGTCCTCTTTTCCCCCGTTAACATCCACTGTCTACTTGTTCACCCCTTCCTGAAGTGTTGTGGTAATTCTGTCTCTCTCTGGCACTCCACGTTGGGCTGAGAGCCTGAGCGGGGTAGAACAATTCAAGAGGCTGCCTCCTCAGGAGCTGTCAGTGGGTTTCCCAGTAGCCCAGAAAATTCAAAGGATGAAGTGGCCCCTGTTGCCCTCACTGCACCTTTGATGCACTGATACTCGCAGGATTCACAGGACTGCCCAGAGCTGGGTGTGAATATATTGTCTTACCAAGTTTTCCTCATTTCAGAATCATTAGTCTCTCCTACAGCCCATTTCCCAGGCAGCCATTACGTGTGATACTTGGATTAGTAGCAAGAATGTTGTTTTGCCTTATCCAATTGTTTCTTTCCTCCCTATCCCTGTCTTTCCCTGAATCTTTTGTTAACAAGACATAGACAGGTTCTGATCCTGCAGTCAATAATATGACCCCATGCAAGAGGACTGTGATGCACGGCGGAAAGGTGAGATGAGTATGAGATTGACTTGTATGAGTAAGATTCATCTTAATTAATATCAAATATTTCATAGTGTAGCCCTTTACATATGAGCTAGTCACCCTAGGGTCTCTTTATGCTGGGTGGAGACAGGTACATTCAAGGCTAGCCCAGCTGTAGGTACCTAAATTAGGAGAAATCAATTTGGTCCTTCATTTCTGGTTCCGATTGCATCACCTGTGTCTGCATTCACCGGATTCACTGCATCTACTTCACTGATGTCAATGGCATTTTTCAAAACTTGGACTCTTGGAGGTACCACAAGGCATACCATGCAAAAATATGCCAGAATACATCCCTGTCTTCTAAACTACCTCAAGGTCCTTCCTGACTGTTAATTGGAAGTTCTAATAGGATCTCTGCAACTTGATTTTCTGGACATGTCACTCACTGAGAGAAAAAAGGTGTCCACTAATTTCTATCACTGAAAAGATGAGCTCTTCTGTGGCTGTATAGAAAAAGAACCCCTGCAATAAAGCTTTGCTATCTGTGCAGTAAGAAGAGAATATGTAAGCCTGTTTAAATGCTTTCAACAGCACTCATTAAATCTCTTATCACCATGGAGAAAAAAAATAAAAAATTTAAAAAAAAAGGAAAAAGAAAAAAAGAAAAAAACACCTTGGCAACACTAAGAAGAAGTAAAATTTAGGGATTTCCATATAGCTAAGATCTCAAACAGTTCTGAGAAGGAGGAAACTGACTCCAGGTAGAAAAAGGAACAAAAAGAATTGGGAGTGACTGACATAGTCAGAATAATTCTTCCCCTACTTTAACACAAATGCAGACCACGTAGAGTTTACAGCAGAGAACTAACATTTCAGAGTAAGAATCCCCCTCCTACCTAACCTGTGTATAGGTTGACAATGGTCTGCAAAGCACAGCATGCAGCAGGGAGTCTATCTTATTCACTGCAAGGAGAGATCCACCTTTCTGAAAACAGAGAAGCCGGGGAGTTAGGTGAGAGACAGAGCTTTTGGCTTCTTTATGTTATTGTAATCCAAAGTGCCTATTCAGTGTTTGAGTAGGGTATTTTTTCCCAGTTGCCTAAAAGTGAGTGGCTTTGTTGTTTTGAACAGGCCATCCCCAAGTTGTAGCAAGCACCTGCTTTTGGCAAAACTCCAAAAATTGTTTGTGCCCAGCAAAGCTCTAAGCTCAGCTGGGAATGATAAAGAAACTGTAATAAGAAACACTGCAACTGAAATCAAGGACTCCATCTCATCTCATCTTTGAATTGGAGATGCAGAACTTATAATCAGTAAGGGAATATGAGCCTAGAAAGACTACAAAAAAAAAAAAAAAAAAAACAGGTCAACAGCATAAAGGCATCCATTTTATCATACCTATATATAGAGAGTATATTATTATCTAACAATATCTTTGAGTACTGAGTCATGGTTTCAGATCCGTGAAAAGCTAGGCTGCAGGTGGCAATCCACTCATGCATATTTGCTCTTCACAAAACCCATTTTGCATTGAGGGAACTGCTAAAATGGAGATGCCAGAACGCTATCAGGATGATGCAGAAATCTTTGCAGATGTGCAATTTTCATCTAAAATAAGTTCTACTACTGCAGAGTCCTAGAGTACTTCAGCACAAAATTAGCCAAAATTTATTTTTATGTAGTCTTCCCAGTTTCAAGGGCAGATGCAGCCCTGCTGTATGAGTGGAGGAGGACTGTCACCACATAATTAGCACCACTTAAGCATTGCACCAGTCAGTGGTAATAAGCAAGGGGAAGAGAGGACAGAGGGATCTTTAGACTCCTGAATAAATCCAGACTTTGTGCAAAATAGGTTTGATATATCAGCTACCTTAACACCTCTTCAGAACGACTACTGGGGAGTAAAGTCGGATAAATAAAGCCAGCAGAAGAGGCTCACGTGCCAGCATTTTTGTTCTTCTGGGTCAGGCTAGTTGAAGACAGAGGAGAAATATCCACTGGTGACATCTTTCCCTTCAGCCACTGGACTGCAGCAGTAACCTAAGAGCTGTATTGCTCCCTCATTAGCAAAATGCCCAGAGCTGTTAGCTCTGGTTCTTTCCAACAGCCTTTCCAGGTTCATTTGTTTTTCATAATTGTTTTGCTTCCCACCATTTTTCAGCCAGGCCTTTGTCATTGTCTTAAGAGTGCCTTCTGTACAGAGCCCCACAGGCATTTTCCCTAATGCCAGACCCCAATGCAGACTGCTGGTCTCTCTGTGAGTTTTTGCGCTGCTTTAGCCTTTCACAACTGCTCTTAGTAACATGCTCAGAAAAAAAAAAAAAAAAAAAAAAAAAAAGATTGTTTGCTAGTGTAGATTATCCTGAAGAGGTTTCTTTTTCTTTTTTTTTTTTTTTTTCTTCCTGTGATATTTAAAAACCATGCAAGAGAGACAGGGATTTCCGTCCCTGGCTAGAAATCTTTCCTAGCTTCTTTCACTCTTGAAAGAGCAAGAGTAGCACTGCCTAGCAGAACTGATTAATTGTGGTTATAATAAAACATATTCCTTCTAAAAATATCTGACTGCATTGTGTTTTAGGAGCTAGAGAAAACTGGCATCATGGCTAAGATGTATGTGTACGTAGCGACAGGCCTTATGTAACACATTAATGCTAGAACTAAATGCTGCAGATTAGATTTTTACAACAGCATTTTTCACCGGTTACCATGAAACAATAGTGCTTGGTCAGGAAACTACTGCAATAATCCTGCAGCTTTTTACAAGTCAATATTTAAGGCATCGCTACAGCAGGCTGTGTTACTACAGCATTGCAGGAGCTGTGAAATGAGCCTCCGTCATTCATAATTACCTAGACGTAGGAAACTGCCGATGAGCACGTCCTCAGCTTCTCCTCGGGAGCCGGGGGGGTTTCCAGCGGTGCAGCCTAAGGCGACCCTGCGGATCACCACCAGAGGCAGCGCAGCAGCTGCCTGCAGCCCCGGCCCGGCTCCACGGGGTGTCAGCAGCGGGTTGCGAGGGCAAAGCTGGGTGGGGAGGGTGCCTTCGTCGTGCCCTCACCTCCCTGTTAGACGGTGTCCAAGTGAGGCAGATGTAGGACCCTTCCAACCCAGACCGCCCCGTGGGTCTAACATATAGTGCATGACAAGGAAATGGGATGCTGTCTGCCGCCTTGCAGCTGTTCCCAGTGGGTTGTTGGTCTACCAGGAGCTGCTGGCATGGAGTAAGAGCTGCAGAAGCTGCAGGACAGTGACTTATGGAAAAGTAGAGAGCAGTAACTGGTAGTCAGTCGACTTCACCTTACTTAGCTTCTGGAGTTGGTATGAGGATGGTGAGCCTTCTGTTACCAGATGATCACCGTGGCTCTAGCAGGGCCAAGTAATTGCCAGTCCTTTTCCTCTGGAACATAGCTAACTACAGACCAGCACAACAGGAATTGTGAAAAACACGAAAAACATGGCCAATGTTAAGTTATTCCTATTCCTCCTTCTGTGGCATAGCAGTGGATTGAGTCCCTGTTGGCCCTCATATTTACATGTATTATGATGGCCCAAGACCAATCAAAGGAACACACAGAAGTATCAACGTGAGGACAGACCTTCAGCTGGTGGCTCTACATGCCCTTCCTGGCACAAGGAGGCCCAGAGTTATCCTGTATTTATGACAACAACCTTCAAAGCTCACAGCATCTGCAGCCACTGCTAGGTTGTGTCTCCCATATCAGGCTGCAAGAAGCATAACATGAAGCCTCTCATACTTCACCTGAAATTCCCTTGTGCTGAATTGATTGAAACTACTTATTTGTTTTTTGTTGGTTGGAGCAGAATTTGACTCAGACAGTAGGATTTATACGGACAAGCTGCTTGCCAGTAACACTGACCCCACTGAGATGCTCCAGGACCACAGTCCCATTGAACTGAGGCCTGTACATATGTTGCCTCTCTCTCCCCAGCCCCAGATTTGATTCCAAACTTGGTGAAGATAGCAAGAATTATTTTTCTTAAGTCAACACGCTTTAAGCTGGGCTTCACCCTGTAAATATTTACACAATGAGTAAGCATATGCCCCGGTTCCTGATCTGCCTACTATAACCTAAGATTTTTCTATGTCATCTTAGAAGCCTGCCAGTGCAGATGAAGTGCAAAATGAAGGCTTTACAAGACACAGAAGTAAATAACTCCTGTTAATATTTGTCCCTTTACCTAAATTTTTATACTTTCATCCTCTCTTTAACAGTAATTCCTTTCCCTTTTACTTATTTTAACTAGTTATATGTAATCTTTGCTGAAAGTATTGTATGGTTACTTCACCCTTTTTCACTGTTAACTCTTAACCTAGCTTTACTTCACGAAACAAAACAGTCATCCCCACATGCCTCCCTAAATAATTGTCGGTTCCTCTTATAATTTGCTTATATGGCAGCTTCTATTTAAAAAATAAAATATAATCATTGACTAACCATTTTAAAGCTGTTCTTGCCAACCTAAATTAATCCCTGTTCCACTTGTCTTTCTGCCTTTCTGCTCCACAACTGCCCCCTAGAGAAATAACTCTGGAAGGAAATAAAAACGTGCACATCCACTCACGCAGCACTGGTAACAGTTGGTTTGCTCCAGACTGGCAAGGACTAAGATTGGTAGAGGCATTTCTCAGCAAAGGTGGAAAATGTTGGCCCAGTGAAGTGGATATGCTTTAGATAATGTACCTTTTTCTGAACAGTATCTTGCAAACAAGTTGTTTCAGGTAAATAATGCAATTTCTGATCAAAATTAGAGAGAAAGCAGACAGCCACAACGTCTCTGGAATTTGAGAGTTTAAGGCTGGTCTAAACTCTTGTTAGCACTTCTACCTGGCAGGGAACACCCACCTTTTGAATATGGGTTTCATTAAAATTCTGAGTAAAAACCAATTTATTTATTTTTTCTCATGAAGGTGCTAGGAGGTTTCCCTTGAACATTTTCTGAGTGAAATGAAGAAACCACGCCCTGTCTAAAATAGCTGAGTGTCACCAGACTTCAGTAGACATGAACTTCATGAACTTGACTGTTCCTTATCCTGCCTGGATACTTTGACAAGTACGAATTGGGTGTGGGGAAAAGCCTGGCCAGTCCTAACGCTCTTGGCTCCCTCACACAGCGCAGGGCAGGAAAACACTTGAAAACTTTTTTCTAAAGCATGGGACAACCATTTCTGTGCTCTGACAATGCAAGTGGAGGAAAGAAGGTTATAGATAAGGGCTTCTCTTACAGAGAGGCATGTATCTTATTACTGAAACTGAATCTGTGTGGGAGGACTGATGGGCAAACTGGGGTTTTGGCCAGTACGAGTGGGGTTCTATCAATGTGGACTTGTGGGACTGGGGCCATTTTCTCTTTATAAAGCGAACTCAACCACGGCCCAAGTTTCCCATTAGCAGCAGGACTAACGAGGCCTGCCTTCCTACGGGCACGTCTCGCTTCCCCTCACGGGGCTCCCCTCAGCGCCCCGCCAGGGGGCGCCGCCGCCCCGCGGCCATCCCTCAGCGGGCGGGCGGGGAGGGGAGGGGAGCGGAGCGGAGCGGGAGCCGCGCGCGCCCGTCCCGCCCCGCCCCGCCCCGCCCCGCGTCACGTGCCCGGCGGGCGGCCGTTGGTGGCGCGAGGCTCTCCCGTGACGCGCTCGCAGGAAGGGCGGGGGGGGGGAGGAGGAGGAGGAGGAGGAGGAGGAGGAAGAGGAAGAAGAAGAAGGCTGGCGGCTGTTACCGGGGGGAGCCGCCATGTGAAGCCCCGACCGGCAACGCGCGGCTGGGAGGCGGCAGAAGGTGAGCGGCGGTGCGGTGCTGCGGGCTCCTTGCTTCCTTCCTTCCTTCCCTCTCTCCCCCCGTCATGGCGAGGCCCCCATGGCGGTTGGCCTGAGAGGAAAGGAGCCGTGAGGGGGGGAAAAATGGGGGGGGGGGAGCTGCGGGGCCCCTGCCCTGCCTCGGCCCCTCCCTGCGGCCTGAGCCTGGGGGGGAGGAGGAGGAGGAAGGGGGGCGAGGAGGGGGGGGTGGCGTTATGTAACCGCCGGCGGGGGCCTTCGGCGGGGAGGCGGGTGTGGGGGGGGAGGGGAGAGGGAGGGGAGGGGGTGGGGAAGGGCTGAGGGGGGGTGTTAGGGCTTGGTGGGGGGAGGGTGAGGTTTGGGGGGCCGCAGGTGCCCCTCCCCCGCCGGCACCTGCATGGGTACCCGTGGGGTGGGGGGGGGGTGTTGGGGGGATCGGCAGCGAGGGGTCACTGCGGGGAAATAGGGGAGGGGACGCGGGGATAAGGTGTGTGGTGGGGAGGGGGGGGGAAGCCCGAGCCCTGTCGCAGCCCCGCCGCCCTCTCCTCCCCCCGCAGCCGGCTGCGGATTTTGCGCCCCGCGTTGGGTGCGAGTCGCCTGTGCTGAGCGAGGGTGGCTGGTGGGTGAGGGGGGAGGAAGGGGCACGGAGGGTTCGCCTCTCCCCCCCCCCCCCCCCCCCCCCCCCCCCCCCTTCCCCGCCTGCTGCTGTGTTTTGCTACGTAGCCAGCGCCGGCCTGACCCAGCAAAAGGCCCCTGATGGGAGGTGCGCGGGGATGGCATGTAAACCTTGAGAACGGAGGGGAGAGTGATAGCGCGAGCACGCGATTATTATTTTTTGGGGGAGGTAGGAAAGCTGTGGTGCGTGCTGCAATGTTCCATTATCCCTCATGCTTTACGGTTAATGTCAGCCTTTGGAAAGGCAAGGCCTGCAAATGCTCCATTTGTGTTAATTAGAGATTTTTCTCCCTGAAAAGAAGAGTTGATGTTTATTACGGATCTTGATTTAAAGTGTAGGTCCAATCTCAAATTTGATAGTGCAATGCAAAGAAGCAAACCCAGCAGATTGCAATTACATGAGCTGAATTTTAACTATAACCTCTTACATCTAATAGCAATTAAGCAACAGTTTAAAGCAGTCCTATCGGAGCAACAACAGCACCTAATGAAAAGGTTACAGCCAAAATACATTTGTGAAACAGCCCCATTTTATTAAGATATTCAACACAGAAATCCAGATCTCTAACAAATTCCTTCTTTGCCATCTTGTCTCAAGCGTGTAGTCGCTGCCTATCCCCACCATATTTGTCTTTCACTCAGCCCAATTCTTCCACTGGACGTTGCACCAAATCCCTGTTGGTAAATAATCCCAAGCTGTCAGACTGGAGGTCATTGCTAGGACAGTTAGTAGAGGCTCAGTGCAGACACCTGCCTTGTGACTTACTGCTGTTTTAACTACTTGGAGATAGATTGTTCTTAAAGTAAAACTGTAGAAGTATACTGGAAAAAAAAAAAAAAAACATTTCAGGCCAATGTAGTAAACTCCACGTGTGTATTTTCATGCACAGTATATGTCTTCAGTGCGTTATTCAGGCATTGGCCTTCCAAGTGTATCACCAGTCTGTCTTTCTGCATGATGTTCATCCTCTTACTTAGCCATAGCCTGGTGTGGTGCAGCCAGCATCTTGTAAGTGGGTGCTGAGTTTGCTCGGTCTTTTCTCATCCCTTGACCTGGATGTCTGTCTTAAGGAAGCTTCATAGCAAATTTTCAATCTTGCTACTGTCCATTTCAGCTACTAGGGAGATTTAAAAAAAAAAAAAAAAAAAAGACTAATACAAAACCTGGTTTTGAGTACATAGGAAAAATGTGATTACAGACTTTTTAATGAATTAGTTGTTCAGGACAAGTAGGGAAAGAATAACTTACCTGACCCTGCCATGTGCTTTCCCCCATTTAATCTGTAAGCTATTGTTTACGTTATGAAGAATGATTTTTTTATTGAACATCTTTCTGCTTTAATTAAAGGAGTATATTATCTCTGAGATCTCTGTCGGCTCTTAAGAGTGTGTTTGTCTGGTACAGATGTAGCAAGGGAGCTAAATACCCAAATGCTGAAACCCTCCCCCAAGAATACAACGTAGATAAGTTTGGTGACAGTGCCATGTGTTTACAAAGCATAGCAAAAGGAGGAAAAAATGGAAGCAAATAGAAACGGGAGCATCCAGGTAAAGAATGTTGAAAGTAAAGAGAGCAAATCTAACTGGGTGCAAAAGAGCATGAGGAACAGGCGAGGAATTCTCAAACATGGTTCATGCAGTATAATTGTGGAAATGTCTCTTTTTTTAAGAGTCAAATTTGTGTAGAGCTGCTTCTCCCTGAGAGCAGCTTTCTGCTCTGTTGTGGAAACCAGACAGCATTTTAATTGGAGACACAGCTGGTTTTAGGGAGGAGGGCTTCTCGTGTCTGTGGTCCCTCTGCTTCTGTATTGCATGCGGAGTAGCTGGTGCTCATAAGATAGGAATGAGAATTAGGAAACTCTTCTTTCTCGCTCCTTAGTGGAAGAGAGGTGAGTACGTAGAACAACTTTAAATTCTGGGCAGTGGTGATAACTTCCATTCCTGTTGCTTGTCTTTTCAGAGCTAGCTGAAGGGCTGCTGCTACTGTAGTTAAGGAATCTGTGACGGTTAAATTCATCTGAGAGATACTTTTAGTTTGGTATACCCACAGAAATGATCGCTGTATCTTCTATATTCTTTGCTGCAACTGTCTAAGCAGGCCATGCCTCCTGAATTTCAGTGTTAAGTTTTGGGAAGAGTAGATGGTGTGCTTTTTTTTCCCTAGTTCTTTTCCTATCTCAAAGCTTAAGGTCTCCCAATTGGTATTCTTCCTGTTTAATAGTGCTGAAGCTGGGGGTTCAAAATTTGCTGGCATAAATAAAGTTTAGCCATGTTGTGGTTAACTCTTTCGTGTTAGTTTTGCATCGTGTTCCCAGCTATCTGTAAATACTTTAACCAAATCCCAATGTAAGGAGGTAACAACTGATAATTTCCTTATTTGGTTTGCTTGAATCACAAAGACCTTTTCAGCTTCTTGATTTATGGGGAAAAAAAAAATAATCCTGAAAAAATACATAATTCAGTTCAGGATAAGACACTGCTCAGGTTCCTTGCAGGTAAGTGCAGGTGGATTGGTTCGAATGCCAAAACTTGAAAGCACTGCGCAGAGTAGGGTTGAGATCTGCTGCAAGGCTTTTCTGTGCTGGCTTAAAGACTGTCAGTCTTCTGGCAGGGTGGGTTATGCAGTGTGTTTTGGCAGGGGCCTTGGGGCCGTTACTGCACCTTTGGGGTCAGCTTCTGGCTGTCGGTGCATTTCCAAAGTGAACTGCAGTTCTGTCCACCTCATTGGCGAGTTCCTCCTCCTGAGGTGGTTCCCATCAGCTCTTAGTCCAGGACACCATGAGTAACCATCTCAGGCTCTTCTGGAGACCTAGGAGCTGCTGGCGTTTAAGGAAGTCATGACAGTGTTGATAATTCTTACAGGTGGAAAAGCCCACAATGACCCTGTGGCATGTAAGGTGGAAGATTACTGTAATTTACCAAGTAGGGTAAATGCATTTTTACCATTTTGTGCTTTTTTTTTTTTAATGTAACTCCCAGTTGAGCTAAAGAAATGAAATAATGGTGTTTAGTGGAAGGATAGTGTTCTGGTTTGAGTCCACCGGTTGTTTTTAGGAAATATTGGGGCATTGGGAAACTGGAAAAAGGGACTTGTTAGTCTCTATTTCCTGGATTTCCATGCTGAAATTGCATTATTTGGTAAACTGTTAATCCTGTGATAAAATGGTACTGGGGAAAGGGGATAATGAGTTTTCGCTCTAATCTCTGATTGATCAGGAATTTGAAGTGATAAGTGTTGCCCCTCCATAATGATTCCCGTTATTTCTATGTTCATTTTTAACCTAGTAAGATCTACAAGCCTCCTGTTTGCCTGAGGAAGGCAGTTTTTGCTATGTGGCCTTTTTGTATCGATCTGTCTCTACTAAGTAGCAGCATAATGCTGTTGTTTCAATGTCAGAGGTACTTACAATACCAACTTGAAACCACATAGGGCCAAGAACACAATTCTGATGGCAGTTTTGTTTAGGGATCCTAAAGAAATACAGCATTTTTGTTTTCTTGTAAGAACATACAACTGTTTCCAATAGAATGTAGAAACACTATGCCTGAACCCTCAGTATCACTTTCAGCTGAATCTAAGAGGAAACGTGAGAATATATAGGATCAGATCAGAAGTTTGCCCAGCACTGTACTGTTTCTAGAAGTTGCAAATAATGGATTCCAAGGTAATACTAAAGAAACAAACACATTGAGATACTTTCCCACAAGTAAACTAGACTATAGATTAAAAAATATTTCCATTTTGTTTTGATCTCTCCAGTTACAAGTTTCATCAGATTTCCTGCTAGTTGTGTTAGTCTGAGTGGAAGATAAGAGTAATATCAATAGATTGAGGAAAGATATAGGTACGTAAAACTTCAAGGCCATGGAAGCCATATCTTGTGAAGATTTTACTTCAAAATAGATTTTGTTGCTTTGAGAGTTTCAAAGGCAAATCCAGAAAAAAATTGGGAATGGGACTATGCAATGACAGTTGGAATTAAGAAACACCATTCAGAAAGTGCTGCAAACAAAAAATGTACCTATTTAAATGTTGACTCTGTAGTGAGCACTATTTTCGCTAACAAAGTTGCTTCATTTCCTCCAGGTTTGCTACTGTACAAGGTTAGTGCCACCCATATATGTGTAGAGAGATGGTCCTCCTTAGTGTCTGACATCAGGTCCCACTTGAGATTTGCAAAGTGGATGTCTTCTCTCTCTTTTTCCCCGAAGAGCTTGGCCTGCTCGGCATCTGCTCAGTGTACGCTGATAACATTGAGTTCAGCATAAAGCACAACTGCCCTGGGCGCTTCCACTGAAAAATAACTTGTGGAGAAGAAATGGAGCCTTCTCTTTACGTTAGTTAAAATGTTCGTCCGAGGGCAGATCTGTCTCTATGCCACTCCAAAGTAGTTAATCCGGGTACTGGGTAATGAGATGGTCAGCAGCAAAGGCAAGTTGAATGTGTGTATGTACACGCACACCTGTGCATGCACAGAAACACATACATGTGTATCGAAACAAATACATGACATTAATCAAAAATGTCATCTCTTCTGACAAGATTCCACCAGTCTGCTGACCCGATGCCTAAGGAATCTGGGAGACCTGAAGATGGTATATGTGAGAGGTTTTTACCGTCAGCTTCTCTGAATTCAATGTTAACAAATTCAGAGTGTTCACAGGTTCCTTGTTTTGGTCACCTCTTGAAAATTCTTCATTGTTTTTATTCAAGAATGGCTGTACTTCCTCTTACCCATCTTTTCTGCCTTGTTTTCTTTAGCGCTCCAGTCACTTTCTTTAATTGTGCTTAGGAAGTCTTAAGTCACTCAGTAGCAGCATGTCTACTCGTTATCTGGGAAGTGGGATCTTTGTTTGTTTATTGTACCTACCCAGGGCTTTACCTATGCTTCAGTGTATGCTCTGTGTTTAAGACACGAGTTGTAGGACTGGATTGTGATCAGACCGAGGTGTGCACAAACCCAGGTTTTCACTTCTAAGCAAGTTCTATCAATTTATTAGGTTAAAAAAAAAAAGCAAACAGCCAACCCTTCCTTTTCAAAGAAAAAGTAGCACAGTTCCTGTTCTCAAATACTATAGCCAGCTAAATATATGTGAACTTGAAGAATACCCAACTCACATATTCATCTCACTTGTCCTTGCAGATACTCACTTAAGTCCAAGAGAGAAAGAGAATTTCCTTTTAGTTTGATTTACAGTCTGTTCAGTATGTTGCTATAGAGAATCCTAATTCTGCAAGCTGTTTCTTATCCCAATTTGACTTAATGATTTTTTTCTGGAATCTAGGCACTTAGAAGCTGGCATAAAGATCAGGAGTGTGCTACATCCTCTAGGGATTGAAGTCCCAAAGGAAGATGAGTAACAGAAATAATGAAGCCAGTTGCTGAGGTCTGCTGAAATTTGCCAGCGTATTGTGGCAGTATGAACGGTTGTATCAAAGAGGTCATGTTTGAACTAAAAAGTGAATTGAGCTACATGGTTAAATCTGTCCATGAAAATTTATGGGGAGGAGCCACTCATCACTGAGGAACTTTGAAGTGTGGGGAAAATATTACCAAACAATGCAGAAATGTGGAAACTCAAGCCAGAGTCTTCTGTGAGCAGAAGAAAAAATTCAACCAAGTTAAACCACTGCTTGTGACAAGCTCTAAATGGACTGTAGCTGCTACTGAATGTTATTCCTAGAGGGGAATGAAACATTGACAGTTGGTCTCAAATTGAATCTGGCTTGCTATTTTTCAAAGAACTAACCATCTCAAATGCCATGTATAAAAGCAAAAAGAGTGTCTTGTTGAAAACAGATTGCTCAAAGGTAGTGCAGGCTGCAGAATGATGCACCACCTTGTTTTAGGACAGCAAGTCCTCTGCTGTTCTCTGTACCCTGTGCTCGTGATTCCTTAAGTTGTGACAGTTAAAGTTGTCTGTCCCAGGCTCCAGGTTGGTTGGGAAAGATCTAAACGTTGTCCTGTACAGCTCTTGTATAAATTGGTTGATTGCTGAACAACCGCTTCAGGGTGATGTGATGATTAGTCGACAAAATAACTGCATCTTTCTTAGTCGCTGCTTGTAGGTAAAGTATTTAGTCCTTGATGTTAAAGTAAACTGATCTGAAATAAAGATCATTTTGAGTTCCAGAAAGAGTCAGTTTGGAAACTGGAATAATTTACTTAGCAAAGAGTTCCTGTGTCATCTTCTGAGAGAGTGCTAGCACTGAAGGCGAGAGTGTTGTTTCTTTGCTGTCAAACTCAAATAAAAGCATGGTTGGAACACAGCCTTAGAGTAGTCATCTACACATAGGAGTTGATTCTGAAGGACTGTTTATTCCATGTGTTACGGGGGTTGTACGGTATTTTGCCTCTTTAGCACATGCCATGGATGCTCACCTTTTTGAAAAATACCATTTCTAGATTTCTCATACTTGCTACCAGTTCTATGTCCAGTGCTTAATTTGCCCAAGATTTTCATGATTGTCGTCTACCTTACAGTCTTAGGTTTACTTACAGGAGAAGGGAGTATTGTCAGGTGGTTTTGGGGACAGATTTTTTTTTGTCTTTCAGCCAATTTGATTTGTGTTGCTTTACAATATCATCAGAGATTGGATTGCAAACCAGAACTTGCTGGTTGACCCTGTAATACTGGTGCTTATAGTTAGAAGTGACTGTAGTACAGGCACGTGTGAGTTAGGATGGAGAACAGACTTAGGACTTCTCTGTTGTGCGACTCTAACATTCTTTGAAAACTTTCTAATTCTATGGAAAAAAGTAAGGTGGTCTACCCCAGTTGTTTACTAGGGGGAAGAATATAAGTAGGGCCGGTAGTGAGGAGTAATTAGCTTATTGCAAATCCACATCCCCATTCACACCACAGTTGGTTGTTTATAACCATGACCTAAAAGCTGGTTTCCGGAAATGGCTGAGGGATTCATAAGCTGTCCCTGGCACTGCAGGGAACAGTCCCACCCGTCTGCCTTGGCTGTGTGTGTGACCCTGTTGTGACTCGGCTCATCTGGCTGACCTGGTAGAAACTACCCCTTACGGCTGTGTGGGCCAAATCAGAGGAAAATCCAAAGTGCCAGGCGTAGGGGTTGTGGGAGTGCGGAGCTGGAGTGGAGAGGCTGGACATAAAGGAGGCCAGCTGGTCTCTGCTGGGCCAGCAGAGGTTGAGGAGCAGCCCCGTTCCTTTTGGTGGCAGGCGGCCATCAAGTTGACTCAACCCTCTTGTGAAACTTCACCCTGAGAGTTCATTTCCCGCCTAGAATAAAATTCAGTTGCTTTGCAACATCCAGATTTGTTTATTTTAATATGGAACAGTATTGTTAACTCGAGTGCCTAAAATCACAGGGGTTTAAAAATAAAGGAGCTTAAAAAAAAAACCTCAAACTATCTTTAAGTTCCTTTACTGGATTCTGACATTTTTAGTACATAGTAAAAAATAGTTTTAGACCGTGTAGCAGCAGCTCTTTTCCAGAAGACTCAGCCAAGAATAGGACTCTTGTGCTGAGAAATGTGTAAACACGTAAGACAGTTCTTTCCTCAAAGAGCTTGCAGCCTAGTGCCAAGCAGGGTGGTGAGTTTGATGTGGGAGCTGGAATGTAGATGCATGAAACTCAAACAGGCCACAAAGTACCCATTTGATGGAAACAACTTCTAAGCCCTGCTGAGTAGGGATGGATTCAATCTAGGGTTCAAGCAAAAGGTTGTGATATTCATTAGTGGTGGCCTGAGATAGCCGTACTTCTGTTAGTGTTAGAGTTGCACCTTCGAGAATAATGTTTGTGGTATTTGAACACACTAATTAAATCAGGTCCTTTTGTACTAGAGGACGTCGATAAGGTGTTTATTCTGGTCAGAAAAGCAAAATGCCTGTTGCTATGTTCTGCATTTCCGCGCAACTTTCTGTTACCTGTGATTGGATTATTTGGATTAGAAGTTACTTGTACTCTGTATTTAGACACAGGTCTGGCAGGGTTATTTGTTGAGTCATGGTGCAGTGTCTAGTTGACTTTGGAAATAGTTCATTTGCTTTCCTGTAGTACAAAATATAAAATCTGCCAGCGTGAAGAGGCAGCAGAAATGTCTCTGCATCATGGCAAAGAGAATGCTGCAGAGCATGGCACAGACAACTGAAGTTTGGGCAGGACTGCTACTGACCTGGAATCAAAAGGCTTGTGAGGATCCATACTCACTTCTCAGAGAGCCACTGAGAACTCTTCTGTGCTCCCAAACATTGTGCCAGTAATACCTATGGTTTCGCTCTGGATTTGTCTGTTATCTCTGTAATCCCAACTATCCCAGTTAATGGAAAGCCACCTACCCTATACAACACCATCCTGATCTTAAAGTATTTTAAAAGAAATATCTTCCCTGACTCAGGTACTCAAATACTAACTTAACATCAACATTCACATCTACATCACTTGTTGTGCAGTCTGAAATCTCACAGTTGCCATGCAACTCTCCTATATGCATGCACATGTTTATAGAATTCATAAAATGTAGGGATAGCAGTTCATTCCATTCCATGATCTGTACAGTTTGATTAACAAGCAGCCTTTAATAATAAGATTAAGTGGTTATGAATTGGGAAGTATGATGTGAGGCCATGAATTAGTGTGCAGTGGGATGTTGCATATCTTTTCCTAGTGTGCTGTCTTGACTATTTCTGAACTGCCAGTCACATACAAAGCATCAAAACTCTTAGTTCCTCTTCTAGCTTCAGTTTTGAAAAAGATCTCCCAATAGAAACTTGAAATTAGTTAAAGAACTCTGTTTTGCAGAACAGTAAGATTTTACAGTTTGTATGTGGCCTTCAAAGACGCAGGGCCAAATTGTGTTAATTTCGATGACAGGAGATTTAATATGGCTTTTTTTCTTGAAAGGTTGTTTCTCTTGCAATGAAAATTTGGATTCTGTCCTTAGGGATACTGTTTCTGTCACTACAGGCTTTTTGTGCAGTTTCAGAGTTCGTTGGGATTTTTTTTAGTTTACTGAATATTTGTGTTCACAAGTCCAGAATGTAAGCATTTCATTTTTTTGTCTGCTTTTCTGGGTAAAGGGTCATTTTATCGTTTGTTCTTGCTCTGGGCTCTAGAGGTGCCCTGCAAATGAATAACTGTGGTGATTCACTTTACCTGAGTCACTATGCGTTTATGCTCTTGAATTTGTGAAAACAGAAGACTGCTCTGAAACAAGTTAGTATGAACAGAGAAAAGATGAATTCTTGTTTGATCACAAGCAGGCAAATTTCAATGTTTGTCCCTTTTTTGCTTCTCCCCACCACCACTTCAAGGGTTCTTTACAAAGCAAAGCATTTCTCCTGCTCACCCTTTCATCTTGATCCCTATAGAGAGGGCTTTGTATTTACTTTACAGTTCTTGTTTCATGAACCAGCGAGTATGCCTCAAATCTTGCTTAACTTTTTCTCTGATTTAAATATATCCTGTGCAAGATGTCTCTCATGTTCATTTGTTCCTTAGGTTTCAGATAAGCAGCTCTAGAGGTTATGTTAATTTTCAAGGAAAAATCTGCCATGTAAGCACAAGGACTTTGCAGGATCATAGAACAGCCCAGGCTGGAAGGGACCTTTGAAGATTATCAGGTCCATGGGAAAAGGGAGCCTAGGTGAGGTTATCTAGCACCTGTGCAGTCACATCTCAAAAACCTCCAGTGATGGGGACCCTACCACATCACTGGGGAGGTTGTTCCAGTGATTGATCCTTCTCACTGTAAAAAAAATTTTTCTTACATCAAGACACCTGTTGCCTCTTTTCTCCATGTGGCTCCTTGTGAAGAGGGAGCAGCGAAGATCCTCCTTAGTCCAGAAACAGTTCCTGGAACTACAAAGGGAGAAATTAATCTCCCAGGTTTTCATATCAGCACTAAGTAAATAATCTATAACTCTCAGGAAGTAAGCCAAAGGCATCTAGTAATCTTTGAAATACCATGCTTTTAACTTGTGTGTTTAGAATTGAAGTGAACAGGCTGAGTCAAAAATCACATCTGCCAAGGAAATTGTAAATCATTATCAGATGTTGGAAGTAAGGCATTATAGCCCAGCTTCTCTAGTTTTGCAGGCTCTAGGAAGACAACTTCTGAGCAATTGATATGTCATGCTTTTAACACACTAACCTGAAGGAGTCATGTTTTCTGGTCTGTAGTTTTAGTTAAACTAGGTACATACCTATGATTATGATTTTGATTGGCCCCACAGGTTGTGGTGGCCTGATCTAACGGCTTTTAGACTAGAGGTCTTCCTCGCCTCCCAGTAGCCTAAATAACAATTAAATGTTTAAAGGTTTCAGGAAAAGTTTACTATCATGAAAGGCAGTTCATTGGTTTAACAGGCATCGGATGTTTTTGTTTCTGTCTTACTGATACTGAAAAGACTTCTTTGAATAAACAAGAGGTCTGTATGGGGGTCAGAGTAACTGAGGTTCTCAAGAACCTTGTGATTGGAATGAAGAACATCTTAGACTGCTGGTGACGTATGTGGGTTTTATACTGCATTGAGGGCTCTCTTTTTTTCACCAGAGTAAGATAAATGTGTGTATGTGTATATATGTATGTACACACACACACAAAAGATTTTGTTTGACAGGCTTTTTCATCCTTTATTAGTAAGGAACAAGAGTAATCAATGCTTAAAATCCTGGTGATTCTTACAATAACTATGATACCTAAAATCAGTATGTGACACTTTCATGAATAAACATTTTCCTTTCTTGAACCTACACCTTTGTTTTCTGTAATAAGTTCTCAGCCAGAAGTGATATATTTGAATTACAGTTTACTTGAGTTTATGGGAAAAATACAAATCTTCCATATGAAGGAAATCATCCAACAATTTCCAATTTGTACCTTCTTCTACAGGAGAAAAAGTCAATTTTCTATTTCATGTAGTCATCCAACTCATCTCCTCTCATTTTTCCTCCCTTCTCCTTAAGGGTTCTGTGGTATCTGTTAGATAAAATTCAACACCAAACCCACAACCCCCCCCTCCTCCAGATTAATTTCAGAAAGCTTAACATATTGGAAATTGGTCCCTGGGTGAGAAACACAGGTACCTAGAGAGAAAATACGACATACTGGGGAGGGGTAGCTTTGTTTTGGTTGTTGGTATAAAGCTAATCTCCTTGACAAATGATTAATCATGATAATTCTATATTTGTGTAGGTTATGTAACAGATTACAGCAAATATGAGAAGAATAGAATCAGGTGCATCATGATCTTCCTGTGTTTGTGGAGATCCTGAAACATACTACTGAAGCGTGTCTTTTCAAGGTACTTACACGTGCTTTAACTCTGTAATTCAATGGTTGCCTGATTTGGCATATTGACGTTATTCCATGAAAACGATCGTATTTATGAAAACCTTCCTGCAGCTGTCTCTTATTCTGCAACGAAACTTGCCTGTAATCCAAGGTGGGTTAGCTGGATTTCAGAGTCCGCCTACTTGGTAACTCTAGAACAAAAGGGATTTAAGAGATGAAAGCTGGAATTAAAGTTTTAGCCAAGTTATTCAGAGGAAACAAAATTCTAATGTGATAAATGAGGCGGTCTCCAGGACACTGTAGTAGAAGTTGCTCCCTGGATAGGTAAATGACCAAAATGGGTAATTATCTCCAACTATAGATGTGTGTACTTTCTGTTAGGCTGGAGACTGGGTGAAGCTTCTGTGCTCCACTACTGGATGATTCTATGGATAGACCAAAGAATAGGTATCTTCTCAACAGCACAAGAGGAAGGAAAAGATCAGTTGACTTCCTTTTTTGTATGAACTGTAGTTTTGTGTATTTTTATGGGTATCAAGATATATCTAATAAAATAAAGGTGACTGGCTTAAATTTTCTTCCTGTTAGTTTCAGGGTATACAAGGTCCTATTCCTGTCATCCCACTCTTAAGAGCTTACAGCCCTAAAAGACAAAGCAGTGTTTTTATTTAGGGGACCGATTAGAATAGAAAGGGAGAGATGTAGTGTAGCAGGCAGTGACCTCATGATCAGATTACACCATTAATCAATATTTTAAAATCAGTGTTACAACAGCAATAGTTAATGTGGATCACTTGGGTACAGTGAGCAGTTGGCCACAGTCAAAAACATTTCTTTTTCTCTCCACCAGTTCTGTTTCAGCTCACTAATAGCTCATCTGGGGATGCTGCTGTGTTCAGCTCATGGTCCAGAGATAAGTGTATTACATAAAGGAAAACTGTAATTTGCCTGGTTAGGTTTGTTTATTTATTTAAAGAAACCTAGCTATAGATCATACTAGATCACTTAAACGACTGGCTTTTCCTCAAGGAAGACACGACCTTTGCTTTTTTTCTTTCTCTTTTTCTTCTTTTTTCTTTTATGTAACTATTGTTTTGTGGAACAACAAATGCTTGGACCTCTTATGATTAGCTCTGAACCCGTTGGTAAAATTAATCCAGTCTCTCATGCCAGGAGGTGTTTGCCTGCATCCCCCCATGTAAATAGTATCAAAAAGGAAGGAAAAGATTGTTTGTGATTTAGGCGATATTTTGCAGGAACGGTAGCAATTTTATATAAGAACCTTTTATAGGAGAGGTATGATGAACAGGAAGAATTCAATAAATCACAATGGCAACTGATCTTTGTGATGACTTTATGTGAATTACTACAAAATTGAAAAACTGGACTTCAATGCAATTTTTAGTTTCTATGTTAAATACAACTCATATATTTCAATGCATACACACTGAAAAATGTAATCTTTGTGGTGTTCTGTAGATGGCCTGTAATGCATGACTGAAATGTCACGGATATTACTAAACATCTAGTTGATCGTGTGTTTTTTCTTTCTGTGCAGAAGCTTCAGTATGAGGCGGGGTGGATGGAGGAAACGGGCTGCTGATGGCGATGGCTGGGGAATATGGGTATGTTTAAAACCAACTGGCTTTTTCTCTTTGAAGAGATAAATGGCAAAATGGGTAAGAAGGGTTTGCAATTTTGTTAAATATGCTAAAGGTATGCTATAAATTGAAACCTTTTGCTTCACTTGAAAAACACAGTTTTTTTAAAAATATTTTTGAATTTAATCTGGTGTTTAAGTCTTAATTCATAATCATCCACTAAATTGCATTATTAATATGTGCAGACTTTTGAATAGCTTTAACCACCATTTAAACTAAGTAATTTTAAAATTATTTTTAGAAGTTACCACCGCTTTCTTTATAGTTGGACATACAGTAACTGAGGCACCTGATTTACTTATGCTTCTACTGTCTTATCTATATTTAAGAACAGAAAATATGTGGAGCTTGATGAGTATTCTCTGCATTGTTTCTTTGGGCAATGAGAACTCTGGCTTAGCATCCAAACTTGCATTACTCTCTGATCTCTCTTTTCTTCTTTTTTCTTTTTCTTCTATAAGGGTTTTTATATAGATGGAATATCTTCCTTATAGAATAAGAAAAAAGGAGTATGAAATAAATCCTGCTGTGTTAGTAACAAGGTACCATACCTTGCAGATAAATTTTAGTGTAGAGGACTTGCTATTTTTTGTTTGGGGAAAAAAGCACGTGTCTTTTGTAAGTCAACAAAAATAGATTTGAAGGAATGCTGCATACTTCCAGTCTTCTCATAATTGACTAGTTTCAGTCTGTAAACACAAGAAAACAGGACTAGCATCATGGGTTTTGTTTTGTTTGTCTGTTCAACTTAAAAACTAGGGAGGATACATGTCAGCAAAGGTTAAGAAATTGGAGGATCAATTCCGGTCAGATTCAGCCATAGAGCACCAGAAGGATGGAAATTCATCAAGTATCTTTAGTGGAGTCGCCATCTATGTCAATGGCTTTACAGGTGAAGCTTTTATTTTTTAAGGATCTGTTCTGTTTGTTCCAGTGTCTGTTCAGTGTCCAAAGTGTAGTAAAGGACTATAAAACACGTGTGTTTGTATCCAATTAAATATGTAACAATTCCCATATATCTTAAATTTTGTGTATTATGTTCCTTTTGTATTTCATTATTTAGATTTTCAATATAAAGTCACATTTAGTTTCTGAATATATCTAATACTTTACTAAATGATTTACATGAATGGTCACTGCTAGAAATAGGAGTAATTTTTTCCACCCTTCACCAGAACTTTCTTGATTTCTTGTGTCCAATTCACTATTCAGAACATTGTTTGTTTGTGCTAACCCAAACCTTTTGTTGCCAATGTGGCACCACTGCAAAGGTTTTCCAAAAGCTTTTTTCTTTTTTCTACTTCTTGCAAAGTAAGTATTCTTTTTTACATGATGAAAAACATTCCTAATGTGAATAATTACTGGGGTGATCAGTAATGTTAGAGGGAATAAGAATAGATGTTAGTTTATAAAGTAGTCTCTCTTTCTTGTAGTAATTCAAGAATAGTCTGGTAAGGAAGTGTTACCTGCTTTGTTAAGTCAGAAATTGTACAGTAGGAGTTCTTTGCTGTTGCTAAACCCTTTTGATACTAATTTTCTGTTCTGCATGTAAACTGCTCTCTCAAACCGATTAAAATGCAAGTGAGTTAATCTAATACTGGATTTTGTGTTATGTTGCAGTAAAGTGTGTTTTTTTTTTTTTTTTTTTTTAGTTTAGCATTAAATCTACTTGAGTATTTTTTCCCCCCCATCCTTTATACATATTGTGGAAAGATCCTCTGTAACAATCGGAATGTTTGCATTTTGAATCACGCTTTTCAGAAATGTTTTTCTACATTTCTTAAATGCGTTTCTGATTTGGTCTTTGAAAACTTGCAAGGTTTTCAGGGGAAGAACAATGCTTTGCACTCGTTCTGATCATGACATTGTTTCTCAACCACTGTTTTTCTTAATGTATTTGCTGACACAAAGCAGGAATGTTTCTGTTTTAAAATTTTATAGATCCCTCAGCTGATGAATTAAGACGGCTAATGATGTTGCATGGAGGCCAATACCATGTATATTATTCCAGATCAAAAACAACGCACATCATTGCCACCAATCTTCCAAATGCCAAAATAAAAGAACTGAAAGGAGAAAAAGTAGTTCGCCCAGAGTGGATCATGGAAAGGTGAGTTTTGATCTACTGCTTTTAGAGATTTCTTCCTTTGTGGAGAAAAAAAATGTAGAAAAATAGCTTTATAAAAGGTTTCATTTTGGGATTATGGTTTAGTTTAAAATAAATCTATCCTTGCAACAGCTGAGTAAAAATACCACTGTCATATTGAAGATTTGCTTCTTTGTGATTGTTCCTTAGGTAACTTTGCTAAGAACGTTCAGAGAATCTCAGGCATAGCACAAAACCGAACATCAGCCTGTTAATTCCATTTTAATATCTAGTCAATTGGCCAGCCCTCATCTCAATAAGTTTGAATAAATGTCACATGATGTTTTTTAATTAACCTCTTGCCTTGTGCTTTGCCTGAGTTTCTTATTACCTGTAAATAAAGAGAGTCAATTTAAAAGCATTTTCATAAAACTGAAATTAATTCACCCAAGGATTCATCACGTTATACGAGTTTGTAGAAACAAAACGAAACCCAAGGTTTGATTTCCAAATAACTTAAGTCTATTGGTTCTTCTACTCGCTGAAATATATAGGATCAACTAAAGTTGTCCTCAGGCCCTTGAAAAAGATGATAGCAAGGCTCAGAGCAGTTAATCTGGCTTGCATCTGTCTTCTTCCATCTGAGGAGCCCATGGGAAATATGGCAGGCAGGAACACATTCTGGAAATCATTTTGTCAGTGTCATACTATTCTTAACTGGTCTTTCCTAGATGCCCAGCAGAAACAGGCAAAGAACTGTTTCTGTGTGCATACTTGTAAATGCTGTTCTCAGTTCCATATAACTTTTTGATTTTGGATTCAAATGTTTCATGTCGTGCAACTTCTTAAATGTGATTGCTGTTTTCTGTTTGTTTTAATTTTGGTCAGAAATGACAGGTTCTTTGGTTTGGAAAAGATGTTAGTTATTTGTTGTTGTTTTTAAAGCCTTGGTGTCTTACCCGTGAACTTCAGTACTTGGAAAATTGGCAGGAGATGTGTTGTGGTTTGAAAGTTGTGGATATTTTCATTGCCCGTTAAAGTTTCTAGTGATTTTAACCAAGTTGGAAAAATCAGTTTACTTTCAGTAGAGACCTGCTAAAACTTAGTCTATGAAATCTCCTAAAACTTTCTTTACGGTGTCTTGTGTTCAGTTTCTGCATCTCCTGTTTCTGGGAGGTTGTACTGTAAGGTAAGTCAGAAGAACTGAGGCAGATTCTTGCAATTAGGCACAAGGAAGCAGGGAGCTGACTGTCTCAGTAGAACAGGGTTCATGTCAGAATCTGGAGTAAAAGCTAATTTTACAAGAACACCCTGTTTTTCCTATTCTCTCAACAATATTGAAGAACACTCATTAGTTAAATACTCCTTCACTGTGTAGTACTTTGCCACATGGGATACCAAGTGATGTTATCCTCAGTAGTTCAGTTGGTGAAAATCCATGCAGTGGATCTAGAGGTTTGAAATTTGCTCAGTATTCTTATGCACTTTGTGACGGTGCAGTCTGATGGACTTTATTTTTGAGTTTGGTTAAAATCAACCCTAAAATGTTACTGTCACGTATTGCCAATAAAAGTGTTGTTAGATCTTTAGTCCTGCCAGCCAAGGTTGCAAAATGAAAGTTTGTTTGTCTGTCCAGCTTTATTTCTTTGTGTACACACATTTATGATTTTTTCTTAATTATATGATCACGTCATCTTGTTTCACTATGGTACTTGCCACATTCTCTACACAGAAAAGATTGAATTCAGGTTGCAAACTGCTAATTCATTGTCTTGTTTTCTGCTTCTTTCCTTTGTAATCCTATTCCTTATTTACTGCATGTGACTTGAAATCTTTGCTGAAAAATTGAATGAATAATTAATTCCCGTCTTCTGTTGGTGCTTATCGCTATAGCATCTGACTGCTTTCCAAAGATTAATGAACTTACCACAGCACTTATCACAATAGCTGTTATTTTAATTTTTTGTTTAGGGGCCACCAAAGAGATTTTGGTAAAACACCATAAATGTCAGTAATTTGGAGTTTGCCATGTGAACTGTGTAAGATAGGATTTTTCAGAGTTACTTATACAAGAATGGTAAGGCATGTGTTGAAGTTTGTTTCTGCGTTAAAAGCTTTGCATATTCTGAACTGTGAACATTCTGATCTATGGTCCAAGTCAGACATTTATAAACCTGTTGTTAAGTGCAAATAGCTGTATCAGAAGCAAATGGAAGGCCAAAGATGTTGCTGGCCTGCTCTTGAATGGTGGGGGAACCTCGTGACAAAGAATATGGAAAAAGCTGAGGTGCTCGATACCATGTTTTCTTCAGCCTTTACTGGCACAGTCTACTTTCATGCCTTGAAGGCCTGTGTGCCTAGTGGCAGAGTTTGGAGAAAAGATGTGCTACTAAAGGCATACAACACAAAAGTTGTGGTTCCCTTGAGCAAACCTGACATAAACAACTCTATAGGACCAGACAGGATGCATCCAAGGGAGCTGAAGAAGCCAGCTCATGTCAGTGCTGTACCACTGTGTCATCTTCGAACATTCATGACAATCAGATGAAATCACAGAAGAATGGAAAAAGGCAAATGACTTGCCATCTCCTAAAAGGAAAGAAAAAGAAGCCAGGGAACTGCACTGTGATCGGCTTCACCACAGTCACTGAAGATAAAAGAATGTGCCTTCCTCGAAGCTATGTCTGGGCTGGCACGCCATGCCTGACTGGCCTGGTTGTCCTCTGTGGTGAGGTAACTGGACAATAGGAGAGCAGTAGATAGCATTTGCTTTAACTTTAGTAGGGCTTTTGGCACAGTCTTCTGTTGCATTCTTTTAGCCAAATTGAGGAGATGAAGATTGGACAGTGGGCTGCTAGATGGGTGAAAAACTGTCTCTCGTCTTCTTGGCTCAGATGGTAGTGGTCAGCAGTTCAGTTGAACTAACATCTGTTTACAAGTGACATTTCTCAAGGGTCCATACCAGAGCTGTTGCAGTTTAGTGGCTTTGTTAACAATATGGCCATTGGTGATGGCCAATCTGTCTGACACTTTTGAAGCTACATCTGGAGTTCTGTGTCTAATTTTGTGCTCCTCATTTACAAGAGCGAGTGCAGTGAAGAACCACCAGGATGAATAGGGGCCTGGAGCATGTGATGTATGAAGAGAGGCCGAGGAAGCTGGTTTTGTTCAGCTTGGAGAGAGCACTTTGAAGGGGGATCTAATTGCTGCGTTTCATTACCCATGTGCAGGTTAAGGAGAGTGTGGAGCCAGATTTCTCTTCAAGGTGCACAGCAAGAAAAGAAGCAATAGGTGCAAATTGCAGCAAAGAAAAATTTGAGTATAAGGAAAAGATTTCTCACAGTGAAGGAGAGTAAGCAGTCTGGAGAGTAAACAGCTGCCTGAAGAGGCTGTAGAATCTCTGCCCTTGGGGATATTCAGTATTTGGATGGAGTCAGCCCTGAGCAACCTGAACAAAGTTAGCCTTGCTTTAAGCAGGCTTTGGACTAGAGACCTCTAGAGGTCCTTTCCAACCTAGTTGTTTAGTCATTCTAAATTCTGTCATCTAGGGAGTGTGAAAAGGGGAAGGATGTTGAACAGTGCTTCTACAATGAGATTCCCACTGCTGCCTCTTAATACAGCTTGGGGGGAAAAAAGAAAACAAAACAGCTAACTGTGTATTGATCTGGTAGTGCAGCTACTCCAGTAGCTAAAATCTTAGCATGAGCAAAATCTGTAAATGCTTTTTTTTAAACGACCTTGAAATTAATGAAACAATCTTGAGATAATTACCTGGGTGGTTATGCAAGTTCACAGAGTGATACAGGAAACATTATAACCATGCATTTTAACAGCTGATTGGCTGCATCACCATTTTCTATACAAGGAAGCTTTGGAACTCTACCATGTTATTTTCAACTCTGGCAATATATAATGTAAATCATATTCCTTTATAAACGCAATATATTCACGTATCAAACAATATTTAAGTGATATATTTAAGGGTTGTTTTTACTATCCCATTTCCATAGAAACCTTACCATGTATCTGTGTATGCTAGCCAGTTTTAATTTATCTAATTGGGTAATGCAATCTCCCATTGCATTCTTCTCTAATTGCAGCAAGACAGCTCCTCTGAAGGGCTTCTGTTCCACTGTTCAACTCCCTTGACTGTATTACAGACTGGAGCTTGTTAAAAAGCACATCTCCAAGAGCAAGCATTCAGGTGCTGAAGAACAGCAAAGGAGTTTGTCACCGAGCTAAATTCTCTTCAAAAAAATTAAATCCAAGTGTAACTTCAAAACTGAACGCTAATATTAAGCTGCTTTGATGTGAAAGAGGTTCCTCTGTTGCAAAAAGCTTCTGTATCTGTGACAGCATTCAGTATGACAAGTAGTACACGAATGAGAGGTGGAATATAGGCTAAGAATATTGTTATCTTTTCTACCAGCAACAGGCATTGGGATGGAGAGATGAAATCATGCAGTGGTGTGTTTTTGAGAGGATTCCACTTCAGTGTCCACGATTTCACTAAGGAATTCAGCAGTTATTGAAGTGTAGTTGCAGTTTCAGTGGGAGAAGGAAAAGAAGAGGGAGATACAGTGGACCATGTAGTACAGAACTGGAATGATTGTGGAGTAGATAATTATGGAACATCTATTTGGATTTTTTTTTCCTCTCTAGATTTCTTCAGTGGATTTTCTCACAAGAAGGGGTAATTATCCTTTTGGAATGGAAAAAGTGGGAGTTCCTCTTTAATAGTGAAATGCATCCTAGCAGAATTCTTTCAAGTTCTGCCCAAATTTGTTTGGAACACATGTACTTGAATTGTACCAAGTTAGAGATCAGTCAGCATTGCTCAGTTAGAATAACCTGGACTATTCACGATAGATACATATTTACTGTTATCACTTTTGACTGGTTGGTGTTTGTTTCTGAAATGAAATATTTGGGTATGACAAACTGACCCAACACAACTGTGTAAATGTCTTTTTTAGTACCAGTCACCACATTGGATTGAACTGAGAAGTAATTTCTAGTTACTAGAGGGAAGAGGGTTTTAGAAGGGACAATAAGTATGTATTGCAGAACAGAAATGGTAATCACCAAAGTAATAGCTTATTGTATATTTTTTAAATGCTTTTAAATATAACCTATTCTTTTTTTTGCTTGTTACAGCATAAAAGCTGGACGTCTCCTCTCGCACATTCCGTATCAGCTTTACACCAAGCAGTCAAGTGTTCAAAAAGGTCTCAATTTTAATAGCATATGCAAACCTGAAGATGCCATGCCAGGTCCAAGCAATATAGCTAAAGATCTCAACAGGGTGTAAGTGTTTCTAATCATATATGCTGATGCTAATCATTCAACCATAACTATACAGCATTTTTAAATTGATTTCAGCTTTATAGGTGGCGAACTCTGAGGAAACTGAAATAAGGTAGAAGTACATACAATATAAGTATAATATATTCTTCAGCTTAGAGACAATGAGACTGAGGGTGACCTCATGGCATCCTACTGTGTCCTCACGAGGGGAGTGGAGGGGCAGGTGCTGAGCTCTGCTCTGTCAGGACAGCGACAGGACCCGAGGGAACTGCATGGAGCTGCAACAGGGGAGGGTCAGGCTGGGTGTTAGGAAAAGATTCTTTACCATCTCCCCAGGGAAGTGGTCACAGCACCAAGTCTGCTGGAGTTCAAGAAGCCTTTGAGCAATGCTGTCAGATATAGGGTTTGATTTTTCGGGTGGTCCTGTGTGGAGACAGGAGTTGACCTTGATGATTCTTGTGGGTCCCTTCCAACTTGGGAGATTTGATGATTCTGTGATTCTGTAAGTAGTTGAAGATGGAACTTCAATTACCTTGACTCCAAGGTTTGTCTCTAATCTTTAGATGACACTGCCTGATAACATGACCTGGGAGTCCCTCTATATACAGCGTATCTGTATGAAAGCAACAGGCATACATTAAAGGATTCTGACTAGTAACACTGAAAAGTAGGTCTTCATTTCAAGAGTATTTTTTGATTACTTTAGCTAAAGGTATCTAGGAATAAATATTAATGCATGCTACTAGTTAAATTCTTAGTTTAGCCTCTTTTAAAAAAATAAGCGTACTTTACATATGGTAGCACCAAGATTTGAGTGATGCTCAGGAGAGAAAATGGATTAAAAAACCCTATTACAACAAAGAATTTTCTTAAAAGACTGCTAGAAGGGAACAGAATCAAAGACAGTAGCAAAACTCTGGTAGAGAAGTTAGAAGGTGAAAAGAAGCCTTCCACTTGAACAGTGTGTTCTGTAGAGGTGACTTTATTTTTTTTAATTAAGATGGTTATTACATTTTTTTCAGAAGCACGTGTTTTACTTTGTTGTACAGAGACAAGAATCACAGAATGGCTGAGGTTGGAAGGGACCTCTGGAGATCATCTGGTTCAAATCCCTTGATCAAGCAATACCAAAGATGCTGTACAAGATACTATAGTTTGGTTATGGTGATCTCTGTTCTTCCACAGTCCACTGATGTATTTAAAATCCAGTTGTGTGTAATGCTGAGGAGACTTTACCATGAATAAGATTTTTATATTTTTAGGAATAAATAAAACTGGAACACAAAATGAATATCCTAAGCAGTGTTTCTTACCCATATTTTGAACAGTGTGTGATACAATCACCATCACCTCTAGCTATTGTGTTGTTGATGTTTTTTTAAATGAGAGGAATATTCAGACTTCTAAAAATATTAATTTAATCTCAAATTGTAAATTTAAAAGCCTTCTTTACCCTGTAATACTAGGTACCACTGGATATACCATTGTCGAGCATGCAACTCCTGAAAGCTGTTATGTTGAATATAATTTATAATTGTGATAATCTTAACAAAATTATAACAATTAACTGGCTTTCTGGTATACTGGATAGTTAATTATTACCCATGTTTTTTTGTAAGTGTACTTAAATTGCTAGCTTTGGGAGTTGGGAGCTGTAGTTGTTTTTTCCAGCAGACCTAGAGTATGCGCAACTTTTGAAGGCTGTATTTTCAATTCTACTTAAGATTGCTATAAAGTTAATTTTTTGGAATAAAAGCTTTGTCTTTACAGCATCAAAGTAAATATAAATTGCCAGTGCACTTGTGGAAGAATATTTTCTTTTACATGCTTAAAAGATGAAAATTAATTTGTTTGTTTTTTAAAGGACAAGAATATGTTTGATTTACAGAGCTTGAACAGGTTTCTCTGTGAGAGAAGATAAAAAGGAATCTAACACATTGAGATAAATCGTTTTCTAAAAAATTGAAGTTTTCTATTTGTACTTTTTTGGTAAATAGAAGAGGAAAATCACATCTGTTGATTTAAAAAAACAAAAAATTAAAAATCTCCTGATGATTCCTGAACCATTTATGCTGTCCATGGCAATACAGTTCCGTTGCCAAATAAATAATTATTGTAATTCCATTGGAGACTGATAGTCAAAATAAAGGGCTTGGGAATAGGAGTGCCCAAAATCATGCTCGCATTAGAAAAGCTGTGTAAAATCCTGGTAATGCTGCATTAATAACACAGCAACTCTGAAATTTTTTGTACAGCTCTACAATATTTTGTGACATTAAGAAGACATAGCCCAGAATTTGAGATAATTGTCTCGAGACTGTAAAAACTTCCCGGGTATATACTGATAACAACTGATAAGATAATACCTAGCACTTGAAGTGACCTGTAAATGTGTCTTTTTTTAATAAAAGAAATGGTATTAAATTATCGTATCTGTTTCAGAAATCATATTAAGAAGTGTGAGGTGGAAAGTGAGATCACACCCAATGGAACAAGTAGCTGGAATGAAGAAGAGGAAGAAGATGATGGCCGTTTGGCATTTACGGAGCTGGAGCAGATCCTTCCTGGAAGGAAACAAAATGGAATTCTGTCTCAGAAGGACAGCACTGCCATTTTTAACGGACACACACACAACACTTGTACCAGTGCCTTAAAGACGCAGGATTGCTTGGTGCCCTCCAGCAACAGCGTTGCAAGTAGGTTCTCTCCAGGCCCTGTGCAGGAGGAGGACAAGACTGAAAAAGGCATGGTTGACTTCAGAGACTGCACAACGCAGCAGTTGCAGCAAAGCAACAAAAATACAGACTTTTCGTGGAATCCACATAGGACTATGAGTAATTCATCCTCATCTTTGCACAGTAATACTAAAATAAATGGTGCTCACCACTCCACTGTTCAGGGGCCTTCAAGCACAAAAAGCACTTCTGTACCTAATCCTAGCAAGACAGCTTCCTTACCTGTGTCCAAACCTTCAGATTGTAGTTTCATTTCTGACTTTTATTCACGTTCAAGACTACATCATATATCAACGTGGAAGTGTGAATTGACTGAGTTTGTCAACAGCCTGCAGAGAATAAACAGTGGTGTCTTTCCAGGAAGGGAAAAATTAAAAAAATGGAAAGCAGGCAGGTCTGCACTTAAAACTGACACAGGTAGATACTTGTTTAAGAAGGTTTATATTGAGAAGGTGCCTTATATCTTTGTTCACACAGTGAATGTCTAAATGAGGTGAATTAGGTTAATGTTCAATATTCACATTACAGTCAGGTTGTCTGGAAATGCTTGTGACTTCGATGTGCTAAAAACTAAAGGATTAACTACTTCTGTGTTTGTTTGTTAAATTGTGACTTAATGCAATACTCTGGTCTATGTTTAATGCTTCCTTATAGAAATACTATTCCTGACTTTACAAAGATATGTAGATTGATTGAAGGGGTGAAAATATATCTATCAAAATATGCAAGTCTGTAGTTGCCATGTGAAAGCTTAAAGGAAAAAAAAAAGAAAAACCTTGCTGTTTTTATATAGTTCAATGTGAAAAATGGAAAGATGAATAACATTTGGAAATGAGATACTAACAAAAAACTAATTCAGATTTCTGTGTACCTCCAGGTTCTGTTTAAATGGGTAGTAGTGTCATATGAGACTTCTGAACCTGGCTTGTGACAGAAGAGAAATGTTTTGTCATTATATTGCACATCAAGGGCCAAAATGAAAACATGTAATTTATGAGAGGCAAAGTGTTGCACATAGAGATTAAGTATTTTGCATCTTTAGAATCTCTAATTTAGTCTTACGCAATTAAAAGGCTAGTTCTGTTCCATTAAAGAGATTCTGACTCTGCTATACTGCAAGAATGTTCACTTATAATCATATGAAAATATGCTCAAGATGATAAATTACCACATTCTAAAAATTTATTGTTAGATAAATAATGGATTTTGTGTTTATGCTATCACACCCCAGTTATAAAACATGTTAACTTATAAACTACCATAATACATAATTTTCTGACAAAATACAGTATAAGCTAATACATCTTTATTCTCCCTTTGATTTGGCCTAGAGAATTCGAATAATTGCTGTGTTACAGTTGACAAGTAGCAAATTCTGAGGCACCAGCTTGATTGCCTGATGTGTAAATAGGCCCCTCATAAGACAGTCATCTTGGTTTTGTTTTGTTTTTTTAAGAATGAGCCCCCAGTGGTAAATTATGAAAAACGGGAAAGGATTTTTTGATTATTCAGCAATTGCCACTGTTGTCAAGCAACACAATTCGGTTGATATGTGAAGTATTTTTTCACTATTACACATTATGCATTGTTCAAATTAAGATTTTTTTGTTAGCTCTAGCCTCCTCTGGTAAGTCAGCAACATAGACATGCAGACTTGAGCATCTAGAATACTTGACAAAAGTATTACTAGTATGTTAGCAGTGTAAGTTCTTCAGTCGGTAGTTGTCTTGCTTATGTTTGCATGAATGTAGTACAGCAGTGATGAAATCCAGTTGTGTAGAACGTTTAACACTCATTTTGTGTGTTTGATGAAGAATCAAAGGTAGTTTTCAGTGCAGCTGAACTTTTTTTAATCTTTTAGAACAGTCTTCTGATCAATGAAAAATGTTTTCTGCCGCGTATTGAGTGTTAACATAGTGGACATATTCAGTTAACATATTCAGTTTCTCTAACATGCATTAAACTCATTGGGTTGACGGAACTTGATATAGCAAGGTAGAAATTGTTAATTGCAAGAAAATAAAATAGAAACCTTAAGTTGATGCATTGTTTAGGTTGCTTAGCTACTGTATGTTTACATTTCTGAGTTTTTAGGAAACGTATGTTCTCTTCGTGTGAAGAAACAGAAGTCTTTTTAACTTATGATGGTTAAAAAAAATTATAGTCCTTGATGACTACTATAATCTACTATAATTAGTACTAAAGTATAGAAATTAGGGTTCAAGTTTTCTATTGGTGTATCTTCATACTAGGTAATGTGTCTGTTGCGAGCTCAGCCAAGCCACAGAGCTGTATAATGCACGTGGATATGGATTGCTTCTTTGTGTCTGTGGCTACCCGAAATAGACCCGATCTCAAAGGTCAGTATTACATTCAAGATGCTACAATTTACTCTGTTGAGCCTTTTTAAAACAAACAAACAAAAAAAAAACACCAAAAAAAGAGAAGCTGTACATTTACAAAATGAACTTTGTTATTCTTTTTTTGTCATCATCATCTGATATTCAGACTATGTGACCTTCATATCCTTATTTTCTCACAATCCAAAAGCAAATGGAAGAGAGCTGGAATTGCCATTAGAAGTTGGAGCATGTGATCATCCTTAGGACATGAGAAGAGTTAGTGGAGCTCCTTAGCAAGTTGTTTGTTTCCTAAAAATGTAACATTCAGAAATAGAAATACTAATTGTTCTGTGCAAACACTGAACTTTGCTGATGCCCAAGTCTGAAGACTTGGTACAGTGTTGACCATCTGACACCCAGCTGTCATAGACCTTGGGAAAGAAGAAGAGTAAGCTGTGTAATTCCTTTCTTCGGCCCAAAAGCAGGAGCAATAGTGTCAAAGATGGTTCTAGTCTGTGTGTGTCTTTAAAGCTTATTTCCTGCCAAGTTTCAAATTCCTTTACTAGAATATAAAGAACCTAGGACTTTCCGCAAATATTTTTTTTTCCTGTTCCATAGAAGCCTGCCAGAACTGTCAGTGTCTAAATTAGCTTGCTGTAGAAAAATTATGGAGGTGTTGATATTACTGAAAAGTCAAAAGTTTAACTAGAGATTTGATGTTATACAGGTAATTTAACAAATGAAACTGAGCGTGATGGTATGCATGTGCTCTCTTAGTTAAGCTAAGTATTTAAAATCAATACAGTGTTTGCTGTGTCTTAAACTAATGAATCATTAGGGCATTGGTGAAGTTTTGCAACTTTGATTTGTAGTAATTAAGGACAAACAAATAAGACTGCGTTTTCACCCTTTCAAAACTTCTCTCTTTGCTTTCTAATTGCAGTCATGAAATTCATAGTCACAGTGCAAAGTCACTTCCATAGCTGTTTCCTCCCTAATGCTGTGAGAGTGTGTAAGCTTGAAAGAAATCACTAAAAATAGAGCAAACTTCTTTATAAACTTACCTTAGTTACAGAGTTATTAAAATGTAAGCTATTAGCAGTGTTGACAGAACTCAATACATGCATTTCTTCTCCACAGGAAAGCCAGTAGCTGTGACTAGCAACAGAGGTGCAGGAAAGGCACCGCTGCGCCCTGGTGCAAACCCCCAGCTTGAAAGGCAATATTACCAGAATAAGCTATTGAATGGCAAAGCAGGTACAGATAAGTCTGTTTGTTTAAATTGTTTTGTTATTGAAGACATTTTCCTTAAAGTGCATAATGGATCGATTGTTTTTGTTTTTTCATGTGCAGAATTTCAGAAAAGAAACATCTTTGGACACCATAATGCTCTGTGGCCTCAGTAATGATGTGCCACTGTGACTTTTTTTATCAGTTTTCTTTGCGCAATATGGGTGGATTATTTTTTGAGTAATTTTAGATTTTATTTTATTGAGTATAAGGTATACTAAGTAATTCTTTTAAGTAAGAAATACAGACCGTCTGGGATCATTCGGTTCTGAATAAACCTATTATAGAGAAGAAGGTACAAAATGAATTTTGTAAGGCTACTATTTTTTTAATTATAAAAATAGAAATGACAGTAAATGGCCAATTAGAAAATGATCAGTTGAAGTTGGCTTCTGAATTGTGTGGGTACAATATCGGTGTACAGTGAGTTAATTTGTGTGCTTCTTAGAGCATTTTGGGCGCCTGGAAGTTCTGTGGCAACTCCCGTGAGTATTTTGTTTTCTCAAAACCAGGGCATTTGATGTAATTTGAGAATTCATTACTTTCCTACAGTAATTTTGAAATTTTTTACTTTGTGCATAGACAGAACGTACTATTATTAAGAAGCTTTATTATTGTTTTACTGCCTGAACTGCATTTACTATAAGAAAGTAAATTGCTAAACCGAAGTAGCAACTTTTTTTTTCTTTTTACAACAGTCTGCATAATCAGTTTGAAGTTTTAAGTAACTAAGTATCTTTTGTGCACTTATTTAATTTCAGTTTAGACTTGGAAATTGTTTCTCCTTTGCCCTTCATAGGTGCACTTCTTACCTACCTTGCAGTAGGAAATACTATTGTTCTAAAATTTACCGTTCAGTAAGTTTTATTGTTGATATAAGAGGTGGAAAAAGCTTGTTCTTCCGTGGTGGTTTCTGAAATGTTAGTGCTCTTTAACACAAAAAAAAAAAAGCTCTAAAATTTTTCAGATTTGCAAAGGCATTTGGAAACAAGATATTACAGGAAGTGCTGCCATTTTATTTGTGTTTCTGATGCAGTTTCACACTTCAAAACTGAAGTAGAATATATGTTAGTGGAACCCATTGGCCTTGAACTTTCAAAAGACTCTTCAGGATGCTCCAGAATTAGCTTCTGCTGTGTAGGCAATGCCATGTATAAGCGTGTTACAAAGATAGCTGTGTTTTTTATGGAGTTGGGTTTTCTGTAGTAATGGCTTGTGTATGAACTATTTATTGGTAGCTCAGTTTTATGCAGTGATGTTGTAACTTTTATTAGGTCCTTAGAGTGGATAAGGATGTGACTTGATATAGTCAAGCAATATCTGGAGAGTGAGGCGGTTAAAATTAAGGAAGTTTAGCTGATAACCAGAATGTTCTTTATGATTCACAAATTCAGTAGTATCTTTTCTAGTATATTTATTGCTTAAAGGTACAGCACATTTCAGCCTCATTGTATAACAAACTCAGTTTCTTACTGCAGCAGCTTTTTCTGAATGTACGCACGTTCATGTCTTTTAACTTCACCATCCAATCTCACTGGCTTGCACACAGGCAGGCAGCTATCTCTTTCTTTCTTGATACTTAGTCTGATTATACAACCTGTTGTTTTGGTGAAAGGATTTTTTCTTAATGCTCTTTTTACAGTCTCAATCTTATTAGCTGCAGGTTCATAATATATTTTGGTCTCTAATTTTTATCTCCATATACAATGTTTTTATCAGCAAAAAAATGCAGCTTGCTGTTTCTGCTTGCATTTTCGTAAGCTCATGGGTTGTCTTTTGGGGAGAAGAAATTACAATTAGTTATAGTCTTAGATGAAAAGATGGAAATACAGGTTAGGTTTTTCTAACACCACAGTATCTTAGAAGGTGTATGTGAATCACTTAACAGCATGCGCTTAATTGTGCCATGCCACAGGTAAATATGGTTCAGCAGGCATATATATAACATAGAAAAGTGCTTTTTCTAAAATATCAAAAATACCAAATGCTAAATTGTACTCTGTTGAACATACGCAGTTGAGTTTGGGGGAATGTTATATAAGTTGAAATAAAAAGGTAGTTGGGAACAACTTTCAGCACAAACATTTTTACATCCATGCTTCACCATGGAACCAACTTCATTTTGTAATGCTTCATGCTTTCCAGACCGCTGTCTGATTTTTGCCTTCTCCAGGTCTTGCCTATTAGAAAAAAATGTTTTAAATTAACAACCAGCAAAACAAAGAAAAGAAAAAAACTTATGAATCACTTAGTTTCACCAAATACTGAATTCTGCAGCTTCAGCTACTTCTTTTTTTTTTTTTTTTTGCAAACTACTTCTTTAGTGATACTGGTTTTCCTGCCTTTGATCTGCATTGTTAGACAGATACCTAGTGTCAAGAGAATCTTGGATCTTTTATGAAGTACTTTCTTTTTCTTGTTTGAATTCATCCAGATATGTATAACTTCCAAATTTTTTTTAAAAATGGCTATCATTCTCTAAATCTCCAAATTGGAGATGGACTTTCTGGGTAATAGAAATTACTTCTCTACATACATGCCATCTTTAACATTCATGTCCTAAAGTTAGAGGATTAACATATGTTAATCAAAATTCATAGTTTGGGGTCTTTTTTTCCATGGCCAGGATGCCCAAGATGTGAATGTTTTTTAGGCTTCCTTTCCCCCCAACCCTCGTATCTCCCCCCGTTTTTCATTCTAAAGAGCAGCAGTTTTTAACCATCATATTAGTCACAGATTTATTCTCAGCGATTTCTTTTTCACAGACTTGGGTCCTGGCCTCTGATTTCTCCATCCGTTGCTCCACATTCACCATGTGCCTGTCTAGTTTCCCAGCTTTTGATGAGAGGTTCTCTACCTTGCCTTCCATTGAGGACAATGTGTTCTGCATTGCCCTGAATTTCACATGAAGTGACTCCATCAGCTCATGGGGGGATCTGCTCTGCTGCGATGTGGAAAAAGTCGACGAGTCCAATGAAGATAGACAAGATGACAGCATCATCTCAGGCCAGGGCACAGGAAGGCACGGACTAAAGAAATTGTTCTTGTCATTCTTACATTTAGTTGGGGCACAATTTTGCTCTAATTTTCAGCTGCAGACATCTTAGGTAACTTACTGAGCTCATCATACATTAAAATATTTACGACATGAAAAGGTACATGAATTTAGCAGAAATTCTGAATAAAAGCAGCTTTTCACATGAGTTAGGTTCTGCCCCTGCTGTCTCCACTCATTACACCACTTTCTCTGGTCTGATAACTACTTGAATGTGCACGTAGCACCATCTTTCCTTCCAATCATATGGTTAGCGTGTAAGTTGTTGGTACCGTGAAATATAAATAGGCACTGCGACACTCTGAAGAAAACTGCCTGTTTATTATAATAAAGGTGTATTGGTATTAAATAGACTATAGAACAAAAAAGAACTCTGAGATACATAGTAGGTTTCATTTTAAGTAAACAGACATTTTTTGTCTATGTGATACCTTCTTGTTTTGATTCTGATGAGAGGTTTGGGAGGGCATAGTGGTTATTGCATCTAGACATTTTTTCGGACTAATCAATTGTTCAGAGTACAGGCATGTATCTTTCAAGGTTTGCATACCATGAAAACCCCAATAGAAAGAATAGAGGATGCTTTACTTGACTCTTGTATTATGTTATGAAATTCTGTTCCGGTATCTAGTGTGTTGTGGGCCTGATGGGCTTGTTAAAACTTACCTGAGGGATGTATAGAATTAGGAAAGGTCTGTCTCATTTTAAAGTTCTGTGGCTGCAGCATTTATAATTTTGTCTTTTTGATCCAAGAGAAATTTATGGTGATACTTGAAAGAAGTTGATATATTTGATGTATTCTAATAAAATATATGGTAGGAAGAAACAACAAGTTTTGTCAATTAATTTCCCCATAAGAGTGTTAGAGGAAATACAAGGTACTAGCCTGTGTTCTATTTTGTTTTAATTTGATACAATTAGCCTTCTTGTTATTTCACTTCATCCCTTAAAAACCACTTTGAGGTATCTAGGTTAAGTAATTATTAGAATGTAGTTTTAAATAATAGGTTATAAGTATCATGAACAGTGGAATTGTATTTTGAATGTAATTTCTTTGTTCGGGTGGTAGTCATGCATTCTAGGAAGGAATATAACTAAGCATCTTGTTCTGGCAAGCAGTTGACAAATTTGCTTACAGGATAGGCTTGTAGCCGTCTCAAGCGTTTGATCATTTTATTGTGGTTAAAGCTAACGGAGATAGGTCTTATTTTACAGCATGGTGTATGTAGCCACCAACAAGCTGTTGTCTAGTATTTTGGGGGAAAACAGAAATGGAATTTTTCTGCAGCACAGTATTCTTTTCAGTAACGTGTGCAGACCTACCTGTAGAGAGAGAGGTTACTATGTGGAGGCTTCTGTGTTTTTCTTTGTTTTTTGTTTACCTTGACTATGATGTGAATCAGTATAGTATTAACTTCTCACCAACAGTAGTATAGAAATTATATCAAATACAATCTATTATTTTTACTTAATTTACATTGATTCTGTTGAACTCCTAAGAAAAATACTGTAAAAATGAATATAAATATTATTTTCCAAGCAGAAATTAGAGTACCTGATAAGCTGGACTCATCATTCTGGGAGCATCCGGATTCCACGCACATGAATGGAGGTGACTTCAATCAGACAGTTCTGTCCATGGCTGAAATTGCTTCTTGTAGTTACGAAGCCAGGTAGATAAAAGTTACCTATCAATTGCTTGAAAAATCTCATACAGATAGGCATAAAATTTAAAACAAAACAAACAAAAAAAAAAGGCAGTTGTTAGGTCACATTTCCTTAAACTTACCCAGATTAAGAAAGTTTTTCGTTTTCAGAAGTTGTGGTTAAATAGGCTGTTAGAATTTAGCATGAGGTTTTCACTGTGCATGTTGCTACTTCTTAAACGCTGTTTAATAGCTCAGCCTAACATGTTACTTAAAACAAAACCTATTAAGGAAAACCTTATGTCATTCACAGTGATACTGCTGATTTCATAATATTATCTTCATTTCTTTGCATCCAAACTGCATTATTTCATGGAATTAAGAACACTTTGTTATTGAAGGTTTTAGTTAAAATGACAGTGATAAGTGTTATTACTAAACTTAGAACTTTCTTGCAGATTATGTTGAGCACCAAGATAGCATAGTTTATAAATATTCAGAATATGAAACAACTTGTTATAAACAAGTGTTGAAAAATAAGACCTTATTCTCTGATAAAAGTAATACTCCAGAAATTGTGCGTTTGTTGGAACCTTTCTCAAGAGTGCTAGGGTAGGCAAGTTTACATTTCTACATTGAAAAGTTAACTTGTGTATTACAGGAGCAAAATGTTATAAATTCGCACAGTGGTATATGAAAACCAGCTATTTTAGTCACTGTAGTATATGTTTGGATTTTATTTAAAAATAAAATGGCAAGTATTGCTTTCTACAGACTTTTTGTCTTAAGCATGTTTCCAGGGACAGGCTGTCCAGGCTGCATGCCTGAATATTATACAGTTAATTCAAATACTCTGTTTGCAGTTGTTTTTCTTACCTGTTCAACTGCTAGCAGTTGAACTAAATCCTTTTTATTGATGTTATTTAGTTTGTTTATTTTTGTGGGAAAAGACTAGTAACTCATTTGGAAATAGCCCATATTAACATAATTTGTGGAAAAGTTGGTACTGTATTTATTTGTGGTTTTTATTGTTTAATTTTAGACAAGTCGGCATAAAGAATGGAATGTTTTTTGGCCAAGCAAAAAAGTTGTGTCCAAATCTTCAAGCAGTTTCATATGATTTTAATGCGTACAAAGAAGTTGCACAGACAGTGTATGAAATACTAGCAAGGTAAGGTGTACTGTGTGATTACATGATCTTCCATGGTAAGATTATCAAACATATTTTAATATGCTACTGTTTAATGCCATTTTTTGATTTAGTATTTTCATTCCACTTTACTCTCACTTCATTGCAACTATTACTGTTTAAATCTTTCTTTTGTAGTATTTTCGTTACTTTTCTTACTTTGAGCTTCTGAGCATTCTTTTATCTTGGAGCCAAACAGTCAATGTCAGGCTTCCAAAAAAGTCATTGTTAAATTTGCTAGTGATTAACACTATGAGGAGAAACGGGTCTCTCCTTACTAGTGAGATTCTTCCAAGGTGTTTTTCTTGTTTTCTTCCATTTGTTTGGTTGATTTGGGTGTTTTTTGTTTGGTTGTTTTTTGTTTGTTTTTGTTGTTGTTTTTTTTGAGTAATTTAAGAATGGATTATTGGAATAACATCTATTAGAAACTACTTTCTGATTTAAAATGCGCTCGAACAAAGCTGGAAATTTGTTAGTGTGACTGAAAAATAGGCATTCATCTCTTGTTCCAGCTGTTCCTTTAAAAGCATGATGCATGTTGAAATTTGTCCTACATTAGTAATGTTACTGTAATGTGCTGTTCTAGGATTTGTAATATGTTGTGTCATACAAAATAAGCAGGGAAATGCCACCACAAAAGGAAGACTTTATTTGCTACATATTTGTTTTAACAGATGGTGAGCTGTTGCTGGTGTTTCACCTCCTTTACTTTGTGTTGATAGCTATACTCATAACATCGAAGCAGTCAGTTGTGATGAAGCACTAGTAGATATCACTGAAATCCTTACAGAGACCAGATTGACTCCTGATGAGTTTGCAAATGCTATCCGCACCGAAATCAAAGCCCAAACTAAATGCACTGCTTCTGTTGGGATGGGTAAGTAGCTTATTTCAATTCTATTTATAGGGACTGCCTGCTTTTGTTAGGCGTATCAAAGCTATGTAAGATTGCCATAACTCATAAGTGTTTGTGCAATGTGAAATATATTGCCATTTACATTAAATTACCATAAATGAAAACGCAAGTAAATCTTCATAAGTGGAAAGTTGTAAGCAAAAACTTATAAAATTGCTATCACTTCTCCTTTGCTATCTGAACAATAAGCTAAAATTCCATCTGTATGATATTCTTACATACATCTTAATGAAATGCTACTGTATTTTCCAGTAAATAGAAAAATGGGTACAGACTCTGTTCCTTATAGGAGAAGGCAGTAAGAGTTTATGAGGATTTAACTAAATTATAAGGTGTTGAAAGCAAAGATTTCTGTGATTTGTGGTGGGTATTGTATATGAAATTACGTATCTGAAAAGACTTTTTTGTTGCTGTTCCTGACAGTATTAGACTTAAGCATCTGTAAATACATATGCTAAGTGTACATAACTATATAAAATCCACTTGTGATGTAAGCAGAATTCTCCCTTTTATTTCTTATGATATCATAGTAGCAGAGAGACTATAATTCTCTAGATTCCTGTTTGTTTTTTACTCTTATATGTATATTTAGTGTTTTATCTTTTCTATAGAAAGAGCAGAGTTACTTTAAAAAGTGTTTTTTATATAATCTGATATACTAGTTCTCTTTCTGATTGTAAGAGACAAATACACGTGAGGAAGTATTTTTTCTAATAATTTTTGAGATATTTGAAAAATGTTTTTTGTCCTTTACAGAAATATGGTAGGTACTGTACAAGAACTTTGTCTTTTCACTCATAATTCATAAAGTAAAGGAATTAGAGGAAAGAGTTGCACTATTACATGAATGTAGAGACCTGATTTCAAAGATGTGGTCTATCAGAAATATCTTGTTTAAGTGATCTGTATGTTGCCTGATGGGAAAGTTGTACCAATATAATAGAATGTAAATTTGAACAGATGCTTCTATACTATAGAGATCTCTCAACACTATTAATTTCTGATTAGAGATAAATCAGGGATATGTTTATACCAGTTGAATAAATTTAATTTTTACCCTAGAGATTTTAATGGCTAAACTAAACTGACTTAAACAATGCTAGTAAAAGATTAAACGCTCATCTGTAAACATCCTGTATCCTGATTTTTCATTTGTTAAGTGAGGTATTAGTTTTTTCCTACTTTATTTCAGTGTTCTGGGAATAATGATTACAGAAGATAGATCAGTAAGATTTTATGGTATTAGAGGCTATGTTGGTATGTTTGGTAGATGAGAAGATCAGAACTCTTCAGTACTCTATAGACAGAAGAGGGATCTCCAGAGATAAACAGCAGATTGAATGGGGACTGTCAAGAATTGTTTCATCAATTTAACTTCTCAGGAGAAACAATGGACACAAAAGTCTGCGTTACTGTTCTTACTTTCTAAAATTTCAGAATAGACTAAAAGAATATGAACACAGATGGAAGGAAAATGGCAATAGTAACACACAGTGCTGAGAGCTCTGGATTCCCCTGACCTTTTTATTAGCTTGCTTTATCTCAGAACAAGGCACCTGAGTGGCAATAATGAATCTATTTGGGTATCATTTCAGAGATGTTGTTGGCTGGGCATGAATAAGTCTATGAACAGGGAAGAAAAAATGCTGAAATAAGTCTTGTTCCCGCCACATGTAATGAGTGCACAGAATAATTTAATGAAGTCACTGGTTTTTTTAGTGAATACTTGAAGCCCAAATATTAGCTTAATTCCAGTATTTCACATGTAATATACACTTCATAGAATTGTCACCTAATTATTACTTACATTGACCACAGTAGACTCTTTGAAAGTTACACAATGTTAAAGTATTACCATTCTATGTTTTTAGCCATTTGCAGTTAGTTAACTGTTTTCTTTACCTCTACATGTGTAGAACATCACCAAGACAAAGATTCAACGTTCTTCATGAAGTGTCCCACACTCGTTGGTTGCTTTGTTTTGGGGTTATTTTTTTGGCTTCTGTTTTTGTTTAATTGCAAATGCAGTTACCACTAGTTACTCTGCTGTAATCATAAATACTGCTAATTGCCAATTTTGGGGTCGAGATAGCAAAATATAAACGAATATATTTTGTTGATAATTTTTTTTAAATAAAGAATTTAACTGTACTTTATTCATTTTTTTCCATGACTGTTGAACTGCAGAATTCTACTTGAGAAGACAGAGGTTACTACAGACATACTTTAATTTTTCATTTTTACAGGTTCGAATATTCTGCTGGCCAGAATGGCAACTCGTAAAGCAAAACCAGATGGACAGTATCACTTAAAACCAGAAGAAGTGGATGATTTTATCAGAGGTCAACTTGTTACCAGTCTTCCAGGTACTCCGTTCTTTTACAAGGCATTTTGCCCCCTAATATTAAAAGTTTCAGCTACAAATCTGTATTGTTCCAATTGAATCAAGCAATTGAATCAAAATTGAATCAAGCAAAATTAGATGTTATTTCCATGGTTATTATCCAAAAAAGAAAGATGCATTGATTTCTGAAATTTTCTGGAAAGAATCTGACTTTTTCTTATCTATGAGGAGCATTTTTTTTGTGAACACCTTTACAGAGCCACTCAAAGTCATTTGTGGAAGAAGCTCAGAGTTTAATGTGTTATACAACATTATATTCTTTAAAATTATTTAGATGAGTCATCTCAAGCAAATGCTAGCTTGCTGTAATGTAATGGATGAAATAAAATGAGTAATGTCACTAGTTATCGGTAATCATCAAAAAGACAGGCAGGATGTGCTTAGAAAATAGAAATAGCCCAAGAATATTCTGTCCAAAAAGGAGTGTATAAAGTAAAGTGTTGGAAAAAACATCATAGATATAACAAATCAAGACCATATGAAAGGGAAAAAAAGGAGAGAGGTTCATATGCTGCATCTAATAAACTATGTGAAGCACTGAAGAGTATAAGGGTAGAAGAGAAAGAAAGAAAGAAAATTTGTCAGAGGAAAGTTTTACTAAAGTAGATGCTTCTGGTTGTAATATGAGCCATATTAGAGTAGCAGATAAACAGAAAAGAATGTGAAGAACAAGGCTATTGTGGAGTGTTACCACTGTTACGCTTTGCATCCAGCTGTAGACGTTTTTTTGTTCTGGTAGATTTAGAATACAAATTAGGCATTCATTACACATGGAATTATTTTTTTGTGTAAGGATCTTCAGGTAATGGTGTGCTAAATATTGTGACAGTGTTGATTCTATAAGAAAGAACAAAAGGTTTGAATTCCAACTGTTTTTTGCCTAGTTATCTGAGGAAATTATTGTGATGATGATAATGATTTATAAGTGCGTGTGACAGCACTAATAATTTTGTGAACTATTTGGCCATTTCAGCTAAATCTTACTGAGAGGTAGAAGTTTTAAAGATGTTAAACATTTCAATGTCTCACACAAGCTTTATGAAAAACAACAGCTTGACAGAGAGGAATGGTCCAAATCAGTATATCCTTTGAGGGACAGTCAGTCAAAATTCAACTATTGTACATTTTGGCAGTAGTTGCTCAGTCATATGTATACTCAGAGTACATGTTTTTTGTCCTGAAATCCTCAGTTGTGTAGGAAAGAGAAGGTTTTTTGAGTAAGGGAAGAGTTATTGAGTGGGATTATTATTATTATTTGAGTGGGATGCCTGTAGATAGAAAGAAAATCTAAGGAAAATGCTGTAGGGGAGGCATTTCTGGCCCACAGGTTTTAGGGAGGTTCTTCAAGGCATAATGGAATTCAACAGACAGCAGAGATTTGTAGTTACAGTGAAGGAAGAGTGATAGGCAGTAAGGATATATGGAATACACCTTTATAAAAATGTTTTTCATTATGTATATGTATTTTATAGTTCCAGGAAAATACTTAAGAGTTGTAAAGTAAAGTGTTTTCTGCCATGTAACTCTGTAGTGTATTGTTATTCAGTACTTTAGTAGTATAATATGACACAGATGTAGTCCAAAAAGTGCTGAATAAGCACTCATTTATGTTTTGTGTCCTAGCGATCAGCTAAGTTCAGCCTGCAGTTGTGCTCACATTTAATGTTAAATGTTAAAAATACATTTCTCTGTTAAAAAAGAAAAAGGGAGGAAGGAGGGGAATATTTAAAAAAAAACAAACAAAAAAAAAAAAACACTGAAATGGAAAAGTGGTAGGAATAGCATGCATACACAGGTGCAGGTTTACCAGAAATTCTCTCTACGCATTCCCTTTACTGGACAAACATAATTTATAATGCAGCACCATTTCTCTGGCGTAACTTAAGGGAAATATTTTTCCTCTAGAAAATGATTTGTAAAGTGAAATGACTTGAAAGTCAAAAACTTGAAAATATTCATTTTCACAGCGATAGTAAAAACTTACGAGTGTTTGCCAATAATATCACTAGATAAGGAAACAGATCATGGAAGATAGAAGCTGATTTTCTAACTTTCACAGACTTTGGTAGTGTAAACTCCTAAGACCAATATTTGTGGAAGTAACAGCCCACCTTTCCCAGTCCCAGAAATATACTTAAGTTTATCACACTTAGGTATGTGCAGTTGCCATGGATACCTACAATTTCCAGTGCTTGGTAATTCAAAGCACAAGTGGTACACGTATGCTATCACTTCTGCTTGAAAGAGTATTTTTTCTGCCTAGGAAGTGATGGAACAGTAGTCAAAATATTTGTTGGTTTTCTTTTAGATTAAATCCCTTGTATATAAGCATATTACATGTTGTACAGTCTTTTTGGACTGAATGCTGTGGTATTCAGAGCTATATACACTGCAACAGGCAGTACCTTGTCAAGAAGATTTATAGGCAGAAGTTATTCACACTTCACACAAATAAAAAACGTTCTACAGTACGACATCTTAAATCCATAATACAAATTAAATTGAGTTGAAGACAGCAAAAGTTTCCATTTGAAACATGTTTCATTGAGTGGAATTTATTGTCTTTATTTATTTGATACAACGTAGCCTAAGTTTAAAAGGGCAAATTTTATTTGTTCAAAACATGGATGGCTCGGAACTGTGTAGAGTTAACAGAACTAATTGCTTTGTTGTTAGGAGTTGGCAGGTCGATGGAATCTAAGCTGGCTTCTTTGGGAATTAGAACCTGTGGAGATCTGCAATGTGCTTCAATGTCAAAACTGCAAAAAGAATTTGGTCCAAAAACAGGACAAATGCTCTACAGGTTTTGTCGTGGTTTAGATGATCGACCTGTTCGCACAGAAAAAGAAAGAAAATCTGTTTCAGCGGAAATCAACTATGGAATAAGGTTTACACAGGTAAATTCAATCTTTCTTTTCTGCAGTGACTTCTTTCAACTGTAGAAGAATCTTCTCATATTCTGATTATTTTCACTTACACTTTGATCTGTTAGAGCACCATCTTAGCCACCAAATAGAAATGAGGAAAATGAAGAAGTAGGAGACCAAACGATAAAATGGGAGGAGAGACTGCAAAAGTATTGGACTGAAAAGAAGCCTGCACAAAATTAGCTTGCTATTCTGCATTCGTTATACAAGTCTGGTACAGAAAAAGAGAACTGCAGTAGGTTTGTTAGCACCTAGCATTCTCTTTCATTTAAATGCTGATTATTCAAATATGCCAGTGCCTGAAACAATCACCAGCTTACTCCAGCAGAACGTTTTTGCTAGACTTTTCGCAAATAGTTTGGGGTGGTTTGTTGTTGTTGAAAAAATCGTAGTAAAAAATAACTTTGTTGCAAACTGAAGCATTTATAGAAATTACTGGAAAAAAATAGGTTGGGGGAGAGGTTTTGTACTCCAGCCTTTTTCTCAAAGCAGGGGAAATTGTGAGATCAGGCCATTTGCTCAGGGCTTTATCCAGTCTGGTGTTGGAAATCTCCAAGAACAAACACTGCACAGCTTCTGTGGGTAACCTCTTCCACTGTTCAACTACCCTTCTTAAAAACAGACTTAAAATTTATTTTTAAATATTTTTTTAAAAGACTTGCTTCCAAAAGGGCTTAGTATTTACTGCTTATGTCAGCATTACAGGAGGAATCTACTATCTTGCCTAACTTCAGCAACTTGCAGTGTAAACAAAACGCAAATAAGACAATTGCCTGTGAGTCACTTTGCTCTTTTAAGTTCATAAAATCATGTGTATTTTTAAATCTTTGTGATACCTGCTTCAACGCTTTGTGAAGTGGAATACATTGAAGCTTAATGATTTACCTTATATATATATATGAATGAAAGAACAGTAGTCATCTAAACAGTGGAATGTTGTTTTTCCCGTTCAGCCTAAGGAAGCAGAGGCTTTCCTTCTGAGCCTCTCAGAAGAAATCCAACGTAGACTTGAAGCTGCTGGTATGAAGGGTAAACGACTGACCCTTAAGATCATGGTCAGAAAGGCTGGGGCACCAGTGGAGCCTGCAAAATATGGAGGTCATGGAATCTGTGATAATATTGCCAGGTAACTATGCATGGGGGAAAAAAGAGGTCAGGAGTAGGCACGAACACATTTCTGCAGGATGTTGAGCACTGAAACTTACAGTAAGACAGGACAGAAATTTTAAAGTGCTTGGTACCTCTTTGTCTACATAGCAAACCTGCACTAACATCAGAATTAGAATATTAGTACCAAAGTTCTCTGTGCCTGTGTTTCAGCTATTCAAGAAAGCAACTTGTTCACTCACAGTTAAGTTTTTTCATACAGTCATAAGTTCCTCATCAGAAGTTATCTTGTTTTCTTGTGGATCGTTACCAACATAGTAAAGCACCTTTTTGCTTGGTCTCCCTGCAGCACTGTTAAACTCACTGAGATGCTGCCTGTGGTGGCTGTCTGCTCATCCCTAGTGAAACAGAATAACCCAGTTACTCTGACTAACCAGTTGACAGGTCACTGCCAACGGAGGAGGAGAACCCTGTTTCCACAGGCAGTCCTATGACTCTTACCCATTATTTATTTCCTATTCTTGTTTGTTTCCAGTTGTTCGAATGGATGATGTCAACTAAAGACTTTTTTTTACCACTAATTTATTTATATGCTTGCTATGTTCATCAAAACACGAGAATGAAATTCAGGCATATGGCATCTTGTAGTTGCATTTGGTTTCATACAGGATAGTCTCAGAACCTTCTAAATACACCTTTGTTTTTCAGGCAGACACTTCTTCTGTATCAAAGCATTTGTACCTTAGGCAGTATAGGACCATCCCTCTACTATTTGTATGAGGGTGCATTTGACATCTTCAAAGAGTTTTTATATTTCTCCCTCCATCTGAGGTTATTGTAACAGGTGAATCCATCCTGAAATGAAGGGTCCTTTGCTTATGATTGTTGATAACTGAGGAGGTGAGGGTGTTAGAGTTCAGCAGTAGGACATGCGTACAGAGGGTCTGTCTCATACTTGTGAGCTTATGACATAACTCTACTGTATTAAAAACCAGAACAGTACAAAAATAATCTTTTGCTACTAGAAGTTCATGACCTTCTGGGACTGATAATATCAAGAAGAAAATACATCAGTATTTTGAATACTTTTGTCTTCTGCGTATCCTGAGTTCAAGTTGAAGATCCACTGTTAACACCTTTTTAGGACTGAGGACATGTAGATGAAGAGATTTATTCCTCCTTTATCAGTAGCTAATGCCACGCTGCTTTCTCATGAGTAAGTCAATGCTTTGGACCTCATTTCCATAGTCAAGCAAGCTAATGTACATGTGTCCTGAAGTTTCTCTATTTCTTAAAGTAAGAGTTAAGGTAACATAATGGGGACATCCAAAGGTGCTAAGCTGTTCACACATAGCTGAAGCAGTTCTGATGCCCATATCTCTTCTGGCAGCTTCTGTGTTTCTGCTTCTGCCTTTACTGATGAACTTGGCAACCCCAGTCAATCCAAATCATATTATTTGATGAGACAAGTGCTGGATTACTGTCTTTGTTAAAGCATTTCCATACAATCCGGTGAAAGGCTTTTTAGCAGCAGCAGGTTAAACTGTGGAAATTACATCCAAATGAATGGATTAGAGTCTCAGGGTGGTGTTCTCTCAGATGTGTTTTCCCTATGTTCAGCCTAGTTCCAACAGTTTGGGATTATTTGCTGGAGTTTAAGGTGATAAGTTTCTCTTTTATTTCAGTTTAAGGTATCTCTGGTTATAGCTTATGAACTGTTTCTTACCTCCTCACCTCACAGGTGAAGGAGTTGCTGTGTTTTCTTGTCCTACGGGTCAAGACTCCCTAGAATAATAGTAGATCACAGTCCTACAAAGGAACTCAGACCCACAGGCATGCTTATTACCAAATTCATTTTCTGAGGTGTTAATTATACTACTTTGTTGATACCAAGTTCTGATGATACAGCACACACCTTTATAAAATACACTTCTGAAATGGCCAGTACCTTTAGACCACTCATATGTTTCTCCCTAATATTTTGCATAGTAGCATCTTAACTGTGATACTGATCTCCTTTCTTCCTTTTCTTAAAATTTTAACCTGTAGGTCTCAGGGAGTTTTTCACATTCTTGGCAGCAGCAGGAAGGCTTTCATTTTCATATTGGCAGAACCAGACCTTTCTGGAGATCATTTGGTTGTTCATGTCATTTTCTGACAGTTTCAGAAGCAGAGTGAAATTTAAGGAGACATCATCAAAGTAGGTAGTAAGCTGTCCTGAGGACACTGTCAAAACACTGAGGTGGAACTTCCTGTTGTCTGTAGAGCCCGCTCTATCCAGTTAAAACTACGTAGGTTACCTCTGAGAAAAATTTACATACCTCATACACATTTGATCAGCCACTTGCAATTCTGTCCTTAACTGTCTCAAATGCTGTGCTGTTGGAGAATCCAGAACTACTAAGTGCTACTAATGCCCTACAAAGCTCTCAAGTGGTGATTTCTAAAACTTACAAGCAGATGTTTTTGTATGAGAGTTATTGCCAAAAGTTGCCCATTTCTCAGTTTTCAACTGAGATAATACTGGGCAAACCCTATATTGAACTGAGCTTCAATTAAGGGTAGTGTGTAAGTATGCTTCTGTGAGTATTGCCAAGTGAAACATTTTTGTCTGGTTCAAAAGATAACACGTGCACAAATATATATTATATATGTGTGGACTGCACACTGGGAATGTTCAATTACTAAATAATCTGTGATTTTTTTTAAGTTTTGTGTTTTGTTTTCTGTAGGATATGCTTAGTTCTAATTACCTTTGAGAAGAAGCCACAGGGAAAAAATAATGTTCAGTTTCTGTACACAAAGAAACTATGATGTGTCTGTCTTTGAGGTTCTCTCTGGAATAAATACAGAATTTTTGTTGTCCTCAGGATCTGTGAAACAGTTTCCTTGTTAATACTGCTTTTTATCCTTTTTAGGACTGTGACTCTAGACCATGCAACAGACAGTGCAAAAATAATTGGAAAAGAAACTCTAAACATGTTTCACACAATGAAACTGAACATATCTGATATGCGAGGGGTGAGTTAATGGGAAAACCCAAATTTATTCTCTTTGTCAGCTTTCTTTGTTCACAGATTTTTAGTTCTCCATGGTAGGTGACAATTAAACTTAAGCAAAAGAGTAGGCCATAAACAGCTTTGGTAAATTAGGCTATCCAACCATACTGTGTTTTGTACATTTACCACCATAACCTTTGAAAAGCACAGTTACAAAACCATAACTGTAAAAGAAAATTTTGTTGTGACCTGGATTAATCCACAACTTGAATAAAACAGCTTATGGTTACAAAGACTGTATATTCTGCAGTTTTATTACAGCGTGTAAATTTTATTTTGTCTTAGAATTTTCAGTAAACTTTTACACAGTTGTTAGTTAAGCAACTAATATAAATACTGTTTATAAGTCCAATCAGAGATACAGATCAGAGGAGCTTTTGATCTAGACTGCAAGTCTTAGAGCCAGCATAGTTACCAGCCCATGGTTTAGCCTTTGTTTGAAAGTGAATTGCTGGCTCTTTTGAATTATGACTTATTTTAGAACACTTTCTAATCTCAGCGGTTCTGTCATACCAGTGTAAACCAATGATGAAACTGTTCTGGCATCAGCCATTTCTTAAAATGGAGCTGATTAAAATTCTTCCTCTGACCAGATATCTCTGTTCATTCTGGAGGGGCCATTCAGTCATAGATTATATCATCAAGTGCAGGTATATCTGAGGTCCCTGGGTGGTTTTCATTTCAACTGACTTCAGTCATCTCCAATGCCGATGTCTGTATTGGAGCTAGTCCCCTTAAGCTTGAGTCATGTGCCCTTTTCCTCTCTCTCACACAAAAAAAAAAAAGTTGGGGGGGGGGGTGTCCTAAAGTGATATCCTTCACTGTTGATGCCCACACTTGGGCAGGTTAATTCACTTGTCTTGCAGACTTAACGTAACACTACCTCAATCTCTCCTCTTTTTAAAAAATAAAAAATAAATAAAAATAAAAAAATCCCTAAGTTCTAGAGCTCAATCTAGAAATATTTGAAAGCAAAAAGATAAAGGTGCAAAGAAAAACTTTTTGCAATGATGTTTTAATAGCCGATTAATCACAACTAAAAAACTGGTAACAAATGATATCCTTGCTATGTGTTTATAGAAGAAGACCTGGTGAAAATACCCTCACTGGCTCCTCTGCATGCTCCTCTACATGCTTTCTGAGTCCTATACACAATTTTTGGACGTGTAGCCATATTTAATACTAATCACTTTTCCTGCTCAGTACTTCTGTATTTTTAATGTCTAAGAAATTTCATAATAAATGCATTGTTTCATGGGCCTGTTGACAGCACTTTTCTGTATCAGAGAAGTTAAGATGGTATTATCTTTGTAATTTCTTAATTGTTGGATTTTGGTGGATTATCCTGGGATTTGTTTGGGATATTTTCAGTGACTATTTATGTGTTTTTCAGTGTACCTTTTCTCATTCTCTTCCACCCCTACAGCAGGTAACCAGTTTGAGAAGGAAAAGGGAATGCTATTATGAACTTGTTGTTACTATATTTATTATTTTGAAAATATAAAATTAATGTATTAATGTTTTGGATTTAGGTTGGAATTCAGGTACAGCAGTTAGTTCCCATCAGTAAAACCACTTCGTCTCATTCAGCAGTACAATCTGGACATTTACCTGGTGGATCACATTCAGTTATTGATCTTTTTCATGTTCAGAAAGCAAAAAAGTGCTCAGAAGAAGAACATAAGGAAGGTCAGTAAGTTTTGTCCTTTGCACGTGTGATAATGATCAGTTCTTAAAGGCTTGAACTTAGATTATCTTTTTGAATACTTTTCCTATATTACACAAGTATAAATTATTTAATATAAACTCACTGAGAGCATGTTTTGCTGCTGAAATATTAACAGTAACTTCAAAATAAAAAGTTACATGATTATGCCATACACAGTATAAACTATTGAGCAATGAGAACTAGAAATTAGCTTCACTGTATCTTGAAACTTCAGTTTTTAACTATCAGATGATCATTCTGTGTTTTGTTTTCATATGTATAGTATTTGTTGCTGCTATGGACCTTGAAATATCTTCTGATTCAAGAACTTGCACTTTTCTTCCGTCTCGTGGTACCCATCTCACGTCTGGTCTCAATTCTAATGTTAACAAGACTGAGTCTGCTGTCAAATGCAATGGCTTGCATACTCCTATCAGCGTAAAATCCAGGCTTAATTTGAGTATTGAGGTTCCTTCTGCTTCCCAGGTAAAACTCAAGAATATAAAATAACTTTTTTATAAGCCCCCTTTAAGTATTGAAAGACCACAATGAGGTCCCAGCCTTTCTTTATAGAAGAGGGGCTCCAGTCCTCTGGTCACCTTCATGGCCCTTCTCTGGATTTGCTCTAACAGCCTCACATCCTTCTAGTGCTGGGGTCCCCAGATCTGGATGCAGCACTCCATATGGGGCCTCATGAGAGCAGTGGAGGACAATCGCCTCCCTCGCCCTGCTGGCCACTCCTCTGGTGACGCAGCCCAGGATGCAGTTGGCCTTCTGGGCTGCAGGCTCCTACTGCTGGCTCACGTTGATCTTTTCATCCATCAGAACCACCAAGTCCTTCTCTGCAGGGCTGCTCTCAATTAGTTCTTCCCTTCCTTCTGTTGTATCAGCTGCACCTCTCCCTACAAATACAAATTATGGTTTTTTGGTTGTCTGGCTGGTTTTTTGTTCCTTTGTTTTTTAACAAAGGAAGACCCTTATTTCTAGCCCCTATAAGCAGGTATCTGGTTTTAAAGGTCAGTTATGAGCAAGTTGCACTGAATTCTGTAGGTGTCTTAGGTGTAAACAGACTTGAATACTTTACTTAAAATTCTGTAGTTTTAATTTCTGTAACTCTGCAAGAGCAGTTGCTGATGTTTTGTTAACAACTTTCCCAAACATCTATACGTTTGTAGAAGCCAAGTGTGCTTTTGGCAGAAAACATTTTTTTCTGTAAAGCAATACTAAAGCTAACTCAGGACGTACAAGCAACCTGACTGAACAATGTGGAGCTCCTCCACTTTCTCAGATTATCCTATAGAAGCAGTATGTAAGATTATTACATTAAAAAAAGTGTAAAAAATGCAGTAGCTGTGCAGTATAGTTCCTGTAGCTTCGGTGACCTTATGGCACAATAGGCTCATCGTTTCTTTTGCGTAATAACCATATTATAATATGGAAATCAGTACAAGGAAAGAGTGGTGACAGTCCTGTAATGCTGCTTATATACACTGTGTTAGGAAAGGAACAGCAAGATTATTTTAAAACCAGGATTTCCAGAAGATCTTTATAGGATTATTATACATAGCAATCTCCAAATCTTCTTCTTAAAGGTGAAAGGTAAAGTTTTCTAGCAGTCCTATGGAGTCTCCTTTAGTAGAACTTACAGGAAAAACTACATACTTTGACTCAAATTTTACTTGTGAGAAAAATTACACTTTAAATCTGCTTGTCATATTCATTTCCTCACTTCTGCAGTTGTCACTGTATATGCCAACAACTTTTAGGTACTGAGCAGTCATCTCAGTTATTTCAAGTTGATAATTGATGGTAAATACCAATTGCAGTAAGGAAAAAGTTGAATCTAAAGCTCATTTCTTTGTCAAAATCTATGGCAAAAATCTGACAGCTTGCAAACATATGTAATAGTGTTAAAGTAAGTTGATAACATTTTACCATAGAATGATATAAAGAAAAATTAATTGCTTACTGTTTTGAACCAGATAACAATTTAGCATTCGTATCAACATGTCAGCTGTATAATTTGAACTCAGAATTTGTTTTCTTATCTGTAGAGGAAAACTTGTATGTAACTTGTGATGAGAACCCTAAACATCATGAAAAGATAAAATTGAGCATTCATATTTACTGGTCTGTGTTAAATGACTTTTTTAATTTACATCTTGCTGCTGCAGAGAGTGTCAGGTCGCCAAATGTGTTTGCATACGCAGATTAAATTTTTTTTCAAAATTCAAAGACCATATAGAACTTTTTTTTTGGGGGGGGGGGGTGTTAAAATTAACTTTGTGATATATTCCTCAGAACCTAAAAGCTTTTTTGTATTTGTAGCTAGATAAGTCTGTGCTAGAAGCTCTGCCACCTGATCTCCGAGAACAAGTAGAGCAAATATACACCATTCAGCAAGGAGAGACTTATGGAGAGAGCAAAAAAGAGCCAATAAACGGATGTAGCACTGCACTTCTCTCACAACCAGTTGGAACAGTGCTTTTACAAGTACCAGAGCTCCAAGAACCAAATGCCAATGTGGGAATTAATGTAATTGCCTTGCCAGCTTTCTCACAGGTAGGATGTTTGCACGGTATCAATAAACGTCAACTTTCTACCTACAGGGAGTTAACAGCTTTTTTTGAGCCAGAATTACTATAGTCTGTTACTTACTCAAAATTTATTTATGATCCTTTAATATCTTTAAAAAGCCTGTGCTTTCAAATGTAACTTGCTCCATCACAAACCAAGTGTGATACACATTTATTAAAGATTTATAGTCATCTGTATGTCCATGGTTTTGCTGTTACTTAATGTAAAGCCCCTTATTTACACTTTGCTTTGCAATCTAGTGTGTAAATAGCTGTTTTTCTGCATTGCAGCTGAATTACACTGCACCATCAGTCAAAAGTCAAGCTGTCCTAAAATCAGGTTAGCTAGTCACAGGAGGCTCGCTCTATTTAAGTGGATGCTCTGATGGTGTAAAGCCAACCTACTAGCTTCTGTAGATGTGATTGTTTATATCACATTCCTGGGAGAAAAGCAGGCATGGCTAAGATTGTGCATATCTCCATAATTTTGGAACGAGAAGCTGGTTCAGGACAAGGAAAGAGCAAAATTGTTTCTCAGAATAGTGGCTTGGAACGGGAGCCGGTACCTGGTAATGATGCTCCTAGTGATATTCCACCCTTCAATCCAAGATGGTGCTGAACCAATGTAGGGTTAAAAAAAAATAAAATAAAAAAAATCCCAGATTGAAATACCCAAAGATACGATATCTTGCATATGCATCATTTAAAATTATTTTTAATACTGCTCAATTTTATTTTTGTTTGCTTTGTCATTGCTACATGGCTGTTCTCAGATGAAGTGAAGTCACCAAATCAGATTTAGAGAGATGTTTGCTGCTGTTTCTGAGACATAATGCTGCTTAGCTGACAAAGAATACTTTGGAAATTAGATAGAAATTCCTGACCTGCTTTTGCTAAACAGTAATTAATGCATAATTATTATTTAAAAGATGTGCAGTCCATTCTGCTACTAAAATTTCTTCACCTCAATCCAAGTTGATTGGTTCAAAAACAGTTGAATCAGTTTTCATTCCTGAACCGCAAAGCTGGCTTTTCCATATGGGGATATCGTGAGAACAGTAAAGGAATTCTCCATTCCTCAGCTGTTTTAAATTACACACTTAAACTCTTGCCTATCAATGAATGCATCTTGGACTTGCGGGTTAAATTATGCTGTGAAATCACATCCCTCCTCACTTGGTTTACCACTCAGTACTCTTTTCAGAGAAAGTTATAACTATGTATGTCTTTCTATAAAAATTGCATTTAGTTTATCATATTTATGCCTCATCTATGTATTATGCAGTTGAGAATTAATTATTTTTGTTTTTTAATAACAGTATTACTTTTTGAAACTGCGTTAGAAATCTGTAATTTGCACGCTCAGTTTGCACTGTTTTCCTGTCTCTTATCTCCTAGTGCATTTCGTGACTGTGTTACTTGATCCAAACACGTCAGCTTAGGAGAGCATCATTTTATTTTGAAGATGTAGTTCAAGAATAGGCTTTTTTCCTATTAATTTGTAGGGAATATTGTTGTGGTTTAACCCCCGTAGGCAGTTCAGCACCACATAGCCGCCTGCCCACTTTCCCCAGGTGGGATGGGAGAGAGAATTGGAAAGGTAAAAGTGAGAAATCTCATGGGTTGAGATGAAGACAGTTTAATAGGTAAAACAAAAGCTGCATGCGCAAGCAAAGCAAAAAAAGGAATTCATTCACCACTTCCCATCAACAAGCAGATGTTCAGCCACTTCCAGGAAAGAAGGGCTCATCATGTGCAGTGGTTTCTCTGGAAGGTGAATACCAATGCTCTGAATGTCGTCCCTCTTCCTTCTTTCCCCCAGCTTCTATTGCCGAGCATGACACCAGGTGGTACAGGAATCCACTTGGTCACCTGCCCAGGCTGTGTCCCGTCCCAGCTCTTGGTGCACCCCCGGCCTCCTGGCTGGCAGGGCAGCATGAGAAGCTGAACAGTGCTTGGCTCTGTGTAAGCACTGCTCTGTAACAAACGAAATATCGGGGTGTTATCAACACTATTGTCATCACAAATCCAAAACACAGCATTGTGAGAGCGTCTATGAAGAAAATTAACTCTGTCCCAGCCAAAAGCAGGTCGGATATCCATACTGCCTAGATATCCATACTATCTAATTGAGAATGCCTTATGCTTGTACTCCAAATTTTCTCCTGAAAACATTTAAGCTTCCTTTTTTGGAAACAAAAAGCGGAACTAAGATTCACAATTTTCATTTTCTCACTTAGGTCCGAGTTTAATGCATAATACATATATGGTTATATATATACGTAATACATACGTGGTTGGATAGCTCCTTCTTATTATTGTCAAAGTCTTTGTGGGTGGATATATTGTATGAGTATATACAAACATTTAACAACATTTTCATTCAAAACCTAGTAATAGACTTCAGATATAGAAAAGTGACAAGTCATTCCAAATTGAGTGTTTTACTACATCTCAGCAAGTGTAAATGATGCCCTGCCATCTTTTTATAGCTTAATTAGGTTTGTTTTTCAGCCTTTCATTCCTTTTGTCTGAACTGTGTTTATGTAACTAGGTGCCAAGTTGATAGTGATTTTTTCATTAGAAAACAAGTGGAAAATGTCCTTTGTTGCTGAAAGTTCTCCCATAAAAAGCATCTAGATATGTTGCATTCATTTAGGTCAGCTGCCGAAGTAATTTGAACATTTAGAAGTTGTAACTCTCTGCAGAAGCTGAATCCTATAAAAGGAAAGGATGAAAGAAATAAAGATTACAGATGCTTAGAAACAAATGACGTGTAGTAGTGGGGTTAACTCCTGGTGGCAAATTTGCACCATGTCCTTATATTACCTTAACATGGTAAAGATGCTTTTTAAGCAAATTTGGACAGCACATCAAAAATACTGGTATCTATGCTGAATTTATAAAAATTGACATTTTCCATAACTTGAGGATGTGATACAGCTATGTGAAAGCTACATTAGGACAATGTCACTGGAGTAAATGTTACACTTTCACAGGGCAGTGGTGGGGGGAATGACAAAACCATGGTCAGTTCCCTGTACTGCCTTATTTTTGAATGAATTAAGTCATGTCATGGAACAGTTGCAATTCACATACACAAAAAATGTTAATACTGGGCCTCCCAAATTCCTGAATTCTTGAATGCCTAGCCAGTGGACATTAACCTTTAAAAATAGTTTTATTAAATAAAATGTATATTTAAAAATAATGTAAGCCTTGATTGGTGACTACTAAGAGTTGATTGGTGATTTAAGACTTGATTGGCGACATTCCACTACAATGCTTCATTCTGTGCAATGCGTAGAGCGATTGAGGCCAGAGTTGTTCCCATTTCTTCCTTTAATTAGCGCATATTTCATGTGGTGAAAAATATGTTGGCACATGGAGTTCTAAAAATGCAAAAAACTTTGTTCTGACTTGATGACTTTTACCTGTGGGAGCATGATCGTGTTTGTTATCAATATAATTTAGACATAACGTGTGAATGGCACAGTCTACTTTCCTGACAAATATATACATTTTACAGTTGAAAAAAATGATCAAATATCCATTGAAAATAAGGTGTAGCTCTTAGGTGCATCCCAGTATTTTAAATATAGTATCTCCAATAATGGTAGAAACTGTATCATGCACTTAGAATAGTAATACAGGTTTTGAGTAATTTTTGTTGTTGTTTGTACACATCTCAGAATTTTACCAGAGAAATGAAGGGCATTCTCCCACTGAGCAAATTTAATCCTCTAAATGATAGGTTTGCTTTTTATGAATTAGATTTTGCAGGCTATGAGTTGGAAACACTGTTCAAGAATATTGGGCAACTCAGAATACAAGAATAGAGGGACACTAATTTGCTCATTCAGCCACATAGTGAGGGAAGATGATACATGACATTTTCTGTTGTCCATATGAGTATGGCAGCTGGCATACTCCCAAATGGTTTCCTATCTAGAATCCAAGCCCCTAGGCCAGTTGGAAGGGACTCTGTTTTTATCAGTCATTGAAGGGATGGACTACTAAAACCCTTTAGCAGTAGTTCAAAATATAAGGTAGCTGGATTTGCGTTTCTCGTATTTGAAGAAGCAAGACTATTCCCAAGGATATTTTGTCTGAGGAATGTAGCAGTATCAAAAGAAAAGGAGGAACAAAAGTCCAGTTGTCAAAGTGTTCCTGTTTGGCAATTGGAAGGAAATGTTCTCCAACTCGGGCTTAATTGTGCTGTTAATATAGCTGTACTGTATAATAGTAGGTGAATAAAGATGGAACATCTCGGGGGGAGGGGTTGTTAACACCTGTGATCATTTTTAATGGTTAGTGTGTTATATGCCTGTAAATAATAAATCTGTAAAATGTAGAGTAATGTTAAAAGGAAGGTTTTGTAGTTGTTACAAGCATAGGTACATGAAGAAAATGTACAGCATATTTTATTTTACAGTGTTTCAGCTGTATTTCATTTAGTTTTGCCTGGCATAAAATGTAAATACCGTTCTTATGTGGGTAATCTAGAGGAAAGCAAGCAGTGTTGCTCTCTGGTAAAATAATCAAATGAATCTTCTGTCGCTGTTCAGGTGGACCCTGAGGTTTTTGCTGCGCTACCTGCTGAGCTGCAAGCAGAACTGAGAGATGCATATGATCAAAGGCAAAAGCAACTAGAACAGCAACCTGCTAATACTTCTGGTAAGTATGTATTAGTTGTACAATAGTTTTGTATAGGAGTTGTTTACTATTTGAAGAGATTTTCGCAACCCTAAATACAAACCAGAAAATATAAACAAAGCTTCTAGGACGATGCTGTGTTAAATCGAATTTCTGTGTTTTTGGTAGACAGTGAGTTACCACCAGCTGTGGCCTCATTTTGCAAACAGATGCCTGGCTTTACTGAAATGGGTAATTAATTCAATTCATTGGGACTGTGACACGAAACCGCTCACATCCTTATGTTTGCAGAATGGAATGTAAACTTGGTATGTCTCGTGATTTAAAGTACTGCATCTTCAGTACTCAGTTTAGGTAAACATGTATGCTCAGATCAGCATCCTCTTGGTTTGTATAGCAGTAGTATGGGTTTCAGGGAGCTAGAGGGATAATTCATCTCACTGTGTCTGATGGATGATTTTACTCTGAGCTGATCACTTAGGTCTCCTATTTATAATCAGTTGAAGAAATGAGGTAACTTCCCTGTGAAAGTGTCATAAAATAGGTTGGAAATGCCAGTGGGTTCATTGTCAGTTTAATACTGCATTATTACAATGAAACCTTGATTTCAGTCAGTGGACTACTGCAGATAAAAGCAGTTTGGGGGCCTTTTTGCCGCTGTTTTTTTGATAATCGCTGGTGGAAAGCCTTAATGGGTATCTAGGTTGGACAGTGCTCTAGGGTGAAGCAATTTGTCCAGTAGGCTTCAGATTTCACTAGCTGCTCATATTCAAGCGCTGAAATGCTTGATATTTAAAAGGTTCATGATTAAGTATACTAATGTCTAGCAGTGCTGTTCAAGTACTTAAACCATTGCCCATATCCGAAATGGCATGTGGAAGCTAAGTCATTTTATCTAGGTTATATTTTCCCAGTTGATCCATAGATTATTAGGGAAGATACTTTTCAATGGAAAAGTACTAAATTTTAAATGTATTAATCACTGACTATTCCTGTCTTTTTTCAGTATCCAAAAATCCTTGCCTACACCTGAAGCATGCAACAATGAAAAACAAGAAAAAAATCAGGAAAAAAAATCCGGTCAGTCCTGCAAAAAAGATTCAGAGTCCTTTGAAAAACAAACTCCTGGGTAGCCCTGCAAAAAACATGCCAGCTACATCTGGAAGCCCACAGAAGCTAATAGATAGCTTTTTGAAACAGGAAGGAACAGCTGCTCAGGTAACTTTAACAGCTTGCTATGTCCATTTCTTTAGGCTTTGTCCATATTCACAAAACCAGCTTGTTTTCTTTCCTGGATTCTTTAGTATGTACTTATCTACATGCATGTATATGGTGTTACCGTATTTGTCAGACTGAGCATTACCAACTTTTATGTTTGGAGCAGCTGGAAGCAGTTCCATCAACTTCAGATTGTTCAGGCCCATCAGCTCTGCAGACTGAACAGCCTGGTTCGTTCAGGCCACAGGCACCCAACCTAGCTGGAGCTGTTGAATTCAATGACGTAAAGACGTTGTTGAAAGAATGGATAACAACTATTTCAGGTAAGGGATGGCATGCCAGCGATGATCTTGTATCACAAGGAAAACTATTTTTTTAGCAGGCTTTTTGTACTTTGTTCCTTTTTCCTTCACTCTTCCTTTCACTGGTTACTTTTCACAGTAATCTTGAAGTCTTACTGCTTTGAAGTGTTGCGGTAACTTGATTCTTGCTGCACAGTTGTTGTTTCTTGTTCTTGCCTGCTCCTGTTTCTTGCTTAGCACCATGAAAACCCACCTGCTCTCTCTTCAGCCCTTTTGTCAGGCTCTTGTCGTGTGCCTTGATGTTACTTCTATGAAAGGTTTTCCTTATTTTGCCCACCAGGTTAACAGCCATTAAGTGAGGAGGTTTTTAAAAGGAATTCCTTTCTTAGGAAGATGTCATTTTAGAGAGAAAGGAATGCATATTTTTACCTAAAAACGCCAGAAAGAATTCTAGGATAAAGTGCAAAAGTTTAACACTGTTGTTAAATTGTGATATGAATTTCAACAAGATGTCACACAATTGGCAATCCCTTATTATCTTGGAAGATCTGACCTCCAAGATTCTTCATGTCCTGAACACTGCTATTCTCCTAAGAGTTTCAAAAGAGTTATTCCATTTGAAATCCATATTTCTTTTCCTTTCGGTTAATATTAGCTTGGCTCTAATTTGTTCTTACAAGTGAGGGGAGGAAAAAAGAGGAGAGGTTGACAAGCCAGATATTTCAGGGTGTTGCAGTCCATTTATGTGCAAAACTTCTGATGGTGGAGGGAGATATAGGAATACAGCAGTTGTCAAATTGGCACCTGATAGGCTAACACTGACATTTTTTTCTAGTATATTCTAATTATTCTATAATAATTTATTTAAATATACTTGGAGAAAGGTTCTCTTAGTTCTCTTCATTTTTTTAATATATTTTTCTTTTACAGATCCTATGGAAGAAGACATTCTACAGGTTGTGAAGTATTGTACTGATCTAATAGAAGAAAAAGATTTGGAAAAGTTAGATCTGGTGGTTAAATACATGAAAAGGTAGCTTAATTGCTAATGTTTGTGTTGTTTGGGCTGGTTTTGTTTGCACTTATCCACTAGGTACTTCAGTGTGAGACCACAAGTCTATTAGGCATTCCATTGATGAATGTAAATATTTTAAGCTTAAATTTTATTTAAAAAATGGGGTGAAAAAGGTTGGGCTGATAAAATAGGTAATCTGTGAAAAAGCAAAAGTATCATTTAATATTATTTGCTACAAAGTGTTCTGTTTCCAGCCAGAGGATAATTTTTGTCATCATTGTCCCTTCATCCTGTTTTCATTTGTCATTGCTGCCTTAGATCTTTCATCTGTTTCATCTGATTTCAGTTCTGTATCCAGATCTGTCTCACCTCTCCAACCCTATTAAATATGTTTTTATTACTTAGTCACTGTGTTCCTTTTGCTTCTCCCATGTGTCAGGAAGTCCAAGTTCCCTTCATGACGTGTTTACTCTCTGATAGCTGTGCTGCTCAGCTTTCAGTGTCTTTGGTTTGGAAAATACTTAATTCTCAGAACTAATCAGCACCCGAAGGACTACAACAGTGTAAAAACTTTGTTACACTTTTGTATTATGGGATGTCTTTAGGCTTCAGAAAATGAGAAATGCTCAGTGCAGTTAACTGCTTTGAATGCTGTATAGTCTTTATAAAACTCTTGGGAAAGCATCACATCCCACTCCTGGTGCTCCATGTATATGAGATGTGCACTGGTAGCAGTATGGCTCTCTGAAGGCTGATAAGCGTAGGACAAGGAACCAGGAGTCAAACAATACACAGTTGTCCATATGAAACTGATACCAGGTCCTACTAAGTTGTACGTGGAGGGGCCCCCTGCTCTCCTGTAATAGCCATCTAGAAGGGGATTTAGAGAGAAAAGACACAGGATGCATCTTAAAATGCCTGCCTTGGGCATTTTCTTCCTTTCATTTGCTTGTAGTGGCAGCTGAATGACGGAGTGAGCTCATACTTACCTCTGCGTGTCTGTGACTCTGTTCCACTTCTAGCAATACACACAACATAGTGCCCTCAATATGTGTTATTATAATGCCTTAATTATGATGGCATTTGTTGGAAGAAAGTTGTAGCATGTATGTCTTGGTTTGAGGAAGGAAAGATTGGGATCCAGAATCTTGCCATTTTTGATTCTTTAGTAAAGTTTTTAGAAGGCTACTGCTTTAATTACATGCTTACAACCACTGCAAAATGCTAATGTTTACGAACTGGTGACACTATTTACATCAGAAATATTGCTGGTGAATGTCAGCGGAACCTGTGGCATTAGCTAAGACTTGGTATATTTGAAGAGAGAAGGCTTTACCAAAATCAAGTCAAAATACAGCGTACCATTGTGATCTTGCTTTCCAGCGTGAAGACCAAAAGTAAATGTAAAAAAAAAAAAAAAAAAAGGTGGTTCTGTAGTTGTAATTTTCTCCCTCTTTTTTCCTTCTTCCCTTCAGGTTAATGCAATCATCTGTGGAATCAGTTTGGAATATGGCATTTGACTTCATTCTTGACAATGTTCAGGTAGTTTTACAACAAACTTACGGAAGCACATTAAAAGTTATCTGAACTTGTAGTAAAGAGCTTGATGAGAGCCTGGAGCTCTCTGCTAGCTGTGCCATAAGTGCTTGTGAGGTATTTGCAAAGTGCATGATAGTAATGCCCTGAGTTTTTATAATTTCAAATTTCTTTTTAAACAACAAAGTGTTTTGTACATTTCTTTTCAGAAAGTGCCAAATTTGTCAGTATTGCATGTAAATAATTGTGTTAAAATTCTTTTATTGTAGTATAGAATCTATTTACAAAATGTTTGTTTATAAAGTTTTATGGATTTTTACAGTGAAGTGTTTACAGTTGTTTAATAAAGAACTGTATGTATATTTTTGTACTGATTCTATTTTGTCATGCTTCAGTTGAATATAGCTAATCACTTTTATTAAAGCTGCAGCTTTGATTCATTTTACAGTGACATGGTTCGACACCATGCCCCTCCACTGATGTTATTACAGATGCAAGGCAAGAATATTGGCTCGTTTTCTGTTTCATCCTTCAAAGACAGGAACCAGGGTAGCCCGGCCCATCCACAGCACACGTGGCGCTAGCTGAGGCATAATTGCTCTCGGAGCTCTGTATATCCAGGTGCACAGCTGTCCCTGGAGCTGCATGCTCTTGAAGGAAAACGAAGGGTGAACAGTTACCCAAGGGAAGCACTGTATGCCAGGGAGTAGCTAACATGGAGCATGGTTTAAGTCTGTCTGTACCAGGCCTCTGAGTTGCTCTTGCTCTGGACAGAGCCACATTCTACTCTTCAACTACCACCCCAGAACGTTTATTTCCTCTGCAAGGTAACAAAATAGGTTGTAGTGAGTAGCAGAAGCCTTTCAAAAAATGGGTTTATACCTGGAACGACCCCAACAGTTTGTGTCCATGGCAGGGCTGTGTATGCTTGCATCTCTACAATTGGTGTTTTGGACTGTTTCTAGATGTATACCAGCCTCATCCAGTAACATTTGGCCGTGTATCTTGAAGTAAAGCTGTTCTTCTCATTCTGAAGAGAATGAAGACTGCAGTAGGCAGTACAGCTGGATGGGGAGTGCTCTGCAGCCAGTTGACCAGCTGTAGCACAGGGGACAGGTTTGACATTTGTAGTTGGTACTTTAAGCTTTAGGTTGCACCCTCAGCATCCCTTGTAACCCACCCTGGGAGAGGAACTAATGTGGCAGCCGTCTGGAACAAGGTGACTACCTTGGTGGATGAGGGGAGCGCAGTAAGTGTGCATGTAACTCAAACTGTCATGTGAGTCACCAGAGGGTGTTACTGCATCCAGAGGGACAGCAACGGACTGGAGAAATGGGCTGAGAGGAACCTCGTGAAGGTCAGCAAAGAGAAGTGCACAACAGATGCAGACAATCCTGGACCAAGCCCAGATGATTAAGGGAGTGGAGCATCTCTCATAAAGGGAAAGGCGCAGGAGAGCTGGGGCTGTTCAGCCTGGAGAAGACAATTTGGGGGTTAAGGCAGATCTTACCCCTGTGTACAGATAGCAAGGGGGGGGGGGGGAAGGGAGGCGCAGTTCAAGGAAACCAGAAACAGACTCTGCTCTGGTATCAAATGACAGGGCAAGAGGCAATGGGATGCAGTACAAAAAAAAATATCTCCAATTCCAATTAAAACAACACATTTTGTTTTCCCTGTGAGGGTAAACAAACCCTGCAACAGGTTCTCCAGAGGAGGTATGGCGGTTCAATCTGTGGAGATATTCAAAATGCAATTGGACAAAGTCATGGGCAACCTTTCTCCTTCTCCATTTAATAAAACCAGCTTGGTAACTGTTTCTGTAGAAGAATGTATTTGCTGAAAGTCAAGACCATATTTTGCAAGTTAGGTGTCAGATACACAGCTTTGATCCTGTGAGTGCTGCTCAAGAAAAAAAAGAAAAGAGGATTACTTGTGTTTTCATTCTCTCTCATTGATCCCTGCTTCAAGCCCTTAAATATTTCATTCAAGGTACCTGCTTCCTTAAAACCTCTTACTGGAGGTATTTCTACAAGGTTCATAATAGCAGCCTGCAAAACTAGCATCATCCTTTCCCATGCCATACTTGAGGAAACAAGAATACATCAAGACCACATTGTTTCACATCAGTGTTCTTAACTTAAGAACTTTTTATTAGAGTAGCTTTCACGATTGCATAGTTTGCGAAAGAAAAATCATTACAATTAAATGCAGTCTCCTCACTGTGACACTTGAGAGCATTCTATTCTAAATCACTGACGCCCAGTGATGTGAATGTGTACCACACTCCAACCATACTGAAAAGGTCCTGGGTCAAGGGCAAGTTTAAAGTCTAACAAACAAAAAAAATAGTCTGGTAAGTTAAATTCCATTATCAAAGGTAGCACATTATTCAGTGTTCCTTTGTAATGGAGGTCATACAGTCCCTACCGTGAAATTCATGTTTGTCCAACCAAAGAAAATAAAGAAATTTAAGTGACAGAAGAAACGTGATCAGATCAAGCTGCTTGTTACAAGTTAGATTTTTTTTTTAATAAATATTTTAAATGCTAAAAATCTCAGCTACATGAAAGACCATTATCGACTTTGCTTCAGCTTGTGCTTTCGAGAAGTATTTGTTACACATCTCTCAATGTGAGTTGGCAGTTACCAGGAGAGCACCTGATTACACGTCAATCAAGCTGTCAGCTTAGGAGGGCAACCACAGGGAACAAAGGGTCAGGAGATACTGGGGTTACAGACTGATTCCTGGTTGTCACAAACCGCACTGACCAAATGCCTTTTGAACTGGTCCAGTCCCGCGGTGCTGGATGACTCAACTGGTCTGAGGCAGCATCCAAAGTCACCGCTTACTTGGGGACGAGCGCTCTGCAGGTGCTTACTGCCACTCTGAATAGTGGTTGAAAGATGCTGCATCTACACTCCACCCCGCGGCGACCTCCGGTAATTCTGACCTGCTAAACACCAGGCCTGCAACACCACTACTGCTGGAACACAACAAAAAGCATGAGCCACCGAGAGCGCCGCGCCCAGCGCACGCTCAGCACAGGGAAGAGAAGCCAGAAGAAGCCTCTGCTGCAATGCGCGTCTGTGACTTGGCCAGGCAGGGAGAGGCAAGCCTCAGCCCGGCACTTCACCGTCTGTAACAGCCCAGGAGGTGACATTTTGTTAATTGAAGCAAACTGTAAAACAAAGGGGCTACCATGTCCATCTCCTTTATTTGCGGCTCTGCGTTATAATGATTACAGGTCGACTTTGATGAACTGTACAAGCAGTAAAAGGCGGCCAACTATGCTTTACATCATTGTTTCACACAAAGCAAATACAGAAATATCCAATTGCCTAATTTTCTATTTAAAAAAATTTCTATAGGCACAAAGCAGAAGAATATTGGAAAAGAGAGTCAAGGGAAGAGGTATGCATAAATAAAGAAGTACTTCTTACATCAAAAATGTCCCAAGAATCACAAAGTCTGCAGAAGCTTGGTTAATCAAATACTGCAGTACTGATCTCATCAGTATAAAAGTGAAAGAGCTTTAGTTCTGTAATAAAAATTCAATTTATTTTACTTTATTTTGGAGAGAGGAGGGAAAAAGGGTGGAAGGAAAGTGTAAGAGAAGAAAGGGCAAACTTTAAAACAGCAGCCAGTATTAGGAAGGGCAGTGGGAAAGGTGAACAGGCACATTGGAACCGTGGGAACATGTAAATTGACCACTGTCAAACCAGTGTAAATTTCTTGGTTTCTCATGGAAAACATTTTATCCACATATTTTCCTCCCAAACATATATCCAACACTGTCTTCAATATACGACTTTGTTGGTAACTTTTAGAACAGGAACAGCAAGTTTATTCCTGCCTCCCCATTGCTGTAAAAACTTATCTAGATGATTTCAAACACTTTCTTCAGCTCTACTATAAGCTGCCAGTCAGACTTCTGCATTTCGTCTCTGAACCAGTCCTTCAGAGCATCGATGGACTGACGACTGATCTGTAACACACAAGACAAACCCATCAGAAACACGTATTAATAACGGCAACTGCTTCCACCACGTGAAAGCTGATCCACAGAGAAGGCACCAGTCTACAAAACAGGAAAGCTACTTCTAAACCCAGTTTTGCTGCTGATCTGCTGCAGAGCTCGTCTCATTCATTTCCCTTCTTTGCTCCTCACATCTTAACCTGGACTGTGGTGACTGCAGAAGCACAGACCATCTCGCTCCTTGCGCAGGAATCCAAGCACCCGTGACAAAGGATGTTATCCTGCTTCCCCCAGTGCCACCAGCACTACCTCCCAGTCCTAACGTGTGGGGAGGGCTGCCTTACTGCACGGTGGATAATGCAGTTGGGAACACGGGGAGCTCTGGCTTTGCCTCTGACAGCAAAAAAATGTGAGCACGGGCTCGTCTCCTAGCCTGAGCCCAGCATTCCAGAATTGGAGCGAGTGAAGCTCTGCTGTTCATTGCACACATTCAAAACCAGGCAAACACGACGGCGCTGTAATGCCACGGGGGACTGCTACACTGCTCTGAGCACCAGCTACATACAAAGGTATGCAAACAGCTCATTTGCCATTTACCCTCTCTGGTGCAATAGGCTGCCAGGTATTTTTAGTTACAGTACATCGTTCCTTCGGTTCTCTCAAGCAGCACCACTACCGATCTCAAAACAAGGCTACAGAGAAACACTGTTGAGCAATGCCATACATGAATAATTTCAAGCATCTCAGTCTCTGATGGAAGGTTGCTAATATTAATTTTCCAGGCTTTGCGCAACATTTCCACTTCAAGCAAGTTACCATTGCGTCATAAACCAAAAATACAGATGGCTTTTACCTTACTGACGAGGATGTCTGTTGCTTCAAAATGTCGCCCATACATTTTAGGTGATTCACCAGGAATAGGTTCTATTTTAACACATACTTCTTGGCCTTTTTTTGCAACCTCCACTGGCTTGTGGTTTATTTCAATACTTGTAACTATTCCAATTTCAACAAACTGTAATACAATGAAGAAAGTGTAATACACACAAGCAAAACCCGTGCGCACACCCTCCTCTAAATTCCTGCCAGTTGCTCATCCAAAGCAATGCATCAGAGCAGCCACCCCAGAGCTTGCAAAGCCACGCATATCGCACAGGAAGCGTGTACAGAAAAGGGCAGCAGTACCAACCCACCTGTATTTCATCTGCCATACCAATTTGTTAACCTTCAGAATATCAGGACTTGAATTCCCCCCTTACTAGCAACCAGGAATGAATTTTGCTTCTTCCTTTGTATCACAATACAGAAATTGGAAGGGAATTTGGGAGGGAAGGTGACAGCCACAGCCACGCTTCTTGGTAGAGCACTGCGGAGGTCAAGAGGCTGTCTCTCTGCTGCAGGACGCAACTGTCCCAGCAGAGCACAATACCATGGCTGATCACTGGGAAGGAGACTTGATCTAACACTGACTCTCATCTCCTACCAAAATTCTGTGCAGTGGGGGAAGGCACACAAACGTTTCCTGGCGCCTCATCCCAGCGACTACCCGCTCAAACAGACGTCCATGGGGAAGAAAGAGGCTCTTACTTACATTTTTGCTGGGTACGCACATGGGAGTGCCCTGCTTCACCTGGCCTGCCTCCACAACGACACCCATCACTATTGGGTCACGGGAGTTGAAAATAAACTGAGGGAGTATTTTCATCTTGCAAGGGAATACTGCTATATGCCTGGGAGACAACACAGAGAAGGCATTTTGAAATAGTTGCTGGAACGGTGCGGGGAGTATTAACGGTTCTGCCTTCTCCTGCACATCCTGGGCATTTGTTCTAGCAGCGTCACTTGGGGAAGAAATAAGCAGGAAAAATCTCTCTTCCTGTCTTGTTAATCTAGTCAATGCTATCTTAGAGAACAATAGGCAACAATAATCAAGCATGGCTGGCATGGATATTATTTTGACTGGCTCAGGCATCGAGACAAGACCAAGACCAAAGGAACAAAAATTACAGTATAATTATAATCTCAGAAGAGCATGGGGACAGAAATATTGTTGCCACAATCCAATACAGTGACTCAAGAAATTCTAAATTTTTGTTCATGAGGAAGTATTTTTAAATGCTGAGCTATACAAACTCAAGTTTTGATTTTAAAAAATGCATATTTTTTCCCCGCGTATTTAATTTGTCATTACTTTACTGAGGACCAGCTAATTGCACAGACTCCAAAAAATAAGTTTTGGATCCTTATAAATCCTTAAATGATGGCATATTCATGTTATTACAATCACAATTAAGCTGTGTACACTGGAATTGCATAAGCATGAAACAATAGAACCCAAATCCTTCTGGTTGTTTTCTCAACCCTGCAAGACTAACCCATCTGTCAGAAACTAAGAAAGGAAACCAAGTATATAAAGCAAGCCTTACTAAAACACTCCATATAACATGATGGGTTTTGCTAAATCTCGCAATTGCTTCACAACTCCCACCCTACTAAATCTAATCCCAGATGTAAACATTTAGACTAGACTGCCGAATTCCTGAAAATTAACAGTTTATTGTCCTTCTTTCCTGCCTTCCTTCCTATCAGGAATGCATGCTAAGTAATAGTATGCAATCGAGAAGTTAAATGCAATTTCATTTAGTAATAAGACAATTAAAAAAGACTGTGTTACTTGGGAAGCACACAGAATAGGATTGCTTTTACTTACTTGAATTCTTCTTGTTTCTGTTTTTTGTAGTCTTGTCTATATTTTGTGAAGGCATCAAATAAGTGATAAATAATTTCAGCACTAAAAATTCGAACTCCTAAACTATCAGCCATTTCCTGTGCATCGCGTTCAATCCTCACATCAAACGCTAGGATGACTGCGTATCTGCAAGTAGAGATAAGTCAAACAGTTTACCAGACAGGCCACAAAACTAGAGCTAGGAAGGGGGCCTTCCTGAAACAGCACTGTGCATTTTTCAACACAGTAAAGCAAGGAATTTACTTACTGTGGGTCATGCTCCAACATAACTGATGCCTTCATAACGTCTTTTTTATGGACAGGACCTATATTAATTCCTGCGTACTGTTGAAGAGGAAAGCCACAGAAATCAGTCACTGACCTTTCTGAGTTGAAAGGAAACAGTTATCAACTAAAACAACAGAACACAACAATAGAAACAACATTAGATGTAGCACAGAAAGTACTTACTGGCACTTCTGATGTTTTAAGAAATTCAAGTAATGCTTCCAAAGACCCTAAAGTAGAAGCCTGGACATAAACACCCTTCTCTTCTAATTTGATTGCATTCAGTGTTTGCTTCAGTTCGTGTATTAGTTCATCCTTTAGAAAGAAAAGCCACTGTTAGTTCTATTGCCATTATTCCTCAGATTACAAAGTCTTTCTGTTCATGAGCTGCTGAAGTATGACAGCCACGCTGACAGGTACCAACTCACAGACTTGCAGCATAGGCCATACACAGCCAGCCCCGTGACATGCTGCAGCTTGTTTCTGGCATTAGAAAAGCCTGTACTGAACTATACTGGAGGATTTTGCAAGATGATGATCATGTAACACAAAGCAAATGCCCATCTGGGGTGCTGGTAACATTTCTCCACAGACTACACGTTGTTCCACCCAACACAGTAAGCTTTTGCCATCACAATGAGTGAACACACACAAAACACAATGTGTGCCAATACCTTTGGTTGCTCAACTGTACATTAACAAGAACAGAGGCCCCTAAAACCGTTAGCTGAAAAGGATTATGAATGCCCTGTATGCAGCAAGGCCTAGGCGGATATGAAAGCAGAAGGGCCATCTTGATGCTTTCAGAAAAGTTAAAAACTCTTTTAGTTCAAAGCCATTCCCTCTTGTCCTGTCAGTACACCCCTGACAAAGAGTCCCTCCCCAGCTTTCCTGTAGGCCCCCATTAGGTACCAGAAAGCTGCAATGAGGTCTCCCCAGAGCCTTCTCTTCTCCAGGCTGAACAACCCCAACTCCCTCAGCCTGTCCTTACAGGAGAGGTGCTCCAGCCCTCTGATCATATATAGTCAAAATATAGTCAGACTATGCTATTATGTTTTCAATCCTTATTGTGTAAGCAGAGGACAAGTCATCAAAATATCAAGGAAAGCCAAGGATCAAGACACCAAAAACATTACCAAAGCAACACTTCACATGGACACAAGGCTACGGCACGTTATTATAATAGTTTTTAAAATATAACATCCCCCCCCGCCCAAAAAAAAAAAAAAAATCAAGTTACTTGCATGCTGAACTCTCAATATTTGAATGAGCTTCATCACCAGAGAACTTAGTCACCCTCAGCTTAAGTGTCTCATTTTAACACTAGCCATCTCACCTTGAGGACTGGGACTTCATCCTCTTTATAAGCTACGAGCAGTGGCAAACCAGCCAGTGTTTTTTCCAAATCCTTCCCAAGAATCTTCACACCTTGAGCAGCAACGACCTCTTTGTGCTTTTCATACTGGTTCTGAAAAAGAGAATACACACTGGCAAAGAGTCCACGTAGCTGCTACACAGCAATATGAAGCAGTCCAGAGTTGCTAAAGATCTTGCCACCATCAAGCACACAAGCCAGAATGACAGTGAAGTCCAGCTCTCCCCATCTATCAGTAATTTTGTCTATTTCAAGTTCCTGATATGCATGTGTGTCTGTGTTTGTCTGCATGCTCCTCTCCCATCACATTTTGGGGAATTGTCTAAGGCAGAGATTCCCCATGCTTTTCTTTAAGCTGCAAGGCAGGTTCCTTTCTCAAATAAACATTTAATTCCTGCAAACCTCTACTCTTTAGCCCTGCGTGCCCAATATTTGGGGTCCTTTTTCAATGAAGACATCTCCTCGTGGACTGGCTGAACTGAAATGTATCCCCGTTGCCTGCTTCAAAAAAAATCCAGCTTACCTTGACCCACCTCCCCAACTAAAGTTTCCCAAATCAAGCGTCCTTCATCGCGGTGCTGGTACTCTATACCCCATCTCCCATCAAAGTACCAAAACCCATCTGACAATCTTGTTGACCTGGGAACCCATGATCTGTTACATTGCTGTTTAGTGCCACAAAAAACTTCTCGTAACAGTTTCACACACCAGTTTATCTTCCACTTTAAATAAAGGGAAGCACATGGACAGAAATGCTTTCACAATTCATACTTTACAGTAAACCGAATATATTCAACAGTTTCCAACAAAGCAGAGGATGTAACCTAAGCACAGATGTCAATACTCTTCCTGTCACTCTCTAACAGTTACTAAGTTATTATTGTAAAGCTGCAGTCAAGAGCAGGACATCAGACTTAAGGTTGTCCAAGGCCCTACCCCAGAGCTGCATTGGACTGCCAAACATTCAAGGTTTATTAGGACTAGGGCAGCAAAACCTTCAACGCTCTTGAAAAAGACACAACAATCCTGCAGAGGTCCTGGGCTTCACCACTCACCAACTGCTCCCAGAAACTTGCTTGTTCAGTTTTCTTAAATCTAAGTGTATGGGCTTCCTGTTATAGAAAACACTTTAATGATGCGTATTTTGACTCAGAAGTCACTGCACTGGTATACTCTGATTGCTACGTAAGATAAATATCTCCTCCTCACAGGTAGCCACATGCTTGAATCCCTTACTGAAGTGTACACGTCTTAATCCATGCTGCAAGGGAGCTCCATGATACTTTTCTTTGCCGCTCTTGTAACAGACACACCAGTTATATGCATATAGATTCACCCAGAAACACTAGATACGCACTGCCTTCCCCTTTAAGTCATCCTCAGACGCTGCTACTGTAACTGAATCCTACTACATTATCGGTTTTATCACAACTTGATTTTTGTTCTGGTTCTAAATGTTCTCTGCATGTCAATACACTAGGCAGTTTCCATACCTTAACTCGTAGCTCCTTCATAGGAGGAGGCAGCAGAAGACCTCTAATCTGAGTTACTATGGGACCTTCTACCCCAGGAACAATAATGGTGTCTCCTTCTTTCAGGCGCCCGTTAATCAAAATAACATCTATGGTAGTGCCCATGCCTGGCAGTGCTTTAACCTGAATGAAAGGGGAGGGGAAAAAAAGTTACTCTCCATTTAAAAACATGTTGGTTTGTTGTTTGTTTTTTTTTTCAATTAAATTTAATTTATAAGCAAGGTAGAAGGAAGTGGGGGAGGGAGAAATTTCTGGGTAAATTTCAAAGAATAGCTGTTGAGTTACCTCCATGACTTGAGCTCTCAGTTCTTGACACTCAGCCAGTCTCTTGGTCAGCATAGTTTGCGTTAGCTCAACGAGAAGAGCTATCAGACTTCCCATGCCATCCCCTGTGTGAGCAGAGGTAGGTACAAGAGAAACAAAAGTGCGGGGATCCTTATTCTCATAAAACAAGGCAGCATTCAAGCCCTGGAATCAGGATTAATAGTTACTTAGGGAAAAATACATACATACACACACACACACACAACCAGTATTAACAGTAACATCCAATCCTAGCCAACCACTACTGTATTTTTCAAATTAAAAAATAAAAAAGTTACTGGCGGTATACCATGGAACATGTAGGTTAAACCCACGGTTGGATGCAGAATGGGATAACTCTACAAAGCAAATTACCACATGTAGCTTCTGGAGACCAATGTATGTCACCAACAGATGTTCCCAGAATCGATGTGACTCATGCCCTGCCAGTGTCCGAGGGAACAAGGGACAGATGGGTTTCCCTCTGGCGATTCCCACAGAGGGAAAGAACAGGGACAGAGAACTTGATCTGCTCTTCATGACTTCACTGACCATGCACAGCAATTAGCTGTTACTTTTCTCCAGAACAGAACTCCAAAGATGGAGCGGTTAAAAGAGCTGGATTTAACAACAAAGTTTGGTTCATGTGTGGTAAACATCAATGTTTCAGAAGAGACCAAAAACACCACACCCACACACACCATTTTTGCTACCACTTCTAATAACAGAAGTTTGAATATTCCAACCTACCTGTTTCGCAAATTCCACTATAATGGCTTTTGCACGTTCTTCAAATTCATCTTTTGTATTCTTTTTCTGCTTCTTTAAAGTTACAGCTACATCTGTATCTGGACTTTTTTTCCAGTCATATAACCTATCAATCTTGAAAAAATACAGTAATGTATCATATTATGCAACTTAAAGGGCATCTTTATGTTTAAGTCACAATGTGAGAAATACTTTACCAGCCAGCATAGCTAGCCATCCATTTGCTCCAGTAGACAAGTTAAATCTATTTGCTTCAACTGCAATATTCTTTGTATGTATTCACCCAGTGTCAGAGTATTTCAGGACAGCAATACTACTTCAGATATTAAAATTTCAAATTATAATAATCAAGGTTCATATGGAAAATGTTTATACACATTAATTTCATCAAGTTTAGGATAAAACATTCAGATGAAAAAGACCTATATATAGCTTCACCTACACAAAAACATGAGGTTGGCTTTTTTTATTATTATTATTATTATTTGAAAAGAGACTGCACTCATTTTACAAATGAGTAAAACTTACTGATAAATTTGAACCCTTTCCTATCCTGCTATAGAGAAGGTTGGAGTTGTTCAAAACACACAGCTGGGTGATTTCCTCATTATAATTCATATAAGTCATCACAAAAACAAACAGCTCTACCACCACAATTTCTTATGCAAGGCATTTCTACCAACAAAGCTGAAAATAACTAGCTTTACCACCTAATACTGCAGAACCTGAAATCTTTCCCACAGTGATCAAATACTAGTGTTCAATGAGCCCTAAAGACAGCTTGTCTTCAAGTCACAAACTAATGAGTATCAGTAGCTAAAATAAAATAGGACTTGTAAAGATGAAGTTAAGTCTTTCAATATTATAAAAAGATAATGCAACTGTATGCAAGTCCATGTAAGTACTTATGAGAAAAAAAAATGAAGTACAACTTCCAGAAGTGTGAACCATTTACTGAAGTTCTTTAAGATAAACTTATCAGTGAGAACTCTGAAACAAAGTGCCAGATTGTTCTGCAAAGCTCCTGTAAAGCAACTGGGGTATCAAGGACAACAAAAAATGCAACAGAACGGATCTAATAACCCCTGTTTCAGTCTTTGCACAAACAATTCAAGTTCATGAAAGAAAACTGAAAATTGTCAGATGCAAAATACATTAGAGTACAAAAACATACTATTAGAGTGAAAAGCGATCTTACCTTGTTGAGAGCTACTATAAAGGGGCATTTCTTAGATTTCAACAGATTTATTGATTCAATTGTCTGTGGCTCCAAACCATGCATGATGTCAACTACGAGAATGGCGATATCACAAAGTGAGCTTCCTCTATTTCTTAGATTGCTGTGGCATTAAAAGAAAAAAAAAATTGTCGTGTAGCAACAGAACTTTAAGAAAAATACCAAATACCATGTCAAACTTGCATTGACCAACAAAAAGCTAAAGCTGATCAAGTAGTTATTTTTGCTTCAGAAATACAAAGAACTATCAATCAATGAAACACTGAAATTACACTGTAAGCGTAAAACCCATTTAACAGAATATATTTGAGTACATGTAAGCAAAAATAAGAAGAAACTACAATTCTCCTGACAGTTTTCCTACTATTATACACTTTTCTCAAGCTAAGCTACATTGCTTCATTTTGAATGAGAATTGAGAAGGTTACAGTGAAATCTGAATGAGACAGATCATAACAAATTACTACATGAACACTAAGATTATCAGACATATGTGGTGTTGGATAAAACCTGGATAGAAGATGAAGAGCTGTAAGTGACAGGATTGTAAGTGACAAGATGCCAAGGAACTGATCAGAACATTATCAAGTGCCCTAGGACCTGGTGTTTCAATGCTTTTGAAAGTTTATGTTTAAAAATGTCACATCAGTTTTAATCCATCTGTTTGGGGATTTCGTCAAAGCACCACCTCACCAAGAATAGTCGTGCATACCAACTTTTAAAGTTAAAAGTTGATTTTGCATCTTGCCTGTATGCCACTGGTGTTCCTAGACAGAATATGAACACTGGTAGGAGTTAGCCAACTTGTGCAATTGGTAACTTGCAGTCTTATGAACTCAGTTACGTCAACTGGAACACTGAACTGGAGGCTAGGAGAGAAGTCCTAATTTTTCATACCAGAGTACTTAGGTCACCTGCCATCCTCACCTGTTCTCTGGCTAGCTTCCCACCTCCATCTTTTCTCTTACACTATTTAGAGAAAAAGTATGTGGGTTTTTTTTTTAAGATACTCATGGCTCAATCGTCATGAAGATGGGAAATTAATCAGATGTAAAAGGCCAGGTATTAACCAGACATATAAAGCACCCAGAAAATAAGCAAATCCACTTATTCCTCTACTTTAGTTTTTATAAAGGGAGAAGAAACACAAATGAATTAGGCAAAGACATAGTACTTTGTTTTTATATATATATATATATATATATATATGTATATATATATATGCAGATGCTTCAGCCATCACTTCTGGGAAGTACAGTATTGTGAGAATGAAAATTACCTGAAAGACTCATGTCCTGGAGTGTCAATTATCAGCATTCCTGGAATTTTTATGTTCTCTCTGTCAAACTAACATTTCAAAATATTAGTCATCTTGGCAAGATCATTCAAGAAAAAAAAACTTAAGAGCTGGCAGCTTACTGACAGCACTCACTTCAAAAAATGCAGTTACATATTTTAAGGAAGGCCAGCACCCTCCATAAAAACAAATCAAAGCTGATTTCAGTATAAAAAAAACAGGATGCAACACAGCCCCTATGTATTAATTAGCCATAAGCTCAGATAACATTTTAAGATAGGGAGGAACGACACAAAAAACACGTTCAGTCTAGTGAGATTTATCATTCTTATTGTGAATGGTTTCCTCCTTCTCCACTGATTTTACTTTTTTTTTTTTTTTAAACAAATTGAGTTAAGTTTTTGTTAAAAAAACACTCGTTATAAAATTAAGAGAGATTTTACTGTTTGGGTTTTACAAGAGCTAAATGCCACAAACTCATCACTACTTTCAGCAGCAGCCAAATGTTCTGGGCAAACTTTCCTCATTAAACATCTCAGCACTTAGCTGACTAGTTTTAGAATTACTGAACTGAAGTTCTTAAATTACAAGTAATATTTCCATCCCTCAGAAACAGCCATCACTGCCAAGGTTTTTCAGTCAGTTGCTGCAAGCAAAATAGTAGTATCCAGAACAAGCAATGCACAACAGTTACAATAAAATTCATTACCTGTGAATTGGCCCAATTTCAGCACACACAGTAAAACAAAGTTGTTTTTTTAAACAGAAGATATACTCATTAAGTTTCAAAAGTCTTGACTTACAATCAAAGTATTGACAAATAAGCAGGCCATGAATGGAGCAGGCAGTTATTTGCGTATTTTTCTGAAGTTGCAATGCATTAACTGAAACCAAATGTATCAAATAAAACTGAAAATTGAGACAGCCTCCCATTTTAGTTTGGAGATGGGAAAAAAAGGATGGGAATTAAAAACAAATCAATATTGGAAATGGTGGAAAAGGCATCTGCCCTTGTTGGGAAGTCTCACAAGGACTAAGTAGTAACGAGTTTACAATTAACATTTTTTAAAAAAAACAGTCTTTGAAGTGCTATTACTTACATTTTTCACCATCTTAGTTTGTTCATTAATAGCTTCAAGGGGTACATTAGTCGCACCGATCTGCTGAGTGATACCACCAGCTTCACTGTCCTGTACGTGAGTATGGCGGAGCTAAAGACAAGAAAATATATATTTACATTTAAGAGGCTATTTAAAATAGTCTCTTAGAGTGCAATTCTGTTTTCAATCAAGAAAACACACACACAAAAGATGCATTGAGGGGTGCCTTCACATTCTGTATCTTACCTTATCTAAAATTTTGGTCTTGCCTGTGTCTACATGCCCCAGGACACAAATAACTGGTGCTCTGAGTTTTTCAGTGTTCACATTTTTGCTATTTTCAGCTCGTCGTTTCTACGTAAAAGACATATGAAAATTGTTAAGTATAAAGAACCACAGCTCACCTCTTGAACTAATTACATGCATACACAAAACAAAGCTAATTGTGGGACTTAAATTTTCAAGGCAATTTAAAGACTGCCATTCCCCTTTTGGAAAGTCAAAAAAACTTACAGCTAAGAGTTGAAATGGTGCAGGCTGTTTTTTGTTTTTTTTTTGAAGGGGTGGGGAGAGGGGGATCTGTTTTTGTTGTTACAGTCTAGTAGGCTAAGCTATTATATCCACTAACATGTAGTTTTGTTGATGATGGAGTTTGAAGAAGCATCTTGAATAAGGAAACAGAGGACATAAGCAGCCACAAAAAATGTTGAACAATTCAGAAATACGGCTTTTAAACACTCTAAAATATCTATCTGTAAAGGATAAAAGCCTCTTTCACCAGAAGGGAGAAAAGGTGGGGAAGAATGACACTGAAGTACACATTCTTTGTGATCGAGTTGTCTTGGATAAGCAAAACCAAGTACTTCTCCCCAATTAACCCAATTTCTGGACCTGCCTAAATATTAGTCACAACACAGCCATCATTTTGACCAATATGGCTAAAAGGCCTTTCCATGAACAGAAAATTACGTTGTTTCTTATGCAACGTGAAAATTCCTCAAATACAGCTGAATCCTAATACCTCAATTCTCCGTTTAGCTTTGTCATAAGCACGTTCTTCCTTAGTGCGGTCATCATCCGAGTCATACTCGGAATCAGAGCTTATTTCCTTGCTGGGCTTTTTTTCCATAGATTGTTTTCCAGCAGCTTGGGAGTCTGCCTCTCTCTCGTCTGAAGTCTTTTCATCTTCATCATCACTCCCTTCACTTTCTCCATCTTCAGATTCTTCACTCTCCTCCTCTTCTTCATCCTCATCCTCTTCCTCCTCCTCTTCTTCCTCATCCACTTCATTTTGTTCTTTGACTTCAATGTGGACAGGTTTGCTCTCTGTCAAAAAATATATATAAAGTTAAAATTATCTTAAATTCAAATTTCTGAGGGAAAGGGAAACAAAACAAAGAAATGAAGAGAGTCTACTGTCAGAGTGAGGATTTGAGATTAGGTTCCACTCAAGAAGTGCTATGCAAAATCATTTTTTAACTTTAAATATAAAAAGTGCTTATTGTTCAGAGTTACAGACTTAAGTGCTTAGAACCTGTGAAGGCAGAGTAGATTTGGGGTGGGGGGAGGAACAATATTATCAGCACACTTGCACTTGAAGTCATTTGCAAAAATTCTGGGAAGTGACATCCTTTAGAACTCTATGAGCTTCAAAACTGAATGGGTGCACTAACACCTCTAAACAAAAAGAAAATGCAAATTCAACACAACATGGATTCAGTGAATTACTGATCAGGAATGTATACTTAAGCAGGAGAAACAATGAGAACAACTGGTCTCTTCTACATCTTTAAAAATCTCATCGTAACATTTTATAGAATGTTAAGAGGTGGTCAATATCTTTCAGACGAATTCTTCAGTAAACAAACAAAAACAATCAGAAAGTAATTTTCTTTTATCATACTTCCCATTTATCATACTTCCAAAATCAGAAGAGACAAGCTAATGGACACTCTTTGAAGCTCTACACTGTTTTCCTTACAGAGTTGCTAGTAGGCTCACTACTCTTCAAGATTAGTGGATGTTTCCTTGCTACACTGAAAGCCAACAGCTTAGTAATACACTAAATCCAGTTCCCAGGAAGGTTCTTTTTCTGGATCACGTTTGCAGATCCTTCAAATCCAAGCAGCAAGAAGTGGGATGTGACATTCTCCCCTAGGATAGTGACGACAGACTTTTAAGAAGGTACTTTTAAAATAGAACATTCCAGCAGTCCAGGAGCACAAGAACACATACTTGTAATGAAATACGAGTTTTCAGGGCTGAGCAAATCAAAAATACTTCACGAATAGTTTTTGATTTCTTCTTACGTAACAATAAAGACAGATCATGGAAGTACCAACTACAGTAATCAGCTCCTGTTCAGGAAGATTTGCAGCAATACAACTTTCTCCACCACTGGAAGAAAACCTCTGAGAAGTTATCCATACAATCCTCCCCAGCTCTTTAACTCTCCAGTAAAGATAATTATTGGCTGCAGACAGAATATGAGCTTTGGCATATACACTCAGGAATATAGGTGTTTGGGTAATTCTTCCTTTTCTTCTGCACTTGCCTCTCAAAGAAAAGTAGAGAAGGTATCTAGAACTCACTATAATGCATGCATGCTAACCTCCACACCACCTCAGTCTCTCACTGCTTTGAGAACCTGATCAAATGTATTCTCCTAGATGTTACCAGATTTCTGTAGTAAAACTGTTATGGCTTTGGACTGGTTACTAGAGAAATACAGCACTGGGTAAAAGGTTTCCCACAACTCCCACATGAGGTTTAATCAGATATTTAGAGGAGGGGATTTTTACTTTTTTTTTTTTTTACTCCCATTAAAAATAAATAAATAAAAAGGAATTCAACTGATTTATTTCAGATGATAAGTGCACATATGTTTCCAAAGGACAGTCTTCAGCAATATTTGTACAGTTCACAGAATCACAGAACAGTTTGGGTTTGGAAGGGACTTTAAAGATTGCTCAGTTCCAACCCCCTGCCCTGGGCAGGGACACCTCCCACCAGACCAGGTTGCCCAAAGCCCCATCCAGCCTGGCCTTGAACACCTCCAGGGATGGGGCATCCACAGCTTCTCTGGGCAGCCTGTGCCAGGGCCTCACCACCCTCTGAGTAATAAACTTCTTTCTACTATCTAATCTAAATCTATCCTCTTTCAGTTTAAAACCATTACCCCTTGTCCTATCACTCCAATCTGATGAAGAGTCCCTCCCCACCTTTCCTGTAGATATCCCTTTAGATATTGAACGGCCATTATAAAGTCTCCCCGGAGCCTCCTCTTCTGCAGGCTGAACAACCGCAACTCCCTCAGCCTGTCTTCATAAGAGAGTTAATGAAAAGCTCTGCCTTTCAGGAGTAGAGGACCTTATATCTACTTCCTATTACACTTGCCTTGAGATTCATTTAACCGGGGGAGGAGGAGAATCTAAACATAATATTGTTTTCTACAGAAACAAAAAATAAACCCAAAGAAACCTGTTAATCAGAAAAAGCATCTATTTGGTATTTACATGCCCACCTTTCTCTCCATCTTCATCACTAACCATAGCTTCCCAGTCATCCAAACCCGCATCTTCTGCTTCTTCTTCTTCCTCCTTCTCTTCTGAAACTAAGAAATCCAACATTAAATGAAAAACAAAACAGCTCATCCACATACGAAGTTTAGATGGCCTTTCCTTCAGCATAATGACAAAAGCTCACAAGTTTGCTACCATAATTCTACCAAATTATCTCCACGTTCCCTGAAGAGAAAATGCCACGTACTTAAGAAATATGTAATAGCGCCTGCATAATACATGCCACGCAAACTTCTAACAAAATCGTGTTCCTTGTCAGGAGCTGCCCAATTAACGGTTAGCCATGTGTAACAAAGTGACAGAGAAACAAATTAAAACTGTAACCAAACTTGCACTCTTTAATTAGTGATAAAATAACGAAGTGTCTATAGAAAGTGCTATTTTAAGACTCCAGGTGACTTAACACACTATAATACATCATGAATTCTAGAAACATCAAAATATTAATTCCAGCAGGAGCTCAACCAAATATGAGACTGAAGCTTTTAAGTGGCAAATGGAAAAAAAATGCAGACTTTTAATCCTCTCCAGAAGAAGCATTAAACAATATACAGTCATGAAATTTCAGGTACTTCAAATGGGAAAAAAAAAAAAAAAAAGAGTAAATTCCAGACTGCTAGAACATTAACTAGGAACTAACATCTAACGTTCTGCCAGACAGTCTTTCTCTTTTATTGCACTGGAATTGCTCCCTCAAGAGATAAATCAAGCTAGAATTAAAGTATATATTCAGCTTGATTTTCACAAAGCTGGAAACTTTATCAGTACTTTTCTGACTTAAGAATAAAGATAAAAATTGAAACTGTCTCCTCACTGAAGATGACGTCCAGTACAAAGTTATTTTGCCAAAACAAATATTGTGTGTAGGCAAAAGTAAAGGCAACAATCACTCACTAGGCTGATACTGCCTGTTTCACAAGCTAATCCACATTCACCGCATCCAGCACTTAGGAAAAACAAAACACTTGGAATCAAGAATACAGTCACAGTGAAGATTACAGTATTGATACCAGAAGCAGCATATTTCTCCCCCACCCCCATCTAACAGCTGACAAAACAGCCTTTTGAAAAAGCAAATGAAAAGTCAAAGGAGCTAATCATAAGGCACTGAATGCGCCTATATGACAGTTGCCTAAGCTAATTGAGCACTGGAGTACACCCTGAATAAGAGACCTTTGCAATCTCATTCTGAGGCTTCACGCTTTTTTATTCCACAAAATTCCATCAGTTCTTCCTTTAGAAAAAAAAAAAAAAAAAAAAAAAAAAAACAGCAACTGCCTCAAGAAAGAATGGCCACTCAGTCAACAAGGTACTGACAAAGGGTGTTAAAAGCAGTACAATACTTGCCATGCAGTACTGCCACACAGTCTTATTACACACCTTAGGTTTATTAGCGTTACTACTAACCTGGCTCTACTGGAAGAGGAGTCTCTTCTTTCACTGGTGTTTCTAGTTCTACAGCATCTTCAGCAGGGGAAGTTACCTCCAAGCTTTCTGAAACTACAAAAAAAAAAAAAAAAACTAGTTGCTACATTCTTTCAAAGTGCAAACTTCAAAATATAGTTAGACATACAGCTTCACATTTAAGGTCCATTTTTAACTTGTGCTATTACAAGTAAACAAAATTTGAGTTTAATACCAAACTAAGTGAACTCCCATCTACTGGGCTAAAATAAAGTTAAAGCATACAGCTGACTTGAGAAACATCTGGCCTGCCATGCAGTTAAATACATTTGTGTGATAAGTCAGTTACTGGCTAAAAGGATTACCACTGCTTTTGAACATCAGAAGAAATCCCATTTTCTTACAAATACAAGAGAAAATGAACCAGTACTAATGAACTACCCCCTTCTTGTTCTACTGTTCCATAAAAAAAAAAAAAAAGAGAAAAAAAGAAAAACACCACTTCAATTCAGATGACCAGCTTTCACAATCCTTTATACATTCTTAAGAGGTAGGTAGCTACATAACTCACTGAATGTAAAAAAACACAGCTGAACAATAAGAATAAAACTGATACAAGTATTTTGGTTTTAAACCAAGGAATAATCTTGAAAAGAGCCACTGTAGTATCCCCAAAAGAAAATCAAGAAGCATGAGAGGCAAAAATTGTGGCACATTCCAATCTATATCTAACTAGCGCGATAAATGCTAAGTTTTCAGAAATACAAGCGCTCTAAACTACTTGTATCCTGGAAACTGAAAAACTGTTTTTATATGTAAGTAAACAAAAAAAAAATCCCTCCAACCTAAAAAGAGATGAACTTGAACTGGGATCACTCCTCTTTCACCCTAGAACTTTAACTTTGACATAATTCCAGGTCATTGTTACTTATACTACATTGATTTAACCTACACACACAGGCAAAGCATCTATCCTCACTTTCTTAAAATCCTGTTACATTCTGTATAATTTTTAAGTGCTGGATATGTAAAGAAAAAAAAAGGTTAGAGGAAAAAAACAGTCAAGTAGATCATAAAGCAAAGGATTAAGTGAGCAGTCTTCAAGAAACCTTTCAAATCTTAATGTATCAGCACTTGCGTGGGGAGTGGGGGTGTCAGAAGAACCTTGCAGGCACCCTGAAGTGCAATTAGTTTAGGATTAGCTAATATATTCCACAAACATTTCCTGAATTGTGACTAATAAATTAAGTATTCCTATATGCAAACCACACCTTCCTTATTTTCTGGCTGCTGCTGCTTCTTTTTCTTTTTGTCTTCATATATTGGCCTCTTCTTTGGCACAGAGTCTTTGGATGGCACTTCAACACCTGCAGAAACATTATTAAAAATCATTTAATTACTGTTGTACCTTCTGAAACACTCGACATTCTTCCAGGTTCCCACGTGATTTACTGTGTTGATTTGAGCAAAATAGAGTTGTAGCAGTGCAGAAATATAAGGTTTCTAGTAATTATAACAAGGACTGAAGAGAAATCATGGCTTTAGCGTATCTTTAATGGATACAAACACAGTGGTTCTCTACAAATATAAAAGGAATGATACTCTGCCTCTGGAATTCTCTTCTTTCCTCAGCCACATAAATAAATTACCAGGCAGAAATTAGGAGATGGGATTACAATATATTGGATAAATTTACCTCATGGAAAGGGAGAAGCAGATTAAATTTGACTGAAAAGCAGGAAAGCTTCTATATACCCTTTTCCTGACAGAAAAGGAAGAAGATACACTGTTCCTATAGACTAACTAACTGGAGGCAAAGTAACCTACTTGCTTAAGAGAGCACCTGAATTAATCCAAGAGGACACAGATCACTAGTCTTACAAGAGCTGCAGCCCAGCTCATCTGCTTTTCCTGACCTTTGGATTAGGCAATGGAATTAAGTTATTTTTCATAGAGTTCGATAACTAGCATCTTCAAACCACACGTGGAATGTATTAAGAAGCTGGATATTTTAAGTGCAAGATGAAAATATACAGACATCTAGAAGTACTTTAAAAAAAAGGCCACAGCTCAACACTGCTAAAACACAACTACGGCACAGTAGCTTTATGTGGAATTACTGTGCTGATTTGAGCAAAGTAATTGCCCACCTGGCCCCAGATAGAAAAAAACAAATGCAAAGAGCAGTAAGGAGAATGAAATGAATTTTCTTTTTTGTTTGGTTGGTTGGTTTTTCAAGAAATAAACACACCACACCTCTACAGCTTACCCTGAGCTTGGAGCAGTTTAAGCGTAGCCTCTGCTCTGGCTCTGGCTTCTCGCTGAGCTTTTGTTAAAAGTTTTCCCTCCTTCTTCAAACGCTCCTTCCTCTCTTTTTCTTTCTGCTTCTTTCTTTCTTTCCTCTCTTGTTCTAATCGTTCCTAGAAAAAGGTTAAAAAACACACGGAAATTTTAAAGCACACTTCGCGCTACACCAGCAAGGGTAAAGGTTAAGATTACCCTGTCCCTTATTTTATGCAGTACCTCCTCTTTGCGCTTAGCTTCTAATTCCTCTAGTCGTCTTATGCGTTCTTCTTCTTCTCTTTTTGCCCGTTCCTCCTCCTCTTTCATTTTAGCCAAGGCTTCCTGCATAGCTTTAACTGTGGCTTTACTGGGCCCCTTTTTCTTCTCTTTTTCTTTTTCTTCTTTCTCACCTTTCTTTTTTTTCTTGTCTTTTTTCTTTTTGTCTCCCTCATTGTCATCAGCTACGGAAAGAAGAGGCACAAGATCAAAGACCCCAGAAATTTTAAGAACTCCAAATACAGTTACTGTTTCAAATACTATAAATAACTCCAAATGAGGAACATTTTCACTTGGCTACTACATAAGCACTTCATTATGAAAAAATAAAACTCCTAAGTTACAAAGACAGGGCCTGAAGTCTTAATGTAACAGATGTCTAAGAATAATTGGACTGAAAAATGATGTTTGCATTACAGAACTGTTACGTACATATGGTAATGAGAAATCACCATCTGGCTTTTGTTTCCCCCTGTACCTGAGCAAACTATGAGCCAGGAAAAAAACAGCCACATGTGAGCCAACAACAAGAGGCAGACAAGGCTACCGAATGTCTAGGATTCATGACTTAGAATAAAGCAACAAAATCATCCTCGAAGCCTGACAACTTTCTGGTCTTATAAAAACTACAGTGTTAAAATTATACTCTTAGAAACCAAGTTACAAACCCTCTGCTCCTGCAGGAGTCTCTCCTTTTTCCCCTGTGGCAGGGGCCATGACTTCAGGAGAAGCCTTCTCTTCAGCTTTTTTTGGAGCTTCCTTCAGCTTTGCTGGTTCTTTACCGCCTTCTAATTCTTCTTTCTCTTTTTGTTTCCTCAGCTTGGCTTTTTCTTCCTCGCGTTTTTTCCTTTCACGTTCTTTTTTTTCTGCTTTCTTCTGAGCCACTGTTTTTACTTTGAATGAAGACTCTTCTTCCTCATCTCCACTTTCAGCTGCAGGAGCGGACTTGGGTTTTTGGTTTTTCTTTTGTCCTTTTCTAGGTTGGGAGACGTCATCTGATTCATCACCACTCTCACCTGTAGACAATGTCCCCACACGCTCTTTGCTTTTCTTAATGTTAGTTTCATCTTCTGACATATCATGCTTTTTATTTGACTTCTGAGTTTTCCCTTTGTTTTTCTTAAGCTGAATCTCAAGATCATCATCATCGCTGCCAGAAAGCATGTCTTGTTTTGCTTTCTGAGTTTTTTTAGATTTTGTATCTTTATGTTCCTCTTCCTCACTGTCATAGTCATTTTCAATATTAGCTTTTTTATTCTTTCCTTTTCTTTTTTTGTCTTGTTTTGATAAGCTTTCTTCTCTGTCATTTTCAACCTGGTAATTAAATGATTAAGAAATCAGCCATGAAAAATGACATGCTACTGAGAGCTAAGCAGCAGCATTCAGAGGTGTCAAGAAAAACTTCTCTTATTGAAGACCAAGTTTGAAAAGCAGTAACTGTTACAGATGAGTATACTACACTCAGCCCACAATTAGAATTTATTGATTGACTTTGAATAATTATCTGCATTGGAGACATGGCTTGTGGTAAAATATTTCACAACTGACACTTACTATTAAATTATGCTTGAGTATAATCAAAAATATGTACTGGTTGCTAAGTTTCCCCTAGGACCCCCAGCCACACTGCAACACCAGAACTATTCTGGGACAGAGGTATCCTGTATTCCAGCTATTTCCTAGTAAATAGCCCCCTTCCCTCCCATCATTCACCTTTCCTGCAGAAGGTTCCCTGTCAGCTTTCCCTCCTTGTGCCTCTATTGACAGTTCTTCCAGCTCCTTCAGGATATCATCTTCACTAAAATAAGAGAGAAGTTATGGTACTTAAGTAAATCAGCTTTTGCATAATGAAATAAAGACAGACAGGAAAAAAATCTTACTCAAAATCCTGTTTCTTCTTCTCTTTTTTCTTTTTGCCTTTGGATTTCTGAGGTTCTTGCTCCTTCGCAGCTCCTGCACCTTCTATCTCAGCAGCAAGGGCATCAATATCGATATCATCTTTTGCACTAAAAAATAAAAGGAAAGCAGGGTTTATCAAGAGTTTAAAATTTTGTGCAAGTAGAAGTCATTTGCATAAAACAAAGAAAAGCTTCAAAATATAAGATCAAAGAGAACACGAGCAAGTCAGGGACCAAAAAAAAAATTTAATCATTGTATTTATTTCACCCAGTAGGACAAAAAGGAAACCTTCACACATATTGTCTGCTTCAAGGGAGATGAAATGGTAAAATATGTTCAGTTCATGAAGTACTGACTTTAAAGTTCAGATATGAAATTTGATAAATCTTCTTGGAAGAATACAACCAGATAGTTTCATTTTGTTCCTCCAAAAGATAAATCATTTAGCCCTCCATATCATAATAGGTGTCACTGGCAGAAACGCAACCCCCCAAACTGAAAGTGTAAAAATTATTCAAAAGGAACAGAGTACGGTCCCTACGAGACATGAAAGTGGATCATAAAAAAAAAAAATACTAATGCAGTATTAGCAACACCTCTCCCAGGACAAAAGAAAGCCAAAAGAAGTTCCACTAGGCATATGAAATATGCTTCCTTTCTCACTAGATCTCATTATATCAAGTTTCTCTTTCTAAAGCATTTTCCTTTCTTGCTGCAAATAATGTCACCTGCAGCCAAGCACAAGTGGCTCTTTTCCTTTCCTTTATCAATACCTGTAGTTCAGATGCATTTTTTCCCTTTACTTATACCAGCAGGACTGAGCAAAGACCAAGTCTAATACCCACAAGTTTTTCACTGTAATCACACTCACAGTGCAGCTGTGAGAAAGGAGTCGTGCCTATTCCCTGCTTCACACTTAAAATTTAGGTATTCAGACCAAAAATAGTCTATTAAAGTAGCAAATATTAGGATGCTACTCTTACAACTGCTCACAGTTTCAAAAAATCGTTTTATCCATATGCTCTTAACACTTCAATTAACTCCCTCTTAGTGAAATTGTGAACCAGAGAATAATTTTCTGTCCATGTATATCTATTTCATTTATTGCCACCCACTTACAACACACAGTTGACCCACCAAATATTTGAATCTATATCCACAAAACAAGCGAAACACATTTCTGCCAAACTCAGGACCACCAAGACACCAGCAAATTCCCAACTACCAGAGTTTCAGCATGGCCAATTTATAAATCCGGAAGTCAAATATTAACAGAGAAAATCAAGTATTTATTGAATATCAGAATTTTGAAGGACTACTTAATACGTAAGCAAAAGTAGAGGGCTCAAAGAACCATTTTACAAGTGAATGCTGAAATCCACAAACCCATTTTATCCCCAAAACTGGGCATAAACAAGTCACCAAATACTGTCTGTTACAACAGCACAAGCAAGCATCAGTGCATTTCCTCTTTGTTTAAAGATTGACTATTTGCATTTTCAAGATCTTAAGTTTTCTTCTATGCTGATAGAACAAACCAAACATAAAGCAATATGATGAGTCTCCTCACTGCACAGTAAATTGCCAGGGATACATATTTCTAGTTGAGAGGAAAAAAGAGCACATCTCAAATATACTTAATACTCCTTCTTACATGCTGACACGATAAGTAGTATATTTCTTAAAGAAATGTAACCCTCAAAAAGAGAATGCAAGATTTCTAAACCAATCCCCACAGGCCCCAAGAGGAAAGAATCAACTTTTGGGCCGTTTGCACCTTAAAAACAGCTGACTTGATGTTTCAGCAATTTAAGAGCTGTTTTTATACGCAGTTAACTGGCTGTGCACCAGAGGTAGCATAGACAGATGAAATAAAAACGCCAACAATCACCTCTACACCTAGAGTTAAGCTCTAGTAGCAGGCTAACTATATCACATGTAGGCCCACGCACAGGCCTTCGCGCTTCTTTTTTGCATCGAGTGCAGCACGTCAGTTCATTAAGCACAACTGCTTACCTCCTTCTACTCTTAATGGAGGAGATCAAGTCAAATCCAAGCCTGAAATAGCTTGAAGAGACCAAACTATAAGGTCCACTACTACCACTACTACTGGCTGCCCAACTCGCACTACTACAGGGGCCTGACCATATGGTTGCACAGGTACTAAGCCTTTAAAACGCCTCGTATTTTACATGGATAGTCTCAAAAATGACTTTTCACATTGCAACTTTGCAGAAAGTATGTACAAACATAAAACACATGTTTTTATGCTACTAGCAAAAGGTGCTTATAGTGCTTTATGTTTTCCAGGCTTTGAGGGGAGAAGGGGCACGTGCATTACAGGTGGGTTTTTGTTTTGTTTTTAAATCTACTTGAGTCTTGAAAAGGAAAACTTCTTTGAAAATATCTATCTTTGAAAATATTTGAAAATATCTGAAATCAAACACTGAAATAACCTAATTCACAGACATTAAGCTTTAACACCCACCGGTAAGAACAATTTAGGAGTAACAAGGAAGACAGTTCAGCTGTCAACAACAGTGGCATAAGTATAGCACAAGACTCTTTCTAACCTTGGCTTCTACAGCTGAAGAGTCAAAGCTTTCCAAGAAATCTACACTTTGCACCACATTTCCACTTGGAAGAGGAGACAGAGCAGGCTTTGAGCCTGGATGAAGTAAAAGTTAAGGCTGCATGCGTTCATCCGCAATATAGAAAGTCATGATTCTTTTAAAGAACTGTAAAGCAAGAATTTCATCGGAAAGCCAAGTTCAGATATTGGCTTCCATGACTGAGAATTTATTTCCATACTGACCTTGAACTTCCTTATCTTAAAATTGTGGTCTAGGGCTTTTAGCCAACTGAGTGTTGTTGTAAAAATTTTGAAATGTATAACACAGTCAACAACATAATCGTTTCATTAATTGGAATTAGGATTCTGAATTCTAATGATTCTCAACTTTAATATTATTCCATGAGAATTTCCTGATATTATTCCACAAGAATTTCATAATAAAACAAAGTGGAACAGAAGATTGGGAAGGTGCCCTCCCTCTTCTTCTGGGAGATTCTTTTGTGGTAAGAAACATGTTGCATTTAAATACACAACAGCAGGGCTTTCCTATTGGCATTGGAAGATGCACCTAGGAAATTTTTTCCTATAAACTTAAGTACTTCCCAACCCCAAGTTTCAGAAGCCCAAGCAACCTTGCAAGGAACCTCCTCCTCCAAGTCCTCCAGAAGGTCTCACCCATCCTCCCTAGGCCCTAAATTCAGCCCTTCCACGGGTCCTCACCCCGACCCTAAGAGTATCCGACAGAGGAACCTGAAAGCACCAGTATACTCAAACAGTTTTCAATTCTGTCACCAAATTGCTTTGGCATCAGGATCTTTATATATATATATATAAAACTATATATGACTGGAATGACTTTGGCTATTCAAGCTCATCATGATTTGGACTCCAAGGAGGCTTGCTGTTGATCAGGTTCATGCGCTGAAATATCCCCACGTTCCCCCAGCACAAGAGCCTCAGGGAGGCCTGGAAAGCTCGAAGCTGAGAGCTGAGTGCTACTGCACCGCTAAGAAGGGATCATTTGCCTAATTTTCTTCTGACGCTGCTTCAGAAGCGAAGCCAGAGCCACCTTTCTTATTCACATGCTTTTGAACCCAGCCTCTATTTCCGATGCCAGATATGAAGAGAGTTCACTCATTCCCTAGTTCTGTTATTGGTAAAACAGCAGTAAAGGGGAGTGAGAGTTAGGTGTGCATACTCCACTCACAAACCTAAACAAGCAATTTTCAGAACATTAAATGGCTGCCTCCAAGGGCATCTGTGCCAAACACAGGGCAAAGCTATGCAGTGGGAGAAGAAACAGCAGTCAGGCTGATTAAAGGAGATAGCAGTAATCCATAACAAGTATGCAGCAATTACCGCATTTCTGATGCCAAACAAAAGTCTTTTTTCTTTAGAATTACATCCCTGATCAAAAAAAGGGTTCTATACTTCCCCTGTGCAATTTCACTACTGCTTGCCCTTTAAACAGAATTATAGGACTTCAGAACATTCAAAAACATTTTACAAGTTGCATATAGGAACATTCATACTGAAAAAACATCAACCTTACTGACCTAGATAGAACATTAAGGAATCATCTACTTCAATATTTTAAAGATGCTGTTCTTGCCCAAAGGGTTCCAGCACTAGTTGTCTGCACAGAATACTGAAAACCTGCATCACACAGTGAAAAAGCAAGACATTTACTACTAGATTCCTGCATGTTCAGTGGGCCACCAGCTAAATGCTGTGCCAGCACACCATTCTGTATCTAAGCAGGATCAAATACACCCAGACCACCCCAAATACGTACTTGGAGAATGTTTAAGAAAGGTGGGAGCAATACAGGAAATTCAGCAACATCCCTGGTGCAATCACAGCATCACCAGGACAGTAACAGAAAGTGACACTCAAAAAAATAAAAAATCCAATCTAAGGTACTTGTGTTACATGTTTACCACATAAAATGACAAAGCTACAGCACCAAAATCTGCCTATAAGAGAAAGTATGAAACATTTGCAGTGTGGAGATTAAAACAGAGCTGGGAATAAATGAAGAGCTGTCACCTACCTCTGCTCAGTCAGATGTACAAAGATGGCCAGTAGCTCTCCTACTTATAACATCCCAAGCAGTTGCAAGGTATTGAGTCAGAAAAGCAGAAAGTCCCTGTGACTGATATGCATACGGTCTGTAAAAGACCATCCCACTACTTCTTTTGCTTGTACACCAAGGAATCAACATTTAAGACTACAACCCCAGTTAAAAAGAAAAACACACAACCTCAGCTATTACAACATCTGACGAAAAATACCAAAATAGCAAGTACCTTAAGGTGTTGGTTGGTTGGTTTGTTGTGTGTGCTTTGTTTTTTCAGTTTAACATGAGGAACAATCGTGGGCTTGGAAAAGGTTGGTTTTTTTTTTTTTTTTTTCTGATGCAATGGCTTGCAACAGTTAGAACCTAGAAATTCCCCATGGAAGACATTGTGACGCCAGAGTTCACCCTAACACAAAGTATGATTTATGGATGTCCAGGCTTATGTTAATCTTACTTTCCATACACCCTGGTTTGCTTTAGTCTTTTAAGGGGATTCTTTGCCTTTTTGCTTCCAACTCGTGCATACAATTAGAGACTGATTTTTGCAGCAGCTAGAAAGTTTGAAGTTTTGCCTTTTCTTTTGCAGTCTAGGAGATTACAGGGGTTAATTAACTCAAATCTCACCAGAAGTTGTCATGCCACAGGATAAGATTTAACTTAAATCTCTCAAATATGATAAAAACGTAGTAGTTTTCTAATGAAGTACTTCAGAACAGTTACAAGTATTTTAATTATCGCTCATCTCTTCCCTGACAAGTTAAAAAGTGACTCCAAGTACTGCCATAGTTAATATATTCAAGCGATTTTTGCAGCTTGACAAACAGAAAACTGGGCAATAGAAACTTCAAAGGCTTCCTTCCTGAGCACTGCCCCAGAAAACAAGGCCAAACGTGGGGAAGACAGGACTACAGCCATCGAAATAAGATCAGTACACCTTGCATTTTACTTTGCTCAGTGAACTTCTGCAGCCCAAACGTGTGACTCCCTTTCCTCACCAAACAAGCTCCTCCGGCTTTCTGCATGGGTAAAACACCAGCAGCATTTCATAGGGAATCTGATAACAGATCAGCAAGACCACCAGCAAACACGCATGGTTGTTTTGTGCTCTTTCCTAAGATCTTCCCCAATTATGACTGCGCACACCTATAATAGCACCTGCAATGCATGTCCCCAACACAGAGCAGAACTTCATTAGAAACAGGCACCGTGTGCCTCTGAGGCAGGGATGGCATCCCGACTAGGCAGCGGGAAGAGAAAGAGAAAAGAAAACTATTAATCCATGCATGAACTGAAAGAGTGGAGCAATGGGATTAATTAGCAGCATACAAAGGAGCCGAGCTGCCCTCATTTATATCAATTTCACTCCATTGAAATTAGTTAAATTAAGCTCAAAAAAGAAACAGGAGAATTTAGCTTGGGATGAGAACGAGCCTTTAACTACTGGAAATCCAACAGCCAGCTTTGCAAAGTCAGAGAGAGAATACTCTCCTGCCAAAACAAAAAAGTACATGCAGACCCAAAGATTACAAGTACTTTTTCTACTTTCGTACAAAGAGTACAAGTACTACACAGAGCAACACAAAAGTTTGCCTGCACTTTAAAACTGAGATAATAAGTAAAATTATGTTACAACATTTTAATCAGGGTTGCTTTCAAACTGGCTCTGTAAAGAAGTTCAAACGTCAGAAAAAGCTGTACAATTAAAAACAGACTAAAAAAAGCATTCATGCGCATGGGGCAGAAGAGACAGAAAGTTGACACAGCAAGAAAGTTGCATCACTGCTGCGAACTCACTGCCCACATTCCTGCATAATCAGAGGGCTCATTTTTGCTGAGGCCACTTTGGAGATATTTCATCATTTGCATGACACCAGCTCTCCTAGCCAACTTCAAAGGAACGTCACTGTCATTAAGTCGTTTGCTTTTGCTTAAAAAAAAACAACCTGAACTTCAAAAAGGCTGAAAGAAGCTGAGCCATCTGTTTGGCTTTGCATTATTGTGAGACCAAATGAAAATGGTATCTTTAACCAGGTCTTTATCATTACCCCCCTAAAGCACCTTACCCATCCTCTGTACATGTGGGTCGCTAAGCCCAGTAATAAGGATGTATTTCTAAATACAAGCTGATCAGCTCGTAACAAAATTAGCAAGTTACACGGGCTGAATGGCGTATCTGTAGATGTTTTAACTCATAGGTGTTAAGGTACGTAGGCATTTTCTCTTCAAAAAAAGGTTTTCTGAGAGTAACTGGTTTAAAATGCTCCATGACATAAAGCACTTTGGAACTGTTCAAAACCACCAACTTTGTTCTCCAAGTGGTTTATGAAATTGAAAATACAAGCACTTGCTGCCTCAGCTATTCAAAACATGAAAACTAAGTTAGTGCTTTTTTCTCTTTCTTACCTCCCACCGAATAAATGAACAATACAAACTTATAGGCTGGAAGAAGCCATCTGGTTTCTCCTGCTGAAAGCATTTTGATTACATATGCCGGAGACTGAATATTGGGAAAGAACGAGCTGCACTCCTTCCTCTGGCCATGAAGTGAGGGGTATCCACGTGAGCACCAGCAATGCAACCCACTGTCAGAGATAAGAAAACCACGGCCCCAGAAGAGGCCACCCGCTCCTTGCCTTTTCCCAAACGATGGGGTAGGGTAGGGCAAGGCGAAGTGACTGCCTTCCCAGTTCCCAGCCAGGCTTTCCCCTCACCAGCTCAGGCAACCCTGCGGCCGCAGCTTCTCGCAGAAAGCACTCTTTTAGCCGGTCAATTTTTGATGGCATCACAGCAGCGGATCCAATACAGTGGTTACAGCACGCAGCCGGGGACAGCAGGAGCAAAACCACGAGGCCTGGGACAGCTGACAGGTCGACTCAGTCAAGCGTGATGCAGAACTGCACCTCCCTATTTTCCCCAGGAAGATGAAGGAAGCTGGGGAAGCTACCTAATTACATGAGGCAGCAAGGAAGTAAAACCTGACTAAAAGGGCAATTGGTTTTTACTCAGGCTCTCAAGATAATGATGTCGTTTTATAAAATTTAAGTCATGCCTTCTCTTTCAAGTTTGGCCACGGAAGAAGGCAGGAATAACTATCAGCTAAGCCAAACCTTCTGAAAAAGGCACAGAAAAGGTAACCCTTAACCCCAAGAGATTCTAGGGAGGGGAGGAAAAAAAAAAAAAAATCACAACAGACAAGAAAGTTTCCTTTACATACCCTAGACAAAAATACCCCTCACCACAACCTAAAATTCCCACTTAAACAAAGATATAGCAAAACTTCAGGAACTTCAAGCTTCTGTTGTAGCCAGTAGTTGACAGCACAAGAGCTCTGGGAGAAAAAAAAAAAAAAAAAGCAGTTCTTCAAGGCTCAGTTTAAGTGTTTAGCACCCAAGGTGGCTAAAAGCCTAAAAGCATGGAATATGAAACACTACGTACAGAAGTATCATTCAGTTGCCCCTGAAAGATTAGTTTCTGGCTTTATTTGTTTAGAAAAAGCACACATGACAAAAATGACCTCCAAGTCCACTGCTTCATAGCTTCCATGTATTTCTCATGGTATTTTTGTGATGTGTTTTGATTTTTATACAATTTAAGCCACTTCATGAAACACACTTTAGATAGTCTGTAATCCTGAGAAGCAAAGGATATCCACCTACATTAACTACAACTAAACCCATACTTCATCTAGCAGTGTGCACCTAAAGGAACGCATTTCAGCATTAAAATAGCACATTCATGTTTAAAATTTCCAGACTACTGTAAAAAAAAATTAAAAACGACACGTAAGAAGAATAAGTCATCAGTGCTGCAAGCACCGGGATCAAAACACGCATCAGCTGTGAGATACCAACTGCTTTCAGACCAGAACACACACCAGGCTGCACCGCACTTTTTTTTTTTAAGCAAGTCAAGCTTAGTGACTGAATTGATTACGTGTGCACACAGTCCGTGTGCAGAATGATTTCCTCATAGTCCAGGGGACTTTATTTTTTGGCAAAGAAATGAAAAAAAGGAATATCATGCAAGTATTAAAAGTTATTGAACTGGAGGTTTCATCCAGAGCTACACCACTGAGTCCCAGGCAGCTTCTGAGCGACGAACAGCACAGAACCAACATATGGCAACACACGCGAGCCCAGAGTCAGAAAAACAGGACAGTGCTAATGCAATTAAAACTGGCAGAAGTATGCAGAGCTGTCAGCTTGTCTGGCTGGACAGCACAAGTGTCAACAACAGCAGCAAAGTTTAACTTACCATAAAGCCCTTTATTCTGAGTGAGGTTTTCCAGAGGTAGTGCTTTTTGGTTTATGCTGGCATTACTGCAAATATTTGCAGATCCTTACAGTGTTTATGCAGTGATACGATGCTTTGCTTTCAAAAAAAAATCCAACAAAATGTATAAAAACAGTTTTCTTACCAATACGCAATGCTTATGTTAAAAAACATAGCTTTGGGGAGTACATAAATATACTTTTGAGTAGAACAGGCCAATACATTTCTGTAATGGAGGAGTTATTTTGCATTGTTGTACTCCATCTTTCAGTACACAATCCCGACAGCTCCCAGATGAGATGTGCAAAACAGGGATCTCGAGGGTTTATCAGCTGTTGGAGAAGCTTTGTTGTGGAACTCTTCTCGAGAAGCAGACAGGGACGGTTACTGTAAATTTTCTGGGGTACAGAATGTTTCTAAACTACAGGTGTTTGCAGGCTTTGGAGCCTTCACTGAACTTTCCAAGGCAACAGCTAAAAGATTTCATTTAATACACTAACAAGAAAGGGCCAAGCAGAATGATTAATAGACGGTGCCAGCAATTTAATTTGCAGAATAGGAAGCAATATATAGCAGCAGCAGCAGCACTGTAAGTCTTATTTTAGCAGCAGTGTTCATTCTTGGCTGCAGAATCACAGCTGGCACCTGTAACTTCTAAAGCAATATGCATGAATGATCAGAGCGGTATGCCCAGGCACCAGCTCACAATATCAAAGGGCACAGGTACAAACACACCTAAAGATTACGTATTGGAAGCTAAAGAAAACTACGAAGAAGAGAAGAAAAAGAGGACTAAGCTGGGAGAAGAGGAGGAAAATGCATATGAAAAGCTAAGAACTACAAGGGGAAAGATTCAGATTCCAGGCAAGAAATTATTTGTAGCTTACTGCTTATAGAACATTTACTCGAAAAATCTACAGCAGCAGTGTGAGGCTTGAATTCAAAGCACACAGTTCTGCAGTTTAAAACAGCCCTTCTTCCCACACATTTAAAAAAAAAAAAATCCTATACTAAACTCACAAAAACAGCAAGGGAGAACCTTGACATACCTTCTGCCATCGCAGCCCTATCCAAAAACCAAAGCAGAGCACATCGCTCCCGGGAGGTGCCAGATTACACATCAAAACACCCACACTTCCATTAGGGGTGTCTGGATGATCACATGTCTTGTATTCTTATTGACAGCTTTGCTAGGAGGTTTCATCTGAAAGCGAGCGATCAACACAACCGCACGGGTTCCAAAGAGGAAGCCACTAAGGCAGCTTCCATATGGCCCAGGAGCGATTTACGACCCGAGACACTCTTCACCTTTACAAAGCACCCCTAACACGCCGCCTGACCACCCTACTTAAATACATTCTTCACTCACGGACCCACGCACATCAACCCCGTGGCAGGAGGCAATAATAAACTCCACAGGAGCATAACAGAGGTGTTGGTAGAGCAGAAACAGGTTTGAAGGTGTACTTGTTCGGACAGCAGCGTGCGTTCGTAACAGGCAGGGATCCCACATTCCCATTCCTGCCCTGCTCACTGCAGCTATCGCCTCCCTCAGGGACTTGTCCTTGTGTACTTACAGCCGGCTCCCACGCCAAAATTCTTCCTCAGCCTCATTTACCTGGACATAATTCATTACTAATCAGCACGGCCTCTGCTGTACTCAGCAGAAATACAGGAGGGGGAAACTACTCAACCTAAGTCAAAGCTGTGGGGGTGAAAGGGGAAAAGAGGAAGAGAGCAGAGCAAAGATGACTGGTACTTTCTGTAACTTGCCTCAGGATGTCAGGAGAAAAGCAGAAAATCTCCTTTCTGCCACACCAGTGCCCAAACCAATATTCGCAACACCGACATACACCTGCATCTTCCCACGTGCTTCCTCTGCGCTGCAAGTTGTGCCCTTGAGCTGCTGCGTGCTCTCAGAGGCAGCCAGAAGGGACGTAAGGGACTGCATCTAAAACGCAGTTGTCAGGGAACAAAAGAGGAAAAGAAGAAGGAAACGGACAACTCGGCATAGCGCAGAATTGAGTATGTGGGAAACAAAACTGACTGGAAGCCGTGGATTCCAGGCAGCCATTCCTCCCTCACTTTATTGGAACAGAAGAGAGATGGACTGGGGGTGTCCAAGCCTTGTCCAAGCCAATCCCCCAGCTTACCCCTCGCTCTGCCACGTAACTGTGCAGCCCCGTAACGTGGTATTGCCACTCCAGTAGCAGTTCGTGAGCTGTGCTGCGTTTGCAAGGCCTCAAGACTACAGCTTGTCAAGCTTGCCTTGGCTGAACTTCTCCTAACCTGCCTGTAACTTTTGCTTGATTTAGCTGTGACAGCAATCTTTCTAACTGACCAGGTGTCCGTGCCTAATTGGGCTTCACTGCTGTTTACCCTGGCATGCCGCAACCACAGCTTCACACAGAGAGCGGTGGCAAGCAGTTACCCTTGCAGAATGAGGTATTCCCAACCCTAACACAACGTTGTAGCACAGAGAAATACAGGCCTGGTATGAAAGCAGACGCATTGAGAGGTGGAGACGCAGGCACAGGACATAAACAGATGCCTCGTACAGGGCACGGCACTGGACACCCCACAGCTCTCCAAGGTCAGCTAAAAGAAACAGGGACCTGGACAAAAAGGGTTTAAGGGTAGTAAACAGAACAAAGAAATCGTATTAAATATAGGCCACCTTTCAGGTGTTTGGATATAGCAGGCAGCTGCAGACCAAGAGCAAAGGCATAAAAGCATGTTAGCAGGCATATAAAAATGATCTCATGTGGTTCCTACGGTGAGGAAGACAAAACCATCAACACGAACACTCGTATCGTTCCTCGTGAAGGACACCTGATGCTGACAACTCGCCACAAAAGCTCACCACCCCCAGGATGAAACCACCGCGCTTAGGGCTTGGAGCGGCAATGAGATGGTAAGCTATTTTAACTGCATCGTTGTTCCTTCTTTTTCTGTAACAATCAGATTTCAGTTATTCTAACAATCAGCTTTTGGCTTCTCTTTTAAGCTTCCTTCTTTTAGCCATAAATGAGATTTTGCACACAGCGTCCAACAGAGGCCTGAGCCTGGTAATTTACAGACACACGGAAGAGAACAAGGCAGCTGGTGGGCACTAAGGCTCTCCGAGTCTCTCCCACACACCCACCACTACCACTGGAAGGGCCCAGGAGAGCAGCGCTTCAGTACCCAAAGGCTTCTGCGTGATTCTGGAGCACAAGTCCTGTGAGGAGCGGCTGAGGGAGCTGGCGTTGTTTAGTCTGGAGAAGAGGAGGCTCAGGGGAGACCTCACTGCTCTCTCCAACTACCTGAAAGGAAGGTGTGGGGAGCTGGGGGTCGGCCTCTTCTCACAGGTAACTAGGGATGGGACTAGAGGGAAGGGCCTCAAGTTGTGCCAGGGGAGGTTCAGGTTGGAAATGAGGAGACATTTCTTCTCAGAAAGAGCAGTCAGGCACTGGCACGGGTTGCCCAGGGAGGTGGTGGAGTCACCGTCCCTGGGGGTGTTCAAGGAAAGGTTGGACGTGGTGCTTAGGGACATGGTGTAGTGGTGACATTGGTGGTAGGGGGATGGTTGGACCAGATGGTCTTGGAGGTCTCTTCCAACCCTAATGGTTCTGGCATCTACTGCAGCAGGTACAAAGAGCACGAGGCCAACCCTCCTGCAGAGCACAAAAATCCAACCCCTCCTTCTTCCTTCCCAAGTGACACTTGACTCATCTCCTCACCAGAGCTGCTCCCGAGGCATACCTGTGAAACACAGCCCAGGAAACAGGATGATGACAGACACTACAAAACAGCCTGCATGGTGCGGCGAAAGGTGTGAGGAAAAAATAGTTAGACAAGGTAAATCTTTACTAACAAAATACTCATATTACCCAGAAAGTATCAGGAAAGAAAGAAGTGTACAGTCTAACCTAAAGGTGAACAACCTTAAGATAACAACTTCCGTAACGTCTTAATAGAACAGGCATGGAGGGAGTCAAAAACTATCAGACAGGAAAGGAGAACACACAGATTGTGAAAATAAAATAACGCAGCCATATTTCAATCAGAAAAGGTAGAGGGCATGAGCGTCACAAAGTGACAGTTTGGGAAATAGATTTGATAGGGGTACTTTCAAAAAAAGGAGCATTTAGTGACTCAAGAAGGGTATACAGGCTGGGCAGACGGGGTAAGGAGAAAGATCTGCATGGTTTCTGTTTAGTGAACGCTTTGGGACAGATTTCATTTTGCTTCCTTGCCAGTATTACTGAAAAGCACTCTCCAACCTGACTGCAGACTTGTCATTATAGCTTTACACCGACAAGCACCAGCACTCTGTCTCCCGAGAACGTGCAGACGCCTGCCATTAGCCGGTGGCCGCTCCGTACGGCTACAAACAACCACCTCCACCTCCCTTTAAAAGCCACCTCACCGACGAGGCGTTCCCCGCGAGGACCCGCACCCGAGCGCGGAAGGGCGGCTCTCACCGCACCTCAGCCGGGCACCCGGGGCCGGCTCCACCAACGGCCCCAACGGCCCCAACGGCCCCCCCCACCGCCACGAGGCCGCGGCCGGGGCCTGACTCAGCGCCGCCGCACCGGCGCTGTCACGTTCCCGGGGAGGGACCAGCGGGGGGGGGGGGGGAGAAGGAAAAGAAGAGAGCCTCGCCGCCGCCGCCGCCGCCTTACCCGTCCTCGCTCTTGTTCTTCTGCTTCTTGCCCATGGCGGCGGCCGCCCCCGCTCGTCGCTCGTCGCCCGCCTCAGCGCCGCCGGCCGCCCGCGCCCGCCCGCAGCCCCGTGCATACGGCGAGCCGCCCGCCCCGCCCCGCCTCGGCCTCCGGCCCCGTCCCGGCCTGCCCCGCGCCGACGCGGCCCCGCCGCCTCGCAGCGCCGCCCGCCGCTCGGAGGGCGAGACGCAACCGGTGCCGGTACCGCTGCTGCTGGAGGTGGCGGCGCTCGGCGGCCGGGCAGGTGGGAATAGAAGCCGGGGCGAGCCGTGTGGTGCGTCCCGGGAGCCGCTAGCCAGGCGCAGGAATCTTTCATTTTTTATTATTTTATTATTATTATTATTATATTTATTATTTTATTTATTTATTTATTTATTGCCGCCCTCCCAGCCCCGCCGCCCCCGCCCCGCCCTTACCATCCCCTCTCTTATCAGCCCCAGCCGCCGGGGAGCTTATCTCCCCGCCGCACCGCGCGGATTTCCAGGAAACAATAAAAAAAAAAGCACAAAACTTTTTTTTTTTTTTAATTATTATTTTTTTAATCATTTTTAATACCCCCGTTTCTCACACACCCGCCGCTCTTCCGCAGCCGCGGCCCACGCGGCCACCCTTACCTCGGGGCCGCTCCACACACCCTGCCCCGGGGAAGGGCCGCGCGCGGCAGCGGGGGGCCCCCCCTCACACCCCGCCGCGGCCGTTAACGGCCGCCCAACGGCCACCGCACGCGCCCGACGGCCGCCGCCGCCGCCCACCTCACGAAGCGCCGCGCACGCGCGCTGGCCGCCCTCGGCAGGAGCGGCAGCCGCCTCGACCAATGGCAGTGCGGGGAGGGGGGATTGTCCCGCCCCTCGCTGGCTCTCGCGAGACTCTGGCAGGGCGCGACCGGCGCGGCTGAGGTGAGGCGGGGCGGTGGCGGCTCTGGCACTGAGGTGAGGGGCGGTGGGAGCTGGGGAGGGCAAAAAAGCCACTCATGGGGCCGGCAGGGAGCTATTTGGGGCTAAGGGGCCGCGCCCCCCGTGGGCAGCCGTTGTTCGTCACGGCCCTGCGGCGCCTGCGCCGGTACCGGCCCCGCCGCCCCCCTGTAGGGGATCCGGGGGGGCTCCGGGGTGGGCGGCTGCGCCTTGGGAGGGTCGGGACGGGGCCCGGCGGCGGTGTGGGTGTTGTGGGAGGAGCGGGGGTCACCGCCCCGGTGGCGCGGCTGGGAGAGCCGGGAGCTCTCAGGCCGTAGTGGAGACTGGAGGGTCTGATTTCCCTTTTTCCTTGCTGCTTGTTTCAGGATACGCCTTCCTAACCCCGTCCCAGCAGTGTTCGTGCCTTTCCTGAAGACCTAGTGGACTGTGAGCCGTGCCGGTAAGTTTTTTTACTATCCTTCTATTCTTTAAAAATACAAGAAAGACAAAGGAAATGCTAACAGAGACCCGAGATAAGGTGCTGCAGACCAGAGCAGGTCTGCCTGTGGTGTGTTTGGAGTGGGGCATTAATGCAATGCTGCTGATATTGCATTAAACTTGGAGTACTGCCATGGTGTTGGTACCCTGCCCATCACGACTTAAAATGGGTTCTTGCCTCTCTGTGTAAGGTGTTTACAAAGTCAATGGTTCTGGTAGTTTGGCTATTTTAAAATATTGCTGAGAGTATTCTAGAACCCAAATCTGGTGCATCAAATCAGTGGCCAGCAGCTAAAGAATCCGATTAGGGTCGTTGTGCACTGTCCTTGTGTTTCCATTGTAAAGCTGTCACTCATTACATTGACAGTTTTTTGTAGTGTAACGTGAAAAATTATTCAGGAGAACAATCAGTTTTGTTCTCCCAGCTCTTCGAGCACCCCCAGCCTCGATATTTTCTGCCTTTTGAAGCATTTGGACGGGGGAGTTTTAGAGGAAATGATTTTAGCTGCATTTCTTCACAAAGCAATTAGGTAGTGGCTTTTGGGGTTTTTTAAATCCTTTCCCTGGCTGCCATAAGGTGGTGCTTGCAATTGCAGTCTTCTTGTATTAATTGAAGCAGCGTGTTTGCCTAAGGCGATTGCTGTTGAGTACCCTTCCTTTTAGCAAAGGAGAGAGGAGCATTAATTCAAATATGTTAATACACATCAGGTATTTAATGCATTTAAACTAGTGAAAACATATGCTGAACACTGCTTAGATTTAATTCTAAGACATCTCTTTCTCCCAGAAGGATGGAGCTTTCTGACTGAATCTTTTAGTTTCCCAGTATTAATTAAAGGTACAGAGATGTGGCTCAGGATGTCTGTTCCTTTGGAACTTGTTAATTTTACTTCTTTATATGGATTAGTGATTCCAGGTTCCTGTGCACTGTCGGTACCTGGCCCTGGGGTGGAGAGAATAGGACCTGACTGGAGTCCTTGTTGGTACTCTGAAGGGGGTTTCGATACCGAACATATCCATGTGCTGCAATCTTTTAAACAGCATTGCATTTTGCTTCTGTACAATGCATGTAAGAGAGATCAGGCTTTAAATTAAAAAGTCTTTACACGTAAATTCTGTGTATTGCTCTTTTCACAGATCTCAAAGGATCGCTTTACGCTTAAAGATGGCTGCTGATACGTCTGTTGAAATTCTCCAGAAAGTTCTGGAGAATGAAATACTTCAGACCACCAAGGTAGTAGAAGAACATCTGGATGCTGAAATGCAGAAGCTGGACCAAATGGATGAAGATGAATTGGAACGCCTTAAACAAAGGAGGCTTGAAGCACTGAAAAAGGCCAAGCAGCAGAAACAGGTAAGTCTTCTACTAATATAGACTCCTGATGTGCAAAACATAACAGTTTTTGGAAATCCTAGGGGAACTGTACATGTGACCTAAGTGTTTTCTTCTCTTTCTTCACCTTTCTGTACTTGTTAATTTTAAGCTATTCAGGAAAGCAGATCTCTGTCCATGTGTGCTTGCTTTGTGGTTTTCAGCAGGAGAAAGGAAGCTCTGTGATTATCTTACATAAAGGACAGGACAAGAGTCTAATACAGAGATTTCAGTGTGTTTTTATTCACTGAATGTTGTCATCTGAAATCATAAGCCTCACAGACAGCCGAATCGTAAGCCTTTTTGGTACCTTATACTTCTGAATTCTGGAGAATCTTAGTTAAGGCATGTAGGTGGTGCCTGTTCTTTTCTAAGGTATTTTGCGGAAGAAAGATTCAGGGTCTTTTATTGATCTAGGGTGGAACTTTGTCCCACTCTTCTACTCCAATGAAATGTTGGCTGTGTATGACTGGTTATTTTTTCTTGCAGAGAGCAATTCTGCTTTGGTTCCTGGTATATCTGGCTAAATTGTAGTCCTCATGCTCCCCCAAAAGTCTCCTCGAGCATAGATGGTTCTTCCTGAAAAGAAAGCTTTGGTAACATATGGTGTGAGAGCTAAATTCTAAATAGGGAAGCCATAGGTTTCTTAACTTCATGCAAATCTAAACAAAGAAATAGGGACAAGAGGGAGGTGACTGGGTTGAAAGGAGATGTTTTGGCTGTGGTGGCTAATGCCGTGCTTTCGAATGGGAACGCAGTAAAATGTTGCTGCGTGGTTGGGATGCTGCAGGAGAGGCAGAGTTATTTGCTTTGATTCTCTAAAGATGGAAGTAGAGAAGGTGTCACACTGCTTGCATGTCTTCGGAGGTTCAGTTCATATTTGGCTCCAGTGTTGTCCTTTCTCAAAAGTCGTAGCGCTTGGACGTTCTCTAGGTGTTAATATGTTAGTTCTCATGTAAAAAAATCTTCATGCTAGTTGATTTCACCTCATTGTTCCCGTGCATTTTCAAATTTGAAGTAGGATACTGCTCTGTAAAAGGAGGAAGATGCCCCACGCTCTTCTGGAATAACAATGTGCAGGAAAATTAACTTATCCACTGTTGAAGCATAAGTCAGTGCGTGATTTGCATCATTATAAGTTCTTCATGTAATTTCTGCCAACGTTCATGTTAAAATGTTCAGGAAATGCTTTGTTCTGTTGTAATTTAGTCTACAGGAAATTTTTGATTTGCTAGGAGCTCCCCCCCCCCTTTTTTTTTTATCTCTAACACACAACTGCAAGATCAAGAATGGTGGGTTTTTTGCATTGAAAGCTGAAATGTCATGTTCTCGTCATGTTTTTGTCATGCTTCCCTCTTAATCATTTAGCTTAGTCTGTATGTGTTTTAATACAGTATAATTTTCTGTATCGTTGCTTTTTTTTTCTTAACTGCACGTCTTGAAAATCTAGGAGCTCATCTTTTCCCAAACTGTATTTGCACATTTAGTTGAGCAGGTTTGAAATTGCCTGTAAACGTTAGCTCGTGAATTTCTGTTTCTCCCTTCCCTTTGTGAGTAACGGGTATGCATGCTTGTGTTGTCAGATTTTCTGGAAGCCTGGCTCTTAGTAAGATACTTTCAGTCTGTATTCAGTAGGTAAGCATCATGTTTTTGTAGGCTTATTTCTCCCTATTTTTTTATAAAGAGAAAGAAAAGAAATAATAGCTGTTATAACTTGAATCAGTTTTAGACAAGTTCTTTTAGGGTGCAAAAACATTTTAGAGTGGCACAAGTTGTAGGTCTATAGTTTTCAAATTCTGACAACTTTGTTTTCAGTTTTCTCTTTGAACTAGTCTAATCTTACCGGGAAGCTGCGCTGCAGAAATGTCAGCAACTCTGTACAAAACTTGTATTTGCAAACAAGAAAGGTGCTCAGCCACCTGCCTGCTATTGAGAAAGAAGCAACCTTAGAAGTATTGTCTGGCCTAGAGACCTTTGCCTAATTTGTTTCTAACTATTACTGTATGAAATGGGTTTTCACTGAAGCCCCCTCCCTTTTTTTCTTAAAAGCTGTAGAGCTGGCATGACAGATGCAGGACTAACTAACTAAATACTAATTATTTCCTTTCCTTTTCCGTAAGGAGTGGCTTTCAAAAGGACATGGGGAGTACAGAGAAATCCCAAGTGAGAGAGACTTTTTCCAAGAAGTCAAAGAAAGTAAAAATGTGGTTTGCCATTTCTATAGAGATACAACTTTCAGGTATGGTAAATAAGCTATGTTCAAGAAACCTTTTGTTTATAGATGTCTACAAAAAACACCTTTTTTCAAATCTGAAAGGGAAATACAGATTTTTAGAAGCATGCAAATTCCTTGATTTTCTTTTTTCCAATTCTTGCTTCCCTCTGAAAGATTTGTATGATTCCAGCTAAAGTTGACATAATTTGACAAGGATTAAAACCCTCTTGCATAGTTGATTAGAATACAAATGCGTAACTTCTTTGACAGCGTTTGAGAGATTGCTGTGGTTCATTATGGATTTAGCTTGAGGGAGCCAGCTCTAAATTTAGTGACCGTAGCAACTTCAAAAAGATCACTTTGGTTATTCCAGATGGAGATATTCTGGACAGTTCTGGCAACCAAAAATCAAAATGTAAACAAAAACCTGTCTAGGCATCTTCAATATTCAACGTTTTGACTTTGAAAGGATTTGTGGATACCAATCAGCTCTTTCCCTTTGGGCCTGTACCTTTGTGATTATGTCACTTCTTTAGGGTGTGAGAGACCTAGATCTATGTCTTGACTCAAAATAGGAACCTAAAATAAGATCTCCCACTTCCTTGGAAGAATTTCAGAAGTTCTGGGTTGTAGGCTATTCCTGGGTTGGTTTATCTCAACGTCTTCTGTTAAAATGCAATTGCAAAATAGAGCTGTTTGTTGAAGGAGGAGCCGGTTGTCCTATTTTTTTTTCCCAAGTTGTTTTCTCTGATTTACGGAACATAAACTGAAACAGCTTCAATGTGAGAAATTGAAAGAGGTCAAATCCAGATTATGCAGTGAGGCTTATGTGTCTTCTAAGTTAAATTTTTGACTCTCATAAGTAGAGAGTTTATTTTTGAGAGAGCTTTCTTGTGAGACCTCACCTGGAACACTGCATTCAGCTCTGGGGCCTCTAACGTAAGAAGGATGTGGAGCTGTTGGAGTGGGTCCAGAGAAGGGCCACGAAGATGATCAGAGGGCTGGAGCTGCTCTGTTATGAATGAAGACAGGCTGAGGGAGCTGGGGCTGTTCAGCCTGGAGAAGAAAAGGCTCCTGGGAGATCTTACACTGGCCTTCCAGTACCTAAAGGGGGCCTACAGAAAAGCTGGGGAGGGACTCTGTGTCAGGGCATTTAGAGATAGCACAAGGGGTAATAATTTTAAATTGAAAGAGAAGAGATTTAAGTTAGATGTTAGGAGGAAATTCTTCACTCAGAGGGTGGTGAGGCCCTGGCACAGGCTGCCCAGAGAAGCTGTGGATGCCCCATCCCTGGAGGTGTTCAAGGCCAGGCTGGATGGGGCTTTGAGCAACCTGGTCTGGTGGGAGGTGCCCCTGCCCATGGCAGGGGGGCTGAAATTAGATGGTCTTCCAACCAAAACCATTCTACAATTCAAAATATCTGAAGCAATTGTATTCAGCTAGCTTTTACTCAAAGTTGAAAGAATATCTGTGCAAATAGTTAGCTTAGAACAGGTTTGGGGTGTTTGGTTTTTCTGAACCAATGAAGCCTGTGGACTCAGACAGGAGGAGGAACTTAAGAGAAAGTTCTTTGTGAAATGTGTAGTGGTGACAACCAGCTCAGCTTGAAGCTGGTGTGTCAGGTTTACCAACTGCAGTATCAAGTTGCTTTCATCCTTGCCCGTTCCAGCTTTCTGATCTACTCAGCCTTCCCTTTTAGTTAAAGGACAGCCACATCACAGAGTTTGTGCAGCTAAGCCACGCCACTCAAAGATGACAAGCCTACAGATCTCTGCCATCTGACAATTATTTTGAGCAGCTCATGTTACTGTCCCTTAACTGAGAAACAATAATTTTATGTTCATTCTTACTACGTTTTAACAGAAAAGTGAAATATTTGCTTATGGCAGTATTGAAGCACTCTGAAAATAATTTCTTCTGTGCAGCAAGTTACTGCATCTCAGCTGTGGAGGCAGTGACTAAAAAAAATACAAAGCTCTGTAACGTGCAGAGTACTTTTGTGAAGTTTGTTGCAGAGTTGTTGTCCCAGCTCACAGTCAGTGGAGCTGAAGCAGGAAGAATAGAAGTCAGAGGGAAATTCCATCGATAAATGGAGGCCTCAAGAAATGAGAGAGGCTGTCAGGTGCATGGGTGGTGTAATTAGGAAGAAACGAGAGAAATGCAAGGTGTAATTGTGCATTAAAGGTGCTCCAGGGCGTTATTCTATTAGTTGTTAAATCTGTCTACCTTCAAAACACGGCTTCTCTTGGGACTAAATTTTTAATTGCAAAGGTCATATCTGAGGAAGTAACATGATAGAAATAGCTCTTTACAGTTCTTCTTTAACTTGCTGTAGAGCACATGTTCTTCAGCTTATTGAGTCTAACATTTCATATGTTTTGTTTCTTTCGACAGGTGTCAAATAATGGACAAGCATTTGACCGTATTGGCAAAAAAACATGTTGAGACAAAATTCTTGAAATTAAACGCAGAAAAATCTCCTTTCTTATGTGAGAGACTGCGCATCAAAGTAATCCCCACTTTAGCACTAATAAAAGATGGAAAATCGCAAGACTATGTTGTTGGCTTCACTGATCTCGGTAACACGGATGACTTCACTACAGAGACCTTGGAGTGGAGACTAGGCTGTGCAGACATAATTAATTACAGGTAATTGTTTCGTGATTTGGTTTATTTTCAGATACAGTGCGAGGAGAAGGTACTTGCCGACAGATGAATCTCAAAGTTTGTAACTTTGATATGTTATATGCTTTAAGACCCAAGTGAGTTCAGTCCAGTTATTTATTCTGCGTACTTTGGCAAGGGAAAGAAAAGAGTATCTCTTTGGCAACATACTGAGATGTTAATAACGATCATTATAATATCTTTTTTGTACAGGAATAAAAAACAAACACAGTTCCTGCTGTGAGGTATTTAGGGTAGCTACACTCCTTTGATAAGGCCTGGCCCAGCCACGTGTCTAGTGTAAGCCTTTCTACAGCAGCTTAGATGTCACGCTTGCAATACAGTCAAGCTTGAGCATTTTAATCCCCTTAAGTGAAAACTGTAGGTTGTACTTAAGAGGCATCTTAATCCATACTGCGTATGACTTTTTTTTCCAATGGACAGTATAAAAAAGTGCAAATAAATTATTTTTTGGCAGTACAAGATAATCATTATAACTGCCCACATTTAAGACTTCAGTACACAAGGCAGCAAAAGGTCACAATAGCCTAATTTTTCTGGAAAATGATACAGCACTTTCTGCTTTGCTTTCCAGTCTTGTTAAATGTTATCTTTATCTTTTTTAGGTTAGTCTTCATTTTTGTTTTGAGTGTCCTTGGTTTTTTATTTATATTTTTATTCTATTTTATATTTGTCTGTATAGTTTATATACTTATGTAGTTTATTTCAATGGCTATTTCCCAAATTTTGACAAGAGGCATTGTTAAATCTTAAAGGAAAAGACCTAATGAGCTGTTGAACTTGAGATGAGTGAAGTGGGAATTTATAATTCAAAACGAGTTGTAATCCCACTTAGCAGTTCAGTATCGAGCAAACACAGCGGAATCAAAGGCAGTCTGGATATTTATTCTAAACAGCAACACCCTTTTATGGGAGAAATAATTCAGTGAAATTGAACTAAGCTGCACTGAATTTGTTAAATTTTAGTACATCAGCTCACTACATAATTTTACTTCGTACCTGACTGATCGTACTGTGTATTCTGCTCCTAGTGAAAGAGTTGTTTGGGTTTTTTGTTTTGGTTTGGTTTTGTTTTTACATCCTCGGTTTGGTACCCTGGTTTTGCAAAGTGAGCCATGATATCTGTACAGCCCAGATCATTCTTGAACACATCCATTTATGTGTTCTCTGGAGTTCCTTCTTAGAGTCTAGAAACAATTTTTTGTTGTTTTTTCTTTTTTTTTGCTTGTTTTTGTTTCCTTCAGTCTGTGGGAGAGCAGATGGTGAAAGGATATATTATATTTAAGAGGAAAAAAAACTGTTCAGAACTGTTCAGGTCACATCATCTCAGCAAAATCAGGATTCAAGTGGTATATTGGCTAATTACTGACGTGTTATTAACTAACAATCAGTGAACTGTGTATTTAGGATCAATATCAGCAACGTGTTATCCACAAAGTGTTAATAAGCAATTTCCCACCACCCTTCTGTAGCTAATTCCAGAAGGTTCTAATTGCTCACTCTCTGACATCGAGGTGCAAGCCCCTCACAGGTCATGTGAGTTAAAAGCACGTATACCCTAAGCGAGGTGGGGGACCCCCCTCTTGCACACCCCTGCTGTAGGAGATGTGGGACCTCCGGCTTTATGTGAACGTGGGGAACAGCACTTAGCAACAAGGTGCGGGTCCCTCCATGCCCCACCAGCTGCGCACAGTGTCAGATAAGGACGCCGCTGTATCTGGCCTAGGCAGAAATGGACCAAAGTGTCTTCTGGTGCTACAAAACCCATTTTTGACTCTGTTTTTATTCCACAGTCTCTTCCTGGTTTATTTTCTTTTGTACTTTTGTCTCTTCCTTGGTTGTAAAAAGCCTCTGTGTAATTCCCTGTTTATTGTTTAATAAGATGAATGTCTGTCCTTAGAGTGATGGGTTTTCCACAAAAAGCCCTTTCAGACATTTTTTTTCTGCAGAGCTCTGATCACAAGTGCTGTATACACTCACATTCCTGTCTTAGCTGTTGTTTTCCAGGCCCTTCTGCAACACACAGAATGTGCTGTGCTAGTCATCCCACAGTGCTTCTTAGGGTGGCTTTAGGGAGTAGAGTTTGTATTCTCTTAGTGTTTTGTGCGGTTTTTTTGTTTTTTGGAGGAACAAGTAATCAGAGATGCTGCTTTCTGTCTGCAAAAATATGGCTTTAATCGATACCTCTTACTCTCTTCCTCTAGTGGAAACCTGATGGAGCCACCTTTTCAAAACCAGAAGAAATTTGGAACAAGCTTTACAAAGTTGGAGAAGAAGACCATCAGAGGGAAGAAATATGATTCAGATTCTGATGACGACTAGAATAGTTAAATGTATTTGTAAATCATCTTTTGTTTATGCTTGGTACATTTTTAAGAATGTTTTTTATAAAGCTTATTGCTTTTTCACTACATCTGCACATAATGTTCACTTTTCTATACAGTTTTATACAACTGGGTCATATCAGAAGAAAGCTTAAATATTTTTTTTTCCTCTTTTGGAGGTCATTTGTAATTCAACAATCTAAGTCCTATCTAAATATGTTGCAAATGATGAACTTTGTCTGAGAGTACATTTATGAAGCGTTGTGAAGTAACTGTTAGAAAAAACTGTACCAAGACAGACCAAAGGTCCATCCGGCCTAATATCCAGGCTCAGTGGCCAAAAGCAGATGCACAAGGAAGAGAGGGGAAAAAAAAAAGGGTGAGCAGATAGCGATGCTTCCCCAGAATGTACTTTGAGCAGTCTGTGGCTTGGGGAGCTCTGTATCTGAAAGCATTTGCTGGATAAAAAGAAATCTTTTGAAGTCCTCATTGCATCTTCTTAGCATCCACCTCATGTGGCAAGAAATCCACAATTTAAGTGTGTTGTGTGAAGAACTGTTTCCTATCGTTTTCCTTGAATCTGACAATTCCCTTTTTTTCTGGTTTTCTTCATTAAAGGAACAACAGACACTTCTGATAATTTTCTCTATCAGTTCCTTTTCCAGTTTACTTTAATCTTATTACTTGTTATTGGTAAAAGCACTGCAAATTATTAGCAGCAGGAATTGTGCATTTTAACGAAGATTGCTTACCTTATGGTGCCATATCATGACATTGAGTAACTTTAATTATATTGCACTATAAGTTGTAAAAACAGACATAACTTCTGAAATCGGTGGTCAAGAGAAATGCCCTTTTGCCATCTACGTACGCCGCATGTAAAAGCTGATACAGCGGGTAATAGCACATAGCAACAAGCATATTGAACACAGCCTTGTTTGCAGGTTTGTATGATTCTGTGGTTTTGAACGTGTGAATTTTACAGCAGATGCTTTGTACAAGAGGGTAGGCTAGAGAAAAGCGTTCGGGAGAAGCCTTGATCTGTTAGATACAGCGCAGCATGCTGTGTACCGTTTCTTCAGCAATGGATGGGATTTTCAAGGGAGATCTTCCTTGGAACACAACTTAGAGCTTCTGCCTAGGCGAAGTGTTGATGACTTGTCTTAGTTTTCAGAAACAGAGTTTGCTGTGTGCTGGAGGACCCTTTAACGGTAGTACTTGGAATCCAGTTGGCCCAAAAAATGATAAACTGGGTCTAGTTACTCTTGCTGCCTTGTAGTGGGAGAGTGTTTGTGATTGGGCCAGCCCAGCAATATTACTCTAAGTTTAAAAATAACAATAATTCTGTTTTATTTCAGTTCATGTACATTGAAATAAAATTATTTTAATTCTAACGTTGACTTTTGCATCCTTTCAAATAAAGTCGTCTAGGTGCTGTGGGTCACTTTCTTTTAATAAGGGTCTGTCAAAAAGTTGCACATGCCCTTTCTAGGTTTCTAGTAAGCTACGAACAATTCTGTCTAACATTAAGGCATCGCTTTGAGAAAGCAATCAGCTTAGGATGTAAGCAGCCACATGTTAGTGTACTAGAAGCTGGAAGTAGGCTTGCTTCAAGGTGATCTCATTTTCAGTGCAGAAACTCTAAATGAACAAGTAAGTGTTCTTTTTTGCTTCTGGTTGCATGGAATTAAATTTAGGGAACTAATATTCCAGCGGTCTTGCTAGGAGTGCCTTAGCAGGACTTATCTCTGAGCCCTAATTACATTGTCTAGGCTGTGGGAATATTAAATCGTGTTTAAAATTGTTGCATTCTCTCTGGAAATGCATTTAGGCAGTAGCTCGTTAGGTTTCTGACATATTGTGGTGTTAAAGGTTACTCAGTTCCACGTGTGAACAGTCCGATTACAAACTTGGTGCAAATGCTAGTTGGAGGCAGTGGTTTCATGGCAGTTCAAGTTGATTTTTTTTCTAGGTTAATCTTCAATTCGAACTGTTCCTTCTTCTGGCTTCTAGTAGGGCCACACACGCTCCCGTGCTGATACAAGGAGTCCACAGGAATATGATAAAGGGGGGGGTTGAGTGTATACTAATTAGTTTAAACTTTTTTTGAAGTGGCAGCCTTGTAGATGGATCTGCCTGCTTCAGATCTTTAATTTTACATCTGCTTTCTCCCCTTTCTGTCTTGAATGAAGATTTAAACTGTTACTGAATGGTCCTCTTGGTGAGTTTTCCATTCTTGATCTGCATACTATGCTATAGATATAAACAATCCAAATCCATTGATTTTTGTTTTGGGTGAGATGTAGAGATTCTTTAAAATGTGGAAAAATCTTTTAGTTTGAGTATTGAGGAACAATTTTTTTCTTCTGAGATGAAGCTCAGGAGGTACAGAGGTACAGATTAAATATTGAAATGTCCATGATACTAAGACATGCTTCAGCAAGCTAGAAGAGGAAACAATACAAAGAACATTAATTTAACAAAACGTCAGCTGCACAAACTTGAAAATCACGAAGCTTGGCTTTGTCAACAGTGATGTAGTGGCAATAAAGCTGACAAAAAAAGGCCTTGAGGACACACGATATCTAGAAAAGGCAGGGGTTGTGTGTCATTAGTTGCTTACAGCTGTAGGATGGTGTATGTAAGGCCGTGACTAACTGGGACTCCTGAACCCAGGCTAATCACAAAATGGTGCCTGGCCTGTACGTGTCAGCCATGAAAGGGCGTTACGCAATGAAGAGATGAGAAAATGTTCACATGCAGCCCTTGGAGTTACGGGGCTTAAGCATGAACCGAGCATGTAACATTAGCAGTGATTAGTGCTTGACTCCGTGCTTGATGCTTCCATGAAGTAATCCTTAATGCATGGGGAAAATAACAACTGACCAAGGTCGGCGCTGCTCAGCTCTTAATGCCAGGTGATGTGAACTTGTCTGTGCGCTGATCCTCGACTGAGCCCATGTTGTGCTTGGGATGCTCTGAGTGAGGAATCCACCCAAAAATTAAATGGAGCTTTGGGATTTGGGAAGCGTGGAGAAGTTCAGACCTTGAAAGAGGTTGGATGAGATGCAAGCTCTGGAGCAGGTAACAAATTAGCAGCTGCTCTCAGACCCCCGGTAGGTTGGGACCCCCGTGTTTGTGATAGAGGCCACTGAGGAAGGCAGACTGACGAATTGATGCCTTCCAGTCCTGTGTTCCAAGTTATCCACGTTGTGCTATTTTCCTTCTGGAAGTTCCAAAAGGAATACTTTTCTATAGAAATTTCTATAGGAAATTCAGGTTTTGAACAACCAGAATGTTGACGCTGCCGTTTTCGTCTTACACACACGCCTACATGTATGCGTGCACACATCAAATTGATGCAAAAATAATCTGGCTTCTGGACTCATTGCATACTCAATAGCTGTACTCTGCTTTTTCTGAAGGGATTTTCTGTCAGTTGTTGGTTGATCCATCTTTTTAGACTAGCTGTATCCAACAGCTAGAGAGTCAGGATTATATTCCTGAGTTTAAAAGCCTCTGGGAATTGGAATTGGAGCATATTTGATATTATTGGGTGTTGCTCTTGATCCCTCTTTTAAAGAGTAAATAGATAAATAGGTAAATAGTTCCTCCACATCTGAGCAAATCGTTGCTCTGAAGGTCTAGCTTGATCCTTTGTTCTTGGGGAGCCTTCAATGTTAACTCTCACAAATACGACTGTGGTGATCTTGGATGTTCCAGTCTCCCAGACGCTCCTTTTTATCCATCCCCTGGAGAGTCCCATTCTGTATCAGATGTGAGAAAGCGGATGTATGCTCATACCCTTTTCATCCATTTAAGCTAACACATCAAACAGGCTAAAGTAGTACAAAACCATCACAAAATAAAAAGTTCAAATTTGGTGAATTAATTTCAAGGGTGTGTACGCTGACAGATACTTGATGCTTTTTGTTGAAAAGGGGGTAGTAAGAAAACGTGCTTTTAGAGATCCCGTGCAATGCGTACTCTAAGGCTATGTTTTTTCGACTGGCTATTACAGCCAGGGGTTGAGCTACCTGAAATAAACCACCACTGCTCCAGGAGCCACGTAACTGTGTCACCTCAGCATTGAACCTATCTTATTACGCTTTGCGTTTTTGAGCACTGCCTGTTCAAACATCATCTGCCCTGTGGTATGATTTCAACATCAGACTCCTCTTAAATATGTTTGGACCTAATTAACTTATCTTCTGCACAAACCACGCAATCTTCAGTAAACGTTGGCTTTTCCCAAGATGACATTGTATGAAAATCAGGTGAGTACACCATATAAAAACAAATTAATTCCTCTCCTGTTCTTCCTCCTTGCTAATTATTTCTCTTGTAAGTGTGCTGCCCTAGAAAAAAATGTCAGAAAGTGTTTCCTGTTTGGTTTCCAAAGTGTTGACAGCCCTCGGTGCTTTGTATCATGAATTCCAGGCACACAGAAAAGCTCGTAATAGTTATCATGATTAATGGGTAAAGTTAATTATTCATAGATGTTACTTTGCCATCCCTGTGAGTCACTAGTGTACTATCCTCATTTTATACGTGGGAGACTAAAACAAGATTAGTTTTGCTGGAGGAGGACCTGGGCACATCAAGAACTAGGTGCTCCACTATCTCATTTCAGCCGCTTCCTGAAATCCATATTTTGGGAGTAGGTTTGTCGGTTTTCTCTGGTGCCCCAGGATAGGATTCAAGGCATCCAGAAGGCTGCCAGAGCGAGCTGCTCCATTAAATGTTTTGCCCAGCTGCAGCGTTTCTCTCTGCCCTCGCTTCTGAAGCTTTGTACAACCTAGCGTAAGGCTTGTGGGATTGGAAAGAGGGAGTAAGAGAAAACGTGACTTTGTAGCTTATGGATCTGAGAGAGGTTGAGGTTCTCTTCCCTACTCCCAGAGCTTTGTGTGTTTTCCACAGTTAGGGTGTTGGTGTTTTGTTTTGTTTTAATTCCCCATGTAATATAAATGCCAGTGTTCTCAGGAACATGGAGCTGATGCAGCTGTGCCCCTTGGCACTGAAAGACCTCGCTGCCTGGCTACAGGGCCCTTCCCTTGTCTTCCCCACAGCTTCCTCTGCGGCTGGTGTGCAGTAACACAACCTCCACAGGCTGAAAAGCGAACACCCGTGCATCTGGTCTCGGTGAGGCACGTAAGTGCTTTACCCAAAAGGGAGTTCAGTGGGGGTTTCTGCGTTCACGAGGGTATCTTCCAACCAAAATTGGTCTTGCTACTGCCGTGGCTGGTTTAAACAGGGTAGGCACCACAGCCTATTTTTGCGAGTAAATGCATGAGTGTGGGCTGCAAACTCCCATCCACGCAGGGATTTTGACACTGGGACACAAAGACCAGAGCGCAGACTTTAGGAGGTAAGGACCACACTGCTCTGGCTGGGCCACTTTAGACTTGCACAGGAGCAAAGTGCATCTTAGTGGAGTAACTGGAACACAGCTTTGGAGCATGACAGATGCTTCATGAGCTCACACCCTCTCATGGCTTGAACTCCAAATGACTTCTTTTGGGTAATATTTCTGTGTCTACACTGGGATATGAACCAAAGTCTCCTAAGATCCAGTCCAGTGAGCAATTTATTAGACCTTCCCTATGGTAAAATTCAAAGTCTTATTTTAGAGAACAGAAGAAAAAATATATATACTGTTTTTTCTTTTCATAAATACTTCTGGTCTTAGTTTTCTTACACAATGGCTAGAGAGAGGCTTTGTGCAGAGTGGGATGTTTCAGTGCCAATCCGTATTCTTCAGTACAGCAAGATAAGGAAGGAGACTGGCCCTCAGCAGCTGTTCAGCTCAAAGCACAGTGAAAACTGAGCCTCGTGTCTCACAAATTTGAAGCCCGTCTCACTTCACTTTTGCTGTTGTTACTCAAAGGTATATTAGATGCAGAAAAGAAACTCTATTATTAACTTGTCCGTGTCTCTCTAAACATTGGGAGAGACATCTCTAGAGGATTTGCCTGAGATGAAAGGCGTGGGTCTAAAACAAGCCCATGAGGGGAGGCTACAGATGCATCTTTAACTGGCCAGTTAGTGCGAGGCATCCAGCATGCGTCAGTTGGCATGGGCAGTTTCCCTATAAAGTAGTTGTAAAGTCTGTGAATACCTGGTGTTACCTATAATTACATCTCAGACAAAAGGGATAGCCTGAGAAATGCATCTGCCAGGTGATGTTATGAAACCGGAGTTGAAACGCACAAAAGAGGCGGTAATTAGCATGGATATTGTTCCAGGTGGTTTTAGATAGTATTCTCACCATCCCATGAAACATGACGATATAGCCCTCAGCCTGGCGGAGAACGATATGCAATACGTAATGCCGTTCAAAATGATACTGCGTTTTGATTACACCTCGATTAAATGTGGAAAAAAAAAAAAAAGTGGTAGATCATGTGGCATGAGAAAACAAAACAAGAAGGGGAAAATCTGTGAGTAGAAAAGAACTAGTGGTATTGAGTCTTGTGCTCTTGTGTGTATTGAATGCTTTACATCTCAGGTGCACTCCTTTCTAGCTTATGTAAAATTGGCATAAACTGCTATTCTGGAGGGTAGCATCTTTTGACCACTCTGCACTCCCTTCAGTTCAGTGTAACTAACAACTCTCAGTGAAAAAACATGGGGAAGCTGTGTCTGTGGTGCCTGAACACAGCTAATTACCAGGGTCTGACTGTGAGTACCAGGCAGCTTTTCTGCTTCTTAATCTTAGGAAGATGCAGATACAATCCAATAAGTGAATGCAACCTTCCATCCCCTCCCTCTTCATCACACACTCCATTGAATGAAATCCATCAGAAAGCAAGGCATCCTTTTTGCTTAAAAATTACACGACAGCAAAACGGGCTTCAGATTATGTTGTGGGTGGGTTTAGTAGTAGTAGTAGTAGTAGTAGTAGTAGTAGTAGTAGTGTTTTCTTTGATATTCATTTAAAAATAACATCATATTTCCATGGCTTTCATATCCTTTCCCTACTAGCAGCCATAAGGGCAAGCAACTTGTTGTCCTTCTAAATAAGTCTCTGACTATCATACGAATCCAAAAACTTGTGCTTCTAAACAAAAGGGCAAGAATAATAAATATATAAAAAGAGGTATGATAAAGTTATGAGAGAAGGCAACGTTTAGGAACATCAGTCCAGTGCATTACAGTATATCTCTTTACAAAGTCCAGTCGCTTAGAAAGATCTGCTTTAGTCACGTACACAAAGATGCCTCCTAATTCATCCCCTCTTCAACCTATCAAAAGTAGCATCAACTAACAAAGAGCAGCACCAATTACAGCTGTGTCGTCATCCCTCCTGTCGGTCAGAGGTAGATTTTATCTGGCACTTGACATCATTTTCCGAATTAAATCTAGCACAAAAATGAAAAATGCTGCTGCGCTGGTGGCAGGTGCGGCTCGCTCTCATTAAGTGGTTCACCTGGATCTGCTGCTCTGGGTTTACACAGAGCAGACCAGAAATCTTGTTTTCCAACATCCTGCAGGTCCCTTCACATGGTAGTGCCCTGGACAAGCACGCTGGCTTAGAGCCCTGCCCCATTCAGCTACGTGAGCATGACCTTGTTTCCACAAAGGCTGCCTGCTTTCTGCATTCAGTTGAAGAGACGGCAGTCAGCAAATTTTGTGTAGATAGAGAAGTGTTTAGCATGAAAAAATCTCATTCATAATGCTGCTGAGAAAATGACCTCTTATTTGGCCTTGTACTGGAAATTGTGTGACTACGAAGAGTCTGCTATGGGGATCTGACAGCGTACAGCAGCATAGATAAAAATAATTGTATTTCAAAAATAGCATCCACAATTCAATAAGTAAATAAACAACAATGCAATGCAGAGCAGGCATTAAGAATTCATGTGACAGTACTGTGAATTGTAGAGAAAATCTTTGTGTGGGCAATAAATGAGAGAGAACATACATAACAAAAAAAATCAGTATTTAAACTGAAAACTCTCTTAAGGACCATTAATGAACGACAGACCCATTCGGAAAGAAATCTTACCTACGATCAGAGGGTACTTTCCAAGAAAAAAAAAAGTCCCAAATCATCAACTTGAATGCAGAATGCAGGTTCAGTGACAGAGGAAGACTGGTTTATTACCACTAATACGATGCCATCTTTATAAAAGGCAGCTGGATGTTAACACACAAATATTTCCATCTATTTGAGAGAATGCATCTCTTTCTAATACAGATCATCTTGTTCTATAGGAGGCAAATGAATGTATCTACTGGTTTTGTTGCCATCAAGCTGTGGACTCTGGCCTCTTCCCAGCTTGTTTCTTCTGTCTTTCCTCTCCTCCAGCATTTCTTTGGTCGCTGTTCGCTTTGGAAATGTTTACAGCCACATTGTACATGTGATGGCTCTATTTTCTACCTGTTATTTCCAAAGATACCACATAGATTAGTACCTTATGTCTGATGTTACCTTGAATTATTTAAAATCTTACACTGTAGTAAAAAAATTAAGATTTAGTCCCATCCAAGACACAATAACCAGATACCAGGTTTGCACATGAAGAATGAATGCCTAGCCATTTTGTGGTCTTTGGAAAGACTTCTATTATTTCAATGTTTTCGCCCAAATTAATGAGTGACTTCAGACTCACCTGAACTAACAACCCAACCCTTGTGTAACAACAGGGCCAGATTCTCCCGCAGAGCTTCCCTCCTTCTTACTAATGCAAGATCTAAGTCCTTGATAGCTGTATTCAGGGATTTTAAGGTGACAAGGCCCACTTGATCATCACCCGCGCTTTAACGACTAATAACCATCGCTTGTTTTGAACTTAGAAATGTGTATCTGTCCAGAATAGTGTTTCATACTCAGCAGGTCTAAAGCACAAAGGAGAGGGAAAAAAAGGGGAATACATTGATTTGTCATTTATTAAATAATGGAAAGAAAGCTATTTGAAGGAAATCTTGCTTTCCTAGCCTCCACCTATGCTAGGCAGAGTCTGGTGAAGAGAAAAATGTGGGGAGGGAGACAGGCTTAGAGGCCACTGGCCTCCCAGACAATCTTTCAGTCTCCTAGTTGGTTTTAGTAACCTACACATGCAAAAAGTGTCTCTGCCACATGGTGCAAGTCTGTCCCAGACCCTCTGTGAGCCCACACTGTCTTCAGCTGCTGGGATATCAGTACCCTTCCTCCTTGCCTCAGCAGCAGCGTCCCTTTTTGGAAATCATGTGAAAGTATGATACTCAATTAAAAGCTTTCCAATCTAAACTCCTTGGGGAGACAAGAAAAAAACTCTTCCCAAAATGTGCCCAGACTGATCTGAGATGTAAAGGAAGGAGAGCACCAGGCAGGGATCTGACTTTTGCCTGGCCTCTGCCACTGATTCACTGCAATGCTTTCTGTAAGTCATTTATGGAGCATCAGTGTAGTCACTGATGGAGGAAAAACAATATTTATTTCCTTTCACAGAATTGTCCTGAGTCTTACTAACCACTGCTTGTGCAAATCTTTGGATGAAAGGAAACATAAGAGTTCAAAGCTCTTATTATATATTACCTGTTACACTTTATAACAAATGTCATCACACTAAACAGGAATTAACATTCCAAAACCCAGAGGGTGGGTACCTTTTCATACCCATATATATAAAAGTCATCAAGTGACCTGCCTCAGAGGAAGGCTGATTGAAGACAGGTGAGTCTGAATCCAGTCGGAGAATATCTCTTTAGATGCAGAAGACTTGATTTTTGCTTTGATTTATCATTTTGTTAATTTTGTGATTGTTTCCCTGTTTCTACTTAAGACTTGGGGTGATTTTTGTGATGGGACTAAAAAATATGTCTGATAACTTAAAATTTTATAACATGAGAATTTTCTGTTTGTGGAAACAGCTACAAACTGTAGCATTAGGTATGGATTTACCATTGAATTAAGAGGTATTGGGTCAGGCTGCAGTGATCCAGGCTTGCAAATACTTGGTGTTAGGACTCAGAGTGAGCTGCTGAGAATGTACCCAGCTCAGGCAGCGGGAATTTGCTGGACTGAATAATCTCTCTCAGGGCAAGGGAGTCTTTCTGATGACATTGGTGGCCTGTTTGTGTTTGGGCATCCATGCAGTCTGGTTTATAGTGGAAATACCTGTTAGACTGGAGAAAAGGTCAGGCATTACTAAAATCAATAAGGCATTTTCAGGTGTTAATAGCATTGCAGGATGACTGCCTGCAAGGCTCATGGCATTGTTTCGTACTCAAAATATTCTTGGGGAAAAAAAAAAAGGCATTTCTAATCTGTAAAACCTGCTCAGTTAAATGCCCTCGCCAGCAAGACAAGTGCAATCAATGTGTTTTTTTTCCAGCCGATAACTATTATCTGATGATGTTTTGGAATTTTATTAATAAACATAAGAGGCATTCATTACTAAAGTGATTATCTGCCATTGTCACACAAAGGAATTAATGCAGAAATATTACTTTACCAGCAAAACCTTGGAACTGCCTTGCAAGCTCTCAGCAGCAAAATGAGGGCTGTATTGCTTGATTTTTGGCAACATGTTTTTCCCAAAGCCTAACAAAAGCCACATTGCCTTTTGAACGGAGAGATCTATGCACTCTGTAGTACACCGGATGTCAAACACCTGTATATTTAAAGCAAATGTACTGTGCCTCCTCATTATAAAGACATGCTGTGGGTGTTCAAGAGGAGCCATGAGAGCAAGCAACGGGCTAAAAAAATCCCTGGTGGCCCTGGCCACAGGTTTGGTGCCTCCTTTTTGATGTGATGGTGATGGCAAGGTGGCACGTGAGATGGAGGAGCTGTCCCTCCAAAAACTCCCAAATAATTAGGAAATAAGAAGCAGACAGGGCTCCATCACCCACTTCTCCTGCCACCACCATCCTCTGAAGCCAGCAGCTGCCAGGAGAGCCCAGGGCTGGGGAGGACCAGGGGGAGCTCTTGGCATTCACATTTTGTTCCAGGGCTGTTGAATTCCACCATCAACTTCTTCACTTTTTGCACCTTGCTGTGTTTTCAGGTGTCCTGGGGCAGCGGAGGAGAGCCATCACCATGGTCCCCGCGCTGCTCTTGCTGGGCCTTTCGGCCCTGATCGGTGAGCCTGGGCATGGGTTTGGTTTGCTGGGGAAAGCACCCTGCCCTGAACTCTTTGCAGAGTCACAGACATACCCAGCTAGCCTTGTCTGACCTCTCTGCCTACTCAGAAACGGTCTCCCAGATGTCACGGGCTGTTTGATGGAGCCTATTCATTTCTCAGTTACTGAGGAAATTTGGGTAATTTGCCCAAGGCACACGCTCCCCTCAGCTAATTCCCCATGAGGTTGGGGGGACACACGGGAGATGTTCCCATCTGAGGGGTGCTGGGCATCAGAGGGCCTCAGACAGGGAGAGGCCTCTGAGATAAATGTGGAGCCTGTGGCTCCTTCCCCCACGCCAGCTTTTAGGCCTAGCAGGGCAGACGCCTATTTGTGTAAATCATCATTAGTTTCATTTGCTTCAACCTACTCAAGCAGAAAAGAACAAATTCCTGTTCTCTGTCACTGGTAATGTCACTGACAGGGAGCAGTGGCCACGATATATGCTTGGCCAGCACAAGGTGGTTTGGATTACAGGCCTGGATGAATGCCTCGTGCTTGACTTGCATTCACCTGCAGCAAGCTGTGTGATACTGCTGTGAGATCTTACGTTTTCAAACACCTCCATTTCATTTTTCAGCTCCGTCTGCGAGTTACAGTTGCTATGGCGATATAAATGCTCTTCAAGCCCCCACGATTTCCTGCACAGCCGTGAGAGCCCCAGACTGCGGTAGGTATCACGCACCGCTTGATTTCTCAGCCTACCTGTACCTGACAGAGAGATGCTGCACCTGCCTGTTGTTACCACCAAATTAAATGTGGTGCAGCTATTCAATTAGCCAAAAGGGAGAAGGAAAGCCCTCCCCCCTGCCCCAGAAACATGGCAGGTTCCATGAAGCCTCTAGACTTGGTGGGAAGTGGGAGGGCAAACTCCACAGGCAGGATCCTCAGCTTCTGAGTAGAGGGAGCCGGAGCAAACCCCACTTCAACCCATGCAGCTGTTCGCCAGCTGGGGCTGTAGCATTAACACCAGCACCCTCCCCAAACCCCGTTTTGTAAGGGCAAGTGGGTAAGGCTGCCTTTCCCCCGTCTGCAGGCATTGCTGCTCTGAGGAGGACAGCGGATGCGGACATCATTCGCCTGAGGAAATACGAGATCCCCATTAAGAGAGTCGCCAGAAACCTGTGCTTGGACCCGGCGCTCATTGCCGCCATCATCTCGCAGGAGAGCCGCGCTGGCCTGCTGCTGGACAATGGCTGGGACCAGGCGCAGCAGAGGTTCGGCCTGATGCAGGTATGGCCACAGGATAGGAGAGAGGAGAGCCCACAAGTGGCAGCACGGCAGGGGCTGCCTGTCTCGGGGCTTTGCCTTGGCCTGTGACCTTCCCGTGTTCAACACTCGGACACACTCCCTTTGCAGACTGTGTTTTATCACCTTAGTTTTATTACAAGTAGGGTCGCTACTGTGAATTGTGAACTGGGAGTGTTAAAAACAAGGTGAAGCTACACCGGTCGTTGTGTTCGGAGGGAAACCAATCTTCTTGCTTGACTTTTCCAGATCGACAGGCGCTACCACCAGCCTTACGGGACGTGGGACAGTGAGGAACACATCAACCAGTGTTCGACCATGCTGGTGCTTGGGATCAATGAAATGCGGGCGAGGCACCCTACCTGGACCTGGGACCAGCAGCTGAGAGGTACGGCGTGCACCACGCAGCAGTGGGGACATGCTGGAGGTTACGTGTGGAAACAAAGAGGGGACATTGCATTACCGGCACCATCAGGGCATTAAGAGCTGAGATTCCCAAACCAGAAAAAAACAGCCCTCTTCTACTTTTCACCATCAGCACTTTGGTCTGTGATTTGCACTGCGGTGTGCACATTGAGGCACTTTCACACAGGTGTAGGTTCAGTGTGATATCCTACACCCTCTTCCTGTGGGTTCCTTTTTCGTTCCCACACTGCCTTTTTTTTTTTTAATATGAATATTTCAGTAAGCTTTCTAATAACAGTTAGTCAACACCAGGTGATCACTTTTTGTTTCTATGAGGTGGAGGCCTCTGAGTGATGGGAGTGCTGTGTGTCTGTTGGTGTCACTTTTAAAGGGAAAAGGTCAGCAGCCTGGCAGATTTTATAGCATCTCAGCATCAGTTACTTTAAAAAAAAAAAAAAAAAAAGTATATTGGGTCAAGGATGCTTGGGATCCAGGTTTGTTCATCACCCATGTTATCTGTATGCTGCTTTATTCACTCTTTGCTATTTCTTGCTCTCCCATCCTTTTAGACTTCAGCCTTTTGTGGGACCAGCATGCTGTTCCTACCCACCTTTGGAGAGAATCAGGGGTTTCTTAACTATAGAAATAAGCATTTTGCAAAATGAATCACTTTTCAGTAAAAAGACCCAATTAGCAATTTCCCAAGCTGTTGTATATGTTTGATGAGATGCATTGCCCTTTATACTAGGAATTTTTACATTTAAATCTGTATTTCTCATTTATAAGCCCATAATAACTCTTTTTTAACTCTTCCCAGGGGGAATCTGCATCTACCGTGCAAGAATCGGCAACGTCCAGGTCTACGATGAAGACCCCTGCGGCAGAGACAACTACTACGTCAACAGCGTGATCGGGCGGGCCCAGTACTTCAAGAGGCATGGGTTCTAGCTCAGCAACTAACCCCACCACTGACCCTCTCCTCCACGTAGTCTAGCCCAGTAGTGATGGTAGTACCCAAAGCAGTTCCTCCAGGGCTCCTGGCAGGAGCAGTGCTGATGGCACCAACATGTTGCTTGCTCCAGTACACCCCAGCTCTCCAGTTGTACAGGGGCACGCTCAGTGGTGCCTTCCAGGGGACTGACAGGGGCAACACACCACGACCTCAGGGCCCTTAGAAGGCAGATGAGGACATCCCCGCTGGGTGAGGAAGCTCCTTGCATTAGGAGCTGAACCTGGGGCTGTTTGTGCATCCCCAATCAAGCAGCTCTCCCTCAGCATGGGCTGTGCTGTTGCCATCTCTTCTCTATGTCCACCTCCTTCCTTCTCCCCGGCCAACAGGAGGGAGAAGCCCCCGAGCTAAGGTCTTCCTCCCCCTTGATGGTGCTGGCTGCTTGGCAATGAAGAGGCTCCTCTCTGAGTCTTTCATCTCTGCAAATTTCTGTTAGCTGCTTATTCCTGGGGCCAGCCTTGTGGGGGGAACCACCAAGCATTCTCCTGGTGCTCCTATGAGCCCAAGAGCCCCTTAAGGCCTGGTGACCCCTAGAGGGAGAAAAACAGCCTTGCACAAGGGAAATCCTCTAAATGGGAAACACTACAAGTGCTGTAGTGGGCATGCAAATCACCTTTCTGTTACAGAGCCATCCTCTGAGCAGGAGCTGGCCCCAGGTATCCCTGTCCCAGGAGCTGCATTGCAGCAATAGTGCTGGTAAAAAACTCACCACCTTCCCTCCTTTCCTTTGGCACATTTGTGCTGGGGCCTGCTGAGTTTAAAAGTGTGCATTTCGTCTTCTGTCCTTCTGCCAGGAATCCTGACTTTTAATTAGGAGTGAATTAGCTCTGGGTGTATAAATTCTGTTTGAAAGTATTCTTCAATGTGGATGGGTCTGGGTGCAAATTTTGGTTTAATGAGAATCCAAATAAAGAGAAACAATGTATTCCAATTTTTTTGTTGCTTGGCAAACAACTCATCTTTGCAGTTTCACGAGGCCGGGTGGGCAGTAACATGTGGCTCTGGTAAATAACCCAGTGTGGGACTTTCTGAGAAATGAAAACAGAAAACCAAGCAGCAGAGCAGGGGTGGGGGGAAATGGGCTCAGAGGCAGTCCAAGCCCAGCACAAGGGATCTGGGATGTCCGTGTTTAGTGCTGATCACCATTTCAGGGGCACCAGGTCATCTTCCTGGCAGCTGTCACCACTGCTGATGTAGAAGATGTGTCTGGTGGTCACTGCTGGTCAGAGCTGACACAGGCAGTGCAAAAGCTGATTTGGAGACAGCTTTTGCAAGCCAGGCAATTTCAGCTCTGTGCTCGGTTTCCTACAATCTCGTCAGTCACTCATCTGCTTACCGTCACGGCAAGGACTGTGAGTAACTGAAGTATTTGCAGGCAGATTCATGCTTTGTCATCTCTGGAGACCAGAGGGAGCTATAGGGCACCTCTAACATTACTGTGGGTTTTATTTGTTTGTTTGCTTTTAAGACTACAGGAACAGTTCGGTGTTGAGCTACCGGAGGTATTCAGCTATGTATTAATTAGTCTCTAGTGAATTCTGTGCTATACTCAGATAATTTTAGTAAAATGACTACTTTGTAATACAGACTTGTGAAACATAATACACAGTTTCATTATCTCTACTTGAAACAGCTTACGTAAAATTAATTGAAATCTTTGCTTCATTATGTTATGTAAATCTCTATTATACAAACACCTTACACTGTGTGCAACCTATATAAACACTTTTGGTAGAACAATATAAACATCACAAGGGCTGGGGCAGGGAATCTCATTGCTGCCTCTGTCTGCAGAGTTGTTTTTTGAGTTCGGAGGATGCACAAGAGTGGAGCTTGCTTTGTTCCCCTCACGTCACCTTTATTTGCTGCCAGCAAGCTCCATGACACTGCTATGAGTTGCCATCCCTGTGGATCTGTGGACACCTCAGGAGTCCAATTTCTGCGTGCATTATCTCTGAGGCTACTGCTTCACATTATGGTAACACCACCCGAGGGGCTGCAGATCTGCCTGCTGGATTCTGCAGCATTGCACAAGGAAATGTTTAAAAGTTTATTTAAAGGTCCTGATTTCAGCAATTCCATATTTTGTTGCAAATATTATTTTATGGTATCAGCAGATTGTACGGAGGAGGGAAAATCCCTGTGGAAAGTGAATTGAAATATAATTGCTTGATAAATTGGCAGGAAGGAGTAAATAATTAAGGAGAGTTTAACATCAGCATATTGCTTTCAGGTTTGAGCAAAAGCTTTCTTAATAAGCAGAGTTTGCCTTGCTTTTGCTCTCTGATCTTTCCCTGGTCACTCACGTCCATTGTACTCAGAGCTGCTTGTCCAGCTGGGACGCACGGGGCTGCTGTGGCAGCACGCTCGGTTACCGAGCCCATTGTGAAAAACAGGCAGCTTGCAAAGCGAGTGATCTTCTGCCATGTAACATGTCATGGAAAGCTGAAGTACGGGTCAGGAAAGAGAAGAGCTAAACAAAAGGGGAAAGAAAGGTCCGGAGAAGCGTAGACTGAAGAGCCCAGCAGCAGCACCTGGACAGACACCGGAATAAACACTTGAACAATCACTTTGTGAGCACCTGGGGGACAACAAGGCATCAAGAAGCAGTCAGGAGGGCTCCTGGCTTGCCAGGAATAAAGTGCCTCAAACCAACCACAGACCTTATCTCACTGGGTAAGTTGCCAAGAGAGACGCTGCGGTTGTGCCATATCATGAGCTCGATAAGGCTTTCATCAGTGATCCGTGAAGTACCCTGATATGTCAAGGGCCTTAATATAAGAACAAAAATTGCTGCTTGGAGAAGTTATCAGCAGCTTCTGGTCAAACTGGTGAGATGTTTCAAGCAGAGCCGCACAAGTCTTTCCTGCAGAGATTTATGTACAATTTGTGGTTGTGATGTTAATGTTGGACTAGAGCTATCAAACTGTGGGTGAAGACCACACTGAGAGGGAACACAAGCACTTCTACTAAAGGTTAAAAACTAAGGAAACCCATTAGGAATCAAAGTACTGAAACTGAGTAATTGCAAAACACTCAAGGAGCTTTATCACAGGCCTAAGCAGGGGAGGAGCAGGCAGGCGGTCATCCCGTGAAAAGGGCTGACGCATTCCTGTGGAAACCCAATATGCTGATGCCAGGAAAAGGGAGAAGGGAACAAAAAAAAAAGAGGGACAATGCCTTTGGGGGACTTATTTTTATCATAGCACAGTGAATGTAGCACCTGGGGTAATTCTTCTCTCTGTTCTTCTGAAGTCAGCATCAGTGAGGCTTTGTGTTTGAATGTGTTGCACCAACAAGAATGTTATCGGGAAAACTGCAAGTCAAGTGGAACGTACAGCCTATAATAAAAAATGAATTAGACTTACTTTTTTTTTCAGAAAAGAGAAAAAATGACAGTCTTAATTTTCTAATAAGCAAAAGTAAAGGAGGGCAATGACCCACATCCTTCCCTTCGCCTAGAGTGTAGGGAAAGTAGTGTTGAGTTTGGCAACAGGTCTGTGTCGGTTATTTCAAAAATATTCTAAGGGCAGTGAAGCAATGCAACGTTCACTGAATGTTTTAAGGAACAAACAAGACCTGTATTTAAAATGTATGTATGCCATGCTGCTGTAGATCTGGGGAATGCACGAGGTGAAGGAAGGAACTTTTTCAGGCCATCAGACTCCACAGTCAGCAAATAGGAAAGACAATAAATTGCAGACAAGTAAGCAAGAGCTTCTTTGTTAGGATCTTGTGCACTGTTTCTGCTACCAATCTTGAGAAGAGTATTTAAATGTGCTTTTTTATGATAAATAGCACACCTGACATGTCAAGTTTTCTCCCTCATCCCCTGGCTAAGCTGCTGGTGGTGTGGGCTGACCCCTCCACGGCTCAGGCACAGGTCTGCCTAGAGCCTGGGGCTGCAGTGATGGACTTCCATGGACACCAGGCAGAGTGAGCAACCAACACAGCAACAGCTGAAACAGCAGGAAAACACTGCCAAAGGCAACTTCCCATGGGCCACAGCCGTGAGCCATGTGGGCGTGCAGGTTCCTTTGGTGGCTGACTCTGAATGCTGGATTTGGATGGATCTGGGCTATATGTCCACATCTTCTCTCTGAGAGACATAAAACAATGGAAAATGCCACCACAACAATGCAGATATGAAAAGCTGTTTGTTCTGCTTTGCTGCCTGTTGAAAAACTGGGCTGGGATTTCCCAGCTAAGAACCTGTTCCCCTGTCTGAGCTTTTTTGTGGTTGCACACGCAGAACCACACCCCAAAATATTAGGCTCATCTTAGGATCTTTCTTCCTGGTAGAAACAAGTTCATGTTTATACAGGTCAGAAAGGGCAACACTGGCCCTTCCTTCAGCTGGAGATGTCAGATGAATGTGAGAAACGCCTTGTGGGTCAGATCAGTGGCCTGCCACCCCACAGGTCTGCCTCCAGCAGCAGTAGCAGAAGATGCTGCAGAAGATGCACGTCCACTCTGTACGATGCTGCTGAATCCATCCAGTCATTCTGGGAAAGTGTCAGTGCTGTCAGCCCAGAAGTCCACCTTCTACTGCAGAAAGAAATGTTGCCTTTGGCCTGTTTTAAACTGGTCTCCTCCTGGTTTCACTGAGTGCCCCTTAGGTTTTATGCTGCAGGATGTGGTGACCAACATTTTTGCTTTCCAGCGTCTTGCATCCCCTAGCCTCTTTCATCACCCCTCATGACGGGGCTGTACCATTCCCCCGTTCATTTTACTCAGCTTTCTCCTAGTCTACATCCTTGCTGAGAGGCAGAAACCCTCAATGTGGGCTTCCAACAAGTTGTTTTTGAGCAGCCTCCAGGATGTTTACAGACTTCTCTGTTTTGGGGCTGTTCCTTTTTGGTAGGCACTGTTGCTTTTAGTGTTTGCCTCAGTTTTCTTAATTGTCTTCCTTGAAACTCTCATACTGAGGGCACATGGCCTGCATTTTCCACTTCATCTCTTTCTGATTTATTGCCACCACAAATTCTGTTTCTGTATCTCACCCTGACAAGGCATTGGTCTAGCCTACATGTAGGCTCCTGCTCTTACCACTGTCCTGTATTTGATGCTTCTCCAATCTCACTGACCAGCATTGTCTTCATAGAGAGACAATAGTACAGTCCTACCATGGCATTTTTTTTTAGTATTGTCTGGGATTTCCACCCATGGGATTTTAGGGTGCCTCGCTTTTCCTGAAATATTTTTATGGTGCTACACTTGTATCCTTCACATACGGCATCCCTCCTCCACCACTACATCTCATTCCTGTAAGGCTGGCAGTGCTGTATCCCATGGATTTTCTAGCAAGTCTCTGAGATCCCATCAATCCAAATCAGGTATTCCTCTGCATCTGCAAGCTGTCCCCAGCTTCTGGTTTAAATGTCCCTCCATGACCTTCCCAACCTCCAGAGCTGCAGCCTGGCTCCGTTACAGCTCAGGTGGAGCCCACCCCTCCTAGGCTGGTTCCTCTTGTCCCTGAAGCTCCCCAAGCTCCTCACATGGCTCTCTAAGCCACCATCTCATCCCTGCACTGAGGATCATGCCCCCTGCCTACCTCTCCCACCTCACTGGTGCTACAGGCCCTATTTACGGCCCCCCTCATTTCCCCTCAGGACCAGAGGCCTCCTGGCACCCAGAGCCTCCCACCTCCTGTCATAGATGGGGTGGCTCCCATCCTCCTGCACAGCCTAAGCGGGCTTAATTGCACTGGGAAGCTTGCAGCAGTCTAGTTTCTCCCCTGAAGGTGTAACTAGGATCACTCATTTCTAAATTAACCCTTATTGAGCTAATTAGCAATAGAGGAGAAACTCTCAAGAGCAGGAACAAGCCTGGGTGCTGAGGGCGAAGCTGACCCAGGACTCTCCTGGGCCTTCACCCCTGCAAACTGCCCTGCTGCAGCCTTTGCTCCCAGCACCGTGCCTCCTGAAGAACAGCAAAGGTTTCTTGTTGCAAGGCAGGTGTGGAGAAAATACCTCTGCTGCTGGTCCCATTTCTGCCCTTTAAACCACCTGTTATTTCATTATTTCCCTGCCTACTCAGCCAAGCCTCAGTTGATTCGGCCATAACTCAATTTACCATCTTGTTGAAGAAGTTTAGTACAACCACCTGTTGTACCTAAAGGCCCACAAAGGTAGGTTTTCTATTTTTATTTTTATTATTTTTATTTTCAGCTAGTACTGAAAGTTCCTAATTACTGAAATTAAACCTTTCCACGTGCCGGCTCCTGGAATGGCACAAGTTAGGGTACAGGGAAATAGGAGAATAATATAGAAATTAATATTTAAATTCCACTCTGTGTCCCAAAGTAGGACATGAGCAGACAGCTTGTGGCAGATCTTGATGGACATTACACAAGACAAGGAAGTTCAGTAGTAGTCACCTGGACTCCAGCAGATGAAGGATGTCCTACAAAAAGAGCAGGGGAAAACGAGTGCTGCTCAGTTAAGAGGTGAAGAAGGCAACATACCATTAAAGAGTAGCTGGTACCAGGTCTGACCCAGTGCCCATCAGTCTGACTTCTGGGTGAACGAGAGTTGCCTCTCCCATACGATTGCTGTGATAAATTAAGAGCTGCCTGCTGGTAGTTCATGAACACAATTTATTGACTGGATCATTGAGACCCTTGCTATATGTACTGTAGGTGGCCATAGTGCCACATACCTGAGCTATTTCAGTAGTAGGATTATTGTCACCCTATACAGAGGATGAAGAACTGACAGACCATTGTGGCCAAAGGGTGATGCCCTACAATTCAAAGTCTTGCTGGTGGCCAGCTACTTGTGCCATCCTTTGGGGACCAATCCTGTAGCCTGGACTGTTTAGTGTCCTCAATCCCAACTTGGACTAGAGACCACTCCCAGCAAGTCCATAAGTGCTTAGCAGGACACAGCTGCTGGTCAGAGAGACACGGACAGGCTGGACAGGGATCTCATGAAATTCAGCTATAGGCAGTGCTAAGTCAGATGGAAAAGCCCTGTGCACCAGTACTTTCTGGGGACCAGCCAGTTGGAAATCAGCTCCACAGAGAAGGTCCTGGCTATCCTGGTGGACAACAAGTTGACCATGAGCAGGTAATGCACCCTTGCAGCAAAGAAGGGTGCAGGAGATGGGTTTCGTTTTTAGAGCTAAATATGCAACATTTTAAGAAGGTTGTTTTGGATCATGGCATTCCTCTGGCTACCAGAGGGAGTAAACTGCAGAGCCAGAGCAGATCGGAGTGGCTGGGAAGGCGCTGCTGACATATTATCATGGTGATCCCACCATGGGAGCATGGTACTTGTGGGAAAGGTGAAATCATGGGGCTTGAGAGGGATCCTTTGGAGAAGGCATAGACAAGGCACAAAGAGAGGTTCAGCTAGCCCCAGGACCACAGCAATTGATTAATAGTCAATTTATCGTTATTTACCTTGTTCTTTCCAACTAAAAGAGAGTGGAAATCCCCAGTCCTTTGTTCGTTATCAGCTTCTCCTTCCGCGACATTTCAAAAAGATAATGTTACAATAACAATATTCTTGAGCAAAATTTCCAGGCCACTAAGCACTCACCAGCTATGGAACAAGAGAACAATAAAGGTAAACCTGGGGGAGCAGCACACTTCTCCTTTAACCACTGCTAGCACCATGCAGTGGCTCTGTGTCCAGGATGTGCTCTGGGAGGTGGAATGATGCTCACTGCATCACTGTGTACCAGCAAAGGCAACTTGTGAAGAAAGGCACTGGCAGAACTCATCAGTCCCGCCACAAATACAGTTGGGCATCTCTGGCCCAAAATGTCCTCACTGCACTTTCTACACACCCTTTGGAGACTGACCACAGCCTCCAAAGACAAAAAAAACAGAAGTCACAGAAACCGATACTCTTTCTTCTGCAGCCTTCCAGTGCTTAAAAGGGGTCTACAGGAAAGACGGAGAGCAACTCTTTATCAGGGAATGTAGTAGTAAGACAAGGGGTAACAGTTTTAAACTAAAAGAGGACAGATTTTGATTAGGTATTAGGAGGAAATTCCTTACTCAAAGGGTGGTAAGGCACTGGAAGAGGTTGCCCAGGGAAGCTGTAGATGCCCCATCCCTGGAGGTGTTCAAGGCCAGGCTGGATGGGGCTTTGGGCAACCTGGTCTGGTGGGAGGTGTCCCTGCCCATGGCAGGGGGTTGGAATTAGGTGGTCTTTAAGGTCCCTTCCAACCCAAAAACATTCTGTGATTCTGTGATTCTCTGATTTTTGGCACTGCTATGAGGAGATCCCCACCACTGCCCAACAGGCTATAGCACAGCACCTTTGGCCACTGAGCTTTGCTGCATCCTTTTTCTTCCTCCAAGGGTTGCACCTCCCCAAAACTGGCTCTGGACAGAGGTGGGGCAGGAGAAGAGAGGGGTTTCAGAGAGCAATTGAAGTGGTGGGGAAAGCAGAAATGTGTCTGGGGAATGGAGGGAGGGAGGGAGAGGTCTTTCTGGGGCCGGTAAGGAGCTTGTCCTGCAGAAGCACAGCAGCCAGCCCTCAGCCAGGGGGCAGCCCCAGCCCTCTGCTCTCGAGCAGTATGGATGCAGCCCAGGACACTAGGATGGGACCAGGACAAACACCTGCATGACAGGTGGATGCTCAGCCCTCACTGTGGTTCCCCCCAGGAATAGGTTGTGAAACACAAGAGTCACCCAGAGAAAAACAAGGTGGTTTTGTTTTCTTTTTGACATCTGGGAAATGCCACTCCCAAGAACGTACTTGCCACCATGCCAATGTTTATAGTGCAACAGGTTCTGTTCACGCTGGAAAGTTGCTGTTAAACCTTACAAAACCACAGCCCAGTGCATTTCAACACAGTGTCAGATTACCACAGAACGGAAGGCAGCTCACCCTATATATTAAACCTCCCCAGACCTCAGACCTGTAACAGAAGCTGAGCTGAAGAAAAGTAGGTAAGATACCACTTCGGGTGAGGGGGGCTTCTTATTCCCTTCAGCAATACCACCTCCTCAGCAGCCCAGAGGCTGCAGGTTTTTGCTTCATGAGATTTCTGCTTGCATAAGGACATGAAGATTTGTCCTGCAGACCCAGACTCATCTCACCTGAATTTAGATGGCTCCCATCCACATGCGAGCCCATCTCCCCTGGTTCCCTTAGCAGCCAGCGAGGGGAAGTGGGTGCTCCCAGAGTACAGCTCACCCTGAAATAGTCATCCACGATAATTTAGACAAAGTGTAGCTTGCAGGTGCCAATTTCTGCATATAAAACCTCTGAAGACTCCGGCAAAGCTGACTTGATGTTGTGAAGGTGGTTTGCATAGATTATGGGTACAGAATAAAGGCATTCATGGTGTGAGCAAAGCAACAAAGAGCACTGAACATCACTCATTTTATTTTTTTCTGAATTAAATATTGGAGCTGGAGGAGGTTGGAAGGAGGTTACTAAGACACTGTAGAAAATGTGTGCTGGAAACATCAGCAGACATGAGAGGTCCCAAGGCTCTGGTGAGAGGTTGCAAGCCAGCAGAGGGACATGACTGCACTTAAATATCGCTTTGCACATCCAACCAAGAGAAATAACCCATCAGCTCAGAAACAGTTTCTTCGTGTTTACTCAGCAAGCAGTGAGTTGTATTCATTTCCTCTCGTTTTCTGATTGATTTTGCAGGTTGCTTTGTGTGCTCAAGAAGAACTTCCCCATGAGCCTGATGCTCATGCTGCTGGGCCTTGCTGCCCTCCTGGGTAAGTCAGCATCCCACACTGCCCCACCACACTCATCCCCCAAGCAGACCCAGGAGATTAATACACCTCCCTCTGTCCCCTCCCCAAAATCTTAGTTGCCATCAAATTGTGTTGGGCCAGGAAGATGCTCAGCTCCTCCTGCGAGTCTTGCTGGAGGGGTCACTTCTGAGGGAGGGGTGGGTGCAGGGTGCCAGTTGCAAGGTGCAGGATGTAGGGTGCTGCATGCTTAACTCTTTCCATGCAACCTTTTCAGGTGCCTGCCAGGGCCGCACGGATTGCTACGGCAATGTAAACAGAATTGACACCACCGGGGCTTCATGCAAAACTGCAAAACCAGAGGGCTTAAGCTACTGCGGTGAGTATCACTCTTCTGCCAGATTGCTCTCTTCCATGGTAGCACAATAATCCCAAGTCTTTCAGATTTTCAAAATGCTGGACACACACTGGCTGCTGAGCCTGCATAATATACCTAGAGGCATGGTCTGCCTCCTGAAGACAAGGCACCTTTACTTTTGGTTTTAATTACAGGAGTTCCAGCTTCAAAAACGATTGCTGAACGAGACCTAAAAGCTATGGATAGATACAAAACAATCATTAAGAAAGTTGGCGAAAAGCTGTGTGTTGAGCCCGCTGTGATTGCTGGCATCATCTCTCGTGAATCTCACGCTGGTAAAGTACTGAAGAACGGCTGGGGTGACCGTGGAAATGGATTTGGTTTAATGCAGGTATTTGTTGATGCCCCACTAAAACCCGACAAACTAATGTCATATGAATAAAAGTAAACCTCCTAAACATGTCATCCATTACCACAGGGAAATGACTTTTTGATATTTCTAGGTTGACAAAAGAAGCCATAAACCCCAGGGAACGTGGAATGGAGAAGTCCATATCACTCAGGGCACAACAATACTTACCGATTTTATAAAGAGAATACAGAAGAAGTTCCCAAGCTGGACAAAGGATCAGCAGCTGAAAGGTAACGTGCAGACCACAGGTTTTGTCCAGGAGAGAAGAAAAAGTCTAGGACAAGAACACACTGAACGATTTCACAGAGTCATAGAATGGCTTGGGTTGGAACTGGATCTCCTTTAACATCACCCAGTTCCAACACCCCTGCCATGGGTGGCAATGCCACCCACCAGACCAGGTTGCCCAAAGCCCCATCCAGCCTGGCCTTGAACTCCTCCAGGGATGGGGCACCCACAGCTTCCCTGGGCAACTTGTTCCACTGCCTCACTGTCCTCTGAGTGAAGAATTTCCTCCTAACAGCTAATCTAAATCTCCCCTTTTAATTTAAAACCATTCCTTCTTGTCCCATCATTATCTGTCTTTGTAAAAAGTCACTCCCCATCTTTTTCTAAGCCCCCTTTAAGTACTGAAAGGCAGTAGTGAGGTCACCCCAGAGCCTTCAGGCTGAACAGCCCCATCTCTCTCAGCCTTTCTTCATAGGAGAGGTGTTCCAGCTCTCCGATCATCTTTGTGGCCCTCCTCTGGACCCACTCTAACAGCCCCACATCCTTCTAGTGCTTGTGGCTCCAGGCCTGGATGCAGCACTCCAGGTGGCAGAGTAGAGGTGGACAATCACCTCCCTCACCCTGCTGGCCACTCCTTTGGTGATGCAGTCCAGGACGCAGTTGGCCTTCTGGGCTGCAAGCACGCACTGCTGGCTCCTGTCAAGCTTTTGTCCACCAGAACCCCCAGGTCCTTCTCTGCAGGGCTGCTCTCAGTGAGTTCTTCTCCCAGTCTGTACTCATGCCTGGGATTGCCCCAACCCAGGTGCAGCACCTTGCACTTGGACTTGTTGAACCTCATTAGGTTCACATTAGGCTCACCGGTCTGTAGTTCCCAGGCTCCTCCTTCCTACCCTTTTTAAAAATGGGAGTGATATTTCCTGTTTTCCAGTCACCAGGGACTTCACCTGACTGCCAGGTCTTTTCAAATACATTGGAGAGAGGGTTGGCAACTACATCAGCTAGTGCCCTCAGTGCCCCTGTCAGGGCATGTCATCAGGCCCCATAGACTTGTACCTGTTCAGTTTCATCAGGTGGTCTGGAACCTGCTCTTTGCTTATAGTGGGAGGGACTTTGCTCCCTCAGCCCTCACCTACAGGTTCAGGGAAACGAGAGACATGGGAAGCCTGACTGGCAGTGAAGGCTGAGGGAAAGAAGTTGTTGTGTACTTCAGCCTTCTCCTTGTGTCATTAACAGTTCTTCATTATCATCCATCAGAGGGAATAAATCCCCTTGGTCTTTCTTTCCTGGCCAATGTACCCGTTGAATCCCTTGTTATTTTCTTGCTTCCCTTGCCAAGCTCAGTTCCATTTGTGCCTTAGCTTTCCTGCCCCCATCCCTGAACATCCAGACAGCATCCCTGTACTCTTCCCAGGCCACATGTCCCTGCTTCCCCTGCCTGTGCATTTCCTTTTTGCACCTCAGTCTTGCTCAGCTATCCCAGCTTCCTGCCCTCCCTGCTGGATTTCTTCTACATGGGGATGGAGAGCTCTTGCGCTCTAAGGAATGTGTCCTTACAGAGTTGCCAGCTCTGATCAGTTCCTCTGTCCCTAAGGACAGTGTTCCAGGGGCCCTCATCCACTAGTCCTGCAAGTTTTCTCTTTCAAAGTTCCTTTGTTCCTCAATGACTACATTTCTAAGAGTGTCACTTGGTTTTTCAGAGCTTTTATTTCACAGGCAAAAGGCAAGGTTTGGCAAACTGTGTTGTTTCTGCCTTTCCTTAACGTGGCAGCCTCTGTGTGTTTTCAGTGCCATGCAGCAAATATTTATACAGCTGAAATCTGGTTTATAGAAGAGTCAAACTCTTCTCATCTGACAACAAAGAATCTCCTACAGCCACTCAAGTTAATAAGTAGCTCTGAGTAGCTTGAACGCAGCCAGCAGCTCTCTCTGTGTTGCTGTTGATGGGGAGAAAGAGGTATTTGGGGATCGCAAAACGGTGTCATGCAACATGGAAAAACTGCCTGCTGCTTGGCAGCCAGGGAAGCCCCTGTGCAGTGCAAGGTGTGATTATGTTTTAACACTCTTTAGAGAGCAGTAGTTTTCAAGAATGAGTGAGAAGTTATGAGGCTGTTGGATCTTATATTGCGTTGTGAACAAGCCTGCTGCAGCCGGAGGCCTTGTGCTGGGCCAGGTGGGTGATGCAAATTCATCAAGCTGCAAGTGTCTGTGAACATACCCCCCAGTATCTTTACAATGTGTTGGCGGATGCAGCAATACATGTAGGCCTTTTGCAGAGCCCTGGTTAAGACAGAGAAGCTCTGATAACACCACATCCCCAATTCCAAAGTCCTGATAAGCAAAAGCTTCCTACACAAGCAAAAACAGGATGCATCAGGGTGGAATTTTGTTTAAAGTCTGCATGACATCTTTCGGTGTTTCATTTCAGGTGGGATTTCTGCCTACAATGCTGGAGCTGGGAATGTCCGAAGCTATGCAAGGATGGACATTGGCACTACCCATGATGACTACGCCAACGATGTGGTCGCTCGAGCCCAGTATTACAAGCAGCATGGATACTAGGCTGGGGCACCTGCACCGAGTGACTTCCCTACCATCGCCTTCCTGACACCCAGGAGGGAGGCAAAACACAAGGAAGAAGATGCATCCAAGTCCATACAGATGCAAATGTACAGGAATGACTTACATGAAACAAGAATTTGTAGGCTAAAGCTCCCATTTATAGAAACAATATTCAGTGAGACACTGGTAATGTAGTTTCTTTAAAAGCAATATGGTTTGGATTTTACAAAGGGAATATTAACAGACTCTTTTGTGCTATCTACATATTTCTCTTAGTTTTGGGGCCTATCTTGTATTGCTTTGAGGCGTATCTTGCATTGCTATTGATAATTTTCTGCCTTCCAGATCTTAAAGTGCATTTCTGCTCAAACCTGTTGTTCTCTTAAGAAATCAAAAGGCAAAATACTTCCTTGGGTATCTGCTTAATGATTTATTTTTTTCAGAGCTGCCTGATACTTACTTCATATTGTGGAGTAGTCATTTTTTTTCTGACCTCTAATTTTTCATATAAATGCATAGAACAGAGATGGATTTTTCTGTCAGTTTTCAGTCATACAGAAATAAGCAAATAGAAAATGAATAAATGTGTTATTAGCAAATGAAACAGGATTCCAATGTACTCATATTTCCGTAGGAGCACTCTTCATAGGAGAGGTGCTCCAGCCCTCTGATCATCCTCATGAGCCTCCTCTGGACTCACTCTAATACATCCATGTCCTTGTGCTGTGGCCCCCAGAGCTGAACACAGTGCTCCAGGTGAGCAGAGCAGAGGGGAAGAATCACCTCCCTCGCCCTGCTGGCCACACTGCTTTTGATGCAGTCCAGGGTGTGGTTGGTTTTCTGGGCTGCAAGCACACACTGCCAGCTCATGTTGATTTTTTCATTAACCAGCACCCCAAGTCCTTCTCCTCAGGGCTGCTCTCAATCCATTCTCCACCAAGATTGTATGTGCACTTGGGATTGCTCTGATCCAGGTGCAGGACCTTGCTCTTGGCCTTTATGAACATCAAGCCCATGAAGATCAACCAGGACAAAGGCAAAGCCCTGGGGCAGAATAACCCCATGCACTGGTGTAGGCTGGGGGCCAGCTGCCCAGAAAGTAATCTGTGTAAAAAGGGCCCTGGGGCTCTGGTGGACATAAGCCCTTGCAGAGAGGTTGCTGAAGAGTTGCATTAGCAAAAGCATGGCCAGCAGGCTGAGGGAAGTGATCATTTCCCTCTCTTTGGTGCTTGTAAGACCACATCTGGAGCACTGTACCCAGTTTTGGGCTCCCTGATACAAGGAGGACCCTTACATGTTGGGGGCAATTCCAACAGAGGCCACCCAGTTGGTTGCGGGCTGGAGCACAGGACACACACAGGGAGCAGCTGAGGGAGCTGGGTCCTCTCAGCCCAGAGAAGAGTCAGCTTTGGGGGGACCACACTGGCTGAGCCCTGACTGCACTGGCAGGCTCTGCAGATTCTTTCCCTTCCCCCCCAGTGGTCTGTCTGCCTGTGCTGAAGGTCAGCTCTGATGTGGGGCTTTGAGGACCCTCATCTAGAGCCACCCCTGCAACCCCCCTGCTACCGGGTAGGCCTAAAGGCCTGAGTCTGCAGCAGCTTCCCACACTTGCTGGAGTGTCCAGGCTGCTTTGTATCACACACATGTCGGGGCTTTTGTTGTGAACCACAATGCAGACATGCCATTCTCTCCCAGGAGGCTGGGTACAGGTTTGTTGAGGAAAACATTTCTTAGGATATAGAATCATAGAATCATCTAGGTTGGAAAGACCTTCAAGATCACCAAGTCCGACTGTCAACCTGACCTACCAAGTCCCATCACTAGACCATGTCTTTTGGTGTCACATCCATACATCTATCTATTAAATACCCCCAGAGATGGGGACTCCACCACTTCCCCGTGCAGCTCATTCCAATGCTTGACCATCATGTCCATGAAGAAATTCTTCCTGATATCCAATCTAAACCTCCCCTGGTCCAACTTGAGGCTGTTTCTTGTGTCTTATCACTTGTCAGCTGGGAAAAGAGACCAGCACCCTCCTCACTGTAACCTCCTTTCAGGTAGTTGTAAAGAGCAATGACGTCTGCCCTCAGTCTCCTCTTCTCCGGACTAAACAGTCCCAGTTCCCTCAGCCGCTCCTCATAAGTCTTGTTTTCTTGTCACTTCACCAGCTTCATTGCTCTTCTCTCAATGCACTCCAGCAACTCAATGTCCTTTTCGTAGTGAGGGGCCCAAAATTGAACATAGTACTCAAGGTGCGACACGTGAGGTTCCATGCATGTATGGATGATTAAATGATAATTTCTGTACAGGACTCCAGAAAACACAGGAGATCTACCTGCCTGCCTCAGTTACTGTGTTGCAGACTAAGTAATCTAGTACATCCTTTACAATCTTCCCCCAGCAATAAGGGAGTAGCAGCACAGGCCATTTGGAGATTACTGGTTTGTAAATCATCTTTATTGTTATTCTCAATTTCCAATATTTATCTATGTCAATTCTGTATGAGCGTATCTGCTTCCCGTCCAAGGTACTTTCCAGGGTTTCAGTCTTGTTTGCAATCTTGAACATGAAAAGCTCCACGCAGGGGCTGCAGTGACTTTTTGCAGCTCATTCTTGATTTGAGGTGCCAACGGTATAAGAAAGGGTTATGGAATTGGTTCTTTCAAGACAATGACACATGATGAGTTCCCTGGCTTACAATGTGAAAGAGCTGATCGGAGTAAAACAGCATTTCATTCTCACAAAACTCAGCACAGGGGAGGCATGTCAGCATGGATGAGCAGTGACGGGGAGGTCTGCCATCCAGTGGCTAGCTTTCTTATTTCCAAACAGCTACTGTGGTTTTGATACACGCTGTGTTGTTACTTGTGTGCTCATTTTGAGAAGGGATAAAACCAGGAGCTTCGCGTACCCCCTGCATATCCAAATTCTCAGTAACTGCAGCTCTGTCATGTGGTAGTGTTGTGGGGTCTTTGCTTCCAGTAACTTTATTACATCCAAAAGCTCAGGCTCCTCTTTTCCCATTGCTGTCACTTTATCGCTTCCAACAAGAGGCAGCCTGCTCTTTTCAGATGAGGCTCCTCCTACTTCCAAACAATTAGCAGCTGGGTTTTGAATCTGATTAAAAGTTACTTCTTTTTTGAATGATGGCTAGAGAAGAAACCTTGCGTTTGGGTAGCTACATGAGGAATTGTTGGGCGTTCCCATTTCCCGTAAAAGCCCTGGTGTGTAGTAAGTGCTGCGCCAGGCGTCTGCCAGCAGCCGTAACACCCGCACATCTCTAGCAAGCGCCCAGAAACGGTGGGGAGACATCCTGCAGCAAGCATGTCAGCTCGGTGACATTTCTCTAATATTCTTGTAAATAATTCATTCCACCAAAGTCTCTTTTCCATTAACTGCTGAGCCCAGGTTGGCATTGTTCCTCTCCGTTGCTGTTTGTATCTTACTTACCTTCTGCAAGAGTGTGGTTAGGCAACAGATAAACGTAGCTAAATTGCAAGTAAGACATTTACAGGATGCTTCTCTTTGATTTTTTCTGTTGATAGTACCTATAGGAAAGCAAACTGGAGCCAGTTAGTTGTGCGGGCTTTCTTTTGACTCATTGATTTTTTTATTTTGAAATGGATAAGAGCCTTTTGGAGGTGCCTTTCTGCACTGGCTCTGCAGGAAGCCTGAGTGGCAAGCTTACATTGAACACCTGAGTTTTATGCAAGCTAAAACTAGGAGAAATTAATTGTGCACAAATATGATGCCATAACTTCATCTCCTAGCATGAAAGTCCATGCAAGTATCTAAATGATGTCAATCATTTTCACTTCTGGATCTGAAGATATTTCAATGGCACGTGCTGCACACACTGCTCTGGCCTGACTTTTCATTGCAAATGCTGCTCTTTTGGCTGTTCTGATCTCTGTGGGAAGATATTGGATGTCAACATGTCTGGAGCTTCAGAGTCTGCAAACTGGAAGGGTTAGCACCAGGTGTGTGATAATTTGGTTGTTCATTCCCCCTCAAATCCATGCACAGGCCTGTGGCAAATCCAAGTCCTTGACCATCAGTGCCAAGTGAGCAGATATTTACACCATGACAAAGATCCTACTTGGGCACATACCTTTCTGTTGGGAATGGAGTAGCCTTTGGAATGCCGCAAGGAATATTCAAGACTGTCACAGCGAAGACTCAGGGTCCACTGGGCACATTCAAACCCTGCCATCAGACCTGTTTTTCTCTCTCCCTTATGAGGGTTTCTTCATGATCTAAGTTTTTGAACGTTTCCTTAGTGTAGCCGTAAATTAAAAGAAGTAAATCTGGAACTAATCCAACCAAAGGCTTGGATTTAAAATAGACACACCTTTTAGTCTGCACATTATAGAACTGCCATCTGGTTTTGAAAAAAAATATCTTTTTCTATTAGCCGTCTATTGATATCTAGGCTACTTCACAAAAATTAGTTGATTCTGTTACTGCCTCTATCTAAAGAGATTGAAAAGGATTCCGAACATCAGCTCAGTCATAATAACCATTCGAACAATTTGTTTCTGATTTTTAAAATGAAAGGAAAAGTGATGCACGATTTGCTGTAGGAGTTCCTGCTTCAGAGAAGTGTGCTGAAAAAGATTTGAAGAACATGGAGAAATATAAAGCCAAGATTATGAAAGTCAGCAACAGCGAGTATGTTGATCCAGCTGTGATAGCCAGTATTATCTTGATGGTCATATGCTGGGACACTACTGAAGGATGGTATGGGTGACCACAGAAATTGATTTGTTTTAATGCGAGTATGGCCTCTTAAAAACAGAAATCTCATCCTTGTTTTTTGAAGCAGAAAGCTTCAGTAGGGGCCTCATTGAAAGGCAACCCCTCATCTTGCTGCCAAGACATTGGGTTCAGCTGAGCAAAAGTTTACATCTCTTTTGAGGCAAGAAGTAGAGAGGTGGGACTTGGCAAGGGAAGATCGCAACCTGGCCTGTTCCCCATCCCAGCCCCTCACCCCCTCTAAAACTTGGAGCGATACCTTGGCTGGCTATTATTACTTAAATTAGGCAGGTCCAGTGGTAAGGGCTGTCACGCTCCACTGCCAGAGAAATGCAGTACAGTCCCAAGAGAAAGATGGATAAAAGGTAAAGGAAATGAAATGCTGCATCAAGCACCGTGCTGCTTACTCAGCTCAGACTTTCTAAGTTTGAAGTATTTTGTGAAGTATGAGAGGCCTAGCCAGAACTGGCTACAGTGTCCACCAGAAGGCTTTTTTTTTTTTTTTTTTTCCTTTTCCCACCACTTTTCAGACAACTTTTTGGCCATATATAACTGGCATCGACCCATTTTCCAGCTGCCAGCACCAGCGGAGGGATGCTGGTTAGTATCAGGGCAAGAGCAGCTGGCATCTACATGATGAAACTGCTGCTTGCTTCCCAGGGCTCTCTGGGGAACGAGGAGATTAATTTTTCTTATTTCATACTTTAGGTAATAAATCTCGTTTCAAAAACCTTTTTTTTAACTAAGTGTAGAGGCCCAGAGGCTGCAGCTGCATGCAGTCAGGTTAATTACCCTTTATGCACCGCAGGGACTGAGCTAGCGGGGGGAATCTTGCTTCATTATTCATGCCTACACTCACGCCTCACTTGTTTGCCAAGTTGTACGCTTATCCATACAATCCCCAAACATTTGCTGCACACATTCGGATACACTTCCCTGTGAACTCCATCCCCCTGAGGGCTGCACTGCACTACCTCGCGGGTAAGAGGCAAAGCTGCTCCTCCTGCCCTGGGAAGAGCAGAACAGAGACAGAGCCAGGGGCCGCCCTGAGGGAAAACAATGTTTTTGGCACCCTTGATGCAGATGGGGAGGACAGGAGCAATGGTCTTACAGCTGAAAAACCTTACACAACAGTAACGCTGTGACTGGCACCCTGTCATCTTTGCAGCAGCAGCTGTCTTGGTTTTATAAGGCTTGGATAGACAGAGGTGGGGCAGGCACTCCTCTCCCGTGCAGTGCACCCATAGTCTGCTGTTCACGCATCTGTTGGCTTTGCCCACTCCTTGGGCTGACCTCGCTTCCCCTCTGCATGACAAAAACAGGTAAACTATGAGAGTAAAGATCAAAATGAGTACAGGCAGCCTGTAAGTGATGAAGAGCTCTAAACTTTTTTTTTTTCTTTTTTTTTTTCTGGTGCATTGGTATTCCTTTCTTCCAGGTTGACAAATGGCGTAAGACTGTTGGGACACGGGACAGTGAAGAGCATATAAGACAAGGCACAGGGATTTTGTGTTGGATGATAAAAAAAAAATCCAGAATAAATTCCCAACGTGGAAAAAGGAACAGCAGCTCAAAGCCATGGCTTTGTCAGCTTTAAAATGGCAGCTTTATAACACTTCACACATATAAAAGTCAAGCATGGTAATGCTGTAAAACTGAGCACTTAAAAAAACTAAACACATCCCAGTCCCCCTGCTCATTTTATTGCTGCGTGGAATAGTATTTCATTGTACTCACCAAAAGGAATAGAAAAATATGATGTGTTTAGCTTTCTAGCAGACTTTTGGAAAACTCAGCAAATATCATGACATTTTTCAGTTGCAAGGAGCTTTTTTTTTCCTCTTCACCCTCCCATTTACTTTCTTTTATATTTCTATACCTACCTATAAAAAGCTACAATCCATACAACTCCAAAGACAGACCTTAATTCACATTAATTCCTAAACCATATGGTCCTCACTGAAGGAAACATGGTTTAGTCTTGGGCAGTGATCACAGCTGAAGACATCATTGTACCTGGGGCCCTTTATTCCAACTACAATACAAGTACGTCTGAGGTTATTAATGCCATTAGAGTTGAAGGAATACGAACAAAAGGAAACAGTCCTACAACTGAAGATGTTAGATTAGCAAAATACAGCAAGGAGATAATGAGCACCAAGTCTGGATGCAAATCATGATTTCTGCACAATCCTAAGACACAAATGGAACACCCCAGTGACAAAAGTAGCTGAAAATGCTAATACTGTGGCCAAAAATACTGGTGAAAAGAGACATACAAACCAAAACAATACATTTAGGTTGTGACTTTTGTTTGTGTACTGAAGAAATATCACCTCTGTTGAAGTGTTTCTTTCTCATTTCAGGTGGGATTTCAGCCTATAATGCAGGACCTAGTAATGTCCAGTCCTACGAAGGAACGGATATTGGCACAACACACAGTGAGTACGCCAATGATGCGAGAGCCAAGATTTTTAAGAGAAATGGTTACTAAGAAAGATATCTGAGTAATGATTAGATTTGAGTTACTGCTTGGAAATTTTCTCCTAATTAAAATAAAAAAAAAATCCTGCATTTCTCCCCCAGAAATGGGCTGGGGTTTGGGGGGTGGGGGGAGTGAGGGGTTTTCCAAAAAAAAAGGCTTCCCAGACTGTATGCACAGCTCAACCAAGGGAAGAGATTATGTGTCTCTATATATACTATAGCATATATATATATATGCTATAACAGAGCACCTGTTAGACCACAACTGGAGTGGAATTGTTTTAGGCCCCTTGACACTGGGAAGACCAATTAAGTAGAGGGAAGTCTGCAGAGAGCCCCAAGCTGGTTGGGGTTGGAGAACTTGCCCCATGAGGAGAGAGAGCTTCAGGGGCACCTAATAGCAGACCCCTCCTTATCTGTAGGAGATAGAATCATAGAATCGTTAAGATTAGAAAACTTCTTGTCATCTGCAAACTTACTGAGGGTGCACTCAATTCCCTCATGCAAATTATCAATAAAGATATTAAAGAGGATGGGCCCCAACACTGACCCCTGGGGAACACCACCGGTCACCACCTGGATTTAACTCCATTCACCACCACTCTGGGCCCAGCCATCTGGCCAATTTTTAACCCAGCAAAGAGAGTACCTGTCCAAGCCAAGGGCTGCCAGCTTCTCCAGCAGAATACTGTGGGAGAACATGTCAAAGGCTTTGCTGAGGGTGAGCAGGGCAAGCAGGGGGGGCGGAGAGGGCAGAGTTTCCCCCCGCCCATAAGAACAACATCTTTAACGGCTGTCGACTGCTAACTGGATTGCGATGGTCTTCACTAGGCAGAGCACTCTCACTAGAAAGTCTGTGGCCACCCAGACTGGCCGCCTGCTCAACAATGCGGCAGTTCAGGTCTCTGGGTGCAGGGAGCCTGTTGCTGCCATCTGAGGGAGGCAGAGGCGCCATGTGTGTGAGGTGTGAGCAGGTGGACGACCTGGTCCGCCTGGTGGCAGAACTCAAAGAGGAGGTGGAGAGGTTGAGGGCTATCAGGGAGTGTGAGTGGGAGATAGACTGGTGGAGTGACTCCCTGCAGGGCCTGAAGGAGAGGTACCGGGGTGAGACACCCCAGATGGGGATGGACCCCCTGCCCTGTCACTGTCGGGCAGAGGGTGGCGACCTAGAAGTTGAGGAGGGATGGAGACAGGTCCCTGCTCGACCTTTCAGGCAACGCCCCCCCCTACCGGCCCCACCTTCCCAGGTCCCCTTACGCAACAGATTTGAGGCCCTGGAGCTTGAGAGGCCAGTGGGTGAGGATGAGGTAGAAAGTCTACCCAGGAGGATGCCTAGGGCGAGGAAGCCGACCCCACGCCTCAAGACTGCCTCCACCAAGAAAGACAGAAGGGTGATCGTAGTAGGCGACTCCCTTCTCAGGGGAACGGAGGGCCCTATTTGTCGACCTGACCCTACCCGTAGGGAAGTCTGCTGCCTCCCTGGGGCCAGGGTCAGGGATGTTGCCAGGAAGCTTCCCAACCTGGTCCGCCCCTCTGACTACTACCCTCTTTTGATAGTCCAGGCTGGCAGTGATGATATTGATGAGAGAAGCCTGAAGGCTATCAAACGGGACTTTAGGGGACTGGGACGGTTAGTGGCTGGAGCGGGAATACAGGTGGTGTTTTCATCTATCCCTGCAGTAGCAGGGAGGGGTACCGAGAGGACACGGAAAGCCCACCTGATTAACACGTGGCTCAGAGGCTGGTGCCAACACAGAAATTTTGGTTTTTTTGACCATGGGGCGCTTTACTCAGCACCCGGCCTGATGGCCGCAGACGGGTCCCTATCTCTAAGGGGAAAACAGATCCTAGCCCAGGAGCTGGCAGGGCTCGTTGAGAGGGCTTTAAACTAGGAAAGAAGGGGGATGGGGCTGAAAGAAGGCCTGTTGGAGCTGTGCCAGGGGGAACAATGGCTGAGCTGGGGAAGATGGCAATGGCCCAGCTGAAGTGCATCTACACTAATGCACGGGCATGGCAACAAACAGGACGAGCTGGAAGCCATCGTGCAGCAGGAAGGCTATGACTTGGTTGCCATCACGGAAACGTGGTGGGACCACTCTCATGACTGGAGTGCTGCAATGTCTGGCTATAGGCTCTTCAGAAGGGACAGGCAGCACAGAAGGGCTGGTGGTGTGGCTCTCTATATTAGAGAGTGTTTAGATGTTGAGGAACTTGAGGCTGGGAATGATAAGGTTGAGTCCCTATGGGTTAGGATCAGAGGGAAGGCCAACAAGGCAAGCATCCTGGTGGGGGTCTGTTATAGACCGCCGAACCAGGATGAGGAGACGGATGAGGAGTTCTACAGGCAGCTGGCAGAAGCCGTGAAATCGTCAGCGCTTGTTCTCGTGGGAGACTTCAACTTCCCAGACATATCCTGGAAGCACAACACAGCCCAGAGAAAGCAGTCTAGGAGGTTTCTGGAGAGCGTGGAAGATAGCTTCCTGATGCAGCTGGTTAGAGAGCCTACCAGGGGAGGTGCCCCGCTAGACCTTCTGTTCACGAACAGTGACGGTCTGGTGGGAGATGTGGTGGTTGGGAGCTGTCTTGGGCAGAGTGACCATGAAATGGTAGAGTTCTCTATTCTTGGCGAAGTCAGGAAGGGGACCAGTAAAACCGCTGTCTTGGACTTCCGGAGGGCTGACTTTGAGCTGCTCAGGACGCTGGTTGGCCGAGTCCCTTGGGAGGCGGTTCTGAAGGGCAGAGGAGTCCAGGAAGGCTGGGCGCTCCTCAAGAAGGAAATCTTAACGGCTCAGGAGCGGTCTGTCCCCACGTGCCCAAAGACGGGCCAGCGTGGAACTAGACCGGCCTGGCTGAGCAGAGAGTTGTGGCTCGAGCTTAGGAGAAAAAGGAGGGTTTATAATCTTTGGAAAAGAGGGCGGGCTACTCAGGAGGACTACAAGGATGTAGCGAGGCTGTGCAGGGACAAAATTAGAAAGGCCAAAGCTCATCTGGAGCTCAATCTGGCTACTGCCGTTAAAGATAACAAATAACGTTTTTACAAATACATCAGCGCAAAAAGGAGGACTAAGGAGAATCTCCATCCTTTACTGGATGCGGGGAGAAACTTAGTTACAAAAGATGAGGAAAAGGCTGAGGTGCTCAATGCTTTCTTTGCCTCAGTCTTTAGTGGCAAGACTGGTTGTTCTCTGGATACCTGGTACCCTGAGCTGGTGGAAGGGGATGGGGAGCAGGATGTGGCCCTCGCTATCCATGAAGAAATGGTTGGCGACCTGCTACGACACTTGGATGTATGCAAGTCGATGGGGCCGGATAGGATCCACCTGAGGGTACTGAGTGAACTGGCGGAGGAGCTGGCCAAGCCGCTTTCCATTATTTATCGGCAGTCCTGGCTATCAGGGGAGGTTCCAGTTGACTGGCGGCTAGCAAACGTGACACCCATCTACAAGAAGGGCCGGAGGGTAGACCCAGGGAACTATAGGCCTGTTAGTTTGACCTCGGTGCCAGGGAAGCTCATGGAGCAGATTATCTTGAGTGTCATCACGCGGCACTTGCAGGGCAACCAGGCGATCAGGCCCAGTCAGCATGGGTTTATGAAAGGTAGGTCCTGCTTGACGAACCTGATCTCCTTCTATGACAACGTGACGCGTTTGATGGATGAGGGGAAGGCTGTGGATGTGGTCTACCTTGACTTCAGTAAGGCTTTTGACACCTTTTCCCACAACATTCTCCTCGAGAAACTGGCTGCTCGTGGCTTGGACTGGCGTACGCTTTGTTGGGTTAAAAACTGGCTGGATGGCCGGGCCCAAAGAGTTGTGGTGAATGGAGCCAAATCCAGTTGGAGGCCGGTTACTAGTGGAGTCCCCCAGGGCTCAGTGCTGGGGCCGGTCCTCTTTAATATCTTTATCGATGACCTGGATGAGGGGATCGAGTGCACCCTCAGTAAGTTTGCAGATGACACCAGGTTAGGTGCGTGTGTCAATCTGCTCGAGGGAAAGAAGGCTCTGCAGGAAGATCTGGATAGGCTGGACCGATGGGCTGAGGTCAACTGTATGAAGTTCAACAAGGCCAAGTGCCGGGTCCTGCACCTGGGGCGCAACAACCCCAAGCAGCGCTACAGGCTGGGAGATGAGTGGCTGGAAAGCTGCCTGGCGGAGAAGGACCTGGGAGTACTGGTTGATAGTCGGCTGAATATGAGGCAGCAGTGTGCTCAGGTGGCCAAGAAGGCCAACAGCATCCTGGCTTGCATAAGAAGCAGTGTGGCCAGCAGGTCTAAGGAGGTGATTGTCCCCCTGTACTCGGCTCTGGTGAGGCCGCACCTTGAGTACTGTGTTCAGTTTTGGGACCCTCGCTACAAGAAGGACATGGAGGTGCTCAAGAGAGTCCAGAGAAGGGCAACGAAGCTGGTGAGGGGTCTGGAGAACAAGTCTTACGAGGAGCGGCTGAGGGAGCTGGGGTTGTTTAGCCTGGAGAAGAGGAGGCTCAGGGGAGACCTCATCGCTCTCTATAGGTACCTTAAAGGAGGCTGTAGAGAGGTGGGGGTTGGTCTATTCCCCCACGTGCCTGGTGACAGGATGAGGGGGAATGGGCTAAAGTCGCGCCAGGGGAGGTTTAGGTTGGATATTAGGAAGAACTTCTTTACTGAAAGGGTTGTTAGGCATTGGAATGGGCTGCCCAGGGAGGTGGTTGAGTCGCCATCCCCGGAGGTCTTTAAAAGACATTTAGATGTAGCCCTTAGTGATATGGTTTAGTGGAGGACTTGTTAGTGTTAGGGCAGAGGTTGGACTAGGTGATCTTGGAGGTCTCTTCCAACCTAGACGATTCTGTGATTCTGTGAAGTCTAGGTAGACTACATCAACAGCCTTTCCCTCATCCATCTGGTCACAGGAGATGAGGTTGGTCAGGCAGGGCTTGCCTCTCATGAGCCTATGCCGGCTAAGACTGATCCCCTGAGTAAGTGAGGGGGATGGCGCCAGGCTTCTCACAATGGTGCAAGGTGGGAGGACAAGTGACAGACATAAGATGAAAGAAGAGAGGCTTACGCCAGTTCAAAGTCTGTATTCTGCATGTAACTTTTTCTCCCACGAAGACAGCTGGACAGCGGTGCAGGAGGTTGGACCAGAGATCTGCAAACTACCTGCTAACCTGAATTTTCCTGTCGTCTCAAGTCAGCTCATTTGTTTCTTCCACAAAAAGACAGCGTCTCCTACCTGTGCTTCATGAAGAGTCACAAGCAGGACAATGTTCCACTAACAAAGTTATATGGACACACATTATGTTTTTGCACTCTGGTTGGTTCAGGTTTTACACCTGAGGACAAACCTTTAGAAAACACGTCTCTATAGAGAAAATCTGGGAAGTTCTCCTCACAGACTGACTGTTGTGACCTTGGAGCAAATACAATTTGAGAAACACTCAAACTTACACATACATTAAAAAAAAAAAAAGTACAATCTCCTTTTTCATGAAAACTGCCAGCCTGTTAGCAGTAGACATCTCCTTAAGCTAAATATTACCATGGAATAACAGGTGCTATCTAAAATGTTGTCCATTCTCTGTACCTGGGAAGCAGTGATTAGCTCTGCTCTAACTTAGGCAGCTTACTTAACACTTTGTAAATTGTGCTCATTATTAATTATTAACTTTTATTAACTTTATTTTTTAAAATATTTTTTAAAATTTATTTTTATATTTTTTTAACTTTTATTTAACTTTATTTACTAACTTTTTTAATTAATTAACTATTAATGCTTGCTCATTAATACATTCTTTTCAGTTTACATTTCAGTACTTTTGAAGGTTGCAGCATCTGCAGCGTAATGAATCCTGTATTTGGATACATATTGTGTATAACAACCGGCAGTGCTCCCTCTGTTGGGGATTCACCAGGCCGCAGCGCTGTGGACACAAATCCCAAACATGCTTGGTAAGGGCTGAGAGATCCCAGCTTTGTCACTTCAGGCCACCATTCTTAGTCAAGGTCTAATACCTGCTGTCCCCCAAAGCCAATGTGAGCAGACTATGTGCCTACTTTCGTGGGTGCCAGTACTTGTGCCATCTCTTTTAAGCATGCTCAGTACTTTGGATGCACTACATGTCCTTCTTCAGGGCTGAAATTTCAGCTTTACCAAGCATCTCTCTGTGGGAACACGGAAACCACCACATGGACTGTAGGTACACTGCAGCACAAGATGCTGTGCAGATACTGAAAGGAAGGAGGGAAGCAAGAAAACCAACATTCATTTATCTGCCTCATTTTTTCCTTGCTACTCTATATCCTTTGGACTGACATCAGTCTTTTTTGCGTCCTTCTGACTGCAGCCTGTAATTCCTTGAAAAATTGATTTTTTTCAGCTCAATTTTGCATTTCTGCCTTTGGCCTGTCTGCAGCAGCCATTGCACTCTTCAGTGTACTACTGCGCCTATCCTTTGTCTTTCTCCTGCACACAGTATCTCTAGCTTTTATGTCCCTCTACTGATACGCCTATTCCTTTGAACTCCTACTGGTTTTTACTCTTCTCTGCAAGCATGCAGAAAGGATAAACATTCGTTTTCAGCCACTTGTATCCCTCTGATCTTCTCACAACATACAGTCATTAAGATTAACTCCTCTACAGTGACTCTAGCGTGGGAGAGGCTCACAGCATGGTAAACTATGGAATTTATGCTTGCTGGAATGAAAATTACTTTATCATTTGATAGAGCAACAGCTTCCTAATTTTAGCCACAATTCTTAAACTGTAAATAGAAATAGTTGCACACAGCACTATTCAAGATAATCCCATGAAAGGTGTTATTTTGTATGTTTGGAGCTCATAATTACTAACCTAAATCAAACAAATATGCTTTAAGGTCTCCAGATTTCTTAAGTCTGCAATATTAGCATGAGAAAAGCATTAACTTTCACATAGACTACAGCTCTTAGGCTATTATTACTAAACACTCAGAATCAAGAAATACGTATGCAGTGACACAGCATATTTCCTGAAAGACAAACTGTACAACCTAACAAGATGTGAATCACTCCTTCTGTCACTCCCGAATGGGGAGTTCAGGTCCCTATTTTAAGATACACATGAAGCCAGATGAGACTGTCTGCTAAGAAACAAGTTTGATATTTGAATGACAAAGCCTGACTCAATAAATTAAGCTGTCAATGGATATCCAGTCAGTTCTCAAATAACTTTTGAACAGAAGCCATTTCAATTCCTGTTCTTTTCTTAGCACAGTAAAGGTAGAGTCACGCACCTTTGTTGTAAACCTTTACTATTAGCTGGGAAATGCACTAACCATCATTAGTTATATCTAGTCTGCTTACTTCCCTGCTTATCTAACCTTGTTTATAAAGGTCTCTAAAAGCTGGCCATAAACTGCAATAATCTAACCAAAATGTTTAAACATGAAGTAAAAACCCCAGCCACCTAGTATTTCAGGCAAATGTTAGCAACACTGAATTTTATATTTGTACACATGTAACCCTTCCACAAATCTTTTCATCATCAGCATCATCTCTGCCACTTGTACCAGACGTGGTAAGAATTAAGCTTCCGTTTCATACACAAACACTTAACACAGGAGTTAAATTATTTATTTTAGAGAACATAAATGCAACCAGCACACCTTATGACTTAATTTCTTTCTGCTCCACAGGTTTCAGACGACTTCTAATGATAAGTTCTCCCTTGCTCGTAAGAAAGGTGTCTGACATTTCCTCTTCTGTTGGCAACCCATAAGGTAGTTTCAGCGGCTGTATCCTAAAGGCAGGAGAGTTTGCTTAGTAAGGTTCTACGACTAGAATGGAGTTATATTAAGTATTCCAAATAAAATAAGTAGCTAACAAACCTTATCAGATGTTTAACAACTTTCAGTTTGGAATTCACAGAAGGGATATTTTTGTGCAGTCTTGGTTGATGCGCCTATAAAGGATAGCATAGGTTTTAAAAATACACTTCTACAGCACAAATCTCTGTTCACTGAACTTTCCACACTATCAGTGAAGATATAAACCACATATGCATATTTAGATCTAGAGAAATAAAACTCATGTATTCCGATAATACAAAAAATATGAAATCAAAACTTGATCAAATTCTTGATTCCAGCAAAATGACAATTCCAGCTTTATTCCCATCACATTATTAATACAAATTTCTTCCAACTGTTCAAAATACCTGTAAATGTAAATACAGTAGTTTACAGGTGAGACTTGATTCACTTATGCCTTAAATTGATCAAACACTTTTTTCCTCCGTAATATAACATTGACTAGATGAATCTTTGCACAGTCTGCAATTTGGCCTATGAAAAACTGGAAAAACAAATTGACACAAACTTTTGGAGTTTATTTGAAAATTCATCATACCTTTTAGATTTGGAAGTCTTTTCAGTAATAAATGAGGCCTATTTGCCTGCTTGCAATATCTAATTAGTATCACCCAGAGAAAGCTGAGTTCTGAGTATTTACAAATCTGTTTTTATTTCAGCAGAATTCTTAAGGTAAAGTTCTCCTCAAGCACAACAGCAATACCATACACACATACTCTGAATTCCCAATAAATGGGTATTTTCCATTACTGTTCCTCTCAGCTCTTACATACATAATCCATTTCTCAGTTGTACTTTATCGTAGCTGTAAAGAAACTGAAGTTTAGTGACTGTAAAAATTGAAGCCCTTAAAAACAAGCAAACATGCAAGAAAAACTGACACCTGAATTCTACCCTGTTTCTCTACATATTTGATGTGCATAATAAGTATGAACGACAACCATCACCACAATACCTTATCCAGTCCAAGATTATGTATTATCATCTTTTCCCAATATGGGCGACCGATTACACTTTTTATTCTAGTAACAACATGGATTTTGTGGGGCTGCTCAGGATCGCCTCCATACTTTTCATGATCTCCAGGCCGTGGTTGAAATACCTAGAATAGAAGTGTCACAGATTGTTTTTCTAAACATGTGAATTATTATTACACTTAACAAAATAACTCTCTTCAGCATTGGTAAATATCTAACATCTCCGATTACATTTCTTTTCAGAAGGTAAATGCACCAAGACCTCAAATTTAGCTTTATAACATTACCAAACATATTTTTATAATGGTTTGCAGATTAATGCATTGACTCTGAAGTTAAGCCATATGACTGCATGGAGATACACAGAACCATAGAATCATTAAGGTTGGAAAAGACTTCCAAGATCATCTGGTCCAACCATCCCCCTGACACCAATGTCATCCACTAAACCATGTCCCTAAGCACCACATCCAACCTTTCCTCAAACACCCCCAGGGACGGTGACTCCACCACCTCCCTGGGCAACCCGCCCCAATGCCTGACTGCTCTTTCTGAGAAGAAATGTCTCCTAATGTCCAACCTAAATCTCCCCTGGTGCAACTTGAAGCCATTCCCTCTAGTCCCATCCCAGTTACCTGTGAGAAGAGGCCAACCCCCAGCTCCCCACAACAGCACTTCATCCATATGTATCTCACAGAAGGAACTCTATTCAGCCTATGAACGGTGAGTTTTTCCACAGGCTTTACGAATGATTCTAGGAAAAGTGAAACTAAATGGCATCTTACAAAAAGATAAGCTACAATACAAATTAAGCCCAGCTTGCAGTCTCTTTGGTTTTAGAGTCATTTACCCACATCTCCAGAAATCTGCCACAGCACAGAATTAAGCCCCAAATTAAGCAGGCTGATGTCTCTTCTCAGTGTCCTCAACTACGGCAGCACGTACCTCGTTGGGAATTCTCGACCTGGTGAACATCTGACGGGCCCAGACTGCGGGCGCTACCCCCTCGGTCCTCTTCCCCAGCACCTAAAAATAAATAAATAAATAATGTCATTCGTGGCCTTACAGCCCTGAACACCCGCCAGCAGATTACACAGCCGCTTAAATTCACATTCGGCGGGCACACAGCCTGCATTTACTACATCTCGCGGCGGCTGACGGCGAAGAGAGTACCCCGGCACTGACGTACACCGGCCTTTCCCGGCCAACAGAGACCCCAACCGGCCCCCACGGCCTCACGGCCCCCCGGGACCCCCCGGCCACCTTCCACACAGCTCCCAGCCCCATGCCGCCGCGCCCCGCCGTGGCCGCCATTTCGTGGCGCTGTTCCCCGGCCGGGCACCGCCACCGCCGCGCTCGAGTTCCGAGGCGGGGGAAGGACAAGGGTGAGGCACAGCCCGTTCCCCCGCCTCGGTTTCTATTTCCCCGGCAGCCGGTCGCCGTGCCCCGCCCGGTCCCCGTCTCCGTCCCCGTCGCCTCCCGGTCGCTGCCGCGGTGCCCATGTCGCGGGCGGGGGGCGATGGCACCGCGGCGCTGGAGCGGGCCGGGGCGGAGACGGTGAAGCGGGCGGTGGAGCTGGACCTGGCATCTCGTTTCCAGGAGTCGCTGGTGTGCTACCAGGAGGGCATCGACCTGCTGCTGCAGGTGGTCAAAGGTACCGGGCGAGGGCTGTGAGTAAAGCCGTACGGGGGGCTGCGAAACCCCCTTCCCCGCGCCGTCCCTCAGGGACCGCCAGCCGCCGTGGTCCTGAGGAGACGCGGTCGGTGTGTGCTCCCAGGGCCGGTCCCCGTCCCCGTCCCGGTCCTTGTCCCCATCCCGGTCCCAGTCCTCGTTCCCATCCCCATCCCCGTCCCCCGTCGCATCAGGGGACGAAGCAGCACCGGGAGGAGCCGGTGCCCGGGTGGCCGAGGTCTGGAGAGAACTGACCCGTGCGGTTTGGCTTTGCAGGCACAAAGGATGAGGCAAAAAAGCAGCGTTACCGGCAGAAAATATCCGAGTACATGACCAGGGCTGAAGACATTAAAAAGCACATTGAGAAAGAGAAACAAGGTGGGGAGCTGCGACTGACCCGTTCATCTTTAAATGTCTGGCATAACATGGGCAAGGTGGTTAATGTAGGAATTCTGCCGGTGTCTTTACTGAAAAAAGATATATATATATTTTTTTTCTTTTTTTTTTTCAGATGGCAAATACCATAAGCAAATCAGGATAGAGGAAAATGCGACAGGTTACAGCTATGAAAAGCTTTTCCAAGAGTATCTGACTGAGATTGTTTCTGAAGTTTGGGTGGAGGACCCGTACATTAGGCACGTTCATCAGGCAAGTGGATATTCAGCATAGCATATGCATGTAACAGCTAAAAAAATCCAAGTTACTAAATTAAACAAAACTTTTACAGCTGTATAACTTCCTACGGTTCTGTGAGATGCTGGTTAAGGGGCCATGCAAAGTGAAAACTATTCACCTCCTCACTTCCTATGATGAAGTAAGTGCATAGATCTTGGTTTCTTTTTCCCCATTCTCAGGTGACACCACACAAACACATGCAACATGTGTATATGTATATAAAACTGAAATATAAATTTATTCTTACTTACACGTACTTGTTAGAGAAAGGCTTTGATGCAGAAAACACAAGATTAAGAGAAAAATGAAATGTGATAGTTGAATATAAATAATTTCATACATTCAGAGTTCTTTGATAAGTCTAACAGATTCTTGGTAAGACGGATCTTAAATGAAAAAGATACTTTTTGTGAAAATTTTGTTGTGGAAAATGTCATCAGAAACAGTGTCAATTTTTTTCCTTTTCAAACAGCTTATATAGCTATCATTTTAGATGCTTTGATGAGCTAAAACCTTTCAAACTATCTCTGCATTTATTCTATATCAAATAGTAATCTATATCTAGTTCTCAAGGGCTGAGGGCGAGCTCTTCCTCTACATCCTGTAGCGAGTGTGCCTGTAATCTGTCTGCTTCTTATCCTGTCAGCAAAAATGCAAATCTACTCTCATCTAAGAGACTTTGAGTTTAAAGTATTACTAAAAAGGTTTTGTTGGGGATTTTAGGAAGAGGTGACCAAAAGTAGAATGTGTAATATTTTTACTTTTATCAGGGCAGTGGGAGGAATCAACAGACAAGTGGCTTGGAAGAAATAAAACAATCATTGAGGAATTATGGAGTAACGCTGAATGTTGCATTTTCATCTTCAATACATGATCGAGAAATTAGGTGAGTGATATAAAAAATCACTGAATGGCAATTAAAGTCAAACTACTACCTAACCCTAACTTCTGAGATAATTTCTAAGTACAGCTGTAGTTAGTAAAGTAGAAGGCACTGGCCGTCACTGGATAAAGTTAGTCCTCCACACCTTGACAGTTTAGTATGTTCTAACTGAACACAATATTAGATATCTTTTTTTTTTTCTTGAACAGAAGAGTGCTTTCCATTGTTCCATTGTTTGTACAGGTACCAGCTATGCTAGGAAATAATTGTGAAGGAGCTTGTAAGTCATGTGAATATAGATTTTTTTTTCAATGTGATCATACACTTACAGTTTTCAAATTTGTTAATTTTGAAAACAGATTCAACAATGGATGGATGATTAAGATCGGAAGGGGTCTTGATTATTTTAAGAAACCAGAGGTAAAAATACTTTGACCTCTTTAATTAACTAACACTGTAGAATAGCTTGTTCTGTGTTACCCATGTCAATTCTGTCAATATCTGTAGGGTCGTTTCAGCATTGGATACTGTGACTTTGACTTGCGACCTTGTCATGAAACTACAGTGGACGTCTTTCATACAAAACATACAAAGAAAATGTGATCACTGCTTCTAGTGAGTGTTTTTATAAGCATAAAAATGTAATCATGACTGGAAGATACCGCTTGGGTCCAGCTGTCCACTACCAGAAGCAAATCCATAATAGGTATTTTGTCCAGCACTCCTTTTACAATCTATAGGTTTAAGAATATTTGTGCCTTTCCACTCTGAGAAAACAAAATGATGCAGTTCACCCACTGTGCTTATTTATGCTATAATCCTAAGGAATACAATCAATGTCTAAATTTGAGCTTATGGAGAAGGGGTTTTATACTATACCTCAGTACGGTCTCTCAAAGGCCTCTTTACTGTCATTTCCATTTTTACTATTAATTTTCTTTGTCTTGAGCAAATTTCTGGGTTTGTGTCTTTAATTGACCACCTCACAAACTTCCGTGGCTGAGGCACCGCTTCAACCCATATGTTCTCTTTGATAAACAGCCCATGTATTTCATCTGATTCTTGTATTCTAGTCAAGACGACTGTTCTGCTGTGTTTTAATCAATCCCTTAATAATTGACTTCACGGACTACAAGTAACCCCAAACGTAGCATTCCGTTCTCTAAGCTCCTTGCGTGCAAACATTGTAGTGTTCAGTATGTAGACATTTTAGAGTCTTCTTGTACATTTCTCTGAATAATGGATTTGGGGCTGGAAAGGATGCAAGCAACGTTCTAGCTGTATTCTTTTCACTATTATTCATATATGTTCTTTTATTCCCTGGTGCATTTCCATCCTTTGCATTAGGCATGGAAAAGCATATGATCCTCTCCCAGTCTTCCTCTCATTTTAATGTCTGTCCTCTTATTGCAATCTGAACTGCAATGACCTATTGCCCTGCTACTTAGTCCCCTAAAAAAAGTAATAACTAATTTTTAAATTATCCTAGAAGTTGGATACCCAAAACTTTGCTGTTAATATTGATCCTAAGGAATATGCTAATTGAAAAAAAAATGACGAAAAACTTTTCTGTCTTCCCTTCATCCTCTGGAAACCGGAAATTATCACCTGAGCTGCTGCTGCTTTTTCTCCTAAAACAAGATTTTTTAACGATTGCCAGAAAAATTGCCTATTCTGACATGCAGAACAGGCAGTGGCCTCTTTTGCAGGTCCCATAAAGAATTTTCAACCTCAGGACTGACAGGTGCCTTACACTTTCTATGCCTTGTAATACAATATGTTTCTCTATTCTAGTTTTAAGCCCCTGGGCTGTGGTCTTGTACCAGGACCACAAGAGGCAGCTCTGGTCTTCCTTCTCTTGCACATTGCTAGAACATTTTCTTTCCTATGTTTCTTTTTCCTGATGGCTCATGTATTCCACTATCCTTTTTTTTTTTCTTTTTTTTTTTTTTTGCTTTATTCCTCTTTCACCTTCTGTCATTGATTGCTGTTATTCTTTTAGTCTTACCTGTGATGAGATGTATCTATTCCACAGCTGTCAACAGCTGCTCTTTGCCTTGTTTTCTGGGTGACAAGTTGCTTTCTTCATCTTTTTGCATAATAATGTCTCAGCTTTTCAGTGTTAAATCAGAAAAAGAGTAACGTGCCACAGAAGCTATACGCTATCTCCCTAAACATTCTGTAGAAGCTCTCCGTTGTGCTGCTGTGAAAATGTGTCTAGTCACTGTCATCAATTTTACTCAGTTGTGTGTAATATGTGCCGATTTTTAATGTGAATAAAGGTTATTTTTTATGATTTGTAATTTTAGTCATCTGTCTAAATTCTTTTCTGTACTACATAGGGCAACTCCAAGAAGCCAGGTAATGCCTCAGAGATCAGCCATTTATGGAAGAAAGTTCACTGTGAATACATTAAGCAACCTGAATGTGAAGTTTTGTCTGTTTTGACCTAGTCCAGTAATTTCAAGCATACAGGGGCTAAATGAAAAGCCACTATCGATATTTGAGATCAACTTTAAATTTTAGTACTTAATTGGAAATTTAGATCTTTTCAACTCAGGACTTTTGCTTTCTGCATCTTGAAATACAACGTCCTTCTCTGTTCCACTAGCAAGCCCCAATGATTTGGTCTGGTACCGATACCACAAGAGGCAACCCTGGTTTTCCCTCTCTTCATTGTTAGATTTTTTTCTGTTTTCTAATTGTGAAATCAGAAGCTAAGGCTATTGATTTCCTTCCACTTCTTGTGGATATGAAGTATCTACATACGTACAACTAAGCCTTCAGTGACACACTAGTTGGCACTGTGCTGCAATTTTTACTTGCAAGTTCTTTATCCCTGTGTAGTTCCTTTCATTGTCAGTAAGAACAATGCAGGAAGAGGAATGGGCATCAGAAAATGGAAAATAAAAATCAGTTGCCCTCTTCAGCATTTATGTTATCAGAGCAATTTAAGAGCACAAGTTTTGCAATCGTTTTACTGATTTCAGGCCATGTTCTTCTGTGATACCACGTGTATAGTCAGGTCATCACCTGGATTGAGGAGTCAGGGCTGTGCCTCCCGGTACCAGCTTAAAGAGGGTGAAGGTAATGGTAATTGTGGTAAAATAAAAAGGAGAAAAGCAATTGTATTTCTGGTAAAATCTAGGGGTATCCCCCAAAAGGGACTCCAGTATATTTTTGGACTAGATGATCTTGGAAGTCTTTTCCAACCTTAATGATTCTATGATTTCTCTCCTAAATCATGGATATTCAGGTAAACAGAGTTTCTGGACCAAGAATCCCTCTGAACAGTTTTGAATTTAACTTAGACAAAACAGTGCACTTGAGTAGCACCTTGGAGTACAGAGTGCTTATGTGCCTACTTTCAGTGGCATGCATTTTTTTGATTGGCACAAGGAGGCATCCAAAAGAAAAAAAAAAAACAAAAAAATTTGAGACACTCTAAGGGAAAAAGCGAATGATTAAACATTTTAAAGGATAGTTAGAAAAACACCAAATCCCTACTAACCCTTTGCTTCCCTAAGAATTGCTACAAAAGGAGGAAGAGTCTAAGGAGGGTATTTGTGTTTTCCCTTGCCCTCCCCTGTAATACTGAAGGATCCGTAAGCATCACTGGATTATCAGGACATGCCCATTTTTTCTGCAGTCACCAGCAGAACCTGCTGTCAGAGGGGACCTGTGATGCAAGCACCTTTACAGCAACTGCCAGGGCCAGGATGTTCACGCCCCGTGGACTCCTGGAGATGTAAGATAGCCAAAGAATTTCCAAGCATGAGAGGGAACCTCAGAAATTTAGAGAATTGTAAACTGTTACCAGTTGTTATAATCCAAGTTGGGCTGAAATAAACCAGCTCTTGTGAGCTGTTAAGCCTCGTGAAATCAGACAGTGATTAATAGACAAAGCTGGCTGGCCTTCCAAGGAACAATACTGAACTTAGGTCAGCTGGAGATCATCTTCAGGCGACACAGCAAGTCTGCCCAGGAAAAACAGACTGGGACAAAATACGTAATTGTAATAAACAGAGTACGGGGGAATCCCTTCCAGACTACTTGGACTACCCCAAGGAAGTTTTTCACTGGCATTCCAGCATAGACAATACTGCAGAAAAAGCTCCAGAGGCTGTGGCAGCTGCCTTTGTTGTAGGCTTTCAGCCAAAAATTCAAGAGCAATTACAATTTGTTGCTGTTGGGTGGCAGACTAAGCCTCTTAACTGAAGGAGTTACCATTGCTAATCTCTGCAGTGCATGTCAGGAGAGAGAGACAGTGACACTGAACTCATGGCACTGCAAATTCAACATTTTGCTCCTGTAAATACCAGCAGAAATATAGAAGCTATAAGAAGCTGAGGCAGGAGAAGAAGAGGAATAGAAAAGACTCTTCCTCTGCATCACAGTCTCAGAAATGTAATTTGGACATCCCAAAGGACATAAACATCATTGCTCCTTTACTTTCTTTAGACCAGACTGGTCTTTTTTTATCTTGCCCTATTAATGTCAAGATTGTTTCTCGCCTACTTGACACTGGTGCTTCTTGATCCAATTTATGTGCTCTGATTTTCCTGCAGCCCCATGTCTGATCACCATGCTTTCAAGTCTTGCTGCCCCTCTTAACCTAGAAAAAGACTTATGAAAATTGCTTGTACTATTTACCGTGCCCCAGTTGGAATCTACCTTGATGTGCCTGCACCTAAACAGGGCAAATTTACAGCTTTTTTTGCTGAACCTCCCATTTACAATTTAAGTACTACTCAAGGGTAATTTGGTGGAGTTGTATAGCCTGGAAGTACATAAGCTCTGTAACAGCCTCATTTGGGCAGTGTTCCTATCAGCAGAGGCTGTCACTCTGCTGCACTATGTTCTCTCCTATAGCCATGGCAATAAACTGCTTCTGTTCTGATCTGGTCAAAATGGCATTCAGGTTATTCTGCAACAACAGGGAAATAAATCTTCAGCCTTTCTTTCATAATGATACTTCTATATTGAGCTATTATTATGATTTAACATGAAAACTGTCACTTTCAGTTCACTGTTGCCTTCCAGTAGCACGTTTTCTGCTAGTACCATGAGGAAGCTGTTCCTCCATCTGCATTCCCACTTTTGGCTTACATACCAATGCTTACAGCAGCAGTGACTCCCATCATTGTACCTGGTAGGAAGGAGGCACATGTAAGGGACTGAGACATGGCCTTTGAGCTGCTATCTGCAAGGAAGGAGATAAAGACTAAGAAGCCAGTGCATCAGCACAGCAGCAGCTTTCCATCTACCCCATCCGGTCTCTGTCAGCCAATTTGTACCTTCTTTGCCACAGAACCAGTGTGGGATGCCTGCACCATTCTCCCTGGTTTAAGCAGCAATGATGTCTGTCAGCATGGAGCAATAAAGGGCTGCAGCCTCTTCTTACAGTGACTTACATCCTACAGCTTGGGAACCTTTAGTACAGGCAGAGTGAAATCTAACTGCTAGTAGGTAGTATTTAGCAAAAGAACAAAATTAAACAGTTTTGATAGCTAATAAAGAGGAGTAAAAACTTGTAGAAATTAACCTTTTAATTTTGTTTTCAATAAATTAGCAGCAGAGGTTCAAAATGTGAGTCACATTAACATTGTCATATTCTCACATAACAGATTCCACTTGCTGTGCAACTCATCATCTTGTGGACACATTCTTAGTAATGTGCTTGATAGTGCAGTGGTTTCATCTGGGCAAAACTTACTGCCAGAAAGGCTCTTCACCAGTTCACTGCACAGTGCTGGTGGCAGCCACTTCTCCGGCAGATCAATGTTACAGGCTTCAATTCTTCCATGCTTTACATCCATATCTACTTTAACATCAAGAACAGAATCCTTATAGACCATGTTAAAACATGTGCTAACGCTGAATTTTGGTGTCTTTCCATAAATCCATTCCCAGGTTTGTAGTTCTTTAGATTTATTATTAATTCCAGGAAGCACAGTCTCATCAGTTGGGTTTATTAAGGTGATATGATGATCTATTTGGTGTTGCATAGCATATTCTTCAGCAATCGCATCCAGGAGCATCTCACAAGTTAAACTAGGATCCTCTTCAAAGAGATTTTTCACTGATGCAGGCACACTGGGAGTGGCATTGCTTTTCAGTCCTTTATAAGGACTCTTTAGCACATCAGATAAAACAAACTTATCTGCATTACAGAGTAAGGTACAGTGGTGATAAGCAGTTGTCCTTCCCAGCTTTGCAGCAGTACCTGAGATTTTGTATTGCCCATCTAGCAAGATGTCATACCTGTCAGTGATGTGGATATTTAACTGTGGCCGCAAGGCTTTCAGTGCCTTCACAACTAGTTTCAAGTTTTCCATTCGTTCATATTTTTCTCTTGTTGTGAAGAAAGTCAAATTGATATTGCCTAAGTCATGATAAACTGTCCCTCCTCCACTTCTCCTGCGTGCTAATTTTATATTTTTTTGCCTCATTAGCTTGAGATTGCATTCCTGCCAGGGATTCTGATGTCTCCCTATTACCACAGCTGGGGAATTTCTCCACAGGAAGAGGACCTGCCGGTTCTCTAAATTCATGTGGTCATGGATCCAGTCTTCCACTGCTAGATTGTGGTAAACATCATTACAAATAGACTGGATAATGAGTCCTCCACTAGCTGCGTCTCTGAAGCCAGCTTTTGGAGTCCTGAGAATGCATGATAACTGTAGGCAGTTCTTGAATGATGACTGGAGTACCATGTTTTTAATAAGGAAATGGTAGATGGAAAGAATATATGGCCTGGTAAAGATGAAGGTGGCAAGCACACAACAGCGTGTTGTTGTAAGAGCAAGGAATTGCTAGCTGCAGTCATGCTCTTCCCAAAGTAAAAATGATCCCAAACTGCTGTGAGTTATAAGGCAGTCTTCTCCTCCCGAGGCTGATGATGCTGTTCCAACCCTGCCGTGCACTTAACACAACCACTGGGGCTGTCAGAGGAGCTTTTCCTTGCAGTTGATTATCTCTGGTGCCTGAAAGACCAAGGGAACAAGTGGAAGCAAATCGTATTTTCTCCCTCAATACATTCTTGCTCGTGTTTTGTGTATTTTGCTAAACTGAGCTATGGCAGTACAGCTTTATGAATACTTTTTCACTGAGCTGATACGAGAAACACACGAGTGTGCTGGCTCAGTGCCCCACCGAAAGGTCAGGGGAGCCCCTCAGCCCCGCGCCCCCCCCGGGCCGCCATCTTACACCCCTCCCCCCCCCGCCGCCATCTTCTCCCCCCACACACACCTCACCGGCCGGCCCCGCGCTGCTCACGGCGGGGCGGGGAGGGAAGGAGGGCGCCGTTAAAGCCGTGGGCGGCTCCTCAGCGCCCTCCTCGACGGCTTCCGCTTCCCGGGTTAGAGGTGCTGGAGCGTGCGCCGCGGGCAGGGGCGGGCTGAGCTAAAGCCCTGGTTTAAAACAACCACCACCCCCAGTGAAGGAATATGATAAAAGTTTGTACGTATGTAAGTGGTATTGAACGGAACAGGCCAGTGCTGATCTTCACTGGGATCATGCCAGCTAAAGGCAGATTCACAACATATAAAAGCGGACAGCTTGTGCAAGACCAATCTAGGCAATTAGGTCCTTGCCACAGGATATTCTGGATGCTAGAAGCTTTCACGACTTCAAAGGGAGGCTGAACAAGCAATTACAATGTACAGAGGCTTATCAAATTCAGAGAAAATATTCACAGTGTTCATGAAGATATAGAGACTAACTGTTGATGGCATAATTGATAGCAAGATGAAAATGATCAAAGGCTAGATGATTATAGACAGTGTATTCACCAGATTGTCTTCAGGTTTGTACTGATGAGGGCAATTCTTAAAGTCTGTGAGACCCAAGCCATAATTCTACAAGACCTATCATCTGTATTTAAATTTAGACTGCGGGGCAATGCTCAGAGCTGCAGTTTAAGTTTTATCCCCAGTGGTACCCATATCTCTTGCTGATCTACGTGTATTCATAAAGGATATTTTGCATGCTTTTCTCTCTCATTCCTGAATAACAGGACTCCCAAGACATGAAGGAATTGTAGGCAAAAAGGTTGGGAGAGTGGATTGTGAGAATTCATGTAGGCTATCCCTCTTGAAGATGAGTGACAGGAATTTTTTCTTTCTTGTACTAGAAATAGGTGACTTAGGAAGAAATACCAAATTGATATTCAGATGAAAGACATCATTTGAGGAAGCATTTGAATTTGGAGATGTAATTCCCAGATGTTTGTATATGTTCACTGATACGATATTTGATATATGTTCACTTTACCAATAAAATTGTTTATCATAGAGCCTGAATCGACTGACTGAATCTTCTGAGTAAAGAAACAATTCTAGGACACCTATATTCCCTGAGATGTGAAGGACAAAATAAGGCAGATAAAAGGTGAGAGCTTAAAGATGTGAGCTTGGGGTTGTTTCCCACTGAAGAACTGGAGCATTCACAGCAAGAACATAACTTACAAAACTCTTAAAAGAAATGTGTGGGTGTAGTAGGGCAAGTGAACAGTAAGAAACTGCTACCACATGAGAGAGAGAGACTAAAAGGAGCCTGACGTGACATGTGCCCCAGCACTTGGCATGTTGCGTTATCACATTAAAAAACAAGTTGGTAATTCTCCCCTTGTACTCGGCTCTGGTGAGGCCGCACCTCAAGTACTGTGTTCAGTTTTGGGCCCCTCGCTACAAGAAGGACATGGAGGTGCTCGAGAGAGTTCAGAGAAGGGCAACGAAGCTGGTGAGGGGTCTGGAGAACAAGTCTTACGAGGAGCGGCTGAGGGAGCTGGGATTGTTCAGCCTGGAGAAGAGGAGGCTCAGGGGCAACCTTACTGCTCTCTATAGGTACCTTAAAGGAGGCTGTAGTGAGGTGGGGGTTGGTCTATTCTCCCACGTGCCCGGTGACAGGATGAGGGGGAATGGGCGAAAGTTGCGCCAGGGGAGGTTTAGGTTGGATATTAGGAAAAGAACTTCTTTACTGAAAGGGTTGTTAGGCATTGGAATGGGCTGCCCAGGGAAGTGGTTGAGTCACCATCCCTGGAGGTCTTTAAAAGACATTTAGATGTTGAACTTAGTGATATGGTTTAGTGGAGGACTTGTTAGTGGTAGATCAGAGGTTGGACTAGGTGATCTTGGAGGTCTCTTCCAACCTAGACGATTCTGTGATTATTCTAAACAGTTTGAAATGGGCATAACTTGTTGCTAAATTAGACTGGTGATAGCTCAGCTTGGCACTGGGGTGAACTGTTCTGTAATATATAGCGTAAAAAGCACATGGACTTCATCCATAAAAGCGTGTTGATTTAGTGTTCCAAATATTAGTTGGTATAATGCAAAAGTGAGCTTGGGCCCTTGAATGCTGGTCGGAGGAAGTGAAACGCATCCTTTGGGATTTCTGATGTTCCTGAAAGAAAAAAAGATTCTGGAGCTTTTGTTTCCATTTTAGCACTTAGCCCTCAGAAATTTGCGATGCGTCGCTTCCACGTTTTGCCACGGGGTGTCACTAAAAACATACCGTGAGCTGTTGAGCTGTTGGACGCCTTGTTTCTTAGGTTGGAAGCAGGTGGGCCTAACCAAGGCAGCTCTCTCTTTTTTTTTTTTTTTTTAGTTAGAACCAGAATTTGCTAAAAATGTCGTGTGCAGAATACTAGGTGGACAGTTAAAAATGCCTTGGGGGTGTTTCTCAAGTGCTAATGAGTAAAATACATATTCAACGAGAAGTACTTTTCCTGGAAAGTGGCTATTGCTGAAGACATACCCAGCAAGATAATTCGAGATATTGTCAATATGTAAAAAGTGTGAATTTATAAACTGGATTATATTGCATTATAAACCAGAAAATCCCAAGAGATGAATAAATCTGGGAATATGCATTCCCCCCTTGGCAGGATCCAGCAAAAGCTGCTTCGCGACACTTTTCCAGATTTTTTTTTATTTATTTTCTAATCTCTTGTTTGTTTTTGCCTCTAGTGTTTCAGCCCTGAAACCTGTGAGGACAGCAGGTCTTTGAAAGCGGGATTAAGGAGCAGGGGAGCTCGTCGCACGGCGCTACGGATGCCAGGAACGGGGAGGCGACCGCGGCGTGAGGCGGGCAGCACGCGGGCCGTTGCCCGGCGCCCAACGGACGCGCGGGGCGCAGCCGTTGGGGCGTGGCGGGCCCGCCCCGGCCAGCAGGGCGGGGGCACGGCGGGGAGCGAGGAAAGGGACGCAGCGGGGTGAGTGCCTTGTTAGTCTGGAGGAGAGGAGGCTCAGGGGGGACTTTATTGCTTTCTCCAACTACCTGAAAGGAAGGTGTGGGGAGCTGGGGGTCGGCCTCTTCTCACAGGTAACTAGGGATGGGACTAGAGGGAAGGGCCTCAAGTTGCACCAGGGGAGGTTCAGGTTGGAAATGAGGAGACATTTCTTCTCAGAAAGAGCAGTCAGGCATTGGGACGGGTTGCCCAGGGAGGTGGTGGAGTCACCGTCCCTGGGGGTGTTTGAGGAAAGGTTGGACGTGGTGCTTAGGGACCATGGTTTAGTGGGTGACATTGGTGGTAGGGGGATGGTTGGACCAGATGGTCTTGGAGGTCTTTTCCAACCTTAATGATTCTATGGTTCTATGAGTACTTCAGGGAGCTGGATGATATGAAGCTGTTCGTTATTATCTTTGAAAGGCTAGGCAACCAGGAATGTTTTCAGAGAACTGTGGGAAAGCAAATATCCCTCATGCTTTCAAGAAGGAAGGAAAGGAGGATCTGGGGAACTACAGGCTGGTCAGTCCTTCTCTACCGTTGGGAAGGTATGGAGCAAATAATCTTGGAAAACATTTTGAAATATTAAGGAAAGAAGGTGACTGGGAATAGGCAGCATGGATTTATGAAGGGGGACCTTCATAATATGAAAAGGGACCTGAATATGTTCTGCATACTCTGTCTCTGCTGCAAGTGATTCTCAGTTAAATAACTGGGTGTGAATAGTTCAGGTTTGGTGGTTCGGTTTTTTTTTTGCTTGTCTGTGGTTGGATCCCACAAGTTTTGTCACTGACTTTGAACAAAGTTTCGCCTTGTAGTTGCCTGAACATAAGCGTCTGTAAGAGCAGATCAAACTACATTTAGCACCAAGTACAAAAATGACGTCAAAACACTTGAAGTAATTACACTGATTTTTATTCCTCCCAAAGGTAAGAAAGGAGAGGATTTTGGCGTTGGAGAGAGAGTTTCTAACACTGAGAAATTTTCTGAATTAGAATGCTGCTGTAAGAAAAAAGACAAAACACTCCATAAAGTGATTTTAAATGTTCTGTTTTATTATTTTTTTTTCTGCTTAAAATATTTAGACACGAATACTGCAAAATACTATGCTTCGGTACTGTAAAAATTTGTGCTGCATGTGATACAGGAGAATGCCAATTGCAAAATCAAAACCACCTTCTGATTAATTTCTTACTTACTTTGAGGAGTCTGCATTTTAGGTACTGTTGTGTACGCTGTGGAGAACAAGGAGCCAAAGAGCACCTTAAATGATTAAGCCCTGCAAAACTGGGAACTCAAAAACAGTTTTAGGGACTTAATCAGTCCAAAACTGTACTAACTGGTCATACTAAAAGGCTCGCTACAGGAGTCATTTAGTGCTGCATGAAGCTTAGAGTGGTCTTAATGTGAGTTTCATTCCTGTTGCAAGGGGGTTGCCTTATCGCAGTTCAGAGGATGGTGGTGAAATAGTGGTAGTTAAGTTACACCACTTTATGGCAAGCATAAATAATAGTTGTTTTAGGAAATATAAATGTTATCAGATTTTTCAAAAAGTTCTTTTCCACAGATTGAGTAAAAGTAGTATTGTGAGGGAGCAAATGCTACATATTCTATCTGGAAATTTGAATCCTTAGCACAGTGAGATACTGAGGCACTAACAGCTTGTAAATGACTGATCTGCTCTCTTCCCTTTCTGGAAAGACTTGGGTGATGCGTATAATTGGAGACAGTTGTGAGTATCTCAGTCAGAGAGAACAGAATATTAGGATAGGATCCATCTCATCTAAGTTGATGTGTCAAATGATGATGGCTATAATAGAGATGTCCAGGCTGTCTTCGTTGTCTGAGGAAAGAAACAGGTACTCCTAGAGCATGATTAATTTTAGGATGTATGTCCAAAATGGATCATGTGAATTGCATTTAGAAATCTCTTTGTAGATACCCAGAATTGTCAGCTGAATCGTAGTCCTAAACAAAGCCACCACTTAGGTGGCTGCTTAAAAACACATTGAGGCTACTGGTCAGCCTGATGGTGACAGAGATTTGACTCGGATTAGGTTGTATGTGGTAGTGAAATAACATGGTGAACCAGCTGCCCTAAATTTCCTTGAAACTCTTGAATGTAAGTATGGACAGAAGCTGTTGTGGTCATGGTGGTGGTGCTGAAGAGCTTCTTGCTGGTGAACGGTTGCATGTTTGTATTCTATTGCTAGATCTGTAGGCTTCTTTCAGTATCACAGTCACAGCAGACTGGCAGGTACTGAACAACACTGCGAGGCATCGGTGTGCTTGCCACTCTCCCCACCTCGCTGGCTCTTCCTTCTTTCACTTAGGGACCCGCTCCAGCAACTTTTATCATACTTATTCTTAGAAAGTTGCCAGAGAGCACTCTATCTTCCTCTCCTTTCTTTTATTCCAAAGTGTTTATGGATTTCTGAGGAATCACAGGCTGCAGTACTATGAGTTGATGATAACTAGCTGCATGTCCCTGTGTTCGGCTGAATTGAATGGAGTTTGAGCATTTACAAATGTTTCTGCCCATGCTTGGTATTTTAGAAGATGCTGGTAGGTGGAGATAATTTGCACGTTACGTCCACGTTTCTTACTAACATGTATTTCCTCTGTTTTGTTATAGCAAATAATAATAATGCTATTCTCTATCCTTTTGTGGCTAGGGAGTAAAGAAGTGGTACTGTTCTCCTCCCTGGTTTATGTCTCTGGAACAGGCCGTCATAAGCTAGAGCAGAGTGCAAAGACATGCTGGGGCAAAGGTTGTTTGTACTTCAGGGTTTTTGTTGATGATGAAGTTTTGTTGGTAGAGTGGTATTGGGTTTTGAGTCCATAAAGCCTTAAGGGATCAGTATTTTTGTCTGCTTAGACACTGCTTTCATCATATAGCATCATGTACACAACTGCAATTAGTTAAGGCGCTCAATTACAATTCCTGCCTCATAAAGGGGATTGCTAAAAAATATTTTCCGTGAAGAATCCTTAATTTTGTAGTCTAAATATGGCAGCTCTGAGTGTGTGCCAGAACTTTCTTGGTTTTCCAAGAGTAGGAGAAGGGGGGAGAAAGGTATAAATTGGTTGTATGGAGCAATGCAAATGCTTTTGGTATCGTTGGTTACTCGGGGCTTGTCATTGTAAGTGTTCGTGTAATGGATGATCTGACGCAGAGTAGGATTTAGCTTCCATGCCCTTCATTACCAGTTCTGTTCTCACTGTCAGAAGTGGGCACCATTGTGAACTTCCTTCAGTAACAGCAGAGCTGTATTCTCCCCAACCTATATAACTCAGTAAAAGGGCAGGAATCCCAAACCACAGATGAAGATGCTGCCTCTACTGCTCTTTGTGCATGCTTTCTGTGTTTTTCTTTTTAAAACTGCTTTTTCACTCAAGCACTCAGTAATTATCACGTTTCTAGGTTTATGACTATGCTTAGTTATTAATTCAGTAGCATTAGCTGGATCAGGTTTGATGAAAACAAAAAATAAAATTATAATGAAAATCAATTCATATTTTGTTCACTGAGTCTTAATGTATTTGCATGCCCATTGAGCAGAAGTGGTAAAATTAGAAGCTACAGAATGTCATGTGACAGAGTCCACCCAGCACGCTTTTTTTGCAAAGCATCTTTCGTGTCTTTCCAGATAATTTAGAATGCATTTTTTTGCACTGCTAGTAAAAAGAAGAAAACCCTTAGATTATTAGAATCAAGTGAACGTCACAGAATTCAGTACTGAGATACTGACTTTTTCCATGCATTACATGATCAGTCTGATTAAACAAGGGACTTTCTGCATCACAGCGTATTCATTTCTTGGTTAGACTGGGATTGTAGAAATCTGAGGACTCAAAACATTGGAAAGCTGTATGAGGAATTGATGCTCCTTTAAACTGAGGTGTTAAAGGTAAGTTGATACTTGCCAAAACAGTTAGCAACTCTCATTTCTTAGAAAAAGGCCATATATATATAATATATATTTTAAGACAACATTGTTTCAGGGAGATTATTAATCCCATATTGATTAATTGATGAATTAATATTAATAATTGATCTGATAAATTTCTGCCGGCCTTTAGTATGTATGGCCCTATCTCAAAGGTGATTGAAGGGCTCTCCTGAGATCTGATAGAGCCATAGTGAGTAAGGCTGTTGGAAACTTGAGACCAGGTCTTTTACTGTGAAGTAGTTCCTGCGGATCCTTGAAGATGAGGTAAAATATTCTTCCTTGTCCTCATAGACAGAAGATCTGAAGAAGATAAACCATGAGCTAAGGCAACATGTCATACAACTGCTTGAGAAGGAGGAAGTGGTTGAAAGTCAAGCGGGTAGGCTGTCCTGTAAAAATGATCATCTGTGTAAAGAACTTGCTGTAATTGCCTACCTGTCTGAGCAGCTGCAAAAAGGAAAACATTTCTTACTGAATACCACTGATAAGGAGCTTGAGGAAGCAAAGGTATCTGCTTATTAGAATTAATACTATACAGTGATTATTTTAATATTAAATTTCCTAATATGGGGAAGTATTTGCTTGACCTTTTCGGCTGAATTTTAAGCTTTCATCTCTGCTTTCAAGTATATTTGCTAGAATGAAGGAAAAGTAGCTTCTGGCCACTGTGATCTTTTTCAAGTGTAAAATGGTTCAAGGATTAAAGTCACATTTGCAGTTGAAAATACTGTAATTTCAGTGCAGATTGCTTTTGATTTCACACGATAATGGCAAATTTTGTTTTGTGCACATGCAATTACGTGATTTAATGTAGTATTCAGATGGGAGAAAGGGTAGTTGTTGGCCATTGGTGTAACTACACGCATATTTCTTTAGTCCGTAGGTATAGTCAGACTGTCCCTAAATTCAAAAGTCTCTTGGTAAAACAATTCTTGGAACAAGTATCGCATGCTTCCTTTTTCATTTCCTCACCCGAGAGTAATTCAACTGCTATTGGTTTTCTGAATCCTGGACTGCATCTGAAGATAAAACTTCAAACTGATTCCCCTCTAGATTAAATTTATTGTTGGTAAATAGTGTTTTCAGCCTACGATAACTAAACAGCATATACAAAATACTAGTTGAGATAAATAGCATATACATAATAGTAGCATGTACAAAAGAATACTTCAGATAAAATGCTGGATCTGCCCTAACGATTATAAAAAATGAATGCATCTTTTTCTCTCAATTTTTTATGATAGATTCAAATCCAACGCTGGCAGAACAAGATAAAGAAGCTGTCACACGCTAAAATCTGTGAGTTAAATATGCATTCTTAGTACGTATGTTGCTATGAAATCGGGCAACTTCCATGTTAAATTATTATTTCAACTAGTTAATTTCACTTGCTTAGTTTTCACTGATAACAGGTGAGTTATGGAATGGATAAACGTCTATTCTCATTTGTCATTCTGTTGCTGAATGGATGGGAATCTGTTTCTGGTTTGCAACTAGCTGTAAGGATTTTGCTTTTGAGAACCTTATTGACTTTTTTATGAAAATGTGTTTAGCTGTTTTGAATATGTTGTAAATCATTTATGAAACAGAAAGAAGCAACGTTTATATTTAACATTTTTATCTTATTATTCTATCTTGTTTAAGATGTCACGTTACTGTTGGAATATTTAGAAATATCTACAATGTTGTAGAAATATTTGCCAGTGATAAATGTTACTTATATTCAAATGTTAATTTGATATTAAGTGGATTCCTGAAACATAAATTGATAAGGATTTTTTTGTCATAATTTTAATTTCTTTCCATAATTTTAAGATTTGTCTCAAAATTCTGGGGGGGGGGGGGGGGGTGAGGGAAGAATGTTTTTTATTTTCATGTATATTATATTGGACCTTATGCCACAATTCTGCAAGGAATCCCCTCTGAAAAACAAACAAACAAAACAAAAAACACAACTCTGGGCATGTAGAGCTTACTGCTCAATTACCCCTGAAAGATTTTGATCCTTCAGCCAGAGAGGATTCCTTCCTGGAATTTAAGAGCTAGATTCACTGGGAGATTTAGGGGACTTCTATAACTTTTTAGGGATTTGAAGTCTATTTCTGAATGTGTCTTACAAAAAAAGGGGTGGGGGGTGGGGAGAAATTTGTGGAGCTTAATATTCCCTAGCCGCTTAAACTTTCATGAGTTCAACAGATGGATTGTAACAGAGAAGGATTAGTTGTGCAGTTTTGAACTCTGGAACCACAGTTCATCTTCAAAATCTGCTTTAGGCCCCCGTATTACTTTCTGGATTTCAACTAGAATTAGTTACACATGATGTTATTTCCATTTCAAAAGTTCATTTTTCATGGATCTTATGTAAACATAGTGACCTATTTTTTTCATACTAAAAGATTAATTAGGTATTCCAATACAAATCTACTTAATTGTCCTCCTTAGTTGTGAACTGATATATTCCAAGTCAATTAACACTTAGCTTTTATGGCCTTTTCTGTCCTGTTAGATCAGCTTTAGAAGGACATTCGAGCATACTCTGCAATTTAACATAAAAGAGAAAATATTGTCATTCAGAAGTTACTTTGAAATATTATTTTTAAATGTTTATTATATTTATATTATAAATATTTGGATATTTAATTAGGTATCTTAATTTTGAAGAGTATGTTTATGCATTTTATACTGAAGTATCATTCATTACAAAAGTTCTGTTTCAGTGAATGAATTATTTTACTTCTTTAAATACAGGTTATTTTACAAACAGAAGGTGAAATAAAGCAAGGGAAGCCACCTTCCAGGCTTGATATATTTATTAAGGCATTAGAAGAGGACAGAGACTGCTATAAAAGTGAACCTGAGAATTTGCGGAAGGTATTTAGAAACGTGTTTTCAAGTCATAAGTGGAGCTCTAACTGTGGCAGCATGTCAAAAAAAAAATCAGCCATCCAGGTGAGCTTGGAAAACACTTTGGAACAGAAAGAATGATGTAGTTTTTTTCAATATTGTTTTATCTGATGACAAATTACCAGAGCCATAATTACCAGGAAGAAAAACTAATTGATTATAAATCAATGCATACTGATTGGACAGGCAAAAAACATGAAACTAAGTGGTGCTTCACACAGAATATATGTGTATGGCTTTAACTGGTTACTTATAATTGGTTACCTTTTAATAATTTCTTAGCCTGATTTGTAATAAATATTTGCTGTTCAAAAGAAGAGTTTATAATATTAAGAAATGTGTATGAACAGTTTTGACCATCTAGTTTCCTAGGTTGAAGGCTGATTATACCTTTTACGTAAATTTGCAAACCAGATACAAAAAAGGATATCAAAATTTGTTTCTCTACTTTAACTTTATATCACATTATTCTTTAAGGAACTGAGTTCTGATCTGGAAGTTTTGAAAATATTGAGAGAGTGTGAAGGACTTAAATCAACGCTGAAAAAGCATGAACGCCATGTGGCGGAAATTCAGGGTAACTTGAAAGTTTTGACAGCTGAGAGAGACAAAATTGCCAAGCTTTATGAAAGGGTAATTCTGTTTGTTTTTCTGGTTAGTTAAAATAACTTAAGGTGATGTGCAAGAAAGATTTCAAGTGTTTTTCACGATACTTCTTTCAAGAAATATAAAAAGTTATGAAAAGTCTGAATTTGACAGTTAAATGCAAGCTTTTAAGTGCTGTCCTGAGTTAAGAATGCTTTCCTGAATCAAAGCATATATGCATAAATCGTTGCTTCATCTGTGATATTGCATAGTTTTGGGATTGCTCTGCATTACCAGCCATGTTTGCCTTATTATATTGACTGTAGTCATATTTTTTTTCTCACACCAGAAGATTTTACAGTTTTGAAGTAGAAAACAAAAATATTTTTACCGAACACTGAAATAATTTGATTTGAAAATATTGCTGAAAAGTCTCATGAGTGTTATTGGTTAGCATCCTTATTCTCTATTTTGCTGCTAAAATTCCATTTGCTGCCATGATGTGCATGTATGCACATACATGTATGCATGTATGATGTAATGCATTGTTATTTTGGCCTACTAAAAAGATAACGAATATTTTTTTCACTGATAATTGCTTTTTGCAAGCTTTTTAAAAGGAAAATCTGTTTCTTCTGTTGAGCAATTCTAACTGAAATTCTTTAACCAGTCCTACTTGTGGTTTCTGTACACGGTAATGTGCTACATTATTTATTCCATGTTTCTGCTATACTGCTTTTTTTAAAAACAGGCACAGGAAGAGATTTCCCGGCTTCGTCAGGAATTTATCAAATGCCCCAGGACTCCGAAAAGTGCTGTGACAGCTCAAGCTATGTTAAGGCATGTGGAGACAGAAAGGGATACAGCACTGTCAGATTTCCGAAGGATGACTACAGAGCGTGACAGTCTCAGGGAGCAGTTAAAGGTTTGATTTTTTTTCACTCAAGCTTATTTTGATGCAAAAATTACTTAGTATTGTAATTGAATTTGCTAAAGATTTCTATTCTAATACTGAAAGTTAATTGCATTACGTGTCTGTGGTGAGCTCTGACGTTCTATATGTGATTTCATTGTTGTTATTTGACACAGATTTCCCAAGAGGCTGCATTTAATGAAAAGGCTCACTTGCAGCAGAGAATTGAAGAGCTAGAAACTACTATTCAAAATGTAAGGGCAAGTAATTATTTATAGAATTGTAAATATAATACAGGTGACACTTAGGGTTAATCCTTCAGGATTGACCTGACTGCCTTCTGTGAGGAAATAACAGGAGGAGAGCAGTGGATGTTGTTTGCCTAGACTGTAGCAAGGCTTTTGACACTGTTAAACAGTGTCAAAGAGTAAAACTGACTCAGTGTTTTTGTATCCAGGTTAGGAAGCAGTGGTCTGGATGGGTGGGCAGCTAGGTGGGGAAAAATTTGATGGGTTGGTCAGGCTCAGCAGGTGGTAGTTAATGTCTCACTCAGCATGGAGGCTGGTAATGTGGATCACCACTTGGGTCTGTTCTGAGGTCTGTCCTGCTTAAGCTTTTCATCTCATAAGGAAGCAACTGAACATATGCTCATAAAGCTTGTAGATTTCCCAATATTGGAGAAAACAGTTGATATGCTCAAGAATAGGGCTGTTGTCCACAGGGACCAATGTCTGGGAAGAATGGCCAACAAGAACCTTACGGAAAAAAATACTTAGGAAAAAAAGATGAATGCCGAGCCCTGAATTTGTGATCAAGAGTCCCTGGCACCAATACGAGCTGGGGACTGATGGGTTTGGGAGCGGCTCTGCTGAAAAGACCCTGAAAGTCCTGGTGCACAGTGAGGTGTATGTGAGCCAGCAGTATACCATGACAGCAAAGAAGGCCAGGAGCATAGAAGGCTGTGTGAACAGGACACAGCCAGTAGCTTAAGGAAAGTGATTGTCCTCCTTTACTGAGCGCTCGTTAGACCACATCTGGAATACAGTTTTGCCCCGCAGTACAAGAACGACACTGCCAAACTGGGGCAAGTTCAACGAAGGGCTCCAAAGATAGTCAGGGCTGGAGCACTTGCCCTGTGAGAGGAGGCTGGGGGCAGCTGGGCTTGCTTAGCCTGGAGCAGAAGTGGCTTCAGGGGGACCTACGAGCTAGCTGCCAGTACTCAGCAAGAAGTCAGACAGAGACTTTTCATAGCAGTGCATGGTGGAAGGATATACAACAATAGACGTAAGTTAAAACGAGAAAGGTCCAGGCTAAATACAAGGAAACACTTTTTTCCCCAGTGAGGACAGTCAAGCAGTGAAACTGTCTTTAGCCTTGGAGATTTTCAAGACTTGACTGGACAAACCTGACCTCAGAACTACTTTGAGCAGGACTTTAGTCTAGAGACCCCTGGAGTCCATTCCAACCTCAATTGTCTTATCATGGTGTCTTACTAAGCCCCAGTGCTCCAAAAGAAAATGAAATTATACTGTTCTCTCCTATATACGTTAATATGGTGTAAATTACTTATGTTCAGTTGTTTGCTAATATATGGTCCTAAAATAGAAAATGAAAGCATTAATAAAATGGATAGAATTCTCGAGTGTAGAACTTGATTTTAAATAGGTAAGCATTGACTTCTGTAGTGCCTCTTTCTCCTAGATCTTGTGGTTATAAATTATAGTTCATTTTCATTTTTCCCCTTCAACATTTTAAATCCTATCAAGCTTGTAAATATAGTTCTAGGGATTACCTTATTAAACTGAATGCATCTGTAATGAATCCACTGAGTACTCTGAGTAGTAAATTAGCTTTAATCACACACTTGACACATGGTGTGTAGTGAATATCAGGAACAGTCTTGTTTTAGGTACATTGTTTTATTTCTTCAGTTTATTCGATGTCCTTTGAGTATGATACTTCAATATGAAATTTATGGCACTAATATTGAGAAAGGTACTGTACACCAGGAGCTTACTGACTTGCTCTTCAGTGGCCTGATCTTTGATTATAGTAATGCAGAAATTAGCACTGAAAGAATCAGTAAATAAGGAGAGGGACGAAGTGAGAATTTTTTTTACCTTAAAAGAGCTGTTTCAAATAATTTTGAAAGGACAGTTCTTTGAATATTAAGAGAATGTATAATATTACATTTTAATAATCCAGCACAGCTTGCTTTAAACTGGAAATTCTAAACTAGCTTTGTTAGAGTCTAAGCAAGAGTTTCTGGAACAGTTCTTTCTATGTTCTAGGTACATGCTTAAATGCCTCACGGTAATCGCTTGGACATATGGTGCTTAATGGAAGTGTTTTGCAGTGACTTCTCTATCCAGTTATCAGCATAGCTATATAACTTAATAGAAGCCTAAACCCAGCAGTGGTGGTGTCGTATCTTCAGCAGTGATTTCTGCCTCCATACAACTATAATAGTGTCTTCTGTTACCTAATTTCACACTGAAAATTTTAATGCTGATCAGTGCCAAACATTTTTGCCCTAGGACATAATTACCAACCCAAAATTTACGTTAATAAATCAAAATGTTCCTAGGGATCTGAAAGACGGGAAATTGTACATCAAAGGTAGCAAGAATCACATTTCAGCTCTTTGTCAACTATCTTTAGTAAGCTGGGAAGCCCTGAGTAAACAAGGTACTTGGAGATTTCTCTTTTGGTAAAAGATTTGTGTTGAATACAGATTTGAATTTGAATAAATAAGAGAAAAATATGAAAATATATGTGAATCAGATGTTTTTTTCAGTTTTTCATGTTTAATTCATGTTTAATTATGTTTATAGTTAGATAGTGAACGGTTAGAACAGATGTCCAAAATGGCACTAATGAAAGAGAACATAGATTCTCTGGAAACCGAGATGAAAATATTGGCAAGAAGAGCCCTGGACTCTGAAAATGAGCTGTGCCGCCAGAAAGCTGAATATGTTTCACTTAGGTAAGCAAAAGTATATAATTGCATTAGTTTGATAAGTAATGTTGGCCTATGTCTGTTAGTTTTCCTGTTATTTAGCTCGAAGGGAAAAGAATCTATGATAGTTGTTCTTGTGAGCCTTTCTTCTTTTTGCAATGAAATGGTTTTCCTCACTGCTTATTTATATGTAAAATGTTGGCCTGATGGTATTACGATATGCTGAAAACCATCTTCAGTAAAAAAGCAAAATTCACTCTGACTTAGATTAGGAGCTTTCTGTTAGAAGTTGCAGTGTGATTTTTTTTTTTGATGGATTGCATATTAATAAATCATTTTCATTTCTAGTTGCTGTTTTTACAGAGGCAAACACTTTCAAGCTTATGAGTGTCACATACTCAGTTTCAAACACCCTTTTCTTAGTTTTGCATTCTCTTCAAGAGCAGAAATAAAACCGAAGCCTTCCGTTGAGTTTTTGGCCTGCTGCTCAACTGAGTTCCTAACTGTGCTCAGAAACATACACTGGCACTAGATAGACTTAGGTGAAGCTGTTAGGGAAGAAAGCATAGGGCAGTGAGTACATGATAAAAAAGATAATTTAGTGACTGGAGGGGAAGATCAAGCACGTGTGAAATTTCTGCAGAGAGGTAAGAAGGACTAGATCACAGACGGAACTAGGCTACAGAGTGAACAGACTGCAGGAGAAGATACTGTGGTTCTTTCCTTTGTATTTCATAAAATGTAATTTAGTTGGGCAAATAGTTTCCTAAACCCATGTGTCCTTAAAAGTGGCTGGTATAGTTAATGCATAGCTGTTGTAGGGGTTTTTTTTGTTGGATTTTGATTGTTGGGAACGATGGGTGTTAGCATGCTATATTGTGCTGGCCCACGACACCTTTCTAAGGATACTGTGGTTTCTAAAATAACGTGAACTCCTTTGACAAATCTTGTCCTGAGTTACTGCTGCTTTATAAGATGTCAGATTTATGAATATTGTAAAAACTGAGTTCTTGAAGATTAGTTGCCACTACTAAAATATTTTTTTCTTCTCCCCCAGAACCATGTTGACAGTTCTCTTCAGTTTCTTCACTTATGAACATTAATATTATTATGTGATTTGAACACATGACTTGGGTGTAACTTAAAATAGGTCAAGCATTCCAATTTGTATCCTAAGTAAAGATTTTTATTTTAATAATTTTGACAAATTTTTAGTTCCCCCTGTTGTAGAAAGTTCTTACTTTCCTGTGATTTTTTTTATAGGGGTATTCAGACTCTAATGTCCAGAGATTAAGGTTAACATTTATAAAATATCCTGAATAGTCTAAAATATACAGAAGAATCTTGCTTTTTCTTAACTTTGGCAAGTTTAGTAGCATTTCAGAAAGGAAAAATATATATATATATTTATATATTTATATTTATATTTATATATATATAAATATCTGAATTCTCCTGTTTAATGCTTCTGCTTTTCCAGCTTATGGAATGAAGAGACAGAACAGAGTCTTTCAGAGACTCAGAGAAGCCTTATTAAGAAAAAATATGAAATGCAACTTTCAGAAGAGAAAATCAGACTCTTGGGTGAGAAAATTGGTGAGTGGCAGATAGATATTTTCTAATAAAATTCAGTAGGATAATTGTTATATTGCTACTTTTTCTTTTGTTTCTTATGGGTTGCAAGAAGAGTGTTGAATGCAAATAAATATACTTTTGATAGTTTTAATTTTTTGTGCAAAACATCTTTTTTCTTTCATCGTTGGAAGGTTTTTGCATTTTAAAATGATACAAATAAAGCTCTTGCAACTAAGTTTGGGCTGCTGCATGTACTGTTTTCTGAACGAGGTATGTTGATGCCAATGTGCAGTGTCTGAGCCTGTCCGTTAAATTTGTGAACCACTAAGGTGGTGGTTGCACCTCTCAGCATCAGTGGAAGATGACATAATCAGGAAAACATCCTTTATAGAGTATATCCTATATTCTATGTTGCACCTTTTTCATATTATGGAAGTAAAGAGGTGGACACAGTAATTATTCCTAGTGTGCCAATGAATATGTTATCATTTCCAGAAATACAACTGTATCGTGTTATAAGTCTTTTATTATTTCCTATAGATGCAATTGAAAGGATGTGTTGTTAATTGCAGTAGTGAATTTGTGAAGGGAAAATAAAACTAAGCTATAGCTAATGATATCTAATGTTAGCGTTGTCTTATACTATTAAAATATCTTTATTTCCATTAAATATTTCTTTATTCCATAAAATATTTAAAAAATATCAAATATCAAAAATTTCTTTATTCCATAAAATATCTGTATTTCCATTACTTGAAACTTTTAAACTCCAGTTATTTGGGTTTAAGCATTTCACTCGAATAAGCAAAGTGAACCTAAATTTTTGAATGCTTTGGCTAAGGTGTTTAAGCCACTCCTGAGAAGGCTAGAAAAGATATTTTGTCCATGCTATAATCTACATATTTCGTTCAAAAAGTCCTAGACCCCGGTATAGTGAAGTACGGACTTAATGTTTGATAGCAGTGTCAGTCTGTGTGTCGTTGCATGCTTTAGATCATTCCCAGAAAACGCCTGAATTAAGCATATTTTAAGCCTCAGAAAAATGGCAGTTTTTGAAAGCTGAATAGAGACTTTTCAGAATCTGGCATCAGCGTGTTGCAGCCTGGATTCAAAGAGATGTTTTCATTACTGTGAGGCAAGTCCAGGCAAAGAAGCCTGAAATTAATGGAGACTGCCTTTCTGCAATCTCTGATTATCCTCTTGATTATCCTGTCACCACAGGGATAACAGAGGAAGATGCTGACTAGAAGGAAAGAAACTACAGTGTAGGTGTGGAGAGGGAAGGTACTGAGCTGAGAGATTTTTAACTGCAGAATCAATAAGGAATGTATACTGAGACTACAGTTTGGATAAGACAGCATATTCCTTGTGAAACAGGGAAAAGTAAAGGTAATAAAGAGCTGAGAGACAAATTGAAAAGTTGGGATGCTATGCTGGACAATAATTTACAACAAGGAAGATGGGTTGTCAGAGGAGACTTTTAAGTAGGAAACAGACAGGGAGCAAGGGAGTGGAGAACCAGTGTGGAAGTGGCACCAGGGAAAGCTGGAGCTATGCAAGAAGTCAGACTGAAAAATAATAAAGGGAGTTAATGAAGAAGGATTGGAGACATAAGTGAACAGACCTAGTATCTAAGTGGTTAAAGAGACTAGGAAGAACCTTAAAATTGTATGACTGGTTCAGAGATGATAGGTAGGACTTGCAGCTATTGGACTCGCACAGGAAATAGAACCAGTGAGCAGCCATACATAAAGAAGATTTAGGACGTACAAATAAATCTGAAAGCAGGAGAAAGATTGGAAGTAAAAGGAGATTGAGTCAGAAAATGTGGATTTAGGAGCTTAGGTTTGGTAAAGAAGGAGTTTAGGATGAAAACCTTAAGACTTAGGGCTGACCAAGTGAAGAGAAAGGAGTAGCAGCTAATAGTGTCTTCTTCTTGGAAAGGCAGAATTGGAGAGGATGGAAAGAAAGTATGTGTGCCCACTAGAGAACCTTTTTGCCTTTTGGAGTCTGGAATGGAGCTCAGAATTCGCAAACCTCGTGTTACCTTTGCTGGTCAGCAAAATAATAAACTTGGCAAAGCATCTCTTCCCAGTGCTCTTCCACAGAGAAAATGGCAATATATACCCTGCTGGTTTGTCTTCTATGTCATGTGACACATGATAGGAATCCAAATCCTGCTTTTCACTTTTCACACAAATTTGGTAACTTGGTACAGAGACAGTGACTAAAAGGTTGGGAATGCCATACGTAAGGTTGTCTGTACTGCTTAATCAATAAACCCTGGTCGTTTTTTAAGTTATGATATTGTCTTTAATTACACTATCATGTGGTGTTTTTCTGTAGGAGCCTTGCTGCAACTTTTGCAGAGTTTTGTAGGGAGTAAGTCAGTGTTGTCTAGTGAAGCAAGCTTGTCTATCAGATCTTCTCCTTAGACAAAAATACAGGGAATAATGCAGGTAATTGCAGAAAGAGAAGCACATGCTATTAAAGCTGTTAGATATTGTTATGCTGTAGTTTGTACTATTGCTGTCTGTACCTTAGAATTCTGGGGTGATGCACAATCAAACTTCTCAGAATTGCTCACTAACTATACATACAGCCTCTTCTCAGAGTACCCAATTTGAGATATCAGGTAACAATTTCCAGAAATTTTCACACTCACAGCCGTGGAAGGAATCCAGGGTTGTTTTTATTGAACATGTAGTACTCTATACTGAAAATTCAGGTCATAATTCAGGCATTCAAAATACTCAGGTAGCATTGTGCGTTCATCTTTGGGCCTCCATTCGTTCTCTGTGAAATGGTGTTAAAAAAACTTTGCTTAGAATCTCAGAATGGTTGAGGGTTGGAAGGGTCCTCTGGGGGTCATCTGGTCCAACCCCCTGCTCAAGCAGGGCTTCCTAAAGCACATTGCGCAGGACCATGTCCAGGAAGCTTTTGACGATCTCCAAGGAGAGAGACTCCACCATCTCTCTGGGCAATCTGCCAGTGCTCAGTTACCTGCATAGCACAAAAGTGCTGCCTGGTGCTCAAAGGGAGCCTCTTGTGTGCCAGTTTGTGCCCACCGGGTACCACTGAGAAGAGCCTGGTGTCTATACGTTTGAAAATCACCTCCCTCACCCTCCTGGCCATGCTTCTTTTGATGCAGCCCAGGATACGGTTGGCTTTCTGGGCAGCAAGCGCACATTGCTGGCTCACGTTGAGCTTCTCATCAACCAACACCCCCAGGTTCTTCTCAGAGCTGATCCTAATCCATTCTCTATCCAGCCTGTATGTGTGCTTGGGATTGTTCCAGCCCAGGTGCAGGACCTTGCACTTGGCCATGTTGAGCTCCTCGAGGTTTGCACAGGCCTACTTGGAGCCTCTCCAGGTCCCTCCAGATGGCATCCCTTCCCTCCAGCGAGTCAACCACACCACACAGCTTGGTGTCATTGGCAAACTTGCTGAGGGTGCGCTCGATCCCACTGTTCATGTCACGGACAAAGATGTTAAACAGTGCTGGTCCTAATAGTGACCCCTGAGGTCCACTCGTTACTGATCTCCACCTGGACATTGAGCCATTGACAGCAACTCTTTGAGTGCCATCATCCAGCCAATTCCTTACCCACTGAGTGGTCCATCCATCAGATTCATGTCTCTCCATTTTAGAGACAAGGATATCATGGGGGACAGTGTCAAATGCTCTGCACAAGCCCAAGTAGATGATGTCAGTTGCTCTTATCTACCAATGCTGTAACCCCTTTGTAGAAGGCCACCAGATTTGTCAGGCACAATCTGCCCATACTGAAGCTATGTTGGCTGTCACCAATCACCTCCTTATTTTCCATGTGCCTTAGAATAGTTTCCAGGAAGATCTGCTCCATGATTTTTCTTCAGTCTGTTCCATTCCATGACCTTCCTTCATCTTTGTGTCCCTTCATTAGACTTCCCCATAGATCCATGTCTGTCTTGTCTTGGGGAGACAAGAACTGGACACAGTGCTCCATCTGTGTTTCACCTGTGCTGGAAGGATTGCTTCTCTCCACCTGCTGGCAGTGCTCTGCCTACTGCAGCCTGACATACTACTCATCTTCTCTGTGGCAAGGGCACGTTGCTGGCTCATGTTCAACTCGGTGTCCATCAGGCTCCCCAGGACCTTTTCTGCAGAGCTGCTTACCAGTTGCGTGGCCACCAGCATGTACTTGTGCCTGTACCTGGGGTTATTCCCCCCCATGTGCAGGACTTTGCAATTGCCCTTGTTGAACTTCGTGAGGTTCCTGTCAGCCCATTTCTCCAACCTGTCCAGCTCCTACTGGATGGCAACATTACCCTCTGGTGTATCCACTAATCCCCCCAGTTTTGTGTTGTCTGCATGCTTGCTGAGGGCATACTCTGCCCCATCACCCAGGTCGTTAACGAAGCTGTTAAACAGGTCTGGACCCAGTATCGACTCTGGGATACAGTGCTAGTTACCGGCCTCCAGCTAGACTTTGTGCCACTGATCACCACGCTCTGGGCCTGGCCATTCAGCCAGTTTTCAATTCACCTCATGATCTTCCCATCCAGCCGATACATCATCGGTTCGTCCATGAGGATTTTGTGGGGGACAGTGTCAATGGCCCTAATGAAGTGCAGGTAGACAATATCCACCTCTCTCCTCACCTACCAGGCCAGTCATTTCATTGTAGAAGCTTTATCAAGTTCATCAAGCATGACTTACTCTCGATAAATTCATGCTGACTACTCCTGAAGATTTTCTTGTCCTTCATGTGCCTGGAAATGGTTTCCAGAATTAGCTGCTCCATCAGAATTTTCATTAGAGCGAGGTTTGAACACTGTCTTAGTAGTTTTTAGAGCCATACATCCCAAATACATTGTGGAAATTTGAGTGTCTTTCATCTTGTGTATTAAAATAGGGAGAGGATCCGTGGAAAAACTGGAATGTGAATATATGGTATGATGTCCCTGAAAGACTGAGCCACAGATTATTTTAGTTCTGTTGTTTTATCTCCTGGAAGTACTTTAAAAGTTACGCTGATATTTAATGAGTAATTTGCAACCTGCACGCTTTTTATGAGAAGTAAAGTTCAGTGTAAGAAGGATCTCGTAGTTCTCCCCTGTGAATGCAGTGTGTATACCTCATAGAAGAACTGATTCTCTGACCTCTTAAAGGTAACGTGTAGCACTTTGTTAGCTGAATGAACATAGATCTCTTCTCAAACCTGATTTTGTAATAAGTATATTAATTGTTTCCCTCATCATTATCTTTGCATTTTTAAGTGATGTTGATTTTTTTAGGTAGTCATTTTATACACATGTACATAAAGTTCTTTTAAATCAAGGACTGTTTCACAAAGACTGTCTAATATCAGGATATCCATCTCTTTTACTTCATGTCAGTCACTCCAGGCTGCAGCCTACACATGGCTCCTATCTATTGTAATTCTGTTTAAGCCATTTATTGTTATAATACCTAATAAAGCTACTTTGAATGATCCCAACATTTGCTGTTTAAAGATATATTTTTTTTTCTTTTTTTAAGCCACGCAATTTAAGGCCTTGAAAGAAGAATGCAGTTCTACAAGTATCAGTGGGATTATTTGTGTTTCTGAAAATGTGCATGCTTTCATATTTTCTTGAAGGGGAGCTTTTGCTATGTTCTTTCACTTCTGAAGTGTATCAAAAGAACTTTTGTCTTGAATGGGTTGAATTAATAAAAATGAGACCTTTCTGATTGTGTTCAGATAACTTTTCAAAACAAAGTCTTGCACAGCAAGAGAAGATCTGTGCTTTGAAAGAAACAATTGTGCGACTTGGTAAAGAGAAGGAAACTTTGCAAGAGTGTGTGGAAGAAGAAAGAGAGAAGATTGTCGCTTTTGAGGAAAACCTGACAATTAAAGTACGTTCTAACATGTAAATAGTCAGAATGGGTTATGGAATCACAAGAGATGAAATAGAGGAAGGATCTGTTGGGTCATCACACCTATCTTATTTGGTATTTACAAATAAGTACTCAGTACTGATCTAGTTCTGCTTAAGTTTCAAGGCAAAAATAAAACTTGTGTTAGTTAACAGCAGTGAGTTTGAGCAGTGTTTGGTGTTTTGCATGATTTATACCTATCAAGACAGGAGACTTTAATTACTTTCCTAAAGTGGAGAAAGGTAAATTAGTCAACCAAATATTTTGTTTATCATAAAATTTAGCCTGAATTCTTTCTTGGGGCTCATTGATGTTAAAGATACAGTGCCAATTAATATTGCTTTTCTCATCATTGATGTTGCATCTGAATGATATCCTTTACAACTTAAAGTACTAGTTTACCTAAGTAAATTGCATCAGTTTGTTGCATAGTATGATTTCAATCTGTATAACGAAGCTGTTTAGTTCAGAAACATTATCTCACTTCTGCTTAAGTTATCTGGATAGATAACTGGATAATGGATAGATTTAGGATAAACTAAATAAGGTACTTCATAACTGTTGTGATTGTTAACTCAAGAATTTGCACTGATTTTAACAAAGTATCAAAGAAAGGATATTGCAGGGCAGACTATAATTATCTTGCCATAAGCAATGGCTACACATTTTAAAAACTGTAAACTGTAAAATGGTGTCTGTTTTAGAGAAGAGATGTCTGTCTCTCATGTCTCTTGTGTTTCCAGTGGAAAACATTTCCTTAGCCTATTTATACTCCTTTTAATATATGTATCCAAAGATAATGGAGTGAAGTGATATAATTTGTCTTAGTTTTTGTTTGTTTGTTTGTTTAAATGGAAATACAGTGGCAGAGTTCTCATTTTATCAATTAAAACCTACCAGACTCTGGTAGTTTATTAACTGTAGAAAAACTGTGATGACTTATCTAATAGATAGAAGACATCATTTACGTTAGGGCGTGTGAGCCAAATGCTACCTTTAGAACCACAAAGGATTAAAAATTTTAATTAAAATGGTTATATTCTGCAGAAGATTTTTGTCTAAACAGTACATGATGAATCTTTGTAAACCAGAATCCATTTTATATTAAACAGTTAAATTAATCAGCTCACTGAATAAAGGGAAATTATAGCAGTGAGGCGTTTATATTGATTTTGTATTTCTTTTTAAGGAGAAAACCATTTCAGATTTCAAGACTCTGATTGCTGAGCTGGAGCGTTCCACAAAGTAAGGATAGTATTTCAAGATCATTATTAAATTTTGATTAATGTTTAACATTAACTCAAAAAATGAATCATAGTATGTGCTAATGTATACATCATTTTTTTTTACTCTATTAAATATTAAAATGTTACAGCTTTGTTTCTTGACTTGCAAACTTAACCATTGGAAAAGCTATCATTTTTAATAGGCTGGGCAGTATTGTGGTACCTGAAATATTTATTATTTGCTGCATAGAAAATCTGCTGAAGCACTCTGTGTCAGTGAGAAAGATATCACCAGTTTGCGTCAACAGCTACAAGACACCAACAAAGAACTTGCACAGACTAACAAGAACAGAGAATCATTAGCTCAGGAGAATGACAGGTTACAAGAGCATCTTTCTAATATTGAGCAAGAAAATCAGGTATATTTGTATAAAGAACTCTTGACTGAAAAGGAAAATCGGGAGTTTTTCTTGTGGTGCTTGGAATTAGTGGGCCCTTATGAAAGATAAAGCTGCAAATGAATTTTTAAGCTTGTTTTTCAGACTGAGTTTTTTCACTTATTGCTTAGGTCACTTGTATAAAGAAGACCAGCTATTCTCGTGTAATGGTTTTGCTGTTTATCTCCAGAAACAACTAATTAATGCTTTTCTTTCTGGTCTTCATGTAAAACATTGTGGCAGTTATAAACACTCCTCCCGTGGAAAAGTACTGTAAAGGACACAGTGGATATTTGTTATACTGTGCTGCGGCTGTCCCAGAGCACTTACAAGCTTACGTAAAAGCTTGTATCAAAACCTTTGATTTACTAATAATTTTAACACATTACAGTTATTAAATTTCACAACTTTATTAATAGGATTGTACTTACGGTTCTTTAAAGGGGCTTTTGGAAATACTTTATTATAACACATTATATTACCTAATGTGTTACATATTTGTATACAGTTAATAATGAAATTAGTTAGCATACCTAGACTAAAGTGTAATCTCATGCACACATAATGTTCATGCATCAATGTGTTTTCCAAGAAGCCAGAAATTAACCTCGGTATCTGTAGTGGGTCATCACTGTGTAATGCTCTGCTTTTTCTTCTTTTTGCTAAAGCTTCTGCCTTCATTTAAGTTTTCTGATGTTTGCTTTTTCTCCTCCCTCGTTCAATTGCTTAGAATATCTTAATCTTTGAACATACTTTCCTACCTCCTGACTTTCTCCTCTTCTAGAAATGCTTTAATCACCAAAGGTAGGTAGTGAGTGTCAGCAGAAACACGGGTTGCTGAAAGTGATCACTCCAATGAATCACTATTCTGAACCTTCTCTCAGAATCCCTTTCGTTACTGATACGGTCAGCTGGCACAAAATAAAGCCACCTGTTCCTTCTAGCTGCTGTTAAAAGCTTCATGGTTTTCTTTGCAATGTGCCTGGATGCTTGTAGAACTTAGAAACAAACAAACAAAAATCTTAGCATCACATGATTAACTCATTTTTAATGGTCTTGCCTCTATAATGTGCATTAGTTCCTCAAGGTTTTTCTGTTAATATAGGTGAAATTCAATGTGTTTTAATTAGCATTCTCCTATCTTCACTTGGGCTTGCTGGAAAAGTTCACAGAATTCCAGAGCACCTTTCTCAGCAACTCACAGCCCTTTCACAACAGGAACATGGGTTTCTCTATAGCCTAGTGTTTTTTTGTTTGTTCATTTTGTTTGTTTTTGTTGTTTTTGTTTTGTTTTGTTTTTTTCACACATACTGCTTCTTGCAGCTGAGTGTTCTCATAGTAACTTTGTAAGGAAGGGAGAGCTTCTAGAACTGCCTTGTTCAGAAACCTTTCTGCAATTTTTTTCATTCTTTTCTGTTTCACAAGCAATAGTTGCCAGAACTTCTGTATGCATTCTCCTAATACTTGTGGCTTTATTTTTCCTGATTAGAACATAAAAACTTAGGTTTTTTGTTTGTTTTAGTTTTTTCAGTCTTCTGCATTTTCAGAAGTGAAATTTTAAGGGGTTATGGCATGTAAAAAAGGGGGAGCCCCTTAAATGGGGTAGGCTATTTTACTGACCACCTAGCTGCTGAATAAAACATCTGTCCTTTTCTAGCTAGTCACAATATTTCCTGATTTACTTTTTTCTTCATATTAAGATTTAGTATTATTTTTAAGTCAAAGAAGGTGAATATTTTTGATACATGCAACATTTTGTTTGTAGAAATCCACATGGTTTAGATTTTGTATATCCTTTAAAAAGTTACTTAATAAAGCCATAGGCTCTAGATACACATTGATTTTTTGTCAAGGTACAAATAGTATACTTTAACTTCATAAAAGAAAATAATCTTTCTTTACAGGCACTGTATAAAAAAATAGAAAACTACCAGAATGAGCTTGATGACATGAAGCTGAAAGCCCAGGACTCAAACACACACATAGTCAGGCTGAGGGGAGAACTGAAGTCTAAAGTGAGTATGTGGATTAAACCTGTTAGTAAAAGTTGTTCCTTTAATTAAAATTGAAATCATAACCGTGTTTCCACGGAAGAATTTTCTTCCTAGCCAGAACCTACTTGGATTTTGTTAATATGTTTTTAATAGTTTGAACACATTTTCTTAGCTGATTTTCCAGTATACAAGTAATGAAGTATATTGCACTGTTTTATATGTGTGTCTCTGTGTTTATTAAATTTAAAAGTTCAGTGAATTATATAGGAACTCGTGACTCTTTTGTCTTTTACCGTATGGCATTAACAGTAATAAATAATAAATAAAATCTACAATATATTGCTATACCTCATATTTTTAATATTAATTTAGCCATTTTTAACAGATGTCTCTTGAGCATCAAAATACGATCATCTGAAACAAAACACTGTTTCCTAAGAAAGTGTCCCAATGTTTTTTGGTAAATGGCAAAATTCTCTATAGAAAGAGAATTTTCTGTAATATCTGTAGACCATCAAATATCTCAGTTTGTGAAACTTGCTGGAAGTTATAAAACGAGCTTTATGTGTTAGGAGAGAGAGAACTGCAAGCTTTTGGAGAATTACCACCAAGCACGTAAACAAGGAGAAAGCTGGGAAGCAAAATGCTGTCAAGCAGAAACAGATTGTAGCTCTGTTCGACTGGCACTAATCAGTGCAGAATCTGAGAACCGCAGGCTGAAAGAGAAAATGAAGTCCCTTGAAACAGAGATAGAGCAAGTAAGTTGAAACCATTATTTCTGTAGTTCACTCTTGATATGATCTGGCAATATTTTTAAGCTTGCAGCTGTTTAAAATTATGCGTAATAACACATTTAACTCATATTTTAGAGATAGTTGCTACAATGAATTGTATGGAGTTTGAATTTACTTAATAACATAATTAGACTTCCATTAGTCACACTTGGGAAAAAATCTTTAAAAATAAAAAAAGCATATTTCAAGGAAAAAGGTTATAAAACAGCTCTCACATTTGGAATCAGCTGAAGATATAAACTCCCACAGAATTCCACAGCATACCTGAAACATGTCTAGTGCTGTGTCACCTGTTACGTTCCTGTCCATGCTTTTCTTGCTTCCAGCTTTTCAACCTTCTTTCCAGTGCTTTAGGTGTCCCAAAGATCCTTTTCCTACTTGAAATTGTGAAGAACATAAAGGGAAGTGCACAGCATGGCTTTGAAAATACATTATGAACATATAAAGTATTGAACATATAAACTATTTTCTGGTTTGGGGTTGCTGCAGTTTTTGCTGCAGATGATCTCTGCTTCCTAAATATCACATAGGCTACTGAGGACTGTCCGTGCACATTACATATTCAAGAGGAACTGATCTGCAACTGTTCATGAAGATGAGACAGATGAGAGATGACAGCATTAGCAAACGATCACAGGACATCTGTGTGTCAGATTTTGATATTTTTTTAATATAACAAAACTGGTTGGTGGTCCTAGTTTGTGCACTCAAACAGGTAGAGATTTCATCCTTCTTCCTCCTTCCCACATGCCTTATATTAATTATAGGAATAAACAGACCTCTTCATGAAAACTGTGTCAACAAATGGAGTCAGAATTCCAGATGGATATCATGTTCAGGTTTGTAAGGCATGTATCTTAAATAACTAATTTTTATTAAGAAATCTTAATGTGCTTAGTAGTGCCCTTGTGCTTTTTTTTAGGCAAGACAGAGCTAGAATTAGTGTGATGTACTCCCCCTACAATCATCTCTTTTCATCTCAGTCGTAAGAAATCTTTCCAGGAAGTCAGTGCTTTACATCTCCCCTTACTTTTGTCAACCTTCCACACTCTTTCTGCCACCCACTGAATATTAAATGGTTAAAAGTGACTGGAAATACGAGTCAGGTATGACTGGGCAAAGTACAGGCATTTTTCAAACAGGAAAAAACTGGTTATGTTAATTTAAAATACATAAAATTCTAGAAGTCTCAAGTCAGAACTGCTGCTGTTGGTTTGTGGACTACTTTTTAGTGTGGCTTCTGTCATCTCTTCATTATGCCTGAGTTTATGAGTGACAGCAGTATAAATATGACTGACAGTATTTCAGCATTCGCCGATTTTCTGCATGCAAGAATACATTTTATTGTAAAAATAAGAAGGTCTAATCTGAAATGAAATGGAGCCCATGACAGAATTTTGAACCTGATTAGCTCTGTAGAAAGAGTAGAATCCTAGGAAGAGAATTCAAAATGTCGGTAGCTGGTTTTGCTAACAGAAGCAAGAATATTTTTTTCTATTTATTTTATATACAGGAGTTATTTAAATAAATAACTTTAAAGTTTATTCCAGAATAAACTACTGCTGCCTCTTAAAATTCACCACAGCTTTGTAGAAATGTTCTTGTAGGATTTTGAAAGCGGTTTTATAATTTCTTTGCAGTACAGTTTTGATTATCTGATATTGCTTTATTGTAGCATTTAGCAACAGAAGAAGCATACCAGTCTCAGATTTCTACTTTACGCAAGTCTCTTGTGAAAATGGAAGGAGAGCTGCAAAACATACATCAGGAGAGAGTTTCTATACTTGCAAACCTCACATCTACACAAGAACTTTGCATTAAATTAGATGCAGGCAAAGAACTATTAAATCAGCAGTTAACTTCCACAGCAGAGAAGGCAGAAAGGGTATGTGAAATATATTAGAAAAATAATTTGATATTGTTGTTATACTTAAGGAATGTCAAACTACTTAGAGATCTAGAATGATCGAAGAAATCCCTATTCATCATTATTGTCTCATTTTTTATTTTTATTTTTTTAATGTTTAATTTGGCATACCTCCGGAACTTACTCCTCAGAGGGTGGATGCTGTATGCTATCTGAAAAGCTCACTCTTTTGCAAGATTTTACTTTGAATACTGAAAAGTAAGGACTTAAAATTGCGGATTGTTTTCTCAACAGATGTCTTGGATTTTACATCCAATCACTTAGTAAGCAGAATAGCTGGAGTAGTTTCTTAGCAAAGAAACTTGACACAGACATTAAAGTGCTTGGCTGTTTTAGGAATTTACAATCTCTCTTTAATAATTTCTCCTTATTTTTCCTTGAAAAACAGTTTCTGTTGGCCTTGATTTTTACAAAAAAAATACAAAATTAATATTTGATACACAAAATTAAAAAAAATCAGCTTGGATAAACTCAGAAAAATTGTTCATACATACTCAGAATATTCAGATATTTTCTGCATAATTCTATTGCTGTTCGGTCTGTTCCCTGCTCCAGCTGACATAATTTCATGTTCCTTGGGCTTCCAGCATTCTCTTTTAACCTTTACGCCATTTCTATATGCAATGAGTAAAGTTGCTGTTTGACAGTTGGTTATTTGTTCCAGCCAAATGTGTTGTAAGATGTCTTTTGTATAATTCTGGAATACTCTATGATGCATTTGATAGGGAAGATTTCCAGCGTATGACACTTGTCTGAAACTTTTGTGAGATTTAATAAGACTTCCAGTATCCTTCTGGGAAATTGTCAGAGAAGGGGCTTGCTGGGGTTTTGTGGAAAGAAGCAAAAGTTTCAGGAGAGAAAAATGCAGAAATGCAACTGGAGAGTTTTGTGAAAATTCTGAACCTGGGAAATTTTCGCTATTTTTTTCATACCTTTCAAACAGTACTCTCTCATCAGCTGCGTATAACCCTCAGATAGGGCTCTTATTTTACGTGGTAATCCACTGGAGAAAGCTACATTACTAGATTGCAGCACATGTATGTTCAGAAATCAAAACTAAACATGATGCTGAATAATGTTTTTTCAGTGGTTTTAATACAATTTATTTTCTTATAACTTACGCTGTCTACAGTTTTTAGTATTCTTTTGTTCTGAAATGCAAAAGTAAAATTGAAACAGTTTATAGGCAAGGGAACTAGATTTTGATTGACAGCTAGTGGAAATTTGGATCTTCAGAAAAAGGAAAACTTTCATTTTAATTTGTTAAAACCATATAATTTGGATTTTGCTTAGTGAAATGAAAAATGCTTTTTCTTCTGTTGGCCTATTACTCGAGTTTTCTCAGTATTGTCCTGGTTTGAACACAAAAAGGGTTATCCTCTGAAAATTCTGAGGAATGTGTTGGAGATTTGGGGTGTTTGTTGAGGAGTCTCAGCTCATAGATATTCCACAACCATTGGGTGAGCATTATTGAGCATAATGTAAAATAGGGTTGACGAAAATAGACAAAAGTGTTTACAATATCCAAAGTGGACTCGGTTAGATATATTAAAATGAAAAGATAAAGGAAAAATAGCATCTAGTTTACTTACTAGCATTAAACCAGGCAATTTTCTGCATCTTTCATTAGCTAACTCGATACAGATTTTCCTGATACACCTTCTCTGGGGTTTATTTATTTTGTGTGTGTGTGTGTGTATGTTGCCTTTTCAGTGAAACATACAAGGTTTTATGGGTATTCTTCTTTTGTAGGTTCCCCTGGGGATATCTAGATGTTTAATCTCTTGTTTTGGATTTTGTTCATTTTCCCTTCCTCCCTCCTAAATTTATTCTTGATGCTCTGTGTTGTGGTTTAGCCCGGCTGGCAGCCAAACACCACACAGCCGGTCGCTCACCCTCCCCCCTCCCTCTCCGGGATGGGGGAGAGAAACGGGAAAGTGAAGTCTGTGAGTTGAGATAAGGACAGTTTATTGAGACAGGAAAATTAATAACAATAACAATAATAATAATAATAATATATATGATAATAGTAGTAATGTGTACAAAATAAGTGATGCACAATGCAATTGCTCACCACCCGTTGACCGATGCCCAGCCTATCCCCGAGCAGCCGGCCCCCCACCCCGGCTAGCCACCCCTATATATTGTTCAGCATGACGTCAGATGGTATGGAATACCCCTTTGGCCAGTTTGGGTCAGCTGTCCTGGCTCTGTCCCCTCCCAGCCCCTGCTGCATCCCTAGCCTGCTCGCTAGCAGGACAGAGCGAGAAGCTGAAAAGTCCTTGGCTTGGTGTAAGCATTGCTCTACAACAATTAAAACATCAGCATGTTATCAGCGCTCTTCTCATCCTAATCCAAAACATAGCACCCTACCAGCTACTAGGAGGAAAATTAACTCTGTCCTACCTGAAACCAGGACACTCTGTTAAGTAAAATAAGTGTCATCTCACTCTGCTGGAGATGCAGATATTGTTTGGTTAAATGACATCTGGATGTAATCTCCTGCATGAAAATAGTTAATCAGAATTCCTTCCCTCAACAAAATGTAAAACTTCCCTCCTTCTCTTTGATAATTGTGTTTTTCACATGAAGAGTGTGTCCATTGATCCATATATTTCATAGCAGTTTGTCATTTGTATTAAATATGCTTATGTTCAGATATATACATTGGGTGAATTTATAAATCTGACACAGGGTTTTGACTGAGGTCAAATAAAACAGTTATCAACCACCTCGGAGTAAGAGTGTTTCTGGGTCATTGATACTAGAATTTATTTATTATTTATTTAAAAAAAAGGTTACCCTAGCAGATGGCCAGTAAGGTTAACAGACATACACCTAAAACTTTAAAATCTTTGTTTAGCTGCAGAGTGAGTGTGAGTCTTCCTATTCTGAAATAGAGCTGCTGAGAAAACAACTGGGAAATGAAAGGGCATCTCTGAAAAACCTGGAATCTTTGCTTGCGTCCAATTGTGAGAGAGAATTTCAGTCACAGATAGCAAAGCAAGAAAAAGACTCCGAAATTCAGCTTCTCAAGGAACAGCTTTCTTTAGCGGAAAATAAGCTGTGAGTAAATGACCAGGAGAATATTGTATTTTTTTTTTTTAATTCTTCCCAATTATAAACAGATGGTTTATATTTAGCTCCATTTTTACCTTGGATACCTTAATAGCAGAATATACCAAAAACCTACTTTTAATTCTTCAGCTATAACCTGAAGGATGTTTCCATGTAGTGCTATATTTTACTCCAAAACAGAGTCAACTGCATGGTGTAGCTCTTCTTTTCATTTTGCTTAATTGCATTTGGTACCATACTTGGAGGGTTATGGCTGCTGTCTAATTGAAGCGTATTGGCTTTACAGTGCTGTGCAGAGCCGAGATTTTACTCAGCTCAGAAATACAACAGCGCAGCTGGAGTCAGAACTGGACATCACCAAAAGACAGCTGGGAACTGAGCGGTTTGAAAGGCAAGTACATGATTTTGTATTATGCTGCCTCCACCTAATTGGGGTGAAATACAATATAGTACTAAGATTTAAACTAATTAGAAGGATAAACAGCAAAGATTGTGTTTGCTTTGCTGTACATCTCCTGTGTGTTCAGAGGCTACTCATGTCACTGAACTTTGTGTGAAACGTGCATTCTGTCTAAATTCTTTGTCTGCCAATGGAATGAGATACTGACGTGAGCTGCCCTCTGGAATGGCCTGTTTTAGGATGGGGTGGATCACTTTCCTGGAAATGCTTGTCTGTCTGCACTCATTTTCCTTGATTTATGGTGAGAGTCTAAGTGATTAGTTGGTTAAATGAGTAATTTATAGACTACTAGTCCTGTGAACGCTTCTTTTGGCTACATCTGCAGTAGAGGACTAAATCAGGACAGAGCATTGACTTGAGGGATACATACGATTTAAGTTATAATAGATACTCTGGAAGAATTTTAGCCCGTACCAACCTGCCTTCTTCCGAGTACTGCTTGGGACACAGAAGGTGCCAGGGATGGTTCCCAAATGACAATATGGAGGAAATTTTATTTTTTATTTAATGGGAGTGGGATGTGAGGAGAGAGTATAACAGTATGTACAGGCTGTTCCATATAATTTAGCCACAGGACCAGAGAACGGTCTCTGGCCTGCTTTATGAGTTAGTTTAGCTCTCTTGTCTTGGTGTCTTAAATAGTTTCTTATCTGTGAAGCAAAAATAGCAGTATTTCTCTATTTCATGGATGTATTGAGGATAAAAATACTACAGTGCCAAGCATTATTTTGGGTACATAAAGGAGATGACTAGAAGAAGCAGAGTGATGTGATTATAGCATAGGTTGAGAATGAGGTCTCCTGTTTAATTGTGGCAAATTACTTTGTTGATATTGTTCTCTCATAAGTAAGGATGAGGGCTTTGAAGGGAAAACCTCTACACTTGAGATTATGTATGTCTTTTTAAAGATGAATTTCTTAAATATCACAGTGTATGTTTCAATTTCAAACTGGATTCTCCTTTATCCTGAAGTCATGGCAAAAGATGCAGAACTTTGGTGTTAGATGTGCGAGTCAGTTAAGGTGGCATTGCGTGCTTGGTCAGCTGCATAAAACAAGCAATATTGTGTACTAATGTAGCAGTACGTTTGTTTCAAAAGAAACTCAGTCTTCTTTAAATCTACTCACTTTTTACTCTTCTTTCTCCATTCACCCTGCGTGAATGCATCCATTTTGTAATGTTTGGGTATTCCCAGGTGGGGGATACAAATGTTGCTTCTTGAGGTGTTCAATGGCAAAATGTTGAATCAGCCTCGGTACTTAAGCTCTTCTCCTAGTTAAGGATAATTCGTTACTCACGTGGTTATTTACAGTTGCAGTAACATTAAGATTTAATTTACAATTTGTTAGCACCACAAATATTAGTGAGCCTCTTTCTGAGGCACAGATCCTTTGTTACCATTCTTGAAAAAAAATTCTCTTCAAGGGAATTACAAACACAATCACCTGAATTGTTTTGGAAAGAACAAAGTTAGGTTGCGTTATGCAGTCTGTAAGTCAGTAGTTGCAAACACACTATGCAGAAAGAGATTTGCTAATCTGTCTTTCAGAGTATATTATGAATACCATTAAATCATTTAAAAAAAAAAAGATGGCAAAGGAAATGGTAATGGCTATAAGATAACTGATGATTTTTGAAAAGTGCTTAGCCTGTGTCTAAAATTATTTTTATCTAGGGAACGTGCTGTACAGGAGCTTCGACACCAAAATCGTACAATCCCCTATCAGTTAAGCTCTACGTTAAGAACACCATCACCTGAATGTACACACCGTCGATCTCTGGATTGGTCCCTGGAAGGGTAAGCAGTTCAGCAACATTTAAGTTCCAAACACTGAAAAAAAAAATAAAATGTTAGACTCTGATATTTCTTCTTGAAATATCGGCTCAATTCCACAGAATTACACTGCTCAAAAAAAGTTACAAGATTCAGGACCATAATCTTTTGATGGTACTCCTTTTATTTTGTTTTATTCAGCTATGTCAAAACTATATTGTTGATAGCAACCACTTGCACCAGGATGCTATAGCCATAAATTCTTGAAACAATAATAGTAATAATGTTACATAAAATCTCCACTTGACTTGCCATCATTTTGTGCAGCTATAAATATTTTCATATTTCCTACATAAAAGCTCATAACAATCCAGCCTTTCTTCTTCTAGTAGCTTTCAGAATCGTTTTTACTCCTTATATGTATATATCCGTGAGCATTTTTTCCAAGAAACATAAATGCATTCTAAAAGTCTTCAAACATATGTAACACTACAGAGGAACAAAGCCAATTTTCCTTTTAGGAGTCACTGAAAGGAACCTCCATTGTATACAGCTACTCCCATCAGATTCAGTCTGAGCTTAATTTCCTATTTGGTAGCTGCTTACTTGTTGCATCACAATTTTGATGGAGATAGATGGCAGCATGCATTAAAAATAATTGCCAGTTGAGAGGGAAAAATTCTCAATTCAAGATTTACAGGGAATTATTTCTGCTTTTGAGGTGGTTATGTACTTCCAAGATGAATTTTGTTAACAGTTTTGGTAACTCAGATAATTGATTCATCTTTGTTATCATGGACTCCTCTAAGTACTTAAGTCCTAGTAATACAAGGCAGGTTTCTTTGGGTCAACGAGATGGTCCTAGTGCCCTTAGTTGGAAAACACAGCAGTGCAAGCTTGTTACTTAGTCTACTTCTCTCTACTCAGAATACAGCATAGGTTTTAAATTTGTTGGAAAAAGCTCTGTATCATTTAGAACAATTTAATTTATTTTTTATTACCATAACATTTTCTTCTATTTTTGATAGTCTAAAGAAAAGAGGGTTCCATCATCGTATTGATAGAGGTGATTATGGTGCTGTTTCTATTTGTATCGACCCCTTATCAGGGTGATAATATTCCTTTCTAATTAGTAAACTAAATAAATTGGTTTAAAGTAAAAACTGTTTAAATTTCATATCAAGACTAATCTTCTACAAACTAGATTATGAATTCAACTCCTTTCTTGTTTGCTTTTTGTATTGTTTTTCTCATTACTAGCCTGATGTGGCATGATCTGCTTTTGTAATTCCTATGGAACAAGGAGTTTAAATAAAGACTAAAAATAAATGATGTGAAGCAAGTACAAATACTTTGTTTGCTTAAGATCTTCAGCTGGTCTAAGCTAAAACTTTCTGCATTAATTCAATGTAGCTTTTGAATGTAAATGAACTTCCATTTTTTTCTACTAAATTATTTTTAATTTTTGAGTGCCCAAGATACTAATATCATTCATAAATTTTTACTTAACCAGTTCTTTTTTATAATTTCTTGGCCAAGTGAGGAGAACTAGGGTTGTTCCAGATTTTTTTTTTTAATAAATGGTCTGTGTATTGATACAGTGATGAACAAAATAGCCTGTTTGAAAAGACTCTCCTGAGATAAAGAGGTCTAAATCTCAATCTGTCTTTTTATATAGGTGATTTGTATTTGTTTTACCTATGTCTGGGTGAGTGCTCTAATGTCCAAAATACTAAAGCTCTTTATACATTTGATGTTAAGAACTTAAGAGTTTGCATCAAGAAGACAGAACAGTAGAAATTACTGAAATATTTATAGATGATGAAATCATTTCCCTCCCAGCAAAATCTAGAAAGATTCAGAAAAAAATTGTTGAGACCAGGATGAAAGAAAGAAAAGACAATGTAAAGTATGACCTGACAGAGATTATATTAATGCAAACATTTGGGTGTAATCATCAGCAGAATCACAGAATTAATTAAGGCAATTTAAATGTATATACGAGTTGATGAAATGTGATCTAGCTGTAAGTTCCTGTTGGATTTGACGGAATGCAATACTAGAAGTAGACTTCTAGGAGGTGAAATTTCATTTTTTGATGCTTGAAGATAACTTACCAGGGATTCAAAAAGATACTGTAGAAGACAATGACTTACTGGTGGAAAGGCGTCTTCCACATCTAATGCCTGCCTCTGCGGTGCATGAAGCATACTGAGACAGCAGTGCTGGAATCACTGTTGACACCCTTCCTCCTCTACAGTATTTTTGTGTGTTATTTCAGCACACAGACCATGGTGGAAGATGAGTCAGGCAATCACCTTTTTATTTATTGAGAAGGTGCTATCAGAAGTAAACTGGACAGTAACTTTTTCTCATTCTCTCATCTTTGTGTCTTTATTGCCCCAGACTCCTTGTCTCAGTACAGTGAAATGAACATGCCTTGTATTTTGTCTTGCAGACCTGATTGAAAAGACTTTCTGTACAACTTTTGTAGATGATAGGAGTGCAAAGACTGTCTTTCTCTTCAGAGAGCATTATAGCACTTTTGCACAATACAGTCTAATTCTTCAAATCATCTGGATTGACTGCTGAAGAGACTGGAAGGCCTGCTTATATTGCTTTCAGAAATCTTAAATTTTTGCACATGGAAACATCAGAAAGTATTTCTATATTCACCGAACATTAAACAAATTAGACTTGGTTTTGTTTTGTTTTGTTTTCTAGGAATTCTTCATTCAAGGACTTTTAATGCTATATTCACAATGGCCTGTGAAGACCCTGCACATGATCTGGAGAGTTAGAGTTCAAGTTTAATTTTAATTTCATTATCATTTTTCCCTGCTGAATGCTTAATTTCATTAAATCTATTTCACAAATGCTTGCATGGGCTTTTGGACACTCTTAATGTTGTTCAGCAGGAAGAAATCAGTCTAGATGGCTTCCCTTCCCTCCTCTCTGCCATCTCTTTTATTTTTGTGTGATACAGCCCATCTCAGTAAACAGAGAAAAATGCAGGTTCTGTTGAATGTACTGACACTGTGCTTATTTTAAAAAGTGCCTTGTTTTAAAAAGTGATATAACTGAAAAAGGGGATATAATATAACAATATGAAACTTTATAAAGGTGTCTATATTCAGGTGTTAGAATTTGAATGTATTGTTGCTGAACTGTGTGAAGATTATGCTTGAAAGAGTTTTTCTTTTTTTCCCCCTTAAAACCTGACCTACTCCTTAATTTGGCTAAAAGAGGATAGTGATGCCAGGAGATACAGCTGTGTTGTGATATCTATGTATGAAGATATGTATTTTTCGTATCTTTCTGATATACGTATACACTTGAGGTGTGTTCAACTTTTGAGAATTTTACTATAACTGCACTGATTTTCTACTTAAAGAGCTTTTTAATATGAATGAATACTGTTTGGTGATAGTTATTGTTGCTTAATCTTGCTCAAAATTTCAGCTCTTTATATCATAATACTTGTCACTGTTGTATATTTGCCAACTTTAAATGCCAGGAGGGAATGTAGAATTCTCTCCTAGAAACCAACTGGAAAATCCCTGCCTCTGTCTTTGGCAATATATAAATAATTCCTATTTAAATCAGTAAATTATTCACTTTTTGCTTTTGCTTTTTTTAAACAGTTCATCCTTCTTACTGTATTCCCTTCCTCAAAAGAAACAATACTTTATTCTTCAATGGAGGTGACTTGATTTTAATTTGTAGGTCCTGATTCTTCCTTCTTTATTTATGGCACTCTTACTCAGCCACGGAAGTCATTTCAGCAGTCACCAGTGTTAATGGGACTACTTGCAAGTAATAAAGACAGCGGGATCAGACTTAATGATACTGTACATTTCCTCATTATGCAGTTATTAAAAGGTATATTGTACGCTATTCCCAGATGAGAGAAGATGATCATCTCATCATCCCAGAAGATATGAAAGAGTGATACGTTGTTTTGCAGTCATATTGCCATGCAGATTTTTTAGAAGATCATCACAAAGAAGTTTGAGAAATGTGATCTTAGTCTGTAAAACTAATACCCTGTAATTCAGAAGACAAGATTAAAAGGTTAAATTAATATAAAATAGATAAAACTAGGTTCTTCCTGGGAGTGGATATGCTGTGCAGAGGGCTGTGTCCTAATATGTAATTCCTTAGTTGCAATGATGTTAACTTTTCTGTATAAGATCATAAAAAAGTCAGTAACTAGGTGCTCCCCTACCAAATGTTACAGAAGGTAAAAGCTCAAGATTCTTAAGCAATTTGGACTTTTATGTCTTTATGTAAGTAGAAAGGATTACAGGAATATGAGATTAAAAATATCAAGATGTAATAAACCTACTTTTTGTTAAAAAAAAAAAAAAGTGATAAAGTGATAGGCTTTATTACTAGGATTAGCCTTTGTTTAGAAAACAGTATGGAAACAAGGACTTTATTTTTCTGCAAATTGCAAAAGGATCATCAGGTCATGGATGGGGCCAAAGGAACTTTTGTCAGTTCCAATGGGCTATAGACCTCCAGTGACTTCTGACAGCAATTAGTTGCTATATGATTATTCATAGTTAAAAAAAAAAAATCATTCAGGTGAGCATATTCAGAGAGCAAAGAGCAGTTGCACTGTAGTGGCAACCCTGCTACTTCTGACTTAATGCAAAGTCAGAAACTGAAAGAAAAAGAAAGAAGAAAGAAAAGCGAAAAAAGAAGAATGAATTGAATTTGCTTAAATTTGCAAATAATACATTTCAGTTTAACAAAAAGCCTGCTTGTTGACGCAAAATGTTTGTTGTAACCAAAGAGGACTTGAACAGTGTGTGTTTGGTGGGACTTGCGTGTATTGTTCTAGCAGTATATTCTAAAAATCTTCATACCAATGCTGAATGTGAAAGTTTGCTTCATCCTTAAATAAAAATAAATAATGAGCTCAGAATTTTGGAAGTTCTCTACTTCTGGTGGCAAATTCTCAAATCTTTTTTAACACATCTTAATTTTTCCATAAAGCAGGAAGTGCTATTGAATATGCCTGAAATGAAATGTATTATATTTTGTGACAGTGTCTATTTTCTTATCATGTTGTTTATGCATCATAGGGTGATTTTCTTGCTGTTGCTTTATTATAGTATTTTGTTTGGAAATAAACATATAAAAAATCTATTTACCATTTGTTTACATTTGTGACTTATAACTGTGAACAATGCTATACTTAAAAACTTGATTTTTATACATTTTTAAATTACCATTTACCACAATATTTTTACAAAGTCAAGCCTAAATAAATATTTTTCATGAAATAAGAGCGTGTTGAACTTGATCTCAGATATTGTGAGATGATCTAAAATGATCTGTTTTGCACAACAAAAGAGCCTATAGCATTTTTAAAAGGGTTCAGGTTCTTCGGCAGCAATGTTTTTGTAATTTCTAGCCACTGTTTTTGGAGCTATTTCATTTAATTTTGCTTACTTGTGGCTGTGGAAACTGTTATCATTAACCACTAAAAGGTATTTTCCTTGAGCATAACTGGTTGTCAGGATTTGTAGATTAAAGAACTTGCTGCCTTTGGTATCCTCCATCCTTAGTCTCTTCTTCATCCTAGAAGAAATAGAAGCTACTACTTACAGGAAACAGTATCTCTGCTTACACGTATAGTTCTAACAAAGAGGAAGAATTCATTCTTTTGCTGGGCAGAAGTATTTCACTGGTTTGTTTGTTTGTTTTTGTTTTTGTTTTGTTTTGTTTTCTAAAATCTATGCAGGCAAACTTTCAGCAGCATTTGAAGCCATATACCTACATGATTTCTGCTGCTGTCTCCACGGAAAGTCAACCAGATTTATTTATTTTTTATTATTTTTCTGTTCAGTCACTAATAAAGCTTGATCTTCACTAACATGTAATCAGAGTTAAGATTCTGGTGTCAGTGTTAGAACAAGTGTTTTTAGCTTTTATCCTGAAATAATGATCATGACGTGAAGTGGCAGTGGTAGTACCAGAAAGAACTATTTTTTTCCTGTCTTTCTTCTGAGGACAACTAATCCGGTCAGTGTCACTGCAGGCTGTAGAGTTTTAAGACAGCCACATGGCTATTAGCACCAGATGCGCTTTAGCAGCTCAGTTTACTCTTGCTTTTTGTATATTTATTTTATCTGATTTTGTTCTTAAATGTTACAATAAAATGCATATGAGGTTAGTATATATGGAATATTTAACTAGGTGGCATTAACTCCTATTTTCATTTCTTGGTGATTTCAGTATTTCAGCCATGCAATGAGGAATAAAAGTTGTGTTACTGATACAGACTACGCAGACTGGACTGTCTGTAAAAAAAAAAAAAAAAAAAAAAGTGTCATCTTTTATTAAAAGGAGACTTTATATATTTTTTTAACATATCTTGCACCCTTCATAATCTTTCCTCTGATCTACTGGACCTTCACATTCATTTCCAGCAGAGGGAGTATGTGGAATGAAGATGAATGAATTACAGCTGTTGCGGTATTCACACACACAGTTACCCAAACACGTGGAAAGATATTTCACAGTTGATTTTACATTTCGGACACTTCCCATGCAGAAGAAAAACAGCTTGATTAGATGGACAAAAATTTCACGTGACTTGACTTGGTTTGACCATGTTGAAACACGCATCCCTGTATCATGACAAGGATTGGATTTTTTATTAACAAACTTTAAAAAAAAAAAAAAGTTTGCTTATAATTAAAACATTCGGTATAGGACACGGCCTGAAATGATGTCTCCACCAAATGGATTTTTTTGACCTGACTCCCTAGTAAATTGCTGTTTTAGTTTTTTCTGAAGGTCTCCCACATTTGACTTGTATTAAAACCCATAAAGCAGTATTATCATTTACTTTAATAGATGTAAAAGAAGCCCAAACTTAGTTTTAAGTGTCCTAGGTTGTGCCTTCTCATGCACTTCGTATTTTCAGAGTTTTTCTTTATTTTCTGAGGTGGGGGAAGAACAAACATTTTTATCTCTAAGGCAGCCAACACCCAGGCAATTCCATAGAGTACACAAAGCAGGAGCCTTTGTTGGAACCTCGCAGGTGAACAATGCGCTTCTCAGGCCTGCTTTGGACAAAGACACGTCTTTCCTTCACGCAGTGATATTTTTTTAAGTTACCATTGACAGAATAGCTTGTGCGTTTTAAAAACGGTGCTACTTAACAGGGATAAAATGTCTAAGTAGATTTATTTCCTGGCCTGCAGCGGCTGCTCCAGAAGTAACGCAGAAATGAAGTTTGGGCGTCAGGCTGAACCCGCACCCCTCTTCCCTTTCCTCACCCCTCCAGCTGCCCCCAACCCGCCCCAGAGCCCCGCCTCGCCGCCTCCCCGACCCGGCCTGCCCCGGCTGCCGCTCCCTGGGCCGGGCCGGGCCGGGCCGGGCGAGGCAGGTGGCGGCCGGGGCGGAGCGGAGCGGAGCAGGGCGGCCCCAGCAGGTGGCCGCAGGTTGGCGGCTCCGGCGCGGAGCCCTCGGAGGGGCCGCAGCCGCCTCGCTCGCTCCCCGGGGCCGCCCGCGGGCACCGCTCCCTGCCGCCCGTGTCCCCCCCTCCTCGGGCTGCGGCCTCGCTCCTCCAACCGGCCCCAGGTGAGTGAAAGCCGCTCCCCACGGAGCCTCCGGCCCCCGGAGGGGAGGCAGCGGCACCGGAGGGGGCGAGGGAAGGGCCCGTCCCCTCTGGGCTGCCGCCGGGACCCCCCCGCCTCAGCACCCCCCGGCCGCCATTTCGCGGCGGGCCGGGGGTGAGGGCGCTGGAGGCCGCCCGGACTAGCACCGCCGCCGGCTTAACGCGGCTTAAGCGCCCCGGGCTGGCTCGCAGGCGTGTGCAGGGGTGCGGAGAGGCAGCTGCTTCCCCCTCGCTGCTCAAACTGCTCCTAAACTGCCGGGCCGTCTTTATAAGGTCGCTGCTGCGTGGTCTGACGTTAGCCGAAATGTTGGAGCTTCTCCCTGGTGCGCCATGGACGTGGACTGGTGCTGCTCGCCTGTGTTAACAAACTTCCTAACTCGTTAACTTGTGTTAAGAGACTTAACTCATTAACTTGAGTTAACGAACTTCCAGTAATCTCCCCAGCTATGTGGGAGTCTTCACGTTGTAAGAGATTGATCGGGGGACTGAAGGCACTATCCCACCAGCTTTGCCGTACAATTAACTTATCTTCAATACCAATATAAACTCTAATTATTAGCATATTTCCACTCCTCTTACAAATCTACGTTTTTTCTATAACTAGTTTAATTCCGTTTACCTTCCCCAGACTCACGCTCACCTTAGGCTTTGTGTACATCTAACTACCAAGGCAATACGAATGCCAGCTAGAAGCGTGCACTGGACTGCACCTCACATCATTTATCTGAAAGTAAATTGTTATTCCAGGTTGACACACACACGAGATCTTCCAGTTTTTCCTCTTTTTCTGTTTTTCCACTATAAATCTAACATACCATAATTAGCTCCCATAAATCTTTCTTCAGCTGGAAGTCAGCGCCGTGTATTCTCCTCTATTTGTCATCATTAAAAAGCTCGTTTGCTTTATCACTCGCATGTCATTAGCCTCCCAAAATAGTAACCATGCATCAAAGCCCGTTTGATGCTGATACGGGGCCGTATATCATTTCTGCCTTGGAGTAATTTCTTGTTCTTTGTACCACCATGGCAGTAGCACCAGGCTGGGGCACCAGCCCTTTGCGGTGCAACACGATGCAGATTGTTTTTATGTAAATCTTAAGTGGGAGTGAGCTCTCATCAGCAGTTTCTACAGGGCAAAGATTAGATTACGGAAGGCAAAAATGTAACGTTATTACTGGCGCTTGCCTTCTAGCTCTTTAATCATTGAAAGAAGGCAGGTTGGTGAGAGGAGTTGGCTGATCATTAAAGGCAAGGGAGCAGGTGCGCCTGGCTTGATCCGCTGATGAGGTAGGAACTTTCCGCGGTTGGAGCGAGGGGTAATTAATTTGCCTATCTATAGACGTCAGAGTTTATAGACAGTAGGCAGTCTGGTTTTGTTTTCATAATGACCTTGTGAACTTCACTTGTACTGTGTTTTTAATTAAAAGCGTTTTCTTTCGCACAAAGCGTGCCTGTGGGTGTGTAGTCTGAGCCTTCTCCTGACGTGGAAACGCAGCCTCTGCGGTCGTGGCTGCTGCTGCTGCTGTCGGGAATGGGGCTGTGAGTGCCCCGCAGGAGCTCTCCGGAGACCGGGGTCCTGCCTGCAGCTGTGCTGGCATCTGGAGCTGCCTCGTCTCGCACGACACCCACAGCTGCGCCCCGAGTTCAGTGTCCGTAGTTGTGGTGGGAGAGCAGCAAGGGAGGGAAAAGAAGGAGCTTCATGGTAACACAGGCTGTTACCGAGAAGCTACAAATGTGATTAAAAAATTTAGATGTCTCAGGCAAATATTTATCGCAGTAGCAAAGCTACATTTCAGACTCAGCAGGACTAAAGTGAGCTCATCGATGTCCAATAATTTGGAGTCTCCTTCTCTGGAGATACTCAAAACCCACCTGGGTACCATCCTGCGCAATGTGCTCTAGGTGATCCTGCTCAGCAGAGTGGTGGACCAGATGATCTCCAGAGGTCCCATCCAACCTCAACCATTCTGTGAGCCTGTGATAACAGGAGACCAGTTCTCTCTGTTTGAAGATTTAATGAAGAGATGTTGCCTCCCAGAGCATCCTCTCGCTCCACTCTTGGTGTCAGAAGTGCAGCTTAATACCAGTACAGCCAGTATCTAACTGGTACGGTGTAACCAAGCCGTGCTGCGGGCAGAAACCCTGCCAAGCACTCATTGTGCAGAAAGCAAAGGGTTTTTTTAAGTCTGTTTTCAGTGGTGTAAGTCCTGCACAGCTGGAGTACATCATTTTTCTTGCCCTCTGAGGTCCTGTTACCAGTCAAAGCACTGGCTTTGGCTCTTTAAATGTAGTATATATCCAGCAATGCACAACTCACTTACCTCCACGTTTCCAGGTGTCTCAGAGTGTCTTTCAGGGACCGAAGGTGCCAATGAACTGAGTGTGTTTGTTTTGTATCAACCCAAAATATTAAAGGGCATGGATCTGAATGAACATGGGAGTCTGTCTTGGGAGGCAGTAGAAGGAAGGCTGTGTGTGCCGGGATTGTAACACGCTCATGTAGAAAAAACTACTTAATTTCCCAGCTTTGTGTGCTCTGAAATAGAGTTAACAATCACAGGAGAGAGGGAAATTTATTCTTAAAGCAATCAAATGTAATGTGCCCATGGTATTAAATATACAGTCTTCTCCTACGGAGAGATTTGAGGTTCTGTATTATTAAAGAGCAAAGAGAGGCTACGCAAAAAGGTCAGGGAAGGAGACCATTAACTTGCACATTTTGTTATGGAAATTGAATTATTCTTCTCAATTCTTCAGGTTTGGCAAGGCTGGGTCCTCTCAGTTTATGTTTTTGGATCAGCCACAAGTCCCTCCTTGTACTCCCCAGTGCTTTCTCAGGGTAGCGTCGCAGCCTCTCCACCGCCCCACGTGAAGATGACTAAGCTGTGATCTGCTCGTGCAATGTGTGTGGTGCCATAAGTCACTAGCAGAAACGTTTTTCTAATCTGGGAGCAGATTTGATTAACGTTTTGCAGGTAGATGTTGTGGATCCTCCCAAAGTGCAGCGAAGAAGGCAAGGGGGTCTTTGGCTGCTCTGAACTACGTTTACAATGGAAGGTTTTAAAAACACGTGTGAAAGTGAGCGGTGCGATCGGAGCAGTAACGCTGGAGTCATTCAATTTTTGGTGGCTGCAAAGTGTGAGCATTGTGTATTGCAAAATGGTGAGTGTAAAGTGCCTACATCTGTTCGATGAGTTACAGCGAGGGGGAGCTAAAAGCCTTGGCAGTCCAAAATGAAGCAAATGGGTCTGTCGGCACCTGGGGGAAATATGGACAGCAGTCAGGAGTGTAGTGTGAACGTATTAGTAGAGGTTTCTGCAAAAGCAATCAGCAGTGATGTTTTTAATGTTGCTGAGATTTAAATAAGCATTGTTTTGATTTCAAGGGGAGCATTTTATTGCGTTCATACCTCTTGCAAATCCAGCAACACCTGGTGGCCATACCCTCTGTGCAGCCTCAGCTGGAGCCAACGAAATTCCTCTTGGCAGTCACGGCTCATCCGGCTGTGTTTGGAGGAACTGACCCAACAGCAACACGTCTTGGTGCCCTTCAGGCAGCAGGTGGTGCATCTACCTTTGTGGAACGTACTCGAAATGCAGCTTGGAAGCAAGCTTCGCTGTGCTTACTGGAGATGCCTTAATTTCTGTCTATTTTTGAAATAATTCGAGAGGAAAATTAACTTGATGACTCAGGAAATACTTGTGTCGAAATAGGTATAAGAGACACGGTGGGATTTCTTTAGCTGTTTGTCACCATTGAATTGACTCTTGGTGACCCTGAAAGAGCCTCGCGGTGTGTATTTACTTAGGGCGTGCAGACTTTAGCCTGTTGATGCTCAAAGAGCATGCGATAAAACTGGACACAGATTTCGTTGGTATGTCTTCCAACACATGTCGTTTCCCTCGGGAGTCTCAGGCTCGTGGTTCTCCTTGGTGTCAGCTGGTTCAGGACAGACCTTATCAGTCAGCCAAGGGAATATGTGAAGATAAGGATGGGCTAGAAACCCATGTGTACACGGTGGTCGGTATATTTGGTGGTATCCTCTACAAACTAGTCTTCTGATGGAGCCTGTTGCTAAGGCAAGGCAGAAGTAGCTTTAAAAAGACTCCTCTGAGAAAAATATCTTGGTAGACCAAAGTACAACCTTTTCTTTTATGGGTACACTTATGGTCTTAGGTATGATGCACAGGTCTAAATTTACAAGGGAAAGACACACTTTAGAGAGTACACGGAGTTATAAAAAGCGCTTCAGCTCTGCACTGCTAAGCGACAGTCTCCATAAACAGTTTATTATATTCTATGGATAAAAATACACAATAGCTCCAGCTTTCTACACAGCAAAGCAGTTTATTTTCTTTGAAAGGCAATTTGTTTTGAATTACAACGAGTTTCCATTTTTTTCCCAGGAGGTAATTTTAAAGCGTGCTTTGTTTTTTCATCTGTAGCACACGAAGGTACCGGGCAGGGGAGAAAAGTAGCGGTTTTATACCTTTGTATCTGGTAGTGATGAAGTGAGATGGAAAGATTACCCAGTTTGTCTTCCTTCATGCCGTTCTTTTCTTATCACAGCAGCTTCAGCAACTCTGCTATTTAAGGAAGAATAGAATAACAAAAGCACATCTTCATCTCCTAATTCGCTCTCTAATACTATAGAAGCTATAAATACCCAATAACACGGAGCCTAAAGAAGGACTTAGATGCATAGATAAAAAGGCACTGCCTGCTATAAAAATTAGGAAATCCGGAAATCTTACAGTAGTGATGTGCTTCCCCAAAAAGCTCAGTCTCTGAGCTTTTTGCAAGGTTTTGGGGCGGAAGCAGGGGCTGCACTGCATCAGCTGGCCACGGGGACTTCAGTATGGGACTGCAAAGGGGACACTGCAAAGTGCGGGGACACTGCAAAGCATCCGTGTGGCCGAGGTCTCCGCGCTTGTTGGGCTGCAAAGCGGAGAGATGCTGAATTAACATCAGTTTGCCTGCTGCCCTGCAACAAAAAGGCATGCCTTTCCACCGCGGTCTGTTATTTACTTAATAATGTGTTAGCTTTAAGAACATGTTGTACAGAAAAGCACTGGGACAGGAGGAGGATTACTGGCACTGCTTAGTGGTACTCACCGGTGGACGGAAATAGGGCACCAGTGAAGCAGAGGAGTAGCTGGTTTAGTCCCGCTGAAACTTTAGGTTTGGTTTCCATCCCTGTCTATTGCATTGTGGGCTGGAAGGTGTTGATCAAGTAGTGTGCTCCAGCATGCTTTCTGTTACGTGGAAGTAAGCGCTCATGGAGGCTGGGTAAGCGTTCATCCCAAAATCTGCATCAGAACAGGCAATCTGGGAAGGTCTTTGGGGCTGGAAATCACAGAGGTGACGAGAGAGCGTCCCCAAAACTTTTTATTTTGCGTTTCTCTTGGAGGTAGGGGGTAACCAAGGTTTGTATCAAAGGATAAGCGATGCCATTTTTATAAATATAAATTAGAATCAAAACTGTGCAGGGGTGATGTGGTCTTTGGAAAAACTATAGGTGGCAGCATCCTGATAAAATAGCTCGATTGGTGTCTTTAGCCAAAGAGGGATCAGTCCTTCGTGCCTTCACCGATGCGTCCTGAACAAAGGTACAAAAGAGTGTGAATGAAAAGAGCAGATGAGAAACTTGTGGGAGCTGATCACCAGTTAAGCCAGCAGTTAAAACGGGTCGATCAATCTCCTAAATCCGTGTCCTGGGTTTTGTAAGCATGAATGAACGTGCAGACAGGCACAGCTCCTCCTGGCTGCCTTGCCCGGTCCGTTCAGGTCAGCACCCGTAGCTGGGTTTTGCTGGTTCTGGCACAAGATCCAGGCATGAAAAAGGAAACGCTGTCCTCATCAGCAATTCTCTTCCAGGATTTAGAAAGGGAGCTTTTAAAGAAAGACAAGTTCGTGTGAGTGGAGGGAGGTGCGCTGAACTCCTGTAAGTGGCTCCTGGCTTCGGGGCACAGAAGGTGTGCTGAGTCCCAGGCAGCCTGGTGTGTTGAGAGGAGCGCTCATGCTTTATGACAGCCAGGCATATTCCAGGTATCTTAAATTTGCTTCCAAAAATAAATGCGTACAAGTTAACTTTGGGGGAAAAAAATAGTCTTTTTTCATTTATTTATATTATTTCTGTCCCTCCTGCTTTCCATTAAGGCTTACGGGACCAGTGAATGTGGCATATTATCCTGGGCTGGTGCATGCTATCATTTTTTCCTAGTGTGTTAATTGCTTTATAGCAGAAATGGGATTTTTTTTTTCTCACAGAAAGAGGGGACTTTCAGGCCCATTTGGCAGGGCACAGGTTCACTTTCTGTCTTGTACACATGTATCCTCCCCAAATCACTCAGCTGCAAGCGATGTAAGTCGTAGACTATATCTGGTTCATGGGTTTCTTGTTCCTTACAAGCTTGCTTTATAAAATGTTGTCCAATTTACTGCTCTCCAATATTCCTATCACATATGTGCTTATCTCAAAGTTTATTTGATTCAAAATAATGGGAGCTATGGTAGACAGTACACGCGATTTTTTTTATCTCACAGCCTAGCTCCTTTTCACATCTTTCTCGAAGTGAGATGAAAGTAGGAAGAAATGATGCTGCAGCAGACTGTGAAGTCAGCTTATCTAATTGCTGCTGAACGTGTTGATGGAGAGTGCTGTGATTCTTTACTAGTTCCGCCTCTTAAATAAAGTTGGGGTGATAACTGTGGCTGGGTGTTTTATGTGGGTTGCACAGATCAGAGTTCTGGGTAACGTGCATCAGGGGGAGGATGCTGGGGAAAAAGCAAAGCGTCACTGTGCAAATAATGTGTTCTTATGACTTCAATTCCCTTTTAATTACTTCCTCAAAAGCCCTTTCACGGCCTACTTAATACTTAACTATTTCTGCCTGTCTTGTAACTGCCTCGTGCTGGCAGGTAATGCTGGAATTTCCCTTTGCAGCTTCCGTGACAGCTTTGCTTATTTGCTCGCAGATAGACTTGAAGCAAGACCTCGAAGCAGAATATGGAGGTGTTATTTTTTATTCACCTGGGAGACGAGGGAGCAGGAGGGAAAGGCTTGTAGTATTATTTTTGTATCGTCTTCCATAAGCCAGCAAAATGGGTTGGAGGCATTATTCTCGGGTGCCTAGGGATTAAAAGAAAAAGTGACTCTAGGACTGCGTCTGAGCATGGAAAGCTCAGAGTACGTCTGCATTACTGAACATAGATGTGCTGCATCTGTGTTGTTGCTCTGTCTGGGTTGTATCTGTGTCTCTGTTATTTTCCCCCTCTTCCCCTGCTGACGTGCCTTAGCTTTCAAGGAGAGGAAGGTTGGGTCTGAGGCTGAGAGGCAGCTGCAGAGCACCTCGGACATGCCCCACATCTGCATGGTTTGGGGAACTGGACACGGACGATAAACCTGTGCTCCTGACCAGTGCCCGGGAGCATCCCTGAGCTGGATCTTGTGTCCTGCCTGGAGCATGATCATCTGTGATCCTGGACTGCTGGGGCAGAGTTGGGCACAGTCCTGGAGGCATGCAACAGGGGGCAGGAGGTGTGGGCTGGACTGTACCAGTCATACCATAGAAAGAGATTTTGTCATTGCCCCGAGAGATGTCAGCAGGTGAGGGTTTAGTGATATCGGAGGGGAGGGGAAATTGCTTCTTCTATTTCGATGCGTTTTTCTAAAGCTTATTTCTATTTTCTGTGCCAGCCTGCGGTGCGTTTTTGCAGTACTGTATGAATGATTTGAGTTTGATCCCGCAGTGATAGAGAGCTCTTCCCGTCAGCAGGGCAGGAGAGGTCACTCGTACGTTGCTTTGAGGGGCAGTGGGAGCAAACGCCGAGCTTCCCACAGCCACAGCTGACGCTTCCCTCGACACGTCTGAGGCAGAGGTAAGGTCAGTGGACGGCGGGGTGCTGGTGAGGGTAGCGGTTCTCTGGAACAAATTATTCAGCGTATTGCTGCCTTATTTTTTTCCCCATTAGATTATAGCCCCAACCCTAAAGATGATGTCGCGCAGTGCTGCTGTAAGCAGAAGACGTTCTGGGTTCAACCAGGCTCTGTGCACTAGTGATGGATCACGTGAATCTGATAAATTCGTACGGCAGGACTTGTGGCTTTGGGGCTCGTTCTTGAAGCCAGATTGTGCCTTATTTGCTGCTAAAGGCGTAATAGAATTGCCCATTGATTTCTCTGCAGCCAGGTCCCCCGAGGGATTTATTCACTCAGGGATTAAAATTGTTCCACGGTTGTCTGGTTTGTTTAAAACTTATCTTAAATTCTTAATTGGAGACAGCGACCTCAAAAATAGCCGAAACCTTCCATTATCCTTATGGGGAAGAAGAAGATGTACAAAAAACAATATTCTAGCCACTGAACCATTTTTATACCTCCAGTTTTATATATCCCTTGTTTCTGTTTGTCTTGAAACTCAAAAATGAGTTTATGTATCTGCCTGATGAATTTGTTTGGAGTGGAAGGAAGCCAAGAATTATTTTAACAAATGTTTTAGCTTGACGCTGAATACGGAGGCTTAGTTTGCCAAGCTGGAAAAGTGAATAACGAGGCAGTTTTTGTGAGGCTTGTGCAGGGCGTGGGTCATCTTAAATGTCAGCTCCAATCTGTGTTATATTGTTATCCGTAGAGGAGCATATACCGTGAATGAATCGACACGTTCTCCTCACCAGCTTCACGTTTCTCAGAAACAACTGATTAATTTTGAGAAACCGTGGCACGCGCTGCAGTCAGCGGAGAAGCCAAAGGAGCTTCAGAAAATCTGATCTTCTCTTTGCTGGACAGAATTTCCCAGGTACCTGCTTCCCCTGTGTACGTGCCCGAGGGAGGGCTGTGCTGGGTGCCGTGACAGCGAGGTGTCTGGTAAGCCGGGCTGCAAAATGCCATGAGGGGCATTGCTGTGAAAGACTGATGGAGACCGGGACAGGAGGGGGGACTTTTTGGCACAGCTCTTGTTGTGGCCTCATGGTTGTGGCTCACCGGCTTCTTTGGGCAGGTTTGCTGCTGTGAATTCTTTCTGCAACTGTGGAAGGGATCAACGAAACTCAACCAAAAGTGGGGCTGCTGCTGCTGCTGCTTCCACTTTTGCACGGGCATTTGAGAACACGGAGTAACGGGTGTGGATAAACCATGCTTGGGCAAGTCGGAACGAGGAGCTGCTGCAAGGTCAGAATTGGGGCGGTGGCCCTGCATTCGCTTCAGTTCAGGCAAAACCAGGCAATTTTAGTAAGTTTCAGCTAATGTTAATTTCTGGTGATGAAAACCAGAACAAATCCTGATGATTTAAAAACAAAAAACCACCACTTTGGGTCCGTGGATGAATCAGGATTCAACTAAGAAGAGGGAGGCTTCTCTGAGCATCACTCCTTACTTTGTTCTGCCACCAGTGAGGTGGTGCTCTGTCATTAGGCCTTTCAGGGAACTTTTCCCAGCACCTGTTCTGGGTCTCTCATGGACTTGCTGCTGTCATTTCTGTACTGTTTTTCCTACAGAGTGTCTTCCTTCCTTCCATCTTTCCTTCCTGCCTCTCTTCCTGCCTTCCTAGCGATCTTCAGGGACATCTCTTTTGGCCCACAGCATCAGCTGCTTCTGTAGACTTGCCATGCATCCATAGGTGATGGTTCTGCTGCTCTTGTTGTCTTTTGGATGAAGAGGCTGTGTTGCATTTTACACTCGCTTTGAATTAGAGCCATTGATTCAGTAAAACTTAACTCAGTCGCGACAATAACGGGTCATCAATTCTCCACAGTTGTTTTTTAGCCTCAAATTTAACAATGGAAAGATAATGAGGAAAAAGACATTTCTTTCCCAGAAGCAAGTTGAAATCATGAGCGTGTGATAATGCAATACTGCATATCTGATATTCCACGATCTCCAAGTGGGCTTCAACCCATGGACAGGCAAAGTTCAAAGTTTTTATGGGGCTTAAGGTTGGTTCTTTTCAGAGATACCAGAACCAAGGAAACGATCCGGCTCCTCTTTGAGATTTGCAGTGAGTCTGTGGTATTCACAAGGATAATGCCAGCTGACCTGCTGTTTTGACAAAATTACACCCTTTCAGCTTGTTACCGTCTCTTGTACAACTCAGCACTGTTAGCACAAGCGTATGGAGTTTTATATTAGGACTCTGCTGAAGTGCCTTAAAGGAATTAAATTCTATCTGCTGGAGAGAAAAGAGGTTTCCAACCTTTCTCATGGTGAGAGGACTTTTTAGTAGAAGTTCTGTGACCCTGATGCCAAGTGACGCCGGGAGCAAAGAAAGCTGGAAATTTTGTCATGTGTACACAAAAGATTTCCAGTCAGTTTTCTTCAGTCTTTGCGGAGATTTTCTCTGCTACTCTTCCAAAGAGCCTGATGTAGCAAGTTTCTTAGTCGAAGAAAAATAAATAAAGGGGGTTAGTGGCGATTAGACCAGAACCTTTAAGTCTAATTCTGTGATTTTTATTCATGTTGCTTTAACTATCTGGTTTAGTAACCAGCTTAGCTGCATTGCACTCTTTATTGTGAATGAAAGCTGCTAGCTTTAGCGCCGTCACAGCCCTAATTTGGGTTATAACAGGACCTTGTGTGCAGACAGGCGCGTCTCAGGGTGAGCCTTCCTGCTGGACTCCTGGGGACTTTGGACCTGAGCAGTTCAGGCTTCAGCCCTGTAGTTGGTAATTGAGCAGCGATGGAGCTTTGAGGCCTCGAGGCCTGGAGAGAACAAAATGACCACGGAGGCGGTAGCTTCCCGTAAGGGCTTCCCAGCTTCATCTCCACAAAAAGAACTTGCAAATTCTTATGAAAAGATTTCATAAGATGTTTTTCCAGTCACACCTACAGCAGTAAATTTTGTCAGCTCTATCTCCACAATGTAACGACTCATTTCCTATTAGCTTTTCTTATCAGACTAATCGTTACTGCAATAGCCTGTTTCCAAAAAATGATGCAAAATAAAACTGACCAACATACAGATTAGTTAGTTTTCATTGTAGTATTTGTAAATGACCGCACCATTTTGTTTTTTATTTCTGTCCACTCTTCAGGATTGAATTAGGCTGGAATTTACAAAAGCACACTCAGCATCATTCTAACTCTGTTTGCTTTGGTATCGGATTTGGACTAAAGCTGAGAGCTCGTATTAGCTCAGCCCAAGAGTTTGCTATGGAGTCATTGCATCATCTTATATTCCACAATGGGTCTGTACAGTGTGCAGTGACCTGGAGGCAGTATCTGCTTTAATAGGCCAGGATAAGGAAGCAGAAGATATTTGCTGGTGTAGGAGAGAGAAAAAAATTACATTTTCCTACCTACATTTGAAGATTCTTCATTAAAATGAGCTTCAGATTTTTGCTTAGGAATAGCAGGACTGTTAAATACCAGCAGAACAGCACTTGGGTTTTAAAACATTTTAATTAATTATGTTGGATGTGGATTGTCTGATAGCGTGCTCTGGCTAGCGTCAGAACGTCCTGACCACCTTGTACAAACTGCTTGAGAAGCCCACAGTTTACTTTGCTGAGTCAAAGTGTAAGTCTGAGTGTGTCAGAACCGAGGCTCACTGTGCAGCCACAACCTGCCCCTTGCATGTGGAGTCAGCTTCGACACAGCTACAAGCAGCTGAGTGTGTAGAAGGAAATTAATACAAGTACTGCTATTATTTCAAATCTAGTAGGATGACTGGCTTACAGTGAAAGCCAGAATGGGAGTTAATCAAGAAATGAAAACACAGCGTGCTGGATAAATCAATGCTCATTTCATGTAGCTGGAGAAGTGGTGGTGCAAATAGTTGACATACAACTGTCAATTGTAAGACTTCCAAAACCAACTAGGAGAGCAAACTGCCTTTTTTCCTGAGCTTATATGTCCTTGGAGAAATAAAAGCTAGGTAAGTCGCATTTTCTTAAAAATATTGTAGAATTTAAAGATTTGTTTCAGATCAGCAAACTATTCTTATTCTGCTCTGCTGCGTGATTATCAAATCATACAGTATTTATTAAAAAACTGTGCCCAACTTATTTTAGAACAGACTATTAAAATATATCCTGCAGATAGTATTAGAAACAGAAGATACGTTTAAAAAGGAGAAGGAACTTTTCCACTCCTATTTTGGTGTTTGGATGGCTTTTGGGGTATGTTGAGGTTTTATTGCCTCTACTTTCTCTCACTCTCCTTTTCTTCTTGATGTTGCTGTTTCTTGCCTCTACAAAGCCCAGGGAAAGCCTGCACCAGGAGTGAGCCAGAGAAATGGACCACATGCAGAGGGCTGTCAGGCTCACGCATGGAATAAACTGAAATCCATGCGAGGGGCAGGAGAATAAGGAGAGCAGGTTGTTAACAGTAACCATATTTGTATTATTTTTGCATCCTACTCCTTCAGAGGGTACGTGCAGGGCACACCATGCCTGTTTCTTTCATCTTGCCTGGCAGCTCAGCACACGGGTACCCAGCAGCCAGCACACTCCTTGTCAGCCACAGCATTGCCCTGATGCCATCTGGAAGGAAGAGGAGAGAGACGGTGCTTCTGCCAGGGTCCTTTGGGATGTGCAGCAGAGAGGGAGCTTGAGAGAGGGAGGGGGTGCCCTCTGGACCGTCAGGGCAATGCAGCTCTAAGGCAGATGCAGCAGGAGGCTGGTATTGCTTGTAGAGCTCCCAGTTATATCATTGCTTGTGCAATAGCTCATTCTTTTGCTGGATGCTGTCCTTAGCCAGTCAAGGAACCTTTACGAGTAATTATAACACACTAAAGATTGAGATTTGACAATCTAGAGCGGATGCAGTTGCATCGTCATAAATGTGCTCAGAACATATTTATCTCCACAAAGAGAAATGAGCCACACTGGTACTTCGTACCTGAATGCTGAATAGCTGCGTAGCAGCCCATTGTTCCTTTTTTTTTTTTTTTTCTGGCTTACACGCCTCAACCAACAGGTGTCTGGCTTGTGTACTGCGCTGCAACGTGCATGTTATAATGGGTCGTCTGCAGCGTGACGGGGTGTGTTCGCATCAGTTCAGCCAAGGTGGAACAGGAGCTGAGGACAGGCAGAGGCATGGACCAGAGAGCAGGCTTGCCAAGCCCCCCGGGGAGTGAAGGAGCTGACAAACCCACATTGTTCTTTTTCTGCGTTTCTTTTGTTACCCGGGAGTGGGCATGGCCCCAGCCTAAATAATCTCACTGTATAAAGTGAAAGCTATTTAGCCCTAATGAAAAGGGGAAAGGAATAAAGCTCCTTTGTTCCCCCATCTCACCACTCCTTTCCCCAAGAGATCCGCTCTTAGTTACCATGGATATGCAGGCTGGTGGTACAGTCTTGTCCTTTATGCAGTACACCTACTAACATCTGTAGCAGAGCAGCTTTCAAATATAGGCCTGCCTTGTGCTATATCTGGCGCTGATTTATGCATTTCTGTGACACATTATTTTTGGCTGGTTGTTCCACCTTCTTGAAGCAGATGTAACGTTTCATAATTTGTCACTGAGTTCTCATCCCTCCATTCATAACGATGACAAGCAGATACCCGATTGTTGCAAACCACGAACGTGAAGTTCATAAAGCAGCTGGGGAACTTTAAGGAATCAGTTTCTCAGCGCCACTCCCTTGAACACGAGGCGTATGAAATATCAGGTTGCATTAAGGCCTGGAGTAGGCGGGTCAGTGCAATACAGTTGAGGAGTAAAGGAATTTGCATTGCTAAAGGATTTATACATCTTGTTCTTCAGCTGTGCTCCGGTCTAATTGTGCTTGATTTGGCACTCACTGAGTAATTAGGGAATCTTCCCTTTGGCTTCAAGGGACGTTGGATCAAGGCTGCTGAGACCAAGGACACTGAACAGCTGGGATATGTTCATGAATTTCCTAAATGAGGTTGGAAGCTCTGGTAAACTAGCACCAGCTCTGCAGTATCAGCATTGATCTGAATGTTAAGAGATCTAGGCTGTGCAGCCCTAGCGCTGTTCCCACTTACTTCCCTATGTGATCCAAAACTGAGAGCCAGCAGGCTGTTTGGATGTTGTCTGTGCCACCAAAATACACAGGAGAAACAGAAAAAGACAAGTGTCTTTGCAAATTAAAGAATACCGTGAAACGTTGAAATAAGAGCTCTCACTTTTGCATAAACAATTGGGCTGTTGCGGTATTCAAGAATGAAATGAATATTTTTTTTTCATGGAATGAATGTGTTTTCTGTCCTGAAATACCTTTAAGAGAGAGCAACAATAATAATGAGAGGATTAGAAAATGTCTTTGTTTAGAGTGTTGCTGTGCCTATGATTTGTCCAGAGCCATGCAAGATCTTCTCCAATATGAATAGCACCAAGCTTTTTACTGCTCTTATTATTTAATTGTATTCTCATTGCATTCAAAGGACTCAGCCAGCCCAAGAAGCTGTTGTGCTTGGAGCTGTGTGAACACTCCGGAAAGTCTTCTCTAAAAAATCTGAGAATCATTTCGGTTGGAAAAGACCTCTAAGATCATCTGGTCCAACCTTTAACCTAGCACTGCCAAGTCTGCTACTAAACCATGTCCCTGAGCACCACATCTGCACGTTTCTTTAATACCTAAAGGGATGGTGACTCAACCACTTCCCTGGGCAGCCTGTTTCAATGCCTCACAACCCTTTCAGTGAAGAAATTTTCCTCATATCCAACCTAAACCTCTCCTGGTGCAACTCGAGGCCATTTCTTCTTGTCCAATCACTTGGTGCTTGGGAGATCCCTATCTCACTACAGCCTCCTTTCAGGTAGTTGCGGAGCACAAGAAGGACTCCCCTGAGCCTCCTCTTCTCCAGGCTAAACAACCCCAGTTCCCTCAGCTGCTCCTCACAGGACTTGTGCTCCAGACCCTTCACCAGCTTCGTAGCCCTTCTCTGGACACGCTCCAGGGCCTCGATGTCCTTCTTGTAGTGAGGGGCCCAAAACTGAGCACAGCACTCGAGGTGCGGCCTCACCAGAGCCGAGTACAGGGGGACACCCCCTGGTCCTGCTATTTCTGATACAAGCCAGGATGCCGTTGGCCTTCTTGGCCACCTGGGCACACTGCCGGCTCACACTCATCCGGCTATCGACCAACACCCCCAGGTCCCTTTCCACCAGGCAGCTTTCCAGCCACTCTTTCCCCAGCCTGTAGTGCTGCATGGGGTTGTTGTGCCCCAAGTGCAGGACCCGGCCCTTAGCATTGTGGTACCTCATACAGTTGGTCTTGGCCCCATTGGTCCAGCCTATTCAGAGCCCTCTGCAGGGCCTTCCTACCCTCAAGCAGATCAACGCTCGTGCCTAACTTGGTGTTGCCTGCAAGCTTACTGAGGGTGCCCTTGATCCCCTCATCCAGATCATTGATAAGATATTGAAGAGAAGTGGCCCCAGTACTGAGTTCTGGGGGACACAAGTATTTTGCCCAACAAAGCAGGTGCCCATCCAAGCCGTGAGCAGCCAGTTTCCCCAGGAGCATGTTGAGTTTAAACTAGCAAGATGGGTAAAACGTGCACATTCAGGCAGCTCAGGAACATCTTGCCATTAAATGTTTAGGTAGGTTGACAGCAAGACCGTTTGGCACCTTTTCCTTCCTCCTGCCTCCATGCTTCCTCTGTCCTCTTCCTCGTGCCCTTTCCAGGCAGCTGCTGGTGGTGTTTTGCAGCCTGGGCAGTAGTCACTTGCCTTTCCCTGGGCAGAGTGCTGCCCGGGCTGGGTGCCATGCAGGGTGCATGTGTGGCACCCATATCCACATGAATCATTTCCCCTCAATCCCTCTACCTTGTAACTGAAGAGAGGAAGACGGTTCCCGGAGCCTCTGAAAAAATGATGCAGAGGAGCTAAGTAAAGGTTTTTCCACGCAGCATTTGTTTCTCTTGGAAGTGTGCGTGCAATTCTCTGCCATTAGCTGATGCACAATACCATAGCTTTTCTTTGTACAAGGCCACACGATGCCAACAGCTGGGGCTGGAAATCCTCCATCCAAGCCACAGCCACTCCGCAGTCCACTTCCCACCCTTGAGACAACATGCTTCAGGTCACCTCGGTACCTGTCTTTCTTGGCTTTGTGCTCTGTTCCCTCTTAAAACTTTTATATATAGCTCTCAAAGGCAGAAGGAGAAAATTCCTGTTGGTCAAGCACAGCCTTATCCAGACCTTCCTGTCTGCCTGCCTTTCTATTTTGGATGCCAAGTCAACAGCAAGAAAGAATCGATGCTGCGAGATTGAAAAGCAAGTGTATCATTTAGCTGCCTGGACCAGCAGATGGCAAGTGTAGAGGAAAAAATCAATCTAAGAGCCAATCTAGGGACTAGACATTAAATAAAGCCATCTGGCAATGTATGAGGGGAAAGGAGAAGATGAAACCAAGGGCTGCTTTAAATACCTGCTCACAACAGAGATGAGGTTGCTGGGAATTCATGTCATGGCAGAGCCGATCTTGACCCTGTAGGAAGTTCTGTGAAGTGTTAAAAGCTTTGGCAGGGCTGAGGACTTAAACGTAAGGCACCAAATTGCCAAGCAGACAAAGCCTAAGAGGTAGCAGCGTTTCTGTCTCTGTGAGAGCACAGTGGTACTCCATGTTGAGGAGTAAATACAGCTCTGCTTACCCCTCTGCGGGTCTGAGAAGATGACATACAGGAATCTGTCTTGTAGAAGAGGACTGAGAAGACAAGCAGGGAGTAAGCAAAGAGGGCAGCCTGGTGTATTCCTAATTCTGAAAGATATTTATAAATCTGCTTTTATGCTGGTGCCATCACAGGTTGTTACTTTGCCACACTAATTCCCAGAGAAGGGAGATGCGTGTGGTTTTGCACTTAGGCTTTTAAATAAAGCTGCTGAAGAGAAGCACAACTCATTGGAAAGGGAAATGGTATTTCACGTAAGTGCCCAGCTTTTCTTTTGGAAACTTGCTTTCAGGGAATGTGATTTCAGAGCCCAGAAGTCTAGCAGATGTTATTGCAATTTCTGTTGTACAGGTCAGTGCTTTGTTTCTTTTTTATAATCTAAGTGCACACAGCTGCTAGCCTGTCTTTTACATTATAATAATTCAGTTCTGTATCTTAAACTTATACATGTACTTTTTTTCTGAAAAAATGTGGAGACTGTGGCACATCCTGAAATCCAGGTTCTCCAGTCACTGCCAGTTTTATTGGCAGACTGATTCTTCTTATTATTCCCATAAAGAGCAATTGGGGGATCGTTTTACAATGAGTATTGGTCTTGTTGTCCAGGCCTGTGGCATTAAACAGAAAAAATAATACCACCACTCAGGCATCAGCTGTAGTGAAATAAAAAAAAATCAGTATCATAATGTCAGTCTTTAATGCCTCTGTTGATAGTAAGGTTCATGTACTTGATGGCATAGCAGCTATATTTTGTGCATTAACTGTCAGTTTCAGACACTTACATGGAAAATGGTTGCAATTCTCACTGAAAAAATTTCCTTCCAACTTCTCTGCATTGTTACTGATCAGTTATTGCATCTGAGAAAGTCTGGTTGTCTTTATTTTCCCTCAGTCTCCAATAACCAGACTAACAAAAGACAGTATTTCAGTCCCTCTGCTCAGATGAATAATTCATTGCCCCGCACTTTCTGTAAATGCAAACTATTTCTCTTGTAAAGGTTATTTACAAGACAGCCTCGGACACACGGACATTTATTTGCTGCCTCCTGGCACGTCACTCTCCTCTCATTGAGAGGGAAGTAACACTTTATTTCTATGAAACGTTGGTTAAGGGTTTGCTCTCTGTCTCCGTGGAGTGGTGGTAGGTATCCCATAGCGGGCAGCAGGGAGCCTGGCAGGATTTCAGGGCTGGGAGGAGCAGCGCTGGCGTGGAGCCAGTGACCCTGCTCAGCTACAGTCCCTCTGCCGAGCCCACGCTGCACCCAGCCGCTGTCCTTCCCTGTCCTGCACCACGGTGCACACCAAGGTGCACCTTGATTGCCCAGCATCTTGATTTCCATGAGACTTGGCCTTTGCAGAGAGATTTGAACGGTGCAGTCATCTGTCTGCGGTTGAACTCAGGCTGTGTTGAACTGTCCATTTTTTGAAACACAAATTTTGAAACATTTTATTACAAGGTGTGCTTGACGAGGTCAGTATATTAGCATCCTTCTGTATTCATCAGGAAGATCAAACCCTTCGTTAAGCATCTTCCCCTGGAGAAGACACGTGCCTTGCCGAAACCTGCCTGCAAGCAAAGTGCAGCAGGAAAAGGGAACTGCTGCCTTCCTCTTCCTCAGTGCATTTGGCTGGCATCTTAAGCTGGCATAAAATGAAGCTGGTGGAGTCATGCATGTTTAAACAATAAGATCTGACTGTTTGTTTTTAACCATACGGTGTGGCTTTTCTGCACCCCACCCAAAGCCATTTTACTGCTCACCCGTTCTTGCTGTTCAGGACTCGAACTGAGGAGATGTTCAGAGGGAGGAAACATGGCCGGTTTGGGCTCTCATTTCAGTCTGAATTTCCAGCAGCGTTGTTCCTATCTGCATTTTTTTTGCTAACTGACATAAAACTGCTTTATTATTTGGCAATTCTCACTGTTTTATCGCCTGTTATCATTCTGCTCCATATACCACTCATAACCCCTTTTCCACCCAGTAGAAATGTAAAATTTCCCTTGATTCTTCACAGAATTTTGGTTGTGCTTGAGAACAGCTGAAAAATTAATGGCCATACGACAACTGGCAACTTTGCCAGCAGTGTCGATGATAAAAAACTGAGGTATTTGCTCACCCATGGCCAGGAGATGGTTGGATTGTGGCACTTACCTGAAGCAATTTCTTCATCACCAAGTATTTCCCTTGGCTGTCGACCCCCATGGCAGTCCTGGTAAATGACCTTCAGTCTGTATATAGAAAAATTTGAGAACATTTTTCTCCTTATTTCACTACCTCTTTCTCTTCCTTTCTCCTTCTCTGTTTTTCCTTTTCTTTCTCGCTTAACACCTTTTTACTGTTGGACCCTTCTCTTCAGTCTGCCCGTACTTGTAAGATCTGTTTCACATCTGAAATTCCTGCCCCCTGAAAGGCTTCCCCTTTTCCTCTGTCTTTCAGGCTCAGCAATTCTCTGTTTCATCTCAAATCTTCCATGCTTGTGTCCTGAAATTTCTCTTTGCCTCTAATAAGGGCCTTATTTTTGAAAGCTTGTTTTTGCTGCACATTTCATTTTGCCAAGCTTTCTCTTTTTCTTCTGATTTCTGCTGTTAAGTGTCAGCTTGTCTTCCTCAACATAAAAGCAATTTGGAAGAATTTGTAGGAAACAACTGCACTGAAATCCACTCCATTTGGTTTGCAAAAGAAGAGTCTAGTAAAAAAATGAACCTAGTGCTATCTAATATACAGGTATTGCTGTGAACAGGGTCTCTGCATCATTCTGCCTTCTGATGATGCTGTCTTTTGGATGGCCTTTCATAAAGGAAATTGTTTCAGAATACCTGTACTAGTTAAAGTTCAGTTGTGCTGCACAGAGCTCTCTGATTTCTGACTTACACTCGGTACTGTGTTATGTGATCAGCTTTTCTTTAGCAGCAGGCAAGTGTATATTTAACATCTTAAATTTTCACAGTTTACTCCCTCCAAATGTTGCTTGGTTATCTACAATGATTTTTTTTTGGGGGGGGACTTTTTAAAAAATCTGGATTAATTCATCTTTGCTGCTCCCTGGGTCTTGACATCTCTAACCGCATTGTTTGGAAATTTCAGTGCTTTTGAGATAAGACTTAGCACTGAGCTCTTCCTATTTCTGCAAAAAAAGGTGAGAGACGGGAAATAAACAAAAAACCTATAATTTTCCTATCAACATGTTGGGCTTTGGCTCTTGTTCAGGAAGGTATTTGAAGCACCACAATATTCATCTGCTTTTGGGCTGTTGCAGTTACTGAAGGGGTAGACTGATTCTCTGGGTAAACACAGACTTTGTGAGGGAGGGATAGATTTCAGGCGTGACCAAGAGATCGTCGCCTGACCCTGAGCCTGTGTTGAGCACAGCTTTGTAGGGCTGCTGAGCCTGGCTGTGCCTTGCAGTGCCAGGAGAGCCACTGCTGAGGTACACACACAAACAGTCAATGCTAGGTGTGCCATTGCATGGTTGAGATGGTCTGGCATTTCTACAGATGCTTGTGTGCATTTCCCTTCTACTAAAACCTTGTTTTGTTTTTAACAGGTAAAAATGTTGTAGTAAGTTGTGGAAAAAAAAACATTTTAAGGTCACAGCTAGACTCCTCTAGACATAACAGGCCAGTCTTCCTCTGCCTGGGACCCTTCTTTAAAAGTGCTTCTACCCGTGGGTTGGCTGGCTGGTGTATATGTGTATCTGCTACAAACCTTAGGAATCTGGGGGTTCTGGTTGGTGGCAAGTTGGACATGAGCCAGAAGTGTGACGTGGCAGCCAAAAGGGCCAACCCTGCCCTGGGGTGCATCAGGCACAGCACTGCCAGCTGGTCAAGGGAAGGGGTTGTCCTGCTCTGCTCTGCGCTGGTGTGGTCTCACCTCGAGCACTGTGTGTGGTTTTGGGAACCACAGTATAAAAAGGACACAGAACTATTAGAGTGTCCAAAGGAGGGCTACAAAGATGGTGAAGGGTCTGGAGAGAACCAAGTATGAGGAGGGGCTGAGGCCCCTTGGTTTGTTCAGCGCAGAGCAGAGCAGGCCGAGGGGAGGCCTCATGGCGGCCTGCAGCTCCCTCACGAGGGGAGCGGAGGGGCAGGCGCTGAGCTCTGCTCTCTGGGGACAGCGACAGGACCCGAGGGAACGGCATGGAGCTGGGACAGGGGAGGGTCAGGCTGGGTGTTAGGGAAAGGTTCTGCACCCAGAGGGTGGTCGGGCACTGGGACAGGCTCCCCAGGGCAGTGCTCACGGCACCAAGCCTGACGGAGTTCAAGGAGTGTTTGGACAACACTCTCAGACACATGGTCTGATTTTTTTGAGTGGTCCTGTGTGGAGCCGTAGGTTGGGCTCAATGGTCCTTGTGGGTCCCTTCCAGCTCAGGATATTCTATGATTCTGTGTTACTCTTGTGCAGAGAGTAGCAGGGCTTCACGGGTACTGTTGCCTGGCGCTGGCAGAGACCACCCCCACAAGGCAGGAGCTGCTCCTGTAAGAGGAATATGCCCAGGTGCGACGGGGAAGCATTCAGCCAGAATCAGAGAAATCGCTCCTGAAGTGACACCCCTCATCCTCCTCACTCTCCCTGGTCACCTTCAGCCGTCAGGGGAAATACACAGCGTAGTGTGCTCAGCTCTGCTTTCTTACCCTTGCTTCTCAGAGTGGGGATGTTCCTCAGAGTCAGCAGAAAGCAAACAGGCATATTTTTTCTGATATTCTGCTCTGTGCAACGCTTTTATATTATGCTGCATCCAAGGAGTCATTATTTTCTTTCACTATAAAGGGTAACTAGGGTCAATTATTTGCCATCCAAGGGACCTGGAGGTTCTTTAGCTATTCAGGTCTAATTCAGCTCTTATTTTTCATCTTCTAGAAAATGCATACTGAGGAGGCTGCAAGCTAAACAGAGTAATGAATGCACTGGCATGACAGTAACTTAAAATATTTGAAAGGTCAGAAAATGCAGATTTTGTGTGTCATCTTACCTTTCCTGACTTGCTTCTCTTTCTGTTTTCTGGGTTAGGAGTTTGGCTTTAGAGCATTCTTTGTAGCACAGATGTCTGGGACAACCTTAATTTCTTGGGTTTGCATGTTTAACATTCTGTCATTTCATCTGTTAACGTTGAGGCCGAGTGCGTGCTGGGTGGTTTCTTCCACTTTCTCTAATGACCAAGATTGCAATACAAAGATCTTACTTCAAGGTTAAGAACTTAGAGCCTCCTTGGCACAAAGGATAGAAAACTCACCCCCAGTTTTCGCACATGCGCTCCCCATTTTCACGACAGGTGCCTTTTTGTCATAGGAGCAGCTCATTGTCATCCCGTTGCCTCTGCAAACCCAGGAGTAACTTTCCCCTGCCTTTCCAGGAGAGACCCGGCTAAGCTCCCCGAGCAACATCAGCCTGCGCTAAGAATTCAGGTCAGGATCTCCCCGCTTGTCTCCTAGCAACTGGGGGATACTGGTGCTTTCTCCCTCCACTGACTCATTCGGCACCAGATGCAGGGACCGCCTGGTGGAGGGACCAGGGCGGCGTTAATAGCTCACGCTTCGGGAAGGCAGAGCAGAGCCCGGTGCTGGATAACTGAGGGGATGTAGCGTGCGCCGCCCAAGTCGAACCGAATCGAGGCTTTACAGGATCCTCCGTGCAAACCTTACAGTACCTCCGTTGTGTTTGCTAGCGCTCAAAAGTTTGGCAAGGTGACAGATCTCTTTTGAAGCACCAGTAGCCTTTTGTGTTATGTTGAATCTGGCAAAACAGGAACGGATGCAGGTAAGCAGCTGAAGAAAGTTCATGTTCGAGTTGCCTTAAAGGTTGATTTCCTGCAGGTGCAGTGCGTTTCTTGGTTACACAGATGCACAACATTCAATCGCACAAGTATTTACCTGTCTTTGGACTTAGTAAAGTTTCATCGGAAGGTAAGTAAAAAAAATAAAGTGGAAAGATGAACTATCTTCCCTAGTTCCTTGTGGTATCTGCTTATATAGTGCTGAAAACAACTTTTAAACTACTCTGGTTCATTTATTGTAGAATGGGCTAGAGTAAAACTTCTAAGTGGTCAAGAGTTTTGGTTGCCACGCTCTCACAGAGACTGGCTGCTTGTAGCACGTTTACAAAATGGAAAGCAGCAAGTTCTTCTGACTGTATTGTTTGCACAGGCCGGCAATCGCTGCCTGTGGTTGTTAGCACAGTGGGGTTTGTTTCGGATTTTTTTATTTTCTTCCCTAGACTGCAAGTAGAAACCCTTTGACAAGTGCAGAAGTTGAAGTAATGTGCCTTCTAAAACAATGTTTAGACCAAAAAAAATCTCTTCTGTGTGCTGTAGCCTCCCTTCTTTACTCACAAACACCAGAGATCGTGGGACTATATCAGGGTGTATTCATATCTAGTGCCAGCACAGGGATGGCATGATAGTTTTCTGAAGGACCGTTTCTCACAGAAAATACGGTTCTCATATTTTGAAAAATGTGGGAATGAACGTCGCCAGGTGCATACAAGCGATTCAGCTTGCCTTTTTCAGCAGTCTATGAACAGTACACTCCAGCTCTTCAGCGGTGGGATTTGGCATAGCCCCAGTTAACTTGAACAGAGGCCTGCCAAGTGGCATCAGCCAAAGATCTGGCTGCATTATCTCTCGGACAGACACGCTGCAAGCATGTGTGTGGGTTTTTTGCACTGGAGGCTGTAGCGGGGTATTCTGAACAGGGATATATATAAAAAAAAATAAGCTGCATTTTTTAATTATCTCTAATACGGAGCTGTTTAGTTTGAGTGCTGACTCTAGGGCATTCAGGACCTGATTTCTTCAGAGAGACTGAGTAAGTGCGGTTTCAATTGATATTTTCCACGCTTAATATTCAGAAAAACAGCTCCCAGAGTCTCACATTGCATACCTGATACAGTGGCTGCTTTTCAGTGCTTGAATGTCTGATTTGGTATCCCAAGCTTTTTGTCTGTATCAGTATATGGGAAAACTCATACCTGCATCCCTAGCACCCACGGTGTATGTGTGCAGTTAAGAAGAGAGAAAAAATCCATACTGGGCCTGGATCTTTCTGCAGTTCAGGATGTTCTTGATTACAAAAGGACCTCCTAAGTGGGTAAACTTCACACTACTGTGTGCTCAGGTGATATAGGATAGAGAGGGAGAAATATCTGAGCTTCACGTTTCATTTAATTGTTCCTTTCTCAGGATCAGCAACTTTCAGGAGACAGTTAACAGCAGAAACCTCTTCAGTCACTTTGATCTAGCTGTTTTAGTAAAGCAACACCCTCAGAGGATAGCGTGGGACCCGAGAGGTTAAGTTGTCTGGCACTGCCTGCTTTCTTTTGTTCACAAAGCCTTGTGGTGTCCTCTCAGTAATAGTCTTCTGTCAGAGCTGGGAACTCTGCTAGAGACCTCATTCCCTGACTCAAGTACTTTTTAAATGTCTGGAAAAAAAATTGTTAAAAGGAAGGAGGCCCCTAAGCAAGCAGGGTCAGATTTTCCTCGTCAAGCTTGAGCTAGTGAATTTGCCAGCTGGATGGAAAAGGCTAAATATTTTCCTGCTACACCTACACTGGAGGCCCTCTGCGGATGTGCAGATGGCCAGGCACTTGAGAGTCCAGCCACGGGAGCATGTGCCAGCGCTTAGGGGTTTAACAAAAATCTGGAATGGGTCTTGTAGGCTGGTGTCAGTGCCAGCATCACAAATCTGGGTGCCTGGACATGTGGAAGAGCCAAGTCTGGGAAGATTATTGGGACATAGACCTTGCAATGGACGATATTTCTTGATAGGAAACGCAGGAGATACGTTCTACTCTGCAGTAGAGAACAGGCCAGAGGTGGAAGGCGAGTGCTTTCCTCACCTACCAGCCCCTGCAAGGCTAGCTGAGCACTGGAGAGCTGAAAGGGGAGACGACTGTCTTCTCTAAATACTGCTGACAAGAGACAAAAGCTGCCTCAAGAAAAGGATAGTGTTGGCACAAAAAAAAAAAAAATTAGCTGTAGACTGGCTGTTTAGTCTGGACATTTCTAACAAGCTCCCAGAACAGCATTTCGGTCAAAGGAATGGGGAAAAATGGAATTGTTTTCAAAAATAGACTTTAATTGGCCTGTGAAAGGATTATGTGAAGTGTTTGTCAGCACCAGTAGGGGACTGAATGCTCGGGAAGTCCCCTCTGGTAGTATGTTCCCAAGGTTTATCCTGACACACCTACATAGAGCTCAAAGATTTAAGTGTATCAACACATTGCTGTTCCTCTGGAAACTACCACATGAGAGAAGCAAAAGAGGCAAGAGAACGCATGGAGGCCCTGCAGTGGAAAGGGACTGACAGGAGAGTGCATCTCGTAGCAATGGGTCTTGCAGAAACACGGCACTGAAGAACCTTTGTGGACAAAACGGTTTATGACTAACGTGCTTAAGACACAGTCTTTCCAAATGGTGTCCCTTCCACTCCCCACAGGGAGCTCGTGCGCTTCTCTGCTCCCATAGTTGTGTCTGGAAGAGCACCCTTTGAAATTAGATTTTCTGGCATCCGAATGCCAATGCCATTTAATTTATGAATGCCGCAGTACATTTTGTTGTGCTCGTTTCAGGCAGAGCTCGAGTGTCGTACAGTCACGTGTAAAGGTGGCGGTGGATGAGAGCTCTCTCTGTCATGCTGGGTTGCTGCAGATCACTTACATTATATCTGCCAAATTGCAGGCAGGAAATTTTTGAATTAATGACAAATATTTCCCAACAGTAGTTAGTTAAGTGCCTGCACATGTTAAATTAACCATAATAACTCTTGTCGTAGTCATAAATTAATAACTTGCATCCCATCAAGCTTTCGGTACTGAAGTGAAATGTTTGTGAAGTATTCAAGGAAAGGAGCCCAAAGAGGCAAACAGGACAAGTTCCCAAATTTTTGGTTTGGTTTGGGGGGATTTTTTCCTTCCCTTTCTGCCCATTGTAAGCACCATTTTCAGGTTCCTGTGTAGCCTTTGGGTCTCCCTTGGCACAGGGGTCGGGCAGTGGGGGTGGGAAGGCAGAAGGTACCCTGTGAACACCTGGGTACCCCGGGGTTCCCGTTGTCCTTAGCAGAGAGGCTTCTCCTCCGAGTAAGGAGATTTAGACCTGTTAATTCCTGAAGTGTCGTCTTTGCTCCATTGCCTGGAGGGAGAGGCAGCCAGGAACAGCTGTGCGCGGGGGAGCTTTCTGGCAAAGGGATCTTCTGCCCTTGCAAAAGTGACAGAAGAGAGGAGACTGAGGGCAAATGGGCAGTGTGGGAAAGGGATAGACAAGGAGCAGGAGCCCTCCTAGTGAACGTGTCCCTGGCTTGCTATAAACACTGCCAGGGAAGGCTTGTGCTCTTCAGTGCCATCCTTCCTCATAGTTTCTCCAATCTCCTCGCTTTGTTCTGCATTTCACATTTTTGCATATGTTCCTCTGAGTATCCTGCACACGTGCTCCCTGTCACTGGTCCTGGACAATCGGGCACGTCCAGGGACTTGTGTGGATAGTGTAGGGCACTAGAGACTCGTCTCTGGTCTTCAACAGGTAGCAGTAAAACCTGTTAAGCCCCACCAGGATATTGACTTCCAAAAGCCCGCTGGTCTGAAGCGGCAGCAGGAGGTGAGTCGTGCAGAGTGACTGGGGGGATCTCTTGCTTTCCTGGAGGTTATTGCTGCAGGGAAGGAGCAAAGGGGAAGATGAGAATCGGAGTGAGTCACGGGAATTTCCATTTGCTCATAGTCGTGTTCTGGAGCGCAGACCTGCAAGTACACAGGGATGGGAGGACTGCAGGAAAACAGCTCCTCTTATTTCAAACACAAAAGAGCAAACGTGACCTGAATGGATAAGAGGAATGAAAAGTTTGCAAGTACACGTAGCGAGGGAACAAATGACACAAAACTAGGGCTCTTACCTTTGTGAAATCCCAATTGTATTTTTCTTTTAAGTTGTGGAGGGAGGTAGTGAGGAAAGATGCAAAGACTCAGCGGTGTTGTTCGTCGTGACGGGGTTGGAAGGCAGCCCTGTTCACACGAGAAACCGTTTTGGTTAGGAAGGCTTTCCAACTTAACCAGGCTTGTACCCGAACACCCCGAGGTCATCGTGCATTGCTGTGACCTTGCATTAACGCTCTCGTGCTCCTTTTTTCCAGAGGTGATCTGAGAGTTTCTCGGGGTTCACATGGGCTCAAGAAAATGACTATCAATTTGACAGCGGAGCAGGACTAAATTAGGAGTCAAAAGATGCTCAGTAAGGTCGTTCCCATTTAAAAGCCTGCCACCTGCACCGTTTCACAAGGAGCCTTGTGCAGCAGTCAAGCAAGGGGCCAGTCGCTTGGCCTGTGGGGTTCAGCACGACAGGAATGTGGAATGTGTTTACCGGGTAGCGGTTATTGCTGAAATATGTGAGCGCCGTCGCCTGGGGAAGTTTCAGAGGATTGAGCCTGCGCTGAGCGTGGCCGTCCCTCTCGGACAGCCTGTATGGACCTTGGGGAAGACGTTGGCCTCTGAGCCCGCAGCCAGGGACCGGCAGAGGGGCGAAGCAGGGCAGGATGCTCCCCTTCCCCACCGCCTCCCGTTGCCCTCCCCGCTGCTCCTTGGTGCTAGGATGACCCCGGAGAGGGACCGGTCGGTGGCCCAGAGGCATGGCTGCTTTCTGCCGCTGCATCCAAGGGGACTCCAGGTTAGAGCATGACCGCAGCCGGCTCGGCAGAGCGGCCGGGCTGCCCTGAAGCAGCACCGGGGGAGCGCTGAGGACTGGGGGCCCCCGATGGCACCTTTCTCCAGCAGCTCCTGGAAGTCAGACTGCTCGTGTCGGGCTCATCTCAGACGGTGGGCTGGTGCGTCTCTGCCTGGAGGGGCTCAGGCTTCCCTTAGGATATTTAATTCATTCTCTTTACATTCCCTACCTTCTTTTTTTCCTCTACTCTAAATATTTAATATTAAAGCTATTCTGCACACGGTGCACAGATGATCACAGTGCTTATTTCATCTCTCCAGCACAGGAATTCTGGAGGAGCCCAGTAAAGTGTGCCCTGTTCTCTTTGTTTCCTGCACTTTTACCTGTGCTCGCCCAAACCATGCTCTATTTTTCCTTGCATATTTGCAGGTAGGCCTGGGATATAGCTGTGTTCTGCGTTCAGGTGAACACGTCGTTTGAAAAGACTCTTCTTTAACTTCTAAGGAAACGATAGGAGCGTTGGAATAAAGCTGCTGACTACCTCACGCTTATGTAGCCAAGGGTAAACAGGCAACGCATTATAGATGGGCTCAGAAGGGACGCGAATGGGGCCACGTTCAGATCTGATGTTAGCAGTTGCAATTGACTTCATTGTCTGGGTAGCTTGGCCCGCTTGGAGTTTTGCTCTGAATAGCAGATAAAGCTGAATAAGGATCTCCTTCTGGGTAGTCCTAAAGCCTTTCGGCACCCGAAGCTCCCATTAACCTCCGCACTCCACGAGAGCGTGCTTACATTAGCCTAATTGATGGGGCTGCAGGTGTAAGAGCCTGCAGCTCCTCGGGGCTCGCTGTGCTTCCTGGTGAGGCTCTTTCTTTCTTTGCCACAAAGGGCGTGTGTGCGTGTGTATGTATAGGGACGATTTATTGTATTAACGGTTCCAAAAAGCACGGGGGGATCAGTGAAAGCCCTGTTATGTTTCGCTGAATCTAAACCCATGGAGACCTCAGAACAATGTTGATTTTTGTACTCTCTCTGAATACCAAACGACCTTGTGTAATTATTTTTGTGAAATAGCTTCAGGAATGTTCCCGGTGCTGAATTCAAGAGTAATTGCAATTGCGGCATGTAGAATCAAACGTAATTTTGTTCTAACTAAAGCAAGACATTTTACTTTCTTTTCTATTGCTGTTCAAGGAGAGGCACGGTGAATTTTTAATGCTTTACTGACCCTTGACTTTCAGTGATGTTAGCCTGCTACTGTACAAAAAGGATGAGCTCCTTCAGAACATTATTAGCCAAAGTGCTCTGCGTGCCCGCTTGATCCTGTTGAAGTTCAAAATAGGGACTGTGCTGCCATCAGTAGAATGGCTGCTCCAAGCCCCAAACTCCGGTAGTTCGTTGAGCTGTTTGTGCTCCTAAATATAGCAGAGGATCTCTGGTGGGGAGCCAGCTGGGGGAGGTCTTGGGTCTTTGTGCAGAACAGCTACACTTCTATTATCCCGGTATGCCGAGAAAGAAGAAGGGGAGTCAATGTGTTTTTATTACTCTAAGTGTTCTTTTAATAATGCTTTCCATGTTGGTGGAATAGCTCTCCCAGGCTGTCTGTTAAATCACAAAAAAATATAAAACTTCCACTGAAAGGAAGAAAGGAGGTGTTTTTACATAGGAATAATGTGTTTCACATGAGTTTGTTCCATTCTTTTGCCAATGTAAACTTTTTTTCCTGTTTTTAATTATTTTATGTGGGTGTTTGATTTGCTTTTTTTGTTTGTTTGTTTAAAGAAAGCGTGCAAGCTAAGGCTTTTCCCATAAGCACAATGTGACCTTTGACAAGGTGTTTACCCCTAAGTTACTGAGCTGTGCTAGGGAAGAGGAGCTCTCATCGCCTTTCTGGGACATAGTCTGTTCCCTGTACCAGGAAATCGTCCTGGGCGATCGCAGTGACCTCCTTCCTTCTGACCTCACAGGTTTGTGCATCTTGTGGCAGCACACTTTTCTAAAAAAAAAAAAGAGCAACCAAAAAGCTTACTCTTCACTAGCTGCTTGGGAGGAAAGTTTATTTTATGCGGTATTTGTCTTCTAGCCTCTTGCTTTCATGCAGAAAATATAGGGGAAGGGAGGTCTATCAATTCTTGAAAAATAAACAGGTAGGGAGAGCAGATTTTTTTTCCCTGTTCCTTGGAAATGCTCTGTTTGTAATAGAGAAAGGAATGTGCTGCTGGCACGGGGCACGGCAGAAGGCTTGCTGAGGATCCTACATGAGAGCCTGCATGGTCTGTGGGAACAAATACGAATGCACCAGAGACGAGTTTGGACTGCTAGGCGAAGGAACGAGTGGCCGGGCACTGCGCAGATTTTCGGGTAACGTGAGAGCATGCTGCAAGGGTAGCAGTAGCTGGAGGAAATGTCAGCCCTGTTCACTGAGCCTTTCATTGACCAATAGTACAGATTACAGAAATACGTTGTTGAAGATGCCATCCCTATGGACATCCATAAAAAACCTAGGTGCTAACAGCATCCTCACTAAATTATTAAAAACAGCAGAGAACACATGAAGTCAGAGACTTTGCAAAGTAATTATTTTTTTTGTTGCCTGTTGCAAAACATTTGAACAAAATGGAAGGAGATAATTGTCTGCCCGGCTCTGAAAACAGAAAGCAAACTCGTATATAAAAAGCGACGGGCTGCTTGTCTTCTTGGTTTGGCATAAAGGTTGGACTGGATGATCTTAGAGGTCTTTTCCAGCATGAATGATTCTGTGAATCTGTGATTCTGTAAAGTTTGTCTGTGGTATTTTATCTGGGTATAACAAAGGCAAACATGGTTTTCTCAAAACAAACAAACAAACAACAGGTCTTCTCCGGGTAAATTATTTTTAGCGCATCACCCATTCAAAGAGGATGGGAATGGAGTTGGAATATGTACAGATGCTGTTATAGGTGCTTACATGCAGCAGAAAGGGAAGGTGGCCTTTTGGTCACAGTGACAGTGCCTGGGACTCCTGACAAAGCTCCTAGGATGGCTGTGTGTGTGGAAGCATGCTCTCGAGTGCAGCTGTGCATTTGATTTAAAAGTCAGAGGCTGAAAGAAATGGAATTTGTACTCCTTTGACATCAAGAGAGGTCTGGAGCAGGGAGGTGCATGGCTTTGGAAATGGGGAAATGGTGTTGCAGTCGTTATCAACTTCTCACATGCCTTTCTGTGCGCTTTTTGGATGCATTTATACAAACTAATGGGATTCCCAGAGACCTGTACCTCGCTCATGTGGATGCTGCTGGCACCTGGGCTGTGTGCCCAGTGCTGGCTCAGGTGCAGCACTGCTCTGCGCTTCCCACACCTCCTCTTGCAGAAAGAGGGGACCGGGGCAGGGAGAAGAGGTTTCTCTTAATAGCATAAGCTCAAGGTGATGGATGACTTCTGGAGGAGATTTTATAATTAGGCGTGCTCTGAGAGATTTACTTCGGGGTTGGTTCAGGCTTTACCAGCTGGGAGCACGGACGGCGGTTTGGGAGCTTGAAGTGGGGGTCGTGTTGGGGTCTGTATGAGCAGGAGGGGGTCTGAGCAGAGAGGTATGTTGAACAGTGGGGTTTCTTGTGCTTGGTGGATACAGATTGTGATCTGGGGCATCATCCGGATGGTGCCTCCGCCAATCCCATGTGCCAGAGATGTGGAGCATCTCCAGAGGTATGGAAGCTCTGCTGATGCACCTGCAGCTAGCAGAGCATTGCAGCCGATGCCTTGGGCTTGCTCCCTCTCATACCATGGAGCTGTCCCTTTCCTGCAGTCCATGTGACATGAGAAGGGACTGCCTGGCCCAGGGAAGGAGCCTTCGTTTCAGGTCTGAGCCCACGAAGAGGTGGTGGGTGAGGAGAAGCTGCTTCAGTCCTAGTCCCTGGTATTGAGGATGTTTTCTGTTCGGTTACTGCCTCAGCTAGGGCAGTCCTTCTGAGTGTTTGGGTTTTCTACATATATCTCCCTTAATTCCTGCATTTTTTTCCCCCAAATCCACAAGGCTGTGTAAAACCAGTAGAAATTTCAGTGCATATCATGATATTGGAGAGAGGAGAGGGCAGGTCTTCCTCTCGTGTGAATGATTTCCCTAAATTCATATTTTTAAAATCACTTTAATTGCTGATGTTTCTTTGCCTACTAGCGAGTAAATGTTCTTGAACAGCACTGGAATAAAAGGTGCAAATTGCTGCCATTTGGTTCAGCTGTGCTTTTTTGATACTCACGTTTGAATGCATTGACATTTGGGAGGGGTAGGGAAGGGAATAAGCACCCATTGTGTTGCCATATTCCCTCTCTTTCCCTGCACTCACGTATTCTCAGCTGTGTTTCCTGTCTCGTAGCTCATATTAAAAGGCCATGGGAAGGAAGGAGGAAAATGGAAGAACAGTCTCTGCTGGGAAAAGTCCAATACAGAAAATATACTATTATAAGCTTGGGTAATACTTAGCAGTTTGTCATCAGACATTTTGGCCTCATAAATCTTGTAATAAATTGACAAACCAGGTATCTCTAATATTCCACTGTGAAAAGAACCAAAAATGAAACCTGAAGGGAAACAAAAAAGAGAAGAAGTGCAGCTGCCAGAAGCGTGGTAAATCTCGCCCTTGCTAAAAGAGGAGAAGTAAAGCAGACAGCTCCTGTAGGATGCGAACCCCACTGAGTCTTCAGAGCAGAGTATGATTTAAGTTAGCCCTTGGAGCCCAGCAAGTCCTTGAAGAAACTGGAGGTGAGAAGGCTTGGCCGTCCTGCTCCCCGCCACAGCCTCAGGATCCAAACGCAAGCACGCACCCATGCACGTGGGTGCTGATTCAAGGCATCTAGATAGTGTCAGCGTTGAGTTGCACAACTGTTAAACCATAGATGTAATAGACATCATAGATTTTAAGTGAAGCTTTGAAGAAGATAACGTTTAGCTCACGAATAAGCAATCAAATCTCCATACGTCAGGGAAGTGGCATGCAGGTATGGTCATACCGAGGTGGAACTTTGGCCTCTTGGTGGTTTCTTCCTCTCATAAGTACCATGTTTGAACTGAATCTTTCCTCTGATGGATGAGGGTTTGTTACGGACACTGAGGAAAAAGCTTGAGAGATTGAAATTCAGCCTCAACATACCATTAAAATAACTTATGCTGAAGAAAAAAAGGGGAGATATAGATAGAAGAGCTCTCCAAGTTCATATATCTGGGAAAAAAAATAGAATTTTCTTTCGTGCTGGGTGGTTGGTGAACAGGTGAAAAACAGCATTTCTCTAACAGTGTGCCACAAAGGAAGAGTTGGGAAGGAAAAGCAACTTCCCCCCACATCAATAAAAATGTCACCATCCGTTTTAAGGCAGAAATCAATGTAATTGCCTAATGCTAGGTTTGGTGGGACGCTGAGCTGGACAGCCCCGTCCTCACAGAGCGGTCTGACAGCCAGGTCAGTATTCCTGTGCGCCCTGTTGGCTCATTGCTTCAGTGGAAACTGTAACTCAGCAAAACACTAAGTTTCAGCTCAAGCATTTACTTAAAACCAAGGTTGGCCAAAATGACCTGATGACTTCTGAGTGTACTTCTGAAAGCCTGGCCGCCAGCATCCCTGTCCACGTCCCAGGATAAATGGCTGGGCAAACAGGCTTAGGCCTGGTGGCTGCACATGCCGATCCCTGGCCAGACAGATTTCTGTGTCCTTCACCAAGCGTTTCACAGGGATTTTTCAGTTCCAGTCCCTCCCTGAGCTGCTTAGCTCCCCTCCGCCGGCTGAAGAAGAGGATGCCCTTTCGTCTCGTGGCGCAAACAGATCTCTCCTTGGTAACAGCGGCCATAAAACTCCTCCCAGATCCTTGACGCTCAGTCATCGGCGCGTGGCCGCGCCTCGCCGTCCCGGTCACAAGCCGTGTGTTTCCACAACATAGCAACTGTGGTGAGGGCTCACAGCCTCCCGCTCCGCCGGCACCACGCTCCGTCGATGAACCAGCACGGGCCTGGCAGAATGAGGCCAGAATGCCAGCCCTGGATCCAGCCTGGGGACTCTCCTTTAAAACTATAAAGCTGAGATAACAGCTGCCTACAACGGAGCGGATGGGTCTTCCCCCAGGTAAAACCAGTGTCCAGGCCAGGGACACTTTTTAGGAGGACACACTGATTCATAAAATAACCTCAGAAAACAGCAAAAGTGTCACCGACCTGGAGAACAGCCATGGGAGGTCAGGAGCGGGGGCCTTGCCACCCATGGCTGGCAAGAAGGGAGCTCTTCAGGGTTCAGGGTCTTGCTGCTTCCCTGGTGGAGGACAACGTGTAACCATCCAGATAAAAAAAGGAGACCCTCACCTGGCTGCAGGTGGATGCAGTGGCCGCAGCTGGGGATCTGAGTTATGGCACCCATCATTTATGTATTACAATACAAAAATATAACATGATATAAAACCCAAGGGCTGTGGGAGGGATCGTTTGACGATGAAGGCATTCATCTGGCACAGTGGAGAAGCGCAGAAGCTGCTGGGCCACAGTGGTGGCTTCGCTGATACCATCCCACAGCTGCTCGTCACGGCCTGGCTCAAGCGCTCGCTGGCGTTTCAGGCAATGCGTCATGGTTTAGGTTTGAGTAATAAATGTTTCGTTTCCATTTCACTCACTCTTTGAATTTATGAGCCTCATTACTTAAGACTGCTCTTATTTCTGGGGATCGAAATAACCATGGTGTACTCGCGCTCTGGTCTAGGTTCTGGCGTGAGCATCTGTCACCAGCACAACCCCAACAGTTCCTCTACGGTATTTAGGTCACCCTCCAGTGAATGGCATCCATGACTTTATTCTGACTGAACCATGAAATCATGGTTTTCCAGATGGAGAAAAGAGAGCACAAACTGACTACTGCTCTGAAAATGCAGTTTAAATTACAGATATTCTGTTCTCAGCCTTGGGACATATACAATTTTGGATGTATTTTTTAATTTTAATTTTATTTTGCTTCAAAAAAGCAAAGAAAAAAGAAGAAAATTTACTGTTTTATTTTTACTTGTGTTTTTGTCTGCATGAACAAAAGAGTAAATAGAATGGTTACCTTTTCACAAATGGTTTAAAAAAGGAGAAACACTAGAATCCGTAGAATACTTCAAGTTAAATATAAACAAAAAATGCATGCAGTTCTTTACAAAGGTTACTGAGTTGTGGTACCCGAATGCTGTGATTATCACAAAGACATTATGTCTGTGGTCCTGAATAGGAGGAGAGAGGGAAACTCGGAGAAGCAAACTTCTGATGCACACTTTCAGAAGCATTCAAGAACTTCATGACACTCAAATTTTCAGCATGGAGAGGCGAGCTGATTAATTGAACTGTAATGTGTCATCACCTTATTAAGTGGAAATAGTTCTGTAAAACTGTTATACTGTAGCCTAAGAAGCTTTGTCCTGTGGAATATTTTCATATTGTTTATGTATTTTTAAATATAAAACATGTATTTAGACATATATTGCTTATGTATTTATATACTATATTACATTTTTATATCTTTATATTTTAGTAAAGTATATCTTTATATTTAGTATTTTTTACTATTTCTTAGTTGCTTGTGTGTGTGTTGAAGTATTGTTATCTATCTCATTGATGTGACAGACACTTTTTCTATCTCCTTTAGTGACTGTCACATGAGTTCCTCAAGGATAATGGACCCAAAGGTGCAAGAGACCGAAGGATATGGAGAAGACAATTCAGGTAGAATTGCTCCCTTCCTCGGTGAATGATAAGTGCTGTAGCTTCTTGAGCTTTAGTACCTTAGCTCTGCCACAAAAGTGAATCTGTTATTTAAAGAATGCATTCTCCATTTCTCTCTTTCTGTCTCCAAGACCTGTTGCAGCTTTGACATTTCTAGAGGCTTGAAGTAAGATTTTTGTAGCATCTTTTAAAAATTACGTTTTACCCAACAAGATCCAACAATAACTGAAACACAGGCAGGGATGCTTTCCAGTGCTGTCATCCCAACATATACAGGATGGGCACAAGTTGTTGGGATGTCTTGTGCAAAACGCTGATTTCATTTTAAGTACTTTTCTTCATGGATCTTGGAACTGATCCTAATTCAGGTCTTTCCCCACTGAGCAGACTAACATTACCTTTCAAGATTATTGCTTGATTTCTATTTTAATACTTTATCATCCATTGAGACTCATAATTAGCATTCAAAACATTCTGGGATGTATTATAAAACTGACATTATAAAAGCATTAGCCTCCTGACACCGCACATTCCACCTAAGTAAGCTATTTCTGCATTTAAATTGGTTTTGGTAACAGCATTGTCCTTATCATCACTATTTAGCTTGCTGAACAAAGGCAGTGTGTTTCCGAGTTGTAATTTCTTCTGTATATCCCAGGCTGTTAATACCAAAGTTTTTCTTCATAGTCTAATTGTCTCAAGAGGCAAGTAGAAACTCTATTAGGAAAGATCCTTCACTGTAGGTTATTTTTATGTCATAAACATTGCAATCCATTCTCCAAGATTATAGTAATTTCATGCTATCAGTATAGTCTTGAAAGATATTAATGCAAGAGCGGACTGTGTTGCCTCTTCCAGGAAAAAATCCACTTATGAAGAAATGATCTGGGACATGTTATTGTTCCAAAAGCTTGCAAATGCTGCTGGTTGCATCTTCTTTATTTTTCTTCACTTAGGAAAGAAAAAATCGAAGTTCAAATCTTTCAAAAAGTTTTTTGGTAAAAAGAAAAGGAAAGAAACGTCTTCTGGGAGCAGCAGTCTGAAGCTATTCCAGTCAACAAGTGATGTGGCGGCCTCACACAACATGCACGTTAGTTATTATTCAGAAGATGAACTTGAGTAAGTCTTTGGACTGTGGCTGGTGGACAAATACAGAGCTGCTATGATGTTTATAGATTAAAGATACCCTGAATTGCTTACTCCTTTTGTTCAGAATGGTTGCACTCTCAAACAGTTGCCTTTTTAACGGAAGTACAAATTAAAATGCCTGATGCAAGGCAAATCACAAGTGGATGGGATGCAGCAATAACTAATAGCTAGTAACTAAAAGAGCTTTTGTTTAAGCATAAGTAATCCTTGGGTTATCATTTCTAAATAATGTAGTTCTCATCTTCAAAAGTAGAATGAGGTACTCAGCTTAAATTTGATCAGAATTGTCTTATGCCCCTAAGATGCATCTCCTATGGATTGTTAAAAAATGTAGATGCCTGATCATTTATGCCAGTAGGAACCAGAGGCTGCAGAGCCTTTGTTTCCTCTGTATAACTGGGATTCATCTGACCAAAGGATAAATGCCTGCATCTGAGGTTGTCACCAACTGCCTTTTGTAATCAGCAGAGAGAAGTCAACCTTGCTAAGAAAGCTGGTAACGTTCTTGTGGTACATCTTGAAGTCACTGATGAACCATGCTCTAGAAGTGCCTGTTTCTCCTCACCAAGTGTAAGCAGGAGCCTGGGGTGACCGGCTCCGATGCAGGTACCTGCGCTGCAGTGTTTGAGGTTAGATGAGGTGAATCCCAGTCTGCAGATCTGGATGCCTCTGAACATCCTGTCTTCATGCAGGCATTTCCAAAAATGTTATCCATTACTTCTCATCCAAAAAGTAACCATGAGAAAAATGATGCAAAGTCCAAATGTATTCCTGGATGGACAGGTGGACTTGTGTTCCTGGGTGAAGTGCAGCCAAGAGCTGCTGCTGTGCAGAGGGACTAGAAAGGCAAACCCATCTCATCCACTTGGAACGACGCTGCACGATACAGCCACTAGGCAGCGCCAAACAACTGAAAGAAATTATTCACAAATGTCTGTAGCATTGGCAAGAGTAGTATTAGTCCAGCTTGAAGCCCCAGGAGTTCCGGGCTGGCAACGTCAGGTCTAACAGTGGGCGATAGCATTTTTGTTCAACAACATATTTTTAAGATGAGGAATGGTGAAATATTCTCTCCCTCATGTGCTACTCAACAAGGTCATGACCGAGTGGGTACAATGTTTGGCTGGTTTAGATATGTTCCCTTGCCATTACTCACAGGATTGTAAAATTATTGTTTCTTCACATTTGTTTAAATAAACAAAGACCAGAAAATACCTTGAAAGAAAGGAAAATTAAATAGAGCACTCATAATCTGAGATGTTTAGGAAACCTCCGCTACACATCCAGGAGGTACGTGTCTACTAGAAAGAGAAAGCGAAGGTAGCACGCAGGGCTAAATGTGCACATGTAACAACACTGCTTAGCTGGCTGCTGTTCAGCCTTTGTAAGATGTCGGTGCATTAAACAGCCATTGCAGTCCTGACTGGCACTTTCTCTGCAAAGTGGTATAGATCTCTGACCTTGGATGCTTTGCAGAGATCACATTTTCATGTAGATAAAGTGTTCTTCTAATGTCTCTAATGCATTAAGCTGAAGCAGCAGGCTTTCCTTCCTTCTGCAGCAGTCATACAGATTAACTTTTTCCTGCAATTGTGTTATCAAACATATTTATAGCAGCCATTACAAGGAAAATGTTACTTTTTGCCATGTTTGTTTTTGTTTCTGAACGTCTCTAAGAGAGTACCTAAGATCCAAAAATACACATTACTATTTCTTTTTATAGACAGTCTGTTCAATTAATTTGGTAGTTACTTGAATCCGAGCAGTCATGTATTCTGGTTTGTCATTTCCCATTTAAAAAAATAAAAATAAAAGAAAGGAGTCCTAGAAGAAATGGCATGTGCACACATTTCTGGTCCCTGCTCAGCTGTGCTATGAGCTAAGCAGAGGAAAATCAGCACAGGAGACCTCCTAGCAGCTAGCTGTCTGTCCATGTGTCGCCCTGCCGTTTCCATGAGGAAACGAGGTTTTCATTCCCCACACGTAACATTTTCAAAAGACCTTACATGCTGCAAGCATCAAAGGTAGGAATCAGAATAAGAGAGAAGCTTTCTTCTGCTTCCTATCGCCAGCCAACGAAGTGTCTGTGAAAAAATGTGTCCCCAGGCTCCTAAGGGAAAATCCCAAGGATCTTGGCATAGAGCACAGGACTTCGCAAGGATTTTATGTAAATGGTTCTAGGTGAGAACTGTATCCCCTGCAACATTTTTGTTAATGACCTGTATGGCAGGGATATGCAGTAAATGTTCTACTATGCTTAAATAGTGAAAGGCACTATTTATTTTTCATAGGGTAGCACTCAGTCATTTGCAAGACATGTTCTTGCATTAGCACAAAGTTAGTTCACCTCAGGCACAGGCTGGGTTATGTGAACTCCCTTCGATTTGCAGCTGGGCTTGCCTGTGGCACCATCGCAGCACCCAGCTGATGCCCCCAAGCCAAGGGGCAGTAGCTTTTAAATAAACCATAGCTCAGCTCAGTTGCTGGGGTTAAACCATCTCTAACCTTGATTTGGTTTGCTAACACGACAGATACTGACACTTGCATATTTTGGTTGGTTTTGTGCTACGTAGATTTGTCTGAATGACTGTATTGCATTCATGGAGAAGTTTGGAATCTCGGGCATGATGTGTGCTTTACACATCAGTCTCCCACTCCAACAGACCACCAGAGTTAAGAATAAGAGGACTGGCAAAAGAAATCTGTGTGCATTTGCTTGTTTGTTGTGTTATTCTAGGAGCCACAAGGGCATTATGGGGAGCAGAGCTTTGTCGCATGATAGCATTTTCATCCCTGAGACTGGGCAAGAGCCTGCAAGGCCAGTAAGAGTGTTTTCTCAAGAAAATGTTTCTGATCGGATTAGAGCATTGCAGGTAATTTACACAACATATTATTTTTTCAAATGCAAGAGGTAGAATGTCTTTCCAGGCTTGATTTTTTGATGATATTCATCGTTGAGTATTTGATCAGCAAGTAATATCTGTCTGCAGCTTCCATCAAGTGTTGCTTTTATTAATTAGACAACAGTATCTTACCTTGGTTCTACTTAAAAGATATTTGTAAAATGGACAGGTTGTTTGGCCCCCTCACAGAACCTCTAAAGTGAGATGTCCTGGGTTCTGGGTCATTCAATTGTGAAGCTAAAATAAAGATAACTCATTGATCTGAACTAAAAAATGTACTGGGGAAACCTCCCTCATTATCGCATGCTAACGTATATTGCACCATGCTAAAGATGAAACTCCAGCCTACCATGAAGCTGGGACCTCCGCCTCCGTTTGGATTTCATGCAAAGCGGACAGAGGATGCTGGGACCAGTTCTGAAGATGATGGGTTACCCAGGAGCCCTCCAGAAATGTCTTTGCTCCATGACGTCCTAAGTTCAGGCACAACAACAAGAGTGAGTAGTTCTGGTGCTGACAAAAATCAGTGTTTAATTACTTGTTTTACCTATGTGTGGGAGGTAGAATAAATTACTTGGTTTGTAGTATGTATCACTACTTTACCTCTGAACAATTCAGAAATACTTTACTTGAGGTGGAAAAATGCTATCTATCTGTGTAAACAATCTCTGTTCCTGTTGAAATATAAATATAATTCCAGAAAATGCAGAAAGAGAGGGTGTGTTTCTTTGCATGCATGGGGATGCCGGTTTTTTTCTAGGGACTACAGAGAGCTGCAAGGCATAAAAAAATAGTCTGAAAAATCTGTGTGCTCCCTTGAAAGTGCTGATAAGAGAGTTCTCTTAATGTTTTTCTAGTCTGTCTTGGGCAAAAGAAACATAAAAGAATTTGAAACTGTTTTTTTTTTCTTTTTAAATGATAGTTTTGTTGTACATAATTTCATTCTTTATCTGCATGTCTTATACTTTATGTTTGTAGTATCCTTGCTAATCCTTAAGACTAGAGATAGAACAACTTACATTGTCAGCATCTGTGTGCACTTTGCGTAGATGGTTTCTGCTGGTGTATCCATCTCATTTGTCGTCTTTTACTGAATCTCTTCCTCATTCCATCCCACAGTTCTCTGACTCTCACAAGCACCTTAGCTCTTTGAGTTTAGCTGGAACAGGCAGTGAAGAAGAAGAACAGGTAACTTCTGCCAAATGTATTAAGGGCCAAGCAATTATGTACAGTAGTCCTTTAATGAAACGCAAGGCATAAATATTACCTTGTTGTCTGTCTGCTACAAAAGCAGCCTTGTATGTGTGTAGTTGCATGTCTGTCTGTTTTGCCTTTATAATGCTTGTCCTTCTAATATAAAGTTATGATTATTTATCAACATTATTCTGACGCCAAGTAAGCTCCCGTTAACAATAATTATGCCCTCTGAAATAGCTCGTATCCTTTAGCAAAATTCATAGACATGATTTAATCTCCAGAAACAATCAACCAGATTTTGACATTAAAATAGTATCCCTTTTTTAAAGATGGGAAATTGCAGTAAAGACTGCTTAGGTTACATGCATAGGATAAGGGAGAAGGCTCATTGAGGGGCCATGAACAATATCTAGATCCTCTGAAATCTGCCCAGACCCTTGCTTTAAATGCAAAATTACCTCACACTGATGCAGAAACAGTTTGCCTGATGACAGTGGCTGACATTGCTGCTTAGGAGACCGAGGTTCAGTCTTCAGTCAGATTCTGGCCACGTGAGCCAGCGCGAGCTGTGAATTCTGCTGAAGGGATGTTTTCAGGACTTGAGTACAAGCAAATAGATGGCTTTCTTCAATCAGCAGTCAGATGTTCTGGCTGATTAAAGAGCTGTTTTGAAAGGCTCTAAAGAGTCCCTTTTAGATGTCCGCAGCTGGAGACATGGTAGAAACAACACGGGGGGTAAAGGGGAAAGTGTTTTCTAGAAATAGGAGGAATGGAGGGGAATTGCGGAAAGGAAATAGAAAAGCTAGTCCTGAGCTGACTATTCCTTGGTAATTATGCAAAATGTATTTTAAGGCCAGCTGCAACAGGGCTCAGCAAAGATTTCTGGCCTCGCTTGTTCGATTCCACATGAAACTGTTTGAAAAACTGCATATATGCAGCTAAGCCCTAATATTTTCAAAGGGAAAAAAAAAAAAAGGAACATGTGAAGAAGGTATTTCTTGAAAGCCGGTGCAGGCAGACTGTAAATATATTGTCCAGCCCGGATGCGTGTTGGCTAAGGGAGGATTTATGTCTCCCCGTGGTTCCATTAACATCACTCTCTGACTCACTCGCTGACTCCTGAGGCGCTGCGGTGACGCTGCGGTTGCTCAGCTTTTTCCACATGCCCCATCACTTAGCTCAGAGCGCTCCTCATCTCAGTCTGGTCTCGGAGCGCAGCCAGAAAGCAGCACCATGGGAACACTTTCCTCCCGAACCCCAGGGTCTACCTGGAGCTTCAGAGAGATGAGCCCTGCTCCTACAAGTCGGAGGAGACCGGCTCGCAGAGATGGGGAGTTCTGCCCAACATAATGCTTGAGGTTTTGGGCGGCAGTGACACCCTGTTGTGTCTTGCAAGCCTTCCTGGCTCAAAGAAGGGAGAAAGATCACGCAGATCCCATCCTTCCTTTTAGGATGGGGCTCCTTCGCTGCCCCTCGCCTTGTGCTAATCAGCGCTACCAGCTGAAGGACAGGTGAGCCATGTGAGCGTGAGGTTTTGGGGGTCTTCTAGCCCCCCCTTCTCCAGCAGGCTTGGCCAGAGCCAGGCTTCCTGAGACAGGCGGCTTTTGCAGCCAGCTCAGAGCTGGCGTTCACTTGGGCTGCTGAAACAGAAGAGGAGTAACGAAGCAGATTCTCAGTTTTCCAGTGTAATGGCCAATGCTGAGCATTGCCAAGGAGAAGACATGCAAGTTGTCGAGGAAAAGCGGTAGCCAAAAAGAAAAAATGGCAGGCAAATAATGAAATGCCTTGAAAGAGAACATGTGCTGTGTCTTTGTCATGGAGCTGAAATGTCAATGTATTCACTGCTAGGTACTAATGTATAATGCAGCCAAGTATCATTTGTTGTACATTAGTCATGTTTCAGCACTACGCTGCAGATATCGTAGAGTGGAAATTAATGAGAGCATCCATTATTTAGCATGGCTGAGGTGCTTTTTTTGTAATAGAAAGCATGAACGGAAGCTGTGGATCCAGCATCCCCTAAAATCAATGGGAGTTTTCCCCTGGACATTGAGGAAGCTGTAGCAGGCCCAAGCTGTACTACGGGACGTCTGTTAGCTGCAGTGCATGCTGCAGAACTCTACTTGCAGAAAATGCTGATGCTTTCCCCCTCCCTAAATAAAATCAACGCAATACTGCTCTCCCTTTCTCCTCTTCAATAAAATACTTCCAGAGCCTTCCAGAACAAAGTGTGACAAAGGAGGAAACCTTTTCTGATGAAATGAACTGGAATTTCAAGCCTACAAAGGGAGACTTATCAAGAGGTGTCAGAGGTTATGTTAATGTTATGACAGATAGGTTAGAAATATCATTTTGCCTGTTTGCACAAACTGAAGCAGAAAGAAAGGAGGAACCCTGTTTAGACTCATTTTTCATAATTTTTTAAGCCTCCTTTTTCTGTCAGTTTTTGGTGAAGCACACAGGCAAGCTGAATTCCAGCTGCATGAAAGTACTGCCCCCTTTGGAGCGTTCAGGTCAGAAGTTCCAGGCACTAGTAGGAATTGTCCGTCAATTCCTTCCCTAGAATAGTCTATAAATGAAATATTATATTTCAGGTAAAATCCCTACTTATTTTGCAGATGTAAGTACTTGAGGTGAAAATGCAAGCTGACTTTGGTATCAATGCCATTGATGTTTGATTCTGTTTTAGGAAGGTGTTGTGGAGTTGGAAGGGACCTGATGCAGTATAGGAAGCTAGAGATGTTCCAGCCCAGCAAAACTGTGGGTAGGAGCCTAGTAGGCAGGGATGCTGGAGGAGAGACCCTGAAAGGAAACTGGCCCTTTAGGTTCTGTAGCAGAGTACTCTTCATAAATCTGTCTTCTAAAATGTGTTGACTGTGCATTTCTGTGCTTTACATCTTCTAGTTAAATGTGGCCTGTTCTTCCCCACTGGGCAGTATATGATGATATTCAAACAGCTAAAACACAGAATTGCCAACACCAATGTTCCACATACAACAATAGGAAATGCATTGTATTTTAAAGGGCGTCAGAAAGAAAAAGAAGCAACCTTAAAATGGCAATAAACATGGCCCCTTCTTTGTAGGATTGTTATATTTGTATCTTGGTTTCTTTGTTTAATTGTCTACTTGGGGATTTATTTCTTTTTTTAGGTTACATTGGGTCCTCCTTCTAGATCTCGCTCTACGGACGGTCAGCTGTTCCCTAGGCGTGGAAGTGCTAAAACTGGAGCTCCCCAGACACATGATGTTAGCATTTCACCTGCAGCCGATTTTGACACTCCACCCGAGCTATCCTCTTGCCTGGATAATTCTGCTGCTAAACACAAGCTTTTAATAAAACCTCGGAACCAGAGATCCAGTAAAATGAGAAGATTTTCTCAGGTAATTGTGAAAATAAGTAATGTCACCATTGACATGAAACTAGGAAGTTCTTACTGGACTTTGTATTTCAGACTCAGATATGACAAGAAAAGTCAGGGTGCGGCATGGATATCTTCTTGGTTGTTATTAGCTGTTAGTTGATGAGACTGTTTCTGGAGTAGACAGGAGCAACAGACTAAATATTATCAGATCACTTGTCAGCTCTCATAATACAGCAGTTTGTGTCACAATTTCTTCGTAACTTAACCATGCAGCACAGTTTAGTATTTTGTCTGTGATGCAGAAATTGGGCTGACTGCTTGATTTCTCACTTAAAAGAAATTTTTAGAAGGTGTTACGTTCAACTTGTTTACTCACTCTGAGAGACTGTTGATGGAGGAGCTGGTTAAAATTCCCAAATGTAACTGGGCTTATATTTTCAGAAATGACAGAAATAATAAGTTGTGACCTAGTAGTTGGAGCCAAGTTCTGTACATTAGAACTGTTCTGAATTCATCCTTCTCCTTGCCCCCAAAACTTGTAAGCCTTTATGTGCACTACAGAGATTTACAAGAAGTCTCCACAGAAAAAAACAGCACGTAACTGAAACTGTTGTTGTTTTTTAAACTATCATTATAAAGCACCGTTTTTCTGATTCTTTGTCGTATCTTGTGAAGGGCATAGCTTCATTTTTCTTCTTTCCCTCCACTTTTTAGAATTAAAGTTTACAGCTCTTCTTACAGTATTTACACTTTGTGGTTTCTTTCAATGTTTTCAATACATTAAAGCTGTTAAATTGGCTTGCTTAACAAAAGGAATATTATTGCCTCTGTCCCTAAATATTACTTAGCTGCTATTCAGTATTTTTCAAAATCTCTGAGTGATCTTTGGGCTTGGTAGAGCACTGCTGTGAGCAACACAATGATGAGGCCAATTATTTAGAAAAGCATATAAAGCGGTAACTGTCTGATCAAACTTCTTCTTCCATTGTAATTTTATCACTGAAATACGATTGCTTTGTCCAGTCTGCCTACAAACTACCAGATGATTGAGCCCTCCTGGTTTTCCATAAAGAGAATTTCCACCTTTAGATAATGCAGTTTTTAATATTTTCCTGCACAACTCTGCCTGTGCACTTTGCTTCTGGCTTACTAATACCTTCTTCTACATTCCTGGGCCCTCACCGGATATGCAAGTGGCATTGTGGCTTTGTTTTTGCAATTGCACTTGCAAAGCAAGAAATTGGGAGAATCCTAAAAGTATCTTCAGAATGCAAGTTTTGTGTTCTTAGGACCAGGGCCCACATTCAAAATATGTATTTACCCAGCAGACTACAGTGACTCACTGAGCTCATACAAGCACCATATGAAAAAATGCATATTCAGCGGTTTAATAACATGCTTTCAAATAATCCTGTGTATTTAGCCAGTCCTTACCTGAAGTTTAATCTCCAGACCTCACAGGTAGCTACGTATGTATATATAAACTTTTATCAAATAGTGTAATTCTTGAAAGAAGAAGAAGACTGGAGCACAAAGGAGGCAAGATTGTGCTGTATCACAGTGCAATTAGGCAGAAGACTGCCAAATAAGGGTAGATAGTTAGCTGGCATGGTGTGTCAGAGCCTGATGGACTTCTTAGTTTTCTGCTCTTCCTTCTATGTATCCTTCCCTCTTCAGAGTCCCGCTTTAGGAAGAATGGGTTGTTTTATTTTTAATGCTATTATGGAGTAGCAAAATACAAAGGGACAGATTTTCTCTTTCAAGTGCTGCTTTTTGCTGAGGAGCAGCACAACATACCCAGTATGCTCTGGGGAATCAAGTGCCAAGGACAGTCCAATGGTCATTGTTTTGATGAACTTCCCATCTATAAAGGCATGAAAGCGCTAGTTGTGCAGAAGGAAGTGTCACTGATTGCTTTTATGTTGGTTAAATGTGTTATTCCAGGATCTGCATAGATGAAAAAGCATCTAGTAGGTGGGTTAAGAAAAGAGTATGCTCAGCATTGGAGGCAAGTATTGGCTTCCTCTGTAAGATCTTGGTTGTGAATGCCACGATAAAGAAAAAAATGTGCATCTGTACATGGTGATGGGGCTTTCTAAATCTGTTTCTTGCAGAGGACCCAGTCTGAATCTCTGACTGATTTGAGCTGTACCCCAGAAGAAGAAGAGGATGATGAAAAGGAGATGCAGACAGACTTGCCAGATGCCGTATTCAAAACCAGTGATCAAGAACTGCCATGCGGCACAGCTGCAGTGCAGGATGTGGCTTCCTGGCAGAAACCCAGAGTGCCTGAGGACCTTCCCCCTGCTTTGAGACCAGAGATGACTCAGCCCACTTCTGAGTCTGCTGTTGTACAGGAAGCTCTGCTACCAGAGAATAAGCCGGAGGGCTGCCAACCAACACTGGAAACAACATGTGAGAAGTCTGAGTCCCCATTGCTGTTAGAAGGCAGAGGCTCCATAACTTCTCCGTGTTCTGGTCCAGACAGAGAAGTACAAAACCAAAATGATTCTCCAGGAACATCGGTTCTCTTGTCTGGGGATGTGAGTAGTGATGTGTCAACCCATCAAGAAAGTGCGGAGCTTCCTTCTGTGTTTTCAGTGAATAAAACACCATCTGAGGAAGATATTTCAATTAGTAAGAATAATGATATTTGCTTGGAAGAGTCAGAACAAAATACACAGAGGGATGCTCAGATGCCTGTGGAAATGTCCTGTAATAAAGAGGCAAAGATAGAGGCTGATGTGTTGTCAGAGCCTAGCAGGCAGTTTTTCATAGGTTCTTCACAGCCCACGGATTCATTCCATGTTTCACATCCCACTGCTTCAGCCCGTGTGGGATCAAACGCTTCCTGGTCTCTAGAGAAAACAAAGACTGTACAAGAAGCAGCTGCTTCTGATAAAGAGAGCAGTCAGCCACTGGTCCACAAGGAAGAAATTTTGGGGAAGAAAGCTGAAAAAGCAGCTAGTGAACTCAACGCCTTGAGAAAGTTTTCTGTCTCGTCTGCACGGGAGAGGCCAAGGACCAGGAGCCTGCACTTTCCAGAAAGCTCAGAGTCTGACAACCCATTAAATACCAGGTTCTTCCTGACCAGTGCAAAGGCCTCCTTGAAAAATGAGAAGCGGAGTGAAGATTCGCAGAAGGGATCAGATCTGGAGGAGGGAAAATGTAGCAATAAAAAACAGACTTTGCTGCCAGAATCTGGCTCTGAGAACATGGGCCAGTGTACAGAAACGTTAGCTGCCTGTGTGTCTGCAGCTGTCGATGCCGTTCCGGTGCAAAGTGATTCTTCTGTGGTATCTCAGAATCAGCCAAGCTGTGAAGATAAAAGTCCTTTTCAAGTAAAACTTAGATCCACCTCAATGTCCTTGAAATATAGAGACTACTTGTTACCAGAATCAAAAGAAATTAAAAGATACAGTGCAGAGTTTAATTTTGAAAATGAGGGATTGACTTCATTTCTAAAAGGTGATAAAGCAGAGATCAAAAAACCAGCTGATACAAATATTGACGGTTCTTCAAACGAAAAGATCAAATCCAAAGCAAAGTCCTCTGAACAGCTTAGCAGCAAGCCTCCGTTGCCTAAAAAGCCAGTCTTGCAAAACATAACTGTTCCAAACGCTAATGCAAACAAGGAAAAGCAGGACAAAGCTGTTCATGCTCCTGAATCCAGAAGTGAAGACAGAGACTTGGAGAAAAAGCCAAATTCTTGTAAAGTGCCTGGTAAGCCTCCTGATACTTTATAAAGTTATCTTAAGTAATGAGGGGTGGCCTTACGTGTGAGAGAGTGGGAGGCAGCCCCGTTGTGTGACTCTCAGAATTGGTGAGCTTGAGCTGACGGCTCTCCCTTCGGTGATATCGCTCTCCGATTCTCTTTCTGAAAAGATTATCACAGCAGCAGGGAAGAAGCAGCAGACAGGTATTTTTACCTGTTTTCTTTTTGCATTTTGTAGCATTGTTTAAAGGATGTTCAGAGTGACACTCAAAAAAATAAGGTGCATTGGCAAGTATTGTGAAACAGAAATATCGAGCTACCAAATGTCCCCATTCGGAGCTGCTTTATGGAAATTCAAAAGGCAGGAGCACACATTAAGTGCAGTCCTCTGTGTGGGATGAGTGACTCAGATCTGTAGACCTTCTTTCTCACCATAGTATTGAGGCAGAAATACTACTAACTGCCTGGCATGCTCAGCATGCTGTTTGTACGTTGTCTCTTATGAGCTTTGCTTATTCATTTATCCATCTTTACCATTAGTCACTTCTTGTTTAGAAACAAGAATTAGCTACCCTGCAGCTCGCCGGAGTTTAAAGCCAGAAGAGACACGAGGATCAAGTCTACTGCAGATTGTTAAATTTCACCCGGTTGTCTGTATTGTAAGCCAAAATATAATTGGGTTAGAGTAAAAAAAAATCAGTGCTCTGAAGACTAATATATTGTGTGCCACAGGCAGGGAACAGAAAAGACAGAAAGCAACACCACTATCTGAGGTCTTTGCAACCACACAGTAAACAAGCTCAGTAAAGTACGTTCAAGCAATTCGAGCAGAAAAAAAAAATGTTCTTACATTCAAAGAGTGGCCAAAAGGGGAAAAAAATCCTTAGGTCTTTCAATATTTGGGAGAAACTTCTTCCCTGTGCTGAATCTGTCCGGTCACGAGTCTGATGTTAAGAATGTGGGAAGGAGATACAGAGGTTTCTTTGTGCCTCTGTAGAGCTGCCACACTTTTGTCGCTGTTCTCCACTGGGGGTCAGGCTCTGAGCTTTGGAGTGGGGAAACACCAAGCCAAAAGAAGACCTCAGGACATGGCCTCGGGCCACTCGTCCTGTAGGGTGGCAAAAGCCTCCTGCTGGCCCCGCAGGCCGCTGGCTGAAGCTGAGCAAGACCGGGCGCGGCAAGAGTGCGGTGGGAGACAGTGGGCACCTGAGGAGCTGGAAGGGGAAGCAATGGAGCTGGGGAGCTCCGTTACATTTCTCCTCCTGGCTTCTCCTCTGCTTCTGTGGCCCGGGGGCAAAGGAGACTCCTGCCCCTGGCTCAGGGCTGCCCTCTGCAAAACTGCCTGTGGGTGAGAGCCGTGCCCCAGCCTCCCTGGCAGGGCTGTGCACACCGGGAGTTTGGCCCGGGGCTGCTGGTTTCAGGCGTGTTCCTCTCCACCTGACAATGTTACAGCAAATTTGGATGGCCTGGGATTGTTTGGCTTGGAGATTCAGATTGGTCTGTGATGGTAAATAGTCTTCTTCCTTACCTGCTGCCCCACTGTTATTATTATACCACATTAAGCAAAGCTGCTGCAGCTGTCCACCTATTTCCATCTTTGAACAGCTTTGCAATGCATTCTGCTATTTCAGCATGCCAGGGCTAAGACAGAGTTTAATTCTAAATACAAAACACTGCTCCAAATGGACCTGAGGTCCTTCCTGTCCTACTATGGACCTTTCTCCTTAGAAATGTGATCGAGCACCTCCTTGTTCTAAGCCACCACATCAGCCTGAGGTGGCTGCCACAGGCTGCAGGTGAATGAGGTGTGCTCAACTGTCCGGGCACAACACCAGCTTGGGGGGAACAGGGGACTTACGCAGCATCACCCCAGGAGAATTCGGCATTACTTCTGCAAAGGGCATCTTAGAATCACAGAATCATAAAAATAAAAATCAAAGTTGGAAAAGACCTCTAAGATCATCTGGTCCAACCTTTAACCTAGCACTGCCAAGTCCACCATTACACCCTAAGCACCACATCTACACGTTTTTTGAATACCTCTAGGGATGGTGACTTAACTACTTCCCTAGGCAGCCTGTTCCAATACTTCACAACTCTTTCAGTGAAGAAATTTTTCCTAATATCCAACCTAAACAACTGGCACAACTTAAGGCCTTCTCCTCTTGTCTTATCACTTGGTGCTTGGGAGAAGAGACTGATGAGGCTCAAGAGATCTTGAGCCACAGGATGCAACGAGGGAAAAAGGACTTTGCAGGGCAGTGCAGTGCCCCTGTGCAAGTGTCATTTTAAGCTCTTTGAAACATTTGCCTCAGCCCAGTGACTCAGGAGAGTAGCTTTGTTACTGCCAGCAGCAGCAATGTGAAAAGCATCATCAGCACGTCTCTTTAGGGATCGATTGCGTGGCTTAACAACAAACTGGCCCTCGTGTATTCTGGGCCACCCACTCTTTTTGTCTAACCACCATCAACGCTGGCACCCAGCCCTCCTCTATTCTTTGCACTCATGAGCCCTTCCAAAGAGCTGTGGTTGCCACCGAGGGACACTTGACGCTGTCAGGGAGTTTCTGCCTGCTGCAAGTCAGGAAATTCCTCTGCTGAACGAGAAGGCAAGCTGTGAAATCACGATGCAGGGGGGTGCAATTCCCTTTCCCTGTACAATCAGCTTGAGAAAGTCAGCTTGCTGTGTCACGGGGCGAGCAGGAGCAATTTGGTTCATTCGGTTCAATTTTTGGCTTTTCAGCACTCCTGGTACCAGAGGCACCGCGAGGGCTGCGGGCAGGCTGGCTTGCCACCAAAGGTGAAAGCAGCAGTCTTCTCACCGGCAGTTTCTGGGGAACTAGCAGGGGATTGCTTGGCCTCTGTGGGGCTGCAAGGTGACTTTTTTAATGGATGTGTGAAATCAGTCACCCTAGCTGCCCGGAGGAGTAATGTTTAAGTTTCAGGAGCTAAAGGCACAAGTCTTTGCAAGAATTGAAATGCTAAGCTGTGTTGTTTGGGGCTGGTATTCTATAAATCCTGTAAAGGGCAGAAACAACACACGCTAACGGGTTATTACAAGAGCAAAACCATAAGTAATACCTGTGAGAGTGTGCACATTAGGATCTATAAAAATCAGTGACTGGGGGGCTGTAGTAATGAGACTTTCTTTAAAGGAGAAAAGGAACGCGGGGAAGAAAGGTGACTGTAATGGCGAATGAAATCAGTATGCATTGTGTGGCAAATCTGGGCTTTGAAATGACAGGAAAAATGTTTCTCTCGACATAAAAAGACATTGCTCTAATGCTGTCTATATCTGTCTATAGCTGAAAAGAAGGCTGTCCTCTTTTTTTTTTTCCCCAAAAGAAGTTGTTTTTTAGGTTGTGTCAGGCTATTTTCTGATGTTGCTGTTTTCCAGCAGTGAAACAGACTGTGATGCAAACATAGCAATTTCTTCTGTAAAAAAAAGAAACAACATCAGTGGTAAAGGTCCAACCAAAAGACAAATCCCTCGCAGAGCAGCTTTGAAAAGAAAGGAATTTCAGAAATATATAGCCAAATCTTTTCGAATTGCTTTGTCTGAAGTTAAAGAACTGGATATGTACACTGACATGGATGCAGAGAGTACTCTAACAATGAAGGGGAAATATTTAGAACAGAGCATACCAAATGCCATGTGCATTTTTAAAGCCCTTCATAAAATATCTGGTGTTTCAAAAACAAGCAAAGATACAACAATGGGGAATGAAATATGTGGAATGCAAGCATAAACAGTCTTATAAAACAGTGACACTTGTGTATACAGGGGGTTTATATCCCCGTGTAAAGTTGTTTGGATTAGTTATGAGTATGTTTGCTTTCACAACACACAGGAAACACACAAGCTAGCTAGCTTTGCTTGCTCTCAGAGGTATGTCTTTCAAAAGGCTGTAATATACTGCCTCGGACCTTTTGTATGGCAAAAGTAACCACTCTTTGCAGTCCTTGCAGGCATAAGATGCAGTCTCAGGTACGGGATCTAAATGTTATAAAGAGCCTCTGCTGTAGTTTGTCTGCATAAAGGCTTTTAGATTTAAAGGAATCAGGTACAGTACCTGAGGCCATATCTAAAACAAATCAATCCCTGAAGTTCAGGGCTATCTTAAATATGTCTTTGCTGTGGCTATTCATGTATGCAGTGCACACACACAACCCTGCACACATCTGAATACACTGAGTATATCTGTCTGTCGATAGACAGATGTAGGCATGTGTTACTCTCCCACTTTCTGTGTGTATGTAAACCAAGCCACAATAACGAGGCAATTATAGATCCTCCATATATAGGTCCATGTTACAGATCCTCCATAAATATAGGTCCATAAAGAGTTGTGTTGTACCTTCATCTTACTGTTCACACAACCAGTCAGATACACGTGAAAGAATAACATCCAGCTTTCAGTGCGAAGTGGACACATTAATTTCCCCAATATTTAGGCAGAAGAAATCTCGTCTGTAAGAGCAGAGCTGTAGTCTCTGAGAAAAATAAAATAAAATAAAAATTTAAAAAGCTGCTTTAGTAAGATACAGAAGGAAACAGATACTGCATTTAACAACTGCAGCAGGGGAATTTTCCCCTTTAAGGAGCATTGAGCCAGCTCTGCTGCTGTCAGACCCAGCTGAGAAGAGCTTAGGTGATTCTTATCTGCATGAAAGAATTTAAAAGGTACGATAGGGTTCAGTTCATTTGGGGGCAGTTGTCTTTGGTGGTGAGCCTTGAAGCTGAGGAAGTGGTGAGGAGCTCAGGGCTGGTGGAGCAGTGGGGTTTGTCTTTGCATGTGCTGGGGTGGGAGAGGTGGAGGAAAAGCTTCAGAAGCCTTTGTGTGTGGTTTCAAGAGGCAGCAGACTTGAGCAGTAAATACTGAGTTTTCCTGTGTGGTGACATTACGTGCAGAGCAGTTGGACAAGTTCTGACCTGGTGCCCTCCTGTTTTCTGTGCCTTGCCCCAAGGGGAAGAAGGGGCTCGCTCTTCTTTCCAAAAGCTTTGGGCCAAATCCTTTCCAAGGAAAGGAACAATCATGAGATTAAAACTGTGAGTGAACGAGAGATAAATCACTGCCAATGCCATCCTTTATTAGTTCATTAAGTTATTAGGTAGAGGGTTGAATAGTGCATTGTTTGAAACAACATGTTGTAATCAGAACTGAAGGATGTGATTTGGAATTCAGTTTTATTCAGAAATTCCTGAGTGCGATGTGAGAACGAGAGGCTCGCCCCTGCTTCACAGAAGAACTGTAACGCAGAGCACTTGTGGAGTTGGGGGCATGCCAGCCCTGTACAACTTCCAACAGAGGATGCTTCTGCTTGCGTTTTGGGCTGTGCTGTCTCCCTGAAAGCAGGGTGTACTTGCTGGGAACTCTCGTGTTAGCTGCTGTGTGTGTGACTTAGGGGAGAAGTGAGAATTAGATTGGTCTTTTGAGTACTTCTTGGTTACACTGCAGCTAGCCAGTTCCTTAAATACTGAGCTTTGTTGCACGGTGAATCATGAAAGCATCCTGACTGCCTCGTGACTGGATGGGGTGGGATAAGATAGGGAGGACTTGTTTGGGTTGAGTAGACAGTCACTGAAACGAGGAAGGTGTGCAAGTAACACTTCTTTTGTGAATAGTCACTTTCAGAGAAAGGTTCTGGCCTTTTAGCAGTCTTCAGGTCTTCTGAGTTTCATAGGAGAGACTCAGACAACTTTCAGCTGCAACAGTGACTCGCTCCACTTTACTTTCTCCTGTATTACTGTACCACCTTCCATCTTCTGCTAGTACCATAAAGCAGCTGGAAGAGTGATGCACGTACACTGCCACGCTGCCTTCCCTAGTTAGAGGCAGGAGGATGTAAAGGACCTCTGGGCAACGGGCAAGATAATAAATTGTGAATGCATCTCTTTGTCCCCTTACGGTAATCCTGGCTGACTGATAAGGTAGCAAATCCTGCACAGATTGCATCTAATTTTCTTTTTGCTGAAGAGAACACATTTCCCCTGCCTCGCCTGCCTGACTTGCTTCCTGTAGTAAAGACTCTCACAACAACAAGAGAAAAACAAAATTGCTTGAAGAAAGAAGAGAGCCCCTCCCAGAAGCTCTTGATCCTCCTTGGTGTAGGTGTTACTACTCTGCTGTCCTACTGTCCTAGGTCAGGCCTGCACAGGTACATACCTTTATCTTTAAAGCTGTTGATAAAGAGCTTTTTTTATTGCTATTATCACAGGAGCATTCTGATACCATCTCTTACAGGATGATGTTTGGCTCTAATTTGGCTGCCTTTTAATTAGCATGACTGGGTTGTCTGGTTTCTCATCAAGGAGAATTATCTGAAAAGCCAAAGCATTTGATGCTTCCCATTGTAATATCTGCCTTATGAAAAACATTGTTATAATAGCAGTCTCCTGAGATATCACTGAGGGATCGGGAACCCTGTTGTGCTAGGAAATGCATATCAAAACAAGAGAGAGGAATTCTAAATACATGAGGATAACAGAAAGGGGAGCACAAGGAGCAGTAAGACTATTACACGTAGCACAGTAGGTAGAGCCTGGGCGTAGCAGTCACTGTCAGTATTGATTGTTTGGTGGGAGCTGAGGAAGAGCAACATGTGGTTCAGCTGGTGTTCACAGAAAGCCCCTGTGGCGTGACAGGGAAAATGGGACAAAACACAAAGGGTGACTTTGAATCACGAAGACTAAGAAGTAACACCTCCTGCAGCCCAAGGCAGAAGCTGGGTTCCCAATGTTATGGAAGGGCTGGTGGGTGGATTGAAAGGGGACTTCACAGTAAAGGATTTGGTGTTTGTGAAGGCCAAGATAAGAGACAGGGAAGGGCATTACAAAGGTGCTAGCAGCTGGGGAAAAGGTGTACTGGTGTGTCTGCAGCTGTACAGTCAGAGGAAAAAGCCCAGTCTTGAAACTGAGGCTTGGACACGTGGGGGAAGGGGATGTTTGGTGGGATGGAGTTACAGGAAGAGTCTGGCTGGCCAAAGGGGGGCTTACTAAATTGCTTACCATCTAAAAAGGTACATGGGCATGACCTGCAAAACAAATGAGAGAATGCAATTGCAGATGTATTAGCAGGCATCACGTCGATTCAGCTCTGTGGGTTTAGTGGTGAAGCTCCTGATGAAATTTGTCCTAAGAGACTCAAAGAAGACTGGCTAGTCCTTGACCTGCTAGTGGTTGTCTTGGAGAAACGTGGAAGGGAAGGCTCCAGGAGGGTCCACATCTTGAAAAAGGAGGTGAGGTGGGGAAAAGAGAGAGGGAGAAAGGGTCTTATATAACCCTTAACTTCATAGGAAATACTGAAAGGAGTAATAGAGCTATTTCTAAATGTCTACAAGACAACATGGATATAAGTTCCAAACAACAGGGGTTGATGAAAAGAAGTCAAATCAAATGATAACTGCTATTGCAGGGCAAATGGGTAAGTGTCATTACATCCTCTTATGACATTCCCCTAAATGCAGTCTTGGTGAAGCTCCTCACTGGGTTGATGCAAAGCTGCTGAATGTGCCAACTAATGATTCACTGTCATATTAACAGTGGTCATCCTGCTTATGGTGCTATTCAGTATTTTTAAGGACATGGGTGATGGAACTAAGGGTGTGCTTCTTACATTTGCAAGTACTACCAAGCTGGAAAGCCTGCGGGCACGCTGCAGGACAAGAATAGAAATCAGTGTTCTCTTGAGAAATTGGAAACATAGTTTGAAAAGAATATTTTCGTTACAGACAAGTACAAAATGCTGCTATGTGTGCAAAAATAATCAGATGCACAGATGCAAAAAGGGAAGGGAAGAAGGGAAGTAACACGAGCTGGAGCTCACAAACAAAATTTCAAACAAGAACGATATAATCCTGAAAAAAAAACTCATTGTACTGACCAATGTCTACAGGAGAATATCTCTATGGCATGTGGAGTAGCCCTTCCACTCCACCTGATGCCAGCACCATTTCATCACAATGATACTTGCCAGTTTTGAGCGCCATTATTTTGAAGAAGATTTGGACTAAATTAGGACAATTCATATAAAGCATCTAGAAAATACAACTGATCAGAATTATATTTTTAAAAAATGAAATGTGGTCTAAGCCTTCAAAGCGTAAAAAGGCTGCCACAAGGAAGCTATGAGTAATCTGCTCACGTCCACAGTGTATAGGAGAATTTATGGATTTAAATTAGAGCAAGGAAGGTTTACCTTACCCAATGGGAGAAGATCTGGTGGAAAAAGAACAGCCAGGTCTCTGGATAGATCGTCTAAGAAGGCCATGAGATCTGTCCCATCTTTAGAGGTTTTAAGACCAGCCTAGATGTTGGTGAGGATACAGTTTATGTGAAATTGGTCTTGCAACTGATTTTTGCCTTCCAGCTGAAAGACAGAGTAGATGACACCTGGAGATCTCTCCTGGCACTAAAGTCGCAGTCTGTGAAATGAGACAAAAATGAAGCGAGGGCAGTGAAGAGAAGGGGAGAAGGTTATGTGAGGAACAGCTGTTGGCATGGAAAGGTGGGGCGTAGGTGGGACGCAGAGTACTGGGGGAGGGAAGCTCTGTCAGTGTCCTGGGGCCCTGCTATATCTGTGCTGCCTTTGCACCACTGAGTTCCTGGCTTGTTTCTTTCAGAGGTTTCCCTGCGAGATCACATGAGGTGAACGTGAAGGGAAACGCGGCTGTCAGCTGGCAACACATCTTCCTTTGGCCTTAAAGAAAATCTTGTTTTCTCTCTTTGTGGTTTTCAGCTGACACAGGCTTTACAGTGTTTCCTTGCTCAGCTAACTAGTCTGTCACGGTGAGGTACAACAGTGACATGAGAAAAGCCCTGAGCAAATAAACTTCACGGACCTCTCAAAATGTGCCTGAGTTCACAGACTCCAGCTCGTGTGAGAGCTGCCTGGGCGAGCAGCATCCCCTTCATCCCCCGTGCCTGCACGAGGTGTCTCAAACGTGCCTTCAGAGACACCTGCCTGCTTCTGTGACGGGGCCACGTTCTTCTAAATTAGATCACGGCTCTCCAAAAACGTTTGCCACCTCCTCGGGGTCCTGAGGCAGGGTGGCAGAGCTCTGTGCCAGCACAGCAGCCGAGCATGGGTCAGCGATCCCTCCCGGCTGGATCTGCCTCACCCCTGGCCCCTGAGCAGGGTGCCAAATAGGTAACAAACTTTATTTCTAGGGGGCAGAGCTATGCATGATTCTAGGAGATGGAAACGCTTAACTTCTGCTCTGAAGCAGCCCTCCATAAATTCGGGAACATGCTGGCCAGAAGCAGCTGAGGAAGCTTTTTTCCCTGTGACCCTGTCATGGCACGTGGCAGTGTTAGCACTGTTCTCACTCCCCATTTAAACCACCCCAGAGGCTCTGTATTAGCTGGAAAACTGAAATTTGGGTGCAGTGTAAGGCAAGGAAGAAGCGGAGAACCTGGGGACTGGAGCCAAGAGAGGACCTGTGGCTCTTCTCTTCATCCGGTTCTCTTCAGCCTACAGACAGGATTTCTCTTCACAGAGTGTTTGAATATACAGTGTTTCACCTCCCTGTACCTCCGGATACAGCTTGTCCCTTAACAGCAATTGTGAGAATAGCAGGGTGGCACTTTTGACCCTTTTCTGTAGGAAATACATTTTTTTCATGTCTCTCTGAAATCTCGGCTCTGGTAGAGCATGCTGAGGATGACCGGCCCGAATGCAGGGCATGGTCAGTGTCAGCAGGGATAAGTCCAAGTAAGCCGTATGTCAAACACCGGAATTAACCCTATGGTGTTAGCAGTATTCCTGCATGCTCAGGTGACTCCGACTGCAGGCAACAAGGGGCTGAGCCAGGGAGGCTGCTCCTAAAGGGGCCGCAGGAAGGCAGGAGCCAGCCTGAGGCATCACCCGCTGCTGTTTGGGCATGGGAGCCACAGTGGGGAGGAATTGCCTTTGTAACCCCCTGGCCCAGCTGCGTCCAGCTTTGAATCGGCTGCTGCTCATCTCCAGGGAGAAGAGGAGACCTTGGAAAACGGGTAGCTTGTTGAAGCTTGATCGACTTCCCTGCATCTCCCTCACATGAGAGCAGTGATGCTCGACTCTGGCTGAACAAAGATGAGAAGCGTTTCCTCACCAGTAGATTGGTAACTTAAAATGGTGAGCACATGAAAATTGCTCTCTGGAGACCAAACTAAAAAGAATTCCTATTTCCCCAGGCTTATCCCACTTCGTGTGACAAACCAGTATATTGAGCAAGTGAGAGCTGAAGCTAATTACAGCTCTTTCGAGTAACCGTGTATATAAATAATCTGCCAACAGAGAGAAGCATGCCTTCCCTGGTGACTGCTGGAGACTCCAGAAGGGATCCCGACAGTCCCACAGAGCCCGCCTGGATTACCATCGCAAGGCAGAAGCAGAGGGGCACACAGCAAGAGCAGGAACTCGACAGAGAGAAACTCGTGACTCCAGATGCTAAATCAGATACAGAGAAACAGAATAAAGAGAAGGAAAGAACAGAGGTATGTTCAGTACAACTTTGTGATGCTTTCGTATCCCATTCCTCTGGTAGTCTTCATATCTATTGCTATTCTACCAACCAAATGCTGCAATGATTACAGATACTTAATGAGTATAATCATAAGTAACAAAGACACTGCTCTCGTAAATGTGTTACAGATGCAGAGTCCCCTGGTTATTCAGATAAGTAATTTTATATCTCCAAGAAATCCTGGAACTAAGAGAGGTGTGTAAACTTCCTTGGGTTCCCAGTACATACTTACCAGACCTAGGGCGTGTATCATATGCTAAAATAACCAAAAAAAGGTGCTAAATTGTACAGTCTCTCTCAGTACAGTGGGAACAAATTCCCTTAATTATTCTTCTAAGCACACCATTTCACTGAATCTCCTGTACCTTCTGGCTGATTTAACACTGAATGAAGAGCTTGGTCCCAGAAGGATTTTAGAGCAACAATTTTTAGAGCTTTGAGAAGTGAAGCAGGATAAAAATAACTTTCACACTTGCAGCCGGTGCCAAGATAAAAATTCTGGTTCTTTGTACACGGATAACTGAGGCGCACATGTGGTGCCACAGAACATGGGCCGGTGCTGCCTCTTCAAAGATCCCCTGCAAAAGAAGGTGATACCTGTAGCAAGAGATCTTCCCGGGTGACAAAGCTGTGCTAGCAGAAGCACTTGGTGTTAATACAGAATACTAACAAGGCTTCCCTGTTGCTGGGCTGGCTCATGGAGGCAGCAGCATGCGAGTGCTGCCTGTGTCTCCTCGTGCACAGTAAGAACACGGCACTGATGCAGGAACGTGTGTGCCTGTACCAGTTTACCATTCCCAGTGCAAATGACCTAGTTTCTTGCTTAAAATGGTAGCATAAGAAACCCAGATCACTCTATTATACCCTGGAATAAGAAAAGATGTCTAGATGAAGAAAAGTAGCAGTGGTTAGATTAATAAGAAGTAAAATCTAGTAAAATGTCTAGGCAAGATTGCAAACTGCAATAATACTCAGCATTGTCACAGCAGTTAAAACACTGCGGGTTTAAATAATCCCAAAGTACAGTTTCTGTGTCAAAATAGGAAACTCCAGATTGTAGTTGGCAATGTTCCCTAAAACGCATGCCATGCGTTTTATTTCCCTGCATCAGCTAACAGAGAAATATGCCAAGATGCTCCTGACTGCAGTGTGTGAGGCGTGGTGCCACTGTGCTGCTCCCACTTCTTCCTCTCGCTCTCACATGGCACCAGGCACTATCACTTCAGGGTACTTCTTGATACTGGCAAAAAAAATTCACAGGAGGATGTGTTTGATTTCCTTTTTATGGGAATTTACATTCAATCCTCCAGAAAAGCAGTGCACTAAAACACAAAATTTGGGAGGTGGAGGGGAAACATGAGAACAAGGCTGTTTCTAAGTCCTATATATGTTAGTAGAGGTTTCCAAAGGGCTTGGAATACATTTTGACTTTAAAACAACCTACACAAATACTGTTATGAAAAAGAAGATATACAGAGGGATAGTTTCAATTTGTGAAGTTGAGTACTGTGGGCACAAATGTGAACCCCCCAGAGCTCTCTGTACAGTTACTGGTTTGAGTGAGAGGAGTGGAGCCGGTGTGTGATAAGTCCTTGTGGTTTGGACCATGACAGGCACCACGTTCTCTCCCTTTGCTCGTGTTCTTCCAAACTGGTCTCGTTCTCTGGGCATTATTTGGATTTTATCCCTCTCTGTACCTAGGAGTCAGTGAAGCAGCCGTGGAGCAAACCTTCATCCTTGGCACTTAAAACCACTTCTGAAGAACAGAGGAAAGAGTCAAAGTCTGAAGTGAAGGAGCCGCTGATGAGAACCAATTCACTGTCACATTTTGTCCCCGGTAGGAAAGAAAATGCTTAAAATGTAGCCTCTTATCTCATAACCTCGTCAGAAGAAATCCTGCTTGAGTGTGCTGGAGGAGTAGGGGTTAGATCCTAATCTCTTCCCCAGTCCCACATCAGCAAGAGCAAACTGTTTTCTCAGCACTCATGCCTGGAGTTTTATGGTGCCTTATTCCTTTTACCTCTTTGATCACACAGTAGTCAAAACTCACGTTGAAAGAAATGTGACTCAAGAGTGCCAGGCCATTTCACAGGATTGGGTCCCAAATGCAAAAAGCAAAATGCACGCAAAATTATTTTCAACAGTGTTCAATTTCCATGTGTTTTCCTAAGCAAGCAAGAATGATGTGATCACCAGCTATCTGCCCATCAGTCCTCCCCCAATAACTTTGAATCTACTTGGTAAATTCAAATCTGAAAGAAGGGCAGAAATTTGGATGGTAATAAAATTCCTGTGAGTTGAAGGTTGGGTAAAGGAGGAAGTCTCAAATGAGTGCTCTCGCTAATGGAAAGACTTGCTCTTGTTTGGCCTGGATGTTAACACAGAACACGGCAAGGAATTGAGGTCACCTTATCGTTTTTAGTAAGTTTAGGGACCAAAATGTATTAGTCATTCAAAACCAAAACAAAACCACTGCATTCTGTTGTGCTCAGAATGGTTATTGCCTCAATAATGTATTGTAGAAGTTTTGATGTGAAATGCGAAGATTTCCTACTGCAGAGCAAGACTCAGCAAGTTTTTAATGAGAGAGTTAGGGTGTATAGATGCAGAGCAAGCTAACGTAAATTGTACTCTGTGTTTTATTCACAGTAGCTCAGTCACCAGCACTGATGGATAAAGAGGAGGAAATAATTCCCTTTAAGAAAGCCAGTAATGCTGCTCCTGACCAGCCATTGTGGATGGAACTTGCCAAAAAGAAATCTCAAGCTTGGAGTGATATGCCCCAGATTATAAAATAGAATGATGCAAACAAATGGCATCTTTTCTAATTAAGTCAACTACTAAATCGAACTTCTACAGACCAGCTAATCACGATGAAGAATCTCTGATACCGGAGAAGGCTCTTGCTATACAGCTGTGGAGAATGTGTGCAATAGGTGCAGTCAAAAAGTTTACCTTAAGTAATTGCAGCAATCAGGATTGCAATGGATTACTTAAATTATGCTGAGGACATACTTACACTTTGGAAAACAAAATTTCTGCCTTAAGTATTTCCTGTGTTTTCTGTATTTTAAGATGTTTGCATCAAAAGAGGATCTTTTTAAAATTTTGCTGAATTTGTCGTTGTTGGAAACTTCTGTTTGTCATTTTTTTCCTCTGTTTACATTTATAAATTGTGCAGTAACATCCTGATTCTGTTGTGCTCCACTGGAATTGCCTGATGCTTTTTCTATCAAAGCTCTTTGGACCGCAGAGGTTTTCATGAATAGCTACTAGTGAGTACTCCATTAAAATGTGTTGCTTGAGCTCTGTGTTTGCCTAGCTGAACCGAGAGCGGTACAGCCTCTGGTTTTAGGTTACATTTCATGAGATACAAGTGTGCACGTTTATGCATGACCACGAATAAAAATTCCTCAGCTCCTTCTGTGAACAACCTTGGTTGCACAATATTTGCTAGATAGCGAGCAATAAGGAAACTGAACTGAAGTAGGAAGCTCATCAATGCATTCAAAGTTACTTTCTCACCTGAATTTATCTGGTTGCAACTATTTTTCCTTTATGTGAAATCATCATTCTCAATTAGGAGCATAGCATTAGTGGCAATGGGCAATTTGAATGTTTAGTTAAAAGAAAAGAACTGGAAAGCCTTGAGCTACAGCCCAAACTGAAATGTTGGAAAAAACTGTGAACTCCATTGCAGTGTCAGCTTCAAATGTCACCCCCTACCGACTCATAATTATTCTCATTAAAAAATAATAATAGCATCTCTGCACTTTACTACATTTATATAGTATTCTCACACTGTTCAGCTTGAGTTTCCAGCACCAGTTTGGGACTCCAGCTCATGAAGTCTTGTACACAATTCACCTTCATCTGCTTAACAAGTTTGACGAGAGAAATACTTGCTGCTGATTGACCAAAATCACTCTGAATATGTTGTAACACTTCCCCATGAGCTATGTAATTGCAATTAAAGAAGCTAACAGCAAAACCCATTCCACAACATTGGGAACTGAATGCACCACTGCTAAGGCAAACATTTCTCTTTGTGTATGGGTGTACGCATGAAGTGTTGCCTTAACGCTGCACTCCCTAGGTTTATTTATGGATGTATTTGTGATTTTGGATTTGTTGTTGTTGTTGTTGCATTTGCATTCTTTTCAGAAAATTATGCAGGGAGACCTTAGGAAACCTATGATTTCCCAAGAACCACATCTGCAGTTTTGAAGCTTTGTTTTCTCTGAGGAGGTGGGGAGTAAAACCCAGCCTCGCTCAGCAACAATTATTTCATTTCATAACAAATAAACAGGGCATTGGAACATGTGAATATCCGAGACACTGACAGCAGTTTTTGGACAGATATCTTTCATCACAGAAAACAGGAGGACGAAAACCAAGTTTTGTGTTATTTATCAAAGCCTTTGGATAAAGTCAGTAAGCCCGCGTGGTTGCCGAAGGCCTAAGGCAGCTTTTTGCACAGATGCACCCAGCTCACCAGCCAGCCGTCAGTGGTACTGGCTCTGAGTTGGTTCCTGCCGACTGGTCCAGGGCTTTCTCTTTTACACAGGCCACAAAGGGCAGTGCGGGCATTCCCGCTGAAATTGGAAGTGGCGAGACAGCTCTCTGTTAACACAGCCTCAACAGAAATAGTGACTTGCTTACACGACAGCAGCCTTGGGCTATGCTGTCCAAGGGCTGGTTGTGCAAACGCTTTTTGTGTTGCCCCCACCATGAAAATGGGTGCACAGTCCTTAATCTCAAGGGTTTTTTTTTGCTTTGTTTTTGTATCCAGGTCATCCTCTAGGATCTACAGTAGAAATAGGCACATTTTTTCAGATACCATAAGCAGCATTTTAACTCCCTCTCCCTCTGTAATAAATAATTCATTAGCATAAAGTGTTATTTTAAGATACATTGTTACTATCTGTAGCAATCTTGAGCAAACAGTTTCTGTATTAAAGGACTATAATATATAAAAAAAGGACCCAATTTGTGCTCTCCAGTTATTGCCAAGTCCCAACCCACATCCCATGCAATGAATACCGTGTTTTCAGGAGATGTAAAGGTACGGTCCATCTCCTTGCAGTCCTCTTGCTGGTTAAAATTACGCAACCTGATGAATTGTGACTATTTCTGGAGTGTGAGCTGTGCAGCAGCTGTGTGGGGAAGCCTGGACACCCCTCGGACCATCTCCTGTTGGAACAGTCTCAGGAATAACAGAGCAGAAAGGTGGAGGTCTGCTGGCATGGCCTGTGCGATCTCAAGGAAAGCAACACCCAGGTGCCCCCCATCTCAGACAGGTCTCAGACACCTCTTGGGGTGTTCTGGATCGGAGTGGGAGGCTGCAGACACCAGGGGTGACTTCAGAAAGCAGCTAACAAATCTGTGGAGTCAAAACCTGTCAAGTGCCACTCAACACGAACGATGCGGCCTTGGCCTGGGAGGTTGCCGAAGGCGCTGGGAGGCGCTGGCTGGTGGACTTGGTTTCTGCATGGTCTCCTGCTGCAGCCATCGGCACTGGCCTTTGTGAAAGAGCAGACCCTTGGCCCTCCAGAGCTTTGACCTGGCCAACCAGGGGAAATTTCATCTTCTCACAGCATCGCTCTGCGCCCTCGTTTCTTCATTCTAAGTCAAAGGGACGTGTGAGTAAGTCCTGACACAGCTGCGTGGTCAACAGGTAGGCAGAAAACAGTTTCTGAACCCATGTATTTTGCTTTGGACAAATGCCTCATCTGTGGCAATGGAAAGCTGCAAATACAAATACGTTTTTCTTCTCTGTATGAACGGTGATTTATAGTTCACACTTCATACCACCGGAAAAAGCCTTTCAGATCTGATCAGCTTTCCTAAGGACGTCATTGCACGTTTCCAGCTGAGAAGCAATACGACTGACTCAAGCTGATCCATTTTGCTCAGGCAGCTGCAATATATATTGTTGGTATAGAACATCTAACACTGGCATCAAATCTAAAAATTCACCCTTTGTTCATGACTCATGCACATAAACGAGCGCAGTTTGAATTACAGTCAAAGAACAACAACAAAACGCACTTGAAAAACAGAACGGTTTCCTCTCCCAGAAGTGATTTGTGATAAGTCTTTGGCCTTCTGTTTGAGGAGCAAGGTGACATTTGGCAATCAGTTGCTGTCCCCAGTGGTGAAGCGCCACGTGCAATGCAAATGCAGTTGCATGCCGTGCATGTTTCAGTGCAAAACCTGTACATTCGGTGACTTAGTTTACGAGTGCGATTATCATAATTAGCTACCTCCTCATGTTTAATAATTTTAAGTAAAAAAAAATATGACTAAATGATTTTTAATGTACAGCAAAGCATAATAAATGTTTAAAGCCAAAATAGCCCTCCAGCCTTTACTTTGATATGGTGTTATGTGCTGTGTTGCTTTTGACAGTAAAAGCATTTACTAAATGTATTGCATTTTTTTAAAGATGAAGAGGAATATAAAATCTTGTTGTCAGTGAAAATATCCAGCAGCAGCGTAGCAAGCAGCTCGCTGTTATTTTGCAACGCCATTAATCCCCTTTTAGTTTAGAGGAGTGCAATAGACATGCCAAAATGTTTGCTTTGTATACGTGATGAGCACTCAGCTGTGGGCAACAAAGGTTTAATTACAGGACTCCGTGTTTGCCGCTAGCAGATCACTTTTGTACTGTTACAGAGTCAAAGGAAAAAAGAGGGATTCGCGAGCACGGGGCCACGCTGCACAACTCATTAAGCCCCAGGGCAAGGCATAACCTGGGTGACCCGGCACGGCCTCACCACGCAGGACTGACTTTTGCAGGAGAAGGCATCTCCGCTGGGAGCAGGCACAGCTCTGGGGCTGTCCCCCTGCCCTGTGGTGAATTTTACCTTAGCTCGCTTCTTCCCGAGGTTCACCAAGCCACCCAGTAATCAATGGGAGGTGTTGAGCTTGAAGAGCATGCGATCCTCTGCTGTCTGATCTCAAATACCAATAGGAGGTTTTTATGGATTATTACTCCCAAGTAGTTCTCTGCCTCGTGGTACTCTTCAAAGCTTTATGCTGGTGTAACGCGTTTTCCCAAGGTCCATTCAGATCTTCCTTCTTGTGGGTGCCTTTGCTTCACCCCCAGATCCTAATTCTCTTCTCCCCGTTGGCTCTGTTCCCAGAAGAAACCCTTCTAGGTCACCTAATGCAGCTTAAATGGAGGTCATTCAGGAAATGCTGACCTCCCTCCCTCCCTCTCCAGGATCCCAGATCTCTCTCAGGAGCTGCTCCGAACACAGCTCAGACTGCACAAAACTTTCTGAAGCGAAGCGATGGAGAACCATTTTGCTTCCTTCCACCTCACGTACCTTTGCAGTCTGTTGTTGATTTCTTTTTGTTAGCTTGCAAGGCTTTGTTTATTAACTGATTTGCATATGAAATGGTACGCGGAGCAGGCTCACAGTCCCACTGAAGCCTATTCTGCTCTCTTCAAGGACACGGAGCCAGGTACAGTGGTACCTGGGGGCCTCCTAATTCCATGTAGCAAGGAGTCCCCATTTTTCCCCCATGATTTCTGAAGTCTAGAATTGAAGTGTAATTTCCTAACCTGCCTTTGTAAGTAAACCCTGCCTGAGAAACAGGCTAATAAAAGGAAAAGCACTGGGGAAAAAGAGAGAAGAGAGGGAAGTGTCTGTTCACTGCTGACTGGAAAACGACGTGCTGCAGCAATGGTTCCCGCGATGGCCAACAGCACATGGCTGCCACGCTCTCCCTCCTCACCCATGCCGGCAGCTCCTGGATGACAAAGCCACCAGGCCACCCGTGCTCCTCTGTGGCCAGGCTGTGGAAGAGCATGGTTCCACCAGGGATGGAGAGGAGGAGCCTGGCAAGGCCCTCCTGAGGCAGAGCTGCCGCTGCCACCTCCCGAACCAGCAGCCGGTACCAGACCGCCCTGAGGAGAGGCAGCGGGGTGTACATGTCTCTCAGATCCAACTCACGGGGCTCTTTGCTCAAATGACGGCTCAAGGTGCCACAAAGACTTCAGCACTGGGTTATGAACTGGTGATTTACCAGGTGGTCCTTAAAGGGCCCTTCCAACCCGAGCAGTTCAACTGGGAGTTTGAACTGGAGAGCCAAGATTCTCTCAAGTCATGCTCTGGTAATAGTGTTTCCCCCCAAAATCCCATCTTCACTTTTTTTTTTTCTTTTTTTTACCCCTCTAAATTTAATGTGACTATCCGTAACCCCTCCAATTGCCTACACCCAGGGTCCAATGAGAACAGTCTAGAAAGATCAGAGGCAAACACCCCAAGTTATGACAAGAGGAGAATTCATTTAGCAGCAGTTCAGGAAAATTAAGCCACCCTCACTAAAGAAATAACAGAGAAGCCTTAATAAGCTGCTGGCTCGTCCTCTCCACGCTCAGCACAGGAGATGATTTTGGTGGGCACGCTGCCTGCCGACAAAGCAGGGGAATAAGGCCCTGAGCCTGTCCAGACAAAACACACGTCCTCCCAGCCTGGCCACTCCTTTAAGCAAGGCTTGCCTTCTTTTAACTCCTTTGCATCTACCGGAGGCGAGTGATGCAAAAGCGATTGCTTTTTGCCTAATGAAGCCTTTTGTGTGGTCATGTCCTTACACCGAACCACAACAAAAGGACTCCTGAGCAAGAGGAGCTGCGGTGCAGCCCTCTACCGCTGCGTGGGCAGCAGTGCCAATCCAGAGGAAGCAGCATGTCTGACCTGACGGGGCTGCTCTTTGCTGCTTGCTCTTGTGATTTTCTACTTGCCCCCCAGCAGCACGCAGCCTGCTGCTGAGGCCTGGCTGCCTTTCTTTAACATCAGATCCAGCTGCCGAGCTCCTTCCCGCAGCAGCGAGCAGGGCACCGGCAGCCTGGGGCAGCGGGCCGTAAGTCACTTCTGATGGCGGATCGCGCTGTCAGCTGCCCTCCAGAGAGACACCGAGCTTTTGAATTGCCTTTTCACGCTGCATTTTCCCTTTAGATGCCTCGATTAATGCGAGGCTATGATTTATCCTACCTTGTGATCGCGGGCAGGAGATGCGGGTGGGCAGATTTTACTTTGACCTACTTCATTACAGCAGCAGCGAAAGCAGAGCTTTGCCTGGGCTGAGGGGAATGGCAGCAGCCCCCAGCAGAATTCACTTATGCGGGCTTACGCTGTCGTGTGGAGAAGGCAGAGGGTCGTTATCTGAAAATATAAACTTGTGAAGGATTTCCCATTTGTTTTTTTTTTCCCCGTTGCACAAACAGCTCCTCAGCTCTACCCATGGGAGTCCGCGGGCCAGCTCCTGCTGAGCATGGCGCGGGCACCGCGCTCAGCGGTGCTCAGACTGAGCCTTAGGCATCGCGCCAAGGATATGGGAGGAGATGAGGTGGTTGCCTTGGCTGCTTTTATACAGATTGATGGACAAAGAGGGAGTCTCTCAACTGTATGCCTGTCTCAGAAGCTGTCTTGAGTAATTTGGAGACCTCATTAGAAAGTAACAGATGAGTTTTGGAGAAGGCAGAAGGACACGAGCTTGATTTCTTATGTAACGTTATTGAAATACTACTGAATAAACTCATATTTAAAAGGGATATAAATCTCCATCTTGCCTAAATAAAATAACTTTTGAATTTTATGCTTCCCATAAATGTAAGCTAAAAAGTTCCACTTACGAAAACACTCGATATTAGAGAAGAATGCTTGCTCCCAGGACATACAAGATTCTTCCTCTTAATTTAGTGGGTGATTGCACCTTTAAAAGGAAACAATTTCTGGTCCCAGATTCTGCCTTTCCTTTGAGCAGCTTGGGACAACTCGGAGCTTGGGCACAGGAGCTGTTTTCATCAGACTAGAGTACGTGGCCTGACAACCAGCACAGCTCTCTTCTGTTGCAGCGTCTGAGTTTCACTCACTGAAGAACACCACCGAGCCTTGCCTGGAGCCGGGGACATCCCAAACACATTCAGGAACTTCCTCCCAGCCTCTGAACCTCACGAGGAGTCACCTCAAAACCCAGGCCCCACAGGCCTCATCCTCACGAGGAGTAACCACAGTGCCCAGGCCCCACGGGCAGCCTGTGGGAGCAGGGGCTCACAGAGCCCTTCCCCAGAGCACAGGCCTTCAGGTGTCCCCAAATGTTACCTGCCACAGACACAGGGCTCGCGTCAGCTGACCCGACAGCATCAACTGAGTCTTTTCAAAATGCTGCGTGTTGATTAACGAGTGACTTAAGCCGTGAAATTCAGGCTCCCCCATCTCTCTGAGGTACAGCGCCTGATCCGCTGTGCTTTTGTGTTCCTCTCAGCTGCCTGTAGGAGTTTCTGCTGGGCTTGCCATGCTTGGCGACCTACCTTCGAGTGGCGTATTTTGATTACTGTAGCTAGATGTAGTTACTTGTCTCTTTGTGACTAATACGCTTTATGAGCTTCCCCTGCTGTTAATAAACATAGTGGTGTTTAATTATTGAGACATTTCATAAAAATGTTTTTGAGAAGGAGACAAATTTTATGTTCTGACTAAATAATTGAACATTATGCAAATGCTAACAACTCCAGCGCTCTGGTTATGTAAAACAATACTTGGATGATGGCCTTGTTTGCACACTGAGTTAGTATTGTTGGGCTGTAATTAGCAGCAGATAGAAGTATTACTCCGATTTAAAAACAAAAACAGGTTTTGGTGGAACAGGAAGAGCACCAGGGTAAGGCTGCGGGCCAGGCTGCAGACACGCTCTGAGTAGGAGAAGGCGGGACGTTGTCCCCTTACCATCCCAGTCCCATGCTCTCCAGGAAGCAAGGCCAGCCCTGGGCTGATCCCGCAGCTGGCAGCCTCTCCTAAATGCACAGGGAAGGGGCAGGGCCAAGGCCTGTGATACAGCCCGTGCCGTGGGAGAGCAAAGGAAGAAAGCCACTGCTTGCCACCAAGCCCCTCACCTGTGCCCAGCGTGATGCTCTCCACCTTGGCCTTGCACTTCCTCCCTTCAGCTCTGGCAGTCAGGGACAAAACGTGGCCTTTGACAGTTTAAAGTTTTCCTTACCCATAAAGAGGTTCATTGCGAGATGAGTCATCCGGAGGGCTGACTTTTGAACACGCTGGTACACATCTGCCATAATTCTGTAACCTGGGGTTAAGTTGTAATCACCTGAAAACACAATGGGCTCTGTGTGTCAGCACTGCAATATGTTACGGCTTTTTTGTTTTGTTTTTTTTTTTTTTTTTTTTCCAGGAATAACAGCAGCAGTAAGCATGGCATGAAATATGCAGGTAGCACAGCTATTGCAGATATCAAACGTGTCATCTCTGGCATGCTACAAACTTCAGAGAGAGTTTAGTAATTGCTTGGTGTGCTCTGGCTGCCAGTAGTATGCCTGCCTTTGATGGTGCCTGTTCCTGACCCCGTCCCATTTGCTCTCATTACCTGCGTGTTTGGTGGGTGGAATTAGCATTTGCCCACGCGGTTGTACAGCATGTGGTATCACACCGGGAGCTGTCATTCTGAAAAGTACTTTTTTTGGTATAAAATGTGATATCAACATATTGCTCTTAAACTGCTGTTTTTCTTTTGTGCGCGAGGAGAGCAATTTGCATGCGATTGAGAGAAAGCTGAGCGCCTCGTTTGCATGTGGAGACGGGAAGCTAAAGCTTCCTTTGAATCTGCAAAGAAAGGGATACACCACTTTATTTTAAAATGTGCGTTCTCGGCATCCTTCCTAGGGAATGGAGCTGCCTAATAGTCCCAAAGCTCTCATGCTATTACTGTCATTTCTTGTTGCTGGTTGGTGCTGCAGCAGTGCCTACCTTGTTGCTACTTAACGCTTTATTCCAGATATTCGGTTAGAGCTCCTGTTTGATTGAGGCTCATTTGTCTTTTTCCTAAAACCTTGGTCTAAAAGGCCCTAAAATGCAGGAAAAGGAACTCATTTCTAAATGCCATGCTCCTGTCCTACCTCTATTTTCCTGGCCATCTACCATCCTCCCACTGCTGCTGGGATAACCGTAGGTTCACTCTGCGGGGAAGAGATGGGATTCTAAATTGGCAGAAAGATAACTCTCAAATGAAAGAAACATCACTAAAACCTTTAAGGCCAGTCAGGATGACTTAATATAGCCTGGATTCCTGCTGCGACAGGGCAAAGAATGAGATCTTTTCATTACAGCAGAGCACCAGCTCTGCTGGTTTAAATGGAGAGTGGCTTTGATAATTATTTTCAGTGCTCCCAAGTTCACGCGCTCGCAGGGATTGTCTTGACGCTTGCTGTGTCTCAGGGGGATACAAGTTAAGGTTAGCGAAACCGACTGCAGGTAATTTGAGCAGAGGGGGTCTAAAGATGTCATTCCCTTATTCCTTCTCCCTGTCCCCTCCACTCCAGATCAACTGCTGGCAAAATCACTTTGGCACGCATGCACCTTGGGTTCAAGTGACAGCTCTCATCCTCCCCGCGCTGGTCTCAGCTGCTCAGCATTTATGGCCACTTGTCCGTGGCCCTGCTGCGGCGTTGAAGGACACGCAGTGGATAAGGCATTCGGGGCAAGGCTCAGAGCAGACAGGGCCATGGGGAGAGCTGCAGGGCTTTGGGGAGCTGGTGGGCAGAGGCCGGGCAGCTCGGGTCAGCTGCAACTCTTGAACCAAGGCTGTTGCAGGTGCTTGTGAGCCTGTGCCATTTGGCAGCTTCCAAAGACAGTATTCCACGCTCCTGGGGGTTGTCCTGAAGTGAAATCTAGCATTTCAAACTGCTCCAAAATCCACTATGGACTTTGCTTTAGAAATGTTGACAAGGAAATTTGTGTTAGACAGGCAGAAGACCAAAAAAAAAAATGTTACCAATGATAAGGGATGCATCTAGAGTTTGAGCTTTTTACCCGTATCTGATGCGATAAGGCTGGGCATGATTAAAAGGATGCGAGTTGCAGGGTAATACTTTGCCAAGGCACTCATGAATCTCTCTCTTCTTCCCCTCATGCCAGTGTGAGCTTGTTTAAGATTTTCTGGTTGTTCTTCACACTTCTGGTAAAGGATTTTGAAGCAAAGCAGTCAGGGAAGAAAGGAGAGTGGCACAGGATCACAGAATCATAAGGGCTGGAAAAGTCCTCCAAGATCATCTGGTCCAACCATCCCCCTACCACCAATGTCACCCACTACACTATGTCCCTAAGCACCACGTCCAACCTTTCCTCGAACACCCCCAGGGACGGTGACTCCACCACCTCCCTGGGCAACCCGCCCCAATGCCTGACTGCTCTTTCTGAGAAGAAATGTCTCCTCATTTCCAGCTTGAGGTCATTCCCTCTAGTCCTATCACCAGTTATCTGCGAGAAGAGGCCGACCCCCAGCTTCCCATGGGAATGAGGACTGATGGTGAAGAGCTGGGTTGGACCAGACCACAAGAGAGATGAGTCAAAGACAATGATGCAAAGACTAATGTGCAGCCAGCCCACTCTTTGGCAGGGGAGCCTGTGCCAGCACCTTGGAGTACGTAGCTTTGGCCTTTGCTTCTTGGCAGTCAGTTTTTTGTTTGTTTGTTTGTTTGTTTGTTTTCCCAGATTTTAGCTCAGACTTCACAAGAAAGAGTAACTTCAGAAACCTATACACACCGAGGGCCTGATTCAGACGCCCCTTTAGCTGCATTTTCCTCACCAACAGTGGACTAACCACCAAGTCACCCCAAAGCAGGTGAAAGGAGACATCTTTTTGGTGTGTTTTGCTTATGATGATGTCCAATGCACAAAGATCTCAAAAAAAATCCAGAAAATGTTTCTTTTCTGTCTTTTAAAAGACTCTCATGGAATACCAATAGAGAATGCCATGAAGCAGGCACATGGAAATGAGCTGGCAATCAAAATGCTTAACTCTTAGCATGATTTCCTCTCACTTGAACTCTCCCCAAGAGTAACTGTATCTGACTGTTCCTAACCCGTGTGTTGGACCTCAGCTACTGTCAGCACTATGGGCACAACATGAACTTCACAGTTTCCAAGTTTATGTTTATGTCATAGCAGGAACTCAATTGAAAGCTTCTGTCTTCAGAAAGAGATGGGCCATGTAGTGCTGTGTCCAGTTCTGGGCTCCCCAGTACAAGAGACATGGAGCTACTGGAGCGAGTCCAGAGGAGGGCTGTGAAGGTGACTGGGGAACTGGAGCGCCTCTCTTATGAGGGAAGACCAAGAGAGCTGGGACCGGTCAGCCTTGAGAAGAGAAGGCTGAGAGGGGATCCTATCAATGTATCAAAATATCTTAAGGGAGGGTGTCGAGATGATGGGTCCAGACTCTTTTCAGTGGTGCACAGAAAAAGGATGAGAAGCAACGGGCACAAACTGAAGCACAGGAAGTTCCAGCTGAATATGAGGGGGCACTTCTTTACTGTGAGGGTGACAGAGCACTGGGACAGGTTGCCCACAGAGGCTGTGGAGGCTCCTTCTCTGGAGATATTCAAACCCTGCCTGGATGCCATCCTGCGCAATGTGCTCATGGTGACCCTGCTTGGCAGGGGGGCTGGACCAGATGATCTCCAGAGGTCCCTTCCCACCTCGGCCATTCTGTGAGTCTGTGATATGGCAGAGGCATTTCTGGCTCAAAGAATGTTACCACTTCAATGAGCGAAATGCTGATGGGTGTGAGGGAACAGAAAAATGAGTTTGGAGATTCAGCCCTGTTCCTACGTGCCCCAGAGACTTGGACAAATTATTTGCTCTCCCCCACCTCAGCTATTTTGATGTGAAAGTGAATTGCTAATTTACCTACAGAAAAGGAGTCCTGAGGTTTCCACAGGGTACTGTCACGCCTGACTTCTGGGTGAGGCACAGGTCTGTGCTGAGAAGCAGCATCACAACATGTAAGATATTTCAGAAGGCAGTCATAGAAAAGGCAGAATAGATGTTCTAAATGGGGCTCTTTTTTTTTTTTGGTAACTGAGCATTTGCATCTGCAATCATATTTTAATGTATTTTTCTACATCCCTTTATTTATTGAGCATTAACACTTCAATAGATGCTGCACAAGCCACACATTAATACATGAACTGTACATCTAGCAGCTTTGTGTACAAAACAAGTTTACAACATCACAAAACAAAAAAATGTTTTTTTCTTTTTGCAAACTAGCTCAGCCATTGAAGCATTCATTAGTTTTGGCTTATGTCTATAAAAATGTAATGAGATCTGAATTTCTATGAGCATCAAAACTGCCTGTGAGATGGGGAAACCTTCTGTATTGTCACATACGCACTGTTACCTGGTCATACAGAGGAGCAGCTCATGGGCAATCATTGCCAATCCTTCCCCAGTACACACCGGGTGTATCTGTGCCCCTCTTTATTTTTATTGTTGGTATGGGAGTGCAGGAAAGGCCCAGCAGAAATAGTTTCATTGGGGTAGGTGCTCCTCTGGCAGATAGCAAAAAAAATTTGGTTGTGAAAGGCTTACAGGTGAAAAAGGGAAAACCGGGGTGAGATGGAGGGAGAAGCGCTGAGAGTCACAAGGTGTTTGCTCTGTTAAACAACAAGGTTACTGCCAAACGCGGAATAAATCCTGTCTCTGAGACAGGATTCAATTATCAGGTGGTAGACACAGACAATTTTTGGGCTGCCATTTCTCAGCCCAGCCACTGTTAAGACTTCTGCTGCCCACTGTCAAACACCTTTGCCTTTTTTGCATCTTTCCTCCTTTCTGCCAAGGAAAGCCAGAGCACTAGTGGTGTGAAATGCAGGAACAACAATGCCTTCATGCTTCTGAATGAGTCAGGAAATGTGCCTGGATAAAAAGAGCTCCGATTTTATGAATGCCAACAATTGTGCAGCCCTACAAAAGCAGACTGATCAGGTGTGCCACAGTTACTGCAGTATACATGAAATTATGGCAGGCCTAGAGCATCTTCCACGGTTTTTGTCTTTACTCTGACACTTAGGTAATACCTTAGCAAAAATATCACAGCATGAAATCTTTCCAGTGACAAAATGTAGAAGAGAACAGTTTAGCTGGAAGGGACCTTCAAAGACCACTGAATCCCAACTGCCTGAGCTCTTCAAGGCTAACCAAAAGTTAAATTTGAGAGAGCATTGTCCAAATGCCTCTTGAACACTGATGGGCATGGGGCATCAACAACCTCTCTAGGAAATCTGTCCCAGTGTTTAGTGCCCCACTAAAGATTTACACTTCCTATATTTTAGAAACAATTTCTGCCCCACTATGGCTGCTCTAGCATTTGCACCCTTAACACTTGCATGTCAACACAAAGTGTTTGGAAGCACTTCATCTGCTCCAGATTCAAACCGATTCTCCAGTTTAACAGTGCAGGGTGAAAGAATAACTGGGCAGGAAGACCGAATTTGGAGATCTGCAGGCATTAAAAAATGTTCAGGCCAAAAGGTGAACCTGAACCTAGCAGCATTTAAGTGTGTCAGCCAAACAGCCCCAAATCCTTTTCCCTGGCAGCTGCAGTATTCTCCTTCACCACGTAGTTTTTCTATGCATCAAGCCATGGAATATGCCAGGAGGCATTTGTTTATTGCTGTAGCAGGTCAGATGAGGGCAATGTTGAATTAGTTTTTTTTTCTCCTGCACTTTGCCTTCCTTCTCATGAAACTAACTCCAGGGACAGATGTCAGATGAACTGAGAAACAAGCACATTATCACTTACGCTATTGTTCGTGGAAGTTAATAGTTAATTGGATCCTGTCAAGGTCTAGTTGGTAAACCTTTCTAATGCAAACGTTCAATCAGTGAACGAACAAAAAGTAGAAAGTATGAGATAGTCCTACTCAAATAAATGTCATCAAACTCATCTTGTAACACATTATTTTCTTCAGCAGACTGATCTCTCCTGACAAAAGGACTTTCATGTGAAAATATCTCCACCAGTTGTTTTTTTTCCAGCACAGAAATGCAAAAATTCATATCCCTAAGCAATACTAATCTATTAAAGCCAAACAATGGTGGCTCTAATGTTTTTGGCTTGCTGGGATCTCCACTGAAAATGCTGTAGTAGATGTGTGTGTGCTTGTGTACATGCATGTACCAGTCTTTGTTTGAAAGGTATTGTACTGATTTTTATTTTTTATACGAAAATATCACTTGATTATAAGAAGGAGGACTGAAGCACATAACTGCACAATAAATTCTCACCACCCAGTGAAGAACCTCACAGAACAGCCCAGGTGTAAAGACATTGCAAACTTCTCCTGTGCTCCTTTTTGCCCTCCCCCTTAGCTGCTACAAGCCCCTCTTTGCAAGAGTTAAGAAAACAAAAACACTGAGAGCCACTGTGGAGGTGAGTGGATGGACAAGAATACTGTAATATGTTTAAACTTCGGTTAAAAGAATCCACGGAGACATGTTAAAAGTCACTCTTAGGACAGAATAACTAGTAAGATCTTTGTGTGGTTTATAACACAAGGTTTATTTATGCCTTGTTAGGCATAGGAATGGGCTGCCCAGGGAATTGGTTCAGTCACCATCTCTGGAGGTCTTTAAAAGGTGTTTAGATTTAGAGCTCAGTGATATGGTTTAGTGGAAGACTTGTTAGTGTTAGGTCAGAGGTTGGACTCGTTGATCTTGGAGGTCTCTTCCAACCTAGACGATTCTGTGATAAAGTTCTGGTAGACAACTATCCCACAACACCCAGGGAAGTAGCTTTAACTGAAAGCAAGGGCTTCATCTAAATTAGGTGGAAAACAAAAAAAAAAAAGGTGGGATAGGCAGAAAAGGGCTAGACACTTAAGCAGTTAGCAGTGTACAGCATTGTCCTTGCAAGGTACGCAGCATCCTACTGTAGTCTGAGGGCACTGGTCTTAAGGAGACCCTGCAGACCCAAAAACATGTGAGGCAGCAGGACCATAAACACACCCTTGGGCAAGAACTTCACCCTGAAAGGACAGGGTGCTTGTTTACCACTACAAGTTTGGGGCTGAACATCCTCCAGTGCAGTAAACAACGAAGGGCTGTGGCTGCCGAGCCCTCCTCGTACCTCCTCCACCACAGTGCCCCACACCTCAGAGAAGAGCTCACCTCGCAGCCCAACCCCACGAAACCACCCCACAGCCCCGACCCCCACCGCAACTGAGGCAATCCTCGCGAGACCGCCCTATTTATATCCGCACCCCAGCGGAGCGACAGGCGGCTCGACCAATGGGCGGCGCTCGCGGCCTCCACCGCCCATTGGCGACCGGGGGCGGGGCTTACACGCCGGGGGGGGCGGTGTGTCGCTGGCGAGAGGCGGGCGCCGGGCGCGTTGGGCTCATTTGGGGGCTGCCGCCCGACGGTGGCGGGTCGCTGTGCGCAGGTGAGTGAGCGCCGGGCACCACTGCCCCCTTCCACGGCTTTTTTTTTTCTTTCCTCTTCCTTTCCTGGCTTTACAATGAGTGCGGAGCCGATAGCTCAGCAGATATCGCCCTGCCCAGACCCTCCGAGGGCTGCTGCTGCGGGGGGAACGGGGTTAACGGTCTCTTAGCGGCCGCCGGTTAACGGCTGGCGGCCGGGGCGGTCCCCGCCGCTTACCTGCGGAGCCGGTGTCCGTCCTCGTCCCCTCGTCCTCCTCACGGGGCGAGTTGCCACCTCTCGGGGTCGCGTGTCCTCCAACCGGACCGCCCCTCAGCTCAATTCCCTTAGTTCGGCTGGGAATTACCGAGCGCACCCGAAGTGCCCACCCGGGGGTTAGGTAACGTACGTCCGCGTGGGCTTTTGCTGCCTTAACTGGCTCCGGTTTTTAAAAGCTGGGGCGCTTCTGGTGCGTGCATGGCCTGGCTGTGTGCAGCGGTTTGGTTCGCGAAAGGCTCGGGCGGCCGCCTGAGTGCTGCCGAGCTGCGGCGCTGGCAGGGGAGGGAGAAGGGGCACAGCGCTGGGAGAGGAAGGGGAAAAAACCCTCAGAACCAGCTAACAAAACGATGGCAGTTAGCAAATCGGCACAGTTTTGGGCAAACTCATAGCTAACCGAGTTATGTTACAGTTCAGTAATTATTTTTCTAAATTGCTTTAGGCTGCGTTTTCCTGAGCACAGTGAGGAGCCCCGATCACAACCTCTTGATTTTTGTTGCTGCAAATGTACAAGTGATGTCCGGGTTTTCCGGCAAGGCAGGCAGTTCTCTTTCCTACCATTATCAGTTGGTATTTTTATGTTCCTGGCTGCCCTTTCTGTGTGCACATTGGACCAGCTGTCTCTTGCCCCCTCTGGGATAATCCAGTCTAGCTTGCAGCCTGGTCTTTTGTGCACACCTGAGTTGCTTCAGCTTCAGAGAGATCTGGCTGCTGCTAGAGTCACGGTGAAGGTAGATTACAGTTTAGGCATCCTTACTTCAGAGCTACTTCAGTAGCATAGGCTGTCAGTGTCGCTGTCAGAAGCCCAGTCGCTTATTCTGGTAGTTTGGGAATCACCTGAACTCTTTGCACTTCCTGCCCTGCAGACAGGCCTTGTGAAACTTGGGGGTTTTGACATCTTTTTCTGCCCTTGCTATGAAAGTTCGTACAGGCTTTTATCTTTGACCTAATTACTGTTGCCTACCCCTCTGGTTTTTATTATGTCCATCTCCTGCTCAAAGTACTGGTGATGATGATGCTTCCTGGCATGCCGTGCTCTCCACCTTAGCTTTCTTTAGGTCTCTCAACTGTCTTTATCTTTTATTGTGTTAAATTCAGGTTTCTCATACCGTAAAGCCTTTCACAGTTTCTATTCCTTCTCATTACTTGGTTTCTTACCTAATCTTATCGTCTGCTTTGTCCTCTTTCTGTGTGCTTGCATTTGTTCTCCAACTTTGAAATCACACAGTACCTCTAAGGGAAAGTTTAAAGCCACCGACCTATCTGTGCATAAATTTCCTTGAAACAAAGCGTGCTACTGGCATTGTATGTGAGGTAATCGTAGTCAGAAGGTAAACACTTTGTGCAACCTGCATCTTATGACCAAGGCTCAAATGCAAGAGCGTGTAGTTCCGTAACTTTGTGGTTCTCTTCCTTTCATTTGTTGACCAGGCCCATTTGTTGTATCTTGTTTTACAAGCTCTTGGGTGAAAGTAGTGCGTGCTGTGGTACAAGCCTGGTGAGAGCAGTTCAGACTTGACTGGAATCTCCAGTACAAGCATGATGAGAAGTACTTTCCCCTGTTCTAAATGTACCCAGGCAAGAGAGCGGCAGAGATTGCTTGTAAGGAAAGTCCAAAGTAAGTCTTTATTTACTGCTGGATAGCATGCTTGTATCAGATGTAACTTGCGATGGGGAAAAACTACCTCCCTTTCTTTTCTTTCTTAAAAGAACATCAAATGTTTGAGCTACTGTAAATGATACTTTAGCTCTCTGTAAATCAAATCCCCACCCCCCAGCTTCGAAGCAGGCCATCAGTTAATTTATTTCCATCTTCTCTTTGCCTTGCTTGGTTAGGACAGCATGTTTAGATGCTGGCGGGCTTTGGCCAGTTGGGGATTTCCTAGTCCCACGGTCTGGAACCTCCACCTGGGGCGAAACTGAGCTGTGGCTGACTTCTGCCTGCTGTCCTTGCCCCTGCACGGTGGGGAGAGGAGCGGTGCGGTCACATCGCACTGTTTTTGTGGGGTTGTTGTGAGCTCTTACAGATTGAACAGTCTCTGCTTGCGTGACCGTCGTCTGCGCTTTCCCCGCAGCTAAGCAAGGGGGGGAAAAATGGTTGTGGATGGATCAGATGCTTTTGCACTGCGCAGGGAGAGATGAATGATATAGGTTTGTAAATGCAATTTAAAGCTGTGGTTTCTCGGTTCACTGGGGGCGGTTCCACTGCTGCAATTGCATCAGGGCTCTGCTCGCTGACCTCGGAGAGGCTTTGCTGAGGGGAGTGCTTAGCAGTGGGGCTCTGAGCTGCCGGCTTCCCGAAAAGCCTCCTGTATCCCTTCTGTGCCACCAGAGTGAGGTGTGATCCCGCCTTGGGTTGGTGGTAACATCATAGTGTAGGTGATAGGTGTGTTTGTCCTTTAACAACCAAATTCGAGTGACATGCAGCTCCTCCAGGTACAAGCCTTTCTAATAAAAAAGGATGAACTAATGTAACAAGTGCTGTTCCCTGCGCTGAGACCGGAGCAGTGCAAGGGGGGTGCATGTAAGCCACAGTAACGGGCACACAGAAGTGTTTCTTTACTGTATTTTGGTGCATGGGGGAGACTTGTAAATATTTTTGGTCTAATTATTAAAATTTTGTTTTCTCTAAACAGGAATAGAAGGAAAAAAAGAAAATTCTTGAGAACTACAAGAAAGCTTACAGCAGTTCGGGATGGATTGATTCGTGATTCCTTTGATATGTGAGAGCTACGTTTTGTGCTGCTGCTGCTGGACTTCAGCTGACTTTGTTGCAGCAAGCCCAACAGATAGGCCCTAATCGCTAGCAGAACATAAACAAGTGTGATGGTGAAATGAGATGAGGCTCCGAAATGGAACTGTGGCCACCGTGTTAGTTTTCATCACTACTTTCCTCAGTTTGTCCTGGTATACTGCATGGCAAAATGGGAAAGGTAAGTAAAGGGCTCCGAAAACAAATTGACCTCTACGTGGCTGTATGGCTGAGGAATGAATAGTACAAGCGTGTGCTTTGCTGCTCTATGTTAGCAATGTGTAAACTGCTTGTTGACTAGCTCTGCTCCAGAAGGTATTGCCTTGGTGAGGGATTAACACCTGCTAGTAGATTCAGGAAAATCAACTTGGAGGGATCCTGACTTGTTTTCTTGTTTTTTCTTTTTTTTTAAAGAGGAGAAACAAATCCTGCTGTTAGAGGAAGGCTGAATAGTTTGTTTTGTTTTTCTTGGTTTATGGTTGTTGGAAAAACAGATGTTCTTTTTTTCTTTTTTTCCAAGTAACATATGGCCAGTGGACCAGGCTGGACAATGTTATTTTTGGTGCGGCTTTCTGTCTTCCCTGATGATTCGGTGATGGCAGTGGCAAACTGCCAAGCAGCATTGTCCAGAGATTTTTTTTTTCTTGCTGTCTTTGGAGGAAATGTAAAATATTTCTTGTCTGAGTATGGTATGAGAAATAAAGTAATATGAACAAATTGACTGCGTAATGGGAAGTGTATCTATTTCATGAGATTGCACATATTATTATGAGTAACTATTGTCTGTAATAGATCTTTACCTTTTTAAATGTGTGTTGATTTTATTGCATTTCATGTGAACTCTGGAAAATTGAGTTTTTCTGCTGGTCAGGACTGTTTACTGCAAGCGAAATGTTTTGATTTCTGTCTTTCAGTAAAGCAAATAAACTTATTCAGTAATGCTTTCTAGAAGAAGGTTTTTTTCCTTTATAAACATCTGATCTCTTGGAAAAAATACTAGACTGTCCTTCAAAGATCAAATCATCCTGAAACACACATTCTGTATTAAATGAGATTGCTACGTGGTTTGTTCTGACTATTCTGCTGAGAATGTTATCAGTTTTGCTTCAGGTCCAGTAAGAGGAGGCTGAGTTTTTCTAGAAATACTGTCAGCTTTAGAACAACCAACTTGCAACCCTTCTTTTATACTTAAATAAGAATGAAAAAGATTCTTTGCAAAGAAGCAGATGAGTTCTGTGGCTTATTTTTTTTTTTGACACTTGTAGGAGAAGCAGATGCTTTGTGGTCTGATCTCTGCTGTAGCAGTTGGTTGGCAGGCCTGCCCTCTGAATGTAAGGATCAGTAAAAATGTCAGGTTCTTGAGGTTGGGGTAATATACAGATCTTTTAATTGGACAACAAAGTCTAGAAGTGAAAAACACTGACGAGAATATTTGAATTGTGTTCTAAGTAGTATTTTATTCATTTTGGATAATAACACATTCTATAGTTAAATTTCGTGTTATTGATTCTTTTCTTGTTGAGGAACCTCAGAAAAATTTTGCTTTCACTTAAGCAAAGATACAGATATATGGAATTCTGTCTTTGTTCTTTCATTCTAACTTGAGGTAGTTTACAGGTCTTGCTCTCTTTTGCCAAAGAATAACACAACCTTTAACAAAAATCCACTATTGGGAAAGTACTAATATATATATAGTGCTTGGTGACAATTCAAGCTTTCGTTGGTCAGACAGCTCTATTTTTTTTATACTTTTTTTCCATCTGAATGCTCAGAATCGATACTTTCTTAATGGTGGTGTAAAAGTTCTGCGTTTATCTTTCACCAGATCTTTCTTTTGAGCATTATGACTAATTTGTTAAATAAACACTTGTGTAACAAGATATCAGTAATGTGTTAATTATGAATCACGGTTATGAAATTAGTGTTCTAGAGAACTTGCTTTTAAGGTATGGCTTAAAGAGAAATTTATACAGAGAATATTGTTTTTAAAAAACTTGTTTTAATTTGCACAAGTTAAGAAAATACGAATCAGGTTGTCTAAAACAGATTTGACTTCATTTCAGTACCACATTTTAATTCCAAGATGCTTCTACATCAATGGGAAACGTTGAGACACTAACAATGTATGTTTGTTAAGAATCCATATTTTTTTTCCAATTTCCAGTGCTTTTTTTTTTTTATTATTCAATAAGCATTGCATGGTGGTCTCTTAATTCACTGATGACTCTTTCCTTGTAAATTTAGTGGCTTGGTTAGAAGCAAATAAGGTGCTTACTGTTCCCATCAACTGAAAGGCTATGAAATGTCAGGTATTATGGTCATAATCTTTTGTTATCCATTACAGTTATATGGCATGCATTACATTCTTATAGGTATGTGTCAGTCTTTGGACAGCAAAGTAAATCTAAGCTTAGAACGAAAATATTATTTACACTTTAAAAAACTAAAAGGTAAACCACAAATTATTAGCTTCCCATTGGAACCAAACAAACTCTGTTCCAACAACCCTAACCCAGTCTTCAGGTGATTCATTTTAATTGAAGAACCAAGTTCCTGGATGACTGTTGCTTAAAGTGCAGAACCACCTGTAGAATAATAAGACTGGGATGACGTGGTGCGTTTGCATATCATGTCCTCCTCTAGTAAATATACCTGGTCCCAGTCTGTGCAGGACAGGATTTAGGCACTTCAAAGTGATACAGGCTTTGCTACTTGTTCGAAGTCCAAAAAAATTGTCTCTGCAGAACAGAGCTTTACAAACGTTGTGGATGTGTTGAGAAGTTGTTGGCACTTGAAGGAAATACTTTGTCTGAGCTGCCATCACTGGCAACAACATGGCTCTAGCTTACCCCCTGGCTGAGTTATGTAAGTAACCTTTCATGGGACAGATGCTGTTTTTGGATGAAATGGCCAATTACATGTTTTTGCTTTTAAAGATAGGCTTGAAGAAGGCCGACTGAACTACTTCTCATCTCTGGAGAGTGTTTTCAAAATTAGGGCAAGATCCTGGGCTCTTTCTGGAGGCCCTGCGGTGCCGAGAAGCACTGGAGTTGTAAGGAAGCAGGGCAGGGGTCCCTGAATACACCTGGGAAAAACCTCGCTCTTCTGTGGGATTCATGAACAGGAGCTGTAAGGCTGCTTTTTGTATGTTAAAAGTGTGCTATGGTTAGCTCATAAGTGAAACAGGTACTGGAAATCAAATCATACCAAAATGGATTACTTGGGTGCGTGTAAGGAACAGTTTTAATGAATCTGCTGTTACTTCAGAGCTAGTTTGGCTTAAGATGTCCTTCACGTCCTCCTGAGGCAATTCCTCCTTTTCCTCTTATGCCAGTGCTAACTTTGTGCTTAACACCATCTCTTTTGACTAAACCATGCTTTCCAGTACTACTGACCTGCTCAGGGTCACAGGCCTTCACCGCCTCGTTTGTGAGCTACAGAAATGAAGTATTTTTTTTATCCTAAAGGCACTGCTCTTAAGAAGATCCAGCTAGTAAAAATACTGCTTTGTACCTGTCACACCACTCACAAAAACTGCATCAAAGCTGTTGCCTGCTATGTGGAGAGTGTAGTCTTGGTGCTTTGATATTTAACGTGACCAGTGATCTGAGTGTGTAACGCTCCAGGAGAAGCTGCTGGGGCCCAGCAAACTTCTGATGCTTGTTAGCAGAGCGTGGAAATTGGTAAAGAAGGTAAAGAACTTTCCTGGATTAGGGCCGGCATGTTAGGATGAACTTCCTCAGCAAAGCTCATTGCTTGCTTCCCATGTGAAAGTCCTGCTCTGATCCTGCCTTTTTTTTTTTTAGGAAAAAAAAGAGCACAGCAGCTTTTTGTTTAAAGTATGCGTGCTTTGTTCTTGGAGACAGACAGTAGTTGGCAGTGTCTTGTGTCACTTTCAGAAGGCACTTGGCTACTGGAAGTGATGAGGACGTGTATGGAATACATATTGTGAAAATCCGATGCAGCTTAACCCTTCAGCATTGACTAAGCTACGTCATTTCCAGAGCAGTCTGAAGCTAGCAGTGTGTGCCATCTTTTTCCCTATGTAAAAACATTCTTCTCTTACGAAGAATTGTTGAAAAAGCTCCAACAATGCTTGAATTGTTGAAAAGCTGCTGTTTTACAGCTCTTCCAGGACTGTCATAACCATAAAGTCTCCTCACTGGGCGAGGATGGCTGACGCTGGTACGCTGCTTTAAATCCACATGGAAAGATCTCCGAGAAGACTTTGGCTTATGAGATGTTTAACCACTTACGGGATGTTTAACCAGCATCCTAGATGCTGAATGTTCCCTCATCCTTAAGTAATGATGGTAGGAGCTACTGTTGTCTTGTGTCAAGCACAACCTTTTCTCTCCTTTGGTGCAAGAATGAAAAATGGTCCGGGCTGCGTAATAAAAGCGGTGTCATCTTTCTTCTCTGGCTACTTTCATAATAGAATTATCCCATTGAGTGTCAGCCACAATAACCTTAAGTGCTGAAAAGTATCTAAACTTAACAAGGATAGGAAAACCGAACTTAGCCTAAAACAAAGGTATCAGCCAGTGATGGAAAACTTTGGAATAAGATCCAGGAATATTAATTCCCAGAGGGAGAAAAGTCCTACAGGGCCACGGAGGAAATAGGGCAGGGAGGAGAGGATTATTTTTCCTTGGCAATGGTTATGCGTATGCTCTCCTCAGATGCAGAATAGAAATCTGGGAGATACACGTTAGCGCTTTGTGACCATAACCCTTTGTAGTTTATGCTTTGATCCTAAGAGAAGCTGTTAGCTGGGTAAATGCTGGTTACGGTCCACCGGCAGCACATTCTGATTCTCAGTTACCTGCCAATTTCCCAGTGAGGCGAATTAAGACCGATCAATGAAAAAAAGCTAAATGGACTACAAACTGGGAGGAGTGGAGGCAGGGGAAGGGAAAGAATGGGCTGCTGAAGTGGAACACGCGTGTGAAAATGTGTATTGGTTAGCTTGTTTGGGGGGCAAGAGAGGTTTGTGTGTTTTTTCTCCCTGTTTAATGGAAAGGAAGTATTGGTTTCCTTTGGAAATTCTGTTGCAAATCTTCCAGGAACTGAAATTAAAGGAAATAGGTGTTTCCTTTTTCTTAACACCAGCACATAGATGTTACTTTTTTTTTTTTTATCTGAAATACATCCCGAGCTTGGTTTCTGGAGCTGACAACCTGGCATATAGATTACTGATGTTAAAAACAGGAGTTGGATTGCGTTAAGGCCGGTCAGGAGCGCAGGTTTGCAACGGTTGCTGTGGTTCCTGTGCAGGTAGTGGTCCTGCTGTCCCAGACGAGTGGAACCGAAGCGGCGTCTGCCCCAGCTGTTCAGGTGGGCTGTGCTGGGGCACGCAGCATCTCCACGTCTGCCTTGCCTGCTGCAGCAGAACTCCTGGCACGGTGATTTGAATGAGCGGCGCCGGGAAGAATCACGCTCAGAATCACAGTCACAGGGGCTTTTTCAGCCCAGCTCTGTCCTCCCGCCTTGTTTGCAATCTGCTAGCTCTGCCGGCATGCCAGTCGGTGGGGTTCTGAAACGTGGTTGCCACCAGCGTTTCGTACGGCCAGCCTCAGCCAACAGCTTGAGGCACTGCTCTTGATTGCCATCCAGCCCTCGGAGCTGGGGAAAGTCGATGCTTTCGCTCTGCGTGGGTTCTTTTAATAGTTCCCCAGCCTGAGTCGCCTGTGCTTGCGTGACTCCTCCGAAGCACTGGCTGCTGCTCTCACGCAGAGACTATCATAGGAGTGATTTAGCCAGCCCCGGAAAGACCGTTGCATCTGACACAGCTGCTCATAACAACAGCTCTGCTGTAAAATACATTTCCACGAATTTATCTACTAAAATGCATTTGCATTTATTTATTTTCTTGTTCACCGTGTCTTCCCAGAGCAGTTACTAACAGGTGCATCCTCACATTTTTAAGTGAGCGAGAAGGGCTTCACAGTGATCTGTCCTGGTTTTGGTGCTAGCTGGTATTTTTGTTAGTGAATCTGGGTGATGAAAAGGAGCAAGCGCTTTCTAAATTTCAAACAGCAGCATGCCGGGAGGAGTAATGGAGATGGGCTGAGAGACTGGGGTTTAAAGGAACTCGGGCAAGGCGGAGACATCAAGGAGGGGAGTGATGGAGGGTTGGGACAAATCCGAGGTGCTGTTGAAGGTAGGAGAAAATGCCCCAGACAAAATGCAGGGTGCAGTAAGGCAGAAGAAGATCAAACGTATGCGTACAGGATGGGGAAGAAACGTGGTGTTAGGGTTCTGGTTAGGAATGACAGTTTACTGTAAGTCATATGCTAAACGTGAGTCATCACAGTGTTGCAGAGGTTGAAAGCAACTGAGCAGAAAAGGGGTGCTTAGGAAGTAAGGGAATAAAAACTGTACTATCCCAGCAAGATGCAGGAAGTGTTCTTTCTGCTCTGCTTGGTACTATTTCTGCTTCTGGAAGGTGCGCTGCAAAGAGGACATTCGTTGGGTAGGGTTCAAAGAAGCAACAAGTAATCAAAGATCAAAATAATGCGTACAGTAAGGAAAGAGTTTGTACTGGCATTGCTTAGCTTGAAGGGAAGGTGTGAGAAGAGAAGATAATTTTCAAATATTTTAGAGTCCTCGCAAAAAGGAAGGACGTAATCTGTTATTCACGGCCGTCCTGGATAATAGAATATAATGGACTGAAAATGAAATGGAGAGCAAGGTTAGATCGTGGAGGAAGTTTTTGTAATGGCAAGTACAGTTAGGTACTGAAGTCGATGATTGGGAGGGATGAGGAACTTCCCTTGCAGGCATTTTCAAGAACAGGTTCCGCTGGTGATGACAAGTCAGGCACCGATAGCCTGTCTGAGACCACTGGAGGTTAGGGCTGGCACAAAAAATGAGTCTCGTTGGTTTTTAAAGTCAGTATGACAACCCCAAAAGAAAGCTCAGGTGGGGATGATGCACAGCTGGCAGGAATGGTCCACCTTTGAACCAGCTGTGCTGCTGAAACTAGATCTGAGGGGACAGGATTTGGACTAGTTGACCCCTGGGAGACCTTTATAACCTGAGTTATTATGAGGTCTGCTTGACCTTGGCCAGGTTTCTCTCTCCTTGTGCCAGGACTCACATGCTAGCATGGTTCACTACTAAATAATAGCGATGTTTGCATAAGATATGCAGGAGTTGTCTTTTATTATTGTAAACGTCCAATCCCTTAAAATACACAAAATGTTTGCTTGTATTTTAGCAGATTCACTTCACCTTTCATTGTTAATGTCCACTGACCTTTCTATGGCTAGGAACCCTTAAAATATGCTGTTAGAAAAACCACAAAGTTGCTTGTTTTTTTTTTTTAAGTGCAATTTTTTTCCTTACCCCCACAGTTCAGAGTAGTATTTTATTCAATAACCCTATTCCTGCTGTGTAATCATAATTTTATTTGCTGCCCGGACAACAAAAAAGCTTTTTCCTTTATCAATGCGATCTCTAGGATTAGAATCCTGGAAGCTGTTTCTTTTTAGGATGAGACACTGATAAGTCTATAATTTAGTTCTGTTTATTTATAATGCACTGTGTTTTGTTTTCCTGAACGTGGCAGAAAGGGAATGGAAAGTGGTTTCCTTGCTCACAGCGCAAGGCTTCACTCCAGCTAGTCTCTGCCTAAAAAGCAATTGCTCTAGTTTGTATTTTAGAGCTGTGCTTCCAGCTGCTTTTCTGGTTGTCTCCTCGGCTTTCATGCAGCTTTCTGGCTATTCCTGCAGATGCTTCCCACAGCCGTGCCGCCCGTCCATCTAGTAATCAACAGCAGAAACCCTATTTGTGCTTGCAGCACTAGATCATTTCACTCTCTCGTTCTCGAAAATCATTTGTTCCCTGCGCTCGTCGTGCATACCTGTTGCTTTTGTGGTCAACAGCTGCATTGCGGTCTTCGCATCTCAACATCACGGACGCGCAGGTTTCCTCAGGTGCTTCGGGTATGGACGGAGCTAGTTCTCTTTTCCATTGCAATGTACTAGTTAAATAATCGTGTCAATAAACAGCCCTCTTCTTTGGTTGCACAGTCCCTAGAGGAAAAACTGCGGAGGTGCTGTTGAATAGAGATTTGAATATTACAGGTATGATGGGATCGCGTTTCACTTGAGGTGGTGGCGTTGATTTGCAACAGTATGGGAGTGTGGTGGAGCTTTGATTCTAATTTTTTATTTTTTTCCAAGAAGGACAAGTTAGAAAGAAGTTGTACTTGGAAACCAAGCTTGTTCAACACAGTGATGCATAGAGAAGCATCGACAGCCTCAATCCGCTTGCAAGTGCAGAAACAATAACCAAACTTATACAGTACTTGAATTTTGTGCCCAAGCTACTAAGAATTTCTAGAAGTTTTAGCTCTTGGAATAGCATTGTTCATTGTGAGGTGGTACTGCTCTCTGGATCACTGTTACCTTTTGTTAGGTGGATTTTTTCCTAATGTATGAGAATGTTAAACAGTTAGCTGTGGACCTATCATTACTAATCTTACTATAATTTAGGAAACAAGTTTTTCTTGCTGTAGTTTCTGGTTTGTAAGTATATGTTTTGTGGTTTCTGAGGGGGAGGAAAGGATTGATTTAAAGTAAGTGGCTCGGTTTACATGTACAGATACTCCCAGATAGTTATTGACAATAATGTGGTAGAAACAAATCATGTTATGATTTTCAAAAGCTTTCAGGTTGTAAGAACGGAAAGGTTGGTTTGTCTTCCTGCACCGTGGTTTTGTTTTCCTGTGGGCTTTGTTTTCCGTGCCACGTTGGTCTGTAGCTGAGATCATCCATCCAAGACCATACAGCATCTTAAAAGTCGAGCCCTGAATGTTCAACAGTGCCTGGAACAGATTATATCAATGATGAGTCTTGGAGAAGGTTTGGGGTACCTGGCTGTTGCTGGACATGACTTCTTTTTCTGTATGGAAACCCGTCTGACCGGATGACAGCATGACCAGAAATCCCGACTGCAGTGATCGGTCGAGCGTGCACAGTAGGTGACACCTTTAGGAAGTTTCATGCAAGTGCGGATCTGAGATAACTCCTCACTGAGCACTTCCACAACAGTGCCTTGGGTATGACCCAGAGGGGTCAGCTGCTCAGCCACTGCCCAGCTGCTCGTCGTAAATCGTGCTCCGGAGAGTGTGTCGAGGTGCACGTGTTGTGGGTTTTGTTTGCCTGTAAGCGTGAGGGTTAAACATTCCTGCTTTGCAAAATGCATCTGGTGATCAGGGGGGCTCTAAGCAGAAATACGTGAGACCTTTCTGCAACTCCCGTGTGAAGACACGTGCTGGCGTAATAGCCGTTCTCTCTCCTGATGGAAATGGGACATATACATTCAGAGCTAGAGATGACCTTTATTAGGTCAGGGCTCATTTTCCCTTGTTTTCCTCCTGCACACTGCTTTACTGAGAAGGCAGTTGAGTTGTTTGCAATAAATGTGCATTTTTATAGCACACAGAGACATTTAAAAATAGACTAATGCTTTGCCCTGTATTTACAATGCATTGCATTAAAACTAACAGTATTTAACTTAGTCTGACAAAGTTTTTATCTTGGAATGAGCTAGAATTGAATCGAAGACTTTACTATCTTGTGTTTTTGGGATGAGTTGCTTCAGATTTTGAGGTATTTGTGCTTTGTGTAGCTTGCAGCGATCAAAGATTTGAATTGGGTAAGGCTGAGAGTTCACCCCCATGCAGGAAAAAAAAAAAAAAAAAAGGATGCTAGAACATTCATAATATGTCCCTATATTTGGTATCTTGTTACAAGTGGTACCAATGACTAAGTTGTTCTCCCCTGAAGTCAGACTGATAAACTGTTTACTTAGGTGATGAAAGTAGGAGGTTGCGGTTGACTTTTTTCAAGAGTTGAAATGTCTTTGCTGCTCCTTCTGTCACAGGACATGCCACAGTATCCTTTTCCCTCTGTCACACCATGGTTCAAATTCGGTGTTCTAGATGGTGCTGTATTCCTGCATGTGCTGAGGAAACGGGAATAGGACAGAGCAAGTCCTACGAGGAGCGGCTGAGGGAACTGAGGTTGTTTAGTGTGGAGAAGAGGAGGCTCAGGGGAGACCTTATTGTTTTCTACAACTACCTGAAAGGCAGAGGAAGGGAGGATCCTGGGCTGTGGGAAGGAGCCTTGGGGAGCAGCTGGAGTTCATGTCCCCAGCAGTGAGAAGGTGTAGGAAAGCAAATCAGTGGAGCTTGCATGGTTGCAGTATCTACGTTGGTTTTTGGGTGTTGCCTCCCCACCCTGCAATCTTGGCTCTCGCTGGTCACAGGAAAATACCAGAGAGCAAGGTGACAAAGGGAGCGCTGCTTCATCTGAAACTCAAGCAGATGTTTGCGCACAAATTATGAATATTGTTTTCTGGTTGTTCACGCTGCTGCCAGATAAATCCTGCTTCAAAGCTGGAGCAAACTGCTTCTGATTGTGCTCACGGGTGTGGTTTTGTGCTTGGTCCTTTTTTTGTCTTAGCGGAGAAGAGCCTCCTGGCTCTGGCGAGAATCTGTGCTTAAGCTGTTTGCTCTTATCTGTGCCTAATCTCGTGCACATCTTGCTGTTTGTAGGATACGTGTACCGTTGTTAAATGCACCATAAAGGAAAAGGACATTCATGGCAGCTTTGCTGTGTTCTTTGCTTAGAGGTTATAAATGCATTTTACAAACAGAAATTAAATGTAGGAAGCTGATGGTTGAGCTTTTTCTGATAAAGTGGGTGTTGCCACTTGTGGTGTGTAAGGGGAACCGTGGAGCTGGTGGCCGATGCCGTTGACTCTGCTCTTCACAGTCAGATAAAAAGTTGCACAGCAGATTGATTTATATTCTGCAGGAATGGCCTAAGAGTAATGAGACTCTTGCACCTCGGCTTTTGATAATTCCTGCGCTGGGCTAGACCTTCCACAGAGCGTTTGCTTCCTTGTTACAGGAGACATCAGTGTGAAAGTTGTCATTGTACCACGAAACCTTAACCCATTTGAAATACAAAAGGAACCACGTCTCCCTGTGGCACTGTAGCATCACAAACTAATGTTGAATAATACTGATGAAGAGTAGTGCAATGGAAAAAAAATATACATGTGTAATTAACCCATTGATTTGAGAAAGTTAAACCAAAGCATTAACTTCAGCACTGAATATTTTGTACTTTTTTTTGGGAAAAGCACAATCTTTCAGCTTCTTATTCAAGTGATACATTCCGATGGCTTTAATCAAGTCTAACTCGAAACCAAGTAGCGCCTTCTCTAACCTTGTGAAAACATGTTTCTTGCTGCTTTTAGACCATCCCTTTTCTTTTACAGCTTAATTTGCCATGATTGAAATTCTGAGCTGTTGAAATACATTAGTTGCTGTAGCATTTGCACACGACATAAAATCAAACGTGTCACCTCCACCCTACCCCTGCCGTCAGGATTTTTAACCTTGTACTTGTTTTTATTCAGGTGGAAGTTAAGTCTGGGGAACAACGACAGAAAATGATAGGTTGATTCCATGTTAGAATTGGGATCAAACTAATTTCAGGTGTCCAGCTAGGGTTGAATTTTTAATTGCTCTAATGTATAATTATAGCGTGATTGCTGTCTCTAAACTGGAGTACCTGACTCTGTGTTTTTCCAAGTACAGCCCTGTCTGTGTCTATTGTAATCCTTCTGCTAGCTACTCTGTCATCAGTATTTTCCAAATTATAGTTATTTAAAACTTACAGATACTTCCAGAACAAAAAGGACCAAACTCTCACCTTATTCTCGGTTCTTAACCAAGACTTTTTGATTTCATGGCTTGAATCAGGAGGTCCCTCAGCTCTGGGCGCCGTGGGAGGCACTGGCTGGCTTTGGTTCCAGCTGTGTATTTAACAGCGCGTGCTGTTAACAACATGGTTTAGTTGTGTAATGAGAGCTGGAGAAGGGAAGAGCAAGCTGATTTGGGATTAGTTCATTTTTACGTTTTCTAATATGAGTTACATCATGAATTCAGGGAATAACATGAGTAACCTTTGACTAAAACTTTATTTAAGATATAGCTGCAACTCTAGCTGTTAAAGCAGAGAGTTGATGTGGGGGGGCATCAGATATGCAAAAGATTAAAAAAAAAAAAAAAGAAGAAGAAAAAAAGTAAAAGTGTAGGATGCAGATTCAGTTAATGACTAGCTGTTACAAAGATGTGAGTGACTGGTAGTCATTCAGGCTTTCTCTGATACTAATTGATTTGGAAATTAGTTAACTGTTTGTGCGCACTGGTTTGGATAATAAACTTGTTCAACAAAATGTTTTTCCTGTGGGCTTTTATGCAGACTTTTTCTTCTTTCAAATTCCTTTCCAGTTTTGACCTATCAGATCAACAGCAAGGAAAATCAAGGACCCCACTTTCATAAAATTCTTTTGTGGTAGAGAACGCCATTTTAGTAAATTGGGTTAGAAGTTCAGTAGCTTATAAAAAGGTGGTTTGCAGAGAAATATATATATAATATTTATGTTTAAAACCAAATCAGTAACACCCCACAAATTTGATACCACTTGACAGCATGCATATTTTGATCAGGTGTCTCAATATGAGTATATGCACTTGTCTGTAGAAAGTAGCTGGACATCTTGGGTGATTGAGGTCTGAAGAGGAACATGAGATGTCACAGATGACTTCTTCTAGTCCAGCTGACTGAAAGGGGTTGAATTGCCAAAAGGTAATTACATTTGTTTACTCTGCCAGCAAATCTCCCTAAGTACTTCAGGTGAAAGGGTTGTCCCTTGTTCTCTTGTGTCAGACGGGAAAGAACGGCATTGTACCAGGGATTGTTTTTGGTATTATATTTAATGGAGAAATTGCAATACCACACAAATTGTTATAAAGCCACTCTCTGCTGGAACTACATAAGCAGTTATGGCTTCTTCTCTACATCTGGTTAGAAAGCAGAACAACCAGCTATTCTGTAGTTTTAAGAAGATGCTGTTTTTATATTGGTAGCAATAACATATATGAACTCAAGGATGGAAACAAACCTAACAGGATGCAGTGCCTGCGTGGCATATTTCTGCAGAAATGTAGAGTGCAATGATTTGGTTTAATATATAAAAACAAAAAGCATGCAATGGGCGTGCTTTCAGCTCAGGTGCTTCAGTCCCTCAGCACTGCCAGGAGTGCAGTCTGGGGATCAACCTGTCCTGTATCTGAGTGTTTCAGTGCTCCGATCCTGACGCCTGCCCCAACGGGAGCTCCATGTTGCTTAAGCAGTAGTAGTTCTGCAGGACATTTTAGTCAGAGTTGTAGCGTGGCTTTCTAATTAGTAGTTAATTTGAAAAATAATCACGACGTAATGAGCTTTGTAACAGCTGTCCCTGCAAATTGCGTTTTTGAGGCAACGCTGTGACGTTGCTATTGACCACTTCCCGGTTTCGGTTGTACGCTTTGAGTCTCATGCAAGACAAGCAGGAACTGTTGAAGTGGAGGTTTTTGATGAAGGCTGTTTAAAGGGAATGTGTTGGGTTTTTTTCTGACACTGTGAAGAGTTAATATCCAAATTACATAAAATCAATGGATTGCATGCTCATCTGAGCTCCTATTAATTTCTTAAACTGAACTTTTTGAGCTATATATATATATCTAAAGCAGAAGTTAGAATATTTTTCCTTGGTCTGCTTTGCCTTTTGGGAATAGACTCTCTGAAGCTCATATTTATTCCTTACTGTTTCTGTTCGGGGTTAGAGAGGTGTTAAATGCTGATTGCTTATTGTGGAACTGATTTAGCAAATGATTTCAGTGACCTTTTTATATTACTTTCCCTTTAAAGAATAAATGCCAGCAGAGTTGATAGTGCTTCTTAGCACTGGGGGGTTTATTTATTTATTTATAAAAAAAAAAAAGCTGGAACCTAAAAACCTTTGAGGATTAATTTGTCTATAGAGTCCTGGACACTGTTGTTTACTAGGCAAAGGAGAGTGAATGCTATTAGGTGAACAGTCAGGGCAGGAGAAAGCAATTGCAAATGTGAGATTTCTTTATTATTTTTTTTCCATCACTGTAGCTTGCTTTTCTTTCTTTTTAAAGGAAGACTAGATCAAGTGCTGCCAATTACTCTTCTCAAGCAAGTCATGTGTTTAATTATCCTCATTGTCTGAAGCCAATGCACAGACAGAACACCATATGCTTTTGTTGACTTGACCTCCTTAGTTGCGGTTGCCTGAGTTTTCTGATACATTATTCTTTCTATTCCTTGCGTCTGAAGTAATGTTCAGAGCCTCTGTCAGCCCTTATCAGTTGACATTTGAGAGTGGTGTCGTAGCAGGTTTTATACCTGTATGGGAAATCTTCTAAATTGACCTTTCTGGTTTGACGATTTGTATATAGAGGCAAAGGTGAGCCTTTGCAGCTGGAGACATTTAAAGCTGTTCCTGGCTGCTACATTCAGCTTTTAAAGTACCCCTTCAGTAAAACATTCATTAGTTCTCACAATTCTAGTTTGGCTTTTTTTTTTCGGTTTTCTGATTGCTCAGCATAGTTTTTTCTCCAGGAAAATGTTGTATTCTGGAGTTTTTTAAAAAAAACAACCTTCCTAAAGTACTACTTTGTGCCTCCTTTCTGATGTGCAAGTTGCAGCATTTTTAGTATCTTTGAAATACAAAAATATCTTAATATTAAAGACACCAAAAACGGGGTTCTGAAGATTTCAGCTGTCTTGCTTTCCCATTTCTTCTGCTTCATGTAAGTGGGATTTCTGGGAAAGTATGGGTGTTTTTACTTCTTCAGAAGAATGTTTAGAAGTAAATTGATTCTGAAGTTTGCATTTCAGAGTGGAAAAGCTTTACCAGGTTGTATTACAAATGTTTATATTCAGATTGCTTTAAAATTTTTAGTAAAAACATCTTCAGCTCCTGCTGCAAAGGAATGTTTAAACAAAAGTATCTGGATGTTGATTGGATCGGGCCCTGGTATTTTCAAAGCAAGCACTTGAGACTTGTGCTAGTGCTTTTAGGATCAGAACAGAAAACATCATTTGTTTACACAGAGCCTTGAAGTGTGATATGTGAAAAAGCTACAATGGAAAAAATAATAATTCTGGTGGTTTTTTGTTTGGTTTTTAAGTTAGGAAAAGCTGCAGAACCTTCCATTAAAAATTAAGGTGCTCTCCACAGGGCAAGCTACTTGAAAAAGCATTTTTTTAAATACTTCTTTGTGGAAAACAAGGGCAATAAACAGTAATTCTACCTGATTGCTTGGGTACGTTGAAATGCAAGATTGCTGAAATGATCTGCCAATTTGAGTAATAAGATTACAGATAAGAGAATGATTTGATCACTTGTTTTCTGAGATTTTGGCTTTTGTTCTATGAAGCATGAATTACTATTTTTTGTGATTAGTAGGATTACCCTACTTTACCGTCTTTAATTCCACAGAATAATATATTTTTAAAACAATTACATACTCTGTAGTCATGTCAGAATAATAACTTTATCCTGGTTTATGTATGACTTAAACAAAAAGGGCCCAGGATTAAGCGTTCAAATAGGGCTGATGAAATTTGACCTTGAGCAGTTTTCTTAACAGCTTTTATTTATAGCATGTCTGTTGTTAGCATTTACAGTATACTGCTTTATTCTATGATTTGCATGGTTGATTACTTTTCTGCTTCAGATTTTATAACTCATCATAACTTGCTTATAAAAGGTTTTCATTTTGCTTTAGGAACAAGGAAGCTAATTAGCTTATGGGGACTAGTCATCCGTGATAATGTATTGTAACGTTTCAAGGACACCATTTATCAACGTTTAGGCAGTTTCAAGACAGAAAATCAGAATCTGATTTGTAAACACACTTGATTTAATTTTTTGGGCCAATTTTTTTCGAGACCTTCTTTGATCATCACTTAGTTTGACATTTTGGTTACAAATATGATTTGTACCTACATACAGTTTTTCAACACCCGATCATTACCTCAGCTTGTTACAACATCTCACCTCTTTTTTTTTTTTTTTATAAGCCTAAATGGCATGGGTGGTTTCTGGAACCTCTTTAATGTCTCTTTTGTATGGACAGAGCTTTTTGGCCATGTCTCTCTGGTTGCTCTGATGTTTCCTCTCCTCAGCTGCAATGCTTTAGCCTGCTTCATGGGTATCATCTGAGCACTGGAGTCACTGCTAAAGGGCAACCAAAGTGATGTATTGTATTTTCTCAGTCAACGCCACTGTATTTCTCGTCTGTGTATCTTGGGTGCTGGGTGGTTGTACAGTGACAGTGAGAGCGGGATTTTGTATCACAGTATTGAGTATTTGTATTTACATTTAAGTTTTGCAAAACCCACGCAAAATAGGAAGTCTTTGTCAAAAAAAGGTGTCAGCGTTAAGATGTTGAAAATCATCATCAAAATAAATGCCAGCGTAGTAAGAAGAGTTTTGTTTGACTTGCTGGAGGAATTCAGGCTTTCTTTTTTTGACTGACATTGAAAATAATTTAGTCTGCCATGCATTAGCATAGGAGGATTTCAGTTTAAAGAATATCTGTGTGTGAGGGACAAAGAGGAAGTAGAGATGTGATAGCTTGTAAGCTGCTTGGATATTATAGATCAAGTGTGGTCTAAAAAAAATAAATTGCACACATCCCTGTGGGAGTGAAGTGCAGGTCAGTGCGGGTATTGTCATCACGTAGCGGATACTGATTTCCTTGATACCATGATCTGATGGATCACGTAAAGCATCTCAGCGAGTTTCAGGGGATGTGCAGAACTTATTTTTACACCTTATGTAACAGAAACAAAGAGATTTTCATGTAATAGATGTGCCAGATGGAATTGCCTGGCATGTTGACAAGTCCCGAACTCACCGAGGAGCAACATGCCGTTTGTGCTCCTGCTGACCCTACAGAAACCTCGGGGTGGGAGCTCTCTGTCCATTAAGCTTTCTAGTTTGTATCAACCTGTAAATTGATCAACGTTCTTCCTGCAAGTGTAAGAGGAATTAATTCATGAAGCTTGTTGCTGACTTGGCATAACAGTAACTGCTGCTTTGTTTTATTTTTGTAATGGCAGTGAGTTGTAGAGTAACTTGGTAGTGAAGTGCCTGAATTACTGTTTACTACAGTGTGTTACCACAGATTCACTTATTTACTGGCATTTCCATAACTTTTCAACAGAGCGCATACAGAAAAATATGATGATTGCTGTGGAACCCTTTGACTTGTAGCACTTCAGCTGAAAGGTTTGGTTTTGTTTTGTCAGGAGGTGCAGGCTGTTCTGCTTTTGGGTGAGGCGCTGAGAAGGAACCCAAGGGCTGGAAGAGGAAAACTGGAAGGGTTATCACTAGGGTGGGCCATGAACTTGAGCGTTGCTGGATTTGGTAGTGTTGCCAGCGAGACGCCGTTCGTTTGAATAACATTTTGAATATCCCCCTGTTGGATAGAGGAAAGATTCTGCCCCATCAGGTGTCTGTTCTTGCTCCTACCCGTTTTACTAATTGAATATTTGTGTGCAGTGCTTTGTTGCCAGCCAAAGCCTTTTGTCGGTGTGTCAGAAGGCAGTCATTCTTCCTGTTCCCATTTAGTGAACAAAGGGGCCAAGAGGTTTCAAGAGTTCAGTTTGGTAAGAGCAGGAAATATAAATCAGGCCTACAATGTGGCTAAACGAAGCCTTCTGTACTTGCTGTCTTTTATGCGTGCCAGGTCCATGGCTGGTTATCTTTTTCTCTGTGAGGCAGATCCATTACCGGGGTGTTTAGCTGATTTGCAGACTGAGGGAAGACTCGACTGCCTGCTGTTGATATGGAAAGGTCGTGCAGCTTTTTGTGATTTTAGTTGTCTGATGCATCTGCCTTTGGAGACAAGCAGCTGTACCACCATAGAGCTCTTGAGCAAATTACAGCTTGCTTTTTTTTTTTTTAAAATACAGTCACCTTAGTTCAATATGTCCTATTTCCAGTTGTGGAAATGGCCTGTGATTTAACATATTTGTGAACCTGCTTGATTGATCAGACAAATAACAGCTTGCAAAGCTTTCCTGCTGCTTTTTATGTTGTAGATAGTGCTCCCTTTAGCACACAGTAAACGGGTTTCCTTGAGGAAGTATTGCAATACTGACTGAGAATTGCTGAAATACTCCTGGGGATTGTAAGGGTCTTCATGCAATTCTGCTTTCCCCAGTCTCCCCTTTCCTGGTCCCATTGCCACCCCAAAAAGAAGAGGTGGCATACTGACATGCAGTCATAGATCTTTTGTTCTTGTAGAGCAGCAGGGTTTTCACTGGAGCCACTGGCTATCAGAGCATGCCTGTTGCAGGCTAGATGGAATAAAGCTTTGCAGAGATTGTCAGGAAAGCAAACTCCCATTTTTAGATGGTTTCTGGCTCCTTGTCCAGTATTTTACTCATTCTTTTTGAAAGAGATGCTGTCAGAGGCACCAAACAACTTGGATTTTCATAGTGCTTGTATCTCCTTTCTCCAGTGCAACATTAACAAAGGTGGTGTATGCGCATCATCTAAATACGTACTGTTCTTTGTACCTCCTCTGCTACTGCCAAAGACATGTGAACAAAATCTGAATTCTCATTTCAGCAGACGTGCAGCTTTGGTCTTGTACTTGCATGCTCTCAAAAATACTAAATTGCAACCACAACCTGACTGTTGGATTAAGTAGTTCTACAGACTTCTGAATAGTGAATTGTGTATGTTCCAGCGATTGTTGCTTTAATAATACCAGGGTTTTGACCAGGAATCTTATTCAACTGTACTTTCAGTGTTTTAAGATTTATGCCAACATATATATGGGTTTTAATATATGGGTTTCAAGTGTGCATTGTGATCGAAGGTTAGGTGCATAGGTTCTTTCTTCAATACTGACCATCTCTGTTTCCTTTTTCAGTGGTTTATGGCAAACAAAAAGGCAGTCACGGCAGAATTTTGCTGATGCTATAGGTGTCCGTACTCCACTCTGACAGTTTAAAAGTGTACCCAAAGTAATTCCCTCACTAACATTTTTAGAAAAATGTGTTTTTTGTTTGCCTTTATTTTTAATGTGAAAACTAAAACACAAAAAAATAAGAGCTGTTGATGGTTTTAAGAGCACTGAAGTTAAATATCCATAGAATTGCTTAACTTGTGTTCCCAGGATATTTTCACTATCTCAGTAGGCTCAGTATGTTTTCTATTTGAAATTACAATACACCGAGCATTCTGCCAGTAAAGGTAATTTACCTACAATTCATACTTCTTTAGCTATTTTAGTGCTGAGATAATCAGCAAAATGCTTTTGTAAATTCCAAGTATAGGATATTTTCTTGTTCCTTTACTTTGATACTATTTTTTTTAATCCAAAGGGAGAGCTCACTTTGCTCTTAAAAATCATGTGTTGAAGCACACAAACAGATTGTAAGTGTAGTACGGGAAACAAAATGAAAAAACTAGATGTATGATAAGATATTCAGAAATTCCATGTTGAGTTTAGAAAATTGGCATCTGGTTTAAAACTTGGCTTATGAGCTGTCTAAATTTGGTGCAAAAATCAAATGATGTAATCAAGAATGTGGCAAATAGGAGAATCGATTGAGTTTGTTACTTGGGGTAATGTTGTCTTGTGGGGATGACTACTTTTTACAGTAGTTTAATAGGAGAACCATAAATAACCCAGAGAAGGAAGAGTAGGCCGAGAACTGCAATTCCATCTCTGGCCAGAAACTTGCAAACCTTCGCAGTTCATAGAATCAGTTTGATTTGCATTTTTAATTTTCAAAATATTTCATCAACGTTTGAGTGAGCTTGTCTGAATTCTAGGTTAGCATATTTAGAAGAACATCTTGCAACAAGGGAAAAAAAAAAGTTGAGAAAACAAACTACAGAATGAGTTGAAATAGTGTTAATTTTCCAAGAAACGCACAGCATCAAGCCAGCTAAAATATTTAAGTTTTAGCTTCTGGGGTTTTGCTGAAAGTACTAGAGTTTAAAAGAAAATGATGAAGAATTAATGCTTTCAGTTCTCAAGTAATTTCTTAACAAGAGTATTCTTATTTGAAGTATAAGGGCCAGTTATTTTTATTTGGTCTTTTTGGCTTCCAGAACAAAGTATGGAAAAGCATCACCTTCTCATTTCAATGTAAAATAGTATAGCATTCTAAAAATCATGACTATATGCTCAAGCTATTGGAGACTAAACATTTCACATTTGCTACCACTGCTGTTAAAGAGGGATGTTTTATTTGTCAGAGATCAGATGTGTTTTGGGGTTCTTCCATCAGCTATGTAAGGCCAATAACTGACTGTCTGAATTCCTTCCTCTGTTTTGTTACATGATTCTAGGTTTCAGCATTAGAAGAAAAAAGTCATTTATAATATTGTAGAAACACAAATATATTCTTTCAAAACAGTAATCGCTGGTCTCTGTGACTGTTTCCTTTGTGGTTTTAGGTTCAGAATTTTTCTTTTCACCATAACAGCAATGGAAAAAGTGGTTTGATTCTTTTTGACAGAAAATCAATTCATTTTTTTTAAGTTTTAGAGAAACCTTTGAACAATAAAATATTAAATGGTCAAATGTCTCTTGAAAATATTGGCTACACTATTGACTTTGTGTGTGTGTGTATGTATGTATATATATATATATATATATATATATACATACAATACTTATAAGTCAGCTTGCCGTACATAAACATTTCAGAAAGACTGCCCTGAATTTCTGGAGAAACTTGTACAGTCATTTGCAAATTTTCATTCCCTCCTCCTTGTGAGGAAAGAGGTGAGGTTTAAAATACAGGAGAGACTCTACATAATACAGTAACGTGTGTCTTCACCTCAAACCCATAATTTTTTGATGAAAAGATTTTACTTATGTTCGTGTAAATAGAAGTGAAGGAAAAAAGCTGTCAAATGACTTCATATTTTGGAGAGGGGAAAGAAAAAAAAATACCAAACTTGAGCTAAGTCAAAGTTTAAATAAAAATAAGACCTTAAAGTTAGTTTTGTAGGCTTATGCCTAAGTATTTAGGAGTGACATTTGATTTATTTATTTTCTTTCGGAGTCTTTTGAGTATTTAGAAACTCCTCCTGCCTTAAGGGACATTTACTTTTCCAGAGTTGGGAGGGGTGGGACCACCGAAGGTGGTACTGTAAGAGCCCAAGAAGTATTTTCTCCTTCACAAGTGCCTTTCAGTATGAAATCACATTTGATGTTGCTGCAGTAGTGTGGTTGTGTTTTTTTGTTGTTTAACTAGGTATCTGAGCAGTTGATCTAGGTTTTGAAGTACTGCAAGTATACCTTTTAAAGAAACTGCTAAGTGCTGTTAGAAACTTAAATTTAATTCATTTTATTTCAAATCACAGCCAGTCATATTGTAAAACAAGTACTAAAAGACCGACTTACACATTAATCTCCAAGTACACAAAAAGAATAACGCATCTTTACTAGTATTAGAGATGTGAATGTTTAGTATTACCGCAGTTCTTGCAAAGAATGAATTTTACTTCATTTTGCGTAAATAAGTAGAAAAATTCTTATAGGTTAGTGGACTTAAAATATGATTCGTACATCTTGTTCGCATTTTCTGATTTTACTTGGCTCAATAATATTGTAACCTAACAAAAGCAGTAATACGTTTTTAAAGGATGTATTTCAAGAGTGTACATGTCTTTTAGAGCAGCCTCATTAACCCAGATGTGTCTGGTTGAAGAAATTGTGCGAAGTTGAGTACTTTGAACCAATTAATTGGTATTTCTTAAAGAAATTCACTTTTGAGGTCTGAAGTAATATAAATGTAATACCAGTACAGCACACTGGGAGACCCAGAACTATTTGCTAATACTTATATTAGGAACAATTTCGTGGTGCCACAGCTAGAAGCCTGAGTTCTCAATGGTCTTTGCTCAAGAACTGCTGTGATAAGTTATGAAAATAAAATTTTACTTCCATTTATATTATTTTAAATTTATTTAAAGAGAAATTAATTTTTTATTTTTGACATTAATTATAATTCGAAGATGTGATAACGACTGCCTCCTTTGAAAGTATCCTGTTTTCAGTAAGTGATTTTTATTGGTAGCTCTTAAAATTGTGATTTTCATTCCTTCACATGATAAAAAGGCCTTTTCATTTGGCTTTTAAGTTTCTCATGGTTTTAGGACTAAGGTTTTTAATTGCTGTGGAACAGCAAGGGTCCTGTAATTCTAATTCTTACTACCCACCTGAATTAGGAAAGTAGAAAAATCTTAATTTCTGCATACAGGCTGAGTTTAGTAGTAAGACATTACTGATTGTGCAGTATGGATTTTGCTAGGTGGAGGTGGCAGGAAACTATTGCAGTTCTCCACCGATTGACATATTCCTAAATGAGTTGTTCCCCCTGGACTCTGCTGCTCCTTGGAGCACCAGAATCATCAGAGCGCTGAGCGTGATGCGTTACCTTGGTGTAAGTGCCTGGAGAGCACCGGTCTCTGCCAAAACTTCCTCTTTCAGGCAAAGGAAGGAAGACATGAACTCATCTCGAGGTGCTCTTCTGAACCACAGGGTCCTATTTGTTTTCCCTGGAGAAACACAGGCTCTGCCACAGCGGAGTTTAGCCTTTTGGAAGTAGGAAGGTCGTTACTGGTAAAGTTTGTCTGCTATCTTGTACCATAAAGAAAGGCAAGAAGAGAGACCTGATGTGCCAGGCTGCTTTGGAGGCTATCCACTGCTATGGCAGCCCTTAGACATGCTTTGGTGGCTTAGCTGTTTTTTCCTGTTTAGACAGAAATTGTCAGGGATCTGTATAACCTGCCATCACCTGTTCTGGGGAGGGATATCAGTGTATTGGGCTTATGTGGCAACGTTTTGGTAGTGTGGGTGCTGCAGGGGTGGCCTCTGTGAGCAGAGCCCAGCAGCTGCCCCATGTCAGATCAGAGCCAGCTCCAGCCGGCTCCAAAAGGGACCTGCTGCTGACCAGAGCCGAGCCAGGGATTGATGCTGGGTGGGCCTCTGGGAGAGCAGAGTTAGGGAAAGGGGAAAAACCTGCTGTGCAACAGCAGCTGGGAGAGAGGAGTGAGAAAATGTGAGAGAAGCAGCCCTGCAGCCCCCAAGGTCAGTGCAGCAGGAGGGCAGGAGGTGCTCCAGGCACGCAGCAGCAGTTCCCCTGCGGCCTGTGGAGAGGCCCCTGGTGGAGCAGGCTGTCCCCCTGCAGCCCATGGGTCCCACATGGAGCAGATCTCCACGCTGCAGCCCCTGGAGGAGCCCCCGGTGGAGCAGGTGGATGTGGCCTGGAGGAGGCTGCGGCCCATGGAGAGCCCCCGCAGGAGCAGGCCCTGGGCCGGAGCTGCAGCCCGTGGAGAGGAGCCCACGCAGGAGCAGGGGGCCTGGGGGGAGCTGCTGCCCGTGGGGGACACGTGCTGGAGCAGTTTGCTCCTGGGGGATGGACCCCATGGTACGGAGCCATGTGGGAGCAGTGCTTGAAGAGCTGCTGCCTGTGGGCAGCCCCCGCAGGCTCAGTTCAGGCAGGACGGCATCCCGTGGGAGGGACCCCACGTGGAGCAGGGGCAGAGATGCTTTGTACCCTTACTGTAACTTGTAGACATGTCTCCAAGCAATCTTTAATTTCTTTCGGTTATCATTGGCAAGTAAGAATGCCCTTCTTGCCAGAAATTCCAGAAAACTTTCCTGGCCATCTCAGTCCTGCTGACTAAAGCAACAGGTCCAGTTTCAAGCAGCAGTCTGGATTCACTTGTCAGTGTGTAGTGTGCTTAGCATTGCATTGTGCGACAGCATAGCTGTGTTCTGAGTTTGTTGGCACAAAAGCAATAACCATGTGGTTTTAATGAAAAAAGGAAAACAAGGTTGGCAAGGGAAGTATTTTCAAGAGGTAGTGAACTATATTTTTATTTTTCTTTCTTCTACACACAGGGCATTTTAGCTAATTATGTTTTCAAAATACAATCAGAACAGTACATACTAACTACAAAAGAAGAAATATGTGAATTGAAAGAAGTTGAAGGAAATGCAGTATTATTAGCAAGGGAAAACTGTAATTCCTTCATTATTCCATGTATTGCTGTAATGCAGCAACAGGAAGAGACTCAAATTGCTTGCAAAACTTCTGCTTCTTTACCCCTGCAATAGGTGACAAACCAAAACAATATCTCTATGGATGGCAACTGTGTGGTTGCAATATTGATGACAAGATACAAAGTCACTTAAGATACGCCGTTCAATATTTGCAGATTGGCTAAAGGGAAGTGATGGTAAGCAGGAGATTTGGGGAATGATCAGTGGGATGAAGGAAAGATGCACAGGACAGAGATGCTTATTTTGGGTAATAAGAGCATAGGCAAGATGTGAACAAATGAGCTGTGGTGTTTCCTTCTCCCTTTTGGTCTTCTTTCGAAGAAGACATGCATTTATTCCACTCGTTCTTACAATGTATTCAGAGAGGGCTTTCAAGAGACATGACCTGCGCTCTTTTTAAGGCACTGCTCCTGTCATGCTTTTTAAAACAAAGGGTTTGTTTTAAAAACAGGGCATCTGTTCCAAAAAAAGGGACTCGGAATTGCCTTGTGGTGTTGAGTAATGGGAGCTTAAAGGTTGCTCCTGTCTGTGGCTGTGGTGGTGAGGAGCATATCCCCTAGCACCTGCCTTGCATCCCTGCCTGGTGCAGTTATTCTTCCCTCTGTATGTTGTGTAAATACTCAGGAAGGTTTGTGCTGGGCGGCTATGTCCTTGCTGGCTGTATTTCAGGTGCTACATAGCTGAGCAGTCTCTGTCCTTTGTTGGAGCTCTCTGTAGTGATTTGTTGCCCGAAATAACCAGCATCATTTTTTTTCCTCTGTAGAAAAGTTGATTGCATATCAACGGGAATTTCATGCTTTGAAGGAACGTCTTCGTATAGCTGAGCATCGGACTCTGCAACGCTCTTCTGAGCTGAATGCTATCTTGGAGCAGTTCAGGCGTGCAGTAGCAGAAACAAATGGAAGTAAGAATGCACTGAATAATTTTTCAGGTACATACTGTGATTGAGCTTTTTTTTTTTTAATAACTATGGACTATGAATATCTTTCTATTACTATAGAATAAGAAATTAATACTGAGAAATCTGAGTGAAATTGTTCAGTGGTGCAAATAACAAATCTATGTCATATGTTGCATCTGGTGGCTGGTTTTCTTTTTCCAATTTCTATTCTTAGTGAGCCACCCACTCTTCTTTCTTATGACTTTAGAGAATGAATACTGATTCCATGCTCCGTTTGGAACTTCTGGTTGTTTATTTAGCATACTTGGACAATAACTTGCCTCACTTTTTAAATAGAGCTTGAAGGGAAAAGTGAGCAAACAGTCTTTATGAAAAGGATGAACTTGAATGAATTAAAATATGTTTAAAAATCAGATGGATGATTAAAAAGCATACAGGCAACCTGAAGTATTGGTTGTAATTTGTAAAATGTACAAGTAATGCCCTTTTTAATAACTAGTCATTAAGTATTAAATTTGTAAAGTCTTCTGTATTTTTTTATCCATTCCTGAGGCTGATGCTCAAGTTTACTAACAGCTGTGTTTGGCAATGTTCGAGAATGCCTTCACACTACTCATGAAATTATTAAAGTTACCTTTAAAATCATGCTCTAATTGCTTTAGTTGCTCTGATTTTTTTTTTTAGATGGAAAGTGAATAACAAATAAATACAAACTTTCTGGCCAGAAGTCTGATTTGGTCATTTGCAGAAATGTCACTGTATTGACCTAGTGAGGATAAGAAAAACAAAGATTTTTGCAAATCCAAAAGTTGGATAGTTTTTAAATCTGTTGTCTAGTTGCATTTGTGCAATGTTTTACCATCTTCTATAACTTAAAAAAAAATCTTTTTTTGAGGGTTATGATTGTAGGCCCTTAGTGCTGAGATTAATATTGTTCTGATATTAATAAGAGTTGCTCAGACACTAATGGCCTGTCCAGCCTGAACTGTGTAGTTCCCTGGATCTCCAGGAATGGTATGCATAAAGGTTACATTTGACATAGTCTGTGGTTCTTGTCTTACTCTTCTGTGTGTATCTTTCTGCTAAAGTAAACAACTATAGAGGAAGTTGTGTAAATTTGATACTGGATTTACAATTGGATTTACAATGTGGTATTACCACATGCATTTCTAAAAGTGGGTTAGCTTGCTTATATGCATGGTAGTCATAGAGAATTACTCTCTTCTGCTGCAGTTGAAGATACTGATTCACATTTTTAACGTTTTACCATCTCTGGATCCCAACTGCCTGTGGAGCATCCTTTTTTTTTTCCATGTGGAGTCATGACTGGCAATCAGCTGAAGTCTGAATTCCTGAGCTTTGTCCTCACAATTTAGGATTAGACAGATTTTACTAAGTTTAATGCACTTAAGTATACATAATACTTTGTACTATTTGCTGTCTTTGAATCTGGAAGAATTCTGGATTGTTTTATGTAAATCATTATTCATTCATACAAAGAGGGTCATATTTTGAGGGACTTTTAGGCCCATTTTTTTTTCAGTTGAAACTAAAGGAAATGTTAGTAAAAAGAAATGAAAACTTGTATTGGAATCTATCAAAATTAGCATCTCTACTTATGGCATCTATTTTCAAAGCATTTTTCAAGAGCAGAAAGTGCTATGAATTGTTTCATTGCCCCCCCCTTAAAAAAAAAATAAAATTAAATCCTCATAGCAAACCGAAAGACAATGAGCAGGCAACCCTTCTGTTTTTGTTGTAGTTATGCTCAGAATCTGAGAGGAGTGACATTTATGGAATTACTTTAGGCACTTCTGTACAACTCAGATTTTCTTGGAAACCTTGAGTCCAGTTTCTCACATAACCTATGAACCTTACAATATTAAGTTTTTAAAGGCCCATGTGCTATCATATTGCTTGCTTGAAATGAGAGCTGTTTTCACACTTGATGTAAGAAAATTAACACATAAGAAACTGTTATTTGCAACTTTATGAGAACCACCTGGGTGTCCTGAGAGGCAGTATTCTCTAGAGAAAGCAAGAAGTATTTTAAATAATCTAGTGGAATAAATTAAATTCACATCAGTGTATGCTTTATTGCAGAAATACTCAAAATCTTGATTATATATTTAATATTAATTTTGTGTCTATATGTACAATCTATCCAATATGTATTTATAGTTTTGAAAAATTAATTATTTGCAGTAGCATTACTATGTGGTGATGACTCTATAGGCTTATGTAAAAAATAATCTAGGTAAACAGACCTGCCATTTTGATCTGCTGGAGGGGAAAAAAACAAAAACAAAAACCACTAAATAAATGGAGCATTCTTTACTTTTGTGATTAGGCACTGCAAGTCTTGTGTGATCAGGTGAGTATTAACTGTATCTGGAGGAAGCTAATCCTGACGATTGTTTACTTTAAAATTTAAAATGAGAAAAGACTTCCTTTGTACACAAGATACAATGCCTCAGTAAAATGGACCATTTCTTCCTTTTTTTTCAGTTAAGATCAAGCTGTGAATCTTATATGATTTACCACTGCATAAAACTTTTTATTGTTTGTTTTTCTGCATGGCTGACTTCATGTGTGTTTGCAGATGAGACACTGAAATTGTTAAAAGAACTAACAAGTAAAAAATCTCTTCAAGTGCCAAATATCTATTACCATTTGCCTCATTTGTTGAAAAATGAAGGAAGCCTTCAACCTTCTGTGCAGGTTGGCCTTGGAAGGACAGGAGGTAAGCTGATACAATGTTTGTTTTATGTTTTATATCTGGAGGAATTTCTAGTTCTTGTAATACAACATACTGCATTGCTTAGTAGATCAAGGACATCTCATTTAACTTGTGTGATATTGATATCTCTCAGAATTCACACTGAATCCAGGATGAAAGGAGTTTGGCTTCAGCTTTGCTCTTGTCTTCATAATCTCAGTCACGCCCCACCCCATGTTAAGCTCCGCATTAAGAAGCATTTAGTTTGGATGAATTTTTGTAACTAAGTAAAAGAGAACAAAGCACAGAAGTGTTACAGTTTCTGAACTGCTAATGGACATACCCCTTGGGCTTTTTCAGACTTGTGTGGCAACCATGCATAGATATAATTATTTTAGAGTTGGTCACAAATTAAAGTATAATTTAGAGTTGGACACACTAAGATAATCAGATAGAATTGCATCAATAAAATGTGGACATTGGTTGGAGGGGAAGAAATAAATATTGTGCTGCAATACCATTGATCCCCTTTTCTTTTTAATCCTCCCAAATTCTGAACTTTGGTCATTAGGATAGCTACATTGAATCCCACTCTTATAGCTCTAGAAAATAGTTAGGCTGTAGCCAAACCAAGCTGGCGTACCTCAAAGCATATGTATGTGTTTCCAAGCATGAAGGCCCCACCAGTGAATCCACAGGCATGCCTCTGTGTCAAATGTGTGGGCTCAAGCCATGAGGTTATTTTTCTGACTATAAACACCATTTGTTTTGAAGTTGTTAATCAGGAAGGCAAATGTTCATATTCCTTTATTGTTTTAAGTGAAGCCTGTATTATATTCCACTGGGAATATATGACAGAAGTTTGAAGTTAGAAAACAGAAACTGGAGTCAGGTTTATTTAATTAAAAAGAGGGAGAAAAATGAGTTTAATTTATTTTCCTATCTTCTCCTTTCCTGATCATGATGCTTTTTGAGTGTTTGTTTTAAAAAATCAGAACTTACTAATGTATAGTTGCTAGGTGAAGCAGGTGCTGTAAGTAAGGATAAACAAAATTTTTAATAGTTGTTTGATTTTATATATTTATGATCTGGTAAATCATTTCACACAGGTGGCTCGGAGCACTGAATGACTTCATGAAGTCTGGTCTATCCTTTTATTGTGTTCCTGTTGTTACCTGTTGTGTTTACAGTAGGTTGCCAGCCCTGTGTGCAGAGTGGGGTGAGGAAGAATGAAGACTATGGTGAAATTTAAGGAACTTAGGAACTGAATGGCCATCTGGCCAAAGCATTGTAGTATGGTCCAGAGTGCTTTGCATTTGAGGTACTTTTAACAGGGATGGGAGGTTTGAGTATGGAATTCTTGGGCTACCCTGATGACCTGAGCTTGTTTTTCTAGAAGAACCAAAATCTCATGCAAAGGAAGTAAGAGTTTTTCACCAGTACAATTTTAAAAGACTTCTGAGGAGTTAAAAATAAATACTTGAGTTGTGAATAATGATTATGCCAGCTTGAAAATAAAACTAGGTTAGGGAGGTTAATCATTCTGTGAGTTGTGGTGCAGCCTTACCTGATTAATATCGTGGTGGTTGATTATTACCTCGGCAATAGCCTGGCTTGTCTAGGATTACATTTTTTTTGTTTGCGATGTTTGCTCTGAGCATTGGTGGTGATTATGTTAATCATGTTCCTGTTTGATGGGTGTTATATTTTTAAACTATTTTAAATTACTGCTATCTCAATCTTTTAACTCTTTGTGTTTCTTAAGTGATACTTTATTATGAGACAAGCTTTTTGTTTTCACTGTGTATGAAATTACTGAAAGTACATTTCTGTTTTGTTTGATTTCAGTTTCCATTGTAATGGGAATACCTACAGTGAAAAGAAAAGTCAAGTCTTATCTTACAGAAACTCTCCACTCCCTTATTGATAAGCTGTCCCCCGAAGAAAAACTGGATTGTGTTATGGTTGTCTTTATAGGAGAGGTAATCACATAAATATTTTTATATGCTTTCTAACCTGCCTTTAATCACAAATATTCCTTTCAGGAATTGACGAGGAGCTCCTTTTTCTTTGCAATTTAGACAGATGACTGTCTGTGCCTCCATCTCCTTTACATTTAAGGAAAAGTCTTGTTTCCCTGAGATAAATGATTGTGAAGTGCCCAGCCTTTTCTATTTATGAAGTGGGCGTGGATTCAGTGGACTGTTTATTTTGCACATCTTCTGATGTTATACATAATGATTGAGATGTCCTAGTTATCTTACTCCTTCAGTATCAGCACTGTGGTTGAGGGTCTATGGTATGGTAGGGAGTTTTTTTTTCCCCTTCTCTTCATGCTCCTTTTTAGTCAGTCCTTCCTCGGGTTGGTGCTGCAGTTGGGGAGGTTAGGTACAGATTGTTACTGATTTTATTTTTTGGACTTCCTGGACATCAGAAGTCCAGACCTTTTTGATGGACTAATTCAAACAGTTTTCAGTTGGACTCTTTGGTCAGTTTGACTCTTGATTTAGCTGAATGCTTAAAGAAAATGATAGACTGCTTTCAGAAGTAATTTTGTTGGCTGCTGAGAGTTGTGTATGCTTATTTTTTCTTAAGAGTCTGACATGGAATGGGGGATTTTTTTTTACATATGTTTGATCTTCAGCCATCTAACCATGTAGTGCTCTGTTCAGTCAGTGTTTTGTGAATTCCACAAAGGAAAATTTGAGTCCTCTAGTTATACCTGTGAACACCATTTTAATCTTGTGAGCCAGTGTCCTTTCAGCGATGATTAAGTGAGAAAACAGCGTGCTAATACATCTAGTTCTATTAACAACAGATTTTAAATCTTTCTTTTAGAAGTTTATAAACTCTTTTGCTGTACCTGAGACTGACCCTTATAGTCTTCTAATATAAATCGCTCTGGTTTGTTTTTTTCTGACAGTGAGTCAGTCAAAAACCGTCAGTCTAATAGGTACTGCTTTTCTGCAGAAAATGCTCTTAAAACATCTCTTGGTTGAGAATATCAAGTGATCAGAATTAATTTAGGAATTACTGGAGCAATGGCATTCCTTCTCTGTACTGATTGGAATAATTTTATTGCCTTTTAATACGGCTTCTTTTCAAGGTTTAAAACTTTCAAGGTTTAAAAGTTCCATTTTGTTTTGCTTAAGGAGGTCTGAGCTGTGAAGACTGTGTGTTATCATTGGATTCTCAGTCTTCTACAGATCTTAGAGTAGGAGTGAAGAGAATCCACACCCCATCGCCAAATGCACAAGTTTCCCTTGTAACCTTAGACAAACCATGTAGGTATGCTTGAGTTTTCCATAGTTAAATAATTTTTGTCCCTTGAGGTGTTGTGAAATCTTCTTTTGTCTTGGGAATGATGCTATGAAAGTGGCCTTGAAGAAACTCAACATTTTAAAATGGGAGCTATTGCATCTCTGAACAAGGAGACTTGTGTGTTTCACTCTGGAGTGGGACCCTCTGTATCTTTTGGATATGGCTGTTCGAGGGGAGCACGATGTACTTACTCCCATGTCTGCTATGGGCACAGCAAGCCATGAATGTCTGGGAAAATCCGAAGAGCCTAGGTTTGGATTCTTGTCCCATTATAACTTTTCCCTAGCTTTGCATTTCTTTTTCCATCTAATTTCTCCATCCGATTTTGTCTCCCCAGCTTTACTTACTCCTTTTACCATGCTTTATATTTCCTTAAGTTCAATATCTTATAGTTTGTTCTGTAATTACTACAGGAAACTCTTACAGTGAATAATATGGTACAGTAAATTCATTATCCTGAACTGTGCTGTGTTTTTCTCTGGGTTATGCTGTATTTTTCAGCTTCCTTTTGCAAGATGGATTGTGTAGGTTTCATAAGCATTTTCTCTGGCTGCTTGAAGGAAAATCTATTCCCCTCATGGACTTCTGTTTGTCCTTAAACAAAAGGAAGGGCTTTTGCTCTTAAAATAACTTTAACTGTGGGGTTTCCTAGCCTAAAATGTGTTAGACTGTTGCTAGCATTAACGTTTGCATTAATGAAGGCAATTCAAAAATACATTAGGACTTTGATCAACTATGCCTGTATTAAAGATGATGGCAAAAGCTTCTGAAAAATGGTATGGCCTCTGCTAAACATTTGTGCAGCCTCAAGTACAGCAAGAAATGGTCATAGTGTGAGGTTGGGTAATGTTACTAATAAATTTAAAACTACTATTTGTGCTTTCTATATAGCTTGTACCACCACCACCAACAACAAAAGCAATAATTACAAAATTATTTTTACAAGAGAACTATATGAAAAGTGGTATTTTGGAAGGATTGCATGAGTATTTTCTTGCTGACTCAAACTGAGAAATCGAACTGACAGTGTTTAATAAGCATTGCTGGGAGACAGTCATAAACGATTGTTTCTTTGCGCTAAGCACCCTAAAACTTCTTCAATGGTTAATTTCTTCCTTTTAGCAGTTCTGTCTCACAAATTTGACTTTTCTGGAACACAAGTTGAAAATTACAGCTAATGGCCTTCTGCAAACAGCATGAACAGTGTAAACAGATAAGCTAGTAAATATAGGTGCATTATGGTTGCTAAATAAAGAGATCTGCATATTCATTTACTGTATGGATATTTCTCAGTAATGTGATTATACACAGTAAATTTCCATACTGAAAGTTCAAGGAATTCTAAAATATCTTGGTTGATGTGATACCTAATCACCAATTTAAATAATTACTAGAATTGCTTGACAGTAAACTGTGCAATTGTCCCAGTAACTGACATATGTCTGTGTTCTCCAATTTGTTAAAATAATTTTATTGCAGAATAATTTGCAGGGATTAATTAGGATGACTAATAATAGGCGTGAATCATTATATGTCTATACTTAAAATCTTTTTATTCCCCTTGACTGCGTAGTTAGCTCAGATGCTCATCAGATGATTTGAAACAAACGATTCCGGTTTGTATGAAAACCTTCTTTCTGAAGAAACTATAGGCTCTGGGTTTAAGGAACTGTGAACTCCACATGAAAATGAATGTCCATTTTTTTTCTTTTTTTTTTTTTTCATAGGGATTGCAAATAACAAGGGAAACAAGGTTTTGAAATACTTTACATCATAGTGGAACAACAGACATAAACATGTATGCTACTGAATATGAGAGAAATTAAAATATTTTTCTGGTATCTAAAGATTTTTTTTTGTATGAGGAGATCTCATTTACCATGAAGAAAGTGCGTCTTAGACTTGTTCTAAATATATCACAAATTATTGTCAGTCCACTTCATTAATCAGTGACTGTGCTTAGCACGGTCTTTTGTACAAACAGTAATCAATGTATATTGGAAAGATCGTAAGTCCTTGATTTGACCAAGAATATCAAAAAGGCAAATCATTTCAGAAAGAATCAGAAGACACTTAAAGCTATGCAAAAGTATTTTGCTAATATTATATACTACTGATTACATCTGATTGGGCAGTAATTGTCCAGCCATTTACTCTTGGAGCACCAGTCCATATGCTATGCTTTCTCACACATTGCTTATTAAATCCTATACTGTTGTTTCACATGTAATCCTAGCATAAACACACACATATATACATATGTATGAATGTGTATATATTAAATAAATAAATTAAAGCTAAACAAGGCCGTTTTACTAAATAATATAATCATCACCAGGTAATTTTAAGGGCCTGCACAGGTGGTAACCTTAGTTTTGGATTCAAAACCAATCAAGATGACAGCAGTTTCTAGTTACAATGTTAGCTCTTGTAACTAGAAGGCAGCTTGGCATACCAGTTAGAAGTTGAGATACCTATTTAAACTGCTGTTTTATTCTCAGCTTCTTTGGCATCCAAAGAGTGTGGACTGTTGATACTGGGCACCATCACAGGATTTTACATTCCTCTTTTCATGGTAATGGCTAGCAAAGTTTTATATGAGATTAAATTGGTGATAAAAATCTTTCTTAGATCTTGGAGAAGATTTTTGACAGGAGTTTGAAACCTGCTATGGACCTGAGACAAATTTAGTGTCTCAACAGAAAGATGAAATTGCGCTTTTTTTTCTCAAGCTCTAGATTTGAATGACTGAAATGCTTCTCTTTATCTACAAGATACCTTTTGAGATGTTCCAGGCCCACAGTAACTATCTGATGTTTCTCATAAGGGAACATCACTGTTAATAGTTGTAAATGTTCTCACCAGTAACATCTAGAGCATCTATTTGTGAGATGAAAAGTAGCAGTAATAATCTTATTTCAGAAGCCTTACAGTAGGTGACTTTGTACCTGGATGATTGACTGAATTAACACTGTATTAATAAGCAAGTTTAGGACAACATTCTCAAATTTTACTTCCATGGTCTGCCTTGGCCTGAAGACAATAAGGACGAATTCCTTCTGTCTTCCAAGTAAACAACACAGTTCATTGAAGTGTGCTTTTGATTGTACACAACTGCTACCTGCATTTGACTGGAAAAAACAGACCTTCTAGACCTTTTCAATGATTTACAGGCTCACCCAAGGACACGAAAAAATTTCCCCAGGTTTCCAGGCCACATGTTCTGCCTTCTTTCAGACTCTACAAAGAAGGCTTTGTCTGTAATACATTACAAAGTTAGTTGAGAGCTATATGATGTTAACATGATTTCCACCTAAATGTGCTGTTTTGAGTTGTCCCTTGACTTTTTGTTCTGGCTGGCCTTCTTAAAATCTAAACTTGTTCTCTGATGTGGTGCTGTGGTTCACAGCACAACTCCTAGGGACTTGAGCCTTCATGACTGAGGAGGTGGCATGCAGGATACGAGGGTAGGGACAAATGAGAGTGGAGTGATAGAAGAATAAACTTGTATTCCTGATACTGCCGTGAAAGGCTTTGCATTGTGAGACCCTGTCCATTAGACTTTTTTTTCCTTTGTATGTTGTTCTCCTTGTTCCTGTGTTTAACTTAAAACTGCTGCTTCAGATCCGAAAGCAGAAACTGTATTCCTGAAATAATCTTTTTCAGCTGTATTGGTTGAACTTTAACAGATACTGTTACCTTTTTCCACAGGCTTTGTTTATATCCTTACACTGTTGAAACCACTGGAAAACACTGCTGTACTTCTATTCCTTAGGGCTTTTTCACTGTATAAATCTTCAAAAATATGTCTAAGTGCTATTTTAGTGGATGATTTTTTCTAGGTGAATTTTAAGGTCTTGTATATAGGTAATCATATTCATATGTACTTTCACCATTTTGTCAAACACAGGTTTACTTTGCCTTTTCTGGAGGTTGTTCAGTTTTGCATTGCTTGTTATTTAAAATACATTGTAAAAATATTCCACCGGTATTCTACAAGGGTGGTGAAAGATCAGATAAAATTGTTGAAATGCATAAGCAATTAAATTACTACTTTTTTTTTTGGGTGGGGGGGGTTGTTTCTTGAATAAGTTAAGACTGATTTATAGTAGATAATCATTTAAGAATTAAGATCTGGGCAAGTTGACAGACTAGATAAACCACATTGTTTAGAAGGAACTGTACAGTTGATGTCCCAATTCTTCACGGCTTTCCCTGCAGCTTCCCTTCTTGAATTTATAGTATTTTGATAGTTTTAGTGCCATCTTTGGTCTATTTGCGCTTGTCTTCCTAAAACCAACGCTTAATGACAACTGAAATAGAATTTTAATCTGAACAAATGTTTGGTCTGCTGAGGCAATATCCAACAGACTCACAAAGATTGGGAGGGACCTCTGGACATCGTCTAGTCCAAGCCCCCTCCCCTGCTCAAAGCAGGGTCAACTGCAGTAAACCTGTGCATTTTGCAGAGCATTTCAACGTGCATCTTGAAAATTACAGCTTATTAAAAAAGTTAAGCTTGGTAAGTCAAGCTTCCAGAACAAGAAAATCATAGAATCGCAGAATGGTTTGAGCTGGAAGGGACCTTTAAAGACCAGCTAGTTCCAAACCCCCTTCCATAGGCAGGGGCATCTTCTACTAGATCAGGTTGCTCAATTGCACCGCTCAATTGCTTGTACGTGGTATCATAGCATTCCATCATGTTTTACCTGCTTTTTTTTGTGTGCGTGTCTGTTGTTTTTTTTTCTACTCCTCTTGGAGAACCTAATAAAGGAAGTGCTCATTGGCTGGGTGTCAGTGTTGATGCATAGAGTTTAATTTTGTATAGCAGCTGCTATTTTGTAGCACTTTATTTTGCCAAAGTCCAGTGTTTAGCACTTCTGCTCACTTGTGGTGGGGACGTAATGGAAACTGGGATAAAGTTTAGTGTTGAGTGGCAAACTATGGAAAACTTAAAATTCAAGTGATGTCTCCAGTAGGAGTAGAGAAGCATTTACAGGAAGAGTGGGACAGAAAATAAAATAGGACAGGAATCCCATGCTTTACAATGGAATGTAGTTGTCTCAAATTCAATTCAATATTTTTGCTTCTTCTAGCTTTACCATGTCTTGTTCATTCTGTGGTTTGATGCAAAACACTTGTGCACTTACTCTGCCTGTGCTTCAACCAAGTTCCAGTCCTGTTTGGACTCACTGTTATTGCTTGTTTAGATTTTATATATGTGGATTAGAGCTGAGTCTCTGTGGTGGTACGGATGCAATCTGGATGCCTCTAAATGAAATTAAGAGGCAAAATCTGAAATGAAGGCAACATTTCTCATAGAGTACATAGCTAAATTGTGAACCTTGTTGCTACTGGATATAGTGAAATACAAGTGAGTAAATAGGTTCTGGAAGGCATTAAGCAAATTCACAGAGAACAGATACAGAAGGAGTTACTGAATCTAATGATATGGATGCCACTTAGGCCTAGCAATTATAAATCGTTAATTACTGAGAACTGGCAGGTGTATGAAAGGAAGGAAGATTTGTTCTGTACATACCCTGTTTATTACTTCTTTTTTTTTTCTGAGCATTTGCTACTGGCTAAGATAGCACATAAACTTTAGGTGCAGATAGACCTTTGTTCCATACTGCCATGGTTTTGAGAAGCAGTTCACCTTCTGTATGCTTGCAGGTATTAAATAGATAGGTTTTAACGATATGAAAGAGTTGGTTCTTAAAACTAGAAATCTTTTTCTCTGACAGTTGGTTAGCCATTAATGAGAGCATTCTAACCTCTTGTTTTGTCTGCTAGCTAATATATCCTACTGCTTTGCTATGTGCATCCTCACTCATAAAATCAATAAAAAAAGATTGGACTTTTGTTCACTGCTGCTCTGGTTCTTTGTGCATTTGTTATGAATAACAGTGTTTGTTCAGACAAACCTTAGAATAATTGCAAATTTGAACATAAAGTAGAGAAGGTACTGTAAGCAATTGTAGAGCAGCATCTTACAAAAACAGGAAATTTGAGAAGGACACTGACTCTCTGAAACTTTTTTTCCACAATGGACTCCAGGTTTTCTTTTAGAGAGATTCATCGAAGCACTGTGTGTATCTGTCATCAAAATAGCTGATATATGAGTTAAACCTTAGATGTTGCCAGTTCAGGCTTATGAAACACCATAGATTTCATAAGCTAAAATCTTCTTTTCCTGCTAAAAGTTTAGGTAGGCTCAAGGGGGGATACTGGCGAGGTACATGGAAAAGGGGTCTACTGAGGAATATTAAGTATACAAAATCACACCTGGCTCAGGAAGTGACCTGAACTGAAGGCAGTCAGAGCATGGATGGTAGCAGGAGGAAGTACTACATGTGCTTGTCCTGTTTGTACTCTTTTCTATGTATCCGTTTTTGGCTGTTGCTGCTGGAAGCAAGATGCTGAGTTGGGCGAATCTTTGGTCTTGATCTAGTATGAATGAAAAAAGGAGGATGTCTCACCCCATGTGTTCTTACTTTGTCTGAGATCAATAATTTCTTATGACTAGGAAGAAAGAATGGGCAAGAAAAATTTTATCTGCTGATATTGAAATAACCACTCCTGTTTACACCTTTCATTAGTCCTCAGAGATCTACTTAACAAGACAAGTTTGTTTTTGAAGCTCTGCAATTCATTGATAAGATGCATCTTTTTGGCTGGCGGTGTTAACTCTTTGGCTGTGGACTATCACAATTTGGCATTTAATCTTTAAGGGGATTAGTTCTTTAAATATTAATTTTTGCTGCTTTTTCTCAGGTTCCAAACTCCTAGGGATTATTTCGTCTTCAACCTTAAGAGTTTTGTGAAGGAATGTTAATGCCTTCTGATGCAGTACATCATTCATTGTTGTTTTCTTACAGGTTGTGCTGCTTTGATTGGGATCACCAGTGACATTTCCTTTCAATAGTTGCAAATAGCACTGATACCATGAGCCAGGTTCTTCATAGCTGTTCCAAGGTCAAACTGGTATCTACCAGATGATCTTCAATGGAAGCCTGAAGAACAGTTACGCTTTCTTTCATGGATGATTTCCTTTTGATTAATCGGGATTTGTCTTGTCCTCTTTAAGGTTCTTGGAGAAGACAAGGTCTCCTTTATATTATCTGTTGTTCATACTTGTTTTCAGCAGTCTCATGTCCTGTAGGTCGATAAAGAGGACCAGAGGTCTTATTTTATCAGGCAGTAAATGCCTTCTTCCTTAAAAATGGGGAATAGATCTTGGTCAATAATAGATTTTTCCATCACTCTTCAGTTACTGGCTGAATTTATTGATAGTGCTTGGAAGATCCTTAGGCTAGAGCAATTCTCTGACTATTCCAGATATCCTGCCATTGCTGCACTATGAAGTCTTCTCTGTAGTTTTAACTCTTCCCTTGGGTATTGCGACAGATTGATCGAATTAATTGGACGCTCTCATATTTATTTCATCAGGTTGTGTGAAATAACTTCCGAGTGCCACCGTCCTGGCACCTGTCCACAGCTGAAGGGTGTTGGCAGAGATCCCATTGAGCGTTAGGCTGGGTAATGAGGAGAGGTGGTTGCCTCTGGAGGTTCTGACGTGGAAGGATGGCGCTCAGCCTGCTGACCTGAGGGGAGGAGTTTGGTGTTGAAACCCTGCTTCTGAATCTCAAATGCTGCTGGTAGATAAAAATACCCTTATTTAGAAATAATGGCAGGATATCAAGTTTTTAATGCATTTGCTCACATAAAAAATGGCATCAGCTATTTCAATCTCAATGTTCTTTTTCATTCTAAAAGTGGTATCTCCTTTAGCACTTTGCTGGTGCGGTGTTGATTTGGAAGGAAGGTTACTACTAAACCAGCAGCAGCATTTGCCTTATCTTCTGTTTTGTGTAGCTAGACCAGGCAATCTTGACTTGGTTTGACAGTAGCACAGGTTACAATACAAAATTGAAAGTCTACAGGCTAGATCACTTTAACGTGAAGCTATTGTGATTGCTGTTCTGACTGGGAAATTGCCAACCTTGTGTGTTGAGTGTGTGACACACACACACACAAAAATAGTTGGAAGTATGGAAAAAACTCTTATTCCAGACTTTCTAATCTTTCTGGATGTGGTCCATCCTGTATTAAGGACGTCAGGTTTTAAAAGCACTGTAAAACAGGACGAAGCTATGTTCATTTTAAGGAGAGTTACAGTGAAGCATGAGCTTGTGACTAAATATATGCTTCCAATTACGATAAAATTCTGCTTTTATTTTAATGTCTGGAATACTGTGTAGAGACTAGCTGTGCTTTTGGTGTCTATTCATTTAAAAACAAAACGAAAAACCCCACAACTTGTTTTCCTACGTAATTACATTATGGACAGTTTAACAAGTATTTAACTTATTAATCCTAGACTAAGTAATTGGCGTTTGGAATGTCAACTAGAAATTCAGATCGTTTCTTTTTCCTATGTTGACTAAACAATAATTTTTAATGTTTAAAAGTAAAAAAAAAAAAGGAAATGTTTCAGTAAAAGATAGAAATAATTATTATTGAATTATCTTTACATAGTGATTTGCAGCTATTAAATCACAACAGAAGAAGTTGTCTTAGACTCCATTCTTGTAAAGAACTGTCTGAACAATCCATATGTGTAATTAAAGACTTAGTGATATGTGAAGGTCCATATGGGTCTGTGAGTCTGCTTGGGTGGAACTCATTGTGGGACAAGTTTTAAATTGCTAACACCTTAACTGCTTATTAGGATTTCTATCCTGTGAAACACTAGGAATAGTGCTTACAAAGGAAATATTTATGGAAAAAAAAGCATGACAAATGCTTTCAACTCACTTCTTCATATAGTGTTTGCAACCTGCTTTTGGAAGAAACCCACTGCTGTCCTTTTTGAAAATGTGCGTGTCACTGGCATTATGTTGGATTTTACAAAAAGTAAATCTTTAAAAATAGGAATGGTGATTTCTAAGATCAAAGGGTAAGAACCTTTATCAAACAAGATTAGTGGTTCTGTAGAAATGCTTGGGAAGGATTTATTCTCGGTGTATATAATCCTTTAATGATAATCTGCATTACAAATTCATCAGAAAGATAGTATGAACTGTTCCTTTGTTTCCAGCATTTCAAAGGCAGCTGTTTCTGCAGAATCCTCATGAGCTACCAGAATCTATGTTGATTTACAGACTGTAACTTTTCTTTTTAAAACTGATAAATAATATGTCAAATTATTAGATTAGTAAGTACGGCAGAGACTAGTTTTTCTTAATCTAGGTTATGAATTCAAAACCTCTCCTTTCCTGCATGCGTAAGACCAAGTTAGTAGGTTGCATAAGAGGCCAGTTCTGGCAAGTTAGGTGATCTGTACTCTTCCTGAATGTCAGAATTAATTTTTTAACCAACAAGTAATTTTTTAGAATATTTGCATCTTAAGAACCAGGTGATTAAATCAAATTAATAGTCCCTCAAGTTTAGTCTCTGATGCAAAAAAGCAACCCTTGTTAGGAAAACAGCATGTTCGTTGTTGTCTGAGGTTGGGGTATCCATGCTTTAAGTGCGAAGTTTAGGAGATGTATTTATGAAAGAGGTGTCTGTTTATTGCCCTGTTCTTCAGAAGTCTTTCCTTGATAATATTTTTGTATAATGTAATATTGTTAACAATATGTTCTTCCTACACAAATACTGGGTGATCATTTTGTCATTAAGACTATGAACTGCAAGAAAATGCTAGTTTTGCATTAGGACTGTCTATTAAAAGCAGATATAAAGCAAATGTTATTTCCCTGTGTTTACATAAAAGAATCGTTTTTTCTTCTGTTAGTCAAAGGACACAGTTACCTGAGTGATGTGTTCCTCTATTACTCAAATATCTTACACACTGAAATTGATTTTCAAGTACCTCACCAGTTGTTACTGGGTTCTTTTAAAGAGTAGCTGCAAAACAGTTAAGTATTTTATTTGATAGTGTGTTTTTGTTTTTGTTTTCCAGACTGATCTTGATTATGTTAACAATGTTGTTGCAAGCCTGGAAAAAGAGTAAGTTGTAGTTCTAAATAACATTGTGATAAGTAATAAAAAGTATTATGGAAATAGAAGTTTATACATTTTTGTATTTTGGGGAATTTGTACTTTTGAACCAAAAGGTATTAGATAATAAATTAAGGGCAATGATTCAGTCAGTTAAGTTGTAAAATAATAAATGGAATTAAGTTGATTTTGTGCACCATAAATAGATTTAGTTGCCATTAAAATAAATGGGAATTTGTGACATCTCTGTTACTGTCTTGTATTCCATACATTCCAAGAGAACTGTAGGGGGAAAAAGAAAAGCAAACAGTGTTTAAAATCTAGTTAGAATTCCAATTATTGGTCAAGAGACTAAGAGGCTATGCTTTTCTGAAAAAGCTATTAGGGAAAACAATATCTTCTTATACAGTAATTTTACTTCACATCCCTTATTTGAGTAAGTCATTGCTATAACCAGGCATAGTAATTATACCAACAGAAAGCTAGCAGGAAGTGTACAGAACTCAAAATATCTCATGACTTTATGATGTTTCTATTGGCAGATTTTCTACAGAGATCAATTCTGGCTTGGTGGAAGTAATAGCCCCTCCTGCATCTTACTATCCTGACTTGTCAAACTTGAAAGAGACATTTGGAGACTCAAAAGAGAGAGTGAGGTTAGTTTATTCCTCCAAATCCTTTCCCATCTCCTCCCACATTCACACTTTTCTTGTTTATAAAATGACAAGTGGGATGTGAATTCTTTAAATGTTTTCTTACTGTAATTCTTGAAAGTGTGGGGAAGTTAAATGAGCACTGAGTTCTTTTCAGTCTTATCTGCATGCTGTTCTGTGCATGATCAGAGCCTAATGCTGAGCTTGGTTGAACTCACTTAATGTTAGATTCTGGGAGGTGAATACAGACTTTTGTTGGTGTTTTTTTGTTTGTTTACTGTTTTTCTTTCTGAAATATGGTGTAAAACCGAGTAATTCCTGCTGAATTACTATTTAAAATGCACATGTGTTTGTAGTGAAATGCCAGGTAGTTTTCACAAAATCGGAATCAAAATAAACCAATTTTTTGTCTGTATTAAAACATAAGGTGAAAGCTTTGTTCCTTTTTTTTCAGACAGGATTTCCTGAGGGAACGATGCCAAAAGCAGTTGTCCTAACATTTCACCAATATGCGTCATTTTTCATAGTGAGATTTACTTTGAATTACCAGTGTGTATTGAAATAACTTTTTTTATTATCCTTAAGTTTTTAATTGAATTTCAGATGGAGAACAAAGCAAAACTTGGATTACTGTTTTCTCATGATGTATGCCCAGAAGAAGGGAGTTTATTACATTCAGGTAAATTTCTGTTCTTTGTTTTGAAATGAGTCTGCATAAATTTTCAAATGAGTCTCCAGAAATCCTGCTGTTGGGTACACCAGAAGGACCTACATAGAGCAGAGATAACATGGTTCTATTCTTGGAGGGCACTGAGTATGGGCATAATGGTGTCTGAGGAAGTAATCTGTGGAGGACACTGTCTCTGAAGTAGAAAGCTATTTGTCATACATGGTTGATTTTATCTTAAGAAGCTTAGCAAAAAAGGTGAAGGAATGTAGACAGCTTAACTACTGTTTTCTCCCTTGTCCCCCAAATGAGGTACAACTGAGTCTCCTAGGCAGAAAACACCAGCATAGTTTTGAGTGGAAATTAAGCTAAAATCTATTCTTCTTTCTCTTGAAAGCAGGTGCAGTGTCACTTTAATATAACTCTGTGGTGTACAGATATATTTTGAATGTGTTGCTAGACTTGTTTTCTTTTTTCTTTCATTTTTTAAAAGAGGTTTTCAAGAACACAGTTAAGCAATTAAGTTTAATGTAGTTCAGAATTGTTCCTGTCATGCCTTCCTGCTTTGAAGTAGAAGCCTTACCTATAGGTGTATGGCAGATCTAGTGGGTAGCTGTGCTTATGATCTTTATTTAGATTTTGGGACTGTATCCTCTGGGTGTAACGCCCCACTCATCTAGTTTTTACAAAGCAAGCTATGCTGTCTGCTCTTTGAAAGCTGTTGGAGACTGATTTTTCCTGGAAGCTGTGCAGCCAGTGATATATTGACAGCCTGTTTGAAACTAGGCAGTCACACAAATGTTAGTGCCAGCACAAGGGGGAGAGCATGAATGTTCTGAGAGATAGGACAGGAGGAGCAGCATCCTTAAAGCAGCAGCCTTCACTTAGTGTGAATTAAAAGGATTGTAGTACAGCATCCTGGGAATTGCACTGTCTGGACTAGATTGGACTACACACCTGTTCTTCTCTTTGGCAACTAAAGTAGAAAATGGGGAAATGAACCCTGGCTCTGTAGGTAATGTGTCTCTTAGCTTCTAAGAGGAGAAATTATTTTAGTAGTAGTAGGGAAGTGAGTAAACTGAGTCACATTTTCATACAAATAGTACAGAAGTTCTAGTTTTTCTCCACATAATGTCCTGATGATGTCACTTAGTCCAAAATTATTTCATGGATGATTCTTCTTTGAAGAAAGAAGCTAGAAAAACAGTGTGATTTTACTACCTAGTTTACATCTCCATTATGCTGAGATATATTCATGGATTCTTATTACAGTAAGATTCTGGATTAATTCTCCACAAACAGACAAACTGTGATCCCTATAATAGTTATTCTTGTCTGTAGAGTCTAGGCTTTATAGCAGTGCTTGCACTAGAAATACATGGATATGGGTTAGCAATATATTGTAAATCAATATTTCCTACTTGTACTTTTCCTATTGCTTTGGTGTTATTTTATTTATAGTGATATCATTGCTACCTTCCTCTAGCTTGAAGACGACATCGTTGTCAAGCAGAATTATTTCAGCACAATAAAAAATTTTGCGCTTCAGCTTGCTTCTGAAGATTGGATGATTCTAGAATTTTCTCAGCTGGGTTTCATTGGTAAGAAAACGTTCATTTCAATAGTTTGAAAGAACACATTCATCCTTAGACGCTGTGATTAATAGACTTCAAAGCTATCTTCTTTGTACTGGAAATAGACCAAGAATTAGAAATTCATTGGCTTTTTTAGGAACTCTGTGGTTTAACTCATGTTTGCTTTTGTTAGGTTTTTCATCTATTTTTGTATAGCAGTTAAATTCAAACTGTTGGAAATGAAGACATTTTTATAACCAAAAGTTGGTTTATTTATAAGAATATTAACAGTTCAACTGCAAGGAATTACTTATTTTAAATTTGACTGCAGTTAAAATAGAAATGTCATTAAAACGAAATGACTGTGAAGTAAAAGGAAAGAAGCGTAAAAATTAACTCCACTTAAAACAGTCTCACTGGTGTTTATGACAAGAGTTCCGAAAAGAACCAACAGGTATCAGTTTGTCTTGGTTGCTGAGCCTGTTCTATCTTCATCATTCTGCTCCATCCAGAAGTTAGGACAGTCCTCTCCTTAGAGTTAGGTATAGTCTGCCTGTCATTTGCAATCAACAACAGTGAGAGAAGCTAACATAGCATCTGGGGCTCTCATGCATTGACTACCAGGGGACTGATGAAATTACTTCATGAGTATTTGTTCTGTCTTACACTCATACATTTTTACAGAGATACTAGTCTTAACAGAAAAACAATGAAAGAAGTTTTGAAGGGATTTTACACATTGAAAAGGTATTTTGTTATTGCAGTGATGTGTCCTGAACTAATGAAAAGCACCAAGTTGGAGATACATGAGGAAAAATTAAATTAAATCAGGCTGGGGAGGTTCCTATACTATCCTTTTTAGAGCTCAGCAACAGATGTGTTGCTGAGGCAATAGTTTCCTGATATTCAGCATTTCAGAGACTGATAGATTTGAAAGGAAACCAGCAGTTATCTCCTAACGTACTGCTAGGTTACAAAATTGTGCTTTGTATGTTTGCCTGCCAGTCTCATCTATGATGAAGAGCAAGAGAGGAAATGGGCAGAGGGAGGTCTCCTAATCTCCTTTCTGGCTACCCACATAACCAGTCTGCTTGGTTGCCTTGGGCTACCAGCAGAGAACGATTTCAGCTGCAACATATGTAACTGGTATCTTTGCCTCAGCCTTGGAGAGAGAAACAGGAAATGGAGCTGCCTATCATGGAGAAATAAGCATTTAAATAATTTACTGGAGCTTTTGCCTTAAATAGACTTGTCTCTTTTGCTAGGGGGCCAATTTGCAACTCTTGGCTCTTTGTGGTTCTTGTGGCTGGAGAAATTGCTTGAATAATGACATCTGATTAAGCTTTATTTCTACTTTTTTTTAATTGTGGACTTAGATGGGGTTAGAGTTTTAACTCCTGTCCTAATTGCACTTTGAATGTAAATTCTGTGTGAAGTTTCTAGGCTGTAGAAGCAACTTACCTCCGTTCTGCGTTTGCTTAATTAGCGCAGTACAGATGGAATAGTAGAGTGCGACACTTGCAACTTGCATTTTTATAATACTGAGATATCAAAATGGGCATAAAACCAACAGTTTGGGGCAAGCACTGTCTAGCGCCTGCAAATATATTTCAGAAAGCTTATTTTCGTATTTTGCCTTTCACGTCCCTATGTTCTCAGCCCTGCTATAGAGGGGACAGTCTAAGCCAGAAGGGTTAGTTAGATGGTTCTCTTTAATACTGAGATTTGGCTTAATCATACGCAAAGCTGTATAAAAATATTTGAAAGGTTGTTGTTGTTGTTGTTCCTGTATTGTCTACATGCTGATTGTTTGCAGTGTAGGCTCTAAAGATAGTTGTGATTACATGTATTTGTTATCTCCTTTGGCTGGGCATCCCTGTTATGGTCCTTGTATCATATTTGCTTGCCTGGTATCTAATTAGATCCTATCAGTAGATTTTCAGATGCATTTAGCTGCAGTTGCACATCTTAATGTTGTTTTTTACCTAGAAAATTATTTTTTTTCCACTGAATTTATCTACTTATCCTGTTTTTAAGTTTTGAGAGAAGGATTAGCGTTCATGAAAGGGATTAATAGTTCTGGCTTGGAGACACATTGGTGTACTGTAACTATATCCTGCATAGAAGTTTTATGCAAGTAATATAGATTTGTCTTGTCTCTACTATTGCTTTATGGATCTTGATGCAGACTGATAGTATGATAATTTGGTAATGCAGATAGCTAGGGAGAAGAGCAAGAGTAGTTGCTTGCAATTTGGGATGATTTTTACGTGCAGATATCTGAGAGAGAAAGTAGAGTGCTGAATTGCTAGTGATTCAGAAGTAGTAACTTGAAAAGAGGTATGACTGATTCATCGTAAGCTATTGCAAGCCTTGATCAGCTTGCAAATTCTGCTAGGAAAGTGTTTTTTGTCATAGTGTATTTCTGAACTGAAAATCTAGCTTACGCAAGTAGTACATGAGGAAGTGGCAAATGCAACTGTTTAGGCTGACAGCAGAATTACAGAATTCTGTCACCTCTGCCATAGAGCAGAAGTTGCTTTCTTTGATTTTTTAAAATTTTTTTTTAGATTTTATTTTTTGATACTGAAAGCATAACCCTAAGTGCTGTCAAGGGTCTAATAAATAATGTGTGAGATGTTTGCTGTTTCCCTGGGAAGCTCTGTGGAAGGAGGTGTATCTTTTGGATTCTGGGCTGCGCTGTAGTCCCTGGCATAACACAGTAAAGTCCTGCCAGACTTTCATGAGAAACACCGATGTGTCTTCCAGCTGCTTGTGAGCTGAAGTGCTTTCCTGGGGATCTGCAATACCTTGTCCTGTTGCTATAATGTCAACTGTCAATTTTTTAATGGAGCAGTCAGAGATAAGCCTCTTGGTTGAATTTTGCAGTTTCTCTGGATCTTATTTTATCCTGATGTTTTAAGGCCTGTTCTGATTTTTTTTTAAGTTGTTCTGATTACAGTTTTGCTCAAGTTGTTCATATAAGTGGAAGTTTGGGAAAGAATAGATCAAGTCAAATATCTGAGATATAAATAACTCTAAAGACATTCTGGTTCTAAGGCCAGTAATTTGCATATCATAAACAGGGAAAACATTGAAAGGCTTGAACTGTAGTTAGAAAATATGTGCTCACAGGTATAAAGTTATCATTGTTGTAGACTGAATACATGCATCATAGTGCTTATACAGAAGAATGCAAATGAATCTTTGCAGTTTAGAGAACTGTAGAAAAAGTGTTTTGTTTTTTTTTTTTATTTTGCATGTGTCTTAAACTTGCCAACAGAGTGCTGTGAGAAGGTCAGAACAGTTCACTAGGGATAGCATTTAAATGCACTGAAAATGAGATGGAAGCCTTGGAAGGGCACAATAAATAGCAAAAAAATGTTCCACAATATTTTTTTCAGCCCTAGCACTCACTTTTGTCTATGTAAATAAAACAAAAGTGAGAAAAGAAGAGAGAGTTTCTTCCACATCTTGTAAACCTCTAGGGATTTATGGAGCATCATCTTACCTTTGAGTCTAATTCTTTTGTGTTTTGAAGTTTCCTTGCAAGTGTAGCTTGTGTGCACCCAGAATCTGAAACCTCTGAAGTTTTGTCAGCAGTGTCTCCCTGATGCCTGTCTGTTCCCAGGCACTTTAACAAGTGCATGAATGTGGTGCAAGGCTAGCCATTGCTTCAATTCTTTCATTTCCTCTTTGGTTTGAGGCAGTACATGTAGACTCTTATTTTTGCTTAGGTCTCTGGCTTAATGATTTTTGACTACATATTAGGCATGGCCAATGGGCAACCTGCAGGCTGGATTTGGATGGCATCTGAATGACTTGATGGCTCACAGCTCTGTGGGAGGTCACAGGACTGTGGGGCTCAGGCAAATGCTGCTGCTTGTTCTCAGGCCATGGCTATGCCCCAGGGGAGTCAGGCTGCTGCCGACACCCTCACTAAAGAGAGGCTAGGCAAGGGCTTGGCTGGTTTGGATTCAGAGGGGCTGGGCTGTTCAATGTACTGGGCTGCTTACATCGCAAAGAATAGCTGTGGATGGTCAGGGGTCCAGAGCTTTGAAGAACTGTTTTGCTGCAGGCTTCCCTGCGGAGGCCTGTTCTTGGGCTGCTGTAGGAAGGGTGTTCTGGGGCAGCGATCCATGGTAGCGTGCAGCTGACAGAAATGACTGATGGGTGGATGTTGTGTCGTACTGAAGGGCGAGGAGCTGGGGGAAAGTTGTGCCAAGTTGTGTGTGAAAGGTGGTGACAGCATTTCAGCAAGCAGCGTGTATGTGTCTGTCCTTGGTTAGAGGCAGTGTTAGTCAAGGTAGGTGTCTCAGGCTTGAGGAGCAGGGTGTTGCCTGTCAGTCTTTGCTCCAGTGCTCATTGTGAACTACCATGGGAAGGCTTTGCCTGCACTATTGAACCCTTCCACAAGCTGGGGAGTGTAACACAGAGAGGCCAGCTGGGTCTGAAGGTCCTGGTGCAGGAGGTACAGCCAGCTGATGCTTACCTAGCATCTTTTGACTAGTTGCAGTTGAACGTGTCAGGCTGTGTTTTTTTGTTTGGTTTGTTGGTTTTATTTCCCTGGTCTGTTCTGTAACATCACCATATTACCTGGAGTCTTCCCTGAGTCAGGGATGACTGACTGCAATGTTGACAGTAGCATGCCAATGCCAGCTTAGAGGAGAGTGCCTCTGGACCTATGCCAGTTTGCCATATGGAAGTAAGTATATATATGTATATAGTTAATATATCCTGTTTCTCTTTTAGATGAAATTAGGATAATTTAAATTAGGGAGAAAGAGTATGTTCCTACTCTTCCCTTCAGTCTTGTTCTCTGCTTATTTAATTGTAGGTAAGGATCCTTTACCTTAACATTCAGGTTTTAAGTGGCATGTTCTGTGAGTGTCTTTTCACCACAGATGACAACTGAAGGCTACAATCTTTGTACTCTTCAGAAGATGAGGTAATCAAAGGAAGATGTGGTGCTATGCTGTGTCCTTGAGTAGAGAAAGAAAAGGATTCCAGAGCAGCTTGAGTACATATAGCTCCTGGAGGAGGATAAACTGTTTCTTCAGTCAGTCAGCTTCCACTGGGATTGGAACAATAGTGTGAGGACGTTTTTGTCTTCTGGTCGTGTGGTATTGTGCATCTCTGTCACCACATGGAAAGGTCCATTTCCTATGGAAGCAGGTGTGACTGACAGACTGCCTCGACAGGTGTCATCCAGAAATGACGGTTTCAGTCTCACAAACACTTGATGAGCCCCTCCATTTTTCAGCTGATCTTTGATTAGGGTTTCTTGTATTTTTCCCTTCTCCTGTGCTGTGTTGTTGAAAGCAGTAGGCAGAGATGAATCATCAGGAAAATTGGGAGCCCGTTTAGCTGGAAGTGTGACAAGCTGAATGAGCTGTTATTCCACATGAATATTTTACACAATATTGTACAAATCATTTGATTGTTTCCTACACAATTTTAAATATTTACTTCTACAAATAATGTTAAACAATATGACAACAATATAAGTATGCAAATAGTAACAATATACTAATAAAAACCATGACATCTTTCTTATGTCTTTAAACAAGAAAGCTCTGCAGTAGTCCTTTGTTTAGTGGGAGTTGTCCCTTGTTTAGTGGAGCCTCAACTTAGTCACACACAGTATTTTCAAGTGGAGATGTCTATTTGAGGACCTCATTGCAGCAGGCACTAACAAGTAGTGTCAATGTTTTTGCAGTAAAAAAAGCAAAATTTAAGGTTTGTGTAAGGGACAACTTCCTGATTTAGCAATGTCAGGTCAGTTAATGTATGTTACCACACTTCCTTCTCCACCCAGCTGCATGAATGGTCTCCTTTATGATCATAACATCATTCCAAAGGATGAAATAATTGGGGCTTATGTCAGATGCAGCTTCCATATTGTACTGTGTCATGATATAGTGGTTTTTTTTATTTTTATTATTTTTGAAAAAGATCTAAAATTAGTGGTTGGTGGTCCATCTCTGCTTTTTGTACCTTCAAAAGCTGAACTTGTGTGACTGGACAGATAACACTTGCAACAGCTCCATGTCTCGGATGCTTGAAATTTACAACATGGAGAATAATAGACGCACATCCATAACATTTCTTCCTCTATTTTTGCAGACTGAAAATATCTGTTCTTAACAAGACTGTGTTGTAGTACACGCTGAATATTTTAGTGGCATCCAGATACATTGCAATGAGTTCTTGTTTGAATAGTTGTTCTGTTTTATTTAGTTTTGCATAGCTGACAGCTATGGAAGCAAGGACAGCCTGGGAGCAATACAGAGAAATGGTCTGAGCAGCAAGGGGTCAGGTTAGGAAAGCTAAAGCCCTGATATAATTAAATCTGGCTATGGACATGAAGGGCAACAAGACTTCTGTAAGTACATCAGTGATAAAACAAAGACTAGGGAAAATCTGTGCCCTCTCCAGAAGGAAATGAGAGACCTGGTTACCTGGGATATGGAAAAGACTGAGGTACTCAACAACCTTTTTTCCTCAGTATTCATTGGCAAGTGCTCTAGCCACACTGCCCAAGTTACAGAAGGCAAAGGCAGGGACTGGGAGAATGTAGGATAGTCTCCTACCCGCTGTTGGAGACAATTGGGTCTGAGACCATCTAAGGAACCTGAAGGTGCACAAATCCATGGGCCCTGAGGAAACCGGTGGATGAAGTTGCTGAGCCACTGTCCATCATATCTGAGAAATCATGGCAGTCTGGTGAAGTTCCCACTGACTGGAAGAGGGGAAACAACCCCCATTTTTAAAGAGGGAAAAAAAGGAAGACCTGAGGAACTACAAGCTAGTCAGTCTCACCTCTGTGCCTGGCAAGGTCATGCAGCAGATCCTCCTAGCATCTATGCTAAGGCACATGGAAAATAAGGAGGTGATTGATGACAGCCAACATGGCTTCACTAAAGGCAAGTCATGCCTGAGAACTTTGGCCTTCTACAATGGGGTCACAATATTATTGGATAAGTGAAGAGCAACTGACATCATCTACTGGACTTGTGCAAAACATTTGTCCCCCATGATATCCTTGTCTCTAAGTTGGAGAGACATGGATTTGACAGATGGACCACTGAGTGGATAAGGAATCGGCTGGATGATCACATTCAAGGAATTGTAGTCAATGGTTCAATGTCCAGGTGGAGACCAGTTGATAAGTGGTGTTCCTCAGGGGCTGGTATTGGAACCAGCACTATTTGACATCCTTGTTGGTGACGTGGACAGTGGGATTGAGTGCACCCTCAGCAAGTTTGCTGATGACACCAAGCTGTGTGGTGCGGTCAACACGCTGGAGGGAAGGGATGCCATCCAGAGGGACCTGGACAGGCTTGAGAAGTGGGCACCTGCAAACCTTGTGCAGTTCAATAAGGCTAAGTGCAAGGTCCTGCACCTGGATCACAGCAATCCCGAGCATAAATACAGGCCAAGCAGAGAATAAATTGAGAGCAGCCCTGAGGAGAAGGACTTGGGAGTACTGGGGGATAAAAAAAAAATCAACATGAGCTAGCAATGTTCACTTGCAGCCCAGTAAGCTAACCATGAGGGAGATGATTCTCCCCCTCTGCTCTTCTCTCAGACCTGACCTGGAGTGCTGTGTTCAGCTCTAGGGCCCCCAGCATAACAAGGACATGGAACAATTAAGAGCAGGTCCAGAGGAGGGCCATGAGGATAATGAGGGCCTGGAGCACCTCTCCTATGAAGACAGGCTGAGCGAGTTGGGGTTGTTCAGCCAGGAGAAGAGAAGCTTCTGGGGAGACCTTAAAGGGGCCTGAAAGTACCTAAAGGGGGCCTACAGGAAAGCTGGGGAGGGACTCTTTGTCAGGGAGTGTGGCTACAGGACAAAGGGTAATGGATTTAAACTAAAAGAGGGTAGATTTTGACTAGATATTCAGAAGAAATTTTTCACTCAGAGGGTGGTGAGGCTCTGGAACAGGTTGCCCAGAGAAGCTGTGGATGCCCCATCCCTAGAGGTGTTCAAGCCCAGGCTGGATGGGGTTTTGAGCGACCTGGCCTAGTGGGAGGTGTCTCTTGCCCATGGGGGGTGGGTTGGAACTACATGATCTTTATGGTCCCTTCCAACTCAAACCATTCTGTGATTCTCTGAAAAATATAGAGTTTTTAATAACATTGAGATTTCAAGTTGTTCATCACTAACATACCTTGTGATGGCACATACTTATCCATTATCTCAGTGATTTCAAAATACAACACTATCTTTAATCTAAAGTAACTCCAGTTATTTTTAATGTCATTGCAGGTAAAATGTTCCAGTCTCCAGATATCACTCTTATTGTAGAGTTCATATTTATGTTTTATAAGGAGAAACCGATTGATTGGCTTCTGGACCATATCCTCTGGGTGAAAGTGTGCAACCCTGAGAAAGATGCCGTAAGTTTGATTTATTAAGAAGCTTCTGAAATGTTTTCATGTTAGTGAACAAGTTGAGTTTGGTGAATTGAAGGCTAGCATACTGTGTATCCTGAAAGAATCTCTCTTCCTATCACAATTTTAATCTCAAATAAACCTTCAGAGACAGTTTTCAGAAGCATTATAATTGTTGTTTCAGATTTCAGAGATGGATGCGGTAGCTGGTGAAAGAAAAAGTCTGGTTAGTTTCTGTATGTAACACTCCTAAAATAAATTCATTCTTGTAACCCCTGCTGAGGCTCTGCAGTATACTACTACTTGGATAACAGTCATAGAGAAAGTTCCAAATGGCGATAAAATAGAATTTTTGTCCTTCATTCCTCAAGTAGTAGCTCCCTTGCTGAAAGACTGAATAAATGAGTTCTGTGCAAGAAGGAAGAGATGTAAATTTCTCCTTTATTAACTAGTATTATATTTGCACAGCAGTCTTGCTTGATTTCTGGAACAAAACCAAGAAGAATTCAATAAATAAGCCTAGGTTCTTGTTGAGTCTTTTTGGTTCATGTAACATCACATATTTTCAGTAAAAACTCAGCAACCTTTTGTTGAATTTACTAATGTGTTTTTTATCCCTCCACTCTTCATTTCAGAAACATTGTGACCGACAGAAATCAAACCTACGAATACGGTTCAGGCCTTCTCTTTTCCAGCACGTTGGCCTCCACTCCTCCCTGGCAGGGAAGATCCAGAAACTTACAGTTAGTAGCTAAACTTTTCTTTCCTTCCTAGAACAGGCTGATTCAATGAACAATTTTTTTAGCCTTTGAGAAAGCAGGCATTTTCTTGGTTAGCATTTTGAATTGTGTTGTAGCAGTTGGAATGAAATCTGATTTAATCTGGTTGCTATCAAGTATAAGAACTACCAATCTTAGCTTATTTTTGTGGATATCTGTTAGTGAATATTTTTATTTTTTACTTGATGGCATGTTCATCTTATTACTTAGATTACAAGATCTGATATATTCAAAAATGAGTAATGCATTTATTTTCCCATTTTTTTTCCAAGTGTTTATTTTAAGTGTAACTACTTGAGGAAAACAGTAAAAAAAAATAAAAATCTGACCAGCATAATGTTTGTCTTTCAATTAGGATAAAGACTTCCTGAAACCATTGCTGCATAAAATTCACGTGAATCCACCTGCAGAGGTTTCCACATCTTTAAAAGTCTACCAAGGGCATACACTAGAAAAAACCTATGTAGGGGAAGATTTTTTCTGGGCTGTCACACCGGTTGCTGGGGACTATATTCTATTTAAATTTGACAAGCCTGTCAATGTAGAAAGGTTAGTAATTATTTGTCTTTGGTCTCGTATCTAAAGCTGCTTGCTTTATAAGAATGCTTGAAGGTAGAATTTGAGGCTGTCATAATAAACTAAAGTGAAATCATCTGGGGTATTTGAAGTCTAGCTGAAACTGTGATCATCAGAGTCTTTTCCTCCAATTCTTTTGCTGCTTTAAATGTTGTCTTCCTCTTTACTTTTTCTTTTAATTTTATCTGGAGCTTTTTTGATAAACGCAATTCAAACCCAGTGTTTCTCTGGCAGGTCATAAGGGAATTCAAAAGAAGTCAATTTGATTCTGTTTGTGTTTGGTTGGTCTGCTTCTAATTACAATTACAACTGTGCAACATGGTGTGTGCTCCAGAATGTTGTGCCCTGCAGGCTCAGTCCATTGATTGTCCAGACCAGCAGTCTTGCTGGAGCATGTCACAATGTCCCTGTACCTGAAAGTTGGGAACTGTGAAGGGTAGCATTAATTTATTTTGTTAGATTTTGCTTTAGGGCTTGAGAAAAAACACCATGCTAAGACTCCAAGTTGACCTATTTAAAAATCAAAAAATAAAAAGACTTGAAATAAAAGTATCTGTGATTTGTTAGCGGACTAAAAGTGACTTTTCCTTTGGATTTACTGAGACTTGTTTGCTGTTTTGGTTTTTACTGTCTTGCCAACAGAATAGTCCTAGACATACAAAATAAATTGTTTATTTAGTGTCTGTTTAAGTGTTGCTGTGTTAGTAGATTTCTTTTTCCTTTCTTCACATACTTTACATGTGTTTTTAAGGTCAATACCTATAGTCTGGTAGAGCAAAGTTTCTTTGGCTCGATTGACTGGATACTTTTCTTGTGAAGGAGCCCTTTCTGCAGTTCTGAACTGAATCCAATTAGTCAACTTCTGTGCATGGGTACATAATCAAAGACTAAGTCTTCACCTTGGCTTAGCACAACAGTGAGGATCAGTAGTTTCCTTGTTCTATGTTGTACCAAACTAGTCTGACCTATGAAATTCAAGTTTGCTGTGTGACATGTCAAATTACTCTCCCAGTTGATTGCTGTGCTTTAAAAGACTTTCTTGGATAGCTTTCACAACAAGATGTATGTGTTGAGAAATATGACTGCCATACCTCCTTGGATTAAAGGCAGAATCTTTTTTATCCTGTGCCAGTAGTATAAAAAGCCTACATATATTTCAAATCAAGTGTATGAATTCATTGATTCTTTTTTGATCAAGTTTTTCTCTTCAAAGTTACGCTGTGAATGTTGTCCTTTTTTTTTAATAATTTTTTTAAGAATAATATGCCTCTACTATATGAATAGGGTAACTGTAACCAACAAATATTGATCTTAGGTGGATTGTTTTTTTTTATTAGGATGAGTCACGTGCACAATGGCAATTCTGGAAAGCGTTGCTAGCAAGTGTCTTAGGTCAGCCCTGTAATTCAAAAGTCAGCATGTGTAGGTCTGAAGAAAATATATATTTTTGTATGTTCTACTTTAATGGTGAGGGAATTGGGGGAACAAGTAAATACTAATTACCTATGCAAAAAAGCTGGTGAGGGGTCTGGAGAGCAAGTCTTACAAGGAGCGGCTGAGGGAGCTGGGGTTGTTCAGCCTGGAAAAGAGGAAACTCAGGGGCGACCTTATTGCACTCTTACAGGTACCTGTAAGGAGGCTGTAGCAAGGTAGGGGTTGGTCTATTCTCCCATGTGCCCGGTGACAGGACGAGGGGGAGTGGGCTAAAGTTGCGCTGGGGAGGTTTAGGTTGGATATTAGGAAAAGAACTTCTTTACCGAAAGGGTTGTTAGGCATTGGAATGGGCTGCCCAGGGAAGTGGTTGAGTCACCATCCCTGGAGGTCTTTAAAAGATGTTTAGATGTTGAACTTAGTGATATGGTTTAGTGGAGGACTTGTTAGTGTTAGGTCAGAGGTTGGACTCGGTGATCTTGGAGGTCTCTTCCAACCTAGACGATTCTGTGATTCTGTGAAAATGTGGGAAGACGGTGTTCATTATTATGCTTTGAAAAATTGTAGCTAGGGCTAAGGTAGTTGTGTCTACCTCGTGTGTTAAGAACAGTCTCAGCAATAGAGGATTATACTATCTTTTTTGGTATTTCTACTTATTGAAGAAAGTCATTCCAGTTTTAGAAAAAAGGGAGCATCTTGGATCCCATTGCTTTCTCAAAGGAAGTCCACTAATTAGAATGTTGTTACGTATTTCGACTTAAAAACTTAGGACTATCATTGTCATTTTGAACTATCATTATAGGCCATTTCAATATTTATTGTGATTTGTATTTCTGTTGCCACAGGATCCTCAAAAATACAGTATTTTGCCTTTGTATATGTTGTTGTTGTTATAATTATTTTATTTTCCCTTCCTTTTCCGTCCTATTAATCTGTCTTTCTGTCATGAGCTTTACCTTCTTTTCTGATTTGCTCCCCCATCCCACTGGGGGTGAGTGAGTGAATGGCTGGGTGGTGCTGAGCTGCCTGCTACCTTAAACCACAACAGCATCAGGAAAAGTTGCCCTGTGGGGAGATGTATCTGATTGTGGCAATTAAAAGCAGAAAAGCCCTCTTGTGTTTGTGAACCTACATAACAGGTGCTGTTTGTTTTATGTTGTTGTTTTTAAAGTAATAGAAAAGCTCCTTGAATTCACACCAAATGTTGTCTGCCAAGTCAGTTTGAGGTGCAGCTGCTTAATAGTTCCAGTAATAAATTCTTGGTAAACAAGCTTTCTAATGGAAATATTTACCACAACTGACATAATGAATGGCAGGTCTGTTACGGTGTGACAGAACACCAACTTGTTCCTATAGCTTGTTTTTCCATGCCAAATGTTTTACTGAACTGAATTTAATGTTTCTGTTGAGTATAGCAGTACAGTAATTAGCTTTCATTGAGTCTTTAAATATTTCATTTCTGAGACCTGAGAATATTGTCAGGGATAACAGTGGCAAGGATCTCTTAATAATCTAAAGTGAGATCTGAACTCATGTAGTGGAGCAGAAAATAACATTTGTGGCTATTTTGTGCAAGGCCTACTTGACATAGCCCTGCTGAATGTTGAAGTCGAATGGCTCCTGATTGTTTTAACCCACACCTGAAGAACAGGGATGTGTAAATTGAAATTGTCTAATTTTGCCTAAGTTTGAGCACTCCCTATAGGTTTGAATGACATAAGTTGGATAGTGCATGTGTTTTTTGAAAACACTGATTAACACCAAGGAAGTCCTTGGAAGTGCATAACCTATGGCCATTTTGATTACTGTCAGCTTTTCTGCAATAGGAATTTAGAATGGATATTTACAAAAGTAAAAGGTTTCAGGTTTAAAAAGGAAAAAAAAAAAGCTGTGGAAAATGACAAGGATGTATTTTATACTGTGGGAAGGGGAAAAAAAAAAACAACCTCACCAATTTATGTTAATTTGCTTTATAATTTTTGGAATATGAGGCTCATTCTTTTTTGTATGTGACTGCTTGGCAGTGTTAGTTTGAATATCTTCAAGAGGGTTAGCAGAATTTTTGTGGTTTTGAGTGTTTTTGGAGGGGAAGGGAAAACAGGGAGGTGGTGATTTATTTATTTTTTTTACACCCCATAACACTGCTTTTAACTCTGTAGTTGTCCAGTAGTTGTGTCCTTGCTTTTAACAAGTTGCTGGTCCTAATGTGCCGTTGGTTGTTAATAAAGTGATTTTTATGAGGCTCAACTTGCTGTCCGGAATTTCAACTTTAAACTGGAATCTCAATACTTTGACAAATCAGCTTGTAGATTACATGTACTTCTTTGTGTTCTGATGTTGGCATAGATACTTGATGTGCAGTATTTGAGACTAATCATCTAATTTTCTGTGCTGTTGACCCTAGAATCGCAGGGAACCTGTGATGTTAACCTTACACGTATGTCCTATGGTGGCTTCTTGCAGTGCATAATTCTCACTCATGCGAGAAATATATATTTGACTAAACCAGAAAATCATTGTATTGTGTGAAGAATATCTTTTCTGGCTCCTGATAACATACAAGTTAATTCATCTGCTTTTAAATTGTTGTGACACTACTGAAAATTACCTGCACAAAAGGTGATGGTTGCTTGCCTGCTATTACTGCCACTAAGTTGTAGAGAAAAAGAAGCACAGCTTGTAAAGCATGTTCTCTAGCAGTGAGAATTTAAGTGTTTGGTTTTTTTTGGTGTTTGTTTATTTTAAGTAGAATAAAGTTGCTAAAAATGCATCATAGCACTTGGTTATATATGTATCTAAAGTATAGTTAATTATCTATGCTGTGGGATGCATGTCCTCTTTTTGGAAGAGATCCACAAAATCAAGTGTATTACAAAGGAAAAAAAAGGTTTTCTACAACAGCTTTCCAAAACTGGCAGTGTAGTGGAGCCTTCTCATTGTTTCCTTTTGCAGTAACAACCACGTAAAACCTAGGGAATTATGAAATCATTAGGGTTTGGAGTAACACAGCAGTAATTTGACTAATGTGTAAGCTGTTCTCTGTTCATAAGCACTGTCCAGTATAGAAACTCTCCTTGCACAATGCAGTATGTTCTACTTTTCTTGTGCAATTTTAGCTGAAGTAGCACACACATACATGCAGCCACACACGGCCACTAGGTGTATGTTTTAGAAATAATCTTTGTTTTGATTTTTAAATATGTAATTATGATATAGGTTGTTAAAGCTTAACGTCACTTTCATTTTATTAGGCTTTAATGGTGGTGTCAGATGATAGAAAATATTTGGAAGTCTCTTAAATTTATTAGACTTTTGGATTGTCAGTGTATTTCAGGTAGGCTAACGTTTTTAGCATGTATGGAAAAAAAAGAGGAATTGAGGACTTGATTTCTGTGTTTACATAAGCTTCTGTACTAATGAGCAGAACATCCTCCAATGGATACCCTGACAGCAGGGATTTGGCAGGCAGGCTCCCAGCCACTGATGCTGTTTGCTCCGGGCATGGGAACTCTGCCCACAACAATGAGGCAAGAACTTCGTAGGAAAAGAAAAATAGTACGGATCAGAGACAGAAGAAGGGAGCTCTCTGAGCCAAGGACATGCTGCTTTCTCCTTATGGCACTAATATTCCAGATTGGTGTCTTTGGCAGCATTCCTGGGTTTACTGTTCTTAGTCAGAAATCTTAGAGGTTTAATGCAGTTGCCTAAATGTTAGGTGTCTAATGCCACTTGAGATACCCTAAAATGCTTCACCTGATTTTCAGAAGGGCTCGAGTCTCTGATATGTCACATTTGCATCTGCCAGCCTGTGAGGATGTCCATACCCAAGGGCATCTCAACTGACAGTAAATGCTGATGTTTAAGAAAACTGAAGGGAGCTCCTGGTGTCTGTACTTTCTGGAGAAATAATATTCCAGATGTGTATGTGTATATATAAACTTAAATAAACACATACACACGCACATCTCCAGTGAAATGTGGAAAGATTTTTTTGTTTTATTTATTTTAGATATATTACAAAACATATATTCCAGCTTTACATATTTATGTATAGAATATATGTATATGACCTATATAAAACAAAAATAAAATCTGAAACTTTCTACATTTCATTGGTTTAAGAGCTTAGCAGAATTAACCTTGCAGAAGAGCATAAGGGCCTTTTAACTAATGTCGATCAGATTGAGAAAGAGCTAAATTTCTTAAAGAAGAGAGTGAAGATTTCATGAGAGAACCTCTCCCTTTAATAATAAAACAACCCCCAAACCAGTACTGAAACCCCACATTAGAAATAGTGAAAATGAATTTAATGCCAACCCCTTTTCTATTACAGTTGACCTGTATGCACTCCAGAGAGCACACTGGAGGTTTAGAAAGCTGTTCTCATAGTCCTCACCGGGACATAATATATATGTCCATAATATATATTGACAGTGAGACTGGCTATTTTGGGCAGAGAAAATAAAATCCTACCAAGCATTGTGCATAAGAGTTAATGGGGTAACTGTTCCTTCCCCACCACCTCCCCCCCACAGTGTTTTTGAGTCAGAAACTGTAACAAGATGAAAACCTCTCATTGGTTTCTTGCCTCTTATGAGTACTCGTGTGTGTATATATATAGGCTTGCAGAATTAAGCTTTTTCTTTTTTTCCCAATTATAAGCAATTTTTGCAAAGGAATGGGTGAGAAGCATAAAGGATAGGAAAAGAAATTGAACCTGAGAGAGGGAAAATAAGTTATTCATCTTTCTTTTATAATATATACAAGAAAAACAAAAAATAACGCATGGTTAATGCCTGTTTCCAGTGACAGTAAATTAACATTTCCTGGTGAGGGTTCTGGGAAAATGACAGAGTGGGGTTAGATTAAATTTCTTTTACCACATTTGCATCCAGTGATCAAAAATCCTGGACAGGATTGGTGGATAATGACTCTTGCAGGGGTGACAGCGTTTGTAGAGAGCCAAAAATTTGCTGACTGAATGTTGCTTTTATAGCAATTCACACTGTGTGGAATTTAAAACTGTTGTCCTGCAGATAGTGCAAAAGTGGAAGGAAACATTTCCTCTCTGCCTTCCTATCTCTTCCTTTTTCTGCAAATGGGATATACTAACATATATCAAATTGCTAAAAAGAGACGTAAGGAGGATATGCAGAGAAAAAGATTTGATTCCTGATATTTACAGCGGACAAAGGCCTGTGTTCATAAATAGATTCTTAGAATATTTTTGTTTAGCATCCAGTGAGATAAGACTTTTGTTTCTTTCAAAACAAAAATGTATTGGTAGTCGATGTGAATTGTGCTTTTTTTTGGGTGTGTGTATTATTTCCTTTTATAAAGCTGCTATTTACTGGTAAGTTTTTTTTTGTGTGTCCTGTTCTCTGCTCTGTTTCTAATGGCTCAACAAAGCAGAAGATGCATAGAATTGCACTTTTGTTTAAAAAAAATTAACACAATTGGCATTTCCTTTTTTTTTTTTTAATAAGATATAAAAGGCAGTAAGACACACTTGTTAATGCCTAAAAGGAAACAAATCAGGTAATGGAGAAAATTACACTTTTCTGAGTCTAAATATGCTTTGATGTGGGGGGAAAGAAGAAAGATACAACCCCTCCATAAGCAAAGTAAGAGGAGGGTAAAGAGGTGCATACTTGCTTTGTTGTTGTTGTTTTGTGGTGTGGCTTTTTTGTGCCAAAAGTGCAAGTGATGAACTAGTACTGAAAGATGGAAAAGTTTAGCTATTTAAAGAATACTAAAGGTAACTCAAGTTAACTGCATTGGCAAGCTAATGATATCTTTTGTCAGTGTATTAATGATGATCGTGCTTCTGTCCTTCCATTCCTCTGTGTTAGGATGTATATGAGCACTGATTTAACTGAGTGGTTTTATTTTTATTTTTTTCCTCCAGCTGACTTGACTGTGTAGGTGAATCTAGTTCCAAGACAGAAGTCAAACCCGCAGCTTTCGTATTCAAATCACTCAATATGGAAACTGAAATCTTATTTGCAACTTTGGCTTTGCTCCCTTTTGTGTTTGTTTGTTTTTTAACCTTTGTTGCTCTTTAAATTTTATTGTGTAGGTTTTTATATGCCACATGAGATGTTAATGTTTAGCATTCTCTTTACTCTCTTATTACACTGAGGTCAAGAACCGAATGTATGTGAGCTGGTTCATACATCTAGGAACTTCTGGCAGATAGGAAGTTGTGTCTATTTTTGAATATATGTACAGTAGCTAGTTATTATATCTGACCCTTGCCTCTTTAAAGAGAGACTGAAAATGGAAAAAGGTTCTCTGAAGTTTAGGTACATTGGTATTTCACTTAGCAGTTGTGAGTTAGAGTTACTTTTTGCTGATGACGCCCATCAAGAATGTCCAAATGTGCCCATCTTCATGTTTGGTAATTAAAACAAGCTGTGAAGTAATGTTTTATAAGGCAATAGTGTTTTTTTTTTTAGGTTAATATGTATTTGTTTGGGATTATTATATTTAGAGGTCTGTAGCTTTCAGAATTTTAATTGGAAGGAACGCTTCAGAAGGCACTAGGTTTAAACAGTAGGTAGACAAAAAATGTCTTTGATTCAACCCCAGGAAAAATGTCAGGTAACCAGAGGAGAAAAAAAAAACACATGTTTTTAGTATTTACACAGGCTGTCACCTGCAAATCCCAGGACAGATGTCAGAATAACTTAGCCAAAAGCACAGCTACTTCCGTGGCTTTCAGTTTCTGTCTTTCAGTCTTCAGAAAAACATTTCATAGCCTGAACGCCTTGTGATTTAGCAGTGTGTCGGGGAGGCAAGTTTTATAAAAGAACAGCTAAACGATGCTTCTTTCAGAAGCTGTAGAACAGCAACTCACTTGTAAACGAACTGTTATTCCTAAGCAAATTTTCTAATTCATAAATTTTATTTCTTAGCAAAAGATTGATTATAGACATGAGCTGTGTATGTGCATTCATACTTCTATTTTTAATCTCTGTGTAACTTCTGTCTAAGTAGGTGTTATCTAACAAATGTTCAGGCAAGGCTCAGATTTAAAAATGTCCCTTCTGTTCTAAACATAATCTTAAGTAAGATATGGAACATATGCATATGTTATAAATGTATGTGCATATGGCAAACATACTGGAAAAGTGGTTTTGACTACATGGAAATCTGCAAATCCGTTTTTATTACTTCCATAAATTGTTTCAGCTTCGTGCCAGTTTTTGAGCTCGGTGCCCTAATGGCATAATATCTGTGGGGAGTGCAGGGGGAGAATCCTCCCCCTTTAATTTCAGAAGTCGATCACTGTAGGACAAACAGCTGGCTGTGTTGTTCTTCAAACCAAACCACCACCTGCCCCCACAGCACCCCTGAAGCATTATCTTGTGTTGAGAGTGCAGGATCACGGAGGGTTATTTTTAATTTTTGTGGCTTTTTAGGTGTGTCTTCTCAGAAATGAGATTTGTGAAATAGAAAGCACTACAGAAAAGTACTGCACCTGGGGTTTGGTAGGAGAGTTTGATGATTGCATCTCAGATGCAAGTGTTCAATCTCTGGCATTTAAAAATATAAATCTTGGGATTTTCAGTGTTTTCGTGAGAAGAATTCCCATGAATGTTTAGAATAATTGACAGGCTAAGGAGAGCAATTCAGATCTGCTAGGTCAGAATACATCAGAATATACTTATAGTCCTCTTCTGGTCAGCTTTGCCAAGAGTTTGTTTTGCTTATTAATGAAACATACAGTAAAAACATTTTCTCAGAATGGAAGCATGAATCTTTGTGGGTGTTTAGATATCACTGCTTCTAATAAGATTCATAACATTTTTCTTTAAAGAACTGTATATGTCTTAGGTTGCTTCTGTACACTAGAATCAACTAACCTCTATATTAAACTGCTGTGAGGAAAAAGTTCTTCAAGCACATACAACACCAGAGCTTTCTGAATCCAGTCAGTGCAATAGAAATCAATGTAGCTTTCATAGATCTGAGTGTGTGATTTTTACTCCTCTTCTGAGCCTTGATAGAAAACATGCTACATGCCTCCGAGTGTCTGTGTATTTTTAAAATAATTCCTCTCATTTTAGGATCACAGACCCTTCTAATTCAGAGTCAGAGAGCTCTGTTTTCTTCTACTTTTTGACTTGTAGCTATGGAGAATGGATTAATGGCAAGTACTTACCTGGCTTCAGATGTACTGGATAAAGACAAACTGGAATTTACATCTCCAATTACATCTTAATAAATTGCAAATTGAGCTAATGTTTGTAATTTTAATCAAGTGATAATTTCTGAACTAATTTTGTCCCTGGCTGGTGATGTGTTTAATGTAGAAGATAGTGCTTACTGTTTATTTCTCCAGTTTCCATCTGAAGGAAGGTTTGAAATGTGTTGATGGATTGTTACATATTCATTTAAACGCATTAAAAGGAAAATAGGTTTGTTAAAAGTGACATTCGAGTAGGTATAATATATAAGTAGTTTTCAGATAGTAATCTGAATAAACTCCTCTGCGGTCTACTAGAAAAAAATGTCAAGGAATAATTTTTCAAGCATTGATACCACCTAGTGGTAAAAAAAGATTGTTACTTTATTTGCATAATGTGTATTTGACATCAAAAATACTATCAAGTTTGTGTTATATATAAAGAAAGGTAAATTAAACCCTGTCTTTTGTAACTGATTATCTACAGGTGCATAGTACTGCAAAAACTGTTAGAGAGTGGGTAGTTAGATTTCTAGACCTGCACTTCACCAGGTGATACATATAGGGATGGTTTTGATACAGTTCTTGACATTGAAGAATTGACAGTTCCTTGATACAGTTCTCTCCATTAAAAAAAAAAAAAGTTCATTAAATGCACATCTGAGTGAGGGTAACTTTGTACAGGTTTAAAATAATAATAATAATAATCCTTCTCTGTGTATACAGTTAAAAGAAAATGCTTTTGTAAAAATAATAATCTGTCTTTGGAAAATAATTTTATATTCAGCTAATGTTATGCTGTGTGTATGGGCTGGGAGTTCCTGGCACAATCATTAATGAGAGTGTGCAGTGAACCAGAGCAGAGAACTGGTCTTGGGGAAAACTGGCCTGGCAAAAGAGTTGCTGCAGATAAGTTCCCTGACCTGGCTCTGAATGGATCTGCAGAGTTCACTCTGCTGGCACAAGGTGGGGGTGACCCATGGTGGGAAGCATCTTTTACTTACAATCAGCCGATGTAGCTCAAAATAGAAGACACATTATTGTAAAACATACAAAGTGATTATTAATATATAAGGTTAAGTTATTAACACACTTAGCTAATTCTGACTGATGTATGTAGGCTATTTTCCCTTTTCCATTTACAGGTACTTGTTTCACAGTGGCAATCCAGAGCACCCAGGAGATATACTTCTAAACACAACTGTGGAAGTTCTGCCTTTTCAGGTACGAATGTATTGATTTGTCTCTTCTCCATTATAGGATAAAAGCAAAGTCTGCTAATTGTATTGATTTTTCTTTTTTTTTTTTAGCTGGGTAAGGGAGACATGAATGCTTCTTTTATAAGTGTAGGCTTTTGATGCTCTCATACTTTTTTTTTTAAATTGGATCTATTCACAGAAAACTAATGGAACTATTCAGATGTTCATTCAAAGTGCACCCTGCTATATGTGCTGTTGGTAATTTGGAGGTGAACAAACTCATTTTCTTCCAATTCACTATTGCTACTTAAAACAAAAAATAACCAACCAGTCTGCCATCTCCAATGTATTTTGGAAAATGGGAATGCTATGTCAATCTCCTTTTTGACTTAGTAAAAACAAAACAAACAAACAAAACCTCTTGGTTCAGGAGTTGACATGCATCTAAACCATACCACAAATACCTTATAGGAACTTCAGTAACTGGATTCTCAGACTAAGCCTGAATTTTGTTTCAGGAGGGCACTATACTGTCTAAAGTATATTCTTGCTTGAAAGCAGATGATACAGGTTCTTTTTCTTTAACTGAATATTGTACCTGATCATTTATATCACAAAAGTCTGTGTGAAGATTAAGATATTACTTCAAATAGGTTTATTTTATTTACTCTTAAAACAGCAAAGCATTTCTGTCTTCTCCCGTACATCTCATGCGGGTATCTTGAAATTTGTGCTTTAAGTGCTATACAAAAAATTAAAACAAAACAAAAACAAACAAACAAAAAACCACAAATGATCATGGAGGGATTCATTTCACTATTCCTGTAGTCCACTGTCCTGGAAGTGGAAAAAAAAAAAAATACAGATTTCTGACCAGCTCCATCTCCCAGTAAAAGTTTGATTCTAGTTATACGACATGATACCTGGGCTATCATGTTGTACTATAAAATTTAAACAATTTTGTTTCTCAAGACCTCAATACCTTGTAGGTAATTCAGTATCTGGATTCTAAGTCTGTTCCTTTCCCCGATAACTGATTTTTCCTGGTAACTGATATACCTTTCCTCAAGGAAATATATTCAGCCATAAAATCAGCAGCAGTCCTTACCTCATCTGGCCCCAAGACATCACGGGAATGGTTATGTCTGGCTTTCAGGTGCCCCTCAAATGGGGACATCCATTAAGCACACAATGCTCCCAAACTTCCATTGCTATTGATGCAATGTGCGGAAAGGTGAACAGGAAATTCTGTACCTGGCGCATTCCTAAGCCATTGGTGTTACCAGAAAATGTCACCAGTACAGAGACAGCAGCTGCAGAATGATAGGTGCTGTTTTGAGAGAAGGATTTCTCCACCATGGACTTGAGTACAGCCAGAAGCCCATTCATATACTTCTACCCTGATCCCCCATAAGCAGAAATCAGGTTGGGGGCAGGAGGAATCCTTAGAAAACCAGTGTCCCTAGGCTGGATTTGTCAAGGAACTCAAGCAACACACTCAATAAATAAATAAATAAATAAAAATCCACCAAACCAAAACCAAACCAAACTGCTTTTCAGCACCATCCCTTCAAAGTAGGAAACAACAACAACAAAAAAAAGCTGATGGATTTAATTTCGTGGGCCTGTCAAGAATTTTTAATTGATTCCTAGGAAATTTTTATAGGGGACTTTTAGTACTGGGTCATGTGATTCTGGTTGCAATTTCCAGGCTGTTTTTGAAGCTCCGGTCTACAATTTCATTTTCCTGTTCTTATTAAAGAAGCTCATTGATATCTACCCTTTTTAGTAAGGTGGTGATAATTGAAATGCTTCCCTTGCTGGTCTGAAGGCTTTTCATTTTACCCAAATTCTTACATCAAAAAGTGAGCTGCAAGATTCATTTGTCATGAGAGAAATCCGGCTCAGCCATAGGAAAAGAAGGCAAGGTTTTGCCTTTGCTTTTCTTCTTCCCTGTTTGCCAGTATCTGCTGTGTATTCTGTTCATGTGGCAATTAGCATATCAGTTAAGTGGGGCACCTGAAGTACTTCCTTTTTCTACCTTGAAGCCAAATACAGTTCAGTTCTGTCTGGAGCACTGCTCCTTTTTCTTTTCTGTGTTGGTTTGTCTAAGGCTATAAATAATTATTCTAGGCTTGTTCATAATTATTTAGAAAAGGTGGATGCTGGATACACACTTGACTTTTGCTGGCAAAGTTGTATGTCAAAATAAATGATCTTATCTGTGCTTTGTTGTCGTAGAATGAAGAATTGGTATTGAGCAAAGAAACCAAAGACAAACGCTTAGAGGATGGTTACTTCAGGATAGGTATGCCACAGACAGCAATGTTTTTTTGTTACACATGTAGAAAGACATGTATTTTGTTACTGTTGCACACGTTGAGACACTTTAATTAAAAACAAGACAGACTTAAAACTCAGTTTTTTGATCCTTCGTTTTGGGTGTGTGACCTTATGTAGGCTTTCCTTACTATTGCTTCCAATATTTCTTCTTTGAGACTGATGGTCTAGCACCACTCTCATTTGGATTGCAGCTACACCCAACTTCTCTGCCAGAGTAGACCCACTTAAGTTATTGTAGAGGCATCTCCAGGTTGCTTAAGATCACCTCTAATGTCCTGTGACTACATAAGTGCCTCTCTGTGAGCTGTTGTGCTCGAGTGTGTGCCGTCAGGGTCTGGGCTTGAACCAACCCTACAAGTAGACGATCGGCTGTCTCCTCGTGGGATGAGATTGCCGTTTCCATAGCCAAGCAGCTGTTGGGGCAAGTGGCAGGATACCTGTTGCCAAGGAGGAGAAATTTTACTCATAGGTTGTATTTAGCTTGGTGGACATAGGTTGGGCATCCCTGTTATAATGAAAGCAAGCTTTTTCATCTTAATGAATTGCAGTTGGTGTATGCATGGTTTAAGTGTAAATTCTAAGTAGGCTTTTAAATTGGATTCTTATCCGTCCTAATATAGTTGAGGATTCTTTAAATGGGAGTACATTAGGCATGAATGGTGTCCCATGTAGGTGCATTTTTCTGGGCGTAGATTCTGTACTTTGTTAAGAGGAATTAATGGAAGATATACTTTCACTTCTTTCGCAGGGAAATTTGAAAACGGCGTAGCTGAAGGAACAGTTGACCCCAGCCTAAACCCTGTTTCATCATTCCGGCTTTCAGTAATACAAAATTCAGCAGTATGGGCGATTCTGAATGAGGTGAGAGGTGGTATATTCTTTTAAAAATAAAAAGACAAATGTGAGATTTCATTCTTTCAGTGTGTTTGAAGCTCAAAATTTCGGCTACCACTGAGAACGTTTACCTCTGATTACTAAGAGAACCGCAGTTTCCTTAAAATATAACTTTCTTTCTGATTCTTTGTTTCAGATTCATATTAAAAAGATTACAAACTGATCATCAAATTCTCCTTTAGAGGAAAAAGAAAGAATCCTTGAAAACTTTTCCTGTAAAATCTGACATCCTTAACAAGTCATAAATTGAAAATACTGAGCATGCACCTTATCCCAAATTTCTTTCATTTTCACTTGAACTCTACCTCTTGTGAAATCTACTGTAGATGAGAAGATTGTATTTACCCCTTCTTATCTGATCCATCCAGAAACTGATGCTCCACACCGATATTGCTCATCTGAGGCCTAGGTTGCCCTCCACTTTAATGTGACTTTACCATCTTATGGTTGCAGAACCCTACTACACTTAATCTGTACTATTTTGATAGTATAGTAGTATAGAGAAGTTGTACATATTGTTACATTCCTGGAAGAAGAAGAAAAATATAATTATTGTTAAATATGTTTTATGAAGGGGGTACTTTCGGAGTTCCATTTATTTTCTATAACAAGAACCCTCTTTTATAGATTGTCAGGGATATATATTAAAAATGTTAGGGATATTTAATTTATTAAAATAATTTGAAAAGTACATATTTTTATGCAGTAAAATTTTAAATTGATATAGTTTTTTTTATGAATTCTCTAGTTTAAGTTATCTTTCTACATTTTTCTTTGGAGATGCAAACATAAATTAATACCATATTTCAAATATACTGCCATGTTTAAAAAAAAAATCTAGATTAAGTTTCTAAATTATGTAGTTTTGTACACAGAATCTGAATTATGTTCAGTGGCATTAACAGAGCTCTGAAGAGCATTATTCTTTGGAGCTATGAATTTCCACTATGTACAGTTTGTAGCCACATGGAGAGCATGTTGAAATGTCTTATTTCATATTATGTACTAAATCTGCAGTGATTTTAGATTTAATCCATTGCATTTTAGAAGAATTTTTCAATTCCTAACTGTTCTTTCTTAAAAAAAAAAAAAAAAGAAGAGGAAAAAGAAAAAAAAATTTAGACATTTCCTAGCCTGGACAAATTCATTTTCTGTACTACAAAAATCAGTCCCCAGCTTTCCTTGGAGTGACAGAGGTTAACCTCTTTAAAAAGAGTTAGTAGTAATTAGATATATTGATCTACAGCAGTATCCTCTTAAGCAGTTATTGCAGTATTTATTTTAGATACATTACAGTGAATAGTTCTGGTTTACTTTTATTTTGTTCTATTGTTCAAGAATAAGGTTTCAGTTTGACTTTTTATCGATCAGTGTAATAACTCGCACTAATTTTACTAAGAACTGAATTTGGCCGCAAGTTAGTACCCTGCCTTTTTGTTTCAAGGGAAACAACAGTGATCTTGAATCAGAAACTCCGTCAGGAACATGAAATGGTTTGGATTAAATCCAGAGTGGATTTGTTGCAGTATTAATGCTGCCACTGTTCTTAAGAGTTTTTCTGTTAGGTGCTAATGTGTAAAGGACACAGGCACAGGAAGATTTAAGTTACCCAGTCAGAAATGGTCGGGAAGGAAAGAGGCAGGATCTCCTCTCTTCACTAGGAATGAAGTGCCTGATTGACACCGGAGGGGGGCTGCTGCCCTGGCTTGGGGATTCTCAGCTGCTGTGAACCAGCCTCCTTGAGCTGACATCTCGAAAGGTGGCACAGTTCTTGTGGGGTGGAGGAATTCCCTTATCCCCAACAGCGCCGTGGCCAGGGCACAGACATGGAACACTGCTGCGGGGTCCCTAAACTAGGGCAGGGATCTTGAATTCGTGTCTCCAGCAGGAATGTTCTTCTAATGGATTTGGTCTCTTTTTCATGACCTATTAATAAGGATTAGGAGCCTAAACCTGACTCTCCAGCAGTGCAAGCTGAGAGCTGTCACCACTGGGATATGGAGTCAACTTGCGTTTTCTTCTGCCTTCCTGGCTAATTGTGTTGTACCTTAGACAGTTCAGCGGTATTCAAGTTTGTAAGGTTTATAAAGCTTAACTACTTCTACAGACCGTAGTCATTTTCTTTTAGCTATGTCATCTGAGAACACAGATAAGATTTGTACACGGAAGTAAGATCTTCTATTTAGACTAACTTGTGTAAGTTGAAAAAATAAGGAAGCTACTAGGCAGGCCTCGTTTACTTTTTTTCTGATTATATCGGATGCTATAAATAAAATATGGAAAGCTTGCCTTGCCCACAGAGACTGTGGACAAGCTAAGCACTGGCCTCATACATAGAGTTTATTCTTGGAGTAAGGAAGGTAAGGTAATAGGCTCAGAATCCTACCCGAATCTAGCCTGGTATGATGCACAGCCCAGTTAGTTATATGCACAATGGTATTCCATCAAATTATTACCAGTGGCTTTTTATCACAGATCAACTAGCAAAGGTCTAAGGAAGTATTTATGTTTTCTTCTCAGCTGTGCCTGTGAATGAATGATGCAGACAAGGTAGGCTCTAGCTATTTACTACAATTTAGATTGCAGAAGTACATTAGATACTGCAGTTTCTTAAAATAAGTAGTTCTGTTGGTAGTGGCTTTCATCTTTTTCTGTGAGTTCATAAGTTTACTGGTACCATTAATCAAGGATGCTGTGTGTACTCTCAAAGCATCACCGTTCCTGATGTTTCATAGTAGTTAAGATGAATCATTGATAATACACCTAATCACACTGAACCCTTCCAGCACTGATTGCAGAACTCTGGTGTTACCGTTATATTTAGATCTCAAGAACACCAAGATGAAATTTACCAAAAGCAACAAATTAACTAGCGCTTGATAAAGTACGTTTGGTTGGTTGGTTTGGTTTTCATAAAGGGTATTGCATTGTACTAGAAGGAATTGGAAATACTCAGGGCTCCTTTGACACTTGCAATGTTCTTGAGCATATGTACTATTGAAATAATTGTGCCACATTAATACAAATCATGTTCTGTAGATTCAGGTAAATCAGGCTTGGTGTTTTCTGAAAGTTCTGCAAATTTGCTTGGAAATTATCTCTACAGATGGCTATTTTGGGTTTTTAAACTTTCAAATTCTAATCCCCAAGTCAGTCTAGTGAAGTGCAAGTCTCCTTCCTGGAATTACGCTTGAAATAAGAAAGCTTCAGCTGTTTGGCTCAACAGTCACTAGCTTGGGTACTCTGTGACCAGATTATGCTCAGAATGGGCTCATCTGGTCTACATATGTCACAAGTTACATTATTACCGCAAGAATTCCTCTCAGCATCTTAAACCAATTACCTGATTTTGGGGGAGTTTTTTTCTATATTTATTTAACTTCAAATTATTTTTGTTTTGGTCTTAAAAATCCCCAGTAGGTCAGTGAATCTTATGGTAATCAAGTAATAGAAAGCGTTTCAAAATAAACTGCATTATCCTATTAGCTCTTTCTGATGTTGTTAAAGCCTCAGAAAAGAAGCCAAAGTTATTACCCAAAACCTTCATTTTCTGGACAAATTATTCTTAACTTCATGTATTAGATGATAAACAGACCAGCCGATTACAACTCTGGCTTTTCTGAGCTGATCATGACTGCTCTTCCTATAGGCGCATTTATTTAATTAAACATTTATTAAATTAAATGTTACTCATGGACCAATGACAGACTGGACTCCTGTTATATCACTGCTTTTCTAGCTCTTCCAAAAGAAACTTTTAAATATCTTGAGTCACTTAAGAGCAAAGCAATTTATACTTTGCCCATATGATATATGATTCCTTGAATGGGCTGGAGTATGATTAGTCTTTGGCAAAACCATATGAATTTGTAATGTTTTTCTTTCATTTTTTTTCAAATATATATCATTTCAATAATGCTTGTTTTTTGTTGGAAATGCTGCAAATGAAATATTGTAGTAATTTGTAGTTTGCTTCCAACTTGGCAAAACATTAATTTTCTAAAAAAGAATCAGAGTTTTTCGATCTTTACTCCCTTGAAATAAATCAACCTTTAGTTCTATATTCGTTCCTACCAGGTAGGATGTGTTCTGAAAAATCTAAGGCAAGTAACTGTAGTAGAAATGGGAGAAAGCCCTACGTTTTATAACATCGTTACAATCACCAGCATAATGCTGAAAGACTTGTAAGAAACTGGTGTTTTCAGGCTAGCATCAAATACTCATTTAACTCCCCCCCCCCCCCCCCAAAGACATAATGAATTGTTTTTTGAGTGTTGCTTTTTTGACCTTGGTGTTCTCCTAAGGGTTTTTCTGATTTCTGTTGTAAACAGTGAGCAGCTACCCCTTCAGGAAGCTTAATTTTGAGATCTGAAGCCTTGTTTCAAGGGGACAAACTTTGATCTCTCTAAAGGCAAGGTATACAGGCCCCGAATCCTCCATTGATTTCAATGGTATTGCACCGTAGGGAACTAAACATGAAAAATGTTCACAGTTGAACTTCCCTGAGTGGGTGATCGCTGGTGCTAGGATTCCTGTTAGGGAATGCTGTACAGTTTAGGCCGTAGCTGCCTGCAGGACAGGAGCTCGTACTTTCAGCCAGGGTGGATGGAGGTTGTGACTGGAGTCCTTAGCCTTCCTTGGATCCGCGGTTCAGTGCTCTCCTTCTTAACAGGGAAACTTTGCTCAGTGTCTGCTGGGAGGGGAACACAATTCTCTTCAAGCCTTAATAGTGGCTGAAACACACAGTACTGTAAGATGCACTGCCAGCATATTTGGTATTTTAAGGTAAATGTGTTTTTTCCTTAGAGATCAAGTTCTAGTACTGGAATATTAAGTCTTAGTGTATCCAGTTTACTCTCGCATTGTTTTTGAAACTGAATCCTAGTACTCATGTTTCATATTGAACACAATCTTTGGAAAATTGTCATCTTCATTTTCTGGAAGGTGTTGTTTGTGATGGTCAGTTTATACTCCTGCCTTGTGGACTTCACAGCTGTAGGCATTGCCATAAGTCTGCGTGGCCAAATTAACTTGGACTTTCCTTCCCTTTTCATTAACACGCCACTCGTAATAGTGGATGTAATAATACCCAGTGGACTTGTTTAGATTAGGTTTAAAAACTTGCTGCTATATTTGGAAACCTGATATGGGGTCATGTTAATTGTGCCTTTCATCAATGTTTCTTCTGTGTGCCAGCATTGTCCATGTATAGTTGAAGTAATCACGAAAATAAAGTGATCTAAAGTTCTTTCACAAAAGGAAAGGACGTTTCTATACCTAGAGCTAGTTGTTGCTTTACCATTGCAACACTATTAGGAGTTCTACTTTCATGCAATCCCAAGGCAAGGTATTCCAATATTCTTCTTATATAAAACTGCTCTTTGGTGTCATTTGAAACCCTAGTAACGTAGAGCTCATGCCAGTATGTGTAAAATAGCTGCAGTAAGAGTTACGCTAAATAGACTTGTTGCAGTTAAATTTAAGTTACAGTGTACAATTGTTTTTAGGAATGTACTGCAAAAGTATTTGAACAAAATTGCTAACATGTTTACTGTTGTAAATATTTTAATAAAAATGACACTTCAAACTTTTTTTTACACAATTATCTACAATAAAGAGAAATTTACAACCATTTACAATAAGTTCTTAACTGTTTTTCTTTATCATCAAGACAGCTAAGGTAAAACCAAAGTAAACGTTAGATAGATGAAGTCCGGTTTTTATTTCACTCTGTATTTATAGAAGGAACAAAGCATCTTGGTGAAGTTCCATCCACATGCTAATGAGATCAAATAGAGCATGATGAGAAGTGCAAACGGGTACAAAAGAATAGCTGTGTTCTTCAAAAATGGCAATGCTGAAAAAGAAACAGCAATGAAGCATGTGTAAAGTAGTGCTCTTTCAAAAAAGGTGCTTCATCTAGAACGGCCTTGGGGAAAAACAGCAAGAAAAAATAGTACCCCTCTAGAAGGGGTGCTTAGAAGAAGAGGCTTAGAAGAACAGGCTGGTCATCTCTATCCTCTCAGTCCTACTCTCACCATGGATTTAAGAGTACTTTTGTTAAGCAGTACAGGTAAAGTCCCAAGAAACTGCTTTACATGAAACTGTACACTTAAACTTGATACAGAGTTTTTATCCAATGCAAACATTTTGAAGTGGATTTACAGAGGAAAAAGAAAACCAAGCTGAGTTGTTACAGGTCTAAAAGAACACGAGGCTGGTATGGTGAAGAACATAAAGCCTGCTGTTGTTTACCCATCTGAAAATATACATTAGGTACATTTTTATCAAACTTCTTTTACCATGAAGAGCACCTTCAACACCCAGCTGAGCCTATGCTTGAAAAATTAATAGACTAAACTCAAATAGACTAAAATAATGCTCTTCTTTTCAGTCAAATAAGGTAAGTCAAATACTTACCACTGTATCCTAGGAATGTCACATAGATGTAGTAGCCAATTGCTATCAGCCATAACGTGTTCCCAACAAAATATCCGATGACTGAATCAGATATGATGACATCTGAAAGAAACAACTGCTCTCAGCTGTTGCAGTAGAGCATGATTTTAGAGCAGAGAACACATAAAAAGTCTACTTACAATTGATGAAAAACAGCTGGATAAAGTGCAAAATGACTAGAAGTGGATAGAAGGCATTCAGATGAACATCAAAGGCATATCCCCACTCCACATCATAGTCTCTGTTCTGCTGCTTTACCAAGTACTTATTAGAAATGAACCTACACAAAGAGAGATTTGAGAACATGGTTAATGCAGAGCTTCGAAGTTGACTGACAAAACACTGGTCTGAGACAGTCAGCCATACGTGATCCTAACTCTGTGCTCTGACGTTTCCGTTATATGGGAGAAAGATACTCAACAATGAGCACTGCTGGTGTTTCAGATTACAGAACAAACCTCGAGACTTTACATTTTCTTCAGCTTAAGGTCTGCCGACATCAGAAAAATGATCCCTTTTACAAGTGGAACAAGAAGTCAGTATGTCCTCAGAAATCAGAAGTTGAGACTGCAGATTTTGTGGTAGCTTTCTCTGAAATACTCTTTGTACCAAAAGAAGGGTCAGAAAGAGGCAGACCCTGGATGCAGAGTAAAGCGAGGCCAGAAGAGGTTTAAATTCATTAGGCATGCAGGAAGCTTTTGCAAAAAAGTTGAGTCTGTACAGAAAGAAAGGACTTGAACCAAAGTGGAGCCAGGTGACTGGTATTTAGGCCTGTAGGAAGCTAACTCAAGACAGAGGAAAACCAGCAGATGCAGAAGTATTTCTGGTTCGGGACAGCATAGCCCGAGACACAAACTGCTGGAGGAGACGAAAGGTATTACTGATTCTATGATTCTACTTCAGGAAGCATTATACTTATGCTCCTCCTCAGGCATTTTATGGGCTGCTGCCCCAGACAGGACAGAAGATGAGATGGGCCTTTCATCTATCAGATGCCATTCTTGTATGTACCTGATTCCTGACTTTTCCAGTTAGAATCACAGAGTCATTAAGGTTGGAAAAGCCCTCCAAGACCATCTGGTCCAACCATCCCCCTGCCACCAATGTCACCACTACACCATGTCCCTAAGCACCACGTCCAACCTTTCCTTGAACACCCCCAGGGACGGTGACTCCACCACCTCCCTGGGCAACCCGTCCCAGTGCCTGACTGCTCTTTCTGAGAAGAAATGTCTCCTCACTTCCAACCTGAACCTCCCCGGCACAAGTTGAGGCCATTCCCTCTAGTCCCATCCCCAGTTACCTGAGAGAAGAGGCCGACCCCCAGCTCCCCACACCTTCCTTTCAGGTAGCTGTAGAGAGCAATGAGGTCTCCCCTGAGCCTCCTCTTCCCCAGACCAAACAACCCCAGCTCCCTCAGCCGCTCCTCACAGGACTTGTGCTCCAGGCCCTTCACCAGCTTCGTAGCCCTTCTCTGGACACGCTCCAGGGCCTTGATGTCCTTCTTGTAGTGAGGGGCCCAAAGCTGAGCACAGCACTCGAGGTGCGGCCTCACCGGAGCAGAGTACAGGGGGACGATCACCTCCCTGGTCCTGCTGGCTGCACTATTCCTGACACAAGCCAGGATGCCCTTGGCCTTCTTGGCCACCTGGGCACACTGCTGGCTCATGTTCAGGAGAGCATCAATCAGCACCCCCAGGTCCTTTTCCTCTGCACAGCTTTCCAGCCACCCTGCCCCAAGCCTGTAGCGCTGCATGGGGTTGTTGTGGCCAAAGTGCAGGACCCGGCACTTAGCTATGTTGAACCTCATCCCATTGGCCTCTGCCCATCGATCCAACCTGTCCAGGTCCCTCTGCAGGGCCTTCCTACCCTCTGACAGACCGACACTTCCCCCCAGCTTGGTGTCATCTGCAAACGTACTGAGGGTGCACTCAATTCCCTCATCCAAATCATCAATAAAGATATTAAAGAGGATGGGCCCCAACACCGACACCTGGGGAACACCACAATTACAACTGGGATTTTCCAATGTCGCTGTTTGAAAGGAACCTATCCTCTTCTGATCAGCATCAGTTTAAGAAGACAGATACATTACTGAGAACTCTTTTAAGTGTCCTTGATTCCTTGTACATTTTTCTTTCCACCACTACCAAGAAAAAGCTCTTGGTAAGATAAAAATTCTTTCTTTTGTGCCCTCGCCTTGCCACACTGCAGAAACACTGATGTCCTGTTTTATGGTTCCCTTGCTGAGGTAGAATATATTAATAATATGCTGAGGCCTGGGTTACAAACTGTCTTGTCACTGCCTCTCCCCTTCTCTAAGTCTCTAGATGTCACAAGGTAAAACTGGTAGTGACTACCAGCAAAGACAATATGCATGAAATAAATAAGAGAAACATTGCTTGTAGTGGAAATAATAACTAAAATCTTCAGCAAGCAGCACAGACCAATTTTCTATCACCCTAGTTAAACATAATCATCCTCAGGTTTACATTATTTAACCAAGCTATTCAACTAAATTAAGGAATGAAGATTCTTTTTTGATTACCAACTTTGTGATCTGGAATTATTGCTGAAGGCCAACCAGCTCAGGAAGAAAGAACACAGAATTACATGTTCATCATAATACAGACTGATTATTAATCATCTTCTCCAGGAAACAGTAAAGAAAACTATGCCCTTTTAAAAAAAAAAAAAAAAAAAAAATTTTTAAATAATTCCATTAACAGCACAAAATCTACAGTCAACACTATAATTTACTTTATAATTTTGCCCCAAAGAAGGAACCAAGTGTCTCGCAAACAGCAGAAGACTATCAGTGTCCCAACAGCAATACTAAACTCAGTTTCAGACGTTAATACTTACCACATTAAAGTTGCTATCAGGAGACCAACGCCTACACAGTCTATGAATACAACCCAAAGAAGCAGCTTTATTGTTTCAAAAAAACCCATGTCCAGCACAAATCCAAATCCGACAGTGGACGCTAAAAAGAGAAAAAGGATTATTGAAGTTAACTGCAGAAAAGAAAACATGATTTAAATCAATACTTTTTTTTGAGTATGCTGTTATGAAATCTCCAGTTTCCTTTTTATTTTTCACCTTGCAATTTTTTCAGTCCAACAGCTCATTTTTTTCCACCAAATACTAAGTGCATTGCAATTCATTTATAACTCCTTTACAAACTGAAAAATGCTATAAGCCCAAGTGCAAATTAACACCAAACTCCACTGCCCTCCCAATTATTTTAAAAATTCAAACAATGCTACAGCAGAATATTCTTTGTTTCATAAAAGCCCATTGTTAACCAAAACCATGTATCTGGTGGGGTATACTTTTATTTTGGAGTAAACAGCTTTGATATAAGTAACAGCAATGTGCAATACAGAAGAGAAGTCAACCAGGGTAATACTTCTGAGTTCTCAATTCAGTCTAACAATTATATGCGAGAGACTGTGCATAGTTTAATTCTGCAATATACAGAATTGCTCTTAAGGCCTTTATTGGAAAAACAGTATTTCATCTATAATGTTAGATAAACTGGATGTTCAGTACTTTTTAACCAAAGTATTGCTATGTGACGTGGCTTTTATTACTGTCTGTGAAGTTACAGGGAAGTACCTAGTTTGGAATGCAGTAAGAAGCAAGTTGCAAGAGATTTATTCAAAAGAGCTACAGCTCTGCTTCTGGTTTTCTAGCTGCCAAAAGGATGGGCCACTTTCTTTCACTCTATTCTGATTACGAGGTACTCCATACAGACTGGACTTTTCTCCCCTGGAGTAAGAAGGGATACAAATGTGGATCCCCTCCATCTCCCCCGCACTCACCGCAGAGCCAGATGCTGAGGAGCACTAGGAAAGCGGGGTCGTCCCTCGCCCACTGGTCCTTGGTCTGCTTCCTGTAGTGGAAGTTCCTGTAGACCCTCTGCGGCGAGGTGAACAGGTAGAGCATCTGCCAGAGGGCGAACTCGAAGTCCATCTGTCGGAAGTGGAGCAGCCTCCGCAGGTACTTGTAGCGCTTCGCCCCGGCCGTGTGCCTGGCCGCGTCCCGGGGGCTCAGCGCCCCGTTGCCCTGGCTGCGGCCGCTGACCGAGGTGGTGGGCAGCATCGCGCCGAGGCGGGGCGTTCAGGGGCCGCACCTGCCTCGGCACACCGAGGGGGAAACGTTTGAGTTTAGTTTGCGTTACGCAGGCCCGAAGCAGGCCGCGAGCAGCGCCGGCTTGGCTGGGCAAGCTACGAGCGCGGGGGCGGCCATTTCGCGACCCCCCCGTCCCCCCCGGGGCGGCCATTTCGCGACCCCCTCCCCACCCCGGGTCGGTCATTGCATCGCCCCCCCCCCGCTCCCCTCCCCCCCCAGCCGCAGGACCCCCAGCGACCCCCCATGGCTCGCACCCCCTCACGGCAAGGCAGAGCCGGCGGGGGGACGGCGGGACCCCGGCCCGCTTCAGCCCCTCAGGCGGCGGCGCGGAGCGGCAGCGGGGCCCCTCGGCGGTCCCCACCTCACCCGCAGCCTCTTCCGGCAACGCTGCCCCGCGCCTGCGCGGCGGCCGCTGAGGGAAGCGCTAAGATGGCGGCGGCCGCGTCAGGCCGGTGGCGGTTCTTGTGTGGGGCGTAGCGGGCGGCGAGGGGTCGTTGCGCGCCGCCATGCCCAAGTACTACGAGGAGAAGGAGGAGGACGGGCGGGCCTGCGGGGGGGTGCGGGAGGACCTGCGGCAGTGCCTGCTGGAGAGCCCCTGCGTGCTGCAGGTGAGCGGGGCGGGCTGAGGCAGTGCTGTGAGGGGCAGTGCCAGCCCCTCTCAGCCCCGTCCCCAGCGAGCCTCTCCTCATGCCTCTCGACGGCTCCCCGAGCTGCGGAGGGTCCTCAAAAGATAAAAACAACAATCCTTTATTTGTCATCCAACAGGAGAACAAAAGCCCCAAGCAATGCTTGAGGGAAGGACACTGTAGAAGTTTGCAAAACACGTTTTTTGCGTGCAAAAGGTCGATGGTAAGTGCCCGTGTGTTTTCTTCTGCCAACGGCCAGGCTGCTTGCTGTCCCTCTCCTTGTTTTTTTTAAACAAAATGCTTCAATTCGGTAAAGCTGGTGTCACTAAGCAGCGTCACTAAGCAATGTTTAATGTTCTTGCTTCTGAATTTCATGTAAAGTATGAATATTGCCCACTGTTCTCATTGAGAACAACGCAATTCTAGAGTGAATAAGCTAGAAGAGATGCATGTCTAAATTGAATCAGACTTAAAACGTGGCAGCTAGGGTAAATGAGTTACATGTTCTTAGTATTGCTTTTAGTAAGGCTTTGATTTAAGCACTATTTATGGATCGTGTAGTCTTAAGATACTGACTTAGGCTAATATTTTTTTTTCTGTGAGGTCACTGGAAAAAACGTGTGTAGATAATTCTTTAGTTAGAAGGATGTCCTGCTGAAAGGGACTTTCACTACTGATGCAGGCTTCTGCATTTGAAGGTAGGCAGTCATTGTTTCTGTTTGGAGGACTAAAAAGAGCAGGAGTTTCTGTTTTTCTTAAGTGAGTTGTCAAGAAAGGTAGTGAGAAGCCAGTTGTAAAAATGTAATTAGATGATGTTTCCCCAGTTTTGATAGGAGTTCCTTATCCAGAAATAACTTGCTTGTGTTTCCATAACATTTAAAATAGCTGAGTCACGGCAAAGATGGTATCAAAACTTTGTCAACACTAGTAATAAAAGCCCCCTTCCCTCCCCCCCTTTTTTAAGCCAATTGTGATACCTAGTGAGGGATATACAGCTGGAAATCAACCTAAACATCCTGTCCTGTACAAATTGCATTAATTTGTGACAAATGGATGTAAAGATACGCTATGTATGTAATACTTCAAATATTTACCATTTGATACTGCAGCTGCAATGCATGTGTCTCTAGATGGTGGGTCTGTGTTTCTGTCTGTAGATCATTAAGCAAGCGTGGTGAAACAAGTGTTCTAGCAAAGTGTCTCTAGTCATGTGGGAAGAGGCCTGGCTCTTACCTGCTTCCATTTAACTGCTCCAAATTCTGAGGATGAAGAGTGACGTTTTTCCTGTCCTCTTAACTCTGTAAATCTTTGTGATAGTGCTCTGCCAAAGCTGTTACTTGATATAACAGTGAGGCCAAAAGAGTAGTTTTTGTAAAAGGCAGAAAATAAATGCAACTGTAAACTTTAGTATGCTTCAGATATAAAAGTAGCAACAATGTTTAAAACAGAAGTTGCTTGGTTATTGGACGAGCCCATTGTGAGTTAGCTCTTTAATTTTGCTGCAGTTCTGAATTCTGAAAGAGGGTCAGTTATTGGAGATAAGATACCTATTCAATCTAATATCTAGACGTTCTGGATGTAGCTCAATTGCAATCTATATCTGCAGTCTTCAAGACTGACTACCTGAATTCAGAAGAACTCTATCAAGATCAAAGTATGTTTTTCTGCTTTACTGGGAAAGAACTTGCAATTTAGTTTCAGTAGGGGTTGCTTGAGAGATAATATTTTAGCTTTACTGACTTGCCATCTATTAAATGCTGTTTTTTTTGTAACTGCCAAGAATAAACTTAAAGTTTTAATAGGCTGAATAGTTATTTCAGTTTTTACTGATTTTTTTTTTCCAGACACTTCCTGTATATGTTATCCATGTCCTCACTGACATTTCCAGTGACTCTCACTTAAACCCAACCTGAATTTTCCTCTTTCTACTCATCAGTTGTTTGGGGGGGGGGAACTCTAAGCAGATTTACACTCCTTTGTTTTCATGTGTTTCTTGCCAGTCCCCAATGCTGTTCTTTATTCGTGGTGTTATAGTGTTTATGTCAGAATGCACAGGGTCCTTACCACTTCATTTTAACTTTGTATGAGATTTAAGGTAGTATAATATCTGTTTAATTGGAAAAAAAAAACAACTATGGCATGTTGGTTATATCACTAATTTTCTGTACAGTGACTTCTGCTTTATTTTGTACTTTATTCTGATGTTACCAGTGCCAAAATAGCATAAGCGCTCTGAAATATTTCTTATGTAGTATGTAGTATGATTTTAATATATTGCCTTCAATTTTCAGTTGGATGCCAGGGCAAGATTCAGAGGAAAGAAGGGATACTGAAGTCCTTGTGAGAAAGAGAGCCAGCTGCAGGAAATCAGGATTCATCAGCACATTAACCAAAACAGAGGCTTAAGTAAGAAGATTGTATCTGCTGCATCCTTTCGTGCAGTATTTTCATAGAAGGTATCTACTGCTGAGAATTCTGACAGATTGACCTGGATGTGCATTTAAATGTTAAAAAGAAGGTGTGCATAAAGCTGCAAGTTCTGGCCAAAATGGGTACCTGTCATGCACTTGTAATAAAATATGTAAAATCAGAATAAGTTGCAAAAGTTATCACCGCGTTTTGAAGTTAAATTTTGGTTATATTAACTCTGATAATGTTTTACAGTTGCAAATAATACAGAATTACAGACTCGGGACTGGTACTTGACAGGTATGCCAGAAGATACCTCAGGACAGAGATGTTTCTGGAGTTGATGAGTTGACCAAGGTTATGAAATGTGTGTGCAAGCTGCTTCCTTCCCAGTAGGTTTGTTACACAATAACCCTGCACTAATAGACAGGAGCGTCAATGCTTTGCAGTGCCACGTATACAAGGGTGGCATCTTTTTCCTTGTGCTACAAATGCCTTTTAATATGATGTTGGCATACCTGTTTGTTAGCATGGTCTAGTTGTCTGATTGGACAACTAGATTAAAATACGGTTTCTCTAAATTAAATGTCTTAATTAAATGTCTGATTAATCTTACAGTAATCTGATTTCTCATTGTATTGACACAAGTACAACAGAACGATAGCATTATTTTATTCCGTAACTTGATTGCTGTATGCCAGGATATGGCTACTTATATACTGTTGGATGGGGGAGGAGGGAGTTCCTGACAGGCCAACAGGTAAGGAGACCATGGATGCTGTCACCGTATTCTAGAAATAGTTACAACAGTTTTTAAGTTCCTCTGAGATGATGCTGGACCATCCATTTGCATTATTTTTTCAGGCAAGCATATAGTACTCATCCCAACATACGTAGAAACTATGAGTGATGATTTGGACCTTACTGTTTGTTGGAAATTGCGTTCCACAAACTGTGAGAATATTCCTTGTTTTTGCTTCGTCACTTCTCTGAATTCTTTGGTTTGCATTTGTGGGTGTAAAATGTTCAAATTGTCATTCGTGTTCAATTAAATTTTAACTAGTTTCTATTAGAACTTAAACTCACACTTCCTTTATTTATTTATTTTCTTGTGCTCAAGAAAAATTTCATGTAACTCCATAAGTTATGGATGCAGTGAAAAAGCAAATGAATGGAGGAAAATGATGTTTTGCTTTACATTGATCAAGGGTGACTGGCAGATCTGCCTGCAGTATGGCAGTGTTCTTTCATATGTAGGTAACATCTATGTTAGTCTCTTGCCACACCTTGGTAAGGAAGCAGGATTTATGGGAGTAGCAAACATTAAATAACACTTAAACCATGACTAGTCAATATTTGCAACTTTTGTGTAAGAACTTGTTCCTGAAGAACGGGTTTCCTTCCCTCAGTTCCTTCCTTCCTTCCTTCCTTACCTGCCTTTTATATAAGAAATAAGTAATAATATAACTCACATAGAAACTCAAATACTTTCAGACAAGCTGATTAGAAGCAAGATTAGGAAAGAGTGAGAAGGGAGAAAGCCATAGTAACTTCTTTTCTTGGCTAAAACTTGCAGCCATGTAGCTGATTTGCATTTAGTCTGAACAGATGGATGCAACACTCACTGTTGCATTTCATCAATGATAAAATTGATGACTTCTGTGAATGAGCATGTTGATGATGTAATTCTGTCTTAAGCAACTTCTCTGTGATAAGTCGAAGTGTGTTTATATTGCTTGTATATGTAGAATTTGCATATTTTTTGCAATCAAATCAGCACTGATGTCACAGTTTCATTTTCTGATGATCATGTGAAAACTAGTTCATTTGTTGAAGTGCTGCGAATGTTCTTTGTTTTCCACAATCTAGGTACCACATTATCTATATACAGTAAACTGCTGAATTGATGTGATATCTTTGAGACATCTCAACTTTGCCCAGGGAGGTGGTGGCATCACCGTCCCTGGGGGTGTTTAAGGAAAGGTTGGACGTGGTGCTTAGGGACACGGTTTAGTGGTGACATTGGTGGTACAGGGATGGTTGGACCAGATGGTCTTGGAGGGCTTTTCCAACCTTAATGATTCTATGATTACTGCTCTAATTTCAAAATATTACTCACAAGCCTTCTTTGGAAAAAGGTAATTAAATGGGAGTAAAACCAAATTTAAATCTACTTGGCAGATAATTAAATGTCACTTAGAGTGAATGCTACAGAGTAGGAATGGGATGTGGTTTGGTACTCGAGGAGTCTTCCACTGGCTGCCTTATCGCAGGGGACTACAGGCTCGATGCTTCATGTGGTCTGTTCCTTTCTCTCAGCCCTAACCACTGAACTTCACCTCATGGTGCTGTGGAAGCTCCTTTGGGGAAGGAGCAGACGGGAGAGCACAGGCAGGTGACTAGCTGAAGCTATTTTTAGTCATTGGCTTAATCCAAGTGTTGAAATTACATCTAGCATTTGGTACTGAATGCATCAGGGTTTCATAAGGAATTTAACAGAAGTCTTACAAGATTTGATCTGTTATAATTTTTTGGTGTCAAAGCTTCCTAATGGTTCACTAGGTTATCTAGACCACCATAAAAATGCATGTACTGCGTATCTAAATACTGACTTGCTCAACAGACTATCATTGTTCAATTCCAATATTGTGTAACATCATATTCTGTCTAAAAATGACTAATTATATAATTGTCTTGGGAGTTTAAGCACTGTTCTACTTGAAAGCTGTTAGTGTTTCCTGTGTGACTTCTAAAAAATAATTTGTTTTATTAATGGAAAGCCCTAAATACTCCAAACTTGTGCACATGATTGCAGCTTTCTTTCTTCTACTGCAGAAAAATGTTTTCCTTTGAACAATCCGACATTAAGTCTTGTGTGTTATGCTATTCCAGTTTTCTTTTATTTAAAAATACAGATTTCCAGCCCATGGAAGGTTCTGCAAGATTGACCATGTAATGTCTTGGAACTTGTGAAATTGGACTGCTGAGAACAGAAGGTCAAAATGGTGCCCAAAGGCTCTTGGGTGTTTTATAACCACTCCTACACGCAGTGGTAATAATTCCTGTCAGGGAAGTACAGGATGCAGCTTGCCAAAACCTTTCATTGCTGCTCTTGCTTCTCCCATTGGTTTCACGTGGTGGTGGAGTTCAGGGGTGCTGGATGCTTTGAGTTCCACGCTGCAGACGGGGCTCAGCCGATGTTGGGACATGTCTGTTGTTACTACATCTCATTTTGTCAGGGAGCATGTTCTCTCCTTGGTCCAGTCCTGCAAACACTTCTGTATTTGCATAGCTGTAAGCACCTATTGCAGAACTACTCACATGTTTATTATGATTAAAAAAAAAAAAGGTTGCAGTCACATACTGTGGTTTGAAAATTCTTTAGGACAATTCTTGCTGGTTAGTATACAAAGGTAAGCACCTTGTTTAAGCAGAATCTGTTTAATGAAGGCCCACCTGTATGTACTGAGGCATGAAAGAAGGGGGTTGGCTTTTAACAAGGATGCACTGAGTAACGTTAAAGTGACACCTCTGAAAAGAAAGGACATGGCACCCTAAAAATAATCACTACTGAAAGCTGTTCAGCTTCCTGAATGCATGCATTTGTATTACAAAAAGCTTATTTAATCACTGGTTGAACAGGTTATCCTTTCTTCACTTCTAAGTTTCTGGAGAGTAGCAGGTTGGATGATGGAGCCTGAACTTCTGAAAGGTACTTTTAAATTTTTTTTCCCAACACAGACTTTTTAAATAATAGTCTTATTTGAGTGGAACCCGCCAACAAAGTAGACTGACACCTCATGCTCATAAGAAAGGCACTTATTGAAGTCATCTTCTAAAAATTCAGCCCCAGAATGTAGGTGGTAAGAGGCAGCTGTTGTTTAAGCCTTTTGTTGGAAAACTTTGAAACATGGAATTGCAGCAGCTTTGTTGATGTGATGAATTTCAGCAAGTATTCATGCTGCCTTAGCAGTTGATACGTGATTGTTTAGGTTATGTATATTTATTGTATATGTGTATATATATCGACCATTGTGTAAAACTAAGATCATGGCAGAGTTTTCCATCATAAACTGCAGTTGACAGAACAGTAACCAGAAACTTTAAGATCCTTTCTCCTTTCTTTATCCAAATGTGCATGCTGAATTTTTGCTTTATCTGTCTCTGTCATGGTTTTGCTGCAGTTATCTTCAGAAAATTATTTACCAATTATTTCTGTAAGTGGTGCACTCCACAGTGACTTACTTGGTTGACTCTGTCCGGAAAAAAATCTGTAAACATAGAAGGTAGCTTCTTGAAGTGAACTGTGCTTTATTTTCAGTATTTACAGTAGGTTGATTAATAATGCCCTTAAACATTGAAGGGAGAAGCTTAATAGCTGCTTAATGATGTTAATAACAGGTGATAGATTTAAAATGTTGATGTATTTAACAGATAAACATTGAATTTATTTTTATATCAAGCTGAGATGTTTTTTTCCCATGATGAAAGCTTTCATGTGCTATATTTTTTTTTTATTTTTTGCAGCTAGGTACTAATGGGCTGCAGTGAAATGGAAGGGAATAATTTCTTAAAGATTTCTGGTAGCAAAGGAAATAAGTGAATCTCTGTGACTTAGTACAAGATCTCCAAAACGATTTTTGCAGTATTATTACTGTTATTGTAAAAGGAGCTAGGGAGAAAACAGTGAATCTAGGAATTGGTTTGTAATTCATAAGTTTTATCATAACCATGCTAATGTAATATTGTGTTGTCCTTCATTATCGTGAAGGATGAGGAATATATATTTTTTTCTGACAATGCGTTTAAAACTAAATAAAAATACCATAACATTTTTTGAGGTTGCATACACTGAGTTCCTAAAACCTTGTGTTATGCCTCTCTTAGTCCCATCACAAAACTGTAGTGTTGTTTTAAGAAGGAGATAAATCCCTGTTACAGGGGTTTTGAGTGATCTCTGTATATGTAAAGTCCTCTCTTCTTTCTTTGTAAACTATTGATTGTGCTTCTTAGGTGTGTGTCACATTTTGTCACAGTGTAAAGTTGGGATCTTGTATTCAATTCCTTCTCCATTATGACCCTGATTCCATTTTCAGTCATAGTTTTTCAGTCTGCTGTTTTCCCAGTATTCAAGGCGTGGCTTTGTAATCTTTGCCTGGATGTATAGCCTATAACCTGAGATTTGCCTTTATAAAACAAACAAAACCCACATACATTTTATCAGCTGTTCCAGATCTGTCATGGGATGGCCCAGTTCTTTTGTTTACCATATTGCTCTCATTTTTGGTGTCCACAAAATCAGCAGTGAATTTAAACTTGCTTTCATGTAGTTGAGGAAAATGTTGAGCAGTCTTAAACCTACTGACAGTCCCAGGGCAACTGTGGCAGTGCCTCTGCTCGAGTACACCTCCTCTCTGGCAGTTAGGCTTTGAGGTTTGCTATTTAGGTGTGGTTGGCTTTGTTCTGAACTATGACCAAAGATAAATGTTAAAAATCACATATGTTTGACTAGGGATTGAAAGCAGGCTCTCCTCTGTAAGCTCTGTGTATGGCTTTGAAACAGAAGTGCTTGGATCAGTCCTATTGCCCTGCTAAAAATTGATCTTCACCACTGACAGGTGGAAAGAAAAATGACAAATTCAAGCCCTGTCCCCTGGCTTCTCCCCCAACTTCAGCTCATGTTGAGGTCTCAAGCTGACAGCTTTAGCGGCAGGCAAATTAAAATCCTTATACTAGGGTGATGCTGGGACTGACTCAACTCGGAGCTGGCAGCAGCCCTCTGCAGATCTTACACGGCAGGCTGGGGGGTATCCAGGCAGCTGTGTGCCTCCCTAAATCCCTCTTCAGTGCCTTTTCTCCCTGCAGTTCCCCCAGGATGTGCCTTTTCCGAAACGCCCGGTTCCCCCTAGGAGTGCCCGCGGCGTCCTCTCAGCGCCAGGGTTGACCAGGCGGCCCTGTGGCTGCCGCTCAGGGCGGGCCGTGCGGGGCCTGCAGGGGGCCGGGCCCGGGGGCGGGGCAGGGCCGCTCCCGGTGCCGTCACCAGCGAGCTGGCGGCGGAGCCTCGGTGGGGGCCGGCGGCGCTGCGGCGGTGAGCGAGGCGGGGAGAGGCCCTGAGGGGCGAGGGGCGGCCGGGGGAGCGGCCATTATGTGGGGTCGGGCCGGGGGGCGGGCGCCATTTCGTCGCCGCCGCCGCCCGTGCCCTGGGGCGGGTGGTCGCGGGTCTCGCCTCCCGCTCGGCTCCGTCCTCGGCGTGCCCGCGGCACCTGCACGCTTCTTGCGCCCCCCCGGGGGGCACCGGGCACGGCTGTCGTGGCCGGGTGCCCCCGCCCAGCCCTGGCGGAGGGGGAGCTGCGCGGCTCCGGCGGCGATGCCGCGGTCGGGGAGCGGCAGCGAGGGGCGGAGGGAGCGGTGCGGTGCCCGGGAGCCCGTAACCTCCGGTCATTCCTTCGGGTTTTGTCGTTCCCCAAAGGAAACGGGATGCTCGTAGGGTTTGGTGCGCGGCTCGGCGGGTTGCAGGGTACAGCGGACCTGCCTCCGCGGTGCTGATGCGCCCTCGTCCCTTTCGCTTGGCTCTGGCAGAGCAGCGGACGAATGCAGCTGTCGCTCAGCCCCGCTGGCCCACATTTCCCCCGTACAAAACCCAGCCGAGTCAGCTGGTGATGCTCAAAGCCCAGCGAAGTCAGCTGGGGATGGCCAGGGCTCAGCGTGGACTGCACGACGGCGGAGGGGCTCTTTTGCCCCTACAGCCCGGCACCGTGTGCTGGCAGCAGCTCTCCGTCTGCAGGCCGATGCAATTCTTCCTGCACAAGTTTGTAATATCGAGCTTGACCGTACTAACAGCTTGCAGGGAAGGTTTTGCTCTTTAAGCAACAGAAGCAGAGGCTCTTGTATGTTTTTATGCCCTCAGACTGTAAAGCAAGGGAGATAAGCTTGCAAAACCCTGTTGTCCTGGAAACCAGATTATCTGTTTCCCCTTGAGAAACCGCCGTATGCTAATGCTTATTTCAGAAGGTCGTATTTTAAAAACTTAGCAAGGTTTTTCCTGCATCTGAAGACTTAACTCGGTGAGCTACCTGGCTTCTAGGAACTCAGCGGGCCCACAAAGGAAACGCGATGTTTTTGTAATTCTCCCTCAAGTCTCTCAGACTCTCGATGCGGATGTTAGGTGGAAGCAAATGGGGGCAGAAGATGGACATAAACCATTTTAGCAAGAGTTTGAAATTCAGTATTCTTAAATTTAGAAGTCTGGCGCTTTCCAAACTTTGCAGTGGATGTGGCCTCTCTGATTTGCTTCTGCCTGTTGGCAGTACCAAGCTGTTAGCAAGTCATGATTTCAGAGCTGTTTTCAAGTATCCATGTCTAGGTTGTACGCGTTTTTCTCGATAAATGACAGTGTTGCGAGTGGTTTAATTTATTTTTAGTGCTCTGATTTTAACTTAGTCTATAATGGATGGCAGGTTGTAGGGGTCCATGGAGAAACAAACAACCTTGCCAAAATGCGACAAGGAGTCACGTGATCTTAGGAGGGTGGCTCTGTTACCAAAGACAGTGATCAAACCTCTGCAAAAACTCCGTTACTTCTGTCCCACTTGCTGTCAGCTGAGTCAGAAGGCATCAGCTCTCTCCCCAGGCTTGTTTTAAATGTTCCTTCAGCTTAAGATCTGAGATATGTTGAAGGTTGGACATCATCTGTCATCTTAAACCTCTTTAAGTTCAGTCTGGTAATGCAGGTGCTGTATTGAAGGGAAGAACTTCGCCCTGTGGAGCGAAATGAACACTAGGAAAAGTAGCTACTCTATTTCCTACACGTTCTGGTCTCCTTAATCTTCTTATTGTTGTACTAGAACTGGGAAGGAAAATAGGAAGACCAAGGATCCCCTGCAGCTCTTGTCTTCTTGTTAAGGTGAATTCAGGCTTCTGGAGCATGCTTTGTTACAGCAAATTTTAATTATCTAATTACTAGTACATAGGATGCAAATTTAGAATATAAGAATACCTCCTGGACCTTCTTTGTAGATTATTTTGCTGAAAATACTTCCCCATTTCTTGCCTGGGTGTTGCTCGGAGATGAAGCTTGAAACCTCTACCTGTGGGGAGGTAGCAGGTCGAGTACTGTAGGCAGCGTAGCTCAGAGTCCTGTATTACGTGCTCTTTGTTTCTGCGTGTCACTCCTGTTCCTGTTTCTTTTCTGACAAACTGAATTTCCTCCCTATTGTTGGATTATCTACCTAAATCTCAAACAGACATCCTTTGCAGAAAGGATGTTGGAAAATGACCTTGGAAGAAGAAAGCTTTGGGGCGTATCTACCTCATCCACGTCAGTCAGGCAGATTGGCGTGGCCTCACGTGTGTTTGTCCAACATGTTGCTGTTTACCCTAGTATGATACGCTCTTTACCATAGGCGAAGTTGTTTCCTCTGGCCTTCAGATACAAGAAGTTTCCCTTTCCCTTTACCATTTCACAGTCATTTACTGCTCCCTTCACTTCCAGTGATATTTTCCTTGCAGTGGTCTGCGTACTGCAAGGAAATTGTCACTGCGGATCAGCAGCAGGCCATCCTGGGAGGCAAAACCAAGCAACAAAGCAAAAGGCAAATCAGGCTGAGCAGTAAGCTTGGGCCGAGTGAGGTAAGGAAAATAAAAGGGGCATTTGCAAGTTCAAGAAGTGACCGAGAGAAGGGTGTGTGTCTTGGCTGCGCAGGGGAGTGGTGGAGTCATAGCTGGCTTTTGTGGTTTGTATGGCACGTGTTAAGGGAGGCACACAAGAGATAGCAGAAGGAAACTCCCCGGTTGCTTACCTGGCAGTTGCAGCTGTATTTTCCCTGTTTCAGGAGCTGGGGTTAATTGCGTTACATCAGCCAGCACAGGTAGATATCACACTTCTGCTTCTGCCAGGCTGCTGAGCTGGCCGCTTCTCTCTCTCACAGAGGAAAGGGAGGTGCCAGCTCTGCAGAAATACATCTGCACTTCTTGAAAACAATATCTGAAAGCTGCAGTAAAGCGCATCACTCAGGAAGAAGGCTGTTCCTGGTCGTTTGTACTTCTACCAAGTGTGAATTTGTTGAATTTATATTTTTTCCAAATAAGCAATAAGTACGGAAATGGAAGTGCCAGGGTATGTCCTAACTTAGCTAAAGCCATACTGATGAAATATGAGAGAGTAACATGATTTTCCCTCTGATCTTCAGGATCTTGATCTTAGGTGAAGGAGATTTTCTGTGCTGCTGACATGAGAAAGGATTTCTGTGCAGCTGAGGTTTGTGACAGGTTTGTGTGAAGTTTGTGTGCGAGTGCTCACTGAAAGTTCATACAGCAATGAGCTGTTGTTAAGACCCAGTATGAAATCAGCAGAATACATTGAGAAAGCCATTGACATTCTCGAGTTGTTGCATGTAGACCTGGCCCACTCACGGGAATATGACCTCTTCCCTGTTCTTGTATTTCCCATGAAGGCCTGAGTCGTGTTTGTGGCCTGCTGCTCTGTCATGCTGACAGAGGAGCCTGTTGTGTGCGAGCTGCTATTCCCTAAACGCGGCTCTGTTCTTCCAGTTTGCTGCGGGCAGAGCAGATTTTGTGGTGGAGATAACTGAGTGGTGTGAAAGGGAGTAGCATGTGGGGAAAGGAGCGTGGAGACAGTCGGGAAAAGTGAAGGAGAAAGCAGAGAGGGTGTGAGCATAGATGGTCCCTGCGGGAAAGAGGAGAGACTGCGACAGAAAAATACACGCAGCAAGTTTCTGATCCGCGTTTCATAATGCTTGCCTGTGGAGTGCTTTACAGCTGTCCCTTCTGCAAAGAGCTGGAGAAGGAGCCACGAGCCCGTCGTGCCAGCAGGGCTGGGCGATGCCTGCTGGTAGCACTGCACCCCATGGCAGGCACAAAGAAGGGGAATGAGCGCATCCTGAGCCTGGGCAAGGGCCTGGCCCTCATCCTGCCTGTTCCATCTGGCTGACAAAAATTTTATATCACCTCTTTAAACATTATAAGAGCAATTATTCTTTCCACCAGTTCATGTTAATATGACTAATTATAGGAAGCGTAGGTGTACAGATGTCACCCGTCTTTGGCAACAGCACCAAGTGCTCAGAAAGAATTAGATGCCTGGAATTTCGCCTTGCAATGAGTAGGAGAAGCCTCTCAGGTAGAAATTATGACCAATAGGGTAGGAACAGAAGATACTGGATTTGCTGAGAGTTTGTTCTTCCCCTCTCCCTAACTCAAAATGTGTGGGCGTTGCCATGTTGCTTGACAAAACTTGAAGAAATACTTGAGAAAGCTACATGTGCTCTGACCGAATCCTTTCCCCAGTCTGTTTCTCTTGGCAAGAACAGATTACCCAAGAATAGTTATTTTTTCCGGTTAGTTTGACAAGATCTGTATTTTAATAAAATTATCACTTTCCAAGAAGTATTGATAAGAACTGTATTTCTGATAGAAGTGCTAGTGGCTATGGTAGCAGCATTTGTGATACAGGCTTCCAGCATGAGGCTTAGGTTTGGGTTAAGAGAGGGACAAGGAACAAGTCATGTTAACGCCGCATCAGGTTCTCACGAAGCTTTCTATCTTTGTTTGCAGTTTCTGTGTCATGGTGTCTGAAATGTTCTGTACTTTATATATTAATGGCAGATTGCAACCCTGTGTACCCATGATCTTTCTAGCCCCGAGCAGGCAATCTGTTATGACCCGTAGATTATATACCCTATAAAAAGATCATACAGCAAAATATAGTCCGTCAAGAAATCTGCACAAAAACTTCGAATCTGCAATGAGACTTTGGATGCGTGCGCTCTATTGAACTTTGAGAACATTTCAGGTTAAATATCTAATGAATATATTGAATGAACGTGCCTACATAAAATATTTAGCAGTTCAGTTGTGAAGCGTAGGTAGACCTGTAGGTAGAGAGATATATATGTTCAGGTGTTTTCAGAAACAGGGAACTTCAGCACCCTGCAGGCTTGGGTGTGTGTGAAATGAGCGATTGTATTAAAATCTGTTAGATTAAGTAAGCATGCTGCTAAAAATGGGCTGGTGGGATGTAAATGAAGCCATTAGAAGTTATCAAAGGCTCAGCGTTGGCTTTTTGTATGTGGACTGTGCTGCTTTTCAGTGGGAGCATAATGCTGTCACCTCTCCGCAGGACAGCACTGCCCTGGGTGAAGCGATGGTGGTGGAGTGGAGGCTTCTGCCCTGCTGTGTAGGAGCAGCTCAGCAGTTAGGCTAGCTGAGAGGCACAGGGAGCCTCGGAGAGCTGCCCTAAACACACCCTCCAGTCCTAGTGGAAAGCGGGTATGTGGGGAGATGGTTAGTGGGGAATGAACTGCAAGGCATGGTTGTAGATCAGTGTTATTTATAGCGAGATTTTCCTTTCCAGGAAGAGTAGTGAAAACTTTAGATGTCTCCAGGGGCTAAAAACATAGTGTAGGAATAGAAGTTGTTTATTTTCATGCTTGTCTTTTGTTGCCTCTGTGTCCTGTTGCTCTGAAGGGACATTTTCCCCCCTGCTTCCCCTTACCTCAGAGTTAAGGTGCTACTACTCAGAAAGTGACGTGCTACTTGTTACCCTTGGAAAAACAGGGCGATATTGCATTGTCAGCTTGCTGTAGCATTCCCAGGTCTAGCTTTGAACAACTCCTGCCTAGCTTTGGAGTGTTAAAATCCCCAGAGTGTTTGCTCCTGGCGTATCTGCTGTTGTGTGGAGAAGGCAGGGCAGCACAGTCTCGTCCACTGGTGCGTATATACGAGCAGGATAGTTCAGCCCAGCAGTTATCATTAGATGAGCAAGCATTAGGTAACAATCTTCCTTTCCACACCATGTCTAACAGGTCTCAGCTGGAGAGAGAAATGGTGATAGAGTATTCCTCCTGCCAGGATGCTCCCGAGAGCTTTCAGTCTGAGTGTGGAAACTTATTTTGCTGTAAGTGTACCTTTCCCCCCTCCCATTTCTTACTCTGGATACTTGCACTTGAGGCTAGCACCTGGTGAGCTTTAAGGGTGAGGTTGGCAGGAGGGGGAAGAGAAACAGTTCTTTGAAACTAGTTGTGAGAATCCAGTGATAGATTCTTTTAGGACAGACCATGGTGGTCATGTCCCAGGTAAAATAAGGTCATGAATAATTCTTTCTTGATCGAAGGAGTTGTAAGGCCTGCCTTTTACATGCAACAGTTGAAAGAGTCTCAGAGAATGTATGTGGCAGTAGTATTATCAACCTTGGGCATTTGGAAATCACGAAGCCTTCAAAATTATGAGAGGTTTTTGAAATAATCTTTGTCATGTACTTCATACTTGTCTTCCAGCTTCGGAGCTTTTAGGTGGCTCCCAGTCTTGATGGCTCCTGTTCAACAATACTCAGTACAGTAGCAAGCTGTGGGCATCTTATACATTGATCTTCCATTTTCACCTCTTGTTTTAAGTTTTATGTGCCTGTGAATGGTGGTGAGGAACTAATGTGTCCTGCCAGCTTTATGAGTTGACCTGCAAGGTGTGTTTACAAGCTCTGTGCTGAAACCAGTAAGCTGAGAGGTCTTGGCTCTTGTCTTTCCTATGTGTAACACGTCCTTCAGGGAGCTGGGGTTTTCAGGAAAAGGCCAAGTACTGTGAGACTCGGACAAAACAGTCAGAAAAACCTGAAGGATCCCTGATGGAATAATTGCTGGAGGTTCTACAAAGCCCATGTGTTTCTGGGTTTCTGCGAGGCCTTTAACAATGGTCGTGAGGATGGGCAAAACCTACCTTTATTTGGACTTCTGAATACGTCTCGACTTGTGTAATTGTGCATGGTCGTTGTTTCAGGGATTTGCAGTGCAAAATTATGTGCAGGATGCCAGTTTGATGCCAACACCAGTATTTGTATGTGTGGCATTTACCTGGGGCTTTTAGCGAAAAATCGGCAAAATGCAAAGCAGTCCGGTTTGTGGTATTTCTGCAGCAGAGCAATAAAAGGAGCTAGGCAGTCTCTGAACTGAAGGTTTTGAGCTGGGTGCTTCGTGGAAAGCATTTAATTTTGGGCTGCTCCCATAGCCAGCGTGGTGACCCTCCTGTCATGACAAAGGCCTACCAGGGCCCTGAGAGCACAGTGTACCCTGGTGATTTACAGCTGGGGCCTAGTACTGAGGTTTGTAAATTAGAGCTGACAAACACTTGGTCTGGCTTAAACTGCGGCATCTAAGGGTTGGAGGAGGCAAGTGGTAGTAGAAATCCGTCTGTGCTTCTGTCCTTTTTGGATTTATTGTTTACCAGCTAGACTGGGGAGCCCAGGAAGGCATATGTCTCTGGGAAGCGTAATGCTGCGTGGCTCTGGAAGGAGAGCTTTGAGTTCTTCTAAAAAGTGTCAAGAGCTTGGGAAAGAAAAGAGAAAACAGAAGCGCTATCCTCTGTAAGTAGAAGGAAATGTGATTTCTTTTGTTCTGTTTTTTGATGACCCCCTTTTCTGGAATGCTGCAGTTATGCTTACAGATTAGGCATGGACTAGAACTGAGACCTTTGGAAACAACGAAGCCATGCAGGTGGAAAGAGATATGCCTGAACAGAAAGAGTACTGTCAGAGCACAAGGTGAGAGGCACGGGCTGTCTGTGAAAGCTGGACAGCGTTAGGAACAGGAAAGCCCATATGTATAATTTCCAGGGAAACAGACTTCAAAACACCTTTATAATAATTTGTGGGTAAGACAGGGAAAAATGTCATTTATCTGTCATTATTTTTGTAATGTAGTTGATGGGAAGGGGATAGTGAAAGAACCTCTAGAATTATCAAAGACCGTGACGGTGTAACTTACAGAACTGCAAGAAACCAAACGTGATAAAAAGGGGGAAAAAAAAAATCAACAAGGAAGTGGAACTGCGAGCTCTGAGGGAACTTTGGTAGTACCAAAATAACAGAATTAGCAGTCAGAAAGTGAAAGCGTGCAGGAGTATAAAAACTTCTATCTTATATTTCTCAGAAGGAAAATGAAAGGAGAAGCAGCCTTCTGTGCAGTAAATATTCCAAATTTTGAAGTGACGCTTGACAGGCCCACCTTCAGTGCATTGTGTGAGTTGGAAGGTCTGTTGCAGGGGCAGCGTAACAATTTTAAGTGATAAGAATTTGTTGTACTTTCAGAATCAGCCCGGTAAAACACAACAGGGAAAAAACAAAACCCCAAAACGAAACATGAGGTTACCACATTGACATCTGCAGTCAATACCTAAATCGAAGGAAACTATTAATTGCAGTTAATGCGTATAGAAATAGCATTTCACTTCTCAGGGCTATCCTAAAATATTCTGGTTGGTACGCTCTGATTTTTAGAGATGATGATTACTAATATAAAAACTTCCTTTTGGTTAGCCTGTGGGTGAAGAGAAGTATGCAAATTTAGTTAATTTCCAGAGAGGCAGAAAGATGACTTAAAAATAAACCTCTGGTTGTTTATGTGACTGTATCTTCAGCAAGCCATTGACACCGAGGACATTGCTAGTTGACCTGCCGATGGTAATCCCCAGGCATGATCTCATCTTGCCCGTTTCCGACAGCTCCAAGATGCACAGCAATTTCTTCTGTCTCTGTCCAAAGGAAAAGCTTTTTATTTCTGACCAGGCACTTTGGTAGGGTATTTTTTTAAGGTCTAACTCTTGTGGGTGGAACTTTGATGGGTTCCTGAAACGCTGGCTCGTAGCCTCTCTGTTAGCTCTGAGTACTGCAGCGTATTGGATGCAAAGGGTTTTTTATTTCCTACTGAACCAAAAGAGTGGGCTAACATCCCATGGGTGAGCTGCTCCTCGGTCAGTTCCTGTCCGAGGAACAGCCGCCGGTCTCCAAAGAGCTGCTTCCTGACCTTCCCAAAGCATGAGCCTTTCCAGTCTTTGCGGTGGCAGCCAGCCCTGTCCCCATCCTGTTACCTGCAGTCCCATTTACTTGTGCACAGCTGCCATACTCTGTTACAAGGTGAGGGGGTGTGTTAACCAAACCCGAGGAAGGGTTTGGTTAACAGCCTTGAAATGCTTTGTGCAGGTGGGTAAGTGCAGGGGGGAAAAAAAGATTACAGGTGGTTTTCTTTTTTGGTGGAGATTCTTTGTAATAGAGTTCTGTATTTGCCTGAGGTGGTTGTTTGCAGACAAGATTGAGTTGATATAATGGTGCAGGAGGTATTTGTGCTTTCCTGTTGTGGTACGTGTGGTTGGTAGGAATCTGGGCGTAGACTTGTTTTTCTCCTGAATGATGTTGCACAGGGCTGAGAGTGGGAGCTGTGAATAAGGTTGTGGGGACATGCTTGAGGACTTCCTATCTGGAGGTTGAAAAGAAAGGGAAAGCAACACGCTTCCTTTTAATGGTTGAGTAGTTTCATTTTGTTGTTGCTTTTTACATGTTTTGGGGCATTTGTTTGAATTTTCTTTAATAACATTTGGTGAAGATTTGAGAGAGAAACTGCACCTGTGTGTGGATATAGCACGTGCTTATAATTACCAGAATATCAGTATGGATGATAGCCCATCTCTTGTGACAGCCCAGTTAAAGCCATCTTCCATGTTGCCTTTCAGGCCCCTGTCCTGCTCTTGCCCCAGATTTATACAAAGAAACCCTGCCATATCCAGTCCTGACTTGATACCCTGGCTTACTGTGCTCTGGATACTCAAAGTCCTTTCCCAGAGAACTCTTCTTCTGTCACATTCAAATTTGAAAGTGATGTTTTGGTACTGATGCCTGCGTATGACGGTGCGTGTACTGGATGCTCAGTCCCCCTGCACCATTCAGTATTTTGTGCTAGCAGACGTGGAAATGAGGGAAAGGTTTAGACCCAAGAAGAGAAGCGTCACTGGCAGCGACGGCCAGCGTGGAAGCCCTTGACATGATGCACATGATGGGCAGAGTCTGTAGGGTGAGTAGGAAGGGAGTGGTTTCCTCTCTGGAGAACAGGCCTTTTACTGGGTGGCAGTGGATGACGAGAGGGATTTGCAACACATCGGAAGCTTTCAGAAATGTGATACTGCCATTTGTTCGCACTGTCAGGCTGACTGGCCTACTTTTCCTCCGAAAAGGGTTCGGTAACAGCTGTGTTAAAAGCCGTCCTAGCGCAGGCCCGGCCTCACACAGCAGCAGCAGTCCCTACCTGTTGGAGCTGGAGTTTCTCTTTTCCATCTGCTTGAATCTGAAATGTGCTGCTGCTGGCAGCAGCTCAACCCCCAGGCTTTAGCTGAATTTCCATATTCATTGCACTAGTTGTCTCCGCTTCCATCTGCGAGCCAACAAGTTCTCTGCTAAAGAGTCACAGAAAATCTGCTGCTGTCTGCACTGCCGCTTTGCTGATACCACAGTGTTTAATATGGCCGGTGGGGTAAAGCCACCACAACTCCTAATTAACTTTATACCCCGCTTCTGCTGCCAGAGAAGTGCTTGAAGCAGTGTGGGTTTGCTCCTGTTGTTGGAGTACTGATTTCGGGCGAAGCTGAAGTGAAAGAAGAAGGGGGGGGGGGCATCATTGCAGTTTGATAACACATTTATATATTTATTGTTTTAAGGTGTGATGCATCAAAATCAGCTGTCTGTATTTTTCAAGCAAGTAGTTTTTTAATTTTGTTAATATAAAGATATTTTGGCGTTACGAAATGTGTATGCAACACCTGGGACGGCATTGCACAAAGTTCCCATTTAATGCCGGAGCTTTAGCCTCTCTAGAACAGAGCGTTTGCTTAATCATACCCTGCTGGATCTTACCTTCTGCTTTTTCCACCCCTCTTTTTCACCCCCAGTTCAAATGGCTGGCTGAATATATGTGCTTTGGATGCCTCAGCATGAAATTTTGCAGATGGCCACCAGCCTTAATCCACGCGAAGCTGTGATCACAGTTTTCTAAACAGTGCCAGAGATGCTGAATTATGTTTTCAGTATTGCCAAATCTCTTTAATCAGTCTTGACTGAAAAATGATGGCAGAAATCCCGGATTAGTAATGGTGCTTCAGTGAGTCATTAGCAGTGAGATCTGATTTTATGAGATACTTCTTACAGGCACGAAGGGGCTGGCGTAGGACGGAAGGGGACCGCCATGGTATGGTTGAGTGTTGTGGTTTAGCCCGGCTGGCAGCCAAACACCACACAGCCGGTCGCTCACCCTCCCCCCTCCCTCTCCGGGATGGGGGAGAGAAACGGGAAAGTGAAGCCTGTGAGTTGAGATAAGGACAGTTTATTAAGACAGGGAAAATAATAACAATAATAATAATAATAATAATAATAATAATAATAGTAATAATGTGTACAAAGTGATGCACAATGCAATTGCTCACCACCCGCTGACCGATGCCCAGCCTATCCCCGAGCAGCCGGCCCCCCCACCCCGGCTAGCCACCCCTATATATTGTTCAGCACGACATCAGATGGTATGGAATACCCCTTTGGCCAGTTTGGGTCAGCTGTCCTGGGTCTGTCCCCTCCCAGCTCCTGCTGCATTCCTAGCCTGCTCGCTAGCAGGACAGAGCGAGAAGCTGAAAAGTCCTTGGCTTGGTGTAAGCACTGCTCTACAACAATTAAAACATCAGCATGTTATCAGCGCTCTTCTCATCCTAATCCAAAACATAGCACCCTGCCAGCTACTAGGAGGAAAATTAACTCTGTCCTAACTGAAACCAGGACATTGAGGCAAAGCCATGTTGGGTTTCTTGGGCATGTACCAGAAGAACCTTCCTACCTAATTTTCTCAACCCAGTCCTTTTTGTAGCTAGGATCTAGAATCCCATGCTCTCTGCTGATGAGATTTTGTAAGTCAGGACTGGATACAGGTGCCACTTTTCTGCTGTCTCAGCAGCAGCTTGAGAGCTGTGGGGCTAGGGCTGTGGGGCAAAGGGTGACTCCTGTCTCCGCGTTAGAAACGTTTGATACTAAACAAAAATCAAAATTGTCATCCGCAAGGGCATTCAAGCTTGCACCAGTATCTCCATAATGAGTATCCTGGGGGACACGGGGGGGGGCTTTCTGTTGGTGGTGGTTCCAGCCTGGCGAGAATTGCCCGTTGCAGAAGAAGGCTTTCGTGCCAGCTCTGATGCAGGCCAGGTTTCGCCTTGTGAGCCCTAAGGTGTTGGTGAATGTTCTCTCTCTCTTTTTTTTTTTTTTTAGCTTTAAGTTTCTGAAAGGTTGTGTTTTGACAGCTCTGAGGAATTAAGACTTAAACAAATCGTGTATAAAGTTTGAGCAACAGGAGCATATTTTCCTTCACACTGCAGGTCTTGAACTGGAAGGCCTGTTTTTAATGAAAAAAGACACCTACAGAGAAAAAAGGCCTCTTTGTTTGGATCACCTTGGTTTCATACAAACACTAAAAAGACCATTTTCTAAGCTCCTGTCCAGAAATATTTCTTAAATGTACAAGTTTAACTGAGCAAAGTGATTAAACTTTTTCCATTATCCAGACTAAGAGCTCTGTTTGAAGAACATGAAGCACTTGTCTTCTACTTGGATTGAATGCTTCTACTTTTAAAGCAGTCTATTTCTGCTCACCACTTAAATAAGAAACAGGAAAGAGAAATGTTGTGGTGTTTTTAATCCTACTTGAAAACATTTGCATGAGAAAAATGCTGTATGTTTTTCTGGACTTGTGCTTAAGTTATAGGAGAAAGGATATAACAAGTTTTATTTTGTGCCAATTTAAGTGGCAAAGGTGTGTTGCTTATTTTTGTCCTTGAATTTTGTCAGGATACTTGGAATAGTGATCACTTTTATATGTGCAGACATGCATTTTCTAGGATTTTGTTCAACGTTTCACTCATCTGATCACTAACAGTCCTGTTGTTAGATACAGAATTTTGCATTTATATGCCAGAGTTTCAATGTCTGTAACTGTGATACCATACACCTTCCAAGTTCTTTCACAAGTGTATGCTCCAGATTGTGGATCATGATTTAGGTTACAATTTTTGCAGATATTTTTAGAAATTTCTTTAATATTTGTTGTTCAGTGCCTGTGGTTTCAGATTTTCTTTGACTTTAAAGTTAGTGAAGAAACAAAATATTCAAGAAAAACAGTAAGTTTCTGTTTATTAAAAATTTACATTTTAGCAACATATATTTGAGCTTGAGATGTTTTCTTGGTGAAGGAAAAGAGAAGCAGTTCGGACCAACCACAGGCAAATTCATCTGTAAGATAGTCAAATTACTCGTTTTCTTCCAGGTAACAGTAGATTAAATAGAAGAAGGGAATAAATATATTTTCATGTCTAATTAATAGATGTCAATGTCTCTTGAATGTAATGATGGTGTCTACATAAAGCAAACATGCATTCTATGCTCTGGCTTTGGGACAGTTTTGTAGTTTTTGTGTGTGTGTTTGTTTTTATATGCTGTAAAGCTCTGGACTTCAGATGCTAAATTTGTTCGGATCACTCTTCCTCCTCACCCCCCAGATAATTCTAAATGTATTTAAATGTACTGCATTATTGTTATTTTCTTCCTTTCGTCCTCCCTCCCTTTTTAAGTGAAGAAGCCAAATCCCACAAAGCGCATTTGGTATTTTTGGATTCCCATGTCTATTTTTGGCTGCTTGCATGATGGGGGGAAAAATGTGACACGGCTCTTAGCAGAGTGACATACAAGGCTCCACGCGTCTGTTCCCTGGTGGGAGTTTTAGTCCTTTGTGAACGTCCCGAGGAAAAGCGGAAGCACGAACATTGCAGTGGTTCTTTACGGCCCGGGGTGTTTCGGTTGGTTTATTGATACAAGTCCCCACCTGCATCAGAATCTGCGACTTTCCTCTCCTTCCCTGCCTCTGGTTTTGTCCCAGGCAGTCGCTGACAGTGGGCAGAACCAAGGAGGGACCTCCAGCGGCACAAAAGGAGCCTCGTTGGCATTGTCAAGCCAGCGCCGCGCTGCCAGGCCAAGCATTCAGCTCTTTGCTTGGTCCTGGGCCTCACCTGAGCTTGTGCTGCCCGTGGGCTGTGGGTTTCTTGAGTTGTTACGCCGGGTGATTTTAATCATCTGTCTCTTTTTGGGCAGTTGAATGAGGCTGGGGTCCTGAATTTGAGAGGGAAGTTTTTAACGTAATTTTGGGTTTGCAGAGGGATACGAGGTATATGGCACTTGCTGGTTGTTATGGTATGATCAGTATTGACCTTCCTTTGGAAAAAGGGTTTGGTTTTCCCTTGCAACGTGAATGTAAACTTTAATACAAAGAAGTGTGTTAATGTGTGAGAAATTAAAATGAAGACTTCCTTATTGCTCAAAGAAAACAAAGTATCAAAAGGGAGATAGCTCAGGACAGTAAATTATTATGATAATTTATTTGCTGGACAAAATTGTTGCTACCCTTGAAAGTGGCTTTTAATTTCAGTGAAATAGAAAACAGTTAGTAGCTGTATCTTTTACTGTGTGGAGGTCTCCAAAAATAATGAGGAAGCCATTCAAAATAGTTTTTTCTTTTGACCCGTTGGCTGCTTTCCTCTTTGAACTGGACATAATAATGACAGATTTGCGTAAGAAAAGTTCTGGGCACACGCACTTACTATTCTTTGGTGATGGCCACAGAGAGGGCAAATAAATGAGACAACTGTAGATGGGATTTTGTTCAGGAGTAGTTGTTTGTGTACACATCTCTGGGAGACACACACTTATAAACCTGTGAACTTGTGCATGTAGGTAACTTACATGGATGTACAAACTCCTAGATCTGGCTTTGTGGCTGTACAGATCGCATATTTGGCTAAGTAGGGACAACAGACCAGAAATTGCAGGTAAAAGAAGACAGGCTAATATTTTTTTCTCCAATATTTTTCTAAGCAATTCCTTTTTAAAGAAGAATTTCAAGTTCTGTTTTGTTTCAGGAGCATAAATAGGTCACAGCGAGTGCATAGAGTTAATGCTGACTGCGAAACCCAAGAGAATGAAGACTACACAAAACCCAGCCCCATCTTTGCTCATGATATCTGCCAACTCTCAAGCTCGGTAGTCTTTGTTCTTGGCTCTTGCTGGTGTGGTTACAGACTGCTAATTCTAGGCACTAAATTGGTCACAACAGACCTTGTACAACCTGGCTATTTTCCTCTCTTTATGGTCTGTTTGTCTCTTCCTCTGACATCAGTGGGTGCTAGATCAAACTTTTATTTCAGTTAGAGATGGGAATTAAAAATCTCTACATGTTTGCAGCAGGAGAAAATGCAAGCAATGCAGGAAGTAGTGTTATTTACAACAGCCTCATAATTTTGGCTTTGTAGCAATTGCTACAAGTTTGTTGCAAGTTCATTACCTGACTTCCGACCCTGGTTTGTGCTGCCTGTGGTTGTCACAGGCAATTAAACCTGAAAGTCTCACAATCAACACTTGCTGTACTTCTAGGTGGAGACGTGTCATCTGGTGTGCAGGAAGAGGCCACCTTCTCGCGCTGTTAAGTCACAGTCCTGTAGCCTTGCATCTCGGCCTCTAAAACCAGGCAATCTGGTGAAAACATCTAGCAAATGCCTTACCCACTAGCATGAGTTTGCACCTCTGCAGCTGTAAATGTTGCAAAATCGTATTACTTGCTTATACATGTTTTGCTGTTTATTTTAAGTGCAGCGAGGTGTTGTATTGCAGGATTTATATTTTACCTGAATTCTTCGTCTGAGCTATTTTATTGTGTAATAGCTGTTCCTGCAAGGTAGAACCTCAAAGCAGAGCAGACCAAGGAGGAAGGAAATAATTTGTAACTAATCATGTCAACAGATAGGGAACAAGTTGTTCAGGATTATAAAAGTATATGCATTTCTCTCTTATGATATACATAAAAGAAAAAAATTCTTCTGGTGGGCCACTAAAATAATTTTTTACTGAGCTGTTCTTTCCTCCTGGAGTGTAAGTCCTCAAGAAGTTTGAAGTAGGACAAGCAAACATGAGGCAAGATAACAAGCAGTATATGGGGAAAAATACTGCTAGAATTTGTAGCTTTTTGGTTTTAGATGGAAAAAAAAAACATGACTTCTTTTAAACAAAAATGGCATCATATTCTGGTTCGTCAACAAAGTCTTGCCAGGTGAGAGTTGAGGTGTCTGCACGTAGCTTCTTTGGGGAATAGAAACCCCCTGCTTTAGCTTCACTGTCTCCTTTCTACCCACAGACCTTTGGACCCCAGAAATGATTAAATGTAAGAGAAAATACAAAACTGGTCGTTAAGCATAGTTTAAGCAAAGTTAAGAGGTTTTTAGGTAACTGTTGGAAACCAGCTAAAACAGGATGTGCTTGTTCGCATCAGCATTGCTGTTTTTGAGGAGGATGCCTGCATGCTCCTTTTTGTCTGGGCTCTAACCCAGTTGCCTGCACCCTGAGTGGTGTGAGCCTGCTGGTGGAGGCTGGGTGGGAGTGAGGGACTGACTCAGAATGTTTTTTTTGCAGGTTTTACAGGTGTAACCAGCACCAATCTGGCTTGAACCAACTTGCTTAGGCTTCTGCAAGGAGCCATGTTAGAAAGTCTTGTAATAAAGAGGTGAGAAATTACACAACATATCTGTGTCTGTGAGTTCTTCTTGGCGAAGGGTTGTTGGAATAATGTGCACAAGCCAGCTGAGGCCTAAAGCACCGATGGATTTCAGCTGGGGATAGCTATCTGTAGCCAGAGGAACCTGAGGTCTCTGTAGAGTTTTTCCTTAATGTTTTTAATTCCTGCCACTCAGTTATTTAAAGTACTTTTGCAGTATTAAGCAAAGGAAACAAGGAAATAGTTGCTATAAAGGATTTCTTAAGTAGTTTACGTTTTACAGTAGAGGTTCTCAGGTTTTGTGATCACTTTTTCATTTTTGTGGTCACAAAGCCTGTCAAAAGAAACACCAGAAATGTGGATCACAGATGTGTTAGGTCTGCTAGTCTCTGCTTTATTGTGTGCCTTGTGTCCCCACAGATTCTCTTGCATTCTTTTTATTCATTGATAAATGGAATATTTCAGCCATATACAAAGTGAAGTACTTCAGAGCTATGTATTATATCTGTTGATCAGTGCTTCCTGTCTATTTTCTGAAGGGTACAAGTTTGCACAAGTCTTGAGACACTTGGGATTGACAATGTGTATGGGGTTTCTCTTCCTTGTCTGGTGCTGTGCTCAGAGAACCCCAGGCACAAAACTCTCACCTTGGGAAACTGAATTCTTCCTGTATTGCACCCAAGCCTACATATTGAAAACAACTTAATGTCATGTGTTGGTGCTTTTCCTGTGCTGAGGTAAGTTTCACTGACACCAGCGAAGTTACTTGTGGAATAAGGAGATATCTGAGTGGAGTCAGTGTTTTAGATACCTTCTGTTAAAGAAATTATGCAGCCATAGGGAAAACCACTTTGTCCTTAAGCATTTTTCAGTGAAATTGAAAAGAGTCACTGGAGGGAGAAAGGGAGCTGGCTTTGTGGCGGTGGAGTCAGAGGGCAGGAATAATTAAGTTGGCAGCACCCAGCGATCTAACAACGCGTAGGAGATGCCTGTGTCTTTTTAGGGGGAAGTCTCACATTGCTGTTGTCCTTCTGAGAGTAAAGCACAGTCCTTACGAAAGGAGACAGCTCTCTTTTTACAGGGTTATGGAGAAGGAGAAACAAAATTCATTGCAGAGATCCAAAATAAAACTACATTGCTAATACTTCTGACCTGCATAGGCTGCCTAACATAATGTTAATAATTAGGATGGTACTTGCACTGATACTTACTACAGTATCTACTTATTTCTAGAATAGGAAATTTGTCTTCAGATGCTTACTTAATGTAACCACTTGAGAACTTCAAGGAGTTGCTGATTTGTGTGGAAAACCATGAATTGGGAAAACCTCTCTCTTATTTAAGTAGCCGTCAACTTTAAACCTCTCTAGTCCTAGTGATAGTAGCAGAGGTAGATAGTCACCTTTTTCACTGGAAAACCTCTGAGTAGTAATCCTGTTTCTTACCTTTGACTTCCCTGTCTCCTGCCTTACTTTTTTGCATGTGACTGTCATATTCATATTCACCATGCAGCCGTCTCCCCCAGGGATGGTCTGAGAGGTCAGAAGGTGTTCTTGCTCCGTGGCTTCAGCAGGTCTCAATCTGTGAACAGTCTAGCTTGTAAGAGATGTATTTGGGATATTTTGTCTATTCAGGTCAGTGAGCTGAGAATCTGACCTCTTACCCTGTCACTGATGTTTAACTAGTAATCTTATGCAGGTGTATTCTTAGCTTGCTGCAACTGTAAAGAAGTTTATTTATCTGTGTGTGCGTATATATATATAGTTTACAGCAGAGCGTGTTTAAGCTAAGTGACCTTGGTTTGCTATTTGCTGTGGTTCAGCTGATGTGTTATAACTCATTAAACTTCAGTACTTTGATCCTTAGCTTTTATCTTTGTAGCCATAAATGTAAAATGTCTGATCATAGCAAGCAGGTCTTCTGAGTCCACGGTTGGCATTCCTGTCTGTTGCGTCTGTGCTTTTCCTGTGTCTAAGATTGTGTTATGCTATTTTGATTCTAGGAAATATTCCTTGAACTCCTTCCTCCACCCCAGCACCCTGAACGCCAACATTCTGGTCCAAAGTACAATTCTTACAGCGTAATATCTGGATTGTATTAGCTATTCTTCATCAGTCCCTTAATCATATCAATCACAGAGTCATTAAGGTTGGAAAAGCCCTCCAAGATCACCTGGTCCAACCATCCCCCTGCCACCAATGTCACCACTACACCATGTCCCTAAGCACCACATCCAACCTTTCCTTGAACACCCCCAGGGACGGTGATTCCACCACCTCCCTGGGCAACCCGCCCCAATGCCTGACTGCTCTTTCTGAGAAGAAATGTCTCCTCACTTCCAACCTGAACCTCCCCGGCACAAGTTGAGGCCATTCCCTCTAGTCCCATCCCCAGTTATCTGTGAGAAGAGGCCGACCCCCAGCTCCCCACACCTTCCTTTCAGGTAGTTGGAGAGAGCAGTGAGGTCTCCCCTGAGCCTCCTCTTCCCCAGACCAAACAACCCCAGCTCCCTCAGCCGCTCCTCACAGGACTTGTGCTCCAGGCCCTTCACCAGCTTCGTAGCCCTACTCTGGACATGCTCCAGGGCCTTGATGTCCTTCTTTAAGAGAGATCATATTCTAGGGGAAATAAGCTTCAATTAATTCTGCCCTGCACACATGTTAATACTACAATGTTACTGCACTGAACTGAGCTTTACTTTTATTTGGTTGCTGGAAAAAAAAAAAAAAAAAAAGGTGGCAGGAACCTATTTCTGCAGTTAGGATCTAGTCTGGCATACTGCAGGAGTGAATCTTTATACGCTTGTTTCAATTATCATGAGCATTTTTATGTGAAGAGCTGCTTGTTTCAGACATCACTGGCCTTGCCGGAGGGACTTACAAGAGACAGGAGGTTGCGGCTTTTCACTGGGCTAGCTGCTTCTTCTGGGCCTGTGGCCGAAATGCTGTGGCTGCAGGTTGCCTGGGCCTCCTCCCTGCTCATGAAGGAAGGCTTTGGCACAAAGTTAACATTGCTTAAAAGTTGCCAGGAGAAAACACTTCTGCCTTTACTTTAAGAATTACCGCTGCCTGTAGGCCTAGGTTTCAGGTAGGCCGTCAGCTCCGTGCATTTTTTTGTCAGGTGTCTTTTAATCATTTGAAGGGTGACAAAGCAGATAGGCTTAGCAAAACAGAACAAACTGGCTAACAGACTAGCTGCTTGATCTTATTTTGTGTTTTTACCGGCAAGGAAAGTTAAATGCTCGATTGTGGTGCATTAGTGGGACATTACCCTTAATCAGCCCTGAATGTACAAGTCTCACCCTTCTTTAGTACCCATGTGTCAGTCTGTATGCTGCAAAAATAGATTATATTTTGTTTGTTGGTTGAGTTTTTTTTTTTTTTCAAACTGGCAACATGATAAAAATTTTCCAGAACACTGACTGCTGTTTGGATGTTTGACTGTTTAGTTGATGTCTAAAATAAGACGTATCAGTTTACCTACTTGAAAAATGTTACTGTCTTTTTCTTCTTTTTTTCTTGTTATTATTAAGGTGGTTGGCTCTCAGGCTTGAGAGATTGTTAGTCCTTTTTCTTTGCTTTCAGTCTTTTCCTTATTTTTCTCATTTTTGTGCTTGCAGATGATGATAGGAACACTGTGGGACTTGATAACATCGTAGAGATTAGCTTGGAGACATCCTGCTCTGCACCAGCTGCTCTCAGTGCTCTCCCAAATTGAGTACTAAGGATGCTATGTTCTGCTAGGATTAATTTTAGGCTATTTTGAAAAACTAGGGCTGGCCTGCTTTGGTGCACAAATTGGTGTATGTTGAGTGCTACGTGAGCTGAAAACAATTTTTCCTTCTGACCAATGCTTTATTCTCCACAATGTCGTGTCTATGCTAGGTTTGTCTTGCACATCAGCTGCTACTGCCTTTAGTTTTTGGAAACCAGGCAGCCCCTGGCTGAGGCTGGAGTACCGTAATACTGATTATGTATCTGTCTCTCTCTCCATCTGTCTTTTCTCACCTTCCTTCACTGCTCTTTGCACTGTGAGAAGACTGAAGAGGAAGAGATTTCTGAGGAAAAAGGGAGATGAGCAACCCCCAAAAGTTCCAAGATCCAAAAAAGCAGTTCTGTTAGTTATCTCTTCTTCAAGTATTTGTCATCCATCTCCTCAAGAAGGCCCTGTACTTAGGAGCTCCTTCTGCTAGTGCTCAGTTGACAGGGAGGAGAACAAAAATAAATCAGGAAGAGGACTGTGGCTGGAGAGCAGCCACTCATGCGTGGCCCTTCTTGAAATAACCTGTGTTCCACCCAGATTGCTGGGCACATCTTAAATCTGGGTTTTGCCCTGCACAATTTACTCCTTAGAGTATAAAAAGCAGTGCGTGGACTTCAAGAGGACAATAAAAGGCAACCACTTCAAGCAGCTGTGATATAAATTTCAGGGTGTTGGTAAGAGTATCGTAGGAGGCTTAAGCATCACAGTACTGTTTTTTCCTTTCTCTGCGGATGTGTGGGCTCTGCAGTAGTAGAGGCCAAGCCTGCCCCAGTTCCTTTCCAGGCCTATAGCCTGTACAGCAAAACATCCCTTCACACCATGTAGCTATTGACTGGATGGAAGAATTTTTTGCACAATGAGAAGTGGTTAGTCCACTGAACAAGGAAGGCTTGATTTTGAATTGAATGAATCTTGAAGCATCTTGTGTGCACCACAGAGTTTTAAGGCTTAGTTTCTCACCAGGTTCCTGCCAGTCAGACTGAAAATTTTGAGAAGTGAAAGGTTCGCATCTTAAAGTGCCATTGGCCAAGGGATGATTTGAGCCTTTTCCCAGACTGATGCCTGCGGAGGTCTGCATGGCTCTTTGGTCACCTGCCTCAGCGGAGAGTCCCTATCACCGTGAAGGAGTGCAATTCAGCAGGCGAAGTCTTAACAGCGTTAAAACTTTCTTTTAGTCTAAACTGAAGGCACAGGAAACAGAGCTTAAAAAGAAGTTTTTTTCCAGAGACCTGACAAACAGTTTTTCTTGCCAAATAACGCTTTACAATGCTTTCCTGATGACTTCTGCCCAAGTCCCTTTGCCTCCTCTCTCTCCCTTTACTGTTAGAGAGCTTCCCTAAGCATCTCATTTTCTTGTCTTGCCTTCTGAGCAGCCTGTCAGTCAGGCAGCTTACAAATGTGTGTCTGTCTCTATACCAACTACTCCTTTCCTGAATCCACTCCGGATCTTTCTCCATCATACTATTAAATGTGTGGTTTGACTTGCCATCCGTTCTCCATTTCCCATTCTCTAAACTAGTTTGCCCTCTGCTTCCCTGGCTCCTTAGCACAGCCATTAGCAAGCCACTGCAGTGCCATTAGCTTCTCTCCTTTCAGGGCCATGCGCTGGGAACTGCACGCAGGTTGATATATTAACTGGAACTCATTTTGCCTACTCTTTCCTCTTGATGCTAACATCGATCTTCTTTGCCTTGGTGAGAGTCTTGATTCACCAGCTCTGACATTTCCTCTATCTGTCATCTTCTAAAAACATCCATCTCATACCTCACAGCCAAATCCTTCCCATCTATATTCTATTTTGAGCTCTGCTTTTACTGGATAGTCTGCCTATTTAACTTCAGCACTTAGAAGACATACAGAAATGCTGCAGTGGCCTGTGGACTGCTTTGTTCTTTGCTGAGCCTGGTTGGGGCATATTAGCACGAGCAAACTTCAGCCCCTCTGCAGTTTTGAAGGGAAGCCAGTGCTTTCAGAAGGTGATTTCTGGCACCTAAGTCAGCAAATTAGCTCCTGCTCAGCTTACGTGCTCCGACTCCCCTCCTTCCTGCCTTGTTTCTGAGGAAGTGGAGAATTCAATACGTTTTCTGACTCTCCTGGACTTTCTTGTTAATGTAGTCTGTTCAAACTCCACATTGCATATAATGGGTATGCATGGACTGAAGTAACTTTCTACCTATTAAAGAGATCAGAAGCATTACAGAATGTTAAAATACTACTTTTTGATTTATATTCTTAAATAATCATTTATTTCTGGTTAGCAGGTAGGAGGAATCAATAGATTTTTCTTTACTGCAACTTCTGCAGTTCCTACTTTTCATTTTTTTTCTTAATGGGAGATTTTTCAATAAAAAATAACTTTACAAACTAGATATTTGCTCTTTGTAATACCTACATCACAAGTTTTTAGCCCATAGTGATAAGGATCATCAGAGTAATAAAGCTGAAAAGGCTTCTCTTAAAAACAAACCAAACGAACCAAGAGATCACAAGTAAGATACCAACAATATGCTACTTTCCTGCGTGGAGAATTTTTTATGTGGGTTAAAAAATAATTATTTCCTTCTCACATTCTTAAAAAAAAAAAAAAAAGCTACAATTGCTACCAATTTAATGCAACGTTTGCTAGTATTTGTAAAAAGGCTCAGGCGGGTCTCTATGGTATTTTTTGAACCTTCAATCAAGGACTTTGGGGAAGAAGGAGCAGGGGGTAAAGAGTGGGTAGACGAAATGCGCAACCACAACAAAAATGGCTTGTGCTGATTAGCTGCTATCTAAATTATAGACTATAAAAATAAATATTAAGCACATTTAAGTGACAGCTGGCGATGTCAGGTCCTTTTGAAAGTGTTTGACCAGTATGGGTTTCAGCTTGTTATACTGCTTCCTTTTTATTTTTTATTTTTTAAAGAAGCAGGCTATTTAGGCACAGTGCATAACAGGTACTGCTTGCACCTTTTCCCTTTTTAGACTTACTGTAAAAGGAAAGCATACTGTGAAGATAGCTTTTACTTGTCTTCCTTTAATTTTAATTTTATTGTGTCAGTTTCCGTTTCCACCTTAACCACAGCTGTTATGCTGTTTTAAGAGCCCTATTTTAAGAGTCCATCCATAGTTAGGGGTTTGGCTCACACAATTGCGGGATCCTGCTGCGCCTGGGTAGGACTCGAGGAACCTGCAGTTTAGCACCAGTGTTCATCCTTACGTGTGATTTCCTCAGTGAACCAGTGCTGTGCAGTAATTAACTGGGCTGGGGATAGTTCGCTGGTTCTCAGGCAAAATGAATGGTTCTGAAGCTATAAATGACTATTCTTGTGTCAGGGAGAGAGTTTCTTTCTCAGATCGTGCTGAAGACTTGGTACAGTTTAAGTGCTCTGTCTTCTTTCTCTTTGTTCATCTTGGTGTCTCCATTCAATCTTGACACAATCAACAAAGAAGAATGTGCTGTGTTCTGTTTCAGAAGCCCTCTGATGAAGAGAAATTTTTCCCAAGAGAAATTAACAGAGAATTAATGCTATTTTGGACTATAGTAATCAATACAATATTTTTACGCTACCTGTCTTTATGGATCTTGCTGGCTTACGCTTGCATCAGTGATCATGACTTAGTCAGCCCTTTTCAGTAGATCTTCTTTATCTCTACAATTATTTCACGAGTGTTTGAAATCCTCAACTTGCAAAAGCAAATGTATTTTGGAGCGTGTCTTTATAAGAATGTGACTGCCATTTATTAAACAGTTCTTTAAATAGTTCTGCATTGGTTAGAACCAGCCTTACAAGGTTTGGATGGTGGATAAAAAGATATCTTCCTTCCAAAACTAAGAATCCTCTCAAAATTACTCAACACTGTCTTGAAAGAAAGCTCCTCCAATGTTAATGCACTAATCAGAAATTAAGATTGGGGCACCTCCCACCAGACCAGGTTGCCCAAAGCCCCATCCAGCCTGGCCTTGAACACCTCCAGGGATGGGGCATCCACAGCTTCTCTGGGCAGCCTGTGCCAGGGCCTCAGCACCCTCACAGTGAAGAATTTCTTCCGAATACTTAATCTAAACCTACCCTCTTCTAGCTTAAGGCCGTTACCCCTTGTACCCCTCACTACAATGTATGAATGAATATATGCCTTACACTTGATAGGAAACTGAGTGGATGAAGGCTTTGTAGAATCATAGGATATAGATGTCAAAATATTACTTCTAAGTAGCACAGTTACCGTTGTTTTTTCCATGGCCTGATTTTGGGAAAAATCCCAAATGGTCTAAAGTCAGTTAAGTTCTGAATGTCAAAATTTAGAATAATCATGAAATAAACACTTTTCCAACATAAGTGTTTTTAATAAGCTTTTCCACCTCAGGCTCCTACTGGTCTTGATCCACAGTCCAGTTTGTGCAGTACTTTAATCTTCGAATGGTCCCAGTGATATTTGGTGGCATTAATCTGGGGAATAATTTATGGTGAACCACAAATAGAGGTTGGATTCACACGAGGCAATTTTGTGAGCTTCTGGATAGCTCTTTCTGATTGAATTGTTACATAATTTATTTTGAAAGAAGAAATTATGAACTTGGAGAGGGAGAGAGAGAGATGAAAAATATTCAACTTTGGCTTTCCTCCTTATTAGATCTGTTACTATTCAACACGCATTTGGGGTTCCTCTTAACTCTTGGTGTAGTGCTGTGTTATACTGTACTGACAACAGGGCTTTTTTTGCAAGGCAAGGGCAAAGAATACCAAGAATAGGAATAATAGGACAAGGTCCCTAACGTGTCTAGGTAGGCAGTTCCTCTTCATGACCTCACTAATGAGGAACATAAGAGGAGATGATTTCCCTGCTAAAAATCGGAGCTGATTAACTTGCAAAGGAGTACAGATGAGTTGAGAAGCCAAGACAAAGCATTAAAAATCTGTTGTGCAAACACAGAAATCTTGCATCACAGTTCTTTCTTCATGCAAATAAGGGGGAGTGCATTATATTAAAAAAATGCTGAGGAATAGTCAGCAAAATTGGCCAGATTCACATTCACAGTTTTACATGTGTTTTTTTTTTTTTTTAATTTAGTTTACCCAGTGCAGCAGATGGTATTGAGATAACAGTAAGTCTTTACTTCTACTTTCTTTCTCCAGCACGGACAATTGTTCTTTCTGAGGCATTTTAAGAACCTACCACTCACAGGTCACAAAGACTGGCATGAGATCTACAAGTCCTGCATTGTGAAGACAGCAGGAAGAATTTAACTCAGAAAATGTATAGGGTATAATGAATAAGCAAAATGAGTGGATGTAGACAATTCCCACCAGAGTACAGTGTTTTGTTTGATGGTGCAAGGAAATGTAATGTTTAAGTCATATAGTAACATCTGAGTGCCTCAAAATGAGTTTACACCTGGGTTTGGTCATCTCTTTCGTTGGATTCAGCTGAAATCATTGTACCAGTGCTGCAAACAGGGCATGCTGGCTTGAAACAGAGAGGCAATTGTGCATTGTAGAGAAAAATAAAGATGGTTTGGAATGGGAAAATTGTGTCTATGTTGGTGGAACAAACTATAATATTCTCAGAAGCCTGGGGAGAACAGGTGTTTTCTGAAGTGCCTTCTCTGTTATCCAGAGTGATTTTTAAGGCACATACATGACACTTGAGATTACAGATGTTTCCACACTTAAACTGTCTAGTTTTTTTAGGAAGAGGCAGAGTTTTGAATTAAGGGGAGTAATATTGGGCAGATGTTAATTGGAAATGGTGCGTCATTTGATTGAGGTTTAATGTATTATTAGGGGCTTGCTGACCTTCCCTGTCAATGCAAAACATGGGCAGATGTTGGCAGTAAAGAGAAAAAGAGAACAGAAGGGGATAGATACGAGCAGGCCAGCTGCCAAAAAAGATCAGCTGACCCTATGCTGACATCAAGTGCAATCTGGGGAGTCCTTATGCCAGTGAGCTTTCCTATGCAGCAAATGTGTCCCTGTCTGGGTCCCTGCTCTGCAGGAGCCACAGCAGTGTCCGTGAACTCGGCTCTCATCCGGGCAGTGCGTCTTTGTTGTCACGAGATACGTTTTTCTTGTCTTGTTTTAGCTGCTTTCTCTGATCTTAGTGTCTCAGTCTCTGGTTTCATCTGCTGAGGACAGAACGTAAAGAGGAAAAGGACAGTAAGGTCATCTTGTACATTGTCACTACGTGCACAAAAGTACTTCCCTCTGAGAGAATGATCCTTATGGGTCCCTTCCAACTCGGGATATTCTGAGATCTGTGCGCAGCGTGTTACAGGTGCCCCGGAACTGTGTAGTTGCTTTCCAGTGCAGGATAGGTAGCTTTGGGTTGGTACAGGAGGAATAAAAAATGTCTCGCTCGGGTCATAGCCGTAGCAGTAGCTTGAGGAGGTGATCTCTATGAAGAGATGTACTTGTGTGGTATGCCGGAAATGGCTTCGCACAGCTTCTTCTGGCTTGCTTTGCTAGCTACTTTTGTAGAGGTGGGTGCAAGATGCTACCGAGATGTTGGTGGATGAGGTATTGGTGGTGGAAAGTAGTGCCTCCTGTTACTAATCTTCAGAAGCCTTGAGATGAAAGTGATAAGTGCATCCTCTCCTCTCCTCCCACACCGATCAGTAAAGCTCCACTTCCACGTGTGGCTTCCTCTGGTGCTGATGCTATTGCCAGCAGGATTTTTAATTTTCCTGAGAAGCACGGTGCTTCTGTCATGGTGTATCACAATTCCCACGAAGGGTGATCAGCTGGAAGAAATGTCCTTGTTACTGAGGTGCACTGGAAGGGGAGCCTGAGGTTCATTTTAGCAAGACACTGAAATCTAGTTTCTGCTTTTGTCTTTGCTATGGACGTGTGAAGCAACCTTGGTCAAGTAAAGTAGCTGTGCTTTGTAAGATGATGTAAGGGTATTTATTTCCCTTCTCAACTTGTAATCTCTCTCTCTTTTCAAAATATGTGCTCCTTCTGCGGTGGGTCTCTTCTGCTGCATGCATGCATAGTGCTGACCCCCATATGCGGCTGCTCGCTGGTGAGGGCTTGTGGAAAGTACTGTAATGCCTGTAGCAACGATAAAGAGAGTATGAGCCTGTTCAGAAAACAAGCTCTGCTTTTGTCTTGAAAACAAATGTCGGTGCTCCTCAGCAATTAGTCTCTCTGAACACCCACCTTTCCATAGGGCTCAGATAAACAGGGCTGCAAACCATCACCAGGATGCAGCAGAGTGCATAGCTGATGGAAAGGGGACTGGAAGGAGGAAGGAAGGTGTCACTGTGGGTACTGCCCATGGTCCTTGATCTGCCTGTTACTCTATTGCAGTGGAAGCCAGCTTTGTCCTTGAAGAACATGAATGCATTTTTTTCCCTCTTACAGTACAGCTAAGAAGAAAAAAAGGCTCAAGAACAGAGGTGCAGTTAAATATACTCAGTAAGGACAATTTGACTGTAGACTGAGCTTTCATAAGAAAGCAAGTTAATATGGGATCGGATGACCTGCAAGAGGCAGCGGGAAGCCCTTTCCACCATCGCTGGCATCATGATGGCTTAAAAAAACAAACAAACAAAACCAAAATCCCCGAGACAGGGAACTGATAAGGAGGAACAGGATTCCCTGCCCTAGCGTGTTCTGGAGTACCGTGTTGAATAGGTACTACAGAAGAGCCATGGCTTGTTTGTTTTCTAAAGGAGAAAAAGGAAAAAAAAATATCTCTAGTCCTTGAAAAGTGTGCAATAGTCTACGGTGCCTTTAACACAAAATCTCTTGCAGTAGCGTTCAGTTTAGCAGGCTGTATTAATATTCATGTTCAAGGTTTCATCTACATCAGTGTTGGTTTTTAGGTTTTCACCTCTCCTGGGGCAAGAGTCTTTAGGTTTTCCCACTTTCAGACCCAGGATCCAAACCCTTTCTGCAGCAGAAGGTCAAGCCAGGGCAACTGAAATTAGGCAACACAGAACTGCTGCTTACAGCAGCTGGATCACTTCTCATTTTTAGGTGGGATCATTTGCAGATACGTATTTGCATGTTACACAGTCTATGCTCGCTCTTGATGTGTTTCGTCTCCCTATGTCTTTAACAGCTCTTTTGAGTCGTCTTTGATCCAAATCTATGCTTTTAGGTGAACCACAGCACAAAACTGAGTGTAGAGATATAAATGCATGCCATACTTTCAAAAAACAGACAAAAAAAAAACAACAAAAGCAAAAATGTGTGAAGTACTGCCCCGTTTGGTCCTCTCTACCTGTGTCATAGATGCCATTCGGACTGTGTTCTGGCTGTTACTTTTCATGTTTAAAAGACTTAGGGGTCTTGGTTGGTTTTTGGGGTTTTTGATTATATTTTTCCAGGCATGCTGGGGAGTTTAGCATTCTTCTGCATATGCAACATTTTCAAAACAATAAAGCCCTGAAAGCTTGGCTGGAGAAAAAACTCACTGCCATTAGTAAATTGAAGAAAAGGGTGGGATTTAGCAGCTCCTGAAGATATTCCAAGGGATAGATATAATACGGGTGTTTTTAGGGGAAAGACACCAGTTATTCTTTATCCCTTTGTTTGTGTTATCTCCATGACCATGCTTCCAGGATTGTTTTGCTCAGCTTGATTCCTTCTCATCTCGTGATCCCTGCCAAACCAGTGTTCTTGGCTGCTTCGAGATACAAGGAAGGAGTAAACATTACCATCAATAGTAAGAAGTTTGTTCAGCGGCTTTAATAGCAACCAGATACAGTAATGAAGGGTGTAGTGCACCTGCTTGGATCGGACGGAGAGGCTTACCTTAAATTTGATTGGGCTTTGCGTAAGAAGTATTTCTTTAACAAGACAAAACCCCACAAAACCTGTGAAAGTCAGTCATGCTTTGCTATCAGCTTTTCCGTGAGAAATCTCAGCCCAAATCTGCTTATCTGGGCGATAGCCAGCAGGACATTTGCTAAGTATGAGGAAAGATGTTTCGCTTGTAAATGCTTTGACATAAACCAAGTGCCTTTTCCCAGACTGTCTGGGATGTTTATATGAATGGCTGATAAGCAGGTCTACACGTTTTAATGGCATAGTTCTTGGGCCAGCAGCTTCTTCTGACAATGCTCTCTCTTCATTCATCCCATCATTTGTTTCTCTGAGGTTGACCTGCTGGCTCAGTAGCAGAGGGCTTCACCTGCCTTGCTTGAGCCTGGGTTTGCTCAGTGCTTAGTATAATATGCCTTTCAGAAATAAAATGCAATCAGTACTGCACTCCGTCTTCACACTGCCTAGCATTAAGTGCCTAACAGGCTGCGTAACACCTGCCCTAAGTTAAATGTGGTGGGGAGTCAGGCAGGCCTGGCGAGTAACCGCATGGATCGCTGCTGCTGCTGTGACTGGCCACCAGTGCCTGGTGAGACAGGTAACTATGGGGAAGGCTGCAGGAGTCAGTTTTTCCCCAAAGGCACTGCCCCTGGCCGTAATGCAGCGGTGCTCTCCTGCAGGCACTTCGCCCTGGTGTCAGGCACGTGGGGCTTCCGCTCGCCTGCATCCCCCAGCTCTCCTCTCGCTGCATCTCAGGCCCAATTTGCCCCCAGAGGCACTTTGTTATACACTCATGGTGGGTAAATGGATATTACCCCAACTTATTTTTTCTTCTGGAATCTTTCCTGGGGTAGTTGAGTTCTTCCCTTGAGTCTCGACGGGAGGTGTGAGCTCACAGATAGGCGCCAGTCGCATACCGCCTGGCGCACCACGGGACTGACCTGGCTCGCAGAGCGAGCTTCACATTCAAGACGAATATGTTTACAGCGAAGACAGAATCAGAGTTGCCAGCCCAGAAATAAAAAGCAAGATTGCACAAAGAAAGAAGCCCAACTCGCTGCTGAAAGAAAAGGCCGCGGCCGTCTGCAGGCGTGCGTACACCCAGGCACACGGGCGGCGCGTGCGTGCGTGCCTGTGCGACACGGAGAGGAAGCCCTGAAACTTAAACTCCTCCTGCAGCTCTGCATCTGCTCTGAGTCACTGCTATGACTCACGCTGACAGCGTTCACGTTCGCTAGCGTGCAGATGGAGCAGCTCTGGCAACAGGAGAGGCAGGTTGCATTATTGATTACCTGCTGCAGCAGACGCTTGCGCCAAGGTTTTCTTTTACGAGCACAGACAAAACGCAGCAGGCTCTACTGAGCACGGTTATGGTTCTTGCTTGCTTAAAGGTAAGAATGCCTGTTATTTACTAGGGAAAGATAGGAAAGGGAAATTAGAGCTTGGGAAGGTTGAGTCTCTTGCTGCTGCTACTGCTTGTTCTCGGAGGGAGCTGCGTTACCGCAAAGCTTTGTCTCAGCTGGTTGCAGAGCCGTATGGGGAATCGTGTGGCTAACGGGCAGTGCATGTCCGAGGAAACAAAATAACGTGTTCTCATTCATTGTGTTATGTAAGGCATGGCAGCCATGTTAAGGACAGAAGACCTCTTTCGAAGAAACGGTGCTGCTAGACATCAGGGCAGGGAGAACGGCGGGTGTTTAAGCAGCCCTCTGCCTGCGCTTCGGAGATCGCTGCAGTTCCCTAGCTCTCGCTTCCGACTAAGCGTACCCACTTCTGAATGGCTTTGGTAATAGAATAAAGAGCAGTGGCGTTAGGAATAGCAAAGTGATGATTGTTTACCTTTAAAATCACAGCGCTGTTTTGCCTTCAGCGTTCAGGTTGGGAGCGTGCACACGCCGCGTTCTGTGCAGTGCCTGGATGTAAACAGTCTCCTCACATACTCGAAACGCTGTATCCTGATCCCGGGGTTGTTTTCATTTTGTGCTGCTAAAAACCCATGTATACGTCCTGCTCTAACAGTTGGTTATATGCAAAAAGGGGGACATGTTCTAGTTAGAGTTCACTTATGCAGAGTGAGGAAAAGTAGGTTTTTTGTAGTGGTTTGCTGTTGTTTTCTTCACTCTGGTGCAATAATTTTAATGTAGCCTAGATTTGTATTGCTAATTATCCTCAGGCAGAACCCACTGAGTCTCGAGCTTTTGCTTTGTTCCCAAGAGATTTGCTAAGTTATGAAACCTTCGGTTTTGAATTGCAATAATGAATTTATCTTAATTTCATTCTTCCTTTTTTTTTTTTTTTCTTTTTATTTCTTTGCATTTATGTTGGATTTGCAAGACAGTGTCATTTTCAGGTGCATATAACAGTGAGGTCAGCAGCTGCTCTTAATAACAAGGGAGTCTGGTCACTTCTGTGTATTATTTTTCAGAAGGAGAAAAAGAGGATGTTTTTGAAAACTCATCATTTATTTGCTTACTCTCAGCTTCTTGAAACTGCCATGCATTTCCTTGTAAAATCTGCACAGAAATCACTGCTCTCGTCTCCTCTCAAATAAACATGGCAACGTAGTAAGATCGTTGAAAATGACAGCATACTTTAGGTTCTTCTTCTGTTTATAATTTACAGCATTCACTGATGCACAGTGTTTTCATTGCTATGAATTAATTACATTTGGCATGACTTCCTTAAAAAAAAAAAAAGATTGAGTTTCATAACAAAATGGAGAGCAAGGTTTGTTAGCACATCAGTAGTGCTTGTACACGTCTTGTGACATCCAATTTAGAAAACCACTCTGTGAGTGAAGCTTGTAAAACAGTGTCACTCATGGACTCCCATCTCCAAGAGCAAAATTTTTGTTGCTGAATTTAATGATTAATGTTCTGGATATAAAATATTTCGGATGTTACAGTGTTATGAATGCAGGCTAATTTATCCAATATTAGGGTTGTTTTTAGGGCTGCTTACTTACAGAGTTCTGGAACATGGCAGCCTTTCCTTCCCCTCCCACATCAAACAAATCTGCATAAAACACTCTTTAAAGTCCTAATTTTTCCACTGATTTGTATCTAAATTATTGGTTTCTGAGAGTGTGTCAGGACTGTTTGCCTTCATGTCTGCCTTTCAGTATGTATACATTTAGACTAGGAATTCTCTACTATGTCAAACCAGAACAAATAATTTATGATAATAAAACTTAAATATCTTCAATTGAGTTTACTACATTTCCTTATTAATATGTTGTGGGTGCATTTAAATAATTAACAGTTAACATTTTTGAAAAGAAATTGCAAGAACCTGCTTAAAATCAAAAAGAGAGGATGATGGGTAGCCCGGGAGTCAACCCGGCCCTGAACACAGCCTCTCCATCCCGATTGTCCGTAAACCATCCGTGGAAGAGATGACCATCAGAGAGGAGGACTCCTTCTATGCAGGCATTTTGTAATAAGTATAATATGGTTTGTCAAAAGTCTGCCCTCTGGTCACCCTGAAAGTTGTTTTTTCTTGCCTTAAGTTGGCTTTGCATTAGGCCATAAAGGCAACGTGGAAGAAGCTGCTGGGGCCATTTCACCTGTACTTTTAGCAGAACATGAAGCATGAGAGTTCGTGATCTCCTCGACTTTCTTTTCTGCAATAAAGGTACGGTGTTTGGCTGTCCTTTTATTTGTTTCCTCCTTGGTCTAACCTGCAGCTTTTTCCTCCAGTTTCCCATGTGGCTCTGCCCTACCGATGTTATTTTGAGCCCTTAGGCTGCCTTCCTGGCACGTGCAAAGAACTTTGAGGAGATCCAGTCTCATTATTAGAATGAGTTTGCGCGAATCACATTTAATATGGGTGATTTTTGGACTGTATGACAGCTTTACCCGATTATCAAAAATGAAGCACTGTTGCATCAGATGCTGAGTTTATGCAGAGCAGAAAATGATCCATGCATTGAGTAATGATTTATGTCACAAAAAATGATCGCCGTATTTTATATGGTGATTTGCTATTGATGTTAGACTTCTTGAAAGAGGGCTTTGCAGTATATGAAAAAGCAGCAATATATCAACGTTTATTTAACACTTCTTTGTGTCACAGAACAGCATGGCATTTTTATTTTCAACTCAAAATTTGAAAAAGAGGAGGGAAAAAGTTTGTTGGAGCTGGCTTGGTTACAAGTTTTTTGTTTCTTTTTTTTCATGTGTGTGTGTTTGAAATAAGCTCCTGGAGTTTATATTGGAATAAAAATCCGTGCACGTGGGCAGTATGAATAGCACTGCTTGCAATACTGAACCGTCTCATTTGTTGGAGAACTCACCTTTTGTATTTGAGTAATTTTTAGAAATGGCAACTTTTCTGTGAGTTGTTTTGGTGGTCTTTCATTCATATGTCTGTATACATCTACAGGGCATCCACTTTGTCCCTATAGATTTTCCTGTTTTCTGAATAAGCGGTCTTCTGTGGATTAGATTTGTTCCCTGGTTTTAAAGAGGAGGGGGAAAGAACTGTTAAATCTTTGCACATACTGTGTCCTGAAAAGCTCTTCACTTAAACCTTGGGCAGGTTAAGTGGGGGGATGCCAGGAGAGGTAGTAGGAAGGCCCCTGTTGTAGAGGGCCTCCTGCCTCGTCACATTGTGAGGTTTTGTATCGTTTATGATTTTTGCCTGTTGAAGCTTTTGCGTATTCTTGAGTGTGCACAAATTTAAGTAAAGGGCAAAGGGTGATGCCTGTACCTCGACTATATCAGTGATGATTTGCCTTCAGGGGCCAAGTTTCCACCTGACTAGTTCTTCGTGACTGTAGTCTCTTTGCCCCCTGTTCTGGAATCAGAGCCAGTTTGAGGATGAGTATAGTTCATTTTGCTCTGGTTAAATGAGATTGTGGCCTGGATTATGATGATGTGTTATTTCTGTGCTGAGTTCTCTTTGTGTTTTATAGGGATGTAGAAATCTGGGATTAATTCTGCTTTCAGTTTGGTGCTTCATCTGTTAAAGCAGCAGAGTACCTCTGAGTTTGCTGCGTGGGCTTAAAGGAAGAATAGTGAATTGGTAAATAGGATATCATGTATGACTGTATAGTGACCTCCTGTGCCCAGGTAATGCAGAATTAAAAAGGAGTGGGTTCATGATCCTTAATTCAGATTTATTTTTTAGATAAATGCTTGGTAGTGCCAGATGGCAGAGCTGCTGCGGGCAAAGGTGAATGACGGAGCGTGTCATTCCTGCCTCCGTTTCTGCAGGCTATTTTCAAACCAGTAAATGTGATTTTTAAAATGCAAAACAACACAAAAGGTGCTGCAGTATTCTGGACTGCACTAAAAAGCCACTAATTTCAGCAAGTTTCCGGTGTGTTGTGGGTAAGATTTTAAGCCCTGGATCTGTGAAAACGGGCTGCTATAAAAGATTTCTTCTGTCTCGCTTCAGAAATAGACACTAGTGGTGTGACTTTAAAGCCAAAGATATATTTTACCCCGTCATCGGTGTGATTTCTGTTGGGCAGGTGGGTGGGCTTCTCCTGGACCAGCATGGTAAAATGTTGGTTCTTTTAATGCATAGAAGGCCATGAAATAATCACATCATGGTGACAGTTTCTTCTGCTGTTTCAGGAAAGTTTGCAAGGAAAGAAGTTTCAAGCTCTGTGCGCTACTGTAGTGGGTTTGGATGAAAAGGATCGCATCCTGAATGTTGCTAGCAGTAAATGTAGTATCGTGGCTATGAATGTGTGACATAAAAATGCATGCAGTTGAGCTGGCTAGGATGAGGTCTTTCTGTTTTAAATTCTCTCTGACGTGATTGCCTGGGAAAAGTTAGTTAAATTATTCTCTTCCTGAGATAAGTGGATGACTTTCAATGGCATTTTGGTAAACAGGAGGTAGTGAGTAATAGGAAGAATGTGGCCTTTGTGGTTTTGCCTACATAAGATTTCTATTGTCCCATACCTTTGGAGGCTCATTGGTGAGAATATGAAATTCAAATCACCAATACTTCTACAGAACAGCGATTTTACACTGAAAAGTTGTGTGGAAAAGTGACTACCTTTCACCAGTATGTATGCAGTGAGGCAGACTTGCAAACTGGACTACCAGAGATGGGCTTTGGAAAGACAAATGGGGAATTAGAGGAGATTTGTCTTCTTGGCTGCTCTTTTGTGAAGCCTCCCCAGTTCAGCTGGGGAATAGAAGAGGGCCGGGACAAATTTGGTCTCAGATTTGTGAATTTCAGAGAAATTGCTCACGATCTTGTTGCAGAAAGCATGTCTATATTTGCAGATTGGCCATTTTTAGAATTTATAACATAGTGTAACTACTCATACTCTTTTGTAATTTGCTTTTTTCCAACAGTAGGTATTGCTACCGTGCAGAAGCAAATTAAATGAAGCTTTAGTCCTAAGCTTGTTTTGAAATAACTTGGTGTCTTACGGATACTGAGAGAGATCCTAGAGGGCTTTGAAGTCTATACTAAATGTTCACAAAGGGCTTGTGCGATCAGGTTATCCATAGCACTTACACTAAAATGTATGGTGAATGGAAGTAGCCAGTTTAAGGGTGTGGGTAATGTGATAGATTAAGGTCAGAAATGTTGAATTGAAGGGAATTGTGTCTGGTGGTGTTTAATCCATGCTCCAGTGATCTAAACCTGTGTTCTCCAGAGGGAAGCCACCAGCACCATGACTGGAGGTGTTTGAGAGACTCGTTTTGGGGAGCCCCGTGAAGCCATGGCTGGAGGGATCGTAATGAAATAGTCAGACTCATCTCCCCTGCCGTGACCTTAATTTGTCACATTTATTGCTGTATGGTAAAATTGCATCCTTTATTGTTGCCTCCCTTTATCAGCAGCTTTTGCAACTGAATGCACGTGAGTATTACTGACTCTTACTGTCCTTTCAGCTCAGATGGTCTGAGAGAGACTCGGAGCCTCGGCCACCTGAGGGCTCCTCCTCAGTGAAATTGCAAATGGCGCCCAGCAGCGAGCTCCTGTGGCGGGCAGGAGGGCCCCGCAGCAACCTGGGGCTTACAGGATCCTTCTCAAGACACCAAGTCGTTTCAGTGCATGGGGGTAGTGGGAAGGGCTGAGCACCTTCAGGGTACAGAGAGCAGTAGAGAGGGAGCCTGCATGGGCACCTGGAAGGACAAACTTCCATTTGCACAGGGAGCACTTGAAGGAAGCATCTGCTTTTGTGCGTGGAAATAATAGGAGGCTGCCAACGTGTGATTGTGTGGGCTGAGGAAGGGAGGAGCTTGGCTTCAGCACCAGCCTGTCTGAATTTTGGCTATCTTGTAAATGCTTTGCCTATTCTTTGGGGATGGAAGGATTTCCTAATAGCTCAGGAAGAACAGAACATTCTTTTCTGTGCTTGTTAGGAGGATTTATTTTTTGGATACGAGAACATCCTCCGTCTTTAATCAATGGCAAATCCAAGAATGTCAGAAGGAGACACTGGTCAGGTTTTATTGAGAGCTAGAAACAGTTTGGCACGTGCAATAATTGTCTCTTTAAACACTGGAGGTGTCTAAATACCAATTGCATGTTAAATTTAGCAAAAAGATGAATGGAAGACAGAACAGTCACTTATCATTCTGAAGATCTGTTTAGCTGGTGTTATATTCAGGATAAGCAGCAGACAGGTACCCACTAGTAACTTGACTCAATTTGCCTGAGGAGTTGATGCCCCTTTCTGCCATGGGCAAGGCACCCAGGATAGATGGGAAGAGTGGTTCCTTCCTAGCACGTGGCTGATGCGGCACCAGCAACATTTGCGAGCCTCTAAAAGGCTTCCAGGAGAAAGAAGGCAGGTGGCACACAGGCACTTGGGAGGGCTGTGGTAGCTGATGGGGAGTGCAATATTTTGCAGCATTTAGTTTCTGAAAGTTTAACATTGCTTTCCCAACTTTGCTACATCTTGCACTTTTTTCCCCACAATTCCTCTTTGGTTCATATTTCTGGGACCCAAGAGAACAGTGTCTTCACAGTAAATGTGACTGTTTGTGTGACTGTAATACAGCCTAAAATTCCCCGTATCACACTGCACGTTCCATGGCAGGAGTGCTCAATGTCCCAGTCTGCATCAGCCCTCATGTTGCATTTGGGGCTACATAAAATCTGTGTGTATGACAAGATCAGCGTGATGGATTACTCTAGAGGGAAAACTGCTCTTACTGTCATCTTCCTAGGGATTTTCATAAAACTGAACTAACTCCCTTGGGAGATTATCATATGGTTACATTGCACGAAGATAATTTTCATCCATTAGTACTTGAATGTTTGGCTTTACAGTGGAATATTATTTAGCCTGAAAGCGTAGCCTCCTGTGGCAAGAAAAACAGGCACGTGGACATTCAGTAGCTAAGAAAAATGTGTCTTGTTTATTTGTGTCTTATTTACAGCGTTCCTGTAGGCCCCCTTTAGGCACTGTCAGGCCGCTACAAGGTTTCCCCAGGGCCTTCTCCAGGCTGAACAACCCCAACTCCCTCAGCCTCTCTTCGTAGGAGAGGTGCTCCAGCTCTGATCACCCTCGTGGCCCTCCTTTGGACTTGCTCTAGTACTTCCATGTCCTTGTGCTGGAGGCCCCAGAGCTGGACACAGTGCTCCAGGTGGGGGTCTCATGAGGGCAGAGAGGAAAATATTAAAAATTCATTTTACTGTGAACACATCACAAACCTGTTAAAGTTCATTCACTGTTATCCTGGGTGTTCCTCATGTACCTCATCTCTTCTGCACAAGCGCATGGTGAACAGGTGGGCTGGTCACACTTGTAATAGCAAACCGAGACCCCTCCTTAATATTTAAAATGGAATGTGAAATACAGGATGCACTCGTGTAAACCAGTTTGACCTTGAGACTGTGTTTTGTAATCTTGCTTTCCTCTCTTCCTGTGTTGTGGGACAGCGCTCGCTAGCTAGACTGACTTGTGGAGGTGGCGGCTCTGTGACGACTTTGAGGAACAGGCCTGGTGTCGGTGCATGCTGCAGGAGGTTCTGGCTCCATGTTTGTTTGAGCTGGGGAGGTATTGGCATGTACCGTGATTTTCTTTCCATGAAAATTTAGTGCAGAGTAAGTAAATGATGGCTGTGTTTCTGCCCAGCAAGAAGCTGCAACTCATTCAGGAGCACAGCCAAGCATTAGGATGCTAAAGAAAGCACTGCTGCAGCCAGGAATATAGATACAGCCATAGATGAGTGCTTTATTTCTTTCCAAACTAGAGCTGAAAATAGCTGAAACTTTAGTGTTCTGAAAGCACAAGCCGCATACATAATGCAAGCAAATGTGATACAATTCTGAGGAATCAGATCGAGAGTTTCCTCTCTTTCTGTAAGGCCTCTTGATATAAATGTGATTGCATCTTGTAGAAGTCACTACTTCAGAAAGAGTTCCCATACTGATCACAGTAATCATTTTCTCAGAATGGAGAGAGCTTTTGTTCTTTAAAATCTTGAAGACTGGTATTTTGAAATGTGGAATGTGAGCTAAGACTCGAGGAAGTAATATACGGTTAGTCTGTGAAAGAGTTTAAAGAATCCTGCGTTTTATTTGCCACAAGGCAAAGGACAAGGACAGACAGAGCACAGCAGGATGGATGCACGGTGTCTTCTACCTTCTGTCTAGTTGAGGTTTGTAGCAGGGGTCGTGACTATCTTGACCTAGAAAAAGAATATGTTGCCTGAGTTTGCAGGCTGATTATTGGAAACTTGAGCCTTTAAAATATGTTCACAGGAAATGTCTTCTGTGCTACACTGAGTCTGACAACTTGCTTTGAATGAGCATTTGTTTGCAGCTCTTCTGTCATGTGGTTCATCTGCAGCTGCTTGGCTGCTGCAGGGGTTCCTGCTCCTCAAATTTGCCATGATAAAAAGCTAATATAGTTGTTCCTCAGATTGATACTGTCAAAGGGATTTGGTTTAAATTGTTCCTGTTGTAAAGTGTTTTTATTTTTTTTCCTGTCCAAGTATTCTAGGTCCAAGGTCCTAAAAAAAAAAAGTTTGGGTGGTACCAACATGCGATTATGCTGACAGATACGAGGTGCAGAAAAATGAGGACAAGCAGCGGGAGGCAGTAACTTAGATTGGCTCAGCTCCCATGGAAATAAAATGTCTGTTGGACTGAGTCAGGATAAAAGCTAGCCTCCGTCAAAGTAGCTTTGTTTTTCTCTGCTTAACTAATGGACAAAATCACTCCTTGTATCATGGGTTGCAGGTACCCTTCAGAGATGTTGACAGCACATTTAATTAGAAAGGAAAAGGGTTAGTCATTCATTCCACTCTGGAATGATTGAGCTGTTCTCTAGTGAGTGAGAAAGAAGGAAGGAGCATAGGGAGGGAGAGAAAGTGAAGAATTTCCAGTAGAAGCGCGTGCTCCCAGTCATTTCTGTGTTTGTTTTGTATCAAACTTTCAGGAGGTTTCTCCGCAGGGAATAGTATCACATACTTTGTGCTCTGCAGTAAGCAGAGAGCAGGAATAAAAGTATGGTGGATTTAACTCAGAACTGGCATTCTTACCAGTTTGCATGGTGATCCTGGTTGCAAGTACAGGGACTGGGGGAAAGAAGTCTCACTACATAGCATCTCCTTACAGCGAAGGATCTGAATGGCTTTTAAAATCTGGCAGCAAGCATTAGGGTTTGAACTGCCGTCGTCAGTCAATTGCATACCAATTTCCATTTAGTTTTAATTAAGCAAAAATATACTGCAGTCTTTGAAGATTCTTTTCCTTATCATCATCATTTCTTAATGCAGGAAGCCAGAGGCGGAGCACGCCAAGAAGCAGCTGGTGCTCTGGTGTGGCTGTAGTGCATTACCACACTCTGCTGTGGTCTTACTGCTATGGCAGGGCCGTGTAATTTAAAAAGCACACAATGTAGGCTAAAACACAGGGGTCTGAGCCTGCACCCAGTCAGTCTTTCATATGCACGTGAGGTTGGCCTCTTTGGGATTACTACCTGGGCACGTACCTCCCTTCAGTGGTTCTACATCCAGTGCCAAAGCAGAACAGAACTCGAGTGCAATTCAAAACCACAAGGGGTTGTGTCAAAGAGGAGAAATCATAGGCAGACTAGAAGTGCAGTTAAACCAAGTTTCTTTTAGAGTGCAGTTCAGAGAAGAGGGTACCTGCAGGAGATGGCAACGTGCTAGGGTATTAGTAGGTACGACATGCCTTCTGTACAGAAGCTGCAGTATTTTTCTAAAAATCTCTTTGACAGCCTAATGATAAGACGTGTCACTCTGCAATGTGTGATTTCCAATGTAGCTCTGCAAAATAAGTGTGACTTCCTGATGCTAGGGAGCAAGGTTTCAATGGAACTTGCCTGTATAAAAACTCTAAGGTATTTACGAAGTCACATCATCTGTGTGCAGATGTGCTAACTAAACCACAGAGATGATGGGACTTCCCTGTGGCCACTGAAGTAGTCATAGTATATTAATAGGATTTCTAAATTCCTCCATCATCTCTTCCATTTTCATATCTTTAAGTGAAATGAAAGATAATGTACCATGTTTACGTATTTATATTAAATTTCCTGAGGATGAATGGTGGTATAACATGTTACAGGGTTATAATGTAGCACGTCCATTGTATCAGCCCTTGATCTTGTGACTGTGGCTGGCTGGCAGTAACTTGCTTTGTGAGTAGCTTTTACTGTGCCTACAAGCTTTCACAGCATGTGCTCTGCTTTTAGAATGGAAAAAGAAAAAAAATAGCTATACTAAGTAAAAGCAGTTATAAGTTATAAATAAGGATACCAATTAGGAACTTTATGTGCCTGCACTAACTTACCAAAATGAAAATGATTAAAAATAGTAAATGACTTTGCCAAAAACTATTGCACATCGCATTTAACCCTGAACATGGCTCCACATAATGTCATATGTCTCTGTCCTCACTGAGGAACTCTCCAACAGCCAGGGTAAGTAAAATGCTGTCTAACTTCTGTGACTGTCAGTTCAGATGAGAAGTGAACCTCAAGTTTGTTCTGCCTTTACCTTGGACAATGAAATGGGAAGAAAACTTGAGCTACCTCGTAGGCCGCTTCTGTGGCGAGGCGTAATTTTGTAAGAAATGTTAGATGCTTTGCTACTGAGTGCATAGAAGCATAGGGCTGGATGGGGTTTCCTGAGCTGCTGAGTCTAGTCTCCGGTTAAAGTAATAGCATAGTGTTTCTTTTATATGGATACCATTTTTCTCCTTGGTTAAATTAGCTTTCTTTGTTGCCGTTACTCCAATTAGGCTAGCTGTTTTGGTGACATCATGTTTGTCATAACTCTGTTTTCACCCCTCTGGTGCTTATCCTTTGTCATGTTTTTCTGGAGAGCCAACTGTAAGACATCTTAGCCTCCATTTTGTTGAGCTTAACAATCTTGTGTTTAGCTCTGGTGAGGATGGCTCTGTTGTCCTCATAAGCCTTTCTCTACACCTGTTACCGACTGAGGTGGTCAGTGTTTTGCCTGCACTATCCAATATTCTTGATTCAGTTTCGTCTCTGCTTTTTGTGCAGTTCATTGCCTGGTACACCCTAACACATCATCTACCTCTTTTGTGGGTGCACTGTCTGACATTGAGGTCTTCCTTCTTTGTTCTTCTCAACCGATAAAAATTATAGCGGAAGCTCTTCTTGTTAGTCTGCAAGCGTGTGGTTTCGTATTAGTGCTTTCTAACTTCATCTGCTTTCTTTTATTTCAGTGCTGGTGGATCTTTAAGAGTTTGATTTTCCTAACGTTTACCAACAACATTGTAAACTGATAAATTGCATCTGAACTACTGCATTACAGATCTGAACACTGTTTGCTTTAGGTGTGAGCTTCCCCTGAATTTAACATTTTCAGAAGTGTTTTGCTTGTGACTGGTCAGTATATTTTCCTTTGAACTGAAGTTTTAGCGTTGTTAATCCTTCTGTATACATTTATGTATCCGCCCCACTTGTATATTTTACTGGAGAATTACCTTCTCCACATGGGAGCAACCTGTTGCCTTGTCACAATTTTGTGGTGTCACAGTCTGAGTTTTCTATCATGCACTGCTGTAGCAAAATGGCCAGTATTTTAGGTTAAAAATCATAGTTGTTCTCATCCTAGAGAGCATAGTAATTGAAGAGTTTTTGTTTTGGCCTTAAGATTGAAAAAAAAAAAGAAAGAAATTTCCCAGGTACCCAGTTAATGCTTTTTTGTTCTATAGTTTGGAAATTCAGTGAGAATAGGTGGGCGAAGATGTGAAACCTAAAGATCATTTTGCCTCAGTTGTGCAGTAATTAATTGTGAATAAATTATTGTTTTCCTTCTCTAAAGCTTTTGGAAATGTGAAATAATTGTACTACTGGTTCTAGCAGCACTTGTAATAACAGGTTATCCAGCAGGCAAGCAGTGTGCTGAGAGAGGATGAACAGTTTCCATCTTTGGAGGTTTTAAGACCCAGCTGGAGAAGCTCTTGTCTGACCTGAGAGGCAGCAACTTCGGTGGTACTGCATTAGAGGAAGCCTGGCTGTTGTCTTCGCAGTGTGAGGATGAGGAGAACCAAAGCATTCGGCTGGCTGCTGTCCTGGGCTGCCCTGTCACAGCCCATTTCCCATCAGGTTTATCCACACGTTGCTTTCCAGTTCACTCCCTCATGCTGATCCCTTGCTTGTGGTGTGACCAAGGACAGTATGTTCCCTGTCACAATGGAAGAGTTGTGAGTTTTGGAAACAAGAAATGAAACTGTTAAACCTCTCTGTCAGTGACATCTGAATTCAGTCTGGGCCTGCAGGGGGTGAAAATTGCTTGGGGACCTTCCCAGAAGAGGGCAGGGGCTTGGTGCCGTTGCTGGTGTTCCTTTTGTGTGGAGAAACCTGTCAGGGAAGGATTTGTGGTGTCATGCAGTCACCCAGCACTGACAGCAGCTGGAAGGAGCAGACAGGACAAGGTTAACAAGAGTTAAGAAGCTGTGCTGGGAGAGCGAGATTGTTGCTGGGGACATGAGGCAGCTACGTTATTAAGCTTCCTATATCATGCACCGCGTCTTTATAAGGTTAACAGAAAAGTCACCTTAGTTAAATGCGTATTTTCATCAGTATAGTGGAAGGAAGATGAACAGTCCCTAAGCGTAAAATGGTACAGTAACAGTACCCAATTCTGAAATTTCTCATCCAGCTTTATTCTTAGGTTCTCTTCCTCAGAACCGATCCACAATCCAGATTCTATTGGATTCAAATGGCAGAGGAACTAAACTATAAAATGTTAGCACTCTGCATTTTTAATGAGTTTCTAATGATTTTTTTTTCTACTTGTTCCTATATTTGTTGTTTTCCCTGTAATACTAGACTGTTTATTTCAATCCATTCGGTCAGAAACACTTTGTCCTTTTTAATCTTTCAGGCTTTATTTAAAAAGAACTGGGTACCCATGCCAAATTTCATCTCTGAAAGCTATGGTAAGGTAACACAAATTTAACGATTAGTACTATCACATGTGGTGATCTACGGACACTGAATGCAAAGGTTCAAAGATGAAAAAAGTTAGAGGCAGGTAAAGCAAAAGGAACTTCAGCCTTAGAAATACCAAAGTGGAAATTTGTGAGATTTAAAGTACTTCCTGTGCTGAAAGGCCCATATTTTAACCTATTTCTGCTATAAGGACAAACTGGTGGTTCTTTAGATTTCCTCCTTTGAACATCCTGAGGTAACGGAGGGGGAAGAAGGCAGATCTGTCACTGAATATTGCTCTAGCATAGAGCAATATCCTTTAGGTCAGGAGCTGAATCCTGTCGGGCACATCACAAACATTTGTCAAGCATTTCCTTCTCCACAGTTAAAGAGCATTTACGTCCTGTGATGTGGGAGTGTGAGGAGATTGACGGCTGCATTAGCAGGCCGTGAGGTGAATGTGTGTCCTGGTGGGGTTCCTGTTAGCAGAAGACTCTTGTGAGGTGACCTTCTTCCCCTCTTGCTCCCAGAGATCAGCCATGGGGCTCTTCTTGCCTCCTCTGGGCCACAGTGGCTCGTGGTGGGCCTTGTGTCGGTCTCACCAGCTGCACCTCACGTCTGGGATTTCAGGGACTGAGAGAAGCGGTGGCACACATGCTGGTGGTGTGTGGGACACGGCCTTTACCACAAGGCATTACGAAGCAGGCAGCCAGTCGATCAGGTCATCTGGTAGAGGCAGAAGGTTTTGCTGGCCTGGGAACCGGAGGCCGTGAGAGGTGAAATACCAGACTTGTGGCCATGTGGTTAATCGTGCAGGAGTTGGGAGGGAACCCTCCTCAGCCCTGATGCAGTCTCCTCAGTGTCGTTTTACAGAGCTCAGCAAATGGTGTTGTCTTGGAGACAGTGGTGAACAGTTGTTACTTCTCAGAGACATTTTTTCCCTACTACTGCTGAGGGCGAACAAGCTTATATGTATCTCAGGCAGAGTCAGCAAACGCACTTTCTCATGTAGCAATTGCCTTTCTTGTGTCAGATGCGTGTCTCAATGCAGACTGAGGAACAGTTTCTGAAAAGTCCAGGGAGGGGTATTACCACGATTGTACCTGAATCTGGAATTAAAGCAAGCAGTGAATACTGTGGACTGGGTTATTTAAATGGGGCAGAGTGGAATACAGTGCACAACGGGATGCTCCGGGGGCTTGTGTGTAATTTTTCCTTGTGCCATCTCATACGGTTCAGTTAAGAATAGTTTGGGAGTCAGGCATGCACTTACAGATCTTTCTGGATCCCAGGAAGGCGGGGATGAGGTTGCCAGCAGCAAATTAGCATTGCCAGAGCCTGGAGCTAGCTTTACTGAGACTTAAAAGGAATTGCAGTAATACTAGTCATTCATGCCATCTTTCTTTCTTCTGTTAGTCATTGTCTCCATTGGAAAAGATATGCCTGGGGCAATCCTGCATCTCCGTCCAGTTCAGTGCTGCTTCTTACTGAAGAAATTAAAAAAGAATTTCTTATTCTTCCCCAAGACAGCCATGCCTTCTCCCCTGTGGGGTCTGTCTCCACACTTTCAAAGAAATCCATAACAATAGAGGAAAAAACAGCATTTAGGGCTGCCCTGCAGGGACAGCATATCATCCTAATTAAGTGTTTCTCAAAAATGGCCCTGGCTGTGTAATCAACTCCATATAGACAGATCCCACTACTCATTTGAAGCTTTGTGTTAGGTTGGGTCTGAAGAGGAAATGTGAAAGAAAGAGAAGAGAATGCCACCCACTTCTGTTTGCCTGCTTGCTTGATGTTTTGGTGCATGCTTTCTTTCAACTAATTTGGATTCAGTGGTTTCTTCATCAAGAGTCAAGCTCGGTGTTGTATGTATCAAGCTCCACATAGCTTTTTTGGTTGTGTCTCCTTAACGTGTGCTTAGGAAACATAATTTGTTTCCAGTGGCACCCTTTTTAAGTAGCAGTCCTTGCCATCTCTTCAGTCAGTGCCTGGGTGACATCTACTGAAAATGTGCTCTGCTAAAGCACGTTCTGGTCTATGTGACTACTAGGCAAACTGCACGAGTGACTGACTAAGGAGAGATGTCTTTTCCGAGCACATAAAGCTTCTTTGTGACTGTTAATGTTAGTTTTTAATGCAAGCTTGCTATCTGCTTTTGTTATGTTTATTTTTTTTTATAAAAACCAGCATTAATTAGCTTGTTCCTTCCCCTCTTGCTTTTCTCTTCTTACCAGTTTGGTAAAGTATATTAAAATGCAGAGCAGGCCACATGTGAATACATGGCTGTGTTAAATATGCAGTGATTGTGTGTTTCGTAGACCATCATGTTCATCATCTTCTTGTTAGTGCTGGATCAGTTGCATATGCCGTGACTGATTAGTGTGTATAATTGCAGTAACTACGTGTGCAGCTAGTGCGTAATGTGAGGCAGTTGGCCTTTTGATAATGTTCTACATTACATTAAGTGTTTTTCTATCTGACTCTGCTGATTCTAGTCTGAAGAATTAAGCATGACACCAGCAATGCAGACAGAGACAAAGGGCTGAGTCTGAATAACACACTAAACGAAGGCGTAATCAGATTGAGTAGAGCCTGAATGCACGGAGAGAGACTGACAGCAGGGTTAGAGGACATGATGGTACTGAGCTAATGAGAACATCTGTAGAGGGCAGAGACTTAGGGAGAAGAAAGAAGCAGAATTTCAAATGTTTTAAGCGTCTGGAGAATACAATCATCTGTGGGTTATTACTTTGTTTCTTCACTGTGATGATTTCTGTGTCTTTTCACAAGTATTTAACCTACATTAGGTTCTGTGCAAGCACAAAATAAATGAAGGGTTTTCTATAATTAAATGCTACTGTTACATCAAGATATTAGGAGTGTTTGAAACATTATCCTGTCCTAGTTTACATTTGATTCAATAACATACTAGTTTTACCGCTGCGCTTGTGTTTTAATTATAAAGCTATTACAGTGTTTAGATTACAAATTTTCCAGTACCTAGTTGTTAATAATCTCAGCGTTATCCTTGGGAGACACATAGCTGAACTACCACAGAATCATCATTGTGAGCATTTCAGGAAGGATGGTTTCACTAAAACATGCAGGGAGGGTAGCATTTAATCCAAAACATCTAACCCAACCCAAAAAATCAGCTCCCTGCCATACTGCTTTCATTCTTGGGAACTTCGTTTATGGATCATTTTCTATTTCGGGGTCAGAGTTTGCCTGTAGCGGTATTTTCCATATAGCTAGGAAGGTAAGATTGGAAGTGACCATGTGAGTCCTCAAGTCTAGACCTCCATACATCAAAAGCAGCCCTTGGTGAAGTCAGGAGCAGTTGCCAGTGATCCAGGGCTCCCAGGAAGATGGGTCAGTCTTAAAATCTACATCAGGAGAAGTCTTTTGATAGAGATATAAAAGTCCTAAAAGAACAGGAAGTTTCTTATAGGAAAAAAAAAAAGGTTCTTACATGCTATTGAACTATTTTCTTGAACTGGGTAATGTATTTATCCTTTTAAAAAACTTTTAAATTTTATTAGGAAAATCATGGCTCAGCACGAAAACCTCTCCAGATCTAGAATGCTTGAAAGAGACCCAACCAATCAGAAAGTCTACATGAACACGGTTAACAGTTCGTGAATGTAAGAAATTGTCCTGAATGGTGGCAGTTTAAGGTACTATGTACCTCTTACAGAGGCTGTGTAATAGATCCCAGGCAGATTGGCAGTGGGATTTCACTTGGCAAGTTAAAAAAGGGCCATAGCTATATCTCGCTGTGTATCTTCTCACTTGGAGGTCTCAGGAGATTTCAAGAAGTCTTGGATATTTCACTCATAATTTCACATAACTTCTTGTAATCTCAGAAGAAGCATGCGGTTTTTGAATCTTGTATGTTTTAAAAGCAATCACTTTCACGCTGTCAGAGTGGCTTGTTAAGTTGCCGTGCAATTAGGAATTTCTTACAAGAACCTTTTTTACTGTGTAATTAAAATATAGATCAGCTAAGATTTTTTTAAAGGATTTTTGTAACTTGATACTATTGAATATAATATAACTCTCAAAGGAAGTGGAAAATATGATTTAGGCAACTTTAGAGTTGTTAATTTGACCTTAAAAACCTTACTAAAAATTTGAAGGAATGAATAATTAAAGACATGGGAGGTGAATAGAAAGAGGATAAAATATAATCTATTTTACTAAGACAGGTCATGTCAGACTGACCTAGTATCTTTTTTTATTTTATTAAGAAATTAGGTTTTCTAGAAAAAGAAAGCTGTGCTAGATCTGGTCTCTCTGGATTCTACTGAAGCATTTAATATCGGGTGGCTTCAAAGGTACTGTTTAAGGTGGAGGAAGGTTAGTGGAGTACTCAAGTAGAGAAATGGCACAAGGAGAGACAACAGGTGGATATATAAGATGAGTTAGTTATGAAGTTAGTTGACTTTTTTTTTGTGTGTGTTGTTATTGTTGTAATGTATTGAAAGCAGGCTGTTGAAACTTGCTGGTGGGAGAAGGACATTCATTCATTCCCAGGGCAGTGTCTTAGATGAAGTGACTGTACAGGAACAATTACCTGCGCTATTAGATAGCACTAAAGGTGTGGAATTTAACACAGCAAAGTGTCAGGCCTCACGCTGGCAGGAATTCACTTACCGACTTTAACCTTGGTGTCAAAATTAGCAGGCTAAGCTCTTATATAATCAGTGGAAAGAGGCAGATTTTTAATTAGGCACCCAGCTCCTGCCTTTTTCTCTTGACTTAACAGAGCCTAGGCACCTGACTGGAATGCCTGAGATTGAGTGGTGCTACAGCTTCAGTTTGGGAAGTAAGGCAAGACTTTTTCCCATGAACAGGAAGTTCAGCAGCTGAAGACTTTGAAGGAGAAAGGCCTGTGTGAGGGTAAGTGGGTTCGGGTTGGTATCTGGGCCATCAATCTGACACCCTCATGAAAACGATAGATGGGATCCAGGAAAGCGTCAGGAGTATTTCCACTGAGGGAGGGCACCTTAGCTGGTGCTTAGTAAGTGAGCAACACTGCAGTATCCAAGAAACCTCAGCTCAGAGTGTAACAGACGTGGAGAACGGCTACGGGGATGATAAAAGGCACGATGTTACAAGAGGAGCCTGGATGTGTCAGGGAGGCTGGCAAAATGTGGTTTTTAATTGCTGCAGCTATGTAGCTGAGTAATAGGGAGCTTGGGAATGCGGCTGGTAGCAGCTAGGTGATAACTGACAAGCAGGATGTCGTAGTCCACCAGAGGACTAATGACAGCCTACATGTAACAGCATGGTAGTGTAGGAAGAGGCAAAGAAACAGAAGTGCCCATATATCTGATTTAGAGGTGATGTGAACTGGTTATGGACAGAATATTTAACTAGTGTAAGCATGCATATCGATAATACCATAATATCAGGCGGTAGTCGGTAGGAGAACTCTTGCTGTATATTTAAGGAGCAGCTTAAAGATTTATGAAGGACAGCTTGGGTTCTCTGGATTTAGGCTGTTTGGCTGCTTGTGCTTTTTGATCACCAGTATACAGGTGAAACTTGCTGTCTGCTGTATTGTCCTGCCGTTTCCCCGTAGTAACAGGGAAATCTGTGATAAATGGGCCTGAAGTGAATTTGTAGGGCTGAACAAAGGTGTGTAAGGTTAGCCCGTGATAAGGATGCATTTAGAGGCAGATTGTTGGGCAGCAACTCATGGGCAGTGGAAGAAAAACTTGCTCTGAAGTGAAAACTGTGGTTGAAGATCCCCGATGTGCCTGCAGTGACAAATGACGGGTGCAATACTTACCGGCGGTGACAGCCCTGCCCCAGATACCTTCTTAGTTTGACAAATGCTTAAACTTGCAACTGTCTGCTGGCGAAGGACTGCTCGTTGTGTAGATGCCAGTTCGTCTCAGCACCAGGGTCAAAACAGAGCTGAATTCTTGGAGTAAGGGTGAGTAACCTGCTTGCTGCTGTTCTTGTTCTACGTGGCTTTATCAGCAATTAAGACATTGATCAGGTCATTCTTTAAGAGAATGATCCATAAAACAGCAGGAGCACAGTGCCACAGCTAGAAGCCTTTTAAATGGCTTTTAAGTGGTGCCTACTTCTGGCACCACTGTGTTTAGTTCTCCAGTTACTTGTTTATTAATAAGTGCTTAGCTTGTGTTTTTGAGGTTTTTAAGTGCCTAGCAGAATATCAGCAGAGAATAGTGCAGCTTCTCTTATTTTTTTTTTCTGCTTCCTAATTAATGATTACATAGTGGTACTAAGTACTTATTGTTCCGTGGTAAAAACGATTGTGTGATGATCCCACAGTCCTTACTTGGAAAATTGCCACAGTAAAGAAAAAAACAAAACAAAAAACAAAACACTGTTTATGGACTGAATTGTTAATAGTTTGGAAGGGGAGTGCTCTGTTGGAAACACAGAGCTTTGAGTGACGATCCGAGAGGGTGGATGGCAGGGGGGAGGACTGAGGAGACAGGCATGAAAACGTGTGAGTGCTTTTTCAGAGTTCCTGTTTTATTTATTAGAGTTGTGGTCTATTTCCTTAGATTTAGAATTTGTGTCCCAGTTTGGGTTTGGCCTTTTTTTTCAATATTCTGGGTTTTATTTAGCTCTAAGTGAAGCTTCGCTGGCTAGTAAACATCTCAGAGTTTTAATTTGAAGTTCTGTCTAAGCCTTTTCCTGAGAGCTGACACTTGAGAGAATCTCAGACTTGCATGGCAGTTGCTTATAGGATTCCCAGAAAAACGGGAAGAGCATCAGCTGAAGACGTTTCTGGTTTAAGTTTCAGGAAAAAAGGCATCTCACATTCCTACTGAAGAAAGAAATAGAGGAATTTGCAGTAAACCATTTTTTGTAGAGTTAAACAGAGCCTGTATGAACTGTATCTCTGCTGAGCTGTAGGTGGTACAGAAGAGAAGGTAGTTCCAGCTCAGTTGGAGCTTTCTGTCATGGTATTTTTAACAGTATGTTTTCTGTTTGGAGAGACTGTATGCTACAAAAACTAAAAATAAAATGTGCCAAAGTGTTTTGGGGGTTTGTAGGCAAGCATGACAGGCAGGGAATGTCAATTTCTTCTTCAAATGTGTTTATGCTAATTTGGCTTTGAAATGAAAATATATCCTTTTGGGAATAATTATGTTCAAGATTGTTCTGTAATTTCCATATTAAAAAAATCGTAAGGCAACTCCTGCTAGATTTTAACCCCAGAAACGCCTAGAACACGCAGATGAGATGGTCTAAAAGATGGATTGTGGCTCAGGCCTCTGCGAGAGCGTAGTTGTCTTTGAATGAATTTTAAAAATACACTGTCTGAAATTGTACTTTCTTGTTGACTTTTTGCCCAGGTTAACTTGAGCAAACAAAGACAAAGAATAAGAAAGCACTGCTCAGCTGTTAACACCAAGCTATTTTCAGTGGAGCATTTGAACGTTGATCTCGTGCTTCTGAAAGGAGGCGTTTTCACTGTGACTGTACACGTTCACTTTGGTGACTTTCCTTTAGTCAGATGTGCTGTGATTTTGATAAGGTGATGTTGGGAATTGTCCCAGGCAGCTGCCAAGTAGAATATCTGTGTGTAAAGACACCGGTTGTGTGGAGAAAGCTCCAGCAGTGTAAACCTATAGGCTTGGTAGAAAGTCCTGTAAACATCCTTGGTTAGCGGGGTTTCCACCACTTCAGTTGGGAGCTTCGCTCCAGAAATGTAGAAACCTCCATCATGAGGTGTTTTCCTTGTTTTTCAGCTGACACTCTCATGTTTGTTAATGCCATCCCGCAAGGTGACACAGGCTCCATTTAATAGACGTGCATGTTAATACGGACAGGTACCTTAGTCTTCAGTGAAGGTGATGAGCACTAAATGAACAAGGTCTGGCTTTAGGAGCTAAACCTCTTTAAACCAAGGCACCAGCACTGATTTTTATGGGTGGTGGGAGGGAAAGCAACCACTGTGAGACACTTTTTGTTGATTTTCTTCTTTTTGGTGGTCTTCGCTGGGCATTAAGATGTGGAGTAGAGATATTGTCTTCAGGGGGAATTTCTAGCTAAACTGACACGGAACCTAAAGGAAAACACTTCTGAAATATTTTTCTACACCTTTATTCCTGACGTAGAAAATGGGATTCCCTGTATTCTGTTTCTTTTAATGCATGAGCCCAGGTTAATACAGGAACTCTGTGATTTTACTATGAAGAATCTGCATAGTCTTTAGGAAAGCAAAAAAAAAAAAACCAAAAAACTAACACCTTCCTTACAAAAATAAAGTAACAGCTTTAGGAAAGAGAAGAAGACTGGTAAAAACAAAGCTAAAATTGTGGCAAGTTAATCATTCAGATATCACGGTAATAATCTCTTTGGAGTAGGAATGCAGAAAAGATGGTAAATAATCAGACTCCATTCAGTTTGGCTTGATACCATGTCCTGCAGCAAGAGCCAATTTTTAATGTAATTCTATCCACTGTTACTCATTGGGAGAGGAATTTCTTGCTTTCTAATTACGCATGTACATAAGTAGTTTAGTTTGGTTCGTGATATATATATATATATTTTTTTTTTTTTCTCTTGATGGTTCTTCAACATTTTAGCAGGAGAGTTGTTAGTATTTTCACATTCCAGTCTACGGTGGTTTAAGCTTGGTACAGAATTGCAGTTATCAATCCAAGTGATTTTGATGCTTTCATTGTTAGTGGAAAAAATGTTTCTGCTGCTTTTGCTTGTTGTTGTTTCATATTCGTAGGCTATAGAAGTAAGAACTAAGGAAAAGAGAAATCAGAGGTTAGGGGTAGGAAGTAATATGAGGTATTCTAGATCAACTGATGCATTCTCAAACAAATGAGTTCTTTGCTAGTTCAAGTGTGATGTCTTTAACAGTATGCTAAAAAGATGGTTGAAGAGAAATTCTAAAAGAATATCTTCTGTAAACATTTCAGATGTGTAGTTAGGAAGGTAGCATTTCATTTCTGAATTGCAAGCTTTAGTATTTTATGTTTATTTCCCTGCTATTTCTCTATGAATCAACTTTGAAATCCATATACTATAACAGGAAGAAAACCCTTTTCTATTTTGAATTGATATATATGACAAATCTGCTTTGTTTTGTATGGTGCCTGTTGGTGCGCTTTATACGAAGATGAACAATGGGTTACGTGTGTTAACCCATTTGCACTGCTGGGTTAAGTGATAAAGTCAAATAACATCGTCACCCAGCCTTTTATTTCTTTGAGAAGGAAAGTAGGAATATAATATCTTTCAGATAGTATTTGTGTGGAAGGAGGAAAAATGGATTTTTTTTTCCTGATTTTTCAAGAAGGCACTGTTGGGAGCAGTGGGATAAAACAGCCACCCAGAGCTTTGAACAAGTGAGCTCAAGTGATTGTATTTTGCCATGCAAGTTTGTTGGTATTTATTCAGCTTTATGGAGAAATGGATTTGGTGGTACTCCAGATTATCTGTAATCGAGAGCTTGGATATCTTGTTCTGCAGTGAAGGGAAGAGGCAGCACAGACAACAAAAATTCTGATGATTTTTCTTCAAGACTTAAAGTAAAAGCAGCTTGTAATTTCCCCATTGGGTCTTGTTTAAAAACTGTGCTTTTTCTCCTATGCCAGAAGCACCAGTAAGTACCAGTAAGTACTTGGCATCCAATACAAGGTGTCTTTTATTAGAGTAGACAAAATAAGTGCACTAAATAGGAGCATCACAGACTAGTCTATGACCAGCTGCATCCATCACTAGTGAGATGACACCGGCATATTGTAACTTAACGTTTTAGCTTTGAAATCATATAGCCCAAAAAGCATAAGGTGTCTTCTGTCCTGAGGTCACTTTCCATACTCGTGATCAAAAAAGGAAAATCTGAATGTGAAAGCTGGAAAGATTGTGGTTGTAAAGGTGCTTGAAAAACAGGTGCAGCAATTACCACACAGTCACAGCTGTCCCAGAACCGGGAAGAAAATCGTAGATTTTAAACTATTGACTCCTGCAGTCTGATCTGTAATCTTGGCAGAATAAAGAGTCCTTTTCTAATAGGACTGATCAGATTGGGAAAATCCATGTAGATAAGTCTGTGCAAACTTTATTGTTACTTATGCAGGAGTGACTTGTGGATGTCACTGGGAAGGAAAATAAATAGAATGTGCTTTACACTGGTTGTCTCGGTGCCACCATTGCCCACTCCCAGATAGAAAAGGCAAACATCGCTGCAGTTTTGTGATGTTTCCTGTTACACCGGTTTAACTGCAAGCACAGCTGCCTGTTTGTGTCGTGGTCATAGTGTTTTAAAAACTGAAATCTCAGCAAATATCTTACGTTTGCATCTTCTACTTGACTGTACCATCAAACTTCTATACCTTCTCCCCCTTATAGACTTCTGAAAACACTGATCCACTTGTAAGATTGGACTTTAGCATACCAGTCAATGAAATTAGCTACACTGTGAGTGGGGCTTAGATCATTAAAAAAATTATAGTACAGCAGAAGCATAGAGAACAATATTGTTGTGGCTTTATTGTGAATGGAGGTTGCATCCCTGAAGGTTGTCTAGCTCTCCGTTTCACAGACAAGATAATGCTGCAATTCTGTAGCTCGTTGTCTGTGGAGTTGTCCCTAAAATCTGTGTCTTCAGTATCACAGAGCCATCCCTCCTGTACTTAGCCACAGGACTTTTCAGAGTGGAAGAGTTAACAAAGAGCTGACATTTGTTGAATGCACGCTGATACCAGTGTTTCTGCATCACCCGTGAGTAGCCCGAATTTTCAAAGGGGTTTGGTACAGTTACAGCTTCGGTATTAAAAGACCTGCTGGGCACAGGTCAAGTGCTGGTCTCACACATTTCAGCCAGAGGTGCCTGGCTTCATTCGCTGTAGGTAATGCCAGACTCTGATTTTTTTAAACTCACTTTCATTGTTGTTAGTGAGTTGCTTGTTTGTTCGCTTTTTGTAAGCGCATACCTCACAAAGAACTATTTGCCATGTAGGATTTCAGTTACACTTTGGTTTTATTTTCTTTGTTGGAAAAAAATGACTTTTTTTTTCTTAATTGGATAAAGAGGTATTATCAGGCTTCCACTTTTCACTGCTAGAAAACGCCCAGAAAGGCTTATGCTCACACTTCCCGAATACAAATTTTCTTCTAGATTAAGACCAAACATGGAAAAATGTAGAATGTTAGGTGAATAATTTGTGTAGTCCTGAGCAGATGGAAACAATGTAAAATGAAAAAAAAAAATCAGTCCTGACAGTCACAGCTGGTTTGGTTCTTATAATGTTTAAGTCAGTGGTTTTACATTGTCCATCAGCTATGCAAATAAGCCCATGAAAAATGACTAAGGAAAGCAAGCCTACAATCAGTAGCTTTAAATTAGCTGATACTGAAATGTTCTTCCACTGGAAAATTTTCAGGGAACTTTAAAATCAGAAAAGATTGAAAGCTGTTGATAGAAGAGTTCAATAAATCTGATTACATTTTGTCATAGTACTAGCTTGTTTCACTTCTCACAGAAGCTAACCTTTTATATAGAAAGATTTTTTTTGGTGTTTAAAACAGCCAGTCATTCCCCAATTTTTATTTATTTATTTTAAGTCAGACACAGTTAAAAAGTTGTAGCTTAATCACATTTACTGTTTTAAAAATATTTGACAAAGACACGTTATAATTCACAGTGATACCACTGCAAGTGGGCAATCATTTTTTGTTTTTAGCGGAAGCAAATAGATTGTGCTTGGAGCATGGATCCCAGCGATCACAAACTATCCTGACAATGTTATTTCTCTCTCTCTCTCTCTCTCTCTCTCATTCTTGCATTGTTAGTCCATAAGGACTCTCTAAAAGAAGCTACAGATATGAGATCTGCAGGACTTAAAAAGCTGGAAACTTAGTAAAATTAGTGCTCCCAGCTGTTTAAAGATTTCTCTCCAAAAATACAGGATGACAGGAGTATCTGCTGGTGCAGGTAAATGGTGAAGAATGACATTAAATTCTACATCTGTGCTGCTACAATAAAATCTCTTTTTATGGGCAAAGATGAATCACTTTATATCTAATGCCAAGAAGCTGTTGTTGTTGATATAAATAAAATCTTTGTAGTCTAATTCAGGAATCATTCCTTGTCCAGATCCAATAATTACAGGAAAAGAAATACTTAATGCAATTAAAACGATTGGGCATGTGCAGTACCTACCTCTTTTTCCTGCTGTAATGCTCACCCTTCCCCTGCTCCTCTGGATCCTAAGGTTGGTGGTTTCATTTTGGTGGTGGGGATGGGGGTGTTTCAGCAAGCTGTCAGCATCTGAAGTCCTTGACCAGGCAGAAAATGATGTTTGTGTTGAGGGTTTCTTCTTCTTCGCTCTAGGATCCACCTGGGGTCATTTTTCATGTTTGCTAACAAGCTTTCAAACTTGCCTCTTTCTCCACTGGTTTGCAGTAACACATTACATCCGAATTTGGCGTGTGTGGTACTCTTCGCACACAGGATACTATTTCTTTCTTCTGTTTATGACCCCTAAAAGCAGTTTTGGCCATCCCCAAATCTATATTTCTTTAGGTGACCATGGGTGAACCATCTACAGACACAGTGCCTCCAGTGTCGATAGTCTGTGCCCAATCTCTTGTTCTCCTCCCTGCTGCATCCTCCATCTCTGCTTCTCAAGACCTCTGTTATCGTACCAGGCCTGTATTTTTCTACGCCACATCATTGTTTTAGAGTTGTAAAATCATGATGGTACCACGCAAAAGTAAACAGAAGTAAAAACAATTAGTCACAGACATCTGGGCAATCAAGAAAAAGGGTTGTTAGAGCTGAACCGAGTTAAAACAAAGTTGCGGGCCGGTCAAGAAAAGTTCAGACAAGGCAAACCTGAGAAGCCTCAGTCCGGCCTTGCAACCCCTGCAAAGCTTAGGGCCAGTCACTGGTGTTGGTGTAGGCTACCACAGGGTATCAGTGCTGCAAGTGCGGGGGCTGAACTCAGACAACACTGAGTTGTTGCCCCACCAGTGACCAGTAAACGTGGTCGTAGTTTGGGGCACTCACTCCTGGGGTGCTCGTCGTCACCCCAGTCTGGGAGGCGCCTCACAAGATCCCAGCCCTGCCGTTGTGTTGTTTGCCTCAGTGTCTGTCACTGCCCACTCTCAGAGGGGGCCTCAGGCTTCATTAACCTTTTGGTCTGAGCCAATTTTCGTATTCAGCTCTTGGTCCTGCTCTTGTGCCAGCGGGTAGTCCCTCTAGTCTCTTAGTTTAACCCGTTGCTGAAAGCGGTTTTGATTAGGTGGCAGACTGTGATCCAACAGAGCTGAAATGCAGATACCTGCTCTCAGCTAGGCCGGAGGAGCGAGGCAAGGAACTGTGGGCAGAAGCACCATCCCTGCTGCCTTGCCTTGGAGATTTGACTGCTGGGGTTGGCAGCTTGCGTATGAATTCCTGAGAAGGTGTGGTGGGAGGAAGGCAGGAATACTGAGGCACCAGGAGGTAGCAGGAGAAGCTGGCGTCACTGCTGCTAGCCTTCAGCATATAAAAAAAAAAAGTCAAGTACATCAGTCGTGAGAGTGACTTATCCATGAACTTTAAGAAAAGTAAATAATTTGGGATGCATCCTTTGCATTTCCAGGCTTTTCTGCATCCGTGAGAAATGTGCTTTAGAAGAAGTGAGTTTCTGATAAACTTGGCCTGCAGTAACACACCACTTTTATGAGGAATGCTAGCACTTGGAGAATTGACAAAACCATGACATTTAAGCTCATATTTTTGAGTACTGAGTGCTGCAAGGAACTCGGCACTAATATTTGCCCTTTGTCCTTGCATAGCATTTGTATCTTTTATGGTCGTTGCTAGCATCCCTGCTGCAGTTGTTATGTTTTCAAATAAACTTCTGTAGGCCTCAGAATTACGTCAATTCCGAAGACTGATCAGTAGCAATCGCTGAAAATAAGCCAGTAGATTAAGGATACAAGTATTTGAAAATTGCTTTTAAAAAAACTGGATTCCAGAAATGCAAAATCTATGGCCATAGCCTGTAGGAGGCTGAAGTTTTCTCTGAATTTGTGACTGAATGTTTATTACATTTGGTCTGTTAGTGGATGGGAGTGAAAGAAAAGAATATTGTTGGAGCAGGACAAAGAAAATGTTGCACAACACATACTGCAGCTACACAAATCCTTGCTATCTTTACTTGTTGGACAGACTGCTTTCATCTGTACTGTATTGGGGTGAGGAGACGTGAACCTGTGAAGTACCCACAACAGTTTTGTTTGTCCATGAGTGTTTCTATGCTTGTTTGTTTTACACATTAAACTGATCAGAATAGTAGGAATGCTTCTAATTACTTTTTTCAAACTTTGTCTTTTCTGTCTTAGAGCTGGCATCACAATGTCCCCTGCAAGATATTTATTTTTTGTAACAGCTCATCACACCTCAAGAGCGAATACAGTATTTCACTAAGGCTGATATTCAAAGCTAAAAAACCTCATGCAAATTTTCACAAGCTGGGGACAATTGTTGAAATATGATATTCTACTAGAAAGCTGCTGAACTTACATTGGAGAATTATTTGTAGTTAAATATGTAGAAATATTTCAGTGATATTTGGTCTGATTTCTATAAGTAAGTTTACTTCAAGGACACACAAGCCACTTGTGGTCTATTTTTTTTGTAGGTCACATACTTTAATCTAGTTTGTGTTACTCATTTAGGCCTTTTTAGTTCATCAGTCAAGTAAGGCAGATTTCAGTATATTCCAAATATTTTTCTGGTGTGTTTTAAGAACTGCCCATGTCTGTCAATACATGTAATCTTTTCCACAGAGTTGTTTTTCAGTAGCTCTGCTGGAAGTTAAGAACCCATTCAGTAAATGACGGTCAGGTCCTGGTGGCGGCAGTTCAGTTCGTACTTGCTAGGGACATTGATTTTTGCAAATGTGGTGAAACGTACTTTCTCTTAAAATCTGAGTGTTAAAAATATATAGGCAAATACGTTGGTCAGCAAATTTGTGTTCCTGATTTCTATGAACTGTTTCAGTAGGCCTTGCTTATATCTTCCTATTTCTGTTTTCTTCTTTCTAACTCGTAGTCTTTCTGTCCGCTGCTGACAGTTCCTACCAACACAGTTGCTAAAATGAAACTATTGCTGTTGAAGTGTAGAGAGGTTTGTTGCTCTGAAGTTACGGTCTTAACGTGTTTTTTTGTTTGTTTGTTTGTTTTTTGTTATTTTGACTTTTCTGAAAATCCTCATAGTGTCTTTGCTTGTGACCTGGAATGGGCAAGTGGTGACATTCTGCGACTTCTGAAAAGCTGCTTCTTAACGTGGTCAGGGTTTGATGGAAAATGAAATTGCGGCTTCCTTTTCTGAAAGAGAGATGTCTGCAGCTGTTCCTTGCCTATCTAGCAGAAAGCAGTTGGACAAACTGCTGTGTCTCAGCCCCTGTCGCCTCCTTTCCCACTTCCCCTTCTCATTGCTCTTCATGAGAGTGCAGCTGCTGTAATGGCGTTGTGCGGGGCAGGGAGGACGGGTGGGTGGTGGTGTGAGTACGGGCATGTGGGAGGGAGGCGCAGGATGCGGGGGGCAGCTGGGGTAGCACATCTGCATCGTCTGCCCCAGAGCGCACCCATTGCATTGGGCACTGAAAGCAGAGGATAACGCAGTCCCGTTAGTTGTCCCTGTCTTGCAGCATAGCCAACAAGTGATAAGCTCTGCGTTTTGCTCCGTTAGTCCCAAGCCCTACCACTTCTCGAGAAACAACTCAGCTCTCCACCTTTCTTCAGACCTACCGTCTGTCCTCCCTTCTGGCTGTTATCTCCTCACCTCACAGCTGCCCAGAGAAGCTGTGGATGCCCCATCCCTGGAGGTGTTCAAGGCCAGGCTGGATGGGGCTTTGGGCAACCTGGTCTGGTGGGAGGTGTCCCTGCCAATGGCAGGGGGTTGGAATTGGGTGACCTTTAAGGCCCCTTTCCACCCAAACCTTTCTGTGATTCTGTGATATACCAGTAGCTTCTGGTTCCTTTCTGGAGGCCCTAAAGGCTGTAGCTCAGCCAGGGCCAGAGGAGTATGATAGGGGCCCCTGTATTTTCACTTATGCTTTGTCTCGTTTGTTTTTTTTCATGGAAAGGACAATGGCCAGGAGAACTACTATACCCTTTCCATGTCATTTCATCCCACAGCAGTTCCACGCTGTGCTTGGATTTCCCCTCAGAGCACAGCTTTCCTCAGCTCTACAGAGCAGCAACTGAGGCAGACGTGCTGGCTGCCTTCTCCACAGTTTCTCCTCACAACTTGGACAAGAAAGCAAACCAAATCTTGGGGGGTCTCTGGCCCAGCTCCTAAAAATCCTGACAGGATTTTCTGGATGAATTTGGGCTCTGACAGTGCCAATAAGCTGGGGTCTCTGCATGCTGTCTAAATGGATTTTCAGGGAAAATAAGACACTGGCAAATAAGAAACTGGCAAGACACCGAAGCAGCAGTTGCGCACGTATGCACGCACACCTTTTATCTTACAGGGTCGTCTTACTTTTAACCCACAGGGTAGGACTGGAGTGAAAAAGGATTCCTTTCACCCTGACAGCTGTCCCAGCGAGGCGTTGAAATGAGAACAGTGGTGGGAAGTGTAGACCGTTGTTGGATTGTGTGGAGCTGGATGCTTTACGCTTCAAACCGCCAGCATCCCACCGCTTGGGAAGGAGGGGCTGCTTACGTGACTGCAGAAGTGAGTCGAGGGAAGAGCCTTGCAGTCAGCATTTTGGCTCACAACAGCCCTCTCCCCCACTGATTTGGAGAGATTGGGGTAAACAAACAAATCACTTTGTTCTCCAGGAAGCACGAATGAAAGCAGCACAACGGAAACAGATATCTGGAACCAAACAAGAATTATTTTGTTAGAAAAGATACAAAATCATTGCCAATAGGCACAGACTAGGCATGCACAATATAAGAAAAAAGACGTATCAGAAGTACACACACAAACCCCAGTTTAGAAGTACAAATTAAATGTTGATGGAGAAATATGCATCAACAGATTTGTGTTTGTCGCACCAGTTTTGCTGTGCTGCATCACTCCTGGTAATAACCTTTGTGCAATATTACTCCCACACTAGCATTTATTTCAGATTTTCTAAATACACGACACTGATTGTTTCATTTCCTGAGTCAATTAATTATGTCTTACTGAAAGCCACATATGTTAGAGGAATAATCTGTACGTTTCTGGCTTGCCCTCTGCTGCTGTTTTGTATTTTTAATTTATATAAATGTTTCAAATGGTAAGCGTAGGAAGCAGAGCATGTCAGATGAATGCCACATGAAAATGAAGAGTGCTTGGGAGATTTTCTGGTGTGTTTGTGACCTAAGGGAGCATTTTTTTCCATCTGGGAAAATTCAGAGTCAAGAAAGTAAACTAATGTTTAGTCTGTGACCCCGGAGCACAGCTGAAGCTGAACACAACCCAGTGGTTTCCGAGCAGAATGTGAGATCTGACCCAAGCACACAGCGGACAGCGCTAACAGTAGCTCGTCAGTGATTCCTGGGTTGTTTTGACCAGAATAAACTGCCTTTAAGTAGTGCTACGTTAGTCTGTGAAGTGGGTAAGTATTGCAGGCAGACAGTTCAGATAGTTCCCTGGACTTCTTGTTGTAATCAAATTTGAACCAAAACTTCCCACTGTACATGCAGTTCACGTGCTTTTATTCCTCTGTGTTTTCTGTGGTCCCCACAGCCTCTCACTGCCTGTATGATGGGGGATATTTCATTGCCACCCGTCGTGTCAGAGAAGAGAGCCTGCAATCTGTAATCAACAGCTGTAATGAACGCTGCAGCAAATGTAAGGGTGTATCTGGTTCATCTCCAGGCCATAAACTGCTGGATTTTTTTACTTTTTTTTTTTTTCCCTGTTCTTCCCCTCTCCCCCAACCCTTTCCTGCAGCAGGAGGACCTTGGAGGAGGAGGTTTAGCTCTTTGCTTTGCCAGCCATTACAACGCTGTTTCTGCTCTGTGAGCATCAGGTTATGGTGAAAGATGGCTTCACAAGAAGGAGGCTTTAGGAGGGTGCCCAAAGGACCGGCACATTCAGCTGTGTGTTCCCCGTCCAAACTCCTCAACAGCGAATATGTCATTCGCCAGTCTCGTGGGCTTTTTCCGTGTCTGCGTGGGCAGTGTGAGAGGCCCAGGTGGTATGGAAAGAAGTCATCCCGTGCAGAGGAAGCTTTACTGTAACATACCCTGTATATTTCTCGTGAAGAGCCTAAAGATTAACCTAGAGAAAAGACCATCCATAAGCTGTTGGTAAAACAGTGGAGGAGGCTGAGAAGGCTGGACTTGAAGCTGCTCTGTAGCAAGGCTCGTCGTTTTCCATGGCGCTGTGCCCTGTTCAACATGATAAGAAATCTGCAAAGCGAAAAAGAGCTGTGCTTTTTCTTTTTTAGTTAGCAAACCTGCACCTTACGGATGCTCTCTTTCACATGGGGGTGTGCATAATCTTGCGCTCGCAGAAGGAATACTGGAGAAATAGAAGTGTTGTGAGCACAAGAAAAAATAAAACGGTATCTCATTAAGCTAGGAAGAATGTTAATTGTGTTTCGGTTGTGGATATAGACAAACGGTCTTCATTTGCACAAAGAACTAAGCGGCCTAAATTGCACTTTTCTATTAGAAGTACCTAAATAGATTGAGGAGAGAAAATCAGGTTTTTAGATTAATTGGGTTTGCTGAAGTTTCTCATGACTTCGTGGTGGGGGTGAAGGATCCGGAAGAAAGAGTGTGACTTAGATTTGTGTGTAAGTAAGTGGGAGAGGGCGGAAGGGAAAACAAAGAGAAAGCAAGCTACTTCCTGCTGCTGAACTGGCATTTTATCTAAATATCACCGAAAGGTCGCTTTTGGGGATTTCCATGCTGCACAGCTACATTCATTGTGTCTTGCAGTAGTTGATTTCTTTTTCTTGTGGAGGATGTTTCCCTGTTCTTGCTGAGGTCACCCCCTTGATCAGAGTCCTCAGGAGGGCTTCCGGAGGACAAGAGACACCATTCAGGGCAAACTTGTGTTCTCTTCCTGGTAGTGGGGTTTCTGGTCAGTGAGAGGAGGAAACATTGAGCCGTCTCAGGAGGGGAAGCTAGACTTAAGGAGCCGACTGAGAGGGGAAGGCAGCCTCTTTGTGGAGCTGACGGCCTAGCACCTGCTGAGGATGTTTTGGTTGGGGAGGTAATCTCGGTGGGAGGCAAAGGTTCATACTGGGTGCTGGCACCGCTTGCTTCTTTCCGCCTTCCCAGGTGGCCTGGTAAAGGGGATGTCCAGGGTCACCGAGGGAGCGAAGGGGAGTGAAATTTGTCAACCCATAGATCTGCAGTTGGCGTTGAAATAGTTTATATTTGGTCAATGGCAACAACGGGAGCATTTGCAACTCATGGGAGGCTGCTCGTAGGACAAATAAACGAGCCATAGCTGGTCTTATGCCTGCATCCATATCAGCATTTTGTTTCAGATTAGGAGTCCATTTCGGAAGTAAATCTTGCGATCATCCCCAGTCACTGCATTTTTTGTTCGTATCTTGGAGCACATGAATCAGGCTTCTTGCCTGAAGCTAGGTTGGAGAGGGCACACTGTTTAATGCGTGTTCATTCCCCAGAGCCAAATTAGCTCTGGACCATAGTGCTAAGTATCACCTTGAGATGTACACTGGGTGGATATCAGCTTCTTGCACCAGCTGCTTCATTCTACAGATCCCATCTTTACTAGCATCGATATCCTCTGTGTTGTTGCTCCCTTGGGTTTGGCTGGAAGGAAAAATCTGACTCCAGGTATCAAGCTCATGGCTCCGACTTTTCCTTTTGTTGTGTGACCTGCACCAGATTCAGGACATTCAGTGTGCTGTTATAAAAGACAGAAGAGCAAAGTGCTCATGAGACTGCAAAAAACAGCTGTTAATCGGTGTCAGTCTTAGGAGGCTTTTGCTGGAGCTGCAGACCTTGAGCTGGTGTGCTGCTCTTGGGCTACCTCTGCAGCCCTGAGTGATGGGGTTGGTCCAGACCTTCACCTCAGACCCTGAGGCAGGGTCAGTAAGGTTCCTTGCATCCTCCTTTGAAATGGCTACTGGAGATGGGATGCTGGAACTGCTGGAAGGTTGGTCCTGAGACAGCATGGCAAATCGCGTTTAAATACTGAGGTTTTCAGTAATTGGAGGTAAAAAGGAAGAAAAAAAAGTATCTGATAAGCATACTAGAGATGGTGCTGTTACATGCAAGGAAATGTAGTCATAACTTAGTGTCCGGTATTTCATCCTTTCCATTGTTTTGTCCATGCTGATACAGTTAATAAGATGCTAATTGAAAACCTGGCTACCTTGCAGATTCAAAATAGTGTTTTTCAGGCAGTATTCGTTTCCACTTTTTTGATCACTCACTGTATTGCTAAAATATTTTCAACCTGAGCACAGGAGACATTTTACTATGATGTTATCTGAAGAGGCCAGTTGGCTGGAGGTGCCCTTTTGATGTTTCAGAACGGATTGTTGAGGAGCAGCAACCCTAATTTGTAAGGTCCAGAGAGTGGGCCTTGCAGTACAGAGAGCAGTAAAACAGTTTGTTAAGTACCCACAATTACTTTTTCACTCCACCTTGGAGATGATGGTAAACTTTCAGTAGGATTTCATCCCCAGACCTTTTTTCAAAGCATTAAATGAGCTGCCACATTTTCCCTTTCTCTGTTATGCTCCTCCTGAAGATTTATCAGCAACATCCACTGTTTGCAGTATTAGTAAGGGCAAAGCCAAAGGCTACGTGTAGGTGTGTCATGCCGTGTTCCAGATGAGATTTGCCTGGACATGATGACTGAATTACATAGCCCTTTGGGACAGGAGTGATACCTGTCTTGGGTGCCGTCTCAGGAAACTGCCAGGTGTGTTTGTACTACCTTTAATTCAGGAGGAATCACGCCTCCACCGATTTCTATCAAAAACATGATCATAAAGTTGCAATGGTAGAAATGGTTGCAATCCAAGAGCAGCTATTGTTTGGGTCTGTCAGGCCATGCAGTGAATGGAAGGAAGTCATCCCTGCCTGAGCTAGCACAACTGGGGGAGGGATTCAGTTTGCCCAGCTGCAGTGTCAGGCCTAAACTAGTCATCTAAATTGTTTCTAAAATGAGAGAGAGAGGTATCTTCATGGGGTGATTCATCCCACCTACCCTGGGAAATGGTGAATCATTTTCTGGAGGTGCCTGTGTCTCACCATTGATTACGTAGAGAACCTGGGCAATGAGGTGAGATCAGCTACTTGCCTCCTACACGAATGAAGTTAGGTGAGATGAAACCCTTTCCGTAAGTGATGATAAGAGCTCAGACCTGTTTTCTTAAGCAATCCTGGGTTATTGGTAGGACTGGCGATGAAATCCAAAAGCTGAGCCTCGACTCCCTCATCTCTTTTGTTTGTATGCCATACATGTGAGATCTTAAAAGGCATATCCTGTTAATGTAAATGTACTTGAATTAGATGGTACCATTAGCAAATGCAAACCTTCAGGTAACCTGTAGTATATTTATAAATAATTCACTTTTCCTGTATGCCTATTGCTAGCTGTTCATGGAAGCCTACCTCACGTAATTTCACCAAATGGAGAAACAGCCCTACGTCCCGATATTTTGATTTTCCGTGTTTTGACTACTTTGCATGATCTTTCCTCGTGATGTTTTAACTCTTATAAGTTATAACTCTTCCAAACAATATAAATTGGGAAGTTTAACTTATAGAAAAGCAAGTATAGTAACTTTTTCATTATAGAAGCTTTTCATTCTCAATGTGTATCATCTACAATCCTTTTTCTTATAGCACCAGGCCTTTCTGTAAACATTTTTATGTATGTTTCTTACAACCATTGCACCCACTCACCAAATTCTGACCTGAAGTCAGTCCTTTTCAGCATAAGCTTATTTCTTTGTGTTCCTGCTCTGTCTGGCTATTGCTATCACCAGTGGTGGGTCAGGTTCATCAGAGGATTGTACTCTTCTTTATTTGCCAGTGTCGGTGCTCTTAGTTTTCAGTAGATTTTAATGCAAGATCTAGTAATCAGAAGTGAAACTTACAGTTAATCTAAGAAGGATACTTTTCTGTTGGCAGTGATTTACAGTGTATAAAAGATTGATTATTTGTACTGATTGTTTTGTTCATTTCCAGATGTGGACTTAACCGATATTATGACATGCAAAATCCCTCCGCACATGACGAAAAGAGCCCTCTTGTAAGTAAGATTAGTGTAAGCTATTGCCAGTAAATTAAGAATTTATCATATTATCATAGGTGATAAATTAATATTGCAATGTAAAGGAACAGTTGAGGACTTAGACTTGGAATATTATTCTCAGTAATATTTAGATAGAAATAGTTTAAAAAAAAATCTATCCCTATTTTAACTTTTGAAAGATTGACCCTTTTTAAGGATGTCAGCAATTACAGAGATTCTGATTTAAAAAAAAAAAAGTAGACTCTTTCACCTATCTGCTGTTTGATCCTTAGCTATGAGAACGTTAGTTATTGCCTAATAGGGTATTTATAGGATTTGGGGGAAGGGACTATGACATCCTGCCTAAATCTCTGCAACCACATTTTGTAGCTGTTCTGTTTCATTAGGCACTTAGGTTTAATGGACTTACAAACCATTAACATTACATTACATAAAGAACAAACCAAGAAAAATGTATTGCTGAAAGAAGGAAAAAGAATAGAATTGTAAGGGACTTGTAAACTGACAAAGAGTTCTGATGGAAGTTTTATTTGACCAAATCTTAGGACATTCAATACTATTGCAGAAAGACTGGTGGTTCTCTAGCCACTTTACCACTTAAATGTTAAAAGAAAAGATAAAAAGCTTTTTTACTGTCAGTAATCAGACATGGGAACAACCAGGTTGCCCAGAGAGGTTGTGGAGTCTCCATTCTTGTCCACAACTCAGCTGGAGACAGTCCTGAGCAACTTGCTCTAGATGACTCTTCATTTGAGCAGAGGGTTTGGGCTAGATGAACTCCAGAGGTTCCTTCCAACCTCTGTGATTCCAACCTCGACTATTCTGTGATTCCACAAGAATTGAAAAACTACCTGCTCTAATTTTTGGCTGTCATTTTGCATGCTGTTAAGAGTCTCAAAGCTTTTGGAGATGGGATGTTCAGAGTTCTCAATTTCTGCTTCTTCCACTCAACAGTTTCCTTTTTTTTCTACTTGGAATTAGTTGATGACATCCTATTAATGATTTAGTACTGTATTGAGTACGACAGTATTCAGTTGTGAATTGAATTGCAGAAGGAAATTACTAGTTCTGAGGGGCAATAGACTGGCCCATCTGCTGGACATGGCCCAAATTCCTTCCTCCTTAGATTGAGTTCCCCATTTCAAATCCCATTCTTAATCTCATGTAGATGGCCAGGACTGTGCTCAATTCAGTAGTCTTTGGTACTTAACTTGCATCTAAATATTAGATGTTTAGTGAACCAGAGCTAGTTAAGAAGACACTTGAATTCCCTGTGGAGAGAGGGAGATTATTTTGAAGCGTTCCAGAGGGAGGTGCTCATTAAATTTAGAGTTTTGAGTTAAGCAGGTTGAATATTCCTCTGGGTGGCCCTCAGACAGATTTAAAATGCCTTTTAAAAACACAAGTAAAAGTTAGGTGGTTTATTTAAATATAATGCATCTTGTCCGTTGTTAGGTCCCTCAACCTAAGAGGAAAAAAATGCTACCATTATGCAGCGTGATTCAAATATTTTGTAATATGAATGAGGGCCTTCTCTGAGGGCATTAATCATTGTATTTCTACCTTTCAGTTTTTCAGATTTTACTCCTAATGTCACTTTCTAAATGAATGGATTTTGTCAAAATACTGTGAAAGGAATAGAAAAGTTCCTTAAGTGCAGTGCTGACGTGGCTGATGGAAGGAAAATACAAATTTACCAGTGAAACCAAGCACACTACATTTAACCAAATTTAACAACGTAATCAAATGTTCTGTAGGCACTGTGTTTCTTTTCTAGCATAATAATTGACTTTATAGACATTGTGAAAGGAAGAAAACCCTTCAAGTATGTTCACATATTACTGGGTGAACAAAAAGCACAAACACTGCTGTATGCCACGTCAGCAGTCATCCCGTTTTGCTTTTTCTTTACGTTGCCATGCCAGAATTTCGACCTCATCCTGACCCGGAAGGTTTTATGTATAGTTTTCAATATCCCTTTCTCATGGTGATAGAGCCTAGAAAGACACAGCTTGCTGACACTAAAAACATTTCCTGCTCTTTTGTTCCACATTCTGCCAACCCCATCTCCCTTTGTCCTAATCTGTTGTCCTACCTCTGCAGAGGGAGGCCCCATCTGACAAATTTACTTGTGCTCTCTAGGGATTATGAAAACCAGGAAACTTCATTAAGTGTGATTTAATAACTTAGACAAAGGGGAAGAGCAGCTGGTCTGTTAACGAGTCTCTCAACCCCTGTTCTCTGACAGAAGAGCCTTTCTTGCGTGTGGTACACTCTTCAACAATTTGCAGTAAAATGCTACAGATGTACGGTTCATGAAAATTGACTTACTGTGCTTTGGATCTGCCTTGCGTGGTTTATTTGAGTGACCTGAGGCAATTTTATGGCAGGAAGTTTGCTGCTGTTAAAAAGAGCAACAGCTGATCGTGGCCTAAAATTCTGGTGTACATTTTTTCTCTCTTTATGGCTTAGCATGGTAATGTTAGAGGAATAGCACTTGGAGACAACCTGCTGCACTCTGCTGCTCCATAAGACAAACATCAGTAAAGCCAAGCAGCAAGAAAAGAAGGGTTCTTCATGAAAAAATGACAGCAAGAGAACACAGTCCCCGCCATGGTGCAAAGTCCCGCACCGTGCAACGGGCCTCCACCATTGATGTCACCTCAGACATGCTAGGCCTTTCTCTCGCAGGTACGTACCTTCATATCAGCTATTGCTTTATTGCCCCTTTCAGAATCTGCCCTTTACTAAGATTACCGTTTTTTTATTCCCATTCCTAGAAGATTTAGATGTGTCTGATTATCTGAAGTGTTCAACAGTCTTAAAATTGTCATTCTTAATGCAGACAAAACACTCAAATTGGAGAGGCAAGGAAAAAGAAATTAAAGTAGATTTATGTGCAGTTATGTTTTTCAGTGAAAAATAGGCAATGAGGAAAAAAAACAGTAAAAGAATGTCAAGGTTGTCTAGGAAGAGTCTTGGCAGCCTACTAGCTTGACATTGTATATAATTTTCAAGAGAGTTCAGGAATCTTTGATTTATCTTCCCCATCTTTTACGGCGAGTAAATTAGCACTGTAATCCCTGGAGTCTTTATTTCATTAGTGAGAGACAGGTACTTTCCCACTTTTCCCCGTTCACTGATCACTGAGGAGATATATCTGATTTAATAATTTGGAGCTAATAGTGGCTCAGACACTAAGTGGCTTTAATTCTTTTATTTTCCACTGAGATTTGGCATTTTGTATTCCCATATTCAATATAATCTTGTGTAGTTTTACATATTTTAGTCATTGTTTTAACCTATCTTAGAAAATTAGTTCATTTCAGGTTTTTTAAATAAATTTTAAGTACCAAAGATTAGCTAATGAATATTCTAAATATTCTTGGATCATTGAATTAAGAATGTTAATATTTTCTATCAAATTTAATTTCTTCCCCTGTAACTGCAATTTCAAGGACGGGTTTACATGAGAGCAATGCTTCACTAACCTTGTGCTAATTTTTTCATTTTACAGGAAATATTCAGGATCCAGATGAGCCGATATTAGAGTTCAGTTTAGGTATGTTTAGTGTTTTTTAGGATTGTTTAGACTTTTGATAATTTTGACTATATGTGCTATTAAGTATATGCGGATTTATTTTTTTTTAATTTTGATTCAGAAGTGCCTTTCATATAGTAAGGATTGAAACTTTGCTGTGATTCTTATGGAGATGAGGTACAGCTTTCTTGCTGCCTGTACTGTAGCTTTTGATAGACAGCCAAAGGATTTTGTGATGTTTTTAAAAATCTGCAGTTAAAACATCTGTCCTATAAACTTTTAAATGTTTGCTATGTGAATATTACTTTTAAATGTACATTTAGTTTATGTGAAGATACTATGAAACTGTCCTCAGTCTCAGTATATCAACAGTTCAAGTCTTCAAGCAAACTGAAGATTTGGTGGAAACACCATTTTCAGACAGAATATTTTGTAAGAGTTACCAACTATCACACATACCTTTTTTCCTGTGGTCTTTGCTATCAAATGGTAATGTGAGATGCTTCAGTGACCTAATTTCTGGGATGTTTAAATATGGACAAGAAACTTGTGCATTGACTCACCTCACTTGAAAAATAAGTGAGAAACATTTTTCTCATTAAAATTCAGTCCACATTTTCAACTGCAGCATGCTTTTCTTGCACTAATAGTGTTCGGTTGTTTGGAAGTTTCTGCTCTTACCAGTATGACTGAAATGAAAATTAGATAATTTGCACATATGTGTATAATAATACTATGAATAATAATGTTAACTAGAATTCCTCGGAACTGAATAAGGATTTTTAAATATTTTCAGATAAATTAAAAATACACAGAACTGCAAAGCTGTTCAGTGTACATTTAAGCATTTTGCCAGCCCGGGTAAATTCAAAACTAACCTTGCACATCTAGCTAAAGCAGAGCCAGACCATGCTGTAATTACTTGTATCTAGCTAGCTAGAATTTAGCTCTGAATTGCAATGTAGTTGTGTAGAGTCATTCACTGGAATTTCTAATAGTTGTTTTCTATTCACTGTAGTCCCTTCCCAGCAGTTAAACTCTCTGTATCATTTTAGAAGAGATAAATTACAGTCCTTTTGTAATTACAAGCTAGTTCTCCTCGTAGTAGTGCTTCTTGATCAATGTTCAAGGACTCCTTTTGGTTCTCTGTGGCAAAACAGGGTTTGGTAAATGGGTTATTGGAGTGTGACTTCAGGTCAAATACAGCCATGCTCATGAGATTCCCAGTGGAAATTCTCTGCATGTACACTGTTTTAATGAGCTGTGCTGGAGGGATGGATAGGCAGGTGTTGGAAGAGAACGAGCTTAATGTACAGTTGTACAGCTTGGAGCAAGAGTGATCTGATGGCATATATACTGTCTGTATGCACAAAGGTGAATGATGTCTGCTTTCATGGTGTAGTGGTAGACTGAATCCTAGGCCTTTCATGGTTTTCATGCTCACATTATATAATATGCTTTTAAAACAATGTAGAGTCTTACAGAATTATGAGAAAGACTGTGGATCTAAATTTATTTCTCTGTTACATGCCTCAAGCTTGCAGTGAGCTGCTAACTCCATCACTAGATCGAAAACCAAACAGTTTTGTAGCAGTGAGTGTAACTACACCTCCTCAGGCATTCTGGACGAAGCATGCACAGACAGAAATTATTGAGGTAAGTGTTGAGGTACTGCTGGATTAGATTTAAAATTGAAGCTAACACAAGAAGTATTTCCTCCTAACAAACATCACCTTGTGTTATTCTTTGCTTCTTTTGTTTATGATTACAGGGAACAAGTAATCCTATATTTCTAAGCAGCATTGCCTTTTTCCAAGACTCTCTTATCAATCAAATGACACAAATCAAACTCTCCGTGTATGACGTCAAAGATAGATCTCAGGGAACAGTAAGTATTCGTCATTCTGTTGCCTCCCCAGTCAGTGTGGAGCAAGCAAATGAGAAGCAATGAGATAAAACTAGGAAGTTTTGTGGAAAAAAGCAAAGACATAGCAACGTGCCTCCTAGAGAAAAGATGGGTAGGGGAAGGAGGGACAAATGCCACAGGATGGACTTAACAGAGTGGGGAGTATTGCCAGTTTTCTCAGATAAGGCTGGTCTGTAGCAAGATTGCCCTTAGTTTAACCACAGTCATTTTCTTCTGTAAGATGGCAAGGCAGAGAGAGCAGCAAAAAAGTTTCTGGGGAAGAATGTTTTTGCTCTCAGAAATTCCCCTGCCCTGATCCCTTAGTGATTTTGTTCAGGGATAACATTTGCTGCCTTACAGAAAAAATGTAAGTGCCAGCCCTCCCATGTAACTACCTGAATCAGGGAGCCATTCGAGCCAATTGTGCTCAAGCTGTCGGCCAGAATACTGATTCAGGCCCCATGTTCCTGCTTTCTCACAGCTTCCTCAGGGTCAGCCGGGCTGTCCTCCTCTGTAGAGTGCTTCATGGGGGGGCTGTGGGGAAAGAGGAATAACTCCTGAAGAGGTGTGTTCTTCACAAGGAGCCAAGTCTGGGTCAGACTTCAAGGAAGAGTAGAAATTGTATTTTGGACTTTGGTGGACAAAGGCTTTGTTTGTTGCAAAGGTAAATAATTACAGTTCTGGTAATCATCTTCTTTCCAGATGTATCTGTTGGGTTCTGGGATGTTCACTGTAAAAGAGCTTCTTCAGGAGAAGAATCACAGGTTGCACTTAACACTAAGGTTTGTAGTGTTTTCCTTCATTAAGGAATCAGCCATCTTGATTCTTGAAGGCGTGGTTAAGATGTAGTGAGAGCTGTCCATGAGATGGGATGAAGACTTTTTATTTTATTTTATTATTTTTAAGTTCTAGGCCACTATCAAGGAAAAGAAAAAAAATTAAAAAGGGGGAGATTTTATATTGCATGGTAATTAAAACTTGTGGAACAAGACCTTATCAAACATGCTGAATTGTGTTAGACATTGCTTCTAGTTCTACAAGTCAAACAGTGTTGTCAAGACCAGTTGCATTTTTGTTCATTTTGTCCTATCATCACTCTGTGTGTGCGTGTGTGGAGAGTGGCAAAACAGAACATTTTTAACTATGCTGGTGGGTGAAGAGCTTGTGGTAGGGAGATTTGGAACCCATCAAAACAGCGGCTTAGCTTACCTGTTTGGAATACCTTGGCTTAAATAGATAATAGAAGAGAAATAATAGATAAAAGTAAGAAATGAAAAAGAAGAGGGTGTGAGTTTGCTACACATCCTGAAGGTGATAGTTCTAATCAGAAGAGTTAAACCACACACATGAAATCCAGTGTGGGATGAAGTTAAGTGAAAGCTTGGAGAAGAATGAGGATAGCAGTGAGATTAAGAAAAGAGAGCCTTGGAGTGTAAATGTGCATTGTAGTAACGTGTGTTGAAGGCAGGACAGGAATCATTGTTGGAGAATTATTGTTCAAGGGAAAATCACTTGAAGGGGAAAAGCATAATCAGAGAGACTGAAGAAGAATGCGTTTGTAAATCAGCATTATGAGCACTAGAAACGGTGACTGTGACAAACATTGAGAAACTTCTAAACACAGCTAACCAAGCCATGGACAAAGCTTTTGATGCTAAGAAGAGAGAGAAGTAAAATTTTGAGCTTTTCTCCAATGTGTTGTAAAGAAAAATACGTGATTTAACAGGGGGAGCAGATGAGGGAAGTGAGTCAGAAAAGACACGAAAAGTATGACACTGATGATGGGTGGAATAGTATAATTTATCGTAACTGTGAGGATGAGGGTGAAAAAGAAGAGGAATGCGATAGCTGAAATTTCATGGTTGTGTGATAGATGTCGTTATTCTATTAGATTTAATCTTTCATGACACAGTTGAAAGTGGGCTTTAATAAATGCCCTTTGTGATATCAAGTGTATTCTGATTAGTAGAGCAAAGTGTGTGAATACATGCATATCTTTTCATTGTCGTATTACCCTTCAGATGTGTAAGCTGGATGCTAAGCAATGTTTATAAACATACTGCGTGACTTGGATGTTTAGACCTTTTCTTGTAGTCTTCCAGTGTGCTTATTTCTTTTGTCTCTCCAGTGTTGTCTGTTCAAGGGTGGTGGTTGTTGTTGTTATTGTTGTTATTATTGTCTTGGTTGTCCCAGCATATTTTAAAATGTAAACAACAATCTTAAAATACCACTCAGAACTTATCTTCAAATAATAACATATATCTCTGCCAAGATTACTCTGTGTCGTGGGAGAGACAGAATAAATAGCAGCTGTGGTAGATGAGGGTACTGGGGTTTATTTAAAAACCAGCAAGGTTAGGGCTTTTACCTGATTGGGTTCTATCTCACACACACACTTCCTCCCTCCTCTGTGATATGCTCATGTGGTCTTGACTTCCATCCCCAGCAGGGAGATTGCTGCTGGTCTGGGAAGGTTGGGCAGAAAGTTGTGCCAGTTCATGCTGTGCGGCTGCTCAGCTGTTAGTGGCTAAGGATCCTGGGTGTCCTTGGTGTTTGTGTCCTTGCACCTCCCTGATCTGTAGGATAATCCCTCACCTCAGTGACCTTTCCTCCATTGAGGATCTTCACCTTCTTCTTCCCTAGACCACTTCCTTTTGGGATCCGTCTCTCTAGCATCAGCTCTTCTTTCTGGAATGTCAGGCCCCCGATTTTCCCAATCTAAATAACCTAACTGCAGAAGCATAAAATGTGATCAGACTCCTAATGGGTGGCTTTGACTCAAGTCTCTATTAACTGGAGGGTTTTCAGTGTGCTACTTCTGTCTAGTCCGTGCATTATCAAAATTCACAACCAGCCTGTACCAGTTGCTGCATGCAAGTAGCAGGCTCCTGATTGAGAGTTAAAAGATTAGATTTTGGATGTACAGGCACACGTGTGCAGGTATGCATCCAATTATCTGCTCTCTGTTAATGTTCACAATTTAAGATCTTTATTTTTTTGACTACAACAAGCTAATTGTAAAATCTGAGCCCGTTCTGGTTTTACAGGAGTATTGAAACACACTCATGGTTTTAGGTTGCCTTCAGTTAGGAGGTCTGACAGTATCCCTAAGGAATGAGAACATTTTCCTATTGGAATAGCCTATTGTAAGAATATGTAAAATTAAATTGAAAAGCTTCCTATTTAAAATGTTCATCAAGTCTGAAGATTAATAGCCTTTTATAAGTGTTCCCTTGTTGATAAACAGGTCCACCTCCAAAAAAATTTCAACGCAGAGTGTTTGTTGCAGGTCTGCTGAAAGTGACCGTGTAGGTAACATTACAGTTATTGGATGGCAAATGGAGGAAAAAACTGACCAAAGGCCTCCAGTGACAAGGTCACCTGATACAATTAATGGAAGGGTGAGTATAACCATTATATCAGCTTCAGAAAGATGAAGATTTATTGCCAGCATTGAAATAAACTGTGTTGAGACCTGCTGTCAACCTGCCGTGTAATTTATTGGTGCTTTCTAATTTCAAAATACTATGAAGAGCAGCCTAATGGTGTGGAGCACTTTTGTATTTGGCAGAGATCTTATTGCTCATGTTTGGAGTTTAAAATCTAGAGGAAAAAAATAGCTTACAGTAACTAAGCTTTAGCTTCAAGTGCCTTTCATCAGAATAGGCTTGTGGTACTGTATGTTAGTACACCTGCTACACTGAGGCATCCACAAGCAGTTTCATAAAGCTGTGGTATTGCACACTGTGAATTGGACAGTGGTATCAAGCAAAGCTGTATGGGGTGGTCAGGGAATATTAGGCAGGATTTCCAGAATTTTCCCAAGCACCTTTTAAAAACGTATCTTAAAAGTAGCATAAAAGATTTTAATAAAACTGAATAGGTTACTTGAATGCTGCATTTTTTTTTTGTGATCAAAAAAAGTTTTATTAGAACAGGTATGGTGATTTCTCAACCTAGACATATGCTTAATTCTGTAAACCTTGTGTGCTGAATGTACTGGTGATAATTGCAGCCATATCTGTGTGTATCACAGTTGCAATGTGTATCAGTATCACTTTATATCAGAAAAAACCTACAGCTGGCATATGTTTGAGTAGCTCTGAGGACTCTGGAGCTGTGCTAACATTAAGTAGTTCAAGGACTAGATGAAATTTTTTACAGCATTTGAAACTCTGCAGTAGCATTGAACAAGAATGTTTAAATTGTTGCATTTAAGTGGATTTATTATTTCAACCTGCGATAGTTTTTTTTTTTTTTTTTTTTACAGTGAACATATCTGGGATATCTATTTTTAAACCTGCCCTGTGTTGAATATTTCCCTTAAGTCTGTCTAATAGGGTCATCACTTCATGTTGCCTTGGCACTGAGGCTTTTTTCTTTATTGTTTGTTTTTGTTTAGACTGTGTTACCAGTTGACGAAAGTTTAACAGAATCTTTAGGAATCAGATCCAAATATGCTTCATTACGGAAAGATGCACTACTGAAATCTGGTAAGCTGCTGTGGACTGTAACAAGTAGGCTTTCAGCATCAGTAAAAGCTAAGCTCTTGCCCTTTGCTTTGGCCCCAGGGCATTTAAGCAGATGTTTCATTTGAATAGGAACAGGCTGCTGACTGAGCAGCCTATTTGAGGGTCATACAAGAATAAATTATTTTATCATTTGCACTATCGTTTTGTATCGTAAAAGCAGCAGAAGCAAGCTTTTTAAATTGCTGATTGTGCTATAAAAGTTTCCATAAAATTTGCTCGTCTACCCCTAAGCATTTTTTCGGGGTGGGGTGAAGCAGAGCAGTTGTTTAAATTTTTTATCTTGAAGAAAAATTAGCTTTCCAGCAACTGATTACATGAGAGGAAAGTACAGGAAGTGAGGAAAATAAAAGTTCACAAGTTGAATCTGTGTTTTATTTCCTTACCAGTGTTTTAAATCATTTTGAGGCTTTTCATGTGAATGCTAGAAGAATGATCATTGCAGAATGTGCCTGTTCGGAAAAGCTAGATGGCTACCTAGTTGAACTGGATTTTTATAGCACTGTGTTACAGCATGTTAGTGAATCAAAGCCTCTTTAAAAAAATAGTAGGAGAGACTTTGTATGCTTTTAACTCAAACCCTCTGATTAAATAACATGTTTTTATTACTACAGTGTTTGGTGGCGCCATTTGCCGGATGTATCGCTTCCCCACCACCGATGGAAACCACTTGAGAATCTTGGAGCAAATGGCTGAGAGCGTGCTGTCGCTGCACATACCCAGGCAGTTCGTGAAACTTCTTCTAGAAGAGGATGCAGCAAGGTGAGTATGGACTGGTTTGCACGTGTGGTAATAAAGCAGTGATGTGGCTGTTACTGAGTTACCAAGGAATTTATCTGTGCTTCAGCAGCACTGAAGGAAAAATAGTACAAGCAGCAACTTGCTGACTGTGCTGTTACAGTGAACAAGATTTTGTGTCAAAGTACAGAGTTTGGGCTTGAGTATATGATAACATGAACATACAGAGGTGTTAATGGAAGAAAATTCTTGGCAGACTGAACAATTAAGATCATACTGCAAGTATCTGCACTTAGGTGTTACCTGTTCTTCTTTTTGAAGCAGTTATCTCTCTTCCAGGCAGCTTACCCATTTATGTGTATTACTTCCCTACGTTTGTAGGCTGTGCTTTGCAAACAGAGGGTCATACAGAACGGTTTATGTCTTCTTTAGAAAAGACAGGATTTCCATTGGGATGGTAAAAGAATTTTAGCCTTATTTCTGAGTTTGCGGTGTGTGTTTTTTTGGCTGCGTTTAAATCCCTCTCCTAGAGGCCTAATTAAGTCCAAACTCACCTAAAAATAAAGCTATTCAGTGCTCTCAGTGTCCTATATTAATACATTTCAACCCTCTTGGGATGTTGTGAAAGAAAATCAAGTGTCAATCCGTGTGAGGAGGCAGAAGCAGTCTACAGCGTTTGCAAGTATTTTTCATATTTTGCAAAAATGATAACTTCAAAAGAACATTGCAGTGATTTTTTGGTAATGTATAGAAAAACTGCACAACACAACTGAGTTTCTGAAGTTCACACTGATTTTACTTGCTATTGCCTTTTGTTGTTTAGAGGAGTGCATTTACTTAAGAGTAGTCAGGTTAAGTCAAGTTAAGGCTTTTAAGTTCTTAGACTTTAGAGAAAGAATGATGTATCTTGCATAGCAGTGCTGCTACATCCTTGGTGGTGGAAGGGGCTTGGGATGTGCCATTACACATTTAGATATGAGTTATTCATTGTTTATTTTATACTTTGGTTCTCTCCAGCTTTCCTCGCAGTACATTTAAAAGCACCTATTCTGTACAAGGTTCAGTCAAGATAATGTAAACAGTTGGCATGCTTACCCATCAGGTACCATTTGTGATAGATGTGTATTAAGGACTTGAAGATAAGGAGAAGAGAATTCAGGGAGAATGGGGAAAAAAAAGATGTGGCTTCCTTTAAGACTGTGGGCAGTGATGTTCCTAAAAGTCTTTGCCATAAAATATGATTGCTCAGAGGCTCTTGCTAAAGTCATACAGAGATGAATGGATGCATACTGCATACAATTCTGGCTTAGTAACAGCCCAGGTGATTGCTAGTATAATTCTTTATGCTCTAAATTGCATGGCTGAAAGGTAAACACCATTTCTGTGTAATTAGTGAGAAAGACTTCCTTCTCTCCTTTCAGCCAAGGGGACCCTCAGTGACATGCAGAATTCTTTTCTGTCAGTGCTTTTATATTTCCAATGAATAATTGTTTTTCTTTAGGGTGTGTTACTGCTATGTCCATGTTGAATTAGTGCCCTGTTTTGTTCTAGTGTGGGAAATAGCACAGTCACAGTTTGTATTCAGTAGGATATCTCAGATTTGGCCAAGTGCTCTTTTCTTCAGTTTCTGTGCTGTAGCCCAGAAAAGTGGTGAGCAGCTACAGGAGCACAGCTACTTCTGTCTTAACATTATGGTGACTTCTAAAATACCCTTGGATAGTCACAGCTGCTGTCACTTACATAAAGCCATTCTGGTCCAGAGCTCTTTGAAAGGAAATATCTAACCAGGGAGATATTTTGACTACCTAATTACTTATGATATGCACATCCCCTGCTGTCTTAGCCTCATAGGGTAAACAAAGAAGCTTGTTTTAAGCTGTGAATTTACTTCAGGAAGACCTGGGCTCAAATGCATGTTTGTTTGTTTTGTTTGTTTGTGTTTTGAGTAGGGAACTGGACAAGGTGGTTACAATAGTATATCATGTAGAAACAGTTTATAGGATGAAACTAGAAGTGTCCTTTTCCAAGACACTGATACATATAGTTTACAGTGTTGCCTGTTGGCAAATCAATATGAAGGGTTTTTCTGAAACCTGCCTCCTTCTAATATATCTTAAATGATGTAGGTAGAAATTATTCTGTCACGTGCTGCCTCAAATTTTGTATAGACAATTGATTATTGCTATGGATTAGGGATATTGAGAAAACTGCAAAAAAACTTCTACATCATTTTGACAGATGATCTACCTTTTCTATGGTAATGTTCTGTTGAATTCTGTCTAATGTTGACTTGTTTACTTTTTCCCGTGTCTTTATTACAAATAATGTATTAGTTCAACAAGGCATTAGTCACAAGCATGACATGAGATACACTGAATATTTTTTCAGCAGCGCTGTTGGGGAACACTATGTAACATAGGATAGCCATGCGTGACTGAAAATTTAGCAGTCAAGGTACACTGGAAAAGCCAGGGGCTTTTCTGTTCAGATCTGGGGGGATTCAGTCATCCTGTATTCCATCCAATGTGAAACTTGAGTGCCGAAAATCCAGAATCCTAGATGAAGGCTCTGTTGGGTCACCTTCTGTCTTTCCAAACCCTTGTTAATGCTTGTCATAGAATTATTAGGGTTGGAAAAGCCCTCCAAGATCATCTGGTCCAACCATCCCCCTACCACCAATGTCACCCATTAAACCATGTCCCTAAGCACCACGTCCAACCTTTCCTTGAAAACCCCCTCCCTTACTTCCCCCTACCTGGCCTTGAAAACTGTCATGTAGACACCTGGCCAGCACAGATATTCCATGTACCTAATGTCAGGTGCTTATCCCCCAGCTACAGCCTGTCGTAGCTCTGATTTAATTTAGAGCCATAAATGTTTTGTGGAGTGTCCTAAAAAGGTCATCATTGTCCCAAGTCACCTGACGTGATGACAGTGCTCATCATTTGCAAATCATCGTATAATCTGGGTGCTCCTGCAGAAGGTGGGAAGCTTTGCTTTTGACTAACACCTTGGGTTCCTGGGGAAACACGGTGTATTCAACCTGCAAAGAACCTCTGTTCCTTGGGACAGAGCTCAACAGAAGTGCTTTGAGACATACGGTGGGGAGCATTCCCAGTCTGGTGGCTGGGTTAAATAGTAGTGAATTCACAATGCATCAGCTGAGGAAAATGCTACATTGCTACAATGTGAAACTTATTCTCTGTCAAGTAGACAATGGAGCTAAACACCTCTCTCTCTTTTTTTTTTTTTTTTTTCCCCTAGGGTTTGTGAACTAGAAGAACTGGGAGAATTGTCTCCTTGTTGGGAAAGCCTTCGTCGACAGATAGTAACTCAGTACCAAACGATTATTTTAACTTATCAGGAAAATTTAACTGACCTGCATCAGTATAAAGGTCAGCAAGATTTCTTTTTCATAATAAAGTGATACTAAAGTGATACTTGTCAAACATGACTGTTAGTGCTTATCTTAAATTGGGAACCTGGAATGTTTTAGTTTGAGCAAAAAATACTATTTAGATTAGTTTTCTTTATTATTTGTGAGGGAATATTTGCTACTCTATTCGTTCCCTATCTTTACTCTTAGAGTATGGAATTATAAATACTAACAGAAAGACACATCTTTTTATATTTATTTTCCTCTGCTTTACTTTCAGCATGTAGCCAATGATGAATGAAGCCCCTTGAGTATTTTAACATAGGTGGATGCAGTGTTTTTATGCTTACTTTTCTCCTGCATTTCTCAGGTCCTTCATTTAAAGCCAGTAGCTTGAAAGCTGATAAAAAATTGGAATTTGTTCCCACGAATTTACATATACAGAGAATGAGAGTTCAGGATGATGGAGGATCAGGTATTTGTTTCTTTCTGTCTTTCTTCACACTGTTCTTGTTTCTTTTGTCTTTTTTCATAGTCAAGTTTCCACAAACTACTGCTCTGTAGTATTAACACTACATGGCATTTGTGTAACACTTTCTATCCGTGGATTCCAAAACTCTTTGCAAAAGAATACGTGTAGATATAATTATCCCTGTTCTATAGGTGGCAAAACTAAGGTTTGAAGTTAACTTTGCCCTAGGTGACACAAGCCAGCCTTTGTGCTAGGGAATATATTGGGTTAAGCTGCTGTGTCACTGTGTTTTGGTTTGTGTCAGAATAGCAAAGATTCTGATCATTATTTACTGTTAAGTTTGTATGCTTTTTCTCTCGAGTCACCATGTAGGGTTATGCAAAATCACACCAGTTTGTTCACATCAGGCTTGTTTCTTCATAAATAATCTAAGTTATCTCTTCTTTTAACACTGATTCCCACTGACCGTGGGCACACACTTGTCCCATGTGTCCATGTGAGCAATTCCAGTAATGGCAGGTTCGGTGTAAAGGCCAATTCTCAAGGCTTCCTTTTCACTGTCACACTTGCAGATGAAGAAATGGAGGACGTGCATTAAAGTAGAGTTCTTTCACCTCAAAAGTACTTGATGGATTTCCAGGGCCTCTAAAACAATACGGGTTTTACATGTCCTTCAAAACATTGGCACAATGCTTTACAAAATTATTTACAGAATAGTTTTTGAATTTCCACAACTGTTTATGTAAAGATGATGAGCTTTCATTTTTAAGTCCTTTTTGTCCATCTCAGATCAGAACTACGACATAGTCACCATAGGAGCACCAGCAGCTCACTGTCAAGGCTTTAAATCAGGTGGCCTGCGGAAAAAGCTTCATAAATTTGAAGAGGCAAAGAAACAGTAAGTAGAAATGTTGTTGTGTCAGCTGATATCTTGCCCTTTCCTAGCAGCCTATGTTCAGTGATTTGAAAAACCATTCCATTCTATGTTTTCGTTGCACCTCATTCAGTAGTTCTACTATACAGTGTGAAGATTGTTCTGTATTTTCTTCCAAAGGAGGTGAGGAAAAAGTTTCCCCTTTATATTACCATATTCGTTTGTTTAACGATAGGTCCTTACTAATAGTTCTTTTAGTGAAATCTTTAATTTTCCTGAATACTTGTTGATTCATTTATTTAGCTACTTTAAGAGTTGGGTTTGAGTTTACCAAACTGTGGCGTAGAAAATTTTCCTTTAGAAGCTCTTCAGCTGCACTACATCATGCTTTCAACTCACAGCTGTGCCTGATGGGCAAAAGCCTCATTGACAATTTGTGTTTATTGCTTTTCTCTTGAGGCTTTTCTATATTCCCTCAATGTTTATGTACAGTTTAGGCTTCTGAATCTGGCCTCACTCTGCTCTACAGGCAGGATACTTGACCTCCACGGTCCTGTCTTCAGGGACTGTCTAGTGATCTCTCTGGCAGTACAACCGCGTGTACTACAGGAAGAGTCAGAAAATGGGAAGGTCACATATACTAAAGGGAGAGTCAGCAGTGTGCCCTTGACGCAGAGAAGGCTAATGGTATCCTGGGCTGCATTAGAAGGAGTGTTGCCAGCAGATCAAGGGAGCATGCCTGAAGAAATGCATCCAATTCTGGGCTCTTCAGAACAAGGAAGGCATGAACATACTGGAGAGAGTCCAACAAAGGGCCACAAAGATGATGAACGAACCAGAGCATCTCTCCTATGAGAAAAGGCCGAGAGATCAGATCTATGGCTGTTCAGCCTAGAGAAGAAAAAGCTCAGGGGGATTTCATCAATGTCTATAACTACCTAAGGGGAGGGTGCAAAGAAGACAAAGCCAGGCTCTTTTCAGTGGTGCCCAGTGCCAAGACAAGAGGCAGTAGGTGTGAACTGGAACGCAGGAGGCTCCCTCTGAAGCCCAGGAAGCACTTTACCATGCAGGTGAAGGAGCACTGGTACAAGTTGCCCTCAGAGGTTTTGGAGTCTCCCTCCTGGGAGATCAAAAGCCGCCTGGAGATGGTCCTGGGCAGCCTGCTCTGGGTAGCCCTGCCTGAGCAGGGGTTGGACCGGGTGGCCTCCAGAGATCCCCTCCAATCTCAACCATTCTGCATTTCTGAGAGACACTGCATGGCGTCCACACCAATCACTAAGGAAAAGATAATACCATTTGGGTCTGCATTAGTTTTGCTGCAGTATGGAGAATTGGAGGAACAACAAGAGCAGCATTATACAGAGTCATTGTAGCCAGGGAAAGGAGAGTTTTATAATGCCCTTCCAAAGAAAGGATTTGTACTCTTCGGAGCTGATCTGCCAAGTGCAGCATTAGTTTTGGCAGCTGATAATGAGTAGCAACATCCTGTGAACATCAGTCAGATATGTACTGGAAAGAAAAGTGCAAAAATATGCCTGGTGTAATTATTCTTAACTTAAGGAGTGTGCTAGGATGGGACTAGGGAAAACTGTAAACCAGGAAACACTGTTAGGCTAGGCTTACTTTTCCCATTCTTTTGACACCACTGTTGCTTTCTGAAATATCTTTCTTCTATTAGGTTAGGTACTTAAGTGGGCCTTACTCCTGCAATATCTAAATTCCCATGTCTTTCTTTTTCTTTTTTTCTCCTCACTCAATAACTGAGCTCATCAGAGAGCTTAATTTCTATCCAGTGCTTTTCCTGTAAGTGTTACTGAACTGTTCTTTCTGGGTCCATTAAAACTGCAGGTTCCATATTTGAAGAATAACATTTCTGTGGTAGTATGCTCAGCAGAAGATTACACAGGTTGTGGGCCCTTCTTCGGCTACCCCGTAGAATCAGTTTGGGGGGAATTTTGTTTCTCCAGCATTCACTTAGAAGACAGGTAACAGTAGTGTAGCAATTTATTCCTAGTCATCTAAAAGCAAGGAGGCACGTATAGTGTATCTATCCAGAGAATCAGAGTAGATTTTTGATGCAGCAGAACAGAGAATCGGGCACTCCATTTCAGCCAGTTTATTCCGTTTAAGTAGGCATTTCTGTCTTGGAGCAGTTGCTGTACTCATTATTTGGGAATGTAGAAAGCACACAAAAAAATGAAGTGCACTCATGTTTGAGGCTAACAGAATACACTGTGAAAGACCTTGTACTGTATAATTGAGCCCTTCTGTCATGAGTTTAAAGTGTAAAACCATCTCTATGGGCTACAAAAAAAAAAAAAGAAAGAAAAGATGAACAAGTGCAAAACAAATTCAGTTAATACAGAAGAGTCTCTTCCATGTGGGTAGGTGTTTAAAAAGAAAACAGTGACACTCCCAACGACAACAGTCTGCAGAAATCTGCAGGTAAAGGCAATGTTTCAGTCAGTTTCAGTCAGGAGTGGTGGAATTCATGTCCTTCATCTTTAGATATCCTCAGTGCAGATGTAAACATCTGAGCTAGTTATCTTGGGTTGCCTCCAGAGTCAGGGGGGGACATGGTAGATACCTGCATGTGGTGGGTCGGCCAAACTCCCAGCCAGCTGCTTGCCACCCTCTTCTCTCCCCAGAAGGACAGAGGGAAAAAACAGGAAATAAACAGGAATGGAAAAGCTTGTGGTTGAGATAAAGACAGGGAGATCACTTACTATCGGAGTACTATCGCAGGCAAAACAGACTTTTACTTGGGGAAAATTAGCTTATTGTCAATTAAAACAGATTCAGATAGTGAGAAGCTGAAAAACAAACAGTAAAGCAACACCTTTTCTCCCCGGTCTCCCAAGGTCAATCTCACTCCTTTGCTGCAGTCTCCTCTCCCCCTGCCCCGAGTGGCTCGGGGCAGGCTGAGGTGGGAAAGGGGTTATATTCAGTAAATTGCAGTTTCCCTCTGCCACTCCTTCCCCCTCATACTTCTCTGCTTCAGAGGGTCCTCTGTGGGCAGCAGCCCTTCAGGAATACCCATCTGCTCCAGCATGTGTGCTCCGCTGGCTGCTGGAGATGTCTGCTCAGGCGCCTGGAGAACGTCCTGCTCTGACCTTAGTGCTTCCTCAGCTGCTACTCACCGATTTTGCTCCCTCCTCCTCTCTCCGCCAGATGTTTTTTTTCACCTTTTCTTACATACATTTTCCCAGAGATGTCACCAGCATGGCTGCGGGGCTTAGCTCTGCCCTGTGGTGGGGCCATTGGAGCATGGGGTGGCCCCTGACCCCTTCTCACAGAGGCCACCCATGCCATGCCCCACCGCCAACAGCGTGCCAGGTAAATCCGATGCACTTCAGTAAGTCCTGTTTCTTACCATGGACTGCACAAAGAGACCAAGACTAGCTAAGGTTATAGGGTATAGGTACATCTAGGTTATAGGTGTCTGAAGCTAGGGTAGTTGTATCTAGTCCTTTAGCTCTGTATACGTCAGTATTGATTTTAAGGCGTATATTTCCAAGAAGTTAGGGTTGGGTATTGCAGGGGGCCCTACTAGCCTAAAACACATCGGGAGTGAGATTCTAATTTGGATTATTGATTAAAAAATGCATTGTATTATGAATGCCATGTCTCGATAGCTAACTCAAGATATGCCAGTAATCTATTCTTTGTACCACTCTGGAGATACGAATTTCATCTTGGCTGTTAATATAAAATACAATTCTAGGATCTCCCTGGTAAGATGGCTCTTTTAATTATTTCTATGCTATCATAAAAACACTATAGTAGAACTGAGTTCCATCTCCTCAATTTCATCGTTATATAGATACCGTTCAGTTCTTTCTCCTTTCATTGGCAAAATTGCGCATACTGCATCCCCAACATTTCCCAAAACAACACACAGTCCCCTGGCAATCGGTGTTTTTTTGCTTAAAAATTTAATCGTATGTACCTGCCTTGTTGAAAAGATGACACAAATATGTTATTTCCCCAAGCATTTGTTTTGTTTTCTGCTTTTGGTATTTGCTAACAATCTGCTAATTTTATTTTGGTTTTTGTTTTTTTTTAGCAGTTATGAGGAGTGTTGGTGAGTTTTCTGTTTCTGAGAGTTCTGTAGAGAGAGCTTATGTTCTTTGGGTTGTTTTATTTTCCTTTTCTTTCTTTTCTTTGTCAGAGATCTGGTGTGTTTTAATGTGTGCAGGGCTTTTTAATGTCATGCATCATGGCATCCCTAATTGTGCTCTAAATAATCATAGCTGCTTTGTAGAACACAATGTGTGAATGAATTTCATTTCATCTGCAATGTTTGCTTATAATGAACAGCTTCCTGGCTCTCTCTGAGTATAAGAAGTTAGAAAGCTGGAGAACAGAGCACGAGGATGTTGTACCTTTTCCTCTGTTATTTCCAGTGAAAACTGCCTAGAGAGAAACCTGCTGCCAGCGATGAAAGATAATTAAGACAATGCTACAGATTTTTGAACCTTTGTAGCAATGGATTGGGCATGGGTTATATTTTTGTAATCCATGTCTGCATTTAAACATTTCCACTTAACTCTTGTTTATTTTTCTTCATGTTGTGGTGCTCAGTGCTATGAAAATGAAACATTACTCGGTGGTTCAACAGTGCAGAAGTTCTCTCTAAATTGCTCGTATTAAAGGTTGAACCCCTAATTCACTGAGCATTTAATCCAGTGTTCCAGCTTCCTGATATTATGCAATGAGAGCTGTTCATTTGAAAAAGCAATTGCAGGTTGGAAGGTGAATTTATGTGAACTTTATGCCATAAAATTTTCCCCCAGTCATCCCAGCAAATGTTTGTGATTGAAGACGTAATAATTCTAAATCAGATCTCAATACGCTGCATGGCCTTTCCTGCCAAATACATCTTTGTGCATGTTGTCCACGTTGTTGTGGAAAGAAATTGCTCAGAGGAATTGTCACTAAGATCACTTGTCAATACAGAGCACAAATCACGTTTAAAGAAAGACCTAAAAGCTAAGATTAATTTGCTGTATAGCATAGCAGTACTGGGCAGTGGTTGTTCTCTGCTCCACTCAGGTGGGTAACCAGAGGGACACAAACAAGGAAACTCTTTCAAGAATCACTTCTGCATTATGTCCTATCCTTGGAAAATGAATCCCCCATCTTTTCCTGTAACAGAGCTCAAACAAGATATGGGATTAAGTTCCCCCTTGCCTTAATACCTATTAAGGGGCAAGAACTGGTATTTGTGGCAATGATTTTGAAGCATGCCTCATGCAACTCTCCTGTATTACCTCACAGAGACACTGCAGAAATGAATGGTATCACTCTAGGAACAGCAGAGGAATTCACATTTCCCAGAGGTAGCGGTCTGAGGCAACTCTGCCTGGAAAAGAAGCTCCTCTCTGTGTAGTCCCTCGGCATTGCTGTGTCCTTCAAGCAGTGCTGAGATTGATGCTCACAGCAGGTTCGTCTGTGCTGTGACCACACTGAAACCATTTGTGAGTGGAAAAAAAAGAGTGTAATTAAGATAATAGGGAATGGATGCTGGTGCTTGATGCCACGTCATGAACGGGCATCACACTTGTCACAGCTGGAGCTGAAGTAAAGGCTTGATCTTCGTATAGCTTTCCCTCCAGGGAAAAAGAGTCTTTTGTCTGGCAAAAGGAGAGGTGGTGGGTGGGTTGGTTCCAAATAGCTGTGCCCTTTTAATTAACTTCAGTTTAAATTAATTTCCTAAGCTAGAAGGCAGCTTTTGTGATTTTTTTTTCTTTTTCCATCAGGTAGGATTAACTCATCCTTTAGATGAGTTAACTACTATCTCCCCATCAGTTAGAGGGAGAGAGTCAACATCTTAGGTTAGGAAAGCAACTTCTGTAGGTGTCTAAACAACATGTGAGCATTCATCCTCTCCACTACCAGGTCTTAGTGGACCTGCAGTGTACCAATATAAAGATATGTTTTACCTCTATAGTTTTATATAAGTTAGTAATATAATAGTTTTTATAATTTCCCTTCCTAGATGGAAAAAGCTAGTTTGTTACAGCTGAGCCTGTAACAGAGTTTTACCAGGTCCCTAGCTTAGTAGAGTGAGGGTGTGCTAACAGAGGCTAAACAAAGGATGGAGGCCTCGGATTAGCCTAGAGATATAATTTGTGTTTGATATATCATAAGATTGATTTTCCTGCTGTAACTCCAGTCAGGCTTGCAATAGAGGGAAGGATATGCTAGCAGAAGGAATTTTTGTTAATACTACCCTGTCTCCATTACAGATCTGGGGGCCATTTCTGTATTGGAAATAGTGCAGATTTTCTTTTCACAGCACTGATAGCTGTGTGGTAATACTGTTTTGCAAACCAGGCCTCAGTGAAGTGTCTGTGTTGTAAGGAGAGGGAGAATGGGGCAAGTTGTCATTGCAAACGCTGGTTCTGTCGCTGACAGTAAAATCTATCTCACATTCTCATCAGCAAAATTGTCCCTCTGGTATACAAGCTCTGCCCACAGTCACTTGGCATAAGGGATTAGTAAATCTGCATCTGCCTTTCAGTAAAGGCAGAGAAAGCTCTAGGATCATGTTCCTGCTGTGCAATTGCCCACTGGCCTTTCACTGTTGATTGCTAGCTTAGGTAAAATTTTGTTGTCTGCCATTAATTCCCCAGCATGCTGCTGTAACGTGTGTACCTCTAGAGCATTTTTCCCCCTTAAATCCATCTTTCTTTTTCAGCACTTCAACAAGTTCCCAGTCTATAATATACATCCCCCAGGACATTGTTAGAGCAAAGGAAATTATTGCACAAATCAACACCCTGAAAACTCAAGTCAGCTACTATGCAGAAAGGCTCTCAAGAGCTGCCAAGGACAGATCAGCTAATGGCCTTGAAAGAACACTTGCCATCCTGGCAGATAAGGTAGGACAATAATACATCTTCACACTGAAGCACACCTTTTTTTAACCCTTCTTTAGTAAATTTTCTTGAAACATTTATTTTACCTTTTCAGTAGTGTATTGTAATATGCGTAGTCCTAAATAAAAAACGAAATCAGACTAGCTTTTAGAATTTGTTGCATTTTATTTGGGTTTTCTCCTACTCTTCACACTCCTTTGCCTTCACCTCCTCTTGAGAGTGCAGTGAAGAGCAATGTCCTCTGTTTGCCTCTCTTCAGTTGTCCTATTCCAGAAATGAGCATTTGTTTGTTTTCTTCTATACACTTTTCTCCATAACCACCTTTTTTTAAATGCCCAAGTCACCTGTCAAGCAGCAGCAACAGGACAAAACTTAAGTATATCAAACTCTTCGTAGTGTTCCACTGGTGAAATAAGGAATAACGGTGACAGCCTTTGCCTGAATTAGTGATGTCAATCAGTTATTTTTTGATAGCTGTTAGCAGAAAACAGACTGAAACGACATCTGAACACAATCTTATTTACAGGGATAAAAACAACTACAGTTTTAGTGATGTCTTCTGTCCCAGAAGCAGATCTGAAGGTTGTAAATGGCAGGAATAGCAGTGACAGATCACCTTGCCATAAATTGTTCCAGTTGAGGGGATATGTATACAGCTTTGTAGACCACAAAAGATAATGTGACCACATGTAAATGTATTAGTTATAGCGTTCACTCTAAATGACTACAGTGTGTATAACTAATCTGTGGGATTTTCTAAAGCTGGACAAAGTGTGTATATATAAAGAGAAGTTTGTTTTCTTAATAGACAAACAGGCCAGAGCCTTTTCATATTCACATAACTTATAGAAATCTTTTGATATAACATTACTAAATAAGGAAGCAGGTTATATTGATTCATGAGTTATAACTTCAACTTTCCTCTTAATTGCTGTGATTTGAGACAGGTTGGTGGGGCTTAAGCATGGTCCGTCTGGTGTGGTAACTATTGTGTGGGCTATAAAAATGTCTGCATGTTGTTCTAAACTTTCATCAAATGCAGGGTGAAGTGCAAATAAAAATGTTAAGAATTGCACATCTATTAGCGAAATTTTCATCAACAGCAAGGCTAGTATAGTAGTACAGACTTCAGAAATGTACCCTTTGTGTTTTGGTACCCCAAATAGTTTTTTAAGGCCATGGTATAACATGATTTAAAGGCACCTCATAGACCCCTAAACAATGGCTATTTTCTTTTATAGGATACTAGTGTGGTTTATTTCTTTATTTCTTTATTTCTGTGAAAGAATGTAGTATAAATTGTATGTAGAATAATAGAAAGGTGTTAAAATTTGAGGGGTTTATTGCTTTTTAGACCCGGCAACTTGTCACAGTCTGTGACTGCAAACTGTTGGCAAATTCAATACATGGACTGAATGCTGCAAGGCCAGATTATATAGCCTCAAAGGCATCTCCAACCTCTGGAGAAGGGGAACAAGTGATGCTGAGGAATGATCAAGATACACTTGTGGCCAGATGGACAGGAAGAAATAGCCGATCTTCTCTACAGGTGGATTGGCATGAAGAGGAATGGGTATGTTTGCTCAGTGGAGTGATGAATATTTTTTCCTATTTTTTTGTTTTTCTCTGTTCTTTTATTTATAATGTTTGTAACTGCTCACCAGATATGCATAGGATTTTTTTTGGAGTATATTTTTATGCATTTTACTCATCTACCGGAGGTACTAGTCAACAAGAAAAGACACTCTCCATCCTATGCGCACTTACTCCTTGGCATGGAGATATAAACTGGCCTTAATAAATAATTCTCAGTCTCCTAAACATCAGAGATCGCTACAATTGGTGCATGTTTTTTTTTTAAGTCAGTTCCAAGGGAAAGTAAACAGCGTTTAAAGTAAACTGACCATACTACAAAGGGCTCTTACACTTCTCCAAAATAAAGCATATTTTGTGTGTGTTAGCTATACAGTTCAGCCTTCCAAACTTTTCTCTGGTTTTATATTCTCATCTAAATATTTAGAACTCGCTGTCCATCTCTGTTTTGATTATGAACAGCTTTTAAAAACTGTTTGCACAAAGAATATAAATGGTTTTCCATACCACACTGCCAATTGAAATGAGACTTGGCCTGTGTAAATTTTGTCATCGTGTAATATAAACAGAAGTAAATTAAATCTCAAAAATAGTCAAGATAAATTAAAACAATGATTAATATTGTGCAATTGCACTTTAGAAATGAGATCCAATTTGTTTTTGAAATGCATCCTTGTTTGTTTTAATTGTTCTGGCATGCTTTGACTTAGAGTCAGACTCAAAATAATGAGATACTAATAAGGCCAATTCAGTTCATTAGATACTAATACAATACAGTAATTTTATCTGTTACTCTGATTTATATAGGAAAAAGACATTTGTATAGAATTATTATGTCATCTTTTTTATTCATAAAGTGTTTCTTGCTATTATTTCAATTAACAGTATAGTTGAAAAGTTTTTCTGCAATACAAAATGGTAGATCATTCTGAATCTTTGTAGGTATTCCAGAGACATTTTAGATAATTTGACTGTGGTGTTTTTACCCAGCTGGACAGCTGAGCTCTACCACAGCTGCTCTGTCACTCTCCCTCCTCAAAGGGAAAGGGGGAGAAAATACAATGGAAAAGTCTCAGGGGTTGAGATAAGGACAGGGAGATCACTCAACAATTATCATCACGGGCAAAACAGACTCAGCATAGGGAGATTAATTATTTATTACGTATTACTAACAAGCTAGGGCAGTGAGAAACTTAAAGCAAACTAAAAACACCTTCCCTCATATCCAGCCTCTTCTCTCTCCTCCCCCTGAGCGGTGCAGGTGAACGGGGAATGGGGGCTGTGGTCAGTCCCTAACACTTCATCTCCTCTGCTTCTTCACAGTCACTCCCTGCCCCTGCTCCACGTGGGGTCCCTCCCACGGGATGCCGTCCTTCCCGAACTGAGCCTGCGGGGGCTGCCCACAGGCAGCAGCTCTTCAAGAACTGCTCCCACATGGCTCTGTACCACGGGGTCCATCCCCCAGGAGCAAACTGCTCCAGCACGGGTCCCCCACGGGTGGGCGGCAGCTCCCCCCAGACCCCCTGCTCCTGCGTGGGCTCCTCTCCACGGGCTGCAGCTCCGGCCCGGGGCCTGCTCCTGTGGGGGCTCTCCATGGGCCGCAGCCTCCTCCAGGCCACATCCACCTGCTCCACCGGGGGCTCCTCCAGGGGCTGCAGCGTGGAGATCTGCTCCGTGTGGGACCCATGGGCTGCAGGGGGACAGCCTGCTCCACCAGGGGCCTCTCCACAGGCCGCAGGGGAACTGCTGCTGCGTGCCTGGAGCACCTCCTGCCCTCCTGCTGCACTGACCTTGGGGGCTGCAGGGCTGCTTCTCTCACATGTTCTCACTCCTCTCTCCCAGCTGCTGTTATGCAGCATTTTTTTTCCCCTTTCCTAAATCTGCTCTCCCAGAGGCCCACCCAGCGTCGCTCCCTGACTTGGCCCTGGGCAGTGGTGGGCCCCTTTGGAGCCGACTGAAACTGGCCCTGACCTAACACAGGGCAGCTGCTGGATTCTTCTCACAGAGGCCAACCCTGCAGCTCCCCTGCTATCAAAACCATGCCATGTAAACCCAATACATATTTGTACATATTGTGTCTTTTTATTCCTTCATCCCATAGAATCCTAGAATGGCTTGGGTCAGAAGAGACCTTAAAGATCATCTAGTTCCATTGCCCTGCCATGAGCAGGGATGCCATCCACTAGATCAGGTTGCCCAGGGCCCCATCTCAGTTCCTTTCAACAGCCTCTATAAAAGTAGCATTTACACTTGCAGAAATAACCACTTTTAAACATAGAGCAGACACACCCACTTTATCTGACTTAACAAGTCTTCGGCCAAATTTCTAAAATGATTTTAAAATATTTTCTGCATTTAGCTAGCTTTTGGGCTCATCCATGTTTATAAGGGAATGCCAGTTTTGTTGTTAGTTTTTTTTTTCCTATCTTATCCTAGCTTTGAAAGGAATGGAGGATGTCAGCTTCTGCTAGCCTTTTGAAGGGAGGAAAGGCTGTCACTGAATTTTAATTGCTCTGGGCCTTAAGGAAATACAACTTTAAAGGAGAAATGTAAACATTTGTCAGCAAAAGTGATTAGGCATTTCCTAGTCAAACATTAGAGTCTAAAGAATAAACAATAGTGCAACTGGAAAAGCGAATAAATGGCGAAGGAAGAGGCACTTAAAATTGTTCAGCAAATTTACTTTGAAAATAGTTTTGCAATTTACCACTCATTGATTTTACTACATGTTGCTGACTTGCTCGTATATGTTATCTACATATACAGAGCTTGTGTGTGCACAAATGTAAGCATGATAGCCCAGAGGAAACTTTGCAGAGGAATTGGGACTGAAATCATTGGAGGAAATATATTGCCAAGGGATTTGTTACCTAATGTCTCTTCTTATTAAATTGAGAAAGGAATGTTTTCTTTTAAGGAGAAAGTTTGGTTGAATGTTGACAAAAGTCTGGAGTGTATTATACAGAGAGTGGACAAACTTCTCCAGAAAGAGCGCTTGCAAAGTGACAGCTGTGAAGATGTTTTCCAGTGCGACATCAGCTGTACTAGTAAGAAAGGTAATCGTGACACTCGTGCCTACTGGATAAATCCAGAAGATTTAAATGAGAGCTCATCATCCTTACCACCACCATCATCATCCTCACCACCACCATCATCCACACCATCCTGTGCATGCCATTCTCTCACAAAGACAAGTGCGTATGCCAGACACTGCTTCTCACTGCTGCTCTCTCGCTGTGCGCTGGCATCATTCCTACGCCTGTTACATCCTTCCATGTGTTTTTAGTTCGGTGGTGTTGTTAGGCACTGACATCAGGCAGAGAGGGCTGGTGGCGTACGTGGAGCTGCTAAGCCCGTAACTTACTTTGAAATTGTGATCCCACTGAAATCATTGCTAAATCTCCTACTGATGACAGTGACATTTGGGTGTCTTAAGCTAGTAAAGCAGAGGTTTGGGTTAGCATGTGTAGCTTTTCTCTTGGCTTCAGCTTCTTTGCGGCAGTCAAAGCTTATAATGGTGAACCTCTATAAAAGATTAAAGAAAACATGAGAGAAGTGCAAATACTACTGCAACATGAATCATCCCAACTGAGCAGCCAAAGTGTAGGAGGGGAGCCAAGTAGTCCCATTTAGACTGAACTCAACTTGCATGAACCTACCGGAGTTTAACCCAAATTATCAAAAGCTGTAGTGCTGAAGGACTCAGTTAGACTTCATGTAACTGGAAAGTAAGAATTGGCAGTGCAAGCTCTCAGTAGAATAATCCTAACAAAAATTGAAGTAAAGTGGATGCTGTATTAAATGCAGTTGCATATTACCATGAACATGCGAATGAGAGGGACCCTTCTCAGTTTAAGGCAGCCTTGCATTAAATATCACAATAATTTCATTTTTATATGTACTTCTTTGACTTACTCTCACATTCATTACATGTGGTCACTATGATGTGACCGCTTAATAGAGCAGGTATGCCAAATTAAGCTCTAGCAAGATTGGTTTGTGTTTTCATTTCCGTCTGTTTTGTCTTATGTTTGATGGACCTTTGTCCCTTAGTGTCTGTCTGTGACTTCACGTCCATTCCATTGGTAATGTTGCAGAAAAGTTAGAAGGCAATACCTTTAAGAAAAAGAAAACAAGAAGAAAGTTAAAATAAATGTTTAAATATCCTTGTAAAGCTCTTGTTACATGTTAATGTATGTTTTGCTTAGTATTTTAAATGACCATATTTTTCTAGATTAGACTGACATTTTTGTGTATTATAAAGGAGAGCATAATAGGAGAGTTGGCTCTTGTTTCAGAATGTGTTCTCTATTAAACTTTGACTAAGTTTGTTCTAGCAGTTTGACACCTTTAAATGCTTTTATTTGCTGGCTAGTTTATATGAAGTTTGGTATGTATTTACATGAAAGTTTTATCGGTAAACTTCAATGTACCTTCATATCAATGATTACCAGTTTTGCATTGTTAATATTAAAAAAAAAAAAAAAGGAAAAATCTGTTGTGAGTAATATCAGAAGCTTTTCCCAAGGCAATTCTATGCTGAAAGCATCTTAGAATAATCATTTTCTTTCCATTTACTCAACATTTTCAGTCAATCTTACATCTGCTCAGGATCTTGATACCTATGCAATATTAAAGCGGTATCAAGCTTTAAAGCTATGGGGCTTGGTGCTGTTTCCCATTGCTACCTAAGCATAAGGGCTAAACCTGAAGTCTGACTGTTGGCCAGTATTGAGCCAATGTAAAAATTCCTGGAGAGGCAATCCTGTTTCTTAGGTACCTGGTCTTAATGAGGAATTTGAATTGCACATGGGAAGTTTACTGTAAGGCCAGAGTGAGCCAAGTTCTCAATCACATTCTCATAAGATTTTGTTCCTAGTCAATAGTCAGTATTTTTGACAGAGGAACAGGTTCCTATGGAATAAATAAATAAATAAATAAATAAATAAAGTTTTGCATTGACTCCACACCAAACCTGGCCTCTAATTCCCTTTCTGTGTCACTTTCCACAACTGGTCGCAGGAAAAATTGAGAGACAAAGAAGATCCTTTCTCTAAGTTTAGAATCAGAAAAATTTAAAGCTTTTCCTTCTCATATATTTAAAGAACTAACACTTTTTTGTTAGTAATTCTGAGTTTTGAATAAATGACACTGAATAGATAGCAGCCAGAATTTATTTTTTTAAACAATGTAAGAAACAACAAATCAAGATAGAACTGATAGAGACCAGAATGTTATTGTAATACTCTAGATCATCTCTCTGTAAATGGATTATTGTAAAAGAAAATACTGCCTGAAATAGTAGAAAGAAGAGTTAAGGGATTTTGTTTGTTTTGTTTGTGTTTTATTTTATTTTATTTTATTTTATTTTATTTAGAGGCATAGGTATTCATTACTAAAATTGCATGGGATCATATAGCATCTTTAATGAATATGAGTTTTAATTTACTGAGAGGTTATCCCAGATTGTAAAGCTCAGCTGATTGCCCTAGTGCATAAAATTGAACGTGATATTTCTGTTGTTATTTTGGAATTCATAATTCATTGAGTAGTGAATCCAGATATAAATAGGAGAAGTTTAAATCTTGCCAGTTTAATAAACTATTTTTCATGAATGCAGGTGTATGCAGGGTATATATTATCCTTTTACTCTTTGCACTGCACTGTAGTGTTTTTTCATCTGAGAGCCTGTTCTTCCCACTGAAGTGAGTGTGACACACTTACAGGCTTCACTGGTGAGGTTTCGGTCCTCAATATACAATCTAATTTTTGTGTTACCTTTCTTAGAAATTGTATAACAGAGATGTGTCTAAAATAGCACGGTAACGATTCTCTATTACTCTCGCAGTGTGGGTGCCTTAATGCCTTTTTCTGTTAAGTGCATTGAATTTACTGCTAGTCTTTTGCTATTCTGTTTAGCAGCCTTTCAGCCAGCTTATTCTATAATTGCACTAGACCAGTGGTTCTCAAATTGTGCCCTGTGGATCTCTGGGGATTGGCAGTGCACTCACTGGTAATCCACAGAGAACTCCTGAGCTAGCAGGTACTGGCTTTCCTCCAAGTCCCCATCCTAGGGTCTCTCTGATCAGAAACAGTGGAGTGGAGGAGGCAGCCCACGCCCTCGGGGCCCACAGGTATCTGCTGAGCTCCTGTTCACTCAGCGAAAGTGTTTGAGAACCCTGGCATTGAGCATTTGAGTTGCTTATGTTGAGACTGTGTTGCCGCTCCTTAATCATGCATGTTGCCCCTCCATTTCTGTGCAGATTGCAGCCCCGCTCCGGAAGAATCTGGCCCAGGTATGTGCATTCATGGCTTCTGCTTCTTCTGAAAATTGCAAGTTTTTGTTCGTAATTTACAACTGAACAACTGCCTTGCTGTTAAGAATGACCATTTTCAAATGGTAAAGCTCTGCAATATCACATGACCTACCTAAAGATACCGAGAAGCGATTATTTACCCATATAATAGTGCAAGCAGGTATCTGGTAACTTCTCAGCTGTGGGAGAACGCTTGTTAATGGTCACTTCGGTTTCTCCAGTTGACATGTTTTAGCAAACTAATGCGGGTGACAATGATTTTCCAAATGTCACTGAAGTCCGTGAGGGTCTGATCTTAATGATCTTTCAGACATGTCCTTTCACATGTGCTGTTGAGCTTGCCTTTCTGAATGAGAACTCGAACAGAACACGGAGCAGTCAAGAAGAGTGATGGTACAAACCAATCAGTATCAGGCACTGCAAATCTAATGTTTCAGAATACAGAATTTAGAAGACTTTCCTCATGCTGTTAGTCTTTCCTCTCTCATTGTGCTTCTGTACTTTGGTGTTACAGTTACAAGGTCTCCCAGCTGGATGGCTGTAATTTCTCCCATTTCAGAGTGGCTAATTTGAGTTCTGTGAAGGTTCAGTCTTCGAATTGTTACAGCGTGGGCTCCTGGGTTTAGTGAAACCCATGGGAAATAAAGCCCCGGTGCAGGTGTGATTTTCATCTTCAGAGAGACAATAATGAATAAAATTCATTATGCACTAACTTTTAGTTCTTGGAACATCCTTTTAGTTTTCACAAAATAGGAATGTGGTACATAAATGAATACTGAGTTATTTTTAAGATTAAAAGGAGTCAGGTTACCCCAGCTGGGTACCCAGATGTACCCAAAACTGGAGCTTAAACATAAGTGGCCGAGGCTGCAGTGCAGTGAAGCACTTAGTGCTTGCTTCCCTCTGAAGTCAAATGTGACATGACTGTGTGCTTAAGTGGGTTCTCAATTACTCTTTGCTGGATTAGGGCTAAGCAATTCATTTAGTAAGTAAGCAATTTATTAAATAAATATTTCACTTTTTTTTTTTTTTTAGAGGTGAGTCCTTGCAAGCCTGACCTAAATCTAAGGGCAACTGCAGGTGCCCAGTACTTTGATTTACAGTTGATAGTTGTTTGGTTTTTTAATATGAAAAGGCTCAAGATATCTTTTCAAGGCTCTGGAGGCCAGTTACTTTAATAATGATATTGTTGTTCTGGGGAAGAGAGACTCTTGGGGGTGGGAGGAAGCAAAAGCTTTTCCCACCTGCTATTAGATATTTCCTTTATGTAGACATATGTATTAGGATTTCTTATCACATTGACATTACTTATCCCTCACCTTTGGACAGTGTATAGTCAGAGAACTTCCAATATGTGACTTTGTAGACTTTCCCAGCATTTCTTTTATGTATGTATTTATTTATTTATAATGACACATTTCAAAGAGTACATGAAGGTATGACTTCTGTCAGCAGTGGTCATAAGAAAAGCAGCAAAGATTTACAGGGTCACATCTGGCCCTTATTTAGTGGGCAGAATTTAGTTATAGCTGCCTGAGTGGAAACTACAAGATTTGTCTTTAATGTACAATGTAAAACACCTAAAGTAAATGACAGGCTTCCTGTCGGTTTGCCTATTGCCAGTTTTTTAACAAAATAGCTTTTAGCATGAAGTAGAAACTTCTGATTAAGAAGTGGGGCTTGTGTTCAGGATATATCAACAGTTAGCTTGGATCAGATCTCTGTCTGTTTTAAATCTATAACAGCTTGTTGAATCTTCATCGTTTCAGGCACTTTGCCAAATCGTTCTACGTATGGTTCTGCACGAGGGAGTGTATAAATAGTTTTAAAATGGTCTGGTCATCTCACAGAACATAAAAGCAGATCTCAGAATGGATTTCATATTAGAATTAGTGCCTCATGGTGTTTAAAGATGCCATTGATTGATTAGATAGAAAATATTCTTTTTCTAAATATTCTCTATATTTCTATGTTCTCTAATAAAAGTTTTGTGAGGTAAATTACAAGCAGTAGACTGAAGAAAGGTGGAAAAACCCAAGTGAGCACTTGCAGTCCTTTCAAATTTATTTAAACGCTGTCAATTAAATATTTCAACCTGATTTGAGCCTGAATATAATTCCTTCGATTCTTGTTTACTGTTAATGGCAGCTACCATTGAGCAAGCAGTTAAAAGCAACACGTGACACCTCTGTGAAGCAGTGTTTAGAATTTTGTAGACTGACAAGGACTTATTTTTTTCATGGCCAATATCTGAAACCAAGAAATGGATGCTTTTTGCTCATTCCCTTAGATGAGCCATTGCATTGCATGTGAGTGCTGGGATAAGAAAGCATCTAAAGATTGCTTTCTCTTCAGGCATGCAGTATATCACCAGTATACTTTGTGATTACCACAGATAAACTTATCTTTCAAACAAAGTGCTGCCCCGCACACTACAATCTTAGATCTCCACTGAGTTAATAACTACATGCATGTATGTGTATCCAGGCAATGAAATGATGATGTTCTAGATGATCTTTTCAGTTCTTTCTGTCAGTTTTACACATTTATACAAAAGCTCTTAAGTGTAGTAAGAGAAATGCTCTATTAGTATCATTAGTATTCATTGTGATATGATATCATTGATAAACATTGATATTCATTACTTAAACATAAACATTGATATAAAATGTAAACATTACATAAACATTGATATTCATTGTGATATGATATGAACTAATGATATTAGTATTATTAGTATTAGTATCATCTGTACTTTGCTTTATAATTATTTACAGGTCCATGTTACAGTGTCTGTTTTATTTTGAGAGAAGAACAATTAATAGAATAGAAAAGCTGTAATTCCTTACCTGCTCTTTTGATGTTTCCTGCTTTCTTTGTGGCAGTGGAACAGAGCCAAATAACTTCCCCTTTGTGTAGTTTGTAGGTATTGCTATGCAGTTTATCTACCACATAACAAAAAGGATAGTTCTGTTAATCTTGTCAGTTATGTTTTTGTTAGCCAGTTTCCAAAGTTCCCTTTGTGGCTGGTTATCAAAAAATATATATATATGTATATTAAAAAAAATTTTATATATATATATATTACTAGCTCTTAGTCCAGTTGTTGAGTTAAAATCACAAATAGCTTCCTTTCAGGGGCTTGAACTGACTCCATTCATGAAGGTTTTGATCTGTACATTGCCTTGTTTGTACAACCTACCAGGCTGGGATCACACATCTGCTGTTTGTGGTGCTTTTTAAATATAAAACACAGTGTCCTTTCCATTAAAAAGAAACGTGTTCTTCTCTTTCAATGTTCTTTACATTCAAAAGAGCACATTTTCCATTCTGTTTTCTTTTTATATTGCAGAGAGAATGCATTTTGATACAGTATCTGAGTAATATTTTATACAGTAATGGAAATAGGTTTTAAAAATTGGTGGTTGATTGAGACAAAAGATGAAAGAAGGAAAGAAAAGAAATTGAGCCTATTGGATATTTTAAAGCAGCCCAGTCCCTTCAGGGAGAATGAATGGCACAGTGTTTGGGGTACTAAAATAGGACTTTGGCAACCTAATTTCATTTCTTTGCTTCCTGTGTAGGACCTTGAGCAGAGTCACTCTGGGACATATTTCACGTGGTTCAGTGCAAGTCAAGCTCATAAATACTTCAAGGATCTGGCCAGCTCCCATCTAAGTTACTGTTCTTAGTGTTTCTTGCTAGCTAGCTGTAGGCCTTCAAAGCCACTCAGCCCAGCAGACAGGGCACATGTAAAAGAGTACCTACACAAGTTTTCACCTCTTTACTTTATTACTCCTATGCTGCAAATGGAGAAAAGAGTTGCCTTACCTGACTGAAAATAAATATCTTTAAAATTGTGAGGCAGTTGATTGATACACCCAAGTCCACAAAAGGTTCAAAGGCAGAAATATCTGGGAGAATTCTCATTCATAGAAATGGCCAAACAGATGTTCACTGTATCTGTTTTCCGATGGGCTCCATACTGTCTGTCAATGAATGCACTGTGAAAGGGTGTGTTTGAACATGTACACACAGTTCTGTACACTTGTGTGTATAGATATTCATCTTTCTGTTATGCTTTCCAAATCAGCTATTGTATGGCCTGTTCTGCGGGCACAAATCTGGGAGCTACTGCATGGCCGGGAAAGTCATAACAGCCTTAGAGAGTGAAATTCTCCATGTTTTCCCTGTGCAATATCCACTCTGTAAGATTAATTATTAACAAGCAGGGAGTAGCCAGCCAGCCAAAATAAAATGAGCACCACATGTGGATTATCAATAACTTTTACTTGCAATGGGAAGTTTCTTCTTAGTGTATGTTTTTTTTTTTTTTTTCAAATAAAGTACTTACAGTGCTGTTCATTTTTTTCTTTCAACCAGGTGAATGGAGCGAAGCTCTTTATCCCTTGCTGACAACACTCACAGATTGCGTGGCCATGATGAGTGACAAGGCAAAGAAAGCCATGGTCTTTTTATTAATGCAGGACAGTGCCCCAACAATAGGGCTCTGCCTGAGTCTTCAGTATCGCAGGGATGTTGTCTTCTGCCAAACTGTAAGCAAGCAAATTTGCAGGATTTGATTACACTAGGACCTGTGCTGGGTTTTTATGAAATATGAAAGATGGCTATTTTCAGAATTTTTCAGATCTGTTCTTAACGCTGTGATCTCCTCTCACAGACTGTGCTATCCTCTCCTTATTGGTCACTTACATGCATTTCGCAATATAAAACTTAAATGTTCCCTGGAATATATATTCCCAATTTCAAAACAGATTGTGACAGAAATACTGAAAATTCTCCTGTGTAAAGAAACAACCTTTGTCATCCAGTGCCACCAAACTAAAACCAAAAGTAAGATGTGATGTGAGAGAGGTTGAAAAAAGAAAAAGTCCCATGAGCAGAGAGTGTACTCCTTTGGTTACCTTCTGTTGTTTTCAGCATCAAGAAAACCAATAGGACCAGCAGTCTCTAAGGAGGAGAGAAGCGGGGAGGGATGAGTGCTGAGGTTTCTCTAAAAGTTCTGTTTCTGGGCCTACTGGGGTCTCTTTTGTGTCAGTCACTGACTAGCAGATGTCTGTAATAAAAAACCTTCCACACCTCATCTGCCCACTACGCTTCTGCAGTGTGTCTACTCCCTGTGAGATTAATATCTCATTCATTTATTTCAAACAACTTATCTCTTGGACATTGTTTGGTAGGGTTATTGTCCCAAAACATATCTCATAAATTCAGAGAATTTTCCTATACAAAGCCCACTTCATAACACAGCTATTTTTTTTAACTCAGCGCATTGAATATGTTTACTCATCATAAATATAACTTTAGTCCTTCCTTTCTGGAAGTCATATCCCTGTGTACGTAGCATCTGGCAGTCACCTTGGAAATTCCTTTGTTGACAGAAAGGGTGAATTAAAAATAGTACTAGTTTTAGATCTTAGTACCGATCTTAGTACTAGATCAATCTAAGAGCCTTGTGTAGAATATCTCATAACACTACAGAGTTTGAATCTTTGCATAATGCAAACAGACATCACATTTTTAAGCTTTCTTAAAATATCATTTAAAAAAACCATTTATTCATGCTATCAACGTTTGTGCCTTAGAACTGGTAGTATTGCTTTTCCATCTGTAACTAAAGTAATTCTCCAAGGAGACTCTTTTGTAATTCATAAGTTGTAGATTCCAATACAAGTGGTTGTGTCAAGAAAACAAATAGCAGCAAGTCCACCTTGGAAGAGTTTGCGAGATGAAGGCAGTGTGCCCTAAATCAGTTTTTATGAGTGTTTTGATTTTTGTTGGTTGGCTGTCTCTCTTTAGCTGCAAGGAAAGAAAGAGTGTCATTTAAGGTAAAAGAGCATCAGTCTGACAGATTTTATGGCACCTCTTTCTTATGTGCAGTGTTGTTTCCATTTGGGGCTGAAGAGCCTTTTTTGTCTTTGTTTTCTCTCCCGCAGCTGACAGCTCTCATTTGTGGTTTCATTATCAAGCTGAGGAACTGCCTGCATGATGATGGATTTCTAAGACAACTCTACACCATTGGCTTGCTGGCGCAGTTTGAGAGCCTGCTGAGCACTTATGGTAAAGGCACAGGGCAAATGGGAGATAGCAGCTGTTGAGTCAGCAAATTCTGCTTTAAATTGGCTACAGCAGAACATGAGTGTTTGGTACAATCTGCAGCTCAGCTACACAATGGTTTTGAAAATTGAAATGCAAAACCAGATTATGTATGGGGTATGTAATTTGCTAACAACTCCGAATTCTTCACTTTTGATTGAATTACTTCTAAAAAATAAAATGAACTTGCCTTATGACATAATAAGGCCAACGCTTAAAAAATAATTTTGATTATTTTTAAAACAAAGAAATGGAGTAAAATTCCAGTAAGCTGGGAGAAACTGTGCACAAAATATGCTTTTTGGATTTTCTTTGTAATTTTTCTTTGTAATTTTCTGTTGTAATCCTACAGTACAATGTGAGATTGAAGAGAGAATACAAAAAGGGAAAGTACTTCACTAGTACTGTTCTTGTGTCAGGATAGCTATCTGGATTCCAGTTAGGGAATAATGTACTGAACAAATCTGGAATACCTTGTAAGGTACTGCAGTACAGTATGCCAAAAACAGATTTCCAACACAAAGGATGGCATGTCTGTGACAACGCAGGGAAGATCTTACTAGCATTGTCTAGATAAGAAAATCAGTGTGCAGTCTACATGAAGGACAGTAGCCTGGACTGTGCTAGATAATTGGTGTTTTCTAACCTTGGTAAACTCATAAAGTCAATCATGCCATCGTCTGCAGTCTGTAGACCACGGAGAAGTCATGGGCTCCCTAGCCTCTTCGTCCACAGAACTTCATGAGATCGATGACCTACAGCCTTAATCAAATCGATAAAGGGAAGTTGTACATAACAACTAGTGATTACGATCCACTTTTTCCTGTTTGGTTTAGGTGAGGAGCTGGCAATGCTGGAGGACATGAGTTTGGGAATCATGGACTTGAGGAATGTAACCTTTAAAGTAACTCAGGCAACATCAAGTACATCTACTGACATGCTGCCAGTCATCACTGGAAATCGGTAAGAAAAAATGGGGAGGGGAGAAGTGGGGTGGGAATGCAGAAGGGAGAAGTAATGATACTGTGCTTAAAATTCAAGTGAATTATGAGCTTCGAAACCATGCTGTATATTCCCTCAGAACTTTAGAGAAATGTCATGAAGCTGACTTACCGTTTTTACTGATGCTTCATTTTTCAAGGAGTTAAGCTGAAATGGGATATATGGCAAAGCTCAGACTGACAGTATTGTTCTACAAATAAATATAATCTCAACCTCGCCTTCTATAATCACAAGACAGAAGTATACAATCTTTTCTTAGGCACTTGTGCTGTTTCTAGATTTCAGACTGACTTTTGAGGCTGATCTCGTCTGAAATTCACTGGTGTTGATAAGTTAGTCAGTGCTTTACTGTGTGCCATTGACTAACGGGTCACCATTAGCACAGTAGGGCATGAAATGTCTATCAGGCAGTTGATGAGCTGCTGTTGAGGCTTATTTAGCATCAATTTCTAAACTATCAGGACCAAACTGGATTTAATGTATAGATGCTTGTGAAACACAAGACTGCTTCTCGTTTTGGCCACTTGTCTGAAAAGGGCTGTTTTCAAGTTTGAGCTTGAAAGCAATTAAAAAAAAAAAAAGTCTGTCTGAAGTAACAAGCATCCACATCCTTTTGTAGCATGAGGGTGATCTGTTACAGCTTTATTGTGATGGGAAGCTTTTACAAGTCTCACTTTCATCAGGCTGCTCAGCCTGCTTATCAGCTGTCCTCACACTGGCTTCTGAGGTGATGCTGATGGGTGCCTGCAGGAGAGCTCTTGCCCAGAGGAAGCTAGTTCACAGATAGGGATGAATGGATGCGAGGACAGTTGCCTCACGGAAGTCAGAGTTGTAATGTTTTAATGTTTCTGTGTTTTAGAGTCTTTAGAATCTTTTAGTTTTTAATCTGATTTCTGGGGGAAATAAGGCTTATTCGATTACAGTTTGGTGTGACGAGCTCCACTGAAGCTCTGCCCAGCTTCATCCACATATGAAAAACAGCTAGAATTCTCTAAGATAAGAACTTTAAGAGAAACTTAATTAAGTTTAGGTTAACATGCAATGAAAAGTGCACTAGCTGAAGGAGGACTGCAGTGAAATCATGTATGTAACAGAAATTGATGAGACCGTTGAGAAGGGCTGAGAGTTGACAGAAAATCCTGTTCAAAGAAATTTTTTTTCTTTAAAACTTGCTGTCAGCCGTAGGACACAAATCAGTAGGAAACCAGTCTCCACTAGATTCAGGCCTTGCTTATTATTTTGCTTTAGAGATTTTATCCTAGAAAGAAAAGAAAAAAATCCTGCTTATTTATTTTGGTTCAAACTATTGGAAGCTTTAGAGTCAGAGGTGAAAACAGGCTTTTTGCTTTCAGACACACTCCAGGATTTGTACCTCCATCCAACGTAAACGTGGGACAGGCCAATTTTGATTACCTTGTTATACTTCCCAGAGCTCTTCTGCTATACTTGAAAGCATATGCTGTACTTGAGAGTGCTGCTGACAGTGTCTTGTGAGCAGAAAAATGGTCGTAGGAATGTTGGTTGCACTGTAAGGACTTGGACTTGGACTGCTGCTGTTAGGTTAGTGCACAGCACTCAAATCATAGTAACTTTTGTCCTTGCAATCCCTCAGCCTATAGCAGATGTAAGGTAATGTGACTTGCCTTAGTATGCCCTTATGTTATGTGTGAAGGTAAGTTGCATTACCTCACATTTATCAGGAGATAGAGCATTCACATTGCTCTTTGCTGTAGCTCAGCAGACCCAAGGTAACGTGCTGTGCAGCAAGAACAGGCTTGTAGGTCTGAGTCACAAGGTTCCATATCAGGGCTTGTGTTAGCTCCCCCTTCAACTTACACTTGGGTCACTCCTGTCATTGCCTCTGTCCTTCAGCTATGAAATGTCAACGCTACTTACCGTATCCAAAAATGTATCCTTCTTTGCACGGGCATCATCACCAGCCTCTACCACTTTAAAATCAAATACGCTTTACTCTTGATGAGACAGAGACATGACAAAAATTGGCTTTTTTTACCCAACTTGTATGAGAGCTGCAGTATTAAGGAGAAGAGCAAAATCAGCTTTTATCCATAATTGGCAGATCTGATTGAAATGTCCATGATGACATAAAATCAACATTGCAGGTTGTTGCTGGTTTGGGTTTGAGCTAGAATAGCTTGTCTGACTAGGAGCAAGTTGTAGCAGTTCTTTTAAGTCCTCAGCCTTGACCGATACTTATTTTTTTAATAACTGGGTTACATTCTGGATGTTAGCCCATTCTCAGAATGTTGCTTTTTGATCTGTATGTCTAATATCTGTTTCTTTATTCACAGTGATGGATTTAACGTGAGGATCCCTTTGCCAAGCGCCTTGTTTGATTTACTGCCGCGAGAGATTCAAAGTGGCATGTTACTGAGGGTTCAGCCTGTTCTTTTCAATGTGGGAATCAATGAGCAGCAAACCCTAGCAGAGAAGTAGGTATTCATTCATGCAAGCTTGCCCTTAATGGCAGTTCAGCATTCTCTTCTGATGGTAGTATATCTCTGTGGCATTATACTGTTGCATTGTTAACAGCAATTTGGTTTCTCCTCCAATACAAAAACAAGGGAACATTAAACGAAAATGGCAAATTCGAAACAAACAAAAGGAGATACTTCACATGGCACATGGCTGTGGAGCTCCTTACCTCATGGGTTTGTGTCTAGTACAGGTTCAGAAGTGGATTTACAGAAGAGGAGATGTATCATGGGCTGTTTAACACCGAGGTGCTGCTTGTGACCTGAAACCTCTATGAGCAGTAAATCACTAGAGGCTGGGATTATTCTGAGTATCGTTGTGTATTTGCCCTTGTGCTTCTGCATTCTCCTCTAGACTTCCTCTTCTGGAGGAAAACTGTCAAAAAACAGGATATTGGGCTAGATGGACCTTTGTTTTAATGTATTGTTGCAGGTTTTACATAATGCAGCACCGCTCTAGTAAAGCTGAACAATGTAATCACGTAACAGTTTTTGTAAGGGAAACTCCAGTTCTGGAATAGCCACCAGAGCTTCCCTTTGTTATGGCCATATCTTTAAGAAACACGTTGACAGATCCTGCTTTAATGGAGAACTCCGTGAAGTCAGGCACAGGCATATTGTGGCAGCAGGATTGTGCTGACAACTAGAAAAATCTAACTGTGGCATTCCAGGACTTACTTTTGCCTACAAAAGAAGCTCAAGGTGACTAGCGTAGCTGTAGATGTCAACACCATGTGCATGCTTATATGCTTGTATGTGTATATATGTATGTACATATACATACAAGTATATATATAGTTAGGTGAGTTGTATCACAGCATTGATGACTATTTATTACATAAACATTTTATCACTCTTGGATCCATATTTCTCATTCACATGTCTGAAATCATGTGATTAAGCCTGCGTCCTGATGCCATGGTCATTATTAGTTTATGAACTAAACTGATAAGTCAAAATTCAAAGTCAAAGGTTATGAACTAAACTGGTAAATCAAAATTCAAAGTTTGAATTTTGGCAAAATGATTTACCAGATGGGCATTTAGTATTGAAAGAGAGATACAAAACCAAAAGTGTTTTAAGTATTGTTTTCTACGAGGTTTTTCTTTCTGCCTTTCTTCCCACTTTTCCCCTCACACCCAAGTATTTTCTTTTTCTGGAGTGAATCGCTGCAACTCCTTTCTTTTATGCTTTACTTTGCATGTAAGTGTTTAGGAATTTTGGGAGATGAATCTTTGAACTGTTTTCTCATAGTTGTATCGCAAAGTGAAGTTGTTTTGAAGAAAAGGAGAAGGATTACCTTATGTTTAACTATTCCCTTCTTCACCTTTTAAAGGTTTGGAGACACCTCACTGCAAGAAGTAATTAACATGGAAAGCTTAGTGCGGTTGAATTCGTATTTTGAGCAGTTCAAGGAAGTTTTGCCTGATGATTGTAAGTATTTGATAATCCACAGCAAATTTGGCTGAACAGCAGTTCAGGCTGATGTTCTTGTTTGCTTGCTTTGAGTTAGGTGCTTATACGTTGATGATAGGCAGAGTCAGTAACCTCCAAGAAATGATGCGACTCTATTTTAATACATTAGTACTAAGTAGAGTAAATTCAATTTTTTTTTGAAGTTCAGTCTGATTAACTTTCCTTTTTTAAATTTACTTTTGTACCTAAGTGGCATTATGTATTGTATAAACATACAGATAGTAAGATACTGTGAGGGGAAGGCAAAAATGTGACAGGTCATAGCAGCAGCACTTCTATGTGCAGTTTTTGGTCATGTTCTGTTGATGACCTGTACAGAGAGCAACTGACATTTTTGGGAACTTCTTAATCACTTTCCCTCTGCTTATTTGGCACTTGCATGAAATCGTTGCATCTGTAGCCAACAACAAAGAAGTCTAGAACCTGAAAGAGAGACAGTAGCTACAGGCTTGAACTTCACTGGCTGTATAGGAAAATGTCTTGCTTACTCTGTTTGGAGGAGGCAGTGGAATAAGCTGCCCCAAGAAACGGTGAGAATTCATTGGTTTGTTATCAGTAGTACCAAACATCTTGTAAGCTGATTTCATGGGTTCCACAACTGCAGTTTATTGCAGAAATAGAATATTTTGATGATGAGCTCCCTTTTCCCAGTTGTTCACAATTGCACATAATAATTTCTCTGAAATTTAGCTGCAAAATTTTAAACTGTGTTTTGCTATATGGTAGTCTAGCATCAGATTTTCTTGTAAACTTCAGAAGTTAATTAGTTAACATTGATTTTTCTTCCATTTCTCTCCCCATTCCTTCCTGTTTCTGTCCATAGTCTTTCATAACATATTTCTCATTCAGTTCCTTCCTCTCCTTTTTGGTTTAGCTTGCTTTTTTTTTGACTTCAGTCTTTTTCCTCATTCTCAAACCTCTTATGCAGTCATCTGTTAACTTTTGCCTTTTTCTGTAAACATCTTTTATTCTGCAGTCTGTTTTCCGTCCTGTAATGTGTTCATTCTTTTCCATGGCTTTTGAATTCTGTTTTATCGTTACACTTACTCTCCTCTGTTTTTAAGGAGCACCGGTGCCACAACTTTGACCTTCTCATTTGCCAGTAACACTTACTCCTTATACCAGAGGTTTTTCCTCAAGCAACTTGAAATTTTGAATGAAACTAGAGGCAGTGTTGGTGGTGGCAGTGAGGTGGTGTTGACATGCACCTTAACAGTAAAACAAAAGAAAACAGTCTTGTGTCCACCTGCCTTTTCTCCTTCAGTCCAGTTACCTGTCATTACACTGAACTTCCTGCCACATGAGATGAATACCACTAAGGGGAAAAATCTGCCCTCTGCCTAAACTTCATTCTGTTTCACTGTTTGTCCTGGGTCAGTGCAGACATATTTTTGCAATCCAGCTTGGATAAATGTTTTGTGGTTATAAACACTGAGCAAAAATTTGGAGTAGAAGTGTGAAAAAAATACTGCAGGTGTCCCAGCAGATTTGTTAGAGATACTCTGTGAAAAGCTGGGACTATATGGACAAATCTTGGGATTGTGCTTGTCCTAAGAAAGGTCTGAGAGCATGTTTGGTACCTCCTCTGTGGTGATATTTGGGTTGTATGTAGTGAAACATGCTTTTCCATGAAGCTTGTCAATAGAAAATGTTTTCTTTAACTGGAAGACAGGTGCTTGTTATGAACAGCTGGTAGTATAGCCTGTGTAAGTTTGGGAAGAAAAAAAAAACCAACAACAAAAAAGATCATTCTAGGGGTCAAGTGAAGTATCTGCTGGCAGCTTGTGGAAAACGTTCCCTTCGAGAACAATGCATAAGGAAAGCTGATGCCTGCTCCACTGTCCTTTTTCTGAAAAATGTGTGCTATGAGTTCTAAGCACTGCAGAATTTCCAACAAGCCAGCTACTGCCATAGTTGCTCCATTAGATCTCATTGTCTTTAGACATACCTGGAGAGATGGTCTGTGCCCTCTTTTCAATCACAACTATGTCTTTCCAGGTGTATAGTTTATGTAGAGCAGACCAGGACAGGCACAATATTAGCTTACATACTATTTGAGATGAGAAAAGATGTGTCCCAAACTAAAACCTCATATACCACCCATGCAGGGACTTTTTAACACAGCAGTTTTCTAACAGTGCATACCACCTTATTTATCCAGTCGCAACTTTAGTTGGTGTCCTCTGTAGATAACCCTTAAAAAAAAGAAAAAGACCTATTTAATACTTATCGTTGGTTGTCATTGAGTACATTGCTACATGTGTGAGAGACAATGTGTAGCACTTCAAACATGTAGGCATGAGACGGCTGTTGAAAACACTCTGGCATACCGAAAAATTTCAACAGCTTTATTTTCACTTACTGAAATATTAATAAATGAATTTGGCAGTTCTATTGGAGCGTGTGTTTCTTGTAACGGAAAACTGCCTAGGCTGCAAATTGAATATGTGAGCAGAACATAAACTGATACCTTTAGAGTTTCTGTGGAGACATATATGTTATCCTATCACCTCTGAGGGGGGAATAATACAGTTACATGTTTATGCACAGTTCAGAGCAGTATGTCAAAGGAAGTATGTCCAGGACGCACCAAACAAGACACTATACTAATCTTTCTCCCTTTGTTCCCTCTATTACTATATTGCCATCATTATTCTGAATCTCTGAAATTTTAAATAACCTGAATGCATATTTCCAATTGAGTTTAATTAAACTTGAATTTGATTTGTTAGTGTTACTAAGTAATTAAGAATTGAGTTAGTTGTAAGCTTTGATAGCTTCAAGAAAACATGACTGCCTTTCCAAGGCATATAGGAACACTTATACATATAAGTGCATATATATATATATATATATATATATATTATATATATATAAGGCATATAGGAACACTATAGGAACACTTCATATAGGAACACTTCTCTTTATAAAAGTGTTGAATACAACTACATAAGTGGAGTTTGTGTTTTTTGTATTATAGGTCTACCTCGATCTCGTAGTCAGACGTGCCTGCCTGAACTGTTAAGATTTCTGGGACAAAATGTACATGCAAGGAAAAATAAGAATGTTGATATCCTTTGGCAAGCTGCTGAGGTATTTATTAATCTAAGCATCTCTGTATAGTTCAGTTGATTTTTTTGTATATGTGCCTATTTTCTCCTTTTTTATTACTGATCTATTTAGATTTTGTCATTTGCATGCATGTTGCTTGGAAATGCTGCCTTGCTCCCCTGGCAATGGGGAGATAAAGAAAATGTTCTTATTTTCACATCAGTATTTTCCCTACAACTCATGCAACGAAGTACTGCTGCACCAAAGTTGACAACTTTTGACATCACAGTCCTACAAAAGATTTGTATCTATCTAGGGAGGAGAAATACAGGTGTGTTCTCTGATGGAAAGTTATACTTGAGGAAGGAACGATGAATTTCATATCTTTTTTCTAGATATGCCGCAGACTAAATGGTGTTCGGTTTACAAGCTGTAAAAGTGCCAAGGATAGGACTGCCATGTCGGTCACCCTAGAGCAGTGTTTGATCCTACAGCATGAACATGGAATGGCCCCACAGGTCTTCACCCAGGCTCTGGAGTGTATGAGGAGGTAAGAGATTGACTGTGTCCCTTATTCCTAAATGAGGAACCATGCAAACTGCAGAGGAGCAGTGGTGTCTGTTTCTATCAAAAGAAACAAAAAGAAAAATAAAGCTAGAAAACTGCAAAACTGGCTGCTAGGATTCATCCCTCACTTGCATGTATTAGTGTGTTTTATATGGTAAAGCTGGCAGTTCCCAGATTTGCATCAGATGGGTTTTAGTTTTCAATAGTGAATTGGAAGTTTTCAGAGAAGCATGTAAAAACATGTTTTCAGTTAATGCTGAGCTTACCAGAACAGAAAAGTGATGCTTCTCTGAAAATTGTTTACTGAGGTTGCCTTTACTGTCATAGTAGTGGGTTTCTTAGTTCTAGATTAGGCAAGTTTGTCCGAGGTGACTTGTATGTTGTTCGTTGAAACATAGACACCTGCAGTTTGCACTGGTTTGCCACCATGTATTCTTTAGCAGTGAAACACTTTGCTCACTGGGCAAAATGTTAGTGTGAGTGTTTCACAATACAGCACCCAAATTTCATCACAGCGTGTCAGTGTGCTGTTTTCATATCGATATAATGATGTTCTGTATTCTGAAGCAGCAGAGATGTTTGCAGAGTTAACTACTGTACTAAAAAAAATCTGTTTACTGTTGTTCAATGCCTTGTTTCAAGCACTGCTGGAAAACTCCGTAACTCACATACCAAAAGAAAGGATAAGAAATCTAGCTTTAGTCTTTATCAATGTAGTTCAACAATGCTGTTCAGTCCTGTTTTTCAACATTCACTCTTACTGAATGTACTGTACTGTGTGTCTTCTCACCAAATTCTCTAGAGTGTTCAATTCTCTTATCCTTTCTGTATGTTTTTGCTGTTTGACCCTTTCTTACTCTTCAGTTACTTAGAAGGAAAATATCTCATATAGTAGTACTTGCAGCATCTCACACTAAAAATTTGATTTTCATTTCTACATCTAACTGGATGTCACCGGACTTTTTTATTTTCATGTTTTTGCTGCAGTTTTTGCTGGATCATTACACAGTTGCTCCAGGACATGAAAACTGTGTATCCAGAGACTAGCTGAACCTTAATATTAGAAAAAAAAAAAAAAAGACAGCTTGGACCAGCTTTGTGAGGGAGAAGTTACTGACTTAAAAATGGAGCTAAGTGTCTCTCAGATATCTCATTATTTAAATTATGCAACTTGTTGACTGAGACACCTGAAACAAAAAGCTTTGTTGCACAGTTTCAGTAAAGTTGTTATTAAAACAGTTTAGTAAGTTTTGAATAAAAACTGAACAAGTATGTTGCTAGAAATCTTGCTATTTTCTTTAAGTTGGTTACTGAGTTAATATTTTTTAATGCAGTCATGGTCACAGTAGAGAAAGAGATTAATAATAACATTGTTTTGGACCGTCAATTTAATTTAACACAAAATCAAAAAAAACATTGACACAAGAAACACATTGCTTTATGTCGACCAACATTGGGATGTTGAAAGTGGGCCAGCTTAATCAAAACGTTTGGCTGACATTTTCTAGCAGCATCAGGAACTTGCTCTAATAGGTGAAAGATGTGTCATTCTCTTCTGTTAAATTGTTGACCAAGAGGGATTGTGCAGAACAAATACTGAGTAGACCTGATGGAATACAAAGATTGGATGGGTTTTCATCAAGCCCATCACTCTTCCTCACATCTCATTGATTTTCAGGGTAGGACGTGATTTGTTGTTGTTTGTGTTTTTTTTTTAATAAGTTCTCCAATTCTATTCGGAAACAATGGCACAGAATTAACAAAGCTTGAAGAGACATATAGGATTACAAAACAAATATGTAGGAACCCAACTCCACCCAAAGCCATTTCAACATGGACAGGATGACCTGACCAAGATGACATATACAAGAAGTGAAAGAGTTGCAATTTACTTTTAGGGCATTCAAAAAACTTCCTTTTTCTGTTAACTGGGACCTTTGATTTATGTAGTTGTACTAGAAAAGGAAGGCTTGGTTCAATCTTGAATCCTTCTGAATTTTCTGGGCCAGCTGGAAGGTCAGGGAAGAAGTTAGGAGAGTCAAAGACTTGAAGTGTTTCATCTCTTTGCTGGGAAGTTTCCAGAGAAGAAAAGCATCTTTTCTTACAAGATCCTTTTGCTCTATGGGCTGCAGTTTCCTTCAGGAAGTATCCAGCTATTATGTTGTGGGGTCCTCCATGTGAATATCTGCCTGGCCATGGTCCTTTCCGCGGGCTGCAGGGGAATCTGCTCAGGTGCCTGGAGCACCTCCTGCTCCCTTCTCTGACTTTAGTGATTGTAAGGTTGTTTCTGGCACTTTTTTTTTTCCTTGCTTCTCACTTCCATGCGGCATTTCCTGTTCCTTAAGTATGTTTTCCCAGAGACAGCACCAGCGTGGCTGCCGGGCCCAGCTGTGCCCTGTGGTGGGGCCATTGGAGCCAGTTGGAACCAGCCCCGTCCGGCACGGGATGGCACTCGCCTCTTTTCACAGATAGCCCCCCAGTTTGTCACTCCACCTCATTGCCTGCACCCAATACAAATATTTTGGGAAATCGCTCAGGATTCATGTTTTGGTTTTGGTAAAAACACATTTTTAGTTGGGCCAATATACAGAACTGTTCCTGAATCCTGGAGAATAAACCAAAGCACTGCTGCCTTATTATTCTTTTAAGCATACTGACAGTATATCAGGCGTATAAAGTTTTTCCTGCCTTTGTGGGAACCCTGGGGAACTGATTTTGTAATCTACAAACAAAATAACACAGGGCAGGTTACCTGACGAAGTGTATCCCCGGATAGGCCCTCTGTGCTCAAAGCAACGTTGGAAGCGGGGGCATAATGAGATGGGCTGTGCAACGTCTTCCCTTCACACGTGTACATTAGGGCACTTCAGAAGCAGGTGTTTTGGGAAGTGTATTGATACACACTTGAATTCATTCTGAAGCTGAAAAACAAGCGGGTGGTTTGGGTGTTGTGGTTTTTTTGTTTATGTGTTGAGCAAGTAGTTAGGAGGTTAAAGTATTTCACTGCAGCTCACATGGAAAGATGTTTGAAAGGGTCAAATACGACAATGGTTATTCATGTTCAGCTTGCTTTTCAGAGCTCCACTTTTTTGCAGCATGCGGGAGCATGGCAGAGCAGCATGGGATATTGCTTGGTAATCTGAAAGAATGAACATGGAAAACCATTTATGTTCAACCTACATGTGTTTATTTTCAGTAGACTACAGTACTTCTTTCTTATTTTTCTCTTTTATTCTCTTTCCCTCTCCTTATATCTGTAATTGTGCTGATATATATTTTTGAGATGTTTTTCCACTCTTTCTTTACTTCATATTCTGTTTTTTTTTGTGGCTTCTTCCATCTTATTTTCATCTTCTTGACCACCTTGTGTTGCCATCTCTTTTTATACATTCATTTGCATGTCCGTCTTCCTTTCTGTTTTATTTTCCCTCCTCCCAACCTTCTTCCTTTTCACAGCATTGGAACACGGGAGGTAGTCACCCAGAAGAACTTGAGTGGCTTGGTGCCCATCCGAGATTTCAGACTAGATCCCAGCCTCCTCTACTCTATTCCTTTACTAGCTCTCAGCCCCAATTTACTGATTGTGTGGCTGTTTCTGAGCATAGCATACCTGGTGGCCAGATTACGTTGCAAGTGAAGATAAAGTTAAAATAAAAACAAAAACAAAACAAAATATTGCTTGAATGTGTATTGCCACTTGGTACCTGCTGGACAAAGGAATGTGTCATAGCATTGTCTGCCAAGAATTATTATTATGCCTTACAATTTTACGTTTCTATTGTACTAAACTGTAAATATACATCAAATTATTTTATCAAAAAGAATTGTATCGAAACTTTAAATTATTGTTCTGCTTTCAGTGCTTGTAACATAGTCTGACATTTGGCCTGTTACCTCGTTACTTTAGCCGGCCTGAAGATCTCTTACCAAATATAGTTTTGTGTTATTTGTTTCATGTATTCCAGAGAAAGGAACTCTGAAAAAAAATTTGTATCTTTTGTATATCAAAGGTGTATGGTAATCTTGCCTTTCATTTTTATGAGGTATGAAGAGAAAAATAAAAATATGGGTGGGGTTTATAAGAAATTATAAGAAATTTATTTAAAGAAATAAACAAATTTCTACCTTCATTTGAAAGCATAATAGCCAAATTACATTATTATTATACAGTTTGTAGAACCATAGTCGTGTTCCTTTCTCATGGTTAAGTATGTTCCATTAGACTAGTATACCCACTCAAAATGCAACTTGCGGTGCGCTGCATGCAGAATTATTTCATTATATTTGTAGATCTGCGTTTTGTAATGTATTAAAGACATAATGACTTGTGGTTAGGGAGAGTATGTAATCGGCAGAGCCTGCTAATGATCCATTATCAGTTTCAGGTGCTTTGTTATATAACTTACTCTGGAACAGGGTCATTGTCATCCTACTGAAGTTAGTCTTCAGTATTTCAGGCGAAAAAATGAAGCTGTTAATTAGCTCCTTCATTTAGGTGGGTTCTAGGTTTTCCATTGGGCTTTGTGTTAATGACACTAGGCTAAATATTATTGTTATTTTCACTGTTAAGTGTTGGACAGCTTTAATAAATGATGATGTTGATAGACGGTGACTTAGAGATAAATGAATTATGGTAAGTTAACGTTTATTTAGGTGGTGATACTAAAGAAACTTACCAAATTTAGTCATGCAGAACGATGGTAGAAGAAATTTGATCACCATTTATATCTAACACCAACCTGGCAGATGCCTGTTTAAATTGAAGGGTTTTGTTGATGTAGTGGTCTGGAAGAGCTTGTCAATAGCAATAGTTCATCAAAAACCTAACCTCATTTAACATAGTTTGCTAATTTCATAAAGGGATTTACTTTGCTTGGTGCCTGAGATGACAGAAAATTGGGCTTGATGACTTGAGAAGAACTCTTGTAGTACTGTGATTTCTAATTTCTACTATTACTGACTCGCTCAGAAAACATAGATAGCTGCAGCTTGTATTATTAATTTTAATCAATTTTGAAAGCTCCTGAAAGAGGCAAGCCTAAAAAAATAGAGAAAAAATAAGATAAAATCAAATGCTGAATTCGGTAAATATTCCGACTAATTAAACTACATATTTATATTTGTGTCTTCATGAAATAAGGCTGTACAGTACACTATCTCCTGGTATTTTTCTCACTATTCTTCAAATGTTGTTTTTAAAATAGAAAAAAAAAAGCCCACAAAAACGTGTGTGTATATATATACACACACACACACTATTTATTTATTATTTTAATGAACTTAGGCAAAGCCTTACTGCTGATGAGATTTGAAATCATAATATGATGGTAATGGTCATTTCCGCATCCTGTGCTGCTACCCAGTACCACTGCATCTCTGCACAAATCATTTCTTGTTTCTGAAGAAGACTGGTTCATTTGCTATGTGTACCAAAATCTATTTTTTCACACACTGAAGGAATGTCAGGTTGCACTGTAGCCTTGTTGTAGCAATGCATTGAATGTCCTGGGTTCAGTCTAACAAGGTGTGAAAGTAACTTTAGCAGGAGCATCTCCACTGAACTCCCTGGAACAATAAATCTGTTTTAAAATAAAGTATGAAGTGACTTTGCTTGTGACTGTTGATAGGCCAGATTAGGACCGCCCCTAAATGAATTTAGAAAGAAAGCCTCGACCTTTTGAAAACAATGTGTTGGGGAGGGGGTTCCTAAACTTCAGTAGGGGCAAGTTTTGTTTTTCTTTTTAGCTCGGTTTGTGCTTTCACTCAGGGTTTCAGATTTAAAACGCTGCAGTGCATACTGCCCACGTGCATCTGGCAGAACCACGGCACATGAAATGGTGTGAAACATGCCTTTGTCACTGAACGTGGTCAATAACCAGATGCAGTGGAATAGGTAATGAACAGGACGATCCACCTCCGACTGAAAATGCTCAGTCAGCATCCTGTTATGTTTTATTTAAGCTTGATGGTTTCATTACTACACTGGAACATATTTTCTGCTAATTCTTGATTAATCTATTTGTCTGCAACAGTTGGCGAGGGTGTCTGTAAAACACAAAACAATGTCATAGAGGCAGTGTCATAATGTACGGTCCATTCTATAAAAGACCGTCACAGAATACACTGCAGAGACACATTTCAGACATAAACTGTTTCTTGGAATGAAAAGTTATGGTGCCAATACATTATGAAGCTAGGTGGTATATATGTATATGTATATATGTAACAGAGCTACAGTCGGTTTAATTAACCAAAATCAGACGAACAATGAGATCAGGAAGAGCACAGAGCTTTCACACTGAACCAGGATCCAAACCCTCCTCTTAAAAGAGATTACTGGCATTTACCTGATACCTGCTGCAGCCACCTCCAAGACAGGAGCAACAGGACATTTCCACCATAAGATTGTGTACTGTACACTTGGTCATGAACCTTTGCTATTAAACGGTTGTTTAGCTTCCAGTTCTCTATCAGGGAAAGATGTTCTCATGCAAGCCTAATTTGATTTATAATATATATTTAAAACAGTGCTTCCTCTTTGTATGTCTGTTTTGGATATAATCAAAGGAACTTTGATGTAGATTTACAATTATAAAGAAGCCTTATAACTGGAGTATTTTTTTTTTATCATAGCGCAGGACCTCTTTGTAATGTGGGGCAGTTGCACCAAAACATTGGGTAGAAGTTAAGCTCTACGTTCTGCACAGCTTTGTTTCATTGGGGTGATGACTGCCAACGCAGCCAATCTTTTTTGCACCCACACAAAGCTGCTATTTCATGATTAAGATTTTTTTTTTTTAAGTATGCTGGTTTTCAAGTCAATTTATGCATGCAGAGATAACTGGAAAGCCATTATTTTTGTATCAGCTCTAATCTTTAAGTAAGTTCTGATAATACCGACATGCAGGGAACAAGAGAATTACTTTAAAGCTCCTTTGGAGAGATCAGCAATTTTTCTTTTTCAGCTTAATGTACTAATAAATTAGCAGAACTGCTTTTAAGCAATCTTTTGGGATCCCTTGTGCAATGAAGCGGCATGTGAACTCCACAACAGTATACCTGGAAATACATGAAACCTCCGTAAAAGAACTTTTTCGGTAGATGCACTGCTGCTTTTTAGAAATGCAAAACTAGCAACCAGACATAGCATGTGTCCATTCTGTGTGCTTCTTACTAGCATTGTATGATGAGTCATCATTTTTAATATTTGCAGTGGCAAATTAATTAAACGCTCATTAAATATAACCAACTTTTTTTTTTAATGCTATAAAATAACCAGTTCATTTCATCTTAGTTTAAGTCTTTTTTTTTTTTCCTTTTTACTGCTGTCATTTTTTTGTGCTTGTTTTTTTTCCCCAGCGAGGGTTGTCGGCGAGAAAATACAATGAAGAATGTTGGATGTCGCAAGTATGCGTTTAATTCCCTGCAACTGAAGGCTTTCCCAAAGTATTACAGGCCTCCAGAAGGAACTTATGGAAAAGTTGAAACATAAGCATACCATGTCCTTTAATTGCTGTTCCATTAAAACGTGTGGATACACTCTAGATTAACACCTGATTTTGTCATCCAGAGGAGATAAATAACCTTTTTGTACGTTTCACTAGGTTATACAGAGCATGTTACTTACCGAAATGGAATCCATAGTAACAGTTATTCTGACACCTTAGCTTGAGAATAATGTGATGACTGTGCCCATTTAAATAGCCTCCAGTGTATGTAAGATGAACAGATATTGTACTACTCGATAATTACCTATATGCAAAGTGCTAGGTACCTCCTGGATGGGCAAGGACTCTATGAATGGCATTTAGGCAGCTGTTTCACACAACATCTTTTTATACTGAGTTGACTTGAGATTGAGCTTTTCATAAACTTTTTAAAACAGAGTAAAACTCAAAAGTTGTAAATAAAAAGAGATTGGACCCTAGGCAGTCTAATAACTGTAGAATGCATCGTTACAATCAAGAAACAGGTGTTTAACTTTTAAAAATAATCAGCACAATAAAAGCCAGGAGTAGAAATCATTTCACTGTATATAGGATACCATCTTGATAAATGAAAGTAATAATACATAAAAGGCATATGAGGTCTAGTTTCTAGTTCTGTCCAAATAAAGACAAATTCCTGTCATTTTCAGCACAAAAGGACTTTAGCAAACATCTTAACCAGTTTTTAAAAGTGTTTTTCAAAAACATCATGATGCTTAACCATTGATGCCAGCAACAGTTCCCCCAGCCCTTCCCAACTATAACATGTTGAGTATGTCTCATGGTACTGTAAATTAATTAACACATTTTTTTTATCCATGGTTTTTTATAATCGCTTCTGGATTGTAAGCATTAGTATGTCAGGAGGTTAAATTTTTTTGACTGATTTTTTTTCAGTATCTGTCAGTTTGAAAATGCTCGAAGTGCCCAGCACATCCCTGTTACTCCATAACAAAAATTTGTTTCTGGTAGTTTAGGATTGTAAAAAATAGCTTTGCATTTTACCTTACTGAATGTTCAGAATCATGTGTGGGCAGCATGACTATTTTCAGAATATTTCTGAAGAAGATAGCAATGTCCCATTTTGATAGAAAGTAAGTCATGTGCTAATGCACAAGAACCTCAGATGTGTTCTAGCCTAAGACTAAGGTGATCAGTTTGATAGCATTTGATAAAAAATGTTCAACAGATCTCCTTGGAAATCATGTCCCAAAGAATGCCTTTGAAGATGAGATACCTTCTTAAAAAGCAGCTAAACATTAAGTTCCAAATTTTAACAGGATTAGATCATTCCTAGCTAGCTTCATCCAGCCCGCTGTGCCCTCCCCCTCTTGGTTTCTAGAACAGAAAAATCTGGTCGTTTGTTCTCGTGAGAGTAGCAACAGCCAGGTAAGTATATGGCTGGCTTCTTTCTCCCTCGCACTGATGTTTGTCTGTGCTGTCACTGCTCTATCAGTCATGTTCATTCTGCTCCCATACAGGTTTGGGGGTTTTAAGTCTAGCAGTTTTTGCATTTTGCTTTCTGCAGTTTAACACTGAGCAGCATGTCACAACGCCAGTTACGAGAGTTCTGCTGAACTAGGTTGTTACCATTTCTTCAGTCTTTCTAGGAGAACAAAACAAAAAATTCTGTGCAAATTCAATGCATTTGTACCCAACCCAAACAAATCATCCGTAGAAGAACAGTCCCTTGGAAACTTTATGGACCTGTTCTCCAACTAATAAATGTGTTGCTTTTTTGTTTTTTGCAAATATGTAAACAAATATGCAGTGGAAAAACTTTTCAGTGGGATTTCTTTAGATATTATTCCATTAGTTCTGCTCAACCTTCAGTCCCTGGCCTGTTATTAAATGCTACATTTATTTTTGTATAAACTATACTCTTTGTATCCCTTAGTTTTTATGAGTTGATGATTTTATTTTGTATATTTCAAATATAGTTAATATTTTAAGTCCTATGTTGTTACACTAAAAACCTTCCATTGTTCAGCTTCAGAAGAAAATACCAAGAGGTCTATTGTAACAATTAGCAGAGCCACTCTCTTAGGTTGTGGCCAACAATCATTAGATCTACTCTAGAGCTTAGTGAGCCTTTATTTATTTTGTATACCAGTGTAATCAGAAAAAGTTCCCGAATTTTCTATCTGCATGGTTTTCGCTCACCTTTTTAAAGTGGTGGCATACCAGTCTCGAGTATTGTGTTATTTTGTTTAAAATATTCTGATTTTAGTACGCTTACATGTAAAACATCATCGTCCAGCTAACGTTTCATATATACAACGGTGTCAGTACATGCACGTCAATGGCTTGTTTTAAAGGGCATAATGAACAGTAAGATCTTGAGCAGTTCATCGAAAAAGAAAAACTGTGAAACTTTAAATCCACATAGGAGACTTCACAGGGGTGAAGTAAGCTTTTCTGTTGCACAGGAGAGGCAAATTTAAGGATTACTGTAAAATGAAGTTCTGTCTAATGTTCTTTTTTGAGTAATTTTTTAAATTATAAAACATACAAAGGTAAAAAAAAAAAGTTGCCAAGTATGTTCTGTGTATGTTCTGTGAAAGTACCTACAGCACAGTTGCCTTTTGTTTCATTTATACATGTAAAATTATTGTATAATACAACACTGTTTTGTCCCAACACAATTGTATTTGCCAAGCTTTGTGCATTGAAATATTTTTATTTATTTGTTTTTGGGCAGTATTAATATATCATAAACATATGGCTACTGTTTTATATATTCTAGTTCATCCAATCCATGTATGCTGTAAATGTGCTAGTCTTTAGGATGAAAACCAATAAAGAACTGACAAGAATAACAGATGGTGGCTTACTTTTACTGCTTTGGGGGTAAATTGATCAACGCTTTCAGGTTGCTTGGCTTGACATGCTTTATCTGTCGGAGAATATATGAAGTTGTTTGTGGAGATATTTTTACACGGATGTGCAAGTTGGGAACTCCTAAACCCTGCCGCTATCAATTTTCTGCAGTGAACTCAGGCACTGGTTTGTCCCATGCGCTGTACAGTCTGCAGCAACAGTTAAAGAAGTGGTAAGAGATTTGGGGGTTTCGAGCTTGTTTCTTCTCCATTAATCTTCTGTAACACCTTCCTGAAGTTCCTTCTCCATTTTGCACTCTTTCTTCCAGTAACTATTCCTCCTCTCTTCTTCAGTCAACGCATCCCTACAGCAGCTTTGGTAGCTATGCTGCTTTTCAGTAGGGATGGGTTGTCATTGTTGATTCTCATTTTGATATCAGATCAAATAAATTTCATGTGGGAGTGTAACAGACAATCATCCAAAGCATTCGGGTTTCAATAAAATACAAAGAATAGAACATAAAAATTGAATTCTTATGTCACTGGGTTTTTGAGAATTGCCAAATATAATTTTACTTGTGTGATAGAAGACCGAAGGCCACAGATGGGGAATGACTTCTATGAATTTGTTTTTCTGGTTACACAAAGAAAAACAGTACCAGGGGAAAAACAAACAAACAAACAAACAAAACAACAACAACAAAAAAAAACAAAACCCCACTGATTTCGTTAAAGATGCAGAAAGAGGAGATGCTTGACAGGTGGGATTTCCTAAATGGAATATACAAAATACACCTACATATGTGTGTGGGTATATATACATACATTAGTATTTCGTGACTTTTTAACTGATGTCAAAAAAAGTTCATTTTAATTTAAAATAATCAAAATCCTACAAAAATAACATTTTGGATTTTGATGCATACTCATAGCAATGATGAGCACTAGGATTCGTGGGTCTGCAGAACAGAGCTGGTTCCCACGTTGCCATGAGTTTCGTTAAGCGATGCTTTTGACTTGGGAGTATTGATTAGTGCTTAACTCACCGGAGCCAACCGGGGTACCTGCAGTGACTCGGTGTAAGCACAACGTAACCGCTCTATTCACAAAGTGAGACCCTCAGGTGCTGCTTAGCATAAAATGCAGGGTAACCCCTAAGAATAAGGGTTAGTTACAAATGAAAAAGCATCGGGGTCTCTTCTGTGGGACAAAGATGCCTTTAATATTTGCATTGCCCTCTTCTTACAGGTGCATACAATACACAAATCACCAAGCTCAGCCAGCCACCAGACTGCATGTTTTGCACAAATACAATTCTCTGCCAAGCAGTTGCTCCACAGAAGATTCATGTGCTAAGGGTTTTAAATTGTGTTCCATCACAATAGAAGTACAATGCTTAAAGATTCGACTTTCATAACCAGTTTTTAATGCCCCAGAGCTGACGTACCAAACACGTACCTCTCTCCTAACATAAAAATGTTGCTGTGTAGCTCTTGCCATGAGGTGTTTAAAAGATGGCTGGAAGTTTAACATCACTAAAGGGCGATCTGAGCTGTTAGAGAAATGGTTTGTCACTGGTTTGAAGCTGATGTACGTCTCCACAAAGATTGCGCCTTTCCAAACCCAAGGCAACAACGAATCCAGGCAGCCTGTGTAGCTACGGCTATGTGAAGGGCAAGGGCACGTCCAGAGGTTATCACCACCAAGATGAGGCGCTGCTGAGAGCAGCACTGACCGCTCTCTAGTCTCTACATTCAAGTCCTTGCCATGACTTTTGCTGTGCTACAGCCTTCAAGCAAGACTTGAAGCTCTGGTACAGCCTTCCGAGTAAGGATGCTAACTGCGCTTCAGCAAATCACACCCGGTGTTGCAAAAGTAGCTTCCTACAGTTTCAGAAATGTGCTCAGACAGCAGAGAGGAAATTTTAGTAAGTACAAGACAAAAAATGCATCAAAGGATAGAAAACAGAGTACAAGAAATAGCAAAATGCTTCTTTAAACTGGAAAAAAAGTTGTCATCAGAAGAAATTGAAGGTAATTCTGCTGACCACAAATAATAAAGCTCTTTCACCATTTTTCAGTTTGCGGGTTCCTAAACATTTCTAACATCCACCTTAGAAATTCTGTATTTATGTATTATTTCTGGCTGCACAGGGCTTTGTTTAAAGCTGCTTTCCTAGTGAATGTGTGACACAAGAATTTCAGGTGATGAATTGAAAGCTTAGCCCAACAGCAACCTCTTTTTCTCAGATTATTTTAAACACCGGGAATACTTTCCCCTCCCAATGCACTTGGTGTAGTGGTGCATGATGGTGACATGGGGAACTGTGCCCTGCTTTATTCAGGAGTGTCCAACACGATCAGCTGATGGCTTGAAAGTGTTTTATAAGAGCCTGGTATCTGTGCCAGGCATCCCATTTTACACTGTAAGGAATGTACTGCGCATCCCCTGGAGTAATTTATTGTAACGTTTTGGTCGTTGCAGTCAAAATATTTGGGATAATGTGTTTATTACTTCTGTGTATCATTTAGTACTAACCCCAAATCAGCGTGCTTTTCCCCGGTTCCTGAGGGAGCAAGGTGGAGGAGTCCCCCCCCGATGTCTCCAGCAGCACTAACAACTGCAGCCCAGACTAAATCACTTGGTCTGGAGTCAGTCTTTGCCCGTCAGGCTCCTTGGGTATTTAATGATTCATAAAGTTGAAAAGTTCAAAGGAAAGAGATTGAGAAGACCCATCCTACATCCTAATGGTAAAGGAATTATCCGGGACATTAACACTGTGGCGCAAAGCAGTGATCTGGGGTGGGAAGGTGTTCGTTTGCTGGGCTCTGTCATCAGGGACACCACGAATCTCTTCTGCTGAACCTGCACAAAGGTTCCTGGCAAAAGCCTTTGTTGGGAGGAATGAAATAATTTCCATTTGGCTGGGGGCGGGGGGGGGGGGGGGGGGTGGGGAGAAGGGGCAACGTTTCAGAAAATTCTCAATCTATTTGAATTAAAATTTTAATGATAATCAATATGGAACTGGGGCATAAAGCAGTTGCTTATCCACATGGCCTCCAGATCAGCCCTGGTTCTGGCAACTAAGATGTATGCTTAATTGCCTCAGTCTGCTACATCACACAGATCCATAAAGCTTCTTCAACATGCACATCACCGCTTCAATAAAATCTTATTGCTGCCTAGGACTCATGGGAGTTGTACTTACTTACCAGTATGATGCAGAGGAAAGCTGCTCGACTCTTAGGCTTTAAATCAAGTCAGGATGGGTGAGGTTTATCAATTTATTGATGACATGTAATTAACCATCAATCAGTGAATATGTTCAGAATCAGTGTGAGCAGTACAGAAGATAAACCACAATCTCAGACACTTATAAAATCTTCCTGGACACCTAAAAATGTCTAAGTACCCTTTTTAACTAATTATAAAAATTTCACAGCTTTGCATGTGACTCCTTTACAGCCACGTGGGTTACACGTGTGCACCCCAGTCCCCCATGTGGTGGGTGCCCCCTTCTTTGCCCACTCCTCCAGGCAAGGAGGCTGTAGCTACAGCAGCTCCATGTCATAGACTCGCAGAACGGCTTGGGCTGGAAGGGACCTTAAAGCCCACCCAGTTCCAACCACCTGCATGGGCAGGGACACCTCCCACCAGACCAGGTTGCCCAAAGCCCCATCCAGCCTGGCCTTGAACTCCTCCAGGGATGGGGCATCCACAGCTTCTCTGGGCAACCTGTGCCAGGGCCTCACCACCCTCATAGGGAAGAATTTCTTCTGAATTGCAGAATTTCTTCTGAATATCTAACCTAAACCTACCCTCTTTTAGTTTAAAGCCATTTCCCCTTATCCTGTCATTATCTGACTGGATATCTGACACATTTTCCCCCATGTCAGGCTCACATGACTCAACTCGGTGTTGGTACCTCTGCATTTCAGAAAGTTTGTCTTAAGATGCTCTGCAAAGCATAAGGAAGTGAAAACTATCTAATGTTACAAAGGGGAAGATGAAGACTCATTGAAGGAGGATGGAAGATTTATTTGGCCTGAACTCACATCTCAAGAGAAAAAAAAAAAAGAAGAAGAAAAAAAAAAAAGGAAGTGTTTCTTTTTCGTTGTTTTGTTTTGTTTTGAATTTATGCATATCTAAATCTTGTTTGGTTCCCTAATGTCAGATGAATCAGAATGTGAAATTCACATTTCAGCCTCAGCTCTGTGCTCTGCTTACGCAGTTACACAACGTGTCTTTTTTGCTGCTGGCACCCTCTGCTCGTTGGTGCCCCACTCTTCCTCTCTGGATCCTTTTTGTGGCTCTGCTGCATGAGCTTGTTGCATGGGCTGCTGGAAGCTGAGCTTTTCTTTTTCGTTTTCTCTTGTGCATCTCTCCCTTTCCCCCAGCTGTCATCAGAAGACAGAGTTAAAAGCACCAGGCATTTTTGTGAGTGCGTCGGTTGTCATCCAGCACAGCCTTTTCCAGTAAGGCTGCGAAGTGCTGCCGTGTAATGCTGTGGAAACTTGGTGGGGATTTCAGTGAGTGGAGAGGTGGGCGAGGGACTTCTCATCTCACCGGGTGGAATTGTCACTCTTCCCGCTTCCATGGGGGATTCCCAGCAGTGACCGGCTTCCTGGGGCAGAGGCCACCCAGATTAAGTACCTATTTCCCTATATGAGGGTTTGAATGTGTGGAAAACGCCTCTTATTCATAATTCCATAGCACGATTGTTCCCCAGGACACAGGGCCCTCAGGGGTAGTTTCGCAGCCCAGTCCTGCTGGGGCCTGGTGAGCGCTCACACCCGTGGAGCTGCTCTGGGCAGGATAACACGCGTGTTGTGGGTCCTGCAGAGGGGCCTACACAGCTCCAGGGCTGCTTAATTAAACGGGCAGGTCATCGGTAAGTTTAGGCAGCCAGCCAGAGTCGAGACTTACCAACCTAAATTAAGAACCCCCCCCCCCCAAATGCCTGTAGTTTGTCACACTATTTTTAGGCCTAGTGTCCTGTCTCTGACAGCAGCTTCTAACTTCTAGCCCTGAAAGGACTGAGTAGACATAGCATGGGATTTCCAGGTGTGTTTGTACAATCTTTTTGTGACTTGTGTTTCAGGAAACATCTACCCTCTTCTTCAGGTATTCATTTCTTCCTTTTGGGGCTCTCATCATTCCAGTCTCAGAGGAGAAGGATTGTGGGGTTTATGCAGTTCACGCCTGGACTACTAGAATTAACCTACGATGAGTTTGTTCTTGTGGTGGAGGTAGTTAACTAGACAGTAGATGTCTTGTAAGCCAGAATTTTTAGGTGATTTTATTTGCATTTTTACTGATTCTGATCCTGTCTACTGCCAGATTATGGATCTAGACAGCCATTAATCTGATGATTATTCCTGTTTTGGTATTGTAAAGCAAGAGTGAGAGTTATTTAAAGAACACAGGGCTCTTGAATAGTGGCACTAAAAGTGCAAGAAGGAAAACTTTTGAACTCCTGGCAGCTTCACAAGACTGATCGAAGAGAAGCCAGCGGCTCTTCTGGTCCCACGATGTACTCTGTCAGCCCAACAAAAAATTTGGTGACAGCCCAAAGCATGTGCTCACGCTGGTTGAGCAGCACCATGTGAGGGCGTGTGGGGCTGGTTCAGAGCCGTACAGCTCTTCAACACCTGAGGGCCGTGACGGTGTCTCCCAGGGGTGCTATGCTAATGTTCCTGAGCAGGGAGACAGGGCTAAAACTGAGTAGAAAAGTAGAAAAGAAGGGCAGAAGCATTGAAGGTGCTTAAACTGAGGGTGTTTTTTTGCTTAAGCATGTTTTCTTTAGTCACTATTTACTCCATCAGAAACCTTAACACGTAGGTGCTCTATCGTGAGGGAGCTGTGTTCTGCATGGGGCTCTTTAGATCTTAGTAAGGTATGACAGCAAGCAGCGTAACAAACTTCACCATTTTTGCTAAAACACAATAAAAAAGAGGAAAGTAGCTAGGCAGTAAATCTCACGTCCCATCAGGTGCTGGAAACCCTGCTTTAGTGCAGCATGAGGCAAGGCTGCATGAACCCCAGGGCTTGGCAAAGGCCTCCTAGAAGCGGGCCGAGTGACTGGGGACACGCCAGAAGATACTGCCTTGGGGACTTGAGCAAAAATACCAAATAATGGCATAAAGTACCTTGGGCAGGGGTGTAGAATGGAGTTGTTTGGGGAGAATTGGAGGAGCTGAGTGTCTCGAACATCAGGGAAATAAACACAGAAAGGATTTTGCTATGTGAGCAGATGTAGAAGAAAAGATACCAAAAGCATGGAAAATGGGGGAGAAAGAAAAGTGCTTAATTTGTTGAGAGTTCGATTAAATACTAAAATAAAGATAGTAAATATATTGACCACTTTAGGCTTGCCTAGCATGTTGGGATGTTATGCTTGAGTAGAAGTAAAAGCCAGAGAAGACTAACAGGGTGCCTTGATGCTTAGACTTCCACTCTTTCACCATTGAACTGCAAGAGCTGTATATTGACCGATGTACAACTTGTTAAACCAAAATGCTGCTGCTAGAGCTGACGTTTTTTTTCAAGGTGTCGGGAAAAAACACAGGAAATTTTTAAGGCCAGCTGGAATTGCTGTGATCGCCTGAGTGCCATTTGTAGCCACACAGGGGTGCTGTTTTTCTAAATATTAGGACTGTAATTCTTCACTGGGTAGAGAGAGGGAAGTGCATTATTAACATTTATTGAATTAAGAAAAATGTTTTCCAGTTTGCTGATTTAATCAGAATTCCCAAAAGCCTACAGGATTATTTTTTTTTTCCCTGGGGGGTAATATTGCTGTATTGACCAAATCCGTGAATTTTTTCACAAGGACACTCCATTTTAATTAAGAACAAACAAACAAAACAACAGCAAAGCAAGCACAGCAAAGCACTGTCTATTTTCTAAAACTGGTCTTACTGCTGTAATAACAGCATTATATGGCTTTTTGCTTGCAGTAGATCAGTCAGTGGCACTAAGGCAGCATGCCCTGGGCTGCACCCTCATTCCCAGTACATGGCACCACAGGTTAACGCTCCCTGCCAGTGCCCAGGTCCCACATTTGCACATCTGAAGCTAGGCTCTGCGTGCCGGTGAGGCTGTCCTGTGCACTGCTTGTAGTAGTGCAGAGGTTTGGGTTGTGTTACAGCTGAGACAAGCTACCCTTTTGAAGTACATCTCCAGACCATTGGGTTTGTCTGCTTCAAAGAAAGGAACCCTCTTTCAGTCCTCCTGTCCTCCCTCCCATCCTAATGTGCATAAAGTCTGAATTTATTGCTAACTAACTTTCTAAATTAAATACAGCTGAACTATTTTCTTACTTCCTTTTATTTATTTATTTATTTATTTATTCATTTATTTATTTCCCACTCAGGTTATTGCAAAGCATGAAGCTATTCCATTCTGCCATGACCTTTGGTTGCTTAACTGAGGCACTCAGGCTTTATCCTACTGCCGTATGCTGAAGCTCCATTAACTTCCACCCACCCCCAAAAACTGGAGGCCGAGCTGTCAGCCCCAGCAGGGCTCTGACAGGCAGGCAGACGTGAGTCAGAGCAGGCAGTCAGCCCCGCATCAGACGCTCACAGGAAGACGCCTCCGTGTTGCTGGTTTCTTATGGGATGCGAGTGAGTAGTCCTTGGGGCTGGCATGGTCCTCCTGTTAGATCCCTGGTCTGTACAGCACAACAAGAATTTCCCTGCGACTCGTAAGCTGAGTCATACCCACTTCACGTAGAAATGGGTAATTGCGTGGTTTCTAGGGACTTTCTTCATTGCCAGACTCTAATCTCAGCAGAATTTTATTGGTAGCTTGACTGCTGAAGGAGGGGATATGCTGTGTGGACCGGTGACTGAAGGGGCTAAAAGTTCTTTCCCTTCCCCCAGAGCCAACAGCAGCCAGTGAAGCTGCTTCCCAAGGAGCATTTTAGTCTCCCATCCAGTTCCAGTATTCCCCTGTTGAGTGACTGAGCCAGCCCCCCGAGCTTCTGCTGTTTTCCTGTGTTGCCCCAAAACTGGTTAGTGCCCTTTGCCTGGTGAATATCATCTTCCCTGAAAATAACTCCAGAAAGGGGCAGTGAATGACCTTGGGTGAAGCAGAAACTGCTCCAGATATTTGCCCCCTGGCAGATGTACTGCCCAGCAATTTTCTTGTAACTAAACCAAAACAGTCTCAAGCCACTTCATCTTCTTGTAGCCCCATAGCACTGCTGCCACTCAAGGACCATTTGAGTGCGGCAAAAGTTCAGGAGAGACTGGGGTACCCACTGAAGATACGATGTTATCCAGTGTTAATGTCACTAACGCAGGCTTTTGCTTCACAGTAGGCAATTAGAGTGAAGTCAGGTCTCAGATACACGGTTCTTCCTGAAGGACCACTAGGTGTTCCTCGCTTGAAAAAAGCCCTTAAAAGTATTTCCTTAGGTAGTTTCCATAAAATCCGTCTTGACCTTCCACTTCATGCACTGCTCTCGGTGCAGTGCAATGTGCTGCTTCCATCCAACTGATCCAACCGATGCTTTTGGACCTGAGCAGCTACTTTTACGCAGTTCTGCTCAAAAAAATATTTTTCTTTAGGGCAGTAAATATGATAATATGTTTATTGCTCCTTAAGACTCTAAATTTTTATTAGTCCCCCAGAGTTTAGGCTAGCATTTTATTGTATTTTCTATGGCTCTTGCAGATGCTTCTGGTTTTGTCTTCTGGATGTTTGAGTTCTCTACTACACAGGGGGCAAAAAAAAAAAGAAATAACCACGCTCCACTCACTGTTGGATATCACAGAACGGCTACGTAACAAACTACTGGTAGTGAGTATGGTTAGCACTCGCATTCGGTGTGCCAATCCAGACATCCTGAAGACTGCTTCAGTACCGATGCGAGTAAAGCGGCGGTTGGACGTGATGTCCACCCTTGACTGGTGCTAGATGAAACCGGGCACTAGGCAAAAGGCTGCTTCGAAGCAGAACGTGTTTGAAATGAAGCGACCGAACCTCAGCTCTTCCAGTAGCTGCAGGCACACGGTGGAAGCTGGGCTGTTTCCGATCTCAGCACGTCTTTGTTCGTGCTGTGACTCACCGTGAGCTGAAGCCGTCATCCTTTCATGAGGCCGAAACACTGAGGCTCAGAAAACTTGCTCATAATTACAGGCTGGCAAACCAGACAGCGCAAAGTCAGAGCTACGCTTGGCAAAAACATCACTCCGAGTGGAATAGCTTCAGTGAAAGGTGGCTCCTTACCCCATGAAGGAAAACACCTGGGCACTCCCAATTTCACCTTCAGTTGGGTCAGGCAGGTGGCCCAGTGGAAACCTTCAGGATGCCCTGACTGTCTCGCTCCTATGTCGAGAGCCTGTGGTTTAATCACGTTCTGCATCCCGTGCCATCGCAGCACTTGGCACCCTTTGGTACTTCTCTGGCAGGGCAGCAGCCAAGCTGTGGTACTTTGCTGGAAGATCCATCGTCAGGGCGGGGGCCAGACCCAAGTTTCCATGGCTGTGAAATAAAAACCAACTGTGCCTTCCTTGGAATTGTGTAGCCTGTGTCAATTTGGCCTTATGCTAAACCAGGACCTCTAGTGCCTTTCGAGTGCTTTTTGAAACAGAACTAACGCTAACGAAACTGATTGCACAATAGGGATGCACTTAGCCAGGTCAGGCTTCCAGATTTCAACAGAGCAGGAACTTTGCAGGCTTTTAAAGTTTATTTGCTAAAGTTGGCAGAATAGAAATGCCATTTGGAGCACCAAAATAATTAAGAAGAATTAACAGTAATTATTTCCCCTCATTGCTGGGAACTCTGTACTCCCAGTAGCTTCCAGGTCTGGAAGAGAAGAGCTGACTCATGGTAGCCTGGCCCTGATGCTATTTTGGGCCAGAAAAAAATAATGCTTTGAATTATCAGCAGGTCTGTGAGCTCCAGTCCACCTTCAGAGAACCCTTTTTTTTTTTTTCCCCCCCCTCTGGTCTTTGTATTTGAGACAGAACCTCCCTTGGGGGCTGAGCTCCAGCCTCAGTCAATTCCACTTCTGAAAGCACGGTCCGCTTGCTTCAGGGCTTCTGACCTTACTCTGCTCCCTGGCTTCACATTTTCAGCCCTATCTGGATTTTTTTTTATGCAGTATATCACTTGTGTCATCGCATCTTCTTTTATTTTTACCTCATCATCAGAGGTCTGTTGTCATCCACTATTCTGGGATGTCTGTGGAGAAGGTTTCTGGATTATCATACCCCCCCCCCCCGCTTCTCCCCAGTCTCGAAAGCTTTGGATATTGCTTACTCTTGAATGATTTTATTCATGGCAAAACTAGAAATAATACTTAGGACTTAAAGGTGACCATGTCAGACTCACCAATCAGCATTTTCAGTGCCTGTGAGGAGTGACTGCACCATAAAGCTGGCAAGGAGGGTTTGCTGTTTCCTTCCTGAGCTTTCCGTGTTGTACACGAACCATACACAGAGGTTGCTTTAGAAATACCTGAGTTTTGTCCAATTTCATTTGACCAAAATTCTGTAAATTAGTTAGGACTTATTTATTTTTTCAAAAGGTAGCTCTTTTGATTACTGTACCTGGGCAGAACAGAGTGAAAGCGCTCTCCAAAACAAACTCTGAAGAGAGAAAAGACTCAGAAAGAGGAAGCTTTTGGCCTAGGACTTTTTCCATATAGATAAGTGGAGAACGACTTGAACAACTTGCTGCTGCTTCTCTTGTGAAACTGAGAATCATGCGTCGAAGATCTTGAACTTTTGGGTTGTTTCAACACTGAAATTTAATAATATTTAATTGGTGTTTGCAAAGAGACTCTTCAAAAGCAAGAAATTAAAATATTCTAAAGGCAGCAGAGGTTATTTGCATTAACACAGAGGAACAGCTCACATTTTGGGGGGAAGAGTCTAAATTACATGTGGTGCCTTGTCTTGTTCAAAGGGGAATTTTCACAGCAGATTTCTTTTCCTGTCCCCACAACTGCTTAAGCCACGTGGGCTATCAGTGTATCTAGAACTCATTTCTGCTTATAGCCTCCACGGAATCAATTCTAACATAAAGACCTCTAATATAAAGACCTGCCAGTGAAAGGAGGTGGTCCATTATGAAGTTAAGCAGCTTCCTTCACCCTGAGGTTACTGCTCGGTTACCTTCCCAAGCTCCATCTTACAGAGAAGCAGGCCCCGGCATGCCAGTAGCTGAACTACTTATTCTTTATTTTGCACGCAGTAAGAGACTTGTTTGCCCAGTTGCTCAAAAGGAAATTACATATAAACCCAAGTTGAATGTTTCATTAGCTTGCATGGCCCTAGAAATACCCAGATTTCAAGGACAAAGGAGTTCCAGCAAGTTTGCATTTCAGAGGTCTCTCTCTGCAGCTGCTGCTGGTGGCAGCAAGACAACAGCAACCTGACCTCTGTGGAGATTTTGTTTGCATAATGCTAGCTGGAAAAGTGCTCACTAACCCTTTTTTTTTTGCATACAATATTCTTTGTAGCATAAGGTTTTAACTAAAATATCAAGTTCCTACACTTTAAAAAAAAGGATTCTGATAAAAATCTGCTGTAAATGTTGAGCAGTGCCACTGAGCTGTAAGTGATTTTATGATGCTAGTGTCTATTGATGCTTTCTTGTAACAGAAGGTTCCTTTTTTTTTTTACCTGGCATTAGCACAGATGAATATATTTAGTCAATTAGACTTGCCTTACAGTTAGTGGAGAGAAAGACACATTAAAGGGAGAGTAAAATTGTGTCTACAAATAGTGAAGTTCTTTAGATCTCCCGGAGAAGTGTTACAAAGGTATGGGTGCAGCATGAAGAAGAGCAGCTGCTCTTATGCCTGATACTCACAAACTTTAATAGTCTAGATGTTTTTTCAGCATTTTGTTACCCAGCACATCTTCAAGTAGGTGGCATCTCAAAGCACTGCGTAACCCTGAAAACAATTTATAATTCTTATATGCTATACAAACCCATGCTGCTGAGAAACTGGGTTTCAGTTGCAGTGAAGTTTCTGTTAATATAGGCGCTGTGCACAGGAGATTTTGGCCTCAAGGCTACCACCATCAAGTATATTCATGCAGGCACAAGCTTAGAAAATAGTTGGAGAACAGAACTACAGTGGGCAGATCTTGAAAAAAGCATTATTTATTTTAAAGTACAACCCAAAGTTGTATCCCTAAGAAATGCACAAGGTATCTTGTTTCTTCCACAAGTCTTGGCTGTGTGCATTTCAGTTCAACTTAAAAATGCATTCAGGTTTACAAATGTACAAACAGCACAGAAAGTGTATTACAGTCTTAACAGAATGCTCTTACATTCAGCCATTTTACTCTTAAGGTTTTGTGTTGTATTTTTTTTATTTTTTTTTTATTTTTCCTTTTTTTTTTTTTTTTTTTTTACATTCTTAGAACCTGTGTTAACAAAGACAGCCTTATTTTAAAAAAATACTCTGCATTTTAGCACAAAGTGCCTTTTTTTTTTCTCTTTAAATTAGAACTTGGAGGGTAATACTGGAAAAAATTTAAAAACCAAAACCGGTGCTTTCATAAAAGTATTGCATGCCAGGACCGTTTTATAGTTCAAATTGTTTCCTAAATGAAAGTGGCAGATGGTAAAATATGAAACCAGTGAAATTGTTCGAATTTACAGGCTTCAGCTGCAGTTTGGATTTGTGACCACACCCAGACTTTTTCAAGCTTATCCGCAATCTCACACTACCATATCGCAGGATAGACTTTAAAAACGAGCAAGTGGTGAAAGCATGACTGGTGGGATGAAGGGGAAGGGAAGGAAAGGGGCAGGAGAGGAAAAAAAAAGAAAAGCAACGACCAGCAACAGCCTGAAAACGATGTTTCAAAAATCCGCATTCAGAATTGTTTCATGACCTGGATGAGAGTCCTTTCCTTTTGCTTGATTCAGATTTCAGTTTTCATGAGGATAGTGTGAATTAGACCAAGGATCTGAACTTCTTCTTCCAATGGTTGGGCTCCAAATTCTCCAAGGATTGTAGGTCTGTCCCATGTCTTCAGCAGGATTGGCAACGGCGGCAGCAGTGGATGGAGGAGGAGGAGAGGAGTTCTCACTACCCATGAGATCAATACCTGACAAGGCGTTTGTTGGAGTGGTGAAGGGAAGGCCACTGTTGAGATTACTTGACCAAATGGAACTGCTGAATGGAGTGGTGGACCACAGGCCGCTTGGGTTGCCAAGGATCGACTGCAGTAAAGACAGAGCTGAGTAAGTAGCTGTCAGGTAACCTCTATTGTCACCACTTTTTAATTCTATTTATTTTTACAGCCCCCCTGAAAGAAAAGTATCTAAGGAAAAGCAAGCCCGTTGTGGAAGCCCTTCCATCTTCACTGCAACGTGCAGTTTTGAGATACCTTTACTACAGTTTGCCCAGAGGAATCACACTACTAACGATATCACCAAGTGTGTCCAGTAACTGATGGGCCGAAGAATGCAATCACACCACAGACTTTTAAGCTGTTTTCATTTGAGCTCATACATCCCCATACCATTACTAATTTAAGCACTACAGGTATTCAAGCTTAAACACACAAAGGCCAAAAAGCTTAAGCTTAATTAAACTAGTTAGAACAAGGTAGACAAACATGGTTCAAGTCTGGAAAAAAAAACAACAAAATTCATTTGGAAGGTAGCAGTGTTTATTCCTCGATCCTTTTTTGTCAGTTTGCAAAGCTGTCTCCTTGTATTCATACGTAATCATTAAAAACATCATACAGTTTGGATGACCCTACCTGTGTTCAGCCCCACTGTATCTCCCCATATTCCCAGTATTTGCTCTTTTCTCCCATCCAGATGAAGGGAGACGAGATGGAATAACTGGGCATTTGTCATGGAGTTCAGAAAGTCTGTCTTGGCTCTCAAGACAGGTCTCTCTGACAAGCGGTCATGGTGCAGACACAGCTGTGCTGCAACATGTCATAAACGCACTTGGGAGGCATGGGACATGTACAGCAAGCCTAGAGAATGCACGCAGAAATGAACAGGGCCCAGTTTCTGTGAACTGCTTCATGACAGCCCAAACAGTAGCAAGCAACAAGCAGAGGAATCTAACCAGCGCCGCTGTGGAAAGTGATACTCAGAAGCAGCCAGAGACGGCAGTGAGAAAGGTTAGCGTAACTTTCATGCTAATATTAGCACAGAACCTGCTCCATGTAGGCTTAACGCACTACATACCTCCATGCCAACAGACTTAACACACATATGCTGTAAATTCAATTTGCAAATATACAGTAAGCTTGATACATCCAAAAGGCAGTGGACTTGCTGAGTATGTGCTGTAAGGTACAGACAACCTTGTGTTTGGATTTACTGGGTGGAGAGATGGCATCCCTCCCCAAGATCTCAGCCCTCAGATAATGCACACTGAAGGTTAACCAGTACCAGTGTACTCTGCATCTGAAGACTAAAATCAGAATACTTTTAGAAAAGCAAACAAGGTAAACTCTGAAAATGTGTTTTGTTGTGTTTTTTTTTTTTAAATCTTTTCCCCTGGAATGAAGATAAATTCAACCTAACCGTACCTGAAACTAACACATTGGACGCTAACACATTAGCAAAGGGCCCTCCCAGAATTTGATATACAGAGGTGGATAGGAATTTTGAGCATCTGAAAGGGTTAAACTAGGCCAGCATCATTAGGACCCTCCAATGTCACTGAGATGTCGAGTTAAACTGGGGTCACAGCTTATAACCATTACATAACTAAATGGTTATATTTAAGCTATGCAAGCATTAGACTACTAAGCCTGCAGCAAGAAACACTCATTCAGACAGCATTTCTGACACACTAAATCCACTCTATTTCTTGCTATGGGCAAAAGAGCCCGGAACTATTCCTGTGTGTCCCAAAAGCACTTGGGAGAGTCCGGTAGAAAGGCGATTGCTCATGAAGTAGAAGCAGCAACCAGGTAAGGACTGGCAGAGAAGAATACCTTTGATTAGACAGCTACTCCTATTCAAGGCTTGTGGAGGGAGATGCAAAGCAGCCCACACACAGAAGTACACGTAAGAAAATGGAAGGAAGATGAATAAGGGGTTGTCATTAGAAAGAAACTTGGGGAGAAGTAGCACTAATGCAGCAAGGCTTGAGGGGAGAAGAGATGCAGAAGTCAAATGCTGTTTAGTACAAAAGCAAAGAGTTATGCATAAAATGGGAGAGCGAGAGGAACAAGGAAGGATAAAGTCAACTCCCTAGATTCCTTCCTAGAAAAGGGTAATACAGAAGCCACTATATATCTGCTGTTTGCAAGAAGAGATCTGGCTTTTGTGCCAGAAAGAAGAAAAGCACAGGGCCTGGTCTGGTACCTGCTCTCTTATCTAGAAACTAGCTTCAGTGGCAGGAGTAGCAAAGTCTTCCTATTCTGTCTCACCATAAGCACTAGAAAAATGACTAAAAAAATTACTGTAAATAAAAAGGCTTTGCACATTTCCATCTGTTTCCTGCTTTCTTGTTTATTAAGTCATCTTCTTGAATAATGTTTAAGATGCTATTTTTTTTTCAAAGCAGAGACTAACAATTTTTCTATACCATTTGTCTGGCTTCTGTCTCAATGCTTCCTGAAACACAAGCGGCCAAGAAATAGGTTGAGAGCTAGAGAGAGTGTTCTGGTTGTCCTTGATCCCTCCTTGCATCACTTGATGAGAAATCTGTCCTCCATGTGACCAAAAAGCAAACATTTCTGTTTTTATATAGTGTACTTAGCAATATACATAGTTTTACACAGTGATGTTATAGCCGCAGTTTTAATGACATGACAAACAAGGGATCAGCAAGTGTGCATCTGTAAGAAGCCATGTCATGTTCTTCAGATTTCCCTGCCTGCCACCCACTCCACCTGAGCTGCTACCAAGTGAAAAGTAAATACTGCATCTTATTCACTACAGAAACACTTTCAGAAGACAAGATGAAGAACAGTTTCAGCTGGCACTGAAGACAGCTATTGTGGTATAAATTTTATTCTGACTTAAAGGCAGAAGGGTGAGAGCACATTGCTACAGTCTGTGTAAAAAATTTTTTTTCCATTTTTGTCTATACAGATCTTTTGTCAAGATCTCCATCAAACTTAAAGACTTCACCTTATGCTCAGTCCTCTGGTGTTTTTCTGATGCTGAAAAACACACTTGAGTTTTTTGGTTTTGATTTTTACTTTTAGATTATTATTAGGACTTATGTTAATTTACAAGGAGGTGTCACACTGGATTCAGCAAGCAGAATCAAAACCTGAAAGTTATCACACGGCTGTTTTGCAACTGTCCATCAATTTGGAAGTGACAGAAGTGGCGTTCAGCCATAGTGTGTGCTCAGAATGTCTCCTCACAATCCTCAAGTATGTGGAAACAGAGCACCCTTTTGTAAGTGCTGTATGACCCTCTCATGACAAATTTTATGTGAACCAATTGACTCGGCTTCCTTCATTATCTGCGTGTGAGCAGACTAATCACTCTTTGTCCAACAGCCATTTCAACTTGAATACATAGAACAATGTATACATTTAACTTTCCTTTTCCTTTATAATTCAGCTGATTTTTTTTTTCACCTGTATTAAAAATCCCCTAACTGAAATTACATGGCAGGTACAGAACAAGTCGGTAATGGTAACAAAGCATTGTATTTGCACTGAATACTTACTGCAGTTGTGTGAGTCGGAGAACTTGAGCTTGTCGGCCAGGAGGGTACAGAATCTGTAGCTGAAGGATCCCAGATGGATGATGGAACATTATTGAATTCACTCCAGTTTCTTTGAACATCCTGCCCATAAGCAGATCGAGCTGAACCAAGTTTGCTAAAGACCTCTAAAATAAAATGAAATAAAACTGAGTACACGTGGCTGTTCCTCCTTTTTCAAGAACAGCAGCACATTAATATAGTTCACTATTACTTCCCATATTTTTCTAGTAGGTCCTGGTGCAGTACAAGAACAGAGATTAGAAAAGGTCACGTAGTAACAGATCTCATCTCACTTGCCCTGTATCAGACACTGGCTACAAAGTTGAATCAATATTGTAGTGGGGAAAAAAAGAGTTCCACACTTATTGTGCACAATTCAGTATCAAGCTGTGGAATTGATTTCATTCCAGATACTGTTTGCACAAAGCCAAATAGTCAGAGAATCTGGCACAAGCACAGTGATACTGAAAATCCTGCCGGTTCATCATAACAAGTGAACTGCAGTTGGAGTAAGTGACGGTGCTGAAGCAGCCTCTTGCAAGTGCAGCGCTCCCTTCCCAGGTAACTCCTGGTAGGGGACACGGCACTGCCTGTGCCCTGGCCCACCCAGACCCCAGCTCTGCTAAGAGAAGGAAAGGGCAGCACAAGCACTCGTGGTTTGCCTAGTCCTTGCACACAGAATTGATCCCAGGCATCTTACTGCAGTCCTTTGAGTCACTGGTGCCAGGTGTTTCAGATGAAGGTGCAAGCAGCCCCCCAGCATTTTTCAGCAAACACAATCAAACAGCATGCAGACACCTTAAAAAATACCATGCATTCCCAAACATGGTATGCAAATCTACGTTAAGTATGTAGAACATTTGTCCCTGACAATATAGCCTGCCTGCATTAAGGTCTCATCTTATTAGCCACTTATGGGAAGTTTACCTAAATATTTCTATATTTAAATGCAGGAACTAATTGCTGGTTTTAATATGCATCAGTTCATTATGCAGCCATATGAATGCTAGAGGAATACACAAGAGGAAAGCAAGGTGAGGGATGGACCATTACCTCATGTATATAGCAATGGCTTTATGCAAGTGTGAACTGTTCAGGAAACCACAGGCTTAGTGGCACACTTCTAAGACTTACTGTAAGGCTTTGGGGGAGGGATGGAGGGGAGGAAGACAAACAAAGAAATTGTTCTGAAACTGAGAAAACTTCAAAGCAACTATTTTCAGCACAACAAAATCTGAAAGTTTCCGCTAACACTCTCTGGGCTGAAACACAGAACGTGGCACCAAATTAGAGTGCATTTTCCTATACAGTCGTCCTTTTGGGGGTAGGCATGGAAGCATGGGCCCATACTTAGAATGGTGTCATGGAAACATCATTTCTTTACCTGTACTCCAAAATACTGGAAAAGAAAACCTCACCTCCAGTTAAGTTAAAAGAATGTCCAAATGCAGAGAATGAATTGAGAGGAGTGAAGTCAGGACTGCTGGGATTGCTGATAGGACTCCACAAACCCGAACTAAATATTAAGGAGTAATGGGAAAGAAATACACAACTCATTAAAAAAACATTACCAACAACTAACAACTGCAAATACGTATATGGACAAATGTATGTGTACACACACACACACACGTATAAAAACTATAATAGTGATAAAAAGTTGGGAAATTAGCTTATTTTCATTTTAAAAAATGATTACAGTGAAACATCATTATCCTGTGTATACATCCACTTTAGAGCAGCACACTCCTCTAGATATAATGCTCTTTAATCTGTATACTGAGCTCCAACACAAATCTGAGGACAGTTCTTTTGCTCTGTTTTTCAGAACACTTGCAGACATAGTGCAGTTTTTTGAGAAGCAGATAAAATTTAGAACTGCTCAGGAGCTGTAACAAATGCTCACACTCTAGCTTGTGGGCAAGTTTATCAAAAATACATATGGGCTAACTGGAATCAGTGATAAACATTTACAAAAACAAACCAGAAACCCACCCACAAACCTTGCTCAGAAAAGCAACTCCGTTGTGTATTAAAACTTGATTTCCAGTCTCATTCCTATTCCAGAAAGGCTAACAGACACACACTGCTCTTTACAGACATGCACAGCCAAAATATATCAGAAAAGTCACTGTGCATTGGGGAACATGACTGAGTGCAGCTATATTCTCTTTCTACATGTGACAAAAAGGCCAGTTATTGTTCTGGTCTTAGTGTTAAAATTGGGAGTGACAGACATTGCTGTACAGTGTGAAATTCCGCCTGTCAATTATTTTGAGTCACCCTGGTACATACTCCTCAATACTGAAACAGCCAAGCTGATTTCTCATTGTTTGGATGCCCAGAGAACACAAAATTATTGAGTTACTGGGAATGGGGGGGGGGGGGTGTGGAGTTCCTATCATATCCAGAATATTCTTTTCTCTACTTTTGAGTCTACGTTCTGATTTATTTTTATTTTGTAAATGAGATGCTGTGCCTGAACTTTATATATTAAAAAACCAACAGAACCAGAATAAACTCTGCTCACTACCTTTAAAATGCTATTAACTGCTTTCTAGGAGCCTAGATATTTTCAAGGGGTATAAAGGTTACCTGTCAGATCCATCACTGTCAACAACTGCGTGGGAAATGCTGATATTGCTGGAAACATCCGTCTTACTTGGTGAAACCTTTGGTAAACCACTGCCACCTGCAACAATATATCTAAACTGAGCAAAAAGTAAACCAACCAACTAAATAGAATATTCAGGAAATATTCATAGGTATTTAGTATGCCAAGCTGGTTCTAATACCTGGGCTCTTGTCATAACCAGCAGCTACAGCAGCAAAAGTGGGGTTACCATTCCTGCCTGGAAGAGAAGCTGCCTTTGCCAGCTTGTGTTTGGTACCACTAGGCTGCTTGCTTTTCATTTCGCTGAAAGGTAAAAAAAAAAAGAAAAAGAAAGAAAGAAAAAGGTTTAAGGTTTTGGACTTCAGCACTTTGATGAACAACCAATAATTTAATCTGGTAGTCATGAAAATGTAAACAACAGTTCAACAGTTTATCTAAGTTCACATTTTTCTAATCTACCAAGTTGTAACAAACCCCAGAAAAAAAATATATATAGCATGGTAAGATATGCACAGTAATATCTGCAAAAAAGCAGTTTCCATGGGAAGAGGAAATGGGTATGAGAAAAGGGAGATGAACCGTATCAAGCACATCGCTTCCTCAAGTATTGTGTGCTTGTGACATCAGGAAGAAGTACAGATCTGAACTCACTTGCTGCAGCTGCTGTTCACAATGCTGCTGTAAGTGCCTCCGCGTAGCCCAAAAGCTAAGGATGCAGGAGGAGGAGGAGGAGGAGGAGATGGAGAGGCAGGGGTAGGTGAGGGCTGTCGCTGTTTCAGGAAAGCATCTGCATTCATGGTTTGTAGAGAGAGTTTATAAAGGTTGTCCGTAGCTATAAAAAGAAGCATAAAATACCTTCCTGTAGTATTTACTTTAAAATGATGGCTACTCATACTCTGCTATTATTCTGTTCAAACTGAGGAATTATTCCAAAGGCTGTTCCCAGTTACTGAAGAGGTGGCTCCTTCCCTATATTCACCTACTATAGATCAGGTTTACTAAATACTGTGAGACTGTATATCAGTGAAAGCACCAACATGAACTGATTTGTATGGAGAAAAAGAATGAAACTTTTAACCTTTCTAAGCGAGCACCACGGAGAGAGATGACTTTATTATCACATGCAACCAAGAGGAAGGTGACTCGGTTCCCACAAGGGGACTTACCATGCAACCAAAACTTATAATAGTGCCCCACGCTAACCACTGCAATAAGGTGTTTCCAATGTTTCCTCTCAAGCAGGGATCACTTAATTAGTTTAAACTTTGGCTGCAGCAGACTCGAGCAAGCAAAACCCCACCTGCTGCAGAAAATACATTTTGTTTTCAAGAGGTAATTCTCATTTCCTCAGCAGCTTCTGAAGAATTATTCATCACTGAAGAACTGTGGAATGACCCACGTGGTTTTCAAATCTCCCAAACTGTACAGGTTGCTATTAGTATTAGGCCTACAGCAGAAAATGGGAGCACAGCTATGCAGTGAAAAAAGGCTAGGAGGATCTATAAACAGATTAAGCCTGCCTACAAATATTCATTGCAGAAGACTAATTCTATCATCCTCTAGTGACTACTTACAGCTGCCAGCTTTGTGAAGTGGCACAGAGTCCCACTCTGGTGGTGGAGAATCCTTTTCACCTTCTGAGCTGCTGGTGTTTCCTAGTTCCTGTCCAGAACCACTGGGGAGAAATTTTGCTAATACTGATGGCCTGCTCTCCATTAACTTACTGTTTGGACCTATTAAAACAATCAAAACAAAAGCAAGTCCGTGGATAATAAAGTGAGCAGCCTTTTAACACCAAACTGAGAATTATGCATTTAAAACCGGTTACAAACAAGCAGAATGAAAGTTCCAAGATATTTCTGAAAACAGACTCACACTACCTCTTGTTTTTGGGAGGTTTCTTGATTTGGACCCATTCGTCAAGAGGTGCTGTGTAGATATCTTGGATGGAAAGGTTTTGCGCTGCTTGTTTTCCAGTGGGGGAGTATAAGATAATTCCAAGGAACTAAACGAAAAGAGAGATCCATTTATTTTTTTGCTCTCTGAAGTGCTGAAAAAAATTTTTATATACATAATGTACAATACATCCTTTCTTTAAAACTATATTTATATATAAATATGTATATGCCTGCCATACAGTCAGTTTTACAGAAGACTGGTCTCCTGTGGATTTTTTACATCAAACTTATGCTCACTTCAAAGCTATTCATGAACATAGTTTTGCTGTCATCTCTTGTATTTCTCCTATATGCAGCTCCACCCTTTCATCCTTCCTAACCCCAGCTCATTTCCTTCCCACACTACTGCACATGTGTACTATGGCTCACTCATCTTGCAGGAGCAGCCTTCATCCCGGAGCTCCACGATTACAAAACCTGCTTGATTTTGCAGGGGCAACCAAGAGATGGCAATTGCTGTTTTACTACTCTCATGCCACTTGCGTGCTCCTCATAAACTATTGCCATGAATGCACAGGATGATCTATTAATCAATGACAAAACTATTCCAACCCACCAGCAAATTTATTTGGCTATATATTTTTATTTCTCCAGCTATATATGTCTCACTTACTGTAAATTTTCTAGGGATAAATTATTTTATTCATTTCTTGCAGAAGAATTCCAACTCAACTCTTACTTGGGCCTTTGAATACTGTCACATGTAATAACCTTGTGATTTAGACAACAGAGGAAAGTAGCTAACGGTAAGAAGAAAAAAATTCAAAGGGACTTCGCCTGGCAATGTTCTCAAAAATGTTTTGAAGAAAATGAATGTATACTAACTACTCAAACTAAATCTCAGTTAGTGTAGTATTAACTACAGCAACAGGGAAAACAACGCAATGCCACACCTCCATATGTGGCAAAGTTTACTTTTGTGGCACTCTAATACTGATCTGACTTTAGAATTTCAGAATAAGATTTCAAAATGAACTGGATACAGCAAGACCGAGGTTCCCAGTACTCTATAATCTGCAATCAATTATCTGTCAGTGAAGGAAAGGGACTGACAGCAGCAGCCTCTTTTAACAACATATCCAAGACACCAATTTTATTCTGATAAAAAATGAAGGGAATTGCATGGCTGTAACTCCACCAAGAGCAACTAAAGGTACTCATGCTAACACTGGCTTAAAGTGCTGCCGCTAACTAGAAGCTCCTGTAGAAATGTTTACCTTGTTTTGTGTCTGTGATACCTATTACAAAAAAACTTAACATTGCTTAACGTGATTTTCTTCTCTGGATTTAGTTCTCGTATTAACGCACCATACTCCCACCAAATAATTCATTATTTACAAGCTTCAAATATTCCCTGATATCAGGAATGAAGAGGAAGCTGCCTGAAGCTATCTGCTGCTGTCATTAGCCAGACTGGCAGCCACAACAGTTGAACACAGATTTTTATCAACCCATCTTCCCTCCAAGCATGATGTCTTCCTACTAATAAACCTGTTATGCTTACCTGGTTTTCACATCTACAGGGATTTCTTTCTTGATACTTGTTAGCAGTTTTTTACTTTTCTGTTTTACTTGCACTGTTTCATTTTCATTTTTTTCTGGTGTAACTTTTCCCTTTTGTTTTTCAGGTTCCTATAAAAGACATTATAATAACATATCAACAGTGATGAGAAGTAAATGAGAAGTCCCTCTTGCATTGCAACAAACAGTGCAAGTAGGACTGAGGAAAGATGATAGTTGAAAATAAGAGCAATTTTGAAGCACAGAAGTTATCTTTTTACTTCTTAGTAAGTGTACTTATAAAGCACACTATCCAGTTTTTCCTAGATGTTTTAATTCCTGCTTCTCCAAGCAGCAAATTAACACACACTGAACAGATCAAAGCCATGGCCTCAAAAAAGATTAGCTCTGCACTGAGACCTACATAGCATCCATTGTACACAGTCCAGACCATTTATAACAAACTGTGATTTAATCAACAAAGCAATGAATAAGTGTACCTTCACCATACAATTATTTATTTCTACCTGCACTTCTAAAACTTTCTGAATATGTGTATACAGTCAAATAGCCATCCTGAAAATCAGAAGTGATTAAACTAAACCGTAACTTTTAAAGTGAAGTAGATGGACTATTTTTTTCCCCTCCAGCTAGAATGTCCATCTTTTCTGAAGTTCAAATTTAAGACATGCCAAAACTTAGGCTTTGTTTTCTTCTCTCACCAACTACCTTTGCTTTGTTTGGTTCCATTGTATATGCTTTAGAAGAAAACATTCATGACAAACTGACCACCACACAAGTGGTTAAAGAACTTTTGTTTATTACCTAGAAGCATGTAAGGTCAGTGAATAAACTAATAGTAGAGGTATGGTTGCATTGGCAGAGGTAATTAAGTTAATACCTGTTGACAATTTACCACCAGCGAACTGACCCTTTGTAACTGATTAAATGCATTGTTTTAGTGTACGCTAAGTACTGAGTGAAGTTAGCGTCCATACCTTGGTGTTTTATTCTGCAAACAGAATAGGCTAGGAGCATGCGCAGAGACGATTACCACAATTCTGCTGACAACTGGTAGCTTTTCAAACCATAGTCACTCAGGCACTTTGTCCTGAGACTACATGATTCAAGCATGTTTACATTCCTCTTTTGTAGAGAAAGAAACTGAGAAATGAAAGCAAGGATTGTGAAAGAGGGTTTTTAACGTTCTTTCTTTGCTAGGTATTATAGTATGTGAAGGTTGGGAAAAAAAGACCCTATTCCCAAGTGCCATGCTGCTCTCTTAACAGGTGATCGATCCACCAGCTCACAGGAACCTCCTTTTACGAGCAGTGCTGTACCTCTTTGAGAAGTGGTTCTGTATCTGGGTTGGAGGTTTCGGTTGTGGTTGAAGAACTGTCATCATCTGCCAAGGAATCCTTCAGTTCATCTTCCTGTTGCTTTCCTTTCCCTCTTCTGTCCTTTTCTTCCCGTTTCTTCTGTGGCTTAGTCTTCCGCTGAAGTGTTTTCCCTTTCCCTGGGGAGATAAGGACACTTCAGATTCTCAGCAGCAGTACTCTACGATGGACTAGTTCACTTCATTTTGGTGGCTAATACACATGATTAAACATCTGAAGTTAATCTTGTGTTACGATACAGAAACATTTACAACCACTTCACACCAAATGCGAGCAATATCAAACCTGAAGAACTCTTATCACCACCGTTACATTTATGCTCCTGTGCCCTACTTCCATTGCCTCTCTGTAGAGATGGGGCACCTGGCTACATGCAGTGCTCCTCTGCTATATTTCTGGGATTCAGTTTGACAGTTTCACCACACAAGAGTAGATTTAAACAAGAACTTCAGAAGTTGGTACAAGCTTTATCATCCCAACAAATGAATAACAGAAATGCTTAGCATGCTTGTCAGTTAAAACAAAACCAAACTTTACAGTAAGACTAGAGTGGATAAGAAAGATCACTAGCAGTGTTTGCTTAGCAAAGATGTCAGGAAAAAAGAAGAAAATTGAAGATCTCACACCCAAGTGAACTTTCTTTCCTTGACATGTTTTATTCTTTCGGTGTGTACTGTTTTAAGAGCTATACCTAAGCTGACTGTAAAATAGATTGGCCTTGACACATTTAAGTGTTACTGCATCTCAAGGTAGGGAAAATAACGCATTAGGTGTTCTTGAAGCAATCCACATATAAATAAATAGTGCTACATGAACAATCAATTATGTTTTTCCTGCATTTTCTACAGGCTAACTGAAATGTAGCCTAGTATAAGTTCAAAATGTGGAGGTTTAAGAACCTTCCAAATCAAGCCAGAGGTCCTGGCTTGCAAAATAGGAGGGTATAAAGTAAGCTCCTGGGGAGTAAAGAAAGTTATCGAGAAAAACATCAGTACAGAGAAACTGTGTGCGCCTGTAGAGTCATCATCATCTTACCATCGCCTCTTGTTATTCTCATACAGGATGAGAGCATTCACAGTACTCTTATCATATCTTTCATTAGACATAATATATTCCCTTACCAATAAGATCTTTTAGATATTAAACTTCAGACTAAGCGTTTTCATTTATAAGCCATGTGGTGCTTGCCATGCTGCTTGTAGGACAGACTTAATAGTTCACTCGAAGATTCACTTAACCTGTGCTGAATAACTGGCTTCAACCCCTACTGGGATTTGTACCAGCTCACATCCAAATTCAGTTTAGTAGAAGAACAAAGGCAGCTGTCATATTTAACTTGACAGTATGTCCCTCAGGGAGAGTTTGTACCAAAACAAATTTGCCTTCGGTATTTTAGCAAATACCAGGTACATATCAAAGGGCAGTGTCTTCACATTTTCTTTTTCAGACTTAATGTTTTCAGTATCAGTAACAACAAAAACACTGTTGATAATTATTATTATTATTTTTAACATGAATGCAAATAGAAGTGTAAATACAAATAGGTCTGTACATAAATTTTATGAAGGTCAACTCCAAACTTATTGGGGGTATTCTATTTTTGCCTCAGAAGGCCTCATTATAAGATTTGCAACTTTAGTCTACATTCGGGATTGCTGAGCAGTTTAATGCTCATCATTAGCAAAAAGGAATCTGAAGTGCTGTCATAAAACAAAAATGTAACATGAAGTCGCTGTTTAACAAAAATCTAGTGTAGCCTTTGCAGCACTCTACTAGGACACAGGTATTAGGAATGTGAAACAAGACTGAAATCCTGCACAAGATATTCTGACAATTTTAGTTCAGAAGCTGCTGCTTCTGCAAATGTCTGCAACTGGCTCTAGCTATTTATCTAAAGAAAAGATCAGTATGTCTACGTAGATTCAGATAGATATGGAACTTCCCCTACAGTTTTACATTTTTGAAGAGGGCAAATGGAAACAGGCAAATTTTATTTGATGTGTTGAGCTTCTCAAAGTCTAGTTATGGTTTATAGATAATGCTGGGATTTCATATAAAGCTCACCCAAAGAGAAATCCACATGAATAAAGCTTATTTACTGATCTCAGGTGGCAAAGAAGTCCAAAAAACTACCTGAATTGCAAAAAACTCATTATATATTTTGCAATACATGACATGCTTAAATATTCAGTAAACCACCATGCTAAAACACAAATGATGAAAAAGCTCCATAATAGGAAGAAAGTAGTGAATTTATCTGAATGCATTTGTATTCAGGAGAAAGTTGGAAAAAAATAAAAATGAAAGTTGTGCCAGAAGGTGATTCCCATGTAGAGTGATAAAGAAACAAGTATTTTATCATCTTTTAGAAAGCTTTCCAAACTGATAGACAAATCAATAGAAGAATCCATCTCAAGAAATTGTATTTAAATATGGTTGGAAAATGTAATCAAAGGTCCATCAAACACTTAGGAGCAACTACTTGCTAAGACAAGTTTCCAATACGTAGACTGCTAGAAATCGCTATAGGTGCAAAAACGTTAATGTAGATATATATACCATGTTATTTGGATCAGGAATGTTTCTGAAACAAAACTCAGTTGTCCCCACATACTGTGTAGCAGCTACATTGTACAGCAGTCTTGGGAGTGCAAGAATCACTTTCTTTTCAGACTGAACTACAAATGGAAGATGCACTCCTCAAACGCTCCTAACTCTCTGGCATTCAAGTACATGGACTGGACCAGACCACCGTAAATCCCCACAGACATTGCCCCTGAAGATGTTGCATCCTCTCTACCAGCCATTTTACTTTACAGAGCTCCAATACCGCACTATTTGCTAATGTAGACACTACCTATGAAACCTACCTAAAGTCATGTAATTAGTTGGAGTACCATTTAACCTTTATGACGTGGATACCTGGCAAGCTGCTTGTAGCTCTCTTAAGAGAGCTTCTTCTTAATTCCTCCTACCACATCCCTCCGCTAAATTAAGAAACAAAACACAAAGTCGCAGCATGCTTCAGTAGGACCCCAAAACCTCTCATCGCTTCAGAGTGTCCCATTTGAAAGTCCAAATGCAACATTGCATCCTGCTCATTACTAAAAACAGTGAAGCTTTCTTCTGTTGTTGTGCGTGACCATACTTCAGGATGTACCTTCCCACCTTTCTTTTTCTTAATCTTTAATAAATTAAATAGTACCAGTACCGTTTCTGCACAACATTGCTAGGAAAAAGTGAAAAATTATTTAGAAAGAAACACATTAAGATTAAATTTGTAACAACATAGCTCTAGGACAACTAAAATGGCTAATACAAAAAGCATAGTAAGAAGTTATACTCTAACAAAGTGTTTATAGAAACATGTATTTTTAAGATATGAACGTATCTGATGTATGAAATCCAATAAATTACTTAAAGCATTAGACAACTGAAAAGATCCACAAAGAATTAAGACTTGATTCCAACCTCATACAAAGATAATGGTAACATTAATTTGCTGACCACCTGACATCAAGGATTTTCTAAAACAACTGCAAGCCTGAGCATGAAGAATTCCATTCCTGAACAATACCACAAGGGTTTATAGATCTCTCCTCCTCTTTCTTTCCTTTCCTCAACCCCCAGCTCCAAGTACAAAAGTTGGAGGTGGGAGGGATTGATGCTAACCCACAGGGGAAGGGGTTGCAACCAAAATCATTTTTTTCTTCAGAGGGTCAGATGTCTAAATATTCACATTTGCTTTCATCAAAATGTTCCAAAAATTTTGCAGGAAGATCTAGCACTGCATGGAGAACTTCACTGCTGTAAAATAGAAAGAGGAAGTGTTTCAAGGCACGGATGCATACAGAAGAGTAGGGAAGAGCTATTACCTTCAACGCTATGAAAACATGACCTTTACAGTTGATTAAATCTTGTTCTGTGGCTTACATAATGAATCATCCTGTTAAAAATGCAGAATTGTATTACCTTTGTTTTTTGCTAGTGGAGATGGTGGCTGCTCTGTAAACACATCTGGGGATGGGGTTTCTGGGTGGTCAAAGTCTTTTTCCATAGTTTCTATGAGCCCAGTGAGATCTGAGTCCTCTGAGCTGTGCCTCCTGCTGCTGGCACATTCGACATGAGGTGTGTTGAGAAGCGGTAGCTGTGGCAAAGCACTTTCAGTCTGTTGCTCTTGCTGCTGGGGCCCGGACGCTGGGGCTTGCTGGAGGGTCTGCTCTGCCAAAGCTGGTGCCTGCTGCTGTGTTGGCTGCTGGTTCTGCCTCGTGCCCTTGGCTCTTTTGCCTGTGGCATGAGTCTGAGCTGTGGCACCTGAATCCAAGGTAAAGGGGCCCGTTCTGTTCACTGTTTGCATGGAAGCTGCTTGTGCTGAAGTCCTATTAGGTATGCTTGAACTGTTTTTGGATTTGATGTTTTCAACATCAGGTGCACTTCTATTGCTGTGAAGGTGTGCTGTTGCATTGCATTGTTTATGATTTCCTGCACTGGATCGTGAAGATGAACTGCCTGCTCCATAGATCCCTCTGGACGAGCCGTGATTGGAATCCGATCCAAGTGCATTCAAGCTGAAAGAACAGCAAGTGTTTAAATGTACTCCACAATGTTTCCATTCTTCCACATGAAAAAAGAATCACTACATCCAAAAGAAACCTTTAACTACACTGTTCTTGGCAAATAATCAACAGAAATGTTGAAAACTTGTTTGACAAGTCAGTAGCTTTTACCATTTCCTGTTCACTTGCTCACTGTACATATGAACAAAAAAAAGAGTAAGATGGCATTCAAAACTAATGTTGGAGGAAAAGATGGCCTTTAAAAAATTCAGGCCCCAAAGATAGGAAATTCTGGCCTGCTATTTTTTCTGCAGTTTATACCTTCCATTTTTCTAGAGCAGAACCAGAAAATTTTACAGGGTTTGTTTTTAGAAAGAGATGAATAATCCTCTCAACCACAAAGTCCATTTTTTATAACTCATCTTCTGCCCATGGGAGACTAATAATTCATTCATCTGTTCTAAAGAGTATATTACTTTTTAACTGGCCTTATAACTAAAGAGGAAAAAATAAAGAGGAAAAAAGAAAAAGAAAAAAAGAAACGTACTTACTTTCCATCAGATGAAATTCCAACTATTCTCCTGAGATCAAGTGGCCTTCCCATATCAAAGGGTGGGCTTGAGGCCTCAAAAGACAAGCGTCTCCTAAATGGCTCCCAAATTCCTTGAGCTTCTAGATAGGCTGTTCCAATTACCAAGAGAAAGAGCACACTGCAGAGTAGAGAGGCAGTCATTTAAGTATTTCTGTGTTTTGAGTATTTTAAGGTTAATGACATTAATAACACAAGATGAAAAGTTTGTATCTTCCATAAAAAAGCTGAAAACTGCATCCAAACCAGATTTCTAACAGAAACATAAATTACAGAAGTCTAGCATAATATGCACATCAACAATACTGAGAATAAAGGTTAAAAGATGCAAATCTGATATGGTCCCCAATTATATTAATCCAAATTTTAAAAATAAGATACAATCAAACTATTAAAATGGCATACAAGTGGTCAGCAGCTCTCTCAGACTGTTGGTGTAATTCCGTTTTAAAAGCAGAGATCCTCCATAGATAATTGTGCTGCTGTTCAGAGAACTAAAATTTAGCATTATTATGTCAAGTTTTACAACAAATTGCATCTGCTGCAGTAGTGTTTAGGAGTTCTCCACTTACATAACACACTGCAGTGAACTGTATTTCTGATGATCTGATGAAGCCATAAAATCACTGCAGAGACATTCAGCACAGCGCTATGGAGCACATCGTCTAAAAGGTGGGAATTTTGGGGTGATGGTGGGGGTACGAGACACACTGTTGATTACTAAAGATTGCCTTGCCTATTACCCTAGAAGGTTTATGCAAAAATAACTTCAAATTAGCAACTTCAGTTTCTGTTCTCTTCTCAGTTCTGACTGCTGGTTTTTGTAAGCCAAACGTATGAACGAACATCAATTCACAGAAAAGGATGAGATACCTCTTGCTTAACTTTAGCTGTCTCGAGGGAATTTAGTCTAGATATCATCTTAAGTTTTAACTGTCAGCAAAAATGCAAGCAACTCTGGAGACCAACTCAGCTGGTTATAGCTGGTTATCAGTGCTTTTTTCCACCCCAGGAATTGAAAAGGATTGCAGACATATAACCTGACAGCAGATGGTAGGCAATATAAATTTCATCCAAAGTGTCAACAAGCTACAGAAAAGGTAAACAAATAAGGGAAGTTTTCAGACAAGCTTTCACAAACTCCTACGCAACAGAGCGATGCCTGCCTTGGGTGCTATACCATCAAATATACAATTATTTTTGGAATAAGAAGAATAAGGTATGACCTCATTCACTTTTAAAGTATAATCCATGGTACTATCTCAAAGTTTCACGAGACTGATACCAACAAGAGTATTACATCTCTACAGTGCCAACAAACTTGAGATGGAGCGCACAGGGGTTTGGTGGACTGGGTGAACATGGTTCCCACTCAAGCCCACACCACTCCCCTCAGTGTACCAGCGATGGGACATTCTGGATAAGAACTCTACTCCTTTTTTTGTTAGTAAACTTTGTCGTTTTCATAAACGAGTACCAGCTTTGAAATTAAAAACAAAAAAACACAGAACAAGTCTTGCTTTGTAGTCTTTTTAACTGCACTTTTTTGTCTTGCTATGGTGGTAACAGTGCTGGTCCATTTTTTTTGTTTGCTTATTTGATAATAATAATAGAAAAAGATAACTAGCCTAGCGTATTTATGTCATTTAAACTAGTGTGAGGAACACCACGCAGTGGGGAATAACATGTTCTAGACACCGTTGCTGGTAACACCTTTTTCCCCTCAAAGTTTTAGCCTGGGGCAAACATATGCATCCTTAGTAAGTTCATAAATACGACTGGGTCCTTCACACAAGGCCTATCAAGTTGGACTTAAAAACTTGGAGCCACAAGTATGGTACCAATACATGCCAAGCAGTGATTTAGGGAAGGCACCTCAGACAATATTTTATTAAAAGAGAAAGATGAACTAGACAAACTCGAGTTGTTCATTTGTAGAAATCAGGGATAACTGATAATATGGAACTACGTTAGTGGCAACAGGCAGAGCTCTATATTATGACTTCCTGAAAGTTAGAGGCTGTCTGTGCACCTGATCCTTGGAACATTATGGTCACATTATGACTCCTCTAATTTGCTGTTGAGTTTTGTACTTGCAAGAAAACAGTGAGCGAAAGGATTAGCATTCTGTATCATTTTGTTAAGTCTAATTAACAAATACAGTACGCATAAAATTACAAACTACACCTAGGAGCTGGCGAACATTGTTCACTCCGTCAAACTAAGCAGATACATAGAAGAAAAATAAGATAAAAACACTGCATTACTTTGGAAAGTGCTGAAGACTCAAAAAAGAAAAAGAAGCAAGCTTTATCTTCTGTATTTCTTTTATCAATCCCTAGACAAGGAAAGAGCTTCACCAAATATTTATATAATGCAGTACAGCAAAATGGAAAAAGCAGTATTTTAATCTGAAAGAAACAAATATTACACCCCTGATTTGCTACAAAGGCTTTGGATAATGCTTCAGATTTGCAGCACACAGGAAAATCACTTTTTCGTCACAGCAGCAATTCACCACTCACTAAAACACAAGTTTAACACTAACTAAACAGTAAAAACATTTGTTGCCACCGATTAACTTTCTATGCTACGGTTTTCTCTGGATAAAGGCAGTGGAGGACAGTGTCTCATATCGAGTAGACAAGTAGAAACGCATTGTTTATAACTTCAAATTATTTATAACTTCAGACTAAAAACTAGACAGGTAGAGGTTCAACTAGGAAAACACAATGGAACTTTCAACTCAAGTTTCAACCAGTCATAGCTAACCTACATCACTGAGGGGAAAAAAAGTGCACCAATACAATGCCCTTCGGGTTCTCAGAAATTCCATTATTAGTATCACCAGTTGCCTGTCACATACAAGTGGCAGCAAAGTTAAATTCATCCAAGGCATCTGCTAAGCTCACTGCAGTCATTGCTTCATATCTTTCTAAAGCACAGTACTCAACAAGGATGCTTCAACCTGTACACAAATATACTGCTAGCAGTGCTCTAATACCTGATTTGATTCAAGTTTGGCTGAACATGTATTCAAATGGTGGTACCTCGTGCACATATACTGATAAGAACAAACATATACACACTACCTCATTATTCCTGAGGTAAGAATGTACAGTGCCAATTCCCAGTTGGGCCTGGGTAGCGCTTCTGCACATGTTGCTAACATATGATATGGAAGGGATGCATTCAAGATAAATACGAATTCAGAGCCTCCTGCAGTGATGAATTTTAATTCACGAATTACTCTGGAAGCAGTGAAATCGGGTGTAAACCTGAAAACAAAGTAAATAATGTTAGAACTTGTCATTTGAACAGCACAAAAATTTGAGATAATATTCAGCCATTTAACAACCCCCACCCCTTCAATTACTGTCATGACTGGGATTCCATTCAAACATTTACAATAAATAACCCTAGCAGTACAAGTAATAATCATCCACACAATTAGCTTACAAACACTTATGAATACCTTTCAAATACCTCAAGATGCGTTCAAAGTTCATAAACACCTATGCTTAACACATCTGATACTAGATTACCCTGATATACCATAGGAAAATACAACTGAAATCAAGTTTTGACCAAATCTGCTAAAAAAGCTATGAATGCGGTAAAAGAAAAAAAACAAGAGCACAGTAACGGCTATAACTAGGCAATAGAACTGATCATTATGTGAGCTATAAAGTTTTTAAACATTTCACTTTTAAATCAAAATTGCATTCCTTTTCAAAACATTGCTACTTTCCTGTCTCCAACAAAGATTGTAGCAGAAATACTTGCGAAGTTTCACTGCCTGCAATATCTTGTATGTTCTCTTGCATAACAGTACTACCTTCTGAACTATTTAGACACTGTATTCTGAACAACTAGCTTTAAATCCAAGCAGTGTTAAAGAATAGTTTTTGATGCAGAGATTTTTTTATTTTTTTTTTACAATAATAAGTGGCAGAATTTAATTGTTGTCATGAAGGTACCGGACATAATATTTAAGACTGAAATGCTGTGTATTATGATGCTAACCCTTACACTAAAGGCACTTTTGTATCTACTGCAATGCACCAAAAACATACATAGATCTACAGCTCATGTGCGTTCATAACCCAAATGAAGGAAGTGTATAAAAAGCTGTATATAGCCCTTTTCCAATGCAGGATAATATCAAAAATAATTCTTTAGTCAGTCATGAAAACTTGAAGTTCTTTAAAAATCAAATAGTTGTTTGCAAGAAGAGAGAGGTTTTGTTTTATGTTTTATTAAAAAACAAAAAAATACTCAAAGCTTAAGTAAAAAAAATTTAGAATTTAACCAACACTCACTTCCTCTAAAACAGAAATAGGTACACAGAATTTCTCAGGTATGACTATTTAGATGTAAGAAGAAAAAGATACTTACAATATGACAATGTCTTTAGAGGCATTGGCACTTAGTGCAAACTCTTGACAGTTAACTACTTTAAATCCATATCCTTCACATGTATAGCCACTGATTTCCATTGTTTTCACATTAATCTGCAGCTGCCCTGTATTCTCCACTTTAAATGTTCTTCTCAATGTGAAATTTGGTTCCTTGTATTTCATTTCTGGAAACAAACAGATAAAAGTAATTAATAGTGTACTAAATGGATATCCTTGACTATGCTCATCTTCTACAACAGGGCCTATGGAATCCTTTACATAAATGACAGATTTCTGTTACCAGACTCTTGTGCATTCTAACTCTTAAGGGAAGAAAACAAAACCCCCAAATGTGATAGCGCTACCTCCTCACACAAAAAAAAGTATCTCAGCTGTAAAGTTCTGTGACATACTGCTTAGTGTAGTAGTATTCAGTGAAAAGTCTCAGCACTTGGAGTATTAGAACTTACTTTTTGTGCCTTAAAAGTAAAATCCATTGCTGAGTTACAACAGCAAAAAAAATCCCTAACTTACAACATGAAAGAGGTTATGACTAAGCTTTACTTGAATTTTTTTTTTTTACTCATCTCCCAAAAAAGCAGTAAAATTTCAGACAGTAATTAACGGGGTATCTTGTAAATACATCTGGAAACCTGCAAAGTAATACAGCAGATTTTAATACCAGATAAAAACTAAACTGCTTTTACTGGTTCCTTTAGAAATACAGGTACTCTTGGCCCTCTGCTCAGAAGCAAGCCTGGGGCATGGAGCAGAAAACCTCTGACCCCAGAGAAAAATTTGCTTGGGATTTAACTTTCATCAAGGAATCAAGGAACATCATATCCTTCCCTTTTCCCTGTTGGCCATGTGCATGCAGATTCTGAACTTTCTCAGTTTTCTTAATTTTCATGTTAAAATGAAAAGAACAAATATACCATTTTCTGTCTAAATTAAGAAGCAATTTTAATGTATTTAAAGGTTAAAAAAATCTGGTCCACTAGAACAGGGAAAAAAACATTTCCACACATACATATTTTAAGTTGCACACGTAAAATGTCATTTATTTTCTGTTCAGCACAGTAGTTCATGAAGTACTCACTTTCTGAACAGTCTTTTAATAGTGCTTCTGTGATTTTAAAGCGTAAAGAACTTCCAGGACCAGGAGGTTTGCCTGCAACCTTCAAGCTCTCAGTCGTTCCCTGTCCTTGTACCATTATGGCATCTATTACAGTCAAATTATTTCTGTGTGTAAAAAAGAAAGGGAGGATTGGAAACACTCATGAAAGGATTATGCAGTCTATTGCTTCTGCAAGCTTCTCTACAGAATACAAAGCTATACCCTAGTCCTGAAAGACAGAAATATAAGCAGTCCCACAGGTAATTCCCCACTGTAGAGGAATAAGTAGTGCGAATTGCCATATATACAGCTTTTGAAAGACTAAAGCCTAAGAAAGCACACCATAGCATACAATTAATAGAACGATGACATACTAGTTATAGTTTGTATTTCATCATCATATTAAAGTATCATATGATACAAAAGGTAAATAACTATGCAAAAAAAGCTCTTAAATGGAAAAACTGAAATTGCAACTTTACCTTGCAAATGGCACCTATAACTGGATACTCTACTTTCAAAGCAGTACAGTATGTATTTAAGGAATTGAGTCAAACTATAGCTATGGATTAGCTTGCTAATATATCTGTATTAGCAAGTACATACCGAATACAGCTTAACTACTGCAAAACATGTCAAAATTACATTTAAATTTTTCTCCAGACACATGATTCTACAATTACTCTTGTAAAAGTGATAGTTTCTTATTGACAGTAAGTATGATTATATAAGTAAATAAAGACATATCAGAAACTCAAACTCATTTCAGAAATATCTACCGTACCTGATAACAATTAACGATGAAACAGTTTTATTAAGAACTGGAGTGAATTTTACTTTGACGGACTTTCTCTCACCAGGTTTTAATAGTAGGCTTAAGACTGAATGACGAGCCAGGCCCTTTGTAAGGCCTACAGTGCTCTGTAATGGCTGGACCTTAAAAGAATGGGGAAAACAAAAGCAACACTTTTAAAAAAAAGGAATTTTTAATACATATTTAATAGAACTTTAATTTAGATAGAAAATTGTGTTGTAGACTAGTGTACTACCAAATGGAATGCACTGATTTTTGTTTTTTAAACGAAAAAACTTTTAGCACAAGAAAATCCACATTTATTAGTAAATCATCTGTTTGACAAGCAGTAGAACACAGCAAGACAGAATGGAGCTAAACTATACACATGTGGATTCATAAAACTCTAATACTGGGAGTTGAGAAGGTTTTAAATGTATAGTTTTAAATACTAAATTAACGTTAAGCCATTATGTAACGTTTTCTACCTTCAAAATGTTCCACTAGTAAAACATTTTTAAAATACTGCCTTTCCAGAGTAAAGAAAAAAAGGGGAAAAAACTTAGAATAGAAGACCTGTTGAAAAAAGTATATTTTGCCTAGTTTGCCTTTAGATGCATTGCAAGCATCAAATTGCTAATATAAAACTATTGCTAATATAAAACAAATGGAGAGGAAAGTGTCTATATATTGGATAAGAAAAGTGTTCAGGATGCGGCATACTCTATACAAAAAAATGCATATTTAAAGTTGTACACAAAATACTAAAAAAATACTTTAACGCGAAGAACAAAGCAATGGAAAACTCAGTACTTTGCTAATTTTAGAACTACCAAGCACAACACTGAATAATCCTGTATCAGTAAGAGAATTGATAAAGCAGTAGTTTTCCTGCAACTTGTGCAATTCTGTTGTAACACAAGCATATAAAGTTAAAATGTAACTGTTATATTTGAAGAAATATTTTTCCCATTTCTGTAAGAATATACAATAGAAGTACCATGTTTTTCCACACACCCCCCTCTAAAATTCAACGCATGTATGACTGAACTCTTCTTAAAACATTAAAAAAAAAATGTATCTAAAGAATGTAATGAAATACTTACACAATTTCTGAAGACCTGGAACTCTAGAGTCCTCAGATTGAAATTAGTTGGCTTACTCAAATTAAACCTGAAACACAAGTTGTTGTTTTTTTTTTTTTCTTTCCCAGATAATTGAAGATAGCAACATACTCGTACTAAGTACAGACTTTAGCACAAATCAATAGCTTATGGTAGGAGTCAAAATGCAGCTGACAGAATCACCTGACTTTCCTTATTTCCCCCCTCACCTCCTCAAGTTAAGGAAAAAAAAGTAAACATTGTTTTAACTCAGCAAAAAATATATTCTACGGGAATTCACCCTGATTCAGTTCCCAACTGGGCTAATGATACAAATTCTAGAAGTGGACAAAACTATGAACACTGTGCATTTTTTGTAAAATGCATTTTGCTGTACAGTGAAAATACCCTATGCACTCTAAGACAATACTTACCGTTCTAGCATTTTATCAACAAATGTGGATGGGTTAGAATACAGGGCTACAGGAAGGAACTGAACATACACAGGAACATCAGCTGGATTTTCTAGAAAAATTTCTTCTTCCTAATCAGAAACACAATTTTTTGTAAAGCTTACATTTGATTAAATGTAATTAGAAGGTATTAAAAATGCAGAAGCTATTAAAAAGCTATTAGAAGCTATTAAAAACATTTTAAAAAATGGTACTACCAACAAAATAACTTACTGATGAACTGTTTGTATTGGTGAGTGGGAAGCTTAATTGCCGTGGTGAACTGAGTATGGAAGGCCAGGCCATTTCTGCTGTAATTTTCAACCGGACATCTTTCTGAAGGTCTGTGTCAACTTCAAATATAGCATTCAGTCTGGAAAAATAGTTACAAAGCTTACTTTACAGGAGTAAAATGGCAAAAGCCTTGATAAAAACAACCCTGTAAAAAGCAGAGTGCTTAACAGTACCCTGAAAACAGTATTAGTTTGAGAAATAGCATATCACATTTGTACACAAACAAATAAAATTAAGTTCTGCCCGTATTTACTGCTATTAAAAACTGCAATAGAACCCCCCAAATATGCTCTAGGAGACCAAGTGAAAAATTCTAAAGATGTTCACTATTTAAATATTGTTGTCAACATCCATCCATTCTAAATTCTATTAGGACCTATTTATGGATAAAGATGAACAGAAAACACGATAGGACTTATGTACTGTATCACAAATCTTTCATTTTTCTTACATCAATATTCTCTAGACAGTGAGACATTTTATTGTTTGTGAGAAAATGCCTAGCTCTTGCTATTGCAGAAACACGTTTCGAGAATATGATTAAGATTCAGATCATTAAACAGAAATAAAAGTTTGAGAGAGATTATTTAACAGTGGTTGACTACGACAACTTGCAAAGGTATAAACAGTAGAAAGGAAAAACATCAGCCCTACTACAGTGTGTTTCTAACACAACATTCAGATATCCACTATCCAGAAGACATACTGTGCATCCATCAAACTGTACAAGCATAAAGTACAGTAAATCTGATGCATGTTAGCTGCAGTGGAAACAATGAAATATGTGCCTATATTCCCATCTAACAAATCTTAATGAAATCTGAATTAGCCACTTGGTGTGAGCTACTATTTTCACAAGTGAATGAAGTCCTTTGCTGTTAGCCAACCTGTATAACAGACTTGACCCCTGTTCCCCCACAAGCTTTCCACTATGAGCTGAAACAAGACTAGTAGTATTGAGCTCTCCTGTTAGCAAAACAGACCAAACGCTACACTTCAAACCGAGAGAAGTATTTTGGAGAGACTCTAAATACTCAAGTCAGAAACCCTCTGTATTCAGGAGCATTTTCTCCTTTGCTTGGATAGTGGGTTGATTTTAACACTCTAAAAAGCATTATACATTCACTAGAATTGCAACTTAGTCAGAATTAGTTTTTAAATAGTATATTCCTTTACTGTCTTCTTACTCTAGGTGATAAAACATTCCTGTGAGAATTCTGTTTATGTCAAATTTATTCATGAGTTATTAATATATCAGCATTATAACAAAGAAGTGATAAAGGAAGTATGTTTTTGTTACTCTATTTAGTTAGTCATTTTGTTTTTCTGCAAATATGTACACATCTTTTGAAATGATAGTCTAGATGTCATCACCACCAAAGACACTTGCTGTTACAGTAAACACCTCTTGAAGCTTAACTGCTTTACGTATTAGAATACAGATATTTAAAAAGTATATAGAAGCCTACAGAGTTTTCTAAAAATTAGATAGCAGTGATTAATGACTTTTTATTTAGCATCTCTCAAGGAGAAATACCAGACAATTTGACAATTCCCTGAAATGATCTCAGAATAGAAGCAATAGAAAACCTTATGAAATCCTAAAGGGATATTGAGGTTATTACTTTAAAACAGATTAAGCAGAGATACTACAGAAACAGTATAATCTCTTTTAGGAAAGTTTTGCAGAATAGAAACTGTCCTGCTGTTTCCATGTTTTAAAGAACTGCAGCATGCTCCAGTTAATAACAACTTCTAAGGCTGTGATTGACTTGAGGAAATCATCATTAGCAGTAGTATATTTAACTTTTTACATGTTTTCTTTAAGGTTTTGCACAGAAGGCCAAGTAACTCCTTGACCCTCTCTCACAGAGCACCACAATACACATATAAAAAATAAATCTGTATTTTATAATATCACATGTAACAGAATTATCTAGTGATTTAACATCTGAGGAAGTAACAGGCATAAAACACTTACCTATGGCTTGAGTTCTCTCTTATTTCTGTCCATGCTTTGAATAAGTTCTCGTGCAAATCCCAGTCAAAATCCCACACATCATCTTGCATTGATATGCTGTGCTGAACTTTAGATTCCGCTTTAAAAACATAACATTTTTAAACCCTTCATGTAAAATCAATGCAAGGAGGAAACAATTGTTTTTTATTTTCATTAAAAAGGTGACTGTTACTTACATTTTGATAGAAAAGGCAATCCTACATAACAGCGATCCCCACATTGTAAACCTGGATCAAAATAAATATTCGCAATCTGCAAAACAGGTAAAATCAGACCAATTAACAAACTGCACAGTAAATCTGATGACCAAAGAAAGAAGGAAGAAGATTTGACCACAGGACACTTACACTAAAAGACAGAATTTGTGAACTTGTAGAAATAAGGCAAAAAACAAACCTTTGATTTTTTTCCTGGCTCTAAGTCTTCTTTATTACTTCTTAGCCTCTTATAATAAAACCTTACATCTTCAGACAGGGAGCGAATGTGTTGTATTTTCACTTTCTGAGAGAAGGAGTTCATAACGTTCAGGCTCTGGTGAACTACCTTCCCCTAAAGAAAAGAAAGGATGAAAAAGGCCGCATGGCAAGCATCTTCCCTAGCATATATATTTATGTAGACTGGCAAAGACCACAGTAGAGCTGCAATAAACTCAGATTTTAACTGTGCTTTCTTAAAAGTGCCATTTGTAACTTTAAGGTAGGTTTCTGTGAATTGGACATCTTCCTTCACCTGCTTTCAAACACAGTTCATCTCTCTTCTTAAAAAAGTACAGCTTAAGGGTTTTGGAGAACTAGGACAACAGTTCTGCTTAATCAAATCATGCTTTGAGAGAGTGCCAGAGGAGGAAAATTTTGGTTTTCTCAGCCCCCAGAAGAGAGACAAGCTTCTTGTAATAGATCTAGGACATAGTTACTACTAGTTAGGAATTATCTTAACAGAGCAGACAAATGAAGCTGCAGATTATCAATGCTCCAGGTGAGAGGCCATTTTAAAACACAAGTATAACCCTCCCTTCCTTTCCCAATGATATTAAGACACTAGGCACTTAAACTACAACATTTAAAAGGAAAACAGTGTATGTATTTTCCCCATCACACCTTTATATCCTGAACCTTCTTCTTCCGAGGCAAACACTATTTTATCTTTTAGATAAAGAATGTAAGGTTTCATAGTATGTCATGACCAGAATCATTGCAATGCTCAAGCTCTATACTCCGTACCCTTTTTAAAGCTCACTCCAGTGTGATCTCACTTTTAAGTCACTGATTCTGTAACTGTATTTTTCCTCTTATCTCAAAACCAGCCCTGACAAGCATATGGCAAACAATACATGAAAAGTGAAAGGCTACTCAAGAGTGGTGACCGGTTTTCAATCCTACATAAAAAAAAACAAATAGAAGCAAATTTAAATGCCTAGGACTATCTTCTAATAAACAGGTTTTAATGTTCCCCTTAAATCAATATTCCAGTTGTGGTTTTGTTGGTTATTTGTTTTGTTGTTTGTTTGTTTTTTAAATAAATTTGTCAAGTGGGAAGATGAAAAGATGAACTTTGCAGGATCAAAATTTAACTGTTGTCTGAGGAAATAATCACATAGCAAAACAGTCTCAATGGTAACAACTGAAAAAGAAATGAGACAAGAATAATTCTCTAAACAGTATAGTCCTGTTATAATGAATGGGAAGTAGAAATGACAATGCCTGAACTCCATCTACAGAATCCTATGAGTAACCAACTTCCACCAATTGGGCAAGATAAAGGTTCATTAAGCAACGTAGAACAAATGGAAAGTAGTATACTGAGACCCTTACACAGCTTTAAAACATGAAACAACAGACAAGGAAAGACTTTACCACTCAGTAAATAAAAAAAGATTAAAAGATAACACATATTTAGCATACAGTTTCCCAAAGGTAATTTTGGTTCAGGGAAGAGAGTTGAGAGGTGGCTCTGTAAACTAACAATGCCCTTACAAAGCAGAAGTCAGCATAGCAAAGGTGTTTAAATCAAGTCACTGATCTTCAGAAGGCCTATATGCACCTATATTGCTGATGGAATTTTACAGAATATCAGCAATTTGACTTAGGTGCAGATACAATAAAATTATAAACAGAAACAGACAGCAGCACGGGGAGCTGGGCAACTGCAGGAGACTTACATCCTAGGTATGAATTGGTAAGTAAGTGTTACTAAAATTGTAGCACCTAGTTATTCCTGGATGTTATAACTGTCAGATTTCTCTACCAAAAGATGGAACTAGAAGAACTAATGCTATTTTAGGCTTATTTTCATAAGTAACAGAAGCATTAGAGAACAACTAGATGCAAGAGTATCATGAATTCAGTGATCACAAGTTTAGTTTGCCTTTTTTTTTTTTGGATTAATTTCAATCTGCTTTCAGTGTTCTCAAATATCAAAAGAACTAAGTGATCAACTAACAGAAGTAGTCAGGGAAGCCAACTGCTCTGAGAAGCTTGAGGCCTGAACACAGAAAAGAGTCTAGAATTTTGTCAAAGGTGACAATGCTCTCTGAATTTATACTCTCAAACAAAATGCAGAAGCTCAAAGGCTCCCTGAGTGAATCATCTTGTGATGATCTAAGATACATCTAGAAGTTACTTAGTCATTCTAGTTAGAAGAATGAAACAGAAGGTTAGAAAATTACTCCTTTATGACTCCAAATTTAACAGAATAGTTTATTGCAGCATTCAAGAGGGACAAAGATCTTGACAGGAATTAGGATATATAAACTAGGATACAGCATATAGAAATTGCTTAGTCTATGGTGAAAGGGAAATAAACCATTAAGTTATTTCTGTTTATCAAAGACTCATGGAGCAGTTGATGAATGAAGTTACAGATAGAAAAGTCAGTGCAATAAATATCCAGATAATGGTGAGGCTGTACTGTAAAATAGGACACAGATAACAGATAAAAAGTAACAAATAATCCCTGCAACTGTAAGCATGACTGTTTGACCTTGAGAGTAACAACAGACTTCAGAACAATTTGTGAAGCAGATCAAAAGAGATGGATTGGATAATGGGACAAACGTAGCGACAATTTACTGAAGTCCTGCTGCTTAGCTTGTCTTCCCCTGATGAGCCCTATTGCATTATTTTCAAAAAGTGATCATTTATCTACTGAACATGAGGTAAAGCACTCGATAAAATAGCACTGAAAAAGTACTATTTAAGAGTACACAAGTGGTAAGATCAGCAAGAGGTATTAAGGAGCTATTAGAAGAAGACGTAATGAACAGGCAGTGTTCTAAGAATGAAAAAATCAGGGTGAAATAACTCACGTTTATTAAAGTTTACTAAATACTGGTCTAGGAATATTTTTTATTAATTGCTTTGGTACCAAAAAGTAGGAAGAGAAAAGTTTATCTTACAAAGGTAAGAGGCATTTTCAGAATAGGAGGAAGAGCAGGACGGCATATAGATTGACCTACTGAACTTGAGTAGGGAAAGTAGATTGAATTCAATAATTGCAAATATAAGATTGTGAATTTAGAACCTCCCTGTTTGAAAAGACAAAGCAGGTAGAGGGGATGAAGGCCTGTATCTCGTCATGGATCCCACAACAGATTAAGACTGTACAGGACAGACAAAGAAACAAAACCATTTCCACCAATATGCGTTACCTGAGGTATCCTCACTAGGAGATAATTAAGACTTGTAAGAGTGTGGTAAAAAAACCTTACTCAGATGACAATGTACAATTGCAATCACTCATTAAGAAAAGAGACTGCTAAAGATGAAAGACTAGAATGATGAGCAGGGAAATGCACAGCCTGTAAAGTAAGATAGAAAGACAAAACACAAACCCTACCTCATGGCTTTTTAAATAAAAAAACAACTACCAACAGGAAGCCCCAGCAGAAGCACTGCTCTATACCAATGTCAAGTGCTAAAAAAGAGGGCAGGGAACTAATTAAACTAAAGTACAGGGATGACATGGGATCAGTGGTTACAAAATGACAAGAAATAATTGTGGGCTGAAAATGCAGGAATGTTTGCAGCCCTAAGTACAATCCAAGAGTAGCTTCTTAGTAGGAAGAAGGAAGGCAAGTGCCATTACTATCAAATAAAAGAAATACTAAGAACCTTAAAATATTGTAAAAATGCTCTGACCCCCAAAGAATTAAAAAAGGGTCAGAGGAAATGCATACCCTTATCCGAAACCAAGAAAAGATCGGAAAAAAATTGTCCTGACTAAATACGGTGCTGTGGCAGTGGGGTTACATACTGAAGGCAGCCCTGAAACACATGCCTCTAAGCTAAACTAAGCATGAAACAGAATGTGTTCACATAGACAAGTCATCTGAGTGGTATACAAGAGACACCTGTCAAATAGGCACCAAGCCAGACATTGCTTCAAGTATTTGTACAGTGTAGATGTGACCAGTCTGTTCAGGAAGGTGCTGTCTATAAGATGTTGATCTCAAAGTGACCTGCAAAAGACAACTCACCACTGACTGCTTACTGGAATGGGTTACAAAATACAAATTAAAGGTACAAACCTCTCAGATTCAGAATATATTCAGACTATATATACTATATAGTCACATGGTCTAAACTTTGGGCAGACCTGTGCAGTGCCAAGAGTTGGAGTAGATGATCCTTATGGGTCCCTTCCAACTCGGGATATTCTATGATTCTATAGGAGGGATGGTGTTTTGTTATTCTATCATAACACACTCCCAAGTCAAGTATTTATTTTTTTCCTAAACCTGCTCAGTAGTCACAGCAAAAACACTGGAGAACTGTCCCTTTTTTGCATTGCTGCTTTTTCAAAATATATTTAAAGTAGTTTTACTATTTCAGAAAATTGCCTGAATAGTATTTCCATCCTGCTGTCTCTAACTCCTTTTGCTACTTTTTTTTCCCGTTTTCAATCTCTCCCTATGATTTTCCATCATAGTATGTTCCTTACTCATTATAAAGTCACATGAAGCTCTGACTTCAATGAAATACCAATTGCAAAGTCAACATAACTCAATTCCCCATGCTTCTACGGTGATGCTGAATGCCCCATAAGAGAAAGGTTTTATCTGGTTAATAGCTTGGTGTGCAAGTCTGTAACCCTGAGCAAAGACACTGCCTTCAGCACTCACTCAATAACCACTATTGCAGGAGCAGGGATGAGAACAGCCTCTAGATATTTTTGCAGAGAGCTGTAGACGCTCAGAGCTTTCTTGCTTTCCTGTTCCTGTACTCCATGACATACCTTCAAAGATATCTACTTTCAGTGTGGAAACAATACAATAATGCTTCCACAGAGACCAAGGGTTTCTTGCACTAAAACTTCAGTTCATTAGCTAACTTTGCTCTCTGGCATTACACTTCAGAAATCTGGAAAGTGTCTTTATGCAATTTTATCTCTTAGTCTTCGTGCCAATACACACAGTAACCACAGTAACTTTAGAATGAAGTTGCAAAGAATCAGTTTTGGGATCGTAACAGTATTCTAAGATCTCATTCAAGTGCTCAGTAGAGGAGAAATAGGGATAATTCACGCTTGGGACATCAGGGGGAAAAAGTGACAAACAGAATCATATAAATAAAAACGAATCTCTCCAGTAATTTGACATGTAACAATTCAAGACAGAGATCTCTCTTGAAAAGATAGATAGACAAATAAAAATAAAAAATACAGTAAGAAAATATTTAATGCTGTGACCTATCTTACCGGAAAAGAAGGTGGAAGAAAAACATGTTTGGGGGAGCAAGTAAGTGAGCCTACAGCAATCACTGCCTTCACTGGTATAGTTAAAATCTGGAAAAAAAAAAGAACAAGGTAAGTTGAGGAAAAAATATGTTAATTTCAGCTTTCAAACATCTCTTCCACTTTTAAATTGCATAGAGTAGCAAAACCTGAAATTTTACAATTAATGTAGCCTAGGCTATAAACACCTTTAAAACATGGAATATTACAATCTGTCTATTAAAACAACCCTTCAAAATTCACACTTAAAAATTGAACACTCCATTTGGACAACACCCATGAGTATACAATAAATATACCTCATAATCTGTTGTGATCTGTACAGCTCCATCATGAATTCCTTCAAGTCCTTTTGCTGTTAATTTTACTCTAAACACAGCATAATAACCTGATGTTAGTATCACCTGTAAATGGCAGAAAAGAGAGTCATCCATTGTATTTCATTAAAAACAAAAAGAAATTTCACTAAGAAACACATCCAACAATCCCCGATTTCCTTGAACTGAATCAAAATCCAATTGAAACAGCTTACAGCGGTAAAAATAAAAATTCAGACAAATTTCTTGTGCTGATAAATTCCACTCTTCCCTAATGATTAGCATGATTGAGTTTACGGAGAACTTTCTGAAATTCCCCTTTCAAATACTTACCAACCTGAAAGTAACACTATTACTTGGAATATATTAATAATAATTTTAAAAAGTTTACATGCTATATCTTACTGAATAATTCTTATGTAATAATTCTTATTCTCCCTATCCCTTGCTAAAATTAAATTATAAAAAACATTACACTTTTTTATTCCCCTCCAAAAACCTAGCTTTAAGCAATATATTCAAAGGATTACTTACTGAAGACTGATCAGATGCAGTAGCATTTTGTAGTTCATGGTGGTTTGCGATTACTGTTGTTCTGTTGCCCTTTTCAGTTGTTAGGAGTTCTATGGCCAAACCATCCCCTATAATATGCCAGCTTTTTATAGCCAGCTTAAAAAGAAAAAAGGTGCTGTTTCAGTAACAAGACCAAAAGTAAAATTTTTAAAAGGCAAGCTAAAAATAAACCCATCCTTACCTCTATAGGATTGCTGTTGATAACTGCAAATAAAATGCTGGTAGCTTCTGTTGCACTCAATATGCCAAAATCTATAAATCGTTCCTCAGTTTTTGGAGGCAGTACAAAGTACTAGAAAGATTGATAAAGGTGTTTTAGCATATGTTAAATATAAAATATGCTCAAATTCTACTAAGCTCATTAACGAATTAATAAGTCAAATGCAGGAAGCAATACTGTGATAACCTCAAAAGTCTATACATCTATGTATAACTAGAGGGAACAAAATTTTTTTTTTTAAGCAGTAACAGAAGTTGTTTAAGGACAAATCTGGTGAAGTGGGTGACATTTTCCATATCTGTAAAATCTGTTAAAATTTAAAAAAAGCCATCCTCCCATAGAAGCAGAATAAAGGAAGTCCCATGAAGTCTGCCTCTAAGTAGACTGGAATAGCTAAAAAATGAAAATACTTACATCTAAAAATCCTGTGTATGCTCGGACAGGTAGGTGAAATTTAGAAGCATTGGTGATAAGTAAAATATTGTTATCTATGTGAACAGATGATGTGGAAGGCATAAAATGAAGTGTAAAAATATATCTGGATTCATTAGGTGGAATTAAGACAGGTTTGCTGAAGTTCTGGACCTAGATCAGTGAAGAATGAAGATCAAAGTTAAAATTTAACAAAGCGCAGCATGCTTAAACATTTACTACTAGGTAAAAATGCTCCACTGAAACAAGACTTACTTTAAACATTGGTTTTGCTTCTTCTGGTAACACAACATCATGTATAAGGACTGCAAAATTGAATGTGTTTGTTAAATAGATTGGTCTTTCCACGGACTCAGAAGCACTGTCGCGGATGTGGAAGAGTGTAGCAGCATGATCAAATCCTAAGTACCTATTAAAAGAAAACAGTATGAAAAAAATGAAGACTTTCCTCAAATATATATGTATTTTTTAAATACATATGGAAAATCTGGAAAAATTTCCAACGTCTCATCTAGCCTTCAGCTACTCTGAAAAACAACTCATGCAGGTCACTTTGAATCCAAGCCTTCAAACCAGTTTGTGTGTTACGGAGACTACCTCATCTATTAGTGTACTATTAGTGTAAAAACAGAAAATTTGTACCAGTAATTGCAGTTCTAAATTAGCTCCAGATATAGAAAACACAGGTACCACCTCTTTATATCCCCTCACTCCCCAAAAAGGCTGATTTTACCTTCTATACCAGCATTTAGTTTTTGAACAATGTTCAACTGTAAACTTACCCATCCAATACTTCCGCCTGATATGGAATTTCAAGTTTGGAGTAGCTCTTCTCTTTTGCTTTAACAGTTATTTTCCCAGAAGACTGTGATGCCTTTTTTGCTTTTGATGCTATAAAAGAATATAAGCCATCCATCAGGTTAGATTAGCATGGGTGAAAAAATAAAAGCAAAGGGCTAGCCCAGAGAAAGTACCACAGAAGAGGAAAATGGATCTTAATGAAGTTCCAATAAGCATCTGACATGGAGTGAGTCTTGGAAGTAAGAGATCTGAATTCATCCCCCTTATACCAGTTAGCTGACATAGCTAAGTTATTGGCCTGGTTTCGTCTGGGACAGAGTTATTTTCTTCCTATTAGTTGGTATGGTGCTGTGTTTTGGTTATAGCATGAGAATAATATTGATAACACCCTGATGTTTCAGTTACTGCAGAGCAGTGCTTACACAGAGACAAAGACTTTTCACTTTCTCGTGCTGCCCTGACAGCCAGGAGGCTGGGGGTGCACCAGGAGCTGGGAGGGGACATAGCAAGGACAGCTGGCCCAGGCTGACCAAAGGGATATCCCGTACCACATGCTCAGCAATAAAAGCTGGGGGAAATTGGCTGGGGCTCAGCAGCTCAAGGACTGGCTGGGCATTGGTCAGCAAGTAGTTAGCAATTGCACTAACCATCATTTGTTTTTTTGTGTGTGTGTATATATAAAATTGGCTTTAATCATTATTTTCCCTTCATTTTCTGTCCTAGTAAACTCAACCCATGAGCCTGCCGGTTTAAACCACAACAGTTATGTACTTTATGGAAGCCTTGTTGTTCCCATCAAATAAACAAACATGTCCAGAAGATAGTTCAGATCCTAGATGAGCCAAATTCCCCACTTACAGTATGGATATCTCTCTCTACACTAACAGAACAGAAACTTGTTATGGCTAGGCTGTGTATTTACAACTACCGGTCGAGCAGAACCTTGGACCAGGAACACAGGGATAGAAATAGAATCAGAATCCATGCAAGAACCCAGACCACACAAGTGCCAAGAACAAAACTGACAGGTCTCTTCCAGTATCACAGAACAAGCAATGTTATCCTGATGGCAACACCACCAAAAAAGTCAACGAATTCAAATACTGGTTAGTAGAAATTGCCAGCCCCTAAAGCCCCTGCATACAGTAGGACAGCTGAAAGAGCAAATATTTATAGCAGGCAGCTTCACTGAAAATAATTCACCAAGTCAATCCTTTACACATAAGTAAGCAGTTTGACTGGATTTTTTTCCACCTACCAATCCTTTTAAAATCTACCATGTGTTAGTCAGTATGTCCTCATACAACAATTTCTTCCAGCTTCAAAATCTGGACATATTACACCACCTCAGGTTGGCAGAGCTCAGCTATTTCAGAATTTAATATTTATAGGCTAAGACATATTTAACTCATCTAATAAACTGTAAGCTATTCAAACTGTGAAGTACTAATCAAAAATGATACATAAATCCTTTCTATGCATGCAAATTCTGAAATTATGTCTACCTGAAAAACACTGCAACTATACAATTCCATTTTTAAGCAATCCAGGCTGAGAGACTCACAGCACTGACTAGTATCTTAATGCAGTAACATCTGAATAGGTCAACAGCATTCTGTCGGTTGATTAAAATTTCTAATGAAAATTGAGGTACCTTTCTACAAAATGTTGGCATAATATTTACAGTCACACTACATAGGAGGGAAATAAACCAGCACTTCTTTCATAAAGATGTAAATGAAAGTCAGTATCAAGATACATATCTTTGTAGGAAAGGTAACAGTGAAAGATTTTGCCACCCTCATTCCACCATTTCATCATTCATTTGCCACCTTTTTCTTTAATATGAATTCAAGACAACAAATAAAGCTAGCTAAAGTAAGATGCTCAAGCACATGACAGAGCCCTGTTTCTGTGGACATTACAATATTTATGGGGGGGAGGGTGGAATAGTATTTTGGATTCTTCTTTAAACTTTGTGAAGCTTGAAGGGTAATCTAAGGGATATACTCTCCTTTAATTTACATTACTGTGAGGAATGTGCCTTGGTTTGTTAGGATTTCTCCAAAAAATGCATAAATAGGCATTGTAATAGGTTAATAATACTTTTTTTTAAAAGGGTGTCTTAACATAAGAATGCCGCTTATGTTAAATACAATCTGATGTCCAATTTTTTTTAACTACGCACATATAAGATTGCTTAGGAATTCCTGTTCTTCTATTAGTTAGCTATCAGTCTAAGTTACTGGCCAATCGTGATTTCAGAAACGACCCTTCAGAAATACATGGTGTTGAAGGAGATGTAAAGATGTAAAATTTTCCAGATAGGTAAATTCCATTTCCTCCTCAAAACAACAATTACCATTTTGTTAAGAGACTGGAAAACAATTCATGAAGTTTCAGGAAGTGTAAGAAGCATTTGACAAGTTCTAAGAGGAGAGAAGCAGTACTTACCATCAAAGCTAATACTTGCAACTTTGGTATATTTACTTTCAGAGGCTTTCAACGTAACTGGCTTGAAATGTACTGTTATAGCTTCATTCTGTGGTGTAGGTCTAACACTCTGCAAAAAGAATCAAAATACGAAGCATCTTTAAATTTATCATTGTTAACACAGTGTAGCCTTCAAGTATCTTTCAAAATGATACAGCTGCAAATAGTTTTTGCAGAGTTACTACAGGTCTGTCTTCTCTATAAGAAAGCAGAATTACAAGAGGCTTTAGATTTATTTTTTTTCAGGTCCTGAAAATTACTCAGTCACCATTCAGGAAAGAGGACAAAAGAGAATTCTCCTTGGGAAAACTGGGTAAAGTAACAGCATAGCCAGAAACACACAGATGAAACAGAAAAAAATATATATTTTAAAATTAAGATTTATTTTTTATTCTTAATGCCACAGGGTACAATAGCTACAGACTATTTGTTTCTGCTTCATTCATTAACAAAGCTGTTAGCTGACTTGTGTAATTACTGGTGATATATTCAGCTTGTCTCTGATCCCATGTTAAGTTTGCAAAGCTGCCACAGGAATAAAAAAATCCGTACAGCGAACAGTCCTGTAAGTCTGAGACGATGTTCACTTTATAAGAAAAATTTTACAAGATTGCCTTTTGTAACTGAGAATTACTGTTTTAAACTAAATCGAAAAGGTGAATTGGGCTGCAGCAGGATTATGGATTTTGAGTACCAATATCTGAAGAGTCTATACTGATTGCTAGCAAACTTTATCTAGATTCCATGGATAGAAACTGGGTACAAAGCACTTAAATGCTCTTATTCTTATTTTGCATAAAATTGGGATGGCTGCCATGATTCCTCCTCCCCAGCTGTCGTCTTCTGCTGTAAGAACAGCTCAGCTGCTCATGTAGCAGCTGCTAAGCTACCGCAAATTACAAGACACTGCACTAAGGAAAGTGAAATGAGTGCTGGTTTACCTTATGCTATGCTGCAGAGGTTTAGCACCTGCTTCATCAGCAGCTGAGCCCTTCTTGCTCAGAGAGGAGAAAGGCAGAAAGCTAGTGCTACATGCCAGTTACAGTTCTTCCAGTTAAACTGTTCTCAATTGTAAATTAAAGTCATAAAATTTTGCATACATAATTAACTTCTGCTACATTATATAACTAACGCATGACCCTTAGAGGAAACAAGCTGCACTGCTCCTGTAGCTAATGAATAATCTGTTAGCTCAACTAGACGATTTTGTATTTTGGATTTACAGCACTGACCTTCGTCAACCACCTGCATATGCATGGTGCAGATATTTGATACCTCTTGTCATGAGTTGACTTATAAATATCACAATTTCTTTTTAATGAAATCCATATTAAAAAACTGAGATCTTGAGGTATCTTTAAAAAAACTTAAAAGCAGACAAAATTGAAGCCACGGTCAAGTTCATAATTTTTGCATGGCTGGAAGAATAACCATTTATAGCAGCTTTTTTCATACAAATGGCTGGTTTTTGAGTTATTAAAGTTTAAAAGGATGCTGATTTCATTTGGCAAATCAAACAAAATACTCAAAAGGAGAGCCTATTGTCAGAAAAATGACCCGTTTCAGAGGTTTATTTCTTAAAGTCACAGATATAACAAACCTAGATGGATTTACTCAAAATGTCCACAGCTAATGAATTTAGTTAAGGAAGGAATTTAGCACTGTTTTGTCAAAAAAAAAAATCTTAACTTTATCAGCCACATTTCTTTCTTGCTGCTTGACTACATGCTACAAAAGAGGGTAGATTTAGATTAGGTATTAGGAAGAAATTTTTTTACTTAGACGGTGGTGGGGCAGTGGAACAGGTTGCCCAGAGAAGCTGTGGATGCCCCATCCCTGGAGGTGTTCAAGGCCAGGCTGGATGGGGCTTTGGGCAACCTGGTCTGGTGGGAGGTGTCCCTGCCCATGGCAGGGGGCTGGAACCGGGTGATCTTTAAGGTCCCTTCCAACCCAAACCATTCTGTGATTCTATGATACTATAAACAGAAATACAACATTAAGACAACTAAGGGAAAAAACAAACTTCCTTAAGAATCCTTCCAACTTTTTTCCTCAAAATTTTAACCCATTTCACATAAAGCCCAAGCAAAACCTATTTCCTGAGATGTGCTTTACGAACTATCAAATATGGATTCCTAAATAACAGATCACGAGAAAACATGCAAAAAAAGTTCCACTGAGAATCTAATACCACCAATTTTCTCAGAAAATCTCCAATCAGCAACTTCTGTGCAGAAAAATCATTTCAAATACATGTGCTTCATTAACATATGGCCCTCTCATGGAGTGCCCCAGTCGAGCTTCAAGACCCTGTTTTATGAGAATACATTCAATATAGAGCATAACAGCAGAAAATGTGGACCTTAAACGTTCTGGAGAACATGAGATGTGGGGGGAAGATTTGTGTAATTGCCAGCAGTTACTGGTGGAAATTTATAAGGTTTAAGGGCTCACGGACTATACCCATTCTAGTAAGACAAAGAAGAGTATGAGCTGAAACATGTTCATCATACTGTTTATCTGTCAGCAAGCTCCCAAACATAGTTTTGCCTCATCCACCTAGCATATTGCTCTAAAGACTGAGCAGGCCATAGAATTTTTCTTATATATAGTAAAGACAAGACCACTCTGGTACAAGAGGAAAAAAAACCTGTGGATGCAGGCAGCCCTCTAAGGGTGGTTCTGTTAGTATCAGAACAACCTCTGTGCTGTTTTATTCACTTTAACAGATAATTTTGTCAGTTTAACTCATTTAAACTGGCCTTCAGTTTAAACAGGGACACAACTTAACTGCCACAGGAAATGGAAACAGAACCATAATGCACCATCCAGAACTGCCGTGTGACAAACTACTACTAGATTTTTATCTTTGAGGTAACTTTCCCTTGATTACTTCAGAGGCATGCACTCCAACACACAGACTGAAGACATAACTCAGAAGTAAACTACTTCTCAAAAGTTGGTAAGAGCAAAAAACTACTCAAGTATTTGAATTGTGATGAAAGCAAGTACTTTCCTATAGAAGCACTTTTATTATCAGACTGATAAAACTCAGCTTCAATATGCAGCTGTCCTCGAGTTCCTGCTTTATGCATGAACATGATCAGCAGCTGGAACTTTAAAATGGGCCTTTGCTCTTAGCAATCAAATTGGCTTAAACTGCCTCAAAACACAAAACTTTTGTTCTAGAGAAGGGAAAAATTCACATGATCAACCATATAGATTTATTAGACTTTTGACAGCATGGCTTAATTGTTGCAGCGTGACAACAGTTCATACATGAAATGAGCATGATGCTCCTTATCATAGAAAACTCTAAAAAATGCAAATAAGGAACTTCTTACAAAGAGCTCTAGAACTCAAAAAAGAAAGTCAAGTGACTCACTATTATTTTCCTTAACCAAATTGTTGGAACACAGCATGACTAAGTACTTAAAGACAGAACTACAACTCTGGCAACACTACTAGCAGTGTCTCATACACAGATGACCTGAAGATATTTAGTTCCTCCAGCAGCCAGATTAAATATATGCTAAATATAGCCCTGGCCTTTTCTTCTGACATTAAGATGAAATCTGTGACAGAACTCTCTGCCTCGCTGCTTTTAAACTCTAGCTCTAAAGGGCCAGAAATCCATTTCTTAAGCCTTCCTAGAAATAAACCATTTGCCAGGTTCTTTCCAAAAATTCTTTACTCTTTCTTACATTTTTGAAACTATTTGATTGGCACAGCAATGAAAGTTCACAGTGCTTTAACTACTAGGACAGTTACACAGTTCACAAACTTCACAAAGTTGTACCTTAATGAGAACAATTGACTTGGATGTGCCATATGCAACACCAAAAATACATCATATTTGTACTTAAATGAGGTAACTTTATCATCACAAAATTAAGTTCTAAAGCCCTTCAAGATCTCCAAATTCACTGCTTTGATACACTGTAAAAGAGTAATTAATCCAGAAAAAAATCTGTCATGACCTGTAGAATGGCCTACAGCCATGGTATATGGCCTAAGACTATAGTTTAAAAAAGTGTAAATTTATTTATTTTTCTCTGGAAAAGTATGATTCGTATGATTCAGGTTTTAAGTTATCAGGTACCAGAAGTGATACTGGTGGTTTGAATATGAAGTTATTTGTGTTGCACTCACAAATTATGTTAGCCACTTCACAAAAAACATGGCAAATCTATGAACATGGGCATGATATAAGAGAGCATACATAGCTGGAAAAGCTGTTTAATGAATTTACCAGCCCTCTGATTGTAAGAATTATATAGAGATTTTTTAGAGGAAAATAAAGACAAACTTTTCAACTAGAACATATTACCACACTCCATTGGAGGGTGGTTCATAACTTACAAGGCCACAAGGGACCATATAAGATCATCTAAGACTCACTAACATAACAAAGAGTAGGACTTCCATTAATTAAATTCTCTTTGTACTACACTATGAATTTGTCTTGACTTGAAAATTATCAGCAAATAACTTAGCAAGCATTGCAATAGACTATCACTTCAGTGGAAAGCTATCCTGGTTACTAAACAGGTGTCCTGTTTCTACTGTAAATTTGTCTCACCTTAACGTCTTGTATCCTGTTTTATGTTTCTGTTAGACCTCTACCATTAAAATATCATTCCCTACAGTTATAGCTATAAGCTTCAAAAACACAGTAACGCCCTCCAAGAGCCCAGTAAGAAACCTTTGCCAATCCTTCAGTCATTCTTCTGGCTCCTTTGGTTTCCTTTCAACACTTCAACATCTTTTGAAATGCACCAGGACAAGATATATAGCTAACCATACAAATAAATCTGGAGAACAAGGAAGACAGGAGGAAAAGAAAGAAGAACTGAGAAAAATAGTGGACAAAGAAAAGTTACACAGGAAAAAGGCATGAATGAATGAGGGTGGACCACAAGAACACAGCCAAAATTCTGTAATAAAAACAGAAAGCAGAAAATCCCCAAACTGGAATTCTGAAACTGTCTGCACTTTATACGCAGCTGCAGTGATCTCACTGGAAAGGGCTCTAGAGTGTCCTCAGGACTTTTTCTTATTTCAAGCTACAAGGGAGATAGACTTAAGAAAACAAGGGCCATTTCACAGTCTGCTTCTGAAAGCTACTCTTTGCTTATGTTAAAAGATTACGTTGGACCATCACTTTATACACTCTCATGGAGTCTCAGTTAATCTCTCACATGCTGAGCTGAGTTACTACTCACAAGCAGAAAAGCTTCAATAGGCTACGATATTGTAGACACAACCTATTAAATGCTGTTGAAAGAAGGCTATGAAGCAAATTAATTTTACCATGCATACACATTATTCCTGGTCCTACTAGTAAGTTATATTTTAAGTCACATATCACCTAGCTTCTAATTCTGAACACCGTATCATGAAACTGGAAATGACCAATTTTTAGGAGAGGAAGTAAATCCAAGTAGAAAGTTTCAAATTGAAAGGAAATAAAACTTACTGTAATTGGCACATCTTTTGTTCCTGAATTTAATAAATGCAGATTTAAAATTTTTGGCAGATCTGTTAAAGAACAAAAAACATACCTGGCTATTAGGCTATATTAACATGAAAATCTTATACAAAGTAATCTGCACTAACTAGTTCCTCATAAATCCACTGTTGTTCAGTGTTTAAAAGTGAGATTAACGTGATAGTACAGCCAGTCAAAATTGCTAGGACCAAGAACCTGACACACTTAAAAACTGTATTTTTGTATAGTAGCAGGTATTACATGCTTCAGCTAACCATTCTTATTTCTACCACGTTAAGAAATGAGCTGGCTAAAAATGCTAAAATGAATGATTTTGCCAGATGCACCTATGTTCAACAGAGACTAATCTTATTTAATCTTTACATGTTAACTAAGCTGCATGGAAAAGTACTTCAGAGGCTACCTTGCAGTGGTTTCTTTTTTTTTTTTTTTTAAATGATATAAGTGGAATATTTTTCATCAGTAGTAGCAAGCCCTTTTACAGCTTCAAAAGATAGCTTTGGTTTTTACTATTTTCTGTCATACACATATAATTTTCCTGATTCCACTAAACAATATTAACTTAAGATGTAAAACATTTGCGCCAAAAAACATCAAATCATAAACAAGTTTAGTCAAGTTCATACACCTTCAGTGTTCCCTGTGTCTGAATGTTAAAACTTATGCAGATATAAAGCAATCTTTCAAGAAAAAAAGTTCAAAGTAAGCTGACAGCAGTTTTCAGACAACACCATGTGTAACTGTGTAAGACTAATGTCATTATTAGACTTATAACTGGACGTGCAGACTACTGTTTGCTTGTACTCATCTCAAGTGCACTCAAAGGTGAATACATTTGTGCACAGTTGAAACATATCCTATTTTTGAAACTGTCTCTTAAAGAAAAAACAATATCACACCACAATGAATCCTGAATAGTAAAAAGATAACCCATCTTTTTTTTTTTCCTCCTCCCTCTTTACAAATACTTTGAAGTCATGAAGTATAGTTTTACCTTGTGTTCGTAGTGTACCAAAATCTAGCATTTCTGTTGATGAATAGATTCCTGGTGCTTTAAGAAAAAAGAAGTTAACTTAAAAATTGTATTACAAGTTAATTAAGCTGAATAACTTCAAAAATGCTTTTCTACAAACCTGTTGTAACCTCTACCTCAACAGGGAGAATGATAAATTCTGTGTTGTCTGATGCATTTGTTTTTATTCTAATGAATGCTGTATGATTATCTGCTTCTCTTGATGAAAAGCTGGCTCGCATCACTCCTTTTGTTTCATAGGGAGGTATTTCCTAATAAAATATTCAAAGCACATCTGTGAGAGTGTAGTAATTACAAAAAGAGCTGCCACACCAAAAAACTACAACTTAAGTATAATTGTATTAAGAGAAAAAGCTGCAATAGCAGCAAGAGATAGGCCATGTGTCTTTAAAGTAACCATTACATTTAGTTATGAGAGTTTTTTCATTTAACATGACACTGATTAAAAATAGTTAATAAACAAGAGGACTTTCACGCCCCATTGGTTTAAGTTCTACTTATTAAAGCTCTGGCAAAAGGACAGTAGATTAACTAAATTGACAGAACCTATCAATAAGAAAAATCTAGTGATAATGTTCTTGAGAACAGTAACATCAAACATTGCTTTTACACACTTTTTTTTCCTCCAAAGCAGACACAAGGCATACACAGTTTCATACACATGTAGAAACACATGTCAAAACCATCTAGCTAAACCCAAAATAGTGTAGAATTGCAAGCAGCCAGAACTTTGTGGAGTTGAAATACTAATATTGCATGCTGTTCCCCATCACATTATGGAAGGGTTAGAAAGCTCAATTAATTTTTATTTATTTATTTATTTTTACCAATAGAAGATGAAAACCTTGATTTCAAATTTGGAGCTCCCTCCACTTCAAATGAAAATAAATATAGTAGAAAATAAGAATTTTTGATGAGTAGCCTTTGCACCAACTGATCTTTCTTCAGCTGACAGCTTTTTTCTTTTATGTTTTTGATAAAGGAAACTGGACAGGACATGATTCACATGGGTACTGATTGTCTCACATCTCTTCTGTGCTTTCTGTAGTACAAACTCATTATCAATCCATTGAGGAGGTCAAGCCATATTTTGCATGGCATAATGACTGTAGATGTATTCTTTGGAGGTGTCAAAGATCAAAGTAAGTATATCGAACTACTACTATTTGATGAGTCCCTAAACTAAAAATTATACAGGCCAGTCTAGCTCTCAAGTTGTTTTCACACTTATTCAGAGACTTAACATAATACAGCAGTTTATAAACGCTTCCAAGGGTGTGATTTGACTCTTCCACATGCGTAACCAGCGATCCAAGGTTTGTCAGATCCCTGAATTACCTTTAAACAGTTATCGCAAAAACACCCCTGCATATGTGGACTGCTTCGTCCAGTCATTGAAGCATTCAGCATCAATACAATTTGAGACAATGATGCACATCCGTATATCAAACTATCATCATCATATTTCAAATCATTTTTTCTACTTTGTGGCTTTTTCTTACTGCAATGCAGCTCTTGACATAAGCAATACAAACTTTTGTGAACCACCAATTGTTGATATGACAGCAAGGGAATTAATGCCGAATAGTATTAATCCGTCTTTCTATGCGATACACTGGTAGCTTCCACATGCATGCCAACATTGCTTTAACTGGCAACCTGACCTAGGGAAGCTGAAAAGACACTTGCTCAAGAAACAGAAGTAGAAATAAATCAGACATTTTAAAGTCTTCCGTGCTTTTGCTAGTGGTTCTAACCACCAAACTGGTATGTTTGTTACCTACTTAATGACGACTACGGAATTCAACATTCCCCTCATCACTTGTCAGTGATCTTTACAAGCAATGCCATTTGACTAAAACTTTGTCAAAATATTAGGATCTTCATTTTTTTTAAATCTAATTTTAATGTTTACTTCTAACTCCCAGCATTTGTTTGACCCTTCCACTAATTTTTAAAATGCTTGCAATCTGTATTCCTACTCACTTGTTTGTATTTTTTGCATTTAAAACTAAGATGCTGCCATTATCATAGACATTCTCCAGAAAAGTCAGGAATTAATTTTTGTGATCTTCCTTCTTGCCTTACTTGTAAATATCCTGGCTTTACTCATTACAACAGATATAACAGTCAGTAACTATAATGATACACTTGAGGAAGAGACAAGTTTTGGAGACCAGTGACTCCCAGACAAAAAACAGATGTCAAAAAAAAGAGTAACTTTAATCACAGAGGAATATAGGTTTCATCTCCAGTTGGATGTTGCCAAGTTTCTGATATACAGCACGAAGCCAAACTTCACCTTCAGGATGCTTCCAAAATTTATTTGACTTGAAGATATCAGTATGTGCTACTTCAAAACTACATTAAGCAAAGAATGCAACAAAATAGTTTTAACAGGCCAGACCAAGTGTCCATCCAACCCATTATTCTGTCTCCAGCAGCAGATATGTAGAATAGAGTAACTGCATGGCATGCATAGAAGAACATCCTCCAGAACAGAATGTCTGGCCACTTTTGATTCATGATTCAGGGATTTATTGTTGCTGGACACACTTCGTTTTATTTAATAGTCCTCAATAGATTCTTCTTCCTTAAGTTCATCCAGCTGATTTTTCAACCCATGTAAATATTCCTAGTGATTTACTGGAAGGATTTCCTCTGTTAAAAAAAACACGTTCTTTCCATATTTTGCATTTTTCCTGTGGGCTAGATCCAGCTCACAAGCCATAGGAAGGACTACATTGCCCCGTATGTTCAAGTGGGTGTAATTAATCCTCTCATTTGAAAAAAGAACAATTTAATGCAGATGGCTTCGTGTAATTCTTCCTTCAATTATTCTTCTAATTTGTGTATTACATACTATTCTTGTAATTCTTCCTCCAATTCCTATTACTGTACAATTAATAGACTCTGCTATTGTTTCAGTTTTCATGGGCTACTTTTAATGATTACGTGACAAGAAACAAAGTTGGTAAAAACAAACAAATCCTAACAGTATATCAAAATAAAACCTCCTCAAACAGCTATAATAAATGCTGCAAGACATTATTACTCACCCATAGTTTCCTTGTACCTCCTTGTTGACCTGTTGGTAGCTCTAAATGGAGATCACCTCCACTGGAATACATTTCTACCACCTAGAGTGGACAACAGGGAAATATTAACACTCAACGTTAAAGGGAGCCTGTTTTAGCGATCAGATAATTATAATGTGCAATGTTTGGCATTAGCAACTATTTGACCATTGCAGTTTCTCATAAATTCACTTTCAATGATGATAAAGCTACTGCTACACTTTATCTGTTGTCTGTAGCATTTTGCAGTCTGTAGATCATTTACTGAGCAGAAGCACAACTTCATCAGCAGATTATTCATTTACTTGTTCGGTTAGGTTCAGACATCATTTCAGACATTTAACCTGCTTAATATAAGAACACTTGCCATAGCTCCATTGTAAAGACACCTTGTGCTATAAGAAATTATAATCATAGAATGGCTTGGGTTGGAAGGAACATTAAAGATCATCTAATTCCAATCCCCTGATATAGGCAGGGATGCCACCCACTAAATCAGGTTGCTCAAAACCCCATCCAACCTGGCCTTGAGCAATTCCAGGGCTGGGGCATCCAAAGCTTCTCTGGGCAACCTGTGCCAGTACCTCACCATACTGAGTGAAAAATTTCCTCCTAACATCTGATCTAAATCTCCCGTCTTTTAGTTTATAATAGTACTATATTGTACTTTTCAGCAAAGTCTAGAGAAATTCATTTTATTGTATTTGTGTCACTGGTGAACCTTTCTGGCAGTATTTATCAGATCAAGAGAACATTCTTCTTTCGTTGATTAATGATAAAGCTCATCACTAATAAAATACTAATAAAACATGGATGACCACAACAACAACCTCCTCATATCAATGCAAAACAAGCAAAAGGGAGCTAAGAGATACGCCTGGATTGAAAACAAAATCTATTTTGTTTCATTATTTTTCTCAATTACCAGTGAAGTTTAATTCTTTGTCTTGCAGTAATTACGACCATTTTTAAAATGGGAATTTTATAGTAAAAACTCAATCCATCAAAATAAGGAGATCCATGAACATAACCTATAATTTCTAGAACCGATTTGCATTTAAACAGAGAAACATTTATATAACCTATAAAATTTCAAATATCCTCAAGTAGTTTTACAGTTCAAAGAATTTTAAGAAATACCAAAATAAACAAAATTTCAGTCTAATATTGTGAGTATAAATGAGCATTTCATGCTCTCAGGCTCACCTGCAAAGGCTCACTGTGAGGGTTATGTATATTTATTATAGGAGAAAAACTGCTATTTACAGGAACTCGTGCCCCAATAAAGGGGCGCAAACGATAGGGGTTCGGTACTCCAATGCCAAACACCTGGTTCAGAAAAAGAAAAAACAAGCTTAAGTAGCTGTATGCAATTGTCGTAGAGCCTAATATAAATGCCAACTTTAGTAATCTACCGAGTACTCTTTTAAATGAATTTAACATACTTCTAACTGAACACTTAAAATCAGCATCATGCTAACGCACTGAAATAAAGCTGGTTTCATTTACAGCAAACAAGTATTTCTCATAGCTACTACTTACTTACACTGACATATTTAGAACACAGGAAGTCAAAATACCACCTTTTTTCTGATACTCTGAAATAGATAGCAACTAAAGGTTAAAAAGATGTGAAATATCCTTTAATGATATCACTGTGGAACAAACTACCCATATGGGAAGGGTTTTTCCTGTTGTTTTCTAAATTTTGCCATGTAAGACTTATTATCTTTCAACAGTAGGATTTCTCTCACTTTTCAGACTCTTTCATCTGCATGGTTTATCTTTTTGAATTTCAAGTGAATAGATTTCTTTTTTGCCAGCTAAATGAATAAAATTGTCTTGTCATTATATCAGATGAACACAGAATAAAAGAATGAGCTAGATCACTGCAATTAACTGCTCAAATAACAAAAAAAAAGCTGTTGGAAGGATTTAAAATCCTATATAATTCCAGCAATCTGGCTTAACAGTACTGCCCTACAGATATTTGCTGTGGTATTGCATTACAACAAGCAGCTGGGAAGGAAACTTCTTCAACTAGGCTGAAAAATATTGTTGAGCAAATATCCTTGGGTGGTTAAATACACAGTAATAGATACAGTTGTGGCTGATTCACACTTTACAACTTTTTCTGAAAGAATGTTCTCCACTTCTCTTACCTGATAAGTAAATACCCCATGGTTAGAAGTGTTAATAAATAAAGTGTTCTCTACATTTCCCACTACTCTTGCGAGGAAAACTACATCGAAGGATGTATTGCCTCCTGGAAGAATTTTCTGGAAAAAAAATTAAAAAGAACAGAACTGTTTATTGAGGTCATTGCACCTTGCAGATGAACAAAAAATTTTGTGCTACAGAAGATTCCTATGTATTCTTTATTGAACACTGAAGTTAGAAAGCCTGTTACAGATTAGGAGAAAAAGCATAGAAGCATGCAATAAAATAATCAAAATAACAGTATTTTACAACTAATGTCTAGTGCAAAATTATATTTAACCGTATTTTTAAGCTGAACTGTAAATTCAGAATTCAATGTTGCACAGAAATATTTTGGACTGAGTTTAGAGAACATTGGAGAAAGGCAATTACAACTGAACTTTATGGAACCTGCTAAACCACAGGCCCTACATACAAAACTGAAACTAGATGACTATGTCTGACATTAACATGGTTAAGAGTTAACCCTACTGATACCAAGCTTTTCAACTTGCAAGTTCCTGTGACATGACTGTAGTAGTCACACCTGCATTAGAGTGACTGCTTCAGGCTAATACCACTTCACTGGACCTACAATTTTCACTAATATTTTAAGAACAGCATGTTCCTCTACATGTTCTGAGGTACAGTACACTTAATCGTCACTTCAGCAACAAGGGATGTCTGCAGTTAAACTGTCCGTGACAACATATACTTCCACCTCTGACAGAACTCCGATGAAATATTTTATTTCTTCTCTTCTAGTAGGATTTGCACATTTCCATGCTCTGTTCAAATTTGCTTGGTAACCGTTTTGAGATCAAGAACCAATGCATCTTAAACACTTTAAGGTATGCAATTATTGCAATAAGTAGCTCTGTTGAAGAAGCAGCAGTGCAAGCAGGAATCAAGTTTACTTTCAGGAAAAATAAAAAAGTCTTGGAAAAAGCAGAACAGCTTACCCTATTTTGAAAAAATGACGCATGAAAATGCGATGTTGTAGCAGATATTGATACTAATGTAATTGTTTCTTCTGAGCTAGGGTTATGTAGGTAAACTTTTTCCATTTTTGGCATTCCAACTGGCCTGTCAAAAAACAAAACATTTTAAAGAGTTAGAATTCTGGAAAACAGAACACTGGGCTTTGCCCCCTTAAGCCAGATAGGTACAAAGCAATCATGAACACCGACAATAAGACGTTGCATTAAATGCTGTGGGGTTTTTTTTGTTCTTTTTTTCCTTAAACAATATGTACATTTAGTCTTAAAGAAAGACTTAATATTTTTTCTGTTCTCTTATTGAATACAATGTTAAGTAAACCTTCACAAAAAGTATCATCCTGTAACTTGGTACCTATCCAAAAAGAAATGCTATTTTTCAGGTTTCTATTTCACAATCAGAAGAAGCAAAAATCTCTATTGCTGTGCTAGAACCTTTAAATAATCCTCTTCAAGCATTCCTTCAGTGACATCAGTATAGAAGGACTTGAGCATTTTATCTGCTTTGTAACTGAAAGACTCTCATAAGCCAGCAATTTCACAGTTAATTCATTGTTTAAAGAAAGCAATCATGCCTTAAACAAGTACTTTGATTCTACTGACAAAAAAAATGAATGAAATGAAATAGTCCAACTCCTCCAATACTGAAGAAAGCTTTCAGTGTCTCCTGAGGATCAGCTGTCTATTCCCAATTCTCACTGCAATTTCTCATGCTCTCCAGCTGAAGACAAGTTCCCAGCACCTTGTTGCAACTCTCTTGCTTGCCATAGTGCAGTTTCTGGACATTTCTCTTCCCCTTGGAGAGCTTACTGAGCATGCTCAGAAGGGGAACCCATCCTCTTCCTCTGACATTGCACTTGACTGTCTTCATAAGAGGAGCTTAACAGCCAACACCAAAACCAAAGCAGAATAGTCCCAGCCAACTACAACAGCAGGAATTGACAGAATATGATGTAGATTTTGAGCACTGTATTACTTACAAGCAACCTACATGATGAGCATATATAACCTGTGCTCTCAGCAGAGAACCAACTATGTACAGAAAACCTAGGATTGGAGTTGATTTAAGTACCATTTCTTAATGATGTGTACCTAACGTGTGAAACAGCACAAAGCCAAGAGAATCGCGTTGAATGAACTGCTAACACTGAAGTGCTAGCCTGTTCCTGTCAGAAAGGGAGTGGGAAAGTAAAACCCATTATCCCTGGAAGCATTCCAAATGCTAACAAACTCTTAAGGCCTGATCACTTTTCCTATACTGAGGAGAGGTGAATGTAACTCAGTATATTTGAGAGGCTAAAACCCACAAAAATAACTGGTAAGGAAGCAGTCACTTGACAGACACCGCAGTTCACTGAACTTCAGATTCCAAACTAAAACACCACATTATAGGTGAAAGGCAAAAGTCACTTAAGAAGGAATTCTATTGCTAGGACTACCTTTTATTTTACTATTTTGTTGACCATTCTGATTTCGTAACAAGTCTAATATTTTGTTTTCCTCAAATGTTGCTTTCCTTGTGTACTTTAAGCTTGATGTTAGCCAAACCTACAGAAATATGAAAAACTTTGCCTGTTTTTTCCTCTTATCAGGCATGGTAAAATTGAGGTAAAGCAATGTGCACCAGACACCTTTCATGAACCTACATCCAAGGCAAAAACCAGCTAAGGGATGCTCTCCAGGCTGTGGATTACCGAGCCAGAACAACCTGCACAAGTACAGTGTTACCTGGTGCCTAATTTTTGCAGAATTCCTGGAGCAGTCACAGCTAGCACATTTCATTGCAAGAAGCTGGTATAGATACACACCGTCAGGCGAACATGAATTGTCAATGCATGCAAGATTTTGCTCTTGATCTTTTGTCTCTGCAAAATGCTAGGTCCACCTACACTGATAAAAAGCAGATACATCAACCTGGATGAGAAGATGGTAATCAACAATGGTGAGGTGCCTGTTCAAATGGGTAAATAAAATAAGCCTGTGTTGATGTTTTTGACTGCTGCACCTCAACTCTTTCCAATATCTTAGTATCTGCAGTACACTGTAAGCACATCTTCGTAATGGAATTAATTTCTACTCTAAGGATCAAGAGGCAGATTGTTTTGACTAAAGGAAACCAGCTCCAGCAAGAAGTTGGGGAGACAAGTCCTTGAGCTATTGGCTCAATCTTAACTTGGAAAAATATCTAACTATTCACTATAAAGCAAACATGGATTGAGAAACTGTCCTTTTAAAAGAATAACTACCATTTTTTCTTATTGCATATAGTTTAGACACTTCTGTAAAAAAGATGGCCTAACTTACAAAAAGTGATACCAATCCATTTGTAAAAAGCAAGTGAAGGAAATTCAGCAGATGCATTCTTCTTCTTCCGTCTCCTATTTTTTTCAGTGAGACTAGAAAGAAAAATGAAGTCAACCAAGAGCTTCCCACTCAAAATTAGGAAATGCTTGGAGTTACCCCTGGAGACTGAAAGCAAATGCCTTCTGTACCCTGCTGTTAAGAAGATGCTAGCTCCTCACATGAAGGAAGCCTATGTGGTGTTCAAGAGTGGGGAATTAGCGAATCGAGCACTCTTCCTGTTTGACACAGGACTATACACATCGCTGGTTGAACGACTCATGCATGCTACTTCACTAACTGAAGTTAGAGTAACTGAAGCACAGGAGTTTGAGAATGCAAATACGTCTCATTAAATGAGAAAATCAAAAGAAAACAGAAGGGATCTATATACTAGCCTATAGACCAATTGTTTATCAGCTACCAGATTATACCGTCTTTTAAAAAATAAAGTTCTTTTCTATTACACTTGACAAAAAAATTGCACCCATGTAACATACAAAACAGCAAATGCCTCATTTTATATGAGGAATCAAACTCTGATCCCATTAGATGCATCATGATTTTTCCAAACAGTTAGCAAAACCCTGTGTTCAAAACACCACTAGTTGAGTCCTAACCAGTAATGTCACCAGCTGTGATTTGAATGAAGTTAGTAGTGTAATAAGCTGTTTGATTTGGCAGCATTTCTACATGCAAACAAAAGCAGAGGTAGATCTGGACTAAATGGCAATTTAGTGTCAGTTTCTTACATTTAACCGACTCCAACAGAAATGGAAATTTCATTTTGCAACATTAAAAAAAAATCTAACAATCTCAACCTTGAAGAATATCAAATGTGCTCTATAAATGCTTGGCTGCACATTGTAGGTACCTTATAAGCCCTTTCACCATTTATAAATATACCTGTTTGAAATAAAAGATTCTTACAACATCTAATTGATTGGGATAAATTTGGATAAACACTTCAGTTGTTAAAATTGTCTGCTATTTACTGTCAAGAGATCAAAGTTCTTGAAGAAGAGATCAATTTACTAATTTCCCGTGCTCTTTTTTAAATTTAAGTCATACAATTACAGGAAAGTCTCAAATATTTGAGCACAGCCTTGAAAGGAATTGTTTGGCAATCTCAAGCCTTCAAAGATGGAACATCCTTCCAAATACTACAGCTCATAGAAGTGAAAATGCTACTAGAGCCCCCTAAGCAAAATATTTTAAAGGAAACGCAAAACAAGATTGTTGATAAACAGAAAACTGAAAGACAGCTTTTCAGAATACTGCCCTACAACCAAGAAAACTTTGTTTGTAAAATGGGACCTTGCTCAAAGTGAGCGATGCAAGAATGCCTATCCACCACAGAAGCACACTAAAAGCATCTTTTCACATATTACCATTCATTACTCTGAAAAGCAGAGGTAACAAGACAACTTCAGCTTTAAAATAATTTAACATTTAAAACCTTTGATGGTAAGCATTTCTAGCTTATATTGTTAGTATCCTAAACTTCCCAATACCCAAATACTCCATTACCAGTAGTTCTGCCAAAAGTTAATCGCGAAGAACTTACTAACTTTACTTTTGATATTGTCAGAGTTGAATTAACCCAGATGAAAGCAATGTATCCAGATTTATCAAGATTCAAGTTTCATCACAAAGCAGGTGCAAAAACAGAGTATAAGCTACCTGGCATCAGTAGTGTTCATCTAGATGGGCCACCTGCAAGAGCTCCAATATGAAGATGCGTGCCAAACAGAGAAAGTCATATAGGTAATGACTGTCCTGCCAAAACAACCCCTGAGCAACCAGCTCCCAAAGTTATGGAAGACAACCCAGTGGTTACTCTTTTCACAATAAAAAACAGAAGGTTTTTGTGTTAAAAAAATCAAAATAAAAATCAAGAATTCCGCTTAGTCTAAGCAGTTCCCTGGAGCACTGATCTGAAAGAACTTGCCTCAGTCCCACCCCATTCCCAGAGGCCTAATGTATAACAAGAACATTTGGGATCTTCTGAAATGAACTAAAGATTTGCTTATCATAACACAGAGCACGCATTTCCTTTGATAAATTTGTGATTACCTGGACTGTCTCCAAAGGGGTAGAATATTGTATTGTTTGTTTTATATTAAAACAGCATTACAAAAACCACCCATTATAAAACAGAAGTTTAAAGCCACTGAAATCTCATCTCCAGGTGCAACACAGGATGTGTGCCTACAGCATCTATTTATCAAGTGAATACTGATTTCGATTTTCTACAATCACCAGATAAAATAGCTTTTAATAAATATCATGTGTTCACGTTGCCATGTTTTTGAAACATCCGATTAAACCCAAACAGTATTAGCAGATGAAAAATATCACAAGGACAGGTTTAATACCTTATGGCTGAAATTAAATAGTGCAACCTTATTTAGCCTAGGAATGATACTACACATTGATAGTTCTGCATTAACACAAACTTTGAACAAGCTTACTCTACTAAATGCTACCTACTGACAAAACCCTGTTTAGGTACAATTCTTACTAAGAAACTAAAGATACATTTTATGCCTTTTCTATAATCCATTATTAACACAAAAGGAAAAGACAGAAATTCAGCGTGAAAAGCCTGCCTAATTTAAAGCTATTGGCTTTTTGCCTTTAAGTCTGCATTATATGACTTCCAAGGTGCTTGGCACCTGCCGTTTATTCACACCATAAAGCTGAGTTACTCAGCATTTCTCCAAGTTGGTTCACTTTTATTTTAATGCCTAAATATAGATTTTAAAGTGAGCTTTGGGGCTCCACATCAAAACCTTTTCTAAAGCTCTTTTTGACATCTTACTGAAGTTTTAATAAATTAGAAGATGATTTCTGCATGCAGTTATGATGAAAACTATGACAGCTAATTGAATGATCATATATTTCTAGATTTAAAAAAATAAAATGAAAAATAAAATACATAAAGAACATAAATGGAAAACCTGTATGTCAGATCTTTATGTATTCTTTAACTGATAATAATTAGCAATCCCCTGGTACAGTTCTGTATTTATTGTACAGAATCGTTTATGCCTTTCCTAAGTAATTGATTTGCAATACTTTTAACAGTGTACTAGAGCTATACTATTTTGGTGCTCTCAGCTCTGACAAGAACAGCTTACATAAAAAGCCAAAATATAATGAAGAACAGCTAAAAAAAGAAAAGGAAGCATCTCTGGAAATCCACAATAAAAGCACATGCAGCTTTCTTCAGAGAAGCATGTAAACTACAGATGACCTTTAAAAGTAACATACTTCAAACTACATCAAAAGAATACTTCATTCATATCCACTGAGAATCAAAAAGCTATATAAAATATAATTTTAAATGTCAAATTCCGTAATTATATAAGCTGAAAACAATTTTAAGAGAAATTCACTTAAAAACAAATCAATAAGCAAGTCTTTACAGGAACTCAAGTTAAACTGCTGAGCAAGTTTCTGAGTCTGTACTGCACTCACCATTATAATTTAACTATAACAATGGTGTTTGTTATAGCAAAGAAGCAATAGAGCCAGGCTTACCACTATGTATCTTACTACTCAGTTTAGAACCTCGATATCCTCTTAGCTATGACCAGTTACTGACAAATAAGAAAAAACATTAAATGCTAGAGGTTCTGATACTTGGACCAAATAGCAAAGAGGGTAATAGAGTGATTTATTATGTTGTTTTTCCAATCAGAATATTACGAGTTCATGGATTATGGTATTTCTGTCAGACTGAGCATACATAACCTCTATAAAAAGAGGCGTTTCCATATAGCTTTGCTATTTAGTGACATTAAGGTGTGTTTTTTTTTTTTTTTTGATAAAGGCCATTTCTGGAAAACCACTGTCTGCAAACAATATTACAATTACAGCTTTTCCTTCTTCAGAAATTCATAAACACGCACTGTATCAATACACAGGAGCCTCCTTGCATATATCTGTAGTCACTGCACCAACCACACATTGGTATTTCCTACAAACAAGGGGTAATATAGTTTTTATTAATAATTTGTGATTTATTTGAAAATAAAACAGCCTGTCATCCAGAGGCAGTGCTGGCTGGAGATGGTGGAAATTTATGTCACAAGCAATACTGCACTAGGGCATGCCTGGGCTGTTTTCTTTCTACCTTGTTGAACTGTTAACAAAACACAGGAAATGTCATCACTTCACTTTACATTGTGCCAAAATACCAGTCAAGCACAGAAACTGCTGCACCTCTGCACACCAAGGCCGGAACTAATTTCAGCTGTTAACAAGAAAACAATGGTAGCTACCTATAACACAGTAACCAGTCACTGGTAAGAAAAAACTCCATAGCAGTTCTCATGAGAACTGATTACAAATGGGTAACTCTTAAAAAAAACTCTTAAAACAAAAACAGCCTTCCTCCTTCGTGTCTTCTATCTTTTAGAGAAGTCATGTTTGCTGTAAACCACTCAGTTCATCCACTGAGAATCAAAACAGCAACTAGGTGTGAGGTGGAACACAGGCCCAGTCACGGAGGAGCCTCAGAGCTGCGTGTTCACAACTCTGCATTACCGTTTTAATAACTGCAGATCTATTGACAAAATTTCTGACAACGTTTCTTTTTGTACTGGACCATTTCACAGCTTACAAGTTGGTCAAACACTCAAGAGTAGAGCTGAGTGTGTAAGCACTCACAAGAGCACTAGAACAAGCTGTGAGGATGAAAAGAATATTGTGCACCTTTCAAGTTGCACCTGCCACCAAAACAGCTGTAAAACGGACACACTGGAGTACCAGCTCTCTGAGGTAGGATATTTATAGGCAGAAAGGTAGCATTGCCTCAGTATGTTAGAAGTCTAAATTGAACACTGTTTCCATTCTTCAGAGCAGTTGTACAAGGACATATTCCAGCCCTGGGTACTCCCTGGAAGTGATTTCTACACAAAGACTGATGTGCAGCTACACGATGTTTAAGACCACATACACCGGCTCTCTGGAACATGCAGGTCAACTACATGTACAGATGAGGTAACAATGCAATCCATATACACAATCTTTTCCTTCAGTTTTAAATGCTCTTCAGATTTATTCTATTTGCCTAAACAAATTAATCAAAAGATGTGTGAACTTACTGTTCATGGAAATCTAGCATCGGTGGCTCGAACCGGAGAGGTCGGCAATTTCCCCGATATAGGGATACACTGCAAGAAAAATGAAAATGCTCTAAGAGTTACTGTAGATGATACATTTTTGCTCCCTTTCATCTTGAATTGCCCTGTCTTAGCAGAAGATTTATGAATACTAATAACAGCATAACTAATTCAAATGAAGAAACAGACTGACAAACTTGCCCAGTAAGAATATCATAATTTTACCAATATTACATGAATATGTCGTGCCTACAAGAAAGACTACCCAAGAGTACAATTTTTGGAAATCAATATAATAGAAACATCAGTCATCACTATATAGAGGAAAACTAAGTATAACAGTAAACTAGATAGGTTTATATCATCTGTCATAGCTATATCCAAACATCCTCCTCAGAATATATAACGAAGACATTCACATGCACATCGTAAGTTTCTCTACTTACAATCACACTAGCACATAAACCATCCTGAACCAATTTGCTGGTACTGAGGCCATATGGGAGAAATCAGCCCATGTCTCTACTGTTAAAATCTCTTCATCTCCGAAGTACAACTATTTTGCTCTAGAAACATTCCTTGGCTTTGCCTGTACTAACCTCCTGCTGGTAACTGTTTTGGAGAGTGCTAGTAGATGAAGGCTAAAACTTAAATACCACTCAAACAATCCAGCAGTAAAGACCGTAAATTATCTGGAAATATTCTCTGGTACTGCTTATTTTACCAGAACAGTCGTAGACGGAGAGCACAATCAATAAGCCACAACTTAAGTTACAACAAAGAATACAATGGCAGTTTAATTGACAGAAACATCTTCTCTTTCACAATGAAGCAACTGCAACCACACTTCTGTATCTCTGTAATTCAGTAACACTCTGTCTTGGGCTGGGTAAAATTCATATTCACACTATGAACATACAACAGGGAGACAACGTAAAATAAACAAGAAAGGCTAAAGAATGGCTCGAGATCAATGGCTGCTAAATGGCTCAAGATCAATGGCTTTGCTTTTTCTTTAGATGCTTCTTTTTCTGATAGTAGAATAACGCTTTTCTTCACATACTTGTTTTCTGACTTGGCATCAGCAATGACAAACTCCTGAAGACTGAATTGCAACCAAGCATCCTGAGTAAACAGAGCTGCTCCACAAAGGCCGCCAGGGCAACAGAACCACCCAATTCTGCCTCCACAGAGAGAAAAGCAGAGAGGTAGAAGATGCCTTGTGGTTGGGCTTATGACAGCTGAGGTCTTAAACTTGATCAATCTAAGTCCATCCAGCATGCTTCCAGGAAAACTAATTATCAGTCAAATTCAGATGTCCGTCCATAATCCAGAACCATTTCAGCAAAGAAGTTACTTAGAGGAGTAAAACTTCAAAAATGGGTATGAAATTTTCCCTGTATTCTCTAATAGCCTAGATTTGGGCAACTACAGCAACAGCATATTTTATAACAAATTCAGGAATTCTCAATGATTCACTCCAGTATTCTATAACAGAATCTTCCCGCTTCAAGTATAATACATGTGTAATAGGGAGGTCTACTTATGTTGATTGTTATACAGCTCTCCAGGTTTGGACGTTGAACCATTTTCAATGCTGCTTAGAGCTTAGCCATTAAAAATAGCCTTATTCACATGGTAAAACTAAAACACTATTGGGATAAGAGTAGGTATAAAACAGCTTTAGTCACACACATCTCAAAACAGTAAAAGTGAAGGTGCAAGACACAGTGACAGGAAGAACTGAATTCAAGTTTACAGAAAATAACAATTCTTGCTACTGCCAAGTGTTGCTATGACTTGGAGTATTCAGAGAGCACTTGGGTATACCTTTTCAGTCTAAAGCCAAACCTCACAGGAACACGTGCTCAGCAAAACAAAAGTTAAAAAGACAATTAAGTTGGAAAATTATATTAGCATTAATATTTTGAAAGGATAAAATGAGTTTAGAACAAGTCTTCAAAGTGATCAACTCACTTTTCAAAGTTTATTGTAAAATTTAAGAAAACATTTTGAGTGCACTTTTTAACTGAAAAGGTTAAAAAGGCCATGCATCTCTATTACCAACATAGTCCTAACACTAAATGGAACTACTTTTCTTCTAGAATGATTGTTAAAGCAGTTCTTTCAATAATACTCTACAATTTCTCCCAATATTAAACCTCTGAATAGTCAGCCATGCAGCACCTCTGTTGCTGTGTTTGGTTGTTTTAATGAAGAACATATTTCTTGGTAAAAGGAATTAACTTTTAAAAAGTTATCAGAAATATTTATAATATTTACAAAACTGATCGCAAAGATCTTTATTTTGAATGCATTGAAAATAGTCAAGAGTCACTTAACCTAATTGCAACAATCAGGACATACGCAACTCCTCACATACCTGAAAGGTTTAAGTATCATTTTCTTAGAATTCATAGCTATGTTATCCTGAATAACCATTTAGACAACACAGAATTTTTAAATGGCTAAATTTTGGTAATGGCAGCTACATCATAACAAATGCCAATTATAATAAAAGTAACTGTAATAAGGTTCAAATGGGAACAAACAATATAGGAATTCCCAAACTTTGTCTACTGAAAGGCCCAACACGAGTCAACTTGCAGCAGACCTACAAAATGATGATAATGTCTGCTCTGCTGGGCGCTTGCTCACTGAAGACTGGATACACCCATGGGTAGGGCAACTTTACAGCATAATGACATTTAAGTTAATTATTATGCATGCATGTAGAGCTATTGTTTGCATCCCAGACTTATACCAGAATTTAAACATTTTTCTTTCCCTACCCCTCCGAGTTGTCTAATCTTCAAAGTCAAAAGAACATGAAAAAAAGATGCAACTGAATGAGAGAGAACTACTGACATATGCCAACAAGCTCCAGCAGACAAGAATTAGCCAGAAGTCACATGAGTCTATGAAGTTTCAGGAAAGTCTAGTTCCTCATAGTGATTTAAGATGGTCCCTACACTTTTACCCTTCTGTGAGAATTTTGACTTTAAAAGTAAGACTTGAGAGTGAACTCCAATCAGTCCTGGAAACAATCATTTCCCTCACTGTACCATCCATTCTGTCACCAAAGAGAGAAAGCATTTACCTCAACTACTAAAATAACTACTTTTGTAGTAGAACATAAGCAGAAGCAGCATACTACAAGATGTGATTGAAAAAAGGTAACAAACTCCCAATAAGTTTGATCACAGATGCAGTTATAAAGATGGTTAAAATATCGATGCCTGGGAAGACTGTAGGTGAAACGGATATCCACCAGTGCCGAGATACAATATTCTACTATCTAAGGACATTCTGCAAAATTTTATTAAAATGTTTTGCTGCTTACCATAGCATGCTATGTATTCAATTTTAATCACCCCCACACATTCTGCATTTGGACAAAGTGCTTGTTAAATATAATATTTATAGAGTTCTGCAAAGCTGGGCAGTAACTGTTTTTCTGTATTCTCACTTTACCTTTCTAGCTGTTCTGGGATTTCTGGAGGAGGTCGGTGCTCTGTGGAATCTTATCTGTACCATCTTTAATTGCTACTGCGGAAAATTCAAATCTAACATTACTCTACATGTATTTTTCCCACGTTACTTTAACATTTGTTTAAAGGGTTTTATTTCCTTTCCTGTGCCATAAATCAGCAATAAAAAGAAATAAAGACAACATCATTAAACCATCAAATGACAATGACATTTCATGACTTTAGCAACATTTAGGCTCTTAGAAAGCCACTACTTTGTTATTTCTACTACCACAAAATAAAATGAAGACATCTCCAAAAATAGCTATGTGAATTTTTAAAGTAACAAACAGTCAAATTTCTGATAATGGGTACTTTTTATGCCAGAATGCCCTTGAAAGAGTCAGCCAAAAATGTTCTGCTTTTAGGTAAAATAGTAAGTAACCAATCACATTTCCCCAACCACACCCAGAATTTGTAAATATTAAAAAAATAAGGCTGAGCTGCAAATATCCAAAGATGTATTCAAATTTTTATAGTTGAAATGATTTTAGAAATATGGGTATTAAAAGCAGCCTCAGGGAGAATGTTAGCTCCCACAAAACATTTGACCCTTTAGATATTTGGCAGTAGCCACAGCTATAAGCACAGATGAATAAAAACACTAGCAAGAAAGGCTTCTCATAAACTACACCCAGCTAGTGGCTGGTTCAGTTATGCCAACATTAACCCTTTATTAGGAAAATGTACTCATAATATCAAAAGTCAAAATCCAAAGCTTTCTTCCTGAGGGGTTGTCTGGGGAAAGGGTGGGGAAACGATGGAGAGAAGCTTGAATAGATGCACTGTAGCCTGATCACAGGCAAGAACAAAACAAATTAAATGGCTAGTTCATTTCCCTCCTTCCAATTAGTGTTAAAAAGCAGATCAAAGAAATGAATAAACTGCCTAGGTGGGGAAGATCTACAAGCTGTACCAAGAAAGATTATAATCACTAATAAGGACCGTGAAGGATAAGTCATCTATAGAAGTTAAGCATGCGGAGGAGACACTCAGGAGATTTCAGCAATGCCATTTAAAAAAATCACCTAGAAAGAAAATACCTATAAAGAAAAATGCATGCAAAAGCAGTAACCGGGGGGGGGGGGGGGGGGGGGGGGGGGGGAGGTGTTGGGAATTGCATATTCACTTTGCAATATGGCATTGAAAAGTTTGCAATGCTGGTCTTTATCACACTGTGACTGAACGACAAATAGGCCAGTGATCTAAGTGGAATGGGCTGTTTGTATATTTCTTTTACAATATGAAAATTAGGAGATTTTTCAAATCTGCAAAGCCACTGTTTTTATCAGAACACACTCTAAAACACCAAAACTTCAAGCATAGAAAGCTATCTTCTTGGACGAGAAATGAAAAAAAAAGAAAACTGGAAGATCTAATCTGTGGCCTAAGCCTCTTTCTCAAAGACCACTGAGAACAGGTCTAATGAGAAGGGACCTGGGGATGTTGGTTGATGAGAAGCTCAACACGAGTCAGCAGTGTGCGCTTGCAGCCCAGAAAGCCAACCATATCCTGGGGTGCAAATAAAAAGAAGAGTGGCCAGCAGGGCAAAGGATGTAATCTCCCTCCTCTGCTCTGCTCTCATGATACCCCACCTGGGCCCTACGTTTGGCTCTGGGGCCCCCAGAGCAAGGAGGACACAAATATTAGCATGAGTCCAGAGCAGGGCCACAAGGATCAGAGGGCTGGAGCACCTCTCCTGCGAAGACAGGCTAAGGGAGTTAGGGTTGTTCAGCCTGGAGAAGAGAAGGCCCCAGGGAGACCTTATGGCAACCTTCCAATACCTAAAGGGGACCTACAGGAAAGCTTGGGAGGGACTCTTATCAGGGCATGTAGCGATAGGACATGGGGTAATGGCTTTAATCTAAAAGAGGGTAGGTTTAGATTAGATATTATAAAGAAATTCTTTACTGTCAGGGTGGTGAGACACTGGCACAGGCTGCCCAGAGAAGCCGTGGATGCCCCATCCCTGGAGGTGTTCAAGGCCAGGCTGGATGGGGCTTTGAGCAACCTGGTCTGGTGGAAGGTGTCCCTACCCACGGCAAGGGGTCTGGAACTGGATGATCTTTAAGGTATCTTCCAATCCAAACCATTCATTGATTCTATGACCACAAAGTTCTGCTGTTTCTTGGAAGACAAAAAAGTTGCACATAATCCCCAAGTCCCAGTAAAGGCAACTTCTTTTTGCCATGGAGACACAATGATTTAAACAAGATATTATTCCACTTAAACTCCATAAAGACTGACTCTACATAAGATGAAATACATTAAACACAGGTCTTAGAAGTTCCATCATTATTCCTTGATTCATGTTTTCATCCTTGCAATCTGACTGACATGCTACAGCTATACGTGCTGCAATATGTGGAAAATTTATGCTGTAGCATGAAGTGAAAACATTAAGCTGAGAGACTTCACAGATGAGAAATGAACAGAGAAGTCCTGAAGGGCAGAGAGAAGCCTCCATTGTTGGGGAAGGGGAAATAGGAAAGATGTAGGGAAGGTGCAGCAACAAGAATTTTCAAGTTTTATACAGACTTTTTTTGACTAAGCCAAACTTCTTTAATTAAAAAGTAAATGAGAAGTTTGGATAATACAAGTTTGACAAAATTTACATTACCATAACACAGAAATTGCCTCAAGCTTCAGATTAAAATATGCAGGAGCTGCCTTATTTCAATACATAATATTAACTCTTCTCTTTCACATTATCACAATAAAGATAAAGTGAATTTATATTTTAATTTCATCTGAAGACTTGCCACATCCTCATAAATTCTTCATGTTCGCTCTTTCCCCCTATTACCCTGCTTTCCAAGTTCACTTAGAAACCTAATACAAGGTAACCCAAAACTTAAAATATTTTCATGCAAAACAGAAGATTTACATCACAGGATTTATGTCAATGTCTAATCAGGAGGCAGCAGAGTCTTGCAGCAAGTGATGGAAATAGAATGAAGGCTTTTTAGGTATAAATTGAAAAAAGTCATGTTCCCCCCTTCCTTCCCCATCCCCACCCCCAAGATTTTTCAAAACTTCATGCGAAGAGATGCCCTTAAGCCCACATTTAGGCAACCTAGAACTACATACATAGCAAAATAAGAACTTTTCATTAACTCTTCTGAAATTATATAGTTTAGTCCTTCCCCTAGATTTCTTTGGAAAGAAATGGAAACAGCCTGTGAAAAAGTCTAGCTGTATTTCTTTAAATAGCTATGTTGTACATCCCATCTTGTTGAATGCTATTATATAAGAAAAATGCTTCATTATTTCCGTTCAATGCATACCATTAAATGCAATGGAGTGTTTAAGGAGTCTTCAGAAAAAAATTAGGGATGGGGGGGAAGAAGCCCCTTTTGCTTCTCTAATACTACACATGCAAAGTTCTTTGCAAGAAAAATAAGTATTGGAAGTAACATCAAAATTGTTCCTCAAAAGGACCCCCAGAACTTTTGAAACATGCAGACAAACCCAATCCTTTCTCAATAAAACTTCAGTAAAACGACACTAGTAGTCTCTACAGTAGCAGTCTCAGTTTATTGCCCCTCTTTATTACATAGAATCACTCTGTGGCATATATTATAAACTGAATTAAAGAATTCAATTTATTGATTCTTCTTTTCTTATTTCACATGCTAAGTGATTTAATTGTCCTAGTCTTCTCAATATTAAAAATACTATTACTCACACAGATACAGTGGGTATTTTCAGTGTAATAGTGGAGACTCTTATTAGCAAGAAAATTCTTATCAAGTATGAATAAATTAAGTGAATCATTTTAAATGCATAAGTGGTGTGTCCTTCCTCATACATTCAAAGGACATAAAATGAAATGTCTAAGCAAAGGCATTTTCTCTATACACAAATACTTTAAAACAGAAATATTAGAAAATGTTTTACATTTAAGAATTTCTCTGTACAATACAAATAATTGAAAGGTTACAAGATTTGTACTTGATTTTTGTTTACACAAAGACTTCACTATTCTTGCAAAAAATATTAACAATCTCTCAATAGGATGTCTGTATTAAACTGTCAAACAATCATGCTTACCTTTTCTGTTGATATGAACTGAGGCCTATAGTTGTCTCAGTCTGTAACAGAAAAAAAAATAATTGAAGAGACTGACAGTATTATACTTCCAGCAGGGGGGAAAAAAACAACTGTTACAAGTTATTAGATCAGATTTTGAAAGACAAAAGAGAAAGTTCTGATCTGGAGCAGAAAATGCAAACTGGCTTTTTTGCACTTAATTACTTGAAAAAATTAAGCCACCAGCTTCTATCCAAAGACAACTTGGCCCCAGACGAGAACTACAGGCAGTTCCAGTGGCAGGAACTGCTACAAACTATGAGATAAGCAGTAACTAAAAACATTAAAATTGAGAGAAAGAAAAGAAAAAAAGATAATGTAGGGAGCAAAAGAAAAACTTACATAGACATAATAAAAATAATACAAAGAAAAACACATAAAACAAGTAACAGCCAAGCATACTGATGTAATATAACAAGCTAAAAAACCAAAGATGTGATTAGGAAACTTGAACCTCCTTCCCAGCTAACCATCTTCTAGCCTCTCTTATTCATACAACTTTACTACCTCTCTACTGGACATTACAGCTAATTACCTGAAAAGAAGGAGGTAAGGTTTTCTAAGAAATTCCAACTAGTTTATCCTTGCCTAAGAAATCCCAGCTAGTTAAGAAGGCTATGTATGGAACGTCCTCTTTGAAACATTAAAATCACAGAATGGTTTGGATTGAAAGAGACCTTAAAGATCTAATTCCAAACCCCCTTCCCCCCAGGGACACCTCCCACCAGACCAGGTTGCTCAAAGCCCCATCCAGCCTGGCCCTCAACACTTCCAGAGATGGGGCATCCACAGCTTCTCTGGGCAACCTGTTCCAGGGCCTCACCACCCTCACAGTAAAGAATTTCTCCCTAATATCTAATCTAAACCTACCCTCTTCTAGTTTAAAGCCATTATCCTTGTCCTACCACTACACTCTGAGGCCTTCTCCTTCTTTCCTGTAGGCCACATTTAAATACTGGAAAGCTGTTATAATGTCTCTCTTCTCCAGGCTTAACAACCCTAACTCTCTCAGCTTGTCTTCATAGGAAAGGTGCTCCAGCCACCTGATCATCCTCGTGGCTCTCCTCTGGACTCACTCCAATACATCTGTGTCCTTCTTGTGCTGGGGGGCCCAGAGCTGAACGCAGCACTCCAGGTGGGGTCTCACAAGAGCAGAGGGTAGAGAATCACTTCCCTCACCCTGCTGGCCATACTTCTTTTGATGTAGTCCAGGGTACAGTGGGCTTTCTGGGCTGCAAGTGCACACTGCTGACCGGTGTTGAGCTTCTCATCAATCAACACCCTAGGTCCTTCTCCTCAGAGCTACTCTCAATCCGTTCCCCACTCAGCCTGCATTTGTGCTTGCAATTGCCCCAGCCCAGATGCAAGACCTTGCACTTGGCCCTGTTGAACTTCAGGAGGTTCACGCAGGCCTACCTCTCAAGCTCGTCAAGATCTCTCTTGATAGCATCTCTTCCCTCCAGCATGTTGAATGCACAACACAGCTTTCTGTCATTAGCAAACTTACTGAGGGTGCACTCAATCCCACTGTCCATGTCACTGACAAATATGTTAAATAGTGCCAGTCCTAATACCAACTCCTGCGGAACACAACTCGTTACTCATCTCCACCTGGACATTGAGCCATTGACCACAACTCTTTAAATGCGACCATCAACCCAATTCCCTACTTATTGAGTGGTCCATCCATCAAATCCATGTCTCTCCAATTTAGAGACAAGGATGTCACATGGAACAGTGTAAAATGCTGTGCACAAGTCCAGGTAGATGACATCAGTTACTCTTCCAAGGAAAATACCAACTTTTAAGAAATTCTGTCTTGCCATAGGATACAAAGATCAAATTCAGGATTTCTGTCCTTCTCGAAAATGCAATTTATGTCTAAGCCCAAAAATATTAATCTTCTGGGAGAAGGAAAAAAAGGTTACAGGTTTGATAACGCCTACAGTGCACACCCTGACTCACCTGACACAGTTCATACCTCTAGTAAAAGGATATCTGTTCAAGGGGAATGGGATTTTTTTTCATATTGCATTTCAGAACTGAAGTCCCTTGGCTGGGTCACTGACTTCTATTTCAGTTAGAAATTATACTTTCTGTCCTCCTCTTCGCTAAGAAAAAAAAATCCTTTAAAAAAGTACCAAAATGTGCAAGTATGAGAAGACCTACAATTAAAGAAGCTATATTTAATTTTGCTTTTTTGGAGACACTTACGAAATTACTACTAATAATAATTTACTTCACAAAAATAATGCTTGATTCACAACAAGGACCAGTTCCTTACCAGTGTCCTTGAAAGTGCATTATTCATCCTAATTAAGTAACAACTTCCTTCCAATAATCAATTTTCTTTAGAATCATAACGAAAGCACATCATTAAACTATTAGCACTTACCTAACAGTCAGATGATGGAGCCAACAGGTTCAGATCCTATGACAGGGCAATCAAAACAGTTGCTACCAACACTGTCCCATCCTTGACAACTAGCTTTGGCTCTAGCAAGAGAGCATATTTTTGACTATTTGGGAGAGGAAGTTGTCTGTTATCTACTCTTAAGCATTGTGACCGGTGGTCAATATTCCCTAATACTAGTCTTAGTCTAAGACCCCACTCAGGTCAACTTTTAGACAGAAGGCAGTGGAAACTAAATTTAACCCAAGAACATAGAGGAACAAATGGAAATATACATCATTAACAATAGCTGAACTACTGCACAGCTAGAGCTGTAGTTAACGTTTTGGAGTTAAATTCTCTGGCTGATTTTACACACAAGTTTTCCCTCCTATATTCTGTAACTACTGATCTGCAATGAAAATATTAGTCTGTACATCAAGTTTAAAGTGACAAATCACTTTGGCAGGACATTGTAAGTTTGAAACATTTTAAACATCTTCAAATTCTAAGCACGAAGTAAAAATATACTGAAGACTCATGCTTATGAAGGAAAGCTTTTTTCTTTTTTTTGCTTAAAAATGCCAGTTAAATACAACAAAATGACAAATTGATTTCAATGACTTTTTGGGGGCTTGAAATCCAGGTCAATCAAGAGCAAAGATACAGCATACCAACTTCAGCAGCTCATCAGCTTAACCACAGCATCATGGAACTAAACCAAAAATAAATCTCATGTGGCAGTTTCTATAATTATCACTCATTTTTATTACATGTCAATCTTTATAGTCTTGCAGTAAACAAAAACATACAAATGTGCTGTGTTACATGTTTTAAATTACTATTTGATATTCAAGCGAAATCATGGATTTATTGTGTTGCAGTCTGGCATGCTATGTTTCCTGTGTGACTATACCCCCTTTCCAAAAACTGTCAAACAAATACCAAGAACTATATAATGGATTGATCTGATACACTGTTTTAAAGTGAACGTTTTGTTGAGTACTGCTGGTTTATCAGGTAAAAAGAACTATAAATTAAGCTTTTAAATAAATATAGCTTATTCTTTCCTACTGCAGAGGATATACCTGTAATACAGCAGTACAAGAAAGTAATTTATAGGAAAAATTTATTACATCTTATCTGTACAGAAGTACTACAAATAACAAAACAGTACCTTGCAATGCTAAGCTTAGTACAGATCCAGAAGAAGGTTGCATGTGAACACTATTAGTATTTCAACAGATATAGTAACCTAAGTTACAGGGGACAATTGGAATAGTTTTCAGATCCAGCTGACTGCCTAACAACAAAAAATTAAGGTCAGCATGAGAAAAGCAGTAGAAAATATACAACCGAGTAGGATAATGAAGTGGGAGAGGGAAAGATCAGTACTGTGGGCTTTGAAATCCTCCCACCCCAAGAAAGTCTGCATTCAAGTCTTGAAAATGGATTAGAAAATTTGGAGGCATTGAGCACTGGTTTCAATACATCAGTTTGCATCCAGGGGCTTACACCCTCAAAAAAAGATTTCACTCACAGAATCTGTACCTCAAAGCATGCCTTCCAAACTCAGTAAGAGCTGTGGGGTGATCCTGGACAACAACTCTATGGCATACACAAAGAATCCACAAAAATGGACCTTACAGACTGAATGCTGCCTCTAAACAAGGGGGTTAACTTTAGCCAGAAAAAGAAAAACAAACAACAAAACCCAACCAACACCCAATTTTAATATCTCACCTGTTTGCTATAACTGCTATTCTTCAGTTCTTGGTAAGAGGTCACATTACCTAACACTACATTCAGTTATCTAAACATAGGCCTCCGCTGCTGCTCGCGATCAACGTCCTATGGCAACGTGCCTGGTCACAGGCTGACAGTCCAGAAGGGTGCCGGGTTTCTCCTATGCCCTGTGCCATTATCTGCCACGTCCGTGTAGACGTCCTGGATAGTCTGGGGCATCTCAAATAGCACCGGTTACCTATGTTTAGACAAATGAATTAAAGCCCTAATGTCTTGAACAAGGTTAAAAAAGGGTGAAGGGGGGTAGGGAACAAGTGGAAAAAAGCTCTTGGTCAAGACCTGAGGTTTCTGGACACCAAATGTATTCCTTTAATGTGAAATTCTCAACTACAAAACCTTTCTGTATTCCTACATCCTTCCAGGTTCCTTTTTCTGTAAAAATTCAAAATATTTTTATTTTATAGTATGGCAGGTTCCTACTCATAGCAGAGCTACATGCTGCTTGCAACTACATGCTGAGACAACTACAAAACTGATACACAGATGGCAACTTAAGTCTTCATTGCTGCATTCATCAGCTCTATGGTAAGTAGTAGGATAATTAAAATTATTGATGAGTATCTTGCTTAAGGTAATGTAAAAAAAAAAAGACTGCTGTAATCTGGGAAGTAGCTGAAAGTGGACTGAGATTGAGTCATTCCTGCCATGCACTCTCATGACCCAAACTCAGAGAAAGAAACAAAAAGCATCAGTTGACTTTAGCTGATGCAACACATGCTTATTGACAGTGGCTTTGCAGCAGTCACTGGCTCCTGGGCAGCAATTAATGATTTTTAAACTAAAGCCCGGGGATGGCAATTCTTCCTGCACAAGAAGAAACTGCCTTTTTTTTTTTTTTTTTTTAAAAGGAGCAGATGGACATCAGCCACTCATAAGCAACAGTGAAGAGCTGAGATGATGGCTATTCTTTTGTAATATCACATGCATTGGAAGGGAGCTCCAGAGGCCAGCTAGTCCAAACCCCAGCTCAGAAGAGGTAAAGTTAGTACAGGTCACTCACAGCTTTTTGCCACTGGGTTGTAAATATCCACAGACAGAATTTCTACAATTTCTTTGAGTAACCTAGTCCAGCGTGTGATCAGCCTCAGGTCTAAAAGCCTTTTTTCCCCTCACATTAGTTTGGAATCTCCCATGGTGCAACCTGTGTCCAATGCTGATCATCCTTCCACTGTGCGAAGTCTGGCTCTGTCAACTGTACGCTGCCCTTGTGGGGCAGTGCAAGGGAAATCACATCCCTTATCTGCTGGCTTCATTTTTGTTCATACAGACCAGCAGGCAGTTGGCCTTCTTTGCAACAAGGGCACACGGCTGACTTCTGTTCAGCTTGTTGTCTACCAGGACCCATCCAGTTGCGTTGCATGGTGTTACTCAGTTCCAGGTGCAAGCCCCTCTGAATGGCAGCCCTGCCTTCTTCCAGTGTATCAACTACTTTGCACAATTTTGCAGCATCCACAAACTTACTCATGGTGTTCTCTCCCCCATCATCCAGGTTGATGAAGATGACGTTAGGTTGCATTGTCGTCAGTATCAAGCTCTAAGGAACATCACACAACTGACTGCCAGCAGAACTTTGTACTGTGGAGTATACTCAGAGGTCAAGAGTCCAGCAAATTTTCCACATGCTTTTTTTGTCCACTTATGCAGCCCCTATCTTAGCAGTTGGGCTATATGAATATTAATGCAGATCATGCCAAAACCATGTTTTAAGTCAACATGGAATGTGAAAATCTGAGGTAATAAAAAACATACTTCCACTTTACACCTGAATCCAGTCACCAATACACCAGAATCAAACGGTTGCCACTTCTGTTGAGGTGATAATTCTAAATTTACCATGCCATAACAAATGAAGTACAGATTCTGCAGAAAATATTGAAATTCCTCCAGCAAGCGATAGCAATGCTGATTTCCATGCATGTAACTGAGCCCCTTAGTATTCAGCTTCCTCATGGCAAAGCTACTGCTAGTCACGTTAAGGTTCTATCTGTTTGATTTTAAGGACAGTTGTGTTTCTGACTATCAGCTTTTGTGACTAACAGTTCATCATTAGCAGTTTATCAACTTAACGAGTTTAGCAAATACGTATTAACAATATATATCACACCATTCTCTATTGCTATTTCAGCTATTCCACAATACCAGTAAAAAAAATTTCTAGGAGTCAACCTGTAAAAAAAAAAAAAGGGGGGGGGGACATTTCATACCCTCACCATGATAATCTTAAGTGTAAGTATAATGAATGAAGTATTTCATATTAGACAATTTGACTGAAAAGGAGAGTTCTACCATTTTCCTTTTTCCTTGTAGGAATATCACAAGAATTACTTTCCAAACACTTATCCTCAATGGAAGATCACTCACTATTGTGCTGGAAATATGAGATACCTATGATAAGAGATCTCATGATAAATAGATTGACCTGGGAAACAGCCTTTTATGAACTAAGAGCAAATGAAAACTTTGTTCTGAAACAAATTTTGCACTACAGTTTACTTTTCACAATACATTCCTCAAAAAGACAGTGTGTTACCTTAACACAAAACCTACAATTGTTACTTTTAACAAATTATGTCAGCACTCCTAATATTTGCAGATGTCATCAGACTCAGAGGGGCTGGAAGCATCTGTCAGGTTTGGATGAGACACTGAAGGGGGCCGCCTGAGACTGACAAGGTGAAATTCTGCTGAAGGAGAGCTCAAATGTAAAACTAGGAATAACTGACTAAGCAGTAGTTCTAAAGAAAGAATGTGTCTGGAACTCACAGCAAAATGCAAACTACATGAGCACACAAGATGCTGCTGAAAATTTACATCTCATTTGAAATTATTAAAACAAGTGTTATTATGCAGGGAAGCAACTACTCTGTCCTTTCGCAAAGCCTCAAATCATTAATGCCCTGATTAAGTGCCATGCCTTAAGTACTGGATTTCTGTTTGAGCACTAAAGAAAGTTACCCAGTGTTTTTAAAATTCTGTATAAATAAGCTATAGCTATTTTTAGCACAAAATGGTCATTATGAAGAGGGCAGGAAAAAAATCAACTCAAATATGTATTAGAGATAAAAGAAAAGCAAAAACAACTTAGGTATGAAACATAGGTACTTCGGGAAGCCGGTGAAAATTACTTCACTTGAGGTTTTAACAACAGGGGAGAGAAGCATCTGCACCAAGGGCAGTCCATCTACTCACAACACTACCCAAATAAAGTACCAGGTCATCTCCTGAGGTCCATTTCAATGAAATCTATGGCTGTAAAGTGCCAACCAATTAAACAGACTTCTGCAAATTGCCTGCAACTGAAGAAACCTCCACGTATAAATTAAGGAGAATCTTGTATTGAGCAGCAGACAATTTGCATTAATACAATTCTTATGCAATGCTCAGGATCTAAATAAATTATTTCAAGAGTTCAAAAAGTTGTTGGGTTCTTAAGGGGACCGAATTACATGAACCAAAGATGGCTGAAGGAAGTTCTCCCATTACATATAACTTATATCCATAGGCAGAAGTAACAAATTTATTCAGATATAAACCTTTACTCTAAGCATGTATGTTAGAGAATAAAGTTCTCGCTATTGCTCTGTTAAGGCTACTTGGTGGAATATTGTGTTCAACCTGAATATTGTGTGCAGTCTGGGGCCCCTCACTACAAGAAGGCCACTGAGTTGCTCAAGTGTAGGCGGGGAAAAACAGAGAAGCTGGTGAAGGGACAAGAAAACAAGACTTATCAGGAGCAGCTGAGGGAACTGGGGCTGGAGAAGAGGAAGCTGAGGGGAGACCTGATTGGTCTCTACAGCTACCTGAAAGGAAGTTGCAGTGAGAAGAGCACTGGTCTCTCTTCTCAGGTGACAAGTGATAGAACCCAAGGAAATGGTCTCAAGTTGTGCCAGGGCAGGTTTAGATTGGATATCAGGAAGAATTTCTTCACGGAGAAGGTGGTCAAACATTGGAATGGGCTGCCCAGCAAAGTGGTGGAGTTCCCATCCCTGAAGGTATTTAAGAGACATGTAGATGTGGTGCTAAGGGACGTAGTTTAGTGGTGGGACTCGGTAGATGGTTGGACTTACCGACCTTGAAGGTCTTTTCCTACCTACATGATTCTAAATGGAGAACTCTAATCCATGTACTGGTAGCCCACACTCAAAGGTGGTCTTCACTTTGCTAGTTACCCATTAGCATTAACTAATGAAATTTCCACTGCCACTTCATTTTTACTAAATTCAAGTTATTTACTTAAATATGTAAAGATTAATGCCTTTTCAATAAATAACTTTAAGTCAGCCTGGTCAAGCACAATTTTCCCCAATACATTTTGCTTGTTTTTGACAAGAGAAGTCCTAAAATGTGATTGTGTGCAGTGGTTTCATAACATGCAGCGAATGTTCGCCAATAGTACCTAGTTCAAGTAAGTACAGAAACAGTATCGAGAAGGTATACTCTTAACTGGAGAGAGGTGGCACGAATTCCTAACAAATTCTGCTGGATCCACCACTTGATTTGCCTTATTTAGAAAGCAATTCCTTCAAACAAGAAAAAGGCCTGCTTCCGCTGAAGAGATACCAAATTCTCTGAGGATAGAAAAGTAGACCAAGATTGGAGAGGGCTTAGAAATTATCATTTATTGAATATTAATTGCTTTATGCACAATTATTTTTGATATTAAAAAAAATAATCTGAAGGTCACATAACAACTAGACAATATTAAGTTACTACTACATCACTGTATTTACTCTGCAATGATGGATGACCTAGAATCAAGAGACATTTGTGAGAAATTACAGAAAGACTAAAAAAGAAACATTCAATGACATGCAGCAGAATTAAAACTTCAGGAACTGCTGTTCACAAGATATAAATCTGTTTTTACAGCAACGAATATGCTCTGGTCTTATTTTTTAATTGCACTAGGTAGTCACAAGAGGTCACCATGTTAAAATTGACAGAAAAGGAAATAAACTGTAAGCTACAGCAAACTTGCTATATCATTCTGTTTAAAAGAAACCAGCTTTAATTATGTAAGAATTTTTGGCCTAAAAGCCGTAAGTAATTAATATCATAATATCTAACATATGAACCAATTATTAAAATTTTTGTCTCTCTTGCTGTGTTTTAAATTAAATATTCAGTGATGTATTAGGAAAAGTGGCAGCCAAATGCAATCCAAAGCACTGCAAAGTTTACACACACAGTGTTTGACTGTTCCACCCTCATATTTAAACTAACTTTTCACTGTCACAATAGAGTCAGAATGATTAACAATCCATTTTACTCTTCTTTCTCATTTTTAAATCAATTATTGAGGTGGTTCACAGCACCACCATCCTAGTCCTGAGAGCTACAGCAATTAAATGTGCTAACAAATAAATAGAAATAAATTTCAAAATTTGTAAGATTAATTTTAATTAGTTAAATAAGGAGTCCTGTGGAAAAAAATCCCTAAAATGTAGACAGCTGAATTAACTACATCCTTTTCATCTCAAAAATTGGGCCAACAACTGTCAGTCATTTTTATTAAACCACTCTCGTCAAGCAAAATATATTCTAATCGAGTATGCAACAGAAAAGCAGCTAAGCCTAGTGATTTTTTTCCTATATATTTATACTGATATGTGGCATTTCCATGCAAGTTAAAAAAATATTGAGTCAAAAATGCAGTAATTGAGACCATAACCACTATTTGGAAAATTTCCACCATTCTACTCTAAGTCCAAAAATAAGCCTACGTATGCATCTAGTAGAGAATGTGTTTAGTGTATGACAAACTACTGTTTGATTAGGGACCTGATTTTGGGGTGGCTTCTTTTTGTATGGGGGGGAATGTTTTGTTTTTTTGACTGCAACATTTTCAATTGTCAGTTTAGATCATTTTGAAGGATCTTACCCTTGCAAAATATAATCTTAAAACCTGCAGTAAGTTATTTTTGACTCACATTAAAGGCCAAGCAGTAGAAGAGAAAAAAACACAACTTAGGAAAGTAGATGGGGGTAGGGGGAGCCCTCACTAACCTGAAATAATCGCATCATGAACCCAAAACTACACAGCTTTCACATTTGTAGACTCTTCTGGACTAGACAGGAGGTAGGAGCTTTAAATCAAATATTAACTAATGAAGTTACAGTCATCTGACTGACACATTTTATTGTTTAAACAATTACTGTTGCTGGTTTTTTCCCCCCCTCATCTTCTCTCCTCCCTTTCACCTACCACGGCTAAAAACATCAAGGAATTTTAACAAAACATATTCTTACCATACATACTATCCACAGGGTGTACTCATGAAATTCTAGTCAACAGAACTTCAAAACTCAGTAACTCAAAAGCATTAAGCCATGCTGCTGTCTTTCAACCCAACATTTATCACCATATCAAAGTTTTAGTACATATTCTTTTAAAGTTATGTATTTTTCAGGTAGTGTAGTGCTGCCATTCTTGTCAGCTTTCTTTTGGCATGTGACAAACCAGACAAGATAGGGTTTGCAACAGCAGTCACCTCTCTGTATTGATGTGAACTTTCTTTAAACCTGGTGGTGACTTGGTGCCAAGGTCTACATTTACATTAAGGAATCCTGTAACACTTCCCAGTTCCTCTAGCTGGACTATCCAACTGAATCGTGACTCTATATCAAGATGAACCTTAAACACAAAGAAGTAGCCAGATTTCCAGCAGGGGTGATGGGTGAGTGGGGGAATAAAAAATTGAAGGGAAACCTAACAAGCTGACCAGACAGAACTTGTGGTAAGCTCCATCAGTTTCCTGACATGAAAAGGCCAGGGAACAAGAGCCTCCGGACACACCAGTGCATACTGTTGAAAATAAACCTGGAAGGCCAAAAAGTTTTTGGACTAGCTGAAGCTCCAAGTTTATCTGTCTTCAAAAATCCACTTACCCTTGAGTTTCAAAAAACAGCTATCAAAAAGGAGATGGTGAAACATTGCTAATTCAGATCATTTACTCTGAGTACGTACCTGCAATAGGTCTCCTTCATCAAAACGTAGCATTTCTATTATGCCATCCGACTGGATGAAAGCTATGAAGAAAGACAAAAAACTAAGTTACTTAACAGAAAAAGACATCGTTATTAACAAGAATAACTTACACATCTAAAAACAGTACCTTGTTTTTTTAGATAAAATCATAGAATCATTAGGGTTGGAAAAGACCTCCAAGATCATCTGGTCCAACCATCCCCCTACCACCAATGTCACCCACTAAACCATGTCCCTAAGCACCACGTCCAACCTTTCCTTGAACACCCCCAGGGATGGTGACCCCAATACCTCCCTGGGCAATCCGTCCCAATGCCTGACTGCTCTTTCCGAGAAGAAATGTCTCCTCATTTCCAACCTGAACCTCCCCTGGTGCAACTTGAGGCCATTCCCCTCTAAATGAGGACCCAAAATAAAAATGCAGAGTTTAACAAATCAGCAAACACAAGCTTATGATATTAATTATCTGAGAGCTCCAAGATGTTCAAATTAATAAGCAACACACTTCGCAGATCAGTCTTTTAGCACAACAATGCTTAACTTCAAAGTGAACAATTTCTTCTGGGTTCCCTAAAAAGATTAGCTGTACCACGCTAATTCAGTATTTTAACTGGTATGAATGACTGGGTACCTAAACAAGTTCAATGCACCAAAGGCCATGCTGAATTCTGACACTTAGAAATAGCATTTCAGTTTCATAATCCCTACATCTAAAAGTCTTAACTGTACATCTGGAAAACCTTGTTCACACTGGTCCCTAATCCTCAAGAAAGCAACAACTCTCCCCATCTTGACAGTAACACAATAAAATTTGGAAGTTTAGAAGTGTTTGCACCAAGAACTTCCACATGACTCAAGTGAATGGAAAGCTCACGCCTCGGTCACATATAGGATAAACAAATTGAGCATTCCTCCTCCACTCACTTCCTCTAAATGCTTGGTCAAGTAATTGTTCTCAATTCCTCTGAAAAGGGAATGCACAATTCCTCTCTGTAGGGAATGCTATTTTCTTTGAAAGAAAGAAATAAAGGCACTGCCCTTCCTGTAAAATATAAAAAACTGTACAAGAATGAACATGGGTTGGAGAGGAAAGAAGTTCAAAGAGATTCCAGTTTTACCCCTCAGAAGACTATGCCCCCCCACATACAAATCACAGGTCTTTGAGACGAAATACAGTAACAACCTCAAGCCAGAAAAGTAAAAAAAATTAAATTAAAAACCCTCCATATAAATAACTCATACCCTCTTCTACCACCCTTTTTCATAATTGTCTTTAAAATTAAGTTTGATGAAGTTAATCAAACTTCACACAAACCGTGTGTGAGAACACACATCTCTCTCTGCAAGGAGGCACAACTTCAACAGGAAGAAGCTGAAGGTTTCCAGTTCACAGAAGCACACTGTGTGCTTCCAGAAGATGTTACTGCAATCACAGCCCAAAAAAAAGAGGATTTGAATCTTCATCTCCGCCTTTAAAGTCAGTGTTCTAACAACTACAATTGTAAGGTCACCAACACTGCCACTCGCCTCTGATGTTTTACAAGAAAAAGCAATATGCATTATTTTCAAATGCTACCTAACATATCAGTGTTTGCACATCCCATTTCGGGTCCCTAGCTCCCCCCATACTCTGATGCATCCTCCTAAAAAAAGGTACACTGCTCCTGAACCTTTATTTCCTATTTTCAGAAATAAAAGTTAACATCAACCAAAGATCACTGCTGCAATCTCCAAGTCTCTTTTTATGCAAAACAAAAGCAAAAAACCAACACCCCAAAACAACATGATGTATTACATATCACTTTTCAAGCCGCCACGCTTCAGAATTGTAAAGCTGAGCAAGGCCAGGCTGAGAACACAGCCCCAGCTCATGCCGAAGGGTGAAAATCATGGTAGAGGGAGAGGCAGGCTCTGGCTATGAAGGAATGCATTGCACACCAGGCATATAACAGTGGCATGAGCAGGACTAGTCATCATGTCAGCAGTAACTTACAATTTTGTGTATTTATCATTACCTTAATGATTTTCAGAACAAACAAAAATCCTTACGGTAAGAAATGGGGTATTTGTCAATCCTTTATAATGAAGAACTACACAGAACACAGGGGGGGAAAAAAACAAACACACCACAACAAAACAGCATTTTAACAGCTGTTATAATATCAAGTCCTCGAGTTCATCGAGATCTGAGCTTTTAAAACTTAAATTACTGGAGCAGATCTGTCAGTTTAAAGTTTAATCTGAAAAAACAAAGAACAAGAGGATTCTTGTAGGTGCATTGCCGGCTGAATCGACATTTAAGTCACCGTATATTTTTGTCTTTAAAACCACCCAAAAATCTATACAAGAATCACAGCACAAAAAGAAAGAGAGTAAAGCTCTGACATGTTATGTTTAGAACCAAAGTATGACCGTAGATCAGGATTTCACACGAAAGTCATGCCTATCCTCTGAGCAAAAAATCCAAGCTATGGATTAGCTGATACAGAGGGAAAATTCTCCACTTCTAACTCAGGGAGAAATCCAGAATGTACTGATGTTTTTTATTGTACTTCATTGAAAATAAGTTTAACAACAATAGTTTCATAAAACAATAAGAGCACCCCTTTCCTAATAGTGAAAAGGAATTGTACCTCTGAGGTTGGGCTTGCTGGCATTCCTTTAGTTTTCTAGCTTTCAGCTCCAGAGACAAATATGCAGAATGTGATTGCAATATCAGGTGGGAAAAATAATAATTAGAAAAGAGCTTTTTCTATTCATAATCTATCAATCAGTAAAATGTGAAATGTTACTTCTTCATACGTACATTTTTACATCAAATTACAAATCCTTAATATTTTCTCTTAATATTTTCATAAGGCTTTTTTCTCCCCATTTTTAATGATACACTGTAGGTACAAAGAGCAGACAGTAGCATTATTTCTCCCATAAGGACAGTTATAGAGGCTCACAGAATCTAGGCAAAATCTTATACTTGAGCAGCTTGAATGCAGGCAGCCCTTCCGTAAACACTTTTCTCAGCCATTCCACTGTTATTTCATCTTCGGTATACCTTATGAACAAAGCAGCAGATGTTACAGAACATTTTGAGCGGATGACACTGTTAAATAGAAGTGCCATTCATCATTGTATCATTTGAGAAATGTTTTCCTAGAGCAGGTGACAGTGCCAGGTGAAGTCAGATGCACTGCAAAGCTTGGCTGCTGGCCATTTCACAGCAGTTGCTTCTGAAGTCAGATCACGAAGCAGTTTCTGTGGTTATATCTTTTACTTTGTTTTAGACTAACTTTCAAGCTTCTGTTGGTACTTTATCAGTGATTTCATCAGAGCAAGGAAACGACAAGTAAATACCTTCACCTTCACGAGATGAAAGCTCATTTTTGTAACCGACTCCTCCGACTCTCAATTCAGGCTGAAGCAACAAGTCACCTCATTCAAATGAGGCAAAAACAATGACATTTTTAAAAACCTCCACAGGTGAGTCAAAGAATCACCCAAACCCCAGTACGAGCAGCTCTCAAACTGCCTGACATGGCCCACAACAGGGACAAAGGCTTCTTCAAAGCGAAGCACAGACACTGCCTGAGTAGCAGCACGCTTCCTTCTCAGTACGTGCCCCTTCCAGAATTAGAAGCAGCTGCTCACTACTTGGACTTGCAGTACCTGAGCTAAACGAGTTCACAAGGCAGTGGAAGCCCAAAAATAGTCTTTTCTGTCCCTTTACACAAAATATGTATGTCACCAATGGAGAATAGGCTATTACCAATGCCAAAAGACTCTGCCAGCAATTAAGTGTGAGATCATCTGGGCACGCTGTATTAGGTGAACCATTCCCCACACTACAGAGGAAGAGGACTGCTTCTACAAAGTCCTCGACAACTTCTCCTGGAAAAACTCCTTCCCAAAGTCTGTGTCCACACCACCGTGCCCCGTAATCAGCCTAATATTGTAGCCAATCTCTAATACAAAGGCAAACATACCCCACTGCTCTGGAAGAGTGAACTGCAGCAAATTAAGAACTGCTGACTGCGCCATTTCAGCCACCCCTGCCACATGCCTGGCAACTGCTACGAGAGGGGCACAACATAACATTTGGGGTAGGAAGCACTTCAGCTGTCACGGCATGATCCGCCACTGCACAAATCAGCAGCCAAGAAGCCAAATTACGCATTAGGAAAATAATTTCTTCCTGACCCTACAGGCAGCTGAAGCCCTGAAGCCTGATTAATAGTTATTAGTCAAACTTAAGTGTTATTAGCATGTTCAGGGCCCAAAGAAAAAAAAGGATGAAGATTCAAATCCATGGATTTCAAGGCCAGAAGAATCAGTCTTCTTTCTTCCTTGCCTATGCCAGAGTATTCTCTAAAAGGTATACACAGATCTCTAAACAGACAGTCTTTATCCTTTAAAGCACCCCAAGAAGCAAATTTATCGGATTCAGGAGAATCCCTTACAGTATCAGTCACTCTCACTGCTAGGACATTACATGATTGCAGGGTCAAGTTTTTCAGCTTCCAGCTTGTGTATCCTGTTTTCTTCCTTTCAGACAGTAGGTTAGTATTGACAATAGATAAAATAAGCAACAGTAAATGCTAAAAATACCGTTTCATTTTCTGTTTTCAGTTTACAGCCCTTGAAGTGTCAATTCTTTGCTTAAGTTAGCTTTCCTATGAAAAACCCATAAAAGATACTGTAAAAAAGGACTATGAACATAGGTCTTTCCACTTGCTCCAAGTGTCCCTTTTTTTACAGAGCCTTTATTAAGCCTTTTCAAACCCTTTAAAAGAAAAAAAAAAGCAGAACAAAACCCACTACCGCAGCTGTACCCCACCTCCACCCCAAACCACAGTTTTCTTTAACAGAAAAGCACTATATAGTCGTTATTACCAGTAGATTTTAAAGTGTTTACTCCTTTTCAACAATACCATAGCACCTGATGATGCATAAACACCTGAAGTAACAGAACTGGAAACATCATCTAGGCCAAAACGGATACTGAATTCACTTAATGTTCCTCAAAAATTAGGCGATATCTTTTCACGAGTTTATGTAGTTAGCAGACATGTTTGGCTCAAATACATTCATATTTTAATTGTCTCTGGTTAGAGCGTTTTGTATTTCAGCTTAAAGTAAGAAAACTTTATACAGACCTATAAAATATCAAGTAACAAAATCTTAAAATCCTACAGTTCTCCAATGTAAGATGGAACTTAGTATCAAAATCCCATTAGTCAACATCAATCTTTAGATATGCCTGAATTACATATAACAATAAATTTGCATGTAATGCGAGACCACTGAATACGCCAAGACTCTTGGTGCGTAACGATAAAAAACATTCTCCATGGTTCATAGGTTGAGGCCTACTTCTGACTGAGATCTGATTTTTAAGGTGGCTTTGCAAGATTTTCTTTCATTTAGCCACTGACAACTACTTTGGTTCAATACGAATATTTGTTCTGGCATATAAAAATACTGTTCTGAAACATTACTTAGTTCTGCAACAGCTACTCCAGACCAGCCTGTTTATTTTTACATTAAGCATCATTACCTATGCTCTTACATGCTTGTAAGAAGTATTTTCTCCCTTAACTCTTATCTAAACCAATTTTCTAACTCCTTTATAAGCTGTGTTTATAGATCCTGGTATCATCTACTCTGTGGATTCTCCCCAAGTTCTGGAAATAGTGTCCTAACTTACTAAAATAAAGCCAGGTTGATTATTTAAATCTCTCCTAGTTTACAATAAGATTTTTTTTTATTAAAAAAAAGTCGAACTTATAACCCTTAGTCTCAATGACTAAGCTCCCTTCAAGAGAGCTATAACCACAGGAGCCAATTACAGCGTGCTAAATGTCATGCACTTCTGTCTACGTAATTGTAATTACAGCATTTGTATCACTACCAGTTAAACAGCACAACTAGAACTGGACAAGTTGGTTTTGAACCTTTGACTATGAATTAACTGCTTATGCACAACCACACAATTTCAATCATCCTGAGCAGTGGAAAACTGAGCAGCATATAAAGTACAGGCAGTTGGGTATATAATGATAAACAACATTATTATGAAAGGAAGAATCACATGCTAAAAATTAAATACCACACCGATAAACAACATTAAGCTGTAACGCAAAGCAACCATTTTTATTGGCTTCAAGAATATAAAGGTCTGGGGAGCCTCAAGAAACACACTCAGTTCAGCATTCAACATGATAAAAGCTGTTTAAAAAACGAAGCCATCTCTCCAAGATGGGAGAGTCAGCGTTCCTATCGGTCTGAGCATCTGCCGACATCCTAACCGCTGACAGTTCACTGGAAACACAAAAGATCATTCTCTTATGTGCCAGTGAATTGCAGGCAACCATCTCAGAGAGACTCCCCAGTCAGCGTGCTTCCTTTCCAGCTCAATCCTCTTGCAGTTCCACAGCCAATTCATCTGCTTCTTTTCCAGTGGTCCATAAGGAAGGGAAATTGATAATTTTTCCAACAGACCTCAGGAAGAGCCATCAAAGCCAAGGCTGTAAATACATGCAAAGTAGTAGAGATAATATACAAAAATAATTTATTTTGAACTCCTTTTACATAGAAATATATTCATTCTTAGTTACCACCCCTTAATAAAGCCAGCTTGCTAATTGTTTTTGTTTCTGTTAACATATTAAGCAGCTGAAATAGCATCCCTAAGTAATGCACTTTAATCATCATATGAAACTAAGAAGCAACACATTAACCTAAGTTAAAAAAAAAGTAGACTATTCATTAAGAACACCCTTTTGTACTACCAATTATAAGCATTAATTTTTATGACTTTAGACAACACACATTCCAATAAGTGCTTATGCACAAACCTATGCTCAAGTTCATAAAAGCTAAACCAGAGACAGGAGATCACTTGCACTGCAATACCCGAGTGCATGGATCTCCATTCCACAAGAGTGGGGGAGCAAACGATTTGAATTTTATTGCACACAACAGCACAAATTTGAGTCTGTACACCCAACTAAATCTGCATGTAACGTTTTACTAACTTGTTCATGTGTCTTTTCTGATTTCAGATATAAGACAAGCTGCAGGCTAGTTTTCTTCGTACAGCCAAGCTCTTTCCTAGTAAAGCTGTCACACTGAATTCATCCACTCATCTCTTTCCCCCTTAGTTAAGACTGATGCAGATTTTTAGTAACTCAGTTATCAATTTGGTTTTAAAAGCCAGCCACAAAACAGAAAGTGGCAACATAATTCTGATTCATAATATAGGCCACAGAAAGACAATGAAGGTACAGCTTTGATAAAGGAAGAAAGTGGTTCTCTGTCCTGAAGACAGTTCACGTACTTGACTCACCACGCTTGTTTCATGTTTTAGAAGATGGTGCAACTGCTTCAGGGTTTCTTTTAAGGACAGAACAGGAGCATTTACTGTCTAGAGGTGTTGTGTAATAGAAATATTCTTGCAAGAAAGCTATAGAAACATACATAGGGAAAAAAAGCTGACTGAAGAACATATACTACACCAGTCTTATTTTTAAGAAAATGACTCTAGAAAGACAGAAAAATTGAATCACAGGGTACTCAAATACCCTTCTCAAATGCTTGTTCTGTACTCAGCCCATACTTCCATCTTACAGAAAATGTTAATTTTCATCACCTGGAGCAATTTCTTTTAATTTTTTTTTGTAATGAGTTTAAAAAGTTATCTGCCATTGACCAAAACAGTCAATTTCAGATGACAGCAGTAAATATCATAAGACCCCATTTTTTAAAAATCTGAAGTGCTACCTTAAAAGATGCTAGATGCTTTAAAATGCCTATTAAAAACATCTTCAAGTCAGTGCTTTACTTTTAAACATTTCAGTCTTTTCCCCAAAGACACTTAATTGCTGGCTCCAAAATACTCCTTAGTATGAAATAATATCCCATTCTGTTTTTTCAATGAAGAATTTCATAGATGGGCATTAGAACACTTACTTTAAATAAAGTAGTAAATCTCGCTAAAGTAGTAGTAAATAAATAAAGAAGTAAATCTCTCATCTGAAAAAAAAATAAAAATTAGATCACATTATTTTAAACTAAAGAGAACAATACTTCTGATACTCATGGAAACTTCTCCCAAATCATTAAATGGGAGAAAAGAATGTTAAATAGAAAACCAACATCTGAAAATAACTTGTTTTTCCTAGCTGTGGGCCATACAAATTGATCATGGCTTTTTTATTCTTTCAAATGATGATGATTTTAAATGTTTTATAACTTCAATATGCTAAATTAGATTATAACTCTACAAATTTGTTGTAACTGAGCTTGCACAGGCACAAAATTAATTGTAACTAGCTTCAAAACCAAGATAATCTGGCCTGCAATGAAAAAGGGGAAAAATAGCAATCCTCCAAACTGTCTGCAATCTTCATCACATTCTCTTATTTTAATTCTCAAATTTTAGACAAAAACTTTTAATTGTGGCAATAAGTTTTACCACTCGTGTAGCACTCCAAATTGATGTGGGCACACAGAATTTGGACTTACTGGAATTCTAACCTTTACAGCACATAAAAGCATTTAATACTTAGTTTACAAGAAGTGACAGACAGTTTACAGCTTCTGCAGCCTCAGGAGAACAATGCATTAACTGACAATAATTGTTTATTCCTTCCATTAACATCAGCCTTCCAAACTTGCACTCCTATGAAATTAAGCCACTGAACAGACCTACGAAGCCCACTTACTCAAAAAATGGATTGTGCCAACACAGCGTAAAGACCTGCTTAAGAGATACATCCAGGCTGATTAATGACCTTAATAAGCCTAGGTTTATTAAACAGAGATCAAGAATTGTTCTCTGTAGAAAAGAGGAAGGAGGATGGGATTTTCATACTTTCCAAAAAGCCAAAACCACAGAACAAGACAGCACCACGCAGATACCTCCTGACATCTAAATGTTTGCCACCTATGGGAATGCAAGCAGAGAAAAGCTACAGCTATGCTTTCTGATCAGTTTTCAGCTCCTGCCTCTGAATCTGGAGGTGCTACAGAGGATGCTTTGTATCACTAATCTCAACCGATATAATCACACGGGAACAGTGGCCTTATGGGCAATGCAGTTCTGCTCCCCTCTCCTAACACCTCCTCTTTTTTTTTCTTCTTCAGTTATTTATCAGGGTGCAAGTGATTGAATTTATAGAACAACCACAGAACTTGGAAGACATGAATTTACCTTTTGCTGCATAAGACTTGCAGCACGTTTAAGACCAGGTTGCAACTGGAGAGAACTATTAGGAGGGAGGAGTGCCATACCTCCACCCTCTCTGTGCTCATGTGGCAACTGTTACCCAAGTGTCCACTGGAAACAGCTATTAAGCCTGGAGGACAAGGAAAAGAGCAGCAAGATAATGCTTAATCAGCTACCATGCAAAGCCTACAAATGCAGTGATCGAAGGTCAAGAAGAGGTAGAAGCATCCTTAACATCAAACCTCTAGTGCTAATGATGTGGCACTGACAGCAGCTATTGATTGCTCAGCAAGGCATTCTGCTCACTTGCAGCGTGGAAACAGAGCCACAGGAAACAGCTGGCTGCAGTGCCCGATAAAACCAGAAAAAAATGGGCGGAGAAGAACTGCAACAAGTTCTGAAAGAAGATAATACACAGACCAAGAAGAATAAAACAAAATAGGAGAATTCCAGTCTTTGGGGGGAAAAAAATCCTGAACTGTTAATAAGAAACATCTTGGAAGCAATTACCCCTGATAAGTAAATAAACAATCTCCTCTGGTCAGACCCTTTGAGAAACTTCTATGACGATCTGGGTTGACACCTTGCATAACACAGGCCACAATTTCACCCAATATTTCCAACCCCCTAGGCTTAGCTGCATGACATCTTTTGAAGAGACATCCAATTCTACTTTGAAGACTGCAAATACCACAGAACTCCCCACATCACTAAAGTGCCCCTTAACTAAGATAACAGTTAATTATCTTCACTCAAAAATACCTCTCTTGTTTCTCCTTTGATGTGTCTAGCACCACATCTCAACCTAAATATGCTTGATTAAATGGCCCTTCAGTATTAGAAGTTTTCCCCTGACATAGGTACTTTTAAAGCACAATTAAATTATGCTTTATCATTCCAAATAAATAAATCGCACTAAATACATCTGTTTCATTTTTAGTACCTTATTCTAATGTCTCTTTCCCTTGAGAAATTCAGTTTAATCAAAGGACTCACGGTACTCATCAAGTCCTGGAACTCTGATAAAATTTTCCTCGATAACTGGAAAATTGTTTTAGTCTTTGCTCCATCTGATAATGATATTCAGTGGTACCAACTGGCAGAGTAACTCCCCCTGTGAAGATTCAATCTCTGTCAATGAAAATGACCCCCCTTTCAGCACCAGACATAACCAGGCTTCCCCCAAACCAAGGAATTTATTCAGCATTTCATTGTTTTGGAAGACACAGTTTAGCCAAAGCAATTTGGGCAGGTCATGCCCTGGTTAAGCTATGTGAAAGGCAACCCACAAGCCCTATGAAAATATAAAAGCAGCTGTATGATAATATGGAAGTTCCACACACACACCCCCTCCCTCCTGTATGACATTTAGGAACACTAACTTGGAGGGCGAGGAGAGTCTCAGTGCTTCCCCCCACCTCCGACAAAATTAAGCAGCAGGAGAGCTGGGGGCAAGGGCATCCCTGATAATGGTCGCTCCTGGCACCCCTACGCGTCTCCCTGATGGCTCCCCAGCCCGCAGTTACACATGGACGCGAACATGAGAGCAAACACATGAGGCGGCCACGGATTCCAGTAGGACCCAGCACTCCGTGTCCGCTGCCGCACAACGAGAACTGCCAGACCTGGCAGCACTCACTAACCAGACTGCTCAGGATCTCCTCAGATACACAAGCTGCACAGATCATTTGTTAAGCATTGCTTTAATGTATCTCGTATATTAACATGCCAAGCACAATCCAATTTATTGTCATATTACCAGCAGCTGGCAAAGATGGGGAACTAATGGCTACATTGTTCTTCACATGAAAGATGGGGTATAAATTTTACCATTGAAACAAGTTTTTTAAAAAAAGAAAGAATAAAAACTAGGGGACAAATAAAGACTAGTTTATACACGAACACTGCAACAAGGAATGGCCAAGAGGTCTTTTTTTCTTTTTAATTCTACGATCAATTTCCTTTAGTGATGCAGGGACATGTGGAACTTTCTGGATCCAATTACAGCTCAGCTTCTACCTAAATTATATATAAATTGCTACCACCATAGCACTGATTTTACCAGCATTCCGGATTTTCCTGTCTTAGAGATATTCCCATCAGTTGTGATAGAGTCACTATGACTTCCAACCGAGTTTTTAAGGTCATGAGGGAGATCCAACCACAGAGATAGCATATGAGGTTGGGGTGGACCTTAAGATACCATCTAGGTCAACCTCTTGTTGAAAGCATGGTCAACACTGAATTTCAACCGCGTTGCTTAGGCTTTTGTATAGGTTGGTCTTAAAAATCTTCAAGGACAGAGATTCCCCAGCCTCCCTAAGGAATCTGCTTCAGTGTCTGACCATCCTTACAGTGAAAGATGTTCTCGTTATGCCAACCCAGAACAGAGCATTGTAGTGACCCTGATCCTTGCACACTGAGGCATCAGCCATCCACGTTAGAAATGACCTGAACAAGTCCATGCCTGTGTTGCACTCTCAGGCTGGCCTTCAGGCTCGTGTTGTGCATACCTGCTGGCTGCAGGGTAACCTCAGCCAGCTCCATGTAGCAGAGGCACCTGCAGCAGCCCCCACCTGGTACAGGCAATTCTGCCACCTGGGTGGCCTCACCTCGATCTACAAGTGCAACAAGAAGATAAGTGTGTGAACCTCCTCTGTTTGACAGCAAAGTTATGAATAGAGTCACAGCACAAATTATGAATAGAGTTGTTTTCTTGTAAGGAAGTCCTATAATAGCTCAAACAACCAAAGTGGCATAACCCTTTCTACGGGCAGGGGCCACACAGTATGTTGTGTGTGAATTGGAGGCCTGTTCAATGATGCACAACTTGGGCTTCCCAGCATCTGAAGGGATATAAGATTACCTGTACTATTCTCTCTTTATAGCATTAGCTCTGATTCAATGGTATTTTACAGAGTCCACATGACATTCTTACTTGACTCATCACACACCAGCACATCCTGGCGCAAACCAAACCTTCCCTGTTTCAATTTACGACCACTGTCCCTCAGCCTCCTGCCAAGCATCTCAAGTCTGGCTCCCTTTTGTTGAGAACCACTATTTTGGTATCAATTGGCCGCCCGTGTCCCTCCAAAGCCCCATCACCCCGTGCAGCTTCCAGTCCCTCAGCCTCTCTGCATGACCATGTGTCACCTTCGTGGCCTTCCAGTGGGTCAGGGGGAACAAAAGTGGATGCAATGTTTTAGCTGTGGTCTACTAAACGCTGAGTAAAGGGGAACAACCACTTTGTTCAAGCTACTGGCTACACTCCCCTGGGATGCCAGGGTACATTGCTGACTTGTGTGTAGTGTTTACAGCTTGTACCCCCTGCAAATGGTTATTCTGCCTCAGATGAAGGACTTTCCACTCGCCCTTGCTGTTTTCCGTGATGGTCCTGTCAGCTTGTTTCTCCATCTGTTTAGGTCCCTCTGATATGCAGCCCTGCCCGTGAGCACACCGACTGCTCCCCAGACTCAGCACACTCCATCTGCAGCACAATGACAAAGGTATTAACTAAGAGAAGTCCCAGAACAGAGCCAAGAGGAACTCCTTGTAGCCATCCTCCAAGGCAAAGCAAGCATAAACCACCGCATAGAATAAGCCAAAACCAAACACTGTACAGTTTATCAAGTTGCCTGGATATTATTTTTTTTTTTACCATTATCTACAAATTCTGCCTGTAATTATTTGCAGAATATTTTGGTGCAGATCACTGGTTCATTAATTATTTTTCTGTATTGCTGGATGCTATCATTTCATATTTATTTACAAGCTTCAGATAACCAGCTTTTAAATCCACTTAACATACACATCAACATCTCAAATGGGAGACAAAAATCCCCTAGTGGAAGCAGCTACCATGAAAACCAGCCAATTTCTTTACTCAATTTCAATATCTTCTATCATCTTTAGTCTGAGTCAGAATTTTCAGCCTACAGCTTACCTATTACAAAAAGAAAGGAATTTCATAAGCCATTCAGATCAGACTACGCTGAAGCCATCCAATTTCACACTGAGAAATAAACTACCTCGAGGTGTTTCCAACACAGTATGCCTGTAAGGAAAGGAGAGAACCTTCAGCTTTTAAAAGCTAACATGCCCTTCTTTAAAACTTCCTCTCTGTCAACTTTCCTCAGCCATTTTTCTCTTCACTACCACCCTCCTCTGCAACGACCCATTCTACTTCAGGTCTGCGGATCTAGAAAGCAAGGCTGATGAACAGGGGGCATACAAGGAGGTTCAACATACATAAGTGCGTCAAATTATTTATATGAGAACCATGCTTGGCCATAACTTTGACCCCTATTCTCACTCCCGCAAATGGTGATTTAATCTGTTTACCACCATCGTTAGCTGTACTTCCTGACTCAAATGGCTTTAAAAATACAAAACCCAAGGTGTGGGCCTTCATTTTTGGTTTTTAAGTTTAAGTAACTTTTAAAAGTCTGCCTGCACTCTATTACACCAAATATGTACAGTCCAACCAAGACCTAGATGTTCAACTGAAAAAAACACTCAGATAAGCCTCACGGCATCCTTGCGAAGACAGATTGTTTTATGAAGAAAATCTAATGGATATATTGGTAAAATAACTTTAATACCCTATGCAAGTTCTAATAGAGTCAGCCAAACAGTTCTTTGAACTAACATTTTTAACTTCATACAGGACACAGACAGAAGTAACTGTTAGTTACATAGTTTCATTTCCTGTATATCTCCTCCCATTACATTTCATTCAGGTGTCCTTAAAACCAGTTCAATGACTATAAGAAAACTCAAGTTGTTCTTGGACCATTCTCTACTGCTATGCACGCCAGGCAACAGGAGGAAAGAGGTATAAAAAGGCCTCCAAGACAGTCTCAGTGAGATGGTAGATATTGTAAGTTTCCAGCTAAACTCTCAAACTAGTGTGTGTGTGTGTGTATGTATATATATATATATATATATATATTTTTTTTTTTTCCTATTCAGAAGGTGGCATCACATTGCAATCCTTCAGCTCTTTGCGACTTCCACTGCTGGAGGGAGAAAAGGCACCTGAATTTGTTCATGTAATATACCAGAGTACAAGCTACCCAAGCCAGTTTATCAGAAAATGTTAAGTTTTAAGCAGATACTGCATCACATCTTTGCTACAGTCAGTAGGTTTCTAATTATTCCATGCAGACATTTCAGAAAACAGAAATAACTTATATTTCTGCATTGCTATTTAAAATTTTACCAGCTGCCTCTGTACAAACCCGTATCTGACACAAGATTATTCTGCACTTGTATTTATATCTAGAAAGATAAATATCTACCCTTTAACTCTAATGGTCACCGATTCCTTTGGTTTCCTTGATAACTGCTTTAATTTACAAGCTTTACAGAATGGAAAAAGGAGATTTTGCAGCAGGAGTTACTGCCGCCATATCTGGCCTAAACACCCAATACAAGAAGGAAACGTGCATCCAACATCTTGGCATTTAGTCATCAAAAATGTTGAAATACCAACACTTTTTTTAAATGGAAAACAAAGAACTTTTAAAATAACTGTAGTTCAGGCTCTGATGTGGTGGCTACCTCAGATGAAGGGAACCAGTTGGTTCTGTGAGGAGCGCCCAGCGCGCTCACCTCCTGCAGCCACCGCACACGGCGGGCTGGTTGTGACCTCCGGAGGCCGCTGACCAAAAGCGGGTCCAGTTAGAGCAGGCCCACCAAGGCACTGCACAGACCAGCTCCCAGCACCACCACAAAGAGCACAGGTCTGCTTCAAAAGCTGCCTTTCAAATGGAGGGAGAGGAAGGGACCCCCTCACGGACCTGTTACAGCTGGGTGGGTTCCCGCTGTGGAGGCACCACACCGGAGAGCAGCTATGAGCAGAAGGAAGACCCATCTCCACTGCCTTTTATTCTTGCCAAACCCACAAACACAGGAACAAACCAAACTGGTTCCAGGTTGCGCTTCAGTCGCAGGACTTTTACTGCTGGTTATGCATGAACCACAGCATCCGCCATTTACTGTCAAACTCCCAGTGGATTCACCAGCGTACAGCTTGAAGGACTCTTCACACTTGTGAACTTGGTCAATCCTGCTGGGGAATCATGGTATGTTTATCTTTAAGCAGAGCTAAAGTGGCTAGGTTGTGAAATAAAGTGCTACGCAGCAAATGATCAAGCTCTACTGCAACCAGCTGCAATTTTAAAACGCACAAATGTGTCCAAATGACTCAACTCGTATTGCAATGCTGGCAATCAATCACAAAAATTACAACCGAAAGCTCTGAATTAATCAGTGCCCATAGACTTCCTCGTCAATGCCCACAGACTTCTGCAAAGTTTGGAGGGACTTCATCACGTCGGGCACTGCCCAAGTACACAATACATTTCCCTCTGCGAGTGAGGGAACCGCAGCCTGCCTCACACAAACCGTGTAACTGGACGCTGGCTAAGGGAGAAAGAGATGCAGAGGAGGAAGGAACAGCTCCTTCAAGATTACACACAAGGTCACAGAAAATACAGGGTCTCAACTTCCTGTCCGCTGCATTACAATGTTTGCTTACATTTAATTTCGCCCAAAGATCCTGCGAATGAGTTTGAGACCTTCCAATGCCAGCACATGGTTAATACTTATCATTCAGGAAGCAAAGATACAGCGCCAGCCTCACCAGCTCTCCCAAACTTAAGCTTCAAAAACACAGCGAGACAGCATGGACAGTTTTTGTTCTCACAGAGCTTTCCTCACACCATACACGATTTTAGCGCGCTACTTCAGCTACTACAATGTTTTCAGGTTGACTGAGGTCATTCTTTCTGGATCACATTTTCATTTATGTCAGGGTCAAAACATTATCATTAAGACCAATGGTAGGATGTTTCATATTAGTTCTAACAGCAGGATGCAAGAAACAAGCAGAATACATGAAGAGTTCTTTATAATGTTATTTTAAACACACAAGCTGTCTCCCACATCACCTTCCTGCATTAGTTTACTTTTGATACTCATCTGAAGTATCCCGGGTTACCATTTTAGATATAAGCAAAAAGAAAAAGCTACTTGTCCCAGTTCAGATACAATGACAAAAGCAGAAGAACCCCAGTGTCCCAGTGCACCGTGCTAACAACAAGATCACCCTTCAGCTCCTCCATCATTATATTAGTGATCATTTACACTTGGTTGCTACCTTAGTTTCTAAGATATTAGTAGAAAATGTGTCCAGCTTTAGAAAAAAATAATATTCATTATTTTCACTGATTTAGCTGGTATCAAAACTTAGACGCGTAAGTAGAAGTTTTTCCCAGATTCAGCACTAAAATATGAATTCAAAAATTACAGCTAGGGATTGAACCTAGCCTAAATATCCGTCTTGTATCCCATTTGTGAACAACTTGTAGGGTAGGTAACAGAACTATCAAGATAGTTTCAAAGGGCTTTCAGTCAGCTCTCCAAATTAAAAGCAGCAAAATTTTCAAAAGTTGCTGTTGTATAATATGAAGATTTATTTTTTTTTTAAGGAAGTTACACACTGAATAGGAACAAAGGAACAAACACAAAACAATTCCCAGGTTTTAAAGCATGCTCGTGGCAGACATTTGTCTTCAAAACATAATACTGACCCTGGGCTTATGGCATTACTATGGCTTCCTTCAACCTGAAGCACAGAAGCATATTTTGACACCCCCTCAAAAAAACAACTAAAACAAAAACCATGTGCTCATATATAAAAACTGAAAGTTGTCCTCAATCCATGTGGCAACACAGTACGTGGTAATTACACCAGAAAAGGACAAGTCTACAAAAAGCCTGAAAATCATATGTATTTGCAAAAGAAACTCTTAAGTTATATTTTCGCTCCTCCCAGATGGCAGGCAGCTCTGAGACTGAAAGCACCACTTTCTTCCTGTCATGTCATTCTTCTGCTACAGGTTCACAGATTTCTCAAGTGACAGAACCAAAACAAAAAAAATGTAACAACTTTCTTCTCAGTCTTACTCATTCCTCAGTAATACAGGGTCACTAAGGACCCAACTAGACAAAGAAACAAGAAGTCACACAGCAGTATTTAGTCTGAAACTGATGCTTATATTTTCTGGCCAGTCTACATACAGTTCTCCCTGCTCTCATGTTTTTTTCATGTACTTTCAACAAGCTCTATTTCTCTAACACAGAGAGAGCATACAGCAACATCACTTTTTCCTCACAAGTTTGATTTACAGCTTGTATACACAAAGGATTTGAGTTTTGTTTTTTTTCTGTTAGACAAATGGCAAAGCTGTTTATTTTCCATTTTTACTCCCAAACTCTTTAACTAGGATTGGGGACCAGAAGCAGTCACGTCCATCTGAAACACGCCAGCATCATTATTCTTCTTACTTGTGACAGCTCCACAAAGAACAGCTTGCTGCTCCTACTCCAGAGGCACATGAAGCAAGCATTACTCTTCTGTGCATCGGCTCTGTCCTTCCCCCAGCTTCTCCTCATACACATGCATAGTAGAAGAAAGTGTTCTCCTCCTTCATTTTGCACTCTGTTTTTGTGATATTCCGATTTATTATTCTCTCAGGTCTGTCATCCATCTGAGCACCTCCTCTTATCCTTTCCCCCCCCCCCCCCCTGCAGCATCTTCTCTGGAATTGTACTGCACCGAGTCTTCCTACAGTCATCTTCACCTGAGCACTGCAGAAATAGGATGGGAGCAAGAACACACAGCCTCAGTTCCACCTCCTCTCCACAGTTTCCTTCCTGCAGCTGTAGTGGAACACATACGTCCACGTTTGCGGGATGGAAAGGATATTCCTATTTTCTTACTTCCTGTTTTTTTTTTTTAAACAGTGTCTTACTATGTTTAACTTGACACAACCTGGTAGAAGCCAAGGTGCCGAACAACAGAGGCTGAAATGCCCTCCCCTCCCTTCCTCCGAACTACCACTTCATCTTGAGCTCCTACCTATTGTCCAAACTGGTCCTTCCTCTTCTGTGCTCAGTCACTGCCCCTTGCAGAATGGCACTTAGATTGTAGCTAAGATCAGCGGGACTGGATCTCACAAGCCATCATTTGAAAAGTCTTACTTTAAAAATCCACTGCTTCTTTTTTTGTTTCATTGTTGTCTTCTTCCCAGGGCTACACATGGGTATTGTACTCAAGAAAACACTGGAGACAACATTTTTAAATGTATGATCGACAAACGAAGGTCATCAAAGAATTGTTCTAGGGAATCCATGAAAGGTGAATTTAAAAAACGAGCAGAAATCCAGGACACCCAACAAAGACTTATTTGTAAGCTTAAACATACTACTTGGAGTCTACACACGAGGAATACATTTTAAATAACGAGCTGTATTAACACAAGGAAATGGGATCAGTACGAAATCTTCCATTTTCATGAAGGGCTTCAAGCATATCTTTTCAAACTCTGTGAACCAAAAACTGCCTTCGTTTATCCAGGAACGCCAACGAAGTCCATAGAGAAAAAGCAGCCTCTCTCCCACAAGTCAACAAAGCCATGCAAGGAAGTCCATAGAGAAAAAGCAGTGCCTCCTCCACAAACCAACAAAGCCATGCCATGGCTCTAACTGTCCCAACTTCCAGGGCATGAATCAATCCCATGATATTGGCATATGACATCTCTGATGAATCCCACATACGCTATTACATGTGAAGGAATGCCATCAAAATCAGAGTTAAAAATACGCATTACCGAAGCACCTGCATTTGAGCTATTCTAGCACCACGAGACACTACAGACTGAACCGACAGACTTACAAATTTTTGTTGCTATAAGAATACTGAGCCTTCTTCACACTGTTTTCTACAGGTTGAATTCTCTGAAAACAGTGAAATGGAGTGGCCGTGAGCCAAAATTGATGGTTTTTAAGATCGACATCATTGTATTTGTAGAAAAAGATGTTACTGAGGAATTCCTTGCATTGAGACGTCCTTTAGGAAAGGGAAGGGCTATTTATCTGTGTTTGTGCTGGTACCTGCATTGTTAGGATCCCTGTGGTCTGGTCCAGAGGCACTGCTCCGGCCTCCTCGCCAGCTCCTGCCCCATGCCCTTCCAGCTCTGCCTCCTTACCCTCCTGTTTCACCCTCTCCTTCCCCCAAGCCCTCCCGCCGGTGCGGCAGCTCGCTCGCAGAGCGAACCCTCGCCTCGGCTCGAGCACCGAGCTCAACCCATCCCACCCACCCCACGCCACATCGCACCGTGAGTCTGCACCTCGGGAGCCAGCCGCCCTGCCACGGGAAGCGCTCGGCCCGGGGCTTTATTTCGCTTCTCGCCCCTCGCTGAGCCGGGAGGGTGCCTTCCCCCCCACCCCGGCCGCCTGCTCGCCCTGGCTCGCTCCCCGCTGGAAGCCTGCCGCGGGCGAGCCAGCCTTTTTTGTCCTCCCCTCGCCGCGTTTAAAGGGCAGCTCGGGCCGCTCGCCACCACCCCTGGAAGGAAAATAAAGGAGGGGAGGCAGAGCCCCGGGGAGGGCTCCCGCAGCCCAACGGCCCCAACCGCCGCCGCCGGGGGAAGAGGAGGAGGAGGAGGAGGAGGAAGGGCAGAGGGGAGCTCACCTTCCTTCTCGGCCTGGGCCGCGTGGAGCAGCACGGCCAGGGCGAGGCGCAACGCGGCGCCCCACCACGCCGCCGCCCGGCCGCTGCTGCCGCTGTGACGAGACGGGGAGCCGGAGCCGGGCACCGCCACCACCGGGGCCGCCGCCGCCGCCTCCCGCCGCGCCGCCATCGCGCTGCCGCAGCCGGCCGCGGGTCCGCCGCCTCTCCCACGGGCCGCGGCGCGCGCGCGGAGGAGCTCGGCGAGGGGCGGGGCCTAAAGGGGGAGGGGGCGGGGCCTGGGGCGGGCACCGGGGAAGGCGGGGGGTGGGCTGGGGGACGGGCGGTGCGACGGCGGGGGGCGGGGGGAAGGAAGGAGGGAGCGGGGGCCATTTTGAGTGAGGGCAAGGCGCCCCCTTCCCTTCAGCGAGGCCGTCAGAAGACTCTTCTCATACACAGATATATATTTTCTTTTTTAACGTGACTTTATATCTCCTTTAATATCTATTGTTCACGAAAGCAATCCCATCTCTTTATTACTCTCCCTTTGAAGCCTCACGGGTCACTCTCATTATTTCCCCCTCCCCATAAACCGTGTCGAGGGCTCTCCTGCCCGTTCTCAAGATGGCGGCAATAGAGCGCCCGCGCGGAGGTGGGGGGGTGCCGGCGGAGGGCGTCTGTGCATGGCGGCCCACTACTGATCCCTCCCTGTCCCACTGCCAGCAGCCCTACGAGGATATAGGGCACTGGTGGTCCTCCCTGCAAGGAAATGGCCTCCCAGCAGCATGGCATTGGCATTAAAACCCTAGGCAATGGGGCTGTTGCACACCTTACACAGGGTGTGAGGCTCGGCGTGATGCCAGCCGTCTGTCAGGGAAAGGCAGAAGACCCCCTCCAGTCATTTTAGCAGCATGTGTGGCCTTTGCGCCTTCACAAGACATGGGAAGGAAAGCTGTGGTTGGAGGGTGTGCACATTATTACAAGTACAGGTTGCACATCCATCAGACAAGGTGGTTTTGGGAGCTTTGCACCAGTGCTGAAAGGAGCCCTGGGTGTCCGCTTTCCAAGGTCGAGAGGGATGCTGCCAAAGCCGTCTTGGACAAAGTGTCAGAGGGAAAGGGCTGTGGTACAAATGGTCTATGTTCATTGATGAACTGCCTTAGGGTTTTAGAGTAAAATGTTGCATGCACCAGTGCTCTCCAGTCATTCATTTCCCTGCAAGGTCAACATCCCATATAGGGTCTGAAGTTCTTGAACATGTGGTCGTGTTTTAGCTGCTACAACAGCATAATGGATTTGGGTAGGATAGTAGATCCAGAGTCTCAAAGGAACTGACTGATGCACAGTCTAAAAAAAAAACAGTGAGTAACATTTATTATAGCTCGTACACAATCATACTATGCGCTGTTCTTTATTGTCAGAACACCCCAAAGACACTTCAAAATTCTCTATATCATTGCTTTCTTGGACTATGGCCACAGCATCAAGTAGGTTTATTCTTGAAGGGAACATGGAAAATTAGTAACATTGGGTTGAAGCCTTCCGCAGCAACAGTGACCATTTCCAGAATACATGAGGAATCAAATTAAAGCCTCTATGTAAATATTCAAGCTGCATAATCTTTTGACCACTGCATTGAAAAAGCACGTATATGAATGAGTGACTTGGGGTCATGAGTCCCCGTTAACGTTTCGCAGAACCACCCAAACCACAGTGAATATGAAGTCAGATCAATGCTGCGAGAAGAAGCCCACATGTTGACATCTGTGGGGAATAGGTATGTACATCAAAGAGCACAAATTAAGGACTCCGAAAGACAAACAGCAGTTAGTGCTGCTTCTTTATCCCAATGGATGTTGCATGATCTTGATTTTACCTTCTTAACTAGGCTTCTACTGTACACACATCACTTTTCTGGGAAGTCAGCTTTTTTTTCTGTTTATTCTATTTTAAATCTGATGTTGCACAACTGAGCAACCAGACTTTCTCACTGTAATTCATGCTGTAGAGCATTCCACAACTAAAATGAATGGGAACTCTAATGAAACTAAGATGTAAGGATGGCAAAATCTGCCTCAGAGTAAAAATGGAAATACCAGCTGTGTTATTAAAAAAAAAAAAAAAAAAAAAGGCTATGAAGTAAAATGAGATAACAACTGTGAGTCCTACTATTATGGTATGTATGAATCTTAAACCTTACAGCATAAAAATACAGCCAGTTTTTAATTGTTCTGTACACAGAATGTCTTTCTCCAAAGATATTATTAGATGTGTAGAAAACAAATAGCTCACAGTACATATTCTCCCTTTCATCTTTGTCCAGAACTCCCACTGTTTTCAGTCAAGAGTTCTGTGCAGGAAAAAACAATACAATATGGTTCAATGTCTGTAAATGATAAAGCAAAAGGCATTCTGTTAATTTATTTCTGAATTAATCTGGGTTATATTACTTCATACATGTTTGAGGCTCTTCAAGCTGCTTGGTTTATGCATGCAGGGCATATGAATATTAACATTTGGGTATTGCAGTATTACTTGAGCCTATTGAATTGTTTTTAAAAATACACAGTTCTTCTACTGAAAAAAATAAATTATGATGGGACATAGAATATAGTTCTTATGGAAATATAATTCCACAGACGAACAGAAACTGTGTGAGTACTGAGGCACTGAAGTTCAACAACTGATTAGTCATATGAAGGAACACCCACTTCTACTGGAGAATGTCAGAAATACTTTGAAATGGGCAGTCATGACTCTGTAGTTATTCTCAGCTTTGTTAGCATAATTGTTAAAAAATAGTAAACGGAACACAAGAAGAGGTACAGTCAGTCTACCTTCAGTGTTGGCTACCTTCAATGGAAAGTTGTGTTCTTAAAGACTGCAATATTTACTGACCTATGGTAGTTTAAAATATTTCTCCTATGCATACTCAAGTGTCAGTTTCCAACTGTCATGGAAGTTACCTATATTGATAGTTGAAACTCTTTTTCTAGGTAAGGAACAACCAGAACCGCTGAAATACAGACATGCATTTTCCATCCTGACATCTTTGCAATGGAGGCAAAAACTTCTCGGAGAGTGGTGGAGCAGTCAGTTAGAAGCCATAACCTCGTCAGCTGCTGGTGTTCATTAGGGGTTATCTGTCAGACTCCTAAAGCCATAGATGGATGTTTGAACCACCTCAGAGGGTTACCTCTTCTGTGAGACACTGATCAAATCCAGGTGACATTGCACTGTTCATGGGACCCCTTTCACAGGTTTAGCAGGGAGCCAGTAACTCGCAGTAGGAATTGTAACTCTTAAACTCGCATGGAGATTTCTTCATCAATATACCCCAGGTTACCTTCACTTTGCTTTTAACAAATGTTAAAAATGGTCGATTGGTTTAAAATATACCAAGAAAAGAAAGAAATGGGGAGAGAGGAGGCTGTTGAACCACCCAGTCAATTTCCGGCCAGTGGAGACATACTTCGGGTAGGTCGTTCAGAAGTATATTTCAAATTCATTTTTAAATGATTTAACTCAAGGAATTCCTACCACTTCTGCTTTAAGATGTATTTAATACTAGATGTATTTAGCTCTTTTAACCTTTTTGTATAACACAGCTCTTCTGGATAATTCCTGCTGCTGTTCCTTAAATTGCCTCATTTGCCTTGACGTTATGATGGATTGCACAGAAACGCTGCACATACCAGCATTGAGTCTGCTAGGAAAAAGTTGTCCTTTCAGAAATGTTTCAATAAACTTGAGCTGCCCAAATGAGTTTGCATCACTTCAGCATCTTGCATCACTTGGCTATATTTTTGAGCTAGTACCAGGCACCCCGCAGCTGGGTTTACTGCTCTGGGAATCTGTGGCTTGTCTTTTACTTGCCAATACTTTGCAGCTCTGGGTACTCAGCTGGACCTGTGAGCTAAAGGCAAACCCTGAAACCAAGGGTGAGTGGCTCAGGGCTCCCCCCTGCTTCATTATCCATGGCAGATGCAAGTCATTGAAGGACTTTGTTTCCAGCATTTTATTTATGGCATTGCGAAACTGGTGCCTTGAAGAAAACAGAGGAGATATGATATACTGGAGTTTTAATATTCAAGTTTGTCTACAAGATTTATTTGCAGTGAACCCTTGTTACTTTTTTCTTCATTCCATTATTCTCTAGATAAACAGTGGTAAACTTGCTTCTTTTTTATTCTTTGTTTCAATTTAATTTTCTGTTCAATTCATCATTCATATGACCATGCACCTAATTTAGAATCCAAAATGTCACATCGTTTTTGTTAAGCTATTGAGAGAAAATACCCTTTCTTTCTTTAAGAATTTTACATTTTATGAACTAAATGTAACGATCCAGAAAAAACTTCCTCAAAGAAGGGGGTGAACAACTTCTGATTGGTCTTGGTATTTACGACAGCTACTTGCACTGTGAGACCTTCCTTTCAGCTTTGTCATGATGAAGACCATCACACTGTGTGATTTGGGCCTACCAGTTTCCTTTAATAAAATAAATTAGACAGTATTTTAAGGGCAATAGTACTAGCTGTGGTAGCTCTATGGTGAACTGTGATGTGAACTGTTGCTGTGGATATGACACTTTGGAGGGAAGGAAGAGACCTTGACAGGCTTGAGAGGTGGGCCTGTGTGAACTTCATGAAGTTCATCAAGGCCAAGTGCAAGATCCTGCACCTGGTTTGGGGCAATCCCAAGCACAAATACTGTCTGGGTGATGAGTAGATAGAAGGCAGCCCTGTGGAGAAGGAACTCAACATGAGCTGGCAATTGTGTGCTTGCAGCCCAGAAAGTCAGCCGCATCCTGGGACATGGACCTGTGGGAGGGGGTGCAGAGGAGAGCCACAGGGACAGTCAAAGAGCTGGGGCACCTCTCCTTTGAAGACAGGCTGAGAGAGTTGGGGTTGTTTAGCCTGGAGAAGAGAAGGCTCCAAGGTGACCTTCTAGCGGCCTTCCAGTACCTACAGGGGGCCTACAGGAGAGATGGGAGGGCCTTTTTTCAGGGAGTGTAGTGATAGGACAAGGGGTAATGGCTTTAAGCTAGAAGAGGGTAGATTAAAATTAGATATTAGAAAGAAATTATTTACTGTGAGGGTGGTTGGAACTGAATGATCTTTAAGGGCCCTTCCAACCCAAATCATTCTGTGATTCTATGATTCTACACATATCTTTTTGTTGCATGCAATGTGCATTAACCTTGTTCATTTGACCACTGCTTTATGTTTCCCTGGTGCTGAATCTGTGTCATTCAATTGCCATAGCACAGCCCATCTCTTATATTGTGATGTCTGCACCAAAGAGATTTGGTTGATCTGATCTGGGGTGACCCATGACATGTAAGTTTGATATACAAAAGGTGAAGGCACGCAGAGGAGCCTGGCTAGAAGTGGGTATTGCACAGCTGTACTACAGTGACATGAGCTGTCAGTGCTGAGTGACTGCACGGATCACTGCTATTTGACCTAACTTGTTATCAGTGTCCTCGTGCCCTATTCATCCCATGTGGTATTGCACTGTGGGGACATAGTGAAGCTGGGAGATGCAGCACAAAGGGTTCAGTCCTGCCACAAAGTCCAACATAGCAGACTTCAACACCAATTTAGTTCTGTGCTTAAGAGTAGTGTCAGTGAAGGGAACTGTTCCCATTTGACCATGTGTTTGTTGGATATCTTACTGGTATGCTCCCAACTTTCCAGTTTCAGTCCCCAAGGGTGCAACAACACAGCCCACTTGGGCTGCCAGCACAATTGTATTGCCTCCACAATGCTTGGCAACCTGGCAAATTTTCTTTTCTGGTGGCGTAGCTGATAGGTGTTCAGTTGTCACAGCAAGGAATGTGATATTATTCCTCCCATAAACTCCACTGATACAGCAAGGCTGGAACTTTGTAGCACACAACTCCTCTCAAGACTGGCCTGGTTCTTTGCTGACCTGCAGAGCAGAAATTGAGGGTTGCTGACATGTTATCATAGCGTGGTACCCACAGAATCATCCTAGATGGGTGCTACATGTGCTCGATTCTGTATGTTGATTTTTCTGCTGAAAGAGGAGGTATCGAGTGCAAAACCACTCTTGCGTGGTTAGAAGCAGTCTATTGATGCAAAAGAAGGAGAGAGCAAAGAGGAAGAAATAGAAAAGGAATAGGCCTGATCTGAGTGTGACCAACCAAATACCCTATTCAGCCCAAAGTTACATAGATGACATTCTTAAATTCCTAACACTTTCCTGAGTTTTGAAACTTCGTTGTAAATCTGTTTGTTTTTGTTTGCTTGTTTGTTTGTTTTTGAGTTAAATGGGATTCCACCAAAATGGTGATATACTCAGCTACATGTCTTCTCTGGTGAGCACATCCAGCAACATTGCATCTCACTACCAAAGGATATCTGTGCCTGGGTGAAAAGATATTAGCTACTCAGACTTGGCAAGTACAAGTGATTTTAATGGAAAACTGAAAAAGATCAATGTGCTTGATCATTTATCCAGTTGTCTCCATGTGGGTTCAGAAGCCCAGCTAAAGACACCTCCATCTGAAGTTCATGGAGTGGGTTTATTCAGTCCCAGACTAGCTGCCAATGCACATAGAACCCAGATATCCCTATCAGATGTCCCTAGCAGGACATTTTTGTGAGATGCTGTTGATTTCAATTCATCAGCTGAACAAAGCAATATATGAAGCATGCAGAGAGGGCATACATCAGGGGCAGCGTCACCTATGGATTCTGGTTACTATCTGGGCCCCTCATCCTCAAAGAAGGAGACAAAAGTCAGAGACATCTGTGCATGGAGATGAACTTACGGGATGAGGCAGAATGAAATTGTGATGGTAGGATTTGATTAAATGGCCTTAAAACTCGAAAGCAGGTCTGTCTGCTCGTTTCTGCCTTCTGTGCTTGTAACGTCTCTTCTCAGCTTTTTAAAATCTCTCTTCTGGACGAGCTCGAAGAGTTTGATGATTACCTCCTCTTTGCCCTTCAGACGGCTCTAGATATTTTCTCCATCTAAACTGAGTCATATGCTACATGATATGAAGACTGAGTAGGAGGATGTCTGGATTTTCCTGTCCTTTCAGGTAGCCTGTTATAATTCAAAGTGGCATTATGGGTATACGCTTTGGGTGTGCACTTCTTCTTTTTTGGTCTTCTGCTGTCTCTTTCATTTCTCTTTCTGGGTTGGATTGTATAAATGATGGTTCTTCACTGTTGGCTGACTTCCCCTTTGCTGCTGTGGGTAAAGATCTCTTTCAGTTCTGCAAGTTAAAATAGAAAAAAAAAAAAAAAAGAGAGAGAGAGAGAGAAAGAGCAAAATCTGGGGTAGGCTCTCATGGTGCAACTTCATAGCTTTGAACAGACTTTCACTGGTATTTTATTGCTATGGACTGACGGACATCACTGTAAAATGTCTCCAAGGGCATCCTCTCTCACGCTGGGGAATAAGGGCTCCCAAGGAGCAGCATGGCAATATTTATGGACGAGAGTTGGCCCCAAGGTCCATTGACTGCAGTAATGCTATCATTTGAAGCTAGCTTTGCCTTATTTGTGACCTCCCCACATTATTTTAAAATATGCTGTGCTGTCCTTTTTGTGCTGTGGGCTCTGGGGCAAAGAGCGGGGTCTGCAGAGCTGAGGGAGGGAGCTCGTGAGTGTCATCTCCTCCCCTTCACCCTTCAGAGGAGATACCAGGTCTGCCAGTGCAGACAAAAGAGCAGTGGCACCAGCTGGGCTGGACAGGAGTAACACAGCTCCTGCAAGAGGCTGCATTTATAGTGTGAGGCTGAGCTGTCTACAAGCAGGTTGTAGCAGGTGGTTTGGGAACTGGCTGCAGTTCTCACCTCTGGCTCATCCTAACTGGGTTAACGTGTGCTCCTGTCCTGCAAAATTGTATCTCTCAAATCCCAGATGTGCATAAGCTGAGAGGTGGTTGAGTGTGAAACATCCCAGTCTTTTGCCGCACATGGGAGTACAGAAAGATTCAAAAGCGCTCGCTTAGATGAGGAGCTGCAGTAGATTACAGGGACATGGAAGCTTGTCCTGAAGCTCCTGAATAAGTAGTTGATTTTCTTGAAGAATGAAATGCTGAACGTTGAATTTTCTTGAAGAATGAATTGTTTTGCATAAGAACCAGCTGCTCTTCATCCACATCCCACCAGCGGAAGAAGAGCTGTCAGCCTTGCCTGTCCAAACTATAGGTGCCTGGGCACACAACAGCACGGAGGTGCAATTTCTTTTAACAGAAAGAATGGGGGGGAGAATGGAGAGCCGTGAAAAGACAGCGTTAAAGGATCCTATACGTACCTCTAGGGTTATGTCTACCTGGATGAGTGTGGATAGTTGCTTGTCTACTCTTTTACTTTGAGCTACCAGGATGCAGGCCAGCTCTGATGAGAAAACTGAAACCACAGTGGTGTGACACTGTGCTTGCATTTACCATAACCACTCTCCGAGCAGGGTTTACGAACGCAGCCCTTAGCTTTCTGGTCAATGCAGCTACCTAATATCCAGACCAGTCTGGCTTACATCCAGCCAGCTCAGACCACAGGCAGCTGCACGTAATGCCCCGCACAGACACTTTATCCTCACTTGCATTTTTCTTTGGTTCGTTACAGTCATCAGCTATCACAGTGGCTTCTGCAGCAGTCGTGCATGGGTAAGAGCAAATTGTCAGTCCTTCTCGCAGCAGAAGAGAACTGCTCTTGCGACAACAACATTCTTGGTATATAATTTCATAGCTTTCAGATTGTTCAAGTAAAATGTGAAAATGAGAATGTACTGAAACCAAAGGGGGGAAAAAATGAAAAGCAGAACAGCTCTAAGCTATTACGTATTTAAAATCACTTTGAAATGAAATTAATCTTTTCAAAGATGAATGGGTTTCTTGTGGCTCCAAAACAAACAATAAGCAGCAAAATCCAGACTTGCTTGTGCAGAAATGATTTAGGTGGTGAATGGGGAGGAGATGCTCCTAGCGGGCTGAGCGGAATAAAGTACACTTGCAAGTTCTTGAAAAACCCATGTAGGAGGGAGTCCCACAGCAAATTTGTAAACTGATATGACTCAACATCATCCAGATAAGGTTTTCACAAGGGAACAGAAGACAAAACCTCTGATCTTGGTTGCTGTCATAGAAAACAGGGTATTAAATGGTCCTGTTAGTGTCTCAATCATAGCTTATGCAGAACGTTGTATTGCCAACATTCCTTTGCTTCGTATTGTACCAGTACCGTACTTTGACACAGCGCGATTGCATGAGTGTTTCAAGGGAACTCGATAGTTCTTCCAAGAGGAGGTCACCAGGGCCGGGCGTGTCAGAAGAAAGGCACAAGATGAAAAGCCGCCGAGGGGACTTCCTGGCCAGGGATTATGCAGCAGGCCGTCAGCCTGCTTTCGTAGGAACAGAAGTAACAGAAACATGCTGAGAGAACTGAACCGTCCAAGCAAACAATGACAGACAGATCTGGGAAGTCCAGCTTCTCCCTCAAGCAATGTCTGCTGGTGCTGGAAATATTCAGAAGGCCACGCCACGCTTAAAATGAAACAAACAAATAAATCTACAAGAAGAAAACGAACAAACCAAGATAACAAATTAGCAGCCAAAGTACATGCTTGCTGTGATAAAATGGCATTTTGACAATAAAGCTGCATGAAATGCTCCCTTGCATTCACACAGTGCCAGCCATACAAGATAGAGAACAAAGATCATTCAGTGCTGTAATCAAGAGTCTGAGCTCTACTGGTTCTGGTCTCGTCCAGAACCTGCAGCTTCCTCCTGATCCTGCCCCCAAATGTTTATTTATCATCCCTTCCGGTTTACCTGCATGTTTCTCCTAAAATATGCAGAATGCAAACCACTTCAAAATATCAGTAAGTGAAGCTTCAGTAGATTCTTGTGTGGTTCGTAACTTGTGATCCATTTAGAGTCAAGAAACAGAGATGCTAAATGGTTACACTCACAGAAAGGCAGGGAGAAGGAACACCCTGGCTTTGAACAATGTTATTTATATAGAAGACCTATACCTTCATAAATAAAGAGATGAGGAAGCATATTTTTTTAAATAATGTCCCTAATTTAAAAAAAAATAAAATTGTGCTACAGTGAAATTCTGTGAAGTTCTCAAACTTGTTACTACATTGGATCACTGATAAATAAACGTGTTGGTACACTAGTGGCTACCTCTATAGAAAGCTGTAGTAAGCTTCTGGAGCACACGTGAAAACTGAATTATTCATAGTTTAGCATGTCATTTCTTTTCATGCTTCATATCTTTGAAAACAGTGTCATTTTTAGCTCTTCAAAATACATAGGCACCAGTGTCGTTTTTGCAAAACTATGTATTTTAAAGAGGGTGTTTAAACAGTGCTGGCAACTTCATCTTCCTAAATGTTAGTGTTCTGGTTTTCATCTAAATAAAGAAAGCGGGTTTGCAGTGGAAAACCAAGTTTTTAAGCTCAAAAAATATGGTTAGAAAAAATATTTTGAAAATGAAAACATAAATGAAAAATATCTGTGTTAAAATTGGACCACGATGCCTGCTGCAATATTACTGTTACTGATGCAGTTGCTGTGGAGAGCAGAACACCAGTACAGGTATAAAGGCACAGGAATTGACTTGTAGCTATTCCAGCAGGGCAGAGCCCTATGAATCACCCTACGAATCACCCTACGAAGCACACATCAAATCCTTTTATGTAAACACCATACTGGGCTGGCACTAATTCCCCGTGCACCCTAGGAGGACTGCTGATGTGGCATTCCCCAAGTGCACATTTGCTTTGCGTAATTGTGGGCAGTCGTCCTCCGGCACAGTGTGCCTAAGTGTAAGCTTCTACATCGCCTGCTATGAGTGAGCAAAAATAGATGGGGAAAAGCAAACTCTGAACGTGGCCACATGCTCACCAGGCCACCTCCTACACCTCTCGTGGCCATGGCTCCCCCAGGAGACGGGATCCATCCTGTGCACCACAGTCCCATGCCTGGATCCAAGCCCAAGGAGAACCAGACCATGTCCTGCTGGGTCTGCATCATCATGCAGGGGCTCCAGAGCCACGTCTCTGGCATCACCTGAGGCTTCCCAGCAGCCTTCTGATCCAGTACACAGTGCTGAGGGCACGTCTGTGTTCACAGCAGTGTTTAATTTGCTGAATCAGGACTCCGTGAACTGATTCAGACCTAGGTTTTGGTGACTAATGCCAGGCACTCCCTTCCTCCTAGGCAGCAGTAGCTACTCAGTGCTCCCAAGCCCTGTTCAGCCAGACAGCTACAGGGCTAGAGACCAGCTGTGCTTTCCACCATGTGAACAGGTGGTGACGGATAAGGCCTTACTTATCCCCAGGTGGTTGGTTTTTATTCATGCAAACGTGTCAATTAATAGCCTGAGCTTTTTTTTTTTTGGCCTTTTTTTTTTTTTAAATCTGTGTAGTTATACGATTGTAAAATATAATCCTTGCACACCCCGTAGTTTACAGAACTGCTCTTCTCAAAGAGAGAGCCTGGGTGGGGTACTGTGAAACTCCTGTTGTTGCTCTTCTCAGACAGCTGGGATCAGATGTAGAATAAAGCAAATATCTTGGGAATACTTTTAGCACTGAAAACTGTATGATAGGCACAGTTTTATCTATGTAAAGCTGTCTTCTGCCAGGTTGTTTTATCATTCACACGTAGAAGCGTAAGATTTACGGGAACGCTGAATAGAAGCTGTGGCCCAACTTCCCTTTGCCTCTCCTCATCCATCAACCATAAAAACCATAACAAAATATAAATGCAGCAATTTCACACTCAGATAACCATACAGCATCACCTCCATGTGCTCTCTGCACTCCTGGTGCAACTTTCCCCTATTTTGTTCAGCAGGAATTGGAAAGCACTAGCAATTTGGTCATTGCTGTGATCTCCGTGGTTCCAGGAAGCCCACTGGTCCTCACGGGCTTCAACATGGGACTGCCTGCTCAACTCTGGGGGATACCCCAAATTCTTTATTCTAGGTCTCTTTATTGGTGAGATCAAAATACTTGTTCTGCCGACCAGGCTTATCCATTACATGCAATTTGTGTCTTGAGAGTTTCGATGCGGAAGCCGATGATACCCCCGTGATTCAAACCTTCTAAACCAATCTTCTGAAAAAGCTTCAGAGTTCCTTTGGCTTGGGCCGGATCTTCTTCCTGTGGGTTTTCTTGGGTATCTTCAGTTTTCATATCTTGAGCTAGATAATTTATCATCCGCTGAAATATCTTTGGCATATGCATGAATATGAAAGGTGCTGTGTAGAATTTGCGGTGGTTTTGTGCTCTGCCTTAATTTGTCAATGTCACCGTAATTGGATGACCCAGAATCCAGATCAAAACCAATAAGACATTTTGCTCTTGACTGCAGGAAAGTGGGCCACTATTTGGAATTACATTTCTTGTAGTTATTGCAAAGCTTTGACTCAGTTGGGGAAGTCATTGATTTTTTGTTTTGTTTTGTTTTTCCTTAATAGTTGCTCTATGGGTAGTTCAGGATTATGCAGATGCGGTCAGGCCACTTTCTATCACCCAATGTAATCCCTCGCAGTTAGGGATTATGACAAGAAAAAAATGTAAGGGCACATTGTGTTGTGTCACCTTATGATATACCTGTTTGTGTTGCTAGAATCCTTGCAAATTTAAGGAAAATGGTTTGTATTAGAGCTTTAGCTTCTATTCTTTGTCTTCTATGAATGCTTCCCTCAATTGTATACCAAGTGGGATGTTTCACTCTTCTTTTCCATGACACACTGTGAAACATTTGGCTATTGTCATTATGGTCTGGTATGTCAATTATGTTTTTTTGTTCTCACTTAGAGTCCAAGTTCTGATGCTGTGTGAGGCAGCATACTGACTAGGAGAAAACCTGACTGCACAGCTGTAGTTTCAAATCCTCCAACAGGTTCGCTTAGGAGCAGTATTGCACAATGACCTAGTTTAGAGCTATCATGGGGAGAAATTCATCTTTGCCACTCCATCCTCATTCAAGAAGCACCTGAAACCTGGAGAACTCCATGGACCTATATCTCTTCCTTCCATCTTTCAGTGGGGGGCTTCATCACTGTTTCTGAGCACATTTAATCTGTCAGGTACCCCACAATCCCATCAGGGCCCTCACACAAATGTGAGTCCCACTATGGTAGCAGTAGGAAAACCAATCACACAACATAATCCACTGAGTTTCCATAGGTTTAATGGAAGATGAATCTGAATTTCCAGATTTAATGGAAGATGAATTTGTGTTTGTGTCTGCATCAGGCAATCATTGATAGTTCCATGTTATTCTGGCAGTATGTTTTCTTCCCCTTTGGCTTGTGAGGATTTTCCATGGATCACATTTTCACCAAATCACAGCCCAACAGCACTCTGCCTTTTCAGCTGTTGACCTCTGCGGAGCACAGCAGGTGCCTGGACAGCTCATCACGTGTTCTTCCTGTCGTTGCTGGTTGTGTGTTGACATCTCTGCAGCTCCTGGTTTCTTGGATGAGGCTTCCCTCTATTTGGGCAAGTTCCCCTCCTGTGGCCTTTGTCTCCACCTCATCTGCAAGCACCATCTGGCCTGGGATCCCCTCAACAAACAACTTCTTTCATCTGACCCATGGGATGCCTATGAACACATTGCGCTTAGGCCTCCTACAAAGCTTTAGTCACTTCACTAGAAATGTTTCCTTGAAATGTTGCATCTGGTCTAAATGACTCACCCTGAGGCTGGGAATTCACAGCTGATACTTTCAAAAATCCACCCTAAATTTCTTCCTCTGTGTTTATATCTCATTCCATAGCCTGTCCATTGCATTACCACCAGTTACATTTGCTTCCTCAGCTAACAAACTACAATTTGCTTTGTTAAACTCTTTTCAAAGTTATTGGTAATACAAGAGTTTCTGATGGCTTCCTCCCCAGCACGTGGTCCCTGGGTATTACTCATTCTGAATTCGAGAGTAAGTTCTGCTTCACTTGAACCATTTTCTGACCCAGGACATATAGGGAAACCCCCAGTAAAAGCTTCCTCAATGCAAATAACCATCTGCCTAGAGGTTGCCCCATTGCTGCTCTTGGATGTGCTGTTTATTTGGCATTTCCATGTCCACTTTTTTCCTTCCTGAAGTTCAAGAAAATGTCTATAAATGTCTGCTTTGCAATGTGCACTGCCTGTATGTGAAAATTCATGGCAAAGGCTTTGGCTTTACCATCCAGAAGCATCCAGATGCTGTCCTGTTTCCCTTTACCTGCAGTGAGCAACAGCTCAGTGACTGGAAAGTCCTCCTACTCAAGGGCAACACATTTCTTGGAAAAAATTCTGCTTCTATTCCGAGCCCACTGCCGCAGTTACAAAGTAGAAAAAGGCTGGTGGGAAAGGCACTGGCTTCCTTTACTACCACTTGCTCAGAGGCAGCAATTATAATGTAAAACTGCATAGTGTGTTATGGATAAAACACAGCACTGTCTTTTGGAGCAGGTGCTCTTGGGACTAATCATTCTAAAGCATTCATTGCCTTGCCTATCTGCAGGGGGCTGTGGGCTGCAACCTAGAGGCAGCTAGGGAAAATTGTCAGAAAGGTAATGGTAGAGATAAAGCCATGCAGTTTTTATTCGAGGAAGACCTAATTCAAGTCGAAGCACTGATGAGAGACTCACATGACTCTCCTGAGCCTGAATCTGTCTTTGGGCTGGGACCTAGACCCGAAGTGTTCTGCTTTGAGGTGACCAGGCTTGTTGCTAAAATACTCTCCTTGTTGCAAACAGCAACCAAGGCAGTTTGCCAAACCATCTTGTCCTCACTGTCAGCATGAAAGAACATTGACTCATAGCTCTGCCAATCTGGTTTATGGTTGCCGTGTGGTCAGAGATCAGGAGGGTAATGTAAGGCACCGATCCAGGTGGGTTACCAATCCCTTTGCAACAAAACGTTTGCTCAGAGTAGACATTCATAGGCAGACAAACATCAGAATTGTACATCATGGCTTTTTTTCCCCCCTCTTTTTTGACTTTTAAATGGAAAAGAAAAGCCTAGAATAGTTTCTTACTATGGCGGCACAATCTCATTGAACTTTATAAGCTCTGTACCATAGAATGACTTTCATACGGCACAACAGCTGACACATAAAGATAAACAGCATTATTTTATCATTTCTGTGACTCACCTGACATCAGTCCACGTTTAGTCATACTTCAAGGAGCATATCGATGGGTAGGGAAATTTGTTTTAGTTATCAAGCAAATGAATATTTTAGTTAATTTTATTTATGGTGTATATCTACCACTGTAATAAAATAAAATTGAGAGCAAAAGTCTTTTCTGAGGCCCATGGCTCGCAGCCTCAGATTTGTAGGCAGCAGAGAGCTTTTTTATTCATTTATGTCTGCCTTTTTCTTTCCCCCTGAAGGGGAAATTGCTTAGTAAGCAGGGCCTTCTGGACTCACGAATAGAAATGCTAGATGTGTGGATGAGACCCCTCTATCTGTGCTTGGCTCCTTGCTGAGGGAAAGCTGGCTTGCTTCACATTTTTCTCATGAAGGGTGACTTTTTCCATCATTCCAAGCATGAGAATTATCGATCCCCCGTTGCCAAAGATATCTGAGATCTGCCCAGCCATCTGCCATTCCTCTGGGACCGCGGTGCTGTGCCTCCCTTCCCTGCAGCACGGATCCAGGGTTTACCTCTCGCAGAAGGAGGGAGATGAGGGTACCTTGGCAGCCTTCAGCCCTGACGCCTTCACACCTGGCACTCTGCTAACCCAGCATACCATAAACTTTTTCTTATCAGTAAAATTCTGTGATGAAAGAGAAACCTGGGAGGTGATATAAAGAGGAAAATGACCCACTATAAATGCACTTTTCTAAGGTGATCAACAGATCAGTCATTGTTCCTCTTACTCATTCAGCCAGCTACTAGACACTTCTGCAAGGAGTACTATATAAAACTAATATGCTGCAAAATACTTCATTCTGCTGAAAAACTGTTTTTGTGTTTTTCAGTTGTTCTGTTCCATTCCTATGAAGGCAGGAATGAAAAATAAAACCACTATATTTTAACAGTATTAAAAGAAATTGCTTAAACACAGCTATTTGAAATGGAGGAAAGGATACTAGCTACAACAGGGAGAACTTTTTTCTGGCTGCTCCACTGAGAAGTCCCTGCTAATACCCAAATTTATTAGCATTGCTGAGACACATCATCAACTGCAGCATCAGTCCTTTCCTAGGTACGAGTTGAAAAACAAAGCTGTATTTTCTGCTTGTCTTCCTCTGATGATTTTCCGTATCTCCATTTTCCCACTACTTTTTGTGCTCAACTGCTGAACAGCTTTTGGGCACAAACTTCTTTTCACTAAGCAGATACAGATGAAGTTTTCACAGTGCCTGCATTCTCTAATTGGGAAAACCTCAAGACAAATAGGGGAGGCTACCAGATCCCTTCCTGTCATTTGTAATAATTTTCAAAGAATACAGAGAATGGTGTAGACATGTCAAATTTTCAGTAATCTCAGAAAAAGACATGGAGAGATCCTAATGTAAATACCAAGTAGTGTATGTTATCTATCTTGGGAGGACATCTTGCCAATCAAACTAAAAATATGCCCTTTAGTAGAAAACTGCCTGAAGCTCTAATTAGCTGCTTTTTTTTTGCCTTTTTTTTTTTTTTTTTAACTTCAGGCAGAGCATTGTACTTATCAAAGCATAAGGTAACCCTGAATGTAAGATGACCTCTTGTTGTCTGATTTAGAAGGAAAAAAAATCAAATGTTGCGTGCTGAAAATTCCCTGAATTATCACTGCAAGCCAGAATGATCCTGTGTCTCACCAGCCACTTCTAATGCCCCACAGAGAGGAGAGAATGAATGTGGACTGCTGCCTGTGAGAGCTGGGCTTTGCTCCTGCATGTGGCAGTCACTGGTTCCATGTGAAGTCAAGAAAAATCCAATTGGTTTGAAAGAACCAATAAAAGTTACATTTCTTGAAGTCTTGAAGAGTATTTCCAGGAAAATTTCTAGAGAGAAGTGTATAGAAATGACAGTAAAGACTTCTTCAGTAAAGAGCGTGTGGTTTTGCGCCTATGATACATGGATAATGACATGAACGCTACATGCAGGCAATTATGTAGTTTATGGGATTCTACAACATAACCCATACAGGGGTGGAAACAATTATATCAGTAATTAAAGGCATGCCTTATGTCTAGATCCTAGGATCAACAACTGTGGGAAACCACAGCAGGTTCAGTATTGTGTTTGGTAACCAGGTAGTAAAAGAAGGAACCATGAGCTACAGATATTCCTCGCCAGCAGCAGTGCCCTCAACTGGCATTTCAGGACGCGAATGTGAGCGGTGCTACCCTAAGTGATCCTTTTGAAGCATTTTATAAAGTCACAAAAAGTAATTACGTTTTTGTCCAGCTTTATGCAGAGAATAAGGTACCTGGAGTCATCTGTGCCTTTCTGCTATGCAGCCAGCCGGATGCCATGCAGAAGAGCTGAGCTGCCTGCTGTTTCTGAGCGCTGCTTTGCTCTCTGTGCCACTTCCAGTTGCAATGGTGAGACTGAATTTGTGGCATAACAGCTCAGATGGGAATTGTACGCATTGATTCCAGAGGTAGGCCAAAAGATCTCAACATGGTACATCCATCCCAAACACTACGTGGGCTGAACACTGGAGCCTCCTGTGAAAATTACTTCATTTACTTCAGTTGATTTATGATTTAGGCCTCCATTTCTTTGGGGATCAGATTAACATTGTAAAAAGTCTGAGGACCTAAGTTTCCAAGAAGTCTTATCTCTTGCTCCTTCCCCCTACCACTGATTTTCTTCCAAATCTGGAAGAAAAAAACAGCATTCATTAAAGGTTTATAGATTTATTTAGCTGGAAAAAGCATTTACTGTACGTAATAACATGTTTGAACAGAAAGACTACTCAGTTTTTAAACACCTTGAAGTTCTTGTGTCAGATCCAAACTTCCCAGAAACTGCTCAAGACATCCTTCAGACCTGTGGTTCTGAGAAGCGTGTGGTTGCCTGGATTTTAGCTGTAGCACTACAACTTTGAGCTTACAAGAAGTTTTTTGGGGGTGATTCACAAACATTTCACTTCACTCAGCCATAAGCCATCCTATAAAAACAGGACAGATGATAAGAAATTGTTTTATTTAGACCCGCATGCTGATGTTGTGTATAAAGTGCTCAGGGCTGTATTAAAACATGGCCTTACTCCAGAGGAGAAAAGTCATGGCTCAAGGATGTATCACACACCCGTGAGGACTACACGGATGACTTACCGCTTACAGATGCTGCAGAGGAATACATTCAGGAAGGCCAGAGCTGTAGATCACTGTCTGGGATCTCTTCAGCCTTGTAACCCCTTCTTTCTGGGTTTGGGTAACAGAGAGGACAGCTGTCGTGGGTGGTTTTGCACTGTGACTAAAACTGCTGGCTTTCCAGCAGGATGATTAACCTTCCCTTCCATTTACTAGTGCAGTCCTGAATCATTACACGGTGGAACAGCAGAGCTAAACACCCTGCCTCAGGAGCATAGGTATGAGTGGAGAAAGTGCCACTCATCTCCCCAGCATCATGGTCTCGCCTCTGAGAAGGCAGGGAGAGCCCTCATCTGCAGTCAGGGGCCTGGTACACGGAAAGAGCATGAAAAGGAACTGGAGTTCACTGTCGGCTTTGAACCTAGCAGAGAAATTATCTATAGAAAAGAGTGTCCCAGGCTGCAGCACATCTTCTGCTTCATTCTCCATGCTGGAGAGGCTGCAGGAAGGTTTTATGGCCACACAGTTGTACCAGAGACATGGTTCTCTGCTGCTTGGAGATTGACCTGGGACAACTCCTACAAAACACACCATTTGCTGTATGGCAACAAACCACCAGCTAGGGATCAAACCTTAACCTGTAATTGCACCATATTTTTTTTTTGTTTTGGTCAAATAGTTGGTAGTCAGTTATTACTCTGAAAGATCAGTAATACTCATATGATGACAGTTGCCTAATGACACAGAAATGCCAAGTTTCTTACTAGCTGCTCTGTTGCACTAACAAAAAATGTACCTCAAAATATAAAAGTCCAAAGTGGGAAATGATGTAGACATCGCTAACTCGTGCTCTGGGCTTGCTTCAGTCACTACCAGTGCTCACAGGTTCTTTATGAGTTACAAGTTTTTGCTTGAATCCCAGCTTGAATCATGCGATTTTTGAGATTTTTCACTCTTGCCCTTCTCTCAGAGGACTAGGTTGGCAGCCATCATGGAAGTATTTGGAGCTGTAGTCTTGCTGAGGTCTGAAAAAAAGAGAAAGCAAACAAACCCACCTTACGTGTGTATATACATACACTTGCGTACACCCATGGGTATGTGTGTACATGGTATGTATGGGTGCGTCCACGTCTATCTGTCTGAACGGAGGGAGGGAAAGAAGGAGAGAGGGAAGGAGAAGGAGAAAGAGAGACGTAAATGTAATTTCTAATAACATAATTTCTAACCCCATGATCTTTGTGAAGGCAGGGATTTCACTTTCTGGAAGGCAGTCGCTGGCAATGCCAGCCCACTAAAACAGAACATAATGAAAGCCTGGAGGTGCATGGCCGGTTTGGAGAAGTCTCGGCATGCTGCCACAGGACGTCCTTTCTCAGATGGTGCGCGTAGGGCCGGATCTCGCAGGCGCTTGCTGCCCTTGGGCAGCTTTTCATCTGGAGGTGGAGGTTATAGGAAATCACAAGCTACCGGCACAAGAAGAGCACAGGAGCTCCGTCTCTTCCAGCGAGAGATCCCAACACCCTGGTATGGTGAAGGTTTTGCCTGCACTCAGTTTTCTCACTCGTGGAAGCCAGGTTTGCATCATGCTATGTGAGGTCAGAAGCTAAGGATCCAAAAATTTTATTCTTCCTCATGAGTAAGCTCTAGCATGATCTAGGATGACTCATCAAGTTACAGAGTTGTAAGGCCAAGCCATTTATGAAAACATGCTTTTAAATACTGGCTGAGTTTTCCGAGGAGGAAATTTTGTACTGAAAAGCATGAAAAATTGCATCCAGTAAGTGTTGAGTGTTTAAATATATTGTTGGTCAAGATTTGTAACTCCACATGCTATAGACTTCCTTCCTTATTTATTTTTTCTATATGCCAAAATAAATTTTAAAGAACAAAAGAAAGCCAGCAAATACTCTTACCACCCAATATATTCAGACTTTTTAAATTAACTTGTCAGGCTTGGTTTTTACCTTGCTCCTTCTGTGGCTATGATAAATTATATCTTCCAGATCTGATTATTCATTAAATGTCTGCTGTGAATTTCATGCTCCCTAATGCCTAAAATGCAGTGCATGTTTAATGGAACTAAGAATTAAAGCATGTTTCTTAATTTTATTTAATTTATGTCTTAAAAACACAGAATTTAAATGCCAAGGACGCTACAGAACACATCAATTAACAGTACTGAGCTAATTAACTTTTATAATAATTTTTTTTGATTGCAGTACGTAAATTTTCAGACCTGAAAGAAATGAATGGACAGTTTACTAATGATATTAGCTTAGGTTTGTTTTGATTTCAGTGGTGGGAACATTTCTATTCCACTTCTGAAATAAATAATGAGCGACTGTACACATTGCATTCATCAGAAATTTCCAATGATGACGTTAAACATTATTTTGGAGTATTGTTTCCCACTGCTTCTTCAGTGGCATAATATGGTCTTTGGAAGCTCGTTGCAGGACTCTGAAGACATGAACATCTCACTGCTGTGCTATGGGGATTTTGCTCTCCTGCCTTAGGGTAGCAGGATCAGAGTTTGGGTTCTTGGTAGCTGATGCTCAGAAACCTAAGCCCAACACATGCATGTCTATGGGGAGATTCCCCAGATTCCTATGGATTCTGCATTAGAGCTGTGTTGCACAAACTGCTGTCTGTACATTATTTTCAGGTGCCTGTTTTGCCACAGAAAGCTATTTTATCCTTTCTATTGCAAAGATGACATATTGCACTTTTTTTTTTTTTTGGTTTTAAATGAACTATTGTCTCTGAATGGATGACTTTATTTTCTCTATTCAAGGCTATAAGAGAACCTAAAGCACAACCTTGTGCAAAATTTGCATGAGAAATTATTTGTAACATGCAGACAGCCAGCGCTCAACCATACTTATCAGAAATCCCCTCCCCTTTCAACACAGCAAAAATGTAAAAATAGGTCTCAGTGTTCAGAGCCTGATGTTATCGCTGCTGTCTTCATCAGCTGCAGTCTTGGCATTTATGACAGCTGAGCAGTTTGCACAGCACAAGTCTTTACAGGCTGAGAATACATTGAGAGAAATGCAATATTTGTGAAAACGCCATTAGACTAATAAGCAAGAAGGAAGACATGGTGTGAAAAACAAGTTTAATGACCAATGCAAGCATCCCAGACTCATCCCGATAAATCATTTCTACTGTCTTAACTGAGATGGTAAATAAGCCCTGGATGGACAATTTGCCAAAGGTAGCATCTCCTTCACAAGCAACCTCAAAATCCAAATGAAGCATTTTTCCGAAAGACATTTTCTGCTTCTGCTACAGCTACCACAGGCTGTGTTAAGAAGACCTTGCTGACTCTTTCTGAAATGAAAATCAATAAATCTTTCTAGGCAGACACTTGTCAGGAAGATTAAGATTTAATTTCAGTAGGCTACATTTCTTGCAGCCCTTTCATCAATGATTTCTGTGATGATACTTTTTCTCCCCTTTTCCCCCCTTACAGCTCTGTAGCACTTTTCTCCGTGGCATCCTTTTCTGCATGGAAGAAGCCTCCTGAAGTAATCTCATCCTCCCGTAAAGCATTTTCCAGTTCCTCTTTTGCACTGATGCTTGCCAGAGAAGAGCTGCTCCTTCACAGCTCAAGGAAGGCACTTGTAAAACAGGAGTTACATTAAAAGGGTAAGAAATTGTAATTGCTTTCTGCATGTTTGACAGTCCTCCCCTCTCCAAAGCCACTGTCGTGCTTGTTTTCAGATTCTAATCTACAAAGGGTACTTCAGGTAGGACATGGAGCACTAACAACCTGCGGGAGCCACCGCAATGTAAGCGTTAATTAAACATGTAACAATACCAATGCGCATGCCCAGGTTACATAACCCTCCCATCTCCTGCAGCCTTGCTGCTGCTTGGCTTTCTTCTCCACTTGGCAAAAAATAGCTGGGAAATTCCTTGTCCTGCTCTGCGAAGCTAGCCCATGTAGCTGCCGGTAGTCACATGAATAAAATATTGGATAGCTGGATTCCAATTTTACAGTCTGAGATGGAAAGCCTGGTCGTAGCTCTAGCAGGCAACAAACCCTGTCTGGCAATAAAATAATCCTTAAATGCTAGATCTCCATCAGCATCGGATTGAAGGGGCTCCAGCTAAGGCACTGGCTGGCATTCACCACCTCCAGCATGAATTTTGCCACTGAATTTATGAGGAAAGGAACTGCAGGTAGGGGTGGTTTCAATTGAGAGAAATCAGGTAAAAAATCGGCAGTTTCTGCAACTCCTGGCATGGCTACACAAGCCCCTCACATCTATGTGTTTTCCTGTGCTCGTGGGAAAGGCAATGGGCAATGCCCTAATTCGATGCAAATTAAAGGGATTTCCTAGCAAAGGATGGTAATTTGCACAGCACTGCAGGTATGTGAAAGTGCTGAATGGTAACCTGGGAGCAGTGAGAGAGGAAGACCTCCGCTGAGGCAGAGCTATAATCACCTCGCGCTTTCAGTAATTGTGAAGAGCCGGCTCTCTTAAGTAACATGATTTTTTATAAAATCTATTAAATTCCTACCTCTTGGCCATTCTCTCCAGCCATTTATACCAGCCCTTGTTATCTCCTGCCATCAGGAGCAAGCCTCAGAAATGAATGCAGTTCCTACAGCCCTGCTTTCATGAAACTGATTGTGGTATAGAGAAACCCTCTATAATGTATGAAAAGGAGTGAACTTCTCTTAACAATGTAATGAAATGGGCTGTGGACCCAGCTTTCCCTCCAAAATCTAAACCAAGAATCATCTTCCACACACAATACCTTGCCTCAGAGCAGACTCTCACGTACCTTATAGTTGATATTCCATGCCATTAGGGTGCTCACAGCTATCCCCGTTTCCTTTTTCCAATGTTTTTCAGCAGACTGATCAACTAGGCAAGTTCTCAGGAATAGAAATATGCCTTTATTTATTTGTAATAATTATTTAGCTTCTTCACTCTCAAACATTAAACTCTTATAAAGCTTCCTTTTGTCACTACTGTGGGTGTAATAGAGCGTGCATCAAAAATATACATATATATCAACAGTGGAAGCACCAAATAGTGCACAAGAAAATTGTAGTTAGCTTAAAATTACATTAACATCTTAATGACATCTGGAAAGTTCCTCAGAAATATGCTAAATGAACCCATCACCGTGCTTCATAAAGTTTTGCCTGCAAAGTGTATTTATGGAGGCTTAGTATCAGCATTAATTGCCAGGGCTGGTCATTTTTATGTTAGTTTTACTGAGTACATGGAGATGAGAGAGAACGATGACATAAGAAAACCATTAACATTCTCAATGGGAAAGGAAATAATAAAAAATCAGGTATGTTGTTTTCACTCTCCTTCAGAAATGCTACAAACAAAAGAGAACATGAAGGTCTATACCCCCGTAATTAATAAGCATTTAATTATAAATGCATAATTTGATGAATAGTTTTCAAAAAATCTGCCACTGATTTGGGAATGAATAAATAAAAACAAGAATACTCTCTGGTGCCCTTGTCTAGCACATTCCATCTTACTGTGCTTTGCAAATATTAACTGGAGAGTAAATCTGACATCAGCCTGAGATGAATGTAAGCGTGTTTCATTCCCATTAGCGAGAGGGAAGCAAAAACAAAGAGGGGTTGGGTGATCTGCATAGAAATGTCCCGATACACATTCCTTTCCTTCCTATGTGAAGTCAACAACAATGAGCTGAAAAATAATGTCTGAATTGCACCTGCACGTACATCACGTGTTTGTCAGCACACTATTTTTTTCTGAACGTTAGCACCAGCCAAGCCATACAACAGGCCATGCATATAATGTTATTTTTATATATGCAAAAGTGCAAAGTAATAACCTCTTTTTTTTTTGATATTATATTTTAAACTACAATGTGCTTATATATTTACCAAACATATCTGTGAGAAAGGAAAACATGCAATGAAAAAGATCAAAGTTACTCAATTTGATCTGAGTAATCAAATCAAATAAAAATTACAATCAAAATCAAGTCAAACCAAAATTGTTTAAATGCTATAATACCTATGGCTGTCACAACAAAGGATATTTTCATCTTACAGAGCAAAATATTCTTTAGTTTTAGGAAAAGTAAAGCAGGCGTTCATATAGAAGAAAAACTGCTGGATGTCATTTTGCATGTTTTCAAAAATCTGAAAGCTATTTCTCTCAGGGAAGAAACAGCTTATGGCTGAGTTAATCTTCAACCAGAAAAATAACACTCTCTTTCAGTGAAAGTTTGGATCCTTTTTGCATACCTGGAATGAATGCTCACAGTTAGCAGTTGACCCCCAAAAGGTAAAGCAGGGCTCAACTTTCATCTTTTATTACTGACTGCATTACAAAGTTGATTGTTTGTCACCAGTATATATGAACCAGTTAAACATTTACACTTCTGTAGCATAGACAGGATACCAGTATTTAACTCTAAAAGGAACAGGGTGTGAAAAATAGTGTGGAGAATGCCTGAGTTCCTTTCTCAGGTAGGGAAATCTGTATTGTCACTGCAGACTGCTTTTTCAGACTCGCTATATCTCACTTACGGAATTACGATGATGTTTTTTGTTATTACAAGAACGTTTTACTGAACAGCAAGTAAAAACAGGGAGGAAGAAAAAAAGTGTGTGTTTTTCTGCATCAGAATGGTGAAGTACCTGAAGATGCTAATAGGCTATGCTGACTTCTTTGTTTTTCTGTCAAAAACATTAGCCATCCCCTGCCAGTTGCCTAAATCTCTTTCCCAGAAAATTCCTATGATGTATTTATGTATTCCAAGCATGAATTTCTTCCGAATGATGGAAATTACAGGACAAGGTAATGTCCCTGCCCTGTAAATGCAGCATCAAAGCAAGTGCAGCATCAAAATAAGCTAAAAAGAAGACTGTTGGAGCAGTGCAAAAATAATTCCTTTTTGCTTGCTACGCATACAGATCCTTTGAAGAATGATGGCTGCAGCAGGGGTGGAACATGTGTGTGTCTTGCTCTGAAGTCTTGGGCTCTCTGTTCAGCTCATCAGTAGCAATCACTCAGTTCAGTGTGTTAAACTGAGGCTAGAGACTGGGGCATCCTGGCTCCTGGTTTCCAGGATGCTGATAACATCTTTCAAAACTAGATACTTTCTGGCAAAATTCTGGTGCTGCTCATTTACGCTTTGTGTCCAGAAGCAGAGTGGGGGTTGTTAGGGCAGTGAGATTTGTTCTATTTCATTGAACCCACCCTGGGAAGACCCAAAAGGGAAAGACTGACAAAGTCTCTGATAAGACTCTTGACAAAGGAGTCAATTAGAGATGGCAGTTTTCTGCAGCAACTCCCTCAAAGAGCTCCTTGTTTGCTCTTGGAGGCAACAGGATTTTCTATGTTTACTATTGTCGTAGGATGACAATATCAGAAACATGAAGCTACTCAAAAGTTGTCGTGTATCTGTCACCCTGTGCTGCTTTAAATACTTGTAAACAATTTAGCAAAAAGAATAAGATCTGTGAGCGCCAACACCTTTTTGATAGTTGGCTACATTTCAAACTGCTTTTGGTACTCATTTTTATGACTAAACTAAAAACTTTGATGTTGAGACCTCTCATTTTATTGTCACAGGCCACTAACCACAGACATGGTGTGCAATCACAGCTTTATTTAAATATTGCTTTGCAATATCACTACAAGACAGAATTTAACTGCATCTGAAGCCCTGGTAGATGGCTGCAGGAAATGGAGCCTGATGGGATTCCTGTTTGCAGATGTGTTGTACTGGGTACACCAGGCATCGCTTGACGGCACAGGTTTTCTCATTGAAGTGGATCTTTGTTACAGGATTCACAGCTTTTAGGTGCAAAAGGGTGGATGGCCTTGTTACAGTGTTTCCTTAAGCAAAGCAGAATAAAACCCAAAATATATTACCTCTCTGTTGAAAAACAAGCATCTTGGTTTTCACCACGGTCTTTCAGATAGGTTCTCTCCTCCTTATTTCTTTGCTGAAAGAAAAAAGTGCTTTGGATAATATTTGAGTAATGATAAACCAATACTAAACTTCTATGAATTAAGAAACAAGACATGAAATTATCAATTTTATGGATGAGTAACAGCTGAATCACAGCTGACTTGAATTGGCAGACTCTTAGAATTTCCATTCCAAGTGAAATTCCAAAATAAAAAGTCATTTCAAAATGAAAAGGAAAAACTTCAAGATTTCCCATGGAAGGAGATTTTTGGCCTTTTTTCCAGGACAACATTCAGGATGACGTATTTGTTTGTTCCTTGCAAATTTTTCCTTAAGGTCTTTAAACAGCCTAGAGCTTTGGCTCTTTACCATGCTGTGACGTGGGAAGTGTATGAGCAAGGAAATAAAAAAAATCTGATTTCCTCAGATTTTTGGACTGCTGAGAAGCCCAGATCTTGGAAGCCCTGGAAAAACCTTAACGTGAGCATCTCCTTTGGAAGCTGGAGCTGGGTTACTGTGGGGTAATTCATGGGACGACACAGACTAATCATGAGGGCCTTGACATTTAAACACTCCAATTACTTTTTTTCTGCAACAGCTTCTGCTCCTGTCCACATCCCACGGCACATTCCAGGACTACCGCATTAATTGGAAGTCTATTCCTGTGCATGAAGTGGACTTTAATTAGCACCTAAGGGGCACATGCTGGTGTCTTGACTCAGGTGGCACAGAGACACACCTCTGAGTGTCTCCATCACAGCCTGTGGGGCTGCTCATGAGAAAGAGGTGTCCTAGCCTGGGTGAAGGCTGGCTGGGATGCTCCAAGCCACCTGGATGGGACAAGAGGCTCCCCTGACTCGCCAACATTCAATACTGTGGCCTGGGGCCCTGTAAAACAGCAGTTGCACCGACTCTTCCAATTATTTTGCTCAAGTAGTGAGTAATATGAGTGGCTCCAAATTTTAAGTCTGTGAGCAATGTAGGAACACTGTAGAAATTGGGATTGTAGGCAGTCTTGTAACAAATTAATAACTTTGACTATTATGTGACTCATCCGTAAAATAGGCCCCGAGTTATGAAGACACACACCAACTGTGGGGGTATTATGGAAAATTGAGACTAGTGTGACATAATACTACTTCAATTACAATAGAAGGACTGCAGCTGGAAAGATGGGGGAAATGGGAGGGACCATAGCTCCACTGATTCGCCTAATTACATCCCCACACCCTGTTTCCAAAAGCAGGGTGCAAATCAGTCTCAGCAAGGTACCAGCACCTCCTGCCAGCCTTCACAGCCTGTACAAGGTGGCATAAAACACCCCCTCCACCATTGGCCCTCTACTTCTTCCTCCTCATCATCTGTGTGTGCTGAGAACCCTCACCTGGAGGACAGCAGGCACGGGTGTCCCTCAGTATGGTCACCTTAGTGGTCAATGTGTGTCACTGTCCTTGTCACGACAGGTCAAACCCTACGTGATGATCCAAGAAGGAGGGACCTGGCCCAAGTTATACATCACCCGGGCAGCGTCCCAGCTGTGCTGGCTGTCTCTAAGAGACACATCCTGCCCACGGAGACAACTTGAGATTAAAATGTCAGCATGTACTTCATGAAAGTTGTTATCTATGAATTACTTCATGACTTTAATACATACTAGTGTGTGTGGTAAAATACATCGTGAAGAGTAGTTGAGAATTATCTTAATTGTGCTCAGATGGGAAAAATAATTACAATGTACTGAGGCCACTGATCTCTCCTGAAGGGGCTCAGTGGTAGTAACACTTCTTAAAAGGCTTTAAAGTGAGGAGAGAGCTGATATTATTTAGACACAAAGTCCTGCCTAAAAATATCCCAAGCAACATGTCCCTCACAAACATAGCACAGATATATATGAAAAGTAAAAGGTGAAAATCACGTGTCTCTGTTGTTTAACACATTTCCTTTTCTGTATTATCAAAATGGTGTGCTGGATTTTATCAACACCAAATCTATGTTATATTGTTAAAAGACAGTATAATGTTTTAAAATATAACATCAATAGTTTTAATGTCTCCTGTAGAATCTGGTAAAACTCATACAACATGAGGGGACTGTATGTCTGCTGATGAAAAGAAAGCCAATCCTTAAATATTTTCCTACACATTACACATTATTTCATACAGAAAAAGTATCTAGTATATAAGTGTCCCATGTACATCCTACTGGGCAAAGATGTCATCTATGATATATGCCTTTTGGCCAAATAACCCCTAGCCTGAACTAACATAGAGAAATTCACTTACTGCTCAAAGCACAGGCTTGGTCAGAAAGAAGCTCGGTGTAAACGTTTTCAGGAGCAGTATTTATCATCTCTTGGTGACTGTTACACTGCACTGACAAATGGAAACAAACCATTTTTTCCCCTTTAATTGCCAGTCCCACAATCTTAGCTTAAGATGTAGGAGTCAAGTCTGAGGTCAAGGACCACAGGGAGAACGCAGAGCACTGTACCGAAAAGCGGGCTCCGATCCTACCGAAGCGCATGAAGGCACCTCTGCCCCAGCTACTACACAGGTCCAAGCCCACTCATACAGGCAGACCTGCCAGTCACTCACAACCTTTCCAAAACTGCAAACATCCCCTACCTGGCAGGGGTGTACACTCAGCCCGGGCAGACAAGGCATGCCTGGGGATGCAGTCCTGTGGGGCTAAATGACCAGCAGCATGCCACCCGCAGGCCTCACTTCAAAAAGTGAGACTCCAAAGGTAGTCTTTTTGATACCACCATGATATTATACTCCGTGTAAGCAAATAACTCCATTTAGCTTAAATAATTTTTCAAGTCGATACATTCCCCTTTGCTGTATGTTTACTGGTTGAGGACCAGACAAGTCCAGATCAACTTTATCTAAACTGGAAAAAGCTGCTTTCACTTCTCTCCAAAAGAAGGTGATCTTGGTAAAACTTCCAGCCTGGCCGACACAAGAGCAGCTCGCTGAAGTTTCATTTGTACACGTGCAGTGTTGAATTTGTTGTTCTTTAATACTGCCCACCTTGCAGAAGTGTGCTTGCTTTCCTCCGCAGCTGCCTCCTGCTCAGCCTCACACTGCCGCCACCTGCAGCAGTCACCGCTCCGGGGGCTCGGGCCTCAGCACACCCGTGCTACAGTTTTGGCAGTGGTACAATAACATTGCAATATCTCTTGTCTAGGCTTGATTAGAAATCTTAACATGCCCGCTTTGCTGTTGCAGTGAAGTTCCTCTGTTAAGTGCTATGCAAGGTGGGCAACCTTTAAACAAAATATTTGTTTTTAACATTTAGTGGTCCCTTTCTTTCTGGCACTCACTGCTGTCATAGGCTTAATCACTGTAAAAGGGATTTTTAGTGAATGCACATTACTATACAGAAGGCAGATAACGTGACAGAAATATATGTAACACACTGGCAAGCACTTAAAAAAAAAAGCGGTAACAGAATTTCTTGTGCATGCATTGATGGTTTAATTTGAGCATGAATGGCAGGGTCACGGCACTGCTAGATTACTGTGGATGCAGTGTGGCTCCAGGTATTTATCAGTAAAACAGCCTGGCTTTCATAAAGGCTGTTTTCAATATGAATGAATGTCCTTTAAGTTGGATTCAGCTTCTAGATACTACCAAAAACTTGCCTCCAACCTGGCTGGAATCCAAGGGACTCTGATGCATCTTGATGGCTTTGTCATACATGACCTCTCTCTAACCTTTCACACTAGATGCTGCCAGTAAAATTTCAGTGTTTTTTTTTCTTTTTTTTGATGACACACAGCATTTGCACAGTTCTCACTTATTATTGCCCTGCACTGAATCAGTTGGTTTCCATAAACCACCTTATGACTATCTCTTTTGCTCCCTAGTGCTTATGAAGAGCCAAACCTTCCCTTACTGGAAGAAACAGTTCATTCTCTATCTTCCCATTGCGTAATGAACTTTTAACTTCGGCTTCTCCTAGTATATTCAGTTTGCTAAATTATTTGCTAGCTTTTGAATATTTTTATAGAATGTTAGATTTTTGACCTCTCCTGGCACCCAAATAATCCAAGCCACTTCATTATAAACTTCTGTCACTATGTGTATATGAGCTGTGCCCCAAACGTCTCTCTACATTCAGTATTGTAAAATGAGTGTAAACTGGTGTAAAATGGGTGTTTGAACCCAAAGTAAATTTTAATAAATGTCTTCTTTGCTCTTATTCCAACTCCTCCATTGAAAGTTTTCCTTCCAATGTAAATTAATCTACTTCCTCATTCCTTCTCTCGCTCCTCTCTCTTTACCCCTCTTCATCATCTTTTAGTTTATATCTTGCATTTATCATTGTTGCATGTCTGTTCCTAAGCACAGATGACTGAGCAGGACCTCCTCAGTCACTTTGGTCCTAAATGTTTTGCTTTTGTATCAACCATCATCTTAAAAGAGGACAGTGTCCCACTGATACTCCAGCTTTAAGTCTGTTCCAGGTCCTCACTATTGCCACATTTGGGAACTTTGTTCTGTTTTCTAAACTAGATTTATTAATGTCTAGCTTAGCCTCATCCATTAATATGTTGTACCAGAACTGGGAAAAACAAACAAACAAACAAACAAAAAAACCCAACTTCTTTCTCACTTTTGCCCTCTATGCTTCCCAGCATCTTTATTTGCTCTGACTTTCCACATTTCTTACTAAACTGTTTCTAGACTACTGGTGCCTATGATGTTCAAAGCACTTTCCAGATCTTCCGGAGTAGACATGCTTCCAGAGTAGACATGTTTCATCCTAGGCGTCCATAACGCAAAAGATACTAGCAGGCAGATGTTAGTGGAAGCAGGTGGGGACTTTCTATCAATGTCAACTGGAATCACCCTGTGAGGGAAGGATGGAGATGGGAAGACAAAGGAGAGACAGACAATGGCAAACGTGATGAGGCATGCTTTTCTTATTCCTTGCTGGAATAAGAAATCAGTTCCCTTTCTTCCACTCACCTTTAAAAGAATGCCTTGGTTTGCAGACAAGGAATAAACAAGACTCCAGAAATGGGAAGAAGCACATAACTGACCAGGGACTTGGGGAAGAACTGTGACAGCCTCTCCTTTATTTGACAAGGCAGACAGGAAGCACTTCCATGCAGCTCACACCTCATATTCTTCCTTTCAGTACAGCCCTTCCAGTATGGGCACTGTGCCTGCTAGAGGTTGCTTTTGTGCTTGTGCAAGCAGGCTGCCTGGGAAGAAATGTATGTGATACAACTAAGGCAAGATCGTCCTAGGGCGGTGAAGAACCAGCAGCGTTTGTATCTTTCATCCTCCATTCCAGAAGACACAAACACTGTGGGTGCCAGAAAGTGGCAAACCTAGATGTGCAGCACCTTTCTTAAACACAAAGGTTGTGGAGCACTGCTATCTTATGTCATTGTTTTTGTTTGTTTGCTTGCTTTTTAATTCTCATTGATTTGTTCTGCACTGTCCCAAGTGCCTTTGCCTCCTCGGTGACAAACTCAGCTCCATTAGCACCCGGCCATGCTGCTGGTGGGAACTGGAAGACAGATATCTGCAAGAAAGGAAAAGCTTTTGTTTCCTGTCCATTTGGAAACACTTCTATTTAGGTATAGAGCTAAAGAAAATTAAAAAGCAGAAAAAAATAAAAGCCACAAAATGTCACACACATCTTCAGCAACCACCCTCTTTGCAGCACCACTCAGGTGCTCCTACAGCATGGGACACAGTTCACCCAGTGCACCCAATTTGTTATGCAGATTGTGCATGTCTTTACGTATCACTATGCCAGCCCATCCCTTCCCCATTTCCCTATTACGTGTAGCCATGTCTTTAACACAGATCTCAATTTTACAGCCTGAAGTCTTCCTTCTCCCTGACATCGCACATCAGTCACAGGCTTTGCCCCCTGAAGTTTTAGTTTATCCCCACTTGCCCTTTCCCATGCCTTCTTTCATCCTCCACTCTCTCACTAGACAGTCCCATTTTTTATCTTCATACCACCTCCGTACCATGTCTTCATCCGCTTTTTTTAAGGAGGTGCTTAAAGGGTGAGAAAAAGTTACAGCTGAAAGGAGTATTTAAAATACTGCACACCTCTAGCTTGCTTTTTACATTCTGCCTGTGCCTGATAAACTGTATTTTCAGTGTATGCATTTTACATAGCCAGCACTGTAAACAATGTAAAGACAGCATTTACTCAGCTTCAATCCAACTTGCTTTTATTTTTTTCCTTGCCCCTTGCAACTGATTCCTGCCTCTCTTTGAGAGGGAGTCAACAGGAAGTATGACACTGCAGGTCAGGATGTGTGACAGCCTTAAACTTCCTGGTGAGGACCCATTCCTCATAGTATCATAGCCATATGCATCAGTGCCATGAGCATCCTTACTAACCCATCATGAGAGACTCCATCTCTTCATACAATAGCAGTTATGCTGGGTGAACCACTAAGAACACTTGTATTTATATGTTTTAATTTAAAAAAAAAAAAAAAAGGAAAATGCTAAAGAGGGCTTTTTTGTTTATTTGTTTTTAAGTATGATGAGACTGGAAGACAGAAAGAGACTGGATTATCTTTTGATTTTGTTTAAATAAGAGTCGTCATAAACACCATGCAACCAGTTCCATGTTGTAAGCACTAACATAAAGGAAATGCTGACAATGCTGATTTTCAGCCACAAGAAAAAAAAAAAAAGATAGAATACTTTTATTGGTAGGCAAAATGTCCTAAAGTAAGGACAAAGTTATGCTCCCTAATGCAATCCCAGTACGTGTTACATTGCAGTTGCTAACGAATGACATAACGACATGCATTCCACCCATCTGTATCACTGCGTCATTCAGCCTAAAGGTCAGATGACAGAATGGCTCAGGGGTTATTTTTATCACCCCTGTGCAAGGAGTGAGTTCCCACTTCACAGTTACTTGGATCCCTGCCTCCTCTATTATCCAGTCTTGCCTCATCCAGCCGGCAGCATCTGGAGAACTCATTCCTCCTCCTCCTCAGCGTCAGCTGAATGGTGAGCAGCAGCCAGGGCAGGGCTTCCATGCAAACAAGGAGATACGCTTATCTGATGTGCAGAGAACATCTTATTTTCCGGCCTAGGAAGAACATTACCTACAAAACCACAGCAAGTGGATCAGGAAACCTGCCGGAGCTACAAGTCACTTTGCATTTGCCAGCCTTTGTCCCTGGGCCGTGTCAGGCTCTTGTAGAAGCTAAGGAATGTCTCCTTGCAACCCGTAGTATTTAGGGTAGCCAAGCCCAGAGTGAAGGTTTTTGGCAGATTCCTTGCACAGACAGTTACAGCACATATAATCACTTCATTTTAACCCATAATTAATACATTTACAGACATTTAGACATGAAGATAGACTTGCTCATTTTGTATAATGTAGAAAAACCTACCCAAGCAAGTCATTTTTGGTGTTTGATATAAAACTTCCATTGCTGGAAGCAGCAAAACAAACCAAGAGATTGATTTGATTGATTTTAGGGAGCCTACTTATAAACCCATTGTACTTGCACTTTCAAGAGAAATTTTAAAAGCACCCTCCCAAAGCTCTGGGTCTGTAAAGCAGCTTGTGCTACAGCAGTTGCAGTGTCTGAGCTGATCCTGAGAATGTTCATTACACTGTTTTTAATGATCTAATGGGAAGCTGTTTCATGGCTGAGAAATAAATGCCTTTTCTATACCTCAGGGGAATAGTTGTGCAATCAAGAACGACTCGTCGTGTCCTGGCTCGTCTTTAAACCCTTGCTTCCAACTGCATGAGAAACTGAAGCTCTGCTTCCAACCAGAAAGTAGCGTCGGCACCCGAGCTGCGTGCCTTATAAGGCACTTTTCTTTCCTATCTGTTTACAACGCCATCTCACAAAGCTGAAGCCAATGCTTCAGTGTGCACAGAATGGCTCTGGCAGTGCGCTTGGGTGTGGATTTCCATCTGAACACGGGTACAGAGATAAGACTGATCAGTTGATCCTCCAAAGTAACCTATCTTTTACTGCTTTGTGATTGCATGGCAAACAAAGGCAGAAGAGAGAAAGTGTGCACTTCTGTGCTGTTTGTTGCTTTCACGGAAACTGTGCTCACAAACATTTGCAACCCAAACGCGGTGTATATGACACGTGTGTTTCTGGCTTTCTGGCATGAGCTGGAACTTTTTAATAATGAGCTCAGGTTTATGATACACATTTTTTTGTACATTTTACTACACTAGAATATTTTTTAGTCAGGCTACTCCAGAAGCATGCTAATTCTGCTGCAGCGTGTATACAGTTATGCTGGTTTAAACAAAGGACCTGTGGGTGCTTTTAGTATAGATATCGCCAATTGCTCAGTCTAAATTAAGAATTAACAAGAACACATGACTCTGACCCACTAAACATAGATTTCTGCGACTCTCTCAGTTCGTGTATGTACTTTTGGTCCCTACAACACCGAACGCGCTTTGTTGTTGTGGCATCTGTCAGCAATGAATTTACTCAGCATTTTCCTCTCTGGCCACAGGTCACAGCCGCTCCGTGCACCCGCTGCGGCTGAAAGCTTTTCTTTGTGCTCAGTCTCTGCCTGTTTGACGTACTGTAGCAACCCCAGCCCACCCTTCCTCCTGTTTTGGGACATCTCGGAACGGCGGCTCAATAAATAAACACACACACCCCACGGACGCAAGTTTTGGAGCCTGAGGGCCCACAGCAGCGTTTATTGCTCGATGACCTGCGTTCGGCGCCTGGGTGCCGGGGAGCAGGAGTCGCTCCCCGGCCTCTCCCTGCTGCCTGGGCAGCCACATGGCACCAACACCGGGTGCAGCAGCGCCCGCCGCCCGTTGGGAGGGCCCCGCGGGGCGGGGAGGCCCGGCCGTAGCAACCGGGCGGTCTCCAGCCCAACGGCAGGGCGGCGGCGCCGCTGCTTCCAAGCGGGTGGCTGCCGGAGGCAGGTGAGGGCCGCGGGGAGAAGGGCGGGTGGCAGCGCGGCCTCGCTGCTCCCACTGCAGGCTTAGCCCTGAGCAGCCGACCCCAAGGCCTGGGCCCCACGGGCAGTGGGTTCCCTGCCCCACGCAGCGTGTCTCGGGGCACGTTTAGCGTGGCAGTGCTGGCCACTGACATGGCTGCCGGTAGCTCTGGGTGGCACAGGCTTCACCCCATGCCCTCAGCTCTTCCTCTGGCCCCAGGGTGGTTTTGCGATGGCACACGCTGCTCTGTTTCCACAGAAATCCCAGCCTGGCGCTGGGTGGGCTGGCAGTGGTTCAGAAAGCACCGAGGGGCTCACCCTGAAGCTCCCACCTGCGTGGGAGAGGTCACGGGCTCAGCAAACACCGTGCACCTGTGACAGGCGGGGTGCACCTTACTGAAGGTTGGCTGTGCTGGCCAGGGTGGGGAGGTGGTGGTGATTGGACGAACTGGTGCTCGCCTTTTGAAAATAGTGTGTTTTGGTTCAGGCATTGGGCTGACCGTTTTCCTGGCTGCCATCAGCTTGCTTGCCTTTCCCAGACTTGAGGTAAATTTACTATTTCCGTTGAAGCCGCTCCATCTCCTTTCCAACGTGCCTTTTTGTACGGTGCCAGCACTTCCCATACGGATGCTGTTCAAGTGGCTGGGAGCGGCACTGGGCAGCGAAAGCACAGGAAAATCTGCTGCCACACCTCTGGGCATCTGGAAAATGAGATGGCATCTGGGATTAGTTCTCCACCTGAAGTGTGTGTCAGCGGTTACCACGAGGGCACAGCGGTACTGCTTCTGCGCAGAGTTAGAAACTGCACGAGTCTCATTGCTCGCTACTGGCAGGCGCTGTCTGCCTCAGCTCCTCTGTAGTAAACGTGCCTTTTTATTGCATTAACACCAAGTCCCTGCCAAAGGGGTGTTCACCTGCTAGCAGGCATCTTCTGCTGAATGCTTGGGTGTTACGATGCAGAACGCACTCCTGTTTTTTTAACGTCCTCCCTGCCTTTCATACCATTAATATCTTCCTGTATGAGGAGGACAAAGAACAGAATGGTTTATATATTTCTGTATGGGTATTTAAACTCATGTAAGAGGAATAAATATATCTGCAAGAGGAATAAATAACGTGTTCAGTTCTGCAAAGAAGAAAGAGGGAGGAGGCCGTCTGTTCTGGTGCAGTCCTGTTATTATTTTATCCCATTTTTGCTTTTCCCATAGGAAAAACTGCTTGATGACAATAGCTAGCAGCTGGACTGTTGATGATTCATAAGTATCCCTCATTCATTTGTCTTATTCATTAAAAAAAGAACCAAATAAATGTCAAAATGTGATGTCTCAAAGTGATACACGCAGCCAATATATGCTACCTTGCTTCCTCTGGCATTTTGTTTTCTATTCATATGTTTTGTTTTAGTCACAGTTGGGCCTTATACCACATACATATACATATATACAAGCATAATGCTTTTCCTTTGTGAATCATCTTGTAGTCTTATAGGCAAAGTTATGAATCTCTTCACAAAATTGTGTCTCAGATACTCCCAGGTTTAGTCATAAATTGGATTATAGCAATGGTAAGGTATAATGCAAAGCAATAATAAAATATAATACAACTGTCTGACAGTAGGCCAAAACACCACACTCATTTTTGTGTGGAAACTTCCACGTTGGCTCTTTTTTAATGGTAACTTACAGGGATAGAAAGGAAATCATATTACCAATATCCCCATTTCTGAGTATGAGGGGGTCCCTGTCAAATCTGATTTCACCCTTTCTTGACAGGGGAGGTAGCTACCCTTTTTAATTTATACTATTATTTTCCTTGAGAAAAATCTTGACCTCAGTCTTCTGCCATTTATTATTGCCTGGGCTTGCACATCTGGTCTCCAGTTCATATTGACCTGTTCAGGGGAGCATTTTAGATTATTTTTTTGAATAATAATTTCTCAGGTTTTTAGGAAGAAAGCAAAGAGAAGCTGTCAATCAAGAGATTCATCATGACTGGCAATCCATTTAAGAGACTTGCCTGGAGTGACTGTGAGTATTTCAGGGCTGCTTTTATGTACATTCCATGTTATCCTGGATAACGTGCAGTTTAATTTGCTGAATCGTGGTGTGCATACTGCTAGCTGTGTACAAGCTCTTCTGAAGCTGTGCCAGTCTCCTGTGCTGTGTATGGGGTGCTGTGCTGTCTTTTTTTTTCTGAGGAGGAAACTGGGAATGACTGTTCAAGTGACTATAAACAGTGCCTGACTATATATGAAGCCCGAGCAGCTGCAAACCTTCACCTGTGTCTCTCTAGAGTTAACATCTGTCATTGCTGCTTCTGCACTGAGAGGAGGAGGAAGGCTGGTAAAATGCCAGCCACTACAGGCATGCCAGCCCAGCACCCTGCTTGTAGGACTGCTGACTAGGGAAGAGCTGGTGCCAGCCTGCCCCGTGCAGAAGGCTACTGTCACTGAAAGATGATTTCTGAGGATACATTCTCATTTCCTTTATGTATGATTAACCGAGGAACAAATCTGTTTAATGAATATGTGTAGCCCTGTCAGTTGTTGTAGTATTTGATCTCAGAGACAGCAGAGCTCTGATCATATTCCATACTAGACTGACAGCTATTTTTAGTCATTACAGAACAGAACTGTTCTTTATATTTTGGACCAATTTCATCCACTCAGTATATTTACATTTCAGCTGGCTTACAGTATATGGGGAAGTGAAGGGCTGGGATTCTGTAAATAATGTTGATTCTGGGGAAAATGGGCAGAAACATCAAACGTCCACAGAAAATAAACTTAGATACAGCAAGGGTATTTAATTGACTAGCACCAGCTTAGCTCATGCAGAGTATTTTGGGAATGAACAGGAAATACCAAAGTTCTCCTAAAACCTCTGTGCTGAGGAACAGAAGCATTACTGTTGTCATCACTTCCATTTCTGCCCCAACCACTCTAGGCTCTGGTCTGCCTCTGCTCCCTGTTTCAAGTGGAGCTAGCCCAGCCAACTGTAAATCTGTGCAGGCTTGCATTCTTCTGTAGAACTTAATATAAAAATGGACCTTCATGTCCAAGATTTGCTGTGCATGCACATCATCCATCACAGCCTGGAGCACATGCTGCCAGTACCATTGTTTGCAGTTATGGACAACGATGTGGGGTGAAGGATTTTCACCAGCCTTGCAATAAAGTCAGAGTCTGTTGCTGGAACTGCCATTGCTCATGATAGTAGTTGAACGTATAATTGCTAAGAGATCCTTGTTTACTGTATAATGCTTCTAATGTGTCTGTAGTGGTTGTCTGACAATCTTCAGATGCCTCTTAGGAGCTCTGATTCCCAAAATGTAGGTGAGATGTCTTAGGAGCTGGAAGAAATGTCATTTGGCAAACTGAATTTAGCTTTGTCTGGGCTTGGATTTCAGCATACAAGAGATATTTTCTTCAATAAATTGAAGGTGAATACATATGGATAAAAAAAAAAAGGAGGTGTAACTGCAAGTAGATATGTAGAACTGAGAGCAGATTTCCAGACTAAGAACATTGCTCAGTAGAATAAAAGAAAACAAGAAGCAAGCTATATGTATACAGAGTACTGTGGTGTACTGGTCAAGAAAGGAAAGAATTCAAGTAAATCTTTTTTTTTTTTCTTTTTTTTTAAAGTGTAAATGTTGTTATCCGCTCATTTCTCTCTACAACAGATGCCTTTGATTCAAAGCACAGAAAAGATCATACGAACTCAAATTTCCACGAGGACCACAAGAAGAAATCAAAAGAGAAGGAAAAGAGTCTGACAGTCAGTCAGTGGGACATGGACGTACAGCCCCTCATTTCATCTTCTGAATGGCTTCAGTTTCATGGGCTCAAGAGAAAGAAATTGACCCTGTCCCAGATTTTGTCCCAGATTGGATTTCAGCACAGGAAAGGTATTAGAGAAATCAATAATCAAATAATAATAATAGGAAAAGATGTAGAATAGTCTGTAGTGCTCATTTTGCACCTCGGTGTCCTCAGAGGAGATATTCACATTGTCTGTTATCTTATGACAATGGCAGAAAGGGAAGCTGTATCCCCAGTTTCTGGCATTGCCAGTTCAGAGAACTGTGAAACTCCACCTCCTTTTGATCTGAGGACTCGGGATCTGAGAAGGGCTTTTCTTACTGTGTTGTACTGTTGTGTCTTTACCTGAGGCTCCAGTTCAAGTCCTCCACAATTTAACTACAGCTGGGAACTAACTTGCAGTGCTGAGGCTGCTAGTCTTTTGCCTGCAAATAACACACCATGAGACCTCTGCCCATTTTTAGATTGCAGATATGTGTACACTGTGCCATAATCTGAAATCTGCTAGTTAATCATCTGGGCTAGCCAACCTGTTCAGGAATAGTTTATTATTTCCAGGGAGCCAGCTTCGAGGAAGAAGTTAGATTTGATTAGAATTCAGGCTGCTTTTTGTGCAAAGTCAGGCTATAGAAAAATGTTCCTTTGCAGTTATCTGACAGCTGGAGGGGAAGAGTTTGCTAATAATTATTAATCACTGCCGTAGTAGTGCTTTGCAGAGCATGGTAAGATACTCTTTTCTTTGAAGAGTTTACTGCCTGAGAAGTCGGAATTGTAATGTATTGCAATTGTTCTAGGTTGTATAATTTAAGATTTCAGCTGGCTTGTGTCCATGGGACATTCAAGGATCAACGGTGCAGATCCTGGAATCCTGTATGCTGTAGATGAAGAAGAAGCTATTAGGCAAGGTTAATGTTGTTACGGTGTAATTGTAGGAGCAGAACGTACTAGCTTAGCAGGGCAGCATCCTGTACAGAGTAGCTGCTTTGTGACGTTGAATATTCCCACCCCTAATGTTTTCCTATCAGTGGAACTACCGTAGAAGATTTCTAGCTACTGAAAAAGCAGAGTGCAACCTTTTCCTTAGTTGCACCCACTTCTGCACCCATTTAGTTGTGTAAGAGAACAGCATTATCTGTTCCAGATTTTGTATTTTGTTTGATGGACAAATATTTGCGAGTCCTGCTGTGAGGTAAATGAATAATACGGAAGTTTAATTGCCTAAACCTTTCCTTTATTGAAGTCCCATGGAGCTTTTTTGCCTATAAATAATTAAATGCATTTCCCCCCCGTTTCTGATTAAACTGGTAGGGAGCAGCAAGAGCAGGGCTGCTCCAGGAGGGGAAGGTGAGCTGGGAGGCAAAGGGGACCACAGCCCAGGCAGTGCCCTCCCTGACCAGGATGCAATCCCGCAGCATCTGACCACAGCAGGCAGAGCAGGGTGCTGGCAGCAGCGTCCGCTGACAATCCCAGGCAAGGTGAGGTGATGAACCAGGTCTAGGGTCCAGCCAGGAAGTGCAGCCAGGAACAGCTGGAGATGAAGCCAGAGGCAAGCCTGGAGACAAGGCTGTAACATAGGGCTGAAAGGTCTGACCAGGAGAGAGGTTTACCAGCAGGACTTGAAGCGGGCACACCTGCAGCATAGCTCAAGCAAAGACTGGGGGCCCAGGCCTGAGCACCCTGTGTGTGGAAACCACAGGTGAGACTGACAGGGGCTGCCAAGGCCAGCTGTTGCCCTCAGGGTCCTAACATAAACAGAGCCAGAAAAAATCGTAATTTGATATCATTAGAATTTCCCTCAAATTTCTTAATGTCCGGAGATAAGTACAGATGCATGAGCCTCACACATGGGTAGTGTACACGTCAACCTGAAAACTATCTGTTTGAAGGACACATGCACTCTGCAATGCTTACTACTAAGGGAGAAGCTCCGACTCATTCAAAGCTGATACATCCAAAGAATCCTCCTCATTCCTCTAAAAATATTTTACTGAATTTTGATTTTACATTTCTGTAAAATAGATTTTGACATACTGAAGGCAAAGTATGTGATAAGAACAAGATTTAATCTCCTTTGAGTTGCATGTATTTTTGAAAAACAGAACATCATGAAAGTAATCCTTATGATTAACAACTTGGTCTTTTGTAACCTTTACTGTAGATTATGTGACCACTTTGGGGAAACTTGTGGCTTCTCGGTATGCAGACGGTCTGTTTCCTCAGTACATGAGAGCACAAGATGGCAGCGTGTATAATGTAAGTGATTGAATTGTGGTAACATCCCCATGCACTTAGAAGTTGTTACCGCTGTAGCAGAATGATATGACTAAAATGTCTCCCTATGACAAGAAATACATACATTTGTTGTATAAGAACTTTATCTTTTGATCATTTTTTTTCCTGTTCTGTCAAACTATTAGTGATGACAATCAGCAGTAGGGAAGCTATATATATATATATATTTTTTTTTTCCTTGTAAAGTCTTACACTCTTGCCTTGGTGCAGCATTGCAGTAAATCTTTCCAGAGAAGGCTGCAGTTTCTAAGCAACATTTACCCTGTCACGAAGGAGGGAGCACTTGAAAAGAAGATGCTCAGCTGAGTTTAAAAAAAAATAGTTGTAGTCGATAAAACAAATAGGGATGCTGAAATAAATCGACATAACATGCTGTCATTGCTGATGCAAAGCACTGCTTTGCTCAGTGCCAGTGGGTCACAAAAGGCTCAGCCCCGTCTATAGAGACGGCTGGATCTCTGCCCAGGCTCATGTTCTAAGGAATGTCTTAGTAACAGCTGCTGGCTGTCCCATTGTTGAGAGGATGGATCCTGACTGAAGAGATACGCATTAGAGCTAGGAGGGGAGAGAGTCAATTCGTAAGGGATTTTACAAAAACACATGGCTTGTCATTTTTTTTCTGATAACTAGAATCACTTCTGAGGCACAAGGCATAAAAATAGGAAAAGAACCATTTCAGGGAGACTTATTCCCTCTTTTTTTTCCCCATGTGATTCTGTGTGAAGTATCTACATAATGTCATTTAATCTAGGATTTGTCTGGAGCATGTGAAAAGAGATTTGTTGTAGCCTTAAGGTAGCAACGCCACTATACAAAATCTGGTGAGACCTCCCTTAGAATATGGTGTACGATACTGTGTACAGTTACCATCGGGTAAGAGGAAGCAATTCAAACTAGAGCGAGTACTGGGAAGAGCTAGCAGGATGAATGGCAATGGTGCTGATTTTGTAAGAGATCTTGGCTGATGTTGATGTATTTAGGTAAGACCAAGAGATTCTGAAAAATGATAGTCTTACTGCCCTTAAATGCCTAGAGAAAGGCAAGTTGCAGGCATAAAGAGGAGCTATATTTTTCTATGCTAAAAGGCATGAGGTCCAAGAATAAACTTGTGTGAACTGCCATGAATAAAATGAGGTGAACAGTCAGTTTTCCAGGCCTCAGAGAAATGGGAATCTGGACTGGCCAAATAGAAGTGAAGGGGTGGGGCAAGAAAAATGCTTTATTTTCAGATGGAGTTTGATCAGTGTAGTGCAATAAGCTGTTCGTATGACTCTGGCTGTGATAGGAGGAAACTGGATTTTCTAAGTGCTTCTTCCCAGGCTGCCATTCCTTTGGCAGACAGCCTGATACTGTGTGTCTGGGAGGCACTTTACAGGGCCCTAGCTGACATTAAAGAACAGAGGAAAATACATACGAGAGGAAGAAATGTGCAGACTGACTCTGAAAATTTCTTCTCACTGAGAAATGTTCTTGTTTAAAAACGTTTGACTCTCCAAGGTTTTTTACTAGTCCTGGAAAGGTAGCTGGACGTGGAAGGTGGCAGGTAAATTAGCTTGTGTGGCTCAGAGATATTGGGGGTATGTCTTTACTGGAACCTGCAGAGAGTTTTTAAACCCACAGATCATTGTACACAGTGAATCTGCATAAATATATATATAATGGAGATGGTCTCCTGCTTTTCATTTTAATACTGAATCTATGTTTTTCTTAATTTACTGTTAGGGCATGAGACATTTTAGTTGCTGATTGCATTTGCCTGAACTAAATTTGCCTAAACCCCTACCCATAAATAGTTAAGCTGTAATGTTGGGCATTGTTAACGAAATAATAGCACAAATAGGAAGCCTTTTACATTTCCTTTCAAATGCTAAAGACAAGGTGGAGATTGAAGTGCCCCAGAACCAACCGTTCACTCCCTTGTATCGCTGTTTAAAATTTTAAGAGCTAGTCAAAATTCTAGTCTAAGAAGGTACAAAGTGCCTGTGTTCCTGTTTGTTCATCCATCTGTTCTGCAGCCCTTTCTCCATCCTTGCCCCTGTTCAGCTCACTCTAATTGCTCTAGTCTTGAGACAGACAAGGCAGACAACCCACTGGCACTGTCCCATGCTTGTATAAAAAGATTATGAAAGGCAATTAGGACAAAATGCAGTGTCTTTTCTGTTATAGCTCAGATGCGTTTGTCAAGTATTTGCTCCTGCAATAGTGGAAGAAAAATGGGTTGTTTTCACTGCTACCTTGGCTGACATATCTGGCACTTGCAAACCAGCTATTGCAGCTGTGCTAAGCTTGGGGCTTCATTTGTGTTGTTTTGATGTTCAGTTTCTTTCTCTCCCTTATTTAAATAAAGCTGACAGCCAAAAAAGAACTTATTCTTCATTTTGTGGATTGTCTAATGGGAGCTATTGAGCTCTATCGGCAGCGAATGGAATGGTTAACCAGTGAAAGCCGGCTGATATTTGGAGTGATTCAAGAACAGTGCATTGTCGTTGTTTTGGATTTTGGCACTGCAGCCCCAACTGAATTCGACCTATGCCGTGATGCACTTTCCATGGTTCTTGTGGAACAGGTGACCCAAATCGCCAAATTTAACCTCATTCGGTAAGCAGAAAGAGCACCATGAGAACAAAAAGGAGTCTCGTGTCATACAGATGTCTGTTCGGATGATGTGTTTTCTGTAGTGCAATTGGCACTACATGATTTGTTTCATGGTAATACCCATAATATCTATCATGGTAATACCTATACTTCCACCAAGTTTCACCCGCAGTAATGCTGAGCTTGCAAATCCCATTTAACAGAAAACCGTTGTGTTACCCTGAGGAACGGATAAAGGCTAACAGAAACCAAATGCTGATATATGCCTTCTGCAAATGTAGGAAATGTAGAAAGATCAGGGACACTTTGCAACAGCAGTAATGCTCTTCGGTAATGCATCTAAGTATTACAGAGTAAAACAGTGAGGTCACGTCTGACTGCCTAGGCGTTCTTGTGTCTTTAGGCACTACAGGTTTCTGCCTTACAGCTGAATGTACGCTCCCCCACGTACCATAGACAGAAGCATAGTCATTTGTATTTCTATAGATTTCCATGGTCACAGAAATCAGTAGTAGGACTAGCAAACAATACTAGATTTCCATAACAAAAGACAAGAGCTTGTTCCCTAACATGAGTAAATGAATCTGGGTTTAGTTGCAAGTAAAAAAAAAAAATAGAAGCAGCTATTCAAATTGAAGTATCTTTGAACAAATTCTCACTTATGCATAACTGAAGGCATAAGCTTGGGTTTGGATAGATGAATGGAATTTTGTGACTATGAAAAAAATGATGTGCAAATTACGCCATACAATTTTTGAATACGTTCCATAAAGATTACTTGCAACTACACTATGATTCTTAATGTTGTTTTACCCAAGCTCCATCCTCCAGCTTTGATTCTGCTGCCCTTTCTCAATTCTCTACCTTGTGATACACCTGAGATTTGAAAAGAAAAAAAAGAGATACTTTCCATACCTTTTGAGAAGCACATAAAACATTTTCTTTAAAGATGATCTGCAAAGCTAAGTCAAAATTGAGGTACAATAAATGTGTTCATTGATTTTTCTGTTTGCTTCAGCAGGGAGACAAAGGACAACATAGCTTACAAGTTATTGCTTTAACAGAATCTAAGAAAGCATGCTTGTCTTTTAGATTTGCAAGTAACTCTTCAGAGTGGTGCTTGATGGTATATCATAGAGGCAGGAACCAGTTATTTTTAAAGTTGTCTTCTGTCTTTTATGTGCAAATGGACAGGCATGCATGCTCACATGCTTTGTACCTCTCTTATGCCATTAAGAGCCCTTTAATCAATTAAAATATCGAAAAGCTTTGCATCACAAATCTCATTTTGATGGGCAGATAAAGATCAGCACTCTTACAAAAAGCGGAGGTTTGTTAAAATGATCTGGCACAAAGGCCAACCAGCAAGGATGCCATACAGCATACAGTGGAAAGAGAAGCCAGATACATATTTCATATACATATTTTAAAAACCTGATTGTGCTTTTATTGTAAATATAGGGTAAATATGTGAAAAGGTAAATAGGAATTGGGAACTGTTTGTAAAGTACTGTAGCCCTCTTGGGTGTACTTTGAACAGCTGTCTGAAAAAATTGTTATGAAAATTACAGTATTTTTCTTAGGGTTTTATTTTGCCCCTACTTTTATTGCAAGTCTAGATTTAATATGTATGGTTTATTGTTATTATTATTTAAGAATCTAAAAGAATAGTAACAATAGCAGAGTTCCACCTTTTTGCTTTGCCAGCATTATTCTCAGTTGTTCTGATTTATAGTTAATGTCACTTTCAGGGCTGCTCAGGATCTTATGAAGTGGCAACAGAAATGTGCTCCTGTGTCTCAACATACTGTAAAGTCTGCTGTTAAGTGGCTCTGGAAACTGGACCATATGACAGCTGCCAGCCATAGCAGCTCTGCTGAAGCCCTGCTGGAAGCCATGAGTGAGACGGTAAGCTCATACATCTTTTGGAAGCCTCAAGTAAATCCAAGAATATTCAGTGCCAGACTGGTTACTGTGATTTGCCCTGATGAATTTTGCAAAGATAAATATTAATGGGAGGGTTCAGAAGTTTTTTTCCTGTTTTTCCAAGTGTATCTGCATACTATGTTTACTGATGACCTGCTTATGTAAATTTATTGTATTTGGAAAGCAGAAACTTTTCTGTTCTGGAGTACAGAGAATAAATAACATATTCAGTCATTAAGGGAAAGAGTAAATACGTTGCTTTCCACTTTCTTTGCCATATATGTTTTTCAGGGCTTCAAGTTTATGAAAATAGAATCTTAGAATCATTTAGGTTGGAAAAGACCTCCAAGATCATCAAGTCCAAACATGTCCCTTAGTACACACAGAACTTCCTTGGACAGGAATTTAACCAACTCTGCTGCACTGCTCCAAGTTAAAAATAAAACAAAATGAAATAATGACAAACACACGCTGTTAGAAAAGCATCCTCAAGCTCTTCACTTCTGAGGCAGTAACATCCACTAAAATATTCCTTATATCACTACTACTGAAGTCAGGGGAAAAAAAAATTACTTTGTATCCAAAATGCTTGTGAAAAAAATATACTTAAAATCCAAAATATAAAGTACAGAGATTTCTTTAACCGTTTGTTGACAGTAGGTGTCTACAAATCCTTTTTCCTCAGCCACCTATGATTTCTTCCACAGCAAGAAGACAAAGCATACACAGGTATTGTTGTAATTAAATTCTGTCTATTTCTCAAAGTGCCATATTACATTATTCATTATAACAGAGTCAAAAGATATAAAAGATATATGCCATCATTTGAGCTAGTCACTTAAAACTTGTATTGTTAAAGAGATATTTTATGAAATTCACTTACAATATAAATTGAATTCCTGGCACTTGACTTAAATGGAAAATTGTGTGGACTAGAATCATTAGTTTTTGCTGCCATTATATCCAACCCTGTGCACAGATCCACCCCTAACTCCTTTGTAAATCTCATATTGAGACGTTGTTTGAAAGAGAAGGTGAATTTGGCTTGAGTTTCCCCTGTGCAGATGGATTCTCAACCAGATGAACCTTGATGTTTGGAAAATGATATTAAAAAGGAACTGGGTGAGGAACAAATTGTGCAACAGTGACATTTTTTATGACTGCTTTTTAAAATGCCTCCATAAATTATGCTAACATTTTCAGTTTGCAGTATATTACTAATTTTCTGGTGGGAAAAAAAAAGGATCATATTTAGATTTCAGTATTGTCTGGATGAAGAAAAGGCTTGTTGGACCTGGTAGGTCTGCGTACAAATAAACAGAAATTAAAATTCATCCAACAGTGAGACATATTATTTTTTCTGGATATTGGTGGGCTAATGGGTAATCTGGGGGAGTCAATTTTGGCGGGTGATCAACATAAGACAGACTTTAATTACTCCTAAATACAGTTATTATCATTCATAACTGACAGTTCAGTTTGAGTAGAAGCTTCACTGTACTGAAGGCTGGGGCAGACCCCATTCAGTCCTAGGCACAAGCTGCATAGTCACTGAACAGTCATAAATGACTCATTCCTCAGAACTGGCTTTGTCAACAGAAGTTACTCAAAAACAATAGCTCCTTTTTGCTTAGACTTGGGTTTTCCAGTCGTTCCTTTAGTTGAGCTTTTCTCCCATGTGTGGCAAGTCCCTAGATTTCCTTTCCTCATTACCTGTCAGTCCCAAGGTCAAGATCCCTCTGCTCCAAGGTTGCAATCCTTTGGGCTCCACCTGCCACAGATACATCCACGGTATCTAACTCACAGTTCTGTGCAGATGCTGCTCTGCAAAGTGTGGGCCACCCATCCCAAATGCACCTCCCCTCCCAGGTAAAGACTGCGAGGAACTCTTTGTCATGTTCTCCTCTCCGTTCCTGTATGGAGTTTGTTTGCTTGTTTGGATGGCTGCAGAAATTATAATTTGCAAAATATGGAGGCCTAAATGGTTTGAACCTTCTCCTACTATTCTGTAAGGAACATTTCCTTCATGGTATGTTACTGCTGGGTTTGTAGTTAAGTAGAATGAATTGTCTGTGGTTAGCAATTTTGTCTTCTTGAGGAGCTGGTTCTGCATCAGCTATGCCCAAGAACTTTCAGCATTTTAAAAGTTGCAGAGGCAGGAATTAGATCATTTCAAGGAAGTCTGAAAGCTAATACCCTTATTAAATATCAAGCTTCCGAGTTATTGGCAGTCTCAGAAGGGAGGGGGAGAAGATGTGAATTTGAAGGAAGACAAGGAAAAGTGGTTGTGCAATCTGCATATGTTCCCCCAGGCCAGGAGCCTCTTCAGCAAATTTCCAGGACAAGGGTGTTGCCCGAGGACTGGGTCTCAGCTGGGCGAGCTGCATGGATGCTCTGACAGCTGTTTTAGCTGGATGAAACAGAGAGGGAACCTTCTAGAACTGAACCAAAGCACAGATGGGCACAAGTGTTGATTGATTTTGCTTCTAAAGCTAATAGGTATTGTGTTAACCTTGCACGTTAATGAAACATGCTCATTCTTTCTTATAGTATTTGTCTAGCAGCCAGGATACCTGGCTGGCCACAGACCCTCTTACTCCATACAAGTGTGCTCCATAAGTATGGTCCCTGACTCCCACATGTAGTGCCAAACCCCACGGTGCTGCTTTGTTAATTCTCCTTGTCTAGCCCAGGATTGGGCTGCTGCTTGGGGTAGATGTCTTCCAGTGCTCACCTTTAGTCAGGGTATTTGTGGCAAAAGGTAGAGAGGGGAGAGAGGCTGAAGCCCAGAAGCCTGTGTCAGTTTGTATCACCATCCTCATGATGCGGGGCAGTATGGGCATCCTGCAGCCCAGAAAGTTTGGGGTACAAACTGGACAAAAGATGTCCATGTATCAGCCTGTTGGCTCAGGAAGCTGAAATAAAAATCAGTGTCAAAGGCAGTACTGGAAATGGAAGAACGTGCTTAGAGATGATACTGAATTTGCTTTCCTATTGTATGAAATGATGTGGGTGCAGAAACACTTCCTCAGTGCTGTCCCAGACTCAAACAGTTGTCATCTTTTCTCTTTTATGGTGCATGTTTGGGATTCCTTACCATACATGAATGTCATTTTTCAGTTGAACAGCTATTTATCTGAATTTATCAGTTGGTATGTGCCATGCCATAGGACTGATAGGCCATGCTTGCTGCCTTGAACATCATCGCGGGATAGGTGTTGTTACATTTTTTGATGCTGGTGAAAATTCAAGAAGCATATTTACTAGCTACCGTTTAGCATGGATATGTGCAGGCAGCATTGGATCTGTTACAGTGTAATACACAAGCAATAACTAAAGGACATTTCTTCATCTCCTCTGTCTTCTTGCAGTAATGTTTTCATAACATAAGTGTATGTGTTCATAACAAACTTGCCAAGTTCCCTCTGCCTTGGGAAGCATAAAAAATACGAATTATCTGTAAATACCTACAGTAGCATTCAAAGAATGATGCATCTCTCCTAGCCCTCAAAATACGTGCTGCTAATAAAAGTATGTCTGGTATAAAAGTTCCTACTGCTTTTCAGCTCTGGCAAGGCCCCAGCATAGTTCCTCTCTTCCCAAAAGAGGAATGCGGCACAGAGCCTCGTCCTGACTAATAGCACAGTTGTCCTCTCTTGCACTTCTTTTTGGTTTCGGTTAACTTCTGTGGAAAGGGGCTTGTACTGAGCTGTACCCAGGGGCTGTGGGTCTGGTTCCCTTCTCACTTCGGGAAATTTTGTGTGAAATTCATTTGAATTACTAGCAAAAATGAGAGGGGGAACTGAAGATCCGCAAATCTTATAGCCCAAATAATGCAGTGCTGCTACCAGACTTTCATACCAGTGCTCAGCACAGGACCGGGCTTGAATAAATACCAAACATCTGTGTAAAACAGTCCTCCCAATTCCTTTTTTTTTTTTTTTTTCTGTTTTATGACAGGTTGAAGCTGTTTATTACTTTGCTGTGGGTGATGTTCCAGCTGAAACAAAGCAGCTGCTCCTTGAGAAAGTTTCTGATGGCTCCTGTCCAGTCAACACCGTATCTTTTAATGCCAGGGAAGATGAAACTGTTATTTTTCTGAAGGAGTTGAGCCACTTGGCCTCTGGCAGGTATGACAAAGAAGCACAGTAATGATTTCAGTACTTGTAAAGTGCTTTGCTGCTAGGAATGCTATCTGAAGATATCTGAATGTTATCCCATTTTACTCATGAGGAAAATGAGACAAACCAGATCTGTAAGTGGTTTGGGGAAACAGAGGAAATAGTCTAAGAGCTGTAACTAAACTACAGGGCCTACTTGAACAGCTTCTCTCCACATGTGTGCTCACTGGCTTGTGGAAAGGCCATTCCTTACCTATATCATGAATTGTCTGTCATCTGTTTCTCTTTCGAGTATGAAAATTTTTCAAGGGAGAGTCACAATATAAACAAGTTTTTATTACATTTCTTTTTACTTCAGTAATATCCACAGGCACCAGCAAAGAATCGATCTAGAGTTTTTTTTGGATCAAATGTCACACAGACATGTAGTTGAAAGGTAATGCCTGTCCTAAATAGGCAGTGCCTGGAACAACAGGAAATTCGGGTAGTGTTAGGCCTGGCTGTGTGAAGCTGCAGTTCTCTACCATGCTCTCCAGCATCTGTTTAGTGTGGTTGGTGGGAACCGATATATTCCATATGGGCTGCTGGCTACTTTGTCCTGGGAACCAGCTGTGTGACAAGAGAAAGCCTTCAATGCAAAAGGATAATACAGCATTAATCTTGATTCTAATATAAAAATAAGGAAAATGAATGAAGAAACAAACAAACAAAAAAAAAACACAATACCAAACACACTCAACAGCAGGAGGGCAATAGCAGCTGATAGGTGTTTGTCTGCTTTACAGAAGCCACCACACAGTTACAGAGCTGTGAAATGCCTGCTATAGCTTTCTGTTTCACTATTGTTTGTGCAAGAGTGGGAAGGACTCCAACAGTAGAAATCCCCAAATGACAGCAGAGCAATTGGTAAGATGGCAGCTGCTTAGCTCTTTTATAGCCATCTGTGTTTAGGAGTAGCTTTTAAGAGACGGAGTGCCTGCCAAAAAAACAAGACTGAAGGAAAGTGTTATGTTTGTTCTATTCGGATGTGTGTCTAAATGACTGTGGTCATTTAGGACTGTGGTACCTCCATGATACCAGGTACTTTGCCAGTCACTGTACTTCATTTTCTTTTGGCAATGTTTTTCCTTCCTTTGTAAGAAGAACATGAATGTTTCTTGCATGGTAGAGAAAGAGGCGAGAAGAGTTATGGCAGGGAGCTGAGAGGAATCATTTTGCCTAATATGATTCTCACTATCTTTTAGTAATTTTTCATGTGTCTAGCTTTGTTGCAGAGACTTATCAGGCCAACATATATCTTGCTGGTGGGTATTTTCCCAATAACTGTCTATAAGATTAAGTCAGTTTTCACATAGGATTTGCTAAGTTCATGGGTTTTTCATGATTTAAGACTGATTCTGGTGTAGTTCTGTTTTAGAAAGGCATCTTTTTCCTGCTCTGGGAGCTTGTCTGTTTTGACAACAAGGGTAAATGAAGTCTGCTTGACTTCCTGATTTGTATATCGATAGTGAAATAAATGTTCCTGTTGGGCTTTGAACTAGGAGGGTAATCTAATTAAAAGGTGTTAGTGTCCTCTTAGATATCTCAAATGACATGCTTGCTCAGCATGTTAAAAGCATTAATTAAAAACAGATTTCCAGATGATTGAAAAGGAAGGTACCTTAGAATAAGTGATACCAAAATGAAAGGATGTGTGATTCTTCATGAAAAGACTTCAGAAAATACATACATGTATATAAAGGTTTGATAATATCCATAATACTGTTGTAGCTGAACATTTGGTTATCTTGATAGGTAAGGAAATAATTCCAAAGTTGTACACTGCTCTGACTTCGCATGTGTGACACGCATATTAAAACTAGGAAAGTATTTACGTAGTTTGCATACTGGTGAAAACCCATTTTTTATTACAGATTCCATGCTTTTGCTCAGAAGAATTACTGTCGAGATGCTACTGGACCTGCACTGAAATGTGAAGATGACAAAGATCTAATTGCCCCGAATTCCAGAAAGGTGAAAGGGCGAACGCCACTAGGTAGACAATTTTAAAACCAGAATTATATTGATTTTCTAGGTGAGGTTTCAGAGTAGCTATCTAATACAGGAACTTGCTTAGTGCTAGATCAAAAGAAGCCTTCTGTAGGCATAGGTGGGGACGGGACTGGTCAAATGGAAAATCTGTGGGTGGGAAGGAGAGGGAAAGGAAAAGAGAGAAGTGAAGAGAATAGTGGATGTGCATGTGAGAATGAAGGAGAAGTGAAAAAAGGAGAAGAAGCAAGAACATGTATTTCAGGAGATAAAAATTAGTACTGGTGTGCTTATACCAGTGACCTGGTGGTAATGGAGAGTAATGGCAGAAAGGGAGATGAAAGAGATAAGAGTGGTATAGAGCATCTGTTAGAACAGCCACATCAATACAGACCATGTTCATCGCTAATATAAGGGAATTAAGCCCACTTATGGTTGACTTGGTTTTCTCAGGATCTGAGTTTATCATAAAGACAGGCGAAGAGCACAGTAAAAATAACTAGAGAGAAGGTGCAAAGAGAGAGGGAGAAATATGAAAAACATACAGGAGGAAACAGCAGAAAAAAGCAGAGGAGAAGCAAAATCTCCATTTTTCTGGGGGTGGAGCTGGGCAGAAAGCTCTCAGCATGGTTCTTTTTAGTCACAGTGCTACTTCTCTAGGAGAGGTCAGCCTTACTGTTCAGTGGGACTGGACTGAGGCTTCAGCCAGATTTGGAGGAGATCAGCTTGTGGTGTGAAGCATGGCTGTGTTATGTCATGTCCGATATCTTTATCAGCAGGCAATTTGGTTAAAAAAAAGGTTTATTTTTATTATCAGGAGGCATAAAACCTCTTTTCTCTCATGGCTCACATCCCCATTATGCTGTTGGGCATTAGCGTTGCCCCAAAGGTAGAACACTGTCATCCTCGTCTTACTGCTAGGGAACCTATGGCATAAGGGGGATTTAGTGACTCACCTAAAGTCATATATCAGTCTTGGACTAACTGTCCCATATTTTCTGGGTTGTGGTCTGGATCCTTTTGTACAAACCTTTCAGAATGGCCATGGTTATACAATATGAGAGAACCATAGTTTGGGGGGGGGGGAGGGGCAGAAGTAAGAGAACAAGGTGTCATCATCCCCTCCCCCCTTTTTTTTCTTTATGAAAGGTCATCAAGGCTTTCCCCCCTCACACCCCCACAGGGTTTAGAAACCAAGAGCAGAGCATGCTTCAAAGCCCTGCCTTTCATTTCATACTGATTCACAGTGCTGTAATGATTGCCTTCGGTCTGCTCCAAGTGCTTCCTTGCCAGACCCCAGTTGGGTGTGTGCATGGGGAGGGCTGGCTTCCTCTTCCCCCAGGCACCAGCCTGTTTCAATAGATGGCCCTAGAGCTCCTGTATGACTGAAATTACTTCCTCACCACTGTTTCTAAAGCTGAAAGCTGAATAGCTTTAATCGCTCAAAAGGGCAGTAATCTCCTTGAAGTGCATTGTCTGTTGTGTCTTATTGCTATTATGGAGTAGAATTTACACATTAAAAAGGAACACAATTAGCTTTCTGCATTTACTTGGCATTATAACCACAGTTGTGACATCACTGACAGCCAATCAGAGCCTTTTGGTCGTATACAGAACCTAAAATCCTTTCAGAAAAGAAAATGCGTAGGAGACATTAATTCTGGCCTGTGTCTGATGTCTCTTGTTTCAGAGACTCCTTCAAGGGTGTAGAAGGCAATAATAATAAAAGTGGAGATTACTCACTAATGTATTCTGAAACTGGTTCTTGAATGTCTGGCATAAACTATATAAGGAAATAAATAGAAAACGAATCAGAGATCTAATCTTCCAAATGCGATGTTTCCTGGAAAATAAGGGGAGGTGCAGGAATATTTTGATTCTGTTTCTTTTTGCACCACAAATGCAACAGCTGGAAACTAACGCTCATTGTTATGTTTTCTGGGCTGGAAAAAAACATTTTAAGGAAATCTGATAGTTTTCTGGGTATCCACTGAATAACATTTTGCAAATACAGGATATCTTCATGCTCACTCTTTTTCATCTACTTAAACAAACAAGTCGGAAGTGAACTACTTAAAACTCCAGATAAGAGCTGAATTCTCCCCTGTTTTGCATCTTGAGCAGTCATTTAGAAAGCAAGCGTGAGAAACTGCCAAATTTGATTTTTTTTTATACTCATTGAGTGGGTGCTTGAGATTAAAACAGGTGTAAACCAGTAAAGAATTAAGGTCCTTATGTTGGCAGACTCAGACCTGAGGCAGAAGAAATAAAGCATAATTTGGACCAATGTGGTGACGTCTCCTCATCCAGCACTGATTTTCCTGTTATCACTTCTGCCTACGTTCTTTATGTAGCTTCTGCATCTGCAAAAAGCTGTGGAATTAAGCAATTCTGTTGTATAGTTAAAATTATAAGTGGAAGGGAGGTGAAATTTAAGTTGGAACATGAAGACTTAGAGGGCAAGAGGCGGTGAAAGCTGTGGAGAAGAAGGTTCTTCCTGAGAGGGGCCATAGTTGTGTTATCTGCTTGGAGTGAGAGGGAGGTAAGTGCTAAACAGGGCTTGAAAAGTAGTGGCATTTTGAGCTAGATCCTGAAATGAACAGTGGTGCCTCGCTAGCTGAAGAGCACACAGCAGTAGATCTCTGGGCAGTGTTTTTCTGTGTGGTGGAATAGATGAGCTGGTACGTGTAAAGAAGATGCCACTGGACCCTAAATCAGGATTTGAGTAACGTGACAAATCCGAAGAGGGATATATTTCAGCATGGCCAGTCTTTTGGAATAATGTACTATTCCAGGCTGTGAAGACTGATGTGCTTAACCACTTTTTGAGCTGTGTAAAGCTGTATTAAGTGTGCTTGATTTTCCATGTTTACCTGATGGTCAGAGGGAAAATCGTAGGTTGCTGTGTTTAACATGGGGAGTGTAAGAGCACCAGCCTCCTGCGTAGCATTGAAGTAAATGAGCTCTGCTCTGTTTATGCACACAGACATGGGAGAGACCAAACCCTCCCTTCGGGAAGCCAGAATAATGACTACAGAGTGGCTGCTTTGCCTATGAGCTGTAGCAAAGAGCTTTGCCTCTGTGTTTTCCTCCTACGGGCTTTGTCCAGTCTTAGCAGCCTAACCTTGGCCTGGCAAATCTCTTTGCTAATGTGTAGAGAGTGATGCAGACAGCCGCTCTGCAATACCATGCAGGATACAAAGTTCATTTGCTTTGTGCATTTGCCCAGGGGAAAAGGGGCAGGATCGGGCCAGGGTGAGTTTCCCTGCTGCCTGACCCAGCGGGTGTGCAGGCAGCTGCCCTCCTGTTCTCCTCCATACCTCCATTCTTCCCCCTCCAAGGGTGAATTTTGCAAATCAGCACTTCGGGGAATGCTGCTATCTTCTGCTGCCACACAGAGGCTGAGGAAGGGACCAGCAGTGAAAAAATTAAATTGCCCATCTTGCCTTGCAGGCAAACCTAACTTAAAAAGTGTCTTACTCCATTACATTTGGATTTTGCTTCCACAGCCTAAGTCAGATAATCAGGGAAGAAATACTTCTGTTTTCCACCATTTGCTTTTGTGTTGGTATTTTCTTGGCGTTTTAAAGATGTAGTTGATTTTGCAGGCTTCTTTTCGCATGGACTTTTTTCAAAGCAGGATTTGTATCTTGAATATGGAATCAAATGGGTTACTGTGACTTGACAAACTGGATAAGTTTGTCTGCTGGGAGGTAGGTGTGGAAAAGCTTCTAAGATTGCCTGACAGCATTAAATAACTGGGAAATGGAAATGAGGCTGGTTACACATTTCCATGTACGTGTGCCTGTGCGTTTTTGCTTAGGCGCACTATCTTGCTTCAGCTCATGGGTGTCAGCAAGATGCTTCTGGCCCTCACCCTTGGCCTTCCCAGCGCCTGTCCCCATCCTCTTCCTCATTTCTAGGGCCTCCGTTTTCCAGGCCGAGGCCTCGTTGGGCACAGTTGGCCATGCACGATGTAGCGAGCCAGCCCCACATGCTGGTGCTCTGTGTGAGCCAGGGAAGGCAGAGGAGCGTCAAGGCCATCTCCCCGCTGGCCTCCCTGTTGCCATCACCATGTCATGGCTTTTGAAACAGAACTGGGGGTCTGGCCTGGACAGTTAACTGCCAGCCAGCACGGCTGGGGGTGTTTCATGGCGGGAGGCTCTTCCCCTCTGGGGATAACACGATTTTTAAAGAGGTCTTTCATGTGATGCAGGCGCCTGAGTTGTGCCAAGAGGCCTGGAGCGGCTGGGGGCTGCCCCCTCCGAGGAGGTGGCTTTCGGCCATAGGTGGCTTTTCAGTTGGTGGCCCCCAGAATAGCACAGCAATGAGGTGTGAGCCCAGGGAACTTAGACTGAAGGGAGGTTTGTACTTTCTTAGTTGCTTTCTTAGTTGTTTTTCACCAATGTGCTTTGAGGGATGGGCTGTGGGCTGAAAACTGCTGCTGGAGGCTGTGGTGTGTGTGTGTGTGTGTGTGTATATGCACGCGCACGCGCGTGTGTGTGTTTGGGGGTTTGGGGAAAGGCACAGCTTTTCCCTCCCACTTCTCCTCAGCTGCAGAGGAAAAGAAAAAGAGGTGCAGGTGGAGGTGGAAGCAGAGAGGGAGGTAGAGGTGAGCCTCCTGAGTAGAGAAAGTAGCTTTGGCTGCCACTGGTTGTGCTCTTCCAGCTGAATCCAGGAAAAAATGTTGCTGTATACAAGGTTTTCAAGGCAACTTGGTATTTGCAACATGCAGTTGTTGGTGCTTGTATTTGTCCCATACAATATACACCATCAAACCACAGCACTAATAAGGAAAAAATACTTTCTGTGCAAGACCAATTTAATACACTGTCACTGCATTGCACTGTGGAGCAATCGTTTGTTAAATAAAAAAAAAAAGGAAAGTTGACTTATTTCTAAAGCGTTTGAACAGAATATTTTGGTTGAAAATAAAAGTTAATAATAACACACTTCAAAAATTTTTATCTGCCTTTTATGTTCTATACTGTGGAATTATCTGCTTTGCTTAAGGTTTTTGTTTTGTGATTTAGGAAATGATCTTTGCAGTAATGGCTGAAACAGATTTTTTTTTGAAATACAGGAAGGTCCCAGGAGATGGCAGTGTACAATAACGCATTTCAAAATATTTCTTGGAAATTAAAAGCATTTCACAATTAAAGTTGAGTTGTTATTTTGTAGAATGTTGCTATTATTATTTCAGGGAAGTTTATCAAAGAAGAAAATGATCAGGTTTGTTTGTTTACTGGTGGCCTACTTTAGCACACAAGTTTGCATATCTTATCTTTTATAAAGGGAATTACCACTGTATATTAACTGAACCACTAGATGCTAAGATACAGTTTGCTTTGTTCAGCATCTTCGTGTGCAATTCAGTAATAGGTTGTAGTCTGCATTTGTGGTTACAATAGCTCATGATTAATTTCTTTTTATATTTTTTACTGTAATATTACACACAGTTTTTATATATAGTCCTATATTGCAATTTAAACTCTGAGACTCACGTAATTTAACACACTTTTAGTAGTGTCTATTCTGCATAGATATACCTGGTGACTCCATTTTGATAATTGAACTCTACTAAATAAATACACATTTTAATCTTTTAATAAAGAGAATCAAATCTATTGAGATTAAGAAAATCTTATGTCAACACCAGCTTTGTATTTTTCCATTTTTTTGGGAATATAACCTGATAGGAATATATTTTTTAAAGCGTTTAATTATGGCTGTTGAGATTTTTTAAGATTAAAGTCTTACCAGAAATACCGAAATTATATCACATGCTCTTCTGGGAAAGAAGATTTAATTTTGAAGAAAGGTGTTTAGGTACTCTAGGAGACTGAAGGAGCTGATAATGTCTTCTCTTTAAAGTTTCAAAGTTGGATCTCATATTTGGAGATTGTTTTTGCAGTGAAGTCCAGAAGACAACATGAATTTCTTTGTGGAATTTTCTTATTGTTATCTGAGAGTTTGAAAAAGGATTTCCTCCCACTGTGGGAACAGTCTGGGGCCAACTCTGTAGTTACTTCTACCAGACTAATTACCTCGCAAGTTCTGGTGCCGTTTTTGAACTCCGTCAAAGAACTGCACTTGTCACTGCAATGGGACCTTGTGAACAAGGCCATACAGTAACACCTGGATGAACCCAAAGACTTCATGGTAGTAAAGGAGTTATAAAAAACAGAAATTGTTATGAAATGTCAAGTTCTATTTATTATTCCTTTTTGCAGTAGCTGGTGTTCGTGAAGATGTCTTTTTGATCTGGAAGGAGTTGGAGGAAGCCAGGAGTACACTGAGACAAGTTCAGAAAATTTTATCAGAATCTGACCAGCCTGCTTCTGGAGATGGTATCATTTATGTTTCCTTCAAGAGAGTTACCATTATATTCATGACCAATATCTTGAACAGTGAACAGTTTTGATTGCACATTAATCTGGGGACAATTTTCTCTGAAATGGCTATGTACAGAGAGGATCTATACTTGGCAGCTAGACTTTGTGTGGCTTGAAAATTTCCATTGCAAATCTTTGTTTACTGCTGCTTAAAATTTACTAAACTCTAACAACTAAGGCTGAAACATGCCATTTTTATTTCACCAGTTACTAGGTTTAGAAATTATCTACTTTTCAGGATGTTGAAACTCCTTTTTTTGTTTGCTCTCTCCTTCTCTGCCTGGGCTGGTAAGTTTCTGATTTTGTTCTACACAGAGTTGGGGAAATCCCCCAACATGATCTCTCAATAGCCTCCAACTTGATAAGTAGTTCAGTTTCCCTGAAAGGGAAGAAGTGTGGGTTTGAATTCCCTTAGCAGAAGGTAGAGAGGACTGAAGCTAATTCTGTATGAGTGCTCTGATAACTCTTGCATTAAGAAACATGAAGAAATACCAACATCTATTTGTTAAACTAATAGTTTCCACCATTATGTTTGACTTAGAACATAATCCATTTGGATTGAGTCTTACTGGGGACAGAAATGTAGCTACTTTCTGAATCCCTGGAAGGCTTAAACAGGGTCTGGTAAGACGCTACTCAGCTCTGATAGATAGAGGTGCTCTGAGCATGTTCTGGAGCAGAATGGTAACACTGGCAAGTTTTAGTACTGAAAACTTGGGAATCTGTAGAGTCTAGGAAGCTTCAGGGTTGAATTGTAACTAAGCAACTGGATTTTCAGGATCAGAGTTGTGATTGCCAGTGATTGGCATATTCTGCATTACACCCTGGCTTTAAAATAGTTACATGGAGTCTGGTGGTATTTTTTTTGTGTAAGTTGATAAAAGGTTCAGGGCTGAATTAGAATGACTCATCAGAGATTTTTTGTAGCTCTAGTGTAGTTTTTTGTAGTGCAATTGCTTTCGCTTTGGTAAGGTGGAGGCTGGGGCCAGATGCCCTTTTCTGGATCACCTACTGAGGAACAGTTTGTACAGCTGCTTGATCAGTCACCTGAACTCTCTGCAGTGTGTTGAGGTGTGTGATTAAGGTGGTGATGGTGAAGATTTGAGCCTGAGAGCTTTCTCTGCCTGCACTGGATTTGAACATCTGACAGTAATATAACTCTGCAGGAGTTAGCTTGAGTCAATTCTTCTGTGAAGGCATAATACACTTCTTTGTACTGATAATAGCATCTTCTCAACTAGCAGGACTTCCCATATGAAGTTAAACAGTTCCACCATAATGCATATGAACAAGAAGACCACAATAAAGCTCCAAGGGCAGCACTAATTTCAGTGTTTATTTATGGGTGCTTGACTATGCAGCTTTAATATTCTTTTAGTGTATATCTTCATACATAATCACTTCATAAATGAATTAAAAAAATTAATTTACGGTGTGGTTTATTTTGTCACTTCTTCAGCATTATTTGACTGTTGCCCATTGATCTGAATAACTGCAGTCTTTCTTTTTGTCTGCATTTCTTCCTGTTTTTGTCTTGATCTCTTTAAAATGCTCATCTGCAAAACAGTTTGTTCTTAAGATTGCAGAGTTCTGCAGGGGATGAAAAAGAGACAAATTTTCTGCTTACTTTCCAGATAATGCACTAGTTACCTGAACTGAAGCATGTGAAAAAAAGAAAATAAGTTTTCTTTTTAAAATTGTCTGTGTGTGTTTGTGACACTTGCCACTTGTTGTCCTAAGGACCACAAACAGTCAGAAAGGAAATGTTTCCACATGAACAGGCTCTGCTCCTGCACCTGCACTGTCGCTGTCTGATCTCTCTGTTTGTTAAGGCAGTAGATGGCTACATAGGCTTGTCTACAGGCTCAGGATCTCCACACTTGTCACTGTAGCTGCATCTAAACAAAGCAGAAGTTTATACCACCTAGATATCTGAAATTAAAGTGTGAGAAAATAAATTCACGCTGCTATAAGACCCTATTGAGCTAGTGATGAGTGACTGCAGAGCCCTTTATCCAATTATCTTTATACAGAGGTGTGCAGTGCCCAACCTTAAGATTGCCCTTAGAAAATTTCTGAAACAATACAACATGAAAAGGGTAAGCATGAGAACAGTCATAAGAGGTCAGACAAAAAATATCCTATTTCTTGCAGTATCCGTAACAAATGGTAGAAGGAGTGTGTAAACTAGAGAATATATGAAGATGGTACACCAGTGATTTGTGGCTTAGGATAGATGATGCAATATTCAGACTCTGAAAAGGCAATAATGTGGAGAAACACAGCCAAATCACTTCCAGAGATGCTGTAGTTTGCCTTTTACTCTAAATAGTCTTCACTGAAAAAGAACAATGGCAATGTTAGTCTATGTTCTTAACTGTATTTTCATTTATATCTTCCATTGTTTCATTTTCTCAAATGATTCTCCTCAAAGTTGGACATCTTATACTGAATCTTTTATGGCATTTTGTACTTCAACAGTTAAGTCAATCTTTGTATGATTCAGAATATTCCTTCTATGTGTTGATTCTGTAGCTATGTATATTTAAGTTCTCCGTCTTCTGATGGGTTTGTGCCAGTTATAAAGGAATTTGTTGCAAAGAATTGCCCAATATAGAAAAACAAAACAAAACAAAACAAAACCACCACCACCACCACCACCACAACAACAACAAAAATCACAAAGTAGATATTAAAAATGGATCAGAAATATCGACCCACTCCAGAGCTGTCAGTAGAAGTGTAACAAGTTCAGAGCAATGTGTGAACTTTAGCAGCTCTCTGTCGATCATATGAGTTTTAATCTTGACAAAACGTAGATGATAAGGTTGGCACAGGAGCACGGTTCTGCTATAGGTGACTCTCTGCCAAAGTTAAAATATCTGCTCCAGAGCTTGAAGGTGTGAAAGCTTCTTAACAGGCCAAATATGACAAAAGGTATTTTGCTTCATCTTTTGATAACTGTTCTTACTCTATTTTTTTCCTCCTTCCAGCTGCCCTTGGGCAAATCTATAACAGAAAACTCTAGTGCAGTCAGATAAAGTGTTGGAGGAAAAAAAAAGAAATTGATAATTAGAGCCAATAATATGCTAGGCAGTCTTAGTGACATTTATATCTTCTTATGCAGTGTATAAAGCTGTATTTTAAGTTTGAAGAATATCTAGGCATTTATTATTTAATTCTGATGGCCTAATCACTTTTTATTGATTTCAAAACTATGTGTTGATGGTCACATGTAAAACCAAAAACATTTAGGTGCAATTCTAAGCAAGAATTTACGATTTAGAATTTAGTCAGACTTCAGCCATAAATATGAAAATTTTGACCCCAGTATCATAGCCTGTTGAAAATAGCATATCCAAAATGAACCATATTATGCATGAGTTTTTTGTTTTGTTTTTATTTTTATGTTTTATTTATAGTTTGTTATATTTTTATCTATATCGTTTTATTTTTTAATATTTTGTTTTATTTTTATTTTTTATTTATAATCAAAGCTGATCATCCAATACAAAAGCATAAATCTGATGAATATTTGACTTCTGAGGAGTGGTTGCAGAGGTATGGCTTGAAAGCTCAGAAGCTCACACTGTATGATGCACTTGCTGATTGTACTTTTCGCCATGCGGATGGGATTGTTGACATCAAAACTAAACCAGAGGATGAATCTTCACAAACTGATGCCGTGAGTAGTGTTAGTTTTCCCTCATAGCCTGTGAATTGCTTTTTTTTCTTTTTCTTTTTGGTTATTGTTTTAAAACTTGAAATATTGATTGAGAGCTGAATTTATGACAAAGTGCATGATCTGTTGGTATGTGTTGTTTTTTTTCTTTCCTAAAGTCAGTTTATTAGTGGAAGGAGACAAACATGGTCAAAAACTGTTTCAAAGGGCTATTTGAAAATGATTTCTTCCTGGTCCACATATACTCTGCAGGGAAGAATCAGGCCTGGCTTAAGCAATGCCTTGTTTTCCTCTTTTTTATGTGGGGTAGGGCAAAGGTTGCTTATCATTTTCATTTTCCTTAGAAGTGTTGGTCTCAGCTGCTCCAGTGCTTGTAGGCCTTTAAGCAAATTTGAATTAATTTTTCTTAACTATTTGTTTTTCTCAAGCTCTACCATTGCACTGTTCAGTAAGCTTCTGTTCTTGCAAGCTACAAGAATAAAATTGGTTTCTGTTGACTTGTGCTAGAAGCAAATTCCATGACCACCCTATTCTGTGTCCATTTCTGCACCTGTTCACTTGCAACAAGGCCATACCTTTGAAGTTTGTTTACTAAATATTGTAGGGCACAGCAAAAAAAAATATCTTGTAACTGAAACCTGTTTTTCTTGCCTGTAGGAAACAAAGAGGAAAGTAATTCATGCAAAATACTGTGACAAGTTTGTACATACCTTCTGGAAAGATGGATCTGTAGTTCATGTATATGTTACTACAGAAAAGTATAAGCGGTATGAAGAGAAAATGAGGACTGCCCTCAGACAAGTGGAAGGAAGGTTAGCGTTCTGTCACATAAAAACATTCTGTGTTATTTCACATTAGTGTTAAAATGTTTGACATTTCCTGTCATAATAAGCTGAAGTAGTTGGTACATTGCCAGTAGCAGTATTAAGCCAGAAATCCATTCATGTGTAAGATTTCTTAGTAGCCACGTAAGAAAACCGATGAGCAGTATCTTTTATTCTCCATCTGTAACACAAAGACAAAAGTCAGTCAGCACATTGTAGAAATACTGTTGGAAGTGGCAAAAAGCATTGGAACATAGGGTACATTGGAACAAGGCAGAAAACTTCAGAGTCGTTCATCCTGCCCACCTAGGAATCCCTTGTGATACCGCTGGCACCAAGTAGCATGTATTGGCTTGTACCCACACTGATAATGGTTATCTGCCTTTTCTCCAATTTTGTGTTGAAGAGAACAAGTTTGATCAAGGTTAAAGCATGAGCTAACCATTAACACCTATGATCAGAAGTTCAGTGCTCAAGCTAGTTTTGCTTTTCTTTAGCTATATAGATACACTCTGAGAATCTGCAGGATGGCTGCAAAAAAAATAGGCAATTAGAGGGTCTGATTCATCTGTCCTAAAGATGTCCTTAAGTAAATCAGATTGAATTGTGACCCATTTCTGTGCTGTCTGGAAAGAAAGTTTTGGTTAATTTTAATGTGGATATCTCTGTTATAGATTACATAATTCCTAGTTTTTGTATCTACATTGAGAAGAGAAGGAAACATTCAAAAAAGAGATTGTAGATTCAAAAGGAAGAATAAATATTGCCCTGTGTTTTGTGTATTAGGACAATGAGATGTCTCACTGAAAAAAGCAGGATGTGAACTTTTGTTTTACGGCAGCTTCTATTTCAGAATATAATAGCCTGAATATATTTAGCAGAGTTTTGTTGTTCATTTTAATTTATCTTCATCTTGCTGTATTTAGGATAACATTAACATGATTAACATGCAGTGAAAGGAAAATTTGAGGTAAAGGGCTTTGGTGTGTTTATAAAATCCAAGCCAAGGTCATGGGTTTGATGTTTAAAAAGGTTCATCTCATTGTTAAAAAGTCTTGGTAGACTTAATCAAACACTTTGGGGGAAATAACTAATGGTAAAATAGCTGTCAGTAGTGAATGTAATAGGATCTTTTTACTTTCTGTGATACAGTTTTTTAAACCTCTGTGGGAGATGAGTAATATTTTTCCCAGGGCCATTTTATTCTGTCTGCTAAAATGCCTGTGTTTCAGAGTAGCCAAGTAGTTTATGAATCTCAAGGGAAATTAGATTTGGACCTTTTGCCGCCGTTACTAAGGAAATGTTGTTGTACACAACTGTATGTATGCACGTATTTAACTGGCAGGCACGAGTAAATCCTGTTTAAAATGTAAAACGCAGTCTGTGTTTAAGGCCCCAGGTCAACAAGGCATTGAAGCATCTGCGTTACATTAAGACTCTTTAAAGTGCTCAAGTTCCTTGCAGAATAGGTTCTCAAGTGGTTTCCTGAAAAGGGAGGTGTATTAGCATATGCTTAAATGATTTCTTGAGTTCAGGCTGGAGAACAGTTACAGAGGCAATAGTTATAGGTACTTTCTCATGGGATTTGCTAGCTCAAACTACTGTATAATTGACATTGTACATATTGACATTATACATATTTTTTTTGTGTGCGTGTTTTGTTCATCTCCAGATCCCTATTGAAATTAGAAAATAAAAATGTCTTGCATTGTTATGCAGTGATAGATGATATACAAGGCCAATATACCGCTCATGACAGGGACTAGTAACAGCACTTAAGCAACAGGAATAGAAAATAACAGCAGTGATAAAAGATCCTTCCTGTTAGATGCTGATACACAGTGCTCCCAAGATCTTACATAATGTTTTTTTTTTTTTTTTTTTTTTCTTGACCAGAATTAAGTGGCTTCAACAAGGAAGCAGAGGGCTCTTTGGGAATGTATTTGAAGATGATGTCTATATTCTTATTGATACATCCCAGTCTATGAAGGACAAGCTGCCACTGGTGAAGGAGAAAATATTTCAGCTCATACAGGTTTGATGAAGTGATGATTCTGAAAACTGTTGAGAACTGTAGAATAGGCTGACCTTTTCCGGATGGTTGTTACCCTATCTATCTATCTATCTATCTATCTTTTTTTTGAAATTTATTTATTTTGAAATGGTTTTCCAAAATTATCAGCTTTATAAAATTATTTTGATTTTTCTTGGTGTGCCACTTTTTTAGTTGACATTTTCTATTTTTGTTTTATTTATTTTTTTTCTTTTGTGTCTGTACAAATGTTTGAAAGAAACCTGGAGAAAATGTTAAAAATGAAAATGGCTTAAGTATTTTTTCTTTCCCTCAAGCCAACTGACTCCTAAAAAAAAAAATAATAAAAAAATTCATTTTCATTTATTTTAAGCAGTGTCATCCAATTCCACTGTAATGTTGTGATTTGTAATATGTATTTCATACTGTGACATTAGAGGGTGTAGAGCATTTCAAGGTTGCTTGCATCTTACAGAGTCACTCAGAACTTTCCTAAGTGACTTGCAAAGTGCAGAAGTAGCTTAGAAGCAGTGAGTACTTGAAGACATACCTGAAATGGATTTATCCCACATAGTTTTAGAAATCTCCAATGATATCACCTGAGCTTACATTAATATTTGAGAGAAACAGGTACTGTTAAAACATGGTTCATCTTGATTTTTTCAGATTTGAAAGAAATAACCGACAAACATGCTATCAGTCTGACACTGATAGCAGTCGTTAGTAGGGCTAAAAATATTAAAACTATAATAGAGAGGTTTTTGAGCTGTGTGTAAGTGATAGGATGTAGTATGATGTGGTCCATATCTGTGGTAGCAGATCAGCCTAGAAAATGATTACTGTGCCAGAAGTTGTCACAGGAGCTGCACAGAAATGGTGGAGTGAAAGAGACCAGGCTCTGAAAGTTTGTACTAGCTTGCACAAAGCTTTCATTCCTTGTAACTTCAGTCCAAAAGCAACTTCAGCAAATTCTCAGTTCTCTCTTGCTGTCGTAGTTCCCCTTGCCAGTGTTCTGCATTTGATTCTTGTTCTTCTCCTCTAAATAATGTCTTATTTTGATTCTGATTTCGGATTCCTTTGTTAAGCAGTCAAAATATTTTCCTTATACCAATGTTAATACCTAGTTTCCTAGCTTTCTTTCTTTCTCTCCTAGACATTTGCTGTTCAAGTAGTTTGAGAAATATGAGTAAATGTAGATTAGCATGTGGAAGTTAAATTATCTTAATAATTGCAGGCAGTGATTGTCTGTCTCTGTGTCTCTCTATATGCCACAATTGAATATTACTGTAATTTATTGTAATGATATAATCAACTGTATATGAGTTAAAACAAGTCTTACTGGTCAGTGTTTCAGGATACAAGTATCCTTTCTTTCAACACTGAGTGAAAATCAGGTTTTGTCTCTTGCAGGAACAATTGAGACACAAAAAGAGATTTAATTTTGTGAAATTTAGTGCCCAAGCAGTGGCATGGCAAGAGAAACTTGCCGAAGTTAATGAGGAGAATTTGCAAGATGCCTGGCTTTGGATAAAAGGACTAGAGGTAACATGGAAGCTAATTATCATGCAGCATGTTAGTACAAGGTTATATTTGTGTTTTCTCTTTCTGTATGGTTGGGGTATTTCTGGATTTGACTTGAGCAAGCTGAAAATATAGAGGATATATAGACTTTAGTAGATCCAAGTACAACATATTATCTGTCAGTTATAATCTTTTAACTGTGGACCAGTGTGTAAGATCATATTAATCCAGTTTACAGCATGCTACATTTAACAGCCACAGTGCAGGCATTGGCCAGTTTGATTTCTTTAGGAACCGTGACAGTGTTCTCAGACCCTGGATCTAAACTTGTCACTCTTGTTGTAGAGGTGCTGCCTTGGTGAGGGCTGTAGCTGGTAGACTCACAGCTCAGAGGTGGTACAGGGAACTGTTTGGCTGCCAGCTGGTGCTCATGAGCTGGAGGAGCATTTCTACTCCCTTTTGGTGCCTAGATAGACAGCTGACTTTAAATTTCACAGGAACATGAGAGCAAGCATACTCAGACCAAACATCTGTCTACCTGACCAATATTCTTTTTCTGACAGTGGCCAAAAGCCAAGGGTTTTCCCTGCAACAGAATAGAAATGCTTGTAGTCAGACCCAGTCAGGCACCAGATTGACTGTTGTTGTCAGCTGCTCTAGGACCAATTATTGTGTCAAATGTGGACAGCAATATCACCAGCGCTGGACAAAAAGTCAGTCATGTAAAAGTACAAATATATCCAAAGTTTCTAACACAAACACACACACAAAAATATGTTTATATAATAAAACCCATCATCAACATTATGACAGCTCTTCATGAGACTTAATAATGAAATTCCCAAGGGTGAGGGAATTGGGGAAGCTAATTATTATTAGCTTTTCCCAATTATTTTATTGGGGAAACTCTGAAACAGCAAAGCAAGATAAATAAGTTTGTATTCTCAGAAAATGCTAACAGACAAATGAATGAAGAAGAGAAAGTGTTGGTGTGGCCTCACTGAATAGTTGGTGAATACTTATAGCTGAGGTTAGTAAACTTAATTTTACAGCCTTCCTTCAGACTTAAAAAATTGGATCCGTTTAAGCCATATGGCATGGTACAGCATCATGCATATTTCCTAATACTTTGAACTAGTATAATTTGATGCCATCTTGTATATGCATTCCGGAATGGGCTTTTTCATCACTATTAACTGAATTTTTGAATTGTTGATAATAAATTTCCTTTTAAGTGTTCAGATCTAGATATCTGAAAATATATAGGGTGTCTGACATCTGCTGCTGACCTTTTAGTCTATATAAAGCAGCACAGGCTTTAAAGAGATCAGAAAGCTGGCTTGACAGTGAAGCTGAAATGAACAGAAGATCACCATGGAATATTAATCAGAGTAGATCCTTTGATCTTGTTTTATACACTTTGGTCCCAGGATGCTGAATTAGGGAGCAGAGCTATAAACACGAACTAACTGTTCCTTAAAAAACCTTTTGAGGTAATCATATTTAAAATTTGAAGGGTGATTATGCCACGTAAATGAAGCGTGTCAACTTTTTTTTAAACAATGATAAAGACTGCTTTTGTAACAGTAGCTAGTAAGAAATCTAACAGTTTTTATCATAAGGTAGTCTTTTCTCTCACATCATCAGCATCCACAGTATTTTCCCATGATATAGCAGAAGCTGTTTTTTTCAAATCAGATCAAAGCCATGTAACATTATTGAAAAGAGCCAAGATGAGCAATTTACACATAATTACAGGTGATGCATGACTTGAACTTTATAATGCTTACTAAAATATTGGGAATAATAGATACATTTGACACAAAGCAGCTGGCTCAGACTGATTATTTTGCATAAGTAGGTACTGTTAAGAGATTTTTGTGGATTAGTAAATAGGATTATGAAGCATCTGAACTGTGGTGTAGCCTGGCACATACCGCGTTACATAGCCATACAGTGTCACTCCCAGAGTGTACCTCCTATTTCATTTCACCTGCTTTACCTTCTCTACCCATTCTAGTGAAACTTTCCTGGAGGGATAGACTGGGAATAGTTTTAACACAATTAATGGGACTGAAGGAATAATGTTATATCTTAAAGTATTTTTGCATGTATGAGTTGATGTTAGTGATTTATATTTATCGTATGTAATGTATTAAACATGTGGATCCTGAGTCTCTTCTTAAACCACTACAATCCCTGCTGCCATCAAGAGAGGTAGTTAGGCATTATGATAAAATGGACTTGTATATTTTCAGGGATATTACTTGGACCCCATTAAAAGAATGACTTGATGAACCAGTTTTGCACACTGGTAAAACCTTACTTTCCCCTTAAATATTGAAGTTTTTGTAGCTTTCCTGAAATGTTTGAAAAGTGGAAACCTGAAGATGTAAATTGTAGGGTTTTTTTTTGTGGTTCCTGTAAGATGTGAAATGAATTTTAGTCATTTTAGTCAGTTTAGAGTTGCATTTAGTCTAAAAAGAAAAAAAGATTATGAACATTACATAAGTGAATGGCACAAATTACTCAAATATGTTTTTTTAGGGGCGACAGTATTGTTTTATTATGTATTTTTTTGTTGTTATAGCCAACTTTTGTGCTAAAAAACAAATGATACTTAGATTGATGGGCTGAGAGAGTAACTGGGAAATAGTCTGGGAAAAAATTGTTCAGAAAACCAGGAAGTCCTTTACCTATTTTTGAGAAACTCATTTGTGGAGCTTTTGAATCATTTGATTAAGTAAAATATGTATTTCAAGTGAGTGCAATGAGTTGATATTCAGGAGCAGTAGCAGGAAAATGTAATAGAATTTATCTTTTATCTTACTTCTTTCTCTCTCTTTACAGTCTTTTAGTGATTGCAGTCCCTTCTACAGCTCATATTTCTGTTGCTCAGCATTTTGCTTATGTGTGTTTGCATAAGTACTGAATACCAATTTGGTACCAATTCACACTACTTTGACACTTGCTTTGATTTTTCTAGCCATTTGACATAAGTATTTTCAACATATCATTACTCATTTTGGTTCTGTAATACCCCTTGAATTAGTACATTGTCATTATGAATTTAAGAGCACAGACAAGGAACTAGTAGTATTTATAACTGTTTCTTTGTCTATTTCTTTTTGGTGTCTTAGGTTGGAAGTTCCACAAATACACTCAGAGCTCTCCAGATTGCTCTTGCTGATGCTGACACACAGGCTATTTACCTCTTGACTGACGGGAGACCTGACCAGGTATTTCTGAAATAAGAAAACAGAAACTGCAGCAGTGTCAGTCAGAAGGCTAAAGCAAATTGTATGAGATGAATATCGTATCTTCAGAGCGGAGTCTCTTGGAGGTTGTCGTAAAATTTAAAAAACTTGTATTTGAGATATGTGCTGTTTGAGAAAGGCTTTGATTAGAACTCTTCTCCCACAGTCCAGTCTTTGATGCATGAAAACACATGACATTTCTAACTAGTTGTTTTAAGAATCTGTTAATTGATGAAACATGAAAGATGTATCTTGATATCTAAGCTTAGGATTTGTATTAAAACTTGTTCCTAATGTAGTACAAATCTCTCTCATGAAATAAAAAAAATAAAGATGATCCCTTAATATGGTTGGATTTAAATATTAAAACTGCCCGGCATGCAGTGAGTGTCATTTTAAAAATATTTTTTTTACTCATGAAAATTTAACTTTGTTTAAATGGCAGATATGAGGCAAAATCCTGACTTTACTTAGGTAAACAGCTGGGCTGCAAGGCACATAAAATTAATTACTGAGCAGCACATTGCAGAAATAATACCATGATAAAGAATAAAAATGTTAAAAGCTCACTTTGCTTTTTGTTTTGCTTTTCTTGATGATAGGAGTGTGGCCTAGGAGGAAGAAGAGTGGATTTATATGCTTCAAAGTGATTTGAATATCAAAATATAAACTTGATTTAAATTAGCATATGATACTTTGACTTACATATTTTAATTTGGTTTCTATTTTTAGTTTTAATCTTTGATCTTTTCTAAAGGCAAGTTGATTGTTATTATTATTATTAAAATTTATCAGTTTACAACTGCATACAATCTTTGTATTGTTGGGCACTTTTGCAAGCTAGCAGCATACATTCATGTTTTATTAAAGATTACTTTGGCTTAATGTACACTTAGATTCCTCATTTAAATATTTTTATTGTCAGCAATTAATGAATATGTTTTTTTTAACCTATTTAATAATGGCTTTTATGACATACTTTTTTTTAGAGGGAAAGTGCAAAATGATAGAGATTTCATTCATTTTTAAAGTTCAACAAATAGATATATTGAAAATAGCAGGAAAAGGCTAAGTTTTTCAAGATATATGACAGCTTTTTGAACAACTAGAGTATTATCAGAATTTAGAGAACTCAGTCAATAATTTCATGGGTGAAAGATCACCAGATCTGGAACATTTATAGACACAGCAGATATACTTTCTCATCTGAGTTTTATATCTTTATTGGAAGAGGAGTGCTACGTTTCCTCTTTTCTCAGCCTTTTTTTTTGGTATTGAAACAACTTGTCATGGAACTAAGTTGGCTTAATAAAAATATCATCAGATTTATCTAGTTATATACATTCAGTGATACTAAACACCAATTAATTAGTTTCATTTCCTTTACTTGAATAATTTACTTTAGAACTTCAGAAACAGGTTGTACTGATTATAATTTAAATTTTATTTTATGAGAGTGTCCTGTGCTTTAATGCATTACTTGTGTTTCAATTCAGTTTTAAATGAGCATATTTTGTATAATTATGAAATAATCTATATAAAATGCATGCTTCTAACTGATCTATATCTATCTGTCTCTAAGCATCAGAATGGCTAATTGCATTATTACAAATTCTTCTTATTTTGATATGTATATTTTTAGATTCCACAAGTTTCATATAACTTTTTTGTTTTTCAGCCCCCTCAAATAATTTTGGCTCAAGTACAGCTTCATTGTAGAATTCCCATTCATACTGTATCCTTCAACTGTGATGATACAGAAGCTAATAAATTTTTGAATGAACTATCTACTGAGACAGGGGGACGTTTTCATTATTACAATATTTATTCAACTGACCCTGATGGTGCAAAGTCTATTATTGTGAGTATTTTAAAATACATAGGTTCAATTCTTCCTGATATTGAAGGAACCATGGGACTGACATTATTACAATTTCACAGTACAATAGATTATTTAGAAAAGAGGGTTAATCCTGGTAAGATTTGAACTGATGTGAAAGTAATGAGTATGCCATTTTTGTTTATGAAATTTTGTTAGATCACAACAACAAAACCCCCCACATTTGTAATGCTGCTGTTGCTAAAACAAAACAAAAGTGCCAAAGACCAAAAACAACAACAAACAAACAAACAAAAAATATATAGACAAAATTCATCTCTGGAAGAAGCACATGATCTCTGTTGTCACAAAAACAAATTACTGTTGAAAATGAAACTGTGTTTTGTATCCTCCTAATGAATAAGAAAAATGCAGGGCTGAATTTTGCTGAAAGCTTGCTCTACAATAGCCACTGGGGAGAGACCTATAATGAGTAAAATTACTAAGATAGCAGTGACCTATCAAGTGTAACTAATGAGCTCAATCTAACAATTCCCACTAGGAAATTTCTGAATGGACTAACAGAAATACCCATTTAAAGCATATTCTTTTTATAACTAAAGTTAACACTCACTTAATTAGTTCCACAAATTTTAGAAATGGTGGTAGTGGAACCATGAGAACAACTGGGAACAAGACAGTAGCAGGCACTTTAGAACTTTGCAGAAGAAGGAAGAAGAAGGAAGATCTGAAAATACCCCAACTCTTGGAAGATATTGGAGAGAGTGTACTGGCCAATTTAGGTGATGCTGCTGATGTGGAGTATTCACATACTCTGCACATGTTGGAAAGATGAGGGTCTAGAGTCCGTGTTGTCCACGTGCAGCCTTTTGACCCTGTGAGAGTTGTATGGGGATCACCTTTGGAGTTTCTTCCTGTTTCCTCCTGCAGTCCAAATTATTCCTGGTCAGTTCACTTCCAACATTTACTTGAAGACTATGGTTCTTCACATTTTTCAGGGACAGGATGTGATACAGCTGTGATCTGTAGAGTGACAGAATGGCACTTTTTGTAATATACATATCTTGCATTTTTATCCTTTTTTTTTTTCTATAAATCCATTTATACATACAGAAAGTGGGCAAAACAAACCTTGGTTTAGGAAATGGGAAGACTACCTGAAAAAATATACAAAATTATGCAGCTGTCCTAATTGAGTCATTATTCAAAATTGTTATCAGAGCTTGCATAGTTTCAGTTCAGTTCAGAAATGAAACATGCTTAGGAGTAATTGTATTAAAGCATCTGATTTTCTCTTTGATAGAGTGAAGACATACATCTTTTAAAACGAGAGATTGAACAGGGAGAAAAAGACCTAGAGAAAGTGAAGACCTTTCATGCTGAATGTCTGATGATGGATTGTTATAAAGAAGAAAATGATTCAGAGAATTGGTATGTCTTCATACTGCTATTAGGCCAATAAGAGAGAGGAGCTATCTGTTACGTTTCTTCTTTTTCATTGTCTTGCATTTTTGTTCTCTGACACTCTCCTCTTTTAAAAAGAAAGATTGATTTTTTTAAGAAACAGTTACATTAATGGAAAAGAAAAGCCCGGAAAAATATACTAATAACTGTGATGGCTGAAACTGGAACAAAGTGATAGGTAGTTTCAAATTATTTGGAATAATTAAAGCAAAGAGGTGAAAATATTTTACTCTCTCTAGCACATGGCAAAGTTGTTCCCTCTGCCCTAGGAAATTCAATAAAAATTATTGTCCTATTGGTAGAGTTGGCTTAGTACTACATGACTAGATTACCACTCATTGGAATATGCTGACTGAAACATAAATTGCTTAGGAATGTGTTTGTTTAAAAG